>NC_134466.1:70218778-75018778 GCF_047948215.1 Lycorma delicatula | reverse complement strand
CGATAAAAATTATACCAATGAACAAGACTTGTCCTCGTCCATATCAGAGACTACTTTTATCATTTAACACCCTCGCCGATTACTAGGTAAGAATTTAATCTGAATTAACGCCGATAAACATTTGACCAATGAACAAGGCTTGTCGTCTTCCGTATCTCAGACTAATGTCATTATTTAACGCCCTCACCGGTTACCACGGTAACAATATAATCTATATTGAAAGCCGATAAAAATTATACCAATGAACAAGACGTGTCCTCGTCCGTATCAGAGACTACTTTTATCATTTAACACCCTCGCCGATTACTATGGTAACAATTTAATCTGAATTAACGCCGATAAACATTTGACCAATGAACAAGGCTTGTCGACTTCCGTATCTCAGACTAATGTCATTATTTAACGCCCTCACCGGTTACCACGGTAACAATATAATCTAAATTGAAAGCCGATAAAAATTATACCAATGAACAAGACTTGTCCTCGTCCGTATCAGAGACTACTTTTACCATTTAACACCCTCGCCGATTACTATGAAAACAATTTAATCTGAATTACGCCGATAAACATTTGACCACTGAACAAGGCTTGTCGTCTTCCGTATCTCAGACTAATGTCATTATTTAACGCCCTCACCGGTTACCACGGTAACAATATAATCTAAATTGAAAACCGATAAAAATTATACCAATGAACAAGACTTGTCCTCGTCCGTATCAGAGACTACTTTTACCATTTAACACCCTCGCCGATTACTATGAAAACAATTTAATCTGAATTACGCCGATAAACATTTGACCACTGAACAAGGCTTGTCGTCTTCCGTATCTCAGACTAATGTCATTATTTACCGCCCTCACCGGTTACCACGGTAACAATATAATCTAAATTGAAAGCCGATATAAATTATACCAATGAACAAGACTTGTCCTCGTCCGTATCAGAGACTACTTTTATCATTTAACACCCTCGCCGATTACTAGGTAACAATTTAATCTGAATTAACGCCGATAAACATTTGACCAATGAACAAGGCTTGTCGTCTTCCGTATCTCAGACTAATGTCATTATTTAACGCCCTCACCGGTTACCACGGTAACAATATAATCTAAATTGAAAGCCGATAAAAATTATACCAATGAACAAGACTTGTCCTCGTCCGTATCAGAGACTACTTTTACCATTTAACACCCTCGCCGGTTACTATGGTAAAAATTTTATCTGAATTAACGCCGATAAACATTTGACCACTGAACAAGGCTTGTCGTCTTCCGTATCTCAGACTAATGTCATTATTTAACGCCCTCACCGGTTACAACGGTAACAATATAATCTAAATTGAAAGCCGATAAAAATTATACCAATGAACAAGACTTGTCCTCGTCCGTATCAGAGACTACTTTTACCATTTAACACCCTCGCCGGTTACTATGGTAACAATTTAATCTGAATTAACGCCGATAAACACTTGACCAATGAACAAGGCTTGTCGTCTTCCGTATCTCAGACTAATGTCATTATTTAACGCCCTCACCGGTTACCACGGTAACAATATAATCTAAATTGAAAGCCGATAAAAATTATACCAATGAACAAGACTTGTCCTCGTCCGTATCAGAGACTACTTTTATCATTTAACACCCTCGCCGATTACTAGGTAAGAATTTAATCTGAATTAACGCCGATAAACATTTGACCAATGAACAAGGCTTGTCGTCTTCCGTATCTCAGACTAATGTCATTATTTAACGCCCTCACCGGTTACCACGGTAACAATATAATCTATATTGAAAGCCGATAAAAATTATACCAATGAAAAAGACGTGTCCTCGTCCGTATCAGAGACTACTTTTATCATTTAACACCCTCGCCGATTACTATGGTAACAATTTAATCTGAATTAACGCCGATAAACATTTGACCAATGAACAAGGCTTGTCGTCTTCAGCATCTCAGGCTAATGTCATTATTTAACGCCCTCACCGGTTACCACGGTAACAATATAATCTATATTGAAAGCCGATAAAAATTATACCAATGAACAAGACGTGTCCTCGTCCGTATCAGAGACTACTTTTATCAGTTAACACCCTCGCCGATTACTATGGTAACAATTTAATCTGAATTAACGCCGATAAACATTTGACCAATGAACAAGGCTTGTCGACTTCCGTATCTCAGACTAATGTCATTATTTAACGCCCTCACCGGTTACCACGGTAACAATATAATCTAAATTGAAAGCCGATAAAAATTATACCAATGAACAAGACTTGTCCTCGTCCGTATCAGAGACTACTTTTATCATTTAACACCCTCGCCGATTACTATGGTAACAATTTAATCTGAATTAACGCCGATAAACATTTGACCAATGAACAAGGCTTGTCGTCTTCCGTATCTCAGACTAATGTCATTATTTAACGCCCTCACCGGTTACCACGGTAACAATATATCTAAATTGAAAACCGATAAAAATTATACCAATGAACAAGACTTGTCCTCGTCCGTATCAGAGACTACTTTTATCATTTAACACCCTCGCCGATTACTAGGTAACAATTTAATCTGAATTAACGCCGATAAACATTTGACCAATGAACAAGGCTTGTCGTCTTCCGTATCTCAGACTAATGTCATTATTTAACGCCCTCACCGGTTACCACGGTAACAATATAATCTAAATTGAAAGCCGATAAAAATTATACCAATGAACAAGACTTGTCCTCGTCCGTATCAGAGACTACTTTTATCATTTAACACCCTCGCCGATTACTAGGTAACAATTTAATCTGAATTAACGCCGATAAACATTTGACCAATGAACAAGGCTTGTCGTCTTCCGTATCTCAGACTAATGTCATTATTTAACGCCCTCACCGGTTACCACGGTAACAATATAATCTAAATTGAAAGCCGATAAAAATTATACCAATGAACAAGACTTGTCCTCGTCCGTATCAGAGACTACTTTTACCATTTAACACCCTCGCCGGTTACTATGGTAAAAATTTAATCTGAATTAACGCCGATAAACATTTGACCACTGAACAAGGCTTGTCGTCTTCCGTATCTCAGACTAATGTCATTATTTAACGCCCTCACCGGTTACAACGGTAACAATATAATCTAAATTGAAAGCCGATAAAAATTATACCAATGAACAAGACTTGTCCTCGTCCGTATCAGAGACTACTTTTACCATTTAACACCCTCGCCGGTTACTATGGTAACAATTTAATCTGAATTAACGCCGATAAACACTTGACCAATGAACAAGGCTTGTCGTCTTCCGTATCTCAGACTAATGTCATTATTTAACGCCCTCACCGGTTACCACGGTAACAATATAATCTAAATTGAAAGCCGATAAAAATTATACCAATGAACAAGACTTGTCCTCGTCCGTATCAGAGACTACTTTTATCATTTAACACCCTCGCCGATTACTAGGTAAGAATTTAATCTGAATTAACGCCGATAAACATTTGACCAATGAACAAGGCTTGTCGTCTTCCGTATCTCAGACTAATGTCATTATTTAACGCCCTCACCGGTTACCACGGTAACAATATAATCTATATTGAAAGCCGATAAAAATTATACCAATGAACAAGACGTGTCCTCGTCCGTATCAGAGACTACTTTTATCATTTAACACCCTCGCCGATTACTATGGTAACAATTTAATCTGAATTAACGCCGATAAACATTTGACCAATGAACAAGGCTTGTCGTCTTCCGTATCTCAGGCTAATGTCATTATTTAACGCCCTCACCGGTTACCACGGTAACAATATAATCTATATTGAAAGCCGATAAAAATTATACCAATGAACAAGACGTGTCCTCGTCCGTATCAGAGACTACTTTTATCAGTTAACACCCTCGCCGATTACTATGGTAACAATTTAATCTGAATTAACGCCGATAAACATTTGACCAATGAACAAGGCTTGTCGACTTCCGTATCTCAGACTAATGTCATTATTTAACGCCCTCACCGGTTACCACGGTAACAATATAATCTAAATTGAAAGCCGATAAAAATTATACCAATGAACAAGACTTGTCCTCGTCCGTATCAGAGACTACTTTTATCATTTAACACCCTCGCCGATTACTATGGTAACAATTTAATCTGAATTAACGCCGATAAACATTTGACCAATGAACAAGGCTTGTCGTCTTCCGTATCTCAGACTAATGTCATTATTTAACGCCCTCACCGGTTACCACGGTAACAATATATCTAAATTGAAAACCGATAAAAATTATACCAATGAACAAGACTTGTCCTCGTCCGTATCAGAGACTACTTTTATCATTTAACACCCTCGCCGATTACTAGGTAACAATTTAATCTGAATTAACGCCGATAAACATTTGACCAATGAACAAGGCTTGTCGTCTTCCGTATCTCAGACTAATGTCATTATTTAACGCCCTCACCGGTTACCACGGTAACAATATAATCTAAATTGAAAGCCGATAAAAATTATACCAATGAACAAGACTTGTCCTCGTCCGTATCAGAGACTACTTTTATCAGTTAACACCCTCGCCGATTACTATGGTAACAATTTAATCTGAATTAACGCCGATAAACATTTGACCAATGAACAAGGCTTGTCGTCTTCCGTATCTCAGACTAATGTCATTATTTAACGCCCTCACCGGTTACCACGGTAACAATATAATCTAAATTGAAAGCCGATAAAAATTATACCAATGAACAAGACTTGTCATCGTCCGTATCAGAGACTACTTTTATCATTTAACACCCTCGCCGATTACTATGGTAACAATTTAATCTAAATTAACGCCGATAAACATTTGACCAATGAACAAGGCTTGTCGTCTTCCGTATCTCAGACTAATGTCATTATTTAACGCCCTCACCGGTTACCACGGTAACAATATAATCTAAATTGAAAGCCGATAAAAATTATACCAATGAACAAGACTTGTCCTCGTCCGTATCAGAGACTACTTTTATCATTTAACACCCTCGCCGATTACTATGGTAACAATTTAATCTGAATTAACGCCGATAAACATTTGAGCAATGAACAAGGCTTGTCGTCTTCCGTATCTCAGACTAATGTCATTATTTAACGCCCTCACCGGTTACCACGGTAACAATATAATCTAAATTGAAAGCCGATAAAAATTATACCAATGAACAAGACTTGTCCTCGTCCGTATCAGAGACTACTTTTATCATTTAACACCCTCGCCGATTACTATGGTAACAATTTAATCTAAATTATCGCCGATAAACATTTGACCAATGAACAAGGCTTGTCGTCTTCCGTATCTCAGACTAATGTCATTATTTAACGCCCTCATCGGTTACCACGGTAACAATATAATCTAAATTGAAAGCCGATAAAAATTATACCAATGAACAAGACTTGTCCTCGTCCGTATCAGAGACTACTTTTATCATTTAACACCCTCACGGATTACTATGGTAACAATTTAATCTAAATTAACGCCGATAAACATTTGACCAATGAACAAGGCTTGTCGTCTTCCGTATCTCAGACTAATGTCATTATTTAACGCCCTCGCCGGTTACCACGGTAACAATATAATCTAAATTGAAAGCCGATAAAAATTATACCAATGAACAAGACTTGTCCTCGTCCGTATCAGAGACTACTTTTATCATTTAACATCCTCACGGATTACTATGGTAACAATTTAATCTAAATTAACGCCGATAAACATTTGACCAATTAACAAGGCTTGTCGTCTTCCGTATCTCAGACTTATGTCATTATTTAACGCCCTCACCGGTTACCACGGTAACAATATAATCTAAATTGAAAGCCGATAAAAATTATACCAATGAACAAGACTTGTCCTCGTCCGTATCAGAGACTACTTTTATTATTTAACACCCTCGCCGATTACTATGGTAACAATTTAATCTAAATTAACGCCGATAAACATTTGACCAATGAACAAGGCTTGTCGTCTTCCGTATCTCAGACTAATGTCATTATTTAACGCCCTCACCGGTTACCACGGTAACAATATAATCTAAATTGAAAGCCGATAAAAATTATACCAATGAACAAGACTTGTCCTCGTCCGTATCAGAGACTACTTTTATCATTTAACACCCTCGCCGATTACTATGGTAACAATTTAATCTGAATTAACGCCGATAAACATTTGACCAATGAACAAGGCTTGTCGTCTTCCGTATCTCAGACTAATGTCATTATTTAACGCCCTCACCGGTTACCACGGTAACAATATCATCTAAATTGAAAACCGATAAAAATTATACCAATGAACAAGACTTGTCCTCGTCCGTATCAGAGACTACTTTTATCATTTAACACCCTCGCCGATTACTAGGTAACAATTTAATCTGAATTAACGCCGATAAACATTTGACCAATGAACAAGGCTTGTCGTCTTCCGTATCTCAGACTAATGTCATTATTTAACGCCCTCACCGGTTACCACGGTAACAATATAATATAAATTGAAAGCCGATAAAAATTATACCAATGAACAAGACTTGTCCTCGTCCGTATCAGAGACTACTTTTATCATTTAACACCCTCTCCGATTACTATGGTAACAATTTAATCTAAATTAACGCCGATAAACATTTGACCAATGAACAAGGCTTGTCGTCTTCCGTATCTCAGACTAATGTCATTATTTAACGCCCTCACCGGTTACCACGGTAACAATATAATCTAAATTGAAAGCCGATAAAAATTATACCAATGAACAAGACTTGTCCTCGTCCGTATCAGAGACTACTTTTACCATTTAACACCCTCGCCGATTACTATGGTAACAATTTAATCTGAATTAACGCCGATAAACATTTGACCACTGAACAAGGCTTGTCGTCTTCCGTATCTCAGACTAATGTCATTATTTAACGCCCTCACCGGTTACCACGGTAACAATATAATCTAAATTGAAAGCCGATAAAAATTATACCAATGAACAAGACTTGTCCTCGTCCGTATCAGAGACTAATTTTATCATTTAACACCCTCGCCGATTACTATGGTAACAATTTAATCTGAATTAACGCCGATAAACACTTGACCAATGAACAAGGCTTGTCGTCTTACGTATCTCAGACTAATGTCATTATTTAACGCCCTCACCGGTTACCACGGTAACAATATAATCTAAATTGAAAGCCGATAAAAATTATACCAATGAACAAGACTTGTCCTCGTCCGTATCAGAGACTACTTTTATCATTTAACTCCCTCGCCGATTACTATGGTAACAATTTAATCTAAATTAACGCCGATAAACATTTGACCAATGAACAAGGCTTGTCGTCTTCCGTATCTCAGACTAATGTCATTATTTAACGCCCTCACCGGTTACCACGGTAACAATATAATCTAAATTGAAAGCCGACAAAAATTATACCAATGAACAAGATTTGTCCTCGTCCGTATCAGAGACTACTTTTATCATTTAACACCCTCGCCGATTACTATGCTAACAATTTAATCTAAATTAACGCCGATAAACATTTGACCAATGAACAAGGCTTGTCGTCTTCCGTATCTCAGACTAATGTCATTATTTAACGCCCTCACCGGTTACCACGGTAACAATATAATATAAATTGAAAGCCGATAAAAATTATACCAATGAACAAGACTTGTCCTCGTCCGTATCAGAGACTACTTTTATCATTTAACACCCTCTCCGATTACTATGGTAACAATTTAATCTAAATTAACGCCGATAAACATTTGACCAATTAACAAGGCTTGTCGTCTTCCGTATCTCAGACTTATGTCATTATTTAACGCCCTCACCGGTTACCACGGTAACAATATAATCTAAATTGAAAGCCGATAAAAATTATACCAATGAACAAGACTTGTCCTCGTCCGTATCAGAGACTACTTTTATTATTTAACACCCTCGCCGATTACTATGGTAACAATTTAATCTAAATTAACGCCGATAAACATTTGACCAATGAACAAGGCTTGTCGTCTTCCGTATCTCAGACTAATGTCATTATTTAACGCCCTCACCGGTTACCACGGTAACAATATAATCTAAATTGAAAGCCGATAAAAATTATACCAATGAACAAGACTTGTCCTCGTCCGTATCAGAGACTACTTTTACCATTTAACACCCTCGCCGATTACTATGGTAACAATTTAATCTGAATTAACGCCGATAAACATTTGACCAATGAACAAGGCTTGTCGTCTTCCGTATCTCAGACTAATGTCATTATTTAACGCCCTCACCGGTTACCACGGTAACAATATAATCTATATTGAAAGCCGATAAAAATTATACCAATGAACAAGACGTGTCCTCGTCCGTATCAGAGACTACTTTTATTATTTAACACCCTCGCCGATTACTATGGTAACAATTTAATCTGAATTAACGCCGATAAACATTTGACCAATGAACAAGGCTTGTCGACTTCCGTATCTCAGACTTATGTCATTATTTAACGCCCTCACCGGTTACCACGGTAACAATATAATCTAAATTGAAAGCCGATAAAAATTATACCAATGAACAAGACTTGTCCTCGTCCGTATCAGAGACTACTTTTATCATTTAACACCCTCGCCGATTACTATGGTAACAATTTAATCTGAATTAACGCCGATAAACATTTGACCAATGAACAAGGCTTGTCGTCTTCCGTATCTCAGACTAATGTCATTATTTAACGCCCTCACCGGTTACCACGGTAACAATATCATCTAAATTGAAAACCGATAAAAATTATACCAATGAACAAGACTTGTCCTCGTCCGTATCAGAGACTACTTTTATCATTTAACACCCTCGCCGATTACTAGGTAACAATTTAATCTGAATTAACGCCGATAAACATTTGACCAATGAACAAGGCTTGTCGTCTTCCGTATCTCAGACTAATGTCATTATTTAACGCCCTCACCGGTTACCACGGTAACAATATAATATAAATTGAAAGCCGATAAAAATTATACCAATGAACAAGACTTGTCCTCGTCCGTATCAGAGACTACTTTTATCATTTAACACCCTCTCCGATTACTATGGTAACAATTTAATCTAAATTAACGCCGATAAACATTTGACCAATGAACAAGGCTTGTCGTCTTCCGTATCTCAGACTAATGTCATTATTTAACGCCCTCACCGGTTACCACGGTAACAATATAATCTAAATTGAAAGCCGATAAAAATTATACCAATGAACAAGACTTGTCCTCGTCCGTATCAGAGACTACTTTTACCATTTAACACCCTCGCCGATTACTATGGTAACAATTTAATCTGAATTAACGCCGATAAACATTTGACCACTGAACAAGGCTTGTCGTCTTCCGTATCTCAGACTAATGTCATTATTTAACGCCCTCACCGGTTACCACGGTAACAATATAATCTAAATTGAAAGCCGATAAAAATTATACCAATGAACAAGACTTGTCCTCGTCCGTATCAGAGACTAATTTTATCATTTAACACCCTCGCCGATTACTATGGTAACAATTTAATCTGAATTAACGCCGATAAACACTTGACCAATGAACAAGGCTTGTCGTCTTACGTATCTCAGACTAATGTCATTATTTAACGCCCTCACCGGTTACCACGGTAACAATATAATCTAAATTGAAAGCCGATAAAAATTATACCAATGAACAAGACTTGTCCTCGTCCGTATCAGAGACTACTTTTATCATTTAACTCCCTCGCCGATTACTATGGTAACAATTTAATCTAAATTAACGCCGATAAACATTTGACCAATGAACAAGGCTTGTCGTCTTCCGTATCTCAGACTAATGTCATTATTTAACGCCCTCACCGGTTACCACGGTAACAATATAATCTAAATTGAAAGCCGACAAAAATTATACCAATGAACAAGATTTGTCCTCGTCCGTATCAGAGACTACTTTTATCATTTAACACCCTCGCCGATTACTATGCTAACAATTTAATCTAAATTAACGCCGATAAACATTTGACCAATGAACAAGGCTTGTCGTCTTCCGTATCTCAGACTAATGTCATTATTTAACGCCCTCATCGGTTACCACGGAAACAATATAATCTAAATTGAAAGCCGATAAAAATTATACCAATGAACAAGACTTGTCCTCCTCCGTATTAGAGACTACTTTTTTCATTTAACTCCCTCGCCGATTACTATGGTAACAATTTAATCTAAATTAACGCCGATAAACATTTGACCAATGAACAAGGCTTGTCGTCTTCCGTATCTCAGACTAATGTCATTATTTAACGCCCTCACCGGTTACCACGGTAACAATATAATCTAAATTGAAAGCCGATAAAAATTATACCAATCTACAAGACTTGTCCTCGTCCGTATCAGAGACCACTTTTATCATTTAACT
Organism: Lycorma delicatula; assembly: GCF_047948215.1. NCBI lineage: Eukaryota > Metazoa > Arthropoda > Insecta > Hemiptera > Fulgoridae > Lycorma > Lycorma delicatula. The sequence continues at coordinate 75,008,372 of NC_134466.1, read as the reverse complement.
CCCTCGCCGATTACTATGGTAACAATTTAATCTAAATTAACGCCGATAAACATTTGACCAATGAACAAGGCTTGTCGTCTTCCGTATCTCAGACTAATGTCATTATTTAACGCCCTCACCGGTTACCACGGTAACAATATAATCTAAATTGAAAGCCGATAAAAATTATACCAATCTACAAGACTTGTCCTCGTCCGTATCAGAGACCACTTTTATCATTTAACTCTCTCGCCGATTACTATGGTAACAATTTAATCTAAATTAACGCCGATAAACATTTGACCAATGAACAAGGCTTGTCGTCTTCCGTATCTCAGACTAATGTCATTATTTAACGCCCTCACCGGTTACCACGGTAACAATATAATCTAAATTGAAAGCCGATAAAAATTATACCAATGAACAAGACTTGTCCTCGTCCGTATCAGAGACTACTTTTATCATTTAACACCCTCGCCGATTACTATGGTAACAATTTAATCTAAATTAACGCCGATATACATTTGACCAATGAACAAGGCTTGTCGTCTTCCGTATCTCAGACTAATGTCATTATTTAACGCCCTCACCGGTTACCACGGTAACAATATAATCTAAATTGAAAGCCGATAAAAATTATACCAATGAACAAGACTTGTCCTCGTCCGTATCAGAGACTACTTTTATCATTTAACACCCTCGCCGATTACTATGGTAACAATTTAATCTGAATTAACGCCGATAAACATTTGACCAATGAACAAGGCTGTCGTCTTCCGTATCTCAGACTAATGTCATTATTTAACGCCCTCACCGGTTACCACGGTAACAATATAATCTAAATTGAAAGCCGATAAAAATTATACCAATGAACAAGACTTGTCCTCGTCCGTATCAGAGACTACTTTTATCATTTAACACCCTCGCCGATTACTATGGTAACAATTTAATCTGAATTAACGCCGATAAACATTTGACCAATGAACAAGGCTTGTCGTCTTCCGTATCTCAGACTAATGTCATTATTTAACGCCCTCACCGGTTACCACGGTACCAATATAATCTATATTGAAAGCCGATAAAAATTATACCAATGAACAAGACGTGTCCTCGTCCGTATCAGAGACTACTTTTATCATTTAACACCCTCGCCGATTACTATGGTAACAATTTAATCTGAATTAACGCCGATAAACATTTGACCAATGAACAAGGCTTGTCGTCTTCCGTATCTCAGGCTAATGTCATTATTTAACGCCATCACCGGTTACCACGGTAACAATATAATATATATTGAAAGCCGATAAAAATTATACCAATGAACAAGACGTGTCCTCGTCCGTATCAGAGACTACTTTTATTATTTAACACCCTCGCCGATTACTATGGTAACAATTTAATCTGAATTAACGCCGATAAACATTTGACCAATGAACAAGGCTTGTCGACTTCCGTATCTCAGACTAATGTCATTATTTAACGCCCTCACCGGTTACCACGGTAACAATATAATCTAAATTGAAAGCCGATAAAAATTATACCAATGAACAAGACTTGTCCTCGTCCGTATCAGAGACTACTTTTACCATTTAACACCCTCGCCGATTACTAGGTAGCAATTTAATCTGAATTAACGCCGATAAACATTTGACCAATGAACAAGGCTTGTCGTCTTCCGTATCTCAGACTAATGTCATTATTTAACGCCCTCACCGGTTACCCCGGTAACAATATAATCTAAATTGAAAGCCGATAAAAATTATACCAATGAACAAGACTTGTCCTCGTCCGTATCAGAGACTACTTTTATCAGTTAACACCCTCGCCGATTACTATGGTAACAATTTAATCTGAATTAACGCCGATAAACATTTGACCAATGAACAAGGCTTGTCGTCTTCCGTATCTCAGGCTAATGTCATTATTTAACGCCATCACCGGTTACCACGGTAACAATATAATATATATTGAAAGCCGATAAAAATTATACCAATGAACAAGACGTGTCCTCGTCCGTATCAGAGACTACTTTTATTATTTAACACCCTCGCCGATTACTATGGTAACAATTTAATCTGAATTAACGCCGATAAACATTTGACCAATGAACAAGGCTTGTCGACTTCCGTATCTCAGACTAATGTCATTATTTAACGCCCTCACCGGTTACCACGGTAACAATATAATCTAAATTGAAAGCCGATAAAAATTATACCAATGAACAAGACTTGTCCTCGTCCGTATCAGAGACTACTTTTATCATTTAACACCCTCGCCGATTACTATGGTAACAATTTAATCTAAATTAACGCCGATAAACATTTGACCAATGAACAAGGCTTGTCGTCTTCCGTATCTCAGACTAATGTCATTATTTAACGCCCTCACCGGTTACCACGGTAACAATATAATCTAAATTGAAAGCCGATAAAAATTATACCAATGAACAAGACTTGTCCTCGTCCGTATCAGAGACTACTTTTATCATTTAACACCCTCGCCGATTACTATGGTAACAATTTAATCTGAATTAACGCCGATAAACATTTGAGCAATGAACAAGGCTTGTCGTCTTCCGTATCTCAGACTAATGTCATTATTTAACGCCCTCACCGGTTACCACGGTAACAATATAATCTAAATTGAAAGCCGATAAAAATTATACCAATGAACAAGACTTGTCCTCGTCCGTATCAGAGACTACTTTTATCATTTAACACCCTCGCCGATTACTATGGTAACAATTTAATCTAAATTATCGCCGATAAACATTTGACCAATGAACAAGGCTTGTCGTCTTCCGTATCTCAGACTAATGTCATTATTTAACGCCCTCATCGGTTACCACGGTAACAATATAATCTAAATTGAAAGCCGATAAAAATTATACCAATGAACAAGACTTGTCCTCGTCCGTATCAGAGACTACTTTTATCATTTAACACCCTCACGGATTACTATGGTAACAATTTAATCTAAATTAACGCCGATAAACATTTGACCAATGAACAAGGCTTGTCGTCTTCCGTATCTCAGACTAATGTCATTATTTAACGCCCTCGCCGGTTACCACGGTAACAATATAATCTAAATTGAAAGCCGATAAAAATTATACCAATGAACAAGACTTGTCCTCGTCCGTATCAGAGACTACTTTTATCATTTAACATCCTCACGGATTACTATGGTAACAATTTAATCTAAATTAACGCCGATAAACATTTGACCAATGAACAAGGCTTGTCGTCTTCCGTATCTCAGACTTATGTCATTATTTAACGCCCTCACCGGTTACCACGGTAACAATATAATCTAAATTGAAAGCCGATAAAAATTATACCAATGAACAAGACTTGTCCTCGTCCGTATCAGAGACTACTTTTATTATTTAACACCCTCGCCGATTACTATGGTAACAATTTAATCTAAATTAACGCCGATAAACATTTGACCAATGAACAAGGCTTGTCGTCTTCCGTATCTCAGACTAATGTCATTATTTAACGCCCTCACCGGTTACCACGGTAACAATATAATCTAAATTGAAAGCCGATAAAAATTATACCAATGAACAAGACTTGTCCTCGTCCGTATCAGAGACTACTTTTACCATTTAACACCCTCGCCGATTACTATGGTAACAATTTAATCTGAATTAACGCCGATAAACATTTGACCAATGAACAAGGCTTGTCGTCTTCCGTATCTCAGACTAATGTCATTATTTAACGCCCTCACCGGTTACCACAGTAACAATATAATCTATATTGAAAGCCGATAAAAATTATACCAATGAACAAGACGTGTCCTCGTCCGTATCAGAGACTACTTTTATTATTTAACACCCTCGCCGATTACTATGGTAACAATTTAATCTGAATTAACGCCGATAAACATTTGACCAATGAACAAGGCTTGTCGACTTCCGTATCTCAGACTTATGTCATTATTTAACGCCCTCACCGGTTACCACGGTAACAATATAATCTAAATTGAAAGCCGATAAAAATTATACCAATGAACAAGACTTGTCCTCGTCCGTATCAGAGACTACTTTTATCATTTAACACCCTCGCCGATTACTATGGTAACAATTTAATCTGAATTAACGCCGATAAACATTTGACCAATGAACAAGGCTTGTCGTCTTCCGTATCTCAGACTAATGTCATTATTTAACGCCCTCACCGGTTACCACGGTAACAATATCATCTAAATTGAAAACCGATAAAAATTATACCAATGAACAAGACTTGTCCTCGTCCGTATCAGAGACTACTTTTATCATTTAACACCCTCGCCGATTACTAGGTAACAATTTAATCTGAATTAACGCCGATAAACATTTGACCAATGAACAAGGCTTGTCGTCTTCCGTATCTCAGACTAATGTCATTATTTAACGCCCTCACCGGTTACCACGGTAACAATATAATCTAAATTGAAAGCCGATAAAAATTATACCAATGAACAAGACTTGTCCTCGTCCGTATCAGAGACTACTTTTATCATTTAACACCCTCTCCGATTACTATGGTAACAATTTAATCTAAATTAACGCCGATAAACATTTGACCAATGAACAAGGCTTGTCGTCTTCCGTATCTCAGACTAATGTCATTATTTAACGCCCTCACCGGTTACCACGGTAACAATATAATCTAAATTGAAAGCCGATAAAAATTATACCAATGAACAAGACTTGTCCTCGTCCGTATCAGAGACTACTTTTACCATTTAACACCCTCGCCGATTACTATGGTAACAATTTAATCTGAATTAACGCCGATAAACATTTGACCACTGAACAAGGCTTGTCGTCTTCCGTATCTCAGACTAATGTCATTATTTAACGCCCTCACCGGTTACCACGGTAACAATATAATCTAAATTGAAAGCCGATAAAAATTATACCAATGAACAAGACTTGTCCTCGTCCGTATCAGAGACTAATTTTATCATTTAACACCCTCGCCGATTACTATGGTAACAATTTAATCTGAATTAACGCCGATAAACACTTGACCAATGAACAAGGCTTGTCGTCTTACGTATCTCAGACTAATGTCATTATTTAACGCCCTCACCGGTTACCACGGTAACAATATAATCTAAATTGAAAGCCGATAAAAATTATACCAATGAACAAGACTTGTCCTCGTCCGTATCAGAGACTACTTTTATCATTTAACTCCCTCGCCGATTACTATGGTAACAATTTAATCTAAATTAACGCCGATAAACATTTGACCAATGAACAAGGCTTGTCGTCTTCCGTATCTCAGACTAATGTCATTATTTAACGCCCTCACCGGTTACCACGGTAACAATATAATCTAAATTGAAAGCCGACAAAAATTATACCAATGAACAAGATTTGTCCTCGTCCGTATCAGAGACTACTTTTATCATTTAACACCCTCGCCGATTACTATGCTAACAATTTAATCTAAATTAACGCCGATAAACATTTGACCAATGAACAAGGCTTGTCGTCTTCCGTATCTCAGACTAATGTCATTATTTAACGCCCTCATCGGTTACCACGGAAACAATATAATCTAAATTGAAAGCCGATAAAAATTATACCAATGAACAAGACTTGTCCTCCTCCGTATCAGAGACTACTTTTTTCATTTAACTCCCTCGCCGATTACTATGGTAACAATTTAATCTAAATTAACGCCGATAAACATTTGACCAATGAACAAGGCTTGTCGTCTTCCGTATCTCAGACTAATGTCATTATTTAACGCCCTCACCGGTTACCACGGTAACAATATAATCTAAATTGAAAGCCGATAAAAATTATACCAATCTACAAGACTTGTCCTCGTCCGTATCAGAGACCACTTTTATCATTTAACTCCCTCGCCGATTACTATGGTAACAATTTAATCTAAATTAACGCCGATAAACATTTGACCAATGAACAAGGCTTGTCGTCTTCCGTATCTCAGACTAATGTCATTATTTAACGCCCTCACCGGTTACCACGGTAACAATATAATCTAAATTGAAAGCCGATAAAAATTATACCAATCTACAAGACTTGTCCTCGTCCGTATCAGAGACCACTTTTATCATTTAACTCTCTCGCCGATTACTATGGTAACAATTTAATCTAAATTAACGCCGATAAACATTTGACCAATGAACAAGGCTTGTCGTCTTCCGTATCTCAGACTAATGTCATTATTTAACGCCCTCACCGGTTACCACGGTAACAATATAATCTAAATTGAAAGCCGATAAAAATTATACCAATGAACAAGACTTGTCCTCGTCCGTATCAGAGACTACTTTTATCATTTAACACCCTCGCCGATTACTATGGTAACAATTTAATCTAAATTAACGCCGATATACATTTGACCAATGAACAAGGCTTGTCGTCTTCCGTATCTCAGACTAATGTCATTATTTAACGCCCTCACCGGTTACCACGGTAACAATATAATCTAAATTGAAAGCCGATAAAAATTATACCAATGAACAAGACTTGGCCTCGTCCGTATCAGAGACTACTTTTATCATTTAACACCCTCGCCGATTACTATGGTAACAATTTAATCTGAATTAACGCCGATAAACATTTGACCAATGAACAAGGCTGTCGTCTTCCGTATCTCAGACTAATGTCATTATTTAACGCCCTCACCGGTTACCACGGTAACAATATAATCTAAATTGAAAGCCGATAAAAATTATACCAATGAACAAGACTTGTCCTCGTCCGTATCAGAGACTACTTTTATCATTTAACACCCTCGCCGATTACTATGGTAACAATTTAATCTGAATTAACGCCGATAAACATTTGACCAATGAACAAGGCTTGTCGTCTTCCGTATCTCAGACTAATGTCATTATTTAACGCCCTCACCGGTTACCACGGTAACAATATAATCTATATTGAAAGCCGATAAAAATTATACCAATGAACAAGACGTGTCCTCGTCCGTATCAGAGACTACTTTTATCATTTAACACCCTCGCCGATTACTATGGTAACAATTTAATCTGAATTAACGCCGATAAACATTTGACCAATGAACAAGGCTTGTCGTCTTCCGTATCTCAGGCTAATGTCATTATTTAACGCCCTCACCGGTTACCACGGTAACAATATAATCTAAATTGAAAGCCGATAAAAATTATACCAATGAACAAGACTTGTCCTCGTCCGTATCAGAGACTACTTTTACCATTTAACACCCTCGCCGATTACTAGGTAGCAATTTAATCTGAATTAACGCCGATAAACATTTGACCAATGAACAAGGCTTGTCGTCTTCCGTATCTCAGACTAATGTCATTATTTAACGCCCTCACCGGTTACCCCGGTAACAATATAATCTAAATTGAAAGCCGATAAAAATTATACCAATGAACAAGACTTGTCCTCGTCCGTATCAGAGACTACTTTTATCAGTTAACACCCTCGCCGATTACTATGGTAACAATTTAATCTGAATTAACGCCGATAAACATTTGACCAATGAACAAGGCTTGTGGTCTTCCGTATCTCAGGCTAATGTCATTATTTAACGCCATCACCGGTTACCACGGTAACAATATAATATATATTGAAAGCCGATAAAAATTATACCAATGAACAAGACGTGTCCTCGTCCGTATCAGAGACTACTTTTATCATTTAACACCCTCGCCGATTACTAGGTAGCAATTTAATCTGAATTAACGCCGATAAACATTTGACCAATGAACAAGGCTTGTCGTCTTCCGTATCTCAGACTAATGTCATTATTTAACGCCCTCACCGGTTACCCCGGTAACAATATAATCTAAATTGAAAGCCGATAAAAATTATACCAATGAACAAGACTTGTCCTCGTCCGTATCAGAGACTACTTTTATCAGTTAACACCCTCGCCGATTACTATGGTAACAATTTAATCTGAATTAACGCCGATAAACATTTGACCAATGAACAAGGCTTGTCGTCTTCCGTATCTCAGACTAATGTCATTATTTAACGCCCTCACCGGTTACCACGGTAACAATATAATCTAAATTGAAAGCCGATAAAAATTATACCAATGAACAAGACTTGTCCTCGTCCGTATCAGAGACTACTTTTATCATTTAACACCCTCGCCGATTACTATGGTAACAATTTAATCTAAATTAACGCCGATAAACATTTGACCAATGAACAAGGCTTGTCGTCTTCCGTATCTCAGACTAATGTCATTATTTAACGCCCTCACCGGTTACCACGGTAACAATATAATCTAAATTGAAAGCCGATAAAAATTATACCAATGAACAAGACTTGTCCTCGTCCGTATCAGAGACTACTTTTATCATTTAACACCCTCGCCGATTACTAGGTAAGAATTTAATCTGAATTAACGCCGATAAACATTTGACCAATGAACAAGGCTTGTCGTCTTCCGTATCTCAGACTAATGTCATTATTTAACGCCCTCACCGGTTACCACGGTAACAATATAATCTATATTGAAAGCCGATAAAAATTATACCAATGAACAAGACGTGTCCTCGTCCGTATCAGAGACTACTTTTATCATTTAACACCCTCGCCGATTACTATGGTAACAATTTAATCTGAATTAACGCCGATAAACATTTGACCAATGAACAAGGCTTGTCGTCTTCCGTATCTCAGGCTAATGTCATTATTTAACGCCCTCACCGGTTACCACGGTAACAATATAATCTATATTGAAAGCCGATAAAAATTATACCAATGAACAAGACGTGTCCTCGTCCGTATCAGAGACTACTTTTATCATTTAACAGCCTCACCGATTACTATGGTAACAATTTAATCTGAATTAACGCCGATAAACATTTGACCAATGAACAAGGCTTGTCGTCTTCCGTATCTCAGACTAATGTCATTATTTAACGCCCTCACCGGTTACCACGGTAACAATATAATCTAAATTGAAAACCGATAAAAATTATACCAATGAACAAGACTTGTCCTCGTCCGTATCAGAGACTACTTTTATCATTTAACACCCTCGCCGATTACTAGGTAACAATTTAATCTGAATTAACGCCGATAAACATTTGACCAATGAACAAGGCTTGTCGTCTTCCGTATCTCAGACTAATGTCATTATTTAACGCCCTCACCGGTTACCACGGTAACAATATAATCTAAATTGAAAGCCGATAAAAATTATACTAATGAACAAGACTTGTCCTCGTCCGTATCAGAGACTACTTTTATCAGTTAACACCCTCGCCGATTACTATGGTAACAATTTAATCTAAATTAACGCCGATAAACATTTGACCAATGAACAAGGCTTGTCGTCTTCCGTATCTCAGACTAATGTCATTATTTAACGCCCTCACCGGTTACTACGGTAAAAATATAATCTAAATTGAAAGCCGATAAAAATTATACCAATGAACAAGACTTGTCCTCGTCCGTATCAGAGACTACTTTTATCATTTAACACCCTCGCCGATTACTATGGTAACAATTTAATCTGAATTAACGCCGATAAACATTTGACCAATGAACAAGGCCCTTCGACTTCCGTATCTCAGACTAATGTCATTATTTAACGCCCTCACCGGTTACCACGGTAACAATATAATCTAAATTGAAAGCCGATAAAAATTATACCAATGAACAAGACTTGTCCTCGTCCGTATCAGAGACTACTTTTATCATTTAACACCCTCGCCGATTACTATGGTAACAATTTAATCTGAATTAACGCCGATAAACATTTGACCAATGAACAAGGCTTGTCGTCTTCCGTATCTCAGACTAATGTCATTATTTAACGCCCTCACCGGTTACCACGGTAACAATATTATCTAAATTGAAAACCGATAAAAATTATACCAATGAACAAGACTTGTCCTCGTCCGTATCAGAGACTACTTTTATCATTTAACACCCTCGCCGATTACTAGGTAAGAATTTAATCTGAATTAACGCCGATAAACATTTGACCAATGAACAAGGCTTGTCGTCTTCCGTAGCTCAGACTAATGTCATTATTTAACGCCCTCACCGGTTACCACGGTAACAATATAATCTAAATTGAAAGCCGATAAAATATATACCAATGAACAAGACTTGTCCTCGTCCGTATCAGAGACTACTTTTATCATTTAATACCCTCGCCGATTACTATGGTAACAATTTAATCTGTATTAACGCCGATAAACATTTGACCAATGAACAAGGCTTGTCGTCTTCCGTATCTCAGACTAATGTCATTATTTAACGCCCTCACCGGTTACCACGGTAACAATATAATCTAAATTGAAAGCCGATAAAAATTATACCAATAAACAAGACTTGTCCTCGTCCGTATCAGAGACTACTTTTATCAGTTAACACCCTCGCCTATTACTATGGTAACAATTTAATCTGAATTAACGCCGATAAACATATGACCAATGAACAAGGCTTGTCGTCTTCCGTATCTCAGACTAATGTCATTATATAACGCCCTCACCGGTTACCACGGTAACAATATAATCTAAATTGAAAGCCGATAAAAATTATACCATTGAACAAGACTTGTCCTCGTCCGTATCAGAGACTACTTTTATCATTTAACACCCTCGCCGATTATTATAGTAACAATTTAATCTGAATATAACGCCGATAAACATTTGACCAATGAACAAGGCTTGTCGTCTTCCGTATCTCAGACTAATTTCATTGTTTAACGCCCTCATCGGTTACCACGGTAACAATATAATCTAAATTGAAAGCCGATAAAAATTATACCAATGAACAAGACTTGTCCTCGTCCGTATCAGAGACTACTTTTATCATTTAACACCCTCGCCGATTACTATGGTAACAATTTAATCTAAATTAACGCCGATAAACATTTGACCAATGAACAAGGCTTGTCGTCTTCCGTATCTCAGACTAATGTCATTATTTAACGCCCTCACCGGTTACCACGGTAACAATATAATCTAAATTGAAAGCCGATAAAAATTATACCAATAAACAAGACTTGTCCTCGTCCGTATCAGAGACTACTTTTATCAGTTAACACCCTCGCCTATTACTATGGTAACAATTTAATCTGAATTAACGCCGATAAACATATGACCAATGAACAAGGCTTGTCGTCTTCCGTATCACAGACTAATGTCATTATATAACGCCCTCACCGGTTACCACGGTAACAATATAATCTAAATTGAAAGCCGATAAAAATTATACCATTGAACAAGACTTGTCCTCGTCCGTATCAGAGACTACTTTTATCATTTAACACCCTCGCCGATTATTATAGTAACAATTTAATCTGAATATAACGCCGATAAACATTTGACCAATGAACAAGGCTTGTCGTCTTCCGTATCTCAGACTAATGTCATTATTTAACGCCCTCACCGGTTACCACGGTAACAATATAATCTAAATTGAAAGCCGATAAAAATTATACCAATAAACAAGACTTGTCCTCGTCCGTATCAGAGACTACTTTTATCAGTTAACACCCTCGCCCATTACTATGGTAACAATTTAATCTGAATTAACGCCGATAAACATATGACCAATGAACAAGGCTTGTCGTCTTCCGTATCTCAGACTAATGTCATTATATAACGCCCTCACCGGTTACCACGGTAACAATATAATCTAAATTGAAAGCCGATAAAAATTATACCATTGAACAAGACTTGTCCTCGTCCGTATCAGAGACTACTTTTATCATTTAACACCCTCGCCGATTATTATAGTAACAATTTAATCTGAATATAACGCCGATAAACATTTGACCAATGAACAAGGCTTGTCGTCTTCCGTATCTCAGACTAATTTCATTGTTTAACGCCCTCATCGGTTACCACGGTAACAATATAATCTAAATTGAAAGCCGATAAAAATTATACCAATGAACAAGACTTGTCCTCGTCCGTATCAGAGACTACTTTTATCATTTAATACCCTCGCCGATTACTATGGTAACAATTTAATCTGTATTAACGCCGATAAACATTTGACCAATGAACAAGGCTTGTCGTCTTCCGTATCTCAGACTAATGTCATTATTTAACGCCCTCACCGGTTACCACGGTAACAATATAATCTAAATTGAAAGCCGATAAAAATTATACCAATAAACAAGACTTGTCCTCGTCCGTATCAGAGACTACTTTTATCAGTTAACACCCTCGCCTATTACTATGGTAACAATTTAATCTGAATTAACGCCGATAAACATATGACCAATGAACAAGGCTTGTCGTCTTCCGTATCTCAGACTAATGTCATTATATAACGCCCTCACCGGTTACCACGGTAACAATATAATCTAAATTGAAAGCCGATAAAAATTATACCATTGAACAAGACTTGTCCTCGTCCGTATCAGAGACTACTTTTATCATTTAACACCCTCGCCGATTATTATAGTAACAATTTAATCTGAATATAACGCCGATAAACATTTGACCAATGAACAAGGCTTGTCGTCTTCCGTATCTCAGACTAATTTCATTGTTTAACGCCCTCATCGGTTACCACGGTAACAATATAATCTAAATTGAAAGCCGATAAAATATATACCAATGAACAAGACTTGTCCTCGTCCGTATCAGAGACTACTTTTATCATTTAATACCCTCGCCGATTACTATGGTAACAATTTAATCTGTATTAACGCCGATAAACATTTGACCAATGAACAAGGCTTGTCGTCTTCCGTATCTCAGACTAATGTCATTATTTAACGCCCTCACCGGTTACCACGGTAACAATATAATCTAAATTGAAAGCCGATAAAAATTATACCAATAAACAAGACTTGTCCTCGTCCGTATCAGAGACTACTTTTATCAGTTAACACCCTCGCCTATTACTATGGTAACAATTTAATCTGAATTAACGCCGATAAACATATGACCAATGAACAAGGCTTGTCGTCTTCCGTATCTCAGACTAATGTCATTATATAACGCCCTCACCGGTTACCACGGTAACAATATAATCTAAATTGAAAGCCGATAAAAATTATACCAATGAACAAGACTTGTCCTCGTCCGTATCAGAGACTACTTTTATCATTTAACACCCTCGCCGATTACTATGGTAACAATTTAATCTAAATTAACGCCGATAAACATTTGACCAATGAACAAGGCTTGTCGTCTTCCGTATCTCAGACTAATGTCATTATTTAACGCCCTCACCGGTTACCACGGTAACAATATAGTCTAAATTGAAAGCCGATAAAAATTATACCAATGAACAAGACTTGTCCTCGTCCGTATCAGAGACTACTTTTATCATTTAACACCCTCGCCGATTACTATGGTTACAATTTAATCTGAATTAACGCCGATAAACATATGACCAATGAACAAGGCTTGTCGTCTTCCGTATCTCAGACTAATGTCATTATATAACGCCCTCACCGGTTACCACGGTAACAATATAATCTAAATTGAAAGCCGATAAAAATTATACCAATAAACAAGACTTGTCCTCGTCCGTATCAGAGACTACTTTTATCAGTTAACACCCTCGCCTATTACTATGGTAACAATTTAATCTGAATTAACGCCGATAAACATATGACCAATGAACAAGGCTTGTCGTCTTCCGTATCTCAGGCTAATGTCATTATTTAACGCCCTCACCGGTTACCACGGTAACAATATAATCTAAATTGAAAGCCGATAAAAATTATACCAATGAACAAGACTTGTCCTCGTCCGTATCAGAGACTACTTTTACCATTTAACACCCTCGCCGATTACTAGGTAGCAATTTAATCTGAATTAACGCCGATAAACATTTGACCAATGAACAAGGCTTGTCGTCTTCCGTATCTCAGACTAATGTCATTATTTAACGCCCTCACCGGTTACCCCGGTAACAATATAATCTAAATTGAAAGCCGATAAAAATTATACCAATGAACAAGACTTGTCCTCGTCCGTATCAGAGACTACTTTTATCAGTTAACACCCTCGCCGATTACTATGGTAACAATTTAATCTGAATTAACGCCGATAAACATTTGACCAATGAACAAGGCTTGTGGTCTTCCGTATCTCAGGCTAATGTCATTATTTAACGCCATCACCGGTTACCACGGTAACAATATAATATATATTGAAAGCCGATAAAAATTATACCAATGAACAAGACGTGTCCTCGTCCGTATCAGAGACTACTTTTATCATTTAACACCCTCGCCGATTACTAGGTAGCAATTTAATCTGAATTAACGCCGATAAACATTTGACCAATGAACAAGGCTTGTCGTCTTCCGTATCTCAGACTAATGTCATTATTTAACGCCCTCACCGGTTACCCCGGTAACAATATAATCTAAATTGAAAGCCGATAAAAATTATACCAATGAACAAGACTTGTCCTCGTCCGTATCAGAGACTACTTTTATCAGTTAACACCCTCGCCGATTACTATGGTAACAATTTAATCTGAATTAACGCCGATAAACATTTGACCAATGAACAAGGCTTGTCGTCTTCCGTATCTCAGACTAATGTCATTATTTAACGCCCTCACCGGTTACCACGGTAACAATATAATCTAAATTGAAAGCCGATAAAAATTATACCAATGAACAAGACTTGTCCTCGTCCGTATCAGAGACTACTTTTATCATTTAACACCCTCGCCGATTACTATGGTAACAATTTAATCTAAATTAACGCCGATAAACATTTGACCAATGAACAAGGCTTGTCGTCTTCCGTATCTCAGACTAATGTCATTATTTAACGCCCTCACCGGTTACCACGGTAACAATATAATCTAAATTGAAAGCCGATAAAAATTATACCAATGAACAAGACTTGTCCTCGTCCGTATCAGAGACTACTTTTATCATTTAACACCCTCGCCGATTACTAGGTAAGAATTTAATCTGAATTAACGCCGATAAACATTTGACCAATGAACAAGGCTTGTCGTCTTCCGTATCTCAGACTAATGTCATTATTTAACGCCCTCACCGGTTACCACGGTAACAATATAATCTATATTGAAAGCCGATAAAAATTATACCAATGAACAAGACGTGTCCTCGTCCGTATCAGAGACTACTTTTATCATTTAACACCCTCGCCGATTACTATGGTAACAATTTAATCTGAATTAACGCCGATAAACATTTGACCAATGAACAAGGCTTGTCGTCTTCCGTATCTCAGGCTAATGTCATTATTTAACGCCCTCACCGGTTACCACGGTAACAATATAATCTATATTGAAAGCCGATAAAAATTATACCAATGAACAAGACGTGTCCTCGTCCGTATCAGAGACTACTTTTATCATTTAACAGCCTCACCGATTACTATGGTAACAATTTAATCTGAATTAACGCCGATAAACATTTGACCAATGAACAAGGCTTGTCGTCTTCCGTATCTCAGACTAATGTCATTATTTAACGCCCTCACCGGTTACCACGGTAACAATATAATCTAAATTGAAAACCGATAAAAATTATACCAATGAACAAGACTTGTCCTCGTCCGTATCAGAGACTACTTTTATCATTTAACACCCTCGCCGATTACTAGGTAACAATTTAATCTGAATTAACGCCGATAAACATTTGACCAATGAACAAGGCTTGTCGTCTTCCGTATCTCAGACTAATGTCATTATTTAACGCCCTCACCGGTTACCACGGTAACAATATAATCTAAATTGAAAGCCGATAAAAATTATACTAATGAACAAGACTTGTCCTCGTCCGTATCAGAGACTACTTTTATCAGTTAACACCCTCGCCGATTACTATGGTAACAATTTAATCTAAATTAACGCCGATAAACATTTGACCAATGAACAAGGCTTGTCGTCTTCCGTATCTCAGACTAATGTCATTATTTAACGCCCTCACCGGTTACTACGGTAAAAATATAATCTAAATTGAAAGCCGATAAAAATTATACCAATGAACAAGACTTGTCCTCGTCCGTATCAGAGACTACTTTTATCATTTAACACCCTCGCCGATTACTATGGTAACAATTTAATCTGAATTAACGCCGATAAACATTTGACCAATGAACAAGGCCCTTCGACTTCCGTATCTCAGACTAATGTCATTATTTAACGCCCTCACCGGTTACCACGGTAACAATATAATCTAAATTGAAAGCCGATAAAAATTATACCAATGAACAAGACTTGTCCTCGTCCGTATCAGAGACTACTTTTATCATTTAACACCCTCGCCGATTACTATGGTAACAATTTAATCTGAATTAACGCCGATAAACATTTGACCAATGAACAAGGCTTGTCGTCTTCCGTATCTCAGACTAATGTCATTATTTAACGCCCTCACCGGTTACCACGGTAACAATATTATCTAAATTGAAAACCGATAAAAATTATACCAATGAACAAGACTTGTCCTCGTCCGTATCAGAGACTACTTTTATCATTTAACACCCTCGCCGATTACTAGGTAAGAATTTAATCTGAATTAACGCCGATAAACATTTGACCAATGAACAAGGCTTGTCGTCTTCCGTAGCTCAGACTAATGTCATTATTTAACGCCCTCACCGGTTACCACGGTAACAATATAATCTAAATTGAAAGCCGATAAAATATATACCAATGAACAAGACTTGTCCTCGTCCGTATCAGAGACTACTTTTATCATTTAATACCCTCGCCGATTACTATGGTAACAATTTAATCTGTATTAACGCCGATAAACATTTGACCAATGAACAAGGCTTGTCGTCTTCCGTATCTCAGACTAATGTCATTATTTAACGCCCTCACCGGTTACCACGGTAACAATATAATCTAAATTGAAAGCCGATAAAAATTATACCAATAAACAAGACTTGTCCTCGTCCGTATCAGAGACTACTTTTATCAGTTAACACCCTCGCCTATTACTATGGTAACAATTTAATCTGAATTAACGCCGATAAACATATGACCAATGAACAAGGCTTGTCGTCTTCCGTATCTCAGACTAATGTCATTATATAACGCCCTCACCGGTTACCACGGTAACAATATAATCTAAATTGAAAGCCGATAAAAATTATACCATTGAACAAGACTTGTCCTCGTCCGTATCAGAGACTACTTTTATCATTTAACACCCTCGCCGATTATTATAGTAACAATTTAATCTGAATATAACGCCGATAAACATTTGACCAATGAACAAGGCTTGTCGTCTTCCGTATCTCAGACTAATTTCATTGTTTAACGCCCTCATCGGTTACCACGGTAACAATATAATCTAAATTGAAAGCCGATAAAAATTATACCAATGAACAAGACTTGTCCTCGTCCGTATCAGAGACTACTTTTATCATTTAACACCCTCGCCGATTACTATGGTAACAATTTAATCTAAATTAACGCCGATAAACATTTGACCAATGAACAAGGCTTGTCGTCTTCCGTATCTCAGACTAATGTCATTATTTAACGCCCTCACCGGTTACCACGGTAACAATATAATCTAAATTGAAAGCCGATAAAAATTATACCAATAAACAAGACTTGTCCTCGTCCGTATCAGAGACTACTTTTATCAGTTAACACCCTCGCCTATTACTATGGTAACAATTTAATCTGAATTAACGCCGATAAACATATGACCAATGAACAAGGCTTGTCGTCTTCCGTATCACAGACTAATGTCATTATATAACGCCCTCACCGGTTACCACGGTAACAATATAATCTAAATTGAAAGCCGATAAAAATTATACCATTGAACAAGACTTGTCCTCGTCCGTATCAGAGACTACTTTTATCATTTAACACCCTCGCCGATTATTATAGTAACAATTTAATCTGAATATAACGCCGATAAACATTTGACCAATGAACAAGGCTTGTCGTCTTCCGTATCTCAGACTAATGTCATTATTTAACGCCCTCACCGGTTACCACGGTAACAATATAATCTAAATTGAAAGCCGATAAAAATTATACCAATAAACAAGACTTGTCCTCGTCCGTATCAGAGACTACTTTTATCAGTTAACACCCTCGCCCATTACTATGGTAACAATTTAATCTGAATTAACGCCGATAAACATATGACCAATGAACAAGGCTTGTCGTCTTCCGTATCTCAGACTAATGTCATTATATAACGCCCTCACCGGTTACCACGGTAACAATATAATCTAAATTGAAAGCCGATAAAAATTATACCATTGAACAAGACTTGTCCTCGTCCGTATCAGAGACTACTTTTATCATTTAACACCCTCGCCGATTATTATAGTAACAATTTAATCTGAATATAACGCCGATAAACATTTGACCAATGAACAAGGCTTGTCGTCTTCCGTATCTCAGACTAATTTCATTGTTTAACGCCCTCATCGGTTACCACGGTAACAATATAATCTAAATTGAAAGCCGATAAAAATTATACCAATGAACAAGACTTGTCCTCGTCCGTATCAGAGACTACTTTTATCATTTAATACCCTCGCCGATTACTATGGTAACAATTTAATCTGTATTAACGCCGATAAACATTTGACCAATGAACAAGGCTTGTCGTCTTCCGTATCTCAGACTAATGTCATTATTTAACGCCCTCACCGGTTACCACGGTAACAATATAATCTAAATTGAAAGCCGATAAAAATTATACCAATAAACAAGACTTGTCCTCGTCCGTATCAGAGACTACTTTTATCAGTTAACACCCTCGCCTATTACTATGGTAACAATTTAATCTGAATTAACGCCGATAAACATATGACCAATGAACAAGGCTTGTCGTCTTCCGTATCTCAGACTAATGTCATTATATAACGCCCTCACCGGTTACCACGGTAACAATATAATCTAAATTGAAAGCCGATAAAAATTATACCATTGAACAAGACTTGTCCTCGTCCGTATCAGAGACTACTTTTATCATTTAACACCCTCGCCGATTATTATAGTAACAATTTAATCTGAATATAACGCCGATAAACATTTGACCAATGAACAAGGCTTGTCGTCTTCCGTATCTCAGACTAATTTCATTGTTTAACGCCCTCATCGGTTACCACGGTAACAATATAATCTAAATTGAAAGCCGATAAAATATATACCAATGAACAAGACTTGTCCTCGTCCGTATCAGAGACTACTTTTATCATTTAATACCCTCGCCGATTACTATGGTAACAATTTAATCTGTATTAACGCCGATAAACATTTGACCAATGAACAAGGCTTGTCGTCTTCCGTATCTCAGACTAATGTCATTATTTAACGCCCTCACCGGTTACCACGGTAACAATATAATCTAAATTGAAAGCCGATAAAAATTATACCAATAAACAAGACTTGTCCTCGTCCGTATCAGAGACTACTTTTATCAGTTAACACCCTCGCCTATTACTATGGTAACAATTTAATCTGAATTAACGCCGATAAACATATGACCAATGAACAAGGCTTGTCGTCTTCCGTATCTCAGACTAATGTCATTATATAACGCCCTCACCGGTTACCACGGTAACAATATAATCTAAATTGAAAGCCGATAAAAATTATACCAATGAACAAGACTTGTCCTCGTCCGTATCAGAGACTACTTTTATCATTTAACACCCTCGCCGATTACTATGGTAACAATTTAATCTAAATTAACGCCGATAAACATTTGACCAATGAACAAGGCTTGTCGTCTTCCGTATCTCAGACTAATGTCATTATTTAACGCCCTCACCGGTTACCACGGTAACAATATAGTCTAAATTGAAAGCCGATAAAAATTATACCAATGAACAAGACTTGTCCTCGTCCGTATCAGAGACTACTTTTATCATTTAACACCCTCGCCGATTACTATGGTTACAATTTAATCTGAATTAACGCCGATAAACATATGACCAATGAACAAGGCTTGTCGTCTTCCGTATCTCAGACTAATGTCATTATATAACGCCCTCACCGGTTACCACGGTAACAATATAATCTAAATTGAAAGCCGATAAAAATTATACCAATAAACAAGACTTGTCCTCGTCCGTATCAGAGACTACTTTTATCAGTTAACACCCTCGCCTATTACTATGGTAACAATTTAATCTGAATTAACGCCGATAAACATATGACCAATGAACAAGGCTTGTCGTCTTCCGTATCTCAGACTAATGTCATTATTTAACGCCCTCACCGGTTACCACGGTAACAATATAATCTAAATTGAAAGCCGATAAAAATTATACCAATAAACAAGACTTGTCCTCGTCCGTATCAGAGACTACTTTTATCAGTTAACACCCTCGCCTATTACTATGGTAACAATTTAATCTGAATTAACGCCGATAAACATATGACCAATGAACAAGGCTTGTCGTCTTCCGTATCTCAGACTAATGTCATTATATAACGCCCTCACCGGTTACCACGGTAACAATATAATCTAAATTGAAAGCCGATAAAAATTATACCATTGAACAAGACTTGTCCTCGTCCGTATCAGAGACTACTTTTATCATTTAACACACTCGCCGATTATTATAGTAACAATTTAATCTGAATATAACGCCGATAAACATTTGACCAATGAACAAGGCTTGTCGTCTTCCGTATCTCAGACTAATGTCATTATATAACGCCCTCACCGGTTACCACGGTAACAATATAATCTAAATTGAAAGCCGATAAAATATATACCAATGAACAAGACTTGTCCTCGTCCGTATCAGAGACTACTTTTATCATTTAATACCCTCGCCGATTACTATGGTAACAATTTAATCTGTATTAACGCCGATAAACATTTGACCAATGAACAAGGCTTGTCGTCTTCCGTATCTCAGACTAATGTCATTATTTAACGCCCTCACCGGTTACCACGGTAACAATATAATCTAAATTGAAAGCCGATAAAAATTATACCAATAAACAAGACTTGTCCTCGTCCGTATCAGAGACTACTTTTATCAGTTAACACCCTCGCCTATTACTATGGTAACAATTTAATCTGAATTAACGCCGATAAACATATGACCAATGAACAAGGCTTGTCGTCTTCCGTATCTCAGACTAATGTCATTATATAACGCCCTCACCGGTTACCACGGTAACAATATAATCTAAATTGAAAGCCGATAAAAATTATACCATTGAACAAGACTTGTCCTCGTCCGTATCAGAGACTACTTTTATCATTTAACACCCTCGCCGATTATTATAGTAACAATTTAATCTGAATATAACGCCGATAAACATTTGACCAATGAACAAGGCTTGTCGTCTTCCGTATCTCAGACTAATTTCATTGTTTAACGCCCTCATCGGTTACCACGGTAACAATATAATCTAAATTGAAAGCCGATAAAATATATACCAATGAACAAGACTTGTCCTCGTCCGTATCAGAGACTACTTTTATCATTTAATACCCTCGCCGATTACTATGGTAACAATTTAATCTGTATTAACGCCGATAAACATTTGACCAATGAACAAGGCTTGTCGTCTTCCGTATCTCAGACTAATGTCATTATTTAACGCCCTCACCGGTTACCACGGTAACAATATAATCTAAATTGAAAGCCGATAAAAATTATACCAATAAACAAGACTTGTCCTCGTCCGTATCAGAGACTACTTTTATCAGTTAACACCCTCGCCTATTACTATGGTAACAATTTAATCTGAATTAACGCCGATAAACATATGACCAATGAACAAGGCTTGTCGTCTTCCGTATCTCAGACTAATGTCATTATATAACGCCCTCACCGGTTACCACGGTAACAATATAATCTAAATTGAAAGCCGATAAAAATTATACCAATGAACAAGACTTGTCCTCGTCCGTATCAGAGACTACTTTTATCATTTAACACCCTCGCCGATTACTATGGTAACAATTTAATCTAAATTAACGCCGATAAACATTTGACCAATGAACAAGGCTTGTCGTCTTCCGTATCTCAGACTAATGTCATTATTTAACGCCCTCACCGGTTACCACGGTAACAATATAATCTAAATTGAAAGCCGATAAAAATTATACCAATGAACAAGACTTGTCCTCGTCCGTATCAGAGACTACTTTTATCATTTAACACCCTCGCCGATTACTATGGTAACAATTTAATCTAAATTAACGCCGATAAACATTTGACCAATGAACAAGGCTTGTCGTCTTCCGTATCTCAGACTAATGTCATTATTTAACGCCCTCACCGGTTACCACGGTAACAATATAATCTAAATTGAAAGCCGATAAAAATTATACCAATGAACAAGACTTGTCCTCGTCCGTATCAGAGACTACTTTTATCATTTAACACCCTCGCCGATTACTAGGTAAGAATTTAATCTGAATTAACGCCGATAAACATTTGACCAATGAACAAGGCTTGTCGTCTTCCGTATCTCAGACTAATGTCATTATTTAACGCCCTCACCGGTTACCACGGTAACAATATAATCTATATTGAAAGCCGATAAAAATTATACCAATGAACAAGACGTGTCCTCGTCCGTATCAGAGACTACTTTTATCATTTAACACCCTCGCCGATTACTATGGTAACAATTTAATCTGAATTAACGCCGATAAACATTTGACCAATGAACAAGGCTTGTCGTCTTCCGTATCTCAGGCTAATGTCATTATTTAACGCCCTCACCGGTTACCACGGTAACAATATAATCTATATTGAAAGCCGATAAAAATTATACCAATGAACAAGACGTGTCCTCGTCCGTATCAGAGACTACTTTTATCATTTAACAGCCTCACCGATTACTATGGTAACAATTTAATCTGAATTAACGCCGATAAACATTTGACCAATGAACAAGGCTTGTCGTCTTCCGTATCTCAGACTAATGTCATTATTTAACGCCCTCACCGGTTACCACGGTAACAATATAATCTAAATTGAAAACCGATAAAAATTATACCAATGAACAAGACTTGTCCTCGTCCGTATCAGAGACTACTTTTATCATTTAACACCCTCGCCGATTACTAGGTAACAATTTAATCTGAATTAACGCCGATAAACATTTGACCAATGAACAAGGCTTGTCGTCTTCCGTATCTCAGACTAATGTCATTATTTAACGCCCTCACCGGTTACCACGGTAACAATATAATCTAAATTGAAAGCCGATAAAAATTATACTAATGAACAAGACTTGTCCTCGTCCGTATCAGAGACTACTTTTATCAGTTAACACCCTCGCCGATTACTATGGTAACAATTTAATCTAAATTAACGCCGATAAACATTTGACCAATGAACAAGGCTTGTCGTCTTCCGTATCTCAGACTAATGTCATTATTTAACGCCCTCACCGGTTACTACGGTAACAATATAATCTAAATTGAAAGCCGATAAAAATTATACCAATGAACAAGACTTGTCCTCGTCCGTATCAGAGACTACTTTTATCATTTAACACCCTCGCCGATTACTATGGTAACAATTTAATCTGAATTAACGCCGATAAACATTTGACCAATGAACAAGGCCCTTCGACTTCCGTATCTCAGACTAATGTCATTATTTAACGCCCTCACCGGTTACCACGGTAACAATATAATCTAAATTGAAAGCCGATAAAAATTATACCAATGAACAAGACTTGTCCTCGTCCGTATCAGAGACTACTTTTATCATTTAACACCCTCGCCGATTACTATGGTAACAATTTAATCTGAATTAACGCCGATAAACATTTGACCAATGAACAAGGCTTGTCGTCTTCCGTATCTCAGACTAATGTCATTATTTAACGCCCTCACCGGTTACCACGGTAACAATATTATCTAAATTGAAAACCGATAAAAATTATACCAATGAACAAGACTTGTCCTCGTCCGTATCAGAGACTACTTTTATCATTTAACACCCTCGCCGATTACTAGGTAAGAATTTAATCTGAATTAACGCCGATAAACATTTGACCAATGAACAAGGCTTGTCGTCTTCCGTAGCTCAGACTAATGTCATTATTTAACGCCCTCACCGGTTACCACGGTAACAATATAATCTAAATTGAAAGCCGATAAAATATATACCAATGAACAAGACTTGTCCTCGTCCGTATCAGAGACTACTTTTATCATTTAATACCCTCGCCGATTACTATGGTAACAATTTAATCTGTATTAACGCCGATAAACATTTGACCAATGAACAAGGCTTGTCGTCTTCCGTATCTCAGACTAATGTCATTATTTAACGCCCTCACCGGTTACCACGGTAACAATATAATCTAAATTGAAAGCCGATAAAAATTATACCAATAAACAAGACTTGTCCTCGTCCGTATCAGAGACTACTTTTATCAGTTAACACCCTCGCCTATTACTATGGTAACAATTTAATCTGAATTAACGCCGATAAACATATGACCAATGAACAAGGCTTGTCGTCTTCCGTATCTCAGACTAATGTCATTATATAACGCCCTCACCGGTTACCACGGTAACAATATAATCTAAATTGAAAGCCGATAAAAATTATACCATTGAACAAGACTTGTCCTCGTCCGTATCAGAGACTACTTTTATCATTTAACACCCTCGCCGATTATTATAGTAACAATTTAATCTGAATATAACGCCGATAAACATTTGACCAATGAACAAGGCTTGTCGTCTTCCGTATCTCAGACTAATTTCATTGTTTAACGCCCTCATCGGTTACCACGGTAACAATATAATCTAAATTGAAAGCCGATAAAAATTATACCAATGAACAAGACTTGTCCTCGTCCGTATCAGAGACTACTTTTATCATTTAACACCCTCGCCGATTACTATGGTAACAATTTAATCTAAATTAACGCCGATAAACATTTGACCAATGAACAAGGCTTGTCGTCTTCCGTATCTCAGACTAATGTCATTATTTAACGCCCTCACCGGTTACCACGGTAACAATATAATCTAAATTGAAAGCCGATAAAAATTATACCAATAAACAAGACTTGTCCTCGTCCGTATCAGAGACTACTTTTATCAGTTAACACCCTCGCCTATTACTATGGTAACAATTTAATCTGAATTAACGCCGATAAACATATGACCAATGAACAAGGCTTGTCGTCTTCCGTATCTCAGACTAATGTCATTATATAACGCCCTCACCGGTTACCACGGTAACAATATAATCTAAATTGAAAGCCGATAAAAATTATACCATTGAACAAGACTTGTCCTCGTCCGTATCAGAGACTACTTTTATCATTTAACACCCTCGCCGATTATTATAGTAACAATTTAATCTGAATATAACGCCGATAAACATTTGACCAATGAACAAGGCTTGTCGTCTTCCGTATCTCAGACTAATGTCATTATTTAACGCCCTCACCGGTTACCACGGTAACAATATAATCTGAATTGAAAGCCGATAAAAATTATACCAATAAACAAGACTTGTCCTCGTCCGTATCAGAGACTACTTTTATCAGTTAACACCCTCGCCCATTACTATGGTAACAATTTAATCTGAATTAACGCCGATAAACATATGACCAATGAACAAGGCTTGTCGTCTTCCGTATCTCAGACTAATGTCATTATATAACGCCCTCACCGGTTACCACGGTAACAATATAATCTAAATTGAAAGCCGATAAAAATTATACCATTGAACAAGACTTGTCCTCGTCCGTATCAGAGACTACTTTTATCATTTAACACCCTCGCCGATTATTATAGTAACAATTTAATCTGAATATAACGCCGATAAACATTTGACCAATGAACAAGGCTTGTCGTCTTCCGTATCTCAGACTAATTTCATTGTTTAACGCCCTCAT
Source organism: Lycorma delicatula (assembly GCF_047948215.1). Classification (NCBI taxonomy): domain Eukaryota; kingdom Metazoa; phylum Arthropoda; class Insecta; order Hemiptera; family Fulgoridae; genus Lycorma; species Lycorma delicatula. Next base: position 74,982,607 of record NC_134466.1, on the reverse strand, counting down.
CGGTTACCACGGTAACAATATAATCTAAATTGAAAGCCGATAAAAATTATACCAATGAACAAGACTTGTCCTCGTCCGTATCAGAGACTACTTTTATCATTTAATACCCTCGCCGATTACTATGGTAACAATTTAATCTGTATTAACGCCGATAAACATTTGACCAATGAACAAGGCTTGTCGTCTTCCGTATCTCAGACTAATGTCATTATTTAACGCCCTCACCGGTTACCACGGTAACAATATAATCTAAATTGAAAGCCGATAAAAATTATACCAATAAACAAGACTTGTCCTCGTCCGTATCAGAGACTACTTTTATCAGTTAACACCCTCGCCTATTACTATGGTAACAATTTAATCTGAATTAACGCCGATAAACATATGACCAATGAACAAGGCTTGTCGTCTTCCGTATCTCAGACTAATGTCATTATATAACGCCCTCACCGGTTACCACGGTAACAATATAATCTAAATTGAAAGCCGATAAAAATTATACCATTGAACAAGACTTGTCCTCGTCCGTATCAGAGACTACTTTTATCATTTAACACCCTCGCCGATTATTATAGTAACAATTTAATCTGAATATAACGCCGATAAACATTTGACCAATGAACAAGGCTTGTCGTCTTCCGTATCTCAGACTAATTTCATTGTTTAACGCCCTCATCGGTTACCACGGTAACAATATAATCTAAATTGAAAGCCGATAAAATATATACCAATGAACAAGACTTGTCCTCGTCCGTATCAGAGACTACTTTTATCATTTAATACCCTCGCCGATTACTATGGTAACAATTTAATCTGTATTAACGCCGATAAACATTTGACCAATGAACAAGGCTTGTCGTCTTCCGTATCTCAGACTAATGTCATTATTTAACGCCCTCACCGGTTACCACGGTAACAATATAATCTAAATTGAAAGCCGATAAAAATTATACCAATAAACAAGACTTGTCCTCGTCCGTATCAGAGACTACTTTTATCAGTTAACACCCTCGCCTATTACTATGGTAACAATTTAATCTGAATTAACGCCGATAAACATATGACCAATGAACAAGGCTTGTCGTCTTCCGTATCTCAGACTAATGTCATTATATAACGCCCTCACCGGTTACCACGGTAACAATATAATCTAAATTGAAAGCCGATAAAAATTATACCAATGAACAAGACTTGTCCTCGTCCGTATCAGAGACTACTTTTATCATTTAACACCCTCGCCGATTACTATGGTAACAATTTAATCTAAATTAACGCCGATAAACATTTGACCAATGAACAAGGCTTGTCGTCTTCCGTATCTCAGACTAATGTCATTATTTAACGCCCTCACCGGTTACCACGGTAACAATATAGTCTAAATTGAAAGCCGATAAAAATTATACCAATGAACAAGACTTGTCCTCGTCCGTATCAGAGACTACTTTTATCATTTAACACCCTCGCCGATTACTATGGTTACAATTTAATCTGAATTAACGCCGATAAACATATGACCAATGAACAAGGCTTGTCGTCTTCCGTATCTCAGACTAATGTCATTATATAACGCCCTCACCGGTTACCACGGTAACAATATAATCTAAATTGAAAGCCGATAAAAATTATACCAATAAACAAGACTTGTCCTCGTCCGTATCAGAGACTACTTTTATCAGTTAACACCCTCGCCTATTACTATGGTAACAATTTAATCTGAATTAACGCCGATAAACATATGACCAATGAACAAGGCTTGTCGTCTTCCGTATCTCAGACTAATGTCATTATTTAACGCCCTCACCGGTTACCACGGTAACAATATAATCTAAATTGAAAGCCGATAAAAATTATACCAATAAACAAGACTTGTCCTCGTCCGTATCAGAGACTACTTTTATCAGTTAACACCCTCGCCTATTACTATGGTAACAATTTAATCTGAATTAACGCCGATAAACATATGACCAATGAACAAGGCTTGTCGTCTTCCGTATCTCAGACTAATGTCATTATATAACGCCCTCACCGGTTACCACGGTAACAATATAATCTAAATTGAAAGCCGATAAAAATTATACCATTGAACAAGACTTGTCCTCGTCCGTATCAGAGACTACTTTTATCATTTAACACCCTCGCCGATTATTATAGTAACAATTTAATCTGAATATAACGCCGATAAACATTTGACCAATGAACAAGGCTTGTCGTCTTCCGTATCTCAGACTAATGTCATTATATAACGCCCTCACCGGTTACCACGGTAACAATATAATCTAAATTGAAAGCCGATAAAATATATACCAATGAACAAGACTTGTCCTCGTCCGTATCAGAGACTACTTTTATCATTTAACACCCTCGCCGATTATTATAGTAACAATTTAATCTGAATATAACGCCGATAAACATTTGACCAATGAACAAGGCTTGTCGTCTTCCGTATCTCAGACTAATTTCATTGTTTAACGCCCTCATCGGTTACCACGGTAACAATATAATCTAAATTGAAAGCCGATAAAATATATACCAATGAACAAGACTTGTCCTCGTCCGTATCAGAGACTACTTTTATCATTTAATACCCTCGCCGATTACTATGGTAACAATTTAATCTGTATTAACGCCGATATACATTTGACCAATGAACAAGGCTTGTCGTCTTCCGTATCTCAGACTAATGTCATTATTTAACGCCCTCACCGGTTACCACGGTAACAATATAATCTAAATTGAAAGCCGATAAAAATTATACCAATAAACAAGACTTGTCCTCGTCCGTATCAGAGACTACTTTTATCAGTTAACACCCTCGCCTATTACTATGGTAACAATTTAATCTGAATTAACGCCGATAAACATATGACCAATGAACAAGGCTTGTCGTCTTCCGTATCTCAGACTAATGTCATTATATAACGCCCTCACCGGTTACCACGGTAACAATATAATCTAAATTGAAAGCCGATAAAAATTATACCAATGAACAAGACTTGTCCTCGTCCGTATCAGAGACTACTTTTATCATTTAACACCCTCGCCGATTACTATGGTAACAATTTAATCTAAATTAACGCCGATAAACATTTGACCAATGAACAAGGCTTGTCGTCTTCCGTATCTCAGACTAATGTCATTATTTAACGCCCTCACCGGTTACCACGGTAACAATATAATCTAAATTGAAAGCCGATAAAAATTATACCAATGAACAAGACTTGTCCTCGTCCGTATCAGAGACTACTTTTATCATTTAACACCCTCGCCGATTACTATGGTTACAATTTAATCTGAATTAACGCCGATAAATATTTGACCAATGAACAAGGCTTCTCGTCTTCAGTATCTCAGAATAATGTTATTATTTAACGCCCTCACCGGTTACTACGGTTACAATATAATCGGAAAAGAAAGGCCAATAAAAATTAGACCACTGGTCAAGACTTCTCCTTTTCCGTATTTCAGGTAACAGGTATCATTTCACTTCCTCGACGGTTACTAAGGTAACAATATAACTGAATAGATAAGCTGATAAAATTTATACCAATGAACAAGGCTTGTGCTCTTCCGTAACTCAGACTACTGTTATCATTTAACGTTCCGGCAGGTTACAGGTTTCGTTCCATATTACTGTATGGACTGCATTAATTCAGGTACCCCCTGTTGCTGATTAAGCCCTCCACTTTGATTTTCGGAAATGAATATGTAACCTAAAAAATCGCGTAGATATCCGTATTTTAAAGAGAAACAGATATGATAAAACAGTACGTAAATATGAACATATTCAGAACGTAACGCATTTAATTCCTTTCTTTAAATTACAATTCTATTATATTATTAATGATATTTTCCCTACGTTACTAGTTTAGTTCAGAATCAGTAGGCCAGTAAAATGAAAAGAAAGTGTCTTGTTGAAAAGGATCATTTGTATACAATTTTTGAAATGGGATTTAATTTTTAATTAATTACTGTCACTGTCAATGTCTGTAACAGTGTTACCGCCAGTCGCCATGTCTCTGCTAAAGGTGATTGTAATCACTACTATCGCGTTCATTAGATAATCCGCATTTTTTAAAACTTTTCCTTACTGATTTCGCGGAAAAACCCTCTTAAGCATCTTTTACCGAAACACAAATCTGGTTGAAATCTTGGAATTTGATTCTTCCTGTAGCCGTGAGAACCAAATTTTCATCAGTCATCTATTTACTGTACAGTTGTTTTTATGTAGATTTGTACGGTTTATCAATGCCGACATCTAGTGGTTGCAATAGAGATGACAATCTGCCTGGAATTATTACTCGGTCTGCCATACACTTTTTTAAAATGTCTTTCACTTTATCAGTCGTATGCCCCCGATAACTATCCATTACTAGCATACCGGTATTTTGTTTTCTAAGTAAATCTGCTGATCGCTTTTTCTATCCATACACACCTTTATTTATTTTTATTTTTTATATTCCCACCTACTCCTCTGGAACGGATCTACAATCAAGTTTGACTCGCGCCAGAGGAGTGTCCTTTACTCTAGCTCGCCTCCCCGCCCGCCGGCTGTATGTCCGGCACGGCAGGTCAGTTCACCGGTTAGCTCTTTTATTTCTTTTATAGATATTCATCATACACTGATTACTGAGAGTCCACCACCCTTGTTCTCTCAGCAACAGTCACCCCTATTCTTTAATCTCTCTCTTTTTTTTTTATATGATATCATACCGACCCGACCGATTAGTTTAAAACTTAAGCCACGGAGTCCTCAGGTTTCTTCACCTCTCTGCCCATCCACGCAAGCACGAACGAGCATGAGCTCCACCTTCGGCTGTCCGCCATCACAATCGGGCAAGAGCACAACCTTAAATTACCCGTCAACAACAAACAGTTACCTTATGACAGTTTTCAGTTTTAACTACGCTCACGTAGTTAATTCCATCTTACTTTACGGTATACAAGTCTGAGAAAGAGCTCTGCGTGCCGACAAGAACAGAAGAGCCCTTGAAGGAATTCAACGGCGCATGGGCTTAAGAGTGATATGCGCATATTCTTCAGTCTCCACCGAGACAGTACTCGTAATTGCAGGAGTTCCCCCGCCTAAACAACTGGCGGAGATGCGAATGAATATAGCACGCGGCAACCTTCTAAAGAAGCATATGAAGAGATGCTGCGTAATTGGCAACATCGTTGGGATGCAGCCAACACGGGACGATGGACACATCGTTTGATACCTTTGATCCGACCGTGGATAGAAAGGAAGTTCGGGGACATAAATTACTGGATAACGCAATTTTTTACAGGGCATGGGTCGTTCAGGTCCTATTTATGTACAAGCCTAAGGATAGATAACAACAACTGCCCTTACTGTGGGGCATATGATTCCCCTGAACATGTAGTATTTGAATGTAACCGTTGGACTGAAAGCAGGCAATCCTGTGTAAGACGTATAGGGCCATTATCTACGGAGAATGTGGTGGATAAAATGCTACTTAACGAGGATAACTTTAATGTGATCTCGTCGTTTATAACCGCAGTTATAAAGAAGAAAGATGAGGAAGCTCGTCAAGAAGAAACCGCTCGCTGATGACGGCTTGTCGTAGGTGGAATTTCCGTTTGTCAATATTTGAGAGAATGGGCAATATTGAGATATAGCTTTGAGTGTGGTTTACACACAAAAAAAAAAAAGTTATAAAATATGTATAAAAATGTATTAATATACTGAAAACTTACAAGAGGAAATTGTTTGTTGTTGAGGGGAAGCTGATGATGGAGCTCTGGTTTGTAGGTTTTATCGGATAAGTGGTGAAGGAACTTATTGATTCTTAAACTTTGTGTTTCTTATTTATAAGTTTATAAAAATTTGTTAAAAGATACTGAAAACTGTCATAAGGTAACTGTTTGTTGTTGACGGGTAATTTAAGGTGGTGCTCTTGCTCGATTGTGATGACGGACAGCCGAAGGTGGAGCTCATGCTCGTTCGTGCTTGCGTGGATGGGCAGAGAGGTGAAGAAACCTGAGGACTCCGCGGCTTAAGTTTTAAACTAATCGGTCGGGTCGGTATGATATCATATAAAAAAAAAAGAGAGAGATTAAAGAATAGGGGTGACTGTTGCTGAGCGAACAAGGGTGGTGGACTCTCAGTAATCAGTGTATGATGAATATCTATAAAAGAAATAAAAGAGCTAACCGGTGAACTGACCTGCCGTGCCGGACATACAGCCGGCGGGCGGGGAGGCGAGCTAGAGTAAAGGACACTCCTCTGGCGCGAGTCAAACTTGATTGTAGATCCGTTCCAGAGGAGTAGGTGGGAATATAAAAAAAAAAAAAAAAAAAAAAAAAAAAAACTACGTGAGCGTAAATTTTACGCTTCGCAGTTCTGGATCCTGTCATATTACCGAGTAATCTGCTAAGATTTTTGAACGTGCATTCAGCTCGTTTACATATTTCATTCACGTGTGCCGTAAAACTCCTCCTCTTGTCAAGCCAGATCCCTAAATATTTGGCTGAAGTCTGTTGCTGGACAAGATTACCCCCTACTCGGATTAGGATGTCAGATATTCTTCTACGGCCTGTCATGACTACGTATTTTGTTTTACCATGCGAAAGTTTTAAGCCTTTAGTGGACATCCAGACTTCTGCCATTCGTATCGCTAGGTTTGCCTTCTCCGATACCTCTACTTCAGTTTTTCCAATAACAACCAAGGCCAGGTCGTCAGCAAAAGCCACTGGGAAAACACCCAGAGGATAACTCAGCCCGAGAATTCCGTCATACACCAGATTCCAAAGGAGTGGCCCCAAGACAGAGCCTTGAGGCACTCCACACGTCACTTTGAAACGGAAGCAGGATCTACCCTGGTGACAAACAACAAACCTATCCTGCAGGTAATTCTAGATAATTCTTCTTAGGTATCCAGGAATATCCTTATCTCTCAACGCTTGTAGGATCGCATCCCATTTCAGCGAATTAAAAGCATTGCTCACATCAAGCAATATCACAATTGGTATCTTCCTGGTGCGCCAAGTACCCGATGCCGCTTCGTCCACCAGACGCATAACTGTCTTAACAGCACCCACCGTAGAACGCCCCTCACGGAAACCAAATTCTGCGTTAGAAAGACCACCGTGTTCTTCAATCGCATTTTTCAGCCGCAATTCCAACAATCTCTCTAGGAGTTTGCAGATGTTATTGATCATGCATATAGGTCTATATGCTACTTGTAAGTCATCGGTCCCCGGTTTCTTGATAAGGGCCAACCTGGACTCTTTCCATTGCATTGGTATACAACCATCTCTCAGGATCTTATTCATGATATTAAGAAGCTCTGCAGGCATCCTCTCTGCTAATATTCTGATTATCTCGGCTGGAATGCCATCTGGCCCGAGTCCCTTATGTAGCTTCAGTCTTTTTACCGCCATTAATAGCTCACTAGCGTCAAGAAGTTCAAAGTTATTATCCACAATCTCTTCCCGAATAGGATCCGCTTGCTGAGGAAATAATTCCTTAACAACACGATGGATCTTATCGTCTGTTAAGGCAGGTAATCTCTTCCCTAACTTGTTGGTAACAATTTTAAAACCCCTGCCCCATGGATCAGCATCTATATCTTGACACAGTCGCTTCCAGCGACTGGCTTTAGCCCTTTTAATTGATGCATTATATGCATTCCTTGCTTCCACGTATACCTCACGCGCAGCATCCCTTAATCTAGCATTCTGCCTACCCGATCTTTGGTAGGCTCTTCTTGCTTTCCATGCTGCCTTCCGTAGTTGTTCCAAATCAGGCGACAACCAGTAAGCACGTTGCTGCCGCCGGGGATAAACTAAGACCCCCGCTTTTCCGCATTCCTCTTGAACTTGTTCCACAAAGTGTTCGGGGGACCTATCGCCAGCAAGTCTTAGGATTATTCTGTCCCTAAACCGTAAGCATCCTTTTGTGGAGACGATCAGCCTTCCCGACATTACACGAATTTCCCTGGATCGGGACTCAAATGCTATAAATAGATGGTCCGATAAACTCTCTTTATTAATAATCCTCCAATCAAAGAATTTAATATCAGTCCTCGTTGTAAAGGCTAAATCTATTGCCGAACACGACATTCGTCTACGGAACGTCATATCTTCACCGTTTATACACGTCAGCCCTAGTGTATTAACATACTCACTCAGGTGACGCCCTCTTATACTGTTTACAGTTCCCGCAAATTCGGGACTTTTGAAGTTAAAGTCTCCAGCGATTAAGACTTTACGACCTCTACGCCTCATAACTTCTCCTGCAATTTTTTCTAGGAATACTACAAAATTATCTATTCCCGCATTTGGAGAATTGTAGCAAGAAAATACCACGATTTCACCGAGGTCGGCCCATATAAAACCGTCACTGCTGCCACTGCTAATTATAGGGATCCCAGACACCGGAAAACCAATAGCTGCTGTCGTTGTCGCATCCACTAGCCATCCTGTTCCAGAAGTAAGATCATAAGGAGGTTCCGACACAAAAATGACGTCTGAGCGCTCCGTCAAAGCGGTGTCCCACGATAAAGCCAATGACTGTCGGCTCCTATTGCAATTGATTTGTAGAAATCTTATTTTGCAACAGTACACCGACCGGTCCTGTGGCCCTCCTTACCACATAGCATGCACGTTTTCAGGTCTTTACATTATGCTCTGTGATGACCCGCGTTTCCACACCCGAAGCACAGTTGCGTACGGTCCACACCCTTGCAGGTCGCAGAGACGTGGCCGAAAGACCAACATCTAAAACATCTTTCTTCCGGTTCTCTTATGTACTCTCCACAATGAACCCGTGTTTCCGTTAATTTTGTTTGCGGCCCGGAAGTTCGGGATTACGGTGACGTTTTTAGTTTCACCGTAAGCTTGTCTTATTGACGATAATTTAAAGTCTTCGTCCTCACCGAGTACTCGCGATAATGCAGCGGTTATTTCTTCTTCTGTTGTATCCACGGCTATGCCCTTAACATGTACCACCGTCCGCCTTCTTTCACGTGACCTGAGATCAATTTTAAGATCTGCCGCCTTGGTTTTCAATAACGTTTTCAGCTCGGCAGCTTTCGTTGAACCTTGGATCCGAATATATAAATCATCATTTACACCTTTCTTTAGTGACAAAATATCACCCGCTTCTTCGTGTGACACCGAAGACTTGACAGTCCGTAATAAATCCGCGTAGGATCTTCCCTGCGCTTTAACAATAACAGTAACGCTATCGGTTACCGCGGGTGTAGTTCTTAAGACCTGTTTTACTTCTTGACGTCCTTCTCCTGGTCGGACATAAATCTTAATGTTTCCCTCCTGTTGACGAAGCAAGTACAATATAATCTTGCGTAAGCTTGTCCCGAATTTGCCTCCAGGAAGAACGAAAGTCGGCACTGCAGAACTACTTACAACTCTTTTCAAGGCGGCTAATATCGTCTTGAGTAATGGCTCCTCATGCTCCGATGAGTCATAAAATATTGTATATCGCGTAAATTGAATCGTAGAAGCATCACTACACATTATAGTAGAGATATCTTGCCTTATTTCACCCGGTTTCGCTTGGTACCTCCTAGATTCTTGAACGCTTTTATTTTTCACAACGTCATGAAAATGACACGCGTCACCCTCCTGTGGATATTCCTCTAGTTGTACAAGACGCTGCAATAAATCAATAGGCCATTTCCTATGTAGGAGGCGTATCAGATCATCGTCCGATGTTATATCCGCCATTATGTCCACTACTTGACTTTGGTGTGACAATTCAGTCCGAGTCGGAATCTCATTACATCGCTTCGGATGTGAGAGCTCATAAAGAGCCCTCACCGAGTATCCATACACGCCTGATCAAATCTAAAATTACGGTTTCCTCCATCTAACCTGATTCCTGTCCTCTGATAATAGCTGCATTTCCGTGTACAGTAGGAAGAGTTTTTCTTTTAAAAACAATGTACGGATGTAATTTTGACCCGTCAGAAGTAGTGCAAAGCATAATATTACACCTTTGGTTTTCATTACCGCCGGTGCGAATCGTAACATTTTTTCACCGTTTTTGTTTACGGTTTGTCGAATGGCATTTCAAAATATACGGCGGTTTGATCGGCGTTTCTAAGATATTAATCTATACGTGATAAATTAAAACCGATAAAATGCACATAACCGTCTGGATATACAAACAACACAACGACTATGGGAATTAACAAGACGACGATGGATAACTGATACTTTAACTGTAGTGTCGTTAGACCCGGTTGCAGCATATACACAATGAATCGGCTTAATAAAAATACAGTAACTTCGTTCCTATCTATAATAAGCACAGGATGTTAACAATTAAAGATGTATTTTGTATAAGCGGCAACCGGTATCGATAAACGAAAGCCTAATGTAACTATATTTATGCGATTGAATGTAGGTACTTGTAAGAAAACGTTTACTTTCCATAAATCATACTGGCTAAAGGCTATGTTTCAAATAAGCACCGCACCCTTATTTTTTCTCTCCAATTCAAAGAAAAAAAGTGGTGGGTACTCGAGTAAATACGGTAATTACTGCAAAATGTTATTTTATCACTCTTTTAATTAGGTTTTATGTTATCTTAAGGCAGATTATCTTAGATAATTTACCGCATAATTTAAACCTATTTTACAATTTTACCCGGCTTTTTTAAAATATAAAACAATTTAGTAAATTTAACAATTTTTTCTAATTTATTATTTATGGAACTTTTAAGTTTTATTCTAACGCTAAGATTCGCAAGATTTTATAGAATTCCAAAATGCGAATCGCTCATTTTGATGCCATCGTCGAGACTTTACATTTCGTTAAAGCTAATAATTTACGGTACATTTAAGTCTATAATTTTGAAGCTTAATGGTAAATTTTACGATGATGGTAAAAAGTCAGGGATAATCTTATTCTACTCTCAAATAAGTTTTATTTTAATATAAGTAATTTAATTTAGTTACTGCATTTTTTCTATAAAAAGAAATGAAAAAAATATATACATCTTTTGTCATCGAAAAAACTCAAATTTAATGTTACGTAAAACACAAAAATTCTAAAAAAAAAAAAATACCCAAATAAATATTAATGACAAATCATTTTGGGTTTTGTCACAAAAGTTTCAATGTTTTTGGGTTAGAATTAAATAATAGATATTTCAATAAAAATGATCGTTTTTGGTAAATTCGTTTCGATAAACCGAGTAAGAAGATATATAACCGTTATTATAATGAGAATGAAAAGGTATTTAAAGAAAAAAAAAGAATTAATAAATAATAAATTAACTGTTTTGGAGAAAGAAAAGTTAAGTTCTGAAATAATCACATGATATTAGTCTAAATAGTCAACGCCGAGTAATTATACGCCGGAGAACAATTTACTTGTTAGAGATATTGTACACCCTTTGCACCGGGGTGAAATATTTAATTACATCATCAATTATAAATAATAATCCCGTCCGGCAGGTATACGAGATTGTTTTCATAGTGAAACACGTCTTAGTCTTTCCGAATCTACCGGTTATATATTCTTCTCATAGTCCACTTTGTGAATACAAGGTAATATAATAATACTACCTGACATTCACTAATTTCAAAGTACCAATAAGTGTTAAGGCGAATATGCCACAACATATTCAGAATTCACTTTGACAAATGTCCTTTTTTTAATAATGTGAAGCGGCTTTAATACTGCACGTTTTTAATTTAAAAAAAGACAATAATCACAAAACCGTTCTTGTAAAAACACCTAAATCGGGAGAAAAAAGATAAAAAGTGATCTCCATGGTGGAGTAGTAGCTTCTCAGCCTTTCATTCGGAGATCCTAGGTTCGAATTCCGATCAGGCATGGAATTTTTCATACGCTACAAATTTCTATTCTCATAGGGTAAATGAATAAAGCAGTCGACGCCCGTCAAATCAAAAAGAAGTTAATCGTTTTAGAATTTTTTCTAAAACCTAAAATTTATCCCAGGTCTCACGCCGGGATAAATTCAAACGATTGTAAAAAGAAAAAACCGAAAATCTCTTTAATTTTCGAGAAAGGAATTTCAATAACGGAATGAAATCGTTTGAGTAATTTTTGAACCTTCAATGTTTTATTGTTATTATGAAGCTCGCTATAAGGCTTTAAATTCATCGGTAAAATATATAAAATGATTAGTACAGATACTCTATAAACATTTATCGTAAAGTTCCCGAAGGACCTAGATCAGATCGGCTGGAACAGGAGATGATGAACCCGACGGTACAAAAATTTAAACCTATTCGCATAAGACTGAATTAATTATAAAATTAAACAGGCAGAGTTTGTTTTATATACAAAAAATTATAGGTTTACAAGAAAAACCCGTACGGTCTGGTAAACAAAACAGAATAAATGGAGTAGAAGGTGTGCTGTTCACTATTCAACATCGCCTCATATTATTAATGACGTAATACAAACTGTAACATTGTCCTTTAATAATAATAATAATAATATTCTCTTAGTACAAAGGTTATGTTCTCGTCTCATAAATTTATAAATTAGTCTGTAATTAATGAAAATGGAATTTGAGTTGTAATTATACGCCGTTTACTCGTATATAAATTCCCTTTTCACTGAGACCAGGTTTACAATTTGAATTCTATTTCGATAAAAGTTTGTAGAATACTATTCATTTAAATCCGTTTTTTCTCGGCATTTGCATAAAAACGTTTGATTAATTTAAACGTTCCGTTAATTATAAAGTTGAAAAAATTGTTAAATTTAAGACCTGGATTACATTTTAAAAAGGAAATCTGAATAAAGCTGTATAATATTTGTTAAACTATGCAGTAAATTAGCTAAGATACGCTGCTTTAAAAAAGACTCGTAAAATAACAATATTTTGAAATTATTATTTTTTTTTTATTTTTTTTTTATTTTAAAATGTACTAATTTTCTTGGTAATTAAAGATTGAAAATTATTTTTGTTATAAAAATATGTCAGAAGACAAAGATTGTAAAATATAATAAAAATTTATACATCAATATTTTCATAGAAATTGTTAATTATCTCTAAAAATCAACCGTCCGAAAAGAGTGTTAAAAATATTTCACATCTGTCTGTTGGAAAAAAGCAAAAAAATTCTTATTCGATTGGTTTTTAGTCTGTTGATTGATTGCAAGTTGGTTTGGTACGTTTTAAAATCTATTTTTATTTTATTCAAATCGTTTACCCTAAATCAACCTTTTACATCCTACATTTAAGTTTATATACAGAGTGATTCAGGAGGATTGGGCAATACTTTGAAAACTCATTCTAGAGGCTAAAAACAAGAAAAAAGTACATATAAACATAGGTCCGAAAACGCTTCGTTAGCGAGTTATACAGGAGTGAAAGAGTTTCAGTTCCTCCGGTTAAATTAAGGCCTTCTGAAATTCTGGGAATGTCAATTAAGAGGCATATTCAATTGTTTATTATGGATTTTAGGCTGGGAAATGGAAAAAAATAGGTCCCAGAACTTTATCTCTCTTAGTTCCTATCTCGATATCTACGATATCTCATGTAAAACGCCAAAAATAGGGTGAAAAAACACAAAGTAGAGTATGGAGGACATTAAATAATAATGGATTGAATCGTTTTCATATTCACAAAGTGCAAAATCTCCAGCCTGGTGACTACGCCGGCCGGCTGCAGTTTTGTCAGTGGGTTAATAGCAATCAACATTTAATTCCATTTATACTATTTTCGGATGAAGCTACTTTCACTCGTAACGGAATAAACAACACAACAATGCGCATCGGCGGTCTGAAGAAAACCCACATGCTACAGTGGAAAAAAATGTCCAGCAACGATTTTCAGTGAATGTTTGGTGCGGTATGATATACGACCGATTAATTAGTCCTTTCATACTACAACATCGAGTCACAGGGAGATTTATCTGGAATTTTTACTTAATGAATTTATTATATCGCTGGAAAATATCACCTTAGCAAAACGAATTGAAATTTATTACCCGCTTGATGGAGCTCCTACACATCTCACTAATGAAGTAAAGCAATGTATTGATGAAAGGTTTGCTGGTAAATGGATAGGACGTGGAGGGCCGAGATCCCCAGACCTCACTCCGTCGGATTATTGTTTGTGGGAACGGTTGAAAAATGAGGTTTACAAGTAAAAAGTAGACGCACGCGATGAACCGATCGCTCGCATTCTCAACGCTGCAGCTGTAATCAAGGAACGCAAAGATACCGTTAGACTGGCAACACAAAATCTAGTACAACGCGTTGAAAAACGCATTGAACACAACGGTGGCATTTTTGAAAGTTATTAAACCGCATCCTCTGCTGCTTACAAGTACTACTTGTAAGCAGCATTTTATCATTATCATAAAAAAAACAGTAAGTATTCTTTCTTCCTGCAGTTATTTTCTACTGTACATAAGGAAAAGTTTTTCAATCTGTTAAAAATTAATCTGTTTTGCTGTTAATAAAAGTCGACATGTTCAAAATTTTATTTGTTTTCTATTGACATTATTTACATCAATCTTCCTATAATTAAATTCTCTACCATTTATCTTTAAAAAAATGTATGATTTATCGCCAATTTAACAACGTTATCGTATGTCAAACGTAAATAATGTGTTTTTTGACCCTAGTTTTGGCGTTTTACACGGGATATCTTAGAAGCTAAGAGAGATACAGTTCTGGGACTATTTTTTTCGATTTTCCAGCTCAAAAACCATAAGAAAAAATTGAATTTGCCCCTTAATTGACCTTCCCAGAATTTCTGAAGGCCTTAATTTACCCGGAGGAACTGAAACTCTTTCACTCCTGTATAACTCGCTAACAAAGCGTTTTCGGACCTATGTTTATATAAATTTTTATCTTATTTTTAGCATTTAGAATTAGTTGTCAAAGTATTGCCCTATCCTTGTGAATCTCTCTGTATTAATATACACTCTGCACTCTGATCTTTGTCTTTCTTTACTTATTTTTACCGTACATATTTGCTTTTAAAACCAACAATATTAATACTAATATACGGTCTACCGATCGGGTTTTTTTTAATACGAATACTCACAAATAAAATTTGAATGGGGATAGATATTATCACGGTAGTAACAGATTCCCATTTTAATATGAAATATTTGGGTGTCTTGTTATATAACAAATTCTTGTTCCACAATAAAAGTGATTTCGTTAACAACAAAATTAAATGATTATGTTTTGCACTGAAGAATCGTAAAAAAGGTTAAACTTTTCTGTTTACATACAATCCCGTCTGAAATTCTGTATGTGTGAGAATTATATGAACAACTTTGATGTCTTATTAGAAAAAACGTATTATTCTTAATAATGAATAGTCGGGGCTCTCTTTAACAGGCAAGTCATAAAGTTTCCCTCGGCATATACTAGATAGCGCTGTGGTAGTATACATAACCGCATACGTCAGTCGCCATGAATCTACAGATGAAAGTACCTGATGAGGTCGGTTTATTTAAACAAAAGCGCAACTCTGAGGCAATTTTAGAACTCGCTGTAACTTAAAACCACCTACTAGAACAGGTATTGGTTCACCGTGTGATAAATTTAAAGAAACTTACATTATTGTACGTAAAAAGGGTGCAGCCAGACTTAGAACATCAGATGTAAAAATGGAGATCGTTCGTGAGTCTTTTTCGCAGCTTTGTGAAATCGACTCGGAGAGCAGCGCGCGAGTTAAATCTTCCGCGATCTATCGTTCATGATGTTTTGAAGAAACGATTAAATCTGCGGCTTTATAAATTAAAAATATTTCAACATGTTGTGCTAAAAGATCGCATTGCTAGAAAGGAATTTGCTGCGAAAAGAATAGAAAATGATGATAGCTACCTTAAAAAGGTTATGTTCTTAGACGAAGCTACATTTCACTCGTCTAGAAACGCTCAGAACGTTCGAACACGGGGATCAGAAATCCCACACGTTACACTTAACCGCATTAGAGATAGCCCAAACGTTCATGTTTGGTGCGAGCTGCTTTCTCTATCGTGTGATCGGACTTTTTTCTTTACAGTAAACGTAGTTAACGCGATTCTTGACTTGTTAGAAGAGTTTGTTTACATTCAGCTTGAAAATTTACAACCCGAAATAACATTCCAATAACATGGAGCACCTAAACTCGTAGGGGAAGACACGTTCGGCCACCATCTCCGTTCCGAGTCCTTATGAGCTTTACCGGAGGTCACCTTCGAAACCTCAACTTTTGAGATATTCCAGTCCGCCTCGGCCAGGATTCCACCGATGCGAATGCCACAAGTGACATTCCTATCTGTGTAATAGTAATTAATGAACGCAAAACAATCTCGCACATCTCACCGAGTCTTAAGCGAGATTGAAAAGATCTAACTAACAAAGGAATTACCTACCCGTAGAAGGTAAAATTAAGTTCAACACGCAACACGAAACGTAAAATGGAACGATAACAACTTAATATCATCGAAACAAAACAAAACATAATTTATAAGACAAAACATCAATAAAAATAGAATAAAAGAAAAATCCAAGCAGAGCTCTACAACCCCTCAGCAATTCTTTCCTTTGCTAAGTACACTACAAAACTCTCCACTATTGCTCATTCGGCCTGGCTCCTCCAGTTTACACGGAGATCCAACGCCGACCCGATAACATCAAGCCGACGGACGGTCTCCGTACGCATTAACTCGTACTTCGAGCACTCATAAAGAACACGGTAGGTGTCGTCCGATTTTCCACATCGAGGACAAACCCCAGAATCTACCGGGCTGAATTTCTGCAGTCTGTCCCTAAAAGCACCATGGCCGGAAAGAAATTGAGTCGCATATTTATAAGGGTGCATCCAAGAGGCGTCCTGCAAACCAACAACGCCTACCATCTGTCTCATCCCTTCTGGCCTGCCACAAGGCATTGCCATGTCGTTCAATTTCTCCAACTTTATCCGAAGTCACTCACCGGACTTGTTAGCAAGATACCGCTGCTACTTCTCAGACGCAATCAAAGCTATCGGTTTCACTCCTACAATCACCAAGACTGCCTCCCGTGAAATGGTACGGTAACCACCTGTAACCGTTAATAATATTAGTCGTTGAGCCCTTAATAATATGTCCCGATAACTTTTATATTTTAGCTTGTCCGCCCAAGATGGAGCACCGCCACATTGAAGTTTATTAGCGTGCGAATTCCTCAACAACACGTTCCCAAATCGCCGGATCGGAATGATAGATCGATCATTTGCCACCTCGATCACCGGATATAATTCCGTGTAATTTTTTCCTATGCGGTTTCATAAAGGATAATGTAAACAAAACTCGTATAGAGTGAATAGTGAATACGGATAACGTTAATAAAAGGATCGTTAATGCATTCGAACTCATAAATGTGGATATGTTACAACGAACGTGGCGTGAAATTTGATTACCGGTTGGATATTTTACGAATTACTGATGATATATGCCTTTGATTATAGGTAAAAAAACTTTGGTTTTTAATGTTTTTAAATTCATAAAACCCGTTTTTTTGTATCTTAATAAACAAATTATTAAAGATATCAAAGTTATTTTAATAATTCTAGGACACCCGGTTTATAATAATAACACCTTGATGCCATTTCAAAAAATGTAAAACGATTATCAAGAATCATAAAACGGTCGTTCAGATTATTGTTTGGTACCCGTAAAATTAATATGAAGTGTGTACTCTGTTGCATATTGTAAATAAAAAATCTGATTTGGACACCACTTCTCTTACTTGTACGCCTATTAAATTACATATACACATTTTTTGAAAATGAAAAGTACCTAAAATTTTATTTCATTAATAACTTTTGATATTTTTTCGTATTTTTTTTACTGAATTATTATTTATCGTAAAAATTTGTTTATAATCGAATATTAATAATTATTAATCTATATAAAAATGAATGTTTGTCTGTCTGTATGTCTGTTATGCCTTCCTAAACCGTTCATCCGATAGTAAAGAAACTTTAGAGAACGGTTGAACGCATGCCAGGGAAGGTTTATGAATTAGTTTGGACCTGCTAGGTGTCGCTGGCATCGAGATATTTCGAAAAAATTTATTTACGGTCCGATTTGCCTCGTATTCAGAATACGTGTTTCTTACATGGAAAGAATTATCTCTGCAATAAGTAAACCCGGTAGATAGCGCTGGGGTTGAGATATTTAGAAAAATTATATTTACGGACCGATTTGGTTCGTATTCAGAAAATGAATATTAGTTACGCGAAAAGAAATATTTATGCAAAAACTATACCCGCTAGGTGGTGGGGCCGATGTCGAGATATTTACGAAACAAACAAATATACAAACAGACTTTTTTATTCTATATATATATATATAAAAGGCATATTCGTATGTGTGTCCGCTAAAGACCAAAAAACTAATGGACCGATTTACGCGCGGGCAAAAGGGAAAATGGAAAAGAGGAAAAGGTGGAAAGAGGAAAACGGGAAAGGGTAAAATGAAAACTGGGAGAGGGTCGAGGAAGAAGGGTGAAAGGGAGATGTTGGAAAGGGAAAAGGGGAAGGAGAATAAGTGAAAGGTAAAATTTGTGAAGTTCAGTTTTTAATTTTTTTTATCAAATTTTCAATTGTGTTCATTTAAACTCTCTCTCACCCTCTCTCTTTCTCTCTCTCTCTCTCTCTATATATATATATATATATTGCAATAGCGAAGCATTGCCGGGTCTACTAGCAAATCAATAAATCTAAATTATAATAAAAAGAAGTTAAAGATAGAGATGAAGTCTGATTCGAACCGATGTCCTTTCCCCTTATAAGATTCAAATATTTCATCAATTAAAATTTCATTTTTTTATTTATAGATTTTTTTTCTAGTATTTTTGAGACTACAGGAAATAATTATGTAGGTCGTTAATTAATAATACCTTGTTTATCACCGCTCTAAATGTAGGTACAACAGCAGATATTTTAAATATAGAGAGAAATTTACGTTTTCTTTTATTGAAATTAAACAAATGAGTGAAACATTAACAACAATATTATAATTGTTGTTAATGTTTTCTTTGCTTGCTAATTTGTTTACTAATGTTTTATAATGATAATAAAAGAATTTAGTGAACTTCTTTTATTATATTTATCCCTATTCCGTCTACTCCCGTTGAATTTTTATTTATCTTGCTTATAATAATACTAATTATTTCCTCATTACTTGTTGTTTTCACATAAAATCGCTTGTTTGGTTCTTAAGAGAAAAAATACTTTTTAAATTTATTATCGGAGTGCATGTCACTTGTTTCTCCTCCGCTACAGTTAAAAAACTAATTATTCAATTTTCCGCAATTAATCATTTGTCTCTTATAACCTCATTACCGATAAGTTTTAAAGATTTTATTTAATTATTTTCATATCCGGATATTTCTAATAAATTATTTATGCACACTCATTCCTTTGAAGCGCATTAATTTTTTTTCGTCCTTATGAGTAACCGATTTAATTTGTCGTAAATAGTGTAATAAAAAAATGTTCAGCATTTAAATAAAATTAGGGTTCAAATACAGAGATAGAAGAACAATTGCTAACATGTACAGGAACCAAACGGCAACAGTAATAATCGAAGAACATAAGAAAGAAGCCGTAATAAGAAAGGGAACCCGACAATGATGTTCCCTTTCCCCGTTACTTTTTTAATCTTTACATGGAACTAGCAGTTAATGATGTTAAAGAACAATTTAGATTCGGAGTAACAGTACAAGGTGAAAAGATAAAGATGCTACGATTTACTGATGATATAGTAATTCTAGCCGAGAGTAAAAAGGATTTAGAAGAAACAATGAACGGCATAGATGAAGTCCTACGCAAGAACTATCGCATGAAGATAAACAAGAACAAAACAAAAGTAATTAAATGTAGTAGAAATAACAAAGATGGACCGATGAATGTGAAAATAGGAGGAGAAAAGATTATGGAGGTAGAAGAATTTTGTTATTTGAGAAGTAGAATTACTAAAGGTGGACGAAGCAGGAGCGATATAAAATGCCGAATAGCACAAGCGAAACGAGCCTTCAGTCAGAAATATAATTTGTTTACAACAAAAATTAATTTAAATGTCAGGAAAAGATTTTTGAAAGTATATGTTTGGAGCGTCGCTTTATATGGAAGTGAAACTTGGACGATCGGAGTATCTGAGAAGAAAAGATTAGAAGCTTTTGAAATGCGGTGCTATAGGAGAATGTTAAAAATCAGACGGGTGGATAAAGTGACAAATGAAGATATATTGCGGCAAATAAATGAAGAAAGAAGCATCTGGAAAAATATAGTTAAAAGAAGAGACAGACTTATAGGCCACATACTAAGGCATCCTGGAATAGTCGCTTTAATATTGGAAGGACAGGTAGAAGGGAAAAATTGTGTAGGCAGGCCACGTTTGGAATATGTAAAACAAATTGTTAGGGATGTAGGTTGTAGGGGGTATACTGAAATGAAACGACTAGCACTAGATAGGGAATCTTGGAGAGCTGCATCAAACCAGTCAAATGACTGAAGACAAAAAAAAATAAATAAATAAATAGTGTGTATCACAACCTAAACTGAATTTCGACGGTTTTAATTAACCAAAATATAAAATTATATTTACTAAAATAAAATACTTAATATATCTACATCGAATAAGAATACAACTGGAAAAATATTTCCATCTTTACTTTCCTTAATATATCTGGCTTGGAATTTTTTAATATTTCTTTGGTATTTTCAGAAATTTCAATTGTGACTTTTTATTAAGACGCCTACGTTTTTGTTACTCAACGTACATAACAAAGCCTATTACATTTTTTTAAATATATTGTTTTATTATTTGATGTATTAATAAGGACGAAAACGATTCCTATTCGTTTTTTTTTCTTTTATAATTACGTGTATATTTTTTAGAAGCTATTATAAGTTTATCACAGTTTCCTTTAACCTATCTATGACAGTGTTGGAGCCGTTATATTTTTTTATACAGCGTGATTCAAGAAGGACTTCACAACTTCAAAACCTTGTCTGCGGTATTAGTTTTTAAGTTTTATTTTACCTTCTTGACTCTTTATACTATTTTTATTTTACTATTTACTATCTTTATACTATTTTATTTTACTATCTTTATACTATTTTTATTGACTCTTTATTTTATTTTTATTATACGATTATTATTAATTTTACACCTTATAAGTTTTATTATTTTGAAGTTATTTCACCCTTTTATTATTAAAATTCCGGGCGATGATATCGCCGAGGCAAAAAAACGCCCACAAACAAAAAAAAAAAAAAAACCTTAAAAGCATATAAAAATTTATTTGAGAACTTACAGATTCAGTTGAGGTCTCATTTCATAATAAAACAAATTTAAATTTAACTCGTATAGTTCATTAAAGCCACATTTAGCCACCGGCGCTATCACTAGTGTTGTTAAAAATGGATACATTTACTGATGCGGAACGTACTCGCTGTGCGTTTAGGTTTCACGCTTTGTAGTCAGCAACTGCAGTTTAACGTAATTTTCGTAGAGTACGGCAGGTAGCCTCCTAGTAGGCGTACAATTTACTGACTTTTGTTGAGACAGGTTTTTCCGTTAAAAATACAGAATCACCACGACGGCCACGTCATCCCTGAAGCTGCTGTGGAACGACTCGGAGAAAGCTTTGCACGAAGTCCGAAGAAATCAACTCGACTTGCGTCACGTAAGACCGGTATTCCACGAACGACTGTATGTTGTGTATTACGTAAACGATCGCACTTGAAGCCGTAAACGAACCGCGGTTGAAAACATTGCAGATGACGATAAAGTGCTCGATTGCGGTTTTGTGTGGAAATGATTAATAAAATTACAGACAACGATACAATTTTAGACGATGTAATTTTTAGTTACGAGTCTACGTTTCATATCAGCGGCAAGGTGAACATCTATAACTGCCGAAACGGGGTAGCAAAAACTTTGCAGCACATTTGTGATAACTCTAAGATCCATGTTTCAATGTGTTTTGTGCCCTAAGCAAAAAAGAATGCACTCCCCGTTATTCTTCCAAGAGGCGATTGATTGTAAATCGTTTATCTAGACGCGCTTCAAAATTTTCTGTTTTCTCAGTTAGACGATGACGATCAGTTGGACGATATTACTATCAGCAAAACGGGACATCACCTCACTACCGCCTACAAGTCCGAGATTTTCTTCATACTCGATTACCAGGTCGGCGGATCGGTCGTGAAGGTCCAATCGTATGGTCACCTCGTTCCCTAGGCTTGTCCCCGCTAGAGTTTCTTTTTTGTGGGTTTCATTAAAGATCGGACATATGTACCGCCTTTGCCTACCGATCTTGTCGAACTGAGACTTCGAATTAACGCCGGAGCTACAGAGATAACGCCCGATTTTCCGGTTACAATCCGAAATGAAATTGACTTCAAATATGATGAATGTCGCATTATAAATGGAACCCATATAGAACCAAAATCAATGTCGGGTGAGAAACGCGATGTATTTTTCTATGCAATGACACCTCACCTGAATTTGTAAATTATTTAAATAAATATATATATGATTGTAAAATTGCGGAATCCTTTATGAACCATCCGGTACTTAAAGTAACACATTTTCCTATTCCTAAAGTGTAAAGTGACCTATGTAATGTAATGTTATTATAACAAATTCAATAAAATATTTATTTATTTAACGTAATGTTGTTTCTTTTCATAAATGTCTTGGTCGATCAACTTTCATCGGTTTTAAAAACATTTAATGAAGGATGTAAAATATCAATGTTTTATATGCGTTTATATATATATATACACGAGAGATTTTAAAAAGTATAATAACGTTGTCTCTAGAGATGTTATACAAAAGAAAATAATAGTAATTCTTATTTTTTATATTTTATGTTTAAATTATTTTTACACAAAAATAGGAACATCATCGTAAAGATGTACCATAATATATAACAGTATAATATAAGAAAGCGTGAAAAAAGTTACAATGCCATTATAATCAACGATCCTCGACATATTTCGAGGGAAAACGCTTTTTACGTTTTTTGCCGACGGTAGAGCTATGAATGAATGAATGAATAGTATTCAGTGTAGATTAATATTTATATCTTTGACTTTAAAGAATATTAAAAAAATAAGCTTTCCTAAAGTAAGTTTCATCTAATTTCCCTTCTCACTCTCTCTCTCTCCCTCTCTCTCCCCCTCTCTATATATATATATATATATATATATATATATATATATATTTATTTTTTAACTTGTCTAATATGAAAACTAGCTGATCGTCTACCCAGGACGCATCCATTATTCTCTTGGTTGAGAGAAAATGAAATATTTTACAGATATTCATCAAAGAGAAACAAAGATTAATCCTTTCACTTTATTATTACATTTCTGTCCTCATGGTGACAGAAATAAGTTATAAATCTTTCCTCGTCATAGATATAAATTCATTAGTTAACATAGTTACAATTATTCTCTCATTTGTAATTTAATCTCTTTTTCGGGTGTCTATAAAGCCTGAATAATTTAATTGTTATTCATCGGTATTATTCTCATAATTGTGAAGGTAAGACACGCTTCGGGGGATCAGCGGGCGAAGCCCTCTGACTAGACGAGATCGACGAGAGAAGCGACCTCTGCGACCGTGGGGGTCGAGGTCGATTAAACGTTCAAGTAAGCGAAGCGAGCCCGGATCGGCCGGTTATTTTATAAATCTTAATGAATATTAAATTCTTAAGATATTAAAATACTTTTTAACGGTTAAACAGCTTATAAAAGTTTCTTGGAATAAATCTTTTTAGAGTAATCTTATTATCAACTAGATAGAAAAAAGTATTTTTTTTAAATATTAGATATTTTTAACTAAATAAATGAAAAAAAATGTTTTATTTAACGGAAGAGTATTACAATTTATGAATTAATGCGTGTTATATTGTTCAACGAAAATCTAAATAAAAAAAAAACAGATCAGATTTAGATTTATGTGTAAAGATAAATAACGTAGGAAATGTCGGGTCGATTTACGTCAGATTTGTTTTACTCGTGGATTTATTGAATTCAAAGAAAAGTGACAGATGTAATTTTTTATTTATTTTGTTTTTATTATTTACGGCCTACTATAGATTGAAGAATATAATTAAAACGGAGAGGGTGATGTATTTTATAATATTAATATTCGCGAAATAATATTCCATAAAAAGTTAAGAAAATAATTCCAGCAAAAAAAAAAATACTGAATTTTATTTTGATATTTTTTTAATCGCGTAAACTGTTTTTCAGATGTAACAAAATTATATAGAAAACTCCACCGTCACATAATTTTCACGGGTAGAAGAAAGCCAATTTTTCATAACTAATTCAATTTTACAAAAAATAAATTTGTTTCTCAACTTCAGAGAAAATAAATTTCTTTAGCCGAGACGTTCGTTTTTAAACCGTTAATAAATATTTTACACCCTAACCTTTTGATAAATATATAGGTACTGGATTTTTTTACAACAATATTTTAAATAAGTTATTTTGAATTAGATTAGGTTTTGTTTTGTTCTACAAGGAAGTTGTACGGCCGTGCGATCAATTCTGTTCTGCTGTACGGGATTATCGTTTGGTCGAAATATAGGATGCCAATATAGGATGCGATCAAAATCGGCGGGTACTGGAAGGTGTGCAGAGGCGGATTGCCCTCCGCATCGTTTCAGCATACTCTTCAGGTAGACTGAGAGAGTATTAGTCGTTGCGGGGATGAGGATCGGGATTATTGGAGGAGCTGACAAGAGTGATATGTACAGGTGGTTTTTCCGAGAACGGCAGGTCCGCTGGGACTTGTCCTCCAGAGGGCGATGGATGCATCGTCTAATCCAACAGGTTGAGCCTTAGCTCAACGCTACTTTGGTGAAGTCACCTACCGGTCGACTCGATTATTATCTGGTAACGGCGTGTTTCGAGCGTACTTACACGCCAGGAGGAGAGCTTACGACCTCTTTTGCCTTTTTTTACGGAGAACCCGATTTGCCGAAACACGTCGTGTTTGACTGACGGACGTGAGCTACCGAACGTCGCTCCTGTGAGTAGGTGATCGGTCCCCTTACAGTTGACACAATCATAGACTGTATGTTATCAGGGGCAGAGAGATTTCGTCCGGTAACTGACTTTCTCGGGTCGCGGAGGGGTTGAGGGACATCCCCGCGTGGAGTGTGTGTGTGAATTTCGTTCAAAAAATCAAAGCAGTAAAAAAACGGTAGAAAAAAGATATGAAAGAAAGAGTTAATATAAAATCATTTATCGAATGAATAAAAAAAATCATTAAAATAATAATAATAATAAACTAGATAAGGAAAATCAATCTTATAACTTAACGTGTAATTTTAATCGAATAAATCTAACTGGAAACAACTTTTTAATTAGACGTGAGAGGAAAAGGATTTCAAATTTTTTTGCAACGAAAAGCCAAATCGCATAATAAAATATTTTTAAAAAAATCATTTTACAAAATGGTCAGTAATCTTTTTGATCTTTCTCGGTAACTAATGCTGTCATTTTCACACTGGCTTTGGTAACTTTGATTTAATCGTATCGATTCATTTACTATATTGATTCTTAAAATTTTCGCCTACCGCCCACATTGAGGATTGCAATGGCTGTTTAAGATGAGCTATTAAAAACAACACTTAAAATACCCTTTAGTTTCCATATTTATTCGTATAAATACGTCGCTTAAATCGAGACATTTGTAGCATTAAAGACAAAAGTGGCCTTTTTTCTTTAAAGTGAATAGAATTCAAAAATAGTTTTCTTTAAAGAATATTTCGGTTCAGAAAAATCGTAGAGAGACGTGAAAAAAGAAATTAAAGTTAAAGTCTTAAGCTTTTAACAATTTTAATACGGTTTACTGAAAAAATTTGGTTGCAAACCACTCGGTTGCAAAGTTAAAGCGGTTTGAATACAATCGTAAAATATAGGTGTCCCTTTAATTTTTTGTACTAGTGTAGTAGGTATTTAATTTTTGTTTGAAATGCCAGGTAAACATAAATTTTGCCTTTTTTTTTTTAATCAGCATCACCTTCCTAGACCGCCTGAATCCCCAATTTTCTGTGAGCCTTCTACCAGCTCCTCTGAAGGCCTCCAGCGCTTACAAGGGGGCGTTATCGCCCCCTTTGGGAACGAATGATTTTTTTTTTAACACCCGCAAGGTAACCCGGCCCCGCCGTTAGGCACAACAGTCACCTTAGGGTGACTTACCCCTTCAAGAGGCTTTCACAACGGGGTCCCTCCAGCCTCATAGGAACACGTCGATTTCCTCTTCTGGACAGCCGATACGCCACTCCGCTGAAGCGCTACCTTCCCCGGCCCTACTCTACAAGCGCCAGACGTGCGTTGCACACGTCCTTTGCTGTCCGCGACCCACTCGCACGTCGAGAGTCCTCTATACTATCATCGGGGAGTTCCGACTCCCACTCTTCTGTGGGCGGGCCGAAGACACCCAAGGCATAAAGGCTACCTCCCTGGCTCTACACGTCGCTACGCTTCGACCCTTGACTTCCTGAATTTTGTTAAGTCTTCCCCGTTTTTTTTTTAATAAACAAATACGTCAGAACACAGGAACCCCGGCACTGGTGGGTCAAGCACTAGGTGTGTAACGACATACCTAGTGCGCGACCCACCGTTAAGACCATATGTGTAGAACCACATATAGTAAATATATGGGAACGAATGATTTAGTAAAACTTGTGTGTTTTTGTATATTATGCAATTTTCAAGTGTTTAGTCATATGTTTGTATTCTTAGAATATTAAATAAGGACCAATTTTTGGATCGTATTTAAAAAATAGGACCGCATCTTAAAACTGTTGAACATTGTGTAATATAATTATAAACACTAAAAAATTACAGTATCGGTGTACTAAATGAATAAACATAATTCAAATCGCACTTACTTTTAGACTGTATTTTTGTACGAATTTCCCTTATTAAAAGCAAAAAAAAAAAAGGACAAAGAATATAACTTTCTCATTTTTTCCCTTGATAGAATTTTATTTCGAATAAACCATATGACTTTTAAACATTAATAATGACTAATTTATGCAATATTTACAATAAAATTACGAAATACATCAAAAGGTTCAATAAAAATTTTGATCCGTTTGGATTTCCTTGCTCGATAGCCTGATATTTTTGGTAACAGCCATAAATTGCAAAAAAGAAAAATCATGAAACATTATAGAGAACTACCAGACCCGGCAATGCTTCGCTATTGCTAGATTTACTATATATATATATATATATATAGATTAAATTAACACAATTGAAAGTTTGATAAAACATTAAAAAAATTAACACTACCAACTTCACAAAATTTAACCTTTCACTTTATCCCTTTTTCACTTTTCCGCTTCTCTTTTCCCCTTTTCTCCCTTTTCCCTTTTTCTATATTTCCCTTTTACCCTTTTCCCTTTTCCGCTATTTCCTTCTTTCCAATTTTACAGTTTCCTCTTTTTCCCATGTCTCATTTATCCCCGTGTATTATTTCCCCAATATTATTTCCCTTTTTTATTTTTTCCCATTTTTCCGTTTTCCCCCCGCGTAAATCGGTCCAGTAGATTTTAATCTACAGAGGAGATATACATCAACATTGATATATATATATATATATATATATATATATATAGAGAGAGAGAGAGAGAGATAGATAGAGAGAGAGAGAGAGAGAAGAAGAAAGTATGTTTGTATATTTGTTTGTTTGTTTCGTGAATAACCGGCGCCCCCCTAGCGGATATAGTTTTTGTAAAAACTTTTATTTTCATGTATCATATATATATATATATATATATATATATATATATATATATATATATATATATGTATGTATTCTGAATATGATTCAAATCGGTCCATAAATGCAACTTTTCCAAATATCTCGACTCCAGCGCAACCTAGCGGGTTCATTTTATGCAGAGATATCTATTTCCATTTAAAAAATATATATTCTGAATATCAGCCAAATCGGACCAAAAATACAATTTTCCGAAATATCTCGAGCCCAACGCCACCTAGCGGGTCCATTTTTTGCAAAAAATATTTTTATTCACGTAACTAATATGTATTCTAAATACGAGCCAAATCGGAACGTAAATAAAATTTTTCTAAATATCACTACCTCAGCGCCACCTAGTGGGTCCAAATTAAATCAGAAATCTTCCTTGGCATGCGCCCAACCGTTCCCCAAAGTTTCATCGCAATCGGATGAACGGTTTAGGAAGGCATAAGAGACATACAGACAGACATTCATTTTTATATATATATAAATATTCAAAAACGTTTTTACATTTTTAAGTCGGATCCCTTTTTTTAATAGGTTCTCGAATCATATACATTAATGCTAGATAGAATTTCGGAGGTCCCGGGTTCGAATCCCGGTCATGCATGATATTTTCAAACACGCTACAAATCATTCACCTCAGCCTCTAAAGCAATACCTAACGATAAACCCGTTTGTTAAAAAAAAAAGAAAAAGTAGAATCGAGTTTTCAATCTTGAAAATTACGATGTTAATCAAGTCTAAAAGAAATAAGTCTTCTAAAAACCAAAATATGTAAGGGACCGAGACGCCCCCTTGTCTTATTTTTCTTCGCAACTCTTCCCCCCTTTTTAATTCCGATTAAAATCTAACGCGTTAAAAAAAATTATCTCGTATTTAGAAATCTTTTGAGTAATTTTCAAAGAAAATATGTTATGCCGGTTCGGAAATATTAATCAAAATAGATGCCGATACAGGCACTTCATTACTTGTATTTTCAGGAAATTT
Source organism: Lycorma delicatula (assembly GCF_047948215.1). Taxonomy (NCBI): domain Eukaryota; kingdom Metazoa; phylum Arthropoda; class Insecta; order Hemiptera; family Fulgoridae; genus Lycorma; species Lycorma delicatula. Next base: position 74,953,850 of record NC_134466.1, on the reverse strand, counting down.
CTGTAACATTGTAGTATTTTCAGAGTAAGGGGTCTGAGAACGTTGACATTTGAAAAACCTCTAATATTCAAAATGTTGGCCGTTAGTTATACTTTGTAGGTGTTGTAACACCTACAGAGTTACAACCAGGAAATTAAAAACACACCCGACTGACGCCACTGAGAAAACAGCAGCTCTTGTCAAAAAAATTGTACTATTTGGATCGGTTTTAAAAAAAATTAAACATCACTGCTGACAATCAACGACAAGAAATTAGCAAACTTCAAATGAATTATGTAATTTTATGATTCTGTCTCTGACATTTGTTCGATAACATCGCTTCAAGACCGGTTAACTATACCGAAAAGAAAATTAGGTGTTATATCTATTTTATCTCGACGAATGCAAATATAATCGAGATGGTTATTCAGTGGAGATACAGGAGAATACATAGAAATGAGATGGCGGAAGAGAAAGAAGAGGTGACCCCGCTGTTCTACCAAGCAGTGTATTAATAATTCCTTTTTTTTAAATCTGCTAATGCAACGTAAGATAAAAACCGGATTGAATTTCACAGAACAAAACCACACTTTCTAAACATTCAAGGAAAAAGTCGGAGGCAGAATTTATTTAAAAAAATTGCAGTGTACGACTACGTTGTTGAAAATTTGCATAAAATATTACTACCCGTACATCCCTCTGAAAAGTGTGTAATATGTAAAAAATAAAATACCGTTAAAAATATAAGAAATGATACTTTGTAAAATATGGCTGATGCATTTTCGTACTGGGACTAGCAAACAAAATAAATATATCCAATTATTTTTACTTTGTTTATTTAATTAAGTATTCCTTTGGACAGTTAACTTATGAAATGTTTAATTATTTACGATGTTTTATAATTTCAATTATTAACTTATACATTCATTTAATATAGTTTTCCGTTTTTTAACTTTTTAAATGAAAAATACACACACACACACACACACACACACACATTTATTTTTTTCATTGATTTTTCAACGAACGAACAATTCGTTAATGAATCCAATATGTATGAATATATATGTGCGAAATCTTCTTTTGTTGCATTTTGATTTTGATTTCGGATTAAGTATTGTTAGAGGATTACAAAAATTCATGAATGGACGCAATCGGCCGTCGGGTTACATCACAATAGCCGCAAAAATTACAATTTTTTAATAATGATTACACAATAACTGTGTAAGCTATGAAGTCGGTTCAAACGCAATAATGTAAGGTTTTTTAAAACGCATAAAATACAGAGTGATTCAAGAGGATAGGGCACTGCATTGAAAACTCATTCTAAAAACTAAAAATAATAAAAAAGTTCATATAACATAAGTCCAAAAACGCTTCGTTAGCGAGTTATACAGAGTGAAACATTGCGCCCGAGTTTCAGTTCCTCCGGGTAAATTAAGGCTTTCTGAAATTCTGGGAAGATTAATTAAGGGGCAAATTCGATTGTTTCTTATGGTTTTTGAGCTGGAAAATCGAAAAAAAATAAGTCCCAGAACTGTATCTCCTATGTAAAACGCCAAAAAAAGGTTCAAAAAACACATTCTTTTACGTTTGACGTGCAATAACGTTGTTAAATTGGCAATAAATCATACATTTTTTAAACATAAATTGTAGAGAATTTAATTATAAAAAGATTGATTTAAATAATGTCAAAATGAAATGAAATTTTAAACATGTCGACTTTTATTAACAACAAAACCGACGAAAACTTAGAAGAAAATGTTACAAAAAAAGAAATGTGAAATATGTAAGTGCTCCATCGTGTTGGTAATACCATTTCAATTCGTTTTGCTAAGGGGATATTTTCCAGCGATATAATAAATTCATTACGTTAAAATTCCAGATAATTTATCCCTGTGACACGATGTTGTAGTATGAAAGCGCCAATTAATTGGTCGTCTATGATATCGCACCAAACATTCACTGAAAATCATTGATGGAAATTTTTTTCCGCTGTAGCATGTGGGTTTTCTTCAGACCACCGGTGCGCATTCTGTGTGTTGTTCATTCCGTTGCGAGTGAAAGTAGCTTCATGCGAAAGTAATATAAACGGAATTAAATGTTGACTCCTATTAACCAGTTGACAAAACTGCAGCCGGCGGGCGTAGTCACTAGGCTAGAGATGTTACACTTTCTGAATATGAAAAGGATGCAATCCATTATTATTTAATGCCCTCCATACTCTACTTTGTGAAATAATGAGCCGTGTTGTAATTAATCGAGTGCTCGTTCCCGGACTACGTTGAACCATCTGCTGAATGTTTTCACCTTCTTCAGCATGATTAGCGTGTCGTTCAGATGAAATATGAGCGCTGGGAAGTGTACCGTTATCACAAAGATTATTAAAAATTCTAATAAATACTTTGCGATTTGGTACAACACGACCAGGATACCTATGTCGATATTCCGTAACCGCTGCCGCAGAACTTCCATTGCAAAATCCATAGGTGAAAATCATGTAAGCATATTCGGCATTAGTGAAGATAGGCGGCATTTTTCCATTTTTCAAAACAAAACTAAACAGAATTTCACTTTCTTTAACAAACTTGATTTTTATGCACTGTAAAATGAATACAATATTACACTTCTTAACAGTTTTCTGACATTTTTACGATAACAATTCGACGTAATACTGCAAACACGATCGATCAGCGAAAGGTTATTTTATTTAACACATTACCACAATTAACTGACAACAATGAGTAGTATTTAAACAAATTATGATGAAAAAAATTAGTGTTGCCGACTTGTTTTCCGTAGGTCTAAAATTATTGTACCTACTAGACACGTCTGTTTTCTTTTTTTGTAACATTTTCTTCTAAGTTTTCGTCGGTTTCGTTGTTAATAAAAGTCGACATGTTTAAAATTTTATTTCTTTTTTGTTGACATTATTTACATCAATCTTCTTATAATTAAATTCTCTACAATTTATCTTTAAAAAAATGTATGATTTATTGCCAATTTAACAACGTTATTGTACGTCAAACGTAAAAAAAATATGTTTTTGACCCTATTTTTGGCGTTTTACATGAGATATCTTAGAAACTAGAGAGGTACAGTTGTGGGACCTATTTTTTCGATTTCCCAGCTCAAAAACCGTAAGAAAAAATTGAATTTGCGCCTTAATTAACCTTCACAAATTTCAGAAAACCTTAATTTACCTGGAGGAACTGAAACACGGGCGGAATCTTTCACCCTGTACAACTCGCTAACGAAGCGTTTTCGGACCTATGTTTATATGTACTTTTTTCTTTTAGCCTCTAGAATGAGTGTCAAAGTATTGCCCTATCCTCCTGAATCACTTTGTATATAAATGTCAATCTTTTAAATCAAGTGTAAATCTCAAAATGGTAAAAACAAAACCTTTTAATAACTGAAAGAAAAAAAAATTTACGTCATAAAACAGGTAAATCACTAGATAAATAAATTATATAACTTAGCACATGTAGTGTAAATAGAAGTTAGAGATAATAACTTTCAACTTTGTTAGACGTAAATTAGTAATTGAAAGAACAATAGTAATAATAAACAATTAATGTTCGTGTAGAAAACTCTTACTAGACTTTTCATTAAAAAACCCACCGGGTTGGTCAAGTGGTGAATGCGTCTTCCCAAATCAGCTGATTTGGAAGTCGAGAGTTTCAGCGTTCAAGTCCTAGTAAAGTCAGATATTTTTACACGGATTTGAATACTAGATCGTGGATACCGGTGTTCTTTGGCGGTCGGGTTTCAATTAACCACACATCTCAGGAACGGTCGAACTGAGAATGTACAAGACTACACTTCATTTACACTCATACATATCATCCTCTGAAGAATTATCTAAACGGTAGTTACCGGAGGCTAAACAGGAAAAAGAAAGACTTTTCATTGAAAACTGGTTTATGTTAAATCAAGCTTATTCAGTTTAAATAAAGTTAAATGCATTTTAATGAAGATATAAATAATTAAAAGACATCATTAAAAGTTAATAAAACATATATCATACTTGTATTATCATTTATATATAAATGTTGAAAAGTAAAATATTACATTATAATAATTTTATAAATAATAAAATTAGCTATCAAACGTTTTTCTTTGTATAGTTACCTTTCAAAACATTGGAGGTAAGCAGAAGTCCTTCCATTTTGAGGAATAATATTTTCTTGGAGGTTTGAAAAATCTGAAAAGAAAAATGTACGAAAAATCTTAAACTTCATACTGTGGTGGTACTTAGCGTTATCTTATACTACGTCAAGCCTAGAATGATTATTTCTTAAAATTACATCGGTCGATTGAATTTTACTATTTTGTTATTAAAACTTTTCTAAAAAAAAAATTATAATAAAAAAATTTAGTATTTGGAAAGAGTCAATAGGAATATTTTAGTCCGGCGTTCTTTGAAGCTCAGTGTTGGGGCCAGTACTGTGGAATATCGCACATGACGAATTTCTATCCGGCGTGCTTCCCGTTGAAGCAGCCCCGATCGGGTTTGCCGACGATTTACAACTTATTGTGACGACCAAGTCGGAACGAGCAGTGATGGAAACTAGAAACAAGACGTTAAATATTATCGTCTCGAGTCTGCACGAGACCAAGCTTCACAGCTTTTGCCGGAGAAAGGTAAGCTGTCAGTAAAGAAAGGTAAGTCTCGGGGAAGCGTAAGCCGATCTAGATTTCGTTTAGAATCGGTAACACAGCAGGTCTAGTTTTGCCCTGCAGTGAAGTACCTCGGCGTACGGTTAGATAAGCACGACGCGTTCTAGAGAAACTTTGTAGAAGTGTCGGTCATAGGCGAAAAAAAGGCTGCCGTTATCGGTCGGATGACGACCAACATCGGCAGTCACCGTGCATCGAAGCGGAAGGTCTTGACCCAGGTGGTGGTCTCGAGAGTTGTGTACGGAACACTACACCTGGTCCGCCACGCTGGAGAGGGAAAAAAACATTTTTAATTCTAGCCGTGAGCACAGGGGTGACTCCCTTCTGGTTTACTGAGGGTACATGGCCGGCGTAGTGGTTGGACTTGAATCCCTTGATCTCCTCGTTCGGCAGCGGGCGGAGATGTACCGGTGGATACAGAGACATCGCCTATCCGAATGGGGCAGGAGAAATGGGATTAGTCAACGAAAGGCTGATTAGGCTGATCTGCAGACCGATCCTGGACGTTTAGAGATGGCTGTGCCAAAAACGCGGGGAACTGGAGTACGAGTCGACTCGGTTCCTTACCGGTCAAGGGTGTTTTAAGGCGTAACTGTTAAAGCGGACGCTGAGACCCTCAGTGACCAGCGGAGATTCGCAGAGGGTCATATGTACTCCCCAAAATGTGATTATCGAGGGGAAGAGGCTACTGCAGAACACGCAGTGTTCATGCGCGTCGGTTCCTGCAGCAGGGTAGCACGCAGAAGAGAATTCGGCGTGCTCAGGCCGAACATCTGGAGAAAATCACTGGGACATGCCGCAGACCGAACGATCGTGGAAATCGGCGTCCACGATGTTGCTCAGATCATTCGAACAAAATTGGCGGAACAACTCCGAGGATGAATAATTTTCTCCGAGTTTCCCTTCGGGTAGGTACTCGGTCCCAAGGTTGAAGTTAAAAAAAAACCTCTGGACCTCGACGGGTTTGAAATGTGTGGCCAGCAATAAGTCTGTAAGCGGGGACAAGAACACGAATCGATGTGATAATATCGTTGCGTGTGCCCGGCATTCCATGTTGTAGAGGGAATGGGTTTAGAGCGTAGGCCTGCAAGGAACAGTCCTACACTACCATCGGTATTATGAGGATTCGAGACCATATGATACTTATAAAAGGTTTCCCCTTCTCAAAAAAAAAGAAGATATTTTTTAGTCAGAGAATTTTATATGTTGAGATGGATCGTTTATTATATTTTGTATAAACATGTTATAATCGTGTACTAATTATTTTTAAGGATTACGATTTGTAGTACGAGTAAGCAGTAGAAGCTCGGAATTCCGTTAATTTTGAAAAGATATATTTATTATAGGATATAAATTATCGTAAAGTTTTAATACTTATTAAATTTTTTACATTTTTCAATTTATCTTTTTAGAAAAATAATTTTCGTACGATCTGATAACTTTATATTAAAAAAACAAATTTAATCTAAAATTTTACCAAATCTTAATTAATTCTTACGGCAAACGACCGGTTAGGTTTTCTCATTATTTACTATAGAATTATCAATTTACATTTTCTTAACGGTCGATCGATCAAATTCTTAACTCCTTTGGTCGAATTTTAATGTAACCAGTCGCTTGTTTTGTAAATACTGCGAAATAATTTTTTTTATTTACGCAAATGCTTGAAAACCAAAACCTGCTTCAGCGGGTACAGATTAGAATTTTGTATATCATTTACGCTTTGTTAATTTGTTTCTTCATTCATCCTCTAATGTAATACGTTGCGGTGGTTCCGGAGGCTAAACGGAAAAAGAGAGTTTCTTTCGTAAAAATTACTCTAATAAAATCAATAATCCCTTCAACACGATAACATTTTCTTGCGGTTTAAAATGAAATTATAAAATTAAGTAAAGAAATCAAACTGAAATAACTAATCTTAGATTCCGAAGAAAGGTTTGACCGGTTAAAGCAATCTCGTACTTTGTCTAAATGATGAAAAAATTGAAATATTTGTCATATTTCCTGTTAAATTTTAACCCAGCTTTTCGTATGGAATTTATAATGAAATATATTATTTTAATCGTAAATGGATTAATTTAATCCATTAAATACGGTATCGGAGTATTAATTTTTTTCAACTATGTTACAAAGAAAAAAAAAATAATTATGTCATATATATATATCGTCTCTTAATTCTAAACGCAATTTTAACAGTGACGAATTTATTTTTCACATCATGTCTATGATGTATAATTTCGTAATAAATTATTCACGGTTGAATTTTTCATTTCCGGCCATTTTAAGTATATATTTAAAGCAAATAGTATTACGTTTTTGCGTACGACATAAAATGCAGCGGTGTGCTGAGAGTAGATTTTATATATCGCGACAAATGATTTTAAATTTATTTTTAAATTATCGATAAAAGTTTAAAAGTTTTTAATATTTCTAGCACGCTATCATTTTTCGTACTAATATAATGTTTACTTGCGAATTTAATATCAAAATAAGAAATAAAGTAAAAAAAAATTATTCGAGATGTTTCTTCGATTCCGAATTTTTTTTTAATTTTTCTTCTTCCCCGGGCCGGATTTTGCAGTTAAGCAGCCCTGGAAAGTATCCTTTACTCTAACGGGCCTCTACGTCACGGCCCGCCGGTCGAATCTCACTTTGCTCCCGCCTCAAACTCCCAGAGTAGGATCCACCAGGCCCGGCTATGCCGTCCCTGGGTCCCCGCTCCGGGAGCCGGGGCTGGATCTTTATGCCAATAATATCTCTAACGGGGACACCCCGAGCCGGTGTACAAATTCGATTCCGAATTTGGTTAGATGTTAGTGTACTCCGTTAAAAGGTCCTAATCATGAATAATCATTTATTAACGTATTTTTATTATATTTTCAAATTGTGTGCGTCAAATTAAATGTTGTCCTTGTTGTTTTAACGTAAGTAAATTTATTGCGGAAATCCTTTATTTCTCTGCTCGATAACTTCGCACGAATAAGAAAACGGACGATCACGCTTGACAAAAGCAGTGATATATTTTTACGCGAGTAAGAAAATTTAAAATACTAATTTTATAGAACTTTGTAATATTTTTTTATTTAGAAAACTGTAATTTAGCGTGTAGCGATTTCCGGAACAAATTGTTTTTGTTCTGGATATCGGTTATTTTTTTTTTCTCTCTCTTTCCGTAGAGGGAGGAAAAAGCTGTGCCAACCGCCGTCAGGCCCGCACTGACGGCAGTGCGGGGCTCTCACCCGCTAAAAAACCTCCCCTGCTATCACGCAGGAGTCGGATCTAAGCCGTATGGTATGTACAGCCCCTGCATGATCACCCAGGCACTCTATTATCCGAATCCGTATGACCGGAAGGCGTCCCTACGGGGTGATCGACGAGCGACGACTCCGAGTAGCCCCCGCCGCCCAACCGCAAAAGCTGGCCACCCTTGATCACCCGTCATCGAACTCCACGTCTGTTCAGCCTGTCGTCGCCTCTCTTCATCGGCCTTCCCTTCTATCATTGATGATCGTAGTCAAGATACATCCCCATTTGTCGCTGTTGCTGAGCATCATTTTGATTATATTGTTGGCCCCCTCTACACCATCTAGGGAAAAAAATCACCACATGCCCTGCTGAATCCGGTCCGCCGAAATCGTGACAGCGACTTGTATGGCATCTGCCCATCCTGTAGAGATAATCCCGAACACATCTATGTCCAGACAGGACTTGAATAATCGGATATCGGTTATTTACATTTGTTTAAATATTCATCACTGTGAGCTATTATTATTTTTTTTTTATTACTACGTAAATAAAAGATTTATTTTTGTAATATATATGTGTACGTGCAAATAATAAAAATGAATTAAAATTCAGATTCACAATAATTAACACGGGTCATCTGCTAGATGCCAACCGGTTAACAATAATTCCTACTGAAGTGTCTCCAGCGTAATTTTACGTACAAAAATCTTTGATAACTGTTAGAAAAGAACACGATTGTGTAGAATACAGTGTATTTCTGATTCTGAAATCTTTTAATAGAAATTTTTCTTTTCTTTGTAAATTTTTCTTATTATTTAAAATGATGTAAATTGTTGTAATAATGTTGTTAACATTAGTTTGATAATAAAAAGAATACCTGTCCTTAACAAACTATGTTGTTAACGTATAATGACGAATTACAAAAGAAATTATCTCTTAACAAATTTATGATTTATGTATGCCATTTAAATTGAAATTATAATATTATTAAAACAAGAAAAACGATTTATTTTGCATAATTTTCCCTTTTTCTATATAACAACAACATAAAAAAGAGAATACTTTAATAAGGAATGAAACTCGTACTTTTTTCCCTTATTAGTTATAATGTCTTTAAATAAGATAATTATAATATCGTATTTAAGTTATAATGTCTTTAAAGTTAAGTTATAATGTCTTTTCCGACAAATACTTTTATAGTCTCTTAATTTTTAAAATTTCATCGGATGTAGAATTTTTAAAAGATCGCATAGAGTTTTTCAAGTTTTTTTTTGGACAAACTATTTTGTTTGAAACCCGGAGAAGGAAAGGCTGTGACATGAAGGTTGAAATCGGTACAGGTAATCATTTTTTTCTGACCGTATAAATTGCATCGGCCTAGGATAAAGATGATCGTTATAAGGCGAGGAAGTTAACAAGAGAAACAAATCTGAGTGTAAAATTAATACGACAAAAATTGAGTATCTGACAGCTGGGAAAATGAAATAGATAATTTACCTAATGGAAGTTGTGAAGAAATTAAGGGCATAGTCAGAGCCAAAAATCTTGGTATTTGGTATAACATGGATAAAAGGCATTTGGATTAGATATATAAGACTGTGAATAACGGCTAATATACATATACGCGACTGTAAAGTGTATAAACGGTGTGCTTTGTAAGAAAGCATAAGAAAATTTGGCTTCGCACCGAAGTTGTTGAAAGTGTAGTTCTGTACGGAACTGAAGTGTGGATTCTTACTTTAAGATTTAACTCTAAATTAATCGCAAATCAGATGATTTTCTACAGAGTAATTGCACAAAAGCACTGCTGGATGGAGCGAGAAACTACTCTAGTAGACATAGCAGTATCCTAGACGCTTCGGATGAGATGGAGAAAAGACAAATAGTTCCGTTCGGGTATGTCAGTATAGCTGGACGGATTGAGCTTACCTAAACGGATCCGAAATCCGAGAACGAGGCGGAAATATCAGCTGGAAACGTGGAAGCGGCGGTTTCTTTTGATAGATTGTCTTTGAGACTGGAAGAGGAGAAACTGTGCCGTCTGTAGACAACTTCGGGTAAAAAAAATAAATAATATCAGAAAAGGTTTTCTTTCTATAAATAGATTTACTAATTATCAAATATTTTACTGCTACTGTTTCCTTTTAGAAAGTTCTACGAACCCTGAAAGAAAAATAATTTCTTTATTTGATCGATTAAATTGTTTTGAAGGTATAAATATATTTATTTTTCTTAACATTTTATTACAGATATTTTTACGTATATTTAAAAGTTTTTTGAAATGTTTTTTTCTTTTGACTGAAGTTTCTTGACATCATTAATGTAATATAAGAAGTTTAACAAATCTTCAAGTTTAAGACATATAAATCCTTGATAAACAAGTCCTTCAAAAAAGATGTGCTGGAAGTACCCAAAACATAAAGTAAAATCATCACCGCTGTAATCGAAGTTACAACAAGAATATTTGAATGCTATCGTTGAATTAATTTTTGACAATATTACAAATATTTTATCGATGAAGAATGCAGGGGGGTAAATAATCACGATTAAGTGCCGGACGACGAAAGAACGAAAGAACAAACGATGACGGTTACTAAAGAAAACAAGTTCAGATAGAAATCGGATGACTCTTGAAAACCCTTCTGAACGATAAGTAAATGTACGTATACTCTAATAATTTCCTATTTTTCCTCGAAAGTGTAGTTTTCAAAATATTAAAATCGTCGTTATTTTACTTCTATTCAGTATACGTACCTTCGTGATTATTTTTTATATTAACAATGTCTTTCTGTATGTTTTATAGGAAGGATACAGGGAAAATTATTTTCGTTAATGTTTTTTATTATTAATTACATTCTTTCTATCTCCGATATTAAAATTGTATAATAAATTCAATATTATTTTTAAATAATCTCTGTCTTAAATCATGTGCTCTACGTTTTACTAAACGTGTTAAAGGATTTGGTAAGATTTTTTTTAAACCGACCCACCACACAGAATCAAAAGAAAGAAACAAAACAACGGGAAATGTTCATTATTTATTAATACTTTATTTGCAGCCAACGCAACTGTAAATTGATTTTTAGTATAAATAAATATCTTGTTATATATTTAAAACGACATTTACCAGCGAGTTTTTTAAAGCGATATTAAAAATAAAACCTCTATTCTCGGAAAGAATGGACAGAAATATTCTACCGTTATATCACGACAACAAATTATTAAGTTCTCTCTGCGTAAAAACGAATAACTTGGTAATTTTGCTCTAAGATTTGGCTAATTTTATCACATCAGAAAATACGATGCTCTTTATTAGTCCGTGGCGTAAATCCTTTAGAAACCCCGCGGGCTCTGACTAAGCCGTGCCCCACGAGGTCGTTCACCCGGCAGGTTGGGACTCGGTCCTTTATTGCCCAATTCTATAGGTATGTATGTATGTATGAGTGTTATAATCTAGGTTTTCTTAAGGTTGCCGGGCTCCGTGGCGCGAGTGGTAGCGTCTCGGCATTTCATCCGGAGGTCCCGGGTTCGAATCCCGGTCAGGCACTGCATTTTCACACGCGTTATAAATCATTCGTCTCATCCTCTGAAGCAATACCTAACAGCGGACCCGAAGGTTAAACAAAAAAAAAACGTTTGATTTAACTTAAGCGAAATTAATATAATTAATTTTAGTAATTATAACAAATATAATCCTGAATTATCGTATCTTCTGTTATAATATATGAGGCGTTGATATCATTAATTTTTTTATAAAAATTGAAAGAGGGACTGGGGAAGTTGCTGTTTAATCCCTTGACTACTACTCGAAATAGGTGCAATTTAATTAATTACAGCTGTAATTTTTTTTTTAATTAAGTAAATTAATCGATAAATAAAAACAATAATAACGTTTGACTTTAATTTTCAACAGCAGAAATCTGGTTAATTAAATTTATTTCCTACTGCCTAACCTTCCTTAATATAGTATTGTCACATGCTCGTCGTTAGACCACGATATAAAGAGACTAACAAACTAAAAATTTCTTATAAATAAAATTCATTACTCTAGAAACATATAAACAAAATAAATAAATAATAATAATGATGATAATACATATATATAACATACAAAATATTAATTCAAATAAAAAGAACAAGATTCATTTAATGACGGTTAAATTATAAAAACCAGAATAAGTCCAATTTACTAAAAACTTTATAATGGCCGATCGAAACTAATATTCCATTAACAAAATAACACTAGAAAAGTCTCACGTTTATACGATTTAATTTCTACAAATATTATTACTTTTATTGTCTACAATAGAATTACTCTACACTTTATCAACGAGTACAATACTGTCTCTTTCACTACAGTTTACCGATAACTCGCCCACCAATTTCCTGGATTCATCTATTATCCACGGTGGTATAGTCGTGACGTACCCTTCAGTCGCTGTTACCACACGATTACTGATATCGCCGTCACCGCAACCTCGTCGAACTCGGGCTTGCAAAAATATTCACTGTTATCGCTTGTTATCACGACTGCGCAGAACACGGCCTTGCAGAACTACTGACTGTCTCCGCCGGTCCCTGACCGTATTTATATCTTCTGGCCTGCAGAACCAGCATCCGACTCGTCCCTTTAATTGTTGTAATGTAATAATTTTCATCGTCTGGCCCTTACGTTTTTCTGTGAATTACTATTCTGCTCCGGTAGCACTTCTGGTCGAACAACAATTTTTGGAGGCGGTATATTACAAAGAACAGCTGGTAAAACGGATCTGGTACTCTAAGAAAAGAATACCTTTTAGTTTCTTCGTGTTTCTTCTTTTCATTATTATTTTCCTTTTTTTGTTCTTAATCGGAAGAAATCCGTTACCCCGGTCCTTTATACTTGTCCTGTTAAGGTGTATATTATGTAACAGTTGGGAAAGTGAAAAACAAAGGCTTTCTACTTTTTCAGGGGAAAGGATGAGACCTTACTTTTCAAGAACTTCTAGAGTAGTAAAACGACTCAAAACGCCCAAAAACGGGTGAGGACAGTAACAAAAGATTTATTTGAAAATATTGCACGATTTATATTAGCTTCATGCGAGTCATTAGTTTTCCGATCTCCGTGGTCGAGCGGTAGCGTCGTAGACTTTCATCTGGAGGTCCTGGGTTCGATTCCCAATTAGGCATGGCAGTTTTCATACACTACAAAATTTAATTTCCGTATCCCATGCGCAAGCTTGAAGCTTGTGTGGTGATATCAAGCAAAAAAATAAATGCCTTAATCTTTTCTACAAATTAACCGAGAAAAAAATTCAGCAATGAATTTAAGTTGCACAGAATTAAAGAGAACCGTTTGGGAAATAGAATAATTCTTTTCTCACCTTTTTACCGTTATTACTTAGTTATTAAGCTTTAAATTCAATGACCGATATGTAGCCCCACCGTAAATTTAAACGAAAAATGTTTAATTTTTTCTTGCATTCTGAGTTATAATTACACAAATAATATGGAACACGATTAATAAATCATCATGAGCGAGCTCGCACGCACGCACAAGTGAATAAATATAAACGTATTATATACAGTATGCGAAAATATGACTTTAGAATTGATATTCTGCCAATAGCATTAAATGTTATGTATTGTTTGCATCGGTAACAATAATTATGTCGTAGGGTAAATATTTATGTATACCAAATTTTTAATTTAACTGTATTTTCATTTAAAAGTATACTAAAAACATTCTAATTTTAGGTATATGAAAAGTATATTTAATTTTTATTTATTTATTTATTTTTTATTTATTTTTATAAATATGAATGAATGAGTGAGTGTGTTTCGCTATTTGAACAATTTTCATTGAAAACTTTTTCTCCCGTTTCTTTATAGTCGTTCGTTATTTATACTTACAAAAATAATCAAATGTGTAAATAAACTTTTGGTTTTAAATGTAACGGAAATGGTGAAGTAAATATTCTATTTTTAAATATATATATATATTTTTTTTCTTTTTTTTTGTCTTCAGTCATTTCACTGGTTTGATGCAGCTCTCCAAGATTCCCTATCTAGTGCTAGTCGTTTCATTTCAGTATACCCTCTACATCCTACATCCCCAACAATTTGTTTTACATACTCCAAACGTGGCCTGCCTACACAATTTTTCCCTTCTACCTGTCCTTCCAATATTAAAGCGTTTATTCCAGGATGCCTTAGTATGTGGCCTATAAGTCTGTATCTTCTTTTAACTCTATTTTCCAAATGCTTCTTTCTTCATCTATTTGCCGCGATACCTCTTCATTTGTCACTTTATCCACCCGTCTGATTTTTAACATTCTCCTATAGCACCGCATTTCAAAAGCTTCTAATCTTTTCTTCTCAGATACTCCGATTGTCCAAGTTTCACTTCCATATAAAGCGACACTCCAAACATACACTTTCAAAAATCTTTTCCTGGCATTTAAATTAATTTTTGATGTAAACAAATTATATTTCTTACTGAAGGCTCGGTTAGCTTGTGCTATTCGGCATTTTATATCGCTCCTGCTTCGTCCATCTTTAGTAATTCTACTTCCCAAATAACAAAATTCTTCTACCTCCATAATCTTTTCTCCTCCTATTTTCACATTCGGCGGTCCATCTTTGTTATTTCTACTACATTTCATTACTTTTGTTTTGTTCTTGTTTATTTTCATGCGATAGTTCTTGCGTAGGACTTCATCTATGCCATTCATTGTTTCTTCTAAATCCTTTTTATTCTCGGCTAGAATTACTATATCATCAGCAAATCGTAGCATTTTATCTTTTCACCTTGTACTGTTACTCCGAATCTAAATTGTTCATTAACATCATTAACTGCTAGTTCCATGTAAAGATTAAAAACTAACGGAGATAGGGAACATCCTTGTCGGACTCCCTTTCTTATTAGGGCTTCTCTCTTATGTTCTTCAATTGTTATTGTTGCTGTTTGGTTCCTGTACATGTTAGCAATTGTTCTTCTATCTCTGTATTTGAACCCTAATTTTTTTTAAATGCTGAACATTTTATTCCAGTCTACGTTATCGAAAGCCTTTTCTAGGTCTATAAACGCCAAGTATGTTGGTTTGTTTTTCTTTAATCTTCCTTCTACTATTAATCTGAGGCCTAAAATTGCTTCCCTTGTCCCTATACTTTTCCTGAAACCAAATCGGTCTTCTCCTAACACTTCTTCCACTCTCCTCTCAATTCTTCTGTATAAAATTCTAGTTAAGATTTTTGATGCATGACTAGTTAAACTAATTGTTCTGTATTCTTCACATTTATCTGCCCCTGCTTTCTTTGGTATCATAACTATAACACTTTTTTTGAAGTCTGATGGAAATTCCTCATTTTCATAAATATTACACACCAGTTTGTATAATCTATCAATCGCTTCCTCACCTACACTGCGCAGTAATTCTACAGGTATTCCGTCTATTCCAGGAGCCTTTCTCCCATTTAAATCTTTTAATGCTCTCTTAAATTCAGATCTCAGTATTGTTTCTCCCATTTCATCCTCCTCAACTTCCTCTTCTTCCTCTATAACACCATTTTCCAATTCATTTCCTCCGTATAACTCTTCAATATATTCCACCCATCTATCGACTTTACCTTTCGTATTATATATTGGTGTACCATCTTTGTTTAACACATTATTAGATTTTAATTTATGTACCCCAAAATTTTCCTTAACTTTCCTGTATGCTCCGTCTATTTTACCAATGTTCATTTCTCTCTCCACTTCTGAACACTTTTCTTTAATCCACTCTTCTTTCACCAGTTTGCACTTCCTGTTTATAGCATTTCTTAATTTCCGATAGTTCCTTTTACTTTCTTCATCGCTAGCATTCTTATATTTTCTACGTTCATCCATCAGCTGCAATATATCGTCTGAAACCCAAGGTTTTCTACCGGTTCTCTTTATTCCGCCTAAGTTTGCTTCTGCTGATTTAAGAATTTCCTTTTTAACATTCTCCCATTCTTCTTCTACATTTTCTACCTTATCTTTTTTACTCAGACCTCTTGCGATGTCCTCCTCAAAAATCTTCTTTACCTCCTCTTCCTCAAGCTTCTCTCAATTCCACCGATTCAGCTGACACCTTTTCTTCAGGTTTTTAAACCCCAATCTACATTTCATTATCACCAAATTACGGTCGCTATCAATGTCTGCTCCAGGGTAAGTTTTGCAGTCAACGAGTTGATTTCTAAATCTTTGCTTAACCATGATATAATCTATCTGATACCTTGCAGTATCGCCTGGCTTTTTCCAAGTGTATATTCTTCTATTATGATTTTTAAATTGGGTGTTGGCAATTACTAAATTATACTTCGTGCAAAACTCTATAAGTCGGTCCCCTCTTTCATTCCTTCTGCCCAGCCCGTATTCACCCACTATATTTCCTTCCTTGCCTTTTCCAATGCTTGCATTCCAATCTCCAACTATTATTAAATTTTCATCTCCTTTTACGTGTTTAATTGCTTCATCAATCTCTTCGTATACACACTCTACCTCATCATCATCATGGGCGCTTGTAGGCATATAAACGTTAACAATCGTTGTCGGTTTAGGTTTTGATTTTATCTTTATTACAATGATTCTATCGCTATGCGTTTTGAAATACTCCACTCTCCTCCCTATCTTCTTGTTCATCACGAAACCTACTCCTGCCTGCCCATCATTTGACGCTGAGTTAATTACTCTAAAATCACCTGACCAAAAGTCGCCTTCCTCTTCCCACCGAACCTCACTAATTCCTACTATATCCACATTTGTCCTACCCATTTTCCTTTTTAAATTTTCTAGCCTACCAACCTTTTTCAAGCTTCTAACATTCCACGCTCCAACTCGTAGAATGTTATTTTTTACTTTTCTGGTGACCCCTTCCTTAGTAGTCCCCACCCGGAGATCCGAACGGGGGACTATTTTACCTCCGGAATATTTTACCAAGGAAGGCGCCTCCATTATTACTATGTGAAAATGCAGAGAACCACATTTTCTTGGAAAAAAAGCAGCTGTAGTTTTCCATTGCTTTCAGCTGCGCAGTACTCAGAGGACTGAGTGATTTTGATACGGCCGTTTAAGTCGTCCTGACTCACGCCCCTAACAACTACTGAAAGAGCTGCTGCCCTCTTTCAGGAATCATTCCTTAGTCTGGCTCTCAACAGATACCTCTCCGATATGGTTGCACCTTCGGTCCAGCTACTCTGTATCCCTGAGCACTCAAGCCCCCTCACCAACGGCAAGGTCTCATGATTCATAGAGGAGGATATATATATATATATATATATATATATATATATATATATATTCTAATTGTTTGTTTGTTTTTCTTTATTCGGGTCAAGCTATTTCTATTGAAGTGTTTATTTTTTAGAATCTAACAATATACAACGGTTAGGGATAAAATCTGTATCAAAAACTGTATCCTAAAAGGAATTTTAACATTGATACCCGGCTTAGACAAAAACCACATATTTATATACAAGCCGGTCAGGACTTGCTCCGCTTGCTCTTCTCGTCTAGCCAGGAGACGGAGCGCCCTGGACCCTCGATGTGTTCGTTATTTTCACGGTTGTGAGAATAATTCTGATACGGCTGAAAAGCTGTCATTCCTTCATCGCTTCACTGTACAGGAAGCTACAACTCGAGTCTGACGTAGCGCTGTCGGTCAGCAGCTAACCGAGAATCACACGCTTTAGCTGTTTCAGAGGACCGAAATATAAAATATTCAATATTTTACAGACGTTCATTAAAGAAAAAAATCAATTCTTTTAATAAGTAATACGATTAATTTCTATAATAAATATCTTTAATCTCCATTAAGAAGATAACGATCAAGCCTCTAAGGTATAAATTTGCAAACTTTTATTAAAATCTGTCCGGTACTGTTTTCTCGTGATACTCGCAAAAGTACGTCTCTAGTTACCATTTTATTAAATGTACTAGCAGCAGGGCGTGCCGTCCAGCACGCCACCGCACCTAAGCCCTCTGGGCGGGTTGCCCTGACGGGCGGTGTCTCGAAGTTGGATTATTTAAGCGACCAAAATTGATTACCTCTTGTGTAAAAATATTTTTTTTTTAATGATGAAAATTGATATAACGAAAGTTATATCCGAGGTATCTACGAAAGAATGACTTAAAATTTAAGGAGTGCCCGGCGCAGAGCCTTAATTGTATGCGATAATGTTTTTAAAACAACCGGTACTCCTACGGTGGTAGGAGGCTACTACCGTATTGGGAAAGGTTATCCCGATCGTTTTGGTGGTGAAAGTTCGCGCAGCCATGTGAAGATTGCGAAGAGGCCGGTAGGCTGAGGTATTTGGGATGCGGTTTCGGGCCGGCCCAGTAACGGAGCGGAACGGTGATCACAATGCACCGGATATAAATTTCGTTCGGTTACCCATCTTCCGCCTGCGAAAGAGGCTGCAGAGCTTGCGGTGGAAGCATGGCAGCTGGAGTAAGACGCCAAGACTAAGGGATGATCCCTGTACGCATAGCTTCAAATTAAAAATTTGATGTTTTAGCCAATTTTTTCTTATGCGTGTTTGTACCCCCCATTCTTTAGGCCATTCATTACGCATAACAAACGATCGGCAAAAACATCGAATTTTTAATTTGAAGCTATGACTTTTCACATAACCTTACATATCACCATCAAAACATGTCAAATTCATTCTGAGATACCATCCTAAAATTATTTTTTACCTTTTAGTGCGTTTAATTTAAGAGTGGTGTTTTAAAAACTTTTTTTACATACTTTTTATTTTCTACATTTTAGTGCATTTAATATAAAAGTTGTTTCTAAATAGTTTTTTTAATTTTTAATTTTTAATTTTTAGTCTTCATAAGTATATACTTTACAGCTGCGCTAGCGCACAGGTTTGAGCGTATTTAGCGAAATATCGGATCGGTACGTTTTGCGGTGTGTGAGTACGATCAAAATATAGGGCTAAACGATTTAATTTCCGGATAATCGAAATCCGGTCCATCAAGAGTGTACCCGATGCATTAAACGGTTAGAGCTTGACCTACTGATACATACGCCGTTTGAATCGTGAAAATCAGACGAACGGTTGCCGAGATATTACAGTGGTATTCCAATCGCACCCCTTCCGCTATTTCGGAACGGCGCCCTGGGGGCGCTTGAAAATATTATCTTCCGACTGATACCGCTAGGAGCGGATGGGATAGCGTCGAGGGGAAGTGGAAAACGTTTTTCATAGCACTAGATCGGACCGTGTTCGAGATATTTACGATTTTCGTCCGAAAATTCGGATCAGATTAAAACGTACTTAATTCTCCAAAACTGCAATATATATGTATATCTCACATATACATCGATATATATACGGTATATCGATATATAATAAACAAGTATACACCTGACCACCAGGAGACATGTGCTAACGACGAATCGGGATTTTCCGCTAGTGATCGGTACATTCGGGGCTAAGCTGAGGGGAACGCAAACACAGGTACACACACATACAAATGCCGTTTAGTAGGGTAGGATAGATAATTTTCAAATTTATAATATAAAAATCATTCTTTTATGAAGACTTAAAATTTAATAATTACTGAGCTGATATGATTGATTTTTAATTGAATCACTGCATTTATTTAAATATCAGGATCGTTTGAGGAGTAAATTTGTTCATATTACTCTAGTTTTACGCTTGAACAAAGAGTTTATCATGAATTTAAGAAATAGTAATTTGTAATAATTAGTTCGAGGTATTAGCGAAACAACCGTATTTCACCTTCCGTTACCGGGCGATTTGCAAATTCATCCCTCATTCGGTACACGATAATTATCAATAAATACAATCGGTAGGAATGACTTTTGACATTTTTATAAATTATCTTCACTTCGCATCACGAATTAAGACTTAAACAAGTTTAAGTTTATTTTCAATGTTTTGTCATAAGAAAATTGAACGGTTATATTTTTCGTTAAATTTTATTCACGGGCGTGCAAATTTCTTTGATCGCTTAAAGATTTATATTCTTTATCATTCATGACATAAGTCTTATCTTTCTTTTTTCTTGTTTATCCACCGGTAATTACCGTTCAAATAATACTTCAGAGGATGATGTGTATGAGGGTAAATCAAGTGTAGTCTTGTACGGTGTCAGTTCGACCTCTCCTGAGATGTGTGGTTAATTAAAACCCGAACACCAAAGAAGACCGGTATCCACGATCTACTATTCAAATCCGTGTAAAAATAACTGATTTTACTAGGACTTGAACGCTGGAACTCTCGACTTTCAAATCGGCTGATTTGGTAAGACGCGTTTACCACTAGACCAGCCCAGTTGGTTAGATAAGTCTTATCTGCCCGACTTATAAAGAGACATGCAGTAAGTTGTGTGGCGAAAGTCTGAATTAAAGTTAAAATAGTTAAATTTACGCCTTCTCTTTAAATTGCCTAAAACGACTTGAAGATATTTATAATTTTTACTCTGATTTTAAAAACAATATTAAAAACAGTCGTATCGTAGTATTTCGTAAATACTGTTTACCAATTTTTTTTTCATTTATAATTTTTTTGTAGTGTTTACTGATTACGATTGTTTTACAAAAAATACCACTCAAATTTAAGTTTTAACCATCGGATTGGTCTGATGGTAAACATGTCGTTATAAATCAACCGATTTCGAAATCGAAGTTCTCAGGTTCAAATCCTAATAACGGTTGTTGCGTTTATTCGGATTTAAATACTAAATCTTGGATTATGATGTTTTTTAGCGGTTGGGTTTCAATTAACACACGTCTCAGGAATTGTCTGTCTGAGTTTGTTCAAGACTGCACATTTATCGGTACATTGACACAAATTGATGAGTCGCTAATGAATTGTTGATGAGACTATAAATAAAAGTATTAAAATGAAAAAAAAATAGACTTTACGTAAAATTTGTTTATACAAGAATTGAGGAGTGTAATCTTAGTTTTCTAATTTATATTTTGTGTCGTCTATTATTTTATTTTTTGGACTGCAACTTTTACGCGTATAAAATTCGAACGTTACAATATATTTTTTTCTTCTAATTTGACCTGTTGTTTTTATTCAAAAAAGTAAAATTAATCTGCATTATGATGAACGTTAATTTATATTATTAATTGTAGTACACTTATTTTATTAAAATATATTTTCATTATATTTGCACTTCAAATATAATCTGTATCTATCGTTATGATGGAACTAAAGAGATGAAATTTTAACCAGAAAATTGTTATATTATCCGTTTTGGTAAAGCGACTATCCATCTATTCTTTGGAAATATATGGTAATCTTAAATTTAATAAATATTTTTCAAAAAAATGATTTCTATTCACTGGCACCAAAAAGATATATAAAATCCTTTTAAGATGCAAAGTTGTTTTGATTTATCGAATCCAGGATTTAATGCTCTCTCTTTTTCTGCTTGCCTCTAGAACCACCGTAAGGTATTACTTGAGAGGATGACATATATATGAACGCGAATGAAGTGTAGTCTTGTACAGTCTCAGGTCGACCGCTCCTGATAAGTGTAGTTAATTGTAACCCGACCGACAAAGAACAACGGTATCCACGATCTAGTATTCAAATCCGTATAAAAATAACTACTTTTACTAGAATTTTAAGCTTAGAACTCTCAACTTCGAAATCAGCAGATTTGCAATGACGAGGTAACCGCTAGGCCGGCCCGGTAGGCTAGGATTTAACGCTACATTAAAAATACCAACTGTATGTTTTTTACTTTATGCTGATCGCAACTAAGAATAAAGGATATCGATGTACATCTCCTAAAACTCTCGAGTGAGTAGCCTGTTAATCAAAAAATAAATAAATAAAGCCTTCCAATATAAATTTTTATCTTTTTATAAGAAATAATATCGATTTACCATTGGACGATTGAAAAATTGTCTGCGGAAAATAAAAGAACCCGTTAAATATTGTCTTCAGCTTATTCCCAGCGATTAAATTTGCCTCTTCATCTGTCAGCTAGAGGGATTTCTAACTTTTTCATTCATTTTTTTTAATCTTTAGAAAAAATTTTCGGTTCGATGCGTTGACAATGATATATTTTTAGATCAGTATGGAAAAAAATATTACCGTTACTCACCCTGATTATCATATTTTTGACCTTATTTCGTTCTCGTTGAACGTTTTTATTCCGTTCCGGACTCGTTAAATACTTCTATCGACAGTCGCGGTAGTTGCTGTGCGCCCAGCGTGGCATCATATTTGTTTATATCGATTCTACCACGACCCGTTTGAAAAAGCTTATACCGTACGTTTTCATTACGTTGCGCTGTTTTTATTTTTTTTAATTTTTACTCAAATTATGACATCGCTGTTCTACTTTGGCAGACATTTTGAATTAAATGAAAAAAGAGCATGACATGTACAGACTGATTTTTTAGTCCGGTTACTCAATTGTTAATGTTTGGTAATTTTTTTCTAAGAAAGGGAAAGTTTGTTTTGCGACACGAAGTTGGTAGCGCTGCTCAACCGGTATAGATACGGCAGTGTGAGTTGATTCTTCTTGAGCTGTGTAAATCTTTGTGCCGTTTCCGGTCGTATTACGAACAGAATGTCTTTTACTGTAGAACAACGAGTTTTCATTCTTGAACAATATTTTGCGATCGAAATGAACAAGATTTTGCGATCGGAACCGTCGAGATGGATCCAAGCTTCTTCACTAAAGAACGGCAATGTTGCAACCGCTTGT
Organism: Lycorma delicatula; assembly: GCF_047948215.1. Taxonomy (NCBI): domain Eukaryota; kingdom Metazoa; phylum Arthropoda; class Insecta; order Hemiptera; family Fulgoridae; genus Lycorma; species Lycorma delicatula. The sequence goes on along the minus strand of NC_134466.1, from coordinate 74,931,229 downwards.
TAAAATGTGGAGGCTGAAGCTCTTGGACTAATCGTACGCGATACGGATACAATTTCAATTTTTTGACGGCTTTCTGAACACTCGAATATGATAAACCGACTTCCGTGGAAGTTTTCGTAAACTTTTCCGTGGAGAATTGAGCGATCTTATTTTCACATTCTGTAAAATGTCATCTGTCAAGCGAGTCGGTCGACCGCTACGTTTTCTGTCACAAACACTACCTGTCTCTAGAAATTGACATTTTTTCTGGCGGAGGAACACCGACAAATTTAATTTGAAATGATTCTTTTACACTCGCGTACGATTTCGTAGCAAAATATTGTTCAAGAATGAAAACTCGTTCTACGGTAAAAGACATTCTGTTCGTAACACGGCCGGAAACGGCACAAATGTTTATACAGCTCAAGGAGAATCAACTCACACTGCCGTATCTATACCGGTTGAGTAGCGCTATCAACTTCGTGTCACAAAACTAAATTTCCCTTTCTTGGAAAAAAATTACCACACATTAACAATTGAGTAACTGGACTAAACAATCACTCTGTATAAAGAACTTGAATACATTTCTTTTTTCATTAAGAAAACGAAATCGAGCATGAAACAGGATAATATTTAATTTTGGTAAATAATTTTCATTACATAATAGAAAATAAGATTTTCGAAAAAACGCTATGATTTTTTTTTAAATCTTGAATTATATAGGTAGATAATTATTTCCGTGGACTTCCAGCCACAATATGATGTTAATTAGAACCTTTCAACAAAATGGTGGCCGGAGACAACATTTATGGACGGTTAAAAATAACCGGTTCGGCCGGTGTGTTTTGGAGTTCATTAAATAGTAGTTCACCGATAGGAATGTCACTCGTGGCATTCGCATCGGTGGAATCCTGGCCGAGGCGGACTGGAATACGCCAAAAGTCGAGGTTTCGAAGATGACATCCGGTGAAGCCCATAAGGGTTATTAACGGAGGAGGTGGCGGAGGGCGTCTTCCCTTTCGGGGATCAGGGCCTCAACCTAGCAACCTACCGTATGAGAGGAGTAGTATTAACTATCTGCGCCGATACCGATACAAAAATAACATTATTTAATGGGCCTGTACAATATATAAATGGAGAATCAGTGTTTTAGTTGTAAAAATTTACCAAACGGGCTCGAAACCCGGTGTTCAACGTTCATCAGATCTCGTATACGCCTGCCATTAAAACGCTTTTACTTTGTTTTTGAGTAATGCGCGAGTAGTGAGGTGATTCGAGGTCTAATCTAAAATGTAAAAGGAAAGTTACAATTCGAGAGAATTTTCAAGAGGGAATAAAATTCTTATGACCTTATTAGATTAAAATAGTAAGGTCTTTCCATTCCGTATAATGTTGTTCGGTACGCGTTTCGTTATTGACGAGAATGAGATAGTACAGGGACTTTAACTGAGAAAACTAATTTAATATTTATTTAGAGACACGACTCTATCCTTTCGCTTACTTTCTACGTGTATGTTATTTTTTCTTTTCTCTTTTCTCGAAGGTAGAATTCAGACGGATTCGTTAAAAAATGAACGCTGAAGTTAAAGTTTACTTTACAAGTACAGATCTAATACTCTAGTAAGCAACGCACGATTCAGAAACTGCGTATTTTTTCTTATCCTATTCCACGACAACGAAAGCAATTTATTTTGTAAACTGTTCAGCCGAACCGGGTAAATCTTCTCTATTACATTTTGTAATACTATATCTATATGTTTTCTTATAAAAATACGATTTCAAACCGTAAATGACTTTTTTCACTCATCTATTGAAAATAAAGAAGCAGAAATAATACGATGAAAAGTATTGTACTGCTTGAAATCCAGAAATTGTTTACCGTATTATAAAAGCGTTAGTATTTTTTTTTTTTTTGTTTAATAATTTTGTAAAAACCGTAACCGTAGAGGCGTTTGGAACAAATAAAAAGTGATTTGTAAGTGATATTTCACTTCCAAAGGAAATATTAAATAAATAGCAGTTTAAAAGAAATAAAAAAAAACTTTACTCCATTTAAAAAAAAGAAAAGAAAAGTTTTTTTAAATATTTAAGAAAATGTTCAAATTTCTTCGTTCAGCCCTTATAAGTTTTTGGGAGTGTATAACGACTAAATTATATATATTTTTACAGTCAGATTTTATAAAATCAATTAATTTGATCGATAACTTTAGCCGATTAGTAATTAAGATTTGAAGAAAAGACATATCTTTAATAAAACCCAACGAAAACTCGTAATAATGTGTCAAATCAGATATAACAACTCAGTATTCTATACATACAGGAAAAAATTGACGGCATTATTCTCTAATCTGAAGAGAAAAATATAAGCTGCTCAAACATCGGGAAGGCTGAAGTTAAACCCAGGGTTGTTTATTTGTCCGGGGGGGTAAAATATCGTAAAAATGTCGAGATATGAATTTCCTATTACACGTTCGTAAAATAAATAAAATTTAACAATTCTAATTCTCTGATCCCAAACAAATATAAACTTTATGAACATTAAGTTGCTTCTTTATAATTTACGGAATTATTTTCATCTAACCAATAAACACAATTAATTACGACTAGGTAATTCAATCATAACACACCGTCTAGTGGTGAACGCGTCTTCCCAAATCAGCTGATTTGGAAGTCGAGAGTTCCAACGTTCAAGTCCTAGTAAAGTCAGTTATTTTTACACGGATTTGAATATTAGATCGTGGATACCGGTGTTCTTTGCTGGGTGAGTTTAAATTAACCCCACATCTCAGGAATGGTCGAACTGAAACTGTGCAAGACTACACTTCATTTGCACTCGTACATATATCATCCTCTGAAGTATTATGTAAACGGTACTTACCGGATGCTAAAACAGGAAAAAGAAGGTCATTCAACTATAGGATGTTTCATTAGATCATTGCGCTGAGCTAGACAAAGGATGAACTACTTTGCAACGAGTAATAAGTTCCCCGCAAAGTTCATCCTTACGTTAATGTAATTTTCAAGAAGTTTACTGAAACTTGAAATAATGTTGGCCGAAAACACTTTAACTTCAATTTAATTAACGTTTTTTGTAAAACATATTCTGGATATTTTGGGCCTAACAGAACACTTTCTAGTTTATGTTAGAGACCTCTTTACTAATATCTCTATTGTTCGGGTCTTACCGTGTCGCTAATTCTAAATCTATCCGATAGTTGAGCATTTTATTGTCAGTTTACGCAAATTTTATCGAGTCGGCAGCGAAATACTTGGAAATCTGTCTTAAATACTTCACGGATGACGGTATTCATACATTTTTATAGCAAACACAAGCGTAAAAAAATTGTTCCTGATTCGTGACATTTTCCTGGATTCTGATCCAAAAATGAGCTAAACAAAACATTAACTGTGGGATAATCAGCGGGATAATGGTATTTGCAAAACCAAATTCAAAAAGGACTTCACAACTTTAAAATCAAAATTTATTGAGATAACGTACATATTTGGTTGAGGTCTCATTTCGTAGTAAAATAAATCAAGTTTTCTCGTGTACCTCATTAATACCGTATTCGGCCACCAACGCTGTCACCGGTGTTGTTATAAAAGGATACATATACTGATGGGGAACGTGCTCGCTGTGTATTTTGGTTTCACGATTTGCAGTCGGCAACTGCAGTTCTACGTAGTTTTAGTAGAGAGTACATTAAAAAGCCGTTTAGTAGGAGTAAAATTTACTCTTGACAACAAACCTTCGTCGTCACAGGTTATTCTTCCAGACAGAACGGCCCTTCTTTTTCCAAGATAAACGATATCGTTTACGGCTATCTGGACGCGTTTTAACAATTTCTAATACCTCAGTTAGACGGTGATAAGCAAGATAAACGCTATTACTATCGGCAAGACGGGACACCACTTCACAACCGCCTAGAAATCCGAGATTTTCTTGATACTCGATTCGCCGGTCGGTGGGTCGGTCGTAAAGATCCATTCGGATGGCCACTTTGCTTCCCAGATTTGACCCCGTTCGATTTTTTTCAAGTGTGGTTTCATTAAAGATGGGATTTATATACCGTTGTCTGCTTTGTACTTTTGCCTTTTTTTGCCGATCTTGTTGTGCTAAGAATTCGAATTAACGCAGCAGCTGCAGAGGTAACTCCCCGCCTTGCACGCTAAATTCTGAAATGAAATCGACTTCACGTGGTATGTGTGTCGCATTATAAATTGAATCCATATGGAACCAAAGTTAAAGTCGGCAGATAAACTGGATGTGTTTTCTGTAGACCTCATCCGGTCTACAGATTCGGATCAGACCTCATCCAAATCTGTAAGTTACCTTAATATATTTTTATATATGCTTTTAAAAGTGAACAGTCCTTTTTGAATCACCTGGTATTCCAGGTCGTAGAATTTTACAGATTTATATTACCGCTTGTAATCCACAGTGTATACATATTTTTAACAAAACCATTTAATTTTTAAATAGCTTATGTAGAAATTCATTCCCGAGAATCTTTAAGAGAACATTTAGAATGTTACAAATAACAACAGAGCCATCGTCTGTCCTATTTTAAAATAGTATATACTTACGGTAAATTGATTTCTCGTACTCTGTCTTTGCCGATGAGTGTATCCTTAATAATTATTTTTATAATAACGTTAATAAATCTACGGTATTTTTTTACAGTTGTTTTGATGCGAGTTTATTAATTAACCCGATGTAAAATGTGTAAACCAATTATATAAATTATTCGTAATGTAATTTATGTATTTTTCCTCTCGTATAAACTATCCAAGATCCTTACTACACGAGATGTTCTGAAAATTTTATTACAGAGAATAAGAGGGAAATCATGTCTATGCAATTTTTATGACGGTAGGAGTATTTTTCTCTGTTTGAGCATGTTTTCTTTCTTTTTTTTATAAGCTAGAATTCAGAGTGATTCATTAAAAAGTAAACGACATTGACGTTACGCTAACATTTATACAAGCGTATATTTCTATCCTCTTTTTCATTAAACGATTTACGTTGTAACTACGTTTTCCCTTTATATTTTATTTTATCATGACTGTACGCAGTTTATTTCACAGTCGACCGACGTAGCCACGCAAAATCTTCGTCATTGATATATATTATGTTGCACTTATTACAGAAGCGAGCTAAAATGTTTCTCTCCGTAACCGACCGCAAGTTCCCCGCTCTTAACGTATCAATCTCTCGCTCCACCAGCCGTTCTCTAAATCGCTGCGTAAATATACATCGTACATTCTACATATATCAAGCTTATATGCGAGTGTATACACGAATCTACATCGATTACACGAAGAAGAACGTGAAGGGTTATGAATATAAAATATTTACACCCTAGTACTGTACGTTGTTATCTGAACTAAAATTTGTGTAATTTTCACATTAGCTTATAAGCCGACATTCATCGGTTCATAAAAATCGCCTTATTTTAATTTTATTCGTTCATTTATTATATAAATACGTAACAACTGTAATTAAATTTTGTAGCTTATAAAAATGCTAAGTATATCTTCTTAAACGATCGCCCAAAAAGGAGTATAATGTTTTTAGTGTATATGTATGAATGTTCCGCCGTAGCAGTTTAACGGCCGAACCGATTAAGATGTATGACCCGCGTTGGAATCCTTACGTTATGGGAATTATCATAGGCTATATAAATATATATATATGTATTTTTAATTGTAACTAAAAGGCCATAAAAGATCCTACAAACGATTCTAAATCAATAATCGATAGTATCACTATCGATTTATTTGTATCAAAAATTGTTATGTTTTAAGATCTGCTACCGAATTTAATGAATGAAATACAGTAATAAAATTAATTAATTTATTTTATAATTATTATTACTGTTGTTAATTATTGTTTATAAATATTTATGAAAAAATCTTATGATTTTTTGACAGCAGTATATTCGATCATGTAAGCATGTTCTTCTGTATTCTTGTTCTTATTTGTCGGTGTCGCTTCATCTTATTACTGCTAAATTTTAACTAATAATTCCTTTCTTTAATTTTATTAATAAATAAATTTAAAAAATATTCAATATAAATAAAAATAATCTACGCATAGCAATTAAATAATCTGTAAATTAATTGACAACGGACTGCTTCTAGCGGGAGAGAGTCGTGGATGGAGCCGTGTGCAGCCGTCCGGCGCACCACCATTGGCCCGCTTGGGCCACAATTTTTATGCTAAATATTACCTATTAATCCGTATCTTTTAATTAACTTTTATAATTGTTTTTATTATTTACACGACTGCTCAAAAAGGAGTGCAATGTTTTTAGGATGTATGTATGTTCCACTGTAGCAGCTCAACAACAGAACCGGTTACATCAATGATCCGGCGTTGGAATCCTTACGTTTCTGGGAGAATTATAAGCTATATAAATAAGTGTATATTTTATATATATATATATTATAAATTTACATATATGTATGTATGTATATTTATAAAAATATATGTAGTAGTGGAGATTTACCGGTTAAAACACAAACTTTAATGAATTGAATTAATGAACTGTGAGCCTCTTATCACTGTGTGAGCTGGATTTGAATTGAATGATTCGAATCAATCCAATGAATATTATTTAAAAAATAATAGAATTAAATTTACGTTAAATAAAATAAAATAATATTAAATAAATTTAAATAATTTCTGTTTAATAATAATAAACGTTCCGTGGAGACTGCGTGTGAGTGGTGAGATGACGCAAGCATCTCGTGCGAGGCTTAACCAATCATCACCATCAACTGGTAACAAACGGGATACCTCTGGGACGCTGTTTTGGAAGGTGCAATGGGGTGCTCTTATATTGCTGCAAACAATCGTCCGATTTTCAAAATTGAAACCGGGTATTTGCTACTATAATATAAAAAATCACGATGGGACCTAACCAGAACGAAATTTTTTTATCAGCAATGTTTCTTTTCGGCAGTAATGTTTGCAATTTTTAATGATTCTCTTGTTTTAATTTAGCGAACAATTAGATGGGCTATTTTCGCCCGCAACTTATTTCACCATAATGCCGCACCAAAAATTTACTGCTGGCAACAATTTTTTTTAAAATTGTCAGGAAGAGGTGTAACGAAATCGTCATAAAAAACATCAATCGTAGTTTATTAGTGTGCAAACAAAAATTGCAATATAGGATTGTAAGAAATGGATACGATAAAACTAATCGACCTATAAAAATAAAGTAAAAGAACATTTAAAAGAAGGCAACTCAAACAGATTAAAAATTGAGTTCTTATCTCAGTCTTCTGGCAGTGTATCTTTTTTCCCTGTTTAGCCTCCGGTAACTACCGTTTAGATAATTCTTCAGAGGATGAATGAAGATGATATGTATGAGTGTAAATGAAGTGTTAGTATTGTACATTCTCAGTTCGACCGTTCCTGAGATGTGTGGTTAATTGAAACCCGACCGCCAAAGAACACCGGTATCCACGATCTAGTATTCAAATCCGTGTAAAAATATCTGGTTTTACTAGGACTTGAACGCGGAACTCTCGACTTCCAAATATGCTGATTTGGGAAGACGCGTTAACCGCTAGACCAACCCGGTGGGTTATCTGGCAGTGTATCTGGTCGTATAATTTATAATGCAACATAGCTGAGTTAGTCGAACGTATTTTCCGATTTTTGTGAAATGTTACACTAATTTTCTTTTCTATTATGTGGACCGATGTAATTTATTTTTGACAGAATTATCCGTTTCAAAGTAGGGTGCAGTGAAGGTGTTGGAATCTATTTTTCATGTTGTTAAAAACACAGTTCTTCAACAATGTTTCTTTGAAAAACCAAAAAATAAAATCATGGATATATGGTGATAAATACTGCTTATTCAGTAACCAATATTGATCGCTTATATAGGATATTCAGGAGGAAAGGGAAGTAATTAAGGAACTGATTCTAGAGAAATAAGGAAAAAAAGATCGTACAAACACATGTTTGAAAACGCATAGTTATCGAATTAAGGCTAGCGAAAAATTTCACCCGGATTTCAGTTCTCCCGATGAAATGAGATCATACTGAAAATTTTAGGGTATTGCATAAGAGGAAAAATTTGATGATTTATTATATTTTTTGATAAGAAAATCGAATAAAACAGATTCCAAAACTCTCGTAGTTTTCATAATATCCAACGCAAAACAGAAAAATTCGGTGACAAAAAAACCATTGCTTTTAGATTTTAAGTACAATAACTTTGTTAAATAACTAAATAATACGTAAATTTTATTATCAAAACTTGTAGAATATATAATTTTGAGAAAATGGTGTTAGGTCCTGAAAAACAGAAAAAATCAACTTTTGTTATTAAAGAAAAAACAGGACAAAACTTGATTGAAAAAAGTTATGAATTTTTAAAAATTAAAAGTAAATCTAGACTTTGAAAAGTTAGGTTGGCAACACTACCTCTATGCTTCAAAATTAATTTGAATACAACCGAAAAAACTTTGGTTACATGTTAATAATAAACGTCAGGCGGTCTAATTATGTTTTTGACATAATTTTGATTGAGTTTAGTTATTTTTAAGAATCAAGTTGACGTAGTGTTTTTGTGTTTGTTGTAATCTAAGCCGTGTCTATATTTACCCAATTAAATCGGAATTTAGAAAAGAAAATTTCTACCGGAATTCTTTTTTTTAAATAATTGGTCTTTTACCCGTGCAGAATACGCTATGAGTTTTGGGTATGGTTTTTCCGACGGAAGAATATCGTTATAGGTACCCTGGACGAGTAGTTCCAAACCGTAAAGTACATTTTAGAATTTTTAATAATCTTCTTGAAAACGGTATACTTACTCGGGCTCAAGATTCATCTGAACGTCAACCGGTACGTGGTGATGAAAGGGATCGTTCTTCAAACGGTACCGCTTAGTCCTATAAGAACGAGCACCCTAAGAATCTTTATACGATTCAAAATTTCAGCCAAGTACTGTAAGAAGGACATTTCACGCTCACGTACTGCGTTCTTATCGCGTTCAGAACATTCAATGCCTCCATCTTGGTGACCGTGCTAGAAGCCAGTAGTTTTGTCAATGGGTTTTTATTTTTTTTCTGTTTAGCTTCCGGAACCACCGTAAGGTATTATTTCAGAGGACGAATGAGGATGATATGTTTGAACATAAATGACGTGTAAGTCTTGTACAGTTTCAGGTAGATCAATCCTGTGATGCGTGGATAATTGAAATCCAACGATCAAAGAACACCGGTATCCACGATCTAGTATTCAAATCCGTGTAAAAATAACGGCCTTTAAATCTTATCAACGAGTTAATTACCGGTTAATTCCGTTCATATAATTTTCGGATGAAGCTACTTATACTTGTAATGGCACAAAAAAACACATGAAAAACAACAACTTCATATCTATCGGTGGTCTCAAGAAAATCCACACTCTGCAGTCGAAGCAAATTTCCTGCAACGATCTTCGGTGAAGCTACGGTGAAGATCTTTGGTGTGGCACGATCGACAAGCATTTAATAGGCCTTTTCATACTAGACAACCTGTCACGAGGAGAAATTATCTGGCATTTTTAAGCAATGAATTTCTTACAGCGCATGAAAATTTTTCATTGGCGAAACGAATTTTAATGTACAATAAACTTATTGGAACACCTACACGTTTCACGAATGAAAAAAATTTCACGTAAGAAAGTTCTTACATAAAAATTTATCGGTAAATGGATTAGACGTAGATCACCGAACTTCATTCTTTAGTTTACTGTTTATAAGGATGGATGAAATGCGAGGTATACATCCATAACGTTGGCACACGTGGTGAACTGACCGTTCGCGTTCTCAATGCTGCTGCTCTCACCGAGAAACGCAAAGATATCATTAGATTGGTGACAGAAAATTTAAGGAAATAAGTTGAAAATTGCATCGATGTCAGTGGTGGAATTTTCTAACATTTGTAGTAAAATCATACAGTGAAAACTACAATGAATGTATTTTTTTAGTAATTAAAAATATTTTAATTTTTCAAAGATATAAATCTGTTGTACTAAAAACAGATGCTTTTAATTTTCACAAATTCTTATTCATAACATTTTTCTGATAAGTTTTGTTGTTTAATAATAAAAGTTGATTTTCGTTTATTTTTAGACTTTACATCAATTATATATTTTTTAACCTGCAGAACCACAGTTAGGTATTGCTTCAGAGGATGAGATTAACGAAATTTTTGTAGCGTGTGAAAATGCCATGTCTGACCGGAATTCGAAACCGAGACCTCCAAATGAAAGGCCGAGACGCTACCACTCGCACCACGAAGGCCGGCACATCAATTAGATCTACATCTACTCTTATTTACCTTAGATCATCTACATAATTATCATGGATCATCTGCATTATTTTCATAGATCAGGTACATGTTATCTTTGATCCTTAGACCTTAAAATTAAGGTCTAAGATCTTAGATCCTCAAAATTAAATTCTCTAAAATGTTTGATAATAAAATTTATAATAGTTTTAATAATGTAAATTTAATTTGCATTTATAAGTCATTTTAAAAAAAATGTTTACTTCAAAGCAAAAACAAGATTTTTTCGTCACCGAATCAGGTTTTACGTGGGATTTCATGAAAAAATAAGGAAGATACGACCTGGGACCTCCTTTATTCGATTTTTCAGATCAAAAAGCATAAGAAACTATCAAATTTAATTAATTTGAGTGTTATTCTCTGCCCTTCTCAGGAATTGTCACTCTAATTTCATAGTTGACACGTTTCGGAGTAACCCCATTCTCAAAATTATTTTTAGCTCTTAAGTTGGGATCGGCGAATAAATGCGATTTTAAGCTCCTCCCGCTCATCGTTTCTACTGTCACGGATTCTTCTGCTTTGTTCCTACCGCTCTAACGATTATACAATTTTTGAAACCGATCATTCTGATTTTTTCATTTTTATTATTTAAAAAATTTTAAATATTACATCGGATCTAGTGTATATTAATTCGTTAATTATTTCCTATCCTTTCAATTTTAGCTTGAATATTTCCATGTTTTCTAGAATATATAAACGTTTTCCTTTTTCTGCATAATGTAATATTTTCATGGATTTTATCATTTCATCGGAAATATAACCTTTTTCTATTAAATTTTTTGCATAATTCGAATGATTTTTTTCGTATTTATATGATTTTATATCTTCATTAAATCTTGTTTTAAATGTTCGCCCCGTTTGTCCTATGTGCATCGCGTTATATAATCAAGCTTATCCCCGATAACATCAAGTTTACTCCTTATATAAATTTCATTATAAGGATGGAAGAATTGCGAGGTATACAAGCAAAACGCAGGCACACGTGATGAACTGACCGCTCGCGTTCTCAATGCTGCTGCCCTCACCGAGAAACGCAAAGATATCGTTAGATTGGTGACAGAAAATTTAAGGAAATAAGTTGAAAATTGCATTTTCTTTTACCAAAGAAAATGAAATCTGACCTTAATTTTTCGTTAACCGTAACTCGATAACAAAGCGTTATTTGTATGAACTTTTTTTCTTATTTCAAGCTCTAGAAACAGTTTCCTAATTATTTCCTTCTCCTCCTGAATCAATATAATATAAACTGTGCTTTATATACCTGTGTACTTTCAAATTATTTATCAATTGTCGATGAAACTAAACTTTCTTTATCATTATGCTGTATACTTTTTTTTATTTTAATAAAAATAAAAATTTTATCAAGATGACCAACGAGCTTGTAAAAAAAGTTAATAGGTTTTACAACTAATTGCAGTAATTTTCCGGAAACGAAACGTTTATAGGAATATGCACATAAAAATGAAAAAAATCTATTTTTTCACGAATTAGTAGAATTTGTATTTTCTACCTTTACAGATGTTATAAATTAAACCGGTAAAGATCGAAACATTTTAATTTTTTTTTAATTACGATAATTTCTGGATTAAAAATAGTTAATATAAAAACTACAACCCTCTTTACTTTGCAGTACTGTTATTATTAAGGTTTTTTTATAGTTATTAATGACAAACATATTTGACAAAAGATGAAGAATATTTAAATTATGTATTGAAAATGTATTAATGCGAGCTTTGTCATAATGTAACTTGTTATTGAAAAAAATATTTTTTTTATTCTTTATTTTATTATTCATTTTGAAAATATTCTACTCGCACAGGCTGAAAAAAAAGATCGATTAATTAACAATTGACGTGTCAGAACACATGAGAAATAATTACAACAAATTTGGGCCGGTAACAACAATAAACCTATTGAATTAATCGATCGCTAACGTAATATATTATTCAACTCTTGTCTAAAATTTCAACGGTTATGATAAAAGAAATAATTTATCTTCTGCTTTATTATTTTGTGAATTTAAACATCATAAAAAAGAAAATATTTCCACCGCCGACCTTCCGGTTAAGAATGTAGTCACTGTCGCTTCTTTTGCCGATGACACGGCTATTCCGGTTGTCGATAACAACCCGACTATGGCTTAAACTAATCTGCAATCTGAATTAAATTTAATCGGCAGGTTTCTAGTCTGCATTAAAAATAAGGTTTATTCAAGCTAAGCCGAGTGACATTCGCGTTGAGAAGAGGAAACCGCCCACGGGTCCATTTCGATAGCGTTTTAATCCCGCATACCGTAAGTTAAAAGAACCTGGGATTTCACCTGAATCTTCGTTTGACGGTGGAAGATTTATACGAGGGAGAAGAGAAAGGAATTTAACATGAAGTTCAAGGAAACGTACCGGTTGCCGGGTAGAAAATCCGAGTTATTTTTGTCTAATACGCTACTATTATACGACTGTTTCAGAACAAACTAGCGAATCGTATAGCTGAGACGCCGTGGTTTATTAAAAACAATGAAATCCACGAATATTTAGATATACGGTACGTCAAGAAAGAAATAGAATATTTCAGTTTAAAATATAAACTTTGGCTAAACGGCCGCGTTAACCGCTTGGCCGTAAACCTCGTAGACATCGGTGAGGATGTTAGGAGACAGGCGTCTACGCGTTCTGGACTGTGCATTAATCAATCCTTCATTCCCTTCCTCTGCGTCTGTTATCGCTTTCTTTTTTTCCTTTTTCGGTTTATTTTTTGTTTTCTAAGAGTTTCATAAATCTGTTATTTTTACGATTAGTTATTGTTTTCTACCGGTGCAATTCTTCACGATTATCTTGTGTACGTTCTATGTTCTACCCTCAGGAATTCTATACAGTGTTAGCGTGTAATTTTTGAGGAATGTCAACAGGGATCCCTTTTTAATATGAATATGTAGGATTTAATTTACTTATTAAGGTTCCTGCAAAACCGACTGTAAATAAAAATTTGAAATAAAAAAAATAAACTAAAGTTAAAATTGCACTACGGACACAGGATTCGAACCCGATTACTCCTATAATGAAGAATTTACCGCGCTTCAATTACCGGTGAACTAATCGATTGTTATACATGACGCCTTAAAATACGTGAATAAGACTAACGGAGAAGTTGCTAGTTGCTCACAATACTTTCACAGAACCTGATAACGTCGACTTTGATGTTATTACATTTGGATCGAAATTAATCCCGCCTCTTTCTTTTATTATTGTATTTGACATCGAGTAATACAGAAATAGGAAGGAATAGAAATACGTATCAAAGTACTCAAACGACTAATATTATTAAACGTAATTAAGTGAAGGTTTTTCCTTTCGTTTTACAAATCGGTCGAATTAAATTTCATTAAACATCAGATAAACAACGTAACTTGACATCGTTTTGAGTTTAAATAGATTCAATATGTCGCAATGAATAAATCCGTTAATTTTTTTAATTAAAAACATAATAATTTTTTCTTAAATAAAAAAACCAAATTTTTTATTACCTTCATTTAAAGGTCGCTTTGAAAATTTGTTTTGGGATTGTACATTAATTTGTCGCTTTACAAAATCTGTCTCGATCTTTTTTCGGTGTATTTTATTAGACTAATCAGAATTAATTTGTACAATATTAAATGGTGTTTTTTTTTATAATTTTTGTTACATTTTGCGGTGAACAGTGCAAGTTTCATATGTAGGTCGAGTATCATCTGCTTTGATATCGTCGCCGAATGGCTTCCACGATACGTGGCACTTCTTACGATAGCCCTGAAAAGGACCGATTTGTCGTCTATTAGCTTCTACAGCTCGTCGTAATTACTAACCTTATGGTAGCTCCGAGAAGGGCTGTTGTAGTCGAACGGCTTCGACGGCTCGTAATTCATAACCTTGTGGTGGCCCTGAAAAGGGCTGTTTATTGCTTTAACTCCGGGAAGAGCTGTTGGGTCCGGAAGCTGGTCTCCGGCGAAGTCGGGGAGTCGCGGCTCGTCCGTTGAAGTCAGACCGGGCTTCCCCTTAGCGGCAGTCGGGTCCCCTCTACAGCGTAGCAGTGGTGGCCCCCGGAGCCTCACAGTGTCGGGTCGGCGTTGTTACACTTTTTTACATTATTTTCATCTGTGTTACATAATAAGCTATATCTGTCACGCACGATAAGCAGTCCAAAATATATTTACAAAGAATGTTGCAGATATAAACCGCGTTGAATTTAAGCTTTATTACAAAATATTAAATCTACGTATAGAGGTTACGGAAAAAAATCTTTTACGATCATATAAGTGTCGAATTATAGGGAAATTAAAAAAAAATCGATTAGAATAGTATGAATAATTATCGAAGTAAATATCCAGGGAAAATTTTAATTGATGATCTTTAACCGCCGTAAGTATCGGTTTTGAAAATCCATTTTGTATTATTTTTCATCCGATCAGGAATGAATAAATAATTTTTTCTTAAGGTAGGCCATTCCTGCTGAATTTGCTGATGTATTCTGTGTCGGCTAGCCTTTAAAGCGCCTTATTTTTTTTTAATCTAATTTTCTGGCTAAATAAAATTTTTATAATTTTTCTTGATAATCTCTGTAAGAATAAACCCCTTAAAATATTCAACTTTTATCGTTCGAGAAATAGAAGAATTAGTGATCGACGAGTGATTTTATAGAAATAAAAATAAAACTCAATGTAATTTTATCCTTACCGTTATCAACCGTATAAATACACACACTCGCGCGCGCATCCTTGCTCACATACAAAACACTTCGCGGATCGAATTTAAACGGCTTGCTGTATAAACACGAGTGGTGTTGACAATACCCTATCGAATGAGTAATACCTCGTTTGCCAGAATAACCAAAGCCTATTGGTTCCCACCTGTCTTATAATCTACTTCTACCCGCATTACTGGCAACGCGCGCCGCTTTAAGGTATTCCTACTCGTACATTCTATATAATTCGCAAGACCCAAAGTACTACAGCTTGGAGAAAAATTATTATAAGCTAAAATTTATGATTATGAATTAAAATTTTCCTTTACAGTGTATTATATTTATATATATATATATATATATATATATATATATATATATATATAATAATTTATAAACGATAAACGGCATGGATGAAGTCCTAAGCAAGAACTATAGCATGAAAATAAACAAGAACGAAACGAAAGTAATGAAATGTAGTAGAAATAATGAAAATGGACCGCTGAATATAAAAATAGGAAGACAAAAGATTATAGAGGTAGAAGAGTTTTGTTATTTGGAAAGAAGAGTTAATAAAGTTGGACGAAGCAGGAGCGATATAAAATGCCGAATAGCACAAGCGAAACGAGCCTTCAGTAAGAAATATAATTTGTTTACATCAAAAATTAATTTAAATGTCAGGAAAAGGTTTTTGAAAGTGTATGTTTGGAGTGTCGCTTTATATGGAAGTGACACTTGGACGATCGGGGTATCTGAGAAGAAAAGATTAGAAGGTTTTGAAATGCGATGCTGTAAGAGAATGTTAAAAATTAGACGGGTGGATAAAGTGACAAATGAAGAGGTGTTGCGGCAAATAGATGAAGAAAGAAGCGTTTGGAAAAATATAGCTTAACGAAGAAACAGACTTATAGGCCATATATTAAGGCATCCTGGAATAGTCGCTGTAATATTGGAAGGACAGGTAGAAGGAAAAAATTGTGCAGGCAGGCCACGTTTGGAATATGTAAAACAAATTGTTATGAATGTAGGATGTAGGGAGTATACTGAAATGAAACGAATAGCCCTAGATAGGGAATCTTGAGAGCTATATCAAACCAGTCAAATGACTGAAGACCAAAAAAAACCGTAAAATAATAGTGCATTTTATTACTTAAAAAAATATTTTATTTTTATTACTATTTTATGATATATATTTTTGTTTTTTTATAAATAAAATCATCGAGTAAACTTGAATTAATCCCTGTAAAACGAAATAAATAACCTTTTATTGGAAACTGACCGTGAAATATATTAAGAAGAGTGTCAGAGAAAAAAACAAAATAGGAAAATATTTAGTTTAATTATTTTAAGTAATCGAATAATATGTGAAGAGTAGCGAAGACTATGAGTAAAATATAATTTAAGTTATCGTAGTTTTTATATATTTATTACCCGATCAATTATTAGCCGATAATAAATTATAAGTTATCTTAACCGATCGATAAAAACTTGTAAGAAATAAATAATTTTAATATTAGTATAGAGAAGCGTAATATTTTTCCACAGTAAAACAGATCGCCGACTCATTTTCCAGTAAATATTTTTCATTCGCTTATTTTAATTTTCCCTATTAATCGAATAAAACATTAAATTTTACACCGATGATTTAAGAAGTAAATTTACAAAGTTTTGTTAAAATTCAATCTTTTATTTAAAAGAATTCGTTAAATATATATACCGGCGCAAAACCCTACACGAATCGATAACGTACATACAACAATTATTCATGCGAGGTCTTAAACGAGATTAGAGTATAACACTGCCGTCATTCAAAGTTTCCATAAATTTATCATATTAAATATCTCATACGTATGCGGCTTACATGTATTTACATGTATAACAACCGAGGATTTTCCACACTTAAGTACGGACTTGAAATTCAAGCTCTTCCTGTTTTATTGAATTTTAGATGATACATATTAATACATCGGAGTATCAATTCGTAGGTTAACAATTTGTTATTATTAAATTACTTCTGTTATGTTTAAACAGAACGATGTCAATATTCTGCGAAATTACCGATAGTATCTTTTTGAAGGTATTAAGTTATTTATCTTTTAACTCGATGTAATAATAAATTAACATTATTAGCCGTAATAAATATAGTTGTGTTTTTTATATACTAACCTTATAAGACGGTTTCTTATAAAATTATTCTTTTCTAACATAAGAAACTAAAAAAAAGAGATTAATTAAGTTATCGTAGAATTATTAATTTAAAATCCACATTTAATATTACAAATTGCATATTACATATCGATTACAAATTGCACGGCAATTTCTCGGGAGATGATTTTATATTAAAAAAAAGTTTAACTAAATATAGGTTAGAAACATTTAGCCTTGATTTCTGTTCTTTCTGTGAAATTAAACCGTACTAAAAAATTCATGGGGTAACTTTGACGCTTCCTTATGGATTTTGATCTAAGAAATTCAATAAAATTGTCGTCCCAGACCTCTGTCTCACTTAGGTTTCAAGAAAAACGGGGTAAAACACGAAAAAGTTTTGTAGGAAAATACACTGTTTTAGGTTTAAAAAAAAATAAATTTGTTTATTTACCGGGAAACTAGGAATAAAAATTCCTAGTTAAATTTGTAGAGAATTTAATTTTTTTAAAAATGGATGTAAGTAACGTTTATTAAAATTAAAAAAAAAAAAACCAAATACAAATTTTATGAGTTCAACTTTAACAAAGCGCACAAACCGGGTTGGAAAAGCGATACGATTTTAAAAAGTAAAATTTACATAAAAATGTAAAAATTATAAATATAAATTTGCAAGATATCCTAAAACATATTAAAAATTTATATTTTTTCATAAGTTGGCAATAGCTGCTGATCATGTATGAAGGACCAAAATTTACCCTCGATTTTTACCCCAAGATTTAAGTTCGATTTAATTTCACAGAGGGAGCAGAAAGCAAGGCTAAATGTTTCGCACCCAAAACTCGCTAACGAACCGTTTTCTGACCTATATTTACGTGAACTTATTTTCTTATTTTTGGCTATAGAATCATCTCTGGAGAGTTTGACGTGCGATTTGGAATCGCTCTATATAAAACGCTCAGAATTCATTTTTTTAGTCATACTGTACATGCTATGATAATTTTTATCACAATTAATATTAATATGAAAATAAACGAGAACAAGAACAAAACGAAAGTAATGAAATGTAGTAGAAATAATGTAGATGGACCACTGAGTATAAAAATAGAAAGAGAAAAGATTATGGAGGTAGAAGAATTTTGTTATTTGGGAAGTAGAATTACTAAAGAAGGACGAAGCAGGAGCGATATAAAATGCCGAATACGACAGGTGAAACGAGCCTTCAGTCGGAAATATAATTTGTTTACATCAAAAGTTAATTTAAAAGTCAGGAAAAGATTTTTGAAAGCGTGTGTTTGGAGCGTAGGTTTATATGCAACTGAAACTTGGACGATAAGAGTACCTGAGAAGAAATGTTCAATTATATGTTATCGAAATATCAAGACGAGGAGAAATTAAATAACAATTCAATCAGCTACAAGGCGTTGTTTCAATTCATCACCTATGCATCTACAATTCATACTCGTTCTAAAACCTACCGCAAAGGTTTTACGGTTCTCCACATCGCAAGGGATCTAACAAATTTTTTACTGTCCTCCGGGCTGGATGACCGTAAAATGTATATTAGATCCTTTGCGATGTGTAATTATATGTTTTTTTTTTGCCCTACATCCCGGAATCGGACATCCGATTAAGTATACTCGACTCGGGGACGCGTCCTTTCCGGATCTTTTAATTGCCTGCCTCTAATCTCCGACGGAAGAAACCAGGCCCGGCTATGCCGTTCCCAACCCCCCCGCCGGAGACCGGGTCTCGGTCTTTCCTTTTGCCAGCCTCAAACCGACTGCGCAGGAGCCGAAGCCGCCAAAGCGTATCCGGAAACCCACACGGCCGGCCGGGATATAATTGAACATAATAAAATATAAGTATATAAACAAAATAAGCGTTCATCCGAACATTAGTATGCGTGTCCATCCGGACTGAATGTACAACACGACCGCTCTAGGTCATATTCTGGCGCGGAATGCATACATCATAATGACCACTCCTTGCGGTATTAAAGACGCAGGACATCGAATGACCGTAGCTTGCCGGAGAGCTCTAGCCTTCGCTAGGTAACAGCACCCGACGGCACAAGTGGAACGTATGAGTTAGGGATGTAGGATGTAGGGAATATACCGAAATGAAACTACTGGCACTAGATACGGAATCTTTGAAAACTGCTTCAAACCAGTCAAATGACTGAAGACAAATATATATATATATATATTTTTTTTTTGTTAATAAATTATTATTATTTTCCGTCGGAGCAGTGAACACTTGTGTTCAATCTCTATAATTGACTTGAAGGAGAGAAAGAAAAGAAACAGCAATTTACCTTGTAATAGCTTCCAATGGATGATAAGAAATAATTTTTTTTGTGTATGAAAAAATGCCATGCGTAACCGGGGAATTCAAACCCGCAACTACCGGATGTAAGACAGGAATGCTATTACGTCGCCACGGAGACCGGCACAACAATTATTAAAGGAAGGGGGTGGAAAGCGGAACTACCGGAATTTTTTTGCATCGATTAAGGTAAACAGAAATAAAACCCTGATCAAAGCAGCATTACAAAATAATAATAAAAATATAAAATTAACGTAATAAAATTTCATACATACAAAGTATAATATAATCTATACTTACTCGTCTACTTACTTTTTCTCGTCTAGATAATGTTTAGCTCTAGAAGGGAAAGTGTAATCGGTCCAAATCGGGCAAATGCGGATCCTGACGTTGTAACATTTAACGGTTCCAAAAAACGAACGGGATGGAAATTTTCCGGATATCCGTATGTACGTGCGTGTGTTCGGCGTTAGCCTCTAAATGACCTTATATCTCTAAAACTACTGGACCGAGTTTGACCAAATATATACTTCTATGTACGGGTTGCCATTAAATATTCAACTTAAAAGGTCAAGGGCGTAAAGCTGTAGAGCAAGGGTACCCTCATTATCTCAAGATTTCGCCTAATTAAGGTCGTATTGTTTTTGGACGCATTTGTTAATAATTAAAAAATAACAATATCGGCAAACAAAACTTTTTGGAAAATCCCACATCATTTTTGAAAAAATCGTCACCACTGAGCGGTAGAATTAAATAAATGGATGGATAATATTTAAATTACAAAAAGGAAACTCGGTCCGGCCGGGTATCGAACTCAACCCGATCGACTCGGTAACTGGTGCGTTAAGTTTCAAGACTACAACCGTCTGCCGACCGTACGAGCGAATGTTCTATGTTAGTTTTAAAATTACATTAGTTCAATTAGTGCTGACCATAGCCGCTAGTACCGCCACAGCCGCGCGAATTAAGTACGGTATTCGCGCGCGCTTTAGTTACAGTCATTGAATTAAATAAACGAAAATAAATTATATTTAAATAAAATGATAAATATTTTTAATTAGACTGTGCGTGTAAGACGCGCATCAGAAACAACTCACAGTTGTAGGACTTTCCGGGAACGCGGCTGACGGGAAAGCCCTACTGCTGTGTTATCAGCTTTTTTTTTATTCCTGATGAATATGATGTAATCTGTTCGATTAGTAGACAACGTACAACCCCCAATATGAGGATAATATGTACGACATATAAATGAAGTGTAGTCTCGTTCAGATTCAGGCCGACCGTTCCTGTGATGTGTAGTTAATTGAACCCCTACTACCAAATATTGAAATCCGTATAAAAGTAACCGACTTTTACTAGGATTCGAACTTGAAAACCTTCGA
The DNA here is from genome assembly GCF_047948215.1 of Lycorma delicatula. Lineage (NCBI taxonomy): Eukaryota > Metazoa > Arthropoda > Insecta > Hemiptera > Fulgoridae > Lycorma > Lycorma delicatula. The sequence goes on along the minus strand of NC_134466.1, from coordinate 74,910,326 downwards.
TTACAAAAATCAGCTGTTAAACAAGTGAAATTTGTGACGAAGAGTTTACCACTAGACCGGCCCGGCGGGCAAAAATAATAATAAAATTGTACTAAATACAATTAATTAATATACAGTACTAAATACTGTAATAATTAAATAAATAACCGTTTAAAATATTTTAATTATAATTACTTTGAAAAATTACACTTTTAATGGTACATTAAACAGAGATGAAGAAAAGATTCAAGGATTACTTTTATAATTTATAAATTAATTTACATAAAAATAGAAAGTGAGAAAAAAGCTCCGTAAGAGAAAGAAATGAGACAGGAGTTTAGAATGCATCCTTCGTTTTATATATACGTATATATATATATATATATATAAACACACCTGTGTGTGTGTGTGTGTGTGTGTGTGTGTGTGTGTGCGTGTGTTTATAAAGAAATTAAAATATCAACATTTACCGATTATATTGTTATTTTGGTTGAATTAAATAATGAGGTAGTAGTTATAGCGTGTGAGACGAATACAGTACTAGGCGAGGTGAAAAGATTCAGTTTGAATATAAAACAAAGGTAATGTAATGAGACAGAAACTAAGATAGTTAAAAATTAAGATGGGAGAACACAATATACGAGATCGATGGGAAACTAAATGACCACGCAGGAAGTAGCAGAATTTTTTTATTTATGAACTAAAAGCACAAAATAAAAACAATATAAAATATACGTTTTCAAAAATCTCGGGTAGAGAGAAAGAGATAGCTCTCTTAAATAAATAATAAAAAAAACTCTGTTGGTATCAAAAGTAAAATTAGAAATATTTTCTTTAAATTGTTTATATAGAGTGTTGTAACATTTTACGGCAGAGAAACACTGTTTACAGGGAAGACAGAAAAATAAAAAATAAAGTCTTGAAAAGTACAAGTGTTGGAAGTGTTCTTAAGAAGAATTTAAAGTTTATAAAATTAAGAAATTTTAAGAAAAATATGAGAAAAAATAGATTTATGGCGGAATTTCTTTTAAAAAAGAACAAGGTTAGAAAGCCCCATTTAAAATGTGACGATAAGTACATTCATTTAAAAAAAAAAAAAAATTACAAAACGTAATTAACACTTTCATTAAAATAAAATTCAATAAAGATTCGTTAAAAATAAACAATATCTTAGCAAGAGGTAGCCCATGGCTCCTACATATTTTTGAAATCACACGAGTACATCATGTCAGGACAAGCACCAATATGCATAAGATGCGACTGCCGTTTAACTGTGCGCCACATCCTTTTAGATTGCGTATGTTATGCGGCCTTACGTCAAAAATTAAAAATATCGCGAAACATTCGCCGTATTCTAGGCAATGACAGGCAAATCGTAGATCAGGTACTCTTATTTCTACAGAAATATCGCGCATCTCCCGCCTACGGAAGATGCTGCAGAGCTTCGCGATGGAAGCATGGCAGCTGGAATGGGACGCCACAACTAAGGGAAGATTCCTGTTACGGGAGGAATGGTATGCCTTAAGTTCGTTTTTAAGGGCAACGGGTGCACAGGTACTCACCAACCGTGTTAATTTGAACCAATATCTGTTTCGGTTCAGCCTGGCGACTGAAGAGGTGTGCGTCTGCGAGGAGGTCCAGTCAAATGAACACCTAATGTTTGACTGCCCTGCTCTTGGGGGGGGGGGACAGTGACCAGGCTACCCTGGACCTTAGAGGTCAAGGGGAAAATTGGCCACTCACAAGCGGTAAGTCGATGTGGCGAGAGCCGCGTTGTCGGACCGTGTGGGAATTCCTTGATGCGGTTGCTACGTTCAACCGACATAAGTAGTTTACTTAAAGGAAAGACTCCTAACGCACTGCTGAGCGAAGCTAACCTTGAGATATATGGCTGATAACTAGCCAGTTAGAGCTCCAAGCGCTTTAATATGATGGACAGGTACTCGCTGGTATTCAGCGACTTAGGCGTGGCAGCGAATTGCTGTCTAGACAAAGTAAATTTTAATTTACGGATGTCATATATATTTTTAGTAGTCGACGGGGTGCGCCTACCCGTTTTAGTAAATATATGACAATTGAGCGGTTGGGACACTAAGGCGGTGGTATATGGCACCGCGCTTAGTCCGCTCACGCTGTTAGGTAAGCTTTAGGAGCTATTTAGGACACTGATCGCTAAACTGTTTCGAGACTCAGTAGCCGTTGGTGGCACAGACATTCGGTCTTATGCTTTACGGCGACCGAATGGGGTGGTGGCGGGAGAAATGCCAAGCAAACCGATATGAGTGATTCCTGCGGATAATAAATGTTTTTAATAAAATATAATGTATACCTGTATTTAGTGTTTGTAGATTAGTTGTAGTTTTTCAGAAATTTAATCTTTGTTATCCGTGAAAGGGGGATATTTATATTTTAGTTTTTCGTTTTATACAATTTTATTTTACTGTTGACTGTGATATTAGTTGTAAGATTTAAGTGATATTAGTTTTAAGTTCTAGTGATATATTTTCTGCGATTAGTTTTAAGTTATCTTTTTTTATTTTTTTCCCCCTTTTAAATTACGTATGAACCGGGCGGATGATAACGCGAAGGCGTTTTTCGCCCGCCAAACAAAAAATAAAAATATTTTTGAAATGCTAAATAGTTTAAATTAATTAGCCAAAAACATTTATTAAAACCCCATAGAATATTTGGTAGAAATAGGAAGCTGTTAAGAAATGATGCTAGAAAAGATGGATAGATATTAATTTTTTTTTCTTTTTAAACAGATGTAAAAGATGATTTCCAACAGAATTTAAATTAACGTTGTTTTGATTTCATTAACCGTCTTATAAAGTACAGTGCGATCTATTTTTAAGTATCATAAAGCAGTTTTACATTTCAAAAATAATGTGCTGTATTTTAAGTTAAAAATAAAGAATAACAAAAGAGGCAGCCGTTGGCATAAATATGTATAATATATATTTACCGGGTATAGTCTTACGAAGTGTAAAAGTGTTACCAACAATGTAGACGATAAATTCCCTAAAAAGAAATTTTTTTACTGCTGGCACTTTTATTCTTTATTATTATTATTTCACAAAACCTTTTCTATCTCTCCTTTTTTATGTGTGCGAGTTTATTTTCAATGCCGGCTATAATTATACCGTAAGTTTGAAGCTCAACAACTTAAAGAATTCCAGGTGATCGTATATTATTGACTATGTAATTATGCGATATCATTTTATAATGAAATTTTTCCTAAAAAAAGAAAACTAATTTTTTTTTACTAATTACTTCTTTGTATGAAGTGATCGCGAAAAATTTCGGTTTTCAAATTTCAACGGAAATATCCATTTTGACCATCCCTGAATCCATATTTATTAGATTCGGCGTGACCTCTGAACGCGCGTAACTTAAAAACGATTACCCGTAGGATTTTGAAATTTTGGATTTAGAACTGTTATCTAGTTGTGCACTTCCCCTTTTGATTGCAATTGAATGAACCAAAAGTGTCCAAAAAAACTCAAAATCCAAAGAAACTTGGATTTTGAACTTTTTCTTAACTGCAATATTAAGCCCTTATTGAGAGCTTTTTAATGATATACCATGTGGTACTTATTTTTATTAATTCCAGAGTTATAGCCAAATAAAATTTTAATTAATGAATTATTTGAATCTTACAGGACATATCGGTTCGAATCAGACTTCATCTCCTTTTTGTTATTTTTTTTTTTTTTTTTATTATATTGATTTATAATAATTATTAACCTCTCATTATAAAAAAAATTACGATAAATAATAATTCATTAATAAAAAAAAGAAAAACTATCTGAAGTTATTAATGAAATAAAATTTTATAAACTTTTAATTTAAAAAAATTTATATTTATATGAAATTTAATAAGCGTACAAGGAAGTCATGTGATATCCACATCATGTTTTTTTTAATAATTTAACCTAACATAGTGTACGCTACATTTTTTGTTTGCTCTTTCTCAATGCTTTAGCTTTTAGATAAACGGTTTTCTATTTTCAGACATTTCCCGAAGAATACGTATTTAATAGGAATACAAGTTTTATAAATAAAAATGGTATGTTGCTTTTGATAAGTTGAACAATTAAGTTTATCAGAAAAGTAATCATTATTTTGATTCGTTCATAATTCTGCCGTTTGGGCAGGTCCTGTCACGGCTGCTGCTCTCCACCTTTGTTCTATTCTTTACTAACCTCTTTGTTTACTACCCTTCCTTTTCATTTCCTTTCGTTCAACAATCCTTCTATCGCATCCGCTAATAAACACCTTCTTTTCATACGACGTCATAGCCAGTTCCTTTTTCTACTTTCGATCGGTCTAGCGATTATCATTCGGCGCCACACCCGTATCTCAAAAACCTCACTTCATTTTCTGTTTGCCTTTCTTATAATCCACGTTTCACGTCCGTAGAGCCTCACCGGAGGTTGTATGAACACAGGTCGGAGGTTTACCGGAGGTCGTCTTTAGACACTCTAATCGATTACATCTTACAGTCACCAGCCCGGCCTCGGTCGGGATTCCACCACGTAAATGCCTCGGCAGACATTTGCTTAACTGTCCACAAAGCAGTCTTCCGTTATAAAATGCCGGCTTACTTCTTGATAATTTTGTTTTAATTATGCAAGTTAGGTCATCGGTTATAAAGCTCCGATCGGTAAAGTGCAGACCTTTACCTTTTCTAAAACTTCTTCCTATCTTAATCTCAATCCTTTTCTACCTAATACCGTACATTTTCGTCTTCTTTTTGTCGATCCTCATACCCTGAATTTCGCAAACTTTGAGCATTCCATCTAGTTTACTTGGACTCTCCCAGCTATGTCTTCAGCAAAACGTGTACGTTCTACTGTTTTTCCCCCGATCTTTATTCTTCTTTTCCCATTCGGTCAGCATTTAATTATTTCTTCCAGGTATATACTAAACAGTGTCGGTGACATGCAGTATCCCTGTCCCACTCCCCTTCCAATCCCTACTCTTTTTGTCATTTGTTCTGCTACCCTCACTTTTATTCTCTGATTATAGTATAGCTCTTTTATTACGCGCTTCTCTTTCCAGTCAACTCCCTTCTTTTCCAAAATTAGCGGTAATTTATCCCATCTACCTCTGTCAAACGTCTTTTCTAGATGGAGGTAAAGTAATCGATTTTTTTTTATAAAAGTACGATGATAACACTATCGAAATATTTCAAGATTTTTTTTAATTTTTTTCAAACATAATTTATCTATTTCACGGTAATCATTTTTTTTTTTTATTACAGTTTATATGTTCTTATGCTGCTTATCAAGACGAATAAGAAATTTATTTTAATTTAAAATAATAGCATTCCTGTTGAAACGGGTATTTATATTTGATATAAAAATCTCAAACTTGGCGAGAAAGATTAGAAAACTTGGCGCCGATTACAATGAAATAATAAAGAGCGCTAAAAAAGTGTTTTTTTTTTATTAAAACGAGACTATCCTCGTTAAATGTATATTTTCAATTCAATATGTCAAATTTATTACGGCTTAGTTTATCTAGATTTAACATTAAAAAAAAAATATTTCCAGCGCCAAATTTTCGGGCTGGAAGAATTAGGGAATATGGGTTAAAAAAATTCTGTGCGTTTTCAGACAGGAGTAAATCAAAGTTATCTTGCAAAGAAATAAAAAAAAGTTTTTTTTTTTAAATAATTTGTTTAATAAAATTAAATTGAATTCAATAAAACAAAAAAAAAATGAATCGGGAATAAAGTAAGCTTACTTTGATTTATACCGATTAGAAGCGAAATTTTTTAAGCTTCAATCTTATTCGTAAGCTTATAACGCAACTAGTAATATAAATTATCTCATCCGGTAGATTAATGTATGTTTAAAATCGTTTCCGATCAACCGTTTTTATAAAGAAACATATATATTTTTTTAATATTTCAAAGTTTATTTACAGCGGTTACATTTGTTTAAACCTTGAGTAAATCGGCTCACACTCGTAATTACACGATAAGGAGTTCCAAGTGAAACTCCTAAAAAATTACACGTTGGTATTACAATGAACACTATACATGAACACAATATACACTAAATAATTACGAACAACATTTAACACCTAACAGTAGAACAAGATAAAGCAAAATAAGAGTAATAAATAATAAGAAAAGCTACGAAACAAGAAGAAAAAGAAAAGAACGTGCAATAAATTTGAAAATAACCATCGAAGAAATAACGCAAAGTGCTCACAACTAAAGATATACTAAAGACACTATAGGGTCACTAAGGTCCAGAACGTGTAGCAGTTTTAATCTTCTAACGTCACCCCCGTATCTACGTAGTTCATAGCTGTGATTCACGCGGTTGTTAAGTCGCAGTTTGTACATCTAAATTAAACGGACGTATTGTTAACCTAAATATTCGTGTATTTCACTGTTTTTTGTAAACTCAGTTACCTCTGTTATACGCCTCGCTAATTTATTTTGAAACCGCTGTATTCGATATCAGGACTTGCCGGGGTTACTCAAAGTTGGATTCCGTATGTTCAGATCGATTTTGGAATCGTTGAGTTTACTAGCAACTTATTACCGGCAACCGCAGAACATTTCCTTGAACTTTATTTCAAGTTGCCTTCTCTTCTCCCTTTTTTCTCCCCTCTCCCCCGAATCGGATTCCCGCCTATAACTCCCAGAGTAGGGTTATCAAGCCCGACTATGTCGATCCTGTTATCCCACCCTAAGAGAGGGACTCGGGTCATTATACCTTGTTTGCCTCAAACGAGAACGCCCAAAGGAGCATTCTCGCTGGGACTACGGTCTTTTCTACAAGAGGACGAGTGAGTTCCCGCGCCTCCATCTGTGCATTTCTTGTTTGAACTTAACTTTCCACGTTAGCCCAAGATCGAGGTATAGATCTAAATACTTCATTATACGTAAAAAAAATTATCATAAATATCAGAGATAAATTATTCAATTCAGGAAATAGTTGTAGAAATTTAAAATTAAAAAAAAATAAATAAATGCTAAATTGGTGCTTTGTACTGCATTTACACGATGTCTTTCATTTTATTAAAACATTCGTTGACAGACCGATAAATCTCTTTATCTGATTATTAAAATACCCTTACGGCTCCTCAAACAGATTTTTTTAAATTAATAAATCGATCAAAACAGAAACAAAAAGAAAGTTTTTTATTATAATTTTTTTTATACCTGTTGCTGCGTTAAATAACCCTTGAAATATTTTAAAATTCAGTTAAATTTAAATCTACTTATAAAAAAAAGTTATTAAGTTATCTTTGAAACTTAATTTGTTCATTAATTAATTCAATATTTTTTTTTAATATATATTCCGGTTGAGTTTTAGTATCGTCAAATAAACATTCGTACATAGATTTTCACTGGAACTGCAATACAGCCTAAAAATTGTCAAAGAGATGAAAGCAAACAAAAAATGAAGATAATTAAAAAAGAACATTAAAAAAGAAATAAAGATAAAAAAGATAAAAATGGAATAAATGGAAAAAAGCTTCATTTTCTTTTATTCGTGTATATACATTTATTTGTATTGTATAAATATTCTTCTTTGATATTTCAAACTAAAAAACTTAATTAAGAATATGAGTACAATATAACAGAGGTTTAATCATTTTTTCTGATTTTTTTTTTAATAAAAAGAAAAATCATAATTGTCTTGTAAAAGAAATAATTTTGATAATTACTTTGTGGAAAAATTATATCAGATATCGCTAAAAAAAAAAAAATATATAATTTGCCAATAAAATTGTTTTTAATTAAAATAAATTTAGTTTTTCCATTTTATCGTTTGATGAAGTTGTCTCTAAAGGTTTCAACAGAATTTACCGCATTTTAAATAATCTTGATTATTATCTTCCATTTCTTTATAACTTTTTCTGTTCCTAATATTTCTAAGGATCCTAGACCTTATTCTTCCTCTTCTCCTTTATTTTTTGCCTTCGTTTTTCCTTCTGAAATCCTTTACTAAAAACAATACTCGAGTTTGATATGCTCTAAACCAAGATGTTTTCCTGTTTTAAAAACTTCATAAAATTTTCCACCTCGTTAATTCCTTGACCTTCTTCAAATTTGATAAGGGTAATAAGCAAAAAATAATTTTATATTATCTATTATTATAGTAATATAAACACTGGAACTAAATCTAAAATAAAATTTACGGGCGAAATCTTAGAACCTTTTGAAATTAAGACGGGACTGAGAAGAGGGGATGGAACACCCCTGCTATTTAATATCACATTGGACAAAGCGATGAAAGAGCGGGAAGATACACTCAAACAGCAAAAATATTGGAAACCGATTTCATTGGGTTTCGCGAAATTAAATTTAAGTATTCCTTCTGGCATTTGCAGACGATTTGGCAATCCTTGCGGAAGACGAACAGACTGCTATAAAACAAATAGAAACACCCAAGGACTGTGCAGAAAAAAAGAGACTATAAATTTCGTTTGAAAAAACAGTATTCTTCTGCTCCAGAATATAAATCCCAAATTTAAACACAAATTATGGAGTAATAAATAAAGTCCCTCGCTTTAAATACCTTGGAGAATTTATTACGCCGAATAGATCTGAGAAACCAAGTCAATCGGACCGTCTGCAGAGGTCAGGAAAGCTCTAGGTTTAGTGTAAAATCTCTACAACAAGAAATCCCTCTCGCGCCAAACGAAAATCCGGCATTACATAACAACACAGATATTAAACCCGCAGCATTATATGCCGGTGAAACATTAACCTCAAACAGGAAATAAAGAAACAGGAAAGGAAGATTATAAAGAAAATATTGGGACCGAGACAAATTGAAGAAGGATACAGATTACAACCGAACGAAATTGTTGAAACGTACTCTAACATCGAAACTTACATAAGGAAAAGACGAATGAAATTCTTCGGACACCTTTGCAGGCTGCCCGAAAATCGACTGACCAAAATAATAGACGCGTATTTAACATCATTTACATTTGTAATCCCCTGGCTCTCAGAAACACGAAACTATTTAGAACACGCCGGAATTAAGCTTGAGGGGAACGTAGACAGAAACAAAGAAAGAGACAGAAACAAAAAATAGACGAAACAGAAACAAAGAAGTTCAACCAGAAGCGCCGAATTCTAAACAACATCGTCCGAAATAGTCTGAAGAACGGAAGAAGTCTGATTTTCCGAAAGAACGAAAAAATGTTGGAGGGAAAAGAATAATGCTAAGCGAAAGAAATATGAATCATGAATGCTTAACGTCTTCCATTGGGAAGTTCTCAACTTATAATAATAATAATAATAGTATAAAAACACTATCCTACATAAAGGAACCGGTAGAAAACCCGAATGGTTTTGAATCAGACAGTACGTCTCGACTAATGGGGAGAACCGGACCGAAGGCATTGTACACTTCCCTCGATGACATTTCAGTAGCAATGGATTCCTGGAACGTACAACTTTGTGCATTCGATGTAGACATATTTTATTTCGGGTTATTCTGCAGTCAAAACTCAGCGGTTGTTTTGTACAAAGTTTGGAGTCGGTAGGGGCGGTAGTGCTCCCAGTCGCGATGCAGTAATGCGTCGGGTTAATAATTTTAGAGAAACGGCTTTATATTTAAAGAGGAAATCCACAGGTCGTCCAATTATCGTTCGTACTCCCTTAAATATCAAAGGTTTGCGTCGGTCAATAACCAGTAGACCACGCAGTCCTGCCACACGACGTTGTGCTGGGCGTAACAGATCGGAATGTTCGTAGAATACCGCATATGGATCTTCATTTTCATCCGTATAATATTGTAGCGGTTCAAGAATTAAGCGGATGCGATTTTTAAAACCGAAAAGAGTGTACAGATTCAATTACAAACATTCTTACTAATGACACGATCATCATAACGTCACATGAGGCCCGATTTCACCTTACTGGCAGCGTCAAAAAACAAATTTTCCGGTACTGGGTGGCTGAAAATCCACGTAAGCTTCACGAAAAGCCACTTCATTGTGAACGTGTAACAGTTTGGTGCGCAGTAGCTAAATTCGGGAGCGATAGGTACATATTTTTACGAAGAGAACGGTCGACAGCAGTTTTGATTACTTCAATTCGTTATCTGAAAATGCTGAATAATTTCCTCGTCTTGAAATTAATACTGCAACGGTACAGTTTTCAACAGGACGGACCTACTGCTCGTACAGCAAAAGTGTCAATGGATGTACTACAACAGATATTTCCAGGAATTGAGGAATGGTTTTGGTTCTAGCCTCACACGCAGTCCCCGCGTGTGAGGCTAGAACAATCATCACCATTATGGTAACAAACGGAGTGAACCAGGAGTGCTGTTTTGGGAGGTGCAATGGGGGTGCTCTTATATAATATCTCTACAAAAAATCATCCGATTTTCAAAATTCAGACAGGGTATTAGTAAATTGACGTTTAATGTTTGCATACATCAAGGATACTCTCTTTCTAACAGATCACGGTTATTACACAAAGCGCAAAAAGGAGTGTAATGTATTTAGGGTCTATGTATTTATGTATGTTTGTTCTCCCGTGGCAGCTTAAAGGCTGAACCGACTTAGATATCTGACCCCGCGTTACAATCTTTACATTATCGGGAGTGTTATAGACTACGTAAATATGTATATAATTATATATGTATGTTTGAATAAATTTAAAAAAATTATACTATTTACAAAATTGTCATCCACATGCTCTTTTATTATTCTATACTAAAGTGCGATGCATTTCTTTTGGCAGTCATGTTTTTTTTAATTTTATTACATTTATTTTTGTTTGCTTATTTTTTACCGCTAATTGCCATAATTCTAAAAATAATATTTTCAGTGACAAAAGATTTGTTATTTAAAATTTAATAGAGTTTTTTGATTAAAAAAAAAAAAAATTTCTTAGAAAGTAACAATATCTCCTTTTATCAAACCGGACAATGGAATTATTTTCGTATAACTCAATACAGTACTTCGGCTTACGAGAAAGGGCCAATCATTTTTAATAAATTACCCAACTTTTTAAAGGGCGACCAAACGGGGGGGTGGCGGGAGAAATGCCAAGTAAACCATATATGTATTTACTTAAAATTATTTCAAATGTTTTATTTCAATAATTAATATGGACTTTAATCCAATCTATGTTTAGTTATAATTTATACTTTTTACAATGTATTATAATTTTCATTATTTACCGATCAAAATAAAAGATTTGTTTTAAAAAATATATTGTAAATCTCATGTCGTTAATTCATATCCGATGAAGTCAGTAAAATAATAAATTTAATTTATTTTAATTTTTCAATTTTCTTATTAAGTAACTGAGATTTGATACGTGAAAAGAAAAGTGATCGATATATATTAATCTCGATTTAATAAAATTATTATGAAGTAATTAACAAGCTTCAAACACATCAAAAAAGATATAACACGCCAAGTATAACATATAACGATAGTAACAAATATTAAAAAATAATTTCTATTCATATTTTTACTGTGATTTAACAAGATGAACAGTGGAGAGGGGGGGTTATGGGGTTATATGGACTCCTTCCAAAACAATTTATTTCCCATTAGTACTTTTTTTTATACCTAGTAAAGTAAAAATGCGTAAAACATACAACTGAGCACTACCTGTAAATCAATTCATTTTGTTAAAACTTCGTTTAGAACTTCTGTAATTGTATCCCGCAGATATAGTGCTAAACAAATATCATTGCATTGTTTGAATTATTGTATGAAGGTAATAATTATTTTAAATGTAACAGATTTCTTTCTTCCCTAAAAAAAAAAAATATAAACTTATGCGGTTTGAAAACGTAACATTTACAATGAAATTGAATGAAAATTAAATTTATATAATTTTATTAAATGTGGGTATAGTCTAAAACTATTTTTCTGCTTCTAATTAAAAGGAAAAAAAAACACAGGAAAGTTGTATTAAACAGAAGTGTCAATCCGAAAATACAACAAGTACCTAAAAAGTAAAAAATAAATACATATTAAAATACTTAATAAAAAAAAAAATATTTAAGAGTACGTAAGTACTTTAAAAATAGTTTTAACGATGAATTAGAGAAGGAAAATATTTGATAAACCTGAAGTAGAGGAGTCATAATGTAGATTTTTTGTGCTAAATGTTTAATATTAAGAGAACTGAATATCGAGTAAATCTCATGACCAATAAAATAAAAATGAAAAGCGTAATCTCTCGGATGCATTTCCCGTAAAATAACAAAAGAATCTTGTATAGTCCTGCGCAAGAAGACCGACTTTTCGTTTATTTAATACAGCTTTAATATTGTAATATTTTTTAATTTGGTGTAATATTGTTAACATTAGATACCGCAGATAAAAAAAACGACAACGTTCCAACTTGCAGCATCGAAACGAATCATGCTTTTACCTTGTCCAGCTCACCCATCGGGTTGGTGGTCTAATGGTAAACGCGTCTTCCCAAATCATCTGATTTGAAAGTCGAGAGTTCCAGCGTTCAAGTCCTAGTAAAATCAGTTATTTTTATATCGATTTGAATACTAGATCGTGGATACCGGTCGGGTTTCAATTAACCACACATTTCAGGAACGGTCGAACTGAGACTGTACAAGACTACTCTTCATTTACACTCGTACATATCATCCTCATTCATCCTCTGATGTAATAACTGAACGGTAATTACCGGAGGCTAACAGGAAAAAGAAAATATAAAAAGAAAACTTGCCCCGCTCAAATTTCTTCGACATTAAATTGAGTGTAATTCAAAAACGATTCGACCAATCTTCGTCAAATTTTCACATTCACAACTTCAGGTACACTACTACAGCATAACTAAATTTCAATGAAATTGATCGAGTAGTTTTGTAGATTTTCGAACCACAATATTTTATACATACACCGACATATATTTTATAGGAGGTATATATATAATTTTATGAAAGTTCAAATAATTAATCAACATACTGACCATTGTGTCTATTAAATTAAAAAAATAACAACTCTACCTCCAAAACATAATAACAGAAAAAGGTAAATTTTCAAAATTGTATTTTTTATTCCTTTTATTATTTGTTTGTTGTAATTATACAAGTGTGTACTAACTGATGATGCGGGATTTCGCCGAAGTCGATTATTGTTATTATTTTTTTCGTACTTTGTTTTGTTGGGCGTGTTGTTGGTTTTTTATATATATATTATATAGTAGCCGAAACGTCTAGCCAGAAACTGCATCCTCGAGGCGCAGCCAACTCAGAGGCTCCACGAGGCTTACCCCTAGACCGCAGAGCTCGCTTCATTTACCATTCCGTGTTGCCAGGGGGACCGACGCCCTGGACACCCGCAGAGCTTGCTTTGGTCGCGATTCCCGTCCATCCGATGGGATCTGTTTCTTGATCACCTCAGTGTTCGATACCCTCACGAGTAACACTAATATATCCTGCAAAGTTGAAAGCAATCGGTCGGTTAGTTCTCCTGTGATGCGAGAGCGAGAAAAGAAAGACTAGCATTATATATATATTTATATTGAAAAATATCTAGCGAATACCCTGTTTGAATTTTTAAAAACAGAAAATCGGTTGCGAAGTTATAACAACATTTGCCAATAACCTTGATCTGTTACATCGACAATGTTCCTGATGCGTGTAAAGATTAGCCTTAAACCTACTAACAAATACCAGGTTTGAATTTTGAAAATCGGACGATTATTTTCAGAGATATTACAAGACTACCTCATTGCACTTCCCAAAACAGCTCCCCAGGAGCATCCCGTTTTTAACCGGTCGATAGTGATGATCGGTCCGGCTTCGCACGAGGTGCTCGTATACCTCACCGTTCTAGCCTCACACGTAGTACCACCCGTGGGAAACCCGTTATTGTTAAACAAAAGTTTTTAATACTTATTTAGTATATTATTTTATTTTATTTACCGTAAATTTAATTAAATTATTTTTGTAATATTATTTATTCGACCGATTCGAATCATTCAGTTCAAACCCAGCTCGAACAGAAATAGCGACTCGTAGTTCACATTTTATTAATTCAATTCATTAAAATTTGTGCTTCAACCGGCAAATCCTCTACAAATTTTTAGACATAATATGTATTTAAAATAATTGTCAGTTACGCCAAGAAACACGGGTGAAAATTTGGTTGCGATTGATCGAGTAACCCGAACAAAGAAAAATCCTCTTCCTCTTTATATAATATAATAAATATATTTGTAGTAATTTTATTTTTATTTTTTTAACTGCGGATATCCAAAAAAACACTTCTGGTAAAATGAGGTTAAAAAGAAACACAAAGACCATAAACACGTGTAAGTTGAAAATTAAAAAAAAATAAGAAAGAGCATGAAGAAAAACGGAATAATATGAGAGTGGTGTCTAATTAGATTTAGAATTGCCTATGATTTTGGAATACGATTTATCTTTTATTAATTTTATCTTTTCATTCATGCGAAAATAATTTAAATGTAATAAATTTAATTCACGAATACATATTCATTCAGAATTTGATACGTTTATAAAGAGTAAAACTTGGAATTATATTAAAACAGCTATTATATTGTTCAAAGATTGGAAAGCTCAGTTGATGTACAATCAACTGCCGGGAAATAGGATGCTGTACTGGAAGCTGGGGACTAGTGGCTGGGTTCTTGTTAACGTTATGTCGCGTTACGCTATTCCTATTCACTATATTATTAGCTAGTACTTCAGAATCCCTAGTTGAATTATACCCTATTTGCGTGTTTAACATTTTTAACCTTTCAAGAGTAGTATAAACAGGTCAAACGACCGATCAACAAAAGCACTATAAAACATTATTACAGTCTATCCGTGGCATCGAACTACTTAATACAGTTTTTATAAAAATAACGAGGAAGTAGATTTTTGTAATTCTTTTTTGTACGGCCAAAACGAGGGGGAATTGAATAAATTGACGGCAACGATTTAAATGTAGAAGAGGTTTTAATATAGGTACAGAGAGAGAAGTATAAAATAAAGTCGTTATCGAGTAAAATACATCAAGCGATTGTTGATTTTATGCAACGTTACAAATTAATTAAATATTTTATAGTAAAGGAACTTTTGTATTTACATAGAAATGTGTAACAGAAATACGTTACGTTGACGTAATACTAACCTGGTATTAACACGGCGATAACGCAACTATTAATAAATAACCAAAGATTTAATTAACTATGTAAACTTTAATTAGCGAGAAAGCAGATCTATCCCGCGTATCTGTTCGTTATTTTCTGAACCGACTGTTCAGCGTTTCAATCTGCCGTTCCAGTCTCATACTTTTGTTCTTTTCGTCTAAATTCCCGTTTCCCTATTACTCTCCCACCGACTCAAAGTAATCCTTGTTGATGAGTCGATACGATTTGAATCGATGCCAAAATTTTACGTAATGTCATTTTTAGCACGTGCACTATTTACAATAACCATTCCGTATTGTTATTACATTAATAATCCAGAATATCTGGATATTTTTCCCGAAATTTTTTCTATTAACCGATTCGATTTCATTTCATTTAAAAGTTGCACGGTGTTCAGAAAAACTCTGTGCATTTTGCTTTAGAATTATGAGGTCCATTTTTTAGGTCGGTTCGCTCGGCGTGGCTCAGTAATAAACCAAGACGTCAGTTGTTGAGTTGTGATCGAACGTGTTTCGTTTCGTTCATCCGAATCAACAGTTGCGAGAATACATCTTTCGTGAAGGTGACAAGTATATCGGTTTAATGAAACACAAACGTTTTCAAATACTGCTGTTCCTGCTCCGTGCAGTTCAAACTCTTATCGAAAAATTTCAGGTGACAGGCTCTATTGAAGACAATGAAGCGGAAGACCGCCTAAACTAAACGAACCGAAGCAGCTTGGTATTTAGGATGTAATGGTCGAACGTTTATCAAAGTCAACGAGTAAGTTAGCGCAACAGCAAGATATCGGAATTGCTACCGCGCGTAAAGTTGTAAGAAAAAAACTGAAACTTTTCTCCCGATGAAGAAACGCGTTCAAGAACTGAAACCTACAGATCATGCCAAACGACTAAGTTATTTTCAACGGTTTAAACGTTTTATCGTCTAAAATTCCACAGGTATCTTCAAAAATACTTTTATTTTCAGATGAACCGCGGTTTCATCCGGGAGGGTATATTAATTCACAAAATACAGGACTGTGGTCGACAACAAACCCCCGTGAATTACACGGATAAAAAATTAGAGTCTGGGTCGGTAGGAGTCCAATTTTTTTTTTAATTAACGGTTAATGCGATCGTTATTGTGCTATTAACAAATTTCATTAGTCGGTTAACAGAAGTGGACATTTTTTTACGAAATATCTTTGGCGAATTAATCATTTCGAAGCTTATGTGGCCTGCATGATCCCCCTATCTGACACCCCCAGATTACTTTATATGGGGGACAGCGAAAAAAGCAGTCCATATCAAAAGACTACGATTGACGAAGGAAAAACGGCATACGTACGAGACGTTGGCGAACATCAGCCGATTAAAGCGTTTGAAAACAAATTTGAATGCGTGTAGTGTTTTACTGATGTTAGAGGAGATCAATTTCAACACCTTTTATAAATTATTCAGGTTATTGTAATATCCGTTTCTATAAAATAATGAAATAATCAGTAAAGTTTTCTCGTTACATTAATCCACTACACTGCGACTTTCCGAACGCACTGTACTAACAGGTCTTGTTTTTTCTTTTCCTTTTTTTTGTATAACCTCCGAGTCCACGTTAGGTATTGCTTAAGAGAACGAGACGAATGATTTGTAGCGAGTGTGAAAATGCCATGCCTGACCGGGATTCGAACCCTGGACCTCCGGATGAAACATCGAGACGCTACCACTCGCGTCACGGAGGCCGACAGGTCTTGTCGTTCGGTAGATATTACACGTACAATAAAAATACGCTGAAAAAAAATCTAATAATATTCAATTTAAAGAGTATATAACAGTAAGAGGAAAAAAATTATGTTCTCGATTATAAATCGATTACGTCAGGGCTCATTTCGTATAAAACCTTTCTCGGAAAGTAAAAAGGAAAAATAATTAAAAACGATCCAAAGTTTATTGATTTATTATGAATGAACGTATTACATAGGTCAACGTATTTTCTTTATTTTTTTAATACTTTACGCCTATTATTTATTAATTTTTAATTATTTTTTTAAAAAATGGATTACAGAAAAAATTATTTAAATAAAGAAAAAAAAAATTAACAATTATTCAGAAATGATTAGCTACGTTAGACGGTTACGAAAACTCGAAAATATACTTTTTTTAAATTATACAAAGATTTTACTTATAATCTAAAAATTGTACGTCCATTTCAATAGTTAATTAATGAGGTTGTAACTTATAATAGGAGTCATTGTGAAACAGATTTTTATTACGATATAGGTGTTCAACGATCAAAACCGTACCCTTTTTAATTACTGACCTATCAGAAGCGGGTTTTGTGTAATCTAGCGGCTGTTTTTTTTTACTTAGATTTTAATTCGATTTACTAGTACGCAAACCGAGATAAATTTGAAAGAACATCGATAAGTAACTAAGTTTGTATATTACACCTGTTTATCCTTTTGTTAATTATGTCGGATAACGAGAAAGAAATGTCTGTAACGCCGATCGATAATAAAGAAAAGGCATAATTTTTGACAACCTATCGCCGCTACAGAAATGCATTTTTTGAAAACTTTTTAAAAAATATTTCGTAAACAATGTATTCTATCGATAATCCCATCAGAAAAAAAACACGGTACGTAACTCTCTATAACGCCCATTAATGCACTCTTGCGAAATTTACGACGCTCGTCAAGGCTCGTATAGAGTAACTTACTTCGCAATCGTGCATTAATGGCTATCATTATAGGCTAGTTGTATAATCTACTATTACAAAATATCAATTTTAATATTACCGTAGCTACGTATAAAAAATTTTTCTTTATCTCCAAAAAATAAAAAGTATAAATAAACCCGCGTAAAGAGTAGGCATTTATAAATAATTAATTTGACGAGTAAGAAATTTAGGATCAAATTACCGTATTTTTTGGTGTAGACGCATTTATTATTTTTTTACAATAAAAGATCAAATTGTTAATAAATCGATATCTCTAAATTAAAAAAAAAGGAAATGAAGTCTGATTCAAACCGAAATGCCTTCTCCTTGTAAGATCCAAAATTTCGTTAATTAAAATTTTATTTGGTTATAACTCTAGAATAAATGAAAATAAGTACCGCTTATGATATATCGTCGAAAAGCTCTTCGATGAGGGTTTATTACTGCGGTTAAGAAAAACTACAAAATACAATTTTTTTTTGATTTTGGGCATTTTTGATTCGGTCGATTGCAATCAAAATGGAAGGCGCATAACAAAATGTTACAACAGTCCTAAATCCAAAACGTCAACGTTCTACGGCATACCTACGTACGTACAGACGTCACGCCGAAACTAGTGAAAAATAGATTCAGGGACGGTCGGAATGAACATTTTCGTTGAAATCTGAAACCGAAATTTTTCACTATGGCAATACTTCCTTGTACAAGGATGTATATACTTTATTAAAACAATTATTTTTTAAGAAAAGCGTAATATTTTAATGCAGAAAGTTAATTCAGAAAATTCACCGTTTAATTAAAATAGGGGGCAAATATTTTATATATATTTTTTTAGTTTTTAAAAAATTCTTTCGGGAAAGTTTTCGTTCGTAAGAACATTAAACCGTTATCCCGTATCGTAAATATTCTTCACGGGCGGGAATATCTCATTAATCGGATTAAGGTTTATCGTGTCTTTCTATGTCATCTTTCTTGAGATAACTTTTATCTGCAGGAACTGTTAAAGCTGCACGCTTCGTATCGTGGTATTCGATTAAGATTTGAAGGTTTCAGCGGTTTAAATGTTTTTAAGCGAAATTTACGCTTTCTTTTGGAATCGGCTAAAACGCCAACTATATTTTTCATTGTAACTTTAAAATCCACGTTAAAATTATACGTTTTAGAATATATAGTATTACTATTTATTTGTAGGTTAATACTTATTATCTTTTTAATTAATTAATCTTTTCTAGTTATCTATCGATAATGATTATTAAAAGTCAACATGCCCGACTTGTTTTAGAATTTAGGAAATATTTTCTTAAACGGGCTTTTTGAGTATAAACTTGTTTTCCAGTTTGTCAGGTAAACCACAATTCGCATTGCATTTCAAATAATTGTAATATAGTACAAGTATAGGGTATAGTAGGGTATCGGGCGGGTCCTGCAGCGGTCCCGTCAAAAGGGATCATTATTATAATAGATATAATAGTTACTTTAATATTAAATTAAGTCGAACGTATTTTATTATAATTTAATTACGGTAAAATAAAACAATAATATTAGTTTATCGGATAAAATTTTAATTTGTTTTGTGCAATTTAATCAAAGGCTGGAGAAATAGAGTATTATTCGGTCCTTCTGTATCTCATCTAACAATAGACGACTGGACAATAGATTTTATATACGACCTCTCAGCGTGACTACCCTCAGCTAGAAAAGGATTAAATAACCGTGCGATCCGGACTGCTAGAACTTACTACCTGCTGACTATGAAAATATATTCCTTTCGCGAACTCGAAAAAAGACATTAATTCTGAAAATTAACGATACGTTTAAAAAAGAAGAAATTAAACATATGTTTGCAAAAATTACTTTATCCTAAAAAAAAAACTGATAAATGAATAAAAAACAGGAGTTATACGATTTGAAAAATAAATTTAAACAATATAAACACACAGAAAATATAATTTTATACTAACAGAAAGACATCCTCGCATATAAACCGTTACTCGTATGAGATTAGGGTTAGTAAAAACAAGGATACGACACCGTGTTCCTAAATAAACGGTAGAATATTTTTGGTACATAAGGTAATAAAAACATCTAGGACGACAGAACATCTTCTATGAGAAAAACAATTTGATTTGATAACGAATAACGAAAACAAAAAATTTATATATGTAGCAGGGAAATGATGAAAAGGGAGATTTGATCGATTCACGGAAGATGTTAAAATTGCAACTCTGCGGGTGATTTACCCAAAGAAAGTAAATGATTTTGAACAAGCAGCACGATAAAGAACCTCGTTAATCAGTCGAGGTTACGTGTAATGACGTATCGCGCACCATATCAATATAACCTAACAAAACATAACCTACGTTCGCTTCGCTCGCTAACTTCGTCTAATTAACGTTAAATATACAAATAATATATTATTTTATCTATTTAGGCGGCCGGCAGACACCTTCATTGTATCCTGACTTGTATATAATTTTAACATCTGTGAACCGATCATCTTCCTCAGGGATTTGATCAAATCTCTGTTTTTATCATCTCCCTGCGATATATATTGAACGGTCTGAAAGAGGTATCAAGGTAAATGGACGGAGACTGAAAAACTTGCAGTTTGCAGATGATATTGTGCTTTTGGCTAAGGATGTTGATGAACCGCAATCGCTTATCGAGGATCTTTTTGTGGTTGACGACAACATCCTAGAGAATGGAAGAATACCTGTATCTGGGGCGGCTAATAAACACCAGAGGATACATCAGACCTGAAATTTTCCGGAGAATCAGGACGGCTGGAAATCATTTGCAAGAAATTCAACAGTGTTCAAATCTAACGTGCCAGTGGTCTTGAAAAAGACCGCGTTTGATCGGTGTGTTCTTCCGGTACTCACCTACGGATGCGAGATCTAGACTTTAAATGATTTTGTGAAAGGAAAGTTTCGGACGGCACTAAGAGACTCGGAAAGGTAGCTAAGAGACACGGCTAGGCTATACAAGGAGGGACCGGAAAAGAGCAGAAGACATAACAGCCATAACGAGAACGCATTACATAATGGAAACGGTGAAAGCTCTGAAATGGCGATGGGCAGGGAACAGCGCGAGAAGATGTGATGAAAGGTGGACAAAGGCGGTCCTTGAGTGGAGTCCAAGAAAGCGACAAAGGCCGAGAGGCAGGCCACCAGACCGATGGGACAGAGATATTAGATGGGTGGCTGGAACAACTGGCAGAGGACGGCGCAGGACAGACAAGCATGGCGAGAACTGTTGAAGGCTTACCTGTCGATTAGGCTTGAAGAGGCTACATCTTGTAAAAGATTTAAGCAGCTGCATTACAATAATAATAATAATAAATATAATGTTATATGTCAAAAAAATAAATATAATAAATATATTATTATATGTATTATAATAATATATGTCATGTTAATATTATATTAATCTACATCACTACTCTAAGCAAATCTTATAATGACAATAACATTTAATTAAAATTTAGTGATGAATTTTGTAGAAAAAAGCAGTATATAAATATAAAATATAACTCCGAGTAAAGAGAAGTTGACTCTTTCAAATAATACCGTAACTTCTGTTAGTAACGTGCGTGGAAGGTAGTCGAGTGTATGAGCATACAAACACACCCGCACAAAATTACAGACACTAACGTAGTATAGTTTCGTCGTGTATGTCCATTGTATAATACAATTAACGAAGGGTGAAGCGACAAGGGGAAATAACATAGAAACGTTTACGTCTGAAGATTCCTTTCTACAAATATCACCCTCCACTCTTCCCGACAACTATTGTTGCTAACCGCCTTTACCCTGGCTTTGTTTCGTGGATAATCCGTCAACGTGCTTTAATCAAGATCCACAGTCGTTCACCTAACCTAACCTGACAACCGATAGGAATAAAATAAACAATTATAGTATCTAACCTGTAAACTATTGAACAATACGATTACGTACTAAGGACTAAGTTTAATAGGTCAATATATGAATTAAACCAAAATTATAGTGTGTCATATATTCATCGATTACAATAGAGACAAAAGAACAATTTAGATACAAAAAATAAATTTGAAAAACATCCTTCTGAAACGTATTAAAAATTGTTTTTTTAATATATTTTTTTCTTTTGTTTCAGGTAAGAATAAAACAAATCGATTTCAAGTTACTAAATCAAGAATACATATCGATAGAAATAACTAACGTCCTTATAAAGACCAGGTATTGGTAATGATTTCATATTTATTTATCTTTTTTTTTTCTTTTTTTTTGTGTCTTCAGTCATTTGACTGGTTTGATGCAGCTCTCCAAGATTCCCTACCTAGGGCTAATCGTTTCATTTCAGTATACCCTCTACATCCTACAGCCCTAACAATTTGTTTTACATATTCCAAACGTGGCCTGCCTACACAATTTTTTCCTTCTACCTGTCCTTCCAATATCAAAGCGACTATTCCAGGATGCCTTAGTATGCGGCCTATAAGTCTGTCTCTTCTTTTAACTATATTTTTCCAAATGCTTCTTTCTTCATCTATTTGCCGCAATACCTCTTCATTTGTCACTTTATCCACCCGTTTGATTTTTAACATTCTCCTACAGCACCGCATTTCAAAAGCTTCTAATCTTTTCTTGTCAGATACTCCGATCGTCCAAGTTTCACTTCCATATAAAGCGACACTCCAAACATATACTTTCAAAAATATTTTCCTGACATTTAAATTAATTTTTGATGTAAACAAATTATATTTCTTACTGAAGGCTCGTTTCGCCTGTGCTATTCGGCATTTTATATCGCTCCTACTTCGTCCATCTTTAGTAATTCTACTTCCCAAATAACAAATTCTTTAATTATTGTGAATAAATTAATCTGTAACCGTTGTACAAAATACAATTCTGAAACCTGCTATTTATCCTTATTTTGTACATATAATATTTCTGATAGAAACAAGGGATAAGTTCTACCCGAAAATTGCAGTCACGCTCAAGTGCAATAAGCATCCCAAGCCATACATATTTTTCAATGGGAAGATACCACCCACAGATATCCTTCAATATTTTATCTGTCATTGAGTTTACTGTATTTTTTTGTAAAAGTATATTTGTAAAGTATTCATATTTCAGCCCTTCAGGTACTTTATTGCTGACGAAGTTTAAAGCTTCGTTTCATAGATCTTATATTTTTTTAATGGTAATGTGGTACAGTATTTTATTTCTTTATGAATTGTAGGAATGTTTACGGCTGATGAATTTCGTGGGTGAACCTGGATGAATTAATGAGTAGAAGTGATTATTCAAATTTTTGACCGATTTTGTTAAAGAAGAAGGTTCTCTATTTGATTCACGTTTATTTTTTTATTTATATTCTGAAGCTGTTACGAGATGTATAATATATCTGTATAAGCCGTACATATATACGAGTATAATATATAAACATATTTATATAGCCTATGACATTCCCGGAAACATAAGGATTCCAATACGAGGTCATACATCTAAATCGATTCAGCCTTTCATCTGTTACGGTGGAACAAACAAACATACATATATCCATACACCCTAAATATATTACACTCCTTTTTGGGCAGCTCATGTAAAAAGGTTAATGCAAATTTTCATCCGATTATGTTTTTTTCTTGTAATTTATTTTTGCTTCGACAATCGCCAAGAAAAATAAAGAATAAATAAAGTAGTTAGCAATCAAATAAATAATTTTTATTTTTGACCTACATTACTTTTTTTTTGTTTATTATAATTCAATGCGTCCCTAATTAATTGTACTTGTAATAGATTACAAAAGTTGGCAACAGTGTTGTTTAAGCCGATAGCTTATATAAATATTGGAGTAGTATAAAGAAGTAGGCAGTCGTTGTCACTATGCCAGTGTGATTATGATATGCTGACACAGGTGTATCAGCGTCTATCTTACGCGTACGTGTTTAAACTATTCTATACCGCGCTTGAACACTTCGCAACCGAGTGTTATTGTAACAGCAGAACTTTAATTAAGCGTTTTGAAACAAGATTAAAGCCCAGAATAACATAGAATTCAGACAACGCGTCCAATTTCGAATGATGATCTGATATGACGGTCAGCGTTAGATAATTAAGTTAAAAGAGAGAGTAGGGACCGGTTTCATTATTATTGGATGTTACGAGTGATGGTATAATTAAAACGGATGGGAGTTCCAGTTTATACGGTGTCTTACCTTAATAAAAGGAAACTCCTTTACTTCTTAAAATTATATTTTAATAACAATTAATGGTGCTATTTATTTTACCTGATCGAACGCTTTCGTGTTAAATAAAATAAAAAAAACAAATAGAAAAATATTCGTAATAATAAAAATCCATCGATCGCTAACAAAATAAGCAAAGTAATTCGAGCGCTTTCGACTTCTACATCATCAGAAGATATATTTACATATATAAAAAAATTAATTTACTCATTTATTGTTGTTGACAAAGAATTTTATCAGTTTTCCACAAAATGTTACTACGTATGGTAAATTAAAATTTAAAAGGATATAAAAAATGCTACCAACTTTAAACAAATAAATATTCGTAGTGACCCGTAGTGACGACAGCTTCCTGGTAATTACCGACTCTGTGAGTGTACCAGAGAGCTTGACTTCATATCTTCACATCCAACCTAACATGATTCCCTCAAACTAACTGACCGAAACCGCGGAAACGCAAACCCCGCGCCTAGTAAAGATTTGGCTACACCACTCGTGACTGTGAATGCATTAGAAAACGAACGAGTTTAAAATTAAATCGGTGCTACCGATTTAATTTACCAATCAAAATTACGTTTTACGCAACATAGAAATTCAGAACTTTCTTTTCCTGTTTAGCCTCCGGTAACTAACCATCTTTCAGGTAATACTTCAGAAGATAAATGAGGATGATATGTATGAGTGTAAATGAAGTGTAGTCTTGTACAGTCTTAGTTCGACCGTTCCTGAGATGTGTGGTTAATTGAAACCCAACCGCCAAAGAACACCGATATCCACGATCTAGTATTCAAATCCGTGCAAAAATAACTGACTTTACTAGGACTTGAACGCTAGAACTCTCGATTTCCAAATCACCTGATTTGGAAAGACGCGTTTACCACTAGACCGACCCGATGGGTAGAAATTCAGACCTACACCCAAATAAGTCGACCGATTGAGGTCACCCAACAAGGGAAATGCAACCTCATTCCATTCCGCGCAGGAGCCGGGGACAAACCCCGCACCGCCGCCAAGTCCCATCATGGTGTCTCGCGTGACATTACCAAGTCACGATCAGTACCGCCACCGGCGGAGGGAAGCCACGCCCCCGGTCGCTCGGGTGACATACCCCTGCAGCGCAGCCATCCCCATCAGCGGTAGCCCCAAATCCAATCACAAACAATACCGATATAACTGCGCCTACCTCCAACCGATCCAATGCCTAAGCCGGAGCCCTAGCCACCCGGGATCCTACCACGATCGGGTACCTCGGTTGAACTCCCTCTGCAGACCTACACAACCCAAGGACGCGAAGAAAACCAGCCGCTATAGACCACTCCTCGCAGATCATCCGGTTAATGCGGAGATCCAGAAAGGAATGTATTCTCTCAAGTTCCCTAAATCGGGGACAGACGTAGAGGACGTGGTCCACTGTATCATCAGTCCCGCAATCCGGGCATCGACTCGAACCACCAAACGAAACCTAGCCTAACTCGCCCTAAAGACACCACGCTTGGAGAGAAACTGTGTAATACACCGATTGCGAGAGACCCATCTAATCTCACCTAAATTAGACGCTATAGGAAATATACCATGCGACCTAGAGGGATTCGTCCCACCTGACCTTCCAAGATACAAAGCCCTGGTCTTCGATCTCCTGCTTTCGTCCTGATGTCGATAGGTTATTTTCCTTGGAAATGTAGCGTTCCTTACGCTCATTAGCGTTCGACATCTATCGGTTTGACTCCGGCTATAACACAGACTGCCTCCCGCGAGAATTTTCTATAACCGTTTAGAGCTTGAGCTTCAGACCATCTGAATCCAACGTCCAAATAATTTACGATATTATTTCCCTCTCATGAATAACTAAGACTGCGGTATCGGTACGGGTCCCTGGCCGTTGCTGTATTCTCGGGAACGAACGGGCTAATGAGGCTGCCAAGAGAGCGGCAATAAATGGCCTCCGAGTAGAAAAAAATGTGTTTTCATGAAAACAGCCGTGTAAAACTACGTTTTCCGTGGAATAAGTTTCGGCTGCTAAGTCCTCCCACGGCCTTACATAGAATCTGGGAGAACGTGTCCGAGAAATCTTTTATCCCGAGCAACAGAAGAGATCAAGTCACGCTAACTCGGCTGAGGATTGGACACACAAGGCTTACCCACATCCTTCTATTTGGCTCTGCTCAGCAGAAGTGTGAGGCGTGCAATGTAAAATGGTCCGTACATCACTTGCTCATAGATCGCCAAATCTTTGGATCTATTCGACAAAAATTAGACCCGGGTTCAGATGTGAAGTGTTTACTAAATCGGAAGACTGTTCCGGTTTCTTTCTGATTTTGGGATGAAGAACGTAATTTAACGCTTTTGTTTAGTTTGTGTTTATTTTTTGTTTTTGGTGTTTACCGTTTACGATTTACGATCATGTAGTTACACTTAAGTCGCTGATGACTATAATTGTTGATGCGACTGTAAATGAAAGTATTTTTTTAAAAATAAATAAAAATCATATTCGTATATAAAATAAAAATTCTCTGGAAAATAGTTATAATTCATTATTATTATTATTAGCCGATCTCCGTGGCGGAGTGGTAGGGTCTCGACCTTAAATCCAGAGGTCACGGCTTCGGATCCCGATCAGGCACGGCATTTTTCATAAACTACAAATTTCATTTCATCTAGTAACTGTAGGAGGGCGAAGCTTTTTGTAAATATATAGATAGATAAATAAATTATAATTATTTTAGAGACAGAGAGAGATAAAATGAGAGCAAGGAAGAGAAAAACGTCAGCGAGTAGGAGGTTTATAACAAATTTCTTGATTAGAAATTCTTTCTCAAAGGGTTATACCTATTTTTTAAAACTATTTTTTTTTATTCTACTATTTTTCTTTATACTGCGAGTTTTATTTTAAGTTTATTTGTGTTCTTTAATTAAATGTATCTTTTAAATTAGCGGATGATTTTTAATGTAAATTACAGGCTCAACTTCTTAATCGATAGCCTGAACCTAATTTATTATATATCTTTTTCCGTGCGCCCAACAATGATTCGTTATTAGTTTTGCAAAACCAATGATTTTACAGTATGTAAATTAAAAAAAAAAAGTAAATAACAGAAAAAATAAACTAAAAAAATAAAATTAAGCGATAACAAAGGAAATGTTAAATCACAATATAAAATAGTAAGAAAGCATAACTATTACATAACGTATAGATAACAGTAGATACGTATCAGATAGTAGTAGATAATAAGTATTTAGATAGATGTCAGAGTTTAAAAAACGACAAGATATTCGAGACATCCTCAGAATGTCTCTAGAATATCCGAGAATATCCTGGATGATAGGTCCTAATTTAAATTTCCGACGCAACGCCGCATAACACACGCGATCCACAAGAATGTGTTGTATTGTTAGTCGGCAGTTGCAGCGAACACAAACGGGTGCATTGATGGATCTGATCGATTAGTTTCTCCATGTGTAAAATGATTATACCTATTCGCAAACGGTAAACAGCAACCTCCAATCGACGGTTATTTCGGGTTGAAGAGCTGCACGGCAGCACAGTATCTTTGATGTATCAGAGTTTATTATCTGCTGTAGCAATCCAGTCACTTTGTCGCCTTCCTCGAAGGATTTATTTAACAGAATTAATTAAATCGGCAGAAGTAACACGATGGATGAAAGACGATCGGCTACAATGCGTTTTTAGTAGCGGAATCCGCACTTTCATTACCTTACGTGGCTAGGGATCCAGCAGAAATTGACTTATTTGTTGGGACGTTTCAAGTCGGCTATCGCATTATGAATTTTAGTGAAATAGGATGACTGGATTTCAAATCTTCTAAAGCCTGGAATGCGTTGAACGAATCGCTGCAAACGGAGGTTGCTACGGTATTTTGGATGAAAGATATTAAAATCATTATTGATGGATGACATATATTTCAGCATTGTAGACACTTGTAATACCGGATAGACAGAACATATAGGTTCTGTCATTTACAACAAAAGCGTATCCGACGGTATCATTCCGTTTCGACCTATCTACGTATACTACTGAATCTGGAATCGTTTCGGGTAGAAATCGGTAAAATATTTACTGAAAGATACAGGATTTTTCATTATATATGATTACGTAAATAAAATTTATGCGGTCGCGCCTCCACGGAGGATATCAACAGGTAAAGGTCGAGAAAATTTAACAGGTGTGTCAAAATTTAAAAGGTAAGTAAGTGCCGAGTACGAAAACCCATCGGTGCTGAATTACGTGGACGGTCTTTATACCGTTGTAAACGAGGGTTTGGGAGGACTGCTTTAAACCCGGGTGATTTGGTTGTTCTTTAAGAGGGGCAGAGTAAGATATTAGCAGCTTGTCCTGCAGTCTATCCCAAAGTGATGGCTCACTGAATAAATATGTTCGCAACAGGGCTTAGATCTAAAGGCACTTGTAGCAAGACGAAGAAAAGTGTCGTGTACAGCATTCAATTTATTATAATTTGAGTTGTAAAAAAACCGTTAAACTTAACTACAACTACTGTTACGTTTTATATATATATATATATATATATATATATATATATATATATATATATTAAATTCTTATACAAGTAAAATGTTTTTATTATTCAATAACATAAAAAAATATATTATTTAATTTGGAAAACAAATAGGAAATGAAATATGGTCGTTTTATATAATATTTTTCGTGTCGCAATATGTTTAGTCGAATTTTTTGTGCTGTAATATCTATACTGTTTACGTTATTTAAGGATTTTCTTTAAAGAAGTATTTAATCGTTTTGTAAAAGATTTATAAAAACGATTTCGGATTTAATAAAACTTAAGAAGGCAAATTTAAAATGCTAAGAACGCTTTAAATATGAATTTTAAGGTCTTTTATAACGGGAATCAGTAGATTACATTACTCAAACTTTTATGAAATTTGATGATGATAAAAAGATTTCACTACTTAATTAAACTTTATTACTCTGTTTTTAACCCATATTTTTCACCACTATATAGTTATAATCTACCGCAAAGCCAAATACCTTAAACCATATAAGTCTCCGGACTCTCCTTATTTTTTTCTTGTTTAGCCTCCGGGAATTACCGTTCAAGTATTACTTCAGAGGATGATATGTATGAGTATAAATGAAATGTAGTCTTGTACAGTCTCAGTTCGACCATTTCTGAGGTGTATGATTAATTGAAACCCAACAACTAAAGAACAACGGTACCCACGATCTAGTATTCAAATCCTTATAAAAGTAACTGCCTTTATTAGGACTTGAACGCTGGAACTCTCGACTTCCAAATCAGCTGATTTGGGAAGACAAGTTCACCACAAGACCAACCCGGTGGATTCTCCAGACTCTCCTATTTCCAGTTAAAACTGATCTGATCTCTCTCGATTTCTATTAGGTCGTTTTATAATTTTTACCTTTCCCCAGGCTTTCGTTTTTGAAAGCCTGGGGAAAAAGCCTTCTCCTGATCGTTCTAACGCTTTTAATCATTATTTTTTTCTACTTTCATAATATGTTCCAGCCAGTTACTTTTCCTACGTAGCTTTCCTGTTTTAAATCGTTGTCTTCATGCGTCTCTTCTTTTTTATTTTCATCATTACTTCTCTACTTTTCACTCCGCCTGACCATTTCATCTATTTCAGCCTACATATCCACACATCTACCGCCTCCAATGTTTCTTTTTCCAATCACCTTCTTGTCCGTGTTTCATGTGTGAACAGGATGTATATTTGAGAAGTAGCAATTCACAAGACGATTCTGCAACTCTAGCTCCATCTTACACTCTTGATAATTTTGTCTTTTTATTAAATTCTTGCTTAGCGATCGCTATTGTTTCTTTTCTATTACGTTTTCAATTTTTATACGACCGCCTAAAAAACAGTGTAATGTATTTAAGGTATATGTATGTACGTATGTTTGTTCCACCATAGCAGCTCAACGGCTGAACCGATTTTAATTATGACCTTGCGTTGGAATCCCTACGTTACCGAGATGTCATAAGCTATATAAATACGTTTAAATAAATTAATAAAATTATAATTTATACTACATTGTCACCCGCACGCTCTTTAATCGTCTTATATTAAAGATTAATGTTGTAATTTCGTGTCTAACGCGCTCATTTGAAAATCAAATGCAAATTTTCAAAATCGTACCCAGAAGTTTCCGATTTCACCCGCTAGGTGGCGAACTCTATTTTTTTATCGTTTTTTGACAGTCGTGTTTTTTTTAAAGTTTTAACAACTTTAAAACGTTTAAAATCTTTTGTTAGTATGGTTTCTAAATATAAGCCCAATAGTTCATACACCGTGCGTTTAGTAGAAAATACAAAAATAAAAATAAAACTATAAAGGAAAAACAAAATAAAATAGCACCGTCTACTTAACTAAATACCGAACAAAACAGGATATTTTTTTACCGTACGGTATCTACACTTGATCAAACCGTAATTATAACATCTCTATGACTCGGGTTCGTTCAAAGAGGTTAAAATCGTACGTTTAAGTATTACAATGCACCGTCGACGTTTTAAGAAGTGTTACAAACCGGTAAGCATTCTAAAAATGACAAAAATTTTATATGTTATTTCCTAAAGTATGATAGCGTAGACGTCATACTGTATTTTATAAGCTGTAATTTCAAGCGAGTCCTAGGACACAGATACTCTTTACAGCAATTGTTGGGCTGGATATAATATGCGCCAAGAGGTCCATGCAGCTATTCGGTGTACATTTTAAAACATTTCGGTTGTTTTATGCTTTGAAATTTCCAAAATATATATATGTAACAAAGGAGCTCCTTCTGACCGATTCATTCATCAATGCGCAGCAAAAAACTACTGAAGATAAATTGATGAAAATTTGTACACCTGTTCTGTTTAAGGCATAAAGGAACGCTAAGAAAGGATTTTTTGAAATTTCAAGTTTAAAGGGGGAAATAGAGTACCGATGGAATTTATTATATTTTTAATTTCTCGGTAACAAATGAAGATATCAACTTGATTTTTGGTGTACGTAATCTTAATGTAAATTCATAAGAACGAATCTCTAGATTTTTTGAAATTCCTAGTTTAAAGGGATAAATAGAATTTGAATTTTTTCTTAACGCGAATATTTTTTTTTAATTTCTCGGTAAAAATGAAGACATTAACTTGATATTTGGTGTTTGTAATTCTCGTGTGAATATCCAAAAACCTATTTCTATATTTTTCGAAAATCTACCTTGAAGGTGAAGAAAGATAAAACGAATTTTAAAAAAGATGCAAATTTTTTCTATTTCCGAGTACAATAAACGAGATATTGCAAATACTCTTCAGATAAATACGAATATCTAAAAACCATTTTCGAATTTTTTTGAGTTTCGATTTTTGAAGGAGGGTGACGGTGTGTACGGACACAGCCATTGTTACTGCATAAGCGAAGCGACTGGTTGCACCTGCCTCCGGTTACTCGATTAAAAAATATAAAATAAAATTAAAATTATTACTTTTTTTTAAAAATTAGAAACTATGTACGATCACCTCCTAATGATGTTTGTCGGGTAACGCTAAGAACCGGGAAAAATACATTTTTACCCGTAATTAGTTACTTAGTACTTCTACGAAGTATTACGTTCTTCGTACTTAGTTGTAACCGGTTACTCACCGGTTATGTTTTAGTTGGAGGCTAACCGGTTTAAAACCTACTTTCTTAGATTGTCCGAAGTTTAGGGTCCTGTAATGACCGAACTGTTACTCTGATAGTTTTTAAAAATTGATCAGGCTTTAAGTTTTATTTATCATTATTATTCTCTCAAGCATGATTGTAATGAACCCAGTGGGATTCAAGGGGCAGAAGTCCTTGCCTAGACGGGAAGGGCATGATATCCCCTGATCGCGACGGGAAACGCAAGTAACCAAATGCGCGGGCCAAGCCTCGAGAGGATGCTAATATATATATATATATATATATATATATGTAAATGGTAATGCGATTCACTTTTATTTAAGAACTTTAGAATATAAAATACTACCAAAACCCGTTCTTTGCTACGGTCTTCAACGAAACGGTATTTTTTAATTTAGTTGTGATTTTCGACGTGTTATAAAGAGTGGATAGTTTAATAATATAAAATGAAGATA
The DNA here is from genome assembly GCF_047948215.1 of Lycorma delicatula. Lineage (NCBI taxonomy): Eukaryota > Metazoa > Arthropoda > Insecta > Hemiptera > Fulgoridae > Lycorma > Lycorma delicatula. The sequence goes on along the minus strand of NC_134466.1, from coordinate 74,878,165 downwards.
TTTCGCTATATAATCTTATTTTCGAGTTGAAAAGAAAAAAATCGTTTTAATCCGATATTAAACTTTTAACTTTAATTTCATCTTTTTCCTCTTCTCTACCTAAGGGTTGGTGGGCTTTATTGTTGTCCCTCTTTATCGTCTCATATTTTCTTCTCTTTTAAATCTAATCCGCGTATACCTGACGTATTCTTTTTCTTTTCGAGATTCTTTCTATTTTACCCTTACGTAATATTGTAAATCGGCTTAGATATGTTATTAGATGGCCGATCATACTGTTTCTCGATTCCAATATTATCTTAACCCTAATATAATAACCTATATATTAAATGTAAATTCTAATCTATTGTAGGTCCGAGAAGATATCCGTGTAAAATTTTGACAGAAACGAATTTCATACGATTAGGTTTGACTCTAAAGTGTACGAGTAATTTTAAGCAATGCGTACTACATCTACATATTTTTCTTTTAGGGTTTGTACATCCATATGGACTTCAGTTAATAGATTTCAGTGAATGTTGTAAAATACATCTTTACAGAAATATGTAATGAAATGTAGTAGAAATAACAAAGATGGACCGCTGAATGTTAAAATAGGAGAAAAGATTACGGAGGTAGAAGAATTTTGTTATTTGGGAAGTAGAATTACTAATGATGGACGAAGCAGGAGCGATATAAAATACCGAATAGCACAAGCGAAACGAGCCTTCAGTAAGAAATATAATTTGTTTACATCAAATATTAATTTAAATGTCAGGAAAAGATTTTTGAAAGTATATGTTTGGAGTATATGGAGTATATGGAGTATATGTTTTTCGCTTTATATGGAAGTGAAACTTGGAAGATCGGAGTATCTGAGAAGAAAAGATTAGAAGCTTTTGAAATGCGGTGCTATAGGAGAATGTTAAAAATCAGATGGGTGGATAAAGTGACAAATGAAGAGGTATTGCGGCAAACAGATGAAGAAAGAAGCGTTTGGAAAAATATAGTTAAAAGAAGAGACAAACTTATAGGCCACATACTAAGGCATCCTGGAATAGTCGCTTTAATATTGGAAGGACAGGTAGAAGGGAAAAATTGTGTAGGCAGGCCACGTTTGGAATATGTAAAACAAATTGTTAGGGATGTGGGATGTAGAGGGTATACCGAAATGAAACGTCTAGCACTAGATACGGAATCTTGGAGAGCTGCATCAAACCAGTCAAATGAATGAAGACAAAAAAAAAAAATAGAAATATCGCGATGTTTAGTCAGGTTTTTCTTTATTTTTTTTTTAAAGGATAAAATTTATTACGATATTTAATTCTAGATCTTATTGGATATTTAATTCAATATTTATTAGAAGCCTTTCTTACAAAATAGCAATGCCAAATCTTTGTTCTGTTTTCATATGAATATTCTGGAAGTCTTCAAATATCGCGTGCACTTTTCTGGATTCGGAGACCGTAGGCAGACGCGTCATTTGTTTGTGATTTGCGAGTGAGATGTAATCTTGTAAAATCAGGCTCAGACTCGTCTCAGATTCATATAGTCTTGTACTACCGTACCTGAGACGCATCGTTAATCGAAATACAACCGCCGAAAAAAATGACATCCACGATCTACTATTCAAATCCGAATAAAAACAAGTAACTTTATTAGAATTCGAACCTGAAATCTCTTGACTTCGAAATCGGTTAATTTACGACGACGAGTTTTACAGCTAGAAACCCCCGGCTGGTACGATGCCAAATCTGATATACAAACTTAAATTTAAAAACAATTACGAATAAATTTAGATTCAAGGCCTTTTTTTTACGATAGAGTTCTTATTTAATTAATATAATTCGATCGATAATTATTTATTATCTCTTCAGAGTAAGTAACGAAACATTTAAGTCGATCAGATTTTTAACAACTCTAAAGAATTTTTACCTTAAAAGTTGATTACCTTAAAAGTTCCTTCCCGACTCCTTGAATTCACTTTTAAGGGAACGGCAAAAATAATCTGATAATTCATGATCGGTTTCATATCCGGTGGCTGTTATAAACAAAGTAAACTTGTATAGAGCTCTTATTAAATAATGCCGATATACTATGCTAATTCTTCCTAAAAAAACATTAAATATCAGTATGAAATAACACGATATGAAGTGTTACCACGACATAACATACAGAATAATGCTGATCAAGTTGTGCGGTTTACTGTATTTTATAACTAAACTAGTAAAGTTCAGCTGTTCCTGGCTGGCAGTAATGTAAGTTTTAGATTATTATTTATAGCGTCCCGTAAATAATAATAAAGGAAAACGTTCATTATTTATTACAGTCTGGCGAAGACTTGGTCAGTAAATAGCGAGTCGATTAAAATTATTTAAATAACTATTATAAAAGTTTTATTTTTACGGACAGTCAAAGAACCAAACGAGTTATTTGTCGGGTTATAGTTAATAGTACGCGAATATATGAATTTTAATCCATTTTCAAAGAGCATACCTTTCTTATACGGTACTATTAATGACGTCACTCTATCGCAGAAAATTTCTGGAATGTATCTTCCTAAGCTCGGGGGTTATCAAGTATGTATGTAACCTACTAACTTAACTACCCGCCACCTGCGCTTAAGTAAAGGGAGTTTTATAAAAGACAAGATGAATTATCCGTTGTTAAAACTGTTACCGGTTCTTTATTATTTGAAAAGAAAATCATTTTAAATATTATATAAACTAACGGTTGTCCTCGTGAAATCGTTTGTTGAAATTTATCTTCGATAAATAACCAATAAAAATTCTGTTTTTGCAAGATTACGGTTAAAACTTTACGGAAAGAAAAACAGATTTGCGAAAGGTAAAATGAAACCTCTATCACGCGTCCGAAACGAGAAAAGAAAAATTTCAAGGAAAGTTTACAAATTTTCCGGCAAATGTCTTTTCTTTTACCTAAAAATCATATTAGACTGTGTTCATATATTTTCATTTATTTTTATATTCCGTATTTTTATTAACGATCAAATACATCTTTTACTTAGTCCAGATGTAGTCGAAGTATGACACTTGATCCCTTCTCTCTTATTCCATTTCTATTAGTAAAATTTATTAGTAAAAATTAGCCTTATATACTTGTAGAAATCACCTATTAAGGCATCCTAGAATTGTCACTTTAATATTGGAGGGACAGGTAGAAGGGAAAAATTGTGCAAGCAGGCGACATTTGGAATATGTAAAACAAATTGTTAGGAATGTAGACTATAGGGGGTGTACTGAAACGAAACGACTAGCAATAGATAGGGAATCTTGGAGAGCTGCATCAAACCAGTCAAATGACTGAAAACAAAAAAAAGGCTTATTTTTTACTCCGCAACATTTGAATGTTAAATTGTTAACTGTACCGATCTATACCGTATTTTTTAAACGTAAACCGGTTAAAAAAAAGAATCTCAATTAGCTATAAACATCGACATTGTGATTTTTAATCTATAAAAAAATCATCGATCAACTATTTCTAATCGTTTTCATCGCTATCAACAACGCAGCAGTGTCGTGATAATAGCGTTTATCATTTCCTAGGATACTATCGCTATTTAAATATAACAGATTTGTTATTTTACATGATTCAACGTCATATTACGGCCACCAAATTTTGTTAGAAAAAATTATGTACAAGTATAAATGGGTTTCAATAAACGTATTGTAGCAAGCTAAAATAATATGGAAATACGGAATTAAAGAAAAAAATATTTCGTAGAATTAAATTACACGATGAAAATATAAAAATATTTATTTACAATTTAACATAATATAAAATTAATAAAGAAATTTATAAAATAAGACTAAACACATAAAAACAACGTACGGTTATGGCTAATGAAAATAAAATCTCTATGAAAATTTCTTTTCCTGGAAGAACGGTTTGAAATCAATTTATTTATAAAAACTATTAACAAGTATGATAAATGTTTGATTTCTGTGGAAGACAACATTCCATTAATTTTGCTTCGTAACTAGACATACTTCATCATTAATTTGGATAATGCTTATTTGTAATTACAATGATAACGAATAGTTATTCTTAAAAGAATCTGAATGATTAATCGATCGTTTTTGTACGAGTGTAATTTTTTTTAAATAAAAATAATTTTTTATAAGTTGTTAAAATTTTAAGGTTTTTAAAGCGTTAAAAAAAATAAAATATTTTCTAAAATATTATTTAATAACATCTGTTTATATATTTAAGCATTTTTGAGGTCGGAGACGAACTTGTCGCCATCCTAATTAAAAAAACTCTGGTGCCAGTTTGATATACGTCGGTCTACATTCGTTAATTTTCAGGAAAAGGGTGAAAATTAAACTGTGAAGATAAATCCTAATAATATGGAATACTGTGAAATAACTTTAATGAAAACTTTTGAAATTTTTCTATTGTAAATTGAGCGCCATGAAAATACAAATTATGTGGAGCGAGCACACGCAGTTCATAAACTGGCGAAACAGGTTTTGTATTGCGTAATACTTTAAACATTCTATAGTAATTTTTGGATTAGATGGGTTTTACTCGAACAGAAAAATGCTTTTCCACGGTTTCTTTCATTATTCAAGGTGCCTCTTTGACCTTTTTTGTATTCTGTTTAACGATATGAATGATGTCATTCAAAGGACCGCCGGTTAGTTTTATGTATCACCTACACGATCTTCTTCTGTGTGGTAAAAAAATTAATCTGAAGAGCTGTAGGATAAAAAAAGTTTACACTATCCCCTACATCTGCATTAACAATAAATTACCTGTAAGTTGAAACAGAGCTCAATAATAAATATAAATATATAAAACAAATTGTGATGAAAAAAAATAGTGTTGCCAACTTGTTTTCCGTAGGTCTAAAATTATTGTACCTACTAGACACATCTGTTTTCTTTTTTTGTAAGTTTTCGTCGGTTTTGTTGTTAATAAGAGTCGACACGTTTAAAATTTTATTTGTTTTCTGTTGATATTATTTACATCAATCTTCTTATAATTAAATTCTCTACAATTTATGTTTATAAAATGTACAATAACGTTGTTAAATTGAGTTATTGTCAATTTAACAACGTTATTGTACGTCAAACGTAAAAAAATGTGTTTTTTGACCCTATTTTTGGCATTTGTGTGATATCTTAGAAACTAAGAGAGATACAGTTCTGGGACCTTTTTTTTCGATATCCCAGCTCAGAAACCATAAGAAACAATTGAATTTGCTCCTTAACTGACCTTTCCAGAATTTCAGAAAGCCTTAATTTATCCGGAGGAACTGAAACTCGGGCGAAATCTTTCAACCTGTATAACTCGCTATCACAGCGTTTTCGGACCTATGTTTATACGAAGTTTTTTCTTATTTTTAGCCTCTAGAATGAGTACTTATCAAAGTATTGCCATCTCCTTCTGAATCAACCTGTATATACGTAAAGTATATATATATATATATATATATATATATATTTATTTATTTTGAGAAATTTTGAAAATCTGAGAGGATAATAACGATTGAGACGCGATAAAATCATACATCTATCTCTTTCTAGCACAAAATAAACAAAACTAGTGTTGTTTCCTCGTCCGGATAAACACTTGCGCTTATCTAATTAATAATTATTTATTTATCTAATTACATCTCATGTCTTTCTAATAAGAGTATCGCGTATATACGGGTTAACGATTCGTAAAGGGAATAAATTCAACCCTATTTTTGGCATTTTATGTGTGATATCTTAGAAACTAAGAGAGATACAGTTCTGGGACCTATTGTTTTCGATTTCCCAGCTCAAAAACCATAAGAAACAATTGAATTTACCCCTTAATTGACCTTCCCAGAATTTCAGAAAGCCTTAATTTACCGCAGGAACTGAAATTCGGGCAAAATCTTTCATCCTGTATAACTTGGTAACGAAGCGTTTTCGGACCTATGTTTATATGAACATTTTTATTATTTTTAGCCTTTAGAATGAGTTGTCAAAGTATTGCCCTATCCTCCTGAATCACTCTGTATATATACTCGTATACAGAAGTTATCACGAAGTCTTTTGGAACTTTCATAACTTATTCTATTCGTCAAAATAATAGAAAAGTTCACATTAACATATGTCGTAAAATGTTAATGAGTTATGACTAGTGGAAGATTTTGCCCGGATTTCAGTTACCCTGGTGAAATTAGATCGTATTAAAATTTTTAGAACGTTAATTAAGGAGCAAAATTAGTGATATCCTATGGTTTTTCACCCGAAAAGTAATATAAAGTAAGTCCCAAAACCGTATTTTCAGTATTGTTTGAAAAATCTTGGATGAAAACCAATAATTTGGGGTAAATAGCCCTGTTTTTTATACTTGACGTACAGTAAGTTTGTTAAATTGTAAAAATGTTGTTTAATGGTATACGCATTAAAAATTAAAATTTTTCTAACTTTTCTGTATTTTATTTAACTGATATTACACCATTTTGTTCAGAATTAAATCTCTATAAGTTTTTTCAAAAGATTACGAGTTTATCACACATTTAACAAAGTTTTTTTTCCGTCTAATATAAAAAAACACGGTTTTTACCCCAATTTATTGAATTTCATCCCAGATTTCTCAAAGACTACTGAGAATAAGGTTCTACGATTTATTTTAATTGGTTTTTCAGTTAAAAACTTTTACGAACTCACCAATTCTGTTCCCTTAATTAACGTCCTAAAAATGTCAATACGACCTCATTTCTCCGGGATAGCTGAAATCCGAGCGAAATTATTCACTAGCCGTAACTCGCAAACGAAACATTTTAGAAGATGTGTTTATTATGTTTATAATGTTATTAAGCACTTAGGACATATGGTTATTATTTGCATTATTTTCAGGAGTAGATTACATTATGAAAGTCCCGGGAGAAATTCGTGATACAGTCTGTATATACGAGGCGCGGTTCACAAGTAAGGACCGATCAGTTATAAACAGCGATTGGCAACACTAATTGATTGCAATGTTCATGACGAACATAAAAGTGGCAGGCATACTTAACCGACTGACGATCTCGTTGACGTGTGAATGCAAAAATCAGAGAAAATCGTTGCTTTACGATTAGCAGTCTTTCTCCAGAATTTCCAAAAATGTCAACGATCTTATTCTTGAGAATCGTGACAGAAACTCTAGGCTATTGTAAACTGTGTGAAAGATGGCTGCCGAAAATGTTGAGAAGCGCTCACAAAGATTACAGAATGACATCTGAACTTGCTTTTCTCGACCGCTTTAACCACGAGGAAGACGAATTTTTTCCCGTATCGTCATCGGTGACCAAACGTGAATTTTGTGCGTCATTGTTGCGGCAAAACAACAATCGTGCTGTGGCGTCATTCCGGATCACCTATTTTTGCAAAAATTCAAACAAGCCAGTATCGAAGGAAAATCACGGCAACGTACTCTGGAACCAAAAGAATGTGCTTCTGATTGATTTGATGGAACCTGGAACATCTATTACATCACGAGTAGTGTGAAACGCTTTCTAAACTGCGTCGTGTCATTGAAAACCGACGACGGAAAGTAGTGAGATCAGGAATTGTTTTTCTTCACGATAACGATCGTTTACACACGGCTGCATGCACAACAGAAACAATTCAAAATTCAAATGGGAGAGTTTTGATCATTACTGTTACAGTCCTGATCTCGTGCCCAGTGACTTCCTACATCTTTTCCTACACCTTAAAAACTGGCTTGCATCTAAACGAATCATATATATATATATATATAAACACACACACACATATATATATATACATATATATTTACAAGGAAACCGTTATTCAAATAGAAAACCTATAGAAAATTCATTTTCAACCTCCCCCACTCGCACCATGCGACCGACAGTAATACCGTAATTTTCTTTGAAAAGTCTGAATAAAGCTCTTCTGTTTTAATTTTGAATGAATCGCATAAATAACTGAAAAATAAAATTAAAAAAATTTACCTAAAGAAGCTTATGGTCTTTTTGCATTATTACATTGTAATTATCACAATGTAATATGCGGTAATTCTAGGTAAACGATTGAAGTTAACCGTTCTGTAATCATTTTATGCGGTCGTACACTAGTTCAGGAGTAAATAAGATACGTTACAGACCGGCCCTATCTTATCACTACGGTTTAATTTATACGTTTGCCCACCGTAATACTTATAACGCACGTCATTCTGTATTTAATTACTATAAATATCAATAAGTCGCGCAGGAAGTTAAATTAACATAAACGAAGGAAAGGAAAGTAAAGTAAAGTTTTTAAAAGCGAAAAATATTTTGTATTAAGTAGCAGAGCACAAACAAAATAATATATTCTTTTGCGCCGATGTAAAATTAAACGGAGTAAAAGTTAATTTTATTTAATCGGTTTAAAAATTTACCTTTAATTAAATTTTAATAATAAATTACGGGAGCTCTAAATTATGCAGGTGAAAATTTCAAATTAAACGAAGAGTTTAACAAAATACCTAGTGATTTTCATCGCTGAGGATTAATTACAAATTAATTAGGTTACTATAAAATCGCTTTCAAAATTTAGGAACCCTTAACTTTTGTTTACTTTTTCTGATAAGGAGTAGGAGGAATAATTATATGTTTACGTAAGAAAAATGTAAAAACCAAAATCGATAAAAGTGTTTGTCGATAAATATTTTATAAATACTTAGAACATAAATTTTCTCGTTACTTCTGTAAAGTTCCAGGAACATTCAACATATGTTTCAAAACTAATAATACGGCAGATTCTGTATAGAAGAGTAATATCAAGTTAAATCTCATGCATCAAAATTGAACCGCGTGTAATTTTTTAAGAACTGCATTCAGTAGCTGTTATTTCCGAGTACGAATACGTACAGATACTTAATTTACATATAAGTATCTGGTTAAATTTTATGAATATTTATCAAGGAGTGTGGGTTTTCAAATCCACAGATTCAGAAGATTCTGTATAGAGCTTTATTTAATAAACAAATTCTAATGTATAAGTGAAATAAAAATTTACAATAAATGTAAAAATATAAAGATATGGGGAAAATATAATATTTAGTAAAAAGGTGGAAAGGTGACTAACATCTCTAAAAGAAAGTGCTGCTTACATGCGGTCCTTAATCACAGATTAAATTTAATCAATCAACAAGGTTTTAAATTCACCGTTTTAATAAAGCCTATGAAACAGAATACGAGGAGAGAAATGTAACGAATTTTAAGTACGAATGACAAATAGAGTTATAAAACGATGTCACCAACATTTTACAAGTATATAGAAATAATTAACAAATGTTTTACTATATTTGTCAAACTATCTAAAATAAACAATGTAGAAAACGTGACATTTTTCGATTGGAACCTTTACACTAACATAACAATAAAAAATTAAAAAAATACCAGTGAAAGTGCAATTAATTTTTTTTTGTCTTCAGTCATTTGACTGGTTTGATGCAGCTCTCCAAGATTCCCTATCTAGTACTAGTCGTTTCATTTCGGTATCCCCCCTACATCCGACATCTCTAACTATTTGTTTTACATATTCCAAACGTGGCCTGCCTACACAATAATTTTCCTTCAACCTGTCCTTCCAATATTAAAGCGACTATTCCAGGATGCCTTAGTATGTGGCCTATAAGTCTGTATCTTCTTTTAACTCTATTTTTCCAAATGCTTCTTTCTTCATCTATTTGCCGCGATACCTCTTTATTTGTCACTTTATCTACCAATCTGATTTTTAACATTCTCCTATAGCACCGCATTTCTTTTCTTCTCAGATACTCCGATCGTCCAAGTTTCACTTCCATATAAAGCGCCACTCCAAACATATACTTTAAAAAATCTTTTCCTGACGTTTAAATTAATTTTTGATGTAAACAAATTACATTTCTGACTGAAGGCTCGTTTCACCTGTGCTATTCGGCATTTTATATCGCTTCTGCTTCGTTTATCTTTAGTAATTCTACTTCCCGAATAACAAAATTCTTCTACCTCCGTAATCTTTTCTCCTCCTATTTTCACATTCAGCGGTCCATCTTTGTTATTTCTACTACATTTCATTACTTTTGATTTGTTCTTGTTTATTTTCATGCGATAGTTCTTGCGTAGGACTTCATCTATGCCGTTCATTGTTTCTTCTAAATCCTTTTTACTCTCGGCTAGAATTACTATATCATCAGCAAATCGTAGCATGTTTATCTTTTCACCTTGTACTGTTACTCCGAATCTAAATTGTTCTTTAACATCATTAACTGCTAGTTCCATGTAATGATTAAAAATAATTAACGCATAATTAGTGCAATTAATGAATAATTAAATCTGAACGTAATGATTGACTTAAGGAAATAATAAGAGCAGCAGCTACAGTATGGAATATTTTTATTTTTGACTTAATAAACTATCTACAATATTAATATTTATTATTATTATTATTACAATTATTATGATTATTCATTGCATAGCTTCCATCCAATTTTCTGCCGTAACAAGACTTGAAACGATCTTATTGTTTATATATACAGAATATATCGTGAGGTTCTACTGGGATTTTCATAAGCTATTCTACTTGTGAAAACAATGAAAACGGTTCAAGTAAACATATATTCTAAAACGATTCGTTTATGAATTAAGGCTAGTGAAAGATTTCGCTCGAATTTCAGGTACCTCGGTAAAATGAGATTATTCTAAAATATTTAGGACGTTAATTAAGGGACAGAATTAAATTTTCTACAAGCGATTTTTTTTTTAAAGTTTTATATGTTTATTACCTATTTAACAAAGTTATTGTCAAACTTATAAAAAGAGCGTTTTTACCCCCAATTTATAGGTTTTTCCACAAATTTCTCAGAAACTACTGCAGAGATGGTTCTAGGATCTACTTTATTCGATTTTTGAGGTTAAAAACTATAAGGAATCACTAATAATGCTTCGTAATCTACATCCTAAATTCCTCAAAATTAACTCGCAAACGTAGCATTTTAGGATATATGTTTATTATGAACTTTTTCCATTATTTTCACAAGTAGAGTAGGTTATGGAAGTCCCGGGAAAACTTAATGATACTCTCTCTGTATATAGATATATAAAACTTGTATCGTATTTTGACTCGCCTGTCACTGGTACTACGAAGGCATGAGATGATTTCGCACCCGTGGGCGAAATGAGGTTTACACTTTTGGGCTTTATTTTTCCCACTCCATATCACCAATTTGTAGGTCATCAGGAACAGTTGTTATATTCCTTCTTATTTAATGTTTAATGTACATAACCTACAAGTTTCCAAAAGGATAGCCTTTTCCACCGAAATGATTGTACCAGCTAAAACGTCAACAGAATTTATGTTTTTTCTCTTTTTTGGGGTTTTTTCCCTGATGATATCGCCACATAAGCTTGAATCTTGTGCGTGGGATATAGAAATGGAGCTTTTTAGCGTATGAATAATGTCATGCCTAACCGGGATTCAAACCCAGTATCTCCGGATGAAGGACCGAGACGCTACCGTTCTGCCACGGAGATCGGTTTTATATAGCGAGTGCAAGAATCTCACCCGTAGCATCCTGGAGAATAGGTATAACGCGTACCTTTTTCTGGTCCCAGATCTTTTTCCCTTGATCCACCAAATTTCTGTATACTTCGCCACCTTTTCGCAATATTTATTCCTCAAATCGTTTGCCGATCGATTACAGACTTCTGTAAGCCAGATTATTTTTTTCCTACTTGTCTGTCCCGATGCTGTCAAGCCTGTTATATTCCACCGATTTATCTGTGAGAATCCTACGATCATAATAAACAAGGTAACTTGATTTTGCGTGCACAGAGAGTGAGTGAGAGGGTGGGAGAGCGAGAGAGAGAGAGAGAGAGGAGTAAACCTAAACTACGGGACGAACTCTTCAAGCATCTTTAGGTCCAGAGTTATACGCTGCTGGAATATTTTGGCTCGTCTTGTGTAGTCCGTTAGAACCGAAAACTAACAACCGCTAATTACAAGTTCGATTAATTGAGATACGTTTTGTCACACAGATGGCATATTTCTGAGGAAACCATAGCGTCTTTAGCCGGGTGATTCCTGTAACTGAAGGTACTAACGACCGTATCCTTCCGGTAAATACAAGGGCCTCAGTTTTGACAAACAGCCATCAAAAGAAAGCTCCGTTGTCCACCTCACCGTCCATAAGACAATCGAAAGTAGAGGTCTTCTGTAGCGTGTGAAAAAACGCCATGTCTGACAGGAATTCGATCAGAATCCCCGTGAAAGGCAAAGCAGCTACCGCTTTCCACGGACATGTGTATAACTATTATTAAGTAATAACATTTTCTTTAAGATTTCTGTTACCACGAGAACAGTTTACTCGAATTTCGTAACTGAAATAATAATAAATAAAACGTAAATATATTTTATAGATTAATTCCATTAGAATATATATGATTCATTTATTTTACTGTTGGTATAATAATAATTCATAGTTATATGTACGTAGAAAAGTTTACTCGCAAAATCAATCCCAAAGTTTAATAAAGATATTAATAAAAAGAATTCTTGAGACCCATCAGTAGTTTCGAAATATTGAAAAAATATTATTACATAAATAAATTTAACATATACATGGGTTATCTGAGTCGATTGGAAAAATAATATTTCAGTAAATTTTCTTTAATTATTATAGAAGTTAATTTAATATTAAGAAAATAACTAAATCACGTTGGAAAACCTTTTTTTATTTTATTAATGAATAATTGTTGTCTCTTTATTTCGTTAATTGTTTTACAAAATTGAAATAAGCCTGCTAATATTTTAATTTATATTTTTAAATATTTGTCCCAGGTTTTTTAATTATTGCAATTAAATTTATTCATGTGATCGTTCAAACATTTACGTATTTTCGATTTAAAAGTAGAAAAGTTCTTAATTAAAAAAAAAAAATTCCGTAATCTAATGGAAATTGATTTAGCTTTTATTCAACAACGACTTAATTTACTTTGACAAATATATAAATTGAATGATTCTCTATGTCCCTTTTCGCTGAATTTTCCAGACCTTCTCAGAAATCAATACTTTAATAGTAGATAACGAGTAAAAATATATACATGAGAATGTATTTGAACAAGAAAATTCTTTACTAATTAAATGTTATATAATCACAGTGATTGAATCTTTAATTAGTTTGTCTGTATACACTTGTCCAGTTATTTCTTGGAAAATTAATTTTATCGTTAATAATAGATTCGTAAAAATGAAAATAAATTTTGTGTCTCTCATTTTATTCCCCGATATTTTTTTTATTAACTTATACAGTTTTATTTCATTATTAAAAGTGTTATAAAAAGAAAAAAACTGAAAAAAAATTTTAAACTAGAGTTCCTACTCGATTCAAAAATCAAACTTTAAGCGCCACGACTAATAATAACTCAATCGATTTCAACAAAAAATTAGGAGATTCGAAAAGAACTACACAACTTTAAAAGTTATAAACATTTATTTAGTTAACTAACAGATTAGGTTGAGGTCTAATTTCATAGAAAAACACATTATGTTTTGACTCACGTAGTTCATTAGTACTTTCTTTCTTTTTCCTGTTTAGCCTCCGGTAACTACCGTTTAGATAATTCTTCAGAGGATGAATGAGGATGATATGTATGACTGTAAATGAAGTGTAGTCTTGTACATTCTCAGTTCGACCATTATTACATTAGTAATAATGGTCGACCATTAGTTCATTAGTACTGAATTCTGTATATATTCACTGATCAGAACGTGCTCGCTGTGTATTTTGGTCTCACGATTTGCAGTCAGCAACTGCAGTTTGACATAATTTTCGTAGAGATAATGGTAGGAAGCCTCCTAGTAGGCAAACGATTTACTCTTGGCACCAAACTTTCGTCGAGACAGATTGTTCTGTTATTGCGGAGGAATTTTTTGGGCCCTCCGGAAGATCAGAACTTTCCGGTGATGAAAGGGGGACCCCGATGGTGGGGGGGCCTGCAAGGGTCCCAATCTAGAGTCGGGTTTAGTTACCGCCACGACTCATAGGTACGGCTGAGGTAACGCCTTCCAGATGAATGCCAGCCGCCCCGTAGGAGTGTAAAAAAAAAGAAAGGTTGTTCTATTAAACACACAAAATCACCAGGACGTCCCCACGCGTTCCGGAAGCTGCTGTCAACCACTAAGAGAAAGCTTTGCACGTATTCCAAAGAAATCAACTCGACGTGCGTCACGTGAGACTGGCGTTCTGCAAATGAATGTATGGCGCGTATTACTTAAAAGATTACACTTGACACCGTACAAAGTAACCGTGGTTCAACGCATAACAGATGACAAATTGAAGTTTTGTGTAGAAATGACGGATAGAATATCGGAAAACGATACGTTTTTAACAATGTAATTTTTAGTGATGAGTTAATGTTTCACATCAGCGGCCAGATGAAAACCCATAACTACCGAATACGGGGTAGCAAAACCCCTCATGAAACTTTACAGCGCATTCGTGATAGCCCTAATTTCAATGTTTTTCTGCCCTAATCAAACAAAGACTACATCCGTTCTTCTTCCAGGAGGCAATTGTAAATGGTAGGGGCAGAGAGGTTTCGTACGTAACCGACTTTGTGACACGGATACTCCGGCACAAAGCCGAGGATGATGTGTGGCGAGGGGTTGAGGGACAGCCCCCTACGGGGCTGTCGTTCGTCTGTGCTTGCACGGATGGGCGGTAGCGATAAGTCACGTGGGACACTCTCATCCCTTCCCGAAAAAGACCGAGACTCGGTGTAAGCGCCCTGCACAGGCTGCTCTCGCTAACGGCGTTGGCATCAAGATCGAGTCCCGGCTTCTGGGGCGGGTTCCTGGAACGACATAGTCGGGCTTGGATACCCCGCCCTAGGGGTTAGAGGCAGGCGGTGAAAAGATCTAACCGGCGGGCTGACCTGTCGGACTAGACTTACGACCGGCGGACGGGGAGGTCCGTTTGAGTAGTCAACGCCCTGGGCTGTGCTTTCCTTTGTTGTGGATCCGGTCGGGGGAGTAGTAGGGTGAAAAAAAATGTAAACGGTGTAGTTTATCAGGACGTGTTTCAGGATTTTCTAATTCATCAGACGATGATGACCAAGATGAAAGCAATTACCTAGAAGTGCGAGATTTTCTTGATACTCGATTTACGGATCGGTCGTGAAGGTCCAATCGTAATGGCCACCTCGCTCCCCAGATTTGACCCCGATACATTTTTTCTTGTGGGGTTTCATTAAAGATCGGGTTTATGCACCGACATTTCCCGCCGATCTTGCTCGGCTAAGACTTCGAGTTAACGCCGAAGCTGCAGCGGAAACGTTCGACTTTCTGGCTACAGTCTGGAACGAGATAGACTTCAGTTGAAATATACAAGATAATGGAAGCCATATCGAATCAAAGTGAATGTCGGGTGACAAACTTGATGCGCTTTTCTATGAAATGAGACCTGAACCGAATCTGTAAGTTATCTAAATAAATTTTTAGATGCCTTTGAATTTGTGAAGTCCTTTTTTAATCACTCGTTATAGCTTTAGACGTATAGAGGAGTACAGTAATTTTATTCTTAGACCCGAGTGAATCAATTTCCTTTTTCTCAATTTCTTTTTTAATTTCATAGACCTAAGATACGCTACAACGCTACAACGCTACAACGTTGTGTAACATACGTCACGACCAGAAAAACGCCGATTCCTTATGGATCATTCAGGGATTCTTATAGAGTTTGAAATAAACTCGGAGATCTTCAAAACGCCATTAACTTGGTTCAACCTTAAAATGTTCAAAAATAATTCCTTTTATCAGTTCTATTACTTTTGAATTTTTATCACAGTTTCCGAGATGAGATACTTCCTGCGTCTCAATATTACAATTTCAAATGAAACTACGTTTTATTTCAAAAATTACCCCCTACTTACTAATATATGGAAAAGACAATCCGCATTGTGTTCCAATTAATCAGGAAAAATGAAATTAGTTCTTCAGGAATCTTTGATGTATTTGAAACCACATTACTTTCTTTTCTTAGATTTTAACGATCCTCATTTCGGTAATAATGGTCATCAGGGATTCTTATAGAGTTTGAAATAAACTCGGAGATCTTCAAAACGCCATTAACTTGGTTCAACCTTAAAATGTTCAAAAATAATTCCTTTTATCAGTTCTATTACTTTTGAATTTTTATCACAGTTTCCGAGATGAGATACTTCCTGCGTCTCAATATTACAATTTCAAATGAAACTACGTTTTATTTGAAACCACATTACTTTCTTTTCTTAGATTTTAACGATCCTCATTTCGGTAATAATGAATAGATTTTTTTATTCTCTTCGGTCCATAACGAAACATTATATAAATTACGCCATTATAAGATGAATTTTATAAACATAAAAAAATAGATGTGAATTAAAGTTTATATTAATTATTTAAAATATAAAGTTAAATTAATTTTAAAAATTGCATTATTATCTTTAAAAATTCATTGACAGTGTAATGAAATGCTATTTCTATAAAAAAAAAAATATTTTAATTATATTTTAGATAAATTGTTGGGAAACCTTTTTTTGAATGCTTTAGTATTTTCCTGAAAATTGCTACGAAAGCGTAATAATGAACTTTCTTATAAGCTAGAGTATCGCGTCGAGTTGTTCAAAAACAGTTTCATTATCCGACTTGGTAGCAGTGGACATTGATAATTTTTTTTAATAATTGATGACCGTTCTTTTCAGAAAAGATTACGCATACATAAATAAAACCGCAAGGATTAGTTAATATATTTAGTTTTCTAAATATAAGTCGACGCGATTCATACTTCTACAGACGCCAAACGACGACTTGAGAGCCCATTTTTGTATCTTAAAATCTCTTTTATATTTTTTGAGGTGGCTCCAAGAAATGACATTATACTCGTAATTTAGACGGGATAAATATTTACTACCGATGATAATCTTATCATTTTATTATGGCGATTCAAAGGAAAATCGCACGGTAGGATTTTGTCGACAAATGAAATCGATTTATTATCACAAAAGAAGAGTTGTCACCTAAAAAAACGCTAAAAAGTTTCTCTTTACGAGGAAGAAAAATACTTAATGTTATCATTAACGGGAATTTTATCCGAGCTATTAGCAATGTTTAGTCTTCTTCTACCTCTCTCTATTTCCGTTTAGCATCCGTAACTACCGCGAGGTATTACTTCAGAGGATGAATGAATATGTACGAATGTAGGTGAGGTGTAATCTTGTACGGTTTCAGATCGACCGCTCCTGAGAAGTGTGGTTAATTGAAACCCGATCGCAAAAGAACGCCCGTATCCACGATCTAGTACTCAAATTCATATAAAAGTAAATTGCTTTACTAGGATTTGAACCTTAGAACTCTCTACTTCGAAATCGGTGATTTGCGATGACGAGTTAACCGCTAGAACAGCCCGGTGAGCTAAATAAAGAAAACCGGGACGAAATATGTAATAATAACACCGATACTATAGATACATTAGTAACGAATTTTTTTAATAAATTTAAACAAATATAAATAGATTATTAAAATATCACATAAAAATGAACCGCTAAAACAACGGTTCATTCCGAACACGGTAGCTGCTATGAAAGAAAGAGATAAAATGCACCGTAAATTATTAAAGCGACATTTTAAAACGAAACTAAAAGATTATTATAAGAAATATAGGAACATATTTAACGATATAATAAAGAAAGAGAAAATTGATTTAAATTCTAACTAAATAAAAGCAATGATCAGAAAATTAACGTAATAAATTAAATATTAAATACTTTACAAAAGTAGAAGTAAATTATGCAAATGCGATACTAAAAAATACAAATAACTTAAATTTGCCTCTTTCATTAAACCCACCCTCTATTAATACCCTGTTTCTTAACCCGACAAATATTACTGAAATATCAAATGTAATAACAAATTGTAGAAATAACTCGTCGCCTGGAATCGATAGCTTTAATGCTTTTTGCTTAAAACAAATAAGTAATTGCATAGTAAAACCGCTTGAACACATAATAAATAGATGTTTTATTGAGGGAAATTTCCTACTAAATTTAAAATACCCAAAATAATCGCAATACATAAATCGGGAGATAAAAAAAACCCGGAAAATTACAGCTCTATAATTCTGTTAGTGGAGGTGACCTTCGGATTGCCTGCGTTTGAGGCAGGCAATACAAGACCGAGTCCCGGCTTCCAGGGTAGGGTCGCTGGCCACGACTTTGTCGGACCTGGTGGCTTTGCACCGGGGTAAGAGGCAGGGCAAGGAAATTAAGATCCTACCGGCGGGCCTGCCTGTCAAGCCGGACTTACAGCCGGTAGGCGGGTAGGCTCGTTAGAGTATTAGACGCTCCCCCGGGTTGTGTTTATTCTTTACGTGGATCCGGCCCGGAGGAGGAGATGAAAAAAAAAAAATTGAGAAAATATTAAAAACGAATTATAAATTTTCTCGATAAAAACAATAAGCTAAATATAAATGAAGTGTAATCATGTACGGTCTCAGGTCGACCGCTCCTAACCCACCGGGTTGGTCCAGTGGTTAACGCGTCTTCCCAAATCAGCTGATTTGGAAGTCGAGAGTTCCAGCGTTCAAGTCCTAGTAAAGCCAGTTATTTTTACACGGATTTGAATACTAGATCGTGGATACCGGTGTTCTTTGGCGGTCGGGTTTTTCAATTAACCACACATCTCAGGAATGCTCGAACCGACTACAAGACTACACTCGTACATTTTACAATTTACACTCATACATATCATCCTCTGAAGAATTATCTAAACGGTAGTTACCGGTGGCTAAACAGGAAAAAGAAAGAAAGAAGGTTGACCACTCCTGAGAAATGTGATTAATTGAAACCCAACCGCAAAAGAACACCGGTATCCACGATAGTACTCAAATACATATAATCTTATATGGATTTATATAAAGTAAGTACCTTTGCTGGGATTTGAACCTTAGAACTCTCGACTTCGAAATCAGCTGATTGGCGGTGACTAGTTAAGCATTAGACCAGCCCAGTGGGCCGTGTTTATTCTACCTTTTTTTAACCTCCAGGACCACCGTTAGGTATTGCTTCAAAGGATGAGATGAATGATAAGTTTTTTAGCGAGTAAAAATGCCATGTCCAACCGGGATTCGAACCCGTGACCTCCGGATAAAAGGCAGAGACGGTACCGCTCGCGCCACATACTAGGCTCCGCCGGCATCTTACTCTACCTGAGAATATATTTAATAACTCTATTGTTCCAGGTTTTATACGAAAAAATTACGTTACGATAAAACAATTACGTCATAATCATTTATCGTTCTTTCACGGGGTCCAATGCTAGTCGGTATAAGTAAAATCCTGCGTTGTCATCACGGCTTTTATTTCGAAATAAAGGACATGATTTTTTCTAAAATATCTGGAGATGACCTAAATTGGTTTGATCTGATGCAAATAAGCTGCTAAGAGTCACCTTGGATGCCTTTTTTATATTTCCATGAAAATGATTTTTGAGAAAAACGTGAAGTCGTGCATGAACATACTGGAAAATAGCTTTCTTGTCACGGCCCTATATACTGGACCGATATATTTTTATGTTATTTATAGTGGAAATATTAAAAATGAATCTCGTTCGATGAGATTTTAAAGAAAATATCAAGTCGTCTAAAACTTTTTGAGTCTTTGGAGACTCATTGGAGACAAAAAATGGAGCATTTATTGTTATTGGAAAATAACATTATGAAACCGTATATTATTCATCAATTTTTTTTATAAACTGGAATTTTTCCGGCATCACCACAATCCCGTCGCTGTACAAGTTCTCTGTTTTCTGGTCAAAACGTTTTTTGACATGCGGTCTTTATACGCCTTGTTTGAAACTAATTTAACATTTTTCAAAGAGTTCTGGGAAGTCTGAAACAACAGTCTGACTGTGCCAGATCCGGGCTATACGATGGATTCATTAAAACCACCCGGTCACGTCAAGTTCTCTCGATTTCTGACGGATCGATAAAACTGAATGCCGGCTGGTGTTATCAGCGCGGTATACGACGACGCTCTTTCAGTTGACCGGTTCAGACCGTTTCTTTTGAATCGTTAAGTGTAATCGCATTAATCGTCAACAGTACAGGTTTAAGTCTACGAATCTCCCTGGCGGCAGAAACTCGTGATGCGCGATACTTTTAGATCCCGTCAAACGCGCAGAATAACCTTCCTGGACGTCAGTATGGGCTTTGCCACATATTTTGGAGCTTCTCCTCGCTTAAACCGCGATATTTTTCGCACATATTTGTCGTAGGTTAACCGCTTTTCACCACACGTGATCGACCGCTTCAGAAACGGCACGATGTCGTTACGTTCCAGTAGATTTTCGCAGATGGAAATTCGATCGCGTAAATTTTTCCGAGTAAATAGCGAGACGCCAAAACGTTGAGATTTTTTTGTAGCCGGCTTTCTCGAAACGGTTTAACACTGTTTGACGATGTAC
Organism: Lycorma delicatula; assembly: GCF_047948215.1. Taxonomy (NCBI): domain Eukaryota; kingdom Metazoa; phylum Arthropoda; class Insecta; order Hemiptera; family Fulgoridae; genus Lycorma; species Lycorma delicatula. The sequence goes on along the minus strand of NC_134466.1, from coordinate 74,857,715 downwards.
GTTTAGGTCATTGCCGATGTCATACGTGCCGGTCTTCATAGATTTTTGTCAGAATACGCTAACGGTATCTCGCGTGCAAAAGGCTCAATTATTTCTAACCTATCTATTATTTGAAAGGTAAATATTTTGTTTCAGATTTTAGGTCGATTAAAGATGAGCGATTTTTTTTCTTTTAGAAATGGAAAAGTTACTTTTGGAGTCCCTAGGTGATCGTTAGGTCATATTAGAAATATTTAAATTTTCGTCATTTTGACGCTTCAGGAAGCGTTTTTGACGTTTCTCGATGTAGCGGTGCTAATGTTTGTTAAAGAATGTGGAAGTGGCATCGATAAAATATTTATTTATGAAAAATTCGATTGTTTATAATAAAAATAAAAACTGAAGAAAATTAAACCAAAACATCTAAGTCTGTTCTTATTGTTTAAATAAATGATAAAAATATAATAAAAATTTCAAATAATAACTTACTATCGATAATCAGTAAATGAAATAAGTTTTTTTCATTTCGCATTACACAACACAACAATTTTAATTGAAAAAATAACAGAAATTTATATACCGATGAATCAAAATCGCTAATTAAAATATTATCATTTAATTTCCAACTTTTTCAGTCCTCGCTGTCAAATTAGGCGCTAATCAAACTTACTGAAATAAAGCTAAAATTTATTTATTTTTGACGTAATTGTTTTGCGGTTTCATGCTGTATTAATAATGAATGAGCTTTCTAAAATCAATGGGGTTTATTTCTAGCATAAATGTTAATTTATTAACCGAATAAAATATGAGTAAACCGATTAGTATTTCAATATTTAATAAACTTTCTTTTCTTTGTGAAACGTTAATTTAAAAAGTTTAATGAATATTGCGAACGACTGCAGGTTACTAAATTTTAATACCTCGGAAAATATTTAATTAATGACTTATACAACTCTTACTGTTAACATTCTTGTTTATAGATAAAAAAAATTACTATATTTACTCGACTAACCCCCAGAACATATGTGAAATCCGATTTTTTTGGGGTTGAAAAAATTCAGCTTATATTTAGGTAGAGTTAATTAGTCAATAAAAATAAATAACTACAGATTATCATCCTAATAATTATATATTTTAAACTTAAATGAGAGCTTGGTTATTATTATTATTATTATTATTATTATTATTATTATTATTTATTTATTTATTTATTTATTATTAAACACTTTTTGCTTGTAATAATTTTACTTTTATATTTGTATAACTAAAACTCTGATGTGGACACCACATGACTTCCTTGTACGCCTATTAAATTACATATACATATTTTTTTAAATGAAAAGTACATAGAATTTTTTTGTCATTAATAACTTCTGTTAATAAATCAAAATATTTAATTTTAAAAAAAAGTTAAAAAAGATATGAAGTTGGATTTGAACCGATGTGCTTCCCCTTGTAAGATCCAAATATTTCATTAATTAAAACTTTATTTGCAATAAAACTGGAACCGATGAATATAACCATTTATGATGTATCGTTGAGAAACTCTCAATGAGAGCTCAAGCACTGAGAAATTTTTTTTATCGGATTCGAAAGCCCGAAATTTTTGTATTTTTTTAAAGTAAATTTCATCCTTGCAGTCTTCATCCTAACCCACCGGGTCGGTCTAGCGGTGAACGCGTCTTCCCAAATCAGCTGATTTGGAAGTCGAGAGTTACAGCGTTCAAGTCCTAGTAAAGCCGGTTATTTTTACACGGATTTGAATACTAGATCGTGAATACCGGTGTTCTTTGGCGGTTGGGTTTCAATTAACCATACATCTCTGGTATGGTCGAAGTGAGATCGTACAAGACTACACTTCATTTACACTCATACATATCATCCTCATTCATCCTGTGAAGAATTATCTAAACGGTAGTTACCGGAGGCTAAACAGGAAAAAGAAAGAAAGAAAAATCTTGATCCTAACAGTTCAGCTTGACTTTTTGATAAATTTAAAACCTTAACAAAGTCATTTACTTCACCTTGTGATATAAGATGTGGTTTATCGGAAGATAATTTAAAATCAAAATCATTGTTATCTTCTTCAGTACTCCTGTTTCTTCATCGCTGTTTTCGAAATAACATTCACAGGTGGCTCAGGAACTGGAATATTTTCAGTGCAAAGTACAGGCCTGGTTGCAGATTGCAATGAATGGTATTTTACAATATGTTAAGATTTTTTAGAAATTCCAGACACATTTGTTAAACAAAAGTAACAATCGGTTACATGATCCTTTCGTTCATACCAAACCGTAGGTACACCTATCGGTAAAGCCTTCCGTGTACCTTTCAGCCATCCTCTTAAATATACAGAACAATTAGTGCATACTATATGAGGAGCCCATGTTTTATTCTGATCACCAATTTTACACTGAAAGTGCAAATGATATGTTTTTTTCTATTTGATTTTACGGTAAACTCACCACATACATCACAAAAGGCATCCGACATCATTTACACAATTTCGAGGCATTATGACAGTGCACTGTTAACAAACTTAAAGACGGCAATAAGACCGAACAAAATTAATTCGTTCCTAAATCTAATACAAACAACACAGTTGTGTTTTCAGATACATGTTTTGACCTGTACAGATAATCTGGTCCGTGAAGGCTCACTCTTTAGTATTAGATATGATGTCATAATACGTGACTACGATATGATTTAACTCTTTGTCCGGTATTGTTTATTTATAGCTTACAAATTATGTTAAAAAAGTTAGACGATAAAAAATGAGCTTAAAATGCTAACTAACTATACGTTGAAAAATGAAAAAAATCCTTTAATTAAAATTTAAACTTTTTGCAAAAACTGTGGGTGATAGAAAGATACTTAGTTTATATTCGTTTTCAGCATCAGAAAACAGATTAAAATCATGTATCACATCTTAGGAAACAAAAATTATGTTTATTAGTGTTATCAATACATCTGTTGCTAAAAAAGGTCATAATATGAAAATAGGTAATGCAAAACGTGTTTCCTTGATTTTTTCTATTTATTCCTATATTCTTTAGTAAAAATATCGAATTAAAACATACATTCAATGAAAAAAACCAATTTTCATCACGTTGAAAAGTTAAAAACTTGATATAATGTTGAATGCTAAAATAAAGACAATACGAGCTATGATGAAATAATATAAGGTGAAAATTACTTTCAAAAAAAATATATAATTGAAGAAAAGATGTTGAATGACTAATAAGTCAACATGCAATATAAACGATAATAGATGATATATTTGCGACAGCAAATTTATCCAAAATTATGATAGTGACTAGAGACCGGATTATATGCAACATAAAAAACTCGAATTATGTATGCAAATATGCATGAAAAATTCTTAAAATATGCATGAAAAGTGTCAAAATATGCAACTTTAAATAATAAAAAAAATAGTTATTTTAATTTTTTTATTTCAAAATCAGGATACAATTAGCAAGTAGTTGAATAACAGATCGATAAATTCGATAATTAACGATTATTTAACATTTTGTTACTTTCGTAAACATAAAAAATCAGAGGTACTGTTCCACGGCTACTAAGTGCGCTCTAAGAGCCGTGCGCTAATAGGTTTGGCCTGGTGGGTATCCTTTTGTACGACTCTTACCATACGGTTTACAATTTCATTGTTTTTTTTTTTATTTTCTTTTAAATTTTATTATTTCAAGTACATTATCAAGTTTTTTTACGCTACCTAGTAATATCAAGTACTGCTACCTAGCGGCGCGATTCGTAAACCCACCTTTTTGATGACAAAGTGACATATTCGAGTCCCGCGGTTCATCAAACGGAAGAAAAAAACGTTGTCTAACATAATTCGTGGTATTTTTTTAAAAGTATTCTTTATTAAAAATCTAATCGAACTGAAATATGAATATCATATTTTCATGTTTGTTTTTTTTTATTTTTTCCCCATTTTCATTTCACTTTTAGGTTAGGTCATATTTAGAAAACTTTCTTTCTTTTCCTGTTTTTTAGCCTCCGGTAACTACCGTTTAGATAATACTTCGGAGGATGAATGAGGATGATATGTATGAGTGTAAATGAAGTGCAGTCTTGTACATTCTCAGTTCGACCGTTCCTCAGATGTGTGGTTAATTGAAACCCGACCGCCAAAGAACACCGGTATCCACGATGTAGTATTCAAATACGTGTAAAAATAATTGGCTTTACTAGGACTTGAACGCTGGAACTCTCGACTTCCAAATCAGCTGATTTGGGAAGACGCGTTCACCGCTAGACCAACCCGGTGGGTTCATATTTAGAAAACTGTAAACATAATTCGTTGACTTCGCCGTGCCGTCCAGTTCTGCGGACTCTTACCGGCGAAGTTCTAAAAAACTTCTTGAAAATAATATTATGCTTACAAAACGTTCACTTAAAAATCAAATACAAAATATCATGGCTGCCATTTAACAGTCAGCAGACATCGAATAAAACCCCACGGGTTAGTCTAGTGGTGAACTCATTGTAAATAAACTGTTTTCGAAGTCGAGAGTTCTAAGGTTCAAAACCTAGTAAAAGCAGTTATTTTTATAGTGATTTAAATAATAGATCGTGGATATTGGTGTTCTTTGGTGGTCGGGTTTCAGTTAACCACACATTTTAGGAATGGTCGGTCTGGAGGCTAAAACGGAAAAGAAACACAACGAAGAAGATGTAAAACAATGTCAAAAAAAGTTAAAAAGCATTTTTTTCATTTATTTGTTAAATTAATATACTGATTTTCCCGTTTATAATTTTCCTTGGTGTCCGGTGATTAACCGGTTGGCAGTTTGAGATGAATTTTAACTGAAAATTTAGTAAACATTTTTTCGTGTACCTTAACCTCCAATCTAGAGAGAGAGAGAGATGAAATCGATTCAGTAGTTTTTGAGAAAAATGATAATAGACATAAACACATACACACACACACACACGCGCGCGCGCACACACACACACACACACACACACACATAAAAACCTCTTATCCTAAACGCATATACCGTCTCTATTAATAATTGGTGTCGTTAAATATTGGAGTAATATTTGTATAAATATTAACCTTCAATATTTTCATAATAAATTACACAATTAAATATAATAATTTTTAAAGTCTGGAAAATTGAATAAGAGATAAATACAACATCTACTTTTCTAATCGTTTAAACGTGTCCTTACTCTAGGAATCCAACCATGGCAACTGTGCAACAGTGAGCAATTTTTCCAGTTTTATAATAGTTCAACGATAACGGTAATAATTCTGTCTTTATGTTCAGTAGTTTGGGTACGATTAACCCGCTGAGTTGGTTTAGTGTTGAGCGCGTCTTCCCAACTCAGCTGATTTGGAAGTCGAGAGTTCCAGCGTTCAAGTCCTAGTAAAGGCAGGTACTTTTATACGGATTTAAATACTAGATCGTGGATACCGTTGTTCTTTGGCGGTCGGGTTTCAATTAAACACACATCTCAAGAATGGTCGAACTGACACTGTACAAGACTACACTTCATTTACACTTCCACATATCATCCTGTTAATTAATACCTGAACGGTAATCCCGGAGGCTAAACAGGGAAAAGAAAAAAAGAATGAAAGTTTGGGTACGATTATCGAAAAATAAATTCCGCAAAACGGGAGACGATATGATGTTTGTTGTTATCGGGCCTCTAGCCACAGCCTTTCGATATCTTAAATACGAGTGCCAGTAGCGGGGGTCACAGAAACTATATGTACGGTGAAACGTTATATTTTTAAAACTTTCAAATTTCAGGTAATTATAAGATCGTAAACAGTCACTGTTACCTGTACTGCTCGTCAGAATGTGTTTCTTAATAATTGTTACTACTAAAGATCGATTGGAACTAGATAATAATTTATAGATTTGTAGTCTACGGTATAAATAAAAGCCAATCTTTGTCGATAATTCAACCTCGATTGTATTTGTGCCGACCACATTTTACGACTTTACCAGGTCTTCCACGATTCCTTTTATTTGTTACAACAATGTATACATACAAATCACCTAAATATTAGCGACGATTAGTGAAATTAAGGAATCGTATGTTAAGAACAAATAGACTGTTGTCGACGGTATTGTTTTACAAAATGCTATTGACCGACATGTAACTCCGCGAGACAAGTTTTAGTGAAAGAATCAAATGTATATATTTTGACATATTTTACAGAGTGTTTTATTATTTGTTTTATTTTCTTCAACACCTGTATATTATAACACGATAAAAACTATCGTGTAAATCCATAAAGTTTCCATACTTCCGACACGATGGCTTAGTTTTAATAGGTTCGTTAAACCCCCTTTTAAACATGTCGGACTAAGGCTTATACCGCTAAATTCCCGGTTAATTCGCAACGCTCCCAAGAAAAATCTTTATTACAACAATTTCATGTAGCCGTAATCGCTAATAAACTAAACGTACATTTTCCGAACCGTCCGGCAGGCTTTTCTCTTTCATTATGTTCTTCGATATTTTAAGATAAAATTCTGTGCACGGCTGATGTCGGATTTCCGATATTTATTATTAGTTTCAATATATATTAAATAAAGAAAGAAAGTCGAACAATTAAACAAGGAAAAATTAAAAGCGATACCTTATAGCGTACAACATTCATTATCGTATTAAGATCGGTAGATTATAAAGGAAATTACACCGACTCGATCAGGAATTGGAGATCTATTATACTGGAAGGATAAAAGAATAAAAAAAATTATTTACCTCGATCAAACAAGGGAATCCGGGGGTAAAAAAATCGTTAGTGGAACTGTACGATTTTTTTTAAAAACGACTAAAGAGAAAATCAGTTCTCATATCTATAAATAAAAATAATACACGTCCGACAGAGCGGTAAATATATAAAGAATATTTACACGCCACAACTAAGGGTAGGTCCTTGTACAGATTTATACAGAACTTGGTAGGATGGTACGCCTCTGATTCGTTTTTAAGGGCAACGGGAGCCCCAAGTGCTCTCCAACTACGCGAATTTGAACCGATATTTGTGTCGGTTCCACCTGGCAGCTGATGAGCTGTGCGTCTGTTAGAAGGTCCAGTCGAACGAACACATGATGCTCGACTACCGAGCTTTTCAGGGAGGGGGCAGAACTCTGGCCATGGTGTAGAGCACCCTGCTTATTCCGTTCACGCGGTTAGATAAGCTCTAGAAACTAATTAGGATATTGGTCGCCAAACAGTTTTGAGACACAGTAGCCGTTTGTGGCACGGATATTCGGTCTTATGTTTTAGAGCGACCGAATAGGGTGGCGGTGGTGGTAGTGGTGGAGGTGGTGGTGGTGGGAGTAATGCCAGATAAACAAATATAAAGAATATAATATAAATAAAAAGGTACAGGAAAAAATATAGACGGCGTTAATGGAAATCGATACTACAATATATGTTGAACTAAAGTGCAGAGGATGCGTATTTTCTTTATTTCCATTAGTTTTTTGTGCAGCTTTCTATATAATGTTACAATTTTTTTAAATTTTTCTATAAAACAGAATCCGGTAAATCTAAATTTTATATATTTATTTTTAATAAATTATTTGAAAAATATATTTTGTTTTTTAATGTTAAAAGTCTTCTTTTATCGTCAATTTTGTTTTTTTTTTTTAACGACAAAGGAGCTTTATAAAGCCTTTCTTCATCATTGGTGTCAGTTTTTTTACTTTATTTCTATTAGAAAGAGTAATTCTATCGACTTGTTTGGTAGAGACGGCTATAGTTATTTATTATTCTGTAAGAATAATTTTTTTTTTTTAACCGATTGCTAAAATTTCCATTCGTGTAGAAATTAAATTAATGTACGGATGATTTGTTCTCTGTTACCGATCAGATATTAATTAACACAAAACAAACGCGCGCTAACCTTAACAACCGATAACCGTTTGTTTGTTCGACAAACTGACAGAAAGTAAATTATACATTACTAACAAACGTGGTAACCATTTCACTGGAAAATACTGTACATCTTTGTGGTATGACGGGTATATATCGTACATTGTTTGTTCTTCTATTGTGATATTTAGAAATTTCTTCATTGAAAATTCAAGGGAAAAATTTAATTAAAAAGAATTTAAAACTGTAGTAATAATAATAATAATAGGAAATACAATTTTTTTCATCATTTTTAAAATAAGGCATGAGTTTTTGCGTAAAAAATACCAAGCCTAATTGGGTATTTTAACTCAGCACTTTACAGTTGACTACCACTCGGTCACGAAGAAAGGAAAAATTAATTGTATATATATATATATATATATATCGTCATCACCCAACCCGCAATTAGGTGAATTTCAACTGGACCATGTTGCGATAACCGCAAGAAACAAGAAATAAATCTTAAACGTCAAAGTAAAGGGAGGGATTAACATAGATTCAGAGCATTACCTTACTGAAATAAAAGTGAAGTTTCAACCTAATAAACCTGCTGCTCGCCCTCCCGGAAAGCCAAGGTTAGACAGGACAAATTAGGATTAAAAGTTGAAAAATACCAAGAAAACCTGAAAAGTTCAAAAATGGGAAGACGAATCTTACAGCCTAAGAAGTAACGAAGCACTTTATAAAGGGAACAACGAACCGCTGACGTCGACGATGAGAAAACGAAGGGTCAAGTTCTACGGTCGTATACTCAGGATGTCGGATGATAGGTTAACGAATCGCGTCTTTAGTTTTTGGGTAGTCGAAGTTAAGAAGGACCTCGGCGAACTACAACTGAACGAAGGCGATGAGTGTAACAGAACTGAGTTTAGAGGTAAAATTAATAAACACATTTTCCGGAAACTTACAGATAAGACTAGAACTGGGAGGCAGTGGACTGATGAACAAAAACAAGTTAAACGAGACGAAATGAAATTGTACTGGGAATACGGACGGATGACATCTGTTGTGCAAAAAGTTCAACGCGGTCCAAAGAGACCATAACGAAAAATAATATATATATACATTTTTTTTTTTTTTTTTTTTTTTTAGTAAATCATACTTATTACACTTAAACTCGAAACTTGGAAGTTTGAATATGGAATGGAAATTCTATAATGTCTGAAAAATGCTATACCTGATTAAGGATTAGTACTAATTAATAATTATCTTATGTCGTCTAGAATGAAAAAGTAAGTTATTGATATATCTGTCAGTCGATGTACATTTTTGTAACTAATTATAACCGATTATATTATCTTTATCGCATTAATTTTAAAATCCGGTTACGTTAAATATTAATTAATTTAGATTTTATAGGTACATTTTGTGCGATTTTATTAATCTTTTTAATTAAAAATAAAAATCAATGTAGTAACGTAAAGTAATGTAAGTAACGTAAAAAATTTAAAACAATAATCAGATTTTATTTTTAATATCTTTTCACTCTTTATAAATGATCTTCTAATTTAATTTACGAATTACTCTTCAAACAGATGTAACAATCGTCCATAGTGTTAACTGAACTACGTCGGTATATATTTAAATTTATATATTACAAAATTGTTTAATAGAGTGATTAGTTTGTACTTGATGTGTTATAGAGATTAAGGCTAGTATAAAGGATAACAGAAGATAAAATAGAGGATATTAGAGAAGGGGTGAGGAGGAATATAATATTTAATAGGATGCCAAATTATACCGATAGGAAGAGAGCTGGAAACGAACAAGCGCGTGGGTATTTAATCGGGAAAGAATTTGACGTAACGAAAAGTACTGAATGACAATAATGTAGACTGGAAACATAGAAAATCAGTAAAGGAAATATAACTGAAATAGGTAATTGTAGTTACAGAAAATAATGAGGAAACAGAAAAAACGGGGTTCGAAAGGGCTATAAAAAAGGGTTTTTTATTACCCGATACTTTTTAACAAATCCTGAAAAATGGACAGAAAAAAGATAAAGGTAACACGAATTTTAGCGAGAGGAAAAAAGAGTCAAGTATACAGAGTGTTCCGGAGTATTCGCCGAACTTCAAGATGACAAAACGAGTAAAAAAAATTCTTATCAACAAACGTCCTATTTTGCTTTGTTTTCCTTCTGGACGCCATTTTGTGATTTTCAGCAAAAAAATTATTTCTCAGGAATGAGTAAACCTAATTTAATTATATCTGCCGAAAAGTTTTATTAATTTACTATTATTAATAATTTTAATTATATTTACTGGAGGAAATAAAAAACAACCAAAAAATTATCAGCTTGCATTACGGTCCGCAAGCGTACTGCTGGATTAAATGTCTGCAATAACTCGTTTGATTGTCGACGGAATTTTGCAAATGAGGTATTATTTCATTCAAAATAAATGCTTAATAAACGTCGTATATGTAAACATTTTATCAAAAAAATACTTACAAAGATATTAAAAATTAAAAAATTAATATGGCCGCCGTTTGGAAATTCTTGAAGGTGACGTTTTCAAATTTTTTTTGTAGAATAAGACGCTAGTCTTAGTTTGCCATTCGTTTGATAAACGATAAGAGTTACTCTCACCTTATGATCGAGTAAAAAACAAAGAATACGATCGGTTGGAAATTTGTGCCCGATAATGATAAGAATTATGAGGGTTATTTTTTTTTTCATGAACCGATCGGTCACGAAATTAAAACCACAGTGAAAATAAAAAAAAATGTTATTTGTAACAAGTACTTACATTATTATGCTATTTCTCTACATAGTCGCCGCTCCGATTTAGACATTTGTCGTAGCGTGGTACTAACTTTTCAATACCCTCGTCATAGAACGGAGCCGCCTGTGTTTTCAGCCGTGTTGTTACGCCGGTCTGCAGCTCGATGTCTGTGCCAAAATGTTGTCCTCCTAGCCGGCGTTTCATGTGAGCGAATCGGTGAAAATCGGATGGAGCCAATTCCGGGCTGTATGGTGGCTGAATAAGAAAAGCGGAGAGGAATGTTGTCATCGGACATTGTCTTTCTCCTTAACAATCGTTGGCCGCACACTGCAGCTGTAACAAAGAAGCTCCTGAGGCGTTTTCGTTGGAAAGTCTTTGATCACCCAACAGCTCGGACTTGGCCCCATCCGATTTTCACCTCTTTGATCACATGAAATGCTGGCTAGGACAACATTTTTTTCTAGTTATTGATAAAGATTCCGATAAAAATAAAGGCTGCTATAGAAACGGTATCGATAAATTTTTAATCGTCGATTGAACGCTGATCAACGCCCGTTGAACGCGGATCTTCTTTCTTTCTTTTTTCTGTTAGCCTACCTTAATTACCTTTCAGATAATATTTCAGAGGATGAATGAAGTTGATATGTATAAGTGTAAATGAAGTGTAGTCTTGTACAGTCTCAGTTCGACCGTTCCTGAGACGTGTGGTTAATTGAAACCCGACCGCCAAAGAACACCGGTATCCACGATCTAGTATTCAAATCCGTGTAAAAATAACTGACTTTACTAGGACATGAACGCTGGAACTCTCGACTTCCAAATCTTCTTTGGGAAGACGAGTTCATCTCTAGACCATTCCAGTGGGTGCGGATCAAACGCCTATCGAACGCAACCGACTATCATAGAAAACCGATTCTCAGATTCGAGGAGCGGCTTTCTTACGCGAATAAACTAATTGTTTGATGTTTAATTTTTTTTCAATACAAATGTACCAGAGGGAGAAACAAATGATTGAAATTGACAAGCTAGATAAAAGTTTTAAACGTAAACTTGCAGCATTCCTGATGGGTTTGGATGAAGAAAATATTATTTGCTAAACGATTTAAACTAATAATATATCATCCAAGAAATTAATGAAAAACTAGATAAACCAGAAGCAAAGTCACTATCCACCACCACCACCACCTTTACCTATATCTCGCGCTTTGAACGACAAATTGATAGTTCATCGAATCGATGTTGATAGAGCAAATCAAGATTTTACTGATACAATGTTGTCCCGGTTAGAAAAACATCAAAATAGATGTGAACAACAAAGAAGTTTGTTGGGGCAAGATTCAGGTTATGACGATGAAGAAGAAGAGGAGGAAAACAATATAGCCTATTCAACAATGTTACCTCAACAAACAACATTACCGTCTGAACAAACTCAATCTGCATATGAAGGTGAAGAACCCCTTAAAATTATTAAATATACCGATATTTTGGTAGACACTCCATTTTCTGATACGCAAAATGAAGATGTTACTAGAAAAAAATATTTAGAAATGTTAAAAACAACACCAAAGTATCATCGGATCATGTATACGTTTTATTTATCTGAAATATTTAGGGGGTGGGAATTTCCAGCACCTAACTTGAAAATCCTGAAAATATTTCCGTTAAAGATTGCTGTTTATTGTTAAAAAATTGTTTTATATGAAATATTTTGGTCGCTCGGATCTGAATAAGCAAACTTTAGATACATTAAAGTATCATTAACCCTGAAAATCTTGTCGTTAATAATTAGTGATTAGTGTAAAAAATGTAATGAAAAAGTTACTATTCCATCGACCCGAATTCGGGGCTTTTAGATATATAAGAATCATTTAGATTTTTATATCAATAATTTATTTGAATGAAAATAATTTTTTTGTACATATATATGCAATTTAAAAAAAATACGAAAAAAAGAAGGCGGTATTACAGGTTCTATATTGAATAAAGCTGTAGATTTATTGCCATTTGAAGCACATTTGCCGGTCCCGGTACGAAATTAGATAAAAGATTGAAACGGGGTGATAAAAACATTAATAAATTAGACGAAGCGTGTAAGAGGCACAATATAGCGTGTTCGAAATATTCGGATAATAAAACCAAATCTCAAGCTGATAAAGCTAGCCGAAATACTTGGAAACGCGTAAACGCGCCGGATAGCAGTTTGGCTGGAAGTATTGTACGCCGCCCCGGTATGGGCCGATGCGGTTAATGTCAAGCGCAACAGAAAAAAAATAACTACCAGTCATAGGAAGTCGCTTCTGGGCGTAGTTTCGGGGTACCGAACCTTATCGTATGATGCACTGTGCGTTTCTTCCGTCGGAGATTAGAGGCAGGCAATTAAAAGATCCGGAAAGGACACGTCCCCGAGGCGAGTATACTTAATTGGATGTCCGGCTCGTGGATGTAGGGAAAAAAAGTTTGGCTGAAAGAGTAGCGGCTTACGTAGTAACTTAGGCGATGAACTTAGATCTAGCGGAACATTAAATCTTAAATCTAAATCTGGTGAAAGATTGAAATTTGGTAGTAGATTGAAACCGAAAAAGAGGTAAGAAAGGTGGCAGCGATATTTTTTTTTGTTTTAACTATTAAAAAAAAAAAAAAATATGTGTGCTTAAGACCGCACGGCCGAAGTGAAAACTTATATGGAATCGCAATAGTTTAGAATCAATATATTTTTACAAGTAGCGTATAATTTTTACATTCAATAGCCACTTTAACCTTTGACCCCTAGAACCAGTGTTTTCCACAATTATCCCCTGTTTGTAATTAAATTTTCACGCTGAAAGACTGGATTTACTGCAAAATACGTAGTAAAGCACAGGTTTGAGATGTCCCCAAAATGACAATAAAGAAATTGGCTACTGAACCTCCACGGGTTTGTTCGAATACTTTAGAGAACGGCTACTTTCAATGATGAATGTGTGTTCACATGTTGAAACAGTTGATTTACTGAAAAATTCATAGTAAAACATATGTTTTAACCGCAAACACCACGATTAACTTTAAATTTATGATGACGATGTAGGTCATCATTACTTTCAGCGATATGTGTGTAAATCATTAATCGTTATTTAATATATGCAACGATCATTATTTACGATTCAAACTTCAAAATTATTGTTGGTTTTTATAATCTAACAGCTATCCAGTTAACGCTGTAAATTTATAATGATGTTCTGCATCCATCCGTAATCATTACTTTCAGCGAAAGTTGGCGTTTGGATTTTTAATTTTTTGTAGTTGTGATAGCTAATTATTGACAGCTGATGTTATTTTATTTATATTAAATAAGAAACGGGATTTCTCAGACATATCTTTCAATTCTGTGAGAGCGAAATTCGCTCCCGCAGAATTGCAGAACCAAAATATTTCATATAAAGTAATTTTTTAACAATACATAGCAATCTTTACCAACAATATTTTCAAGGTTAATGATTTTTTAATGCATATATAAAAAATCTTCACATATGTTATCCAAACTCAATAAAAAAATATTATATGTTACACAATGAATTTAAACAATTATTTTTTTTTTATTATGAGCGATTGAGAGGGAGAATTATTGTGAATCACCGGTAGTTTTTTCTCCCACCACCCATTCTCTGCTACTACATATTATACTATATACTCGTATATATAGTCTCGCTTTATGCCTTTTTCTCTTTCATATACATATGCTAGCGTCTTGCATTACGTTAAAAATTTTGATTACGAATCAGCGATTTTTTTTCTATGTTCCCATGTAATTCGTATGTACAAAAAATTCTTACACAACGCGCCTAAAGAAGTTTTCACTTAAATAAAAAATGGATTCAATACCAAAATGCGCTTTGCACGATAATGAGTTGATTGCGTACGCAAAACAGTTAAAAATTCCACATTTTATAGGTATTTTTATGCTGGACGCTTTACCGAAAAAGTTTAGAAAAAATGAACGCGCTATAGTTAATTTAGACACCCAACGATCGCAGTACGCATTGGGTTTGTTTTAAAAAAACAATTAAAATGTAGACTATTTTGATAGTATAGGTAATGTACATCCCCGTACACAATCGATGAATTATTTCGGTGGAGAATCTAATGTAACGTATCATTATAATAGATATCAAGCCCTGATGACGAAGTAATTTGGGGGATGGGGAGCTTTGTTGAACTCCACGCTTCGAAAAAAATTAGAAGCCGTCCAAAACATGGCGTTGCGGACGATATTTGGATCACCGCGATTCGTCAGAAACGTCATTCTTCGCTACGATGCGGAACTACACACCGTATCCGTGGTGGGAGTGGCGCAGGCACGCAGACTGTTCGGGAGAGCGGCGGTGTCCGAACACGGCCATCTCCGGGACATCTGCCGAGAGGACCGTACTCCACAGGGTATAAGAAAACGGCCTCATGGCGTATTAATCGAACCAGCGTGAAGAGGCGGTACGAGAGTCAAAAAAATGATAAACCAGGCTTAGAAGCCTCTATATCGCGTAACCTATAAATGGAAACGGCGCGACAGTGACCGTTTTCGCAGTTAAATTTTGTTAAAACTATAAAAAGCTAGGCAACACCCCACACCGTCCCACGAAGAGACCATAATTTCATTTTGTCAGCATATGCGACTCCCTCCGGAGAACGGGGCGCATTTCTTCCTCCAAATAACTAGGGCTCCGTTAGGGGCATTCCTACTAGCCCATAGGTGCTGGTACCGAAAGGACTTCAGCGGATGAACTGAAGGGGAATCACGCCGGGATTACTAGGTTTAGAAGCTTAGTCTATCACGGTCAGAACCGGTAAATAAATTTCACGCTGGTCCATACGGATATGAACGCAAATTACCAAATCCGTCCGTAAATAAAACTTAAAATTTATAACCGCCACGATAATAGAAATATACAGCAGCAAGGGACATTGTTCAGGCTCTGCGATCTGTAGGGAGAAATATTGAAACTCCCGCCATTCTTGCGTTCCGTTCCGTTCCGTTCCGTAATTTGGGAGCGATTACAGAGTTTTTACGCGAATAAATTATGTTTCTTTTATTTTTTCTCCTTAATAGTTATGTTGTATCTATTATCAATTTACAGTGATAGTTCAGAGATTAAAAAATCATTTTTTCCTCCGATCAAAATTTCCGATGGTAAATATGAGTCGGGTTTGAAACGGCTGATGACAACCGATACTATTCCAAGTGCTGAAGAGTATAAAAACAATAAATTCTGTTTCGCGTTCGAAAAAAAGTAAAAAAAATGAAAATTATAATTATGAGATAACTAAAAAACAACGCATAAGCATACCGACGGGTAGTTATAAGATTGAAAATATCGCTGAATATATATAGAGTGAAATGAGAAAAACTAAAAGAAACATTTCCTTGAAGGCGATCAGAAATACATTACAGACTGAAATTAAAAGCAATGTACGGATAGATGTTTCAGATAGATTGTAGTATCGGCAGTCTATTGGGTTAGAATTCTCAAATCTAACACGCTTGTCAGATGGATTGATAAATATATACCTCCTGTAAATGTAATATAATTTCGGGTAGTTATAAAAATGAAAAGCGAAGATTGTAGTTTGTACGTTTACCCGTTAAGTGTAGATCCGGATGATATGACACCTTGTATCGACTTTGTAGCCGTAGATGCGAGAGAAATTTATGATTTAGTGATAAGAATTGACTGATGAAAATGATAGTTTGATAAATCTACCCGGTGAACGAGTAGGCATGTCGTTATTATTGACGCGATGTAAATAAACTGTTATAGTTGAATTTTTATTTAGCTATAGATAGATAAAAATACCTTTTATATCTGAAAGTGATGAGAGAGATGATGACGTTAAAAATCGGCCAAACAAATTAATTAAAAACTTAAAATCTCTAGGATTTGAAATTGACGGTGAAGGGAAATTAAAACCAATACATTATTGAAATGAAAAATTAAAAAGCTTTTATATAAATTCCATAATAAATTATTTAAACGTTCAAAAAGTCGCGCTTTGAATGAGATGTTAACAAATAAAAAATACCACAAGTTTTATCTACTTAATACTCTTGGAAAGATATTAGAATACCGATAAATCAATCGGATGTGTATACTGTTCCAGGCGAAAATTTTCTGCTCGTTTCTGAAAAGATTGTACGTGAAAACGGGAAAAAAATCAACAAATTCAGAATCGGTAGCATTTTTATTCGATGAGATACAGTATCAAGTCGTCAGGTCCGACAGCGGAAATAACGAAGACTTATTTACTCTGACCAACTTGCAAATCGACATTTCAAAGATTTTTAAATTGTTTAAAATATTAAAAAAAAATAATTTTTATAAAATAAAGCTACGTAGCAACGCATAAATAAATGTTCTTAAAGATTATAGGTTTTTTCGATAAATATCTGATAATCTTCGTAATTTCACGTTTTTTAATTTGAAAGCGTGAAAAATTTTTGTTCCAACCTTGATTTTTTTCTCCTAACCCGATTATGAATCATGCCTCTAGATAGCAGTAGTTGATAGTACTAGATAGCGTACAAACACTTGATAATGTACACTTGAAACAATAAAATTTAAAAGAAAATTTACTACAGAGCTTTTTTTAATAGTAAATACTCTTACGTAAATGAAACTACTGAAGATGAAACGATTTTTTTAAGTCCCGTTACTTCATTAAAAAAAAATAATAAAACTATTAATTTAAAAGAGATTATACTAGCATTATTTAAAAAAGTAATTAATAAAACAGAAATAAATAGGTAAAATTTTTATTCTACAATTAGAAGTATTTGGTAGCGCTGGGATCGTGATATTTCGAAAAATTGTATTTATGGTCCGATTTGGTTCAAATGCCAAATATATATTAGTTACATGAAACGACGGGGCAGATAAATGTGAAGAATACAGAACAATTAGTTTAACTAGTCACGCATCAAAAATCTTAACTAGAATTCTATACAGAAGAATTGAGACGAGAGTGGAGGAAGTGTTAGGAGAAGACCGATTTGGTTTCAGGAAAAGTATAGGGACAAGGGAAGCAATTTTAGGCCTCAGAATAATAGTAGAAGGAAGATTAAAGAAAAACAAACCGACATACTTGGCGTTTATAGACCTAGAAAAGGCATTTGATAACGTAGACTGGAATAAAATGTTCAGCATTTTAAAAAAGTTAGGGTCAAATACAGAGATAGAAGAACAATTGCTAACATGTACAGGAACCAAACAGCAACAGTAATAATTGAAGAACATAAGAAAGAAGCCGTAATAAGAAAGGGAGTCCGACAAGAATGTTCCCTATCTCCGTTACATTTTAATCTTTACATGGATCTAGCAGTTAATGATGTTAAAGAACAATTTAGATTCGGAGTAACAGTACAAGGTGAAATATAAAGATTTGCTGATGATATAGTAATTCTAGCCGAGAGTAAAAAGGATTTAGAAGAAACAATGAACGGCATACATGAAGTCCTACGCAAGATAATAAACAAGAACAAAACAAAAGTAATGAAATGTAGTAGAAATAATAAAAATGGACCACTGAATGTGAAAATAGGAGGAGAAAAGATTATGGAGGTAGAAGAATTTTGTTATTTAGGAAGTAGAATTACTAAAGATGGACGAAGCAGGAGCGATATAAAATGCCGAATAGCACAAGCGGAACGAGCCTTCAGTAAGAAATATAATTTGTTTACATCAAAAATTAATTTAAACGTCAGGAAAAGATTTTTGAAAGTGTATGTTTGGAGCGTCGTTTTATATGGAAGTGAAACTTGGACGATCGGAGTATCTGAGAAGAAAAGATTAGAAGCTTTTGAAATGCGGTGCTATAGGAGAATGTTAATCATCAGATTTGTGGATGAAGTGACAAATGAAGAGGTATTGCGGCAAATAGATGAAGAAAGAAGCATTTGGAAAAATATAGTTAAAAGAAGAGACAGACTTATAGGCCACCTACTAAGGCATCCTGGAATAGTCGCTTTAATATTGGAAGGACAAGTAGAAGGGAAAAAATTGTGTAGGCAGGCCACGTTTGGAATGTGTAAAACAAATTGTTAGGGATGTAGGATGTAGAGGGTATACTGAAATGAAACGACTAGCACTAGATAGGGAATCTTGGAGAGCTGCATCAAACCAGTCAAATGACTGAGGACAAAAAAAAAAACATGAAACGAAATATTTTCGCAAAAAATGGACCCGCTAGTGGCGCTGTGGTCGTGATGTCTCGAAAAATTGTATTTATGGTACAATTTGGCTACCACCAGTACAGTGCTTAAATATTCTAAGAAATCTTTTTTTCAAATCTGGCCGTTAGTTTAAGAATATGATTAACAATTCCGATTTCAACAGCATTAACAGAACGAAGTTTTACTAAACTAAAACTAATTAAAAATGATTTACGGACACAATAATGTCACAAGAACGGTTAAATGCGACACTTTTATCTATTGAGCACGAAATATGTGAAAAATTAAATTGTTACGATTTAATAAAAGATTTTGCTGAAATAAAATCTCGCAAAATTAATATTTTATAAAGTAGTACGAAAGGTTCATTAAAAAAAAAAATAAGATAAAAATAAATGAAAACTTACAATCTTAAAAGAAAAAAATCTTTTTACACTTTTTGTTTTATCATTTCCGCAATTTTTTTTAAATAAATTTTTAGGAAGTTAATTATTTTACTTATTAGTTGTTTTTTTTTTTTTTTTTACTAATACTTAGTTATTTTTAGAAAGGGCCCGCAATTTCAGATTTGCCCCGGCCCCCGCAAAAGCTAGGGGCGGCTCTGTATATGTCTATATAAAAAAATATAAATTATGTATTCATTGATTTATACTTATTTAGAATTAATATTCAACTTTTTTTACCTTCAATTTAAAAAAAAAAAATACAGTACATCAAACCTGTATTTTTTGATAATTTTGTGTCAACACTATTAAAACATTTTTTTTTCAATATTGCTGAACCATTTTCACGTTATTATTGCAATTTGCTGAAATAATTGAAAATAATAACTAAAATACTAATAGATGACAAGATATCGACTAGAAAAACTGACTGATATGATCTAAATCAGTATTATTTTAATTTTTACTGTAGTAAAAAAAAAAGATTTACATTCACGAAGACAGAGTGCTTTATTTGATGAGAATTTTGAAGTTGTTTTTTTCGTAAAAATAAACTAGTTGTTGACTAGACTTTATATATTTTCTAAACTTTCACAGAATTTAACGAATGAACAGAAAGCAAGAAACAGATGATATGAAAACTCCTAAAACAATAAAATTATTAAGGTTTCGGCGAGAGTTTGCCGTCAATTGAAAACATCGAAAATCAAAATTCAACAATTTATTTACAGTTTTTCAAAACAACATTGTCCGAATCAAAAAAATGCAGATATATATGAAAGGCGAGATAATAATTGTTATAATTTTATTCTTACTTCATTTTCTCAAACATAAAAATATACAATGTTAAATATTTTCTTCCTGGTCTACTAATATTGTAACTAAACGATAGAACTTTTTTTTTTATATAAAACAAATACGAAATAACACAATAACACAAATTATACAATAAAAAATTCGTTAAATTTTCTCAAATATGTTGATTGAAAATACAAAATCACTTGCCGACCCGATTTCATACTTTTAACAACGAATTTGAACGAAGCTTCAATATTTTACACTTAACATTATTTTATTTATTGTTCTACGGAAATGCTTTGCTATCTCAAAAATAAGTTTAAATTTATCGGTTACGGCGAAAAAATTCTATATAAAACAATAATGAACTTCTGATTTCAATAAAAAGGTCACATAATGAACAAATCAAGTGTTGATCAAAATTAACATTACGGGAAGTACGGGTCGTAACAATTTAAAATGAATGTTTCACACCTTATTTGAACTAATTATCAATTGTAGGTTTCTATTGATATATTTATCATATGTTCCTAACGGTTAAAAAGTCACACAATATTAGTCAAGTAAAAAAAATACGATTAATAAACCTTTAATAAAATGTTTCCTTGATATTTTTAAAATTCATACTGACGAAATCATTTCTAATGTCACCTTCACTGTAAAGCATTATACCTACCGGTATTGCCTCTAATTGTGTATTAATCAGATTGGAAAAAATTAACTTATTGAATCAAAAAATTATTAAAACTATTTCAATTTTATAAACGAAATTTACGTTTTGTTTTGCTATTTTGAAATTAAACATTTTTTTAGAAATTAATTAATTTTTAAAACAAAGAAAATTACGAACGGTTAATATTTTTTCAGCTAATTAATTAATTATTTTCAATGATTGAATCATCTGATAGTGTCATATGATGAATTTAAAACTAGAGAATGATCACACATATAATTTGCATTGTGAATTATCGTCTTTCAAAAACAAGTCAAGATTTAGACAATCACTTATGGATCATGAATCATTACAATTTATGAAGTTGTTTAAAGTATGAAATCGTGCCGACAAGAATGTTTGCATTTTCAATAAACGTATTTGAGAAATGAAAAAATTTTTTTTATCATATGATTGGGCTATTCAGTAAACATACAAGTATATAAAAAAAAATTATTTATATCCTATTATTTCTCGATTCGAATTGTATTTTGAAGTTTTATTTAATGTAATGAATAAATCCTTGAAAAAATATATTCACACTCAACCGCCATTTTGATTGCTGGTTCTTTAATTTACTTTTTTGAGGGGCATCTCAAACGCATATTTTACTATTAATTTTTTAGTGAATCCACTCTTTCAACGTGTAAATTGAATCGCAAACACACATTCGTCACAGAAATCGTTCAACAGTCAACGAAAATCAAATACAGAACCGACAATGAAAACGGCGGTTAAGTGTGTAGATTCTATAATACTTATATATAATCACAGTCCATACGTATCAGAAATACATTAATTTACTTACATATACAATGACCGAATTACCCTTCAAAGATATTTTTCAGTATTAGAAGGATAATGCATTAAACGTATACACTGAAAGATAGGTATAAAACTTACACAAATAATTACACGTACACCGAACAACAATTATAAACGTACGCTACGTAAAACGAAACACATCCGAGACAGACTGACCGTTTCTCCCTCGCTCGGCCAAACTCGGCTCACCCGATTATACACGGATGAAGGTTTCGTTACACAGACTACTGTCAGACGTTTTAAATACCACTAACAAAAAAACTACGCCGCACGCACAAAGAAGATTTCCTTTAACAAAACATAATTGCTTTAAAAAATATCTAATATGGACAACACATGACTTTCTTATACGACTATTATATTACATATACACTTTTTTTTTTTTTTTTTTTTTTTTTTTTTTTTTTAAATGAGATAAATATAATAGCAAAATAGATTTTTTTTTTAAGAACATAAAATGTTATTTCATTAATTAGTTCTGTCATTTATTAATTTTTTTTTTTTAATTTTATTATTATTGAATTATTATTTATCGCAATTCTTTTTTTTTTAAATCAGAGGTTAATAATTATTAATAAATCATTATATTTAAATTTAAAAAAAAGAAGTTATTTGAACCGATGTGCCCCGTTGTAAGATCCAAATATTTAATTAAATAAAATTTTATTTGGCGAACATTTATTTTTACTTAACGTTTTTTTTTTTTTTTAATTTAAATTTATTTATTTATTTATTAATAATTATTAAACACTGTAAAAATGTTTGAATGAAAATGAAAAGTATACAAAATTTTATTTCACTAATAACTAAGGAATTTTTTTTATTTTTATTGTTATTATTTACTAGATGCCCCGGCGAACTTCGCACCGTCTAAGAGTCAATGAATGTCGTGTTAACTTTAGTTAACTAAATTAACTTAGTATTATAGTTAACTAAACTTAATTTAGTATTTATTAACATAAGTAGCTGACCCGTCAGACGTTGTCCTATCATACCTACAATTATTCAATTCGAACAGGAATAAAAACTAAAAATAAAATTGTTTCCAAAGCATAATGTTTATTGTAATGTACAACAATATTCAATTTATTTTAGACCGTAATGTATTTCTGGAAACGACTAGCACTGGATGGGGAATCTTGGAGAGCTGCATCAAACCAGTCAAATGACTGAAGACAAAAAAAAATGTATTTTTGGTCGTTTTATCGAGAAAAGTCTGACAATTCAAGTTTTGGATCGCATGCTATTTATTGAAGTGCTTTTGGATACACAATTTTTTTTTGTTTTTCCTTCTGGTGCGTACACAAATAAATTGGAAGGTTTTCCGACGCGTGAGCAGGCCACATACAGCTGTCCACACGCTTGTAGCGATTCTCCTTGTGCTTTGCTGATGGTCATTGCAAAAGCGAATCGCACCGGAAACTGCAAACGTTTAATCCGTATGGCATATCTGTTGGAAACATTGGGATGCGCGGCAACAGTACATCTTCGCCTTTAAATTTCCAATCTCGCTTCTCGTTGCTAGTTTGTTTCTGATGCTCGTGTTGCCTTTTTTTCTTTCGTGCTTGAGACATAGAACGACCGATCGCTCGTTTTTTGAGAGGCATACCTGCACAGAAATGGCGTTGAAATTGGTTGAAAATTAAAATGTCGGAATTCATTGTTCACAACTATCGAAACTTTTATATTTTAATTTTCAAAAAACAAACTTAAATTAAGTACCCTATCATTTTTAAAAATATAATCACCTTTATCTTACAATTCTAAGTCTGGCACCTATATTATATATGAACTCCAGTTTTTTAAAGTACAATATTATTTTTAAAAATATCTCATTTTATCATAATCTAATCATAGTAATTGTAGGAGTTATTTGCAAAAGTTTGGAAAATTTCGGAATACCCCGAAACACGTGTTTCTTAATTTTTAACGGGATACCTATACACCAAATTGCACTACTATATCTCTATTGGTCCCCGAGATACACTACACCATTTTTAGTTTATTTTAGGATTTATTCCGGAAATTTCGGAAAATCCCGTATTTTACTAACACAGAAACCTTCTCTTGCACGCGTCCAACCGTTCCCCAAAGTTTCATCGCTATCGGATGAACGGTTTAGGAAGGTCTAATAGATATACATACAGGCAAACATCATTTTTATATATATAGATTGTAAATTTTTTGTACAATAAAAGATTAAAAATTATTAATAAATCAATATATTAAATTTAAAAAAAAAGTTAAAAAAAAGGAGATGAAGTTGGATTCGAACCGATGACTTTCCCTTGTAAGATCCAAATATTTGATTAATTAAACTTGTATTTGGCTATAACTCTGGAAAAAATGAAAATAAGTACCGTTTATGATATATCGTTGAAGAGCTCTCAATGAGGGCTTGTTACTACAGTTAAGAAAAGGTTTAAAATCCAAACTTTTTGGGCTTTTTTGAACACTTTTGGTTCAGTCGACTGCAATCAAAACGGGAGGTACACAACTAGATGTTACAACAGTCCTAAATTCCAAAATTTCAACATCCTACGGCTAATCATTAGGTTACAATTTTTTTAAATTAATTAAAATATTTCCAATGTTTTTATCTCAATTGAATTCTTTCACTGAAATCTTCACAATGCATAGTCGACTTCCATCGATAAAATTTTAGATATACTTTTTGCTATCTCGTTGAAATTTAAATAATTTTTAACATTTATTCTCAATCTAGCGCTGTACTACTCGACACAAGATGAAATGTTGAAAAAACTATTAAATAAAAATACGACGGTGTAAAAAATAAATCAAAAAATTACCGATACTTTTTTCACGGATAAAATTTAGAAACAAACATATTGAAAAAGATAAATCTTAAAAGAAAGAATCCCGATAATATTTATCCTTCTGATAAATTTGAAGGATTTGGTTGAAAATAAATCAGTTGATTCTTATGTGCTGATCATTTTAAAATAAAATTAACAATATATTGCAGCTATTAAATATATGTTATAGTCGACATTGTGGCTGAACAGCTATAGCCTAGGCATTTCATACGGAGGTCTCGGGTTCGAATCCCAGTTAGTTATGGCATGTTTTCATGCAATTACCATCACGCAAATGACCGACCGCAGCTGTTGATGCTCATTGTTTCATAAAGAAAAATATATATATATATATAAAACTTTTATCATATGTACATTTATATATTTTTTTTTTCTGTATTTTCTACATCCTGACCAGCGTAGGGGAAGACACCTGCCTTGTGACGATCCCGGAAAACCACCACTCCGTTTTGAACCCTGATGGGTTTTACCGGAAATCGTCTTTTAGACCCTCTAAAATTGATAATACAACAGTAAAAAATTTGGCCTTTGTCAGGATATCAACGATGCAAATGCCTCGGGAGACATTTCCATCGGTGTATTTACACAACCTACAACCGCCTTCGTTCGGCCTCTTTCAACCACGACCCCCTACCGTAACTTAAAGCTCTCAACGATCAAATTAACCGATCAGCGGAAGCGCGAGATCCCCGCGCCTTTCTCTTACACCAAATGTTTCATACAAAACTCTCCCCGTATCTAACTTCAATTAGACTATGCACTCAGATCATTACTAGAGTCTTTAAACACCAAAAAAACTATCCTCATACTGACAAAATAAGTGTTGATCTCGACAATGAAAATTTTGTTTTACAATTCAATTTACTAAATATCATCTTTGACGAAAGGATGTTTAAAATCAGATTATACATGAATATATATATTTTAATAGTCGCATCGACAATTCGACTCATCAATATCTGTGTGAATACCGGTAAACGTGTAGTCTTGAAGATACTCAGGTCGACCGTTCCTGAGACGTGTGGTTAATCAAAACCAAACCACCAAACAACACCGGTATCTGCGATCTAAAATTCAAATCCAAATAAAATCGACTACCTTTATTAGGATTTGAACCGTAGAACTCTCGGTTTCGAATCGACTGATTTATGAAGACGAGTTTTACCGCTAGACAGACCAACCGGGTTACAAAATACGATGAATTGTTAATAAATATGGAGAAAGTTTGAGCGGAAGGTTTCGAAGAATTTTAACTTATTATTTTAGGCCGATGAAAAATCTGATTCGTCAAACATCCAAAGCGGTTTAAGAGATTTTTATTTTTTAATCTACTAGAACGAACTGTAAAAAAAGTTACGTTGAAAGAAAACAGGAAAAAATCCATCGCGTATATTTTTGCCTATAAACAAAATATTACATTCCTCGTTATCGTTATTAAGAGTCTGTAACAAAAAACAGATTCGACATTTCGACAATACTACGTGACTTCGATAATAATTTTCCTACCGCTCTATGATGTCATATCATTTAATATAAAAACTGTAACAAATTAATCGTTTACATAATTTGCGTTCGTCTCTTTGTTTGGTCGCTTATTTGATTGACCTGATCATTTAATTAAATATTCACCCGTACTTATTTGTTGACGGTCCACCACTTGTAATGTTTTCGTATCGGTTGTAATAAATAAATTACTTTTATTTAAAAGAACCTCCGATAAATCTATTAAAAATATTGTCTTACAAATACAATAATAAACTGTCGATTATTTTTTTGTTTGCTAGATTCAATTAAAAATGGTTGTTCTTCGATTGGAATTGCTGAATTTCAGAAAGGATTAATAAAGAATAATTAATTAAGAATTTCAGAAAGTTCGGTAATAGTATTTATGTCGTAGGCGAATTGAAAAATCAGGCTTATTGGAAAATGAAATATAATACATTTACGTTATAGCATATAATTTAACTAACTTATCTTACGCTCGCTTCTGCCGCTAACCTTCACTAGCGAGCGTAAATTAATTTTGGTTAAATTATATTTATAATTTTTCTTGAAACGGTAATTTTCCAGTTAGCCGGGTACATTGCAAAAAGCTTGATTTTTCAATTTGCCTACGACATTTATGTCGTTTTTCAAAAATTTGTTTATTCTTATTAAAACGTAGCGAACAATAAATAAAAAACACATTTTCTCATTCCAAAGAGATTAGCTTACACTGAGTAAGCTAATCCGTAAATCTATATATATATATATATACATCACCCATGCTCTTCTCATTCTGCCTTGAATAAGTATTTAGAAAACTGGAATAGGAAGAAGAGGGTATAATAATAAATAGCGCATACCGAAACCACCACTGAAATTCGCAAATGATATAGCTGTTCTTTTCTCAAAAGAACAAGAAGAACTACAATGACATTCAGAAAACGAAGGCGGCTGGCGAAATCCGTGTCCAAGAATGAACCTTAAAAAGATCCAGATCGTGTTCAAGGAAAGGAACATTTTTGTCTCTGAAGAAGAATTCGTTACGTAGATCGTTACATGTATCTTGGTCAACGGAGGGTGATTCGATTGAAGAAGTCAAACGACAAGTTAACTTTGGATGGCAGGCAATCGGGAGACTTAACATCGTTTTTAAAAACAAACTCCCTTCTTCCCTTAAAAAGAAAGTTTTCGATCCATATATCCTGCCGGTCGGTCCGGCCTACGGATGTGAAACTTGAACGTTATCCGTTAAATCATTACAGAAACTGGTGATAACATAAAAAAGTATGGAACGAGGTATGCTTGTAGTTACCAGAAGGGATAGCAAGACCTGTAAACGGATAAGAGAACAGACGAGATACAGAGTGATTTTTTTAGTCCTGTTACCCGATTGTTAATGTCCGGTAATTTTTTTCTAAGAAAATGAAATTTTGTTTTGTGACACGAAGTCGGTAGCACTACTCAACCGGTATAGATACGGCAGTGTGAGTCGATTCTCATTGAGCTGTGTAAACTTTTGTGCCGTTTCCGGTCGTGTTACGAACAGAATGTATTTTACCATAGAACGAGTTTTCATTCTTGAACAATATTTCGCTACGAAATCGTACGCGAGTTTAAAAGAATCATTTCAAATTAAATTTGTTGCTGTTCCTCCGCCAGAAAAAATGACAATTTCTAGGCTAGCAAACCGATAACATGAGACAGGTGCGACAGAAAACGTAGACAGAAAACGTAGCGGTCGACCGACTCGCTTGAAAGATGACGTTTTAGAGAATGTGAAAACAAGATCGCTCAATTTTCCACGGAAGTTTACGAAAACGTTCCACACAAGTCGGTTTGTCATATTCGAGTGTTCAGAAAGCCGCTAAAAATTGAAATTGTATCCGTATCGCGTACGATTAGTCCAAGAGCTTCAGCCTCCAGATTTAAACAAGCGATTGCAATATTTCCGTCGGTTTAGGTCTCTCGTAAACGATAACGGAATCGAATTTTTAAACTAAGTGTTCTTTAGTGATGAATCTTGGATCCATCTCGACGGTTATCTGAACAGTCAAAACTGTCGAATTTGGGCGGTTGAAAATCCTAACGATTTGCAAGACGAATCTTTGCATCCTGAAAAAATTGATGTGTGGTGTGAGATATCTCGTCATCGTATAGTCGGACCCGTATTCTTCGAACAGATAGTAAACGGTGAAGTATACAGGATTATTTTGCGCCAATTTGTGACCCTCCTGGAACCTCAAGAACGGTATTGCTGGTTTCAACAAGACGGCGCTACATGCCACGCTTCTCGAGAAACCGTGGTTTTTCTGCAAGAGTTCTTTGATGATCGAATAATACGCAAGGGCTTATGGCCTCCAAGGTCTCGAGACTACTTTTGATCTCCTGACTACTTTTTGTGGAGCTATATTAAGTCCAAGGCCTTCAAAAACAATCGTCACACTATTGATGAACTTAAAGTCAATATTACAGACTTAATCGCGAATATTTCCAATGCAACTCTTAAAAAGGTTTCTGCTAATATGCTGAAAAGAGTCCGTGCGTGTATAACCGCAAGGGGTGCACATTTTGAGCATATTCTTTAGAAGAAGTAATAGCTTTTTATTAAATCTCTTTTGTAAATAACAAATACATTTTTTATTCCACTTATGTTTCCCTTTCTTAAATCACATTTGAAATGGGTAACAGGATTAAAAAATCAGGCTACTTAGGCTACTTAGCAAGAAGAACTTAAGCAGATGGAATAAATTAACACTTGAATGGATATTACTACATGTCTCTACGCAAAAGACCAATGATGACGTCTGCGTCGGATTGATGATATCAAATACAATGGATCGAATTGGCAGAAGGTCGCACAAGACCGTGTTAGTTGGAAACGTGCTGAAGAGACCTTCATCCAGCAATGGATCGAAAACGGCTTAAGTGGTGATGATGATATATATATATATATATATATATATGTACATTTGAATGTGATATATATTATGTACGCTCCCTCGCGTGTGTTGGTAATAAGTTGATACAGGAACAGTATACACGTTTCTTACCTTGTGTTTTCTTACCAAGAAAAATGTTTAATTTTGACCCAAGGCCCATTACAGATTTTAAAGTCGAGTTAATAATTAAAAACTCAAAGGATTATCTGTTTTTTTTTAATTAACTTTTAATCGACTTTATTCTACCGAATAGGTATTTGTTTTTTAATTTAAAAATAGAAAAAAAATATTTTTTTCAACAGTCGGTGGACATTTTACTTATATCGACCTAGTAATAAAAAAAAAATAATTAAACTATATTATATTTTGCGGAGCGGTTGTCAAACCTGACAAAAAGCGTTGTAGCAAGACGAGTGACACTGACGTACTCGTTATTGTATAGTGACGTTCCTGGTTTTCAATGACATAATGCAAATAGTGATGGGCGGGCGTTGTGCGGTTTGGATGCTGCGGAAAAAAAGCTTATTTCTTTATCAGATATCAAATTTGAATTGCAAATGTTTTTCTATATAAGCTTTTTAATACCATTAAATCGTTTTAAATTTTTTTCAATATGTTTTTTTTTTTAATGTATTTAACGTAACGGGAATTTATAACATAATAATATTCAATTATTCAAATATAATTTATTTCAAATTTGTATTACAAAAATTGATGGGACTGTGATTGTATTTTCATCGTTACTATTTGCATTATTAATTTAAGTACGAAAACGATTTTAATTGGACCTTTTTCTTTCTTTCTTCCTTCCATTAACGATTAATTTTATTTCTCACTCTGCCGTAGGATTTAAAAGTGGAAAATATTGTTACCGATTAAGAATTGAAAAAATAAACCCTTCGTGGTTTTTTTTATCGGTCCACATATTTAGATGTCATAAGTTCAAAAATTTAAAACTATATTTAAAAAAATATTTTATGTATCGATATAAGTTTTGTATCTTAGAAAAGTTCTTTGTTTTATCATGTGTCATTTGACATGTTCATTGGATAAATTTTTTTTTTTTTTTTTACTTATTTATTTATTTTTTTGTTAAAGAGGTGGGGAATCTCATTTACGGACGCCTAAGCAGTGTCGGGCTCGCTAACAGGTACCGCAAGATGTTATTAATATGCGTATGTAAACCTGCGCACTACCGACTAAACCGCCACTCCTGGCTACCACCCTTCCTGAAACCGCTAACCAAGCATTCCTTCTGGAAGAGGGGTTACGCGCCCACTCGCACAGTATACGTCATAGTGTAATCGCATCGTAATAGGAATATCAATAAAATCACCTCGTCACAACAAAACAACAGCAAACAAGATACAGAAAACAGATTATAAAACTAGATACAAGACATTGTGACAACTATGACAACTACAGATGACATTGTGAGAAAAGTCACACAATATTTACGAATACAAGAGAAGGAAAACTCATTGTATAAAAAACCTGTCAAGTACAAAATAATTAAGTCTACCTCCTCAGTTATCTATTAAATAAATTTCGATCGTTATCCTGTTTGATAATTCATACTTCTTCCCTTACAAATCATTACTAAAGCAGGATGTTTTAATATACTGCCAGGCAATCTATTATAAATCCACCGGGTTGGTCTAGCGGTGAACGCGTCTTCCCAAATCAGCTGATTTTGAAGTCGAGAGTTCCAGCGTTCGGGTCCTAATAAAGTCAGTTACTTTTACACGGATTTGAATACTAGATCTTAGAAACCGGTATTCTTTGGCGGTTGGGTTTTAACTAACCACACATCTCAGGAACGGTCGAACTGAAACCGTACAAGACTACACTTCATTTACACTCATACATATCATCCTCATTCATCCTCTGATCTAATACATGAACGGTAATTCCAGGAGACTAAACAGGAAAAATAAGAAGGCAATCTATTATAACCGAAAAAGAACGAAGGCATTTTGTTAAATGATAAAGGGAAACCGTTTTATTTCTCTTAAAAATTTTTTTCCCATCGGAATCGCTTGAATGTTAATTCATGCGTGTATAATTATATAGGCATTAATCGACAGGATAAGGATAAGGAGCTCCATATTCTGCCTTCTCACACATTCATCATCATCCTGTTGCGTAACTGCTTGCATCAATGATTAAATGAAAATTGGTAGAATTAACGGATGGGGCTACATAAGAGGCGTATAGTATTCTCGACCGGACGGATAACTGATGACAATAAACCGACAAAACAGTTCTTCAGGTTCGCCAATGTTTGTTTAACGTCGCACAGTAATTTCTTTATCCAGTACCCAAATCTTTTTCATTAATTTCTCTTATTTTTTATTCGATCTTAAAAATCTTCCTCCTTTTTTTGCTTCATCCATCAATAACAGCAATACCGTTATGTAACAACATAACGGTACAATATAAAATAAAAAAATTAGAAATATACTATTGCGTTGTGTATAGAATTCAACCACTGATTCTAGCAATAAATGAAGGGAAAGTGCTCCATTCATATTGTAATTCCAGGCATTTTCTTATCAAATTTTTTTATTTGTCTCATACCGGTTAGATGATCAGCTTCTTTCTGTTCTATGAAAATCTCTAAGCATCTTATATCCTACACGCTAAGGCTTCTTATCCTATGTACTCTATTATATGTGTCTGTAGTCTACTGTTTGAATTCTTTCACTATTTTTACATCCTACAACCAAATTTAATAAACTTATGGATATCTTATTGCTTCGCATAAAATCTGTTTCATTATTCTTATAGCCGTGACAATTTTAAATCACCTGAGGAACAAGTAGCACCAAAAGTTTTATTTTCAGTAATAATAACGATTTATTCATATCCGCCTATTTAACAAAATAAATGTGTCATTGATTGTAAAATGTGTCAAGATCGATTGTAGACTGAATTCAAACAAACTTTTTGTGCAGATTTATTCCTTTCAATAAGGAAAATTAGTAAATATATTAATTTCTCATTTATCTTTTAACCTGGCATATAATGCATTTATTACTGGAAAAAACATTATAAGTTTTCCAGAGCGGCTTATGACTCATATCAACACGGGTACAACCGTTATGATTATAACATGTTACTTTTCTCCGGGCGCACAACCGAAGTGTCCTTTACAGGAAACAATTAATGTTACATCACCAAAATTAAAAATCAAAAACAGACGAATATAAAATCGACAATAAAAATGCACAATACCATAACGAAAAATATTCCTCATACAGTAGAGCATAAAATCAAAGTGCCTGTGGCGTTTACTAAAGGCGAAAAAAAATCACAACGAAATACAATATTAAAAATCAAAATCAAACAAAATTATCGTTTGGCATACACCAAACAGCAAAAATATACGAAAAACATTTTAGTAATAATCATATATCAAAATGCAGATGTACGGCTTTAAGAAATAGCAAGACATTTGACATCGTCATATTTTTGCCTAAAATATTTCAGATGTTAACTCCTAATTCAAACTTCCGACGCGTTGCCACAAATCAGACACAATACACATATATGTGGAGTACCGTTAGTTGACAGTCGCAATGAACACAAACGGGTGTATCGGTCTGAATCGTGAGATATCCATCGGTCAACTTAGTGTATCCTATTCGCAAATGATAAATAATAACCTCCTCTCGACGATAACCTCTGTATGAGGAGCTCCATGGCGATGCAGAATTCTTAACGGTTTAGTTAAAAGTTTATTTTTGATGATAGCATTCTATTCACTTTGCCGGTCATTAGGAAACACCTTTTTCAGAAAACAGACAAAAGATCGCTCGAAACAAACGAAACAAACAAAAGATCGCTCGCGATTTGTGAAACGAGGCATGGCAGTTCAGCTCCTTACCGGTGGATCTTTTTTATCACCTGACTCTAATCTCCAAGAAGAGGTGTACAGGACCCGGCTATGTCGTTCCCGGGCCCTTCCTCGGAGACCGGGTCTCGATCTATACTTTTTAACGTCTCACGCCTCTAACTACGAGCAGGGAGAACCGAGCTTGACCAAGTCGCCCCCGGCCACCCGACCCAGTAGGGTCTTTTATTTTTGCCCCGTCCCAGCCTAAGGATCCCGGAGTCCCCGTTCGATCAACGTAACCGACACACCTCGGCATGCCGGCCCTAACGACCGGGGCTATCCGTCCTTCTCTAACTCTAAGATCCACACCAGCGCCCCTCCTCGACTTTATTGCGTAGCACCTTAGTGGTAAACGAATTAAAAGTCCTCCGATTTTCATCGGATGTCAAAATAAAATTAGATTTTCTGGCTGGAGCCCATCCAGGCCAGCCTGCCTACCTAAAACGCCCCGTTCCTCACACTCGAAGATTGTATGTTCCGCAGTATGCACCCTACTACAATACATGCAGCGGGGAACTACATCTGCCGAATCTACGCAAATAATACTCGAAAGTCCCATGTCCCGTTAATATTTGTGTCGTAAAGAAATTAATTTCGCCATGACCCTATTCATTTCGCATGATTTTATTTTTTTTCTAATTCGATTTCAATTTTTTCAAATTCATCTCGCCATGATCTATTAAAAGCGTACATCTCCACGACAAAAACACTGATGATGCCGGGAAGGACAAACAAATATGTTCTATTACCAAACACAAAAGCACGATCAATAGAATTATAGCGATTACAGCCGTCTGTAAATAACATCTAACAATATTTTATAGAATAAATTTTACGTATTTGACTTATAAAAATCGTGCATCAGGTCGAGGTGGAAAATCTGAGTTGTCCGTTTATATTTTTAGATAGAATTTAAAAAATTTATTTACGTTTACTATTGGAATTGCCAAAAACGACGATGACTGTTCTTTACATTTTTAATTATTTTTTTATTTTTCTTATTTTAAAAGAATACGCGTTTTATAGTGTCGTCTAAGTAATTATTACTTGTCAGTATTTATTTTTTTAATTAATCTATTCTTTTTACTTTTAAGTAAAATATTTTTAAGGAGTTCTTTGAACGTCATCTTGTTTCTTATTATGTTATTTTGCTTCAAATTAGACCGCTTGTTTTCTGTAGTGAAAATACCGTTCTTGGTTTTAAAAAATAATTTAGTAACGCTCAAACAGGAAGCTCAATTTTATTTTAAATAACTTGTATTTATGATTTTTAATATTTTTATACAGTAGTAATATAAACATATGTAATCGGCAGTAAAAATCGATATTAGTAAAATATAAAATAATCCGAATCCTTTCTAGGAAATTTAAACTTCATAATAATAAAAAAAAAATTAAGAAGTTATTAGATATGAAAATCTATAATATCTAAAATATGGATCTCTTATTATTATAAGTCGAAAATTTCTCAATAGAAGACGTTAAGCATTCATGATTCATACTTCTTTCGCTTGGCATTTTTCTTTTTCCACCAAAATTCTTTCATTCTTTCAGAAAAGGGCTTCTTCCGTTCTTCAGATCATTTCGGACGATGTTGTTTAGGCTTCGGCGCTTCTGGTTTAACTTTCCATCTATCTATTTTGTTTCTGTCTATGATCGCCTCCAGCGTAATTCCGGCGTGTTTTAAACCCTTTCGTGTTTCTTCAAGACAGGGGATTGCAACTTTTGATGATGTTAAGTACGCGATTATTCTTTTGGTCAGTCGGTTTTCGGGCAGCCTGCAAAGGTGTCCGAAGAATTTCATTCGTCTTTTCCTTATGTAAGTTTTGATGTTTAGTTGAGTACGTTTCAACAGTTTAGTTCGGTTGTAATCTGTATCCTTCTTCTGTTTGTCTCGGTCCCAATATTTTCCTTATAATCTTCCTTTCCTGTTTCTTTATTTCTTCTATTTCGGTTTTCCTATTTAAGGTCGATGTTTCACCGGCATATAATGCTGCGGGTTTAATAACTGTGTTGTAATGCCGGATTTTCGTTTGGCGCGAGATGGATTTCTTGTTGTAGAGATTTTACACTAAACCTAGAGCTTTCCTGACCTTCTGCAGACGGTGCAATTGACTTGGTTTATCAGAGTTGTTCGGCGTAATAAATACTCCGACGTATTTAAATTTAGGGACATATATTATTTCATATTTTGTGTTTAAATTTGGGATTACTATTCTGGAGCAGATGAATACTGTTTTTTCAAACGAAATTTTCTAGTCCCACTTTTTCTGCACATTCCTTGAGTATTTCTACTTGTTTTATCGCAGTCTGTTCGTCTTCCGCAAGAATTGCAAAATCGTCTGCAAATGAAATGAAGTAAGGGATACTTAAATTTCATTTCGTGAATCGCAATGAAATTGGTTTCCAGTATTTTTGTCGTTTGAGTGTACTTACCCACTCTTTCATCACTTTGTCCAATGCGATGTTAAATAGCAGAGGAGAGAGTCTCCATCCACTTGTCTCATTCCCGTCTTAATATCAAAAGATTCTGAGATTTCGGCCCTAATTTTTATTTTAGATTTAGTTCCAGTTAATGTTTGTTCTATTAATCTTCGAGTTTTCTGATCTAATCCTCTCTCTTCTAGAATTTGAAAAAGAGATTGCCTGTCTACGGAGTCGTAGGCTTTTTTTAAATCTACAAATCTATGGGTTTGCTTCTGTTGTTAATTTTGATTATCGTTTTCAGGCTGAAGATCTGTGCCGGGCACGATCCGTTAGGTGTAAAGCCTGCTTGATATTCTGTTAGGTATGGTTCCTGCTGTTCTTGTGCTCTACTTAAGAGGTAGGATGATAGGATTTTGTATGCGACCGGTAAAAGGGAGATTCCTCTGTAGTATCGCCTTTATTATTATTATTATTATTATCATTATTATTATTATTACATTCTTATTATACTATACAATTAGATTAACGTAGGTTGTATAAGCTGACCGTTTAAATTGTGCTATTTAGTTAACCTTAAAAGTGGTGGTCAGTCCTTTATTTTTACAGCAAGTTATTTTTAGAGCATTTATACACGCGTTAGCTTACTTTAAAAATGTAATTATTAAATAGCTAAATCATATTAAATATCATTTTATTTAGGAAGGTGTGTAGAAAATTACTGATTTACTGAAAAAAATTATTCCCTTACATAAATCCTTTCTCAAAGAATTTGTTTTTATATATTTTCTTTTTAACTTTTTCCGATTCGGCTCAAGCTGTTTTCGAAATATTATACTGTCTATTCTTTTTTCAATCGTACGTTTACATTAAATTTCTATAATTTACATTAAATTATAAATAATTGTAAAAGTTCATGCAAAGATATGGCCCAAAATTCGTCGTTTATTATTAGTTAGGCTAGTGAAAGATTTCGCTCGGATTTCAGTTACCCAGTTGAAATGAGGTCGTTCTGATATTTTTACGATCTTAATTAAGATGAAAAATTAGATATTGCATAAGGGTTTTGATATGAAAAATCAAATAAAATAGCTTCTAGAACCGTATCTGCAGTAATTTTTGAGAAATCTGGGGTGATAACCTATAAAATGGAGTAAAAACCATGTTTTTTTAATTTTTAACGTACAGTAATTTATTGAATAGATAATAAACAAATAGAACTTTAAATAAAACTTGAAGAAAATGTATTTCTAAACAAAATGATGTAGATAAGTTGAATCAAATAAAGAAAAGTTAAAAAAAATTCGAATTTTATTTTTTAGTAACAGAACGGTAGACCAAAGTGCATTTTACGTAGCAGTTTAAATATTCAAAAATGAGCCCGCCATTTACAACAAACTTTTTGACACGCTTCTGTACTGTTATTTTTCCTTTTTTTTTAGTTCTTCAGGGATGTTGTTAAGTTGCTCAGCCGCATCCATAATGCGGACAATTAATCCTAGCGAGAGTGTATTTTTGTTTTGAATTAAATATTTCTTATCCATCCCCAGACAAAAAAATCTAAATGTGTTATATCAGGCGATCTTGGTGGCCAGGAATATGAATCTCCACAACCGATCCATTTTTCAGGGGGAAATCATGATTTAAGTGAGTGGAAACGGCACAAGAGAAATGAGGAGGCGCGCCTTCGTCTCAGCACTAAAGGAATATCTTCAAGCAGCTGCAGCAATTATTCTTGAAAAAAGTGCAAATAGACATCAGAATTTAAGCAGCCACATAAATCGGTATAAAAAAATTCTTTTTTTTTTAGAATTGACGAACAATAACATTAAAAGTGTATAATAAACACGTAGAACTTTTTAACAAAACTTGTAGAGAATTTAATTCTAAACAAAATTTTAGAACTTTTGTTCAATAAAACATTGAAAAGTCGGAAAAAAGTTTTAATTTATATAGAAACAGTACGTTACTTTTTGTCAGAAAAGAACTTATTTCACGTAAACAGAAACCAAATTCTCTTCTAGTGATGTGAAAGAACTGTAAAAACAAAATTTACTATTTAAAATTGCTTTTAAAAAACTGGAAACTACACAACAATTATATTTTATTTTTTCAATTTATATTGAATAAAAATAAATGAATAATAATTACTTACATAATAATTATTTTATTTACAACAAAAATATAAAAAATTATTTAAAAAATAATTATTTCAAAGTTGACAATAAAATAACAACAGCTGATCAACAACGCAAAATACTCTATTAGTAATTATTTTTGTAAGGTAATTAAATATATCGGATATTGTGAACTGTGCTGTCATTAGCAAACGTTTCCTGTGAATTTTGATTTTTGAACATGATCGGTTTGCCGTCGATGTAATGCCGTACTTATTTATAACAGAAGAATACGCTGGTATGGTATTCATTTTGGGTGCGTTTAATAGTAATGCTACAGCTGCTGCAGTAGAATATGAAATACGTTTTCAGAATGTCAGGATTCCAGATCCCAAAACAATTAGCGAAACTTTTCACAAACTTCGAGAAACAGGTTCACCACGTTGTATTTGTACCGGCTACGAACGATCCGTCCAATACGTTACTGTTATCGATTAAATTATTATCGATACAGTTGAACGCAGCCCAGTCGATAGTACACGACCTCTTTCTAAGCGGATCGGAATTTCGCATACGACAGAGTCGAGGACAGTTAAACAAAACAAATCTGATCCTTATCGTAAACAAGCTTTGTTTGGAGTTCTCAACCGGTGGAATAAAAATTAATGACTCTACAAATATGTTTTGTTTACCGACTAGGCAAATTTCATTTGAGATGGGGTCAACCGTTTACGCAGTGAGCATACATAAACAGGTGTAAATCCTCATGAAACGGAGGAAGGCGATTTTCAACACCAATTTAACGTCAATGTCTGGTGGCCTTCTTCATATTAAGCTGTTTGGACCGTTCATATTACCTAGCTGCTTAAATGCTGAGGTCTACTTGCACTTTCTTTAAGAAGAAATATCGCAGCTGTTTGAAGATGTTCCTCTTGCGCCGAGACGGAAAGTATACTTCCAGCACGGGCGCCGCCCCTCCTTTCTTCTCTTGTGACGTTTCCGCTAACTTAAATTATCATTTTTTCTGAGAAATGGATCGATCGTGTAGGTCCATATATTACTGGCTATCAAGATCGCCAGATCTATCGCATTTAGATTTTTGCCTCTTGCGATGGAAGTCAAAAATCAGAAGAAAATACTAATTCCGTCCCTTAATTAACGTCCTAAAAATTTCAGTACGACATCATTTCACCGGGTTAGCTGAAATCCGAGCAAAATCTTTCACTAGCCGTAACTCTTAAACGAAGCATTTTTGGACGTACGTTTTTATGTACCTTTTTAATTATTTTTACGATTAGATTCGGTTCTGAAAGTCCCGGGAAAAGTTCGTGATTCACTCTGTATAATTATTTATTACTTAGATCTATGGTAAAACAACTTTCTTTTTTTATCAAAATTCAAGTTTTTTTTTCATTTACCTCCAACATCTTCGTTTCATCGAAGCAAACTGCATAAGAGGTAAATAACCTATTGGTTTAAACGTGCAATAAAATTCAAGAAGAAGATTCTATCTGTTTACCGCAACAAAACACGCTTTATTCTTATCCTACATGGATTAATTATTTATAAAAGGTATATACATGTAAACGGTTATATAAAATTTCAGAAAATGTATTTTTAATTTTCCTTATAAACAAAATATTACTTTTAAGGGTGCCCATGTTTTTTAAAAAATCCTTTTTTAATACTGTTTATTATTATGGAAACCTGGTTTCAATAAGACACCTGGGGTGAACGATATCGATTTTTTTTTAAGAGCTAAATTGAGGTAAATGATCGGTTCAGGTCGAAAACCATAAGGAACCACTAATTCTCCTCCTTAATTAACATCCTGAAAATATTAGTACGACCTCATTTTAGCGGGGTAGCTGAAATTCAAGCGAAATCGTTCACTGGCCATAACTCGCAAACGAAGCATTTTATTACATATGTTTTTCCATCATTTGTGTGAGTAGAATAGTAATGAAAATTCCGGGAAAACTTCGTGATACACTCTGTATATAAATAAAACAATCGGTAACATAATGATAAACATTCTAGCCATCGGTTGATATCCAGCTGTAATGAGAACTTAATTATTTTAAAATCAAAGATTAAAAAAAAGAAATAAATGAATGTAGTTTGATCGATAAAATAATCAAGGTAATAGAATGTGAATTACTGATCGAAATAGAGCTAACTGTAAGCGACTAGTAACTGACATTTTTCAGGTTGCTTTGTTGAAGAGAGAAAATTAACTAATGTAATACTGACAGGTGCCACTATTAGATTTAACTTCCCTTGCTGATGACATACAATTATCCAGTCCACCCTCCACCAAAAAAACCCCCGTCCACAGACACACACACACACACACACACACACACACACACACACACACACACACACACACACACACGCGCGCACACACACACACACACACACACACACGCGCGCGCGCGCGCGCACGCGCACACACACACACACACACACACACATTACCGACAAAACATTACTTATCAAGGAATAATCTTTAACAGCAACAGTGCTTAGCATGCACACTTCATGAACGGGTGTTCAATTAAACACACGCATTGTAAGCAAGTAAATGATGGTAATACCCTTTTTTATTTGAATCCGACCATCTAATGTAGCGATTACTATTTTAATAGGAGTATATTTTATAAATATTATTATTCATTACACTTGAGATGTTTGTCTAATATCACATATAAAGATTATAAATTAATAATTCCTTAATAAAAATACAAAACAATTTATAAAATGAATATAGTATACTATAGTTTACCTATAAGTTTACTGTAGTTTTCATCAAACCAATTTGGTTTCAGGAAAAGTATAGGGACAAGGGAAGCAATTTTAGGCCTCAGATTAATAGTAGATCCGGATCGCTTCCATGCAGATCGTCTATGACATGGAAGCTGTACCTCGGTGCTATCGATCCGCTTATAAGTACAAGATCTATACAGGACGTCGATCCATCTCTGGCATTGAAAAAGGTTCCTGATCCGTCGTTTAAAATAATAAGTTCTGAATTCATCAGGAACCCTTCCAGTTCTCTTCCACGGGGATCTACTCGATCCGATCCCCAGAGAGAATTATGAGCGTTAAAGTCACCCACCAGTAAAACAGGTGGGGGAAGCTCGGAAATTATCCTTATTCCAATCGTAATTCGGTAAGTATATGCTTCACACAGTGATCTTAAGCGGTCGCTTCATTCTAACGGCGACCGCTTGTAGGTTGGTCTTTAGAACAACCGCTTAGGTAGTAGCTCTAGTCGATGTTAATATAGCTACTCCACCTCTAACTCTTACATTTGGCGGTTGATCTCGCCGAAATATATCGAAACCTTTTAATTTAAAATTTTCATTTCGGCGGAAATGCGTTTCTTGCAGACATATACAAATCGGGTCTACATGATGCACCAAGCGTTGGAGCTCATGGATGTTTGAAAGACATCCATTGATGTTCCATTGTACAATCGACTCGCTAATTTTTAATTAAATTATGACCTTGGTTTTCCTTTCGGCCATCCTTTTTTTATCTTCTTCTCCATATTGCGAACGGCATCATGTTCGCGGAGAACATCGTCGCCGGTGTAGCTTCCGGTCTCCGAATCGGAGACCACCGAAGCCGCCGACGACGACGGGCATGGATCGGCGCCGGTTTCAGGCGCCGATTGAGAGGCGGCAACCTGGCCGCTCCCCGACACGGGGGGCGCACCGTTCACCGCCCACGGAAGGGGGGACACTCGTCCCCCCTGTGAAATTTTTTGTGGCCTCTGAGGCTTAGAGGCCACTTCAGTTACAGGAGGCTTGGGAGCCTCCATAACAGACTCTGTAGCTATCACTTTCTTATCTTCAACTAAAATGTCGCTAAGACGGACTTGGATATCAGGTTTAGTGTCCGTTTTCTTCTGTGCTGGAGCGACTTTTTGTTTTACAGATGTGTCTTCAGGAGGCTGTACAATTATTCTTGGCTTAACAGGTTCTTTAGTGCTGAGAGGCTTCATTTTGTTTTCGATTATCCTCTCAATTAAGCCAGCCAAGGTAGGTGCGAGTTTGTCGATGATTACACTCTCATCAACAGCAACTGGAGCAGGAGCAGGAACAGCAGCCGCAGCCTGAGCATATGTTGTTGTTGCTCTAGGTCTGCCGGTGTTTACGATCTTTTTTGCTTCAAAGTAGCTGACTTTTTGCAGGGTTTTTACTTCCTGCACAGCCACTTCGTCTTTGTAAACAGGACAGTTCCTGGATCTACAGGAATGCTGTCCTCTGCAGTTTATACAGGTAGGAGGCTCATTACACGGCTCTCCTTCATGAACTGCATCACCGCACACGCATATTTGCGGCCTCTCACACCTAACAGCGGTGTGTCCAAAGCGTTGGCATTTAAAACATCGCATTGGCTGCGGGACAAATGCCCGCACATCCAACCGATGTATGCCCGCTCTTACCTTCTCCGGTAAAGTAGGCCAGTTGTAAGAACATGGGATGCAGAAGGAAGGACTTCGCCATTCCTTCTCATGTTCAACTTCCGACATTCCAATACTCCTTGCGGCGCTAATTCTTCTACAATTTCCTGATCCGTACAGTTAAGAAGATCCCGACAGACCACAACACCCCTTGAGGTGTTGAGCGTGCCGTGGGGATCAACACGTACAGCTAGCTCTCCAATTTTCTTTAGTCCTAGAATCTTCTGAGACTGTATATCATTAACAGTCTCTACATGAAGTCCCGTGAAAGTTTTTCTTATTTCTTTAACAGGGCCTCCAGCACATTTGTTTATTTCTCGAGCGATGAGGAAAGGACTCACCTTCGAGAAATTACCTTCTTCCTTCCTGATAACCAAATACTTAGGTTTTGGGATGCTGCTCTTAAAAAAAGCTTATTGCAAGCTTTTTCTAGCCTCAATCTCAATCCTCTTAATCTCCGTACTATTTCGGCGTTTCGCCTCAGGCGAAACGGCTGGTTCTAAACGAGGGTGTTTGCGTGAACCCTCTGCCACGTTTAATTGTTCAGTTTCCATGAACAAATAATCCCTTCTGTAGTAAGGCTAGCCGCCGGAGTACACCCCCACTCCAGGGCTACCAACCCTGGAGGTCCGTTCCGGTACTCCGGTGGAACCGGCATATGTCCTGGCAGAGAGCGGATGCGCAGTCTCTGCACTGACTCCAGGCCCCTACACACCGAAGCTTTCAGGGCTCCCATGCTCCGAACATGGGCACCTTAACTACATGCTTGCCATCGCGGGGAGCATGTGGACGACGAAAGGTCTCCGTTACACCTGCAAATAACTTTGACCGTGGCCGCCACATCGCCAGCTCTAACGGCGGTATTAATCCATTTCCGTAATCGTTAATAATGTCGTATCTGCAGGTGGCCGTAAAGTCCAGTCCTGTAATTCGGCCTATAGATGTAAATCGACCGAAAAAAGCATATCCGAGAAACAACACTCGGAACCCCGTTAGCCAGCTATATGTAATGTACTTGAGTACAGCTGTTGCCGCCCTGGACGCGGAACGTAGATGTTGTGTTCCGGACGTGGGGAATATCTACCTCAGGGCAATAAAATTTTATTTCATTAATAACTCATTTTTGTTCTTGTAATTTATTTTTAATATTGAAATATTATTTACTGTAAATTTGTTTTTTAAAACAGAGGTTAATAATTATTAATAAATCGATTTATTTAAATTAAAAAAATAGGTAAAAAGAGAAGGAGATGTGCCTTCCTCTTGGTAAGATCCAATTATTTAATTAATTAAAATTTCATTTGGCTATAACTCTGGAACTAATGAAAGTAAGTATCACATATATATATCGTTGAAAAGATCTCGACGAGGACTTCTTAATGCAGTTAAGAAAAAGTCCAAAATCCAAATTCTTTGGTTTTTGGACTTTTTAGAACTCTTTTTTTTGGTCCAGTCGATTGCAATGAAAAGGGGGATTGAACAGCTAGATGTTACAACAGTCCTAAATCAAAAATTTCAATATATTACGGCTAATAGTTTTTGAGTTATGCGAGATACATACGTACGTACAGACGTCATGCCAAATCTGGTAAAAAATGGATTCAGGGATGGTCAAAATGGATATTTCCATTGAAATCTGAAAAACCGAAATTTTTCGAGATCACAATACAGTCTTGTACTTCGTACAAGGAAGTAAAAATTATCAATACTACAGAAATACTAAGTTCGTACTATAATAAACGTAAAAATTTAATCGATTAATCAAAACGTTAATTCGTACTACGTTTTATAAATGTAAAACGTAGAACGATTTCAAACAAATTAATTTATATAGAAACTCAAATAAATAAATACGGTAGAATAGATAAATAACATGAAATAAATAATTCGTAAGTAAACGACAAATTTAAATAAATAAATAATAGCAAAAATAAATGAATACGGTAGAATAAACAATATAATAAATAAAAACAAGAAATAAATAAAAGCCGTGTTCCGGCATGGCGAGTTATAGGCGGGAATTGTAGGAGGCAAGTAGTGGTAGTTTGCCGGCCTCCGTGGCGCGAGCGGTAGCGTCTCGGCCTTTCATCCGGAGGTCCCGGGTTCGAATCCCGGTCAGGCATAACATTTTTACGCACGTTACAAATCATCCTCTGAAGCGTGCCTAACGGTGGACCCGAAGGTTAAACAAAAAAAAAAGGAAAAAAGTAGCGGCAGCTTGTAGGGAGAACTACAACGCGATTACACATAATCGGATGTAATTCTAATAGTTGTAGCGTTTTCAAAAATGTAAGATCGACAGGAAAGCTTAGGTAGAGGTATGTGATCTGGCATTTAAAAGAGTCGTCAGCTCGTACTGTTTTTCAACGTAGTTTCTGTGCGCTTTTATATTTTATAAGTGTATTCCGTTTTTCTCGGCATTTAAAAATATGTAATATTTAAAAAAAGAGCAATAAAAAATAATAAACTTTCATTCCTTTAAATTTTCGATCTTGTCGTGTCGGCATCGATTAAGAGTTAATAAATTGTTATTAGTTGTTTTTAATTCGGCTCTAATTTAGAAGATCTTTTTTTATGATTTTTATGAAAGTTTTATTTTTATTTGAAGTTTGTTTTATTATTATTACTTTTTTTTAAGTTTATTTTACAACAGATATTTTCTAAAGATGCAACAACATTGCTGATTTTTGAA
Source organism: Lycorma delicatula (assembly GCF_047948215.1). Classification (NCBI taxonomy): domain Eukaryota; kingdom Metazoa; phylum Arthropoda; class Insecta; order Hemiptera; family Fulgoridae; genus Lycorma; species Lycorma delicatula. Next base: position 74,813,255 of record NC_134466.1, on the reverse strand, counting down.
ACAATGAATTTTTTTTTTATACTCAAATTAAATTAAAAATGCAAATAAAAAATATAGTCTCAAGATTATCGGTAAAATAAAGTCTCGATTTAAGTTAAATGCTAATGAGGAAATTTTAAAACGATTAAAAATTAAATTAAGCGCTGATTTCTTTAAGAAATTTCCTTTTAAGAAGTCTGCTAAAAATACTAAAGAGTTAAAAACAAATGTAATAAATGAAAAATAAAACAGAAATTGGAATAAACCCGTTGTTATACTGCTTTGTTTTGTTTTTTTTAATATTGATAATGAATTAATAATTTTTATCGAATTACGGAGAGAGGAAGTTATTAATGAGAGACACAACTACAAAAAGTATGGAATGGGTTCCGATTATAACGATTTGTTACAATGTTATCGATAAAGAAACATCCGCACTCGGCGGTTTCTTTGTCGATCAAAAGAATTGAATTATCTTAAATTAATGCAATAACTGAGCGGAAGAGGAATCTTTCTGTTCCGAAAGCAAGTTCAATAGATACTCTCTAACTCTCGGTGCATGTGCGGGAGACATGTACAAAGGCAGAGCTGATGGTAAAAAACCTCAGTAAGCTTTTGGCGGATGCGTCAGTATACCCTCAATATCTAAATTAATAAATGTTTTACTAAAAGGGAACGAATTTAAAGACTTATTCGATCACATCTTTTCTTTTATTTATTACTTTTTTTAGAGCATCCTCTAAGGAAAAAAAATGTTTTTTGTCAAGGAAGAACAGTCCATCGGCAAATATTACAAATGAAGTTATAGTAAACATATATATATATATACACATATGTGTGTGTATAAAATCGTATACAAATTTTATATCTGTTCATAGAATCTTCTTCCTAAAACTTTCGTTCTAAAAAGCTATATTGTATATTCGTTAACGTACAATCATAAATCCAGATAATTGGGCCAAAGTAAAATAAACAAAGCTATTGAAGTAGAAGTCTTCTGGCTTTGTATTATATAAAACACAATTTAACAGTTTACATACATATCTTTACTTATACAAACAATTTATAAAATTCACTTGTACACAGATAGTTGCGCTTACCTAGAAAACCCGCTTACCTAGAAAAACGGTTTAACTATAAAGTTCCCAATAAATCGCTGACATTGGTAGAACAGTGAGCAAATATATCAAAATATGATTCAAATTATTTTGTTTTTTTATTTATTTATTTTTTCACTCTTTAGAACCGTAGTGTACTTTTTAATTTCTTTCTTTTCCTGTAGCCTCCGGTAATTACCGTTCAGATAATACTTCAGAGGATGATATGTATGACTGTAAATGAAGTGTAGTCTTGTAGAATCTCAGTTGGATCGTTCCTGAGACGTGATTAATTGAAACCCAACTGCCAAAGAACATCGGTATCCACAATCTCGTATTCAAATCCGTGTAAAAATAACCGACTTTACTTTAGTGTACTTCTTACTAGCAGTACAGTTCTTGCAACACATTATTTGCTCGTCGACTCTAAATATTACAGTACATATCATAATATCATACAGTACAACATCATATACAGTACAAAATCATAATATAAAATACCATAAGCTCTTGGATATAGCCTTAATGCTCATCTACCGATGTACTCTAATTTATTATGAGAGATTTATATGTAAAATATCTTCAAAATTCATTTAAAATTGCGATAAAACAATCATTCAAATCGACAGAGGCTCTTGATTTTTTACTGAATGTCAATACAAATAAAAACGAGTGCGTCGGTGAGTGGACACTCAACGGAAGCGAAGCTTCTTACTCAATATTATTTGAAATATTAACGGTTCAATAAAACGTATGGATTCAATATGGATTACATTAAACGTAACAAATAATAAACCTACGTTTTTTCCTATACTTCATTATTAGGTAAAGATTACGAATCCAAACAGATTTCTCACAAAAGCTCAACCATATCTAGGTTATGATACTCTTTTATTTGCAATAGTCGGTTGGAATTAGTAGTAATCACGATTTAGACTAAATTAAATTAACAAGGAATAGAAAAAGTTACTCTACTTCTCTTCAACGTCAAATAATACAAAAAATTTATCGGTTATTAAAACAAAAATAATAAATATAAACGTTATCAAAAACCATTCACAAAGATTCTTGAATAAACTATGTTATCGCTGAGCGCGTGACGATTTTTCGTGATTTCTCTCAGTTTACTCTCCTACCCGAAGTCTGCGTTAAAAAGCTTCGCTTTAATTACAAAACTGCCGTAGTGCGAGTAGTAGCGTCTCGGGCTTTCATCTGGAGGTCCCCGGGTTCGAATCCCGGTCAGGCATGGCATTTTCACACGCTAAAAATCATTATCTTATCCTCTGAAGCAAAACCTTACGGTAGTCCCGGAGATTAAAAAAAATTACATACTCGTATAGATCATTATTAAATTTTATTTTAATTAATAAGCGCATCTCTAATACCTGATCATTCGATTATAATATTTCGGTATCCTTTAAAATTCGAATAACTAAAACTAAAAAAAAAAATATGTTGATTAAATAATTATGCTATTTTTAGTTATTTTTATAAGGGAAGGGCGGTCAAGTTCGGGGAATTTGATCTATTTCTTCATGAAAGTCCAGGAACGATAGCATCATGAAATCGCACTTTTCATCTAAAAAAAAAAAAATAAATGGAAATTGTTAAATTATATCGGTAAATTTTCATTAAATACGGTATCACTGAAAAAAAGATAAATATTTTTATCATCAATAACGTGTATCGATAACAAAGTTAACGAAAAAAATTGCAAATAAAGATGATAAAATTAATTAGTAATCTTATCCACCCGATACGGCATTACAGGATTGATAGCGGTGAGCACAACGGTTGGGAGGGGGAAGTCTCCGAAACATCACATGATGTTACACGACTGGACGCAGGTGACTAGCGATTTCAACTTCTGTCATTTTCATAATCATAGCTATATTAATATACATAATTACACTGTTAACACAGACAATTTGGACCTTATCCAGAAAATTTTATTTGAATGTACATATCAGGCTGCGTGAAATTTCTATTATCAGACATTTTAAATATAAATTACAGATAAATAATAATTATTTTCTTTGCCGAAATTGTATTTTTGTTTTTTTTTTTTTTTTTGTAGAAAGGAATAACGCTAGCCGTCATATTATAGAAAACTTTTTTTTGTGTTTTTATTTGTTTATTATTTACCAAAAAATATGAAATACATTGACCGATATTTGTAAAACTATTGAGGATTTTATTTTTCTTTGTTATAACCAGATCTGATTTTTACTCGCGATATGAGTGTAAGATTTTAAAATATGATATACGACTGTAAAAATTGCACATTTTTTAAAATATTTGTATTATTTTAAATTTATCTTTTACAATTTATGAAAAATAATCTTAAATAGATTTCGATAATTCAACAAAATCTTTATATAAAAATCTAACGCGGGCTGTAGAATTAAAATCGGTGAAATATCGAAAAGTTTTTTGGCCTCGACAAGGACACTCCTTACGTAATAAGAGAACATACGGATATATTTATTCGACGAAGTCGATTTCGTGTAAAACGATTTAGATACAAAGTAAATATGAAATAAAGGGTAGGGATATGACGGCATATTTTGTTAAGTGTTTGGGCGCTGAGTACGGCGTGTGAACGCGCGTCACAGAAAAATATTTTGTATTATCGTAGGCAGGTCGTTGCCTGGATGTGCGCCATCGGTTTTTTCGTTCCTGCCGTTGGTACTGCTGTTATTATTCTACGGGTAGACTTCAAATAAGTTACTTCATATTAACCTATAAATAAAATATCTAGTTTATTCCAGTATACTATTCTATACGGTAGTATATCACTAACACGCAAACACGAGCGCGAGCGAATATCTATTTTATTTATCCGTTGTTTTATTCTTAATCTAAATTCAATTTCATCTTTCCTATTAACAAAAAATTACTTATAGAGAATATAAAAAAAAAAATAGGCAGTAATCGCTATAAATAAGCAGTAGTTATATAATTTTTACTATTGCAAGAGATGTAAAATGAATCACCGATCATTTTTGAAATTATAACCGTTTTCTATACGATTAAAAAGATACCTGATTTAATACATATGTCTTAAATGAGTCAGCTGTACTTTTACATATTTTTAGCTACTTCCTTTGATGTATATTTCATATCCAGTACTATGAATCATTCTTTTATTATGTTCGCAACAAGGGCAGCTTCTATATTAATCTCAAAGGTAATGAAACGAGGTCCTTTGTTAAATCGCTTTTTTGGAATTTTATAACTTTATTTGTAAATTATTTATCGCCAAATAAATGATTTTATTATAATTTTGAAAGTTAGTTAGTTTGCTTTCAATTCTGTAAAGATTATTCAAAAACATTTCCTTTTCGAAAGGATAGCTGTTATATTTCTTAGACACTTATAAAAGATTGTTGCGGTAGAACGGGAAGCTTCCATCGCAAATTTACCGATATGTTGTGGTTTATCCTCGGCAGCTAACGTCCCATCCTATATCAATTTTTACGACTTATTTATATTTAATTTTACGTCGGTTTACATAAAAATTATATTTTTATTTTTTTCGCCTGTCACTCCAAATTTACAAGAAATTTGAAAAAATAAATAAATAAACGCGTAAGGGTTGAAGAACATGTACCTCGTAAAGAACATGATGAAGAACCTCATGAATAGTGATGGACCTTGAAATCGTCAGTTATTATGCAGGGCAAAGGAATCTGTGAAATAGATTGGACATATCATCCTCACTAATATCGAAATTTGAGAGAAGGCGCAAGTTGGAGATATTCATTTTAAATGTAGGGATGTTTGTAGCCGGCGGAATTCGCATAGCTAATACGATTTCTTTCAGGAAAAACAGCTTTACGTCCTCTACCCTCAATTTGAGGATCGTATCTCTCGCAGACGTAGCCGCAAAAAGACAATTCATCCTGGTGAAGGAGGTATATTTCCTACATACCCGGTTTCATAGGAATTTTCTTACTTTAGTAGGATTTCGATATCCTCACGGTGAGAACGGAAACCGCAAACATTCCGGTGAATAATATTCGTACCCCTAAAAAACAATTTTTTCCTATTATATACAAGTCTCTGGGTGCAGATTATTTATCAAATACTATCCGGTCTTATTTTTGGTGTCGATAACTTTTAGTAAGTGCTTCTTTGCTTGTTCGAGCAATTATTTCGACAACATATGCTCGAAGAGAACTCTAGATGTTGGTGGGATGTTGAAAACCTGGAAGGCCGGAGATACCGTACCGGCGGATATTAAATTTCTTCATTGGGATTTTGTTAGTATGCTGCGTAGTTCACAAGAATTTTATTTGGTGGTGTACCGACTGAAGAGGTTTTCGGTAAACCACTGTCTTTCCGCCCAAAATATCCTTCTTCCTGCCTGTATTTAACGCTGAAATAGTAGAAGCGAGGGATTTTACCTGGTCCGACAAAGCCTAGACCGATTTTGTCAGTTTTTTGTTCGATGCGCACTTTTTTAGATTTTTAACATTTTGGAAAGAGCCTAACATACGACTATTTATTAGGAACGGAGAAACCTTAAAGAAGGATTTACCTTCCTCTTTATACTTGACTGTAAGAAACCTTGCATTTTTTTTTAAGAGGTGGAGAAACTCCATTTACGGGGGCCTGTGCAGTGTCGTGCTCGCTAACAGATTCCGCAAGATGTTATTAAATGCGTATCTGTTCCTGCGCACTTATTTGCTAAAATGGGCAGGCGCACACCATCAACTATTAAAAAATATGTATGACATCCATAAATTAAAATTTACTTTGTCTAGATAGCAATTCGCTGCCCCGCCTAGGTCGCTGAATGCTAGCAAGTATCTGTCCACCATATTAAAGCGCTTGGAGCCCTAATCGGCTGGTGGTCAGCCATATATCTCAAGGTTGGCTTCCCGCATCAGTACTTTAGGAGTCTTCCCTTAAGTAAACTACGGATGCCGATTGAACAAAGCAACCGCATCTATGAACTCCCACACGGTCCGACAATGCGGTTCTCGCCACATTGACTCGCCGCTTGTGAGTGGCCAATTTTCTCCTTGACCTCTTAAGTTCCAGGGTGGCCCGGTCTCTGTCTCCCCCCCCCCCCGCAAGAGCAGGGCAGATAAACATCAGGTGTTCATTTGACTGCACCTCCCCGCAGGCGTACAGCTCATCAGCTGCCAGACGGAACCGAAAACAATATTGGTTAAAATTAAGATGGTTGGTAAGCACCTGGGCACCCGTTGCTCTTAAAAACGGGCTCGAGGCATAGCATCCACGCAGATCCTGCATAAATTTATATAAGGATCTTCCCTTAGTCGTTATGTGCCGTTCCAGCTGCCGTGCTTCCATCGCGAGGCTCTGCAGCCTCTACCGCAGGCGGGAGATGGGCAACCGAACGAAATTTAGATCCGGAACATTGTGATCATCGTTCCGCTTCGGTACTGGCCCGACTCGAAACCGCATCCCAAATACCTCGGCCTCTTCGCAATTTCCAGATGGCTGCTCAAAATTCCACCGCTAAATCGATCGGTAGTTTGTTGTGATATAAAGCATGGGATTACTTTATACCAAAAACCATTTTTTTTTTATTGAAAGATTATTGGTAATGTACAAACAAAGTCATTACAGCTTAGTTATTTCGGTTCAATTTTAAGCTTTGTGTGAAATGCTATAAACATTTTATTTTATTTTCACGGAATCACTATACAAATAGCATTTAAGCAATGGTATAATAAAAACACTATAAAACTCTCACATCAATCAACTATAAAATCTTTAACGTCGATACATCTCATAGGTTTATAGTAAACAAAACTATCTTGTGTACATGTATATTATAATAAAAAGTATAAAATAAAAGTTTTACTTTTTGTAGAGGAGGGAATTCGGGGTCAAGCTGTCATTTCATAAAAATAAATTTTGAAGATGGTACAACTTTTTTCCGTTAATCGTACACCCTAAAATTACTTACAACATTCAACGTCATTTTCTATCAACCTAACTTCATATTTTACATATTATTAAAAATACAATGCAATGCGTGCTGTTGTTTATACCTGCCTTCACACCCTTTTTAAAATCTAAATCTCTTTATTTATAGGGTTAAAGATATTTTTTGGTAGTTTAAATTCTATTAAAAAATATTTTTTTGTTTTACATATTAAATTTATTTCTATAAATATATATATAGTAAATTTAAAATAGTGAAATAGGAAATTTAAAATAAATTATATTTCTTTCTAATTAACGTGTAAATTTTACGTTATTCTATTTACTAGATTACAATATATTATTCATGGTTAGTTATATTAGCAGTTGCACCAATACTACAGATTGATTTTGTAACATACAGAACGGGTACAAGCAAACAGAATAATTTATAGTTATATGGATTGTTCAGTCTTTCAGAATATACGTCTAGTAGAGCACATTTTACACTTCAATTCACTCTTTTAGCTAGCTCAATTTGCAATGTTTCTGTTGTAAAATAAAATCTGTAGGTGAATTTTATATATATATATATATATATATATATATAATGTTATAATAAAATTATATATATTCTTATATATAGTCTAGACAGGTTCCTCGACGCGTTCGTTATCTTCATGGTTGTGAGAATATTAAATATTCTATAAATATTCATTAAAAAAAAATGAATTTGTCATTTTACTTCATTATATTTCTGTTACCATAGTGAAGAAGTATAATGAGGTAAAAAGATTAATTTCTGTCTCTGTAAAATCTTTTTTAAATCGCAACTTCAACCGCAAGGGGGCTAGGACCTTGATCGATGACTTAAAATCTTCCCTGTGATAACACGAATGTATCCTACAAATTTGAAATCAATCGACCTGGAGAGAAACACGCAAATATGATTTTAATTCCTTCTGTTTTGATTTTCTCTCTTTCTCTTCCAGAATTCTTTCATTATTTCGCTACGCTGTGTTTTTAGTTCTTCTTCTAAAAGAGAGCACATGCACTCTCTTTTCTTTTATCGCATTTACAAGAACCTCTACTGGTTTTTTCTCTAAATTTTGTTCTTATCTTGACAATCTTTTACTTCCATATTTGCTTTATTTAGATTTTACTTTACTTGTTTTCTGTACGGGGCGAAGTTTTATATTTCCAAAATTTATCAAAAGGTTTTTTATTGAATCTTTCCGAATCTATTCGAATCATGCGTCCCACAAAATTTAATCTTCTTTTCGGGTTGCGGTTTCTATATGTTCAAATGTATATCTTTTTTTTTTTCTTTAATTTTGTAAATTTTTTCTGTATCTTTACTTGGGCTGTGTATCGTTCTTATAATTTTCCTTTCAGTCTTTAAAAGATTAATTATAGATCTGTTATATTATAGGTCTGTCCCGTAAAAGATTACTAGTATCAATACTCTACTGTAATGTCTCAGTTTTGTATTTATTGGTAAATTTTTCTTCTTGTACATATTTTTGATTAAAAATTTCAATCTCTTATCCGAACCGTTTGAGGGTTATTGTTTCGTCCAAGTATTTAAATTTATCTGCGTATTTAATTTTTCAAAATTTTGTTTCTATATATTTCATGTTTTGTTTATAATTTATAAATATTTCTATTTCAGGAAAGGAGATTTATAAACCAGCTTTTCCGGTAATTATTTTCAAATCTTCAACTTGAGAAATTGTCTTTTAGTTTTAAATTCTTCAATAAAATCAAATCATCTGCGAAAGCTTTTACTTTATTTTTCCCTTCCCTCCTCCGATTTCAGAAGCGGTTTTGTTAACATTCTAAATTGTTTTCATTATTTTATCTGATATTAAGTTAAAGGGTATAAGGGAAAGGACCACCCTGTCTGAGACCTGTTTCAATTTCGAAAGGATCGTTGATTTTGCCTAAAAATTTTATTTTTGAGAATATTTTTGTTAGGATTAATTTTTATTAAATCTATAGTTTTCGATCGACTCCAAATTCTTTCATCGTATCAGTAAGAGTTTTCCTGTCTACAGATTCATAGACTTTTTGAAAATCAACAAATTTTATGAACATCGGTTTTGATCTTAACATCTGATTTTTAACGATTAATGATTTCAAACTTAAAAACTGTTCTGAACATCACCTAACCCTTTCCGAAATCTCCTTGAAACTCACCAAATTTTGAATCGATTTGAATTTCTAATTCGTTTAATAGTAGTTTAGATAATATTTTATGTTACTTATAAGAAGTCCTGTAATTATTCTGTTTTTTTTTTTGTTTGTTTTATGAAGAGGATGTATAATTGCAATTCTCTAAACTTTAGGGACTTTTTTCAAAACGTTCTACTGTTTCCGACAGATACTCTTCATCGGCTAATTTCCTAAACTCCGCCGTTATTCCGTCCTCACCGACAACCTTATTATTTTTCAAAAGATTTTATAGTTTCTTTTATTTTTCCCAAATTTTGTGGTACGGAATTTTCGTTTTGTGGGGTGTCATAGTAAAAATTTAATTTAATTTTTGAGCTTTCGCAGTTTAAACAAATTTCTTAAATATTCCGCTAGGATTTCACAAGTTTCTTTATTATTTACGGCTAGAGATTAATTTTTTTTTTTTAAAGCATAAGTTTGTTTAGTTATAGTTTGTATTTTCTTTTGCCCTTAAAACTAGAGATTTTCTTGTGATGCTTTGATTCAACGATTTTACGTAACTTCAAACAAGATCGGACACTTCGGAATCCGATCGCCCGGTTTTGTCTTCGCGGTAATTTATTATGTGAGAATTCATTTTCGTGATAACAGATTTTCTTGTAGTTATTACTATTTACAATAACGTGGCGGTAGATTGCGGAAAACGTGCTTGCACGGATGGGCGGTAGTGAGAAGACGCGGGGACTCCCACCCCCCGGGTCAAAAGAAAAATGGAGAAAAGATCGAGTTCCGGCGGATGGGGCGGGGTCCCGGGAATGACATAGTCCGGTTACCCCCGCCTCTGAAGTTAGAGGCGGGCAAATTAAAATAAGAAGATCCAGAACCGGCGAGCCGACCCGCCATATCGGACCTACTGCCGGCAGGCGCGGAGGCCCGTTAAAGTTAAAGTTGCAAGGACACGCCCCTCTAGACCGAGTCATGCTTGACTGCAGATCCGGTCCAGAGGTGTAGGGAAAAAAAATTGCGGAACAAATACCGATTTCAACCGTATGTAATGATTATTTATAAAACATTTGATGTTTTTCAACGCTTAGTACTCGATATTGTTTTAACTGTTCGTACAGCCATCCGTATCAAACCAAGCCTTATCAGTAATCGTTAAACTGAACACGATCCATGACTTCACTCACGTTTTCAAAAAAATAAAACGAAACCGATGACAAAAATTAATTTTTTTTTACGTTCAATTGATCGACAATACCGCTACTGGTAAACATAAAATTTTAATATATTTTTGTATTCTGAAAGCAGTAAACGTTTGATAGCCTAAATCTCCTTGAATAAATTTCTAAGAAATGTTCTAGAGGAGCCGGTAAAATATTTTGGTACGTCTTCAAGAACTTCAAAGTTTTCAATAATGGTCGACTTGAACTCTTATGATTTTGAACCTTCTAAATCTTACCAAATGTTTCTGTTGAACGCGATATTATTGACTTATTTGGAACGGTAGACGTTGCAAATATTTATCTATGAAATAAAATCTAAACAATAATACATGTAAACTGAATCTTGGTAAAAAATATACCTCGATATAATAAAACAAAATGATTGCCTTTATTATTCCCAGCGAACGACAAGGTTATTTTAACTGCTGCATGTAGTAAAGTAAAATTTATCCCACATCCCCATTCTAAGGTTTACATCTTTTTTGAAATATGTTAGTTAAAATATTCGTTAATATAATTTATAGTATCGGTTTGAAAAAAAAAACATTATTTCGGTCCTATGATAAATAATAGAAATTTGGATGAAGAAATATTTTCAAAAATAATAAATAGTTTTTTTTTTTGTTTTAAATAATCGCTTATTTCTCCATTAAGGATATACTTGTATACGTTTAAAAGGATTCGCTCAGGATTTTTATACAACGATAAGCATAGATGCAATAGATAGAGCAGCTAAGGTAGAGAAAGCACAACTCAACACTTATTCCCTTCTCTTCACTGACGTAACCTCACCACTCCATTGAATAACCCATTCTTACCTTATTTTTACGTATTATACTTAGATACTACCTACATACACTATTCATCTCACTTTTTCCGCATCGGTGCGGTGAACTAGATCTAGAAGAATATAAGGACAACTTTAGCATCAGATTAAATAAATGTACTAGTATGATTTTCTTATTTTTTTTCAAAATAAATTACATTATTCGTTTAAATAAAATTACACCTTGAAGATCGGAAAATTTGTTAAAACATAATAGGTCTTTAATTTCTTGCTTTATATATTATTTCAGATTGTAAAATTAAAATATATATGTTTAAATCTGTTTTAGCTAATCTAAATTTAGTAATAAAAATCAAGAGACAATAATTAAAACAAATCAAATTTGGAATAACATTCGTACGAAATGTTTTTTTCTGAGATTTTTACCGAGGTTTAGGAATCTACGATATTTACCGATTCCCTGGACGTGATAACGATCAATGACGCATTTAACAAACCCTCAATTACGTTAGACTTTGAGGTTTTCCAGTATACATGACAAAATCACGCAAGTAGAAGCTCTCATGAGGGAACTGCGGTGCCGGTAAGGAGTTCTCTGTGGTATCAGCAACTCCCTGGTTTCTACACTAACCAGATTCAAGCGACCAAGGTGAGGTTATAGACCGGTTGGAACCTATAAAACTCTCCTCGATGTATCAAGACTCGATAGAGAAGATTGACCCGTTTGCACTTGATATCCAAATTGACATTGAACATCCAATGTAATTTTTAACTACAGTCATGCAGGAAAGAATTCGAGCAGAGACGGCAACTATTCGAGAGATATTATAGATTTAATTGGCTAAAAAGACGTCTCAGACGCAGCGGTTCCGAGGCAGCTTCATTTCTTGCCACTCGCTCCTCTACACTGCCTGTCTCCAAAGCTATAACCGAACTGCCCGCACTTGCCGCAGCTCGGCTTCTCTTTGCACTCACAGGGTCAAAGAGGGAGCGGTTCAGGAGACCGGAAGGCAGAATACTCATTAATAGGGATGCGCAGAGGCTGTGGAAGTTATTGAAAACTAACAGAGACGAAACATTCATGGTTTATATTGGAAATCTTTTTAACCTAAACAGAAACTGATGCATCGTACGGAAGGCCGCGAATGAACTTTGATGAGCTGCACCGACGTTACTTGCATTACGGGGACATAATAGATCGTGGGAAAAAAATGACAAAGATAAAGCCGATCTATTTCCTTCACTCCAAGGCGAATTATTTCAACCGCATGATGAAGAGAATCCTGATGACAAATTAAAGACATTTTAAAAGATCTCAATATTAGTCCGCTTTCTGATTAAGTCAATCTCGACAAGGAAATTTCTGCGGTTAATCGATCTAAGAAGGCGACTGAAAAAAGCCCCATGTTTTGATAAAGTAACACACAAAATGGTAGTATGCTCCTCCTTAAAGATATCACGTATACTAAAGACTTCCGACGGTGTCCCAGTGAAATGGAAGGTATATCGGGTGAAATCAGGGAAATCTGCAAACAAGGTTTCTTCTTACTGATCGATTAGTATTTTCCCGGTCGTACCTAAATTATTTAAAAAGATATTAATTTGCAGGCTTAGGCCGGTTTTAGAGCGCAAGGAAGTCATTTTGGATCACCAATTTGGTTTCAGCGACGTCTACTCCACCATCGAATAACCACATAGAATCGTCAACGTCTTCAGTCGATGTCTAAAAGAAAGGAAATTCGGCTCGGCAGCCTTCTTAGATATCCAACAAGCCTTTTTCAAGATCTAAAAAATTATCTTTAGGGAAATTTACCCAAATAAAATATACGGATGAGTTATCGAGATCCTTCTATATCAGGTCGGGTACCACCCAGAGTTCAGTACTGGGTCCTGGGCTGTATTCAATATTCACCGTAGACCTTCCAAACCTGGAAAATTGTCTTTTTTTCTAGGCGCCCCATTTTCCGATGACACGGCTAACCTGGACTAGCCTCGATGGGAAATTAATCGGAATTAGACCTAATCTACTCACGGATAAAGAAATGGAGGATAAAAGTTAATTAAAATAAATGGAAGAACATCACTTTCACCGTGAGAAGAGGAGACTGTCTCAGTGTGAACCTGCGTGATGTTTTGATCCCGCAAATAGAGCGCGCATAGTAACTTGGATTACATCTAGATCGGCGTTTGACCTGGAAATATCACGTGAAGGAGAAAAAATAAATTAATCGCGAAATATAAAGAATTGTATCGGCTACCGAGAAGAAACTCATATCTCACATCGTCTAATAAAATTCTGACGTAAAAAATTGTTCTACAACCGATCTGGGACTTATGGTATGAAGTTACGGGGAGTAACAAGTAAGTATTTTATTGACGTCATATTACTTTTCCAAAACAATATAACGGAAGGTACACAGATTCAAGAATACCTAACATTTCCATCTGTTCGTGAAGTTGTAAAACAGTACAGTGTTATATACCGACGGCGCGGCGTTTATAAAATCACGTCAATCAATTAGCAATCGATCTAATTGATAACAACGAGGATGTCAAAAATTTGAGACGTCTTCATATGATACACTTGGGGAATACTGGATGACACATTGCAATTATAACATTCTATTACTTTTTTAAATTTATTATATCTTTATTGTTTTAATGTTAGTTGTTACGATTATTTATTTGTTTATTATTTATTTTTGTAACCGCAAAGTGAATGCGGATATATTCTTGTAATTTAAGAATTTTTTTGATCGATAACTTTATTTTTAAGTATTGATCGCATTATTATGGGAATTCATTAAGAACCCCGTACCATGTGATTATTATCATACGATTTACTTATAGTTCCGCTATAGAAACAGATTATAAATAAACTAATTGTGAAAGAAAAAATAATAATAATAATTAGGAATTGATTGTTGAAAATAAAAGCACTTGCATCAGAAAACCATATAACAAGCGTCATTTATTTAAACACGTTTACGTTATTTGGCGTTATACAAATGTTAAATAACTTTGCGAGTTATTTTATATATCTATTGTTAAATTAATTTTGAAAAGCAATTAATAAACTTTAAGTGAACGCTTAATTCTGCGATAATTACATTTTGTATTTATTGCCTAAACGTTCACACACATGCAAACATACGTCAACCCCTTTTAAAATTGACTAGCTTATAAAATAAATCCTTGTTTATTGAATCTGACAAAAATTAAATACGGTACGTAAATTTGAGTAATTAATTTACAGGTACTACCGTACCACTGTAATAACAAAATATAAATATTTTTAAATGTATTGTTTAAATCTATTTGGTTAATACCGTCCCTTTTCAGTTTCTTCTTTTTCTTATTTTTTTTGTTGCTAAGTAATCCTTTTTCTTAATTAAGTTAACGGTTTTCATTTATTATATCTCTTATTCACCCTCTCTTCAAACGTTTTCTATTTACCATAATTAAGTTCTTTTTACTCCCTTCCTCTCTCTTTCTTCATTGCTATCTTTCATTCATTCATTACTCTTTCCTGTAATTATAATTAATTATGGAAAGTTTAAATAAATTATTATATTCCCCGAAATTAGATTGTTTTTTTTTAAATTTGGATTTCCAAGGTATATTCAGACGAGGACAGGCGCCAAAGATAAAAAATTATTTAGATTTCAATTAGATACCAATAAGTATATCTAAAATTATAGATGGAAGTCGACTATGTTTTGTGAAGATCTCACTGAAAGAACTCAGTCGAGATAACATTGGAAATATTTTAAATAATTAAAAAAATAATTTAACGATTAGCCTTCGGATGTTGAATTTTTGGAATTAGGACTGTTGTAACATCTAATTGTGTACCTCCCCTTTTGATTGCAATCGACTGAACCAAAAGTGTCCAAAAAAGCCCAAAATAAAAAAAGAATCTGGATCTTGAACGTTTTCTTAACTCAAGTAATAAGCCCTAATTGAGAACTCTTCAACGATATATCATAAGCGGTACTTATTTTCATCGGTTCCAGAGTTATAGCCAAATAAATTTTTAATTAATCAAATATTTGAATCATACAAGGGGGAAAGGCATATCGGTTCAAATTCAGACTTCATTTCCTTTTTTTACTTTTTTTTTAAATTTAATTATATTGATTTATTAATAATTATTAATCTCTGATTTAAAAACAAATACGATAAATAATAATTCAATAATAATAAAATTTTTAAAAAAAATCAGAATTTAATGAAATAAAATTTTACGTACTTTTCATTAAAAAAAAAAAGTGTATACATAATTTAAAAGGCGTTCAAGGAAGTTATGTGTTGTCCATATTAGATTTTTATTAAAGCCATTTATGTTTTTTTAAATGAAATCTTCTTTAGGCGTGCCGCTTATTTTTTGATGGTGTAATTGAAAACGTCTAACCAGTCAGCCTGTGAAATGAAACCTTTATCCGTGTATAATCGGGATAGCCGAGTTTAGTAGAGCGAGTGACAGTCTGTTGATTAGCGAGTAATTCATATCTGTCAGGTTCCGAGCTGATACGCGCATTCGGGTAAATTCGGAGGAGCCGAGTTAGTCCGAGCGAGAGAGACGGTTAGTCGCGCTCGGATGTGTTTCGTTTTACGTAGTGCACGTTTATAATTGTTGCTCGGTGTACGTGTAAATATTTGTGTAAGTTTTATACCTATCTTTCAGTGTATACGTTTAATCCATTATCCTTCTAATACTGAAAAATATCTTTGAAGCGTAATTCAATAACGGTGTATGTAAGTAAATTTATGTATTTGTCAAACATATGGAGTGCGATTGTGAATAAGTATAGAATAGAATCTATACACTCAACTGCCATTTTCATTGTCGTTTCTTTATTTGATTTTGTTGGCTGATGACCGAATTCATTAATGAATATGTGTTTACCGTTCAATTTACACGTTGAAAGAGTGAATTCACTAAAAAATTCCTAGTAAAACATGCGTTTGAGGTGCCCCTCAAACAAATACGTTAAAGAACCGACAATCAAAATGGAGGTTGAATGTGAAATTATTTTTTCAGGGATTTACTCATTACATTAAATAAATATTCAAAATACATTTCGAATCAAATAGAAATACATTAAAGAACTGCTGTTTTCAATGATGAATGTTTGTTTACGTTAAAATTTATATGTTGAAAGAGTTAATTTACTGAAAAATTCATAGTAAAACACGTGTTTGAAATGCCCCGTTTTTCACTTCAATCTACATTTCGGATACATCAAAGAATGAAAAAAAAAATTCGAACAAATTATAAAATACGTAAAAATTATCTAACAACTCGCTTATCGCTACATACGAATAAAACGAAGATTTGACCTACGATTTTTCAACTCTCGATTTTTTTTGTCAGATTACCGGTTAATGGACAGTACCCAACTATATTTTCCTATATTAATAAAGAATACGCGATTCTATTAGGTTTGAAATTTTCTTCGGTTTCAACTTTAATTTTCAAATCGATAACGACTAATTTTACAGATTCATTTGGTTGTGAATAAACAATAACACGTAAAGGATTTTTATTTTTATAATCTGAAAATGTGTACGGCAAGTCAGTATTTTTGTAATATGATTTTTGAATCTCTATAAACATATTATAAGATTCTCTTGTAAATCTTCATACGGATATCGATCTGAATTTATCATTACTTTAATATTTTTCAGGTTACATGAATCAAATTCCGACGCGTCTTTCGCAGCTTTATCTTTCATATCGGTTTGAAAACCTACAATAACATATCGCGGTTTATCTAATTGTGACGATATTGTCGCATTCCATATTAAAGAATTTGTTTGAGGAATTGCAAATTTTCATAAAGTTCCCATCATACGCACCTCTTTATTTTTGTCGCAATTTAATCAATTCTAATTGATATTCAGGCGTTGTTTTTAAATACGGTACAACCCATACCATTTCTGTTATTTGTGGTTTAGATTTATCATTTGAAACTGTAGCGCGTATCCTGTTCAATTAGTCACTACGACATCTCAGTTCTAACCCTTGCCTGTTGTTTATGATTATTTTTTTATAGACAACAACATTAATAATGTAAAATTACCATCATCATCCATAACCCATCCAGCTCGTTCAGATATGAAATTAAATAATTTGCCATCGAAAGAGCATTTTTGATAATCCTAGAACTGACACCTACATTTCTTGTCCTGGCTGCTTCTTGCGCATTAATATTAAAAACTCTCTAAACAATAAAATTGTTAAGGTTTCGGCGAGAGTTTGCCGTAATTTGAAAACATCGAAAATCAAAATTCAACAATTTATTTATTTATGGTTCTTCAAAAAGATATTGTCCGATTCAAAAAAGTACAGATATTTATGAAAGGCGAGATAATAATTATTATATTTTTTTCCTACTTCATTTTCTCAAACACCAAAATATGCACTGTTAAATATTTTCTTCCTGCTCTACTATATTGTAACTATATGACAGAACTTTTTTTTTATATAAAATAAATACGAAATCATCGAGAAATAATTGGAGATAAACAATTTTTTTATGTACCTGTATATAAACTCAATAACCCAAATCATACGATAAAAAAATCATCAAATTTTCTTAAATATTTTAATTGAAAATGCAAAAACTCGGCCCGATTAATATATATTAGAAATTTCACATTTTCAAAACCGTAAAATTACAAAGATTATCACATATTTATCGAAAAAAAACCTATATTTATTAAGAAAATCTATTTCTACGATGATATGTAACTTTATTTCATCAAAATTACTTTTTTATATTTTAAACAATTTGAAAATGAACTACGAAAAATATATAATAATTACTATCTCGCCTTTCATACATATCTGTACTTTTTTGAATCGGACAATATCTTTTTGAAGAACCATAAATAAATAAATTGTTGAATTTTGATTTTTGATGTTTTCAATCGACGACAAACTCTCGCCGAAACATTAACAATTTTTATTGCTCTGAGAAATTGGATTTTGAAATGTCGATTTGCGAGTCGGTTTGAGTAAATAAGTCTTCGGTGTTTTCCACCGTCGGGCAAACTCTCGCCGGCGTCATTCTACCGAACGACGTGATAATATTTTAATCTCTTTTTCCTTTATTAATAATAATAAATAAGAGAACATGTATATAAATAAACCTCAAACTTCTGCTTTATTATTAATTGTATTATTCCTTATAATAAATTTATTTGTTCGATTCAGTGTAGACAATGGAGATCTACTTATATTTGCTAATATCATCGATACAGTTACAAAGTACGTAAATACATGAGGAATTGAAAATATTATCCTAATTAAAATGTAGGTTGAAAGATAAATATAATTATCTTTTTTTTATAAAGTTATAAGCGTGTAAAATACTTCAGTACGAATACAGAGAATTTAATTTTATTAACGTCGATTATTTATAATTAATAATTTCTGCTATCTTAATTATTTAGTAAGGTTTACTGTCGGATGAGAAATTTCAAACTAATTAAGGTGGCTCGCGTACTTCATCTCATATATACACGAGCGCACACATATCCGCGTGACTTTCTGAGTTGATTACTCCCAAGTATACTGAATAGCGCTAAAGGGGTTAATGGAAGTTCATAGACTTAATTAGGTATGTTCGAATAGATATTGTAATGTGTAATAAATGTGGTCGTCAACCTTTGTAATATATCAATTTATAAGAGAGTTTGTGAAGAAAGATTGATGATATCATCGATATTAATTATCCGCGTAATTTTCACTTAAAATTGTGTTTATTTGTTGCGTATGCAATACGAATGAACATAGTAAATATTATAAACATTCATTATGAATTATCTCAGCGCGAATAAAAACCCCCCATGCCTTTGTTTCCTTAGTCGTTTCCATCGCTTCCTTAAACTATCTTTACCGGATACAAAATTTCTAATGGAAAATAAATCGTTATCTTTCTTGAAAAGGAAAACATTTTATTAGAATAACCGCAGAGAAAGCGTGTGATTTTTCCCAGGAATTAAATGATATATTTTACGAAAATAATTATTAATAAATCCTGTACCATTTTTTTTTTTTACAGTTTATTATTATTATATTAAAGTAAAACGCTCTAATTCATCATCAGTCGTGTGCTTTTTTTTTGTGTAAAAACAATTTCAGATAGGATATATCAAGGTTAAACCAGTAGATATTAACGTGAATACGTTTTATATGATATCCAAATGATGTTTGGATGCGCAGTGGATGTTAATGAAACAAAACTAAATCTGTTTCAGTTAAGTAGGCTTTTTTCTAATTTTGAAATACTTCTGCTAAACCCAACTCGACGAATTTTTTATCGGTTTTATATCTTTGAGAAACCAAAATCGATCGTAAATATTTTTACATTTCTCATCAACAGATTTTCTAAATATTTATTTATGCGAGACCAATCTAATATTAAACTCGTGATCGATTACCGTATACTGTATATGAGTGGCGTGTATGTATACCGCAATTTTTTTTGACTACGTTTGGTGTTTGCCTGTGAGGCGACTGTGTGCGGGCATAATTGCGCTTTGCTCTGTCTTAATGTTGCTTGTGTTTTTTATCTTTGTGTTGAGCATGCGATTGTGTTGATGTTTATATTTGTATTCCTTGATTGTGGTTTCCGATCGTGTGACTTGGCGTTTTCCCCTTCCTGAAGTAACGCTCCATAAGCGGTTTCCAGGAGGGGTGGGGTTTAGTCAGTAGCGCGCAGGGACATATACGCGCTTAATAATATCTTGCGGAACCTGTAAGCGAGCCCGATACCGCCTAGGCGCCCGTAAATGGGGTTTCTTCCACCTCTATAAAAAAAAAGAGTTCCGACCGGTTACTATCAAAATATACGAGTTGTCTGGTAATTAGGATTTCGCACTTAATAATGCCGGAATATCTTGATAAATTTAAGAAGAGATTGACCGATCTGTCGATCTAAAAAAAGAAATATCTAAATATTTTAGAATAATCACGATGCACGCGGATTGACTTCGCAATATATATCGTTAAACGTATTCTGGTAATGTATTCATTGAATTGAACATCTTGGCCAGGTGAAAGGCGCAAAGAAGCGATCGGATGCTATAAGACAGACTGTGCTGCATTCTTTTATGTTAAAAAATTTGTTTATAAATTTGACGTGTAGTACTACAAATAAACATACAGCTTAAAAATAAAATAACTGATTATTCTAACATATTTTGTTGCCGGGCCGCTCGGTATTCTCATATATTAAATGGTGTCGTCTTAAATTGAATTTATTCTTTTATACTGATCGTTGTAAAACTTACTACACTTCTTTTATCCGTTTATTTTTTATTATTTTAATCGGTACTCAATATCTCGCCTTTTTGTTAGCCATAAAATGTATGGAAACCGTAGGTCTTTTTAAAAAAGTTAGCTTTTAAATTTTACGTTTAATATCTATTTTGAAAAAGTGAAATTCTATATATATACAATTTAAAAATCGTAAAAATAATTAAAATTTATAGATGAATAAACGGTAGCAACAGTTCCAACATGTTTAAGAAATTTTTTTTAAGAATTACCGTGGGATAATAAAAAGATCAGGGAAGGAATTAGTTTTCCTCGTAAGTAATTTGCAAGAAAACCGAGTCCGATTCCTTATTCTCTATCTCGTTCTAATATTTACCCTTTTCCATCTATTTAACGAAATATACAAGCACAAATACAACTCGAATTACTCACATATACTACACAAAGCATCGAATGAAATTTGAAACGGTGTTCTAGAAACGGTACACTGCGGTTACTCCGGTCTAGGCCGCAAACGCACCGTACCGATTGACCCGTTAGGATATTAGTACTGGAAATTATTAGTTACTGCAGTAAATACGTATAACCAAACACCAAACAGCAAACAAAGAGAGAGAGAGTGAGAGAGCCGACCGATTTGCAATGGTGGCGACTGAATCTGGTTTTAACCACATCCCTGCACAATACGCCAATAACAATATATTTTGCAGTTCCCGGGGTGCTGAACGGTTTATATTACAAATATTTCATTTACTTAAATTGTCTTTATCATTATCAGGAAAAAACAATAACTATATACATTTAAAAAATCTCATATAATATATTTAATAATTATTTTGATAAAATTAATTCTTTTCACTAACTACTTTATTGGATATAACCGTTAGATAGTATTCGCCAAGATCTCTCCTTCTTTAGAACAAACTATTATTGAAAAATTCAAACTTTTTTGTATGCTACATTTATCAGAAAGGTTTTTTTTTACTTTTCCTATTGTTATATTTAACAAACGTTCGTTCGGGATAAGCAGAAATCACTGGAAAATGATTAAACAATACGTCCTAAGTAAAAACCTCTTGCGCACTTGTGCGCATGAGATTTTCTCTACAAGTTTCGTTTAAAAGTTTTACGTGTTTATTATATTTTAACAAATTATTGTACGTCAAACGTAATAAACGGATTTTTTACTCCAATTTATTGATTTCAACCAAGATTTCTCAAAAACTACTGCAGAAACGGTTCTGGGATATTTTTAATTAGATTATTCAGATCAAAAACCATAAAAAAAACCGCTGATTATACCTCTTAATTAACGTCCTAAAAATTTCAGTACGACCTCATTTCATCGGGATAGCTGAAATCCGAGCGAAATCTTTCACTAAGTGTAACACGCAAACGAAGCATTTTAGGACGTATTTTTATGTGTACTTTTCCCACTATTTTCAGGAGTAGTTTATGTTATGATAGTTCCGGGAGAACTTCGTGATAAAAAAATATATAAGAAAATCCGAATTTTTAAGTGAATTTCCTATTTCTCATACTTCAAAACGTAAAGAAAATTCATTTTCACCCCCGCTCACACGATGTGACCGAAAGTAATACTGTACCTTTCTTTGAAAGGTCGGTAAAAATACTAGTAAATAATAACGATTAACTTTATTGAAATAATTATACAGTGCTCTGATATGTAATTTTTAGTATGAATCTTTCTTAAATTACCGATACTTATACGGTTTTATTTGATATCGCTTTATTCAATCATTCGATCGATTCGGTGCATTTTTTCATTCATTTTTATATTGTGCACGTTACAATTCCGTCGTGAGTCATATAAATTATTATTGTACACCGGAACAAAATCACTCCCAAATATTGACAGCCACACCAAACAGAAACATGTATACCGTACCAGAACTATTAATATTTGTGAGAGAGATGAACGGTTTCCTTCTTACCGCCTTTACTGAACCGAAAAAACTGATGTACATCCCAAAAAAACAAAACAAAATACAGATAATATTCAGTCGAAGAAATGATACCTTACTCTGTTCAACAAAGAACTGGCTAAATAGTGACCGTAATTACATTCAGAGAAAACAATTTTTATTATTGCCACTTGTTTGAAAGATTTTTTTTACATGCCCATAATCATAAAAAAGGCGGTGAAAGAAAGTACAAAGCCGCACAGAATAGTACTTCCTTTGCTTTGAAAAAAAACAATGCGTTGTATAAGTTCCCGTTTAGTGAGTACGAACTCACACCCGTATGTAAAACCGAATACCAATTTATATAATATGTGAAAAAAGCTTTATTAAATAAATAAAGAGTTAAAGCTAAGAAGTTTAATTTTGGATTGTGATAATCTTATTCTGGTTTTTAAACGGTCGATATATTTTTTAGGTTCCTTTAATTTTGTTAAATCTTCTTATTTTCCAATATATTATCTTGTAGTTTTCCCTCAGAAGTAATTTATGGAAAAAAAATTAATAGCGGTTTTATTAATAGTTTGGTGCAGATATAAACCATTAAACCAGCGATATTTCCGGTGTTTATATCCGTAAAGATTTGTTAAAAGGCAAGCAATTTAGTTTAAAAATATATTTTTGCTTTTTTTTGTAACTTAAAATTTATTATCTTTTTATTTTGACTATTTTAATGTAGAAGGTTTTACTATGCTTGATGCTAATGAGATATTAAGAGCTTTTTTTAAATTTTTTTACCATCTGATTTAGAGGTTTTGATCCTTTAACATTAGAAGATAGTGTGACATCGCGGTAGGGGGGAGGGTATTAATAAGTGCAATTCACATGATCTGTTTGCATCTATATATCGTATTTAATTGATTGTGTCGTAAAAAAATTAATAATAAAATAAAAATGAATAGTCCGAATATCATTTTTGCACTATTTTAGTGTTAATTTTAGTAGTTTATTAAAAAAAATAAATAAACTGAGATGATACCATATGAGGTTGCATGTTTATTAACTCCAGATATTAATGTGTTGTGAACAACCCAACGACCGACTGACAGCTCCATGAGTGCATTTCACTGTTCCACGTCTTATACGTTAACTACATTTTCCCCTTTTTGTTCTCTTCCTATTTTTCTGTTATTTTCTTCAATTATACTAAAGGAGAATAGCAAAATTTAAAAAAAAGAATCGAGGAATTTGAAATTATAAAGAGTAACCATGTAGGTACATAAATGTTTTTTTTTTTTTTTTAATTTTATTTTATAAAGTGATTTTTATTTATTGTTTTATATTTCACATTTATCTTTTTGATATTATTGCTACCATTATTATGTTACTATTATCAAGTAGAATATTTTAATGAAGGAAAATGTTGTAACGTATTTTTAGTTTAAGATCCTAAAATTTGTTTCATTTATATTTGATGATTAGAATTCCCATTTTGAATCTAAATCGGGAACGTCTCTTTGGTTCTGTTAATTAATATTTAATAGCAAATAAATATACGCTACTTCTTCTATGTAATATATGTTCAATACTTCTTTATTTTTTAAGATAAGAAAGTAGCGCATTCAGATTTTGTTCTAAAAAAATTGATTTTAGTTTTTTTTTTTTGCCTTCAGTCATTTGACTGGTTTGATGCAGCTCTCCAAGATTCCCTATCTAGTGCTAATCGTTTCATTTCAGTATACCCTCTACATCCTACATCCCTAACAATTTGTTTTCCATATTCCAAACGTGGCCTACCTACACAATTTTTCCCTTGTACCTGTCCTTCCAATATTAATGCGATTATTCCAGGTTGCCATAATATATGGCCTATAAGTCTGTTTCTTCGTTAAGCTATATTTTTCCAAATGCTTCTTTCTTCATCTATTTGCCGCAACACCTCTTCATTTGTCACTTTATCTACCCATCTGATTTTTAACATTCTCTTACAGCACCGCATTTCAAAAGCTTCTAATCTTTTCTTCTCAGATACCCCGATCGTCCAAGTGTCACTTCCATATAAAGCGACACTCCAAACATACACTTTCAAAAACCTTTTCCTGACATTTAAATTAATTTTTGATGTAAACAAATTATATTTCTTACTGAAGGCTCGTTTCGCATGTGCTATTCGGCATTTTATATCGCTCCTGCTTCGTCCATCTTTAGTAATTCTACTTCCCAAATAACAAAATTCTTCTACCTCCGTAATCTTTTCTCCTCCTATTTTTACATTCAGCGGTCCATCTTTGTTATTTCTACTACATTTCATTACTTTTGTTTTCTTGTTGTTTATTTTCATGCGATAGATCTTGAGTAGGACTTCTATGCCGTTCATTGTTTCTTCTAAATCCTTTTTACTCTCGGCTAGAATTACTATATCATCGGCAAATCGTATCATCTTTATCTTTTCACCTTGTACTGTTACTCCGAATCTAAATTGTTCTTTAACATCATTAACTGCTAGTTTCATGTAAAGATTAAAAAGTAACGGAGATAGGGAACATCCTTGTCGGACTCCCTTTCTTATTACGGTTTCTTTCTTATGTTCTTCAATTGTTACTGTTGCTGTTTGGTTTCTGTACATGTTAGCGATTGTTCTTCTATCTCTGTATTTGAACCCTAATATTTTTAAAATGCTGAACATTTTATTCCAGTCTACGTTATCGAATGCCTTTTCTAGGTCTATAAACGCCAAGTATGTCGGTTTTTTTTTCTTTAATCTTCCTTCTACTATTAATCTGAGGCCTAAAATTGCTTCCCTTGTCCCTATACTTTTCCTGAAACCAAATTGGACTTCTCCTAACACTTCCTCCAGTCTCCTCCCAATTCTTCTGTATAGAATTCTAGTTAAGATTTTTGATGCATTACTAGTTAAACTAATTGTTCTGTATTCTTCACATTTATCTGCCCCTGCTTTCTTTAGTATCATGACTATAACACTTTTTTTGAAGTCTGACGGAAATTCCCCTTTTTCATAAATATTACACACCAGTTTGTATAATCTATCAATCGCTTCCTCACCTGCACTGCGCAATAATTCTACAGGTATTCCGTCTATTCCCGGAGCCTTTCTGCCATTTAAATCTTTTAATGCTTTCTTTTATTAGTTATGATTTTAGTAAAAGTTTGAAACATAATTAAAGAGCTTGCCTTAATAATTTTGTATGTAGAATAATTTTTTCCAGATCTTTTAAATTTATTTAAACGTATTTTATATATATGTATATTTCAGTACGGCCTCATTTCACCGGGATAGCTGAAATCCTTATATATGCTACGGTGGAAAAAACACATATACATACATTCCTTTTTGGGCAAAACTACCTTTAATTAAAAAGTTCAACCTTTTGTAATACTGCAATTTCAATATAAAAATCGTTCTGTTACTTTTTTCATTTCTCCTCAAACCATAACATATTTGCATCGATATTATCTCTATATTATCATTTACTTTATGTATTGTTTACTTTGCAGCTATTTTAGCATTAAAAAAAAATTTGGAATAAATTTTGATGTATAAATCAATTTTAATGTATAAAAATTTGATGCGTTTTTTACCGTACAAAAAATGCCGTTGAAATTTTTAAACGATTTGATCGACGATAATCGTACTGTCATCCGTATCGGTAGCAGAAATCTTTAACAAAATGCGATGCGTGTACAGAGAGATAATAATAATATACCTCTATCTCTATAAATCGTAAGTTCGAATCCCGGTTAGGCATGACATTTTTCGTACACTACCAAATTTTCATTCTAGGTTTCACGCACAAGCTTCATTGCCTATCTGCTGATTTAATCGTGTAAAATAAAATAAAAATTCCCTCTCCGATTTCTTCCGATAGATTCGTCAGTAATTTTTTTATAAATTAAACTTCATTCAAAAAACCGTAAGATTAACAATAAATTTGATGTAATTTACTAAAAGTGAAATTTAACGGGGTAAAAGCTGCCGCATTAAATGTAAAAATCTGATAATCCGTTTTGAAGTAATCGATAATAATATAATATTTTTACCCGTATAGTAACATAAAATACAAGCTCTGGCTTCTCGGCTACTAAATACCGCTCTGTCAGTAACAAAACAAATCGGTACAAATTTACAGTTATTTAACGATGAATGAATCTTTTTTTATGCCGAATTTAAGCTTAAAACCGACAAATAATAAACTAAAAATCCTTTTTATCTAGATTTTATTAATCAAATTTCCATCAAAGAATAAACAAACATAAATGTTCAATTATACCCCTCTAGGTGTTCAGTAAGTGAAAAAATACCGTACTTTTCAGTTTAAATATACATTTTAAATGAACGGTATAGATTTAAATGATTAATTGAAATTTCAGTGAAATCAGGGTCGGGAATAGAACCTTGCCACGAGCTAAGTTACACACACTTCTCTTCCTTTATCTTCACAAAACGCACTCCACTGGATACGTCTCTAACCAGTTAAATAACGCAATCCATTACATTTTCAACTAGATAATTAATTTAACATCGATAAGACCTAGAGTATTTTATCTTAGAAATTATTTTTTGTTCGTTATTTAAAATATTTATATTCGCAGATAAATTAGGAGAAATATATTATCAATCGGAAATCAGGAAGGAATTGAATAAATAAATTTGCTGTTCGTTACAAAATTTTTGATGTTTAAAAATTATAAATGTAAACTATCAACAAAAAGTAATACCTTATTTTAAAAAAGAAATTAAAAAAAAAATGGAATTACGAAAAAATATATACACAGAAAGACGTAAAACGTCAAAACATTGAGTGGCAGGTTCTTTTTAGTAGGAAAAAACCCAAATTATAAAGATTGGATGAACTAAAATAGACATCATAAACAGACTGACACAAGCAAGGGTGACATCATAGGTAGAATATTGAGTAGGATAAAAAAAAGCAGACATAAAAATCAATTTTTTTTTTAACATAAAAATAAAACAAATTCTATCTTAAAGATTATAATTATTATCGAAGTATTTTAAACATGAATAAATAATTTAACAATTTCCCTACTTAGGTATTATATGTCTTCATTATAACGGTAAAAATCTCTTTCATTGAATACGAATTGGTGATTTATGAGGTGTATATTTGTGTAGTTTATTTTAAATTATAATTATTGCAAGCTTTGATTTGCTGTCATTTTTTAATTTTTAACTTATAAAAGTAATAATAATGTAATTTTCTAATATTATTAGTTTTTTTTTGTTCTGTTTAAAAACAAAACATAGATCCATTTAAATAAGTTTTATAACAGTAATATCTGAACGCATATGTTATTTTTATTAAAACAATAATATAAACAGTAATAAAAAAAATGGTAGCGTGCTTTTTATTACGTAAAGCTGTATAAATATCAGAACTGAACATTCAACGTGGATGTTATTCCTTCTATTTACCATATAACTATTTACTAATGCTGGTAAATTGTATTGTCATTTATACCGGTGCAAATTCACAAAAAAATTATTACTACAATTTTTAATAATTTAAAAAACAGGAAACGTTAAAGTTATTTGAAAGGTAAAAGTTGAGAAAATAACGAAATCGATCAAAAAATATATAATTTTGATTTTTTTTTTAAAAGTAAATTTTACTAATGAAATGAAATGAAATTGAATGTACCTTTTTGTTAAATAATTAAAAAATAGATTAACACAAGTTTTGCTTTTTTATATTTATTATAATATGAGTTATTTAACTACAAACTTATAAGTAAATTTTTTAAGACAAATTGTAAAAATCATTAATACGACTTGATTACATCAATGATTCTTTTTTATTGAATTTCTAAATTCAACTATATAAAGGGGGTATAAAAAAGAACGTCAGGGATTTTGGTTTGCTTGGCATTTCTCCCCCCACCACCCCATTCGGTCACCCTAAAAATAAGACCGAATGTTTGTGCCACAAACGGCAACTGAGCTTCGAATATTTTAGCGATAAGTATCCTAGCATAGCTTTTAAAGCTTACCTAACAGCATGTATGAATGCAAGCAAGTACCTGTCCACCGTGTTAAAGCGCTTGCAGCCTTAATTGTCTGGTGGTCAGCCATATATATCTCTCGGTTAGCTTCCCGCAGCGATGCGGTAGGAGTCTTTTCCCTTAGGTAAATTACTGACATCGGTTGAACAAAGCAACCGCATCGAGGAACTCCCACACGATCCGACAATGTGGCGATAGCCAGATTGATTCGCAGCTTGTAAATGACCGATTTTCCCCTTGTCCTCTAAGTTCTCGAGTGGCCCGGTCTCTGGCCTTCAAGAGCAGGGCAGACAAACATCAGGTGTTAATTCGACTGGACCTCCCCGCAGACGCGTAGCTCATAAGCTGCCAGGCGGAACCGAAAAATATATTGGTTTAAATTAACATGGTTGGTGAGCACCTGGACACCCGTTGCTCTTAAAAACGAGCTCGAGGCATACCGTTCCCGCAGATCCTGTATAAATTTATACAAGGATCTTCCCTCAGTCGTTGTATGCCATTCCAGCTGCCGCGCTTCCATCGCGAGGCTCTGAGCCGCTTCTGCAGGCGGGAGATGGGCAACCGAACGAAATTCAGATCCGATGCGTTCTGATCACCGTTCCGCTCCGGTACAGGCCCGGCTCGAAACATCAAACCAAATACCACAGCCTCTCTGCCTCTTCGCAACTTTCACATCACCGCCCGAACTTTCACCGCTAAATCGATCGGGAGAGCCTTTCCCAATACGGTGGTAGCCTCGTAAGAGGTTGTTCAAAAAACACCAGCGTATACTATTAAGTCTCTACGGTTAAGTATTGAGCGATCCTTAAATTCTGAATAAGTGCTCTATTTCTGCTCAACGTATGCGACCAAACGGACGCAGCATAAGAGGGCATACTTTCAAAGACACCTCGTATACCATGTACAAATGACGGCCCGACAGCCGATAATGTTACTGAAAAATCCTCCTAAGCTTGTTCATCACAGAGACGGGGTCCTCCACTACTTGACTAATGCGGTTGCTAAACAGCAACTTCTCATCAAACATAACACCTAGGTACTTATGAACTTTAGCTCGGCTGATCGCAGCCTTTATACTTAATGTGGGGGTTACGACCGAACGATAGTTTGTCTGCACCCTTGAGATGAATATACTTCGTCTTGGGCACAGAAACGTTTAAATTTTGCATGTCCATCCAGCGCTCCGCGGTCGACAAAGCCGTCTGCGCCCGGTCAGATTATAAAAAAATGTATTTTGCTATATAATACTAAGACATTTCAGAATCTTTACAAATAATTAATTCATATACGCTAATATTCAGGAATGAATAATTTTCAGCAAACTTCTACAACGGTAAATAGCAGTATGTTCGTTGTTATAATTAAGTGAATCCTTTCGAGACTAAAAATAATGCCCGTCTCAAGTACTAGATAATAACTCGTATGCCCTTCATATTAATTACTTTTTGAATGAAAAATTTTGTAAAACTTAGTGTTCCAATTGTACGAAATTTTGAAATTCACATTTTATTATTTATCGCAGCAAGGTTGACTATTATGGCATTTAGAATTACAAAGTAATTTTACAGATTTGCACAAACATCTGTTCGTCGTACACTTTTTCACGCAGTTGCATTTTCTGAATCCGTGCCCACCAACTACATACAGTTTTTTCACAATTACTCGTATGCTCACTGTCTTGGTTCCAACTTCCTCAACACTGAAAAACCTTTCTTTGTACAACATAATCTGGTTCCCCTCTCGTATACATCGCTTGTAGTTTACCCACCTTTGTACCAAGTTCATAAAATATTTAAAAAAAACAGAATTTTTAGTTATATTTTTCAAATTTTTTTATATCTTTCCTTAAGTTTTAGAACGGTTTGAACAAACAAAATGACTGTATTTAATAAAAAACGTTCACTTGGGATTCAAAACATTTTTTCCCGCAGCAAAAATTGAAAATAAATCGGGTTAAAAAACAATCCCAGACTGTGTATTTAAGAGTTAACTATTAATTGATTATTCTCACGTTTGAAAATGATTAATTTTTAACTGAAATCCCGAAATTGAGAAGAGCGTTTTTAAATTCATGCTCTTTCCTATTTAGAAGTGATTTCGTTACAGAATTGTCAACTTTTAGCAACAGAATATGGTAATTGTCAACGATGACAAGTCCAAATTAAATGAGTTTTCAAGATTTTCTCGGACTTTTACCAAGTAAGTTAGTAAATGTTAGAATTTACCGGTAAAACATAAGATTTACCGGTATTCGGGGTTTTACCGTAACATATATAATTATTATTTCAACTGTTAACATTAAAATTAAAATAGAATTCTAATCACTAACCTATGTGGTACATTAAAAATCGGTAATAATAAAAGTAATAAATAACGCTACTTTTAAGAAATAATTTTAAAAGGATATATTTTTTTTATAAATTTTAATAAAATAAGGAACAAAAATTTTATATCCACTCAAGCAAACAGGCATAAATAAAATTACACAGATTGATGATTGAATATAATAAACCAAGAGAAATTCTAAATAACGAATATTTAATAAATCTGTATTTATACTGTAAATCACTTATTTTGTGTAAAATAGTCGGCCGAGACTTGGGATTACTCGGGTCCATGGACTATATTGGATACTTGAGGAACAAAGAGCGCAGTTCCTTTGATGACTACCAGCACTGCTCATAAGTAGATAGATCTCCATTTATAGAATTCTTCATGTTTATATATTTACATTTTATCTGTCCGATTATAAAGTTTTGCGGCTTATCTGTAGATATACTCTTAATTATTATCCCAAACAATCGTTATAGTATTTAAGTTCTCATAATTAAACCCTAATAACATAAATAACTCCGTTATTCTAATTCACTGAATCTTATTTTTCCTGAATTTTTACCAAAATCCAAAATTTACGACAACAGCTCAAATTTACAACAGCTCTTCTCAGAGCTAACGTAAAAAACGGCCCTTTTCAGGGCCACCACAAGGTTATGAATTACGAGCCACCGAAGCCGTTCGACGAAAACAGTCCTTCTCAGAGCTACCATATGGTTATTAATTTCAACGAGCTGTCGAACCCGATCGATCACAAAAACGGCCCTTTCCGGGGTTACCATAAGGTTAGTAAGTGACACGTGCCGTCGAGGCCTTTCGGCGACAATATCTATATAATATTTATAAAGCGTCTCATATTTCTATCCGTTTAGGTAATGTATTAATTTCAGTTTGGTAAATATCGATTTGCCAAACAATCTCATTTTTTGACACTTTCCTGAAAAACTTGACACACCGCTAAATAATGATAGTATCATCTATTTCCGAATTAGTACATATATATATTACAGAGATATCCATCTTCCGGACGGCTAATACTATAATTCAGATACAACAATTCTATATATATATTATTTTCAGATAATTATCGGTAGAATGAAGAAAAGTCATGTTTTTTATGCGTTACAGTCAGAACGTTTCATTTTAAGTCACGAATTATTTGACTACATTAGCCTTGTTACAATTTTAGTAACTAGATTAAACCTCGATAACTTTTTTTTACAATAGAAAAAAAAAATCAATAGCGATTTTATTTTTCCTCTAATCGTTTTTTATTTTATTGATATGAGATCACCTGTAATGAGATTTCTTTATGTATATCAAATTATATTTACTATCGGTTTCGTAGATTAGAAACCAGCAGTAAATTGCGTGACAATAATCAAGTACAAAGGAGTTTCCTTTGTAACATCGTAATTAAATGTATTCTATTCAATACATCAATATAAATCAAAGATAGCATAAGCAGTGATAAAGTCCGACCGTTAATGAACTAGAAATCACAATAATGTTCAGTACTACGAATAAAACCAAAACGTAAAAAGAAAACTAAACATTTAAAAATAATCTATCTCTGTAATAGAAAAAAAAAAAATCTTGGCAACACTGAATTTTACTCCCGGAGTAGGGATAAAGTTCATCTGCTATTTGGATTTCCTAGTAACGTTTTAGACAGTACTATTTGATGTGATTTTTTTAATTGGAGTTTTTTTATAAATGTTTACGTTTAATTTTACTATTTTTCCCATTATTTATGGTTTTTAGTATTTGTAAAGTTTATATTTACGTTTCTAAACGTTTAATATTACTGTTTTTCTTAATATTAGAATAGTATAAAAAGCGATTGATGCAAAACAGAATATTCACTTCTATTTTATAACCGATGAACAATGTTTGCGTTAAAAATTCCATTATCGATTACAAGAAAAATGTTAACTGTATATTTAAGGTTAATCTACATAATTTAGAAATAACAATCTGTATTGTCTGTTTGTATTCTGTATTGTCTGTTTTCTTTTTCCTAACATTCTGATGTGAAATTATTTCAATTGCTTTTTGTTTACGTGTTAAATCTACTCTTATTTTGCGAATTAAAAATCAATATGCGTTATACTACGATAATTCTTTTAAGATTTTTTCTAATAAGTAATCAGTTGCATTGAATATTTCTATTCAAGTAAAATCCGGACATCCTAGTTCATCTTAAATGATTACTGTAACAAGTAGATAATAGATATATAGTAGATAATAACAGATAGTAGATAAATTATTAGAAAAATCTACTTCAAATAACCGAAGATATTATCATAGATTTGTTTATTACTTTTTTTTATGCACGTTCAATCCATATTCCATCAAATAACCCTATTTTTTTATATTTTCACATAGTAAATTTTTCAGACATGATGATTTTTTAAAATTACATTTTACGAAATTTTTCATATCATTATTAATATTAGATCATTATAACATAATATTTTATTCTCGATTTTATTCTTATATACATAGTGCAAAAGTTAAACAAATAATTAAATCATTTTTTTGCCGCAATGTCTAATCGATTCCTATTTACCGGAACCAGAGACATATTTGAATACCAAATGAAAAAAAAATAACTGAAAGGTTTCCATTGAAATCCCTTTATATGTGTATGTATATATATATATATATATCTTACACGGTATACATAAACATAAATTAGTACGAAGAAAGTAGAACATAAAAAAGCAAAGAAAACACAAAACATAGTCTTATCAATCACATAAAGAATATCTAATCAAACAAAGAAAGAGTGAAACAGATCAAAGAACCAAAAAAAAGCACACAACTAAAACTAGTAACGTTATAAAAAGTAACAAATTACAGCTATACCGTTTCTTCGACAACATGTCTGATATCGATTCAACTGATAATAATGCACGACTATTAATATTTCCTCCGAAAAAAACCGCGGAAAAAGCCCTTAAATCATGCAGAAAAACACATAATTTTAAATGCTTACAAAAGCGAATTACAAGATAATCCGACGACATTGATTTCGGATGTCGTTAACAAAATTGCTAACGTAAATGGAAGTTGTGCTGATTCAGTGTACAATGTGATTCGCTATTATAAATCTGAACTAGAATTCTATACAGAAGAATTGAGAGGAGAGTGGAAGAAGTGTTAGGAGAAGGCCGATTTGGTTTCAGGAAAAGTATAGGGATAAGGGAAGCAATTTTAGGCCTCGGATTGATAGTAGAAGGAAGATTAAAGAAAAACAAACCGACATACTTGACGTTTATAGACCTAGAAAAGGCATTCGATAACGTAGACTGGAATAAAATGTTCAGCATTTTAAAAAAAATAGGGTTCAAATACAGAGATAGAAGAACAATTGCTAACATGTACAGGAACCAAACAGCAACAATAACAATTGAAGAACATAAGAAAGAAGCCCTAATAAGAAAGGGAGTCCGACAAGGATGTTCCCTATCTCCCGTACTTTTTAATCTTTACATGGAACTAGGAGTTAATGATGTTAAAGAACAATTTAGATTCGGAGTAACAGTGCAAGGTGAAAAGATAAAGATGCTACGATTTGGTGATGATATAGTAATTCTAGCCGAGAGTAAAAAGGATTTAGAAGAAACAATGAACGGCATAGATGAAGTTCTACGCAAGAACTATCGCGTGAAAATAAACAAGAAGAAAACAAAAGTAATGAAATGTAGTAGAAATAACAAAGATGGACCGCTGAATCTGAAAATAGGAGGAGAAAAGATTATGGAGGTAGAAGAATTTTGTTATTTGGGAAGTAGAATTACTAAAAACGGACGAAGCAGGAGCGATATAAAATGCCGAATAACACAAGCGAAACGAGTCTTCAGTAAGAAATATAATTTGTTTACATCAAAAATTAATTTAAACGTCAGGAAAAGATTTTTGAAAGTGTATGTTTGGAGTGTCGCTTTATATTGAAGTGAAACTTGGACGATCGGAGTATCTGAGAAGAAAAGATTAGAAGCTTTTGAAATGCGGTGCTATAGGAGAATATTAAAAATCAGATGGGTGGATAAAGTGACAAATGAAGAGGTATTGCGGCAAACAGAGGAAGAAAGAAGCATTTGGATAAATATAGTTAAAAGAAGAGACAGACTTATACGCCACATACTAAGGCATCCTGGAATAGTCGCTTTAATATTGGAAGGGCAGGTTGAAGGAAAAAATTGTGTAGGCAGGCCACGTTTGGAATATGTAAAACAAATTGTTAGGGATGTAGGATGTAGAGGGTATACTGAAATGAAACGACTAGCACCAGATAGGGAATCTTGGAGAGCTGCATCAAACCAGTCAAATGACTGAAGGCAAAAAAAAAGAAAAAAAGAATAAATCTACCATGAATTACGGTCTCCGAAAAAAAACAAAACCTCGGAGGTCAACTGAAGGAAAATTTAATGATTTCGATAAAAACTTGATTCGTAAAAAGTTTACGAATTTTATTTTCAAAAAGAACTGCCTACAATAGAAAACGTGTTACGAATTGTAAATGACGATAATGATTTAAATATCTTACAAATTTAATATCCGATTATTGCAAAGTTTCGTGTATTAAAAGTAATTTTAATGAGTATAAAATTGATGAGTTAGCAAGATCCAGTGGTAAAACCGTAACCCACCGGGGTTGGTCTAGTGGTAAACGCGTCTTCCCAAATCAGCTGATTTGGAAGTCGAGAGTTACAGCGTTCAAGTCCTAGTAAAGTCAACTATTTTTACACGGATTTGAATACTAGATCGTTGATACCGGTGTTCTTTGGCGGTTGGGTTTCAATTAGCCACACATCTGAGAAACGGTTGAACTGAGATTGTATAAGACTACACTTCATTTACATTCATACATATCATCCTCTGAAGTATTATCTAAAAGGTAATTACCGGAGGCTAAACAGAAAAAAGAAAATGTGGTAAAACCGTGCTTCGATTACCTCGGTTTAGTTGTTAATTTAATCCGATTGAGTTAATACGGGGATAAATCAAAAGTTAAGTAGCGACAGAAAATACTGCTTTTAAAATATCTGATGTTAAGAATATACGCTTAGTAGCCAACGTTAAAACGGGCCAGCCGGAACGGAAAAACTGTATATACCGGATACTGTTGATCCAAATTAATGGGAATCCTCTGTGAAACACATATTTTCTTAAATAACAAAATTTCGATAACATGAAAGCCGTCAATCCAAAATTCCCAAATTTGATACGGGCAAAGAAAAATGATTAGTTAATGTGTAGTTAAAAGTGAATGCTTTTAGAATTTTTTTTTGGGAAAGGTTTGTATTATCGTTAAATTTAAGTTTGATTTAAAAATAGTCATAGATATTTTATTATTGCTCCGGTAATTTTTAAGAAAAAATTTGAGTAATGTAATTAAATTATATAATTTTAAACAAATATAATTTAGGAATAAATTACATCATTCCCAATTTTCTACCGATATCATGAAGAAATATATTTACCCCTTCACATTCATCGGCAAAGATGATACATCACTAATACATTTTTTATTTTTTTTTGTTTAACGAATTAATTCACCTCCAGAAGCTTTGAGGCTTTTATATGGGAACATGGAAATGGAATTTTGTATCGAATGAAAAATATCATGTCTGATCGGGATTCGAACGAGGGAAACCCGAGTGAAAGGACAAGACAGAACCGCTCCATCGCGGAAATCAAATACAAAATTTACTAATGTAATTTCATTAGTAAATTTTCTTGTAAATTGCTTGTTGCAACAACAATCCTATTTTTAATACTGAAATATTATATTATTTCTTCTTTATTATGATTTTACAAAAGGAAGCGGTATGAATTCACGAACAATATCACAATATTTCCTTAAATATACTTGTTCTGCTACTTTTTCAGCAATATCGTAGATATATGTGACAAACCTTACCATCGATCTTCTCCCTCTAGACAAGAGGTATTTGTTGAACGGTCCATAACCAGCAAGCCATTGGACCGTCCATAAATATGTCTCACCGTACTTCCTATCGATCCACGTCTTGATGTCCGGAATCAGTCTATGAATCCAGCGACCGGTGGACGCCCCATCCCATCTCGCAAACGATACAACAAATTCTCCCTGGCCACCGCTCGCCTCACGCTATGATATCGGTCACGTCTTTCCTCAGCAGGTAAATTACCAACACTGTCTCAAGCGAGACAGTTTGGTAAGCTTGCGCCACACGGAGCGCAAGTCTTCTGTAAGTCCTCTCCATAATTCCGCGGTTCCTTGCAATCCCCAGCATCATTACCCACACAGGGGCTGCATATAGCACGATCGAGGTCACGATGGTGGCAATGAGTCTCCTTTTACAAATCTCGGGTCCTCCGACGTTCGTCATAACTCTGCAAACCGCCGAGGTAACCCTATCTGCCTTCTTCACCGTTTCCGTTACATGTGCGATAAAACTCCTCGCCCTGCTCAGCCAAATATCAAGATATTTAGCCCGACCCGAGAGGAGCACTTTCGTACCGTCCGATTCAACAGAAAAGCGCGGGATCTGACTCCGGCCCGTGGCATGTAACATAACTGTCTTTTGGTCTGAGACTGTCAGGCCCCTAGCCTTCATCCACCGTACAATACAACTCGACGCTTCATCGGCAAGGATCCTCATCTCGTGAACATTTCTCCTTGTCACTGCAACAGCGAGGTCATCCCCGTAAGCGACTAGGTCAACTCCGGAAGGAACCTTAATCTCTAAGAGGCCAACGTAGGCCACGTTCCACAGCAGGTGGCCCAGTATTGATCCCTAAGACACCCCTCTCTCCATCGGCATTTATCTCCAGAATTACTGGACCGATCAGATTACTTCTGTATATGAAGCATTGATGCCGTTAAATTTTCAACTTAAAAGGTCAAGGGGTGAGGCTGTAGAGTATGCTAACCCTCAGTATCTCGATATTTTGCCTTGTTAAGGTCCAATTTTTTTTAAGCGCATTTGTTAACGATTTAAAAATAACAATATTTGCAAAAAACGTTTTGCAAAATCGCACTCCTACCCCGAAAAAATGTTGTTGTCGTTTGTTATGTTTTGACGTCAGGGGTGACTGGTAGAATTGAATAAATGAATCTCGAACTCGATCGCCCGATCGACTCGATACCTGGTTCGTTTAGCCTTGCAGCTACATAAGTATGCCAGCCGTACAAGAAAAATTTGCTCTATATTGTAAAATTATATTAGTTTAGTTGCGCCAACCGTCGCGGCTAATACTGCTACATCCATGCGAATTGAATTCAGTACGCACGCGCGCTTTAATTAGAATCATTGGATTAAATAAACGAAAAAATGTTATATTTAAATAAAATGATAAATATTTTTAATTAATTTGTGTGTAAGCCGTGCATCAGAAACAACCCACAGTTGTAGGACTTTCCGACAAACTGTGGAAAGTCTTACAACTGTGTTGTCAGCTCCTTTTATTTATAAAAAACAAAATTTTATCGTCAGATAAAAACAAAACAAAGCAGAATTAAATGTAAATTTATCAAGAAATGTATATTTATTTTTCACGATAACATTTTTACGTAAGATATTCCGGGAATATCTGTCTATGTATATGTCAAGTTTATGACACTTCCTTTGTATTTATGCTGTTGGTGCTTAGCGTCTGAAAAGGAGGGAAAAATCAATAAAGCATTCTTGCTCTCTTAACGTTTTTTTTATGTAAATATGTGTGTGTGTTTATATTGAAGTCGTTGCGGGCAAGTAAGGGTTGAGTTTGTGTTAGTGTCGAGGTGAAATATTATTTGAACATATTCCAGCAACGAAACAGATCTAGTCGGCTTTTTACGGTGAATTTTTTACGCGTATCACAGTACATTTCTCTTTGTTAAATTATCTAGTGTATTTTTTATTCTGTTATTTCAAAAACGTACATTAAGTAACATATATTGTGTGTTTTCTAAAAACATATATACATGTACTTAGACAACAACGTTGCTGCAATCCTCTATACATAGCGCTATAGAGTTTTTATAAATGCGATGTAATTCTTATACCTAATGAATACGATTAGATCGCGTCTTTAATCGAGTACATAGCAGGCTACCAAAATTATTTCGATAAATACAAATATTGTATTTTTTGAAATGAGATCGGTCGCTATGTTATATTACCAAGTATAATTGAATTTTTATATAATATAACATAAACGATGATTTATATTTTCTGTACTCGAAATGATTAATGATAAATTAAAATTTTTATCGCATAATAATAACAATTAATGTATATCCAAAAGAATAAATAAAAAAAATAAATCGAAGACATACAGATGATCTGATTCATTGAGAGGTGATCTGACCACGGGTACTTGTTTTTAAATGCCTCCATGTTCCTCCAGATTATAATCTTTAATATATTCCGAGCGTTAATAAAAGTAGACTACAAAAACATAAGATTATGAATGAAACATTTGATAAAAATAACTCATTTTGGCCAGGCATGATAATAACTGACGAAGAAATATTAGCACACTCTGATAAATGTAGAAATGTTTCATATTTAAAATTCTTCAAGGCCGAGATAAAAAAAAATTACTATACACATTTTTAAAAATATAAAATGCTATTTCACTAATAACTTCTGATTTTTTTCATATTTTTTTTAATTGTTATTATTGAATTATTATTTAATGTAATTATTTTTTATATTCAGAGACTAATAATTATCAATAAATCAATATATTTAAATTTAAAAAAAAAAATTTTTAATGAAAAAAGAAAGAGAATATTGTAAACCCCAAAAAAAATAATAAAACGGGAGAAAATGTTACAAAAAAAGAAAATCACTTTAAAAGAGAATGATAAATATAAAAAGGAAGAAAGTGTTAAAACCAAAGAAAAAAGATTAAGAGAGGATGATGAATATAAAGAGAGAGAAAATTTGAAAACTAGAGAACGAGTACACAAATCAAGATCAAAAGAATTATATCAAATCAAAGAGCGACTAAATGATCGGCAACAAAAAACAAATAAACGAAATGATGATCAATCCCGACTTAGGGAGAATATTGTCCGACAATATCATAGGAGTAATGAACTAAAAGATAAGAATTTTTTGCAATTTATTAAAGATCGGGCGTGTATGTCTCGGTGTATATTTAGTTCTTGTGAGGGCCGATTTTTGAGTCACTCTGTAGTTAATTTTAATGTAGATAAAATTAAAAAGAAATTCCAGAATAATTAAATAGAATTATACTAGAAATCCAAAAATAGTACGATTTTAAATTATAATTTTCAATTAATATTAAATAATCAGATGTTTCACCAAATCTATTACATATACGCATATGTATTAATGCCTATTAAATTACATATACACTTTTTTAAAAGTGCATAAAACTTTATTTAACTAATAACTTCTGATTTTTTTTTTCATATTTTTTATATCGTTATTATTGAATAATTATTTATTGTAAAACTTCTTTTATAATCACAGATTAATAATTATTAATAAATCAATATATTTAAATTAAAAAAAAGAAATGTTAAAAAAAAGGAAATGAACTTTTTATTCAAACCGTAGTGTTGTCCCTTGTAAAATCCAAATATTTCTTAATTAAAATTTTATTTGGCTATAACTCTGGAACCGATGAAAATAAGAACCACATGATATATCTTGAAAAGCTCTCGATGGGAGCTTGTTACTGCAGTTAAAAAAAAGTCCAGAACACAAATTTTTTGGGATTTTTGGTTTTTTTGGACACTTTTGGTTCAGTCGATCGCAATATATATAGGGAAGGTGCACAATTAGATGTTACAACAATCCTAAATGCAAAATTTCAACACCTGCGGCTAATCATTTTTGAGTTATCCAAGATACATACATACAAACGTACGTACGTACAGACGTCACGCCAAAACTAGTCAAAATGGATTCAGGGGTGATCAAAATGTACATTTTCGTTGAAATGTGAAAACCGAATTTTTTCGAGATCACAATACGTCCTTTACTTCGTACAAGGAAGTAAAAATATATATTACTCCAGATTTCCAGGAAAACCCTAGAACAAAAAAAATAGAACAGAAATATAAAGATGAACTCAAAGTGAAACAATGGAATAAACCGGCAAAACTTAAAAAAAATAAAAAATAAAAAAAAATAGTTTTAATGTGATCCGTACAAGACCTGAACGGTAAAAAATCAACGAAAAAAAAAATTTCGTTCAACGTATTACTTACACATACAAATTATACATTTTAAAAACCTTATAAACGATCATTTTTTATTAAAAAAAAATTAACAAAGATATCATATCTATAAATAATGGACATATTTTTATTCGTTCCACTGTCAGAACAAAAATCTTATTGAAACATATGAAAAAGCCTGTAAAAAAATACGTACAAGAATTAAGTAGCATCTCAATAATAATAGATAAGATCTGATTCGGAAACCAATGTACTTGAACTTTTAAAAGAAAGAATAAAAAACAAAAGAACATCGATGATGTTCTTTTGGCAAAAATAAAAATTAAATAAAAAATATCGGACCGGTACTCGGATGGCTAAAAAAAATTCAGTTACGAAATGAGTAAGGGTAACAACAAATATAGCGATACGGGATAAACGGGTCGATGATAATTAGGAATTAAATATTATTAAGATAAGTGGAATACAATACACCAAGTACGTAATACGAATTTTGCTACTTAAGTAATAAAAAACTGCCGGCCTCCCTGGCGCGAGTGGTAGCGTCCTTTCATCCGGAGTTCCCGGGTTCGAATCCCGGTCAGGCTTGGCATTTCACGCACGCTACAAATCATTCATCTCATCCTCCGAAGAATGCCTAACGGTGGATCCGGAGATTAAAAAAAAAAATCTTAAAGGATAGGTGAAATAATTAATTCATATAAATATAAAAAAAAAAAAAAAGATTAACGCAAGCAATGATAGCTTTCATGAAAAGTTTTCAAGTATCAAACATTCATAAAAGAATTAGAGAAAAAATCTTGAAGATAATTATGTAACCTAGTAGCGCTTTATGGTAGTTAAATGTGCGTAATAGAAAAAACATAAAATTAAAAAAACAAGATTGAAAATTTTTATTACAGGAGGGTGTTGAAAATTAAGTGAGTTGATAAAATTAAAAACGAAGCGGTCTTCATTTTGACGTTGATTAGGGAAGGAAGGCATTTGCAGCAGAATCTTTTAAAGAAAAGAGGTATGTAAATAAACCATTTATTGAGGCATTCAGATTTATTAATTTTGTAAGAGATATGCGGAAGGTAAAATTGTAGAAGAAACAAAGATATAAAACAGTAAATTAAAGATTTAAAAATGAAGTAAATATAATAATAATAATTTTTTTTGTGGGGGGAGTAGAGAGGTGGAAATGCATTTACGCACGCAGTATCGGGCTCCCACTATCCAGGTCCCTTCTTGGTCCTGAGAATACTGCCGACAAATCGGGGGCACACTCTCCCAGCCACTCAGTTCACGGAGCATCATCGCAGCCACGTTGTGAGGGCTCAGTGCACCGAGATCCGCCTCTACTATCTCTCGATCTGCCGCCCACCGGGTTCATTTGAAAAAGGTGTGGTCGGCATCATCCCGTACCCCGGGGCAAAAGAGGCAGTCGGGGGACGGCGCTTTCCCTATAGCATGGAGATAAGCGCGGAAATACCCGTGATTGTTAAAAACCGTGTCGCGTAGTATTTCACCTTTCCACGTCGCCTCCTGTCCACGGTCTGACCAAAGGGATAACCCTTTGTTATGCGAGAAACGTGCGAGTCTGTTCCTCCTCGGCGTTGGTCTCCCGGTCTTCGCTTACCCGTCGGCTCTTGTACGACGCCTGGCTCTCCCTTGACAAAAGAGCAGTAGGTATGACGCCGGCGACCACCAATACGGCAGGCTCGGAAACCGTCTGATACGCGGAAGCGACACGCAAGGCACGTTGCACGAGAACAAGCCGGCCGTAAAGTACGATCTCCGTTCGCGATTAGAACCGCGAACGGGTCTCTCTATTGAAGAATTAATAATTTTTTTTTTAAATAATTTATTAGCAGATTAGCTTCTATAAGGTGGATGATTACAGAATTTTATATTTATCGCAGAACTGGAGAAACTTTATAATATTTCTTTAAAAAATAATCTAAAATAGTGTAAATTTAAATATTTTAAACCGCTTCTTTATAAAATAATAGACTTTACCTTTCTACAGGTATGAATTTGTACTGACATTCATATTCACTACAAATTCATTTAATTCGTTTTTTTACGACATTTTTATTCGTTGTTTAAAGATTGAATAATGAAATTCCTGAAAAAGCTTTTATTTTAAAAAAAATTAAACAAAAAGGTTAAAAAGATAATAATTTTCAACTTAACTCAAAAAAAAAAAAAGGTAAGGTATAAATTTAAACTACATACAAATAATGGAAAAGTACTATCGATAGCTTTTGTAATTTAATCTTAAAATCTATGTAGATTCCTCTAACAAAGTATTAACAAAACCTTTAATTTTTCAGAAAACCACTTCGAGAACAAAAAAAATAAATCTCTCGGTTTTACTAGATTTCATTTCGATCTGATATTAAGAACATAATCTACAATGGATAAATATTATAAAAGAGTGATTAATAGTATTTTATTTTGCTTCAATGACTC
The DNA here is from genome assembly GCF_047948215.1 of Lycorma delicatula. NCBI lineage: Eukaryota > Metazoa > Arthropoda > Insecta > Hemiptera > Fulgoridae > Lycorma > Lycorma delicatula. Next base: position 74,769,851 of record NC_134466.1, on the reverse strand, counting down.
CTTTTTTTTATTGCGGTTTCATTACTCTTTTGCTGTGTTGTACGTGTTAGTAATTATGTTGACAATACGCCAACCTAATAAAAAAAATTTTCTACAAGTGATCAATCCTATTGTTGGACGACAAGCCGGGACGGGGTTTAAAGTTGTACACACCCAGTGATGCCAACGATAATACATTAATATCCCATCTATTTAATTAATCAATGTAATTTTACAAAAATAAGTTATATATATATATATTATTGACATATTTTCTGACCTGATTTGATTAATTATAGTTTGTATGTATTTATAATTAATAATAACATCTTCTATAGTCGTAATAATTATAATGTTATAAGCAATTATCAGAGTAAAGCAATCTACCCGGAATTTAATATGTTTGTTAGTTCATTACTTGATGACTTGAATAAATATTTTAACAGATTTTAATGAATTTTTTTCTCAAGTATTCTTTGTGATCTAAGACAAACACTTTTTTTAAAAAAAAGATTCATTTATTAAAGTTGTGAGCACATCAAATTTGAACATGACTGTTTGGTAAATGCGTTAAATCGTTGATTTAACGTGAAAGAGGATTTTTTTTTTTTTTGAAACCGAGAACGTTTGTTGTATTTTGTTAGAAATACATACGATGAAATTTAAAAGAAAAAATTAACAGAATAAAAGAAAAAAAAATACTTATAAAGACTATATCATACATGCAGGACATTTTTATTTGCAAATAGAAAACTCCTAGCTAACTCAATCCTAATTCTCCCATTTTCTAAATAGCTATTTGGCATATTTCCTGAAAATATTTTTTAAAAATAAGCAAAAATTACTTTTATTAAGAAATTTAAGGGTTAAAATTAAACAGATTAAAAAGTTGAAATTCTTTAGGGGAATTTTATCTCACAAATTTCTAAGTAGATAAAAACGGAAATAAAGGGAACGAACCGATATTTCAAAACTTATGTATCGTGCTTTACTTCGGTTGCAATCCTAAGTTTTTTTTTAGGGGTGTTTATTCTGTAGTTTTTCAGTATAATATTAGTATATATTAGTTAAATAATTTTCGTTAAATCACACCTAAGCGAGTTAAAGAGAATAAAATAGCATTCCATTATCTTCTCACATCTTATTTTAGAAGGTTGTGATAGAGTCTTGAAATTCAGCCAAGATAATACTTGCAAAGTTCTATAAAAATGTAACAAGGTTTTCAGATTTGTATATTCAAATTCTTTAAATAACAAAAAAGTAGAGGAGGATTTCAAAATTATTTTTTAAATATTATTTTTTTTTTATACAAATAGTTTTACGTAAATAAAAACGAAAAAATTTTTATATAAATAAATAAATAAGAAATATTTTTTCAGAGCTTCTTTCTTCGGTTGTAGATTGGTTTTTCACTTAAAATTTTCTGCTGTTTTCTTCGTGATGGCTTTTACTTTTTATGACATAGGTTAATTTAACTGTTAGGATTTTCTTACTTAATAAATTTTTCACGATAAAGTTTTGCTTTGTTTGATTAAAATCTCTGTAAGTATTAATCAAAAATTATTTTTATTAAAAATTTTAGAAAAATTTAATAGATGTATTCCAACAGAAAATTGTAGAAGTGATTTTAAAAGATAACGGATAAGTTACCGATTAAACTACGTTATAGAAAACTACAATGAATGAGTGTTTAATCAAGGAACTTTAATTTGCTGGTGTTAACTTTAATCTAGTGATGGTGGTGAATGGGATGCCGCCACTCCAGCAGCCGGTGGCGGCTCGTGCGCAAGTTTATCAGGGTGTCTCTAAGAATGATGCCGACACAACTGTCTACAGGGATCGGCAAGCCAGGTGGGATGCATCCGCGAAAGGGAGGTGGACGCATCTTTTGATCGTGCACATTGAGCCGTGGACCGAGAGGAGGTTTGGCAAACCGGGATTGCGGCTGACACATTTGTGACCGGCCACGGGGTCTTTCGTTCATACCTGTATGGACGAAGAAGAGCTGAAGACCCCTTCTGCCCCTACTTTCGGGATTTAGACACGCCGGAACACGTGATAATCCAGCGCCCGTGATATTCTAGTGGGACGAGGAACGCCGCGACTGTACTGCCGTAACTGGGCATCTCGAAGTGGGGACCATCGTCGGAACGATGTTACGCAGTTCGGTTGACTTCGACACTGTGACGGGGTTTTTGTCGGGAATACTGCGACCGAAATATCGGGAAACAAGGGGGTGATAGAGCTCCGTACGGAGCTGCCGTTCGCTCGTGGTCGGTGGTGATGAAGCGCGGGGACTCGAGCTCCTGAGCTTAAAGACCGAGTCCCTGCGGGGCCGTCCCTTCGAGAGTGTCCCCGTTAGAGGGGAAGCACAAAGGACCGAGTCCCGGTTGCCGGATTATAGAAGTCGGGAACGGCATACCCGGGCCTGGCATTTCCCTCGTCCGGCGACTAGAGGCAAAGGCACCTTCCGGAACCGTATTCATGCTTAATCGGGGGACTAGTTCCGGGAGGCAGGGAAAAAAAAGAAACTTTAATCAAGGAAGTTTATATATACTGTTAATCAAAAACGTTTCTTAAAATATATCGGTTTGGTAAGTTTTTAAAAATATGTAGCTTTAGCTACGAGAATATTTGAATATATTTCAGTTTTATTTATTTATTTCCCAGACTATACCCTCACCCTGGCAAACAATATTGGTACTTTCTACTCCGAAGTCGCAAGATACGAAAAATGCAGCAAACGATTTGCCCCTATATAATAAATACGAAAACCTTCTGATGGAGGATAATGTCGTTAAAATAGTGGTACTGCATAATTGTCGACCGGCTTGGTAGTCGACACTTATAAACACAGGATAAACATGGAGGATAGGGAGGTACGACTTACCTAAGGGAGGTCATTGATCTTATTTCTACTAAGCAACTACGTATTGTCTCAAAGGATATTGACGCAAACAAGAAGATTATTAATTTAGTGCGTGTGTAAGGATTAATTGGTCGCGCATTCACTCGAAAAGTCAAAAGGGTGTTTCGAGTAGTGCTGAGGAATCTGGACTGCTCGATCCAAACGAGGTCATCAAGGGTAAAACGAAATTAATAGAAACAGAATAAAAATAATAATTAATGCGCGTCACCGGGTGATAAAAGAACCGTTGTCGACCTTCTTTGCCGATCTAAATCTGAATGATATCAACCGTGAAATATTTAACCTGAGGTTTATTGCCGATCGTGTAGTTAGGTTCGAAACACCTAGGAAACCTCCCGGTTTGATTGATTTCATGAGATGCCAGCAATATGGATATATGAAAAATAATTAAATTCGATCTTATCGCTGTGTTAAGAATGCGGAGGGACATAGAATTGCTAATTACCCCAGACGGGGTAGAAATACTCAAACGATCTGTGCGCTCTGCCAGTCAGATCTCCCAGATAATACAGAGCGATCGCACTACAGGTCAATCGCTAACTAACAGGAGTTTACCTATCGTACTTCCATCCGACGTACACAAGACTCGGATCTCTTGAAAACTTCCGTAAGTTGAGATTACGCAAGAATACCTGAAAATGTGATAGATATATGTGTGAAAGGTTCCCGGTTAAAAGTCGGAGACGAAGAAAAAATCTAGAAGATGTAAATTCAGTAAAGGAAAGTGTAATGAAATTTATTAACATAAGATTTAATGAATTTAATGAAAAAATAACTCATCCGAGTAGAATAGTCGATAACATCAAGACTTCCTTGGATCAACTTAAAACTAAATATGAAACATTAAAAAAAGGAATGCTCATCTTTAAGAATTGAAAATATGAAATACCGGAGTGATTTAAATGAATTACAAAAGTACTCGCGAATCGGCGACGTAGAAATTAATGGGGGTTCCGACACAAAACACAAAACACGTAACGCAAAACGAAGATATCTATAATGTTTTAGAGAATGCGACCAAGGTAATAAATATACCGTTCAGCAGCGATGAAGTATCGATAACCCGTAGGATACCTAAAAGCAAAGGTAAAATTAATCTATTATATACAAATCTGTCCAGAGATATGCAGAGATGAAACGGTTGGCTGCCGCAAAAGAAAAGCGACCTCTTTAATTTTCTGATTTGGATACACGGCTTCCTCAATTATATCGATGAACATCTCACGCAACAGTACAAAATCCTCCTAAGTAGAGCCAGGCAACTTAAAAAAATGAAACAAGTTTACATAAATTTGGGTGAAAGAAGGAAAACTTTTTATAAAGGAAAAACCTGACTCAAGAGCAGTCAGGCTCACTAAGGAGGATGATTTCGCTCGATTAGAAAATAAGTAACTTGTTTACAAATCGGAATGTCGGGACGTTAATTTTCATATATTTTATTATGTTTCTATTTGTTTCGGTATAATTGTGTAGGTGTTAATTTTTTAACGGGTAACAGAAAATGTTAATATTTTTCGTACTTTACAGATTATTCAGATTACAGGTTTTATCCGGACAAGAATTGGCTAATTTTAGAGATTTTTTATTATTTTTATTGCGTTATTATTATTACTATTGTGATTTTTTTGTCGTTTCTTATCAGACTTTCTATTAATTTTAACTTGTTTGTTTAACTAGCTATCCTATTATGCCTTTCAATAACGAATTAGATGATTTGATAGCGTATGACTGCCACGATAAAATAGAAGTAAATGATTTTTTACTTCCTTGTATAAAGTAAAGGAAGTATTGCGATCGCGAATAATTTCTAATTTATTAGATTATGAATTTATTGTATTTTATTTTATTTAATTTCAACGTAAATTTAAATAATTTTACATTTTAGTTCTATGTATTTTTTTTAACGTAATTTTTCAATTTAAACTTTTTACGTATTTTTATTTTTTATTTACGTGTATCATATATTTTTATTCAGTAAAGTATTGTATTTTTAATCGGTTTTTTTATTAATCATCCTGATATAACGATATGAACTCGCGGGTAGCGCTCAAGGTTTCTTTTGCTATCTCTACCAAGAATAAATATATTGAATAAAATTGTATATATAATTTTCAATTAGCAATAAAATAAATTAAAAAAAGTGAATAATATTAATTATTTCATGCATCTTTATAAAATAAAAAAAAATGAAATGCAATTACCAGCTTAAAATTATTACGATATATAACGGTAAATTTAATCGATTAACTAACACTGTTTTATATGTATTTTATACATAAAACAGAAGTAAAAATACGAGTCGAGTTGCAGTAAGCAGAAAAAAGAAGTCTTAAACGAATAGCTCTACTAAAATGAACCGAGGGGATAGCCAACGCTATCCCCTTCCCCTGAATGAAGGGGGTAGAGTTGGCGCCGCAATGATAAACCGGACGGAACAAACCGTAAAATATAAACAGTAAAACCACTTGACTTCGCGTACCTTTTTTTCTTTTTAGAATTTTCTGGTGTTTTTTATTTATTTTTTTTCTTGGAAAATTTATTAAGATTCATAGATAGAAAATAAAAAATAAAAGTAATATTTTTTTATTTAATTGAATAATCAACGTAATTATTTTAATTGTTATAACTTATCTCCCAAAAATAGAGCATCCAAACAAAAAAGCTTTGAAAAATTTAAAAATTGACAGCAGAAGTATCCCGATTGAATTAAAGAAGATATTTGACAAACAATTTGTGTGAAGTGTGTAATCGCATCGTTCTGAACCGTGGACGATCAGATAAAAAGAAATAATTTGATAATACTGAAATGCGGTTATAGAAGAATAAATGAAATGAAACGGACCGAAAAAATGAGAATGAGATAAATATTTTATACAGGATTTAATGAAGTTGATAAAGAAAAGGATTCTTTAGGGCTGTTCTACATAGAAATTATCTTCGTGAAGGATAAAAAAAAAGAATTAACACTAGAAATGAAAATTGTGAAAAAAATGGGATGCTTATGTTTGTTATGGGAGGGAAGATACTTAGATCTATGAAAAATGGAAGCCTTTCAACTCAAAGATGTCGAAAGACAGATTCACTTTAGAGCTAAAAAAAAGCCGGCTATAATCTTCTACAAAAAAATACTCCGACTACTTGGATTTAGAGAAAGTTATTCTACTGTATAAAACCATATACGATAAAAAACTTTCAACTAAAAGGGATGAATGTAGAAATTTTATTCAGGGTTGTTCTTGGTCGTTAATTAGGTGATAATATTTAGAATCCAAATCTTTTGTGCAAAAAATAGATTTATAATAAAACGCTTCTTTTGAGGCGATAAATTTTATAAAATTTTTTATATAAATTCTCGTGTTCCTCAAGGCAACGTATTTCGTTCCACCTAAAGCAGATGTAAAACAATACTGGTATTTTGGAGGGGATTTGGTAATATTAATATCGGACACTTTACCGAATTAAAAGTTTCGTAAAAATACAATTTATGAAATTAAAACTGTCGACAAAAATTAACAGTTAGATCGGTGAAATGTACGAGGACATACATGGAGCCGTAACTTTAAGGTGAAAACTAATCGAACTTTAAAACTAAATTTTTCAAACATATTCTACGGAATATATCTTCGAGTAGTGCATTTCATATCGCTTTGAAATACTTCAACGATTTCAGTTGAAATGCTTATAACTTTACCGGACGACCGTGATTTGTCACGGATGAAACATAATAGAACGTTCTTTTTTTTTTTTGTCTTCAGTCATTTGACTGGTTTGATGCAGCTCTCCAAGATTCCCTATCTAGTGCTAGTCGTTTCATTTCAGTATACCCTCTACATCCTACATCCCTAACGATTTGTTTTACATATTCGAAGCGTGGCCTGCCTACACAATTTTTCCCTTCTACCTGTCCTTCCAGTATTAAAGCGACTATTCCAGGATGCCTTAGTATGTGGCCTATAAGTCTATCTCTTCTTTTAACTATATTTTTCCAAATGCTTCTTTCTTCATCTATTTGCCGCGATACCTCTTCATTTGTCACTTTATCCACCCATTTGATCTTTAACATTCTCCTATAGCACCGCATTTCAAAAGCTTCTAATCTTTTTTTCTCAGATACTCCGATCGTCCAAGTTTCACTTCCATATAAAGCGACACTCCAAACATACACTTTCAAAAATCTTTTCCTGACATTTAAATTAATTTTTGATGTAAACAAATTATATTTCTTACTGAAGGCTCGATTAGCTTGTGCTATTCGGCATTTTATATCGCTCCTGCTTCGTCCATCTTTAGTAATTCTACTTCCCAAATAACAAAATTCATCTACCTCTATAATCTTTTCTCCTCCTATTTTCACATTCAGCGGTCCATCTTTGTTATTTCTACTACATTTCATTACTTTTGTTTTGTTCTTCTTTATTTTCACGCGATAGTTCTTTCGTAGGACTTCATCTATGGCGTTCATTGTTTCTTCTAAATCCTTTGATACTCTACTAGAATGTTCTTAAAATCTCTATAATAAAACAAGCAATTATATTAAGAATTGAAAAATATCTTCAAAACTGAGGTATATAAAAAAAAATACAAAAAAATTACAAAAATATATTTGATTACATATAAAAAATTATTTTTAAAAAAAACTTTTATTTAACTAATATTAATATTAACATTAATAAAAAAAGGAAACAAATTAGAAAAACTCTCTAAAAAGTAAAAAAGTACCCTCTAAAAAAGTTAAAGCCTGGCGCAGTTTTTATAATTTATTTAAAACAACGCATTTATTTTTACAACAATTAATCTTCATTTTCATTTTCTATAACGACGCGAGGAGGCGGAAAGGTCTGCTGGAACCTCTCCAGTTGAGACTGACTACTACAAGTAACAATCTGGGAAAATGCTTTCTTTGTACGTGTTCTCACATAGTTGAAGTTCATCTTCGAATTCTGCTTGTAATCTAAGCCAAACTGAACGCACTCTTTCCGCTAAAAGTTTCATTTTAATTAATTGTGAATTTTTATCTAACGAATTCAAAATTACGATTACAATTATAATAACGATAATAATTAATAATTTTTCAGATTACCGTCAAAATGTAATAACTTTGTGCAAGATTTCTAAATTTAATTTTTATTTTGAATCTTATTAACCCTTAAAGGTCATCTCGGTGCAAATTTGAACCGGCAAGGAATTAAAAATTGAGTTATTTTATTACAGATAAATAAAGTATATACATATACTAAACAACCTCATTAAACAAAAAATATATTTTAAAATACAACAAATTTCTATAAATACTTATTCGAAAACATTGTTATAAAAACTGCACCACGCTTTTATTTAACAAAATATTTTCATTACTTTTAATTTTAAAATTTAATAATTATTACATTTATTTATTGGTAATTTATTACATATTTATATAATTTATTTTTTACTTTTCAGTGCATTTTTAAATTTGTTAATACATTATATTTTTTATTTAAAATTCTCAATTTGATTTAATTCTTATTTTTTACTTTTTAGAGGGATTTTCTAATTAGTTTCCTTTTTTTATCAATATTAATATTAGTTAAATAAAATCTTTTTAAAAAATAATTTTTTATATGTAATCAAATATATTTTTATAATTTTTTTTGTATTTTTTTTAAGACTAAAAAAGTAAAAATATTAATTTTTACACATCGAAGTTACATACGTGTACCAAATTTCAATCATTTTAATATGATAGTTCATGAGAAATGAAAATTTTCAACTAAATGCATGAATTTAGCGTAGGGGTAGCGCGTGGTGGCGTGGGGGTGGGTCATATCAAATTCCGACACCGTAGTGCTGTATTGTCATTGAAGTTACATACGTGTACCAAATTTCATTGATTTTCATACTATAGATCAAAAGATATAGCGGTTGCAAGATTTGATTATTCCTAAAGCGAGTTAAATAAAAGCTTTTAATTAATAAGCGATAAACTTCGAAGGCAAATTTATAGAGAAAAGTAATGTTTTTTTCCGTAGACAAGTGGTTAACTCATCATCCTCCTAATTAGAAAATTATATCGTCAGATTTTAATAATTAATTACTTATACTCGTAGTTACGAAACACCCAAAAAAAAGAATTAAAACGGTTTCTAAACATGGAAAAACATCTCTCATTAAATACATACTACTTCCACCAATTTACGGTTTTTATAATAATAATTCATATATCAGCCACTTTTAAGAAACAGCTGTTTCGTTCAGGAGTAGTTATAATAGCATTTTTTTTCTAAAAGAAAAAAAAAGCTATATTTGAATCGAGCATGAAAATATAAATAGTAATGAAACAATCATTGTAAATGGATGAATTCAAATATAAAAAATATTGAAGATAAATCAAACTAAAAAAAAAAAAACAATTGAATGTGTTGCTCCAAAGTGAAAGAATGCAATAGTAAATGTCTAGAGAAAAAGCAAATCCTATTATACTGTGTTTATTGAAGTCCGATATCAATGTTGAAATTAAATAACATAGGTACATAGGTTATCATAAAGGTAATTAGGGAAATTAGAAAATAAGATAAAACTATCCTTGAATTCTTTACCGTAATTTATGAAACGAGTTAGTTATTAAGCTTAAAATTCAAATGAAAAGATATAACGTATCAAGTATATTATTAACTTTTTAACGTAGTTTCAAATATAGAGTTTAACTACAGTTTAATCCCATTGCAATCTTTTTCTAATTTTATTGTTATTATTTTTCTTTTTTAAATTATACTAAAACAAATAATCTTTGTTGCAGGTGAGTGTAATATAAAAGTCACCCCTAAAATGTAAGTAATAAAATATAAATTATATTTATTTAGTTTATTTACATTATGTGTAAATACATTTTTTTAGCGATTGAATATTAAATTAAATTTTAATTATATTATTTATATATATATATATATATATATATATATATATATATCAAAATTAATGTTTGTTTGTCTGTCTGTTCCAACTTAACTCGAGATCTACCGGACAGATCTGTCTAAAATTTTGCACACTTACACTCTGAAGCCCTGCGGTGAACATAGGCTAATTTTTTTGGACTTCCGACAACGAAACTTTAAAAACGAAATTTAAACACGTTATTTCTTCCTTAATGCTTATTTAATTTTCAAAATGACTGATTTTGAAGAAAAAGTTAATTTTTAGCTAACATTTTTTTGAATCGATTAATTTTGAAAAGGGCTGAGGTTTTAACGTACAGTTATTCCTAAGTTTCAATCGATTTAGCGCACATGCATATGTAATTTTTACGATTCATTCATTTACAATTTTTTACGGCTGTTTAAAAACATAAATAACAGCTGCTTTTGTTTATCATGTGTTAATGCGGTGTGTAAAGTATTTAACTGCAATCTTTTAAATTCTGTGATCTTTATTCAAAACATTATACCGTGCCTAAAAGACATTCTTCGACCGGGAGAAATACAAAAAAGCACGTATTATGAAAATCGTTCGTGCGTCAGAGACTGAAGACGAAAGACAGTCGAGATTGGAAAGCGACCGAATACACACAGCCCAGTCCCGTTCGACTGAAACAACTGAGCGACGGGAAATACGTTTAGAAAGCGACCGAATACGCACAGATCAATCCCGCTCGACTGAAACAACCGAGCAACAGGAAATACGTTTAGAAGGGGTCCGAACTCCCTGGCTGGGAGGTCCGGCGAAGCCGGGCTTAGCGGCTAGTAAATTATAAATTTTGGAGATTTTACAATAATTGTAGAAGAACAAAGTAACGATAGAAAATTTTGAAAATAGAATCAAAGTTCTGAAAGGATATCTTAAAGGAAGTGTAAAGAAAGAGTAGAAACGTAATAAGGAAGAGACTGCGTAAAGCAGATAAATATTACACAAGTTATACGTCAAATATTTCACAATAAAATGATAGGATAATAAGGAGTAATATATATATATAAAAATGATTGTTTGTCTGTCTGTATGTCTCTTATGCCTTCCTATACCGTTCATCCGATAGCGAAGAAACTTTGGGGAATGCTAGGGAAGGTTTTCTGAGTTAGTAAAATACAGGGTTTTCCGAACTTTTCCGAGTAAATCCTAAAAATGGTCTAAGTTATAAGTATGCAGCCCTCATATCTCGGGGACCAATAGAGATATAGTAGTGCAATTTGGTGTATAGGTATCCCGTTAAAAATTAAGAAACACGTGTTTCGGGGTTTTCCGAAATTTCCCAAACTTTTCCGAATAACTCCTATAATTACTACGCTTAGATTATGATTAAATGAGATATTTAAAAAAATAATATTATACTTTAAAAAATTTAAGTTCATATATAGGTGCTAGACTTAGAACTGTAAGATAAAGGTGATTTGATTTTTTTTTAAATGATAGCGTACTTAATTTAAATTCGATAGTTGCGATCATTGCATTCCGACATTTTAATTTTGAACCAATTTTTAACGCCATTCCTGTGCAGGTATGCCTTCCAAAAAACGAGCTATCGGTCGTTCTACGTCTCAAACACGAAAGAAAAAGGCAACACGAGCATCAGATACAAACGAGCAACGAAAAGTAAGATTGGGAAAAATGCAAAAAGGGAAAAAGGGAAGAGGGAAGAAGGGAAAACGAGAAAAAGGGAAAGATTAAATTTTGTGAAGTTCCGTAAAGTTCATTTTCTTAATGTTTTATGAAACGTTCAACTGTGTTCATTTAATTTATATCTATACTCAAATCTAGCAATAGCGAAGCATTGCCGGGTTTGCTAGTATATATATATATATATATATATATATATATATATGTATATATATGTGTGTGTGTGTGTGTGCGTGCGCGCGTGCATAGACTAATTATTGAACTTGCCTAAAAATGCCATATCCCTCAACACAATCAAGTAATACAAAAAGTATCTCACAAATTAAAAGCATTCAAAAATTTGTAAAGATAACTTACAGATTTGGCTGCGGTAGGAAAATACATCAAGTTGGTCACCCTACGATCACATCGAATCGATACAGATTCCATTTTTCAGTTTCATACCAGATTGTAACCTGCAACTCGGGCGTAACCTCTACAGCCGCGGGGTTAATTCGAAGTCTTAGTTTAACAAGAACAAAGGCGGTACGTAAATTCGATCTTTAACGAAAAAGGGATAATTAACGGATTGCAGGATAAAAATTATTGTTAAAAAGGATAATTGGAATAAAATAAATTAAAATTGTATTTAACCGGTTTAAAAGATTATCATAGATATTAATTAAATCGACTTAAAAGATTAACTTTTAATAGAATTTTTTTGAAATATCTTGTTGCCTGTTCATATGAACCAAACAGAATTAAATTAAGTACTCAAAATTAAACGCTAACGAATAAATGCTGCATAATATAAGGCGGTTAAAAACAGTGAATACGCCTAACATACGATTAATTAACTTGCACGGAATCGTCACTGTACATCAACCGCCATGTTACTGGGTATTTATATTATTTGTTCGGTTACAAGAATTAAACGTATTAGTAATAATTAGATTTTTTTCCCTTTTCACCCTATTTAAAAAAAATTCAACCGGTAAATGTTTCTTTAAATATACTCTTTTTAATGTGTGTAATTTGCTTTTTACCAAATCCAATAACTTCAATGATTATTTTTCTAAGTTTTAGCGATTTATATGGGTGATCTCTGAGAGGATTTTATTTAGAAAACAAGAGTAAAAAACTATTTTTAAGGAAAAAAATCGAAAATTAATTTGAAAAGAAAAAATTAACTTTATAATAGAATTAAAATTAACTTGATATTCTCGAGTATAGAATTAGAATATATTTTCTATTAATTTGTCATCTTCATCGCTCAAAAGCATATTCATCGCAGTAGGATTATGATGATAAAAAATCCTAAGGTTATGATTTTGTTATTCAAAATATTTTAATTCGTATTTCAAGAAAGTCGATTGAACATTACGTAAAGTAATATATAAACAGCGCTACCTTCTTTACGGCGTTCCGGCGTGGAAGAGGACCGTGGCCGTGGGGCGCAACAGGAGAATCCTAGAGGGGGAACATATGCCTCGGTGTCGACAGAGGCGGTGCTGGTGATCACGGGGCAGCCACCTCTTCAGCAGTTGGCAGAGGCTCGAGTGTCGGACTACCGAGGAGACATACATGCGGGATCGGATACGTTCCGAGATCGGCAAGCTAGACGGGATGCATCTACCGAGGGCAGGTAGACGCACCGCCTTATCGCGGATATAAAGCCGTGGGCCAATCGAAGGTTTGGTGAGCTGAACTACCGGCTCGCGCAATTCCTGACCGGTCATGGGGGTCTTCCGCGCGTACCTGTGTGGTAGGAGGAGGGCGGATGACCCCTTCTGCCGGTATTGCGGCGACCCGGATACCCCAGAACACGTGGTGTTCTAGTGCCCGCAGTGGATGATTACCGCCTAACTTGCTCGGCGATTACCGGACCGCTCAGCGTGGACAACATCATCGCCATCATCTTGCGGAACCTCATGAGTTTTGATACCGTTGCAGGGTTACTGGCGAGGGTTATTCAGGAGAAGGGGGGTTCGGGGATGAGGGACAGCCGCTGGGTTGTCGTTCGCACGTGTTTGCACGAGTGGGCGGTAGCGATGAGGCACGGGGACTCTCGCATCCCCAGCGAAAAAGTCCCGGGGGGATGGTTAGCCGCCATCTCTCCCACCACCACCCCATTCGGTAGCTCTAGAGCACAGACCAAATGTTTCGTGCCAAAAACGGCTACTGCGCCTCTAAAGAACGGTATAGCGACCTCGATCCTATATGCTCCTAACGAGCTACCTAACTGCGTGAGCGAATTAAGCAGGGTGCCGTGCAGCACCCGCTTAAGTCTCCCGATCGCTCACTTGTCAACATTAAAACTAAATCGGGGAGGCGCACCCCTTGTTACAATTAAAAACTATCGAGTACAGGCAGCAATTTAGGCTGCCACGCCTCGGTCGCTGTATGCCAGCCAGTACCTGTCCACCATTAACAGCGCTTGGAGCTTATTTGGCTTGGCTGGTGGCCAGCCGTTGTCTCAAGAAAGGCTTTCCACAGCAGAGCTATAGGAGTCCCTTAAAATTACCGATGACGGTTGAACATAGCAACCTCATCGAGGAACTCCCACCAATCCGACAATGCGGCTCTCGCCACACTGACTCGCCGTTTGTGAGCGGCCAAGTTTCCCCCTGACCGGGGGATTTCCACTCGGGGTGTTCCCATTAGAGGCATTGGTATAAAGACCGAGTCCCGGCTCCCGAAGCGGAGAACCAGGGACGGAGCATAGCCGGGCCTGTTGGACCCTACTCTGGGAGGTTTGAGGCGGGCGCAAAGTGAGATCCGACGGGCGGACCGAGACATGGAGGCTTGTTAGAGTAAAGGACACTCCCCTGGGCTGTTGATTAATTAACTGCAGGATCCGGCCTGAGGGAAAAGAAGAAAACAAATTAAAAAAAGAAGAAGAAGAAAACAGCGTTAGCTAATTTTTTATAAAAATATGCTTTTGCTGTACTCCTACTTCTAATTTATCAAACTTTGTCATCTTTCCTGATTATTCAAAACCGGTTTTTTTTGAGGAAGTTTACATCTGTGTGTTTTCACATTTTATAACTTTAAAAAAAACAAAAATAATTTCAGTAAATCCACAAAAAGTAATATTATATTTGACTCCATTTTAAATTTCAAATTGTTGAAATCGACACCAAATTAACGGTTAATAAATTGTTAATAATTATTTTTACTTTCTCGTTTAGATAGCGCTGTAGGAGAGCTATAGCTGTAGAAGGGAAAGTATTGTAATCGGTCCAATTTGGGTATATGCGGTCCTCACCGGATCTTTTGACGTTCTAACAGCTAATGAACCGGAAAAAACCGAATGGCAATTTTCCGGATGTTCATATGTACGTGTGTGTGCGTCCGGTCTCTCACATGTTATATATCCATATCCAGAGCCGCTGGACCGATTTTGACCGATCTTGGTCTGATTACTTCTGTATATGAGGCATTCATACCACAAATTTTGCAACTTAAAAAGCAACGGGGTGAGGCTGTGTAGATCAGGTCACCCTCAGTATCTCAGGATTTTGCTGAATCAAGGTTTTATTTTTCTTAGAAAAATTTGTTAACGATTAAAAAATAATAATATTTGCTAAAAGATTTTTTTCAGAATCGCATCCCCACCCCAAAACATTCTCTAAATTAGCGGCTAAGCAGCGTCAATAGCACTCCCTGTCATCACAAGGAGCGCTAGTGTAGCACTGGCATACAACTGTTGTAGTCGTCTGCTATGTTTAAATAAAATTATAAATATTTTAAATTGTGTGTGTGTAAGTCATGCATCAGGAAAAAGCCTGTGATGGAAAAGTTCTACAACTCCGTTGTCAGCTTTTTTAATTTCTCGTCGACTGTGTGTGTGTGTGTTATTTTAAAAAGTTTATAATACACAGAATCTGTATCCCTTTATAAGAAGATCTTTCTCCTTCTTTCTGTTTAAGAAATTTTTTTTTGGTTTAAATAAATTCTTTTCTCGTTATTAGAAGAGCCCACCGTGCTGGTCTTGTTAACTCGTCGTCGCAAATCAGTCGTTTATCAGCTGGATTTTCCAAGTCGAAGGTTCTGAAATTCAAGTCCTACTAAAATTTAGTTACTTTCATTCATATTTAAATACTAGACAGGGATATCGGGGTACTTTGTTGGTCGGGGTTCAATTAACCACGCTTCTCAGGAACGATCGACCCGAGTCTGCACAAGACTACACCTCATTTACATGTCGTGCATATCGTATCGTAGTCATCCTTATCTCATCGGGCCGTGAGGGGTTTCTAATTGTTTACTTGTTGAACAGATTGAAATGAACACAATACAAAGATAAATAACTATTAGATCACGTGGGAGTGTGAGTGTAGCTTCTTAGCCTTTCATTCGAAGATCCCGAGTTCGAATTACGGGCATGGCGTTTTTCATACGCTACAAAATTTCCTTTTCATATTCACGCGCACAAGCTGCGAAGTTTGTGCATATGGTGCACAATAAATTTAACGATTTCAAAAATGTCAAGACCTTGTACCGTAAAAACATGCGGAGTAATTAAAAAATGTTTGTTTCTTTTACGTTTTGATGTATTTCTGGAAATAACAAAAAAAATTATGTATATAAACTTTAAATGATTTTTCATTCCTACGTAATGCAGTTTTCTCTCTCTCTGTGTGTTTTTTCAGGTAAGTTAAAGTTTAAATACAGCTGCTTTTAAACGAATTTAATAATAAATGCAATTTGTGAGAGAGGATTTCTCGTACATTACATAAAACTCACTTAATAAAATAGTCCCCTGTATCCATATCGAAAGTTATCGATATAAATAAAGTTACATATAAATTAAAAATATAAATTTAAAAGCTTTTAATTTTAAATTATGTAAGTGCAAATTTAATAATCGATAGAAGATAAACTAAAATTAAATATAGAAAAATCATCAAACTACATTAATAAATTAATTGCATATATATTCAATAGCGACAACTTTTAAGTTAATTAAAATAAAAATCTTCCTTAAATAAATAAAAATTCAAAAAAGGAAAACGTGAAAAAAATATAATTTTGTTTTGTTATACAAAACTGTAAAAGCGAAAACAAAAAACACACGATTATTAATCGATAATGGAGTATTTAAACGCAAGAAACGCATTTTGTTACGTTATAATACTTTGTAGTTTACTTCTGTAGGAATATGAGATGCGGGTAAAAAGAAAAATAAACATAAAAAAGTTGAAACATTTATGTTGCGAACACGGAGGAGAAACAGAAGATTTAATAGGCGGCACAAGCTAAGAGGTGAAGGAACCCCATTTACGAGCGCCCGAGCAGTGTCGGGCTCGCTGACAGGTTCCGCAAGATTTTATTAAATGCGTATGTGTTCCTGCGCACTACCGACTAAACCTCCACTCCCGGCTACCCGCCCTTCCTGGTACAGCTGGTGCGCATTACTTCTGGAAGGGAGAATACGCCCGCACACACATTCAGGCACCACAGACAACAGCTGTAACCTCACACCCGCAAGGTACCGTACATTAGACTAAATATTACCACACACTCCGCCACATCCAATCCACTCAGAAAACATACCTCACGCGGCACATTTCACAAATAACATCAAAGCCGATCACATTCAATGACGTAAACAAACACCTCATAGACAATCGAACACATACATAGTATATGTACCTCACGGGTTACCATCGGATGCGGGAGCGGAGTGCCCACCACCTCGTCGCACCCTAGCTTCTCAGCCACGCGTCTGTCCGCCCACGCACCCTCCTTGTACCTCTGAGAGACATGAGGGTCAAGCCCAGACGTTCAGCTCCCCCATGATCTTCCTAGCAAACCTTGCTACAGAAGTCCAATTCTCCGCGCTTTCTAACATGATCTGTTGCACTTCTGGAAGGAACATTTCCTTTTTATCTATGGTGTCCAATATTTCCCTCCATGCATCCTCAAATCGGGGGCATCGAAAGAAGACGTGATATGCTGTCTTTTCCTCGTCTACACACACCGGACAACTGGCGGAGTAAGCTAGCTTAAAACCTAAAAATGTATTCTCTGAACCCCCCATGGCCCGCTAGAAACACCCCACGAGCCTAGGGGGGGGGGGTCAAAAAGGGAGGATCGGCATTGGGGGGGGGGGGGGGGTAAAATAGGTTGTGCTTAAAAATAGGTTCAAATATTTTGGATAGGTCGAAAACTATCCTCCCAAAAAAAGATTCAAAAAAATTGGAAGGGGATCCGGTAGGACTCGGGACTCAAAGATCTCAGGGGATTTTAGGATCGGGAGGATAGAGGCGGAGAAATAGCGAAAAAGGTTGTCCCCCTTATAAAGCGTGCGAGGACTTAGAATAATTCTCGCTTTCCTGACCGAAAATTGTTGTTTACCGCTATTAGCAGTGATATCACTGACTTGTATTTCCCTGCCTATTCGACTTAGAGTATTTCTTCTCTAACCTCAATATCTAATGCGCTGATTATATGCGAAAGACTAATGCACACGGAAAAATCAAAATTACGGTACAATCCGTAACCCAAAAATCATAAAACTTTAAACATTTTTTCCGTAACTTTATCTCAATTAACCGTACTACTTTTCCAATTTGAAAATCACAAAAATTAATCCAAATAAGTCACTAGAACCCAGAACACAGGCAGACAACCTGACGGTTTGAGCTTTCTTACTCGATGTCATGAGTTAACTGAATATTTATGTTAAGCACGATCATTTTCCTACTACATGAAGTTTCTTTTATATTTCTCAATTATAATTCTTTTTTTACATAAAAATCTGTAGCTGAACATATTTATGTTGGGTTAATATTTTTTTTGCAAATCATTTATATACTAGATCTCAACGAAAGAGATGCGGTGAACAAAATGTCAGAATGTCTCGTATTGAAATGGGATTCCTATAATTATTTATTTACTTTACTTATTTTAATGAAAATTTTAAATTAATCCGCAAAAAAATACATATATATATATATTTACATGTAACTGCGACATTCAAAACCCAGTTATAAGTAATTGTAAATTTTTGTGTGAGTCCTTAACCGTTACACGATGACTGATATGTTTATATAGTTTAAATGTTTTGTAGATTTATTAAAATATCTTTGATAGAGTTTTAATTAATCCTGCAGTGGTAGTAAAGTTTATACCGTACAAAAGAAATCAAGTTCAAAATTACCTTTTCATTTTTTAAGCTTTTTAGACTCAAGGGATTTTGAAGTTTTAAAAAATGGAGAAAAGAGAGAAGGTTTTTTTTCATTAAATTAATTCTTTTTTCCGTTTATACTTACATAAGTGCAATAATTTGTACTTAAGTTTGTGCCGTTTTGGCCATTTATTTGGGTTAATCATTCAGAATTGGATCCACAATTTTTTATTTTTTTTTTTGTCTTCAGTCATTTGACTGGTTTGATGCAGCTCTCCAAGATTCCCTATCTAGTGCTAGTCGTTTCATTTCAGTATACCCTCTACATCCTACATCCCTAAAAATTTGTTTTACATATTCCAAACGAGGCGTGCCTACACAATTTTTTCCTTCTACCTGTCCTTCCAATATTAAAGAGACTATTCCAGGCGACAAAGCGATTCCGATATTTTTCGTAATGCTAAATGTAATGCTTTTTCCTCTCTGTTACGGGATATGTAGCATTGTCTTATATTTTCATTGTTTCAAAGCTTATTTCAGTCAGTTAAATTTACATAAACCTTTATTAAATCGGGTCACATCCAAATTATATGATAAGAGGTCCTCAGCGAAACTCTTCAAAACTACACAATCGTATAGTAAAAACATAAACACCATGTACATACAATTTTTTTTATTTTTTGTCAGCAGTCATTTGACTGGTTTGATGCACCTCTCCAACATTCCCTATCTAGTGCTAGTCGTTTCATTTCACTATACCCTCTACATCCTACATCCCTAAAAATTTGTTTTACATATTCCAAACGAGGCCTGCCTACACAATTTTTTCCTTCTACCTGTCCTTCCAATATTAAACCGACTATTCCAGGATGCCTTAGTATGTGGCCTATAAGTCTGTCTCTTCTTTTAACTATATTTTTCAAAATGCTTCTTTCTTCATCTATTTGTCGCAATACCTCTTCATTTGTCTTTAACATTATCCACCCGTCCACCCTTCTTATCCACCCATCTGATTTTTAACATTCTCCTATAGCACCGCATTTCAGAAGCTTCTAATCTTTTCTTCTCAGATACTCCGATTGTCCAAGTTTCACTTCCATATAAAACATACACTTTCAAAAATCTTTTCCTGACATTTAAATTAATTTTTGATGTAAACAAATTATATTTCTTACTGAAGGCTCGTTTAGCTTGTGCTATTCGGCATTTTATATCGCTCATGCTTCGTCCGTCTTTAGTAATTCTACTTCCCAAATAACAAAATTCTTCTACCTCCTATTTTCACATTCAGCGGTCCATCTTTGTTATTTTTACTACATTTCATTACTTTTGTTTTGTTCTTGTTTATTTTCACGCGATAGTTCTTGCGTAGGAATTCATCTATACCGTTCATTGTTTCTTCTAAATCCTTTTTACTCTCGGCTAGAATTACTATATCATCAGCAAATCATAACATCTTTATCTTTACACCTTGTACTGTTACTCCGAATCTAAATTGTTCTTTAACATCATTAACTGCTAGTTCCATGTAAAGATTAAAAAGTAACGGATACAGGGAACTTCCTTGTCGGACTCCCTTTCTAATTACGGCTTCTTTCTTATGTTCTTCAATTGTTACTTTTGCTGTTTGGTTCCTGTACATGTTAGCAATTGTTCTTCTATCTCTGTATTTGAACCCTAACTTTTTTAAAATGCTGAACATTTTATTCCAGTCTACGTTATCGAATGCCTTTCTAGGTCTATAAACGCCAAGTATGTCGGTTTGTTTTTCTTTAATCTTCTTTCTACTATTAATCTGAGGCCTAAAATTGCTTCCCTTGTCCCTATACTTTTCCTGAAACCAAATTGGTCTTAGGAGAAGACCAATTTGGTTCCTCCAATCTCCTCTCAATTCTTCTGTATAGAATTCTAGTTAAGATTTTTAATGCATGACTAGTTAAACTAATTGTTCTGTATTCTTCACATAAATCTGCCCCTGCTTTCTTTGGTATCATTACTATAACACTTTTTTTGAAGTCTGACGGAAATTCCCCTTTTTCATAAATATTACACACCAGTTTGTATAATCTATCAATCGCTTCCTCACCTGCACTGCGCAGTAATTCTACAGGCATTCCGTCTATTCCAGGAGCCTTTCTGGGATTTAAATCTTTTAATGCTCTCTCTTAAATTCATATCTCAGTATTGTTTCTCCCATTTCATCCTCCTCAACTTCCTCTTCTTCCTCTATAACACCATTTTCTAATTCATTTCCTCCGTATAACTCTTCAATATATTCCACCCATCTATCGACTTTACCTTTCGTATTATATATTGGTGTACCATCTTTGTTTAACACATTATTAGATTTTAATTTATGTACCCCAAAATTTTCCTTTACTTTCCTGTATGCTCCGTCTATTTTACCAATGTTCATTTCTCTTTCCACTTCTGAACATTTTTCTCTAATCCCCTCTTCTTTCGCCAGTTTGCACTTCCTGTTTATAGCATTTCTTAATTGCCGATAGTTCCTTTTACTCTCTTCATCACTAGCATTCTTATATTTTCTACGTTCATCCATCAGCTGCAATATATCGTCTGAAACCCAAGGTTTTCTACCGGTTCTCTTTATTCCGCCTAAGTTTGCTTCTGCTGATTTAAGAATTTCCTTTTTAACATTCTCCCATTCTTCCTCTACATTTTCTACTTTATCTTTTTTACTCAGACCTCTTGCGATGTCCTCCTCAAAAATCTTCTTTACCTACTCTTCCTCAAGCTTCTGTAAATTCCACCTATTCATCTGACACCTTTTCTTCCGGTTTTTAATCCCCAATCTACATTTCATTATCACCAAATTACGGTCGCTATCAATGTCTGCTCCAGGATATGCTTTGCAGTCAAGAAATTTTGATTTCTAAATCTTTGTTTAACCGTGATATAATCTATCTGATACCTTGCAGCATAACCAGTCTTTTTCCATGAGTATATTCTTCTATTACGATTTTATAAACTGGGTGTTGGCAATTACTAAATTATACTTTGTGCAAAACTCTATAAGTCGGTCCCCTCTTTCATTCCTTTTGCCCAGCCCGTATTCACCCACTATACTTCTTTCCTTGCCTTTTCCAATGCTTGCATTCCAATCTCCAACTATTATTAAATTTTCATTCCCTTTTACGTGTTTAATTGCTTCATCAATCTCTTCGTATACACACTCTACCTCATCATCATCACGGGCGCTTGTAGGCATATAAACGTTAACAATCGTTGTCGGTTTAGGTTTTGATTTTATCCTTATTAAAATGATTCTATCGCTATGCGTCTTGAAATACTCCACTCTCCTCCCTATCTTCTTGTTCATCACGAAACCTACTCCTGTCTGCCCATTATTTGACGCTGAATTAATTACTCTAAAGTCACCTGACCAAAAGTCGCCTTCCTCTTCCCACCTAACCTCACTAATTCCTACTACATCCACATTCTCCCTATCCATTTCCTTTTTTAAATTTTCTAGCCTACCAACCTTATTTAAGCTTAAGGATGGACCAAAGAGTTTCAAATTTGCCGTGGCGATTTTTATATATCGTGAATTAGTGACATTAGACTTTATGTAGGGATCTCAAATATGCGACAGAGGAAAGTCAGGAATCATATATGATGTAATTTTCCTGGATCGAAATAACCGGTGATTTTTTTTTTTTAAATTTGAAGAAAAAAAAATTGAAATAGTTTTCAATGGAATTTTTTTTTTGTTATTTATTCTGTAATAGTAATTTCTAGTATGAGACAGTAAAAGAGGAAATTTAAAGGAAATTGATTTTAAAAATCTCTCCTTTTTTATTCTCCGGCTCAGAATATATCTGCTTCAATGATAAAGATTAATAAAAAGTTAATCCGATGATAAAAATAAATAAAGAAAACTTTAATAACCTTCGTAAGAGATTTGTTTTAGTGTTGGACATTCGCTCTTGTTTTATAAATCAGAACCGATGCGCACGTGGAAAAGCATCTATTCAAGAACTTTAATAATGTTATAGAATATTGAAAATTGAAAGGGTTCTATGTTTAATTAGTAATTAATTAATTTCAAGTTTGTTGTTGCACAATTTTAACAGTAACAGTAAACGGTTTAATTACACAATAACTGCAAATTATTCTACTTTCGTGTAATTACGAACACGATTAAAAATTTTAATTTGTTAAACTACGCACAATACGTGATTTTTAAAATGTACTGTTTTTTACGCAAATATAAATTTATTCGTCGGTTATGTCACTTTTAATTCAAAAATTTTTTTAATAACAGCATCATTAAATGTTTCCCCTCAAGCTTTTCTCTTTCGAAGGAAAAAATAATAAATATTTAACTTCAAAAGAACAAGTTAATATCATTCTGATGTTATATTCGATGTTTTAAAGTAAAAAATAAAAATTTGAATATTAAGTCGATAAATTTATTTATGATACTAAAAGTAGAGGATGAATTTATACTTCACGCTAGAGATGATCTCTTACGCAATTTTCTAATTATTATTTTAGTTAAATTATAGTTTATCTTAATAAGTAAAATCTGATGAGCCTTTATTTTGAATAAAAATATACCTATTTTATTTAAATAACTACGGCAGAAATTTTTTCAGCATGTTGACAATCCTAAAACGTGCATATCAGGCTGAATTTTTAATCCTCTATTACGAAAAAAATTACTTTACTAATCTTAAAAATACTTTTTTCCATTCTGATAGTCTTGTGCAAATTAATGCGAACGAGAGATAATTTTTAGTTGTTTGTGTCGTATCACCGATTCTAAATGTACGAGTAGTACAGCTGTTTTTCTCCATTTCAGGTATTGCCTGAAAATAAATTGTTTGTTTTGAGAGGTTATGCGTATCGTTTACCTATTATTTATATTTTGACTTCTTCTAGCGTAATTGGTCTTTGTGTGATTGCGTTAATAAATTTAGAAAAGTAGAGATATGTTTTTAACTCTTAAGAAAAGAAGCAAGATAATAACACTCGAAGTACATACTCGTACGACTCGAAGTCCGTATCTCTGACGAGATTCATTTTCTAGTTGAGGGCGTAAGCGTGTCACATGTGCGAAGAAGCGATGACGAGCGAATTTCACCAAAACACATCAAACAAGTTGCAAAGCATCCTTTAAAGAAGATGTTTTGGGACCGCTTCGGCTATTTTGGACTTTAATATCCATCTCTGAGATGATGAACAGTGAAAGGTACATCAGAGTATCGAAAAATAGGGCTATACCAGAACTTCAAAAACTTACAGATTTATTTGGAGTCAAAAAGGCCGGTTTTTAACAATATTTTGCCCCCTACCACTCGACAAAGAAAGTTAAGTTTTCACGTCTCAAAAAGGGATTCGGTGTTTGGATCGGCCTGCTCATTCAACAGACCTGAACCCGATTGAAAATTAGCGCGCAAGTTTGAAGAAACGACTGAAAAAAATGGACTGCACTACCAAAGAGAAAATGATATGTGCTGTGATGAAGGTTTTTTTTTTTTGGGGGGGGACGAAAAACGCCTGTGCGTTATCATCGCCCGGAATTTTTTTTTAATAAAAAAGTAAAAGAAAATAAAGCTAATCTAAAAGACGAATAAAATTTACAACTAGTATCACAGATAAAATCTGAAATAAAACCAAAAGTGAATAGAATTTAACAAAGTCCGAGATGGGTGTAAAGGGCCCATTCTCGGATAACAAAAAGACTAAAAAGAAAACTAAAAACCGCAAAAGATCTAACATAAAACTTAAAACTAGATTAAAAACTAAAATAACAAAATTAAATAAAGCTTAAAACTAATATAAATTATATAATACAAATTTAAAACTAAGTTAGAAACAAAAATTAAAAAAGTGAATAAAACTTAAAACTAATATCGCAGACGGAAGCTAAAATAATAAAAAAAAGGAAACTGTATGAAATAATTCCGATAGGGAGTGTAAAAGGCTCCCTACTCGGATAACAAAATAAAATACACAGAACAAAAAAAATTAAAATTGAAAGTAAAAAAAAAAAAAAATTATTAAAAACTCTTCTAGCATAAAAAATATACACGACAATATTAATTTTTTTGCAGTAACCCAGTACTACGCAAAAATAGAAACATCCGATTTAAAATTTCATTATCATTGTACAAGACACTACAGATGTTTCTTGGTAGATTAAATTTACGACGCAACGCCGCATAACATATGCAGTCTATGAGTATGTGGCGCACAGTCATGCGGCAGTTGCATCGTGCGCATATGAGTGAGTGCGTGTCCTCCTGACATCAGGTACTCGTGTGTGACCCTCGTATGTCCTATTCGCAATCGACAGAGGACTACTTCCTCACGTCGAGTTTTTCTGCATGAGGAGTCCCATGGCAACACAGAATCTTTAATCTGCCGGAGTTTATTATTAACGGTAGCCGTCCAGTCACCTTGCCACCTTGTTCTCAGTGATTGTTTTACACGACCGATAAAATCAGAAGTAGCAACTCGGCTGGTGAAATGTGGCTGATTACACGCTTCTTTGGCGGCGGAATCTGCATGTTCATTACCTGGAATCCCTTCGTGGCTTGGGACCCGGCAAAAACTTACTTCTGTGTTGCGGTTATTGAACTCTGCGATTGCGTTGTAAATTTCAATGACGATAGGATGTTTGGAATAAAAGTTTTTTAAGGCTTGGAGAGCGCTACACTAGTCACTGCAAATGAGAATGTTTCTACATTTAGGGTTAATGATATTTAGAGCCTTATTTAGCGTATAGGTCAGCGGTAAACGCACTCGTAATACCGGGTAGACCAAACATATAAGTTCATTGACAACAAAAACACAACCGACGATATCATTTTGTTTCGATCTA
This sequence comes from Lycorma delicatula, assembly GCF_047948215.1. Classification (NCBI taxonomy): domain Eukaryota; kingdom Metazoa; phylum Arthropoda; class Insecta; order Hemiptera; family Fulgoridae; genus Lycorma; species Lycorma delicatula. The sequence goes on along the minus strand of NC_134466.1, from coordinate 74,744,396 downwards.
TCAGTGTATACCACGGCGTCTGGGTTTATCTTGGAGAGAACACACCGAAACATTTGCTGGAAGACAGTAGGCAGTGTAATTGTTTATTGTATGTCGTAAGGTCAAAAGTAAAATTTACAAGGTTTATTCTCCACGGAAGATATGAGCACGGATACGATGGAAAAAACGACGGAGTGTCAACATTTACATGCGGCAGCAGACGTCGGGTACGGACACCGACAGGTGCAGTACAAAAGGTGACAAAGGTGTTCACGATCAGGAAATTAAAGAAATATATAAAAAAAATTGTACATTCAATGCTTTAAAGAGCGAAGAGGACACATTAAACGCTAAAAAGTATTATCATAAACACTGTACATTCTTTATACGTAATAAATTTGACTGTTTTTGAAAATATACTCTTGTTCACATTAATTTGCACTACTGTAAACAATTTTTTTTAAATAATTTTTTCGGTATGATCTGTGGCGAAAATGCTGCGATCGACCGATCCAGGAATCTTTTAGTGGCTTCTTAATTCACGAAGTATTTTTCGGATAAAGATAGGCTCTCTAATTTCTCTTAAACTGAAATTTATCATTCTTAAAGGAGGCAATGAATATAATAATTGATTCCAAAACAAATGGCAAGATTCACTGTTGTTTCACGCTTTCTATATCAATCTTTCTGCGGCTAAAAATTATGTGAAGCATCTAATATACAATTTCATTCCGTTATTGTTTATATATAATATCACTATTTTAAGTAGCTTTCTCTGAGAGTAATGATGGAGATTACACAAATCGTCCCTGTAAGAAATGAGTAAAGGTATTATAGGATGTATTATCAACGACATCCTGATACTCAACAGTAAATTTGGCTCTGTAAAACGACATGTTAAACATTAATAAGCCTAGCATTGGCTGCTTATTAATCACGGGAGCTTTTCTACATATTTTTCGGGTGCGACTAGAATCATGTCAAACCATCTTATATACGGGATAATTTATTTACAATGCCAGATTATAGGGATAACCTGCGTGTTGAATGTTTGAGGGAAAGAAGTATTATCATAAAAATAAAGAGAGGTGAAAATTAAAAATGCAATGAATAAATACGTCAACTTTTGTTTAAAATAAAAACAAATAATAATATAATTAAAAGAAAACGTAGTAATAAATAAGTATGCGGGTATAAGTTATTATTTTTAGTCGCAGAGTTTCAAAGTGTTTTTTGTTATTAGTGTATAACCGAACAGGTTGTTACACCTGTTGCACGAAACAGTCCGACGCGATACGGTGAGGTTAAAGTTTCTGCACGGTAAGGACGTAGTACGAGTTACACGCATTTTTCCGCAATAGAACCTTCTACTACTAAAAAGAAGAAGGGAGAACGTATTAAGCCGGGAAAGAAAGGGGTAGGTTAAATAAGCGTAGTGGGAGGCGAATCGAGGTGTACGAGGGGGAACACAGAGCGTTTTGAGTTCAGGTGCCCAGGTAAGCGGATCGATAAAACCGAAGGGGTTGAGGCCTGTACACCGAGGGTATAAATGAAACAAGAGAAAAGAGCCCTATATAAAGAGGGATAGAGATACTGCGAGTCGGTTTTAGACCGACCCTTCCATCCCCTTCGACGACTCTGCCCTCAAATATTTAGCTGTTGCATTCGCCGATAACATGTCGTACACGTATATTTGTTTATACGTATTCTCTAGCGGTAGTGAATTTTGTGGTGATTTTGATCGTGTCGCTTCACAAACACGAGAAATGCAGTTCGGCAACATACGATTGCGGTATTCCTTTGTAAACGTTTAACATAAATATCCAGTTTAATACTCGACCGCCTGATCTGTGTATTTTTTATTGCGTATACAACAGTACGTTGATTATAAGGCGACTCGATTATTCGGATCAGGCGTTTTTTAGTACATGTATGTTTAAAATAAATACGAATCTTTTTAAAATTAAAAAAAAGGAAAAATATATTTTTTTTAATCTTTAAATAGACGTAACGATTAAACAAAGTTTTAGTTACTTATGTATTAATTAATTACGTAAACGTAAGTTCTTGTTTATATTTGCAAACGACTGTGTTTGAAATAATCCAGTACTGAGAAGATAAATTTAAATATAATATCTTGTGAAAAAAATATCGTATAAAAACATATTTTCTCAAAAGGAGAATTATTTCGCGCAAGATAATTTTTTTCTTAAGCTTATTTTAAATAATTTCCGTCAGAATAATAGAAACTCGTTATTAATAAAGGAATATTTCAATCTTGAACGCACTAAAACACAACAAATTGCGATATCAAAAGCGTACAAAGGAATTTAAAAAGTATATTTGTAAACGGGTCATCTGCTGTGTAAACGATCCTGAGTACAAATTTTGTACTCCGATTATGAAACTGTAAAAGGTACTAGAAGATCAATTTGTCCCATTCACAGAAAAAGTACGTCGTATTAATCTATTGATTCCTTGTCTATAATTAGTACTGATCGAATCGACTGAAAGAATCCGATTCTGCTCAGATAAATAATTTTTAAAAAATTATATGAACTTATAGGTCGAGTGAAAGATTATTTGTAAAACAATTGACTGAAGTATATTTTTCATCCCGGTTACAACCGGTTCCGGATACAACAAACTCGTGTAAAAAAACCAGTTAAAAACCAAAGATACTAGAAACTATTCAGTAAGATATCTGTTTTATAAAGATTATTATTATAATGCATTACTAGAACAAAGTTATTAAAAAAAAAATGTTTAAAAAAACGCAAAAGAAAATAACTTGAATTATGATTGCTGAAATCTGTTAAAACCAAATCGTTCGTCCAGATGCAATTTTAATCTACAGAGATTTTCTTTCTACCATACAACGTTTAAATGTTTTTTGAATAAACATTTTTAGATGTGAACAAACGTTTATTTTAGTAAAGTGATTTTTAGTTGCGGTGAAACAAAAAAAAAATGTTATGTAAAGGGAACATCTACATAGAAACTATTATTTATTTAGTTTAATTACTTGTATTTTATCGACTACGGTTTTGAAAGTTACTACGGTTTTTTGTTATTGAATTATCGTACAAAAAATTTTACAATATGAGGAATTAATAAATCAATATATTTAAATTTAAAAAAAAGAATATATAAAATAATAGGAAAATAAATTGTTATTTTTAAATTATTAGGTATATAATTACTTTTGGTGAGTTTGTAATTTATGAATATGCTATAATTTTTTTTAAGGATGTAAGTTTTATTCTTGAAATTTGTCTTATGATTATTGGAATTATTATTTATTTTATTCTAGTTAATTGTGCTGATATAACTGTTGGAATAACTTTTTGTACAGTTATTATTATGATGCATATATTTAATCTTATTATCTGAGTTATTCTTGGTAGTCATAGATGGAATGGAATTATTCCTAATTTTTTTTTTGTCTTCAGTCATTTGACTGGTTTGATGCAGCTCTATAAGATTCCCTATCTAGTGCTAGTCATTTCATTTCGGTATACCCCCTACATCCTACATCTCCAACTATTTGTTTTACATATTCCAAACGTGGCCTGCCTACACAATTTTTTCCTTCTACCTGTCCTTCCAATATTAAAGCGACTATTCCAGGACGCGTTAGTATGTGGCCTATAAGTCTGTCTCTTCTTTTAACTATATTTTTCCAAATGCTTCTTTCTTCATCTATTTGCCGCAATACCTCTTCATTTGTCGCTTTATCCACCCGTCTGATTTTTAACATTCTCCTATGGCACCGCATTTCAAAAGCTTCTAATCTTTTCTTCTCAGATACTCCGATCGTCCAAGTTTCACATCCATATAAAGCGACGCTCCAAACATATACTTTCAAAAATTTTTTCCTGACATTTAAATTAATTTTTGATGTAAACAAATTATATTTCTGACTGAAGGCTCGTTTCGCTTGTGCTATACGGCATTTTATATCGCTCCTGCTTCGTCCATCTTTAGTAATTCTACTTCCCAAATAACAAAATTCTTCTACCTACATAATCGTTTCTCCTCCTATTTTCACATTTATTGGTCCATCTTTGTTATTTCTACTACATTTCATTGCTTTTGTTTTGTTCTTGTTTATTTTCACGCGATAGTTCTTGCGTAGGACTTCATCCGTTCATTGTTTCTTTTAATTCCTTTTTACTCTCGGCTAGAATTACTATATCATCTGCAAATCGTAGCATCTTATGGGGTTGAGATGAATTGCTGTTACGTATTATTAGGAATAATAAGATTATTCCTAATTTTATTAAAATTCCTGTTATTAAATTTTTTTCATTAACGGGGTAATTAATGATTATATTAATAATTAGAAATACTATTATTATTGATTATGACATTCTTTGAATGATGAAGTCCGATTCGTACCGATGTGCCTTCCCCTTGTAAGATCCAAATATTTCATTAATTAAAATTCTATTTGGCTATAACTCTGGAACCGATGAAAATAAATACCGCTTATTATATATCGTTCAAAAGATCTCGATGAGGGTTTATTACTGCAGTTAAGAAAAAGTTAAAAATCAATTTTTTTTTATTTTGGGCTTTTTTGGAAATTTTTGGTTCAGTCGATCGCGATCAAAAGGAGAGGTGCACGACTGGATGTTACAACAGTCCTAATTCCAAAATTTCAACATCCTACGGCTAATCACTTTTGAGTTATGCGAGATATAGACGTCACGCTGAAATTAGTCAAAATGGATTTAGGTATGGTCAAAATGGATTATGAACTTCCATTAGTTTCAAAATTCAGAAATATTTTTTTAGAATTAAAAAACAGTAACACTTAGAAATTATTGCTACAGGCTTTTTTTTAACATGTTTGTAAATATAAAGATTTGATGTACATTATTTCAACGATCAAAGTAACCCGTAAATAACTTTTGCGGATTATTAAAATATAATAGGCAAATTGCATACAAAGTATTTGATCGGGTACATCCTGTTCTGCTACTAAAATATTAAATATTTTAAAAGAATTAATAATATTACCAAAAATGATTCCTGTACGTTCGAATTTCGGGGAGATGGTAACGTAACAGCAATTCATCTCAACCCCAGCGCCGCCTAGCGGGTTCAAACTAATTCAAACACCTTCGCGGGCGTGTTTGAATTAGCGCACAACTACTCACCAAAGTTTCATCGCAATCAGATGAATGGCATAGGAACGCATACGGGACAAACAAATATTCATTTATATATATATATATATATATATATATATATATATATATATAATAGAAACGGATATTACAATAACGAGTAGTTTATAAAATTTACTAAAAATGACCTCCTGTAACAGCAGTACAAAACTGGACGCCTTTAACCAGTTGATGTACTTCAGTATCTTAATGCCGTTTTTACTTCTTCGGTCGTAGTCTGTTGTGATGCGCTGCTTGTTTAGTCGTCAGTCGTGCGTGATTGTTTCGTTCACCAAAGAAATTTCGTAAAATATTCATCGACCTGTTAGCTGCGTGCGCTGTGGCGTTATCTTGTTGGAACCAACTGCGATTGATTCCACTTCTGACTAATGAAGTTTGTTTAAACGGCACAAACGATCACTATTAATTGTATTTTCAAAAAGATAGGACCCGCAATGCGTGTTGACCCAGGCGCCAATTTTCATTCGGTATAAAGATTGTTCGTATAATTCACGGGAGTTAGTTGTTGACCACAGTCGTATGTTTTGTAAATTTATATACCCTCCCGAATAAAATTACGTTTTATCTGTAAAAAACGTAATGTAACCTACGTAGTTTTGGTCCGTAAAACGTTTAAACCGTCGACTGTAATTTAGTCTTTAGGCATGATCTGTAGGTTTTGTTCTTCAAAGCTCATTATTTAGGAAAAACGTTTTGGTTCTTTCTTACAGCATTATGTGTGTAATTTGTGTGTATACTTTGATGGACTTTCGGCCATAGCATCCGAAATACGGAGCAGTTTGTTGTTTGGTTTAGACGGTCTTCCGTTTCGACAGCGTTTTCAACAGAGCCTGTCGCCCAAAGTTTATCGATAAGAGTTCGAACCTCATTCTGGTGAGAAACAGGAGTATTTGAAAACTTTTCAGAAAACTTCAACTTCACCGAATCGGTATAGTTTTCGCCTTCACGAAAGACGTGTTCAACGAAAAAAAATGCGTTTCTTTACTTAAAGAACCGTTACGTTTATGGAAACTATTGATTCCGATAAAAAAAAAACGACAGAAAACGAAGCGCGGTAAATCGCAACTCAGCAACCGACGTGATTTATTACTGAGCAACGCCGAACGTCTACCGGACAACCTACCTAACGTCGAAAGAACAGAATACACCACTTAATTCTAAAGCGTACTGCACAACGACTTTCCGAACGTAATGAACATTTTCTAATCTACTAGAAAATGTTACCTTTACGTTTATTTTAGTAAATTATTTTAATTTCTTAATATTTAATTGTTTTTAATTTATTACAGACTTCTAAATCCAGATTTAAAAAAAGTAGAGAAAGTACTTTCTTCATTTTCAAGTCATTTTTTCTATTAAAAAAAAAAAAATTATTTTCTTTCGCTGGAAATATTATTTTTACTCTCCCGTCTGATTAGCGCTATAGCAGAGCTGTAGCACTAGATGGAAAAGTATCGTAATCGGTCAAATTTAGACATATGCGGTTTACACCGGGATCTTGACATTTTGACACCTAAGGAACCCAAAAATCAGGATGAAAATTTTCCTGGATGTTCGTGTATATGTTCGGTGTCGCTCTCTAAATCACCTTATAATTCCAAAACTACTGGACCGATTTTGACCAAATTTGGTCAGATTACTTCTGTTTATGGGGCATTGATGACATTAAATTTTAAAAATTAAAAGGTCAAGGGGATGAGGTTGAAGAGCTACGTCACCCTCGGTATCTCGAGATTTCGCCTAATTAAGGTCATATTTTTCTTAAGCGCATTTGTTAACGATTACAAAATACGTGCAAAAAATAACTTTGCATAATCGCATTCCCATCTCAAAAAATGCTCTAGACTAGCGGCTAAGCGGGTATACTGCGTGAATATTACCCGTTGTCATCGCAAGAACTCTGGTGTACCACTGACGTACAGATATTGACGTCGTCTGCTATGTTGTGACGTCACAGTTGAGCGCTAGAATTAAATAAATTAATAATATTTATAGTGTAAAAAAATAACTCGTCTGGCTAGATCTCAAACTAGATGGCCCGGTTGAGATCGGAACCCGGTGCATTAAGTCTTGCGGCTACATCTGTCTGCCTACCCCATAAATGAAATTTGTTCTATGTAAGTTGTAAAATTACGTTAGGTTAGTTTGTGCTGACGGTCGCCACTACTACCGCCACACCCTTGCGAATTAAATACGTTTGTGCGTGCGCTTTAACTAGAATCATTGAATTAAATAACGAAAAAAGGTTATATTTATATAAAACGATAAATATTTTTAATTAAGTTCTGGACATTCCCGGTACGCGGAAAGTCCTACAACTCTGTTATCTGCTTTTCTAATTAATTTGTAGCTATTAAACTTACAAATAGGTCATCAAAAATTTTTTTTTTTTCGTTCATTCGTCGTTGTCAGCGGTTCAATTAAAATTATTTATTAATATTATAAAATAAATTACTCAAATACAAAAAATGTTAAACATTTTATGAAAAATTTTAAAAATATCTAGCATTATGCTTTGGTGATACCATTCTCTGAGCTTTCCTTTTCTTAATCAATACTTAAGAAATAAAATCGACACATCCGTTATTGTTACAAAGATTTTTTTAATCAGATGATCTCAAATCGTGGAAAAAAAAATTCGGCTCGGTTTTTTTTGTAATATTATTTTCCGTATTTTACAGCGACTTATGTTAATATACCAAAACGGTTTATAAATTTTATATAAGCTGTACCAGAGATACCGTCAAAGTACATTAACAATATAACTAGTACTGTTTACAAAACTTGACAAAAATAAACAAAAGCTGATGCCAAATCGGAAATTACTTTAAAAGTAATATTTAGTCTGTTAAAAATACTGCTGATACCGTTACTTTTTTATTTTGAAACAATACCGGCTACGGAATAAATTTACTATGAATTAAAAGAAAAAATATCTAAAAAGAATTTAACAGATTAAAAAAAAACAATTAAAAAATTTTATTATTGATATTTTAAAAATAACATAATGAAATCGATTAAGTTTCGGCATCTTATTTTACGCCCAATATTTGTTCATATATTCAAAAGAGAAAAAGATGACCAAGGATTAACGCTGGAAGTGTATAGGATAACATTTAGAAAGCCTAATAAGATCTGGAATTTCTCTTTTTTGGTTGTTAAAATCACACAAGGTATGGGTCAAATAGATAAATCATTGCTAATCACCTTTGATATGAGACAATATAATTCAATTATGGTAGTTTTGTAATTTTAATCATAATTATATTCCTATTAAAGATGGCAAAATAGCCGAAAACGCTCGAAGTAATTAAACTGGAATTTGGTTTAAAATTATATATAATACATACCGAATCGTTTAACAATTCATTTTAATTAAACAAAATACAAACAGTTTCTTCTACCGACAATCACATATGTGTAACGTTGTTAACAACAAAAAAAAGTTTTTGTTGAAACAGAATCCACACGGTATTCGGAATCACAACTTTCTAAAGTAAATGTTATCTTTTTTCCTAACTCGTAAAAATAAACAATTTGAAAAAAATTCTTTGCATCTTGGTATAAATCTGTAAAATAATATGAAGAATTCAGTTCCAAAAAATAAATTTAAAATCTTATCGATGAAGTAATTATGGTAACAGGCTTTTTCATCGATAAATTACTTTTCTGAAGTATAATTTAATAATCTATCGTTTAGAAAATGTACACGATCGATAGATAACGCGGTAACGATTGTCTAATTTATAACGGTAAAATAATTTTTACATTTATATTTCTCCGATTGTATTTTTGATTTCTTTTGTTAATAATAAAATAGTGAAATCCTGTAGCGTTATTAAAAGAATTTTCTTAGATTTGCAATTATTATACTCGCATTACTCTTCAAAGCGTAAGCGCATAGACGGAAAGTAGTTATACCCTAGCAGTCTGACGCTGTTAATTCGTAGTATACTGGAAGAGAGAGAATACCGCGACAGCACGTCGTACGTCAAAGACGCCAGTTACCGGTCCGGCAATCCATCCTTACTCTGGACGTCCATTGTGTTTTTTAAACTTAACGAGTAATACGATATTTTATTTTTAAAAATTATTCGGGTGAACGCATCGCTTGGTGTATGCCACTAATTACCTCTCTGACGCCACTCTAAATCTCTTCGCCAGAATGCTATTACTACAGTTGCCGCAAAAAGTATAATATACTTTCTTATCGACTTGTTATTTTTATTCGAATTCCACAAGGAAAGTATATACGAGTATTTACTCCTTTTTGAATGTTAATTATTATTAATAATTTAAAATAACTTTTGCCCGGTTCTGAGCAAGAAGGCCGACTTTTCGTTTCTGACGCCCTCACTAATTCGCGATCAGAAACGCAAGATTTTCAGCGTACCACGTACTACATAAATTCGATTAAAGAGTAGACGCTACACACAAGCGTCAAGTTTCAAATCGCTTACCGCTGTGACTCGCTGCATCGACGGTTATGAAAACACCGTTACACAGTCAATATAATCTCAAATTGTGGTTATGTTGTCTGTTGTCGACCTTTAATTCGGCGTAACTCAGGAAGCTCTCGACTAATCTTCGTAAAATTTTCACTTGCATTACTTCAGTTACACTACTGCAGCGTATCTAAATTTCAATGAAATTGATCGGGTAGTTTTGGAGAATTTTGAGCTACAAATTTAACGCGTAGGTCTATATACGTCAAAGGAAATGAAATTTAAAGCGAATGATTTTTTCAAAACGTAATGAAAATTCAATTTCACCCCCTCACAACCCGCTGTGTGGCCAAAAGTAATACCGTACTTTTCTTCGAAAAGTCGGTAAAAAAATAGTATTCGTGTTTATATACTTCATATATTAAGGAAGCATATATTATAACCGTTATTAAGATAAAAATAACACCTAACTTATAATAAAACTACAATAAAAAGCATAATGAAATGGAGGTAACTAAAGAACAACAAAAACTTACCTCCAACTCAAAGATGTTTAAATTTATCGAAAGAAATGGACCGCCAGTAAAGGAATATATATATTTTTTTTTTTTTTTTGAGGTTTTTAGGGGCACCGACTACTATGGTCATTAGCCCCCATCCCACTACAAAAAAAAATAAAATAAAAAATAAAAAATAAAAAAAAGCTTCAATTATTCACATTTCTATGAATCAAAAATTTACGTTCTTCTAACTTCGAATCCAGAATATTACTTTCTAGGCTTTCCTTTCGGCCATCCTTTCCTGCCCCGTTTCTCCATTCTTCTGACGGCCTCAACCTCTGATGACAGCGTATCTGAGGCCTCAGACATGGCATCGGCTTCCTCTATTTCGGATGCTAGTGACGTTCTGCGGCTGACGTCAGGAATATATTAAACAGTCAATAATAGTATTTCACCCGTAGGTTAGATATCACTAAATTTATTTTTTTATTTTATTTATTATCTAATATGATGCTTAAATTTTATTTTAATTTCACGTTTTGGCAATATATTTAAATCGTTCAAAATATTTATAAAAGTAAATATATATATATATATATATATATATATATATATATATATATATATTGCCACGTGCATCCGAATTTCCTGGAAAGCATTACGCTCAGGAATGCAATGCAGCTACAGTTTATGTCTTTAGCAAATAATAATTCTACACTTTTACGTAAGACTTCTCCATCTACGGATCGAAATCGTTGATACTAATTCAATACTACTTATTATTTTAATACTCGTTGTTTTTATGACAAGGAAATGCGGTGCCCACATCAGATTTTTTTTAATTAAGTATTTAAACCGACAAGTAAGTTTTTTGGTTATTTTAATTCTTTAACAAAGAAAATAAATTTAAATTAAGTATTATTCTATGTTATAACCTAAAGAATTAGTGATACCAGTTATTTATAAACAAATCAATAATTAGCGTACTTAAAATTTCATTCGATCGTTTTCCTTCTACATAGTTTCATTTGTATTTCGATTTAAGTTAACTTTTATTAACTCTATACATCTTCGTCTGCATGTAAAAATGAAATCAAAACACATTCTGTCAAGCTTAAACTTCCATTCGATCATTACACGAAGTTTTTATTACAGTATATTTCAATGTAAGACGTACTTTGCTACATACAATTCTACGCCTAAACGTATTTATGTTAAGCTAACGTTTTTTTAAACCGTTTATACACTAGATCTCAACGAAAGAGATGCGGTGAACAAAATGTATCGTAACCTATTTTTAAATAATGTACTGAATTCATCCTGTAGAATTCGTTTTAGGATAGAAACAATAAGTCCCGTATTAAAATGGGATCCCTACAGAAAAAATGGAATCGAGCAAGTAACCTGCATCGTTACTCGATTTATTTTCAATCGAAAACACACGGGACATTTGACCAGACTTGACCGGTCCGCCTACATGAGTTGCTTATTTTGTTATTTTTCTTATCCGTGCTTATACCGAGAGGTGAAAAAACATCATTTGTACGCTGATAACTGTAGGTTTAGTCGTACAACCTGCACAGGAACGGTTTACTTTCATCGGTTCCACGGATTTTACTTTGTTAACTTTAGAACTGCAAGGAGGAGGGTTTCTTAGGATTTCTTTGTTCGTTAGTTATCTGGCGGTAAATTATTATTTTAATTTACGCTAATTTTCACTTTACGCAAATTTTGGCGTAAAGTGAAAAATATTGAAAAAAAAAATTACTATTAGAGAATATTTTCTCTTCTTTTTTGTGAAAAAAGGAAGCCTTTATATATATATATATATATATATATATATATATATATATATATATATATATATATATATACACACACATATATGTATATAATATGTAAAATATATACATATATGTATATATTTTACTTTTACCCAATGCGGTTAAAAATTAAAAAAAAAAATAATAATAATAGATGGAACGTAGTACCAATATTTATGTTTTTCAATAAATATAATAGGTAAGGTAAACGGAAATAAAACAACTGCATAGTAATTATAATACAACGCTCAGCAAAAATCGAATAATTAGTTGATTTCCAGCTATAATGATAACTTACAAAAATTATAATATTGAAAAATAACGCTGTATAAACATCATTTAATGTTTCAGTCGATATTAAATTTGGATAAGCGATTGGAATATTAATAATTTAAGTTTGGCCGTAAAATACATAAATTTTCAAGCTATTTTATAGCTTGTACCATTTTTGATATAATTAAATATCTACAAAAGTATTAAAGAAATTAAAATGTTTAACAAATAACATTTTATTTTTTCCTCGATTAATTTATATATCCTCTTTACTAGTCGTGAAACAAAACGAAGATTTAAAGAGTTTATTTATTTTTTTTTTTATTTTTTTTTTTGTTTTCAGTCATTTGACTGGTTTGATGCAGCTCTATAAGATTCCCTATCTAGTGCTAGTCATTTCATTTCGGTATACCCCCTACATCCTACATCTCTAACTATTTGTTTTACATATTCCAAACGTGGCCTGCCTACACTATTTTTTCCTTTTACCTATACCTCCAATATTGAAGCGACTATTCCAGGATGCCTCAATATGTGGCCTATAAGTCTGTCTCTTCTTTTAACTATATTTTTCCAAATGCTTCTTTCTTCATCTATTTGCCGCAACATCTCTTCATTTGTCGTTTTATCCACCCGTCTAATTTTTAACATTCTCCTATAGCACCGCATTTCAAAAGCTTCTAATCTTTTTTTCTCAGATACTCCTATCGTCCAAGTTTCACTTCCATATAAAGCGACGCTCCAAACATATACTTTCAAAAATCTTTTCCTGACATTTAAATTAATTTTTGATGTAAACAAATTATATCTCTTACTGAAGGCTCGTTTAGCTTGTGCTATTCGGCATTTTTTATCGCTCCTGCTTCGTCCATCTTTAGTAATTCTACTTCCCAAATAACAAAATTGTTCTACCTCCATAATCTTTTCTCCTCCTATTTTCACATTCAGCGGTCCATCTTTGTTATTTCTACTACATTTCATTACTTTCGTTTTGTTCTTGTTTATTTTCACTCGATAGTTCTTGAGTAGGACTTCATCCATGCCGTTCATTGTTTCTTCTAAATCCTTTTTACTATCGGCTAGAATTACTATACCATCAGCAAATCGTAGCATCTTTATATTTTCCCCTTGTACTGTTACTCCGAATCTAAATTGTTCTTTAACATCATTAACTGCTAGATCCATGTAAAGATTAAAAAGTAACGGAGACAGGGAACATCCTTGTCGGACTACTTCTTATTATGGCTTCTTTCTTATGTTCTTCAATTATTACTGTTGCTGTTTGGTTCCTGTACATGTTAGCAATCGTTCTTCTATCTCTGTATTTCAACCCTAATTTTTTTTTAAATGCTGAACATTTTATTCCAGTCTACGTTATCGAATGCCTTTTCTAGGTCTATAAATGCCAAGTATGTCGGTTTGTTTTTCTTTAATCTTCCTTCTACTAAACTACTATGTCTGACCGGGACTCGAACCCAGAACTTCCGGATAAAAGTTAGAGGGGCTTCTACTCAGCCGCGGAAATCGGCATTTTATAATATTGTAAAAATTATAACGTTAAAGTACATTTTACCGTTAACAAGCTAGATTCGTCTTTTATGCAAAACTAAATACTTGTGATCGTCAAAATGTTTGACAATAAATATAAGCAATAAATAAGTTTAAATATAAATAGCTTATATAATATACAAAAATATATATATCAACTATAATAAATTATTTACATCATCAGAGACGAGAGATAAAATTTGATTTAAGAATTTCATTTTCTTATTAAAGATTTTATTACGGCAAACTCTTACGTAACTGTCTTTTCTCTAATGGCACCGCTTGAAAAACAGCTGTCGAAAAACCGACACCTGCCGCTTCTCGAGTTAACGGCATTATATTCCTAAATAAAAGCGACGTAAGAAAACTTCATAATTATCAGCAAACTACACCCGACTTTACAGTATACTGCAGAATATTAGCATCATAAGTAACTTCCTTAATTTACGGCAAAATATTTGACGATCCGTTTTCTTAATTATAACTAAAAAATGAATGATAACGTCAATTTATTCCGCTATTAAATTTTTATTAAATCGCATACTTTCATTTCATTAATGAAAATTTTCTTTCAAAATTTTAAGGAAAACTAATATAAATTTCTTTTCTTTAGACTTTCTTTAATTTACGCCGTTTTGAAATATGTAAAATAAAATCAAAAATTACGCCGCGCAAGCTGTTAGTAGAAGCAATATTTTTCTCAATTTATATATTTTGATTAATGATTTTACATTTTTAAGCCGTTATTAAAACAGTAACTATCTCATTTTGGAATAGTTATTATAAAAAAAAAAAAAAAAATTGATTCATTTGATAAGCCGATATAGAATTCAAATTTTAATAATCCATTAATATGATAGGGACGAAATATTACTTGAATAATAATAATAATACACGTTAAAGTTATCGCTATATTTAACCGTAAAGAAAAGGAAAATTTCTGTATGTATCACGTCGTAACAATGAAGAATACAAGTTGCTCCTGTGTAATCCTGCTCTTAAGACTATATATGGATTAATTGTTTACTTATGAACAAATTTTACTTCACAAAAACCAATCGGTTCATCCGTATAAAAATAATAGTCGATTATAATTATTTTACACGTTTTTTCATTCATCTTATTGAAACAAATTTGTCAGTATTTTTAATTTATAAAAGTAACTTTTTTTCATTAAAATAATTATTAAATTGAAATCGGGAGATAAATGTCTGTATTACAGGTTAGAATACCTTAGATGACTGTGACATTTGGAAGCGTATTCGCCAGTTCGCGTACCTCGAACAAAAGGCATAGCGCATAACCGTTCCACAAAGAATTTTATTTTTTATTTTTTTTTTTTTTGAGGTTTTTAGGGGCATCGACTACTTTGGTCATTAGCCCCATCCCACTTCAAAAAAAAAATAAAAAAAAGGTTCAAAATTTCACATTTTCATGTGTCAAAAAATGATCAATATTTTACTTTTCTTATAACTTCTGATCCAATAAAATTACTTTCTAGGCTTTCCTTTCGGCCAACCTTTTTTACGTTTCTCCATTCTTCTGACGGCCTCAACCTCTGATGACAGCGTATCTGAGGCCTCAGACATGGCATCGTCTTCCTCTATTTCGGATGCCAGTGACGTTCTTCGGCTGACGTCAGTCGATGAAACTTTCACCGGCACTGTTAGCATCTTTGCTAAAGAATCTAAATTAATGTGCGATGATGTCTCCGCGGCGGATGAGCCGGACTCTATCTCTACTGCAGTACTGGGTCCGGCTGAAATAGATGCTCTCACCGAAGCTGGTCTTTGCGCTTTGGGAGGCTCTATTGGTACAGGTTTTATTTCATCTGCGCCTGGTGCTTTTTCTATAATAACTTGCACCTCCGTTTCCGCAGATTCAGGTTTTCTTGTCACAATTTCTTTAAACTTATGACTAGGCGACGGAGTGATCCGTTTCTCTTTGCTGGATAAGTCAAGATTTTTAATTCTTACTTCAGTCGGTGGCTTAATAATCGCAGGTTTAGCTGGTGATTTAAATTGTGCTGGTGCGTCTCTGATGTCAACGGCGTCAGTCCGGGGATGAGCCTTCTCATCTTTACTTTGTTTTCTCTGATGAGTCGACTCAATCTTTGAATCGATGATTCTTTCAATCATCGTCGCAAGACTTGGTGCCATCGTGTTAAGCAACTGCTCCACATTAATTTTAGATGTGGAAGGGGCAGCCGCTGCTTCTGCATAAGAAGTCGATGGTCGTGGTGTACGCTTATTAACAATCTTCTTTGCTTCAGGATAGCTTACCTTCTGAAGCGTTTTAACTTCCTGAATTGCTGTTTCTAATTTATATGTAGGGCAGTTTCTTGAACGACAATTGTGATGCCCTTTACAGTTAACGCAGGTTGGAGGGTCTTTACATGGGTAACCCTCATGTGTTTTCTCTCCACATATACATATTTCCTGCGCTTCACATCTTGCTGCTGTGTGTCCGAATCGTTGACACTTAAAACAAGAATTTTATTATTATAAAAAAAATGAGGCGCATGTACATTAAATATGTATATATTAAACTATATTCTTGCTCGTAATTTTAAACTTTTATTATTGATCGGCGGATATTTTGTTTACCGACAGAAAAAAAAATCGTATTTTATTTACGGTATCCGTAATTAATGTCAAACTAACATTTTCCTGTTTAGCCTCCGGGAATCGCCGGTCAGGTATTACTTCAGAGGATGAATGAGGATGATATATACCAGTGTAAGTGAAGTGTAGTCTTGTACAGTCTCAGGTCGACCGTTCCTAAGATTAGTGGTTAATTGAAACCCGACCGCCAAAGAACACCGGTATTTACGATCTAGTATTCAAATCCGTATAAAAATAATCGCCTTTACTAGGATTTAAACGTTGGAACTCTCGATTTCGAAATCAACTGATTTGCGAAGACGCGTTCACAAGTAGACCAAACCGGTGGGTTAATGTCAAACTAAGTTACAAATCTTACGTATAACTTTTATAAATCGTCATCTCTGTGAAAAGAATACAAATGAATTTGTATTTTTTTTCTTTGTAAAGTAACCGGTTTATGATTTATTTGTAACCGCAAGAAGGGGTTACGAAACTAAGATCTATACTGTATTCGGTTAGCCTATAGCATTAGTTATCGTATAAGTAATTAGTTATGTAATACACATGTAATCAAACGTTTATTAATTTATAATTCTGTCTTCTCAATACTGTTGTAACCTTTCAATACGATCACTCTTTTGGTTTTGCGTTCGTTTCTTGTGTTTCTGTTACTTACTTATTTACTTTAACGTTATTTAAAGTTAATAAATCGGTAATGCTATTTTTTATAAGTTACTGGAACGTCAGTTAGTGCATTCCTAGATTCATCTCTACTACTTGGATAACATCATTTTGACACCGCATATGATACCGGTTCGGCTGATAATAGTTCACGATTATTGATATTCTCTCTGAAATAAAGCCGCGAAAAAACCCTAAGTCGTGTGAAAAAACACATCGTTTTAAATGCTTATAAAAACGAATTAAAGTGTAATCCAATGTCTTTGATTTTGAATGTCGTTAATAAATCCAAATCCGTTAACGTAAATGAAAGTTGTGCCGATTCAGTGTACAACCTGAGTATAAAACTACTAATGAATTACGGTCTCTTTAAAAAATGAAACCCCTTAGGTTAATTCAAGTTGACCGTTTCGATAAAAAAACGCGATTCGTAAAAGAAGTAAACGAATTTTATTTTCGAAACGAACTACCTACAATAGATAAAGTGTTACGAGCTGTAAAGGTTAATAACGATCTACCAGATTTCCAAAGAACAACTTTTTATAAATTGTTAAAATGTATGAATTTTAAATACGAAACACACAGCCGGAAAAGTGCTTTAATTATGCGGGAAAGGGGTGATATTATTATAAGGCGACGACATTACCTCCTGAAATAAAGAAATTGTGGCGAGAAGGGAGTAGAATATATTTTATGGGTGAAACTTGGATCGAAGAAGACCACACGAAAAACCTTATTTGGGAAGATAAAGCTGTGAATTCGTCAAAAAAAAGGTTTTGTGTGGCTTATCAAACGGTAATAATGCTTTATCGGGTAAAGTTAGGCGTCTCATAATTACGCAGTCGGCAGTGATACCGGGTTTTGCGATGGTAGTCTCTGGAATTTTGAATCTAAATCTTAAGGAGACTAGTATAGTCAATTTGTATTTTTATTTGAAAATCCTTACCTACCGATTGATGTTTTTTCCATATGTTAGGGGTGATGAGGGAAGCTTAACTCCAGATTTTTAACACCCCCCTCCTGTAGATTTTTGAAAAACTCAAAACGTTTTTGAAATGCGTTTTTCTCTGAATCTATGCATTTTAGAGAAAAGTTTTTCAACCAAAAAATGTAGAGGACATTCTCCTCTACAATTAATGTCTTTGAAGTTATGCCGTAAAATTTGAAATTGAAATACTAGGTGCCGCTAAGTTGTAAAAAACTTGTTTTTTCGGTTTTTTCACCGGAAAAAATTTTTTTTCGTCTGTATTGCATTAAAAAAGTTGTTAATCTCAAAACACAGACAACATTTATTTAAACAATTTTCTTGCACGACTTACCGTTTTGGAGCTGTAGCTTGTAAAAGTATGAAAATGTTGTGAATTGGGCACGTGTTCGAATCCGGTCTAGTCGTTTACAACGTTTTGTACAAATTCAGCGCCACCTAGTATTGCAATTTCAAATTATTCGGCATAACTTCAAAGAGATTAATTGTAGAGGAGAATATCCTCTACATTTTTTGTTTGAAAAACATTTCTGTAAAATGCATAGATTCAGAGAAAAACGCATTTCAAAAACTTTTTGAGTATTTCGAGTTTTTCAAAATTCTATGGGCGGGGGATGTTAAAAATCTGGAGTTAATCTTCCCTCATCACCCCTAACATATGGAAAAAACATCAATCGGTAGGTAAGGATTTTCAAATACAGCCTATTTTCATGACAAATTGCCTGTACTAATTGTCTTAAACAACAAATTCATGTAAAAAGAAAAAAATCCCAGTCGTATCTTGGATAAAATATAACATCAAAAAAAACTTCGTTCAAAAGAAGTGATTTTTGATAAGATGAACTTAAGGTCCGATTATTGTAAAGGGTTTCACGTATTAAAAGTAATTTTAATACGTATAAAATCGATGAGTTAGCAAGATCTAGCGGTAAAACCGTGTTTCGATTGCCTCTTTACCGATGTAATCCCAAACCGATCGAGTTAATTTGGGGACAAATCAAAAGTTACGTAGCGTCAGAAAATACCACTTTTAAATTAGCTGATGTTAAAAACGTATGCGTAAAAGCCATCGATAAAACGGGACAGCAGGAAAGGAAAACCTGTATAAAACATGTAACGGAAACTGTTGAACAAAATTATTGGGAATCGAATAAAAAACGAAATAGAGCCACCCGTTGTAACTTATCTCTAAATTCTACGCACTATGGATTTCTCGTAATCAGATGTTGAAAACCGAATTGAATTTATTATTTGTTTATTAACATAGAAATTTAATGTAAGATATTAGTGAAAATTTACTGTTAGTATACAATTGACAACGTAACTGTTAAAAAATTAAGGAAACTAAGTAAAAATAAAAAGGTTTAATGAATAAAATACTCACTGGTCATCAGCTGTGGCAAAAAACGTAAGAAATATTTAGTGATCAATTTAAAATGTCTTAGTTTATTTAAATTTAAAACATATATATGTGTATATATATATATATATATATATATATATATATATATAATTTTTTTAAAGGATAGTAGCGCGTGGTTACTGAATATTAACGTCGAGTAGTCTCTTTTATATACTTCAAGATTTAATCGACGGAACCCACTGGGTTGGTCTAGTGGTGAACTCGTCATCGCAAATCAGACAATTTCGAAGTCAAGAGTTCTAAAGGTTAAATCCTAGTAAAAGCAGTTAGTTACCTTTATACGAAACTAAATACTAGATCGTGTATACCGGTGTTGTTTGGTGATAGTTGGGTTTCAATTAACCACATATCTCTGGAAAGTTTGCCCTAGGACAGCTTATGAAGGGACTCCTGAAGATTTCCTGATGGCGACTCCAGAATCAGTAGCTTATATTAATTTGTTAGATGTTTTTTTTGTGATTTTTGACTGTGATTGGTGTTGTGTCTTGGTGTCATACGTTCTTTCTTTCCTGTTTAGCCTCCGGTAACTACCGTTTAGATAATACTTCAGAGGATGAATGAGGATGATATGTATGAGTGTAAATGAAGTGTAGTCTTGTACATTCTCAGTTCGACCGTTCCTGAGATGTGTGGTTAATTGAAACCCGACCACCAAAGAACACCGATATCCACGATCTAGTATTCAAATCCGTATAAAAATACCTGACTTTACTAGGACTTGAACGCTGAAACTCTCGACTTCCAAATCAGCTGATTTTGGAAGACGCGTTAACCGCTAGACCAACCCGGTGGGATTGGTGTCATACGTTAAATAAATAAATCCTCACTCATCCTCTGAAGTAATATACCTTACGGTGATTCCGGAGAAACAGAAGAAGAAAAAAACAAATGTGCGGAATCGATATCGGTAACTCAGCTAATAGGGAAAACATACAACGCGTTAAGAGAGTCCGACAAGGATGTTCCCTATCCCAGTTACTTTTTAATCTTTACATAAAACTAGCAGTTAATGATGTTACAGAACAATTTAGATTCGGAGTAACAGTACAAGGGGAAAATATAAAGATGCTACGATTTGCTGATGGTATAGTAATTCTAGCCGATAGTAAAAAGGATATAGAAGAAACAATGAACGGCATGGATGAAGTCCTACTCAAGAACTACCACGTGAAAATAAACAAGAACGAAACGATAGTAATGAAATGTAGTAGAAATAACAAAGATGGACCACTGATTGTGAAAATAGGAGGAGAAAAGATTATGGAGGTAGAAGAATTTTGTTATTTGTGAAGTAAAATTACTAAAGATGGACGAAGCAGGAGCGATATAAAATGCCGAATAGCACAGGCGAAACGAGCCTTCACTCAGAAATATAATTTGTTTATATCAAAAATTAATTTAAACGTTAGAAACAGATTTTTGAAAGTGTATGTTTGGAGTGTCGTTTTAAATGGAAGTAAAACTTAGACGATTGGAGTATCTGATAAGAAAATATCAGAAGCTTTTGAAATGTGATGCTGTAAGAGAATGTTAAAAATCAGATGGGTGGATAAAGTGACAAATGAAGAGGTGTTGCGGCAAATAGATGAAGAAAGAAGTTTTTGGAAAAATATAGCTTAACGAAGAAACACACTTATAGGCCGTATATTAAGGCATCCTGGAATAATCGCTTTAATGTTGGAAGGACAGATAGGCAAAAATTGTGTAGGCCACGTTTGAAATATGTAAAACAGATTGTTAGGGATTTAGGTGGGTATACCGAAAATAAACGACTAGCACTAGATAGAGAATCTTGGAGAGCTGCATCAAACCAATCAAAAGACTGAAGACAAAAAATAACAGAAAAACAACGCGTTATCGAGGAGTATATCCCTAATACGCACCTCCTCGTGTCGCTCAAAACAGTGGATGAGAAATATTGAAATTATCATAACAGTTGAGGTCTGTCCCGGCTGAATTTAATATTTGTCTTGAGTTTAAAGGAAATTTTGAGCGAAAACGCCTACAGATCGTTGTTACTGAATAGTTTTAGGAACAGGTCTATGAGAGGATTTTACGCCATCTCATCTCTCGATCTCAAAAATGCAATAATGTCAACCGGGATTATATTAAAATTATCTAATACATAATTTCATCGTAAAAAAAAGAATTCTAAATAACAGTAGACTATTATCATTTTACTACAACACGATTTTTATTTATTTCTTGTGCATAAGAATTACAAATTATAAGCGAAATCAATTTTTTTTGTTTACAAAAGCTATTAATGACAACCAGAACAGTTTATTTTCAAACCGATTTTGTATTATTTATGTCTTCTTTTATTTTAAACGAATGCTTAATAAATATTCTAAATCGAGTAAAACTATTGACCTGTTAGTGATAAATTATTCTGTTTTTCTCTTAGATATCTTATACTCGTACTGTACACTGACTATCACGAAACAAAAACTTTCAATTTTAAGAAATATATTATATTAAGAATTTATTAGAAAATATAGTTTTCCATTAAACTATGTTGTTCTGTGATACGTTGAAATTTATTTTAAGAAAATAGCGAAATTGCGACAAATTATTTATATACATATTTTTTCTTACCAATAATCTTTTTCCAGTGGAGGGTGTGAATAAGATTATTATGCCATATCGGCTGTCAGTAAACGTAATTTTTTTTTATCGGATCGAATTACTTGTTTTAATAACGTTATTAATGCAAAACGGTTATAAAAGAAAAAAAGAATTTCAATTAAAATTATGGCGACGTGAATAAACTGTGTAGACAAATTTACGAGTACATCCTTCGATTAACGAAAACAAATTATTTCTAATAGAGTATGGGGATTGCAAGCGGTTTTAATAAAACATTTTCTTTGCTTTATAATCTTTTTTATTCTGTTGTTAACTGAAATTATAAAACTATTTACGTATCATAATAATATGATTGTTTGTTGTAGAAATAAATAACTAAATAAAAGATTTATAACGTTAGAAAAGTCAAAATGAAATGAAATTCAATATTCAAACCGATACTTGGGCGGAAGAAAACTTAAACCTTTTTTGTGTAATATTTAAATATAATAATTTTATATTTAACTAAGGTATGAAACATTGAAATAACACTGCTGGGAAAATATACGAAGAGAAAACCTGAATATTTTTACAAGTAAATTGCTAAAATTCCAATAGGCTTTCTTGAAATACATTACAAATTAATTAGTAAATAAAAAAAAATAGTTTTAATACGATATAATTTTTGTATCCACATATATCTATATATATATATTTTCGTTTATGTATCTGTATTTACTAATTATTAATTGCTTTTTTTAACTTACAATGGTTCAACCGTGTCCTCAAATCTTGCAACTTAACTCATTTCCCGACGTAATACAATGGTGAAATCTTACACAGCGACGTAATTTGGATGACAACAATATTCCATCATTCATCTCCTATATTTCAATATTTAATACGTAGAAATTTATATACTATAGGTTGTCGGAGATGCAACGGGAACATCTTCAGGAAGTAACATATGTATCGATAAGATATAGCTATCGATACGACTGATTTTGACTGTCGATTCAGTACGAGCAGATCAGGTGGCTGTTAAACCGGATTTTAATATAACTAGGGTAAATTTACCTTCTAAAATTTACATCAAGGACGTCGCTAGCACCCTCTCTGGCTAGTATGACAACTTTTTTCTTTTTTCTGTTTAGCCTCCAGGAATTACCGTTCAGGTATTACTTCAGAGGATGATATGTATGAGTGTAAATGAAGTGTATTCTTGTACAGTCTCAGTTTGACCGTTCCTGAGAGGTGTGGTTAATTGAAACCCAACCGCTAAAGAACAACGGTATCCAAGATATTCAAATTCATATAAATAAAAATAACCGCCTTTACTAGGACTTGAACGCTCCAAATCAGCTGATTTGGGAAGACGCGTTCACCACTAGACCAACCCGGTGGGTTAGAAGGTAAGCTGTACCTATTCGAACGATCTCATAACTAGCATAAAGGAACTTGCCGCCAACCGTATGCAGAATCAGTAAATTAAACAAAGCAAGCTACTTAACATAATAATATAGTTTATACTACACTTAATACAATATTTTCTAGTTAAATTTAGTTTATCATTCTAGTTAAATATTTATAAAGTTAGCAAATTCTCCTGCTATGGGTTCTATATAACGCATCATCGTTATATAAAGAGATAAACCATACTTGTTTGTACAAAATATATATACGAGGTAAGTCAATTATTATCCGCAATGCGGTTATAAATTTTGTTGCAATACAAATAGGAAACATACATGTACATCATTTTTCAACATAGGTCCCTTGCATTTCAACGCACTTGGTCCATCGTTGCGCAAGCTTTCTGATGCTCTCATAAAAGAAGGTTTTCGGTTGAGCTGAGAGCCAGGAATGCACCGCTTCTTTCACTGTTTCGCCCGAGGTAAATCGAACGTCCCCTTAATGCTTCTTTGAGTGGACCAAACAAGTGGTAGTCAGAAGGGGCAAGATCAGGACCATACGGTGGATGAGCCGGTACTTCAAAGTTGAGTTTCTGGAGCAGTGTGGGCAGCAGTATGTGGACGGGCATTGTCGTGTAACAACGCAACACCTTTCACAGCAGTCCACGGCGTTTCCTTCGAATTGCAGGCTTCAGCTTGGCAGTAAGCATCTCACTGTAACGCTCACTGTTTATTGTCCTGCTCCTTTCCGCATAATGTTCCAATACTGGGCCTTGTGAGTCCCAAAAAACCGTAAGCGTCAGTTTTCCTGCGGATGGTTGGGTCTTGAACATTTTTTGCAGGGCGAATTTGGATGTTTCCATTCCACACTCTGCCGTTTACTCTCCGACTCGTAATGATGGATCCGTGTTTCGTCACAGGTGATGATTCTGTCTAAGAAGATGTCCCGTTCGTTACCATACCGATCCAAATGTTTTTGGCAGATGTCCAAGCGCGTTTGTTTATTCGACTTTCAACTGTGCGAGTTGTTTTGGGACCCATCTTGCACAGACTTTATGAAACCCAAGTCTGTTGTTGGTGATTTCGTAGGCAGAACCGTGACTAATTTGCAGACGATGTGCAACTTCATCGATAGTTACTCGTCAAACTCATGTCAATGTTTTCCTTATTTGTTGCGGTAAACGGTCGTCCAGCTCCTTCGTCGTGCGTAACACTTGTGCGACCGTTTTTGAAGTTTTCAATCCGTTCGTAGACACTCCGTTGCGGCAACACACTATTCCCGTACTGTACCGAAAGTCTTCGATGAATTTCGGCCCCTGATAAACCTTCCGAACACAAAAATCGGATCGCTGAACGTCGCTCTTCTTTGGTGCAAACAGAAAGCGGAGCGGCCACGGTTAACGGCAGGACGGCGATAATGGAACTAATCTAGCAGCATCAAACCTGCACAGACATAACAACAATTAAACCACGCATGCGTCGTCTACACAACACGACAGTACTACCAACATAAACAATAACATAACAAAATTGCGGATAATAATTGACTTAGAGGATGAGATGAATTTGTAGTGTGTATGAAAATGCCTGACCGGGATTTGAACCCGGGACCTCCGGATGAAAGGCTGAGACTCTACCATTCGTGCCACGGATACAGGCAGTGGGTATTATGCGTATAATACCCAACTTATAATAATAACGCATGCACACTTATGTGCAATAAAGAATCTAAGATATAAGGTACACCAGTCAGATTTGCTTTTACTGAGTTGAATATTATCTTCATTTCGCGTGGATTTGAAATGCTAATATCCAAGATCGCAGAAAACCACTTTAAATATCGGTTTCTTTGGTAAGCCTAGTGTTATACGCTTTTTATTGTTAATAATGGCTAAGTTAAGTCATTAACAGGAGTGACTTGTGTCCGGTCGCCTACAACTGTTACGGTCATGACACTTAATACACTTATTTTCAAATTATTTTCACGAGAACATAAATATGAAACAATAAAATTCTTAATTTATCTCTATTAATAATTCCGTATTTCATTAGTTATAGTTTAACTTAATTATTAAATTGGTAATTATTTTCGTTAGACGGTACAAAAAGTGGAATTCAATTTTTTCCTTTTGTTTCTAACATACATGGAAATGATATTTTGTTCTAGTTTTATAATTTTGTTTATTACTGCTCTATCACTCTCTCACACTCTCTCTCTCTACACACACACACACATACACACACACACAATTATATATACAATTTTTTTAACGTGGTTTCAGCCATATAAATTCTAAATGGTTTTATTTTCTGAGAAGAAAGCAGATAATAATACTTCAGTTAGCTAAGAGAAATGGCATGTTAATAATTTAGTAAACCGTTTGTTTTTATATCGGTTTCTAACGTAAGTGAAATAAACATTTCTATAGTATTGTCTTCACTATTTTTCATTGTTTTGTATAAGTGTGTAATAATGAAGTGTAATAAAAGATATTTTTTTATATATAAATTTTTTTTTAATGTTATATTTACTTTACTTATGTGTTTTAATGCTACGATAGTTATATTATAAAAAATAAAAAATAAAACAAAACTAGACACATAAAATTTTTATATTATTTTCTGTATTTCTATTTAACTCCTTCACGGGAAAGGTAGTTGACAAATAACATTTGCTTTTATGCGCTATAAAGTTACTTTGTTAAACACGTCTGCAGTTACGTTATACGGTCATATTACACGTATTGTGTCTAAAGGGGTTTTTAAAATATATATGTCTACAGTTAAAAAAAAAATATTATACTTCTTCATTATTATATTATTATATACGCGTTTATTATTTGTAAATACTAAAAAATGATTTATTAATTGTAATATTTCTTAAACAATAACAAGATAATCTATATATATATATAAATGAAAATGAATGTTTGTCTGTCTGTATGTCTCTTATGCCTTCCTAAACCGTTCATCCGATTGCGATGAAACTTTGGGGAATGGTTGGACGTATGCCAGGGAAGGTTTCTGAATTAGTTTGGACCCGCTAGGTGGCGCTGGCGTCGAGATATTTCGAAAAATTGTATTTACGGTCCGATTTGCCTCGTATTCAGAATACGTGTTACTTACATGGAAAGAGATAATTCTCTGCAAAAAATGGACCCGCTAGATGGCGCTGGGGTTGAAATATTTAGAAAAATTATATTTACGGACCTATTTGGTTCATATTTAGAAGAAGAATATTAGTTACGTGAAAATAAGTATTTTTGTAAAAACTATATCCGCTAGGTGGGGCCGGTGTCGAGATATTTACGAAACAAACAAACAAATATACAAACAGCCTTTTTTATTCTACATATATATATATATATAAAAGGCATGTTAGTATGCGTGTCCGCTAAAGACCAAAAAACTAATGGACCGATTTACGCGCGGACAAAAGGGGAAAAAGGGAATAATGGAAACGGGGAAAAGGGGAAGAGGTGGAAAGAGAAAAGGGAAAAACGGGAAAGGGTAAAAAGGAAACTGGGAGAGGGGCGAGGAAGAAGGGTGAAAGGGAGAAGTTGGAAAGAGAAAAGGGGAAAGAGAATAAGTGAAAAGTAAAATTTGTGAAGTTCAGTTTTTAATTTTTTTATCAAATTTTCAATTGTGTTCACTTAAACTCTCTCTCTCTCCCACTCTCTCTCTCTCTCTCTCTCACTCTCTCTCTCTCTATATATATATATATATATATGCTATATATATTGCGAAGCATTGCCGGGTCTACTAGTTTTTTATAAAGTACAAATTTATTTACAAATTCTCTAGAAGCGATATTTCGTAACGTGTACAGCGTATAGTTTTAAAGTTAACTAATGTAATACGAGTTAACTTGTGACAAGTTTCAAATTCTCATCCCGGTATACTTCAATATTCATAAAGGTTAAAACTTTCCCGTATTTGTATAAACTGAAAGGAGCAAAATTGCAAATTTCAACATTGAAATTTGTTTCTCCTAAATAAATAAATGTTTTTATTTAATATGCATATGAAATCATGTTTTATATTAATATTTATAAGAAAATTGGTAATAAAACAACGGTATTTATTTAATTGTTTTCTTTGTAATACGTTAAAAAAAGTAATTTTAATTATTGATGCGATTAAATAATGATAATATAAAATAAAAGGACGAGAGTAGATTTGTTAAAATAAGTTTATAGAATATTTAAAGGCGTAGTATGTGTTAAATATTTTTAAAACATTCTCATATCTTCAAGGCTTGCTTCTACTTCAACTAAAAACTTACCTAACTAAATACAGATTGATTTTTAAGTCCTGTTACCCAATTATTAATGTCTGGTAATTTTTTTCTATGAAAGGGAAAGTTTGTTTTGTTTTGTTTTACAAGAAGTTGGTAGCGCTACTCAACCGGTATAGATACGGCAGTGTGAGATGATTCTCCTTGATCTGTGTAAACCTTTGTGCCGTTTCTGGTCGTGTTACGAACAGAATGTCTTTTACCATAGAACAACGAGTTTTCATTCTTGAACAATATTTTGCTACGAAATGGTACGCGAGTGTAAAATCAAATGACATTTCTTGGTGTTCCTCCGCCAGAAAAAATGTCAATTTCTAGGCTTGCAAATCGATTTCGAGAGACAGGTAGTGTTTGCGACAGAAAACGTAGCGGTCGACCGACTCGCTTGACAGA
Source organism: Lycorma delicatula (assembly GCF_047948215.1). Classification (NCBI taxonomy): domain Eukaryota; kingdom Metazoa; phylum Arthropoda; class Insecta; order Hemiptera; family Fulgoridae; genus Lycorma; species Lycorma delicatula. The sequence goes on along the minus strand of NC_134466.1, from coordinate 74,716,268 downwards.
TGACGTTTTAGAGAATGTGAAAACAAGATCGCTCAATTCTCCACGGAAAAGTTTACGAAAACTTTCCACGCATGTCGGTTTGTCATATTCGAGTGTTCAGAAAGCCGCTAAAAAATTTAAATCGTATCCGTATCCCGTACGATTAGTCCAAGAGCTTCAGCCTCCAGATTTAAGCAAGCGATTACAATATTGTCGTCGGTTTAGGTCTCTCGTAAACGATAACGGAATGGAATTTTTAAATACAGTGTTCTTTAGCGATGAAGCTTGGATCTATCTCGACGGTTATGTGAACAGTCAAAACTGTCGAATTTGTTCGGTTGAAAATCCTAACGCTTTACAACACAAATCATTGCATCGTGAAAAAATTGGTGTGTGGGTGCGATATTTCATCATCGTATAGTCAGACCCGTATTCTTCGAACAGACAGTAAATGGTGAAGTATACAGGAATATTGTGCGCCGATTTGTGTCCCTCCTGGAACCTCAAGAACGGTATTGCCGGTTTCAGCAAGACGGCGCTACATGCCAGACGTCTCGGGAAACCGTGGATTTTCTGCAAGAGTTCTTTGATGATCGAATAATAAGCGAGGGCTTATGGCCTCCACGGTCCCCAGACCTCACATGTCCTCCTCACTACTTTTTGTGGTGCTATATTAAGTCCGAGGCCTTCAAAAACAATCGTTACACTATTAATGAACTGAACTTAACTTAAATTTAATATTACAGACTTAATCGCGAATATTTCCAATGCAACTCTTAAAAAGTTTTCTGCTAATATGCTGAGAAGTGTCCGTGCGTGTATAACCGCAAGGGATGGGCATTTTGAGCATATTATTTAACAATTATGTAAGTAATAGCTTTTTATTAAATCCCTTTTGTAAGCAACAAATTCATTTTTTTATTCCACCTAAATTTCCCTTTCTTAAATTACATTTAAAATTGGGTAACAGGACTAAAATTCTGTATTTGTTAATCGTATTTTACTTTCACCGAAAATATTGTAATCGGTCCAATTTTGGCATATGTGGTTTTCACCAAATCTTGACGTTTTCACACCTAACAAACCAAAACACCGGATGGAAATTTTCAGGATGTTCGTATATTGGAATGTGTGTTCGGTGTCGCACTATAAATCACCTTATATATCCAAAACTATTTCAATACCTACCAATATAAGGTTGGGTTGCGTATTATATGGGACACCCTGTACTTTGCTAGAATTTTTACATTGTAATGGGATGTACGCCCCTTTAATGAATCAAGAATCTGCATAAGTTTTTCGTAAATAGAGAGAATGCTAACAAGTTAACAAAGTGCGCATTCTTTAACTTTGATGGAGGCAATTTTTACATTTCCTTGCACATCACAGACACCATGAATGAACAGCAGGTTTGTAATAATGTCATGTTTAATGTAGAAGTAATTGTATTTTATGTATAGCGAGAAGAAAGTCGACAGTCGTCTCGAGTCTATTTACTCTATTCTCAAAAGTTTTGACGGTTCCTTTGGGAAACGACTATTTCTTAATGAAGAGTGAAGCGACGCTCCAGTTGTGATACCAAGAAACATCAAATTAAAATATAATCCGAATAAAATTATTCATTAATTCCCGTAGGAGTACTATATCTAGGTACCAGACTTAACTCAAACACTTTTAAAGAGATCTTCATCATATTTATTTATATGTTAATTAAAGTTTGGAAAAATAAAATCTAACAGGCACGTATCTACATCAAATATTACTATTTTTTGGATTCAAGAAATTTCAAAACGAGCCGTAAAAATTGATAGGAGGTAATTTTGTTAAGCAAAAATATGTTATAATGCATGAATATATATTTTAAGAAATTTTAATTAAACACCAACATTATTTAAAGTTATTATAATTATACTTTTAGTGTGGTTTCATAAAAAAAAAGAAATAAAAATATCATTGATACTGAGTATGGATTTTACATGATGTCTTTTTTAGAGATATACGGTTCTATTGAGTCGAGAAGAATGCACGAATTATAAACGAAGGGCTTAGGGAAAACCGATAGAATCCGTAAAAATGTCAATACTTGATATAAAGGCATTACGCGGCGGATTTAATGTACTTTTTTTATAATTATGCATACACGGAAAAAATCAATTGTGTCACAGTTATGAACGGTATTACAAACGTACTACAAGGGAGTTAAGACCGTGGAACTGAGTCCATCTTGTGCTGAAGAAGAATCAACAGAGTCCCTATTCACTGTAACTTATGCATGCGCGATCAATTTATTCTTCGTTAAGGTAGTACAAATAAGGCTATTTCTGTACATTTGATGTTAAATAATAGTAAAGTGGTGAAGTATAATTAAAAAATGATTGACTGTATCTTTAATGAACACTTTATTCGTAGTAGCGTTGAAAATATTCGTAGATGTGGAAGTAAAACAACTAAAAAGAGGAAGATTTTTGGAAGAATTAGAGATGCAGAAACAAAATTTCGTGCTCCGATATTCGAAGCTGGATCGGACTGCAATTGTATCTGGTATCGGTGTTTTCAAAATAATTCTGAAACTGAGCAGAATAATTTAATAAAAAAATTGAATGACAATGGACAAGAGGATGGTACTAACGCCTATAATTGTGGTTCTTCTGGCTTTATTGTGTTACGATCTGTATTAAGGTGAAGCCCTCAATAGAACAAAGACAATGCAAGATTAAATGAAAATTCCTATTCGTACAAGATTAGGGTAGTCAGAGGAGGTTCTGCCGTAGAAATACCAGTTTGTTTTCAAGGCTTTCTGTCCATATTTGGTGTTAAACTATATATAGGTTTCGTAAAATAAAAACAACATTACAAGATTTTGGTAAACCACCAATCGACCGATAAGCTCACTGTAATTATTATGAAAAAATTATTAAGTTTTCTGGTTCATTAAAAGCGCGTACATCGTAAACAAATTTAGTCTCGTTTCGCCTGAGCTATTCGGCATTTTGTATCGCTCCTGTTTCGTCCATCTTTAGTAATTCTATTTCCCAAATAACAAAATTCTTGTATCTCCATAATTTTTTCTTTTGCTACTTTTACATTCAGTGGTCCTTCTTCGTTATTTCTACTACATTTCATTACTTTCGTTTTGTTCTTGTTTATTTCATGCGGTAGTTCTTGCGTAGGACTTCATCCATGTCGTTCATTGTTTCTTCTAAATCCTTTTTGCTCTCCAGCTAGAATTACTATATCATCTGCAAATCGTAGCAGCTTTATCTTTTTACCTTGTACTGTTATTCCGGATGTAAGTTGTTCTCTAACATCATTAACTGCTAGTTCTGTGTAAAGATTAAAAAGTAACGGGGATAGGGAACATCCTTATAGGACTCCCTTTATTATGTTCTTCAATTATTACTGTTGTTGTCTGGTTCCTGTAAATGTTAGCAGTTGTTCTTCTATCTCTGCACTCGAACCCTATTTTTTTTTAAATGCTGAACATTTTATTCCAGTCTACGTTATCAAATCCCTTTTCTAAGTCTATAAATACCAAGTATGTTGGTTTGTTTTTCTTTAATCTTCCTTCTACTATTAATCTGAGTGCTACAATTGCTTTCCTTGTCTATACTTTTTCTGAAACCAAATTGGTCTTCTCCTAACACTTCTTCCACTCTTCTTTCAATTCTTCTGCACAGAATTCTAGTTAAGATTTTTGATGCGTGAGTAGTTAAGCTAATTGTTCTATATTTTCACATTTATCTCCTCCTGTTTCTTTGGTATCACGACAATAACCACTTTTTGAAGTCTGATAGAACTTCCCCTTTTTCGTAAATATTACACACCAGTTTGTACAATGTATCTATCGCTTCCTCACCTGCACTGCGCAGTAATTCAGCAGGTATTCCCCTCTATCCCAGGACCCTTTCTTCCATTCAAATCTTTTAATGCTCTATTAAATTCAGATCTCAGTATTGTATCTTCCTTTTAATCCTCTTCGACTTTCTCTTATTCTTCTATAACACCAATTTCTAATTCATTTCTTCCGTACAACTCTTCAATAAATTCCATCCACCTACCAACCTTTACTTTCGTATTATAAATCTGTGAACCATCTTTGCTTAACACATTATTAGATTTTAATTTACGTACCACAAAATTCTCCTTAACTTTCCTATATGCTACTTTACCAAGTAGACTATCAGTCTACTTTACCAATTATCATTTCTCTTTCTACTTCTGAACACTTTTCTTTCATCTACACTTCTTTTGCTAATTTGCACTTCCTGTTTATAGTATTTCTTTATTGTCGATAGTTCCTTTTACCTTCTTCATCACTAGCATTCTTACATTTTCTATGTTCATCCATCAGTTGCAATATATCCTTTGATATCCAAGGTTTTCTACCGGTTCTCTTTGTTCCGCCTAAGTTTGCTTCTGCTGATTTAAGAATTTCCTTTTTAACATTCTCCCATTCTTTATCTATATTTTCTACCTTATTGTTTTTTTTTCAGATCTCTTGCGATGTCCTCCTCAAAAAGTTTTTTTATCTTCTTTTCCTCAAGCTTCTCTAAATTCTACTGATTTATCTGATACATTTTCTTCAGGTTTTTAAACCCCAATCTACATTTCATTATCGCTAAATTATGGTCTCTATCAATGTCTGCTCCAGGATATGATTTTCAGTCAAGAAATTTTGATTTCTAAATCTTTGTTTAACCGTGATATAATCTATCTGATACCTTGCAGCATAACCAGGCTTTTTCCATGCGTATATTCTCTATTACGATTCTTTAAACTGGATGTTGGCAATTACTAAATTATACTGCGTGCAAAACTCAATCAGTCCTTCCCCTCTTTCATTCCTTCTGCCCAGCCCGCATTCACCCACAATATTTCCTTCCTCGCCTTTTCCGAAGCTTTCATTTTAGTTTCCAAGTATTATTAAATTTTCATCTTCTTATATGTGTTTAATTACTTCGTCAGTTTCTTCGTATACACACTCTACCTCATCATCATCATAGGCACTTGTATGCATATAGACGTTAACAATCGTTGTCGACTTAGGTTTTGATTTTATCCTTATTACAATGATTCTATCGCTAAGCTATTTGAAATATTTTACTCTCTTTCCGATTTTCTTGTTCATTACGAAACCTACTCTTTTTTTCCTGTTTAGCCTCCAGGAATTACTGTCAGGTATTACTTCAGAGGATTAATGAGGATGTAATGTACGAGTGTAAGTAAAGTTTAGTCTTGTACAGTCTCATGTCTACCATTTCTGAGATGTGTGGTTAATTGAAACTCAAACACCAAAGAACACCGGGGTCTGCGATCTAGTATTCAAAGCCGAATAAAAATAACTGAATTTACTAGGACAAGATCGCTGGAACTCTCGACTTCGAAATCTGCTGATTTGCAAAGACGCGTTCACCACTAGACCAACCCGGTGGGTTAAACGAAACCTACTCCTTCCTACCCTTTATTTGACGCTGAGTTAATTATTCTAAAATCAGCCGACCAGAAGTCGTTTTGTCTTCCCACCGAACCTCGCTAATTCCTACTACATTTACATTTAACCTACCCATTTACCTCTTTAAATTCTCAACCTACCAATCTTTTTTATACTTCTAACATCCCTCGCTCCGACTCGTACAATGTTATTTTTTAATTTTCTGGTGACCTCTTCCTTAGTAGTCCCTACTCGGAGATCCGAACGGGGGACTAATTTACCTCAGGAATATTTTATCAAGGAAGGTGCCTCAATCTTTGTTACATGAAAATGCAGAGAACTACATTTTCTTGGATAAAGAAACAGCCGTAGTTTTCCATTGCTTTCAGCTGCGCAGTACTCAGAAAATTGAGTGATGTTGATATGGCCGTTTAAGTCCTCCTGACCTACGCCCTTAACATCTACTGTAAGAGCTGCTACCTTCTTTCAGGAATCATTTTTTAGTCCGGCTCTCAACAGATACTGCTCCAGTATGGTTGCACCTTTCGTCCAGCTATTCTGTATCACTGAATACTCAAGCCGCCTCACCATCGGCAAGGTCTCATCATTCATATTGGGAGACATCCTGTTTAATAAAATTTAACGGAATAATTTATTAACAGAATAATAAAATTCTAAAGCTTCTTACTTCTTATATTTTTCTAACAGAATTTTACCTCCATCCCGTCGATATTTCATTACTTTGATACATATTTATTTTCAAATTACTTTTCTTTTCTATCTTATCCTCGTGCTCGAGTTAGATAGGCTCCAGTCTATCTATCCTGGAAATTATTTATAGCTATTTTTGTTTAAGAAATCTCTCTTTCAACTCGATCAATTTAATTAATTTTTCTTCAATATATAAATAAAATATATTAAACTTCAAAGCTTTCATAAGTGTCTCTAAACTGCCATAACGAGCGATAATTGAATGAAACATGTGACAAAACTAACAAGGTATTACGCTTCATAAACGGTTTTTATTTATAGCTAAATAGTCGTTAGCCTACGTATATATATATATACGTATCTACATATATATATATATATATATATATATATATATATATGAGTACCACTTTTATTTCAAAATCCTTTACAAAATTAAATGAATTCAATAGAAATGAATTGAAATATCTAAACTATATACACCAGTCTGTTATTTGTACACAACATTTTAATGTTAAAGTATAAAGGGAGAAGAAAGAGATAGTAAAGGGAGAGAGAGTAAAGAAAGAGCAGCACCCGTGGAATCGAGAGATGAACTTTAAATTGGAGTCCTCAACCAACAGAGAGAGAAGCAGCAATTCCACCTAACAACCCGCCCTTAATTCTCTATATACATTCGTCTAACGTCTAACACAGACCATAATGATAACGATGAGTATACAGACAGTAGCAGAGAGAAATAGTACTCTTGGTTTAATTTCAACTCTCGACGGTAGAGGATAGCACTATAGCTGTGTTTCAAACTAACTCCAGAGTAAATCTCCACCCGACAATCTTTTCCAAAGGTTATTCAGTATCCTTACTCGTGCCGTCTTCTTCTTCATTTAGTGACAGGTAAATTCTGTAGCGAGTTATTTTATGATGAACTAGAATCTTAACCGCCCTTATCACTCATCCTACGCTTAGAGATGTAAGCTTACAGTTTTACAAGTTATTTATCGACGTTTATGAAAAGAGATATCGACATAAGGGAATCGGTAAACAAATACCTTTTCATTGTAAAACGTATAATACGTCAGTGAGAGTAATAAAAATATATTTAAAAAGGATTTTCTTCCTTTATAATTAACGTAACAAATCTGATGTAGAAACCACATGACTTCCTTGTATGTCTATCAAATTACACATACATATTTTTTCTGCACTTCATTTAAACTTATTTCATCTGAAAGTGAGATGCGATCCTCCAGTTCTTCAATAAAAGTGGACGGTTTTACAATCGTTAAAGTATTAGTTTTTATTAACATTATGTATTTATACAATTCAGCTATCTTACCTGAAATATTAGGTTTGAGTAAAAGTCCCTTGATTACTCTTTAAATAAATGTTTACCAAATAATCCAATAATAAAAACTGATTATCTATGCCGTAAGATCAAAATTAATATTTGTAACCGGTATACTGAAGTTCACTAAACTCATGTATTGTGAGACTCATGTAGTGCTGTCCAGGCGTTAGAAAACTTTTATTCCAAACATCCTGTCGTCATTGAAATTTACGATGCGATCGCCGAGTTAGGTAATCGCAACACAGAGGTAAGTTTTTGCCGGGTCCCTAGCCGCGTAGGGATTCTTGGTAACGAAAGAGCAGATTATGTTGCCGAAGAAGCGTGAATTCAACCTCGTTTCACCGACCGAGTTACTACTTTTGATTTTATCAATCGTGTAAAACAATCAGAGAGCAAGGTGGCAAAATGACTGGGCGACTACCGTCGATAATAAACTCCGACGGATTAAAGATTCAGTATTGCCACGGGGCTCCTTTTCGTCCAAAAAAAATAAAAAAAATCACTAAACGGAATAGTATAATTTTTATTATTTTTTTCCGTTAGAGGAGGGAAAATCTGCAACCAGGCGCCCACTAGCCCTTTCGGCTGGATGTATGAGGTTTCTCACTGAAGGCAGGGGGCCCACTAAAAACCCTCTCCTGCTCACAAAGTGTTGATGCAACCACCGTTGGGTTTCACATCATCACCACCCGTGACCTCGGGTACACCCAGTGTCGGCCTCGAGAGGCGTCTTCCAGCGTCTCCCGAGGGCACCTAGCAGCAACGATTCTGTTGGACCCCCGCTGCCCACCCATCGAGAGCTGGTGGCCTTCCACCGCCCCCTCGAACCGTACACTACCGAATCATCTCACTTCTTCTTCCATCATTTTAGAGAGGCCTCCCCGGAACCAGCTTACACATAGATCCCAACGCTCTTTAGTAACGGTTACTCTTTTAGAAATGGTTCCCGTTACGTCTTCAGGAGTGACCACCCAACCGTAAAAATCAACTACAAAGATAGCTTTCTTGCCGTTTAAGTTTTGTTGAAACATTTTTAAAAATTTATTGTAAATTTTTATTAATTTTTCACGTTAAAAATTAGTTTTAGTTAAATTTAGCTTTGTATTATTCTAAATAAAAGTCCATTTTATTCAACTGTTATTCGATTTCTGTTTACATTATTTATATTATTCTATTTATAATTAAATTTCCTACAAATTTTATTTTTTTATTAGCAACTTAACAAAGATATTTCAGTCAAACGTAAATTGCTTTTCTGAAATTACTACAGAAGTTACAGTTTTTAGGATTTTTTTCAATCTGTCAGATTGAATTTCATATGAAACCATCAAATTAGATTACATTTTTGCGTCCATGAATTTCTGTATGGGTTCATCTCACTGGAAGAAATAAAATCTGGGCGAAAATTCTCGCCGGCCGTAACTCGTTACCGAAACGTTTCCGGGCCTAAGTTTATATGTATTTCTTTTTTTATTTTTACATGTAGAATGAGCTGCCAAAGTACCTGTCACTTTATATATATATATATATATATATATATATATATATGTGTGTGTGTGTGTGTGTGTGTGTGTGTGTGTGTGTGTGTGTGTGTGTGTATTATTTTTTGAATAATAATTTTTAAAAAATGAAATTTTAATTTATATTCAGATAAATTTTACGTATAGATATTCCTTCTAAATTAACGTGAGTCAAGAGTTACGTTAGATACGCATTATAATAAAGCAAGTACAAGACTGTTACATACAAAGTTAATTAATATTCATTTTGAGTATAAGTCTAAATAAAATTACATACAGAATTAAGGTTTCAACTATAATAAACAATTCTTAAAATAACAGCTGTTCCAAGAATATCCTGCATAATATGCTTACTTACATATGATAAATACTGTTCTCTAATTTCTATATATAATTATATATATATAGTAACATATATAAATATATCTATATAGATATAGATAGATATATACATATTAATAGAAAGTTATGAATAAATAACAAAAGAATTTTATTTTATAATAGGTATAATAAATACTATGAACATATGATGAATTTTAGAGAATACTAGCAGACCCGGAAATGCTTCGCTATTGCTATATATATATATATAGAGAGAGAGAGAGAGAGAGAGAGAGAGAGAGAGTGAGCGAGTGAGGGTGTTTGAGTGAGTATAAATGAACACAATTTAAAATTTGATAAAAAAATTAAAAACTGAACTTCACAAATTTTACCTTTCGCTTATTCTCCTTCCCCTTTTCCCTTTTCAACTTCTCCTTTCATCCTTCTTCCTCCCCCTCTTCCAGTTTCCTTTTTACCCTTTCCCGTTTTCTCCTTTTCTCTTTCACCTTTTCCCCGTTTTCCATTTTTCCCTTTTTTCCTTTTTGCCCGCGCGTAGATCGGTCCATTAGTTTTTTGGTCTTTAGCGGACACACATACTAACATGCCTTTTATATATATATATATATATATATATATATGTAGAATAAAAAAGTATGTTTGTATATTTGTTTGTTTGTTTCGTAAATATCTCGACACCGGCCCCACCTAGCGGGTATAGTTTTTACAAAAATACTTCTTTCCACGTAACTAATATTCATCTTCTGAATATGAACCAAATCGGTCCGTAAATATAATTTTTCTAAATATCACAACCCCAGCGCCATCTAGCGGGTTCATTTTTTCGGAAAGCCAGTGATTATACGGTCTATTGTTTCATTGTTTTGCATACATAGCCTACATTTGTTGTTGATATTTTCTTTAAGAATAAATCTCTTAAAATTTCTAGTTGCTACTGCTTGATCCTCTATGCTACGTATAAACCCCTCCGTCTCAGAATGTAACTTTCCTTGCACAAGCCAATTATTTGTTTTGTCGACTCCTTCCTGGTTTAGACGGCGCCTATATCTCCCGTGCAGCAGAGTTCTAGTTTTCTTCCTCGAACTAGAATCTTATCTCCATCGCTCTCTTTCTTGTCTTCTACGTTGTTAGTTTTTTTGGCTAGGTTTAATGGCGTATAGTTTTGGTCTGTCGCTACGACGGCTTGATAGAAGTGGTGTTGCCTGCTACGGAAGTCATCCCTTAGTTTTCGTTCTGGCCGTAGCGTAGATTTTTAATATCGAGTACTCCTCTTCCACCTTCCTTTCTAGCGAATATTTTTCTAGCGAGTCTGTTCGACCCGTCTAACTCTGCTTCGTTGTATTTTATTATACCTAATGCGTACGTGAGTACTGGCACTGCGTATGTGTTCACTGTCTTCGCTTTATTTCGCCCATTATGTTCCGATTTTAAAATTAATTTTAATCTCTTTTCGTACGTTTTCTTAAGTTTTTCCTTAACGCCTTTGTGCTCCAATTTTATAATTTGATTGCATCCTAGGTACTTGTCCTTGGTACGTGTCCTCGTCCTCCATTGCTTCTTTGCTACCCTGGGCCTGCAGGGTAGCGTAGATAAAAATAAGGGTAGCCTGCGTATCGATAAAAATAAGAGGAAATTCTTATATTTTTATAATCTTATTTACGTCGTAAAGAGTATGAAACTATAATTATTATTATTAGTAATCTTTCATTTGATTATCCTGAATTTTTGAGTTAAAATATTCACAACGATACCAGGATGTATAAGAAGGTGCAATAATGATTCGATAGTAAGAAATTGATTATAACAAAAAATCTTTACGTCGATGTAAGAAGTGAAATAACTTAGTTTAGTAAAACGGGACTACAAGACGAATCTATTTAAAAACCATTTCTTTTTAAATTATTGAAACCGATCGGCATCGAAAAAAATCGACCTTAAACACACATGATTAAAGAAATATAGTAACTGCTTGATAATTTGCTTCTTTTGTTGAATTCAATCAAATATTTTGTTATTCGTTTAATTTCAAAGAATGAATGATTTATTAGTGTGTTAGTATTATTATCATTTATTTAAAAAAGGACATTTTTATTTAGATCGTTTGAAAATTTTAAAACAAATAATTAAAAATAAAAGATTTAAAAAAGTATACGATTTAAACAAAAATCTAATGCTGTTACCCCAAGAGAATAAATCCTTCGATTTTTCTTTACCGCTAAACTAAAGAAAGATACGGCAAAGTAGGATTCCTGTCGGTAATGAAATTCCAGTTTATAAGAATTCCCTATCGGTCCTAACTTTCTTGTAGATACAACTTCTATTTAAATAGGACGTTTTTCAAATACGTCTTCTCTTAATAGTAATGGTGTCGCTAATAGAATTTTACTTCTGCGAAAAGGACTTATTCTACATTAAATTAAAAAATAATACAAGTTAAAATCTGTTTTCATTATTAAAATTGAATTACTTGAGTTTGCTATCCTAGCTACGTAATTTTTAATTAATTATCGTGAAATTTAGAAAAACAGTTTTAGTAAAGAAATTAATTATTTTCATATCGACCGAATAAAAATAATTAATCGAAAAAGGAAACCTTCATTCCATTCATTATTGTTTAATAAGATTAGTATCATTTCCTTTAAAATTCAAAATTTCCTACAATCATCATTTATTGGCATATTCTTAGAATTTTATTTTGCAATTGTTAAATTGTTAGAATATATTTCGTTAATTAATATTCTTATAATATTTCTTCGTAAAAGGTTCAACTTAAATTCATTTGTTAGGATTACCAATTTTTTTTTTGTTGTGTATTATTAAGTTTACTTTTTACTTCCTTGTACGAACTAAAGGAAGTATTGTGATCGCGAAAAATTTCGGTTTCCAAATTTCAAAGGAAATATCTATTTTGACCATCCCTGAATCCATTTTGACTAGTTTCGACGTGACTTTTATACGTATCTCGTATAACTCAAAAAACGACTAGCCGTAGGATGTTGAAATTTTGGATTTAGGACTGCTGTAACTTCTATTTGTGCACTTCTCCTTTTGATTTTAATCGACTGAACCAAAAGCGTCCGAAAAAGCCCAAAATCCAAAAAACAAATCGGATTCTGAAGTTTTTCTGAATTGCAGTAATAAGCTCTCATTGAGAGCTTTTCAACGATAATCATAAGCGGTACTACGTTTCACCGGTTCCAGAGTTATAGCCAAATAAAATTTTAATTAATGATATATTTCAATCTTAGTAGTAGGTACATCGGTTCGAATCAGAATTCATCTCCTTTCTTTTTTTAATTTTTTTTTATTTTCATTTAAATAAATTGATTTATTAACCTCTCATTGTAAAAGAATTTTTACGAAGATTATAACAAAAAAAAAAGAAAAAATATCATAAGTTTTAATGAAACAAAATTTTATGTACTTTTCATTTTAAAAAAATGTGTAAATGTAATTTAATAGGCGTACAAGGAAGTCAAGTGTTGCCCACATCAAATATTTTTAATATAACTTAACATTTTTTTTTTTTAACTTATTTTTTTTTTAACGAACAAAAACTGATTAAATTTATTTTTAAATTATACATTTTGATTTACTTTATGTAATGATATTATATTTATATTTTTACTTAAATATTATAATATGTATAAATTAACTGAAAAACATGAATTCCTATTATACCGGTGATTCAAAAAGTACTACACAACTTTAAAAAAATATAAAAATTTATGGAGTTAACTTACACATTCGGTTTAGGTATCTTTCATAGAAAAACACGTCAACTATTGACTCACTAGTTCAATAGATTACTGAATTCCGCCTCCATCGCTGTCATCAGAGTTGTTAAAAATTGATACATTTAATGGTGCGGAACGTGCTTGTTGTGTGTTTTGGTTTCACGATTTGCAGTCAGTCAGTCAGTTCAACGTAATTTTCGTTGGGATACGGTAGAAAACCTAGTAGTAGGTACAATTTACTCTTGGCGTCAAACCTTCGTCTAACAGGTTGTTCTGTTAAACATACCAAATCTCCTGCAGAACGACTCGGCTTTGGACGTAGTCCAAAGAAATCAAATCGACATGCGTCACTTGACACTGGAATTCCACAAACGACTGTTTGGCGCGTATTGCACTTGAACTCGTACAAACTAACCGAGATTCAACTCATCGCAGAAGGGTTTGGTTTGGTTATATGACAAGTCAGCGGTTCCAACCGCTTACTTGTCTAATATTAGCTAAAACGGGTAGGCGCACCCCGTGTCAACTACTATAAATATATATGACATCCAAAATAAAATTTATTTCGTCTAGGCAGCAATTCGCCGCCAGGCCTAGGTCGCTGAATGCCAGCAATTACCTGTCCACCATTTTATAGCGCTTGGAGTCATAATAATTGGCTGGTGGTCAGCCATACTCAGGGTTAGCTTCCCACGGCAATGCGGTAAGAGTCTTTTCCTTAAGCAAACTACGGATGCCGGTTGAACGAACCAAACGTATCTAGGAACCCTCACACGGTTCGACAATTCTAATTTTTACAAAATGCATTAACTTTATCATTCGTACCCATCAGACATGTATTTGCTGCTTAAAGTTGAAGACACGGGGTAATTTCTCAAGTATGTAGACCGAGTAGTTCAATTCGGTCACAAATAAACCATCTCGAAACTTTTCGGCTTCCGGTCGGTTTTCCTCTTCTACAAAAATAGCGAATTCATCTCTTGATTCATAAACACGTTGCAAAAATTTCTCACGAGATAACCATCTTGCTTCGCAATTAAATAGTAACGCCGAATTTTCTGCACCTATGTGCAGAAAATACAAAGTGCAGAAAGTATTCTTGATTTTAGAGGTCTAATTTTTATAGAATTTACTACGGTTTCAACCGTCGTTAACACAATATTCAGTTCAGGAGTCATTTCTTTGGAACCCAAAGTTTCTCTGTGGAACATACAATGTGTCCAGAATAATGTGGAATAATGTTTCACAAGTGCTTTTATACTTTGGAATCTTCCAGACATTGAACGAGCACCCTCGGTTCAAATTTCGACGCAATTTTCCATTCTATGTTTCCCTCAAAACATAGTATGTTTCCCTCGATGAAGTAGTTCTTCTACTGCTGACATACCATCACAAAATCGAGCATAGTCAATGAAATGAGCATCTTTATTGCTATCTGTTGCCTCATAAAGCAGAATTGAAAACAATTTGTCACTCGATTTCCTGAAAGCTAATGCTGTACATCTTCAGCTATATCACCGATTTAACAGCCAACAGTATCATTTGAGGTATGGACTGCAATTTTTTGGCAAAATTATTTCCAAATATACTTTCTACAATCTCAATTGCAGCCGGCAAAATAAGCTCTTTATCAATGGTGTGGGGCTTTTTGCATCTGGCTATTTTATATGAAAATTTGTATGAAGCAAGTAAAGCTATTTCATTCACAGACAGTTTTTAAAAATGCTGTTTGCTTTTCGTATGATTTTAATTTTAATTCGAAGAATTCTAAGGGTTTGTTAAGGTACTCACTATGAAGCGTTTCCAAATGTTTAAGTTTACTAGGTTTCACGTTGTCTGCTGCTAAAATTTTTGAGCAAATGACGCGCTTCTTCATTTTTTTTTATCATTTACCTTAGTACTGGTAAATCAAGAATTTAAGTATTCATGAGAATATTTTTGGAACCACGCTCGTCTTATACTTATTAATACTTCACTACCGTCTAATGCTCGCTTACCCCCAGTTAAAAACATTCCCACGATTCTGTATAAATCTACCGCCGTGAATATTTAATACCGTGAATTGCAATTAGCACGCGAATTACAACATACACATTCACGATAGATTCGATAGCGGTAGCAGGTTCGATTCGACTGAGACTGGCTGTAATTGAACGTGGTGTAGCATTTATACACGTTTGCGCAGATTGTCTCGCAGACGTTCCAGAATGTTGGAGACAAATCGGGACTTCTCGCGAAGCCCCGAGAATGTCCGATATGGTGGACGTAAGACGGAGAGCAATAGAGACGCTCTCTATCGATAAAAATCGATTCTGATTCCATGAAAAATCGAAGGCCAGAAGCGATAAAAATCGATTCTGGTTTTATCAATTCAGCGGTCGGTGTTGCCAAATTTAGTTATTCTTGTTAATTTGTAAGGCTTGTAATTAAGGTCGTAGTGTAGCTTTAGCGTCAAAATATTCAAAAAAAGATTATTATTGTATACATTGTTATTGTATGAGAGGGAGGACGCGATGAGAATAATGATTGAAATTTGATCGGAAATACTGAAAGGTTGAGAAATGCTGTACTAAAGTCATTAAAACGTATCTCATCCAATGATGACCATCTCCTTTGTTTATCTTAGTTAATTAGACAATAGTAATCTATAACATGTAGACTGAGTGCGGTTAAAAAAAGGTTGTCACCAGCTCGGACTGTAGCAGTTTTTTCAGCGTATAAATACACTTGAGGATTTCAATTAAGTATAAATCGAAATAAACGATTCATACATCAGTATCAAATTTCATCCATTTGTTATGTACTTAAGTTTTCCATTTATTTATAAATATCGTATAAGAATTAGGTAAAATCGACTCGCAGTGAATTTCATCTATCTTTATAAAATTACATAAGAACTGATTTCAGTCGATTGGAATTACGAGATGAGATACAAAGGTTTTCCGGTTACACGTGTAACTTTTTTGATCTAATTCTTTCATCAATAAAAATCTAAATCTTTTACATTAATGTACAGCATTTCTGGAACAACATAAAACGTTTAAATAATCAATTCTATCAGAGAATTAACAATACGATGTACCTCGCAATCTTTTTTCTCACTTTTAGCAGTATTGGTGTGTGTTCGCTGTTCGACCAGGATGTTGATGGACTAACAGACTAAAAATTTCTTATAAATATAACTTATTACTCTAAAAACGTAGAAATTAAAATAAATAATAATGAATATACGACAGAAAATGGTAATTTAAATAAGGACAAGATTTGTTTAAAAACAGTTAAATTATAAAAACCAAAATACAATCTTAATTTACTAAAAACGATAAAATGACTGATAGAAACTAATATTCTATTAACAACAACATAACAATAGAACAGTCTAGAGATCACAGAATTCCTTTTCTGCAAATATTATTAATCTTACTGTTTATAATAAAACTTCCCGACTCTTTGTGAATGAATAAAATACTATCATTTTCACTACGGTTTAACAATAACTTCCTGCATTCACTCACCGTCCAAAATAGAATGCTTAGTGACGTACTCTTCATTCGTTATTAGGACGCGCTAAATGATATCGCCGTCACCGCAACCGTGTCAAACTCGGGCTTGCAAAACTATTCACTGTTATCGCTTGTTATCACGATTACGCTGAACACGCCACGCAGAATTACTGACTCTTTCCGCTAGTTGGTGGTAGTATTTATATTCCCTGGCCTGCAGAACCAGTACTCGACTCATCCCTTAACTGTTGAAGCGTAATAATTTTCAATATCCGCGCCTTTAAATTTTTCCATAAATTGTTATTCGGGTCCGGTAACCCTTCCGATCAAACAACTGCTTTTGCCATTGTCTATATTGTAAAAAAAAACAGATTGTTAAACGGACCTGTTGATCTGTAAAAAGTCCCTTTTAGTTTCTTCTGGATTCTTCTTTTCTCCTTCTTTCTTCTTAATTGAAAGAAATCCGTTATACCGGTTCTGTTACAGTATTGTTTATCATTTTGAAAACATTGTACGTAATATTTTTAGAATTCTAGTTTCCTCAGCGGAGTTATAAAAATCAGAATTAAATCCTCTTTTATATTACTCAAAATTAAATGAATTTAGCTTTATTAAATTTATCAAGTAACGAGTAAAACTATTAAAAACAAGAACATATACCTCGCCGGGTCGGTATAATTGTAAAACTCGTCATCGTAAAAAAGCTAATTTCAAAGTTGAGTATTCTTAGTTTCAAATCCTAGTAAAGGCATTTACGGATTAGAATGTTAGATCGCGGATAACTGTGTTCTTTGGTGGTCGGGTTTCAATTAACCACGCATCTCAGTAACGGTCGATCTGAGACTGTACAAGACTACACTTCATTTACATTCATACATATCATCCTCATTCATCCTTTGAAGTAACACCTTATTGTGGTTCTGGAGGCTAAACAGAATAAAAAAAGATATTACACAATCGACGGAAAGATTTTACTCGGTTTTTGTGTGTTATATGGAGACTAAATTAGTTTTTATTTAGGTTTTAGATAAAAATTTCAGTAATGAAAAAAAATTGTGCAAATGAAATATAAATGATGAGATTCACCCGCGAAATTTTATACTTTCTATTTAATGATCTATTCGGCTTTAAATTCGTTGTCAAAGTTAAATATGGAAAAAATTTGTATAAGACCGATTTAGAACATTTTCTCGAGTATTACTGTAAAATCGGTCTGTGAAATTCCAAAATGAGACAATATATAACCAACATAGTAAATAGAGTGTACCGCAAAGTTTTCCCGGGATTTTCATAATCTATTCTACAAGTGAAAATAATTGAAAAATTCGTATAAAACTTTTAAAATGCTTCTTTCCGAGTCACGGTTTGGAAAATATTTAAAACTACTGCAGATACGGTTCTGGGATTTATTTTATTCGATGTTTTAGGTGTAAATCGATATTTTAAATCGCTAATTCTGTTCCTTAATTAACGTCCTAAATATTTCAGTACGATCTCATTTTACCAGAATAGCTGAAATCAAAGCAAAATGTTTCACTAGCTGAAACTCGCATACGAAGCATTTTAGGACGTATGTTTATTATGAGCTTTTTCCATTATTTTCACTTGTAGAATGTTTTTTTGAAAGTCCCGGGAGAACTACGCGACACACGCTGTATATTGTTCTTTCAAATCCGGTTTGAAAGAAATTTATTGATATTTGTATTTAACTTGAACGTCTCCTTCAGATGGAAACACGTTTAATTTGAATTTGTTATAGATTTATTTTCTTTTCTTTCTTTCGAGTATTTAGCAATAAAATAGCTTTTGAACTGTTTTACTTTAATTTCATTCTGCTTTACATTATCTGAAGTTGTACTAACCCGACTAAACGCTAAATTAAAAGCAGAGAAGACTGTAAATGTTTATTTTATTTCTAAGGAAAGGATATTGTTAAGTATAACAAAGCTTATTCCATATTTAAGCCATCCATTTAGAATAATTAACTGCTATTTCTTTACAGGATTCGCTAAAACAATCTTACTTTGTTTCATTGAAGTTGTAAGAAGCACGGTATTAATAAAGTTTTTTTCTTTCCTTATTAATGTTAATTAATATAATTACTAATATTTTCTATTTAAAACGATGAATAATTTTTATTCTGACATCCGTCAGATAATAACTCCAAATACTTTTTTTATACAATTCGAAACACTGAAATATTTTTTAAACTCTCATCAAAATATCCATACTTAATATTTGTGTTAAGTATATAATTGATATGTTTCTTCATATCGGCCTGTTTCTTTTTTTTTTCATTTCCCTTTCCAGAAAGTATTTTTCTCATTTATTTTAGCATGTTATTTACGGGTACACCTGAATTAAATTTATGGTGAGCAAACAATCGATATGTATTAAAATCGATGTAACGAAATTATTAAATACGATTATATACCGATATATATTCTCGAATAAGCATAATGTTATGCTTTAACTCTCAAAAATCTAAAATAAAAAAATAAATAAATAAAATAAAATTGTGTCATGTTTTTAACTCTCTCAAAAAGTCTGCTGTGAGAATTTCAAAATTTTTAACATAGATAATTTTTATTAGAAATCTTCCATATCTTTATTTCCATTGTTTTAGCAAGTTTATACAAATCCTTGGTGTTCGAAAACAGTTAGAGGAGATTATAATTATAAGGCTCAAACTATACGTCTCCTCTAGTCAGACGGTACGTGTATTCTGTACGTCGACGCAGTCTACAGATACAGCCCCGTGAGAAATATTTATTTTCTCTTGAAAATCGTACCTGGAGTGTTAGGCCCTAAAAACGGAAGGTATTAACCGGTATAGAACGAAAAAACACGAAAGTTAGTCACCACTGGTAGACCGGAAGTTGCGCAGAAAAAGCTTAACGATAATAATTAAATAAAAAAAGTGAAATGGATTTACTTAAATAAACCTATTCTAAAGCAGTATGCACCGATAAACGAATAAATTAACGTAGTTTGCCGCAAATCGACAACGAAAGTTTATAAACACGTGGTGGACTGAAAATTTCTCAAAAAAGGCTTAAAAATAAAAATTTTGACACAACACTTATATCAACACACTCGTCTAAGCCTGCTGTAAAACACTACAATTGCCACAATTTGGGCCTAAACACAAGATTCGGTCAACACGTGGCAGACCTGAAATTGTTCAAAAAACGGCTTAAAATTAAGAGTTTTAATATAAAAGTTATATTAATTCATTTAACTAAACCTACTCTCAAACAGTATTCACGCTTCCTAAGGATAACTAACAGAACAAAAAAAGTTAGGCAACAGATGGTCGCACTTAGCCACGTGTCCACTCACTTCAATTATTAAAACTATTTTAATAATTCCTCGCACCTAACAATATTACTTTCATCCAAACCAAACTCGCTTTTTACTACTAAATTTTACAAAAAAAACACGCACCGAAAACATACGTCTACCATGCTTCTAACTCCAACCTAACTTCGCCATATGGAATCTCTCTCTTTTTCCTGTTTAGTCTCCGGAACCACGTAAGGTGTTACTTCAGAGGATGATTAAGGATGATATGTACGATTGTAAATGAAGTATAGTCTTGTACAGTCTCAGCTTGACCATTCCTTAGGTGTGTGGTTAATTGAAACCCGACCGCCAAATAATTTCGGAATCCACGATCTTGTATTCAAATCCGTATAAAATTAAATGTCTTTACTAGAATTTGAAACTTCGAAATCAGCTGATTTGCGATGACGAATTAACCACTTCATCAGACCGGTGGGCTCGTAAGTTTATCTGTTAGTTCTTTTCCTCACTCTCTGTGTGCGCGCGCATGTATGTAACTGTTATCACTTTTTTCTTTTTACGTAGTTTGTTACTTCGAAGAATTACATAGTCTTAACAACAAAACCGGCTTGGAGATAATATCCAGGCGGTGCAAATTATTAAAAATTTAACATATCGCTAAATTATCTCTCGGTGTTATCTTGCCAGGCGCTAAACTATCTCTGAATTGTAACAAATAAATACAAAATATTAGGTCCCTGTGGACTGGAGTATAGTAGTTCTGGAAATTCGCTTCGCGTTTTCGGGTCGCTGATATGAGAAAGATTAATATTATGACAGTTAGTTGCGAATAATCCAAACAAATAGTCGAAAACAGGCAGCTGCGGTATCTGAAGTACGGTTTTTGAAGGGAACGATAAATCTAAAATATGCCACGAAGTAGATAAAGACATTTTGTTACAGACAAGTACTGGTGGCCTGTAAAGTAATTTATATTCTTCGCTCGTAAGATCACACGTATTTGAAAAGCAGATATACGTATCGGCATATGTTCTTAACTCATCTGATTTAATACGATATATTTTACATTTTTATTGTTTTGTGCGCGTGGAATTTACGTATAAATAATTTAAAGATAAATTTGCGTAATAATATATAATCTACATTAACATAATTAGATATTTATCGAATAAAATAGAAATAAATTAATTCCGTGAAAACGGTAGGTAAAATTCTTATTTCGTTGTCGATCTCAGTTTTAGCGAAACATAACATTCTTACTTCAATATTTACCGAAGATGAAATATTCTTACGTAAGCAGCCGTTATATTTCGTCTTACTCTACGTCATCCAAACATATCTCCAATTCTTAGTTGTACTTCTGACTTCTCACACCCGTTTTCTTCTCCGAGTGTTATTCAAACGTAGAAAGTTTATCTTAAATTTAATTAAAACACCTTAGCGCTGAACAAGTACGAACAGATATCGATTAAGCACATAAACAAGGCTACATCAGACGATTCGTTTTAAAATATTAATTGAATTTATTCCCTTTACGAATCGTTAACCCGTATATACGCGATACTCTTATTAGAAAGACATGAGATGTAATTAGATAAATAAATAATTATTAATTAGATAAGCGCAAGTGTTTATCCGGACGAGGAAACAACACTAGTTTTGTTTATTTTGTGCTAGAAAGAGATAGATGTATGATTTTATCGCGTCTCAATCGTTATTATCATCTCAGATTTTCAAAATTTCTCAAAATAAATATATATATATATATATATATTTATATATGTAAAGTATATACTGTATATACGTAAAGTATATATATATATATATATACTTTACGTATATACAGGTTGATTCAGAAGGAGATGGCAATACTTTGATAAGTACTCATTCTAGAGGCTAAATATAAGAAAAAACTTCGTATAAACATAGGTCCGAAAACGCTGTGATAGCGAGTTATACAGGTTGAAAGATTTCGCCCGAGTTTCAGTTCCTCCGGATAAATTAAGGCTTTCTGAAATTTGGGAAGGTTAATTAAGGGGCAAATTCAATTTTTTCTTACGGTTTTTGAGCTGGGAAATCGAAAAAATAGGTCCCACAACTGTATCTCTCTTAGTTTCTAAGATATCCCGTGTAAAACGCCAAAAATAGGGTCAAAAACATATTTTTTTTACGTTTGACGTACAATAACGTTGTTAAATTGGCAATAAATCATACATTTTTTTAAACATAAATTGTAGAGAATTTAATTATAAGAAGATTGATGTAAAAAAATGTCAACAGAAAACCAATAAAATTTAAAATAGTCGACTTTTATTAGATAAATTTCTCTAATATCAGATAATTTCTCCCTGTGACACGATGTTGTAGTATGAAAGAACCAATTAATTGGTCGTCTATGATACCGCACCAAACATTCACTGAAAATCGTTGCTGGAAATTTGTTTCCGCTGTAGCATGTGGGTTTTCTTCAGACCACCGATGCGCATTCTGGGTGTTATTTATTCCGTTACGAGGGAAAGTAGCTTCATCCGAAAATAGTATAAATGGAATTGCTCGTCGATTCCTATTAACCCATTGACAAAACTGCAGCCGGCTGGCGTAGTCACCAGGCTGGAGATGTTGCACTTTCTGAATACGAAAAGGATGCAATCTATTATTATTTAATGTCCTCCATACTCTACTTTGTGAAATATTGAACCGTGTTGCAATTAATCGTGTGCTCGTTGCCGGACTACGTTGAACCATCTGCAGAATGTTTTCACGTTCGTCAGCATGATTTGCTTGTTCAGATGAAATATGAGCGGTGGGAAGTGTACCGTTCTCACGAAGATTATTTAAAATTCTAATAAATACTTTAAGATTTGGTACAACACGACCAGGATACCTATGTCGATATTCCGTAACCGCTGCCGCAGCACTTCCATTGCAAAATCCATAGATGAAAATCACGTCGGCATATTCGGCATTAGTGAAGATACGCGGCGTTTTTCAAAGCAATACTAAACAGAATTTCACTTTCTTTAACAGACTTGATTTTTATTTACTGTAAAATGAATACAAAATTACACTTCTTAACAGTTTCCTGAAATTTTTACGATAAGAATTCGACGTAATACTGAAAACACGATTGATCAGAGAAAGTTTATTTAATACATTACCACAATTAACTGACAACAATGAATAGTATTTAAACAAATTGTAATGAAAAAATCAGTATTGCCAACTTGTTTTCCGTAGGTCTAAAATTATTGTACCTACTAGACACATCTGTTTTCTTTTTTTGTAACATTTTCTTCTAAGTTTTCGTCGGTTTTGTTGTTAATGTTTAAAATGTTTAAAATTTTATTTGTTTTCTGTTGGTATTATTTACATAAATCTTCTTATAATTAAATTCTCTACAATTTATGTTTAAAAAATGTATGATTTATCGTCAATTTAACAACGTTATTGTACGTCAAACTTAAAAAAATGTGTTTTTTGACCCTATTTTTGGTGTTTTACACGGGATATCTTAGAAGCTAAGAGATATACAGTTCTGAGACCTATTTTTTTCAATTTCCCAGCTCAGAAACCATAAGAAACAATCGAATTTACCCCTTAATTGACCTTCCCAGAATTTGAGAAAGCCTTTTCTCAAATTACCCGGAGGTAACTGAAACTCGGGCGAAATGTTTCACCCAGTATAACTCGCTAACGAAGCGTTTTCGGACCTATGTTTATATGAACTTTTTTCTTATTTTTAGCCTCTAGAATGAGGTGTGTCAAAGTATTTCCCTATCCTCCTGAATCACCCTGTTGTATAATATACATTAAAATTAATCTAATTGATGCGTTACCCGGACGGTACTCATCATATAAAATCCTGATTTGTTTATCTTATTATAATTTCTACGTCAGGAATCTAGAAAGAAAATTTACTATAATAACGGTTGAAAAGAAATTTATTTATGAAATACAAGAAGTTTTATTAGAATTTTTTAATTGTGTAATTTACGTCTGTTACAACATAATTTACAAAAATAATGAATCTTATTTTCTCATCTCCGCGAGGCAAAACGTTTTCGAAAAAGACATGATAAGGCTAAGTTGTTCGGATAAAATAACAGTCATGCTGTTATTATTATTTTGAGAATTTGTGGACGTCAGTGTTTGTGATAAGTAAATAGGATTATTATCTAGGTTTACGATCACAACCTATATCTGATTGTATGAAGTAACTCTAAGTATTCTTGACAGAAAATATCTTGCTTAGTACTGCTTTTTACAAAATCATTTAGGCTGTCTAATTTAATTTAAAAAATAGGTCGATGTAAATTAGTACTGTTATTTTTCTAAAAGTATAAAATGAAGATTATTTCAACTAATTTTTAGTTTAAAAATGATCTTTTTTTCATTGTATTATCCAGATGGACAACTAATTTTAAATTTTACAATATTAAAAAGTAACAGCAATTCAAAATAGAAAATAAAATTAAAAAAAGAAAAGAGTTCCAATTTTTTCTGTCTGACAAAAAACATTAAGCAATCCTTTTTTATAACTTGACAGATCTTTATCTCAAATACCGCTGTAGGGTTTTTAAATATTAATAATATCAGAATACAATGACGAGAAATATTAAAATGTCCAGTAAAAACATTTGTACCCACCGGGTTGGTCTAGTGGTGAACGCGTCTTTCCAAATCAGCTGATTTGCAAGTCGAGAGTTTCAGCGTTCAAATCCTAGTAAGGCCAGTTACATTTACACGGATTTGAATACTAGAGTGGATACCGGTGTTCTTTGGTGGTTGGGTTTCAATTAACCGCACATCTCAGGAACGGTCGAACTGAGAATGTACAAACAAGTCTACACTTCATTTGCACTCATACATATCATCTGAAGTATTATCTAAACGGTAGTTACCGGAGACTAAACAGGAAAAAGTAAAGAAATTTGAGTCCGATTTGACCACGGCGATCAACTTATGTTTGTACGTAAAGCATTATGTATTATTAAAAGTACAATTGGCAAAAAATTCTTATTAAAAGTTTAAGCCAAATCAACTCCCTAGACAATTTTTTTTTTTATTATCAATTTTGTACTGTATTTAGAAAATAATAGCTGAAAAAAATCAAAATATTCAATAAAAATATTTCCTTTAAACTTGACAGCTATCACTCTAAATATAAAAAAGGATGGTGCGTGTGTTTGTTTGTTGCATGCGCTCGCATTTTTAGTTCCACGTACGAAGTAAAGGAAGTATTGTGATCGGGAAAAATGTTTGTTTTCATATTTCAACGGAAATATACATTTTGATCATCCCTGAATCCATTTTTGACTAGTTTCGGTCGTGACGTCTGTACGTACGTATGTATGTCTGTATGTGTGTCGCATAACTCAAAAACGATTAGCCTGAGGATGTTGAAATTTTGGATTTAGTACTGTTGTAACATTTAGTTGTGCACCTTCCTTTTTGATTGCAATCAAAATTTTAATTAATGAATTGTTGGGATTTTAAATGGAAGGCACATCGGTTCGAATCAGACTTCATCTCCTTTTCTTTTTTTAATTTAAATATATTAACCCGTGATTGTAAAAAAATGTTCACAATAAATAATAATTCAATGATAAATTTTTTTTTTTAATAACAATTATAATTACAATCGGCTCTCCTGCAGAGCCATAAGTAAGTTTCCTGACAAAAGCACGTGATAAGAAGGTCCTTAAGGAACCCCCAAAATAAATAATACACAATAAACAGTTGTAAGCAAACTTAAAGTCCAATATGAAATTTCAAGTTCAGTCGTAAATCACAAACCGTTAATTTCAGTCCACAAAGCAAACATTAATAACAAATAAAAAAGAAAAAGAAAGAGAAGTAACAAGAAATTAGATACGACACAACTAAACTTGACGGTGTTAGATTCCAAATTGTTACGCCGACCCTATAAGTCGAGTACTTGGGTTCGTTTCAACCGTCGGACGTCTCTGCTGTTATCGAGTAGATTAATTGCAAAGTGGTTTACATGATTCTCAAGTCTCAATAAAAAAAATGAAAAAAAAATATTATGTACTTTTAAAAATGTGTACGTGTAATTTAATAGGTTTATATGTATTAATATTTATTTATAGTATTTATATGTATTTATAGGTTAATATTAATTAAAATTTGTAATATAGTCTTATTTTTTTAATTTTCTTAGCAAATTCTTATAAAAAATTGTATATTTATTTTTAAAAAATATAATTTTATTTAAATATTTGACAGAAAAATAAAATACTTTTTTGAATTGTATTCAATTTAAAGTGATAGTCGAAAATTTTTTTCACTTGTGCGTAATACGCACAAGATTTCAGGTGTGTCGTATAAATAAATATTAATAACAATTAAAAAAATCCGTTTAGTGAATTCCTATATACCGGTTGCAAATATTAATTTTGACCTTACGGTGTAGAATAATCAGTTTTTATTATTGGATTATTTGGTAAACAATTTATTTAAAGAGTAATCAAGGGACTTTTACTCTAACCTAATATTTGAAGTAAGATTGTTGAATTAATAAAATATTTGATGTTAATAAAAAGTAATATTTTAGCGATTGTAAAACTGCCCACTTTTATTAAAGAATCGGAGAATCGTATCTCACTTTCAAATGAAATAAGTTTAAATAAAGTGCAGAAAAAATGTGTATATGTAATTTAATAGAGTAGGAAGTTAGGTGGTGTCCACGTCATATTTTTATTTTAGCTATTATTGGTGCAGTTGGACCAACGGTGGTGCGCCTGGCGACTGCGCACAGCGTACGAACGATTAATTCCTTCAACAATTTATACTTCTTGATACGAACGGTTTATCTGAAATTAAATTTGTGATTGGGGATAAAAAAGAAAAACACTGGGATTACAGCTGTGTTAAAAACATCACAATTCAAGCAACAGCTAAAAACGTTCAGGATTCTGAAGCTTTTTGTTGTTAGTAGGCCAAATTAATGAATATTGTTTAGTTACAATCGGCAAAAATATTTAACAAAATCATGTGTAATGAAACATAAACCCTGTAATGTTTTCGCGGCGGGCCGTAAGCCCGTCTTTTCCCCAGTTTTGTATACATCTTTTAATAATAGCCACACCCTGAAAAAGAAACATCAGAAATTATAAAAATTTCAAAAAGTTATTTAAATTCTGTTCCGTTCCATGTTGAGCCGATCGGTGCTGCACTCTAGCATCTACTAGTGCTGGCCGACGAGTTAATCTAATATGACCGTTCTACTTAACAGTGCGGTCGTGTTTTCGTTTCGGTCCAACGGGACTCATAGTTTCTAGATAATGTTCAAATTCAATTATGACTAATCCGTCAAATATTCTTAAGTTTAATGTAACTATTGCAATTCAATCAAAACGTCAAGGGTGACAAGAAATTAAATATAACGATTCAAGAAGAACACAGCGTTGCTTCATTTCATCATCTACCATCTAATCAAAAATAGTCCACACTAGCTCTAAGTTCTACCAAATTCTTAAGTTTAGCCATACCGTAATCCCTTTTCAAAAGAAATCACATGTCATCTATATTATATATTAAATACAGTTGTGGGGGTTTCAATCTTGAAAATTACCGTTTTAAAAAATATATATTTTAACTACTGATTCCATCCAATCTCCATGTTTTTTGGGACTTAAAAATCGATTTAATTATTTCAA
The DNA here is from genome assembly GCF_047948215.1 of Lycorma delicatula. Lineage (NCBI taxonomy): Eukaryota > Metazoa > Arthropoda > Insecta > Hemiptera > Fulgoridae > Lycorma > Lycorma delicatula. Next base: position 74,688,715 of record NC_134466.1, on the reverse strand, counting down.
CAAGTTGGTCCGATTCACTGCGATTTTAATCTTCTAAGGTAAGAAATTAGTTTCGAAAAAACAAAAAAATTTTTAACCGAGATCTCTTTTGTCCGATGAGGTCGAAAATAAGGCCAAAGCTGGGAAATATATTATATTACGTTATCCCAGTCCTGATTGATCTCGCGGTTCCACGACTTGCGTCAATAGTCTCCTCAGCCTCTCTCTTTATTTTGCCACCTCCATCCGGTCCTTACCAAAATCCTCCCTGATACCATAATACCATCTACGTCTAGATCCTCCTCTTCTACGTCACCCATCTTCACTATGGATTATCACTCCGGAAATATACAGCCAAATTTCCATTTAATGTTAAATATTCCTCAGTCACTAAATTCGATCGATTTAAAACTTTCGAATTTGTAATATTTTAATTAGCACTTTCATCTAATTAAAATTCATTTTCTACGATCGTTAAACAAAAACTTAAAAACTCAAAACGTTAAAAAGTACTCTGCTTTTTTTACGGTCAGTGATCTATCCGTAAACAGAAATTTTTTGAGCAATTTTCGAGGAATTTATGCTGGGTAGAATTCGGAGATATTAACCAAAATAAAGACCAACACATTTGCGTACTTATATTTCGGAAATTTTTATAACCTTTTTTTATGTTCTTTGAAATAAGGGGTCCTTCAAATGTCCACATTTGCAAACCCCGATACAAATTATTTGCTATGCTGTTACAACCGGTTAAGTAAAAATAATTTAATAAGAATGCCTGACCCACCGGGTCGGTGTAGCGGTTAACGCGTCTTCTCAAATCAGCTGATTAGGAAGTCGAGAGTTACAGCGTTCAAGTCCTAGTAAAGTCAGTTATTTTTACACGGATTTGAATACTAGATCGCGGATACCGGTGTTCTTTGGCGGTCGGGTTTCAATTAACCGCACATCTCGGGTACGGTCGAACCGAGAATGTACAAGACTACACTTCATTCACACTCATACATATCATTCTCATTCATCCTCTGAAGTATTATCTAAACGGCAGTTACCGGAGGCTAAACAGGAAAAAGAAAATAAGAATGTCTGAAATGAAATGAACATATTCCTTTGACGTTTTACATTTTGAAACTGCTCGAATATCTTTTGACTTTTGTTGAAAAAATATAAATTTTGATTTATGTAATAAGCGATTCAATATTGTACAGTACTTTGGGAAGTGATTTTGGACATTAATAAAAGCTTTAGCATTCCTTTAAATATTTCTTAAAAACGTTTGGTTTTCAAGTTCGTTAGCTAAATATATCACGATGATTTTTGCTACAAAGGTAAAATAACGCCGAGTTAAAATTCTTATATTTTCAAATAACGTGATAAATTTAAGATTTTTAAGTTTTTTTTTTTAGGAATAAAAATTGTATAAAACACGTTCCCCATCAGTATTTGAAATTCCCGATACCAAAAAAATGCGAATTTTAAAAAGACACTTTTCGTTATGAAAACTTTCTGTTTAATAAAAAATTGAATTTATTTAAAACTAGCCGCTCGGCCCGGCTTCGCCGGACCTCCCAGCCAGGCCTCGCTTCGCTCGGCGCTTTGGTTTTCCAGGTTTCCAAAGTTCTTTTTTCAACTGGAAAATTTTTGACGTTATCAACTTTACTCCAACTTAAGAGCCTAATGTTTTTAGAAAAGATTTCATACAATTTAGTTACGATATTCCGAGAATTGAATTCTTCTCCGACGATGACAACTCCATCATCAGTTGTTGGAGCGTTATATCGTCTTCGATGTTCTCCTACAGCTACTCTATCCGCTCTAATCACTATTTTGTACTCGTCGGTTGGCATTTTTTCTAGTGATGTTTTGAATATTTTAATCGGCTCATTGTGTTCATCAAATAAGTTTTGCAAATCGACAACGATTTGACGGCGAAGGCCAACATTGTTGCACCAACGCTGATTAACTTGGTCATCAGCGGTGACCGTAAAGTAAATTTGCAGAAACGTATGGCCTTCGTTTGGTAGAGGCAATAATGACCCCACGCGAAGGTAAATTTGTCTCTGCACTTTGAATATAAGCGTATAATTTTCGAGGACAATAGCTTCTGCTCCGAATGACGTCATTTGAAAACATGAATTGTATTTGCAAATGTTTCTTAAAAAGTGCCTCGATTCACTTGTGGTTCGTGATAGAAGCGACAATAGAGGCTCAGGTGGCAAACCAATGTCGGGCAATTTAACTTTTCCGCTTGCGCAGCAGATTCCTTGCGATTCGTTTTTGAATGTAAGAGCAGAACAATACGGGCACTCGCTGTCCATTTTTCCATTTGCGACACTTGAATAAGCGGAATAATCATAGTCGGCATCGTAATGACAGGCGCATTCTTTCAATTCAATGCCTGACGCCCGCCTAGATTGAGCAGCTCGTGATCGTGTCAACCGTAGTCGCTTCTCTCGTTCTGCCACTGTTTCTGTTAATCGGGCTTTAGCTGCGCGAGTTCCGACGCCTTCTAATCGCATTTCCCGTTGCTCAGTTGTTTCAGTCGAGCGGGACTGGGCTGTGTGTATTCGGTCGCTTTCCAATCTTGACTGTCTTTCGTCTTCAGTCTCTGCCGCACTAACGGTTTTCATAATACGTGCTTTTTTTGTATTTCTCCCAGTCGAAGAATGTTTTTAGGCACGGTATGATGTTTTGAAAAAATATCACTGAATTTAAAAGATTGCAGTTAAATACTTTAAACAATTTAAATTAGTAACACACATGATAAAAATTCAGCTGCACACACACACAGCTGCAAAAGCAGCTGTTTATTTATGTTTTTAAACAGCCGTAAAAAATTGTAAATGAATGAATCGTAAAAATTACATATGCATGTGCGCTAAATCAATTGAAACTTAGGAATAACCGTACGTTAAAACTTCAACTCTTTTCAAAATTAATCGATTGAATGTTGAAAAAAAATTAAATTAATTAAATTAAATTAATCTAATTAATTAAAATAATTAGCTAAAAATTAAATTTTTTTTTAATATTATTAAAGTCATTTTGAAAATTAAATAAGCTTTAAGGAAGAAATAAAGTGTTTTAAATTTCGTTGTAAAATTTCGTTATGTCGGAGGTCCAAAAAAATTAGCCTATGTTCACCGCAGGGCTTCAAAGTGTAGGTGTGCAAAGTTTTAGACATATCTGTCCGGTAGATCCCGAGTTAAGTTGGAACAGACAGACAAACAAACATTGATTTTTATATAAATAGATTTAAATAAAATTAAAAAATATAAAATAAAATACTACTAAAAAAAGCACAATAAAATTTATTTCAAAAAACCTTACAAATAATTATGAAAAATCATTCTAATTTTTAAAAGTTTTTTAAGTCGGTTTTATTTATTTATCATTGTACAAATTTATTTTGTAGAATTAAAACCCCGTTTAGAATATCAGAATATTCAGAAATTGAATATAAGTTAAGTCAATGCAATTATCTTGTTCGTGGTGAGAGGTGTCAAGCCCAAACCTTCGTTAACCACCTAACTTTATGACCGAATCCATTTACTGTATAGATAATTTTGAGGTTAGGTTAAAATACATTTAAATACGAATTCTGTACAGTTGGAAAGACCAGATCAATATTTTTAATCAAAATATCAAAAGCAGAACAAAGAAACTCATTTTAACGTGTTACTTGACCAACCGTAGTTATCACAGACAGACTATATAAACTGAATGGGTTTAACTGATAAAACAAGACCCTTTCTATACTTTGACTTTTCTTATCGAAAATGTACTGTATGCGACGTTTTATTCAGCCACAATATTTGGTTACTAAGTTTATTTATAACGTGTAAAAAAACCTGCGAGTCAAAACCTTTTTTTTACGTACTGCAGGTAGATAAATATTGGATGGAAGTAATTACTGCTCGTTTTGGAAATGTAAGCTTCGATTATCCAGTTATTGTAAAGAAATTAACAAAGCATCTAGTTGTAGATAATAGAAACCCAAAATAAATATAGCTTTATTAAATTGAAGGAATATTTATTGATACAAACTTTTTTAAAAACATCAAATTATTTTCTTCACATTTTTTCACAACGTTTTTAACAAAACAAATATTTTATTGTATTATATTGCAACCGTCTTAAGCGGATTAAAAGAAATTAATCTGGTATTTTTATCAAAGACAAGAACGAAATTTAAACGAACTGTAAAAAGCAACCAGAAAATATAGGAAATTGTACATGGTCTCGTGACAGTAATTGTTGCATCAGCTGCACTTTATAAGCATGTGTTTCAAGGTCTACTTTCAAAATACGATGTAGGTTTCAGATGACAAAAAGGTTTAAACGATTTGGAATTGAGAAACCTGAGTTTTCAAGAATAATATTTTCAATTGACCTGCACTATGTTGACGGGATTGCGTGTTTACCTCGGTAACTTTGTCAGTTTTCTCAAATTTAGTAATTAGTTTCACAATTTCTCTATGAAACCGTGGTGTTTAACTTTATGAACTGTCTCAAGAAATGTTTATCGTATTTATAGCGAGTTTTCTTTACGTTTTGGAGAGTAAATCGTTCCATTTTCAGTTCATATTGTTTTTAAACAGCAACAGTAATAATTGAATAACAGAAGAAAGAAGTCGTAATAAGAAAGGACTCCGATAAGGATGTTCCCTATCCCCGTTAAATTTTAATCTTTACATGGAAATAGCATATAATGATGTTAAACAAAATTTAAATTCGGGGTAACAGTACAAGGTGAAAAGATAAAGATGATACGATTTGCTGATGATATAGTAATTCTAGCTGAGAGTAAAAAAGATTTAGAAGGAACAATGAACAGCATGGATGAGGTCCTACGCAAGAACTACCTCATGAAAATAAACAAGAAAAACGAAAGTACTGAAATGTAGTAGAAATAACGAAGATGGACCACTGAATGTGAAAATAGGAGGAGAAAAGATTATGGAGGTGGAAGAATTTTTTTATTTTGGAAGTAGAATTACTAAAGATGACGAAGCAGGAGCGATATAAAATGCCGAATAGGACGGGGGAAACGAGCCTTCAGTCAGAAATATAATTTGTTTACATCAAAAATAAATTTAAATGTCAGGAAACAATTTTTGAAAGTATGTGTTTGGAGTGTAACTTTATATGTAACTAAGAAGAAAAGATTAGAAGCTTTTGAAATGAGTTGCTATAGGAAAATGTTAAAAGTCAGACGGGTGGATAAAGTGGCAAATGAGGAGGTATTGCGGCAAATAGATGAAGAAAGAAGCATTTGGAAAAATATAGTTAAAAGAAGAGACAGACTTATAGGCCACATACTAAGGCATCCTGGAATAGTCGCTTTAATATTGGAAGGACAGGTAGAAGGAAAAAATTGTGAATATCCACGTTTGGAATATGTAAAACAAATTTTTAGGGATATAGGATATAGGGGGTATACCGAAATGAAACGACTGGCACTAGATAGGTAACCTTGGAGAGCTGCATCAAACCAGTGAAATGACTGAAGACAAAAAAAAAATTGTTTTTAAATTAAATCTTTTTTTTTTTTACTTAGCATATGTTAATAAATAACAATTACATGTATTGTTGTTAAAAAATACGTTGGAAATCAAAATAATTCTTCTAAAAGAATAGCCGTTATATATTTATTGATAGAAAAGAATTCCTCTCCTACAGACAGATCTCTAAGATGGCTGCAGTAGATAGAAGACCCAAAAAAAACAGGATAGGCGGACCCAGAGAATAGGAGTACTCGACTCTGGTTGGTCAAGGGCGAAAGAGCGGGAAAATCCAAGATGGCGGGTGGTGGAGCCTACAAGGAGTAGGGGAAATCCAAGATGGAAATCCTCGTTAATATACTACTAATAAATATTAAGTAAAATATAAAATATTTTTGTATTGTTCTTTCATATTAACTTTTGTATTATTATACTTTGTACAGGAACTTTGAAAATGAGTAACGACATGCATGTAGACTTTACACCTGATGGTACAAATGCAACATTCTGATTTCCATTTCGATTGATCACAGCGATGTCGATATCGTATTATTTTGTAATATCAATACTGTTTTATTTGATACAGTTAAATTTGGTTAGCTGATCGGTGTAGTTTTATAAATTAATTTTACTATTACATTTATAACACGAAATGATGATTTATGTTTTTATAATCCTGAGCAATACAATTTTGATTTTTACTTTGGTTGTCATTTTATTTTAATACGTATAAATAACGAGTTGTGTTAAAAGATGGTACTTACGTATTAACGCCACCGCAGCTACAGCTTTATTTAAAAACAAAGTAGTCAATCGGATTTCGGTGGAAAATGAACAGCCTCTTTTTTAATTTTAATAAATGGTTATTTATATTTATTTATTTTATAAATATAATTTAACCAAACTTAACCTACGCTCGCTAATCTTGACTAATTAACACCGTAATTTTATTAAATAAATATAATAAATTCAGTAATTATTGCAATTATATATTATTTTATTAATCAAAACACTCCTGTTAATTAGTCAAGGTTAGCGAGCGAAGCGAGCGTAGGGTTAATTTTGGTTAAATTATATTTATAAAATAAATGGTTATTTATATAACCATTTATTAAAATTAATAAATAGACTGTTTTGAATCTATGTTAAACTCTATATCGGCTCATTTTCCACCGAAATACTACTTTGTTTTTAAATAAAGCTGTAGCTGCGGTGGCGTTAATACGTAAGTCCTAAAAGATTTTTGAAATGAACAAATCGTTTACATAAGTCTTTTACTTAAAATTTAAAACTAGGTTACAATTTTTAGTTGAAACTACGTAATTCATCATCAGCAGAAACTACGGAAAATGTTAAAAACGGTAAAATTAAATTAAAAAATAAAACAAAAACAAAGAAATAATAATAATAAATATTAATTGAAAAATTAATGGTTGTTTTGAAACATATCGATAGAAAGCACAAATCTACTTTAAATTTTAGAGGTTTAAAATCATCCAATTCAGACCGCCTGCAGTGACTTAAGTATGTTTTTTACGTGACGAGTCTTTATGTTTTTTCCGGTGAGTCAATGTGGCGTGAGCCGCATTGTCGGACCGTGTGGGAGTTACTTGACTCCGTTGCTTTGTTCAACCGGCATCAGTAGTTCAAGGAATATAAGACTCCTACCGCTTGCTGTAGTGAGCTACACTCGAGAAATGGCTGGCCGTCGGTCAAATATAGCTTCAAGCGCTATAATATGGTGGACTGGTACTTTTTGGCATCGTTCAACGACTTAGGCGTTGCAAAAAATTATTGTCCTTGACAGAATAAATTTTAATTTATTGACAAGTCATATATTTTATTACGTAGACAGGGTGCGCCTACCGTTTTAGTAATATATGACAAGCCAGCGGTGTAGGGCACCGCGCTTATTCCGCTCACGCAATTAGGTAAGCTCTAGGAGTTAATTCGGATATCGGTCGCTAAACCGTTTGAGGCACAGTAGCCGTTTGTGACACGGACATTGGGTCTTATGTTTTAGAGCGGCCGAATCAGGTGGTCGTGGGAGAAATGCGAGACAAACCGATCGGTCTGTGCATGTTGTGGAGATGAAGGAAATCAGCGTTAGGGGTGCCCTAAGAGGTCTGAAGGTCCTATTTGCATTAATCGCAAGCGTTATCGCAAGGACCGTAATAAGCAATCTGTGAACAGCAAGGAATGTCCATGTTATCAACATATTCTGTAATTCGATAGGTATAGGTGGTTTGTTTCGTTCGGTGAACTCATGTAGCGCATACATTGTTAAGGTAGGTTGCTTGGTGAGGTTGCTCTTTGTAGGAATTTGGATGTTGTTTTATTGCATCATCCCGATATTGTGTCTGGTGGTCTGTAAGGTTTCTCTCGTTGGAAAATGTATTATGGTTGTAATAGAATGGCCGCTTTTCTGTGCAGAAGAGAGTTACACTGTGTTTTACTTCGACAGTTCTCTAATGAGCATCATGTTGTCCTTCGTTTGGATATTCCGATGTTGCAATTTTATGCTGCGAGTTCATATTTTCAGCACGGTGATCCTGCTGATCACCATCTTGAGGTTTGGGATAGGATCATTAGGAGAAATTTCAGTTGAAGAGGTACCTTCATTACGTTGCAGAAAAGGCTTGTAGTGCCGTTTTTGGAATCTGATGTGCGATCAATCCGAATTGGGATCTCAATTTTAGAACCCTAAGCATCCTGTACAAGAACGTGTACGAAGCAATTATGTTATACGCTGCACCAGTTTGGGTTGATAAGATGAAATTCCGTATTAGGATGAAATTCCAACGGCTATTACTCTTGACGGTAACGAGTAGCCCCCGGTTGGTTTCACGGAAAGCGGTCTGGTGATTGCGAGATTGAAACCGGTTGATATTCCAGTTCTCGAGAGACAGGAGCGATATGTTGCTAGGTGACTTCTGTAAAAATTCGGGATATCGAGAAACACGGTTATGATATATGGCAGGCTAGATTCGATGAGGCTATTGATGAGCGATATACGATCACTTCTCAGATATTAGAAGCCTGTGAGGCGCCTCATGGGTTTCCCCTAACAAGTACGTAACTCGGTTTCTTACCGGTCACCGTGGCTTCAAGGGTAGACCTACTGGGTTCGGCCTGATGGATTCGGGTATGTGCCGCACTGTGAGGTGCAGGACGATGCGTTCCACGTGTTATTTGAGTGCATCAAATACGATCTGCAGCGCACCGCAGTAATTTATCGACTGAATAATGTCGGAGCAACGTTTGCCATCAGTTAAAAGTGGAAGGACCGGTCTGAATGGTCTGCGGTTACAGAATTTCTGCACTATTCGGCTTGGGAACGGATTGCGGAGGGAATTTAGGGTGTCGCTTGATCTTCTTCCTGCGTACTTTGTTTTGTTTCGATTTCTTTTTAATGTTGCTTTTGTTCTGTTAGCGTTACATCTGTTTTAGTTGTTTTGTTTTGTTAATAAGTTTTATTTTTGTGTTTTTGTTTCAATGATTTTCCGCGTTTGCGTCACATGTGAACTAACTTTACCATTCGGATAGGTAGGTATTCAATCCTTTCGACGACTATAGTTTTCAGTCTTGTTTGAGTCTAGAGATGTGTTCTGTTATTTTTAGTTATCGGTACATCGGTGGCATCCTGGGCCGAGGCGACTGACAGATGTCATTTGTCGAGGTTTAAAAGATGACCTCCGGTAAAGCCCATCAGGGCTAGCTACGGAGGGGCTGGTTGGAGGGTGTCTTCCCGTAGGGTATCAAGTACTTCCGAACAATATTGAATATAAATGAAGGAAAATATATGAAGCGTTGTTTGGGAGAATTTTATTAGTATAGTTTTTGTTAAATGGAAACCGATTTTTTTTTATTTATTGGTGAAATAATAAGATTAATTTCATTCGAACACAAACATAGAATGTCGCAATCCAGCATAGTAACTAAAACAACCGATTGCAGAAATGACAAAATATAAAATATAGTTCTCTAGAATAGATGAAATTTCTCTGCACTGTTTCAATAAACAAAACTAGGAAAAAATATTTAAATAAGATAATTAAAAATTACTAAAGAAGCGAAAAATTAAAGGAACGAAAAAACGAGTCTATATTGTCAGACATGATGAAAGGAAGAAGTTACTTACTTTTATTTACGACTAACTTAATATATCCTAATTTGTTTACGTACAAACATGTTTGTTATATTAATGAAGTGAGTTACACTCAAGTTTGAAATAGAGGCCAACTTTTTATTGTTCTATGCAATAAGTTATAAAGTTAGTGCGATAGTTGGTTGCCAAACTATATAGCAGTTTACTTTTTCTTCTTCCCCTTTCACATTTTAATGCGGCACCTATTAGTAACTTTCTTATAAAACCCGATAACTTTAAAATACTTTACTTTTAGTTCTAGTGTTTACCTAACATTTAACGCCTAATTTAATTACTTTTCTTATCTTCTAACAAAAAAAAAAGTTATTTTTCTTCTCAATTTTGACTAGAAAATAGAGATCCTTCGAGAGTAATTTGACTATATTCGTTAGTCTGGTAATTTCCCCCAATATCTTAAATATACATCCGAACCGAACTGTACAGTTAAATCGAACAGCCCGATCGTTAAACCAGTAATAAATAATTTGGGAGAGAAATAATTAAAAATAAAAATAAAAAATACCTGATTAATACAATTAATTTTTTCATCAACAAAATCTAAAGCATATATATTATATAAATATACGTAACGAGAAATTATAAATAAATACAATTAATAAAGTTTTAAATTTAAGAAATCTTTTTTTATTTTTTAGATATTTTTCGTTCACCGATAACATTTTTGTAAAACGTATAAACATCTAAGTTCGAACACGATACGGGATTAAATATTTAATATTGAAAATTAGAATGGCCGTAGCTACCTGTCACTTTGTAATTGCCTCTTTGGCTTTCCCTAACACTAGTAAAGGAAAACTGTTCTTAGCACCGGCTGAAATATCAGTTTTCCTCACGAACAAATGCTCAGACAAAAATGATATTAAATCCAAACAAAAGCCAAATATTTGCATAATAATCACTAAAAATATATCATAATAACTCTTTTGGACGTTTTGGGTTGATGTTAATACGGTGAAATCAAATAATAAAATTCTGGATCGTTACTGAGAAGATATTCTGATAATAGACTAAAAATTTATTTACAGACAACATTATTCGACTTAATACAATGGATCGATAAATTAAAACATTTACTAAGAAATACGAGCAAAAACTTAACGATTAAATAATAATTTAGCGCTAAATTTTTTGAATAACAATGATAATTTATTTAAATTCAATGTGTTACACCTACCTGACAAAGTTTAATAAATTCACCTTATATGTTTCTATGTTTGAAGATTGATCACTAGATCGGTAATGTTTTCACTTAGTAGCTTTATTTTTAATTACATATTATTCTGTGTATTTTTTGTTAAGAGTAGATTGTAATTTTATTGGTTGTAGCAAAAAGATTAAGCATTTCCTTACAGAACTCGATTTGTTAAATTTTATATAAAGTGAACAAGATCTGTTGTTGACAGAACTACTCACAGTGTGTGTGTGGGGGGTGTATGTGTGTGTCTGTGTGTGTGTGTGTGTGTTAGTTTCAATATTTGAATCGTTTTGCAGATACGGAAGTTAATTTAAATCTGTATATTACAATTATCAAAATAAAGCTATCTAATGTATCTACGTGGTTCACAGACTAATAGACACAATCGAGTTATGTACAAACCCGATAATGTTCATAGTTTATTTAGATTATTTATATAATCCCATTTGATCTATTGGACAAATGTAGTTCGTTGCACGATTCCATTACCTAATCACAAACAATCAAAATGTCAAATTAGACTAATATATTACACATGTCGTAAAATAAATATTTTATTACAGTATACAGAACGAAAGAAAACTTATAATTTAAGTTATATTCTACGAATCGTCTGATGAAAATAAATGATTTTATACCGTCTTTATTTACTGTCTTATTCCAAAAGTTTCGGTCTATTTAAAGTAAACCTGTTTTAATTTCAGTATTTTTATCCTCTTTTCGCTCGGGCCGGATCGTGCAAGTTAATTAAAATATTACACAGCCCAGGGAAGTGTCCTTTACTTAACGGGCCTCCACGTCTCGGCCGGCCGGTCAGATCTCACTTTGCGCCCGCCTCAAACCCACAGAGTACCCGGCCCGGCTGTGCCGTCCCTGGGTCCCCGCTCCGGGAGCCGGGACTCGGTCTTTATGCCAGTGCCTCTAACGGATAAAACTCGAGTGGGGCATCCTCGCCGGGACTCGGTCTTTTTCCCTCGGGGGTGCGAGAGACCCCGTGTCTCATCGCTACCGTCCACTCGTACAAGCAAGTGCGAACGGCAGCTCCGCAGAGGGCTGTCTCTCATCCCCGAGTCCCCAGATCCTTCTCCTGAAGGACCCTCGCCACGAACCCTGCAATGGTATTAAAGCTCCGCAACATCGTAGCGGTGATGTTCTCGTTTCTTTTCGCAGTAATGTAATTTTAATAAAAATCGATCGTTGTTTTTTTATAAAATCATAGAATTAAAATAACTACTGAAAGTAAAGATCGATTATTAATACAGTGGAAAATGGCTGGCTATATTCTAATCGTCACAACCAAGTTAAATAGAGCGACTGGAATATTTTTTAATTAATTTCTAGATAATTTTACTTTTTCAAATCAGCTATACGTCAAATTTACCGATGCGTTTTTTAAATTTAAATTTCTTTTACAAAACTGTGTAATAGTGTAAAAAATCATTTTTGTACGATATCTGGATATTTAAATATAATTTATTTTGTAAAAAACCGTTTATTATGATATGAAATTTATTACGATTAAAGATAAAAGTTCGTATTTCATTATTTTTACGTTAATTTTATATATATATATATATATATATACATTTCGAAATTGTTTTGTTTGTTAACTTTATAAGGTCGGAAATTGTGTGTACACAAAAGAAGGTTTATAAAACTTGTTTTCCCGCGTCTTTCTGAAATTTAAAATTAAGTTTTCTTACTAACTTATTAAACAACTTAAGTGAGTTCTTTGTAAAATAATAACAGATTTACATAAAGCTATTGGAGTTTTAAAGCTGTTTAATGTCTCTTAACTTTGACTTACAGTAACGAATCGCAAATAAAACGAAAGAGTAACTCTTACAAGTTTTCCCTATAAGTGTTTAATGTGAGCGTCTTTAGTTTATTTAGTACAGATCTAGTCTACTTTTAAGACTACTTTAGTACACTTATTTATGTATTATCTACATATTTTATCGCGCATCGAGTTCCTACTTTAACCGGTCCATCTGGAATAATGGAACCGACAGCTATTTCAATTCTGTGCATCAAATAGGTAACTCGGTAGATAAAGGAGGAAGATACGCAAGATCCTCTAATAAAATCCCAAAAGAAAAAATCCCACGGGATCAGATCGGGTGACCTTGGAGACCACCGCAACAGTAACTGATATCGGATCCATACCGACCGATCTAACGTCGCGGAGAAGTCATTCAACCGATCCCGTACATTTACGACAGTGACAAAGCGTACTTCTTTGTTGCCAAATAGTTTCTTCTGGCCCGTCTTACAGTTAAGGAAAGAGCCGTGTACACAGTAAATCGAAAAAATCAACTCCTGTTAAGCTTGCTTTAGCGAAAAACAACTGCCCGTAAACTTTCCGTCGTGATATCGCACAGAAAATATTTAATTAGGGCAATCCCTTTTGCTTTGTAACGGTACACGGAGATTTTTGATCCACGACATTTTCCGTTGAAATTAAACGGGTAAACACAATACGGTAAAGAAAGTAGTCGCCTTTATGCTGCACAATTTCAGTCGCGAAGTCGGTAGGCAAAGCGTAGTAATTAAGCTTCAAAGCTTGTTACGGCTGGAAACGGTATGGACGCATGTGTAAGCGCTTCCTAAAAATATTTCAATGTAATCGTCGACATCGCTAGTTCGCTGTTGGCGTTCCTAAAAACGTTTTTAGGACTACGCAGGAAAGACTCTCTGACGCACTCCTGTCGTTAGTTCTATACGTCTGTTCCCTTTGCAGAAACATTCGGTTGATTTAATCGATTATACCACCGACGAATTTTATTGTCGGTCAGAGGATCGCAATTCACTTTTAACTGTAACTACAGATTCACATTTAACAAACTGCAAGACGCAGAAGGCTTTGTGTTCAGGAATCGCCATTTTTGCTTGTGGCTTTTAATCGGTTCAGCGCTGTGACTGTAATCATTCAGATAGAACTGGAAGTTTTATCGGGCCACAGTTTAAAAGAGGTTCATCCTGAATTTCATTTTCAAATGAATTCGAATTTTACGGGTTGGAAATTTTCGGAAAAAACCCCAACTCGTTTTTCCTCCTCCAGTGAGGTCGGCAGTATGAATTGACCAATCAATCTTATTTTCTTTACTTAAATTTAAATTACCGAACGTCTTTTTTTTAGTTATTTAATGTCACATCACCTTATCGGTATTAGCAACACCAACAGGATTACTTATATATAATTGCACTTATGTATATAATGCTGAAAATCCAAGTCCTTCCGATAATTAAGAAATATTTTTCTCTTTTTTAAGCGTTTTCTTGATCTTTTCTAGATAATTTTTTTGAGGTATCATTTTTTCCGTTCGGTAGTGTGAACGATCGGCAATAATGTGTTTCACCGATCGATAGACCTGGCGATATTCATGTAGATTCCGCATGTACGTGGCTGAATTTAACGCGTCCTATTCGCAATCGAGTTAAGATGATTTGTTTCCTGGGAAATGAGCGTGTTTGATCTGTTGCCGCTTTTCTCCAGCTATCGATTTAAAATGCAGTTGAACAAAAAAACAGAACTAACAAGAATCACGCAAAACCAAATATCAAAATACACAAATAACATCGAAAGACAGAGTTAACCCAGACCGACTTCCCTTTCCTGCGCTGCAGGTTGAACACCACACTTCCTCCCAAGTTGTTTCGTTCATTTAATGCTCGACTTCGGATTACGTATTTTACGATGGAATGGACGGTTTTGCAAACGGTTATGGTTCCAAAGCCGTACAGAGCAGTAAGTTTGTCGCCTGTGTAGTCGAAAATATTTGAGAATGTGTTGCTTTGCAGGATGCGGACTATTCTAGAAGAAGGTCAAATCATTCCTGATCGACAGTCCGGTTTCCGTAGTAGATATTTCACTACTGAGCAAACGCATAGGCTTATCGACAAGCGCCTCGAGGAGAAGAAGTACTGTTCGAGGACCTATCTAGACGAGCAGCAGGTCTTTGATAAGATGCGGCTGCTGGACCTACTATACAAATTAAAAACGTATCTCCCTCAACAGTATTACGTAGTTCTACGTAGCCGTCTGGACGGACAATATTTTCAGGTGAAGTACAATCAACAACTGTCTGTGTTCTTTGACGCTAAGTCGGACGTACCCCAAGGTTCAGTTACGGGTCCTGTTCTGTACTCCGACTTTACTCCAGACCTTCTCACTGTAAACATCACCGTCGTTTCTTTTACTTAAGACAAGGCTATTCTAACCGTTGATATGACCGTAACAGTAGCTTCGACTATTGTGCAATCTAGGTAGATCAAACCGACAGGTGGCTAGGAAAATAGAAAATAAGGGTTAACCAAGCGACGTCGAGTCATGTGACATTTTCCCCGAGAAGAGCAAGCTGTCAGCGGGTGAATCTAGATGGCATTTTAATCCCGCATACTAAAATCGTAAGGTATCTAGGCTTTCACCAGGATCATCGCCTAACATGGAAGGTTCATATACCGGAAAAGAGGAAGTAATTAAACGTCAAGCTTAAGGAAATGTACCGGTTGCCGGGAAGGAAGTCCCAGTTATCGTTATCCAAAAATCTGTTATTTTACTCAGAAATTTTGAAACCGATTTGGATTTATATAATTGAACTACGGAGAACAACATAACAGAACAACGTCGAGATTTTTCAGCGGTTTAAAAAAAAAATAGTTAGGTGTATCACATGGGCGCCGTAGTTTGCGAAAATCCATGAAAATTTGAGATTACACTGCGTCCGGGAAGAAGTAAAACACTTCACTCTTTGCTATGAACCGCGCTTTAACAATTACGTAAATCACTTGGCTATGTACCTTCTAGATAGTGGAGAGGACGTTGAAAGGCTTAGATGTGCTGGTTCTTAGGGACTCTGTATGATTTACAGTAACGCATGCACTGAGTGCTCTATTTTTGTTTTTTTTTGCGTACTCTGTATTTCGTTTTTCTTCCTCATCTCTTCCTTCTTTTTTAATTTTTGGTTATTCGTTTGATTTGTTATGTTATTGATGAACTTATTTCTCAAGTTTAAAGTGTATGAAGTTAAAATACTAGTTTGTAGTTATTGTGGAGTTCGGATGAGAACTTTCTTTCAATTATTTGTGTACGATAAAATTTATTTAAGATCTCTATAAGATGTAACCGATGGTATATAAAATTTTGAAAAAAATATTGTTATACATGTAAATTCAGATATGCAGTTGAAACACCACAATAATTTTCTTATCGGTTTTCTCGCTTATTTATTATTTTTGTTTTTTATTTATTATTGCTATTTGATTTTTTTACTAAATTTTTAAAGCGAAAAAATGTTTTTACAGGTGAGTACGAAGTTTTCATTAAAAACTCTATAAACCATCTCTTAAAGGTAAGTTAAAAACGATTTATCATATTAAATATCTACGTACATTATACATAATATATTATAAATATTTGTTCAAAGTTTATTTATTTATATTAGATATAAATAGCCGTTCTAAACGGATAAGATGAAAGCAAAAAAGAAAAAGTGTTATTCAAAAATGTTTAGTATAAGATAAGTCGGTAAATTATACGTTGTAGAGGTTGAAACAAATCATAGAACAGAGAGAAGCGAGCGACAGAATCCTTTGAAGATAACGCGGTCGGAGAGGGGAGAATTCGCTAATGCAGGAAGTTAATTTAATATAAAAATGAAATATCTAAGTTAACAACTTCAAAGGGAAAAGAAGATACGAAGCAGACAACAAAGAATACAGAGGTGTGTAAATATTTCATAATTAAACGTTAGCACAGAATAGTAAAAAAAATAAAACAAACAAAAATTATAAATATCGGTTCCTACCGTTCATTCTTGAACACAGATTCGCGTACGTTTAAGACGCGATGATATTTCAATGACATCGATCAGTTATTTAGTAAAAAGGTTAAGGTACTTAAAGGTAAATCCAAAAGTCTATCCAAAAGTCAAAACTGCTCTGTGCGAGAGAAGATGATGGAGAAGCTTGTATATACATACGGTTAATATTATGCATAGACGTCACCAAAGAGCGTTATGTAGGATGAGATTATCTACTTTGATGGGTTAGCCGACCTTTATTGGATTTAGAACCGTCTGCGTTAACTTTTTTCATCCCGCTTAAACATTTAATAAATCCGTTTTATAAAATACAAATTTTACGAACCGTGAAATGAGTATAGAGAAATTTGATTGAAAATTTGAACTGGAATTCCGTAAATTGGCAAATAACTTAAAATCCTTTCAGGCAGGCATCGTCTTGACCGACTAAACTAACAACAGCTTTTTTATTTTCTGATTAAACTACATTTAAAGTCGACGGAATCGATTATCCTCATAGTTCTTGAGTACGGGCTTAGAATATACATACGAATCGGTGGAATTCGTGCGCAATTGTCCGAAAGTGAATGTCGTGTGTTATCGTGCGTAATCGAATTTTTTGACTATTTCTTTTTTCCACGAGCATACTATTAGAGGAATAATGTACTCGTACACGTTAGAGAACGTTCTCGTTTCCACGCGGAAACTTTCAAGATGAATAATCCACATCGCGCTGAAATTGTGCGGACTGGACTCAACGATATGTTCCCAGAAGTACGAGTAGGAAGACAATCTCCCTTCGCTCGGCCACCACGCGATATCTCGATTTGACACCGATGGATTTTTTCTTTTAAGGCTACGTTAAAGACATAGTATACCGAGAATAAATCCACTCGCACGACAACCTGCGTCAGCGAATAACAGCAGCCGTGGAAGAGATTCCTATAGACCTGCTCGCCGGTGTGTGGAACGATTTGACATCTGCAGGACTGTAAAAGATGCTATTGGCATCGATTCAAATTTTCTATTAATAGGGGGCCGTCTTATTCAAAATTGTCACCACTCCGGCGCTCGAAATCAACCTTCGTTAAACACATCTCTCCTGCCAGCCCTTAAGGCAAGCGACACTTTCAAAGAGATGTATCGCGCCTAGATAAATCAAAACAAAACGGTATTAACAGCCGCGCCAAAAAACGCTGGTGCCATGAACCAGACACCTTCTCGCCTCCCTGCTATGCTTTAGAAGAAAGAAGCGACAAAAAGAACATAAGACAACAGTCTGTCTCTCCCCCGTCTAGTTCTCTCCAGAATTGACTTCTAATAAGGTTAGCAAGAGGAAATGAGAAACAGACACGACAACAAAATACCAAATTCCTTACCGACCATCCCAACCGCGCTTTCCTATTGACCGGGATAGCTCTCGGACATAACGTCCTAGAACAATCTAGCCAAACTCATTTTCTTTTATTTTTTAAATCAAAATTAAATTAACCGTATCGAATACAGGCCCCAAAATTGTCTCCGGCACCCTTTCATTAAGAGATGATGACTCCTTATACAAAGGATTTCAGCCCGCTCTAGGCTGAAAGGGAGCGCGTCATTACCGGCTTATTAGCTCATCGTTCCGTCGGGTTCCTACCGCTAAAACCCTCTACAGGATCTAAACGCGACCCAAACTTCACAAAACAAATCAACGCCATCTCCTATTAATAACCCGCCAGTATAGTAGAATCACCCAACAGCAAAGGACGCGAGTCCGTAAACCGCAAAAAGTAGGAGGATATTGTTGCGACATCCTTCGACATTGTTGCGTTCCGTTCCAAAATTCATATCGAATTACATTAAAAAATTTTAAAAAAGTTAGGCTTTCTATTTTTATTTAGTAAAGGACATATACGGTACTTCTAATTCTAAATGTAATTACATAAATTTATTTTATAATCGCTGAATTGTCGGGTTATTTTATTATTGCACATTATGAAACAGATCGAAATTAATTAATTAATAAATACACAAATCTCCTCAGGGTCGGTGTTATATTTTAAAATCGAAAATGAAATTATTGTATACAATAGACAGCAAAATTAGTAGTAAGAACAGTACCTGATATTAAAAAAAATACATAAATAAATTGTTAAATCCTAACAATATTTAAAACAAAAATTATAAAATTTCTTACCTGTTTAATATCTATACCAAAATTAATTCCATTCCTACGTGTACAATTTTAGTAGTCGTAAAGTTTTCTATAAAATATTATTTAGTTATAACAATTTATAAAATCAAAGGTTGGAATAAGTACTGATCGGGAATTGATATCAAATAAATTAACATCATATTTATGTAGTCAGCTGAGTCACAAAATCCTATTTTCTTGAGTACTTGCCTCGGCCCCTAATGCGTGACGATAGTCGGGGGGGGAGACTCGTTATGTAACAGAATGGAAAAGGGTAAAAGCAAGCTCTGGGCCCCTTAAGATATAAACGAAAGGCTTTGAGACATACGATTTTGGATGTAATCTTGATAAGACGAGTCTACGGTCTCCGGGTTGGGGTTGAACTATGGAGTTCGGTTTATTAAAAAATTGTACAATCCTCGGAATTGTATGTATTTACCGGCTGGTGTAATAGGTTCTCTTCTATTTAAGATTTATTCATTATTTTTTTAAAATACTAATGGATGCGATACGTGAAATGGAAACTTTAACATTTTAATTCTTTAAAATAATTTGATGTGGACACCATATGACTTCCTTGTATACCTATTAAATTACACATACACATTTTTTTTTTTTTTAAATGAAAATTACGTAAAATTTTATTTCATTAATAACTTCTGATATCTTTTCATTATTTTTTATTGTTATTATTGAATTATTATTTATCGTAAAAATTTGTTTACCATCAGAGGTTAATAATTATTAAAAAATCAATATATTTAAATTACAAAATATTTAAAAAAAAGTAGATGAAGTCTGATTCGAACCGATGTGCCTTGCCCTTGTAAGATCCAAATATTTCATTAATTAAAATTTTATTTTGCTATAACTGTGGAACCGATGAAAATAAGTACCACTTATGATATATCGTTGAAAAGTTCTCAATGAGGACTTACTATTGCAGTTAATAAAAAGTCCAAAATCCAAATAAAATTTGGATTTTGAACGTTTTTTGACACATTGGTTCAGTCGATTGCAATCGCTCAGTGCTAAATCAAAATTTCAACATCCTACGGCTAATCGTTTTTGAGTTATGTGAGATATATACGTACGTGCAGACGTCACGCCAAAACTGGTCAAAATGGTTTCACGTATGGTCAAAATGGATATTTCTCTTGAAATCTGCAAACCGAAATTTTTTGCAATCGCAATACTTCCTTTACTTCGTACAAGGAAGTAAAAACTTCTACTTATATGTTACTGTATCAACAAAAATCTTATAAACTATTCTTGAAACAGGTTATATTTAGTTTTCTTTACTAGGAGAATTTGTTTAGTAGGTTATTAATTTTAAATCTACCATTACTGGGTTTTCATCGATTTTTGAGGGCATTAAAAAAAAAAAGATGAAGTCTGATTTCAGTCGATGCGCCTTCCTCTTATAAGATCCAAATATTTCATTAATTAAAATTTCGTTTGGCTATAATTCTAGAACCAGTGAAAATAAGTAACGCTATAATATACCGTTTAAAAGCTCTTAATGAGGGCTTATTACTGCAGTTAAGAAAAAGTTCAAAATCCAAATTTTGGGGATTTTGGGCTTTTTTGGACACTTCATTCGATTACAATCTAATGGGGAGGTGCACAACTAGATGTTACAACAGTCCTAAATCCAAAATTTCAATATCCTACGGCCAGTCGTTTTTGAGTTATGCGAGATACATACATACGTAAAGACGTCACACTGAAATTAATCAAAATGGATTCAGGGATGATCAAAATGGATATTTCTGTTGAAATCTGAAAACCGAAAATTTTTCTTCCTTGTACTAGCACAAGGAAGTAAAAAAGAAAGGAATTTATTTGAATCAAGCCAGACGCAATTGTTATCGCATTACACAGCATAATACTTGAGATTACAAGAAAGTATCTTATTTTTACTCTTTGATCTTTATCTAACGATCTAAAACAAAATTTTAGATCTGATGATCTAAAATAAAATGTATCCTTACAAATTCTTTGTTTCTCGCAGAAAAATATTACATCGACTTTTTTTCTGTTCAAAATCTGTCTCGATACTTACAGCTGTGAAAAAAAAAGCAAATGCGATACGAGTTAAACCGATCAGATTTTCTTTCTCTGAGATTAATGATAATATAATGGCTTTCAATGTATAATCGATAACATTTTTGATTCATTTAAGATAACTAAATTCGTTAATTTTAATAATAATAGTAAAATTCATTCTATTCAATTACATGAATTTTCTGATGCCACTATTAAGGTTTCCTTTATAATCCAACCGTGTAATTACATCTAATCTACTATGTTCTAAATCAAAATTAGCCCCCTTAAAACAAATCACATTATCCAGACTTGAACTCTGTAGTCGTTTCCTAGTTTCACGTTTATTCGTGAAACTATCTACTGTTTTAAAAATATACACGAATTCCACCGTAGCACTTTGTTGGATTCACGGTCATTCTTCGAGTTGGAAGGTATTTATAGGTAATAGAGTTTCTGAAATTCAACAAAACACTTCAATTACTAATTAGCATTACATCATAACCTCTGATAAGCCAGCAGACGTATTGTCTAAAGGTTGCTCACCGAGCAAGTTACTTGATATGTCACTGTGGCGGCACGGTCTTCCTTGGCTATTACAATCTTCTTCCCGTTGGCCAACGGATCGTAATATTACGTTCAATAATGATAATTTAAATCCTGAATGCTTATTAGAAAGGCGTAAAACTATGTATCTAATGTTGTATGCGATTACACACAAAGGTTTTCATCTTTACATGCTTTGATATGAACATTTACTTTCTGTTTCAGATTCATTCACAATATTAAATCAAAACCGTTTGAACGTAATTTTAGCACGTTAACTACTAAGGAATTAGACCATACTCGTTACTTTTTTATATGTCAATCGCAATCCATATTTTAACAGTGATATAAAGAATCTTAAAACCGATCAGGTCATTGATAAACAAAGTAAGCTTAGTTCACCGGATCCATTTTTGGATGATTTTAGCTCTAATCCGTGTAGAAGGCAGACTTCAACGTTCTTTTCTACAATGTCATGTTAAACATCCTATCGTTTTACATCAAGTGCGTACATTACGAAATTATCTATTCTGAGCACTTAAGACTCTTCCACTCTGATGTACAATTAACATATCATTCGTTGCGACAGAGATACTGGATAATAAATTCAAAAAGAATCATTTATAAGTGTTTAACTTGCTTTAGATTTGATGCAAAAACTCAATTCCAACAGCTTGGTAAATTACCGCCTGTTCGAATGATTCCTTCTGAAACATTCTCTTCTTGTGCAATAGATTATAGTAGTCCGATTACAATTCGACATGGCGAGCAAAGATCTAAAATAACGAGTAAGGCTTACATAGCGCTTTTTATATGTTTATCCACTAAGGCTATACGTTTAGAGTTAGTTTCTGATTTGACTTCACAATTATTTATTTTCGCATTCAAAATATTCATTTCACCCAGAGGTATACCTACTAAAATATTTTCTGATAACGGTGCCGACTTTCATTCTGCTAGAAATATTTTGTAAAACTTATATCGACTTTTAAAGTCGGACAAATTTAAAATAAATATTCAAACCTTTTCAACATCACAAGGGATTACTTTGTCATTTAATCCGACTTCAACTCCTCATTTTGATGGTTTATGGGAAAGTGCAAAAACAGTTTATAATAGGCAAAACGATGTTCATCATTGAGGAATTTTATACATTGTTGACACAAATTGAGGCTTGTTTTAATTTTGACCCTATTTTTGCTATTTCCACAGACTATAGAGATCCAGTACCACTTTCATAAGGACATTTTCTTATTGGATGTCCTCTCACAGCTTTTATTGAACCCGATTATCAAAGGGTTGAAATTACGTGATTAGGTGGTTGTCAACCGCTCCAAAAATTTATACAATCCGTTTGGAAACGATGGTCAACGAAGTATCTTCAACAACGCAGCAAATGGCGTTTTTCCACCCGTAACCTTTCGGCTGGAAATCGAGTTCTGATCACAAACAAAAATACTTCACCCGTGCATTGGAAGCGTGGATTTTTAATTCTGGTATATCCGGATTCTGATAATTTAGTCAGAGTTGTAGACTTACAAACAGCTAATGGTTTACTAGACGTATACATAAATTATATTTTTTACCAACTTTTAAACATTAACATAATTTTATTATTTAAATAAATAATTAGATTATTTAAATGATGATATTTTCAAGATCCTGTTTGATTTAATACATTTTTTTTTGTCTTCAGTCATTTGACTGGTTTGATGCAGCTCTCCAAGATTCCCTATCTAGTGCTAGTCGTTTCATTTCGGTATACCCCCTACATCCTACATCCCTAACAATTTGTTTTACGTGGCCTGCCACACATGGCCTGCCTACACAATTTTTTCCTTCTACCTGTCCTTCCAATATTAAAGCGACTATTCCAGGATGCGTTAGTATGTGGGCTATAAGTCTGTCTCTTCTTTTAACTATATTTTTCCAAACGCTTCTTTCTTCATCTATTTGCCGCAATACCTCTTCATTTGTCGCTTTATCCACCCGTCTGATTTTTAACATTCTGCTGTAGCACCGCATTTCAAAACCTTCTAATCTTTTCAGTTTAATACATTATGTTATTATTGTGATTTCATATTAAGCAACAACGGATTGGAATGCAACTAAATCCGTCTTAAAATCACTAAATAATAAACAAAACTTAAAAAATTAGACCCGCCATTTAAAATAACCCTTTTAAAAAAAAACAAGCCCGATTAGAATCATCCAGCAGCAAGGGACTCTGTCCAGGTTCTGCGATAAGTAGGGAGAAATAAACTCCCGCCAACTTTGCATTCCACTCCATCATATTAATATTGTAATCTCATGGTATGATTTAATTTGTTAATTAATTTATTGTTATAAACTAGATACATATCAATGTAATTATTACATTATGTTCATATTGCTTTACTCTTTAAACGATTTACAGACGGCTATTAACTACATACACGTACAAACAACATTACTATCCCGGTGTACATTAAGCAGGTATATAGTTTCAGTTACCCGATTTATTAGAAAATTATTATTAAAATAATTAAGCTCTTATTTAATACAAAGAAAAAATTGCTGATAATCGTGGTCTATTATTATTACTATTATTATTATTATTATCCCACACTTTCACAGCTTTTACTCTTGCCTCTGACATTCCCTAAACCCGGAGTAATTTATACCGACGCGATTAGGCTTGCTATTGTTTACTAAGTGCCTTTCGGGCAACACGGCAGGTGTCAATTATCACACTCCTTTGCATTAGCGCGTGGGTCTTCCACTGGATCTTCAGTTTTTCAAGACTGTTGTGCAAAGCAGATGGTATTATTCCCTCCCCAGATATAATTATTGGGATTTTATAAACTTCTTTTTTTTAATTCCACATTTCTTTAATTTCAAAAAAAAATATCTGTGTGTTTCTGCAGTTTCTCATTGTGTTTAGTGTTGATGTTGTTACTTGATGGGATCGCTAAGTCGATTAGGTAAGTTACTTTTTCCCTTTTATCAGCTACTACTATATCTGACTTATTACAGTCGATGGGATTTGCTGTTACATTTCCTTGGTTCCAGAAAATATTTGCATTGTTGTTCTCCAAAAAGGAGGTTGGCTCATCTTAAGTATAGTAGGGTCCTTCTTGAAATTTTAACTTGTATCTATTGCAGAGTTCTACGTGTACAATTTTTGCCACGTTCTTGCTTGCTATTATTATTATTATATTTATTATTATTATTATAAAATTATGTTCTGATTTTGTATATTATAAATTTTGAATTGTAAATTGTAAAATACTAAATTGTTATTCTTTGTAATTATAGTTATTATTACTGGATAATGTGATAGATATCAGTTATTATTGCTAAAATTGTTTTGGAGCATTTTATTATTATTATTTTTATGATTATACACAGACTCATAACTTGCGTTAATTATTATATATATATATATATATATATATATATATATATATATATATATATATGTAAATCTGCTATTGATTTATAAGATGGTAAAGGCGATGATTTGATTTTCTTGCCGCAAGTTCGTTTCTTGAACGAGCTTTATGTATTTTTGTAACCTTTTTCTGAATAGTGACTTGAAACTTTAATTATTATTTCCATTGTTATGAATTTATAATTTATTTTTATTATTGTATTCCGATATTTATGTATTTAAATATTGTATTTTCAATTTATATGTGAATTGTTACTTTAACTGTTTTAAGGATATTGTAACTACTGTATATATTTTTATGTAATACTGTGCAACATATGAAGGCTTTGTAAAGCTGTTCTGTTGCACAAAAAAACAAAATAAATTATTATTAAGCTAATTAATTAGCTGACTGTAATCGCATCGCTTGTCATTTTCATACTTGTTTTCGGTTTGATTATAACTGTTCTTGTGAAAAGATTCAACATTATCATACAGTCAGGTATCTCGGTTTGATATTTGCTTATAATATGAAATGGTCCTCTCATGTTGATTTTTTGTGTAAAAAACTAAGAACTATCTTGTTTAAATCCTATAAGGTTGCTGATATATTTTCTATCGCAGTAAAAAGGATTCTATAATTTGAATTAGTCGAATCAATTATGAGGTACGGTCTTACATCTTATGGTTTTGCACCGCAGAATATTTTGAATCCGGTCGAAAACCTCTTGATTAGAATTTTTAAAGTTTTATTTGGACTTACTGATACGACTAGTGTGGGAATTATGAAGTTACATAATTTGTTGATGTATATTGTACTATTTTGTTGACCGTTATAAAAAATATATAACAATAAATTATGAATTAAGTGAAACAAGTATATTTTTTAATGTGCCGCGATATTTCACGAGTTATGGGACGTCAACACCCAAGTTTTTTGTTTCTTCTTATATTAATGAACCGCCGATTAATTTGAGATTTATAAATGACATTTCTAGATCGAAGACTGAATTGAGACATCACTTTCTGACGTTAGCCTAAACTTTCACTAAAATCTTTGTTCCATCTGTCAGAATTCAGAGTTTTGATTTGTATGCGAAATTACTTTATATTCGTGTTCGTTTTAGATACTAAAGTTGAAATAATTTTCTTTGTAAAGACAAAATTATTATAACGTAAGAGAAATTTTATTCTAATAAGAAAATATGTAAAAACTACTTTATATATTATAAAAAAATTGTATTGTAATTAATATTATAGATTAAAAAGAAATAGTTTTGTCTGTAATTCCTCAAAAAAGCTTATTGCAGCTTACAGGAAAATTTATCGTGATTGTAATACAAGTCGATAAATAATTAAAAATAAATTATTATTGTATTATTTTTAATTGATGTGAACATAATTTGAGACGATCGATTCAATAATTTAACTGTAAATGATATGTATAATTAATTTTTTCGCTCTGATATCATATTGTATAATTTACATATAAAATCACCTGTAACTTATATTCAAGCATCATGTTATTATACAGCGTCTTAAATTATTTTTCTTTGTATAATACAAATTTATAATTATACTGTTAAACAGGTGGAGATTACAAATAACGATTACTAATATTATTTCATTAATATATTATAAAAGAAAAAATACTCGGGATTTTTTGACGGGCAGTTATGTTTAGTTTCACGTCCACATTTTTTTTTTTAACCTCCGCGTCCACCGTTAGGCGTGCTTCAGAGGATGAGATGAATGATTTCAAACGTGCCAAAATGACATGCCTGACCGGAATTCGAACACGAGACCTACGGATGAAAGGCCGAGACGGTACCACTCGCGCCACATAGAGGCCGTCCCCCTTATTATTTATAAACAAACTACGTAACTCTTTTCTTATTACTTATGTCAGGCATATAGATATGTTAATCAAGTTTAGTTCAACAGCTGTTTTATAATATATATATTTCGTCTTGATAATGCCGTTGTTAAAATGTACTTGTCATTTAAGTTTAAATAAAATTTTTTCTCTCTTCTAAAATGTTATAACAGTAAAATCATTCTCGTTAAGAATGTAATTAAAATAAGTTCAATAAAATATGTCTTAAAAGTTATTTAATGTTATTTACGCTATTTTAAAATGTAAC
Organism: Lycorma delicatula; assembly: GCF_047948215.1. NCBI lineage: Eukaryota > Metazoa > Arthropoda > Insecta > Hemiptera > Fulgoridae > Lycorma > Lycorma delicatula. The sequence goes on along the minus strand of NC_134466.1, from coordinate 74,661,744 downwards.
TTAAAAATATGAATCCAAATAAAGACTTAAATATAATACTTAAAATATAAATATTATACATGTACATACTGATTAATCCCAAATAATGTGAAACCAATGTAGCTGCGAATATAATAATAAAATAAATGAGTTATATCTAAACTATAATAAAATTATATATATATATATATATTTTTTTTTGTTTTTGTCTTGTCATTTGACTGGTTTAATGCAGCTCGCCAAGATTCCCTATCTAGTGCTAGTCGTTTCATTTCAGTATACCCTCTACAACCTACATCCCTAACAATTTGTTTTACAAATTCCAAACATGGCCTGCCTACACAATTTTTTCCTTCTACCTGTCCTTCCAATATTAAAGCGACTATTCCAGGAGGCCTTAGTATGTGGCCTATAAGTCTGTCTCTTCTTTTAACTATATTTTTCCAAATGCTACTTTCTTCATCTATTTGCCGCAATACCTCTTCATTTGTCACTTTATCCACCCGATTGTCCAAGTTTCACTTCCATATAAAGCGACGCTCCAAACATATACTTTCAAAAATCTTTTCCTGACATTTAAATTAATTTTTGATGTAAACAAATTATATTTCTTACTGAAGGCTCGTTTCGCTTGTGCTATTCGGCATTTTATATCGCTCCTGCTTCGTCCATCTTTAGTAATTCTACTTCCCAAATAACTAAATTCTTCTACCTCCATAATCTTTTCTCCTCCTATTTTCACATTCAGCGGCCCATCTTTGTTATTTCTATTACATTTCATTATTTTTGTTTTCTTCTTGTTTATTTTCATGCGATAGTTCTTGCGTAGAACTTCATCTATGCCGTTCATTGTTTCTTCTAAATCCTTTTTATTCTCGGCTAGAATTACTATATCATCAGAAAATCGTAGCATCTTTATCTTTTCACCTTGTATTGTTACTCCGAATCTAAATTGTTCTTATGAAATCTAAGTTGAGGAGGATGAAATGGGAGAAACAATACTGAGATCTGAATTTAAGAGAGCATTAAAAGATTTAAATGGCAGAATGGCTCCTGGAATAGACGGAATACCTGTAGAATTATTGCGCAGTGCAGGTGAGGAAGCGATTGATGGATTATACAAACTGGTGTGTAATATTTATGAAAAAGGGGAATTTCCGTCAGACTTCAAAAAAAGTGTTATAGTCATGATACCAAAGAAAGCAGAGGCAGATAAATGTGAAGAATACAGAACAATTAGTTTAACTAGTCATGCATCAAAAATCTTAACTAGATTCTATATGTATATATATATATTATCTTCAGTCATCTGAATGATTTGATTCAGCTCTCCAAGATTCCCTATCTAGTGTTAGTCATTTCATTCGGGTATACCCCCTACACCCTACTTCCCTGACAATTTGTTTTACGTATTCCAAACGTGGCCTGCCTACACAATTTTTTCCTTCTACCTGTCCCTCCAATATTAAAGCGACTATTCCAGGATGCCTTAATATGATGCGGCCTATAAGTGTATATTTCTAAATCGGAGTGGCGACTATGTAGAAAAATAGCGTAACTATGTAAGTACTTGTTACAAATAAAAAATTCATTATTTTCACTGCGGTTTTAATTTCGTGACCGATCGGACCTTGAAAAACAAATAACCCTCGTATAACCAATATTTCTCAGTAAGGTCAGCGTACTTGTAAATTATGATATATTCATCTCATCGCAAGCCTAACTTTCCAGAGTAACCGTACTTAGGAATACAGTAGAAGTCCGATAATCCGGCACGTTCGGGACCGGCTCGGTGCCGGACTATCGAAAATTCCGGTCTATCGGGCGGTAATTATAAGAACAATTAGGTTAATAATTAAACTACAAATACCGTATGCAAAGACATACAACAAAGTTTATTTTACATTTCATATAATGTATGTACACGTACTGTAAAACATATTTTACTTAGATTTAAAAAAGTCACGAATGTCTTTTTGTTTTCTTGACTTTTGGCGTTTAGTATAAAACTTATTTCTAATGATATGGAAATCAATCATTTCTGAAGCACTGTAGCTAGTACTAGCCTCAGCAAAAGAGATAAAATTATTTAGCGATTCTGCAGCTTCTGCCCTGCTGATTTTTTCCTTTTCTTCCGTTTCGGCATCTGAGTCACTTTCTTCAAGATTTTGAGTAGGCTGAGAGTTTACTACAATGTTGATAATGTCCTCATCGGTTAGTTCTTGTTCAACAGGCTCATTCTTGTCGATTAAAAGCCGCTCCTCTACCTCATCTTCAGGCAGGTTTTTCAAGGGATTGTCAGCACTTCTAACGACATCCAAAACTTTGGTCAGAGCGTCTTGATGGTTTTCTTCCTCATCAGTCTGTAGAGTTAGGTCAGATGCAGGGTTTGCATCTGGCCAAAGTTTTCTCCAGCATTTTTGGAGTATCGTATTTTTTACCTGGTTCCAAGACAGTGCAATAGCATAGACGGCATCTTTTACTGTATACTTTTTTTGAAAATCAGTCACGTCACAATCGGCATTTAACAGGCCTTGAATAAACGACCTTCTATAAAAGCATTTAAAATTTTGAATAACCCCTTGGTCCATGGGTTGAATCAAAGATGTTACGTTAGGTGGGAGCAGAGTAGCAACAATATTTCTAGAAACTAACTCATCTACTGGCGGGTGGGCTTTGCAATTGTCCAAAAGAAAGATGGCTTTAGTATCTTTTGGTAGACCAAGGCTTTTGAAGGATTCCTTGACCTCAGGCACAAAGTTGTGAAAAACCCAGTCTTTAAAGAGGGCGGCAGTCATCCACGCATTTGATTGAGCATCGTATTGGACTGGCAAGTGTGTAACATTCTTAAAAGCCCTGGGTTTTGCAGATTTACCTATCACAAAAGGAGTCACTCGGTGGTTTCCAGACGCATTAGCGCATAGCAAAACGGTTAATCTGTCTTTGTTTTTTTTAAAACCCTTGGCTGCTTTTTCTCCTCCCCCAGCTAGTGTAGATGTTGGTAAACATCGTCACAATAGCCCTGTTTCATCAGCATTGTAAATCTGTTCAGGTGTTAAATCATTATCAGCCACGATTTTCTCAAACTCGTCTTTGTATTTTTCTGTAGAGTTTTGGTTTGCTGAAAGTGTTTCTCCAGTTACATCAAGTCTTCGAATTCCATGCCGAAACTTAAAGTTTCTGAGCCAACCGTCAGAATAATTACATTAACTTTCAGCAACTCCGAAATCTTGGCCGAATTTCTTTGCCTTTTCAACAATCATCGGCCCTGTTACCGGCTTTCCTTCAGAACGTACTGCACTAAACCGTTTGAACAATACACTATCTAGCCGTTCCAGTTTTGTTTTTTTAATGTTTGTCTAGAAGCCAATTTTTCAGTTGTTACCGATCGAGAAGCAAACTTCATTAGTTCATCTTTTTGTTTTTTAATGTCATAAATAGTCGATGAGCCAATATTAAACTCATTCATTAAAACATTTCTATTCTCGCCTTTTTCTAGCCGTTTGATGATTTCTAGTTTCTGATTGAGAGTCGGTGTTTCGTGTTTTCCTTTCTCTCCTTTTGAACTCGAAGGCTTAGGTTTTGAAAACACGGTCGCTGTACAGTTAGAACGAAAATCACTTTTTTTATAAACGGTTTCAAAAGTTACGTTTACTGCGATGTGAAAGGACACAAAACAGCAACGCACAAAAAAATGGCGAAGACGCTTCGTGATTGCTTAACGGAGCTGCACTGCACCTGAATTTATTGTGACAGCTGAGACTAGCCGGCCGCTAATTGTTTCCGAACAATACCGAGCGCTTCCGGATGATCCCGAACTACCCCGAAAACTTCCGAATAGCTCTCTAGCGTTTTTATTTTCTTTAAAGACACACTTTTGGAGAAAACCAAAATTTTTACAATTTTCCGGAGCGATGCCGGACTATCGGGCATTCCGGACTGTTGGATGCCGGACTAATGTACTTCTACTGTAGTGGTTTTTTTTTATGAATCATTTATATCAACTACGGCACAAAATAAACGTAGACCTATTTTTAGGTCCAGTCTATAACTGATTTTATCTATATTAATATTTTGTTTTTTCAATAAATTAAAAATTTAACAAGATTTAAGAATTCTGTTTTCAAGACTACCTACACTTTAAATAGTCTTTAGACGTGTTTGGTATATTCTAAAGGCAAAACCTTTATTTACGGTTAATTTATTTTGTAGGCGTGCGTATATAAAAATGAAAGTAAGGTTTTATTTTTTTTTATAGTGTCACTTTTTATCTAAATTAACTTTATATAATTTTCATAAAAATACCTTTAAGTACTGTATTACACGGTACGCTTTCGTGTAGGTATATGTATAATTTATTGTAGCTGCGTTTAGTAATATAAATTTTTTTATAGATAAAATTTTATTATCATTAATCTTTTTATCGCGTACGGTAAAAGTTTACTTTGCAATGAAGCCTACGCGAATACAGTCATATATTTATTATAAATCCCTTGTATTTTTAATCGCTGTTCTAAATCTCATACAAATAAAAAACAAGTACTCATATTTAAAATATTCTTTTATTTTTTAACTCCCCGGCCTTGTTTGTATTATTTTTACTTCCTTATATGAAGTAAATGAGGTATTGTGATGCGAAAATTTAGTTTTCTAGATTTATATTGAAATATCCATTTTGACTAGTTTCGGCGTGACGACTGTACGTACGTATGTGTGTATGTGCATATGTATCACGCATAACTCAAAAACGATTTGCCGTAGGATGTTGAAATTTTGGATTTAGGACCGATATAACATCTAGTTGTGCACCTCTTCCTTTTGATTGAAATCGACTGAACTAAAAGTTTCCAAAAAAGCCCAAAATCCAAACAAATTTGGATTTTTGACTTTATCTTAATTTATAAGCTCTCATTGAGAACTTTACAAAGATATTTGGTTGGTTTGTCTGGCATTTCTCCCACCCCCACCTTATTCGGCCGCCCTAAAGCACAAGACCGAATATCCGTACCACAAATGACTACTGTGCCTCAAAATGGTTTAACGACCAATATCCTAATTAACTGGTAGAGCTTACCTTACTGCGTGAGCGGAATAAGCGTGGTGCCCTACACCACTCGCTTGCGTGTCCCACCGCTCATCTCTAATATATTACTAAAATGGTTAGGCGCACCCCGTCTACATACTAAATTATATGACTTGTCAATTATTTTTCAAAGATATATTATAGCGGTACTTATTTTCATTGGTTCCAAAGTTAATGATATATGTGTGGATTTTAGGAGAAGGCACATCGGTTCGAATCAGACTTCATCTCCTATTTTTTTAATTTAAATATATTGATTTATTAATAATTATTAATCTGTCATCGTATAAAAAATTTACGATGAATAATAATTCAAAAATAACAACAACAAAAATTTAAATATCAGAAGTTTTTAATGAAATAAAATTTTATGTACTTTTCATTTAAAAAAAATATTGTAAATGTAATTTAATAGGCGTACAAGCCGGCCTCCATGGCGCGAGTAGTAGCGTCTCTGCTTTTCATCCGGAGGTCCCGGTTTCGAATCCCGGTCAGGCACGGCATTTTCACACACGCTACAAATCATTTTTTTCATCCTCTGAAGAATACCTATCGGTGGATCCGGAGGTTAAAAAAAAAGAAAAATAGGCGTACAAGGAAGTCACGTGTAGTCCACGTCAGATTTTTTCTTTATATACGAAAATCTCTCAATAATTTTGATTATTTATCCAAAAAATTCACGGATCGATAAGAAACCAAAATTTAACGTAGTTATTTATAAGTAAATAAATAATACACACCTTTTATTCCGATCTGTACATAATAATACATTTATAGATATCTCTTTAAAATTCAGAACGATTCAAAAAGGAGTTCACAACTTTATAAGCATTAAAAATTTATTTAGATAAATTATAAATTACATTGAGGTCGTATTATTTTACAGTAAAATTCATCAAACTTTGACTCACCTAGTTCATTAATACCGAATTCGGCAACCGGCGCTGTCACTGATGTTGTTTAACATGGATATATTTACCGGCTCGGAACGTGAACGCTGCGCGCTTTGGTTTCATGATTTGCAGTCAGAAACTGCAGTTCAAAGCAATTTTTGTATAGAGTACGGAAGGGAGAGTTCTAGTAGACGTAAAGTTTACTCTTGGCACCAAACTTCGTTGAGACAGGTTGTTCAATTAAACGTACAAAACCACCAGACGCCCGCGCGTCCCTGAAGCTGCTGTGGAACGACTCAAAGAAAGTTTTGCACGTAATCCGAAGAAATCGACTCAGCGTGCGTCACATGAGTCTGGCATTCCACGAGACTGTTTGGCGCGTATTACGTAAACGATTACTCTTCAAGCCGTACAAACTAGATGTCGACAAAGTTGCTTGGTTGCGGTTTCGTGTGGAAATAATGTAAAGAACTGCAGACAACGATATATTTTTAGACGATGTAATTTTTAGTGACGAGTCAAGTTTCACATCAGCAGCATAGGGAACACCGGGAACACCCGTAACTGCCGAATATTGATTAGCGAAAACCCTCAAAAAGCTTTGCAGCATATTCGTGATATCCCAAATGTCAACGTCTTTTTGCCCTAAGCGAACAAAGGCTGTACGGCCCGTTCTTTTCCCAGGAGGCTACCGTAAACGGTATCGTTTATCTAGAAGTGCTTCAAAATTTTTTAATTTCTCAGTTAGACGATGATGACTAAGATGGATGGCATTACTATCAGCAAGTTGGGGCACCGAGGTAGCGAGGTGCTACCGCCTACAAATCCGAAACTTTCTTGATACACGAATCCCAGGTCGTCGGATCAGACGTGAAAATCCAATCGCCCGGCCATCTCGCTCCCCAGATTTTCCTCCGCTGGATTTTTTCTTGTGGGATTTCAATAAAATTCGGGTTTACTTACCGCCTTTACCTGCCGATCTTATTTAGCTAAGACTGTGAGTTAAAGCCGCAGCTGCAGAAGTAACGACCGACTTGCCGTTTATATTACAGTCTGTAACGAAATCGACTTCACGTGGGATGTATGTTACATTACAAATGGAAGCCGTTTCGAAGCAAAATGAATGTCGGGTGACAAAATTGATGTGTGTTTCTATGAAATGAGGCCTCACATCCGAATTTGTAAGTTATCTCATTAAATTTTTTTTTATGCTTCTAAAGTTGTGAAGTCCTTTTTGAATCGCCCGGTATAAATATAATAATGTGTTCTCCCCAAAGGCAGATTTTCACATGGCCGCCCTCCATTCTGCTCGACAACAGGCAGTCACACCTCAGCCAGTGTCCCGACCAACTCCATTTTCTTCTTTTTATTATTTCAATAATCGCCCTCTCTTCTCCCGCTCTACGAAGCACCTCCTCATTCCGAATTCTCTCCGTCCAGCTGATCTTTTCCATCCTCCTCCAAACCTGCATTTCAAAGGCCTCCAATCTCTTCTCCTCTCCTTTCCTAATAGTCCATGTCTCTGCCCCTTAAAAGACCACACAAACATTTCGCAAGTTTTTTTTTTCTAGTCGGAGATCTAGTTTGTTACGTAGCACTCTCCTCATTTTACTGAACGCTTTCTTTGCCCTAGCAACTCGTTCTTTAACTTCCTGATCACACGTATAAATATAAAAACGTAAATTATGAGATAAGAAATGGTGATTAAAGTGTAAATGAATTTTTTGAAATAAATTGTTCGGAAAATCTTTTTAATTATTCGGTAATTTATTAAAAATGGCATCGGAAGCATAGGAGGCCTTTAATATTTTATTGTTACAAGAAAACAGTTCATTTATTTGGTTTGGTAAAGGAAAATATTGTTATTTTTTAAGAAGTTATCATTCTTTTTTTAATATTCTTTTTGTTGTTTTTTTTTTTAAATAAAAGTACTTTTAAAAGGACGACTTTAGTAAAATTGTTTTAACAACCTTTAAGAAAGTAAATTAAAATTGGTACCGAACCCTTAGAAATTGGAAAATTTTACTGACTGAGATTTCTACATAATTAATAAGCAATAATAAAAAAATTATTCTTTCCTGACTCGCTCTTAATAGATCGGTAAGTGATCCAAACTAATTTTTGAAATCTACATTTTGTACCGTTTAAAATTTAAACAGTGAAATTTTACAGGAGAACTTACTTCAATGGGAAACCACCGGTCGATTCTTGGTTACACCAATTTCTCTGGTCTTCTACACGAATATTTATAATTAACTGAAATCTCCTGTATGAGTACACGTCACGTAATTTGTTTACCGGAATACATTTAAAAAAAATATGCGTAATAAACAGAATTGGGCAGTTGGGAAATATAATTTATCAATAGTTAATCAGAAACTTCGCTCTAGAATAACGAGGGGAATTTTAATAACAGTAATAGTCATAATAATAATAATAGTATTAGCATTTAATAATAGTAATGCTTTTATTTATTAGAAGTCTTCTTGAAAAAGTTTTCAAATATAAGAGTATGTCCCCTCCCTTTAATCTTGTTATTTGTTTTATGGTTTGTGTTATCTTTATTTTTCTTGACTTGTTTTATCTACCTAACCTACTTAAAAATCTAGTTGCTGTGAAAGTTGAGAAACGTGCTGTGCATTAGTCCTCCCGGAAGTTGAACGAAGTTCGAAATGTGTGTGTTATCTACAGTGCTTTTGATGAGTTTTTGGACGGTTTTTGGATTAATTTTGACGGTTCGTACGAGTTCATATAATTTTCTTTAGTACAATAAGAAAGTTACAGTGTTTTTTTTATTTGAATGTTTGGAAGCACGGAGACCGGAACTTGTTTTAGGTTAATACGGTCCGTCAGTTTAGGCGGGATATTGCTGCCGGCTAAATAACCATCGGCCGATTATAAATGTTTGAGTTAACCCAAACTACTTTTACGTTAGAAAATATTCTAAGTGCTAGGAGGGGAATTCCTTATCATATCTCCTGAACCCTTCTATTCCTATCCGTATCCCCCCCGGATCTTTATCGATCCCGAACCCTCCGACCACCTTCCACTAATAAAAATTTCCGCTTCAGATTTGGGTGGATACATATCATATCTCCTGAACCCTTCTATTCCTATCCGTATCCCCCCCCGGATGTTTATCGATCCCGAACCCTCCGACCACCTTCCACTGATAAAAATTTCCGCTTCAGATTTGGGTGGATACATTTTAGTACCCCGACCACCGCCGATCCGCTCCTCCTCGGCAACCATTTTAAAAAATACCGTGTGGGGTATCAAAACGATTGGAATTTTACCCGTTGCAAGTTTTTGACGTTTTTATTGTGAGAAAAAGTTTTTGAGAGGATGGAAAGAAGAAGATGTCTTTCCAGCATGGAGATTACGACGCCATCTACTTGGCGGCGCCCCTGACGGACGAATCTAAGAAATCGGGTCTTACGAAGGAAAAAAGGTCTAAGCCTAAGTTTTCAACCCATCGGGTTGGTCTAGTGGTAAACGCGTCTTCCCAAATCAGCTGATTTGTAAGTCGAGAGTTCCAGCGTTCAAGTCCTAGTAAAGCCAGCTATTTTTACACGGACTTGAATACTAGATCGTGGATACCGGTGTTCTTTGGCGGTCGGGTTTCAATTAACCACACATCTCAGAAATGATCGAACTGATAATGTACAAGACTACACTTCATTCACACTCATACATATCATCCTCATTCATCCTCTGAAGAATTATCTAAACGGTAGTTACCGGAGGCTAAACAGGAAAAAAGAAAGAAAGGCCTAAGTTTTCAGAAGAAGAGGAAGACGATTGCTAGGATGCACGGAAGAGTTGACGAATCAACTAGGTGCATGTTTAGTTAAGCTAAAACAGAACTTGGGTGTTGGTCTATCTAAGCATATATTCCTGCATGAGAAAGAGTCGGTCGGTATTTATAATGGACTTAAGGAATTGCAAGAATTGTCGCCGCCTCTTTTAACGATAACTCAGGTAACTTGAACCGAGGAAAATAGGGAGATTGAGATTAAAAATTTGTTGGATGGACACCTTAATGACGAGAAAGTGGTTAAACTGGCGATGAAGAGATGGCCGATTAGATTAACGGAGAGCATTCAGACAACAGATGATTTATCTAAGACCGAGGGTGATATTATTTTCTTGAATGATTTAGCAGTAGATAGTGTGAGGAAAGGTACTGTGGCGGAATCTATGATAAGGAATGTCTTTAAACCAGGTACGGTGACGACAGAAGAGACTAGGGTTATGGGGATTGATAATCCCGCCATTAATAGAAGGACCTTTACGGTCTTTTACTCTTCTTCAGATGGTGAAGAGTCACCCTTAAATAATACACCGGTAGTCCTTAGGAAGATAAAGCAGAAACCACAGCAGTTACGTCGGCTATTACTGGCGATAGACTAGGGGTAGCGATTAGCAAGTTGTTGTGTTACTTATATAAAGGAGATGAAAGTAAAATTAAACTTTACGTTCAACCGGGAAGAGAAGATAGAGGGATAGAGTCTCCCTAAGCAAGACGCAAGGAAAATGACGCCTGCTGTGAAGGACAGCAGGACAATCATCGTTAAAGTTGATGGAAAATCGTACGCCGATTTGGTGAAAGTAATGAAACAGACTGTCTCACAAGAAGATGTAGGGGAAGTTTTCCCGTAAGAAAAGGCCCTAAGGAGGAACTGCGCATTAGAATTAAAGATGCGCAAAAAGCGAAGGAATTTCAGTCTACGCTGAGAGCGAAAGAGGCAGATCTTCAAGTGAAATCCGGTTGTAAGCTGTCGTGCATGTAAAAGACGTCGAGGCAGATGCGAGAGAACAGGAGGTACATCATGCCAGCATACAGGTCGTTGGAACTACAGGTGAGTTCACAATTATATCCTTTCGTCCGGCGTTTGGATAGACCAAAAATGCTATTAACATGCGAGTAGCAATGAAACTAATAGAGAAAAGATTGGATGTTGGTTGGGTACGCTGCCGTCTCCAGATCAAAGAGTGGGAACCGAGGTGTTTCCGATGTTGGGCTATCGGACGAGTGTAAAGGGGTTAACCGGTCAAAATTTTATTTTAATTGCGGCAGGTCGGGTCACCGGCATGCGCATAGCTAGGTGTCTGCTAGTTGTGCGATTTGTGATAAGGAGGGCCACAAGATGTGTGGCCTCCAGTGTAGAATTACTAAAGATGGACGAAGCAGGAGCGATATAAAATGCCGAATAGCACAAGCGAAACGAGCCTTCAGTAAGAAATATAATTTGTTTACATCAAAAATTAATTTAAATGTCAGGAAAAGATTTTTGAAAGTATATGTTTGGAGTGTCGCTTTAGATGGAAGTGAAACTTGGACGATCGGAGTATCTGAGAAGAAAAGATTAGAAGCTTTTGAAATGCGGTGCTATAGGAGAATGTTAAAAATCAGATTGGTAGATAAAGTGACAAATAAAGAGGTGTTGCTGCAAATTGATGAAGAAAGAAGCGTTTGGAAAAATATAGTTAAAAGAAGAGACAGACTTATAGGCCGCATACTAAGGCATCCTGGAATAGTCGCTTTAATATTGGAAGGACAGGTAGAAGGGAAAAATTGTGTAGGCAGGCCACGTTTGGAATATGTAAAACAAATTGTTAGGGATGTAGGATGTAGAGGGTATACTGAAATGAAACGACTAGCACTAGATAGGGAATCTTGGAGAGCTGCATCAAACCAGTCAAATGACTGAAGACAAAAAAATAATATTATTATTATTACAAGCGTAATTTAATGTAAAAAAATTAATCTTCTTTATTGAGCGATGATTGCTGCGTTTAAAAAAACAGAAAATTCGTAAAAAACTAAACTGAAAGATAATCTTAAAAATCTGTTCGTAAATAAAATTAAAAAAAAAATATCTTTACGAAATAATGGAGATTGAAACTGTGCTATTCGAAAAACAGATGAAAAACAGGGTACATTTTATGCGTAACTTCTTTCCTAATTCCTACCGTTTTAATCGAATAAATTAAAACTTACTACAACGATGAAGAAACAGAATAAAGATTTAATATGTTATAAAATTTATTTTTTTGCATACTATAGTTTGTAGATTACAACTCATGAAAAACCCATTTTTCTTTCGTTAGGAATACAGTATACGCTGTAAATGTAAGCTGTATGAAACTATACGGTTAGCATGGTGTGGGTGTGTGCGTATACAGAGGCTATTGTAAATGGAATATAAAAGCCTCTCTTTATAAAGGCCTCATTGCATTTCTAAATATTAATGCACTATTCATCTGCAGTGAGGTAATGAACTCAGCCTCTCTGAGTTAACACCGCCCATTAGAATCATTACCTACTCCATTAGAACTTTTTCATTTAAAATTATCTTTAATAAAGGGAAAATGTTATTTAATAATACTTATTAACTTTAAAATTAATTATAAATAAAGCTTAAAATTAAATCTCCAATATAAAATTTTAAAATAATATCGATTTTTTTTAATTTTACTTCTTTAGCACGAAACCATATTAAATCAAAATCACTTTAAAAAAGTGTAATAAAAAAAATAATTAATTTACGTCATAAAAGGAATAATTAAGGAGATTACGTTTAAAATATCGTAAAAAAATTAAATAATTTTCAAAAAACGGTATAATAAAGGGGATAAATTTAATGTGACTCTTAATGGAAGTGAAGGAATACAAAGATCGTTCAATAAGTAAATAAACAAATGGCAACAGCCGGAAAATTATGAACTAGAATAAAATTAAATTCTACGACATTCAATTTGATACCTCTGAAATAAAAATTATCAAATTTTCGAAAATAATTCCCATTATTATAACATATTTTATTTATTTATAAATATCAGTTTTTTTTAAAATGTGTATGAATAATATGCTGCGATTATATTTTTATTTTTTGAAAGTGAAAAAAAACCGACTGAAATTCATTCTCGGGTGTTAAAACAGTATAGTAAAATTTTATTTCCGTGCAAAATTTTTATAAGTGGATTGAACAGTTAAAAACACTTTATGCATTTTTAGTAAACAGTCACATAAAGGATTTAATTGTGTAATCGGTACTCGCAACTCACTTATATTCGAAAAAATCCATTGATGTTGAATTGCAAGATCCACTCGTTTACACCGACTATATTATACCATAAGAACTATCGCCTAGGTTTTCCCTTAGCCCAATCTTGTTTCGACTTTTTCTCCATTCTCTTGGTGGCTTTCATCTCTGTCTCTAGAGGTACCATCAAGAGATTCTCCGAGATGCGATCTTCTTCTATCCAGTCGTACGTCTCCAATGCCACCGACGGTGGTGAAGAGAAAGTACTGCGACCCGCATCGAGTGATACCGATACAGATGAAGCATCCATCTCCGTACTTGATGCTCTCGTAAATAAAATTTCTGGGAAAATGCTCGCCTTCACTTTGGAAGGCCTCTGTTCTTTCGGAGGTTCCGCAACTGCTTTTATCCTGCACTCATTACATCATCGATTTTCTAGTTTAACAGAACGGGAAATTTCTCTACATGAACCTCGACCTGCTTCAAATTAGGTTCAATTTTTATCAACTTTCACCTTATTACCGACCAGAGGTTCGTTCCTGAGTTGAGAAGATCTCTTTTATTTAATGACGGCTGGAACTTTCTGTACCGGTATTGAGCTACTTTTCTTGGGTGGTCGAATTTTGAGTTTCTCGTTAATAATTCGTTCAGCGATATTCACTAAGGCTGGTGCTAGATTAGGTATAACATCTTTGAATTTTGTAGAAGTTGCAGGAGCCGCTGCAACCTGGGCATAAGTCGTTGACTTTGGTGGTCTATTATGAACGATTTTCCTCGTCTCGAATAGTAATAAAAATTATTATTATTATCGTTGTTTTATTAAAATATTTTAAACGATTTGATAAACTTATGATTTATGTTTTTATTTATTTTTTTTAATTGAATTTTTACGTACCTAATTTTACAATTATAACCGCATCTTAATTATTCATTTGTTCTTGTTTATTTATAATTTAACACTAATTGATTATGATAATAGTTATAATTTGTTTGAATAATCGGATTTTTTTGTTTGTTTTTTTGTGATAATTTATTTATAACATATTCTATTGTTTCTCTTTTTCTAACAGAAACAAGTAACAGTAACAGAACAAGTCTTAGAATTACTGTTTTCTGTGGCGGGAGGTCTGTATAAATATCTTCTTATAGAAGTTCGAATGTTTATATTTTAAATTATTTGCTTTTAAAGGAAATATGTATTTCTATATACATAAATATATAAAAATTTATAGATACACAAGCACGCGCGCACACATACAGACAGAGAGAGAGAGACACACACACAAACAAACAATTTATCAGTGGTTGTACTTCTTATCAAAGTGTATAAATGTAATCTTATAAATATTTTGTAAAATAATGGATTTGTTGATATTTTTTAAATATTATTTAAATATTCCATCGAATGAAATATCTTATTAAAATGAATTATTACTCGTACATTAGCAGACCGCCAATGTTTCGCTATTGCTAGATTTGAGTACATACGTTGGTTAAATGAACACAATTGAAAATTTAACAAAATGAACATTACGGAACTTCGACAAATATAATCTTTCCCTTTTCCCCTTTTTCTCCTTTTCCTTTCTTACCTTTTCCCCATTTTCCCATTTTCATTTTTACCGCATTCCCTTTCCCCAAATTCCCCCTTTTCTTCCTCATTTCTCTTTCCCTTATTTACCTTTCCATTTCCTTTTCCCTTTTCCGATTTTTCCCTATTTCCCTTTTACAATTTTTCCCTTTTTCCCCACCCGTAAATCGGTACAGTAATTTTTTTAGTCTATAGTGGACATACATATCGAAAAATTGGAATGGAATCGTAAAGTATTTAGTATAGCGTGTGTTGCTTTTACGTCCAACAGATAGCGCTGTTTAAAAAAAAAACATGTTTTTACCTATCACAGGTGTGATATCTTAAGGACATAAATAGTAGGCATATAAAAACACGCGCATATTCAAATGCAACGTTGTGTCAAAATTTCAAAGCAATCGGTGAAGAACTTTCGGAGATTTAAGATTTTGAACAAATGAACATTTACATAGATTTATTAATTTTTTATGATGGTTATTTTTTAAAAAAAAAATTAAAAAAATATTTTTCCATACTATTGAATTATATTCTAATTTATTGATTCTAATATTTTCAAGTGATTATTATGAAGGTATATATTTCAATTTTTAAATCTATACTGATTTTGTTTTAAATTGTTTAATCATGTTAAACAAATTTGAGTTTACTGTTTACTCAATCTTTGCAGTGTTTTGTTCTCTAAAATTAAATCTGTTTTATATAATGTAAGTTAATTTAACAAACTGCATCGTAGCGGTAGAGTAATGATCTTTTTTCTTCATTTACTGCTAATGTTTATTTACGTTCATTGCACTTACAGAGATCTCTTGTTTAATCAGAAAGTTATTTACTAATTTTAATTTAAAATATTGCAACTAAACAGATTTCAGTCATCGATGCATTAAACGGTATATTTACGTCGCAGTTACTCAAATAGAATCTTTTATAACTGTTTTTGTATTTATAACAATATTTTTAATATAAATTTACATTTTATATACATTTTTTGTACAGTTTATATAACGGTTAATATATTACAGTTAATAATATTACAGTCTCACGAAATACCAACTTTAATGGAGTGCAATTTAAATTTCCAATCGTACTACTTTTCCATCTCGAAATTTAATCGATTGTAATTGTAGCAACTGGTACTACCTGAGGACCACATACCAAGTCTCCTCAGATGATAAATAAAACATACTTTGTCGATACCGATAGTCCATCGACATACAAAAAAGCTGACAACACAGTTGTAGGACTTTCCTCTTGCGGTTTTTTCTGATCCACGACTTACAACATAATTTAAAATACATCAGTGCTACACTAGCGCTCCTTGTGGTGACAGGTGGTACCACAGTATACCCGCTTAGCCGCAGTCGACTTTTGACGATTGAAGCATTATACCCACTTAGCCACCAGTTTAGAGCATTTTTGGGGTGGAGGTGCGATTTTGCAAAAGTTTTTTTGCAAATATTATGAATTTTTAATCGGTAACATATACGCCTAAGAAAAATATGGCCATAATTAGGCGAGATCTCAAGATATTAAGGGTGACTCTACACCCTCACCCCCTTGACTTTTAAATTGAAAATTTAATGGCATCAATGCTCCATTTTCAGAGGTAATCTGACCAAATTTCTTCAAATCGGTCCAGTAGTTCTGGCGCTATAAGGTGTGAGACACGGAACACACACATACACACGTACATACCAACATTAACACCCGGAAAATTTTCATCGGTTTTTTGGGGCTCCTTAGGTGTCAAAACGTCAAGATCCCGTGAAAAACCGCATATTCCCGAATTGGACCGATTATAATACTTTTCCTTCCTCAGATATAGCTCTGATATAGCGCTAAACGGGAAAGTGAAAGTGTTGGACCATTATACGCTTTTTTGTGGTTCAAGAGATTATATTTATCCTGAACGGATAAATATAATCTGGACGGAGCGGCGACATGAAGAGGTGGAGTACAGCATGACCCAGGTTTTAACGGGTCACGGGTACTTCCGCGCTTACCGCCATGTCATAGTGACAGCGTCGTCCCTCGACTGCCTCTATTACCCCGGTGTACGGGACGACGCCGAGCACACCTTTTCCAAATATGCTCGGTGGACGGCAGATCGAGGGACACTAGAGACGGATCTCGGAGCACTGAACCCCCACAATGTGGTTGCGATGATGGTCCGTAACCTGAGCAGCTGGGGAATGTAGCCCGATTCATCGACAACATTCTCAGGACCAAAAAGGGTGATCTGGATAGCCCCGAAAATAAGGTAGCGCCATATCAGGCTAGTAGAGGAGGAGTCGGGCGAAATTAATGTGTTAAAAGGTTACGGGTCGAGTCCAGGTTGAAAGGGGCGTGGTTTTAGTCGATAGTCTGCTGATGGTGACTGGATAGTACAATCAATGGGGGGCCGACACTCCGTGCGTAAATGCAAAAAAAAAAATTGTTATATTATCGTAACAGACGAGAACAATTTTTATACATCGGACCCGAGTATTCTCCCCAAACAAATGATTTATTTGCAACTATATTACAACCACGTAAATTTCAGTCTCGGATTATTTATTGATGAGAACGAATTATTTATCGCATCCGAGATAGAAGTATTACTGTCTTATTACAAAGACTTGATGACCTTTTCATCTTCAAGATACTTTTTTAAATTAAAGATGTCATTGAGATGCCGAAAGGTGTAAAATTAATTTTTTTTCCACAAAGTAGCAAAATACGTACAGTGTATGCACAGTGAGATTTTAAAAAATAGAAATGAAATGGTTTAACAAACATAATCACTTTAATTGAATTTTTGCTTTCCCGTCTATAGAGCTATAGCTCTAGACGTTTTGACACCTAAGGAACCAAAAAAACCGGTTGTGACGTCATAGGTGAGAGTTAGAATTAAATAAATAATAATATTTAAAGTGTAAAAAAGTAACTCGGTCCGGCCGGGTCTAGAACTCGATCGCCCGGTCAACTCCGTACCTGGTGCGTTAAGCCTTGCGGCTACACCAGTTTACCAACCGTACAAGTGAAATTTGTTCTATATAAATTGTGAAATTACATTAGTTTAGTTAGCGTCGACCGTCGCCGCTAGTACCGCCACACCCACGCGAATTTAATACGGTATTTAGAATCGCTGTATTAAATAACGAAAATATATTATATTAAAATAAAATAATAAATATTTTAAATTAAGTTGTGTGTGTAAGAGCCGTGCATCAGAAACGACCCACAGTTGTAGGACTTTCCCGCAATGACGCTTTAGCCGCACTACAGGAAAGTCCCGTCAGCTTTTTTTTGCGGCTGTGAAAAAGTATTCGTATGTGTAAGGGTACTATTCATTATCGTTATGTAATAAAGTGTGTATGTTATACACTTAAAGTGAATTTCGTCTGAAATTTTTTGATTTCACCGAAGCGTTTTCAGCACATCTTGACCCCGTGTCTATTCTCTTAAAATATATATTACGCAGGGACTCAAATAAAATCCTGAATATATATGAATAAACGGATAGTAATAAATCGGACAAGCCCCTGTTATCTCAAGAAGGATAAAATAAAAATAGAATCGGACTTTTTTTTTCAGTAGCTGCATTACGGTGCACATTTTAGTTATTTCACCGACACTGAAATTAAATGCGAAATTAGTGTCTTACAAAATTGAATGAAATCTTCTACATAATAATTATTTCTATGAAATAATAATAAATGTAATCGCCTCTTTTTACAGGTTGGTTTGAATCTATATTACCTTTGTATATAACAGTTTGCCTTTTAATTATAACTCAACTTAGAGTTAACCAGAACTATAAAGTAAAGTATTGTAATTCTGATCGCATAATTTATCGCATATTTAATTATTATTTGAAAAGCGTTTTTCAAAACGGTAATTAATTGGTGTTCGTGTTGCACTAAACGTTTCAGGGTGGAAGATGTAACTTGGAATACGTTAATCGATAGTTGGTTTTTATCAATTCTTTGAAGGCTTCAGATACTATTTTCAATACATTATTTTTTTGCTGCTTTACATAGACCCTTCAAGACGTCAAGTGCTACTCCAGATACTTAAAATAATAATAATAATAATAATACATAAGACTCTATAAAATAATTACGATAATTTAAAAAATCATAAGAACTAGTAGGCATAATACTTATAGGCCACATACTAAGGCATCCTGGAATAGTCGCTTTAATATTAAGGACAGGTAGAAGGGAAAAATTGTGTAGGCAGGCCACGTTTGGAATATGTAAAACAAATTTTTAGGGATGTAGGATGTAGAGGGTATACTGAAATGAAACGACTAGCACTAGATAGGGAATCTTGGAGAGCTGCATCAAACCAGTCAAATGACTGAAGACAAAAAAAAAAAAAGTAGGCATAAGCCAAAAACTTAACTCTATCACTTGGCAACCTCAATGCCAGGCTATCTGCTATTCGAAAGTTTGTGTTCGAATACCGATTGTCCAAGGCAAATTACCCTCGCTACAAAATTAATCTTGTAAATCGAAAAGGGAAATAAATAACTTAGCACACGAAACACACACACACACACACACAAACACGCGCGCGCGTGTTTGTGTGTGTGTGTGTGTGTGTGTGTGTGTGTGTGTGTGTGAATTGCTTCTCATATAGATATATAATTTTATATATATATATATATATGTATATTTTTTACACACACGTGCGCGTACGTTGGTGAAGCGGAAAGATTTAACAGCTTGGGTATTCTTTTGAAGTTTTTGTGAGAGCGCTGAAATTGATGATTTATTGTCAATCATTTAATGCTGTGTAGTAAACATGGAACAGTGGTCAGGTGCAAATCTTGCTTTCCGTGTATAAATCGTTTTACAGCAATGGAGCAATGGAGCAATGGTGACTCCGTGACAACTGCATGAAGTTTATTTCGCCATCGGTTCAAAAATTTATTTTATTTCTGCATTCAAATAAAATAAAAATAAAACATACACAAACATATACAAAAATATATACACACACACAAACACACGAGTATATTAACTAAATATATGCAGTAAAAGACTTAAAATGCATGTAAATTTGTGTAATATTATAATGATACTTAAAAAGCGGATGTGAACACTACATGACTTCCTGGTACGCCTATTAAATTTCTTATACATATTTTTTTAAATGAAAAATATATAAAATTTTATTTCATTAATAACTTCTGATATTATCAAATATTCTTTTTTTTGTTATTGAAGTATTATATATTGTAAAATGTTTTTACAATCAGATATTAAGAATTATTAATACATCAATATATTTAAATAGAAAAAAAAGTTTAAAAAAAGGGATGAAGTCTGATTCGAACCGATGTTCCTTCTCCTTTTATTTTTCCCTGTTTATTCTCCGGGAATCACCATCAGGTATTACTTCAGAGGATGATATGAGTGTATGTGAAGTGTAGTCTTGTATAGTCTCAGGTCGAACATTTCTGAGATGTGTGGTTAATTGAAACCCAACCACCACCAAAGAACATCGGTATTCACGATCTATATTCAAATCTGTGTAAAAATAACTGTCTTCACTAGGACTTGAACATTGGAACTCTCGACTTCGAAATCAGCTGATTCGAGAAGACGCGTTCACCACTAGACCAACCCCGTAGGTTAAGTTACAAGGCGTGCTTTCCCCTTGTAAGATCCAAATATTTCATTAATTAAAATTGTATTTGACTATAACTCTGGAACCGATTAATATAAGTACCACTTATATATATTTTTGAAAATCTCTCAATGAGAGATTTTGGGCTTTTCTGGACACTTTGGTTCAGTCGATTGTAATAAAAAGGGGAGATGAACAACCAGATGTTACGGCAGTCCTAAATCTAAAATTTCAACATCTTACGGCTAATCGTTTTTGAGTTATGCGAGACACATACGTACGTACAGACGTCACGCCGAAACTAGTCAAAATGGATATTTCCGTTGAAATCTAAAAACCGAAATTTT
Source organism: Lycorma delicatula (assembly GCF_047948215.1). Taxonomy (NCBI): domain Eukaryota; kingdom Metazoa; phylum Arthropoda; class Insecta; order Hemiptera; family Fulgoridae; genus Lycorma; species Lycorma delicatula. The sequence goes on along the minus strand of NC_134466.1, from coordinate 74,641,186 downwards.
TCTCGATCACAGTACTTACGTTAATACGTACAAGGAAGTAAAAACCTCTGATGAAGTCACTACAATCTGTTGTCGGTATTGTTTACACTTTAGCTAATAATAAGTATTCTGCCCAAAGGCAGGTTTTCACATGGCCGCCCTCCATTCTGCTCGATTCGTACCGTCCGTTTCATTTTACAGTGACTGCTTCCCTTTTTATATTGTCTATCATTTTCATTTGTCTCCGACCTTTAGTCGGGCTTTCCTCCCCGTTACAAATCCTTCATTTGTAGCATTTTAGCTGAGCGAACTTAATCGTTATTTGACCGCATTCATGTACTAAGGATCATTCTTTCATTTCCTTTCTTTTAAATAAAGTATTATAATTTGGATTATTGAGTATTCCCGTTTAATAGTTTATTTCACAAGCTACTGTAATACGCGCTAATCATCTTCGTGTCATTTTTCAAAATAATTTTCCTTTATTTATTAAAAAGAAAAATTGAATAAAAAGGAGAATATGATAAAATAGACCCTAGTCGAGTACGAGACTCGTTTTAAAGATTCATCTGAGGAACTGAAGATGATTTAAAACGTTCAGTTTGTAGGAAGTATTTCTTGTACTTTAAATACGGACTATTTTTTAACAAGATGGCATGAAAATTTACTCGATTACACACCAGTATTTCGGCTACGTGTCAGAATGATGGAACTCGGGCTAGAAGTATGAAGGAAACGTATATTTGTTTGGGAATCTTGTGTGTGACTTTTAATTCTTATGCGTCAGAACGAAGTGGACTTTCAAACGCGATACCTCAGCCGATTCTAGAATATGTAACGATTGAATTATTCCTTGAATGATTGAATTAACAAGTTACCATGTTGAATTTATAATTATACTATTCAAATCGTTACTTGAATCGGTTGTTGTTCCCATAATTGAATTTCAAAAGTCTAAACGGGTTTGATATCAGCCTTTAAATAAAAATTTCGTTGTAAAACTAAAATCCCGATGTTTTCCCAACAGTTCAACGGTAAAATTTATAACATTTTGTTCACGTATACGTAAGTTTTCTATGGTAATCATCCGCGAAGACATTATCGTTATCACGTGGTTATACGAACTGAGGAAAATCCACGTCAATGTCCACTCTCCTTTATTCCCTGTTAAACTATTAAGATTTTTATAACGCCTATTTTTTAAAAATATTTAAAAAAAAATAGTTTGTTTTTTTTAAATTCTTTTTTTTGCAACGACTTTCTTTCTACAATTCTTTTAATCAATACTTTTTCTTTCTTTGATATATTCCATCTAATTAGCTTTCCTATTTTTATAGTTGTAATAAGCTTCTATTCTATTTAAATCTCCTCATTACTTCTGCATTCTCCATTTTGTCTGTCCGTATAATCTTGCTCAATCTCCTTCAGTCTCATATAACTCCAACCTTTTTATTCTTCCTTCTCTTTGGGTCTCATGTTTTATATCGATACTGATATAACACTTAATACGACACTTTAACTTATTAAATAAAAATTGTTTCTTAGCTTTCATAACCGTTGAGGTTCTTTTTTCGGTCTGCCTTCACTTTTGTAATTTTCTGTTAATTTAGCACCAACTATCTGTACTGTTTTACTCTTGTTCAATTTTTTTTTTTATATAGAAATCGGCTTAAAGTTTCCTCTTTTCAATAGTTAAATTTTTTGACATTAAACATTCACTTTTAACCCGTATATCATCGTAGTTTCTTCTAATTTTTTAAATCGCGTGTTGAATCTTGTATGTTTCCTCTTATAAAAAAAATTCAAATCATTTAAAAACTTAATACAATTTATTCTCCTTTCTCCTGACTTCTGCAACTTTTTCTACAACCATGTTTCTGCGTGTCAAGATATATTCTGAGATATTTCAACGAGCCTGAAACGAGAGATCGAACGCTGCTAATAAATATTGATGGACATGTTTTCTATGAAATTGACATTTTCTATTTATTTTCGTGAATGAAGTTCAGATTTTTTTTTTGGTGAAACCATAACTGATGATTCATGTGTAGTACGTATAATATATCCAGCCTTCAAATTCTGTTGTCAGTTTTGAAGGTCGGCCAAAAGTATAAAAAAACAGCATAATATTGGTACCAGAATGCTTCTTTGTGATACACCACTATATTTAGAATACAGCTGTGCTTGGTTTTGATGGATTTTTTCCGTTAAAAACATATTTATGATATAAGATATAAAAATATTGAAAACTTTATGTTTTTAAATATATTTATTACTTTAAACGTATTTTTAAATTAAAAATTAAATAATATTTCTTCACAATTATTAAATTTATATTTTTTTATAGAAATCCTATAAAGAAAATCTTATGAAAAGTAGGAAATTATCGCTATCAGTACTATACTACCCATCATACGTCTTTCATGCGGTTAAAGCATCTCTTAAATTATTCTGCGATTTGTTACAGTTAATTGTTTGACGAAAGTTTGTTTGGAAATGTTATTACAGAATAAAATACAGTACATACAATCTACCAAAGTAGCAGGGCGTATCTGTCGAGTTTAACAATAACAAAACTTTTCAAATATACAACAGCCTAAGGCAAATATAACGGTAAAGAAAAGAAATCTTTATCGTATTTTATAAACAAAATATTTTTACATAAATAATAATAATAATAATAATAATAATAAAACTACTATAATTATTAACAAATTTTGAGTTAAACAAAATGGATGACAAATAAATGGTTAAATTAAATTTAATATGATTTATCCATTTTATTATATATATCACAAAACTTTGATACAAGTACCATTTATTTAAATGCTCATCCCACCTTAAAACTACTTTTATTTTAAATATATTACTACAGGTTATAACATCTACCTGACGCAACATATTTTTATAATTATGAATTTGGAGTAGATTTTAGAGTTTGTTAGGACCGGTTTTTCGAAATAATATCTGTATACAGAGTGATGCAGGATGATAGGGCAATACTTTGACAACTCATTCTAGAGGCTAAAAATAAGAAAAAAGTTCATATAAACATAGGTCCGAAAACGCTTCGTTAGCGAGTTATACAGAGTGAAAGATTTCGCCCGAGTTTCAGTTCCTCCGGGTAAATTAAGGCTTTCTGAAATGCTGGGAAGGTCAATTAACGGGAAAATTCAATTGTTTCTTATGGTTTTTGAGCTGGGAAATCGAAAAAAATAGGTCCCAGAACTGTATCTCTCTTAGTTTCTAAGATATCTCATGTAAAACGCCAAAAATAGGGTCAAAAAACACATTTTTTTACGTTTGACGTACAGTAACGTTGTTAAATTGGCGATAAATCATACATTTTTTAAACATAAATTTTAGAGAATTTAATTATAAGAAGATTGATGTGAGTAATGTCAACAAAAAAGAAATAAAAATTTAAACATGTCGACTTTTATTAACAACAAAACCGACGAAAACTTAGAAGAAAATGTTACAAAAAAAGAAAACTGATGTGTCTAGTAGGTACAATAATTTTAGACCTACGGAAAACAAGTTGGCAACACTGATTTTTATCACCACAATTTGTTTAAATACTACTCGTTGTTGTCTTTTAGAGTAAAAATCTTTTAAAGTCTTCTATGGATTTAAATTCCCTTGGTAAATGATTAAATATTTTTGGATCTAAATATGAATAAAAACGTTTAAATAACTCAATTCGTGGCCTAGGAGGGACTGTTCTATCCTCCTGCCGCAAAGGCCTTGTAATAAAAGTGACAAGGATCATATCCTGTTTACAGCGTTCATAATACGTCATTAGTATTCTATAGAAACACATATGACGCAGAGGCAAGATCTTAAGGCCTCTGAATAACGGCAAGTATTCATGTCGTCTATTTTTACCCAATATTATACGTATTACATGCTTCTGAGCAATAAAAACAGATCTAAAAATACTGTAGTAAGCTCCACCCCGTACTTTATAACCTTGACTCTACAAAAGCATAATACAGCGATGTCAGAACTATAACAGGGCAATATTTTTTTAAATAATAAAATTTATTTCTACAAACACGTAATTTCTTTTTGAGATTAGTAATACGAACATTCCAGGACGGTCTGCTGTCCAAATATTTCACAGATGTAGCATGTGAAGTGTCCTCACATGAACAACCGGTATTCATCTTACATCCAAAGGAGTGATATTTAATACGTTCAACATTTTCTGCCGTACTTGGCAAATTGATGTTCATGTAATTTGTCTTATTTACATTTAATGAAATTCCATTCGTCACAAGTCACCGTCTTATGATCCTCAGATCAGCCTCCACATCATTTTTAATTCCAGACTGAGAGGGTGACGCGTAACAAAGTGCTGTATCATCTGCAAAGGTGGTCATGTGCCCTCGAAAAGAGCCTCGACATAAATTATTATATAATACAAGATATTAAGTAGTGTATATAGAGCGATTCAGGAGGATAGGGCAATACTTTAACAACTCATTCTAGAGGCTAAACGTAAATTGTAGAGAATTTAATTATAAATTCATTAATTAAGAAATCTTTCACCCTGTATAACTCGCTAACGAAGCGTTTTCGGACGTATGTTTATATGAATTTTTTTCTTATTTTTAGCCTCTAGAATGAGTACTTATCAAAGTATTGGCCCTATCCTCCTGAATCACTCTGTGTATATACATGTATATATATATATATATATCCTAATATATTACATTTCTTTTTGAGTAGTCGTGTAAAAAGTGAACATCGGTTAAAAAAATATATTTCTAATAGTAGAAGCGTCTTATCCGACGCCGCTGCGTACGCAAAATAATTATTTTATCAACAATTTTTATTTTGGTTAAACTTCTTCAAATTTTTCTTTTTTTAATTTTTCTATTAAATTTTTTCGTAACTCTAAGACGAAGCACACAACTCAGAGTAAACAATCTATTTGAGTATCGTAGATTATAAATTCTTGAAAGGTACGAAATATGAAAAAGAAGGTAAAATATGAAAACGGTATTTGCCGTTTTTATTTTTAGTTGTCTTCAGCAGAATGGAAATATATTAAAAATATAGTAGTTGCAACGGTATTTTTTATCATTATTTTGTAATGAAGTTTTTTTTTATTTTATAATAAACATTTATTAAAATTTTACAACCTGTTGGTTTTACCCCAGCTATTGACGTGATTTTCAATATTATTTTATTATAATAAAATTATTTCATATATAGTAGTGCCGTTGTTAAAAACTGTTTTATTATTAAATTGAATTATTTCATAACTCAGCTTTCCCAACCGTTCGTATAAATATTTATTTAAATAATTTTTATGATCTATATATCATTGTAAGAATAATATATTTTTATAGGATTTCAACTAATTACTTATTTAGAAACGATTAAATGTGTTTAATTTTATTTTAGAGAGTTGTAAATAACACACATTATTTATTTAATATATATATATATATATATATTGTTTGTACATAAGTAATCCCGCTTAAAATATTGAAAAAGTATTTTATAACGCTAAAATGTATTATATAGTTTCCCCTATTTTAACGATAAAATTTACTGTAAATTAATAAAATCATTTATTTTAGCAGCCTTCTTTGACATTCAACAAGCTTTTAAAAAGATCTGGCACCCTGGTCTTTTGTACAAATTACAAAATGCCACCCGCTACCTTTGTAGGTGACGCAGCCGTTCTCGTAGTTCATATCAGCCCGATTACAGCATCGAATAGGCTAAAATTTGAGTTGAATGTAATCAACAGATGTTTAAGTACACGGTAAGTAAGCGTTAACCAAGTTAAGTCGAACCAGGGGACATTCAGGGGAGAGGTGACTGCTCACGGGTCTACCTTGATAGCGTTGTAATTCCGCAAACTGAAAATACGCCGGCCTCCATGGCGCGAGCGGTAGCGTCTCGGCCTTTAATCCGTAGGTCCCGGGTTCGAATCCCGGTTAAGCATGCTATTTTCACTCGCTAAAAATCATCCGTCTCATCCTCTAACGGTGGTCCCGGAGGTTAAACAAACAAAAAAGAAATTGTGAGGTACCTAAGTCTACCGCTCCACCGTCGATTAACGTGAAAAGTTCACGTAAGAGAGAAGAGACGATAACTTGAGATAAAGTTAATGGAAATTTTGTGATTGTCGGGCAGACGTTCTAGGTTTGTCCTTGTCTAATAAGCTCCCGGTATACTTAACAAATTTAAAACCTATCTGGACCTACGGGATCGAACTGTTGGGCACAGCAAGCAGAAGAATGTCAATATATTACAACGGTTTTAGAATAAGCTAGCGAGGTGTATAACAGAGGCACCTTGGTTTATAAGGAACAATGAGATTTAGGATCGCTTAGGATTACGGCCCATGAGGGTGGAGATACAACGTTTGAGTTCAAAATCTTATCTACTTCTCATCATTTTTTTCATTTAAAGTATTTTTGTTTTCATTTAATTCACGTTCACGACCCCGCCATTCATTTATGAAGACCCTACATTTTGTCACCGGTTTTTAAAATGTAATTTTTAGGTCCAATTTATGAAAAAAGTTAAATTATTCGTTCATTATATATTATAACTACGTATTAAATTTCCCAAATAATTTCCGAGGATCGCATTTTATATTAATAAACTCAGAAAAGAGTAAGCTATTTTTTTTTTTATTTTTAACCTCCGGGTCCACCGTTAGGTATTGCTTCAGAGGATGAGATGAATGATTTGTAGCGTGTGTGAAGATGCCAATCCTGTCCGGGTTTCGAACCCGGGACCTCCGGATGAAAAGCCGAGACGCTACCGCTCGCGAAAAGAGTAAGCTTGAAAGAGATTAACACACATGTTTACAAATTTTCACCGATGAGGATGTCCAGATTACTGATGACAACGTATCATTTTTAGACGATATAAGTTTTACGGATGAAGCTACATTTCATATTAACGGGTGCGTTAACAGATAAAGGCATCGTCTTTCACTGAACGCAGTATAATGTACATACATGTATAATGTACGCATTTGTATGTGTGTGTGTGTGTGTTTGTTTGTGTGTGTGTGTGTATGCGCGTGTGCGTATCAGGTTGTGCTTTTCGACCAAGAAGGTTAATTTATTATTGCAAATTTCGCTTCACTTCCTTGTCAACAGTGTACCCTACAAAGGAGAGCATTACAAAGGATCAAACAACAAGCGCACTAGTAACAGGCTGAAAATGTTAATGGTTCTACAGAAGTCGAATTATGCCCTTGTCGATGAGTTTGAAACTTATTCATATTTCATAATTTAATAAAAAAATTCATGTCTGTTCTATTATGCTACCCGTTTTTCTTTTGTTTCATTTAATTTTGAAAATATGGCCTTTTTACTAGTTATTAATCAAACTTGAAGTTACATCTTTGTAAGCAAAATATAAAAAAAAAAAAAACAAATTAACTGCTTAATAAGCCATTTTAATGTATTCTTTACGAATAGTTAAGTAAAATCCATAAAGATGTATTTTGGTCATTTAAAACACGCATACACAAATGTGAATTATATTGTGTTTTGCAGCGAACGCAATCTATGTGCCGCATATGTAAAGTTGCTTGCTCCTTATTTATCTATATAAAACATGTGATTGATCCGTAATCAACGCGCAGCAAAAACTACTAAAGATAATTGACGAAAATTTTTATACACGTTTTTCTTACGGCGTAAGTGAACACTAATAAAGGATTTGTTGAAATTACGAGCTTAAAGGGTTAAAGTTGAGTAACAATGAAATTTATTATTTTTTTTTTTTAATTTCTCGCTAACAAATGAAGATATCATCAACTTGATATACTTAATTTCTTGCTCTATTTCGTTAACTATTTAATCTTATTGTTCCGTATATCTACGTTATGCCACCATTTAACTTTTTTGTTCTTTTAACAGTTAATTTTCGAATTGTGTGTACAGTGTTAAGCTTAGTTATATTTTTATTTGTAATACTTTTTATTGTACTGTACTTTGTTTAAACCTTCATATTGTGTTGGAAGGTATCATTGGATGCTTCCCTTTCACGTCATTATTACTCTGTATAATTTATTTATATATATACACATCCTAATAAATTATTAAAAAATAAAAAATAAAGTAGGGTTCGTCCATTTATTGGTTTTCATATTTTAAAACCTTCGTCGGAATTCCTCTTTGACTATTTATTACAATTTAGAGATAGAAATATAACAAATTTGTAGTCAGGAACGTTTGCACTAAAGAATTATTTCTCAACGTTTATAATGAGAATCTTGTATTAGAGAAAATAAAACGTAATTTTTTCCGAAAATAATATATAAATCTGAAAACTAAGATCAAAAGTACTTTGAAGTAAATATTTTTACGTTTGGTATCAAAACGTAGTATCATACTTTTCATCGAGTAAAGTACTTTTTTGAGATTCGCTTTAATAAGTTTGACGTAAGAAAAAGTATTATTTGAAATAAATTGCGTTCGTTTAATCTTCTATCTGTAGTCTAAAGTTATTATACGTGATATTAGGTATACTGAGGGAGTGAAAGTTAATTTACTTTCCTCTTTCAAGCCGTCGATAAAAAAAATCATACTTTGATTTTCTTCACTGTTATATCATGAATGTCACGTATCGCCCACCCGTGTCAGTTATTTTACCTGACGTGAAATTAAAACGACGAATCGGTGACCAAAATAATTTTTCCATTATACGGCGTAGCGATCAATCTTGTAGTTTATATCAGCTTTATATGTATAATAACTTGCTCTCGGCTCGAAAGAACGTTTGAACAGATTTTAGTAGAACTACTGTAGTAAATGCATCTAAAGTCTCTTCGTAATTTAAGCATTGCCTTATAGTGTACGTCGACGCCCGAGACCAAAAGCTGGGCAAAAGATTTTATAAAGGATATTATTACAGAATGATGCTTCGTAAAATGTCACATTTTATGACTAATTGTTTCAAAAAAAGCTACTAAATGTACAATTACAAAACTGTATTATTATTATTCTGTACCTATAAATAAACCGGTATTATATTTAATATATAAATGTAATATAATATATATTAAAGAGTAAAATTAAAACATTAAAACCTGATATAAAAAAGTTAAATACTTCAAAAAAGAAATTTACAAAGTGAAAGGCAATTCCTGGGAAGAAATCATAAACTCGGTAATAACAGCCGGGGAAACCTTAGAAAAAGCTAAAAGCAAGAAACATTCATGGAGGAACCATATATGCGAGGAAGATTAAACGTTAGGAAGAGAATATGGGAAAAGTACCATTCCAACCCGATCCCTGCAAACATCCAAAAGTGATTAATAGCCCGGAAAGAAATCTCAAAATTAATTACAAAAACGAAAAGAGACTACGAAAAAAATAAATTCAAAGAAATAGAAGAAAACTTTATAAAAAACAACGCACACAACTTTTATCAAACATTTAGCCCCGTTTGCACAAACTTCAAAGATGAGAAAGGGCGGTTAATAATAAACAAACAAGATAACCTAAAAAGACTAGCAAAACACTTCGAAGAATTACTGAAATTCCCAAACCCGAAAGAAACCTTTAACTTTAATCCCCATAATCAAAGCACCTCAGAATCTAAACCTCCAACCAAAGAAGAATTACAAAACGGAAATTAAACCGCTCAAAAATAATAAAGCAAGCGAAGAAGACTCAATAGTTGTGGAAAAGCTTAAATTTGCGAAAGACGAACTAAGGAGAAAACTAGAGAACACCTTCAAAGAAATTTGGGAAACCAAGAAAATCCCAGAAGAATGGAAAAATGCCTTAAGCTATCCGCTTCATAAAAAAGGCGCAAAAACTATACAAACAATTACAGAGGAATTTCACAGCTTTCAGTTTCCTATAAAATTCTATCCAGAACTCTGCTTGACCGCATACAACCCGCAATAGAAAAAGAACTTGGGGGAATACCAAGGCGGCTTCAGATCAAGCCGATACTGCGCAGAGAAAATGTTTAACCGTAAACAAATTTTACAATATTACAAAATAAGAAACCCCAAAATAATAACTATTTTCGTCGACTTCAAAAAATCATTCTACTTCATACATCGCGAATCCCTCTTTAAAACGCTCGAAGAATTCAAAATAGACGCGAAAACTATAAGCATAATCCTACAAACACAAAATCCAAACATAAGTTCTTGGGCGAACTTTCCAACCGTTTTGAAATCACAACAGGAGTGAGACAGAGAGATGGACTTTCCCCCCGATCTTGTTCAATTGTGCACTGGAAAATGTGATCGGAGAATGAACCAGAGAACTTGAGAAATTAAACATCTCAACCGTCCTATTTATTAGAAACAAAGGAGACGCTACTGCTAGCATTTGCAGATGATATTGCCATCTTCGCTAAAAACAATCAAGAAGCGCAAAATTAAACAAATGCGCATATAAAATAGGATTAGAGATCTTCGAAAAAAACGCAACGGTTCACAAGCGAAAAAAGAATCCAAAATCCAAATAAACGAAAATCAAGGATTCCAAAGAGGTCTAAAATTGAAATACCTCGGTGAAATCATAACCCCTAACGTTTTAGAAAAAGAAGGGACGAGAGAAAGTGTCAAGAAATTTATTCTCTCATTTAAGTTAACAAGAAATATCTACGATAGAAAATCACTATCTTATAACACTAAACTAAAACGCTACAACATATTCGTTTTACCCAAAGCCGTATATACAGCCGAATGTCTTCAAATATTTTCAGATAAAGAAATTTTCAAAACCGATAAAAGAATCCTAAGAAATATTTATGGCACAAAATTTAACAACGGAACCCACAAACTCAAAAGCAAAAACGAAATTTACAGAAACATAGATAAAATCTACAACACGGTAAGAAAAACAAGATTACAATTTTACGGTCGCTTGTACAGAATGGATCCACAAAGACTTAAAAAACAAATCTTTGATAGATTTTTTTTTAACCTCTGAGACCACCGTTAGGTATTGCTTCAAAGGATGAGACGAATGATTTGAAAATCTCATGCCTGACCGGGATTCAAACCCGGGATGTCCGGATGAAAGACCAAGATGCTACCACTAACGCCACGGTGGCCGGCTTGATAGATTTAATGCAGCTAAAAGTAAACTCACATGGTTATCGGAAGTTGATAAACACGTTTAAAAAATTAAACATAAACGAAAACACAGTACAAGACCGAGATCGATTTAGAAAAAAATATAAAAACGGTAGAATCCAAGAGAAAGCCTAAAGACCAGGCATAAAATCGACTGAAGAAAGAAAACGTGAACAAAGTAGCAGAATGAGACAATACTGGAAGAAAAAAAAGAATAATTCTCTTTGACGTTATGTGAACGAGGTCCCTAGAGACCTATTCGAAAAAAAACAACAAAATCTTTACAACTTATAACTCGAAAACGAAATTTTTTCAAACATATTTGTTTTTTTAACTTCTGTTTAGTTATCACTCATATATATGTCCCGAAATTCCTTTAGTTTCTTTGTGAGATTCGATGTATAGAAATAATCAGCATAATTATTGAACTATTTTATGATAACTGATGTTATCACACACCCACACACACATGTAAAGTTGCAATTAATATTAAATTTTACGCTAGGGCGCCCAAAATCCTTCATCGTCATAGAAATCATATTGTTAATATTTTAAAAGACAATATGACACTACTTTCACGATATTTACTATTTTCGCCAGGATTATCATAATTGATACGAATGTTATTTTCTGTCCTTCTTAGCAATTTTCATTCAGTTTTGGAATGCATCCATTCTCAAAACTACTTTTAGCATTCTGGTGCTAATATTAAATATTGTGAAAAATGTTAACCAGGTCAGCCAGACTATGTTAATGAAGTTGAATTTAATATTAGGAAATTATATAAGACGATATAATTATTGATAATATATTTGGTTACAGTAATAATTGAAGAACATAAGAAAGAAGCCGTAATAAGAAAGGGAGTCCGACAAGAATGTTCCCTTTCTCCGTTACTTTTTAATCTTTACATGGAACTAGCGGTTAATGATGTTAAAGAACAATTTAGATTCGGAGTAACAGTACAAGGTGAAAAGATAAAGATGCTACGATTTGCCGATGATATAGTAATTCTAGCCGAGAGTAAAAAGGATTTAGTAAAAAGGAAAACAATGAACGGCATGGATGAAGTCCTACGCAAGAACTACCGCATGAAATTAAACAAGAACAAAACGAAACTAAATAAATGTAGTAGAAATAACAAAGATGGACCACTGAATGTGAAAATAGGAGGAGAAAAGATTATGGAGGTAGAAGAATTTTGTTGTTTGGGAAGTAGAATTACTAAAGATGGACGAAGCAGGAGCGATATAAAATGCCGAATAGCACAAGCAAAACGAGCCTTCAGTAAGAAATATAATTTGCTTACATCAAAAATTAATTTAAATGTCAGGAAAAGATTTTTGAAAGTGTATGTTTGGAGCGTCGCTTTATATGGAAGTGAAACTTGGACGATCGGAATATCTGAGAAGAAAAGATTAGAAGCTTTTGAAATGCGGTGCAATAGGAGAATGTTAAAAATCAGACGGGTGGATAAAGTGACAAATGAAGAGGTGTTGCGGCAAATAGATGAAGAAAGAAGCATTTGGAAAAATATAGTTAAACGAAGAGACAGACCTATAGGCCACATATTAATGCATCCTGGAATAGTCGCTTTAATATTGGAAGGACAGGTAGAAGGAAAAAATTGTGTAGGCATGCCACATTTGGAATATGTAGAACAAATTTTTAGGGATGTAGGATGAAGTGGGTATACCGAAATGAAACGACTACCACTAGATAAGCAATCTTGGAGAGCTGCATCAAACCAGTCAAAAAAAAAAAGACTGAAGACAAAAAAAAAATATTTGGTTTAACAAACAGTGTATGGAAAATAACAGTGATTCCGGCTTATGCTAAAATCAGGAATATTAGAAATAATTACTATTCTACAAAATTCATTAGAAAAGCAGAAAAAGATTGGATAAAAACGGAAATAAAGACATTATATATTAAGGACAACCTAATAAAAACATTTTAAAACTACACTAAATGCTTAGTGAACTTTTTTTTAATAGAATCTTGAATACAATAATAGGAAAAGAGACAAGAATAAAAAAGGAATTAAAGTTGGATACAGTTTTGTGTGGAAATGATGGATAGAATCGCAGACGATGATACATTTTTAGACGATGTAATTTTTAGTGATAGGTCAATGTTTCAAATCAGCGGCAAGGTGAACTCCTATAACTGCCAAATATGGGGTAGCAAAAACCCTTGTGGAACTTTGCAGCACATTCATGAAAGTCTAAAAATCAATATTTTTTGTGGTCTAAGCAAACAAAGCTTGTACTGCCCGTTCTTCTTCCAGGAACCTGGAAACGGTATCGTTTATCTGGACGTGCTTCAAGATTTTGTAATTTCTCAGTTAGACGATGATGACCGAGATGGACAGTACTATCAGCCAGACGGAATACTATCACACAGCCGCCTAGAAGTCCGAAATTTTTTTTGTACTAGTTTCCTTGGTCGGTGGATCGATCGTGAAGATCAAATTTCATGGCCATCTCGATCCCGAGATTTGATTCCAATACTTTCTCGTTACGTTCCATTAAAGTTAGGGTTATGTACCGTCTTTCCCTGCCGATCTTGTTGAGATAATACTTCGAATTAACAGAGGTAACTACTGAATTTCTGGCTACAGGCTGGAATGAAATCGATTTCAGGCGGGATGTATATCGCATTACATAATCGAACCAAAGTGAATGTCGGGTGATAAACTTGATGTATTTTTCTATAAAATGGGACCGCAACCGAATCAGTAAGTTATCTCAATACATTTTTACATGTTTTTAAACTGTGAAATCCTTTTTGAATCGCTCTATGCGTTCGTACATCGTATTAATCCCTTTTTAATATTATTATATTCTGATGCAGAGATATATTAATATAAGCTAAAATAGTAACGTTGAATGTTCTAAAATAAAAACAAAGAAAGGAAAAGAAGATCGCGGTAAGGTAAAGCTAGGAAACAAGAAATAATGTGACAAAAATTATGTAAAAAATCTGAGAGAGAAAACACGAATGTGAAAGACAAAGATTGGATGATTGATTGATGATGATTTGGATGATTGATTTAGTTCACGTTTTTTTTATGAAGTTAAGGTTTAATCCAACAGTCTTTTATAATACTATTAGATTACACTCATGTTTAACCTGATTTCTTAAAAATTTACATATGAAAAAAAACATCGAATTATAAAAATGTTTTATGTACCAGAACAACAATATCAAAATAATAATAAAAATTATCAGATTTATAAAGAAAAGAAATATTACACTTAAGAAATTGAAACATATCTTTATACATAAATGAGGCTGTTTATATTTAAATACTTGTGTCGATATTGTTTAAAATTTTGTCACTACTTGTTAAAATTATTAAAAACAATTTTTACAGTAAATTTCACATCATTGGCTTAATTGACAGATATATCTTTCGTATATTTTGATCTGTATCAGATAGTTATATAGTTTCTCGCAAATTAAATTTATAAAAAATGTGATGTGGACACCACATAAATTCCTTGTACGCCTATTAAATTACATACCCGCATTTTTTTTTTTTTAATGAAATGTACATAAAATTTTATTTCATTAATAACTTTTGATATTTTTTTCCTTTTTTTTCATTATTATTTATTATAAAAATTTCTTTACAATGAAAGCTTTATAATTATTAATAAATCATTATATTTAAATTATAAAAAAAAATTTTAAAAAAAGTAGATGAAGTCTGATTCGAACCGATGTGCCTTGCCCTTGTAAGATCCAAATATTTCATTAATTAAAATTTTATTTTGCTATAACTGTGGAACCGATGAAAATAAGTACCACTTATGATATATCGTTGAAAAGTTCTCAATGAGGACTTACAATTGCAGTTAATAAAAAGTCCAAAATCCAAATTTTATTTGGATTTTGAACGTTTTTGGACACATTGGTTCAGTCGATTGCAATCGCTCAGTGCTAAATCAAAATTTCAACATCCTACGGCTAATCGTTTTTGAGTTATGTGAGATATATACGTACGTGCAGACGTCACGCCAAAACTGGTCAAAATGGTTTCACGTATAGTCAAAATGGATATTTCTCTTGAAATCTGCAAACCGAAATTTTTTGCAATCACAATACTTCCTTTACTTCGTACAAGGAAGTAAAAATTTCTACTTATATGTTACTGTATCAACAAAAATCTTATAAACTATTCTTGAAACAGGTTTTATTTAGTTTTCTTTAGTATGAGAATGCAGGTTATTCATTTTAAATCTACCATTACTGGGTTTTCATCGATTTTTTAGGGCATTAAAAGTACCGTATTGACATGTTTAAAATCTATAATTCTTTTCATGTGGCCGCTTACTTCATTTTTACTTTTTCGGAAAATTTCGGTTTTCATATTTCAGCAGAAATATCCATTTTGACCATCCCTGAATCAATTTTGACTAATTTTGACGTGACGTCTGTACGTACGTATATATCTCACGTAGCTCAAAAACGATTAGAGTAGGATGTTGACATTTTGGATTTAGTACTGTTGTAACATCTAGTTGTTCACCTCCTTTTTTGACTGCAATCGAAATTAAAATTAAAATTTTAATTAATGAAATATTTGGATCGAAAATTTGAACCGATGTTCAAATCAGACTACATCTCCTTTTGTTATTTTTAATTTTATTATTTATTTTATTTTTACCTTTTCTCCTTTAATTTAAACGTATTGGTTTAATAATTATTAACTCGAGATTGTAAAAACCTTTTACAATAAATAATAATTCAATGATAAAAAAAATGAAAAACATTATTAGTGAAATAAAATTTTATGTATTTTTAAAAATATGTAATTGTGTTCAGTTTTTGGCTAAGGTCGCAGACACAACGTTGTTCGAGAAACTACAGTTTTGCCGATTTCACATTATAGTCCGTTAATTCAGATTCTATACTTCCCCTAAGGAGCACACACAGTTCACTAAGCGCAATATCTTGTCGGAAGTAGCTCGACTCTTCGATCCTCTTGGTTTTGTCGCTCCAGTTGTGATCCGCGCTAAGATCCTCCTTCAGGAATTTTGGCTCGACAAACTCCAGTGGGACGATGTTATTCCCCCTCACTTGGGCACTCTAAGAAAGACTTCCAGGCTGATGAGGCTCAACTTGTGGACCTTAAAATTCCTCGATGGCTCGGACTTTCTCATTCGTCGTCTCCAGAACACCACGGATTTTCAGACGCGTCTCAAGCAGCCGTGGCCGCAGTTATTTATCTCGTCACTCGCAATTCAGATGGCTCCATTCGCACGTCGTTGGTGTGCGCCAAAACGAAGATAGCTCCGCTTAAACGGCTCACCGTTCCCCGGTTGGAACTCTCGGCTGCCGTTTCTCCTCAGCCGGCTCGTTCGGCATGTTATCGACCAGCTCAAGAAGCCTGACATGCCAATGTTTTTATGAACCGACTCCTCGGTAACTCTCGCGTGTATCAACTCTCCTCCTTCTCGATGGAAGGAGTTCGTTCGAAATCGAGTTGCCCTTATTTAGGAGCTCACGCCCACTGCTCAACGGCGGCTCATACCCGGGAAGGAAAATCCCGCAGACCAAGCATCAAGAGGATTGCCAGCAGTTCAACTCGTTCAGTTTACTCTTCAGCGGTCCGGCCCTCCTTGGCTCATTCAAGACTTATCTCATCGGTCTGTGCTCGAGGTTACTCTTGGATCCAGCTGCACCTCTCGAGGAGGTCTCAGGGACCTCTCCAGCATCCTCTCGGTCATCGCAGGATTGGGACTTATTAGACAGATATTCATCACTCTTTCGACTCTTGCGTATTACGGATATCTGTCAACGCGCCCTTGCCCGGTTCCGGTGCCTTCCCGGCTCCTCTCTGCTCTCGCCAATAATGTCGGCTGATCTGGAGGCCGCTCAGCTCTTCTGGGTTCGCTCCACTCAAGCCACCCATTTTGCTGCTGAACTCAACCTTCTTGCTCAAGGCCATAAATTATCAAAATCGAACCCGTTTGTCGATTGGAGTGGGATACTCAGAGTTGGTGGCCGGCTCCAGCACGCACTCATCGGGGAAGACGCCAAGCATGCCATTATATTGCCTTTTCACCCTCGACTCTCTCATCTGCTTATCCAGGATGCTCGTCTTCAGATTCTCCATAGAGGAACTCAGCTCACTTTAGCTCAACTTCGTCGTCGCTTTTGGATTCTTGGTGGCCGCGCGCCGGTTTGCTCTTTCATCTTTAACGTTGTGGCCTGTGCTCGCTTCAGGGGTCAGAGAGCTCAACAACTGATGGGTCGACTTCCTGTACGCAGGGTGAATCCCGCTCGTGCCTTTCTCTCCACGGGAGTTGACTATGCAAATCCAGTTTCTATTAAGGCTTGGAAAGTTCGCGGGCATAAGTCCTTCAAGGGCTGGTTGGTCATTTTTGTGTGCACGGTCACGTCAGCGGTTCACCTGGAGCTAGTATCAAACTACTCCGCCGACGGATTCATCTCGGCATTCCGCGGTTCACCTCGCGTCGAGATCGCTGTCAGTCTTTATATTTTGATTGTGGAACCGACTTCGTTGGAGCGGATCAACAACTAAAACGGCTATTTTCTCGCGGGTCACTGAAATTTGCAGCTCTATCGTCTGTGTTATTCAACGATGGCACTCAGTGGTCGTTCAATCGTCCTGGTGCTCCCCATTTTAGAGGAAAGTGAGAAGCAGCCGTGAAATCAGTGAAGTTTCACCTTGCTCGCACGGTCCGGGAAGTTGTGCTCACGTACGAAGAGCTCAGCACGCTTTTAACACAAATTGAGGCCGTACTCAACTCTCGGCCGCACGAACCACTCTCAGAGGACCCGAACGACTTCTCGACTCTCATACCAGGTCACTTTCTCATCGGGGAAGCTCCCATTACTATACCAGGGCCTTCTCTGCACCGGCTTCCAATCTCTAGACTTACTCGTTGGCAGCTCATTCAACAACGTCTACAGTCATTCTGGAAAGCCTAGTCACCTAGTTATCTTCAGCAGGAGCAGTCCATCTCCAAGTGGCACCACCCCACTCACGACATCTCAGTTGGCTCCTTTGTCCTGCTCACAGATGAGCGGTTTCCCCCTTAAAAATGGCCGCTTGCTCGTGTTCTTGCTCTTCACCCTGGGAAGTATGGGCTCACTCAAGTGGTTACACATAAAACCGCTATCTCTACTCTTACAAGACCTATCTCAAAGCTTGCTGTTCTGCCCGTTTGCCACCAACCCTGATAACACTAATAAGAATTCTACGCGCCGACCGAAAATCGTCAACAACTCCATTGCTGACTGCCGGGGGAGAATGTTCAGTTTTTGGTCAAGGTCGCAGTCAAACGTTGTTCGAGAAACCACAGTTTTACCGATTTCGCATTAACGGACTAGGGTTTGTCAACAAATCAGTGAATGGTGTTATAAACAACATAACCCAAGGTTGTTTATTATTACAATTCTGACCTGTGTGCGAATGCCGATGTCAGCTGTTGTCAGTCTGTTTTCTGTGTACGTTGGGTGTTACATTGTTCTTTTGTTGTCAATATATCGTCGCGTCAAACTCTTTACAAGATTTTAGTTATCTAAAGACTTTATTTAATTTTTTTACTCTCTGCTCACGGCTGTTTCTCTATTGTCGGAAAAACTACAATAAGATTTTTTTTTAAGTGAATGTGCTCGATAAGGCTCTCGTGCTATGTGTTTTCGTACTGTAAGTTAATTATGTGTCTGAATTCATGTTTTGTTTTGTTTTTTTTTTAATGTAATGTTTATTCAATTGTTCTCAGTTACATCTTCTGTTCTTGTAACACAAATGTTATTTATCATATTATTCTCCTTTATTACAGTTGATGCATAAATTCTTCTTGCGTTTCTGGTATAATTATAAATTAAACAAACTTCAAAATAATGTTGATGTGCTGTTTTATTCGTTTTTTCTCTCTTTCGTATTCACTATCCAATCCAGACCATCAGATCCTCTCAGAACAAATTGTAATTGGAAATAGGCATTCCATATGTGTATATGTAATAGATTTGATGAAACATCTGATTATTTAATATTAATTGAAAATTATAATTTAGAATCGTATTATTTTTAGTTTTTCTTAGAAAATTCTTATAATAATTGTATATATATTTTTAAAAAATCATTTTATTTAATTATTTGACAGAAAAATAAAATACAGTTTTGAATTTTATTCTATTTAAAGTGATTGTTGAAATTTTTTTTCACTTGTACGTAACATGCACAAGAATTCTGGAGTGTATTTCAGATTTCTGGTTTGTAGTATAAATAAAAGTTAATAATAATTAAACTATTCGGTTTATTGATCTCCTGTATACCGGTTACAAATATTAATTTTGGCCGTACGGTGTAGAATAATCAATTTTTATTATTGGATTATTTGGAAAACAATTTACAACAAATTATTTAACTATTTACCAAGGGAATTTTACTCTAACATAATATTTCAGGTAAGATTGTTGAACTAATTTGTATAAATATTTGATGTTAATAAAAACTAACATTTTACCGATCGTAAAACTGTCCATTTTTATTAAAGAATTAAAGGATCGTATCTCACTTTCAAATGAAATAAGTTTAAATGAAGTGTAGAAGAAAAAATATATATGTAATTTAATAGACGTCCAAGGAAGTCATGTAGTGCCCACATCAGGTTTTTAAAATAGAAATGACATTTATTTTCGGCGGTTATTTTCTGTAACATTTATTTTATAAAATTACTTAAAATTCCTGGTATATTTCTATATTTAAAAATATTTGGTGTTTTAGATTGTCGCCGAATGGCTTCGACGGCAACCTTATGGTGGCCCTGAAAAGAGCAGTTTTTGTTGTCGATTAGCCTCGACAGCTCGTTGTAATTGCTAACCTTTGGCAGCCCTGAGAAGGGCTGTTGTCGTCGAATGACTTCGACGGTTGGTATTTCATAACCTTGTGGTGGCCCTGAATAGGGCTGTTTTTTGCGTTATCTCTGAGAAGAGTTGTCGGGTCCGGAAGCTGGTCTCCGGCGAAGTCGGGGATTTGCGGCTCGTCCATTAAAGTCTGACCGGGCTTTCCCTCAGCGGCAGTTGGATCCCCACTATAGTGTGGCAGTGGTGGCTCCCAGAGCCCCGCAGTGTCGGGTCGGCGTCGGTCGTCCTTCTCCGGCGCGGCCGAGGCGGTTCTCTCCGAGCGATCCCACGCTGGGCCGGCTCCTGCTGCTGAATCCGCCGGCCAGGGCGATTGAAGCCCGGTGAGCTGGAGCTGGAGCGGGAAGGTAGCATTAACATCCAGCGACTCCCTCAGCGGGCCGGCCAGGCCTGCTGCTCCGGCGGAGATGATGGCATCCGCCGGGAGGTCCCACGTTGAGCCGGCCAGAGAACTTCTGTCTTCTTCCATCTTCTTCTTCTTCTTGGTCTTCTCCAGGTGATGGTCGACGATGAATTAAATTTCCTCTCGGGGTGCACGCTCTTTTATTGGAGCCTGAGAGTGATGGGAGAGCTGCGCGGTCATCTGTGTGGTGGTAGTGAGACTTGTATCAGCGCGTCCGTATACTGTGCGCCAGTTCGCATCTGAGTTGCTACACCGTGTTCGGCTGCCGAAATTAAATTAGACATAAATGTGATAACAAGTTATATAAATGTTCCAGATGTTGTCAATTTATTTTAACAACATTATAAACCATTATTCTTATCGTTATAAAGTTTTCACGCATTATTAAAGGAAAATCAAAATAAATGTCTACGGAAAAGAAAGTCAAGCCGGGTGGTAATACTCGAAATTATATTTTAATTACGCAGTTTAGTTTGATAAAATACCTTACAAATTTTGAAATAATATTAATTTATTATTACAAAATAATGAAAGTATTTTAAAGAAAACCTTTTCATCGTAACATTGCCACCGGTAACTTTTTTTATAAGAACTATTATCGGGTAACTTCCAGCGGTATTATTTTGTTATTACTATTATAGATATAGCGGCGAATTTTTGACGGAATGTTCTTTTATTTGTCTGGCTGCTAGTACGGTTAAAGTCTCGGAGGATTTATTATAACTACGGAAAGGGGGACGCCTTGAATCTGTCTCTCTTGTCTCATTTGTTGTAACAGCCCTGATCGCACTTTCATTTTCCCCTTTTTTCTTTTATATACACCTTTTTCTTTTGTTTTATCTTTTCTATGTCGCCATTTTTCTTTTTCACTCTTCATCTTCCACATTGTTTCACTGATGTCTTCTATTACTCTCACCACGTCTTTTATCACAGGTATTTCTTTTATATACGTGTATATATATATATATATATATATATATATATATATATATATATATATATATATATTTGTGTGTGTATGTTATCTTTGATTTAAAATAGAGTACCGTACAGTGAACAATGCTGAAGGATACTTATTATTGTATGTAGGCCTGACCTACATCTACAGGCTTAATAAATAAAAATATGTATCACCTTTTTTTCATATATTTTCTGCGTCCCCTTCTCCTTTTAAAATTAAAAAAAAAGTTGATATTTATGAAACATTTTTCAAATCAGAAATATATTTATTAATTTACATTACTTAAGCAATTCTGAATCCATCACTAGAAATTTATTGCAAAAAACTCATTTATTTTTTTGCTTTCTAAGAAATTATTCAAATATTAACAAAGCGAACCAGTTTCGAAACGGAGTTTGACCGGAGCTAGAGAAAAAACAGGTTTTTGTGCAAACAATAAATTTAAAAAAAGGTTTATGGAATATGTCTTACATTTCTTTTTTTTCCAATGGAGATATAATTTATAAAGACTAACATAATCACCGATAAAATTTTAAATACGATTTAATCGAACTTTCAGCATAAATGTTGAAATTAAATTTTGTAGCGAATAAACAGTTTTACCGATATAAATACCCGGTCGATTCAAAAAGGACTTCACAAGTTTAAAAGCATTAAATAAAAATGCGTATATAATTTAAAAGCGTCTCAGGAGTGATCGGTCCGATTCTGTTCAAGACTATACGTTTACTGGTACATTTACAATTACAAACCACTGATGCCTTGCAATCTTTGCAGAGTACTGTTGACATCATGTCACTCTGTAACCTGATATACTCGTACATAAATAAATAAATTAAAATTTAGTTAGATAACTAATAGATTCGGTTGAGGTCTTATCTCATAGCAAAATAGATCAAATTTTGACTCGTGTAGTTCACTGGTACCGAATTAGGCCACCAGGGCTATCACCAGTGTTGTTAAAAACGGATACATTTAGTGGTGCGGAACGTGCTTGCCTTGTGTTTTTGTTTCACGATTTGCAATCGGCAACTGCAGTTTGCAGTTTAACGTAATTTTCGTAGAGTGCGGTAGGGATGCCTCCTAGTAGGCGTATAACTCTTGACACCAAACCTTTATCGAGACAGGTTGTTGTGTTAAACATCTAAAATCATCAGGACGCCCACGCGTACCTGAAGCTGCTGTAGAACGACTCAAAGAAGGTATTGCACCTAGTCCGAAGAAATCAAGTCGACCTGCGTCACGTGAGACTGGAATTCATTCCGTGAGACTGTTTGGCACGTATTACGAAAACGATTGCATATACTCGTGGGTATATATATATATATATATATATATATATATACGGAAGAATTACAAGGCAAAGAGAGAAAATATCAAGTTAAAAGTCTTAACAATTTTGATTTTAAATTATTTTTAACTATAAAATGTTGCAATGAACAGTTTTTTCTTCATAATTTTTATTACATTTTTTAAAAAAAACTGTTCGAACTGAATTATTAAAAGTCTAAACGCTTACTTCAAAATTCTCTAATAGTTACGCAAGTTTTCATTCAGAATTTTCTATAAATAAATTTTAAAAAAAAGAAAAGGAAAGAGTACTGATATTGAGTTCAGTATCAAAAACAAAGGAAACCTTTTAAATTTGGCACTCTATCCTGAAAAGAATTTGGCACATTTATAGCTAATCGATTATAACGTAGCGGCTAATATTACCTTGGTTGTTCAAAATAGCAAATAAAAAAAAAATTGTTTTGGTATTTTCTTCCTTTCTAAGAATTTCTATCTAAGGTCCAGCGTTTGAATCCCGGTCAGGCATGCCATTTTCACACACGCTACAAATAATTTATCTCATCCTCTGAAGCAATGGTGGTCCCGGAGGTTAAACAAAAAAAAAAAAAAATTATCAAATATAAGTTCTCCAGAATATTTCCCGATGTCTTAGTTTATAACTACTGATAAATTGTTTGTCGGTTTTAAAGAGAATTTTATTCACTTGTTAATATTCAAAACTTTTTTATGTTTTAAAACATAAAAAGTTCTGACATAATTTTTTATATGTAGTTTAATAAACCGTTGCGATGTAGGGAACTTACGTTGGATTAGAGATAACACAAGTTTCTATAACACCATTAAGACTACATACAAGTTTATAGTTTTTAAATATTAAAAGGAAAAAACACGATAAATAGAAATTGATAAGTAATGGGACACAAAATTACATTATCGGAGAAAACTATTATGTACGTGTTTTATTCGCCTGTTGAATGAAAGTTTTATAAAATTTGTCACGAAAGGAGAAGTTAGTCTTTAAAGAATACCACTCGATGGAATAAAAATTGTATTTTATACAGTATTTACTAAACGTCGCTCTTTTTTAGTTATTGTTCAAATTTAAAATTTATTTTTAAAAAATTTCTGTAGTAATTACGGTAAAATACGCTAATTATCCTATTTTTTTCGGTAGTGCAATTTCAACTTTTCATAACTTCCAAGTGAGATTATATATATTATAAAATATTTCAATATTGTTAAGGAATTTTATCTGTAGAAATTACCTTATAAAACTAAAATATATGAAACAAATACACATAATTTACCCAACGACAACCGTGCCACAAAATAAAAGATGCAAGGAATAAATAATATTTTTGCATTGTATGTTGAAGTGAGATTTTAAAAGTTATAACACAGTTGTACAACTTTCTCGTCACGCGATTTTGATTACACACACAATCTAATTAAAAATAATTACAATTTTATTTAAACATAGCAGACGACTACAACAGCTGTACGTCTGTGCTACACTAACTCTTCTTGTGGTGACAAAAGAAACTATTGACGCAGCACCCTTTTAGCCACTAGTTTAGTTAGAGAATTTTTTTTGGGGGGAGGTGCGATTTTGAAAATGTTTTTGCAAGTATTATTTTTTAATCGTTAACAAATGCGTCTAAGAGAAATAAAACCTTAATTAGGCGAAACCTGGAGATACTGAGGATGAACTTGCTCTATATTATATTATATTGCTCCCTTGATTTTTTATTGTCCCGTATGCAGAAATAATCCGGTCAGATTTGGTCAAAATCGGTCCAGTACTTCTAGAGATATAAGATTTGAAACGCCGAAGACGTACATGTGCGCACGAACATCCAGAAAATTTCATTCGGGTTTCTTGGGTTCCTTAAGTGTGAAAACGTCAAGATCCGAAGAAAACCGCATATGCCCAACTTGGACCGATTAAAGTACTTTCCCTTGCATAGCTGCAGCTCTGCTACAGGGCAGTCTAGACGGGAAAATAAAAGCATTAATAACTTATTAATTAAATTTTAATTCTACGTATGGAAAACAAATTTAATCAGCAACCCACCGGGTCGGTCTCGTTTGCCATCGTAAATTAGCTGATTTTAAAGTCAACGTTCTCAGGTAAAAATCCTTAATAAAACGTAAATTCATTTATTTGGATTTAAATACTAGATCGTGTATACCGTTGTTCTTTGGTTCTTTGGTGGTCGGGTTTCAATTAACCGTACATCTCAGGAACGGTCTGCCTGACTCTGTTCTAAACTGCATATTTACCGGAACAGTTACATTACATTGATAAGTCGCTGATGACTTTAATTGTTGATGCGACTGTAAATAAAAGTATTAAAAAAATTATAGATATTTTTATACACTATTATTTAAATCAAAAAAAAAATTTAATAAAATCTAAATTTAATGGATTTAAAAAAAATCTTTATTACCTCTTTTTATTTAATTATTACAAAAACAAGAAAGGTAAAATGTTTTATTTTGGTTTTGTTTAATTGTGAATAAATTATGATATAGAATTATAAAATGTTAAATTATATATTTTAAAAATCTGATGTGGACACCGCATGACTTTTTGTACGCCTATTAAATTACGGATACGCGTTTTTTTAAAACGAAAAGTACGTAAAATTTTATTTCATTAATAACTTCTCATATTTTTTCAGATTTTTTTTATTGTTGTGTGGTGGCGGTAATAATGCTACTAAACCAATAACACTATCCCGCATCTCATATCTGATGGTTAGCCGTATAACCTTCAAAAAAGGTCCAAGGACATACGTGTGACCACATATATCAATGTACAATTTTCTGCACCTTTTATTGCTGGGATTATAAATAATCCATTCCGTTTGAAAAATAGTGTTAAAATGAAATAACGGTCAAGGTCAAATCCAAGTTCACGATGAGGTGCCCCCCCTCCAATCTTAGTAAGTTTAAGTCATTGTTTTGTACTGTGCGTAATTTTCAAGAAAAAAAACTGGGAAGATTAAAATAAAACATCATATATATATACAGTGCATATTACTTTAATTAATTACATTAATAGTAGAAGGAAAATTAAAGAAAAACAAACCGACATACTTGGCGTTTATAGACCTAGAAAAGGCATTCGATAACGTAGACTGGAATAAAATGTTCAGCATTTTAAAAAAATTAGGGTTCAAATACAGAGATACAAGAACAATTGCTAACATGTACAGGAACCAAACAGCAACAGTAACAATAAAAGAACGTAAGAAAGAAGCCGTAATAAGAAAGGGGGTCCGACAAGGATGTTCCCTATCTCCGTTGCATTTTAATCTTTATGTAGAACTAGCAGTTAATGATGTTAAAGAACAATTTAGATTCGGAGTAACAGTACAAGGTGAAAAGATAAAGATGCTACGATTTGCTGATGATATAGTAATTCTAGCCGAGAGTAAAAAGGATTTAGAAGAAACAATGAACGGCATAGATGAAGTCCTACGCAAGAACTACCGCGTGAAAATAAACAAGAACAAAAAAAAAAGTAATGAAATGTAGTAGAAATAACAAAGATGGACCGCTGAATGTGAAAATAGGAGGAGAAAAGATTATGGAGGTAGAAGAATTTTGTTATTTGGGAAGTAGAATTGCTAAAGATGGACGAAGCAGGAGCGATATAAAATGCCGAATAGCAAAAGCGAGACGAGCCTTCAGTAAGAAATATAATTTGTTTACATCAAAAATTAATTTAAATGTCAGGGAAAGATTCTTGAAAGTGTATGTTTGCAGTGTCGCTTTATATGGAAGTGAAACTTGGACGATCGGAGTATCTGAGAAGAAAAGATTAGAAGCTTTTGAAATGCGGTGCTATAGGAGAACGTTAAAGATCAAATGGGTGGATAAAGTGACAAATGAAGGGGTATTACGGCAAATAGATGAAGAAAGAAGCGTTTGGAAAAATATAGTTAAAAGAAGAGACAGACTTATAGGCCACATACTAAGGCATCCTGGAATAGTCGCTTTGATATTAGAAGGACAGGTAGAAGGGAAAAATTGTGTAGGCAGGCCACGTTTGGAGTATGTAAAACAAATTGTTGGGGATGTAGGATGTAGAGGGTATACTGAAATGAAACGACTAGCACTAGATAGGGAATCTTGGAGAGCTGCATCAAACCAGTCAAATGACTGAAGACAAAAAAAAAAATTACTTTAAATAATAATAAGAGTGGCCTAAAAATTACTAGACCTAGATTTTAGAATAGAATAACGTGTTCATTTTTTTATTCATTCATATTTATGCTTTTGTAAACAGATAAAGGGAATAAATTTTATTTAGTTTGAAAATTGGATTCCTTACAAACCATTTTGCTTTTCACAATGTCGCTCTCTTTCCAAGGTATGTACCATCACCAGTCGTGATGTTTTTTATATTATTCCTTTAATACAATAACGGTTGTCCTTTAATTGTTGACTGGTCCCAGAATTACTAGGTATACTACATCTTTTAAATAACCCCACGAAAAGAATACTGGAAGCGTTAAATCAGGTGGACCACTGAATGTGAAAATAGGAGGAGAAAAGATTATGGAGGTAGAAGAATTTTGTTATTTGGGAAGTAAAATTACTAAAGATGGACGAAGCAGGAGCGATATAAAACGCCAAATAGCACAAGCGAAACGAGCCTTCAGTAAGAAATATAATTTGCTTACATCAAAAATTAATTTAAATGTCAGGAAAAAATTTTTGAAAGTATATGTTTGCAGTGTCGCTTTATATGGAAGTGAAACTTGGACAATCGGAGTATCTGAGAAGAAAAGATTAGAAGCTTTTGAAATGCGGTGCTATAGGAGAATGTTAAAAATCAGATGGGTGGATAAAGTGACAAATGAAGGGGTATTACGGCAAATAGATGAAGAAAGAAGCATTTGTAAAATATAGTTAAAAGAAGAGACAGACTTATAGGCCACATACTAAGGCATCCAGGAATAGTCTCTTTAATATTGGAAGGACAGGTAGAAGGAAAAAATTGTGTAGGCAGGCCACGTTTGGAGTATGTAAAACAAATTGTAGGGGATGTAGGATGTAGAGGGTATACTGAAATGAAACGACTAGCACTAGATAGGGAATCTTGGAGAGCTGCATCAAACCAGTCAAATGACTGAAGACAAAAAAAAATAAATCAGGTGAACGTAACGGGTCAATCGATCTTAGAGTTTCAAGCAATTATTCTTCTGATGAAAATTTTTCTTAACAGTTAAATCGAAGGGTGAACTATAAAAACGGTAGCCCCACCTTGCTGCAACCATACTTCTGATCTGTCCTTGACTTTACGGGACGCACGAAATTGTCAAACATAACCAGATATCTTTCTCCGATAACGGGTAGTAAATACGCTACCTCATCTTCAAAGAAGTAAGGACCAAAAATTCTTTCCTCATTTACACCGCAACAAACTGTTTCTTTAACGGGTTGCAATCCAACCCACGTCTAATTCACGTCGGTAGACTATTTTTGGGGGTTCCGTCCCCCGAATTTGTAAACTTTGCTTGTTAACAAATCCGTTTAGGTGGAATTGCGCCTATTTACCCGTAATGAGGTCAAAAATGAAATCAACCTCTTCTCTTACCGATTCTTGATACGTATAACAAACGGTAAACGTGCCCGATAATCTGTTGCTTTCAGTTCCTGCACTAGTAGTATACTAGTACAGTATATGTACCTTTTATGGGTACATATTCTCCATTCTCCATCTTTAATCCTATGTAGCGAGGTTCGAGATATGCCCCCTTGCAGGGAACGCCTTCATTTATTTTTAAATATTTACTATACAGTATTATATAAGCAAGAATCGTGTTTGAAGTGGTGTTTAAAATCTGTTCTGATTTTTAAAACGGTAACGTGAATATCTATTTTGGTTAGCGTAATGAAATATAATATTTATTCTTCTGTTGTGTAATTCTGTAATTTATTAACATGCGCTGCCTTTATAAAAAAAAATAAATAAAAGAGACCGTAAAAATAAAAGTAGATTTTTAATTTTTAACACTAGGGAATGAGGTAAATTATAAGATCTGAACATGCAGAAAAGTTCAGAATATTGCTTGTTTTTCTTAACCGGTTCTAAAAAATAGGCTGTACAGAACACCGTATTACGAGCAATTTTTATTTAAAAAAAAATCTGATAAATGTCAGTCAAAATTATTCGATTTTCTTTTTTTTTTAGTTTATTACAGCCATTATAATCAAATTTTCAACGTCTATAATGAAAAACATTCGAAAGAGCACACACGCGCGCGCACACAAAAATATAGATTAATTTTATGCAGAAAATGTTTTGTATTAGATGTGACGCTTTTCTTTTTTATATTTAATTTTTTGCTCTCGTAAAAAAAAAAATAATAAAAATTACATCAAGACGAATTATTATCGCCTCTATTGTAAATTATTTTTAACAGTAACAAGAGAAAACAAATATTCTATAGCGCAGTAATTTTCATGACGCTCAGCTTATATGAGAAATAATTTTTCACATAATGCCAACAAACATTCATCTACAAATCTATTGTACGTAAGCTATTTCAAAATCCCTATTTAAATGTTCTTTTACATAAAGAATGTAACACGAATAAATGGCATAGCTTCAGAAAGTGATCCGTGGCCTTAAATTAAACAAAGCTTTTTTGTAAATATAAATCGAAAACGTTTCGTTTTCCGTCTGAATGCCTGCTGTTATTTATTTTATATATGTTTTTTTAACTTAAATTCATATATCACGATCGAAGTTACATGCTCAAATAAAATTTGGTGCTCATGTTTAATCCGCAGTTCTTTACGAGATAAATATATATCGTAGTAGCGATATCTATTCGTCGATCTCTCTGTAAATATTAATTCGATAAAATTATGTTCTGTTTAAATAAAATATCGAAGGCACTTTCCGTTGAACAAGGCGAACGCAATTCTAACGAAGTCAAACTGAATTTATATTAGATATCGTTTTCTCTGCTATGAAAAACAAAATATTCCTTTCTCTATTTCCTTAACGCAACAAGATGAAGAGTTCTCGTCTTCACTTCTCTTTCTCGAAATGGACAAGCCTTTTTTATAAGCCTAGTCAAATTTGAAATAAAATTCTAATTTATTATAGGTTAAAAAAAAAGAATTAAAGTGTTTTGTAGTTTGTTTTACGTCTTTTTTACAAAGTAATCGTAGCTTATAAACGTAAAAATAAAATCTATCGGTGGAAAAGTACTACTAAACCGTGTAAAATATGAAAATACTTTTACGAAAAGATTTTTTTTTTTTTACCTAGAGATAATTCTAATCTATAAGAACCGAAAGTACACTGAATATTTAAGATATTATACCTTACTTAAGTGCTAATCGTGTTAATAAAAATAAAAATAACAATTAATATTGTTTTCAAGTCCAGTCGATCGTGAACTTGAGTTAAGACTACCGATAGAGGGAATTTAATAACGTTACAATATACTCGAAGCTACAATAAATCGCAATTACATTATATAATAATATTATTAACCGCATAACTCTGTTAGTCTAAGTCCTAAAATCGAAGTTTAATTTCTAACTAGAATTAGTTAGAGATCGTAATACAAAACCCGCACACGCGAGCGCTTACACTCACCCGCATCCAATAGATGCAAAATTCAGAAACTGTCCAGCGATTTGATCAGATCAATGCGATTAAAATCTTGGTAGTTTTATCTTCCATATACCAAATTAATTTAGTGAAATGCATGAAAAATTTACTTAATTAAACCTATGTTACTTACATACGGACAAATACAAACACGCTTGAAAACATTTATTACTTTGATATGTATTATCAGAAGATATTTCTATATCTTACGATAGACATTACTAATCTTTTGATATTTGCAGTACAGATTACTCGATTGTTGTAGATGAAAAGCCAAAATAAAATTAAATTTGTTTACGTAAAAATTACACTAAACGATTATTAAAATAGATTGAGAAAAACTACTATAGAAAATCGTAAAAAACTATTTATATTTAAAATCTAAAACGAGATGTTCTTTTCGACTAAACAGTCATTATCAGTAGACGCTGAGGAAAAGGCCTTAAAAGTCGTCGTGCAACATGCTTTAGAATTATGCGGTGTATTCTGTTATTTCTGCGTTGCGTTGGTCGCCCTGTGGGTTCGCTGGGCTTTGCTCAATAAAAAACCAAGACGTCAATTGCCGAGCTGTGATTGAACGTGCTTCGTTCCGTTTCGTGTTTTTTCGTTTATCGGAATCAACAGTTACGAGAAACGTAACTGTTCTTTCGGTAGAGGAACAGATTTTTTCTCGTAGAACACATCTTTCGTGAAAGCGACAAGTATACCGATTTAATGAAGAATAAAAGTTTCTGGAAAGTTTCCATATACTCCCGTTCCGTGGTTTGCCACGATTCAATCCGTGCGATGAGCCTCCAGGTCCTCCACTTCTTCACCGCCGTGTCCCGCTGTTCTTGCCAGGCTTCTCCTGGTGCCAGCCCTCTACATCTCTGGTTTTGTTCCTCAACCGATAACCTTACTGGAGGTAGTCCTGCCAGTACTCGTACCGCCTCCATCGAAGCCGTCCTGTACGCCATAAATAAAATTTTCGTAAAAGATCTTCGAACATAATTTTGTTTTACAGTTTATTTCAGTGTATTTTCTAAAGTTTATTCACAGACGATAGCGTATAGCTATTTCTTGCACAACGTGAACCTCAAAATATTTCTATACAGTAGTAATAGTAAAATATTATATCGCTTTCGGGTTAAATCTCGCTCTTCACCTGATACATATTTGTATGGATAATGTACCCTAACAACCTTTCATAAAGTTCAAGAACTACACTATTAAAGAACTATTCGGATTGGTTTTTCTTCGATTTTAAGCGAATTCAGTACAATTTTAATTTATACAGTTAAGATAATATTTAAATTAAAAAAAATTATTGTCAGTAATGCCACTTAATCGTCGAAATAATTTTTTTAATAAATGAAAAATAAGAATATTACTTTTTAAAAATTACCAAAAATAATCGTACTCAATTTTTTCTTTTTCTTTCTCGCTAGTATATGAAAATAAGTAAAGGGTAAAACATTTCATTATTTTGAGAATCAAAATTCGTAAGCTTCTTAGTTCCCACGAAGCGTATTGTAATTTAAGCTTATTAAATATAATATCGCAGTATACCGCACGTTTATCTACTGTAAAAATTATGTTTTTAGATGTCATATCTTTCCAAAAAGTATTAGTGAAATGATTTACCACAATATCCACACCCACGTAAGTGCGCGCGCGCGCGCATAGAAACATATGTTTAAGCGTTTATTACATCCATACCGTACTTAATTGTATTATGTACAATCGATTAATCCAGTCATTTTGTTTTCCGACTAGGAAACGAAGATAAATGTTATTATCAAATGATAAATTGAGAACAAAATTGCGATCGTAAAATATAATTAAGTATAATTCTAATAATATTGTCTTTGAATTCATATTATTTTTTAATATTATTTAATTCGATAAAAAATAAATAAAAACACGACTAATATAAGGAGATGGTCTTTCATCGATGCTTTTCAATGCGGTTTTAGATAAAAGTCACGATAACTTTCTGGGAAATTAACGATTCGATTGCAAAAATAGGAGCAAAGAATCACAACGTCAGGATTAAATGTCTAGCTTTTGCCGACGACTTAGTCCTCTTTACAAAATCAGAACAAAAAGCGATCGACCAAATTAAAGGATTGAAAGAATTAGCTTTAAAAAAAAGGCTTGCAGATCTCCTTTTAAAAGACATAAATTATAACAAGCGCCAGGAAATATGCCAAAAAGACGATAGAGATTAAGCTAACAAAATTAAATCGAGGACGATTTTAAATATCTTGGAAAAATACTTAGTAGAAACGGAATAGATAAACTAATGATCGAAACCAAAAATCATAAATCAGAACGACGAACTTTTCCACAAAAAATATTTCGATAAAAAGAATCTTCCTATAAATGCATAATTAAGGCGTTACAGCACGGTTGTAACACCGGTCATTTATTACGGTATGGAAACTACAAATATAACTGGAGTAGAAGATCTATTCAAGATAGAAATAAAAATTTTAAGAAAGATTTATAATTCAACGAACGCCAGAGACTGAGATCAAATAAAGAAATATACGATAAAATTGACGACCTGAAAGTAACAATACGAAAACGACGATTGAAGTTCCGCGGACACGTGGTACGAATGAGAATCGATCAAGGCTAAACGAATAAATCTTCAATAAACTCTGGAATTATAAAGGCCAAGGTGGCAGTGTTAAACAGATGAAAAAAGAGCTGAAAAAGTTCAATATTACAGAAAACGACTGTCTAAGTCGAAAAGAATAAAGAAAGAATATTTTTGAATTAAAGTTTCCTGTAGGTAAAAGAAAAGACTAGCAGAGGAGAACGGATTGAAGAAAGAAGAGCTAAACATTTAAAGAACGAAGAACTTCTGGAAGAAAAAGAAAGAAACTATTTTCGTGGTTGTAGAAGGCCTACCCTTGGAGAAAAATAAGAAATATATAACTTATAACAAAATATTTTGATATACGGAAATTAAATCGCTTCCAACGTTGTTATCGTCGTATGATTTATAAACGTTTTAAATATGTAATCTTTTTTATTCAGATCTGTACATTACAGCACATTATTTAGATCACGTCTATAGTGATAGATTAGATCACGTCAATAGATCACGGAATAGTAGGTTATCTTTTTCTAGAATAAACTGAGAATATACAAGACTACACTTCATTTACACTCATACATATCATCCTCATTCATCCTCTGAAGAATTATCTAAACGGTAGTTACCGGAGGCTAAACAGGAAAAAGAAAGAATAAACAAAGGAAATGCTGCGGTTTTGTCTGAGTGGAACAAGGGAATACGTGGTAAAAATTCACTAAAATATACGATTAATTATAGTAAAAAAAATACATCCGGTTAAAGTTGATATTGATAAATTAAAATTAAAATAATGTTAAAGTAAATAAGTGGTAATACTAAATAAATAAAATCACAATTCAGAGGGTATTAATGAAAATTAATTGGATATTAATGTAAATGAATATACTGAAAATTTAATCCTTTTTATTGATTTTTTTTTCAATTTAAATTACCTAATAAAATGAACAAAGTAATATTGTTTCTATAAAAGAAAATTTTGTAATATTATTTTAAACAAATTGGTGAAAATCTTTTAAGTGGTTTTTTAATTTATTCGAAAATAACGAAACCATAATAATGCTCTTTCTTGTAAGCCGAAATATTGTTGCCGAGTTAAATAAAAACAGTTCTGCGGGCTGGTTTGATAAAAGGTGATATTTTTTGTTTAACTGTAAGTTACTATTTAAGCTTCCTAAATTTTCCGATAAACATTTGCGGCTCTCCTAACTAAATATGCGTTCAATGTTTTTATGAATATTTTTGTGAATGAAAGTAATATATTTAAAAAAATTGAAATACATAAATAAATAATGGGCCATCCGTTGAAACGG
The DNA here is from genome assembly GCF_047948215.1 of Lycorma delicatula. Classification (NCBI taxonomy): domain Eukaryota; kingdom Metazoa; phylum Arthropoda; class Insecta; order Hemiptera; family Fulgoridae; genus Lycorma; species Lycorma delicatula. Next base: position 74,607,012 of record NC_134466.1, on the reverse strand, counting down.
CAATTATAAACATCTTTGTTACCAAAAACAATAATTCTTCTTTGCATCGTTTACTAAAGATAGATGGTAATTGTTATTCAGTTGGTCAACTGTTATTTCGGTACCGCTTCGATGATATCAATTGAAATAATGCGTTGCTATCAGCCCATTACACTCACATTTATTCCGTTTTTATATTCCGTGTACAAAGCCACTCGGTAAAAAAAGGAATATAAGTACAAGATGTTCAACTTAGGAGCCTCATCAATCTATAAACAATAGTTTATTGCCAAATACAGTAAAGCTTGGTTATAAAAAAATTTAAAGGGCCAGTCAAATATGCTCCTTACATCCGAATGCTCGGTATTTCCGAGTTGCCACCTCGTAACCGTAAATTTTTACGCCGTTATTATTTATTATAATACAAAATATGTACTGGGTGCCTAAGAAGAAGATATTTTAAAATAAAATATCGATGTGTTTTATATTACAGACTAACGAATAAAATTTAATAAACGTAATATAATCTTTCAGCCAGCATTTTTAAAACCGGACCGTGATAGGTAAATATTCATTTCTTTTCACTTTAAACCACGATAAGCGCGAATTATCTAAGTCATCTTTGTCACATAGCCTGAGTTTTTTTGTTTGCTTGTGGTTTTTTCAAAAGCACTTTTAAGTTTCTCGCGACTCTTCCATATTATTGAAACTGTAGATGAAGAAAGTCTATGTTTTTTGCAAACATCTGAATTTGATAGACCTCGTTCCAGTTCTTAAATAATTTGGATATCACTCACGAACAATCGTTTCCTTTTGACGCCCGATATCGTTCATTACAAATGTACCGGAGTTAATAGAGTACACTTTTTAAAAAATCCAGTATACAGTTTTTTTAGCAAGAAATACTAGAATAAAAAAGTATTTACTGACACGACTACAGTATTCCTGTATTGTATTTGATTACCGGGTATCCGGTCGATTAACCCACCGGATTAGTCTAGTGATGAACGCGTCTTCCCGAATCAGCTGATTTGGAAGTCGAGAGTTCCAGCGTTCAAGTCCTAGTAAAGTCGGTTATTTTTACACGGATTTGAATACTAGATCGTGGATACCCGGTGTTCTTTGGCGGTCGGGTTTCAATTAACCACTCGTCTCAGGAATAGTCGAAATGAGACTGTACAAGACTATACACTTCATTTACATTCATACATGTCATCCTCTGAAGAATTATCTGAACGGTAATTACCGGAGGCAAAACAGGAAAAAGAAAGAAAGAAGGGTGTCCGGTCGATCGCTTTAACGCAATACTGTTTGTTTAACTGATCGTACGGTACAGTAATATATTTTTAAACTGAAAATTGCGACTAGTGAATTTACCAGTGGGAGTAGGAAAGGTAAAATTTATTTTTAACCACGCCCCTCTTCTGAATTTCACTTAAATCGTTAAAAATGCGGTATAGAGTTCCATGAACATGTTTGAGCGGTTTTCACGGATAATTGTTTGGCTTCAGTCTTTCCAGGAATTGTGCAAACAGAAAAATCCGAGTAATTAAAATACTTTAACATCCTTTGTAATACCGCAATGGAACTTGTACCGAATGAACTTGAATTGTAAGTACTGTACAGCCTCCTGTTACAAACCTTTTGTTCACCCTTCAGACCTGACCTGAACAAGCCTAAAATATAATGACGCAATCTTTACGTATAAATAGTAAATGAAGAAATTGAATTTCCCTTGCGTTGAGGTTATTTGGTTGTTATTTAATGTTTTTGATTTACAGTATTTAAAAAAAACGATAAGGTCGTATTAACCAAATTTATGATGCGTCGATACCTCGCTAAAAGCAAGCTAATTTATCATTAACGGGATAGAAAACCAAACAAATCCCGGAATTCTGCTCATTACAACCAAGTTCTCGTTACTAGCGAGCTTGTTATTCTCGGGTTTCACTTACATAAGAATTTACAGAAAGTACTGAAAATAATGTCCATCCTCTTCTATACACTTGTAAACATGTACCTGGCTACTCTTGGCAGCTGTACCTTGTCTATTTCCTGAATGGCATCGGTAATGTTTGTCTTCAATTCCTGCAGGTGTGCAGATTGCTCCTATAAACAATCTCTTTTAAGTAACCTCAAAGAAAGACGTCTGAACTAACCAAATCAGGGGATCTTAGTAGCTTAATCCTTTAGAAATTATTCTTCCACCGAAATATACTGTAGAATCTTCATAGTAGAGCTAGTTGTATGGCAAGTGGCGCTGTCCTGTTGTAATCTACAGTCACACTCATCCTCTTGCAGTAGACTATGAAATGTTGAGGACAGTATCAACGCTTTTTAAAAAAATAAAAAAGAAGTATCTTATTATTCACCGCCTTGAAACCGTACACTATACCCCTGTTTATTATGAGTGTAGGGGAGATTCAAAGAAAATATGCTGGTTTTGAGTACCCTAGGTTCGGTAGTTTCGACTATTAAGGTACCCATCAAGCTGAAACCGCGCTTCATGAACCGTTAACAGTAGTGAATCCTTTTAGAATAATCGGCATTAATTAGCTCACTGAAAACCTGCATTCGATACGGATAACCTTTCAGCATTCTCCTCGCCGTAGTGTGGACAAAATCTAGAGAAATATTCTTTTCCCGGTTACATTTCCGCAAAGATTTATAGAGAAAATCTTGTAACTGCCGCTTTAAATTCCTGTAGGATCTGCTTCGTTAAAACCGACGGGTTCCGGCACGTTTCTGGTCTAACGCCGAAACTGTTTCACGAAATTTTTTAACTGACTTCTGAATATCAATTTTCACTGGGATTTCCTTTTCAAATTTCTTCTTGAAATTTGTCCATCACGAATACACGTTCTTCAACAGTTAACCGGATTTTAACAAACAACAAGACACGATTAAGCAATCCCTTGTTCAAAGGCCGATGCTCGATACGGATTAGCAATACTACTCAAATGAGCAGGCGATAATCAGTCCTCCCCGCTCCAGTCTTACCGACATCTTCTACGTTATTTTATCTATATATATGTATTTACGATTATAAAATATTGAGTGATGAAGCCTCTTTTAAGTTGAACATCCCGCACAGATGAAAACGTAAATTCCGTAAGAGCTACAGTGTAACAAATCCCCGAACGGTCTGTCCGTTGTCGGTAAGTTAGCTCGGATTGTCGAAAATCAATGTTCAAAAAAAATTCTGCGACTTCAAATATTTTAAGCTACAATTCTTCCCCTTATTATCTACTGTTCTCTATTTCCCTCTTACTATCGAACAGCATGAAGGTAATCTGCTAATCAGCAGATTAGCAGAATTTTACGCTGAATTTGTAATACGATATAAAATTAAAAAAAAAAAGAAAAACCGAACTTTTTTAAAACAATTATTATAGTGTACGCTGATTGGATAACCTATTTGCAAGCGGGTATTATTGACTAGGAACGAAAGTGTAACTTCAGTTACACTTCATATATTCAACCTCCGTTAACACTTGATATTTGGTATACGGGTAGGTAGTTCAATTCCTTTGTTGTTTAGGTATTTTCAGTCTCGCTTAAGACTCGGTTTTGAGTTCATTAATTAGTAGTACACCGATGGGAATGTGGCACCGAGTGGCATCCTGGCCGAGGCGGACTGGAATATGTCAAAAGCCGAAGTCGAAGATGACCTCCGGTAAAGCCCATAAGAGCTCGGAACGGAGGGGGTGGCGGAGGGTGTCTTCCCCTACGGGGTTAAAATGATAGGATGGATATACGGGACGGTAAAAATGTTGGCTTATTGAATTTCTTTAGCTTCCGGAACCACCATAAGGTATTACTTCAGAGATTGATATATATGAATGTAGGTGAAGTGTAGTCTTGTACAGTCTCAGGTTTACCGTTCCTGAGATGTACGGTTAATTGAAACCCGACCGACAAAGAACACCGGTATCCACGATCTAATATTCAAGATACCGGTGTTCTTCCTTTTTTGGGACCTGAAAATGGCATTAGACCTCATCTGCGCACGGCAGAAAAAATGGAGGATTAAAATTAATCAGGATAAATCAAATCATTTCATATTTTCCAGGCGAAAGAGTGACTGTCCTAATGCGTATTTGGATGGTGTCTTGATCCCAAAAACATCCTAGATTGACGTTTGACGTGGAATTGTTACTTAAGGATGATGAGAAAACAACTAAACGAGAAGTATAAGGAACTGCATCGGTTGCTACGGAGAAACTCACGCCTCATGTTATCCAATAAAGTACTGATTTCAAGGTTATCCTACGACCAATCTCCACTTTTGGCCTGGAGTTGTGGGGAATAGTAAGTAATATATCATACAACGCTTCCAAAACAAAGAGCAAGGGCAGAGGCACCTTTGTTCACACGTAATGATGAAATTCACAAATATCTAGAGCTTCCGACGGTTCATGAGGTTGTGAGAGAGCTTAGTTTTAAAGATCAGCAACGACTTGAAAATCACGTCAACCACTTGATAACAGCAGGAATGTCCGAAGGTTAGAACAACTACATGTGCTTGACTTAGGGGTTACTGCATGACAGTTTGATAAATGATTACGCTAGATACGAGTATCTAGCGATACTCGTATTATTTTTATTTTTTTATTTATTAATGTTTTGTTTTATGGACTACGAAGTGTTGGCAGAGATATTTTTTCTAATGGAATTTAAGATTACTGATAACTATTATTACGATTTACTTATTATGGGAGTTCCTTAAGAACCCCTTATCAAGCGACTTACTTATGGTTCCACTTAAGAAGCCGATTGTAGATATACTGGTTATTGAACAAAAAAATTATCAAAAATAGAATAGTTAAAAACGAAATAATTAATTTACTTAGAGAAGAGTAAGTTACAATAATGCTTACTGAAAAAAAAAAAAAAAAATACCTTTAATATTTAATAATAAAGGAAAATTTAAAGAAATTTACTTCAATCAATTGGATGTATTTTTTTCTGGAGAAAATTAAACGTAAAGAAGTCTACTTTTCTGTAAAAATAAAAATACTTGACTAAATATTTAATATTATTAAACATAAACGGATATTTGTATTACTGTCGTAACTTTTGACGATAAACTTGGACATTTTGTTTAATTACTTACAAACTGTTCTTTAAATAAACTTTAATTAACTTTAGTTTTTTAAATGAATATAAAAAAAGGGTATAAGAAAGTTAAACAGATTTTATAATAGTTTTAATTTGAAATAATTTCGTATAATAAACTAGAACTGTCGCACTTAAAGAAAATTAAATAATAAATTTGATCTAACCTTAACAGTATTCTGTGTTGCGTTTTTTTTTTTAATAATATACTCTGAATCACTTTAGTAGTAATTATATATATATATATATATATATATATATATATATATATATATAATTTGTACTTACTAAGTTCATTATATAATTATAACTTAAAAATATCATGGCTTTTAAAACTACATCATCACCATACTATCACACACAGTTAAAAATATTAAAACAAGAAATAAATATTAAAAATCACGACTTCCAAAAAAATCATTGCTCTTTAATATAGGATAATTAAAGAGCGTGCGAGTAACAATTCTATATGTAGTATTTGTATATAAGTATAACCTTGTTTTCAAATATTTTTAGATTTATTTAAACAAATATAAACAAAACTACGACACTCCCGGTAAAAGAGGGATTCCAACGCGAGGCTTATACATCTAAATCGGTTCAGCCGTTGCGCTGCTACACTGGAACAAACATACATGTACCCTAAATATATTACACTCCTTTTTGGGCAGTCGTGTAATTAATAGGTATATCTTATTTGAAGTATTAATCGTATTACACTACGTAAGCAGCACCACACGACGTAAAAAATAAATCAATATGTAGACGTCGGCTAGAAAGATAAATCTCTCAATGTGTAAGGTAAATTAAGTACTGTTTCTATTTTTATCTTTATTAAATACGTACTGCGCTTGATATCTAATTATTGTTTCTGAAAGCAATAACAGTAACAAATATGCTCATCTTGCGAAGGTAAGCTATTTTTATATATTGCTCGTCAAAAATGCGGTAAGCAATTGAGATATCCTACGTCTTGAACTCGTAAAAATAATAATAATAAAACGGTATATATTTTTTAAATAAATTGAAGAACGGCGTATTGGCGTTGTGTTGAATGATATGGAAGAATGAATGTTCGGTGGAATATTGGATTAAATTCAGTGGTTATGATGTTTGGGGTGAGCAAATATGGGCGGGAAAAGGGTAGGTTTCAAACCCGAAATTGAGTCGAAGAACATTCCAAACTCCATAACTGCTTGCAAATTTCTACGTAGCATACATCTACACATACGCACGCGCGCGTGCTCACACACACACACACAGACACCTTTAAAATGTAGGATTATTTCTTTTATGTATTGTCACGTGTTCGCGGTTCGATCAGGATATTAAGAGACTGACAATTGAAAATGTTTATATAATTATGATTTATTAGTTTAAAAACACATACGTAAAACAGACAAATCAATAATAATGACAATAATAATAATAATAGTAAACGACAAATAAAAATAGTAATCACAACAATAATAATACTATATATATATATATACTAGCATCCCCATCGCAGCTTCGCTCGCTAAATATGTTTGCTTGCCTTTCCCGTCGCAGTCAATTGTTTTTTTATTTTATGTTTTTTAGTTAAGTAACTAAAATTTGAAGATTTTTGAAAGTGTATGTTTGGAGTGTCGCTTTATATGGAAGTGAAACTTGGACGATCGGAGTATCTGAGAAGAAAAGATTAGAAGCTTTTGAAATGCGGTGCTATAGGAGAATGTTAAAAATCAGACGGGTGCATAAAGTGACAAATGAGGAGGTATTGCGCAAATAGATGAAGAAAGAAGCATTTGGAAAAATATAGTTAAAAGAAGAGACAGACTTATAGGCCACATACTAAGGCATCCTGGAATAGTCGCTTTAATATTGGAAGGACAGGTAGAAGGGAAAAATTGTGTAGGCAGACCACGTTTGGAATATGTAAAACAAATTGTTAGGGATGTAGGATGTAGAGGGTATACTGAAATGAAACGACTAGCACTAGATAGGGAATCTTGGAGAGCTGCATCAAACCAGTCAAATGACTGAAGACAAAAAAAAAGTTAAGTAACCCAGAGGTTGGTGCAGCCAGTCGTTTCACATATACAGTAATAATGGCATGGGCTGTGTTGGTACAGTAATAAAAAATTAAAACCCAGTAAAATCCCAACACGGTTTTTAGATATTTTGTCGCAGACGTTCATCACGCTGTTCTCGAGATTCTTGTCTATGAATTTCTGCTGTTCTGATTCGTTGAGCTGCGTTTCTTGCTGCAGTTTGTTCTTCCGATTCATGAGTTCTCTTAACACGCATGCGTCGTGCATCTTTGCTACACGCATTGTTAAGGTTAGATTTTTTCCGCGGCATTATACTGAAATTGAAAAAGAAATTGATAATATTTATTATTTAAATAAATAAATTAGATCAAAATTAATGAATGAATTAATTAACAATTAACAGATTAAAAAATAAAAATAAAATAAAAAGCAAGCAAGATATACTTACACGTTTTTGAGGTGGTATGAAGATTAATAGACAAAAAAAGTTAACTAAAGTTTTATGTTCTTATTATTTTTCTGTTAAAAATTATAATAATATCCAAACGATACACTGCACAATTATAACACAATACACAGTATAATTATAAAAATCATTCACGAAAAATTAAAATAGTACGGTTATGTCCTGAACATAAACAAATATTCCTGGGTTCGAATCCCGGTCAGGCATGGCATTTTTTCATACGCTACGATTCCATATTCCACGCACAGGTTTCACGCTTATTGTGGTGATATCAAAAAAAAAAAAATATGACGTGGAATAGAATGTATTATCTAGAAATCGAAACAACGCCATCTACCGAACGTCTACGCAACCTAGATGTCAAACGATGTTAGAGAGTTGTATCGATGAATTAACTTACACCGCCATCTATTAGGAATTCATAAAATTAACCGATAAATACACACTATTGTCGTATAACAAACATTTAATTTGCAATAACAAATATTTAGGTCAATAATTGAGATAAAAACTATCCTATCTTTTAAGTTTGATCAATTTACAGATAGTTACGAAATTTGATCAAGATCGGTTCAGTAGTTTCGGAGTTATATAAGATATATATATATATGTGTGTGTGTGTGTGTGTGTGTGTGTGTGAGATGAACAAATTACTATTCATCTTCTTTTCTTTACATTTATGAATAACGGGCTGACAAAATTTTTCATAGCCATTTATAATACATATGAAATTGAAGTTTTATTTATGAATTACTAAGAATGAATTTAATTTTCATTTCTCCCTTACTTTTACTTTTCATATTAAACTGAAACAAAAACTCATTATGTCAATTTGTACAATGATCATGTTAGCATTACCTTAATTTTTTCTTGTTTTCCTATTTACACGAAAAGTAAGACACGAAAGAAGAGTAAAATCTTAAGGGTTAAGGGTCATCTTTTAAGAAATAATTTTTTGTAATAACGTTAACGATTTATTATAATTCAAGAGTTTTGTTTTCACAGTGAAAAATGTTTTATTATTCGACATTATCGAGATCCGCAAACAAACTCTACCGTCCAATCATTAAAGAAATCCTGCTACCTGTTCCTGAGAACAGGAAAATATTGGAGGAATCTATTTGAACCAGTCGGTTACAGTTTGAAAATTCCATTAATTTAAAAAAAAATAAGATGAAAATCAAACGTCACCTCAACCGAACGCTACGATATGTAATCCATTCCTTTCCGTTGAAACTTTTAGAGCTGTTCTTTCGTGTTTTAGACCAACGCTAGGATGTACCTTTTCAACCCACCGGGTCGGTCTAGTGGTGAACGCGTCTTCCCAAATCAGCTAATTTGGAAGTCGAGAGTTCCAGCGTTCAAGTCCTAGTACTTTTATATGTCCTAAGGTTCTAAGATCCTACGTCCTAAGGTCACTTTTATATGGATTTGAATACTAGATCGTGGATACCGGTGTTCTTTGGCGGTCGGGTTTTAATTAACCATACATCTCAGGTATGGTCGAACTGAGAATGTACAAGACTACACTTCATTTACACTCATACATATCATCCTCATTCATCCTCTGAAGTATTATTTAAACGGTAGTTACCGGAGGCTAGACAGAAAAAATAAAGAAGGAGCAGGCACACCCTTTTAGTGTGGAAGATTCTATTATAGCGCATCTAATCTTTTTTAAAGTATCGGAGTACTTTTCTATATTAATGGTTACTCTTTGAGACAGTCTATCAAAAGAATACCTTTCCGGTTTCAGAAATATTGATAATAACAGGCAGATTTCCAGATTTTGTTCTTTTAGGGTCGGAATTGAATTAACCACAAATTTCAGGAACGATCGGCCTGAGTTTGTTAAAGATTATACATTTACCGGTACAGATACATTACACTGATAAGTCGCTAATGATTTTAATTGTTGATGCGACTATAAATAAAAGTATTAAAAAAAAATTTCAAAAAATATTCTGTTTAAGAATCGATTGAAATTTTATTCGCTCTAATTCTTTTATCCTAAATTTTTTTTTATAAAATTCATCAGTAACGTGTAATAAAATGGATATTTCCTCTTTGCAAGATGGGAAAACAACTAGCCTTGAATTTAAAAAAAAGAAAGGTTCTGTAAAACTTTCATAAAATTTCATTTTTTTTTCATTTTCATCAGTAGAAATTTTTAATAATAAAAAAAAAAATTAAAAAAAGATGAGTTTAATTTTTTGTCTTTTTATTTATTTCGTTGTTTTCTTTTTGAGAGTTCATCCTGAACGAGCTAAATATTGAAATTCTAATTTACATCAAAACCTTATAATAAGCGGATCAAGTGAAAAAATAAAAAAAATGCTGATAATATTTCCATTGTAATAAATTTATATCTTGTTAAAAAAAACCTTCAATTATTAAAATCATTAAAAAAGTATTTCATAAAATTCATAATTAATTTTTTTTGTTCGTTCAAAAATATAAGATACAGATCAAGGTAGACAAAATAAAATAAAAAAATCATTAAGTAATGAAGATTCTATATTTATTTTGTATGAAACGAATGATTTTCTATATTACGGTTACTCTTTGAGACAGTCTATCAAAAGAATGCCTTTCCGGTTTCAGAAATATTGATAATAACAGGCAGATTTCCAGATTTTCTTACATCGTGCGCATTTCTTCTCTCTTCGTTAAACAGGAAGATGAGAGAATCTATGTTCTCTTCTGTAGATGAATTTCAAACGGGTGAATGATTTTTGCATTTAAAAAACGTATCGTTATCTCGAAATCGACGTACTGTCGATCGGCAAGGTTAATGAAATTCTATTGAAAAATTACTACATAAACCTTTAAAATTCAAAGTGATAACTCAAAATATAAGACGATAAAATATTAAGTTTCTCTGTTTTTCGATTAAAAAATACGTGTTAAGTCGTTATTCCCGTTTACTGATTAAAAGAAAAAAATTAATAAGGAATAAAAATGTACGAATATACTGATTGATGTAATCGTATGTTTAATTCGGTGAAATATTTCTACATATATACGTGGAATGTAAATAGTACGTCGATGGTAATGACACGTTAAGCTTTGACACTGTCGTTTATTATATTATTAATGATTACTGATGATATTTGACAGCCTAACGAACGACTCTGCAGGGTATCAATTTATCATCAATCGTGCGACTAATCTATCAACCTCTGACCAAAATTCCGAGTACTTCGCATTTAGATTAGGAGAGAGAAAAGGAAGGAGAGAAAGAGTGTATATGGGGGGAACGAAAGAGGAATGATGAAATACAGTAGACCGATATACCCTGTTAAGTTACATTTAGGCGTCTAATTTTCGGAATTACATGGATTTCAATAATATATCGGTACTCTCAGATACCGTCGTCCTTTGTCAATATTTACTTTGCCAACAGTTATAGTACGATTGCAACCATATATTGTGAACATAATCGAGCGCAAGCTTTATGACAACGGCATCCAAATTCGATATTTCTTATCGCTACAGTTTTAAGATTAAGCTTACAAAACAAAAAATTGTAATGTTGTGCAAAATAGTTTAATCACAAATAAAGATAAGAACCAAAAATCTGGGAAAGACTTTTGAAACTCTTGATTACAAACCGTATTGTTGTTAGACCGTAATAGACATATTGTTATTTAAGTAAAGTATTTAAGAAAATTAAATGGAAATTTAAATATGTAAGTACACAAACAAAACAGTTTTAACAGTCTCCAATTACCCTACAATAGAAAAATGATGAGCGATAGTTTTTCCTGAGACATATCCATCGGGCTTAAAAAACATCATGATTTCTCATAAAAATATAATCAATAAAAGGATTTATATGCTCAGAGATCCTAGTAAGTTTGTTGTAAATGTCGCTTGTTTAATTACAAATGTCTTTCTTGGGTTAGTATACATCCAAAAAGAGGAAAGCGGTTTTAAATTCAACGTTATTGGTCTATTCATCCTTAATCTATATCAAATAGACTGATTTTGAGAATTTTTCTCTTTAGTTTATAGAAAAAAATCCTTTTGAGTAGAAGCAATATATACAACATCGATCATATAAAGGTAATTTATTGCTTTACAATATTTATCGCAGTCCTTCTTACGGTTGTAACTCACATCTGAGGTACATTTAACGTTAAAATTGCTTATAATACAGTTAGTTCTTGCTGTGAACAGAATGAAATTATTATTTCTGTAGTTGAAAATCTTTAAGTCTATTTACGGTAGTATTTTTGGTTCGGTAAAGTAATTAGAACATTATTTCAACCTACATTTTCTTAAATAAACCGAGCACGGGTAGATTTTTTTATTTAAAATAGCTGTGACAGTTACGTTAGTGACTTATATCTTATGTCAGATCATATATAATCTTTGTTTTGATTACGATTTTTAATCACGGAGTTCGTTAGAACTTCGTCGGTAAGAGGCGACGAAGTCAACTAACTACGTTTACAGTTCTAAACATAAAAGTGAAATAAAAATGGGGGAAAAATAAAATAAGCGTGAAAATATTATATTTCAGTTCAATTAGATTAGTAATAAAGAATACTTTCAAAAAATACCTGGAATTTTGTTAGACAACTTTTTTTCTTCCATTCGATGAACCGCGGAACTCGAATATGTCATTTTTACTCAAAAAGGTGGGTTTACGAATCGCGCCGCTAGGTAGCAGTACTTAATGCTTAGTATTTAAAGCAGTGTTAATTTATTAAAAAAGTAATAAATAAAACAGAAATAAATTCGATTGATAAAATCGAATTTAACGATAAAAATCGAGGGTTACACTTATAAAATATTAAGTGCAATATTAATCACGGATCTTCGATTCCTAAAGGTCATTGTACTAGTTTTATTAAAAAAGGAAAAATGTGGTATGAAGCGAATACGACTATCAACAAAAAAAAAAAAAATGGCTGTGAAATTCATTTTCTTTGTTCTAGAAAGGCAATAAATTTTAATAATAAATCCATAAGATAACAATCAGTAATTCATAAAAAAAAATAAAAGAATAATCTAACAAAACGACAGTGACATGCAATGAAATTGAAAACCGTACGGTAAGAGTCTTGCAGATATCATTTCTTCCGCTCAAAAAACAAAAATTTCTGTATTATGAATAACATTGTTTTTAAGAAAACTATACTGATATCAAAAATGGTAGGATACTTCATTTCTGTTATCAAAATCTGTTATTAATTTAGAATTTCCTGTAAAAAAAAAAACATGTTAAATATATGTAACAGACAATAATAGATAATAAAGAATGTTTAAACGTTCCATATAATAAGCAAGAAAAAGAAAAATTTGTTACAAAACTCATTATATTATTGTTATTAAACCATAATAGACATATTGTTATTTAAGTAGGAAGAAAATTAAATGGAAATTTAAATATGTAAGTAGGCAAGCAAAAAATTATAAAAGAAAAAGTGTTTTATTCTTTAAATAAAATATTGAGATAAGCGACGAACGGTGACCGTATCTCTCCACCTCTTTGAAAGATTGTAACCAAAATTAAATGGCATCAGTAACTCATATTCAGAAATAATCGTACAAAATTCTTAAAAATCACTTTAATCCGATTTTTTCCTTCTTTTCCCCCGGGCCGGATCCTACAGTTAAGTATTACACAGCCCAGGGGAGTATCCTTTACTCTAACGAGCCTCCACGTCTCAGCCCGCCGGTCGAATCTCACTTTGCGCCCGCCCAAAAACCTCCAGAGTAGGATCCATTAGGCTGGCTATGCCGTCCCTTGGTTCCCACTGCGGGTGCCGGGACTCGGTCTTTATGCCGATGCCTCCAACGGGGACACTCCGAGTGGGACATTCCCGCCGGGACTCGGTCTTTTTCGCTCGGGGGTACGAGAGTCCCCTTGCCTCATCGCTACCGCCCACTCCTACAAGCACGTGCGAACGGTAGCTCCGCAGAGGGCTGTTCCTCATCACCGAACCTCCCGATCATTCTCCTGAAGAACCCTCGCCACGAACCCTGCAACGGTGTCAAACGTTTGGAGCTCCGCAACATGGTAGCGATGATATTCTCTACGATGAACGGTCCGGTATTCGCCGAGAAAGCTAGGCGGTATTCATCCCACTTTAATCCGATTTAGAAATATCAAGAAAAACGATAAATTACAAAAAAAGGGTTGCTATCTTTCAAATCTATTTCAAATTACCAAACACTTGACCGAAGTGACATCCTAATGCAGTGATTCTCAACCTTTTTAGCTCCACGACTAACAAAATTAAAAAAAAACCATATAATAAATATTTCACGATCCCACCAACCCCAACCCGTTGAAACCTAGTTAAAACTATTTAACTGCGTTGACAGCGACGGGTATGAACATGCATGTATGAAGTTTGCAAACATGAGCGATTTACAGTTTCGAACTTAATGTGTACGTTTTTCTTATAATTTGGTCAGTTTGAATAATATTCGCTGTGAGAGCATCATAATGTTCGGCCGTGCTGTCAGCAGTATAAAAAGGGATGCAGAACGTTAGTTTAGTTTCGATTGCGAAGCGTACGTCTGGTACTTTTACTTAAGTTTTTAAAAGATCAGTTTCGTGGAAAATAATAATAATTGAGGTTTCGGTTTTTTTTTTGTCTTAAGTCATTTGACTGGTTTGATGCAGCTCTCAAAGATTCCCTCTATCTAGTGCTAGTCGTTTCATTTCATAATACCCGCTACATCCTACATCCCTAACAATTTGTTTTACATATTCCAAACGTGGCCTGCCTACACAATTTTTTCCTTCTACCTGTCCTTCCAATATTAAAGTGACTATTACAGGATGTAGTCTTGTACAGTTCGTCCATTCGTGAGATGTGTGGTTAATTGAAACCCAACCATCGACGAACACCGGTATCCACCATCTAGTATTCAAACCCGTGAAAAAATAACTGATTTTACTAGGACTTGAACATTGGAACTCTGGACTTCCAAATCGGCTGATTTGGGAAGACGCGCTTACCACTAAACCGACCCGTGGGTTTTGTAAATCAAGCCGTACTGATAAAAGTATACTTGAAGCATGTTATCACATAGCATTAGGAGTAGCTAAGATTTCCAAACCCCGTAAAGTCGCAAAAAAGCTCATACTGTCTGCCGAAATTGATACGGTTAGTGTTTTAATACGCCTAGAAAAAGAAAAAAAAATTGAAAAAAACATGTTAGAAAGCATGCTGATCGTGATGTTCACGATCAGATGATAATTCAGCAAATGATTTCAAGTAAATTTTTTAGTATTCAATTTAATGAATCAACAGATCTGGCAAACAATTCTCATATTTGGTTTGCTCGTCGAAGTGAATATAGAAATTTAATCAGAGAAGTATTGAAAATATTAATTTTTTCGCCGCGTCTTACTTGGCTGGTCCTTATGGTTAACTGATCATCGCAAATCACTTGTTTTTTCGAAATCGAAGGCTCTACGGTTCAAATGCAACTGAAAATTAGTCTCTTTTATACGTATTTCAATACCGGACAATGAATGCTAGTATATTTTGGTGGTTGGGGTTCAATTAACTACACGTTACAGTGATATCGCCCAGAGTCTGTTTAGCGCTACATGAACATTACATTACATTTGAGAAGTAAACTCTGCTAAACGATAAGATTATTTTTATAATGCAACATTACCGAATAAAACCGGTAAGAAATTATTGTTATAATCGGCTAAGAAAGTTTCTCAAACGATCAAAATGAACTGTTATAAAAGTCGACAACACAGATATTAACACAGTGGGTTGTTTCTGATGCACGGCTTACACGCACAACTTAATTTAAAAATTCATCATTTTATTCAAATATAATATTTTTTCGTTTATTTTATTCGATGATTCTAACTAAAGCGCGCGCGCATACCGTATTTAATTCGCGCAGATGTGGCGGTACTAGCGGCGACGGTCGGTACTAACTAAACTAATGTAATTTCCCAATTTACACAGAACAAATTTCACTTGTACGGTCGGCAGACTGGTGTAGCCGCGAGGCTTAACACACCAGGTACAAAGTCGATCGAGCGATCGAGTTCGAGATCCGGCCAGAACGAGTTATTTTTTTTACACTGTAAATATTATTCATTTATTTAATTCACCGCTCACCTGTGACGTCACAACGTAGCAGACAACTGCAGTAGTTTTTTTTGGGTTAGGGTGCGATTTGGCAAAATTTCTTTTCTTGCAAATTTTGTTATTTTTTAGTCGTTAATAAATGCGCCTAAGTAAAATATGACGTTAATTAGGTGAAATCTCGATATACTGAGAGTGACCTTGCTCTGCAGCCTTACTTTCTTGCCGTTTAAGTTGAAAATTTAACGACATCAATGTCCCATATATAGATGTAATCTGACCAAGTTTGAACTAAATCGGTCCAGTAGTTCTGGAGATATAAGGTAATTTGGAGGCCAATTCTGAACACAGGTACGTATGAACATTAATATCCGAAAAATGTTTATCCGGTTTTCAGGTTCCTTAGTTGTGAGACTTTTTTTTTTTTTGTTAGTGAAAAAACTTTTTTTTTATTACCAATTGAAAAACAAACGATTATTTTTTTTATTTTCTTAACATTTGACACCGTTGGTATTATACAATTTATATAAAAAGTGGAGTATCCACTTACTACAAATACTCATAATATTTGGTAAGTTGTATAATACTCGCTATAGTTGTAAGTGGATACTCTGTTTTTATATACGTGATTAATTTTTATTAATCTCTAATTAAATTTTGAAATATGTTTTATATAGAAGTTATTTAACAATTTACGAAATTTAATTGTTCATTCCCTGTTAATTAAAATACATTCTGTTGAAAAGAAAAAAAAAATATATATATATATATAGAAGAGATAAATGTGTAAAAGAATGCGATTTATGTCTTCTTTTAATGCGATGTATATAATAAAGTTCTTGCTACGTAGCGAGCCTTAACGTTAAAAAGTAAATAAACAAGAAGTAAAGAGCAGTGTTCATTATTAAAACTCAGACATGCGCATTAGGCTACAATGCTATTGTTTACAACTGCCGCAAGAGAGCGGTACGGAAGAAATCGTCTAACGCTTCTTTATTTAATCGGGTAGCAGTTTTATTTACTATGTTTAACCTAACGGCTGTTATTAACCGCTTGGTAATTCGTTGAAGTACACATATTAATCTAAACTTCAAGCTGTTTTGTATATAAGTATTTTCATATAATTTTATTTTTAAAGTCTGTATATGTAAATTAATATTTTATTTTAGGAAATCTATTGTTAATTGAATGTATTATTACGGGGACAACAAGCCTGGAATGACTGTAAGGAATATTTTGTTATTTATCTGTATTATGAAGTAATTAATATCTTTCTCTGAAATATATTTAGCGTCGTCTTAATTAAAAAATCACAATTCAGCACGGATATCAATTGTAAGAATAATTAATTAAATATTAAACGGTTATAACATGTTTACTCTAAAGTCGATTCTTCTTGCCCGTTGGTGCTATTCGATCTAACGACTATTCTTGATATTTTTATTTTTAATCGTACGATTCCAATTAATTTTGCGGTTTTATCATTTTGTAGCACTTTGTACACGACACATATTTACCTGGGGATACCTGTTCTAGCCGTACGGCAAGTAATCTTCTATTTAACTCGTACAGGTCAGGTTCAATAACAGCTTTTGCTGAGAGCTCAAACCCCCTCCCTTAAATTTACGTTGTAGAAAAGTAATCTATTTCAGTCTTGTACCGAGCAGATACCGGTTTGAATGTTAGTTAACAGGTCAAGTAAATTAAAACATTTTCTATTAAATAATACATTATGTAGATCACGTTAGGAATAAATGAGTACGCTATTGCACTAATAAAAAAAAAGTAACTGCCCCCCCTCACCAATTAACTCTATGTCTCAACAGGAACCGTGGTAAAATAATGATTAGAGCGGCATAACAAAACACACAATTATAAAATAAAGAATAGATATAGGTAAAATCCACATTAATTATTCAGAATATAAACATATCGAGTAATACTAAGTAGATAGTAATACTCCGTAAAACCCCGTTTATTTTATACGTATTTCTAGCACAAAATTGCACTAGCATTTCGGGAAAAATATTTTAAAAATTCTTACATTGTTACTGTAATTTTTTTTAAATATGCCAAAAAATTCCAAAATTAATTTTTGGAGTTGAAAATAAAATTTGCAAATTGAAATGATTAATTCAGTATAATGAAAGCTGAAACTGAGATAATAATATTTGGCACATTGAATACGTACATATGAACACACAAATAATAATATATATATATATATATATATATATATATATATATATATATATATATATTAAACTAATGAATAATTCACAACAGAAGTTTACAAAGAATCTTGTGCGTGGAAATTATTATTTGGAAATTTGTAAAAATTCCATGTCTGACCGGGACTCGAACCCAGGACCGCCGGATGAACGACCGAGACATTATCACTGCGCCTCGGAGATCGGCTCCGATTGCGTATGCGAAAAACGGTAATACTTCCAGAATTGCTTGTTTCATGATCATCCGTTTTCGTTTTTTCCGCCATAAGAATTCGCGTCTAGAAAATCTCTTGTTTTGCCTGATTTACGGCGGATATTATTTTTGGCTGCCCCATGGTGGTTCTATTTTTTGAGTATGCACCCCTGTAAGTGACCGATGAAATTCTGCGCGGTAGTACACAGTTTGTGAACATAATTTCTTTCAAGATACGTATACCGTTGTATGCGCTCACCGATCAGAAATTATTACTGAACCCGGTGCAGTGTGCTTTATTACAGTGCATTCGGAAAGTTTTTGTACACTGGAATTTTGAAAGTGTAACGCCGACACAGTCTTAATTATTACTTTGTAGTTTTATTTCATTATTTTATTGAATCGGATATTACAATAACCGGAATAGTTTATAAATGGTAAAAATGTCCTCCTCCAACAATGTAGACGTTTCAGTTTGTTTCAAACACTTTAACCGGTTGATGTAATGAAATGTTGTTAGATGAAGGTTTTCTAAACAAGATAATTTTCAGCGATGAAGCTACTTTCCGTATTAGCGGCAAAGTAAACCGTCATAACGTGCGAGTTTGGGGAACTGAAAACCCACACGCTTATGTGGAACGCATTCGGAATTCTCCGAAAGTAAACGTTTTTGTGCGATCTCTCGTGAGACAGTGTACCGGCCGTTCTTTTTCATGGAAACGACAGTAACCGGCACGATATACCTGGATATATTACAATTATGGCTTACGCCTCGGCTACTCAACGACTTCAATTTCCAGCAAGATGGTTGTCCTGCCCGTTTTCATAACGAGGTTCGACAGTACCTTAACACAACATTACCTTGCTGCTGGGTAGGACGTGCGTCTGAAGAAGACCAACACATTACGCTGTGGCCACCAAGATCACCACACCTCACGCCATGTGATTTCTTTCTCTGGAGTTACGTGAAAGATAAGGCGTTTATCCCACCGATATCGCTGAGCTAAAGGATCGCGTAATCGATGCGATCAACTCTATCGAAAATGACATGTTAGAACGGGTTTGGCAAGAGCTAGACTTTCGTGTTGATGTGTGCCGTGACACCAGAGGAGCACATATTGAACATTTATAGATTTTAATAAAAACTGTTTGACTCCCTGCATCACCTCGTACAACTTTTATTTTGGTAAGTAAAATAATTTTTTGTACTGAATTTTTGTAACTCCTAAGAACATTATGAAACGCTCTGTATAATAAACAATATTTTTTTAAGAAAATGGCCTGATTCATCTGTGCCTCCTGCTCCTCACGACCTGAATCGTTTATAAGTCTGGAAAATGTAGCGCTGAACCGATAAAAAAATGCTTATCTGATGGAAACCAATTTGTTATATAAACTTCCTCTAGACAACAAATGAATTTTATGTATATACCCTATTACTTTGTCCAGTCAACATGTCAACATTTCTTGAACTGATTTCTATTATTATATGTTTGTGTCTTATGTAAATGGTTTTATTATCTATAAGAAATATTCATAATATAAGAGAATTTAATAGTACATTTAGACATGATTTTAAAAGTTAATTGTTATTATTACAGTTTTTACTATGAGTTCTAAAATAAGTAGTATTAAAAAAAACGTTTTTTTACAGTTTCAGATTTTACGCAAGAGTTAAGTCAGATGTATGAACAGCATGCGGAAGAGCTTCAATTATTAGTTACAAATTTTAGAAAGAAAAATGCAGAGCTTCGTAAAGAAAGGTAAATTTTACATTCTCAATAATAAATAGTATTTTCTTTTATTCTAATTTTTAGCATATTTTTTTATTTTTCATTTACCGGTGAAATACTTTTCCTGTTTTTACTGAAGACTTAATCATTTTGTTTGATATGATTATTTATTTACATCTCTAATTTGTACCAGTACGGTAACAGTACAGGTGTATTATTTTATTATTTTTTTTTAAAAAAAACATCCGGGACCATCATTAGATATTGCTTCAGAGGATAAGATGAACAACAATAGCATGTGAAAATGCCATACCTGACCAGGATTCGAACCCAGACTGAGATGATACGACTTACGCCACGGAGAGTGACGTACATTTACATTTTATTATATTTAATTCAGTACACACATGTGTTTGCATTTTCTAAAATCTATTTTTGTTCATTAACATAATAAAAACTAGTACTAGTAATTAATAAATTAATAAATGAAAAGAAGTAACCTTAACTGCAATTTTATAGAAAACAGTTATAGTATAATTGTTTTTATGCTAATATTGTAAGAAATCAGTACATTGTCACAAGATTATTTTTCACCTGAAGAACAAATAAAATGGTTCACTACAAATAATTTAACTTATGTGATTACTAATTTACTCATTAAAGTAATTTTTTAAAATACCTCTTTCGTTGAATAAAATCCAAAAAGATTCTAAAGCAATGTTAGAACTACAAGTGAACTTTAATTGTTTAGCTGTTTTTAAACTAAAATATGCTTTTGATTTGAATTGCCTAAAGCAAAAGCAATTGTTTGGCTTTTTATCTAAGTGTTCCTCAAAAATAGTCATTTTGTTGTGTTTCATACATATTGTTTGTATATCAGTATTTTTTATTATTATTTACACTACCGACTAGAATTATCTTTACCTACCACCTGCATTGACAATATTTTTACAAATTTACTTAAACATAATTTTTAATTCTTTATTCAGATTGTAGTCTTTCAGATCACAACTGTCAAATTGCAATAGCATTATTCATTAATGAGACGGCAATTACTTTTATTCTTTTAAAAGGGTAATCGATAAAGGTTACATTAAAAATGTGAGAATCTGATTGTAAGAAAAATTGAGAAAGTAATACGAAAATTAGCTTTGATAAAAAAGTTTAACAAATTTCTTATTGTTTTTTTTTTCAGAAGAACTTTATAGCTTTTCCTTTAATACAAAACAAAGAAACGGTTTAAATAAAAAGAAGCTATTCATAATACTAAAAGATTATATTATGATAATTTTATTCAAACAATTAATCTAAATCTACGTAGGGAGTTATTAAAAGCGAAAGAGGATTTAAGAATAAAACAGGTCAGATAACTTCACCACAAAAGGACTCGATTTCTGTTAATCTCATCCTCTATTCATGTAGCATAGCAATTTAATAAACTATCGTTAAGTATTTCAAATAACAGTAACATCGATCCATTTCAAATAAAGCCACTCTACATTGAATGGTTTTGTTGATGAATCAGTATTTTTATTTCTTATTGATACCCAGGAAGTTAAAATTTGTATTTTAAAGATAAATAGTAAACTTTATTCATTATAATATAGAAATGTTGAACTTCTTTTAAAACTACTGACAGCGTTTTACAAGAAGTTATAGATGCTACCATTGTCCTTAAAAATTTAATTAATGAATATATCAGCAACGGAGTATTTCCTATCCGCTTCCATTTTTAAAAAAGGTGTACCACTTAAGTTAAAGATTTTAGACCGATTTCATTATTATTTTTATTTTCTAAAGAATTTGAAAAAATTATGAAAAACAAACTTTTAACATTTCTTAAAAAGTATGATGTATTGACAAACTTTCATCATTTTTTTCTCAGGAAAAGATTGTCTAACAACAGAAGTATTTCCCAGTTTTTAGAAAATATCTTAAACATTTAAACATAAAAATTAAACACAGTTTATATCAAATACTTAAAACTTAGCAAAAAAAAATTAAAAATATTAGATCACCGATTAAAAATATCAGGATGATTTGTTTGTGAGGAATGGGAGAGCATAAAAATCTTATTCGTGTAATAAAATAATGTAATAATCAGAGATTACTTTTAATATTATTATTAATTTATATTTTATATTTTTTACAGACCGTCATGTCCGAGTTCATTATTCCATACGTGGGAAACATTACTACAAGAAGTAGAAGTAGACTCTCAAGCGCATAGTGATATAGCTTCTGTTTTTGGTAGGCAAGTTTCAAGACCATTACTAGAACGTTCCTTCCATCGTAAAGTACAAGCGAGAAAGGTTTTCGCACATAGAGAAAATTTTGAAGTTTTTATTACAAAAGCCGAAGATAAACTAGCTAAGGTAATTTGGTAAATAAATAAAATGTTAGGTTTTAAATATAATTTTTAGCATTATAATTGTTTGTATGGTGCTATATTTTAAAGAGATGCAGGCAGCCTGACACAAAATGCAACTCATTTCTGTAACTACCGTAGCCATTCTTAAAAAATAAAAATTTATACATCGCTATATAAATTTATAGGTCAAATTTTAATAGAATTTGTTCTAATTTTATGAAATGCTCCATAAAATAGTTTGAACCAGTGTGGTTGATCCAACTCTCATAGCACTTTCTCAAAAAAGATTATAAAGAAATGGATAGGTAGAAGAAAGGAAAATCAACCTACAGAGGGACTGTCCAGTTGATTGAGGATGTTTCCATCATATATTTTGCATAAGAACCACATTAAATATTTTGGTTAGTTACACAAACTATTTTTCAAAAATTTAGTTTTGAAATTTTTAAAAATAACGCTTGTACCTGTTATGCAGAATACAGGATGAAACCGATTATTTGAATTGACGTGTGCTAATTGATATCCAGATAGATCAGCTATCCAGGAGATTGGATAACCTTAAAATATTATTTCTTATACATTTGACATCACTTTTTTCTCTTTAATATCTATTTTATGCTATCTAAAATCTATCGACATCATCATCTGATGTTTCTGTTTCTTTCTTAATCTGTTTAGCCTCTGGAACCACCATTAGGTATTACTTCAGAGGATGATATGTATGAATGAAAATGAAGTGTAGTCTTGTACAGCCTCAGGTCAACCGTTCCTGAGACGTGTGGTTAATTGAAACCCAACCACCAAAGAACAAACTTACACTACTGGTGCCTCCATCCATTTCCGTCACAAGTCTTGTTTTTATCTCTTTGCAGTTTACAATCTTCACTTCATTTCCCTCATACTTCTTCTCCATCATTTCTTGAAAGAAAATAATTTTGTTTCAGTAAAAAGAGTTTTGTAATTATATATATATATTTTATTTTTTTAAATCAAAAAAAAAGTTTATTTCAATCTAAGTATTTAAAATTTAATGCATACAACTTAGAAAAAACGAGATAAAATAATTGAAGCTAGAAATAAAAATATAATTATACATTAAACATTTTTTATTAAAGCCTTTTTTGCTTATTTGCTGCAAGATCACATAATTTTTTTAAACAGTAAATCTCAACAGAATCATACTAATCCTCTGATCTGTTCCAGTTTATAAATGTAAATAAGCATTTATAAATTATCTTATGTGATAGATTCAGTAATAACAGGTTGATATTATCGTTTTGTACAGCCATTACACTCGCACCATCACAAAAATACTTGCTCCTACTTATTGCTATCATATGTGATCAGATTGCTTATTGGAAGTCAATAAGTCAGTATTATTAGTAATTTTTTTCTTCTTTTTACAGTAGAACTTGAATAATTCATCATATTTTGGCAAAAGGGGTGACAAATTAGGGAAAACGATGTTTTGGAATTCATGAAAATAACATGTAATACATTTAAATAAAACACAATTGTTAGTAATTTAACATAATAATAATATTTCCTGAAAATACTTAACTACTATTTTATTATTTATGCACTAATATAGAATACTGTATATTGATTTTTTTTTTTGTTCAACTGAAAAACATTAAAAAATATTACTATTCTAAGAACTTAAAAATATAAAAATGAATGTACATAATTTATATATGTAAAGATATGTATATATTTTTTGTTAAAATGAACGTATGTGACTGAATGTGTAGCCTAACTAATGACAATAAGAAAATGATATTTGTTTATAAATATATTAATTTTTTGCTTTTTTATTTTATATTACTTTCCTAGCATCATAGCTCTAAAGCTATGCTACAAGAAGGAAAGTAAGGTAATCAGTCAAAAATGAGGTATCGGTTTTTCATTTTGCAACATTTCATGACCCAGGAACCCCAAAAAACAAAAAAAAAAATAGAGGTTTGACTGGATAAACCGATTCTGATGAAGTTTGGCAAGATTATATGAGGTATGAGTATAGTGTATACGGAGCAATTTGTCGGTAAAAGTTTGGGGTCAATATTTCCAAGGGGTGGGGTAGATAGTTTCTTTGGGGTAAATTTTCTCAAAATTTCTCAAACATAACTCTGCTGTACATTAAGCTCAGCACATGCATGCACAGTACATTCTTATCTTATCATTGTAACAACAAAATTTGTCCCCGAATTCTCTCCTTCCCCAAAGATCAAAAAGTTACCTTATTATTTGTTTTTGTTTTCTTTTAACAAGTCTGCAATGGCTCCTTCCAATACTATTTTAATTCTTTCTGTTCTGATTTTCTCTATTTCTCCTCCAGAATTCTTTCATTCTTTTGTCCAGTACATGAACTCTTTTTTCGTTTCTGCATTCACAATAGCCTCTACGGATTTTTTCTTTCAACTTTTTCCTATCTTGACAATCTTTTATTTGCATAGTCTTCCTAAGCTTGTTTTATGTATGGGACAGAGTTTTACATTTTCAAAATTTATCAAATAGATTTTTGTTCATTCCATATGGATCCAATAAAATCATGTCCCAAAAATTTAATCGTCTCTTTTGGATTGTGGTTTCTAAATTTTCAAACGTTTTATCTCTTTTTCATATTCTTCTCTTTAATTCTCTAAATTCTTTATTTGACTTCATTCTGTATCCATCTTTCGTTTTACTTGGACCATGATTTTTCTTTAAATTTTCCTTTCAGATTTTAAAAGTGATTTTAGATTTGTTAAGGTTTGTGTGCCATACAGGATTACCGGTTTCAATACTGTACTTCCAATATTGTATTCTAGTTTCCCAATTTTGTATTTATGGGTAAATTTTTCTTCTTGTACTTATCGGTTAAAAATATTAATCTCTAAAAAATTATTTTTCTGCTTTCAAACAGCTTCGTATCCAAACTATTTGAGGTTATTATTTCACCTAGATATTTCAGTTTATCTGTGTATTTAATTATTCCAAATTTGGTTTCTATATATTATTTCTCTCTCTGTGAATCATGAGATCTCGCTGATGGTGAGGGGGCTTGAGTGCTCAGTGATACATAGTATTTGGACCAAAGTTGCAACCATATCGGAGAGGTATCTGTTGAGAGTCAAACTAAAGAATGATTCCTGAAAGAGGGCAGCAGCTCTTTCAGTAGTTGTTAAGGGTGTATGTAGGACAAGAGGACTTAAATGGCCATATCAACATCACTCAATCATCTAAGTAATGAGCAGCTGAAAGCAATGGAAAACTACAGCTGTTTTTTTTCCCAAGAAAATGTAGCTCTCTGCATTTTCATGTAATAAAGATGGAGGCGCCTTCCATGGTAAAATATTCTGGAGGTAAACTAGTTCTCCATTTGGATCTCCGGGTGGGGACTACTAAGGAAGGGGTCACCAGAAAATTAAAATATAACATTCTACAAGTCGGAGCGTGGAATGTTTGAAGTCCAAAATGGTCGGTAGGGTAGAAACTTTAAAGAGAGAAATGGATAGGTTAAAATGTGGACAGTTAGACCATAAAAGGGGATGAAAATATAATAATTGTTGGAGATTGGAATGCAAGCATTGGAAAAGGCAAGGAAGGAAATACTGTGGGTAAATATGAGCTAGGCAAAAGGAATGAAAGAGGGAACTGATTTATTGAGTTTTAAACAAAGTGTAATTCAGTAATTGCCAACACCCGGTTTAAAAATCATAATAGAAGAATATATACGTAGAAAAATCCTGCTGATACTGCAAAGTATCAGATAGATTATATCATGGTTAAACAAAGATTTAAGAAATCAACTTGTCGACTGCAAAGCATATCCAGGTGCAGACACTGATAGCAACCGTAATTTAGTGATAATGAATGTAGAATGGGGTTTAAAAACCTGAAGAAAAGGTGTCAGATGGATCGGTGGAATTTAGAGAAGCTTGAGGAAGAAGAGGTAAAGAAGATTTCTGAGGAAGACATCACAAGACATCTGAGTAAAAAAGGTAAGGTAGAAAATATAGAAGAAGAATAGGATAATGTTAAAAAGGAAATTCTTAAATCAACAGAAGCAAACTTAGGCAGAACAAAGAGAACCGGTTGAAAATCTTGGATATCAGAGGAAATATTGCAGCTGATGGATAAACGTAGAAAGTATAAGAAAGTGCTAGTGATAAAGAAGGTAAAAGGAACTATCGACAATTAAGAAATACTATACACAAGAAGTGCAAATTAGCAACAGAAGAGTAGATTAAAGAAAAGTGTTCAGAAGTAGAAAGAGAAATGATAATTGGTAAAGTAGACTGAGCATATAGGAAAGTTAAGGAGAATTTTGTGGTACATAAATTAAAATCTAATAATGTTTTAAAAACATGGTACATAGATTTATAATATGAAAGAAAAGGTTGGTAGTTGGATGGAATATGTTGAAGAGTTATACGGAGGAAATGAATGAGAAACTGATATTATAGAAGAAGAAGAGGAGGTTGAAGAGGATGAAAAGGGAAATACAATACTGAGATCTGATTTTAATAGAGCATTAAAAGATTTGAATGGCAGAAAGGCTCCTGGGATAGACAGGATAGCTGTAGAATTACTGCACAGTCCAGGTGAGGAAGTGATAGATAGATTATACAAATTGATAAATAATTGATAAATAATATTTATGAAAAAGGGAAAGTTCCAACAGACTTCAAAAAGAGTGTTATTGTCATGATACCAAAGAAATCAGGAGTAGATAAATGTGAATAATACAGAACAATTAGCCTAAATACTCATGCATCAAAAATCTTTACTGGAGTTCCATACAGAAGAATTGAGAGGAGAGTGGAAGAAGTGTTAGGAGAAGACTAATTTGGTTTCAGGAAAAGTATAGGGACAATGGAAGCAATTTAGAACTCAGATTAATAGTAGAAGGAAGATTAAAGAAAAGCTAATCAACATACATTGCATTTATAGACTTAGAAAAGGCATTTGATAATGTAGAGTGGAATAAAATGTTCAACATTTTAAAAAATGTAGGGTTCAAGTACAGAGATAGAAGAACAATTGCTAACAATTACAGAAACCAAACTGCAACAGTAATAATCAAAGAGCATAAGAAAGAAGCAGTAATAAAAAAGAGAGCCCAACAAGGATGTTCCCTATTACCATTACTTTTTAATCTTTACACATAACTAGCAGTTAATGATGTTAAAGAACAATTTAGATCCATAGTAACAGTATAAGGTGAAAAGATAACGATGCTACGATTTACTGATGATATAGTAATTCTAGCCGAGAGTAAAAAAGATATAGAAGAAACAATGAATGGCATGCATTAAGTCCTTCACAAGATCTACCGCATGAAAATAAACAAGAACAAAATGAAAGTAACGAAATGTAGTAGAAATAAACTAGATGCACCACTGAATATAAAAATAGTACAAGAAAAGACTATAGAGGTAGAAGAATTTTGTTATTTGGGAATTAGAATTACTAAAGATGGGCGAAGCAGGAGTGATATAAAAGGGCGAATAGCACAGGAGAAATGAGCTTTTAGTCAGAAATATAATTTGCTTACATCAAAAATTAATTTAAACTTCAGGAAAACATTTTTGAAAATATAGTTTCACATACTTATTAAGCTACACTCCAAACTGTAGCTTAATAAGTATGTGAAACTTGGACGATCGGAGTACCTGAGAAGATAAGATTAGAAGCTTTTGATAAGCAGTGCTATAGGAGATGGTTAAAAATCAGATGGGTGGATAAAGAGACAAATGAAGAGGTGTTGCAGCAAATTGATAGAGAAAAGCATCTGGAAAAATATAGTTAAAAGAAGAAACAGACTTATAGGCCACATTTTAAGGCTCCTGGAATAGTCACTTTGATATTGGAGGGAGAGGTAGAAGGAAAAAATTGTTCAGGTAGGCAACATTTGGAATCTGTAAAACAAATTGTTGGGGATGTAGGAGCTATACCGAAATGAAACGACTAGCACTAGATAGGGAATCTTGGAGAGCTGCATCAAACCAATCAAATGACTGAAAACAAAAAAAAAAATAAATTTTAATTTTTTGTTTAGAATTTGTCATTATTTTTGTTTTAGAAAAGGAGATTTTTAAATCAGCTTTTTCAGCAATTATTTTCAAATCCTCAGCTTGAGAAATTCTCTCGTTTCTGAATTCACCAGTAAAACAAAATCATCTGCGAAAGCTAAACAATTTACTCTCATTTTTCTTTTCCCTGATTGATTCAAAAATCAATTTTGTAAACACATCAGAATATTTTATTTTTATTTACTGCATATTTTTTATGTCTTCTTAAGCACAGTAGTAGTGCAAGCAGTCCAAAAATATACTTTAGAGGTAATATTGAGTGCAGGAAAGCCAATCAAGTTTTAAAAAAATTTTTTTTTTAATTTTTTAAAACTTTTTTTAGTTTGTTTAAACTTTAATAATAATAATAAAAATAAAATTTCATCATAATTCAACCTCGCTTCTAAAATAGAAATCTTAGGTATATTTTTATTGATTGTGCATTTTTCAGTGGAATTTTTTTAGTTTCTTCGATTTATCATATTAAATGTACACAAATCAAACAATTTTCTTAGGAGTTGATTTTAGGGGTGGAGAAGTAAAAAATATATTGATTTTTTTTTACTTTTTCATGTATCATTATTTTTCCTTGATATAAAAATAAATAACCAATGCCAGTAAAGTATAACAACTTTATTATCATCTTTTGTTTTATTTTTTGTACAAGTATGTTATTTTTTATTTATACGAGTTCTTCATTTCCTTTTCTATAGCAGCTGGAAAATTTTTGATTGTACTATTTTCATAAATTCAGATTCCTTTATCTAGTATGTTTGATAAGCATTTATTTTCCGGTATGATACATAATTTCATGGATAAAGTGTAAACTACTTCCTCTGTGGATTTTTTGATTCATAACATAAGTGAGATATCTTCGTTGTTCCAATATGATTTAAGTGTATTTTATGGAATGTTACCTTGTCTGTGAGACTATATAATGATGTGGTGTTCCTTATATTTTTGCTTTGGTTTTTTAAATTCTCCGTTCTTGACTTGGTATATAAGAAATTGTCTTTCAACTTCAATCTCTTCCCTTCTCTCTGTGATTGTTTTTTAAGAAATGTTTCAATAAACCACTCCTTTTCAGATTTTGTACATTTCCAATGTAAAAAATCTGAAAATAGTCTTTTCCAGTTTTAAATCCTTTCACTAAGTAATATTCATTTTATCTTTTTAAACTCCTGTTTTACCATCACTATTCATATTTAAATCTTTACTTTATTCTTCTGATTTTTGATCAGCATTCTCCACACATATTCATACTTCTCATCTTATTTTATTTTAGCATTTCTGTTTTCCTCACGTTTATTATTATTTTTTGCATGATAAATTAATTTATTAATTCACTATAGAAGCTTTGAAGGTTATACATAGGAATTCAGAGAAATCATTTTTTACCATGTGAAAAATTGCAATACCTGACTGGTATTCGAACCCGGAACCCCTCAGATGAAAGACAAGATGCTACCATTCCACTACAGAGAAAAGAAAATAATGGAGATCATTTTCTCTCTATACTTTTTCATTCCTTCTTTTAATACTGTAAGTATTCTTTGGAGTTCTTCAATCTCACCAGTTTGGATTGCTATATCACACATCAAATTTGTATACAAATCTTTAATTTTATCATTCTTCCAAGATTCTTATACTTTCAGTTCATTTTCTTGTAATATTAAGATTTACAAGAATATTTTCTTGTAGTAAAAGGTTATATTTTAAATAAACATTTCTATCTTTTAAACAAAATGACTATAATTTTAAAAAAACATTAACACAAATTAGAGAGGTTTTCATTTTTATTTATTTATTTACATAATATTTTACATCATAAAATATTTAAGCTGATTTATATTCTTCTCTATTTAAATACTTCCATTATTCATTTCAGAATGCTCACATGCACACACACGCACACACACACACACACACACACACACACACACACACACTGACTATTGTCAGTGTAATATATATACAGTACTAGAAAATTTACCCTGATAATTGGACATCTGTATGATTTGTATCCTATTGTAGTTAATTTTGCATTCAAATTAAGCTATTTTAATGTAATAATTTTGAAAATTGTGTAATTATTGTTACAATATTATTATTAAAAATTATTATTATTAATATAATAGTTTAATAATATTATTATTGAAAATTATATAAGAGAATGTAAAGAATTATTAATGAGCATTTCATTAACACAATTATGTGATTTATTTACTTTTTTCTGACTTATCATTAATGTTATTGCTTTTTTTTATTATTATGATAATTACTCTGAACATGAATCAATATGAATTAAAAACATTTAACATCTATAGAATAATGATGGAGCTCACAGTTTCTGCACCCTTTCCACTGATAATAATCAACTGTGTTTAACTACTAAATGGAGTATTTTGCTAATTGCAACGCATACATGTACTACGTATTTAACCCAAACAGCTCAAATGTTGAATTTTCAAATAAATATATGACTACAGGTTTTATACAGTTTGTACATGAACTGTTTAAAGACAATAAAGTGTGCATGTTTATTTTTTTATATTACCTCATTTTGTTGCTTGTTTAAATAGTGATGTTTGTGTTTGTATTTTTGTATTTCTTCCTCTCTTCAGTTTTTCTTTCTATTTCAACACACATAAAAGTTTATGTGCACACAGGCATATGTTTTTAAAGATTAAAATATTTTTTTCATTAATCCGTTATTCTTATTTTTTATGGTTTCACATGAATGAATGCTAATCTGAATCATGACAGTAAATTGAATTAAAATAAAATAAAAATTTTTATTGATTTATTAACTGAATAAAAAAGAAAAAGCATTCAATTCAATCTATTTCTTATTATTTGTTATTTATGTTTTCTTTGTGGATTTTCAAATTATATTTTGTTTTATCAAAACAAAATATACATAGCGTAGCGAGACCAGCGAGACCAGTGGGCAGTGGCCTGCCCCGGGCAATAGTAAATAAATAATAATATTTTGTAACCTGAACTAAAAAATTGCACCATTTCTTTTCATATTTTTGTCACAGCTGCAATTT
The DNA here is from genome assembly GCF_047948215.1 of Lycorma delicatula. Taxonomy (NCBI): domain Eukaryota; kingdom Metazoa; phylum Arthropoda; class Insecta; order Hemiptera; family Fulgoridae; genus Lycorma; species Lycorma delicatula. The sequence continues at coordinate 74,575,701 of NC_134466.1, read as the reverse complement.
GAACCAATTAAAATGAACACGGAATTTTTTATTATTTAATCTGTGATGGAACCAGGGAATCCCCTTCTTTAAGTGAGTGCGGTCATCTTGCTCGCTCTAGTACCCGGCAACATCGTCTCTACTAACCAGTTGTCTTGAAGTAATTTCCCGTGTTTTGTTTTGTACTCAGATTGTTCACGACGAATATTCATTGAGAATTAATTATTTCATATAAAGAATAGAGTTCAATATTGTCTAATAACAACTGCAACATCAGTCGCCCAATTCACATTGACTCAATTAACCTCAATTCATGATTTTCTTTAAGTGCATGTTATGGTTTGTCATTGTTAAATTATTGAAAATTGTATGTAGTCTATAAATTGATGATCTATATGTCTATTGAGCAAGAAGTATGAGATACTATAAACATTGATAGTGCAGTAAAAGACTTTGCTCTTAGAAAAAGTAGACTAATAAAGTTTTAATTAAAGACAGAAGTTTTATTTTTAATTCTATTAATTTTTCAATAAAAATTATATATCATAACAGTATCATTCTAGTTCTAATTGGAAGTTGATTTGTGTTATATATTCTATTCGCTGTTATTCGTTATGTGTTCTTAATTTATGTAACAATAACTTAATCTTGTTGACACATATCATAAATGTGTATATATCAGTAAATGGTATATGTGTTAACTTTTGTAACAGATGTGTTTGTTACATTATAAAACAAGTATACATGACTTCTCTATTTGTAGATTGTACAATACCCAATAACAGTTCTATTCTTGCCGAAAAGTTCTTTAGAATTTTGGTAAATTTTGGACCCTTTTGGATTAAAATACCTTAATAAGGGGGTGGTGAATTTGGCCTATGCCCCAGGCGGCTGAAACCCACACTATAACATTGATAGTAGTGTGAATTATTTTAATGACTATCCATTTATTTTATAGAAAAGTTTCTTGTGGTCAACTTAAGTCTGAAATTAACTACTATTAAGCTACCTATAAAGACAAGTTGAAGGTGTTGTTATTTATTTATTACCTCATCATCACTATTATTACTGTTTAATACTGAATTGGTACATTGAAATGTTATATATTCTTGTGTAACTAACATTTAAAGTAATTATATCTAATATTAAATAAAGCTGATAGAAAAATATAAAGTAATAATTTAAAGTGAAAACAGTAAAACAGATTTCAAAAAATAGTATACTGAAAAATAAAAATAGCAGATGTTTACTATGTCAGCACCAAATTAAACATAATCAGCAATTTATTTTCCCTTAATTTTGGTACAGATTCCAAAAGTCTAAAATTATAACTATTGAAAAGGTATTATTTTTTTTACTTTTTAGTATGCTGTTTGAAAAAGCTTTTACTTTTTTTAAAAAATATATTTTATTTTACATTATTTAGTTTTATTTTTATTTAAAATATGAATAAATTAAAAAAAAAATGACCATATAATAAAAGCTGTTTACACAAAACAAAAAGGAAAGAAACCACATCTGGAAATACAAGAAAAGGAATAAAAGACAGCGACTTAAAGGAACTGCTTCTGTGTGAATGCTGTGGTTCTCTAGACTACATATTTATTTACCTGAAATTTTCCAGTTAATTTTCTTGGATTTCACATAGAAGTACTTTGAATATCAGAATCTCATTATTGTACATATATGATTAAACTACACAAATTCAGAACTAAGCGATGGCAAAAAAATTATTTTAAAGTTGCCTACATGGAAAATGTGTGCATTAATTTTCTTTTTCTTTTTTAAAAATGTTTCTTTCATTTTACCTGGAAATAATTATAAGGAATCACAAAATAGTTTTATGGAGAACTTACTCTTTGTTAAATAAATTAAATAAAAATTGTTTAAAATGATTAAAATATTTATTAAAGGTTATCAAATTTGAAGACACAAAGAAAATTGTATCATATTGTTTATTGTTCACGAGTTGAACAGATTGCAGTGTACAGATTAGAAATAATAATAAATAATTTCCTATTCTCATAAAGTTTTATTAAATAGATCATAATATGACCATGTTTTATTAACTAGATCATCAATAGTCCAATGATAAAACTATAAAAATTAAGAATCATGGTGATAATATTGTTATTTTGGTTGAAACAAGATGGCCTGAATAGCTAGCCTCCATGTTGTGATTGGTAGCATCATCTGGAGGTCCTGGGTTTGAATGACATTTTCACTCGCTGCAAAACTGCCACTTCTTCTCATCCCCTGATGTAATACCTAAGAATGGTCCCCGAGGCTAGAAACAAAAAAATAGCTGACTATATTTTACTTTAAAATTTTTAAATATTAATATTATGTAAATTGCGTACATTAATTTTTATAGACCAAAAATATTTTTTACAATAATTCTGTCTATATATATAAAACCTCAAAATGGAGTTCAATAATTTTTTTTTAGTTACACGAGTCTTAGTTTTATTAAAAAAAAAAAATTATTATAATTTTTTTCCTAAAGTATTACTTTTACGTATATCTTTATGAAATATTTTTAATAAAGATTGAGATTAAAAACAAACTTACCCAAGGAAGGGCCCTTTTATCCAGAAAAGAAGTTTGCTCCTATAATCTAACAATTATAATGTAGAATTAGAATAAGAATAAGAATATTCTTAAAAATATACGTGCGAATTGTAGCACTTACGGCAGTGGGAAATGTAGACATTAATATAAACAAAAGAAAAGAATTAAGGATTTTGTGTGGTGTAACAGTAGGTTGGTTGATAGAATGTGAAGATCTTTTATTAAATTGGTGAGACAGAAGTTATGGCACAATCTTGTAAAAAGATAAATTAGTTTGGTTGGCCATATATTAAAACATCCAGGTTAGTTAATTTGTTCAAATTTTACAAAGTATATTGAAGTACAGAAATATTGAAATACATAGAAGTGGTAACTGTGAATGTGGAATAACGTAATTATGTTGATGTTAAAATTTAGCACAGAACAAAAAAAATCAGAGAGAAAAATCATCAAACAACTATGATTAAAAAAAAATAAATTATAATGCTTATCTGTTATATAGAAATTTTTGTCTAAATTTGTTATCGTTACTTGCTGAAAAAATTTTTTTTAAGAACTTAATTATTTTTATCAGTTCTGTTAAAGCCTTCAGAATTTAAATTGAAGTAAAGAAAAAAAAATTAATTAAAAAAGAAGAAATTACTTCAAACACCTTTCAAGTATTTTTTGTTTCTTAAATTTCTAGTTACAACTAGAAGGAGTAATATGAGAAAAACTCTTTCATGGAAGAGATATCAAAATCTCTCAACTTCGCTATTTTTTATTAAACATAGTTTAAAAAAAAAGAAATGCTGGTAATGTATATTTTTTAATAAAATTGCTAAATTATTTTTTTTGGAAAAATCTTCCTACCAATTTATTTAAAATACAATTAAAGATTTTCTTTTAAGCAAACGACATTATTCTGTTGATGGGTTTTTTAAATAATAATAATAATTAAAAGCAAAGAAAGAGTACATGATTTATCTCCACCCATTCAACGTGTCCATAAATGTGCTCAAAATCATTTTCATAATAATTAATCATTTTTAGTGGCTTCTAAATTGCGAATATTTTTATTTTATTATTTTTTTAAATGAATTTATCTTAATATTATGTCATGTGTTTGTATTCAAATAATTGATATGAATTTTAAAAATATTTATTTTTTATCTGATCGATTGTTTTTATGAAAATATATTTTTTTTATTTATCATTTGTTTGGATATTATAATTCAGCTTGTGTTTATATGATCTATATAGTGTATTTTATGTTCTGATTAGAATAATGGTTTATTTATTTATTGTAATGTAATAAAAACATATGTATACACTCATATATGTATATATGTATGTAGGTACTGTAGTTAATAAAAATACTTATATTTAAAAATATTAACTGCAGTACCTGTTTCATATGTTATAAAACTTTTCCTATAATATCAAACGATGAAATAATCATATCATTATACATTCAAACTCACTCAGTTTAGGAGTCAGTGACTGACAACAGTTGTAACTGAATGACAGTGTTAATACTGTAATGGACTATAGATGTAGAGTGAGTTTCAGCCGAAGCATCGTTAATCAATATATACACAATGTAATACCTATCATTGTCATTGATACAACATTCCTACATACTGGAGAGGTCTCAAGTATGCTATTAATAACAGAATTAATTAACATCTGGCCATTATTGTCAATCTAAACTTTTGGCATTAATGAACATACAACACACATATACATGTGCATTCAACTGTGAAAACATGTATCTGTAAATGTACACACACACACACACAACTACATACATTTACAGATGCGTGTTTTCAGTTATGTTATTGTTACTACTTAAAAGAAGACAAAAATTAGAATATTAAGCAAAACAGGATTAATGGAATTTTGCTGGATCAAATAAATTTACTCTAATGAATAGAACTCTGTTGAATACAAAGTTTAATTTATGGACTTATAAAAATAAAGATAATTCAGGATGCTTATTCCATTATAACATTGAACTGAATAAAACTTATTTTATTGTATGTTACAATAAAATAAGTGTTAGTAAACACTAAGAAGTCTTATGTTATGTAAAAATAATGTATGTAACATAATAAAATTAAAAAAAGAAATTGATATTAAATGTTACTGTGATAAATAGTAATACTACATTTTAACAACAAATAAATAAAGGAACCTAGTCTGAATAAAGAAAATAAATACTGTAACATTCTGAAAGTCTTTTTTTATTTCTAAATGTATAAAGACATATTTACAGTAAGTCTAAGTTTTGTAAGCATAGTTTTCACACAAATTGAAAGAGATATTTTAGGTGCAGATGAGGTAACTATATACCAGAGTGAAGGTAAAAATCACACACACGTGTTTCCCTGAATGTGTGTGTGTGTATGTGTGTGTGTGCATGCGTGTGTGTGTGTGTGTGTGTGTGTGTGTGTGTGTGTGTGTGTGTGTGTGTGTGTGTGTGTGTGTGTGTGTGTGCACGGTATATTTTTGCAGGCAGCAAAAGCTTGTCTTATTTTTCTCCATGCCATATACTTCCAGTACACCCACTCTCCAACTCTAACATCTACCAAACACAAAAAAACGAACTACTCTGTACCAAATATGGTTAAAGTTATACTTATTGTATATGAAATATTAATATTCAACATATTACGTTGAAAATTATTATGGGGATCCTTATATGTTGACATTTATATTCTCAAATTTATTAAAGAACCCTGTAATTAAAAAAATAATAATAATAAACTATAACTGGTAGTAAATTTGAAATGGTTTTGAACAAAAAAAAATAATACAAATGAATTTCATACAAAAAAATTAATTTAACATTTTTAATATTTATTAATCTCTTCTCTCTGATAAATTACAGACCTACACCAATTATTTTACATAATGATAAGATACAAATTTGTGTAGTGTGTGAAAAATCTCTGGACAAAAGGCTGCTATTCTGCTGGATAGTAGTCCAGCAGACGCTTAGTAAATCATATGAAAGCTTAAGTTTTGTTTTTTGCATTTTTTAGTTAGTAATACCCGATGTAATGTAGATATGATGTAGATGTGATGTAGATAGAATAGAGAATTTTGTTTTATAATAGTCTACTCAATAGTACTCAAAAATTAATTCATATGATAGTTTTTGTTTTGCTTAATTCGGGATAAATATATAATTTAGATTACTTGAGTCAAAGTCAGTATATAAAGTCGAATTTAAATATGATAAACCAATCAGAATAATTCTTCTAGAATTATACACGCATAAATAAAGCGAGTGCCTTAAAAATTTAAGTTTAAAATCTAATATTACTTCCATGACATATAAACATTTTTATTTGTAACAATTCTACTAAATTGAACTTACAGTAAACTCTAAATAACAGAATAAAAACTAATATAAAGTAAATAATGGAATTATAGATGATAACTGATTATAGAAAATTTGAACATACAAGACAATAAATTTTAACAATAAAAGAGTCTATGAAAATTGTGTATAGTCTCTAACTTTTTTTTTATGTGTAAGAGATATCTTTCCATGAAACTCTGAGTAATATCAATGAAGGAATATTTCTGAATCAAAACCAACAAATTCATAACATCCAACATGCAAATTATACTATTTATTGTCTCTTAATATTGATTAGGAAATACGTATAAGTAAAAATTATTGAGGAAGACAAAGATTGTAAAAGATGAAGTTAATAACTGATATGTATTGAAGTGTCTGGTATAGTAAATACATTAAGGTTAAAAAATAATTAAAAATAATGATTAAAAAAAACAAAATACAAATTTTATAAGTAAATGTTGCACTAAATTGGAATCGTCTATTATCACTCATATCTGGTTAAAGCATATATTTTTTATTTTATTTTATTTCTTTCACTTTTACGAAATTAATAATTAATGGAGTAATCCTAATACTAATTATAATATTACTTAACTTAATTGTACTTAATTTAACATTGTTTTATAATACAATTTAATATTTATTACTTAACTTAACTTAATTATACTTAATTGATATGATTTGTAAAAGATGAAAGATTAGGTGTCCACAAGGGTCTTGCCCGTTTTGTAGCACCATCCCTTTTCTATTAATCTTTTTAGTTAGAGTAAGGGGAAAAGTAAACAGTTTTATCTTATATAGGAGAATTAGTTTTGGTTCAATTCATGATTTACTGGTGGAAACTTATCTTTTCTGCAGTTAAGTATAGAGAAGATTAATCGTCGTCAAATATTTATGTATACTAATAAAACTTTCATCCAGTGCTATCCAAGTTATATATGTAAAAACCTATTAGTATGTTAAGACATAGTATAAAGCATTATAATTAATTATATATGTAATCATAAATCATGTAATTACATGGAACATACTTTCAGCGTCATCAATATTAATTAACCATCGTCTTAGTAGCTTTAAGAAAGGGTTTAGGTTCCTACTGGTCTTTATATGATTAGGAAGTATGTTATACAATCTAGGAGCAGTACTTGAAAAGAACTTCATATAATTTATTTTATTTGCTCTGGGGACATATACATTCCTTTTACTTCTAAGTTCGTACTCGGTTATCATACTATCTCTATGACCACTTCTGATAAAGAAAAATTTCATTACTTTATAAACATATAAATAACATAGCGGTAATATAGAATTATAGCGGTAATAGACAATTCCCTAAATATTGGCAAAAAATGATCCGTAGTTCTTTTTTTACTTATCATTCTAACGAATCTTTTTTGGATTTTGATTTATTTCATCTGTTACTATATAATACTTTGTGTCAAAATCTAACTCTTTGTCAGTTAATATCATGGATAAATAAGGCATTAAAAAAATTACAGCATACTTTAACATGTACTATAAGTTACGTTAATTACAGAAATTTTCATATGTCTTTTAATCTGTTGAATAAATTACTTGAAGTGTACTGTATTTTGTGAAATATAAATAAAAATACATTTGCGGTTGTAGCATAAAGATAGTCTTATTTTTACCCAGAAATTTTTTAAAAAATACTGCATACACGTTATAAATTTTTAAAATTTAATTTTTATTTATTTTTGGGTATTTTGTGTTTGTTAGTGTCGACAAGAGTATAAGACTGCATATTTGTTGCAAATGAATTCACCTAATAGTACGGCAACATTAGCGACATATCTTGATGCTCATAACAATTATGTAACACAGCTACATGCTACTAATGGTATGGTTGACCAGTATTATCATGAAACTCTTCCACAACTTCTACAGGTAAATAAATAAAATTCATTTTTTATTATAATTACAATTATATGAAGTATTTGAATAGTTTATAAAATATTCATTTATTCTAGTTATGTTCTTCGCTAACCATCTTTGCTGCATTTTATCAACTAGGTTTTACATCATAGAATTAAAGGGAGAGGGGAAAACAGACTCTTCTACTACATTTTAAGGATTAAGGTGCAAAACATCATGCACAAACATGTAATGATGCTTCTTTCTATAAGGTGTCAAAAACTATTTTACCTTTTAACTCTCCACCTTCTCAATTAAACTCTAAACTCCCATATCATGCCATATCAACATCCAACATTTTGCAGCCCTTATCAGAAGCTCAAAAAATTCATTTTGGAAAATTGAGTCTTTCTCTTCCCACAATAGATATGGACCAAGTCTCACTTCCTTAAAGCAAAGTGGGTAGCCCAGCATTAAAAGTTTGTCATGTTCATAAGACATATACAGAGTGTATCACAAAGTTCTCCTGCGACTTTCATAACTTATTCTATTCATAAAAAAAATGGAAAAAGTTCTTATAAAAATATGTCCTAAAATGTTTCGTTTGGAAGTTACAGCTAGTGAAAGATTTTGCTCAGATTTCAGCAGGTGAAATGAGGTAGTACTGAATTCTTTAGGACATTAAGGGGCAAAATTAGTGATTTATTATCGTTCTTGACCTGAAAATTGAATAAAATAGGGCCCAGAACCGCATCTCCAGTAGTTTTAGAGAAATTTGGAATGAAAACCAATAAATTAGGGTAAAAAACCCTGTTTTTTAAGTTGACCTACAATAACTTTGTTAAATTGGCAAAAACACATAAAACTTTTAAACAAAACTTGTACAGAATTTAATTCTAAACAGAATGACATAAGATAAATTGAATAAAACAAAGAAATAATTATAAAAATTTGAATTTTATTTAGAAACAGTACATCATTTCATTTTCAGAAATGTACTTCTTTAATGTAAACAAAAACCAAATTCTTTTTTGGTGATGTAAAAAATTTGTAAAAACAAGATTACTGTTAAAATTTAAAAAAAAAATGGAAATTAAACAACTATTGTAAAATAAAAATAAATAAATAAAAATTACTTAGATAAAAATTTTTAATAGTGTACTTGTTTTGTTTTGAGCACTCCTTAAAGGTAGTTTTATTTATATAAACAATTGTCAAATTGTAATTACAAAAACCAAATAAAATTTTAAATATCTTACATTCATCGACAACAATTGTCAAATTATCTTGGCCTTTTCATAAAAACGTTTCCCACCCGATGTTCTTTCAACTTCACAAACAAGTGATAGCTGCTCTTGATGTGAGATCTGTTTGAAGGATGTAGAAAAACCCTGCTCAAAAGGCTCCAATAACTTCTGCATCCAATGCAAGCAGTATATATGAAAACATTATGTGCAGTACATTTTTTATGACCTCTCGCTCTCAAAAAAGTCATTTATAGTGTCTCCACAAGACTGAAAGTCAGGGCAGAAATCGTTTGTTTCTCTCCTACACGATGATTTCATGGTTTTCTTTAGTTAATATTCTGTTCTTCTGGCAGTGCTGCAACTGAGACCTGGTAACTGTAATTGTCATGTAGACTGTCAAATATTACCAACTTTTGAAAAAGTATATACTTTTGAAAAGTATATTTTCATGTCTTTTATTACATGTTAACTTTCTAATGAATACAAAAAGAAAAAAAAATTAATAAATTTATTAAATGCATATTGCTTAAAATGAAATGTAACTTACACCTAGTTTATTTTCAGCTCTCCCCTGAACTTCTCTGAATGATTTGAATAATTTATAGTGTAAAGATTAAAAGAGACATTCATTCCCAAACTGTTTTTATTGTTCTATATAATTTTGTAACGCATTCTGCAACTCTGATCGATTCTTCCTATTAATATTTATTACAATTGACAGGGATAAAGGAATAGCAGTCAAAACTATTAAGAACTTCAGACATGCAAGATTTGTCCAATTAATTATGTCTAAGCGTATAATCACGATTAGATCAGATAATTAAAATTACTTTGTAAATTTGTATCTCGCATGTACTGTAGCCACATTTTATGACTCTTTTCATTATTATTTAACATACAAATTATGCATTATTACTTAAAAATTCTTTATTATTAAATCTAGTTAGTTTTATCAAAATTAATCAGGATTAACTTAGTCTTATTTTACAACCATTAATTCTGATTTTTTTTTCTTGTTTTATAAGAGTTTATTGTATAGTATAAGTTGATATATATTATTTGGGGTTTCTGAGTTTACTAAAGCCCTAATTAACTCGGTTAAGAGAAATTTCACAATATATTAGCTACAGTAACTTAAAATGTTTTATTATTTGTTACAGGAATTAGAAGATGTGTACATTGATCTTTGTAGTACACTGTCAGACTCTGTTTTACAAGGTGCTGAAGTTATTTCTATGAGGGTAAGGTATATATTTTTAGTAAAAATATATAAAATATATAATATTATTTCTTTTAGTAATTTATGTAAAATTTTCTTTTAATTATTATGTTTTGTATCAATAGGTATGAATTACCCCAGCTGTGTTAGCATTGTGGAAATGCTATGATCCTGGATTCAGGGCTGCATACTTGATATCAATTTTATGTAATATGTTAATTCGTTTGCAAAATATACTGACTAACATTTAGGTATTGCCTACAACACATTGAATAGAATACATTAGAAAGTAGAAGGCTTTAAAAAACGTATAAGCTGTATCTTAATGTATATCAAACTTACATTAACTGCTGCTAGTGTATAAAATATACACAGAGTCATTTGGTAATTTTAAATATTATAAAATGATTAACTCCTTACGATAATTTTTTTTTCAGGAAATCAGAAGTATGGAGAAATTAGTTACTTGTGATCATTTCTATGTAATCAAACAACTGTTTTAGAAGTGTAAATTAAACAAACTCCAGATTAAAAAAAAAATATATTTTTTTAAAAACAAGCTTTTCTATAAAAAGCAAAATCCAAAAAAACTAAATACTGAAACATTGTACTAAAAATAAAAAAGTTATATTATCAAAAGTAAAGGATTACAGAAAAATTAAGTTTGGCATACAAAGTTCAGTTCAATCTGAGGGGGAAAAATGATCCAAACAGTGGATTACGCCAGCGTTTCTCAACCTTTCAGTACTTGCAACACAATTTTCAATCAATATATAATTTTCAACTCGCATAATTTCCACTATGCCCCCCTCTCATACAATAACAATGTACAAAATAATAATGTGTTTTGAGTATTTTGACGCTAAAGCTGCATTTTGACGACCTTAATTACAAACCTTAAAAATTACCAAGAAAAGTAAATTTATTGATATTTAGCAACACCGACCGCTGCATTGACAAAACCAGAATCGATACCTCTGTATTACTTTCTGTCTTGCGTCTACCATATTGGACGTTCTCGCGAAAAGTTCCGATTTGACTCTAACATTCTGGAACGTCTGCGCGACCGTCTGCGCAAACGTGTATAAATACTTCACCTTGTTCAATTCCAGCCAGTCTCAGTCGAGTCGATCCTTCTATCGCTGTCGACTCTGTTGTGAATGTGTATGTTGTAATTTGCGTGTTAATTGCAACACGTGTTATTAAATATTCACGGCTGTAGATTTATACAGAATCATGGATAAATATTTAAGTGGGCGTAAGCGAGCATTAGACGATAGTGAAGCATCAAGTAGTCCACAGACGAGCGTAGTTCCAAAAATAAAATTAAGAAAATATCCCCAAGAACACTTAAATTTTGGGTTTATCAGTCCTGAAGTAAATGAAGAAGAAAGGTCCCTGTGTCATACGCTCAAAACGTTTGGTAGCAGACAGCATGCAATCTAACAAACTTAAATTAAATTTGAAAACGCTTCATAGTGAGTACGTTAACAAAGCCCGAGAATTCTTCGAATTAAAATTAAAATCATATGAAATGCAAACATTATTTAAAAAAAAAAAAAAAACTATATCTGTGAATGAGAAAGCTTTACTTGCGTCTTATTAATTTTCATATAAAATATACAGATGTAAAAAGCCTCACACCATTGGTGAAAAGTTTATTTTGCAGCTGCAATTGAGATAATAGAAAATATGTTTGGAGATAATTTTGTGAAACAATTGCAGTCCATATCTCTATCAAATGATTCTGTTGCCTGAATTGGTGATATAGCTGAAGATGTACAGCATCAGCTTTTCAGGAAGTTGCGTGACAAATTGTTTTCAATTCACCTTCATGACGCAACAGATAGCAATAAAGATGCTCAATTCATTTCCTATGTTTGATTTTGTGTTGGTATGTCAGTGCAAAAATCGTTTGCAGAATAGCTACTTTCTGCAAACAAGTAGAACTCAAAGCAACAGCACTCGCATTATCTGCTGTCTTAAATGATTTTATGAACAAAGCAAACATAAAGTGGAAAAATTGCATCAAAATATACACCGATGGTGCTCATTCAATGTCTGGAAAATTCCAAAGTATACAAGCACTTGTGAAACAAGAATCTCCACAGTGTGTCTGGACACATTGCATGATCTACAGAGAAGCTCTGATTTTCAAAGAAATCAGTCCTGGTCTGAATATTGACCTAATGACGGTTGTAATCGTAATAAATTACATAAAAATGAAACCCTTAAAATCAAGAATTTTTTCTGCACGTTGAAAAGACATGGGTGCAGTACATCCCAATCCCCATAGAGGAAGACACCCACCTTGCGGCGATTCCGGTTGCCACCCCTCCCGTTCCTAGCCCTGATGGGCTTTAATGAAGGTCGTATTTTGACTTACCCTACTCCATTTAAGTGAAGAAATCACTAATTTACAAACTCAGTTGTTCCTAAGATCATGTCCAACTGAAACATCTTGCAGGCATCTTGAAACTGAAAACATGTTTCTACAGAATATAAATTTAGTGTCATCATCTTTATACCCTGTCTCTCTAAGGTTAGCATTCCTGATCTGGCTGGGAAGGTTCTAGCAGTCAACAGAGACATAGAACTGAACAGTCTAACTAGATTTTAGTAGTTCACTAGAACTGTTGTAGCTGAAATGCCTTAGGGCTTATTCTAGTTCTGCAAAATAATAATAATTAGATGTAATTGAATAAAAAGATTAGGTTAAATGTGGAAAATAATATGCTAATGGTTGACAGTTTTATTATTAAGGCAGTAAGAAACATGTCAAAAATATATTAATGCCAGGAGAGTTTGTACTCAGAAAAGTAGATTCTAAGTGGTCAAACAAATATTTATAAATTATAAAAATATCTTTAAAATCTATAGATTGATTGATTTATAATAATGGAATGTGGTGGTGGATAAGAGGCCATTAAAGTATTACATACGGTTTTACCTATTTTGTTCCCCTCATTCTTATATGCAAATACCATACCCTGCTTTGCTAACATAAGATTTACATTTATTTTTATTTCACTGTAGGTTAAAATTTATTGATCAAATTGGCAAATATAGATTTAGTGTCCTTTGAATCTATGGATTTATTACCTGAAAATCCATATACATCCAGACACAAAAACTTTAAGTTATCCTAATATATTGAAACTACTATATTTGGAACACACACATTTCTAAAATTTTACTATAATCAAATGCTTATGAAACATACCTGAAATGTTTATTGATTGTCTAGACATAATCAAGCAGTTTATATCATTGACTGTGCATTAATATTCACTTACAATTGCACTTGCTGATTTTGTTTTCTCTTTTCTATCTTACAAAAGCATTTGAATAAACCCCCCACACGTAGTCTTAAAAATTAAGCAAAGCGCTAACAGTTCTTACCCTAAGATGGTCATTTAAAACTTGAAGGCCACTAATAGAAAACCTGAAACTAAAGGATGAAGGTTTTTCAAGTGAAAAACCTTTTTCAGAAGAATTTTTAGTCAGACTAATGGAGATTAAAATTAAGTGACTTTAAGAAAATCAGAAAAAAAATATTATAATTTTGGATATATTGTATTATTATAAAAAAAAGAACTTGTTGGGTTAGCAGGTTAAATTACAAGGCTTTTGTAATATTTTAAGTTATTTTAACAATGGTATAAAAATATGGGACATACTCTTCCTTAAATATAAAGTAAATAAATAAAATTAAATTCTGTAAAGTCCATGTTGTTCATGATCATTTATTTTACATATTTTATAAAATCACTTTTAGAGCAGGCACAGCAATTTAATCATTATTACGTCTTTCAAAGGAAGATTTAGTGGACCCATTTCTTTCAATGTTAACATAATTCAGTTCAGTTGAAACAGCCATCGCACATGATTCATGATTCATTAACATTCTAAGAGAGATGTTGCAAGCGTAGACCGATTCAATTCATTTTGTGTTACTAACTTGCAAGGATACCTGCTTTGAGTACATTTTACAGAATTCAAATGATCAAGCATAATGATGCAGGATAAACTATTATGACACTTTGAGATTATTTTGCTCTTTATTGTTACTTGCTTCTGAATAATCTGCTTGAATCTTGAACAATGTATGTTTGGTTCTGTCACAATTGAAACAGGGCATCCGGTCCCCTCATTATCAACTACTTTTGAATCTCTAAAAGAGAATTACCCAACTCAGTTTGCACTACTTTACATGACAAAAATGTTAACCGTGATCAGAAAATATTTACTTATCCTTTAAAGAAATTCTTTATCCACAAATACCATACAGTAACAAATTCATTGAACACGGTTCAAATTTCATTTTTAAACTAAATTGCACATGTACACATTTGCTGCTTAATAACTGCCAACTAAATCACATCAAATTGAATTGTGCTGTCACCTAATGATATCTTTAGAAACTATTTACTAGTATTTTTAGCTGCTACGCATCATTTTTTGGTGATCTATTTACAGATCTAGCTCATAAATATGTAAAAAACTTTAATTTTATTTACATAATTTATTTAGAGTAAACAGTGATGTCAAATAATGCATATATAATTTCTTTTATACAGGCATCAGAACAAGCTAAAAGGTATGAAGGTTTATCATCACAATGCCGTACAGTGTTACCACCACAAGATCTCTCCCATTTTGTTAGATCTCTATCCCCTCTTCCTCCACATCCTCATCCAACGCATCGGTTAAGGTTATTTACGCCTCCGCAACCTCCCCAACCTCCTGATCAACCAGATGGACCAGAAGCTTCTAGTATCGTTTACAACGTCAGTATCTTTACTCTTTTATTTAGTTTTTAAAAATTGATTTGTATTACATATCTTGTTAAATTTAGCAATTTAAACTTTTTTGTTAATGTTTTTATTTTTCATTAGTAATAGTGGATAATAAGTCTGCTGTTGATTATTTTCTAAATAAATAAATTTTTATAAAAAAACAAAATCATTTGATTTTGTATATTTCATTTGTGATTTTGTAGTGCATGCAATACAATAATTTTTTTTTCTGATGATACCAATTTTAATTTATGAATCTTTTTATTGATTTATCCATTATTATGCAATTCTTTTGCCCATAGCCAACTTTTTTCTGCATTTCACTTAAGGTATCTATAAGTGATAGTGCATTAGCACATGTTGGATATTCTTTTATTTAGTTCAGTGTGTGTGTGTGTATATATATATATATATATATAGTTATAAGCTACTAAATACATACATGTATAAAGTAAGATAGAACTCGCATTCAACTCATGTATCAAAACATTCTCTTCTTTCACTAAAAAAGGCCTTTTTCAGACCACTCGGGTCCATCATCAGTCAATAAGAGACTATAATAAATAAAATAAGATATTTGTTTACTAAGGCTAAGCTCAATTAAGAGTGTTGAGTGTGCTAAGCTCAATTAACCAGATGTCAATGCCAACTTAAATAGAGATCATCATGTTCAAAATGTACTTGGTGGTTCACTAAGTTGAAAATTCTATATCTATAAATGTAATATCTTTCTAAATACTTAAGCTTGTTTTTAAAGTTACAAACTTCCAATATACTAAAATTATTTACTAAGCTTGTAATCTTATGCCCATTCTGAATCAAGTGATTGATCCGCCATATTTGAAAACGATTTCTTATTACTCTTAAATGTCCTTGAATGTTCTCAGAATCTCACCTTGAGTGTGAGATGTTAATGCCATGGTTATAAAGTCTGACAAAATTAATACTCTAGTGGTAATACATAAGGAAACTTACAATAACAAAATTAATGATTACTAGAAGAGAATGCATTCAGAGAGATAAAAGACCCCACGAATAAGTATTTAAGGACTGTAAAAATGTTGATAAGCAAATATAAAAATTTATTCAACTATAACAAGTTGATATATCGCAGCAGACTTTAACCATTCTATCCCAAAGCTCCTGCATTATCTGGTTTACCAAAATTACATAAACTGAACATACCTTTCAGGCTATTGATAAACTTCAGGACTGCTCCATCATACTTCATTTCAAAGATAATAGACAAGATACTTAGATTAAAATTTAATTTACCAGATAAATATAAAATAAGAAATGAAGCTTATAAATATAATTAGTTAATTATTATCTGACACATGGGACAGCATGTTTGACAAGTTGATATATTATATATATATATATATATATATACCTTAAATGTAGTTTTTGGTGTATGTGAAATAGTTTTGCTCTGTTATGGTTTGTGTTAAGTTATTATTTCAAATGCATGTTCTAATAGTTGTTTTTCAATCTTTCTTGTGCAGTTATGAGTTTACCTGTAGAAGTTAAACTGTGGTAAAGTGTTTGATTTTTAAAGAATCCTAATGGAATTTTCTTAGGTATAATACATTTAGCATTCTAAAACACATACACATGCGTGCTTGCACACACAAAAACACCTTGACATCTGACATTACTTATGAACTCAGTACAAAAAGACCTACTATATATTAATGTCTTCATATTTGCACTTATAAAAACACATTGAATAAAATAAAAACAGAAAGTTACATCCAACTATGAAAGATTCACAACTCTAACATCATCAACAAATATTCATACATAATTACCAAAATTTTTATAAAAAAACCTGTTGTTTCTTTAAAAAATACATAAAATTAAACAACGTTTTAGATTTTAACATTAATTTTGACATTACATTAGGTTTTATTAATATAAAACCTGCAAGTTCCAAGGAATATGCAACTTGAATTGCACAGACAGGCCAAATAATACTGGGCAAATTTGGATGTATATTCACCCGTAGATACAACAAACTAATGCATCTGTAAATATTAAAAAAATCAGAATATACTTACTAAAATTACCTCATTGAAACCAGACAAAGATTTAATAATGTTAAATACACATGCAAATTTCATGAACAGCTCATAAAAGACATTAACTCACTACATTCAAATAACACAACATTTTTACACTTAATTTGATAAAAAATGAAGTTGTAGATATTTCCATCTGCAATAATTCTGAGGAAGTGACTGATCATAATCTCAAAAAAATTTCTGAGACAGCATGTTTCCAATTATTTAGAACGTGAGTTGTGATTTTATTATTGTTCAAAATTGTATCAATATGTTGCTTGAATGTACTTTATGATGGAGCTGTATGGTATTCTGATGATTGTTATTCCCATGCCTATTCATTAGTTTAATTAGTGGTGTCATATTTTTTTCAGTCTTTAGTCGATACATACAATTCTAAAAGCTTGTGTTAGTACCACTTTCTGATGACTGAAAAAAGCTGAGCAATATTTTTGCTCAAATTTTGAATGAGCCTTAATATGTCAGCTACCAAAACTTTCAGAACGCTTGTCAGGTTAAACAAACATTATGTTGAACATGAGTTTTTGAGTGGCATGAGTGTCATGCACACTCAAGGTAGAATGTTACTTAAGGATGATGATTGCTGATAAGTGTAAAAAGATTGGGAACTCATCTATGTAGAATACTGCCAACAAAACATGAATTCTGTAACGTTGTTGAAATCAGTTATTGGGTCTGCCAAGAAATCTTTAACATTGGCAGCTTTGATTGCTGTGATCCACAGGCCAAGTAATAATAATTATTGTAGGAAAACCTGCGGTCATCAAAACTTAAAGAGGACACACCTGGTCCAAAGTGCCAAAGTGGTACAAAGTGTGGTAGATAACTCATTATATATTTTGATATCAAGATTGTAGTCCTTGATAATTTGTCCTTCCTTGATGTTGCTGTAAATTCTGACTTTTATTGTGATGTTTTGAGATTTTTCTTTCTAAACTGTAACTGTGGAAAAATCAAAATTGCCTCTTGCATTACAATGTACTTGTTCACATAACAGTTATTTTATACCTCAAAAAGCACAGTCTTTGACAGAAAACAACCCGAAGTAATTCTGTATACCTTCATTTCTTTCCCAAGCAAGCCCCCCATTGCCTTGTTTGTCAAAGAGAAACAGATGGTGAAACTCTGTTGCTTTGATACTATAGAAGATACATGTAATCACAGTTGTAAGCAGTATTGAACAACCTTGTGAAAACAGTTTTCTGCTGCTTTTTCAGGCATCTCAAAGGTGTTGAAATAATTTTATAGGTATCCAATAACTATTTTGAGTCCTAGGATTAATGGATATATTAACTGATATAAGCTTATATATAGCATTTAAAAGAAACACTTTACTGGATATGCATTTCTGCATTGATAATGCAGAACATGGTAAACATTTCTTATTAATAACAATTATTGTTCTTTACCGGTTGGTAAACAACAAATCATTGCTGGCATTGTATAACAAATCTGTACTATACATTATTAAATACGAAAATATTATAACTTGTTTTAAAATTTTCAGATATTGAACAATGACCGTACACCTAATAACAATATAAAAATATATATATATATATATATATATATTACAGTTTGCTTCGTTTTTTGTTTGCAAAATACATAGAAATTTTTATCCTTTAAATATTATTATTACATATTCTTTTATTTCAGGATGCAAATCTTCCACCTCCATTGAAAAATGAAATAGTTATAGACAGGCTAGCTTCAATACAAATTCGACAAAAGTACGAATCATTACGAATTGAAGCGATGGAATTAGAAACACAAATTAAACAACTTCAGGATGCACTAGATACCATGTTACGAATACAACAAAGGTAATTTTTATCTGTAATTTTTTTAAATCTATATAAATTAAAATAGAATGTTTTATTCACATGGAATTTTCTCTTTTATTTGACCAATGAACAATTAATCTGTTTTAAATAAAACTTCCCAGATAGAAAAACTTATAAAATTATTCAAAAAGAGTTTCCTGATGTTTGAATCCTTATAAAAATAAAAAAATTCTAATATTTCAAAACACTGATAAACAAAACTTTTATCATTACATACATCCAGAACAATTTAAATGTCGTAGATTTAATTATGATTTAATTGAAAGAGTCCTTTGAATAATATTATACAAATTTGGATGTACAGTAGCAGCAGGCTGTTACAGATTTGCGTGCAGTGAAGATGGTTCATTAAGAGGCAATACTTTTTGATCCCTTCAACACATTCCACTGTGTCTAATATAATAGAGCAATATATTTTAATTTCTTTACTGTGGCAGATAGACTTAAATGGCTACATCAACATCACTCAATCTTCTGAGTACTGTGCAACTGAAAGCAATGGAAAACTAAAATTATTTTTTCCAAGAAAATGTAGCTCTCTGCATTTTATAGAGGAATATAGAGGATTATAGAGGAAGAAGAGGAAGTTGAAGAGAATGAAAAGAGAGATATAATATTGAAATCTGAATTTAAAAGAACATTAACGGATTTGAATGACAGAAAGCTCCTGGGATAGACAGGATACCTGAAGCGTTACTTCTCAGTGCAGGTGAGAAAGTGATAGATTATACAGATTGGTATGCAATATATATATGAAAAAGAGGAAGTTCCATCAGACTTCAAAAAGAGTTATTATCATGATTCTAAAGAAAGCAGGAGCAGAAAAATGTGAACAATATAGAACAATTAGCTTAACTACTTATGCATAAAAAATCGTAACTAGAATTCTGTACAGAGGAATTGAGAGGAGTGGAAGAAGTGTTAGGAGAAGACCAGTTTGGTTTCAGGAAAGGTATAGGGGCAAGGGTAGCAATTTTAGTGCTCAGGTTAATACTAGAAGGAAGATTAAAGAAAAACAAACCAACATGCATGGCATTTATAGACTTAGAAAAGGCATTTGATAATGTAGACTGGAATAAAATGTTCAGCAGTAGATAGTGGAGGAACAATCCACTATCAACAACCTATACTACTCGACCATGATTGAGAACAGAGTCAAGCCCGCACATTGAAGAGGAAGTGTCCAGGATGGCAGAGGAAAGGCATTTTCAAGGCAATGCTTGACCTCATACGACACAGTTGATGTTAGAAACTATTGGCAAAGTGGGTTGGGAGCTCCTACCTCAGCCTCCCTACAGCCCTGACCTTACTCCTTAAGATTTTTATCTGTTTGGTCTGATGAAAGAAGTGAAAGAAGCTTTGTGTGAACTCTAGTTCAACCAAAACGAAAGAATAGAATACTTCGCTGAGAGGCTAAGAAGACTCATAAAAAGATGGGACAAGTGCCGAGAAGTTGGTGGGAATTATGTGGAAAAGTAAACAAAAAACTGTTCTTATTTAATAAACCATTTTTACTGTACAGCTATTTGTTTAATTATTGAATGCCCCTTGTGTCATTTTCTCATTATATCACATTTCATTTTCATTATAATCATATATAAAATTGTTTCCTCGCATAATTTACACACCTACTTTTAGTTAAAAAAAGTGGGTGAGTTACACAAGTAAATACGGTAATTAATTATTCAATAAAGAAATCATTATTGAGAATAAAAGCCAGATTACTTGCTTAAAAAATGGGCTTCCAAAATTTTAAAGTCAATAATGATTGGCTTGAAAAATATTTGTGTGAGCAAAATATTTATTCTTGTAAAATAAGTGGAGAAGCTGAGGACATTAATACAGGTGTTAAATGATTAAAAATTGTGTGGCCTAGATAGTACAGTAATCTAGCCTACATAGCAGTTTTGTGAAGAGTACATTTCAATCTTGATGAAGGAAGTTTGAATTAGTTAATTCTTTCAAAGTGTTTTAGTTCAATCTTTTGAAAAAGTTTTAAATGAGAGAGTTCAGTATTTTAAATGAGAAAATGTTGCTAATGAAAGAATATCAAAGGAGCAAGACGCTGTTTTAATCTCTGTACACAACATTTTGTGCTAACATGAAAATTATTGAAAAATTAAAGAAACAGAGGCATTTTTAAAACTTAAAACCAATTGCAAAATATTATAGTAACAAAGTGGTGTGGTCTTCACAAATGTGTACAATAATTTAGTATATATATATATATATATATCAAGAATACAAAACAAAAAGTTATAAAATAAAATCATTCAGAAATAGATATCCTGATTTTTCACTAAATGAAGTCATGTTTAAAATAATGTATAAAAATTCTCTAAACAATATTTCTAGTAGTATTATAATGTATAGGTATTAACTTAAGTATATTATGATCAAAATACATAAAGCAGACTAGAAATTGATTTTTTTTTTTAATGAGATTTTCTCAGTAATGGAAATCTAATTATAGCAGCAAAAAATCTATAATCCCTTTCATGCTAATACAAAAAGATTTAAAAGTATAAATTTAAAAATAAACAAAGCATAATGACAATTCAGACAGATTTTGAAAATGATTGGCTATACAAACTTGCATTATTATTATTATGTAATAAAACAGTTTTTGGTTGGAGTGGTGGACTCCTACATCTAACCACATTATTATAATTATAATAATAATGTATTGTTATGTAATTCATGTTAATTTACATTTGTAAATTAACATTAATTATAATTGTAGAGTATTTTGTACGCATTTAATAAAAATTTAAACCGGAAATATATCCACATCCATGAATTAGTTTAAGTCCACCACTTTCTCATAAATAAGTGATCCAATCAAACATCTTATTGTCTTGAAATTTTTTAAAATTTAACTTAAAATTATATAAAATGTACAATGGAAAATAAATATGTTTTTATATTCATACAGATGATGTGGATCTGTGTTATAACGATACTAGTCGTTAGTCTATACTATCTTTCCTAGCCCGTTCACATAGATGTGTACAATATGTATCGTTTTTTATTTCTTTTGGATATGGTCAGGGTATGATTATGGCTTCTTGTTTATTCCTCACATTTCTTACTTACCAAGATTGTGTAGTCCTTTGTACAGTAGTCAGATTTTATTTACTAAATCTTTTATTTTTAAATATTTAAAACCTTTTTGAGAATTGTATATTACATTTCATAATGTATTTTATTTATTTAACTTTTTCTGTTTTTACTTTAAACAAAATATGATTAAGCTTTAAGTAATTCAAATTTTAGATGGGGTTTTCTTTTTAAAAATGGATCCAGTGAGAATTCTCACCAAGCAGTGGTAATTAAATTTATGTTCTTTTTATTATACTGATTAACATTTAAATTTTTTAATCTGTTTTATTTGGTCGAAAAGAGACATCTCTTGACATCACAGAACTGGTGGTGTCAGAAATTTAATAATAGTTGTCTTAAACACAGTGACAGAGACAATTTTTTAAATGAACAGAAAGATAAGTATTTATTGTATAGCTTACTGTAACATTGTAATCTATTAATTGATAGCTTATAAAGATATTAAATGATTGTCAGTGTAATAGTTCAACATTAAATTCTATGGTGATGAGTCTTATGTAAATTAGTAATACTATATAGTTTTAAAAAGTTATCTTTAATTTTTATAATAAACTGTAAAATTAATAATACAAATTGTTTTGTCTAATTTAGTTTTGTTTGTCATATTTTTAATTAAAATATTGTCAAATTAAGCATGGTGTTTGTGAATGTGTCATAATAGGAGTCTGGAGTCACAACTTTATAACAAGGTCAATGAACTACAAGAAGATATAAGTTTGAAGAAGTTTGATCTTAGACAGGCACAGATTCACTTATCTTCTGTTAAAGCTCAGGTCAGTAAATAGTTTTTTTGTATTCCTGTTATTTTTTTCTGTTTTTATATGCATATTAGATTTAAGTTTCTTTTTATAATACTCTGATGTCTTTTGAAGGATAAAAAGACGGTAGGTTGTTTTTCTTTGCATTTAAAGCTTTTACACCTATACGGTTCATTTTTTTCTGTCTTACACTTCCATCAACATTAAAAATTTAAAACTCATGTAAAAGCTGTATTCATACTTTAAGATGTTTTTGTTACAGCATTATGATAATGAACCTTATCATATGTTTCAGCAAAGTCACCAATATTTTGGAATACTACCTAGTGTTAATGTTTAATACAATAGGTCAATGAATGATTAAAAAGCGTAAATGCAGAGCACTGTACAATTAGTTCGAGGTGAACACATACAACTAATACTCTCATTCTAGCTCAGCACCAACTATTCCCCCATTACTACCACAGTCTATGACAGAACAGTTTTTTTTTTTACTATTTTATTATTTTAATATGTCTCATATGTTCATGGAACCTTACAAACAAAACTATTTGCTATATATATTTAGTAATGAGGCATTCTAGACAAATTTATTTTCTCCACTTATGGTTTTAAGTATTTGGTCAGTAGAGTTGTGATAAATTTGTAGTTACTGATAAACTATAGTATTTATCATTTCTTCATGTAGACTGATTTATTGTTTGTAGTCGGAAATTATTTAACTTAATATATATTTAATTTTTAAACTGTTAAATATTTTAAGAAATTTTTCAACAAACTTGAACAGATCCAAAGTGTTTAGTAACACTATAATGCTACCTAGGCCAATCATCTCATAGAACCAGAATGCACATATTAAGGTATTTCTTCCTTGACCAATAAATTTTATTATATTACAAGTAGCTACTTATTATGGTGTGTGTATTTTATATAATTTTACTGAAATTATAAAAAAAATTATTAAAATTATTAAAAATTATCTTACATTAATTTTTCATGAAAGTACTTTCTCTGGATCATGAAGTACTTTCTCAGTCATGAATAAAATAATTATGTTATTGCATAATAAGAATTTAAAAATAAAAATACTAAAATAATGGAAATCACACATTAATTTACATGTGTGCTGCTATCTGTTAAAAGTTTTTATAACACTGTCTCCCTCAAACATTGTCTGATGGGTTATCAAATTGAAATGTTTTTTTCTATTTATATATGTAATATTTTTCTAATATATTTAATTGTATGACGTCTTTATTAATTTCTAATATTTCTAAATTTGTGTTAATATCAGCAATAGAATATTTATTGTTTATTAGATGGTCTGCCATGTTAGATGAACCTAATTTATATTGTTTTTGTAATTTCTATAACGTTGTGAAGTTTTAGAGTTTTTCTATATAAATACCATCACAATCGTTAAATTTAATTTTATAAATTTCACACAATTTTTTATCTTATTATTATTTTTTAAATATTTTTTTGTGATTATTAGGTTGTATGCTGATTTAAATATTTCTTTATTGTAAGTTTTAGTAATGTTTTCAATGATATTAGTATATAAAACTTCATGTATATTTTTTCGCTCTTTTGTGTCTTATTATTTACTGGTTGTAAGGTAGTTATTTCTTTATTGTATTTTAAAAGATTTTTACAAACGGTGATAAAAGCAAAAGAAGTTGCTGAAACTTTTCAAATAAAACAAGAGATTAAACAAGGAGGATACTATAAGAGAAATTTTATAAATATTGAATTATATAATGCACATTCAAAAATTACAAAAAAAAGGCTTAGGACCACTCAGTTTGGATTATATACGAAATTTAATTGAAATTAATATAGAAAAACATAAATACAACCTAAAAAATGACTCGTGAAACCAAAATTTATAATTTAATCAAAATTAAAAATAAAAATACAAGTAATTGTGATGCAGCATATTTTAATCAGAAACATGTTAATAAGAATAATTTTAATTCAAATGAACTTAAACCTAATTTTCTGCATTCCTAAAAATATTCAGGTAGTAACATAAGTAATAAATTTTTTAATTTAACAAATGTCATTTTTAATGATAATGAATAGTAATTCATCACTAATGCATTTAAATTCAACTTAACTGATAATAATAAAATTAATATTATTAAGAACATTTGTAGTAAATTCTAAAAATAGATTCCGGCAGAATGATTCCAACAGATAAGGAGCAATTACATAATATTATTATCAAAAATATCCAAAAAAAAAAAAAAAAAATTGACTAATAAACCATTCATCAATAAACAAATAATTTACCGGTTAAGAGAAAAATTAAATACAAAAAAGGTTTTGTACATTCATCGTTAATAATTAAAATACCTTGTTCTTCCATAGTATTCAGATTGAGTGAAATCTGTCATTGAAAATTCCCCACTATTCTCCTTTATGTCATAATAAACTTATTTAAATTTTTGTTTTATAACTTATCAAGAAATGTAGTAAGTTTTTTTATTTATTACCTTTTTTCTATGTTTCTTTCTCCAAAATATAAATCCACGCTCCATTAAATATTTTTCCTAACTCATTTTTCTTTCTGTTGAAATAAGAATCTCAGCATCTTTATTTTCTATCTATGCGAGTTGTTCATTTTTAAAGTTCCCCTTCAATTCCCAAATTGCTTCTTCTATATACAAGTTGACTGACTGCATCCTTGTCTCACTCCTTTGTAAATTATGATTGCCTTTCTCTTTTATACATAACAGTAGATAAGTCATAGCTACCTAATCGTCTAGTACAAATTAGCAATTTTTCTTTCTCTGTTTTTCAAGACATTTACTCATAAAGACGTTTAATAACATTTTATTCCACTCTACCCTGTCTTCTAAGAATTATCTTTGGAGAAAGATGACTGTCTCCTGTGTATTCATGAACTTTCTGAAACTAAATTAGCCTTAAGATTTCTGTAATTATCTGTCTTTTGAGGAACTATCTGATAAGTATTTTTTTATTAAATGAGCCTGATGGATTAAATTAAATAGTTTAAATTATTAAGACAGACAGGTCAGTAATTCTCAGATTCACCGCTTACATTTCAGTATGGACAGCTACACTTCTCCATTCTTATAAATTCTACATATGATGTAGCCTATTCATTCCTAGTTTACGCACTGTAGTATTTTTATACCTTCTACCTTTGTCTTAATTTTGTTTAAACATTTTAGAATTCTAAAAAAATTTTATTCAGAATAGAATCTCTCTCAAATCACTGTCATTTTATTTCCACTCCCCAGAAATTTACAGATTATTTTCCCTTTTTATACAGTCTTTCTATATATTCTTGCCACCTGTCAGCTCTTTTTTCTCAGTGTAGCAATTTACAACATTTTTTAGTTTATACATTGGATATCATTTATTTTAGGTACAAACTTCAAAATATTGTTTTATTTCTCTGTATACTTCATCTGCTTTTCGAATAATCACACTCTCCTCTCACTCTTCTCTATCTCACTAATCTGTTCTTTAACCAATTTTCCTTCAATGTTCTGGATTTTCTATTTATTTTATTTTATATGAAAACATATAGTTCTTACCTTCAATGTTTATTTACATTGAAACACTTTCTATTCAAATATTAATGAAAGAATAAAATAATGTCGGTATGCTGCAAACATTCGAGGAAAGATATAAAATTAAAATAAACATATTGTTTCATGTAGAAGAAAATAGTCATCAATAACACTGTTGTTCCCAACGGTTACTACTTATACTGGACTAAGATTTCCTCTTTCATTTGATTTCCACCCTAAAGGATTCAAGAATTCTAGATTTATGTATTGCATAAATAGTTTTAGTTCAAAATGTTTATGCACTTAACACAGTAAGGTTATTCGTAACTGGAACTTTAAGTATGATAAGCCAAAAATCAAACATTTCTTTTTTTCTAGTCACACAAAATTTATTCTTAAAGTATTGGTTTCGCAATAAATAATCATACTGGTCATAGGTTATCATGCTTTTTCTTCTGATGGTAATAAACATTATTTATTTATAAAAATAACCTGTCTTAAAAAGTTTTAAATAATCATAATTTAATTTGGAATTTTTTTTTTTTTTAATTTAAAAAAGAAACATAATTAAATTAAGATTTTTGTACATTTAATTTTTAACTGAGAATGAATATGTGGCATCTATTAACTCCCCTCTGACATCATGTGTAAGCTTGGCGTTATGTTATCTTTTCTATTGGTACTGTTTAAATCTTCAATTGAATTCCATTTATATTAGTTTGATTATAATTTTGGTATAAATAATATGAATTTGTTGTGGTCCAAGTTTCTACTTTGATAACCAATAATATATATCTGGTTAGTTCATAATTAAAGGCAATAATTAAATATAAAGAACTAAAATATGTTTAAAAAAATGAAATCAGTGATGAAGACCCAGTTTTAAAATGACTCAGACTGGTTAACAGGATAATATTGATGAAATATTGTATAGTTAATGTAATCATAGAAAAACAGGGCTTTTAATCAAGACACCAATCAGTTGATGGTAAACATGTTTCAACTTTTTTTTTCATAAGTTGTCTGGACTAACAGAATTGAAAAATATGAAACTCTCTAAATATCCTGATTTACATTGAAATATTGGCATGATGGTAAGCCAAAAACTTCTTTTTGTAATTTACTCGTTTAATTTAATCTTTCTTTTAAGCAAACTAACACAATAAAAAATTGAAAAAGGAAATAATTATTTCATTGAATTAATTTTATTTATCTGTAATAAATTTCTATAAAACTAAGATTAGCATCATTTTCAACCTACAAATGAAGTTTCAAGGTGTTGCAACAATCCCAAAGTTTAATGTATTAAATTTCAATTTATAACTTGTTTTAATTTATTTGTTAATGGTGTAATTAAAAGAAAATGGGAGTAGGAGTTAAGTAAGAGTTATAAAAACTAGAAATCATTTTGTACTGTTTGATAAAAGGCTCAAAATAAAGGCCTGAACATTATTAATCAACTGATAGATAAGTTGTGCCTACAAATTTTCATATAACACATAAAAATGAAATGAGATAACCTATTCTAGACAGTGATGTTAACAGTATAACAAAATGGGCAGTAAGCATGTTAAGAGATAACTAAGTTTTTTGATATATTTTTCTTGATTATTACCAATGAAAATTATTAAAATTTATCAACATTTAAATAATAAACCTAACCTTATTTAATAAATATAATGTTTTGAAAACAGTTGCCTCTTACATCATTTTTACAGCACTCTTCAGGTACTGCTGTTTTCTCCGGAGTGTCAGCAGAAGTTATTCCTAATGTTTAAATGTGTTAAGAAACAAATTACAAATATACCACTGTTGAGACAACCCTACTTAAAATTAATTATTTGCACATAATTAAAAAAAAACACTAACAATATCATCAATTGATATAACAGTGAGAACAGCACTTAACTGTTTTAGAGCAGCCTGGAGTTATTTTCAGTAGTTATGTTTTACGACGATGCCCCAAGGAGTTTTACACCTGTAAGCATCAAACTCAAAATTTATTGAGATGGTAGTTTTGAAGAGAATTAAATAATTTTAAATTATACACGTCTATTAAATAACTTTTTGATGTAAATTTGAAAACAAGATTTCACAAAAATCATTTATAAGAATTTTACTTAAAATTGAAACTTAATGATCATTTTGATTTTTAAACAATCGTCATCAATAAGCACTGGGAAAAAATTACATATAAGAAAAAATAATTAAATAATAAAAAAAGAAATAATGAAAATATTACCTGTTAAATAAACAGAACGAAATATATAAAAAAAGTATTTTTAGAACATGCAAGCATACAAAATCAAAATAAAAAGTATAAACAGTTGTTGTCATTTCAGACAATCCAAATAGGAAGTGTAAATTTGTTCAGAAACTATTTAAACCTGGAATTCAGACTGACCTCCACAACTTCATATACACTTGCATTAATTTGCATGTATTTATTTTCTTATTTTTACTTTCCCAGATGTTTAGCTATACTGTGAACTATATAATATATACATATGTATATATACATATATATATATACATATATATATATATACATATGTATATATACATATATATATATACATATATATATATATACTAGCATGCCTTGTCGTGGCTTGGCTCTCACTGTATGTAAAAAGTTCTTGATTATTTACAGTATATATAGGAATGAAAATGAAGCACTTCTTTCTTTTTTAAGAGATATATCTTTAAAGAGCTTCAGAATAACAACATTTTTTTGTTTTTTGTGTACCATATGGTAATAATATAAACTTGTTTTCTGATTTGCTTGTCCTTGAAAGCCCAATGTACAATTGTTCATTTGAAAAAAATCAGAGTGCAAATCAATTCCAACATATTAAAATATCTGATCTTGAGCCTTATTAATTGTAATACCAAAAGAAACTTTAATTGAGACTGAAGTCGCTTAAATTCGAAAGTTCAATCTGTAGGAATCCACACGTATACGGAGTATGAGAACAATCTCCCCAGCTGCTGGACCTATCAGAATAGTAGCTTCAATAACCTTGTTTTGCACAGTTTCTGTAAACAGGTACTATTACACAGTTTTGATGGATTAAGATTGTATTGAATAGTAGTAGTATAGGTACTCCATCTTTAAGCTGCAGATGGTGTGGTGGAAAGCCAGCCAGATAATATGAATACAAAAATTCTTGTTGACAGTGAACTGCATCTTCAGTGTTCATTACCATATCAATAGATCTGTACTATTTACTTTCTCTTCTCTATAACCTAAAATGATATTGTTAAATTTCAATGCAGAAATGTTCCGAGATGTGATAATGGCTCTTTCACGTAGCCAGTTTTATGGCTCCTGTAAAATATCATCACTGTAAGGATAAACTTTAAAAATTAGAGCATCAACAGTTTCCACAATCTTACCTAGTTTTGCATCGATAGATATAGAAACATATCTTGTGGTGTTGTTCTGTTTCCAACACTGAGTAGTAATTGTGATGGGAATTCCGCATCTCCACCTCCAAGATATACTCTCGTATTAGTTCATAAACTCAAATTATTAACAAATTTCTATGTAGGTAATGATTTTAGATATGCTTTGATTATATCAGCCCTTGTTCCTTTAGCTATAATTGACAAAATTTCCCAAAAATCTCCAGAAAAAATAAAAGTTATGCCTCCCATCAACTTATCACATGACTTAAGGTCTCTGAAAGCATGGTCAATCGCTTCAAAATAATTTTGATGAATTGTGGAGCTTTCATCCCATTCAATAAGATTTGTTTCTTGAAAAATTTGACTAAGAGGACCATTTTTACATATAGAGCAAACTGGACTATTGTCCACATGATAATTTAAAGACAATTTAAAAGTTTAATGAGCAGTCCTACCAGCAGCAAAATAGTCATTTGAAATAGTGTATTGTACTTCTTTCATTATCAAGAAAATGTTTTGGTAATGGATGAAAATCTAGAATCAATTGTTTCAGAAATTTCAGTGGTACTTCAAGCTGTGGCAGAGAAATTTTAACTCCATCACACCACTTACCAGGTGCTTCGTACATTCAAATTGCACCAATTTGAATATCTATTGAATTGATGTAATCAAAATTAGGCTGATATTTGAAAGTAACCCTTGACATAGAAGCATGATGTCTGTTTTGCATAGAACAAACACACTGGTCATTAAACTGATGCATTTGTTTAGCTGATTATTCGTCTTGTCACTGAGATGAACCCTCTATCCTTTGTAATAAACGCATCTCTCAGATTGAGTTTCTTTCACTTGCACATCTATTTGCAGCTCACTTGTTCTCATTTGTAAGAGTCAAGCTTTACACTTGCCTAAATTTCATTCATTTTTATAGAATGAATGAAATTAAATTTTCAAGGTTCATTCTTATAGAATGAATCCAAATCAATCTGGATTTTGACATTCTACAGCCTAAGAGATTAAGATTATTTATTATTTACATGTTTTAATAAATAATTTTTCATCTTAATATAGCCTATGACACTTTGGATTACATAATGAAGCTACTGTTTAAATTTGAAATTTTTGCTAACATACAAACAAATGTTTCCTAATAGTGAGATTATATATGTATATATATATATATAAATATATATATTTATTCTTACTACATAAGAGAAAGTAAATGGTCAAATTTTACTTGTCAAAGTTTTTACAGATCTTGACATTTCATAGTCCCTCTAACCAAAAACACAATCTTGGCATTGAAAAATTCCAGAAGGATGTATGTTGGCTTGTATTTTGCTTTATATATCCAGATTCAGTGGATCAGTTTTGGACAATGATTTCTATATATGGTACCATTTAATTTTGGTCAGTTGGTCAAGGGCACAGAGATGTATGAACCATATAGGTCCTGTACCTCAAAATTTTTCTCAAAGGATAGGTAAATTTTTCACAAAATTTAATTCTCCTTAGAAAGCAAAGATACTTTTGGTAGTGTTTGGTCTTATTCAAACCCCCATAAAGGAATAGGGGCAAAAATCCTTTTCTTCTTTTTTGTTGTTTCTGGATACACATATTCCTGTATTAGATTCCATTAGATTAGTAAATCATTTTTTTTATGTATTTGGGCAATTTTCTTCATTGCTGAAAGCTAGTTTTTTTATCTTTTTTTTTCATCAGTTATTATTTTTCTTGATGTCTTCAGTCTGGATTAATCAATTTTTATAAAATTTTGTTTGATGACTTATAAGTCATTGATGCTAGTAGAATATGAATCATTAGGATTAGGATATGAGCCATTGATGCCATTTAATTTTGGTTACAATCGGTTAAGGAAATGGGAAGATGTAGTCATCACAGGTCTCATATTTCAATATTTTTCTTTGAGTAGAATAATAATAGTTTTTTACAAATATCTTTACTCGGACAGTTACATACTTTAATGTTCCACCCAATTTTTCATCTAATTATTAGTTTCTAGAGGATGATGATCTCAGTAGCCAGAGCATAATTTTCCCATGGAAGCAAGAAAAATTATGCAACAATGCAGGAAGCAAACATTTTGCTCTCTTTTGTCAATTGATATTGATTGTTAGTTAAAAACCCTAAATGCCATCTAGGTATCTATTCTAAATAAAGCTTTTTTTTAATTGTAACGTTATTTTCCAATTTATTTCACAACTGTTTTACACAGCTCCTTATTTTTTTACTTTTTGTATTTTTCTTTTTCTTTTTAAATTGTTTTTTTCTAAATGGATCTGACCATAAAATGAAACAGTTTTATATAAATAGTTTTGTATAATTTTACGTATTTTTTTGTATGGTTTTCAAATATAAAGTATGTTATTCTCACTTCTCATAAAGAACACTGCAATTCCATTATTCACTTGCTTGTCAGTGGTGCTCAAACAATGCAAATATGATAAATTGATGTAAAAGCATTAAAATATACAAAATGAGATTCTGAAAAAAAATATTGATATATTTTGAAGGTAAATAGTTTTTTTTTAATTAATTTTTAAGAAAGTTGAAAACACATTTTATCATGCAGTTGAATATCTTTGTATTTACTGGTTCCACATACACGTTCACAAACAAATATACAAGATGTGTATTTGTTGGTGAACAATTTTGTGAACGATTTAAACAAATACACAAAGTGTGTATTTGTTTGTGAATGTGTATGTGGAACTCTTTGAATGGAATTAAAATTGAAAAAAATGACAAATAAAAGATAACACAGTTATGAAGGTAGAGTTAAATTATATTGAAAGTGAAAAAATGGTCGATTCCATTTTTCTTTATTGATGTTGTATCGTGCACACGATATTAAACACAAGGGAAATCATCTGTATGCATGTAATTGTACAATACTATATCATTTATGATCACACAAACCAATTTCATTTTTCTGTTAAAAATATTTTATTTAATTTACTGAATGTGAAATGCAAAGATTGAATAATATTTTGTTACTAGTAACTTAGTAATACATACATTTAATACCATAAGTGAATCATTAGGTTAATTAAGTAAAGGTAAGGTTTCATCCAGTTCTTAATCAGATTTTTTTTGCGTTTTTTGTTTCAATAATTTTTATTTAATTTTTCAAAATTGTACTAATATCAACCATCCTATGTGTTTATATGTTATTATAGACTTGATTGATTAACCTTTCAAATTCCAAAAATGAAAATAATGTTTGTTTCTTTGTTAATCAAAAGTTGTTTTTTTGCTCATTTTATGGATTATGAGAAGAAATATTGTTTTAATAATGTATGAATAAAAAACATTATATGTATGTAGAAAGTGAATAATTCATCATAAAAATAACTAAATGCTGAATATCAAATAAATATCAGAAAAAAAGGCCAACAAAAATAAAATTATGAAAAAAAGCTGTTTAGATTACAAAAAAAAAACCAACACGATAAATTAAGTTGAAAGATTGATAAGTTTATTTATTATTATAAATTACAAAGCAAAATCCAGATTAAAAAATATTTTTCTGACATATTCAAATTAAGTGGGATATTCAGTACTTATATTTAATTGTAAATATTAAATTAAAAAGAATTCATGTAAAGTACTACATATACTATTTTTTTTTTTAAATGTTTTTAAGCAATCTAGTAGAATAAAGTTAAATTACATCCAATATTTTATTTCTTGTTTTACTTATTTTAATCCTAAAGGATGGAAATTTTAATCTTTAAATGAAACTATTTTTTGGAATTTGTGACGTACATCTAAAGCTATTGGCCCTGTAAATTTAAACTACAAATGCAATGGGATGAATGAATGTGCAGCAGTATTGTTTAATCTTCATACTTTAGTCAAGTGTGATGCTTTTCTTAACATCTTAATCGTATAGAAATTTATTACAAGTACGTAAAAAAACATACCTCAGTGAAATTTTTGGTGTAGTTATTTATTTTAGATAAAAAATTTTTTGAAGACAATGATAATGTGTAAGAAAAGTTTCCATCAAATATATATTACATTTGTAAACTAGGGTTCTTGGTGAACTTTCAATTAATATGTAATTTACAATGTAATTACATAAACTAATTAGCAGTTGTGATTACCTAAAAAATTCAGGGTTTAGATTAATACTTATGTTTTTATCATCAACACTATCGTCCTTCAAGTAACTTTACAAACATAGTCATAATAGCTAACCCACCAGGTCAGTCTAGTGGTGAACTCATCGTCATCGCAAATCAGCTGATTTTGAAATCAAGAGTTCTAAGGTTTAAATCCTAGTAAAGTCAGTTATTTTTATACAGATTTGAATACTAGATCATTGATACTGATATTCTTTGGTGGTTGGGTTTCAATTAAACCACACATCTCAGGAATGGTCCACCTGAGACTATACAAGACTACATTTCATTTCTTCATTTACATTCATACATATCATCCTCTGCAAGTAATATCTTACAGCGGTTCTGGAAACTAAACAGAAAAAAGAAGTCATTAAAGCTACTTTCATTTCCCAAAACCCGTTTTAGTTTTTCATTTAACATGGTTTTCTTTATGTTAAACTTTTCTGTTTAGTCATAAAGATATTGCTGCATTTGTGCTATCAGACAGCAGTAAAGCACAAAACAGCAATTGTACACCTTTATTCATAATATTAATACCAGAAGCTATATAATATGAAGAGATAAACGGCTCAACCTCTTGAGTTCCATCTGTTCACCAATGATTCCATTCAGGATGGAATTACTATTAACTGTCAATGATTTTGTATCAGCTAGCTAAAATGGATGTCTTCAATATATTGCTTTTTCTCCTTATACTAGAGCTTTCTAGTATAATGTTCTGGGGTTCTTAAGGAAAACCTTCTCTCAGCCTTAGAATAGGGCTGTTTCTCATCCTTTAATAACTAACAGGGCTGAATGTTTAATTCAGCTGACCCAACACTTGTAGAACCTTGCGTTCGTTTGTTTCCATTGAGGTTTATTGTTTATTATATTTGTTACTTGTCTCTATTCGTGAATAAGTATCTTCAAAATACAATTTCTCAATACATTTTAAAAAAAAAATAGTTTTGTATGTACTTTTATTTGTTGTTAGTTTACTGATAACAGCTAGTGAAACCATACTGTTTAGTACTTTAGAAATAATGCTTACAATAAGTGATCCAAGTCCAGGTTATGCAGGTGCAAATCAAATTAAAATCTTTAAAATTAGAGAATTTTAAATCAGTTTATAGATTTTCATTGGATTTAGCTTTACAAGAAAAATGGGCTCGTTCAGTTTATAAGGAAATTTTTATACAAAGGGACAAAGATCAGTAGCTTATAAAGAATATTTTATAGATGACATAATTTAAAAAATTTAGTCAAAGCCACTATGCTTGATGGCACAATTTCAATATTTTCACGAAGTAAAAAATTATTCTTACATCCGCTATATCTGAGAACCAGGAATTACATTTAACCCAGACTTTCCTAAAAAAGAAGAGCACCAGACCAGATGAGAAAAACAAATCTTGATAACAAAGGTGTAAATGCAAATTGATTAAACTAATCTATTTTTATTTTAATATTAAAAAATAGGGTAGGAATACATTCTTGATAATAATGAAAATCGAATTATATGTGGGCGATAGATAATAATTACTAAAAATAAATTTACCATTTTTAGAACAGCAAAGTATAGTACACTAACCGTTCATCAGTTCACCTCATCAGAGTTTGAGGACCAGAATCTCTGTACGAAATAAACGACTTCTAGAGAAAAGATCGAGAACTTCTTTAGAAACGTGAGCCTGTCCCACTTACGACCGACGGAAGTAGAATGCTGGCATCTAATAATTTTTCATTGATAGGCAGAAACTTAAAATGAATTTTTCTACAAGAATTAAAGAACCAGAGGTATATTTTCGGAATTTCCTTGCCAACATTTTGTTAATTATAATTAGACGAGGTTAACGAGCGAAACGAGGGTTAGGTTATGTTGATATCAAACGAAGTTCAGTTCACGGATTCTTTAGTTACCTTAACTAATCTAACTTGTAATTACGTATTTAGTTGTATTATTTATTATCCATAATAAATATATCCAAAAACATTTAATACAGATTATTCTACGGTCAATTTTCATAGTTAATGTTACTTAGTTATTCAAATACCCTACATGTGATTTTACATCGATTAAAAAGAATTTTTTGACTTTTTTGGTTGTGAAATTCCGAAGAAGTACTGGACCAGGTCTATACCGAAGTCGTGTAGAATGAGGAATTATCCGTTTGAATAATAATTGGTCGGACAAACTTCTCTCTGGACTTAAGACGACACTCAATGCTCTCGATCTTCAACAAAACATTTGGAATCGGTTCTACAAATTTTTGGGTCGGGAAAGAATTAAGAACTTCTTCTTCGTTAATATTTCCGATTACGGTTTTCCCTAATTTTATACATAATTTAATCATTACTGTTGTACTGCTCAAACTTAAAAAAACGAATCTATGCACAATAATTTTAATTCCCGACTGTCAACCAACAGATTGAATTTTCCTCTTTTTTCTGTTTAGCTTTTTTTTTGTATTACTTCAGAGGATAAATGAAGATGATATGCATGAATGTAAATGAAGTCTAGCCTTGTATGGTCTCAGGTCGATCGTTTCTGATATGTGCGATTAATTGAAACCCGACCGCCAAAGAACACCGGTATCCTCGATCTACTATTCAAATCCGCATAAAAGTAACTGCCTTTCTTGGATTTGAACCTTAGAACTCTCGACTTCGAAATCAGCTAATTTGCGATGAGTTCACCATTAGACGGACTCAGTGGGTTTAAATAGAAACTTGGACAGCCTTTAAAAATCCTTTAATTATCAAGTTACTATTGATCCTAGATAGATCGCGTCAATAATAAATGTTTAATGCTGTCAGTTCCGGAACATAAATCAAATTATGTTGGCGTTAGAATTATTACTAAACTTGTCGTTGACAAGTAGATGGCGATCAAAGGGCACAATATTCTAGAGGCACTCGAGAAAAAAACAAACTTTTTATTAAAAAGTTTGTTT
Organism: Lycorma delicatula; assembly: GCF_047948215.1. Taxonomy (NCBI): domain Eukaryota; kingdom Metazoa; phylum Arthropoda; class Insecta; order Hemiptera; family Fulgoridae; genus Lycorma; species Lycorma delicatula. The sequence goes on along the minus strand of NC_134466.1, from coordinate 74,538,810 downwards.
TTTTATACTTGACCTAGTAAAAGAAAAAAAATAACAAGTTAACGTTGTCGTATTTTGACGGTAAATGAAACGGGTTATCGATTCTGTATCATTTTAAATTTAATACGAAGTAACATTTTTAAATAATAAATTTACAATATCGATTTTTACTCCTATATTTATTTTGCGGAGTTATTTGAAAAAGTATAACTAATATTTCAGTACAGGCCGACATCGACTAGATTGCTTCTGCAATTTAATCTTAAAAGTGTTCTAGAGAAGCGTTAGCTATTCCCATTTCTACTAAATAATGTAACAATCTTGATCGATGGGTTTTTAAATTTATAATGCATATGTGCTTGTGTGCGCTCTTACGTGTGTATTTTATGTTAGATATATATTTTTACTTTCTCTTAACTGCTTTCACACTGTGGGAATTACGGTAAATTATATATAACTACGGTAAAAAGGACCCTGTCTTACATTACCCGTTTTCCCGGTAGTGCAGTTTCAACGTCCGCAACTTCATTAAGAGATTGTATGATAAATTATTTTTTAGTATATTTAAGAAAAGAGATTTTAGCTGCTGTAAACTAGTTCCCGGTTATTTTGCACCAGAGGTCAAAAAATTAAGACCGCTTTGTCTTAAAATAATTAAATAGAAGTATAAAAACACAATGAATTTATTACTGCAGTCATTTCTTTTAACTGAATTAGGACGATGAGAAATAATTAACTATTTAATAGTTAAATTATTAGGATACTATTTGTACATATATTTAGTTTTTCTTTTTTTTTTTTAATTAATTAAAATTAAAAACTTATCTTTAATGATGCAAAAATATTGGCGTAGTTATAAAATAATCATGAAAATATTTTTTTTCGTAATTGAATATTATTTATCCTTTTTCAATCGACGGACAAGTTTCGAACGAATATCATTGAATATAAAATGTAGCAACATCTGTTTAACTGTTTTCTTTATTTTTTAATACTTTTATTTACAGTCGCAACAACAATTACAGTTATTAGCGACTAAAGTAACACTATCATGTAGTGTTACACAAAACAACAAAAATCATAAACAATATAGAATAAACATAGACAAGTAATAACAACAAATACAGACTAAAATCACTAAATCGTATTCTTCATTCTACTGTAGGAGAGGAACCGCAACAGACGTTTTATACATTATTTCTGGTTTAGTAGAAATTTCATATCTGAACCCAGGTCTAAATTTTATTGGATGGTTCCAAAGATTAGGCAATCAAAGAGTGGATGGTGCACGGACCATTTGATCTTGCAAGAAGCCTCACAGATCTTCTAAGGAGAGCCAAATAGATGATCTGTTTAACTTAAAAGTCCTCAGTAAAATTTTAATCGTTTCGGTTTGAACATTTTAAATTTAAATTAGTAGTGGTGATATTTAATTACTTAAACCGGCTTAACCTTGTTACCTTGTTTGGATCCGTCAATATATTCACCTCGTAAAAAAGTTTGGAAAGCACTTTCACTTGAATATTAGGCGGCAAAATATGCTGTGCGATCCTCTGATTATACTTATATCTAAAAATTCCTTTAATTTTATTAAATACTAGCTTCCCATCGCAGCTTCCTCTGCGCTGTATGGTTTTTTTGCGTTTCCCGTAGCGGTCAACTATTTTATTTTATGTTCAAGAAACCGGAGTTAGGTGCAGCCAGTTACACATACAGTTACGGTGGCAGTGGCTGCGTTGGTTGAGTCACAGCGCGGTATACCTTCGCACCCCTTAAAAATTCGGAATTAAAAAACCTAAAATGGTTTTTTTAAGTATTTATCTGAAGAGTATTTGTAAGCCCAAATGTACTGAGTATCCAATTTACTATAGTCGGGATCGGGAAAAATTACAATCATTGTTCAAAATATTTTTACCTTTCAAGGTCAAATTTCAAAAATTTAGAAATTGGTTTATTGACGTGAAGATTACTCTCGATAAAAATCAGGTTGATTTCTACATTTGATACCGAGAAATTAAAAAAATAACAGCTTAGGAAAAAAATAAAAAATCCATTTTAACACTTTTATCTCTGAATTTCAAAAAATGTAGTAATAAATTTTTAGATACCCATATTAACATTACACACCAAACATTAAGTTGATATCTACATCGTTACTGAGAAATCAAAAAAAAAAATCATTGTTACTTCATTTAACCTATTAAACTCGAAATATTAAGGTGGATTTTCTGAGTAACCATTTACATCGTAAGGAAAAAGTGCATACAAATTTTCATCAATTTATCTTCACTAGTTTTTGCTGGGCGTTTATCACATGTTATTTTATGTGTATATATACCATCCCCCGTTTCGGCTTCACCCGAGATTATAATGTACCCTACCCGTTTTCTAACAGTATTAAATTGATAGAACTTCCGAGTATATGATATTTTTTGCGGCGTTTTGATTTTCTGCAAGCAGAATGTATTGACTTTCCGATTTACCAGTTCTGGAATATCTAACATATAATTGTCCATGAGAAAAACAGTCTGATCGTAATCAGTACCGATGTGTTTGATTGGCTTTGCCATTTGTTGACTGTTATAGCAAACGAAAGTTTTATAGAGAATTACAGCATCTTGAATTAAAATCGTAAGTCTGTTGGGATTATTGCGATGTAAGGTGTAAGAGCAAACTCTCCTACAATTGAACTTATCAAAGTAGTAGCCTCAGTGATGTGATTTCTCATAGTTTTGATTTGCAACCTCGTGCCGTTACATAACCTTGGAGGGTTAAGGTATCGTGGTATCGGAACTCCCATTTTAAGATTGAAATTATGATCTGGAAAACTTGCAGGATTAAGAGAATTCAAAAATTCTGAAGGATAGTGTTCTGCATCTTCAGTATTGATTACAGAATCTGCAGATCGATATTCCTTGCTTTGCCCTTTTACTTTTACTAAAATCATACTTTAATTTCAAATGCAGAAAGATTTGGAGGAGTTATGATAGATCTTTCGCAAAGCCACTCGTATGGTTTTTGTAAAAGCTTACTAGTTACTGGATAAATATTGGAATGGAGATCATCCGTTGTATGCACAACGGTACCGATGTTTCACCGACAGAAATGTAACCATCGTTGTGAGGAAGAGTCTCATTTCCGATGTTTAGTAGTTGTAAGGAAAAGTTATCATATTCCCAAGATAAACTCTCGCATTAATTCGTAAGTTAATAATGAGGACATATTTATATAAGGGTGATGATTTAAGGCATGACTGAACAACATCGGCACTAGTTTCTCTCGCGATGACAGGCAATGTTTGCCGAAAGTCTCCCAGCAAGCACGAAAGTTATACTTCCCATTAAATTACCGCACGATTTAATTTCTCTAAGGGTTTGATCGACGCTTTCAATATGAGCTCGATGACTCATTGTGCAGAAGCAGTCCGTTGTCAATTAATTTACAGATTATTTTATTTAATTTCTAAGCGTAGATTATTTTAATTTTAATTTTATATTTATGTTTTTATTTACTTATTATTATTTATTAATTTTATAAATTTGAGTAATTAAATATTTATCGCCTATCGTAGAACCAATATGTCATATTACATGAGAAATCGAATACAACCGTATTAACATAACGTACATCAAAGAAACTAATTAAAATTGTCTGATATTCAGCAATTAACAATTATCGGCTCTCGTGATTAAGTAGACTGAATTTAGCGCAACATGTCCGCCACCTAGCGGAGAGCCGCTACTACTGTTACCTGAGCGCAACATAACCGCTCCCTAGTGCAGAGTCAACATAAACAGGAGGCAGTGAAGCATTATCTTTTTAACGTGTTTTTTTTATTGTTGTTTTTAATGTTTTTTCGATATTTTTTGAGATGAAGTATATTTATAAACCTTCTCAGTTATGCCAAGAAACACGGGTAAAAATTTGATTGCGATTGATCGGGTATCACAAACAAAAAAAAAACCTTCCTCTTTATATAATAGCATACATAGTTTAAAAGAATAATTAAGATGGTCTCAGCAGTTCTTGGGTTTTAACTGAATATCAGACTACAAACATACGTACGGATATTCTGATTTATATGTAAATATAAATAAGTACTAATTTTCTTTTTGTAAATTAACTCGAGATAAAAATTTAATAGAAAAATAATTAATAAACAGCATGTATAATTATGTACTTAAAAAACAACAATCGAAAATATCTGTTAAACTCTAATTAGATCTTTAACATTCTTTCACAAAATTATTTTGAAAAATAAAATTTTTATTGTAAGATGATTGATTTGAGTGATTTCATTATGAATGGGATGTCGAGTTTTACTAATAAAAAGCCAAAATCGATTTCAAAGAATCACTATGCAATTGAGAAGATATATGAATGTGCGAGATGAATTAAAGTTATTCAGTCGGAATTACAGATAGCTCAAAAGTATTTCTCTAGTTTTTTTTTTTAATTGACCGCTTTCAAAAAAACGTTTTATTATTTGATGCTTTCAGCATTATCAAACGTTTCGTTTATCTTATGAGAGTTTTCTTTGTAATTAATCATTTTTATCCGAGAAGAGGGAAAAAATGTATTTAAATGGAACGTTTCATATTTCAGTGTTAAAAAAACGAAATTTTAACACTTTCGTAACATCACGTACTATCCGAGTAGTTACACTGATTTTAAAAAAATAAGAAATTTTTATACAAAATACAATGAAGAATTTTACACGCATTATAACTACGAAACTCATGCACTCGCATTAGAATGAAGCAACGATTGCTTAATAATCAAGATCATTAGTGCCAGTATTACATTCGCACCCGACCTACATAACATACAGATGCACGTACGCGCAAAATAATCCGTATGCAATTTTGGGCTGTGCTGCTTCCAACTTAAGTGGGATTATTGTACGACCCTTCAAAATCTGGGACTTTCCAAATACCTTCGAACTAGCGGTTAATTAATTTACCGTTTGTAACGACCCGGGTACGGAATATACAATTGTTTAACAAAGACCTGGCTAATGTTTTCTTTTTTTTTTAATTTCGTTTATTCTTTCTTCAAGTAGTATATTATCAACGTTTACGAAATCGCAATATCCGTAATAAATCCATATTCGCGCAACTTAAAAAACAAATCCAAAGTGACTATAGATAATCCGTAATAGTAACCGTCGCGGCAATAGTACAATTATTTAGCGCCCACTTTCAATAAAATACGGGGGACATATCGAGAACATTTTAAGTATCTTTGTTATAGCGGATGGATTCCAAAAAGAAACGCACGATTAAAAACATGAATCGTCTGTAAAATGCTCTGAATTTAATTTACACTCGACGTTTATAAACTCCATAACCAAACGGTATCGTCAAAAGTTTACGTTACATTTTTTACCATAAGAATCGGCACATTTAGTAAACGGGAATATCCTGTAATAACGTACTAAGTTTTGGACGGTTTTAAATTCCAAATTTGGAGTTTCAAACCGCTTAGTCAAGAAAAAACATCGGGATTAACGTTTAAAGTGAAGCGGCAATATATTTTAAAACATTTGCAAATGAACGAGAAATACTGCCGTAACTCTTTATGTTGACTGACGAAAGGATTTTTTCACTGTGCTAATTTCCCATTCCTGCCGATTTACTCCTTTTAATTTCAATAGGTTATTATTCTTAAGGACCCACGCTACCGATCTGTCAGGGACCAATTTAGCGAGACGATGAAGAAATACAACGGTTACAAATACATATATACAGACTGTATACACCCTGTCTCGGCCGACAGGGAGTATTATTGTTCAATAATACTCCCTGAAAACGATATAATGTATAAGCTTAGTGTCTATTCCTCCTTGTTTTTACAAGGCCCACGCAATTTACTCTTGACTTGAGAATTATTGAGACCCGTAGGGACGACAGCGTCCTGATAATCAAGTGTACTTGAGAGCTTGAGTTGCAGACGATCTGAACCCGTCGTTCAAATTATCTACGATACCCTCTCAAGATTAAACAAGGCAGTGGTATCCCTATAGGTCACGTGCCGTTGCGGCATCCTCGGGAACGAACGGACTGATGACGCTGTTAAGAGAGCGGTAACAAATGGTCTCCGGTTAGAATTAACATGCGAGAGCGACTTCACGAAGCGGTCCGTGTCAAACTCAACCCACCGGGTCGGTCTAGTGGTGAACGCGTCTTCTAAAATCAGCCGATTTGGAAGTCGAAAAATCCAGCGTTCAAGTCCTAGTAAAGCCGGTTATTTTTACACGGATTTGAATACTAGATCGTGGATACCGGTGTTCTTTGGCGGTCGGGTTTCAATTAACCGCACATCTCGGGAACGGTCGAACTGAGACTGTACAAGACATTCACACTCATACATATCATCCTCATTCATTTTCTGAAGTATTATCTGAAAGGTAATTACCGGAGGCTAAACAGGAAAAAGAAAGAAGAAAGTCCGTGTCAAATTATTTGCTCGGTGGAATAAGTTCTGGCTGCTGAATCTTCCCACGGCCTTACGTGGCATCGAGAAAGTTTTTATTCCAAACAACAGAAGATACCAAGCCATCCTGAAGATAGGACACGCAAAGCAAACCCACGCCCTTCTATTTGGCTCTCCTCGGTAGAACTGTGAGTCTTGCGATGTAAAATTGTCCGTAAACCACTTACTTGTAGATTGCCGGATGTTCGGGTCAATTTGACAACGATTCCTTCATAGATGAAGGATTTACTCGACCGAAAGAAATGAATGAAAAGATTGTTGTGGTTTCTGTATGATAGTAACAGGAAGAATTTAATTTAACGATTTTGCTTACGCGAGATCCCTTACGGAAAACCGTGTGCGCAGTGAAAATAGTCTAGCGGTGATATTCCAACATTCGTTATTCATGTTCCAGTTTGGTGTTTATTGTCTAATTATTTACGATCGCTTTTACCTAAGTCGCTAATTACTTTTATCGTTTATGCAACTGTAAATAAACGACGGAAGAAAAAATTAAATAGATTTTTTTTGTTTTTTAATGAAATCCTCGGGTAAATTTAATTTGAAAGTAAAATTTTCAGCCTGCGAATCGTTTACGAATTAACAGTAAGAAAAATTGAAGAAGTATTTACGCATTGTTATCCCACTCAGTGATATCGATGTAAGAAAGTGACGTAATAGATAAGACGAGTTATCGTTCGTTAAATAAAATAAAATTACAATAAATATTCTCTGTTTTCTTTAAATTTCTTTAACGTCACGTAAAACACTAACCGATGCTTCTTCATAAATTTGGCCGAATCGGGGACTACAAAATTTCTATGTTTCTCTTCTATTTTTTAACCGATTCTCAAAGACCTTCAGTCGTTTACCTTCTTCAAAGTGAGAATAGATCCACAAATTTAAGGTTACGGTAGGCTATGTTATTTTCTGCCTTCCAGTTATTTTTATGCGGACCCACCGGCTTGGTCTACCGGTCAACGCGTCTTCCCAAATCGGCTGATTTGGAAATGGAGAGTTCCAGCTTTCAAATCCTAATAAAGTCAGTTATTTTTACACGAATTTGAATACTAAATCGCGGATACCGGTGTTCTTCGGTGGTGGTTGGGTTTCAATTAACCACGCATTTCGGAAACGGTCGAATTGAGACTGTACACTTCATTTACACTCGTACATATCATCCCCTGAAGTATTATCTAAAAGATAATTATCAGAGGCTAAACAGGAACAGGAAAAAGAAAAGAAAGTTATTTTTATGCGATTTTTTTTTTAACCGTCAGATATAATCCGATCGGGCCCAATATTTTCCTTGATTATTGGTGTCAGGATTTCTATAAATCAATCCGGAATCTGTACCGTTTATTTTTCGGCATATTTCGTCAGAAATTCATTTTTGGGGCAGAATAATCCGATTTTTTTTTCGGCATGTTTAAAAAGTTTCGTCGATTTTAACGTATTTTTTAAATCCTCCATTGACATTTTCATTACATTTAATCTTTTCAGACGTACTAAATTTTCTTCCGACCAAAATATGTAGTTTTTTTTTTTTTTTTGCAAATAGAGGTCAGTTCTTGTGACCGGTAATAAATAAATATTTGATTGTTATAATAGGAATTTTTTTAATCCTGAAGGCTTTTTGAACCTCAATTTCTTCACTATACGACTTACTTATACTCAACCTTTTAAATTTCCCGAAACCTAGTTTCATTTTTTCATTTGCAGCAACTTCATATAGTTAGAACATTTTTATAGCCGTTTAATCTTGTTGTTATTCGTTTTTTTTGGAAATAGTTCTCAAATTATAATAAAATTATCATATCAATATATTTTTCACAAAGAAATTAAAAAAAAAAAAAAAAACAGAACCAAAAATTTATTAAAAAAAAACAAGGATTGTATTTCATATTATTGTTCATTATATTGTCCTGCCTATTTGTTGACTAGTTGAATAGGTTACAGCGTACACAAGGAAAAATAATTATTTTCTTTCCAATTTCATATATATAGAAACCGCATATCTAGCTTAGATTATATTAATAATCGATATCGGTTGGTGGGGTTGTAATACAAATACAACCCCGGTTTGTATACAATATTTAGTATACAAATACTTGTATACTAAAAATAAAAACAGACTTGAAGAAGTTAAGTAAGAAAAGATAAATATTAAAAATGAAACATGACTGCCAAATTGCTCTTTAATACAGGATAATTACTAATGTAGGATAATTAAAGAGCTTGCGGGAGACAGTTTTGTATATAGTATAATTTTGTTTTCAAATTCTTTAAATTTATTTAAACACACACACACATATATATAAAGGACTGCCCAGCGCAAAGCCTTAATTGTATGCACTGGTGTTTTTAAAACAAGCTGCTACGAAGCTACCACCGTATTGGGAAAGGCGCTATCCAAATCGATTTAATGATGAAAGCTCGGGCAGCCATGTGGAGATTGAGAAGAGACCGGGAGGCCGAGGTATTTGGGATGCGGTTTCGGGCCGGGCCAGAACCGGAACGGAACGGTGACCACAATTCATCGGATCTAAATTTCGTTCAGTTGCCCATCTCCCGCCTCCGGAATAGGCTGCAGAGCCTCGTGATGGAAACACGGCAGCTGGAACGGGACACCACGACTAAGGGAAGATCCCTGTACAAGTTTATACGGGATCTGGGGGGATGGTATGCCTCGAGTTCGTTTTTAAGGGCAGCGGGTGCCCAGGTGCTCACCAACCATGTTAATTTGAACCAATATGTGTTTCGGTTCGGCCAGGCAGCTGATGAGCTGTGCGTCTGCAGGGAGGTCCACTCAAATGAACACCTAATGTTTCACTGCCCTGCTCTTCGGGGGGGGGGGGGGGCAGAGATCGGGCCACCCTTGAAGTCAAGGGGAAAATTGGCCACTCACAAGCGGCGAGTCAATGTGGTGAGATCCGCATTGTCGGACCGTGTGGGAATTCCTTGATGCGGTTGCTATGTTCAACCGACATCGGTAGTTTACTTAAGGGAAAGACTCCTACCGCACTGCTGTCGGAAGATAACCTAGACATATATGGCTGACCACCAGCCAATTAGGGCTCCAAGCGCTTTAATATGGTGGACAGGTACTTGCTGGCATTCAGCGACCTAGGCAGGGCAGCGAATTGCTGTCTCGACGAAGTAAATTTTGATTTATGGATGTCATATATATTTTTAGTAGTTGACGGGGGCGCCTATCCATTTTAGTAAATATATGAAAAACGAGTGGTGGGGACATGTAAGCTGGTGGTGTATGGCACCGCGCTTAGTCCACTCACGCTGATAGGTTAGCTGTAGGAGCTATTTAGGATACTGATCTCTAAACTGTTTCGAGGCTCAGTAGCCGTCTGTGGCACAGACATTCGCTCTTATGCTTTAGAGCGACCGAATGGGGTGGTGGCGGGAGAAATGCCAAGTAACATATATATTTATATAGCGTACAACACTTCCCGTAACGTAAGGATTCCAACGAGGCGGGTCATAATTTAAATCGGTTCAGCAATTCAGTTGCTATGGTGGAACGAACACATACATACACACACCGTAAACACATTACATACCTTTTTTGGGCAGTCTTGTAAAAGGACATAGTAATTACTTCTAACATTTGTTGCTTTTAAGTTGGCACCAAATTAAGATTCTGTTATTTGTTTTTATTTTATGATTTGGTCCCGGCTACAAAAAATTTAATTTTAATGAAATAAAAAAAAAGATTTTTTGATATTTTTATTTAAAAAAAAAAAATAATAAAAATATATTAATTTTATATTTTTTAATAAAATTAAAACTTCCTGCAATAAAAAACCGCTGTCCAAATGGAAAAAAAATTAAAGGTTATTTTCAATTAATTTGAAAATTTTGAAAATTCGAAAAGAAAAACAAAGACGAAATTGGGTATTAATACTAATGAAAATGTGGAATGAAGTGTGAACTTAAAAGCTCTCTGGAATGTGGGAATATTTTTAATTTTTTTATCGTAACTTTTCCAGATAATTTTCTTAGAATTTTTAGAAGCTAATCTATATACAGAACGATTCATAATGTTCTTAGGAGTTTCGAAAATTTATTAACAAAAAACTATTTCACTCATAAGAATAAAACAAGTACTTTACGAAAGAGTACTTCAAATAGTTTGTTTCCACATATACTAGGCAGTTAGTTACTAGGCTTTTGTTCGTTAGGCATCGACAGTAGAGAAAATGGCTGCCACGGAAAGCGAGTAGTCGTTTTGTGTGTTAAAATTTCACTTGTCAATGTCAGCAATTTCTGTGCAATGTGCGTTTCGGTGGAAATTTCACAAGGAGCCAACAAGTGACAATTCAATTCGTGCGCGGTACAAACAATTCAGCGGAACCGGTTGCTTGTGCAAGCGAAAATCAACCGGTCGTCCATCAACCTCAGAAGTCAATGTCGAACGTGTGCGTGCAAGTTTCATTTGAAGCCCGTCAAAATCGGCTGCGGCTGCAGGCAGAGAATTAGGAATTCCGAAAACAACAGGGTGGAGAGTACTACGTAAACGTTTATTATGCAAACCGTACAGTCTTCAATTAATCCGGCGTCTTTCTGATGGAGATAAAATACGTAGACTCGAATTTTGGTTACTGTTACAGGAAAAGATGTTGTTCGACGAAGGTTTTCTAAACAAGATAATTTTCAGCGACGAAGCTACTTTCCGTATTAGCGGCGAAGTAAACCGTCATAACGTGCGAGTTTGGGGAACTGAAAATCCGCAAGCTTATGTAGATGACATTCGGGATTCTCCGAAAGTAAACGTTTTTTGTGCGATCTGTCGTGAGGCAGTGTATGGGTCGTTCTTTTTTATGGAAACGACAGTAACCGGCACGATATACCTGGATATATTACAATTATGGCTTACGCCTCGGCTACTCAACGACTTCATTTTCCAGCAAGATGGTTGTCCTGCCCGTTTTCATAACGAACTTCGCCAGTACCTGAACACAATATTACCTCGGTGCTGGGTAGGACGTGCGTCTGAAGAAGACAAACACATTACGCTGTGGCCACCAAGATCACCACACCTCACGCCATTTGATTTCTTTCTCTGGGGTTACGTGAAAGATAAGGTGTTTATCCCACCGATGCCGCACGATATCGCTGAGCTAAAGGATCGCATAATCGATGCGATCAACTCTATCGAAAATGACATGTTAGAACGAGTGTGGCAAGAGCTAGACTTTCATGTTGATGTGTGCCGTGTCACCAGAGGAGCACATATTGAACATTTATAGATTTTAACAAAAACCGTTTGTGTCCCTGCATCACCTCGTACGACTTTCATTTAGGTAAGTGAAATACTTTTTTTGTACTAAACTTTTGTAACTCCTAAGAACATTATGAATCGCCCTGTATTAAAATGGATCAGTCCACAAATAGTTATAAATAAATAATCCTATACTAAAGGATGATTACGAGAAACAAAGAGAAATATTTTGAAATTGTCTTTAATGATAGTGTATTCTTCGTTTAAAAAAAATATTTTATTTAAATTAGCAGGATGTAACTTACTACAGGACCACCAAAATAACTTCTGTACAAATTTAAAAAAAATCTTCATCGAAATCGCCTTTATAAGTAAAGATTAATTTTAAACATTTATTAAAAAAATAGACGAGTCGAATCGGTAACCTTATTGAATTCTGTTATAAAAACTAATTCCGTATCACCATTGTGGAATAAAAATTCTCCCAGCCTGAACATAAAATAAAATCAGTCCCTGATCCGACTAAATGTATTCTATTAAGCTTAAAAACTTCTTTTTTTTATCAGTTTTTCCTCCCGTAGTTTATTTTATATTGATTACAGTAAATTAATTTAGAAGAGCTGGTGGTGATATCTCGATATATTGGTACGTTCTACATTTTTAACAAAAATTTGATATCGCTAAAGATGGTATATTCCACGTTAAATGGAATGTTCCAATAAAAGCACGATATTTCCATTACGTTATGTTGGTACTATTACTGTTTGATGTTATAACGTGTAGTCAATATTGTGGTTCAGTGTACATCCTGCAGCCGTTGCCGACGTTTCGTTCGTGTCGTTATCTTAAACCTTATTGCTTCTTACTTTTATCTGTGTGCCGTTCCACTTAAACTATAACATATTTTATAATTTAAATTGTGGTAATCTTTAATAATTGATAATATTTTTAATTAAATCATTAATTTTCGTTTTATACAATTATATAAACTATTAAAAATTATACCTTTTTGGTGTAGTATTATAGGAGAAATCTTCATCGTTGTCTTTTTTAAATCTTTTTGTTTAACAGGCTACTGTTTACGGCTGTAATGTTACAGGCTCTATACGGTGTCCTCATTCGTTTCATCAGCTTTGCTACGTTTCTTTTTCTTTTATAAATTTTATATTCTTTAGTGTTACGGTATGTAAATGTAAAAAATACCTTCGATAAGGTTTTAAATTTCTTGACTTTTGAATTTCCCAGAGTTCAAATATATATTTTTTAAATCTTATTTATAAAATTCCTTAAGTATAAATTTTTTGGTTTTCATTTACTTTTTTATATTAGGAATGGTTTAAGCTATAATAATAAATTTTGACTTTTTGTCGTAGGGGATAGATGTTACAATTGTTTATTTATTTTTAATCAGATGAGAGGGGAAATATTGACAGGGTTATATATTTCAAATAGCGTTGAAATTATTAAAATTGTATTTTTAAAGTTGAGATTTTTCTTACTGCGTAAAAATATTTATTAGTTTATTAACAGAAGAAATAGTTTAATTTGTTGTTTTACATAATTATCCCCGACCTTTGTCGTGACTGTGAAATATATAAATCATATTAGGAACAAATATGAGTTACGGATTGATCAAATTTGCTTTCTTTGAGAGTAATGATGTTCAGTGTACAGTCACTGTCACACTCTGCGTGGTGAACAGAGTATAAATTTTACATTTAAAAATGAGTATCTGTTTCATTTTGATGAGTTTGAGTCGATAGAAAAGTTAATGCCGTTAATGAGAAAGCATATTTCACTCGTTATTTTCCTTATTAAACCTAGTCTGGTATGTTTGTTTAACGAAAAGGGATATTATAGTTTCACGAGTAACTTGTACCTCGTGTCAGGTTGATTGCAACCTTTTTACTTACGGTACCCGACACACGTAAAGAAAAAAAAAAGGTGAATCGGTGAAATGCCATCATTTATAGCCGTTATTTCCTTCCATCATCGGAAGGAAATACGCAATACCGTTTAAAAATTTGAGCTTTGTACATTTTGACTGTTTCAATATATATATATAAACTTTAACATTTTTCTGGTAATGAAACATTATCAGGAAGAAACAATTTTCATTCCTTATCAGAGAATTAAGGACTAATACATTCTTATTCATAAAAAATAATCGTTAAATTCAATTTTTTTTTACATTTTAAATCTATTAAATTTGAACTCTGTGATAACGCTTTTTTTTTAACGAAATATGACTTTATTAGGGTAGCGGTAATGTTCTGAAATGTATATCGTTTGATTTTAATATTTTTTTAAATTTAAATTACGGGAGATAATTTTTTCCATAAATACGCTAAAATATATTAGGTTTTTGGTAAATAAATTTTAAGAGAGAATACCTTTGAGTAGATGGCTGAATTTTCGTTAATTTTTATAAATGTTACTTAATTAACCTAATTCATCATAAATGGGTTTTTATTACTACTGTTTTCTTCTTTTTTTTTTTTTGGTTTAAAAAATAAGTAAAGATTTAAATTTTACGGTTATAAATACCGGGAAATTTCATCGGTATCCATAGATTCTATTGTTATCGTTACAGTTTCTCGGCGATTAGAATTGCCCGGACAGGCGCGGCATCTTTTCATACGCTACCAATTTTTACCGCGCTAATGACCGTAGCTATTGAAGCGCTCTCTTTTATAACAAAAAATACATGTATATACAGAATGATTCAGCAGGATAGGGCAATACTTTGACAACTCATTCTAGAGGCTAAAAATAAGAAATAAGTTCATATAAACATAGGACCGAGAACGCTTCGTTAGCGAGTTAAACAGGGTAAAAGACTTCGCCCGAGTTTCAGTTCCTCCTGGTAAATTAAGGCTTTCTGAAAAAAAATAAAATTATATAAATATACATATATATATATATATATATATATATATAATTATTATTATTATTATTTTCCTAAGTGTACGACGTTGCAATCTGTTCAACTAGTTAACAAAACAACCCCGTTCACGGCTCAAGAGATGAAGATAAGTAAATTAGGTATAGTCTTGTACAAACTCAGGCCAACCATTCCTGAGACGTGTGGTTAATTGAACCCGGACCACCAAATTACACCGGTATCTACTGTGTAATATTTAAAATCGTGTAAAGATAACGGTCCCACGTATCCTTTTAAACTTTTACTACGATTTAAACCTAAGAAATTTTGACTTAGAAATTCAGCTGTTAACTGTTTTTACGACGATGAATTGACAACTAATCACTCGGCCCCACATATGTAACTAGAAAACCTAACGCATCACCCTCTGGGCATATGTATATATAACATTTAAATAAAATGAAATTGTAATAAAAAAAATTTAAAAAAAAACAAAATTAAACAAAAGTAATGGTTTTTCAGTTATTTTTATTATTTGAATTGGCGACAAATTTAGGATTAATGTGTAATTGAAAAAAAAATTATTAAATGAAATATTTAAATATATTATATATTTTATATTATATTGTTATATATATTATTTATATTTATGTTTTGTTTTTTTTTATTAATTATTATTAAATTATTTTTTATTGGAGATTAAAATTAATCTATTTTAATTTTTTATCGATTTTAAAAATGTCAAAATTTAACAAATTGGATAATTTCAACGATAAATTGACAGCTTATTTTAAAGTTTGCTTCATTTAAATTTGTTTAATTTTATTTTTACTTACGATAAGAGTACGACGACGTGCAAAAAGCTGGGGTTCGATGACCGGAGCTCATATGAAAAAAGGTTGTTCTCAATAGTAACCAGTAAGGTTTGATAAGAAAAGGGGTGTAGTGAAATGTCTTACGTCTCTACAAAAAGATATTAATTCTGATGCGAGATAAGACTTTCTAGAATGCGGAAATACACACACACGCGCACGCGCGCATATATATATGTATTCTGTCTCAACAGTCATATATATATATATATATATATAATAATCCATTACTTAGTACTGATGAGGAAAAAAAGGAAAATAACTTCAAATCAATTAATTAATGAAATTTTTTATTTTATTATAATACTTATTTAATGGTCAGGAAAGCTTGGCATAACGGATTCCTGTAGCCGGTTCAGGCAAACTTCACCGGTCACGGTATACTCAAAAAAAAAAGGTCTAATTAATTCAAAGGTTGACAATCCGCACTGCACCGGAACATCTAGTAAGTTCACACGGAATTCCGATGTCAAGCGAGGGTTATCAGTCGCCCAGTAACTGCAGTTATAATTATTAATAGAGACGTTTGATTTAAATATGACCTCGTTACTCCTAATAATTTTGTTTGAAAATCGATTATCCTTTCTACATTTTTCTTAGTACTACTCACAAAATTGAATTTCCCGATCAGGATATTTTCATCGAGAACGTGGACCGATGCAGAAATAAAACTTTTCGCTCGGCAAGTTTCAAAATGCGACGGACACTCAATTTTGAGAGTCCTGTTTCATAAGCCCCTTACCGTTTTCTAGAAGTTCTAGGTATCTCTGATCTTTTTTCTTCTTGCAAGGCCGTTGGATGTCCGTAGTCTTTTGGAATATTTCTTCTAAACATAACGAACGGTTGGTTACTTCTGCTTAAAATTTATCCCGGTGTTGAGTCTCGTTTAAACTGTCTTTTAAACTTTCTTTAAATTCCAGTTTATACTGCGACTATTTTCTCTGACTTTCGGTAAGACTTAAAGATAGATTTTCTTTCCTCAAAGCTTAGTCATGATTCAGACATTATTTTTATCGATCGCATCTGAAAAAATGAAAAGGGTTATTACCTGTAAAAAAGAGTATATGCATTTTTTTTTTTGGGTACACCTGTATTTTAAATATTTATTTATTTACACTGTAACAACAGGGTTACGTCCTCTTACAGTCACTAGATGAATGATAAATGAATTTTTTAGCGTGTGAAAAATGTCTTCCCTGACCGGGATTTGAACCCTGGACCTCCGGATGAATTTATTTAATATCCGGTTTATTTATTTTTCTTTAAATAAATATTTCCAAATTCTATCTTACAATTTTATTTCGTACTGTTTTTTAACGGTAGGTGACGTCAAGAATGTCATTATTTGCTTAGCTGGAAATCGTAATTTTTATATAAGAATCGGCGATAAATAAACAAAGAGAGCATATGAGGCTAAAACTAATGCGGTAAACACGTGGAAAGTATGAAAAATATATATAGAAAAATAGAAGACGATCGATGAGATTGTTACGTATTAGGTCCCGTAACTGCAACGGTTTTAAAAAACGACTTGACTACGTATCGTAAGTCGCTTTCGAAAATTATTTAGCCGTTCAAAAAATTACATACAATTTTAGATTTACTAAGATTTCTTTGTTTCCTGTTGTCTTATTCGATATGTCGAATTCCTCTCGCCCAAATGCAGGTTATAGTTCACTCCTAAAAAGTATATCTCCTTTACACTGTTTATTAAGGGACTGGTCGTTTAACCGACGTCATTATTCTCAGAGAAAGCAAATAACCGTTGACTGTTGAACGCGTGCTTTACAGCCAAGAAATACTGCGATAGATAGTGTAAGGAGTAATCCCTTTCGGTTGTAAGACGATGTGTATTTTCGTTCACCGCTTCAACACTGCAGGGAAATCAATAAAATTAGAAATAATTTTTCTATTTCAGAGTACCTGCATTAACACGGGAAAAGTCGGCGCACGTTCTTTTATATAAAGGTCCAGCTTTTTTTTCAAAATATTTTCCCTTTATAAATATGTATTTTATTTAATCTGTGTTACTTTCTAGAAAATATTATTAATTATAACATCCTTAGATGTTTTAAATTGTCGTATGTAATATTTTTAATTTATTAATTCCGTAATTTGATTATAACACGAATTTTTCTCATAAATATTTTACATTATAAGTATGTACAATATTGTACATAAATATGCTTTCCCGGCTCATGATGTCGGAGTCGCTTGATGTTTTACTACATATCGAGAAGATTTATCCCGTTTTTAATTTTCCTAAAGATTTATTTGTAAATTTCAATAATATCTATCTTAGTATTCATAGAAACAGTAGAAGTGATATTATTCCACATTTACATATGTTCTACGAGCTGAAATATTCTAAGCTCATATTTTCCATATTCCGTATTAAGACCTGAGAAATAGACGAAAGGAATATCGTAATGTATTCGGTTGATTTTAACGAAATATTTCTAATAAGTTACTTTGTACGTTAAAAGAAACTTAATTTTTTTTTCTAACGGGTGGCACTTATTTTTACGTTTTTAATTATATATATCTATTTTTTACGATCTGTAAAAAAACCTCTAAAAAAGAAAACGAAATTATTTTACTGATATTCAATAATACGTCTTCCTTCTCCACGTATTTTAATAAATTCTGTTTATTTTCATTACATTTTATTTGAGTGAAAATTAAAAAAAAAATATTTATATATTTTTAAATTATAATAAAAATGAAACGAAGTACAAAAAAAGGCTGACACGTTTTTCTATAATAATATTTATATAAATTTAAAAAAATAATCACAATACGTAACAAAAATATAGCTCATTGGAAAATTCATATGATAACGTTATGATGAAATTGGATAGACGGCAAGTAAGACCCACCGGTCGGTTTAGTGGTGAACGCGTCTTCCCAAATCAGATGATTTGGAAGTCGAGAATACCAGCGTTCAAGTCCTAGTAAAGTCAGTTATTTTTACACGGATTTGAATACTAGATCGTGGATACCGGTGTTCTTTGGCGGTCGGGTTTCAATTAACCACACATCTCAGGAATAGTCGAACTGAGACTGTACAAGGCTGTAAATTTCATTTACATTCATACATATGATCCTCTGCAGTATTATCTAAACGGTAATTGCGGAGGAAAAACAGGAAAAAATAAATAAAAGACGGCAAGTTAAGCGTTTAACAAAGACCAGTTTAAAACTAATAGTATGTGAAACAGAAACATCTAAATAAGCGGTATAAATTGCAGCTCTTTTTTTAAAGATACTTTTCAGATGTATTGGTACAGTCTTGTGCAAATTAATGCGAACAAGAGTGTATTTTCAAAAATAATCAAATTGAATAACTCCTCCCTCTTTAATAACCATCTATAAGTGTTTTTTTTTTCATATTTCTTTAATCTTTTGTTCGTGAAACCTTCCATCCAGAAATCACAGCACAAATTTATTGCTCTTTGGTAGTGCAGTACATTTGTTCACAAATTTTCAGTTCGGTTTATATATGGTAAATCTCCAGGTCGGTCCAAACACTGAATCCTTTTTTGAGACGTAAAAAGCTTTGATGAGTGGCAGGAGACCAAATCTAAATAAAAAACAGCGTTTTTGATTCCAAGTAAATCTGCAAGTTTTTGAAGTTCTGTTAGTGTCCTATTTTCCGATAATGGAATGTACTCTTCACTGTTCATCATCCCAGAGGTGGGTACTAAACTTTTAGGTCCAAAGTAGCCGAAGCGTCCCCAAAACATTTTCTTTAAAGGATGCTCTACAACTTGTTTGATATGTTTTGGCGAAACCCGCTCTTCATCGTTTCTTTGCACGTGTGACACGCTTACGCCCTGAACTAGAAAATGACTCTCGTCAAAGGACTTTTCTCAGAGTCTCAGCAATCCATTTTTCGGCCCAAAGAAGTTTTTTCCTCTTCGTGGAGTCCGAAAGAAGTTATTTTCTAAGGCCATGGTGCCTTGCGACCGCTTTCCAAGTCTTATGCGTACAGTAGAATCGTGAATTTTCACACCGGCTGATTCTTTTTCCGACTGAAAAATATTTCTCTGAGGATTATTTTACTTATTCTACAAAATAGCATCATCTTTTAAGGTAGTTTTACGTTTTCTTCTACAGCGACCTTTGCGTCGTGGTGAAATTATCTTGTTAAATACAGGTTACACTCTTCTGCTATCCGTCTTTGAGTCGTACTAATATGTTCATCGAGTGTTATTATCTTGCTTGTGTTCTTAGGAGTTAAAATCCATATCCATATCGAAAGTGATTTCGATAATATATTTAGAAAAGATTTCTTTTAATGTAAGTGATCTTCTGATCACTTAGGGAAATAGCTGTACTACATCTGGAATCAGTGATGCAACATAACTAACTAAAAATTAACTCTTGTTTACGTTAATTTGCACAAGACTGTAAAAGTCCATACAAAAGGGCGGCGAATTATTATACAAAAGAAAAGTTCACGATATTAAAGGTAAAAAATCGATAAAGTAATTTGGTCCGGCCAATCCTATATTAAATTAGTCGGACGGAACGTGCGAAGCGACGAGAAAAGTCGAGAACTTATTATTTTTTACGATTTGCTTCTTTTCACAGAGTATAAATAATTTTAAAATAATAAAATAAAATTTTATTAATGTTATAGCGGAAATCTTTTTTGTAATTTTATTATAATTGAAAATCTGATTCAATAAGATGTTCTAAAAGATAAGAAATATCTTATCTTTGAAATATACTTGACCCGTTCATCGCTAAGTTAAACTTAATTAAACGTTTGCTAGAAAAATTTATTTTAAATTAATTAAATAATAAGTAAAATTTAAAAGGAAATTCTTTGTTCTAAAGAATTTCACACGGAACAGATAGCAAGTGCAAAGTATAATTTAAGTTAATCCTGATCTGATCGCTCGTCCTTTGTGAAGGTGTGCATCCTTTCTTTCGTTATTATTGTTTAAGACCGACCGTCTTACCCCCGTTCATTTGCATCTTACTTTCAGACAAGAAAGAACATTTTAATAACAAGGAGTTCAATTTATCCAAAGTGTAGCGAAAGCAAAATCTATCGCATTAACAAAATATTTTTAATTAATTTTTTTATCGATGATGAATCCTAATTAAGAAAATAATAATAGTTGCGCTGTAAAATGATAGGGTAATTTTTAGAATGGCCTTATTTTGTTTTAAAATAGTTTTTCTCTTAACTTATCCGATTTATTTACCGAAATTTATTACGATAAAATATATTTTTACTATAATTCCGCGGAAGCTCCTACTGAAAAAATTCTTACCTCGATAAAACGCTAAAAAGAGATAAAATAAATAAAAATTTAATAAATATTATTAAATAATATTCATTTACCGCACCGGTGGTTTGGCGAACGGGATCGTCACGAGGCGGGGGTCTTCCCGTGTGGGATCCAGGATTATATTTTGAACTTAATCAAACAGGGGATGGGGCACTTATCATTATTTTAGAATTTCAAATTTTGGTGGAAGTAACGTAGGAGCTTGAAATTCGGTTCGGCAGTAGTATTATGTGGGTTGTTTACAGTAGGGAAATTTTTAGTCGATGGGATGGAATATAATTATTTAATTTTCACAATATTTTATATTTCCGGTAGGATTATCATAATCGATTAAGGTTTATTTTCCACTCTTTTTTCTAGCGTTGTCACTAACATTCGTAGTTGTCGCGTTTTGGAGTACTTCGGAACGGAACGGAACGCAAGAATGTCGGAGGGTGCAATACCCCCTTACTTTTCGCAGTATACGGACTCGCGTCCTTGGCTGGTGGGTGATTCTATTGGACTGGCGGGTTATTAATATTAGCTGGCGTTGATTCGGTTTGTGAAGATTGCGTTCCGATCCAGTGGAGGGTTTATCGGTACGAACCCGACGGAACGACGTGCTAATAAGCTTATCTTCCGTGACGCGCTTCATTTCAGCTTAGATTAGGCTGAAATCCTTTATTTAAGGGGATCGTCCTCTCTTAATGAGAGGGCGCCGGAGGCGATTTTGGGGCCTACACTTTAACATTTAATTTAATTCAATTCGTTTAGAATTAAAGGAAATGAGTTTGGATGGATCGCTCTGAGACGTTGCGCCCCAGAGCTATCTCGGTCGGTAGGAGAGTGGATTCGGGACGGTTGTGATGGATATTTGTTGTCGTCTGTCTCTCAAATCTTCATCTTATCCTTGTTAATATCCAGTATGTTCCGTAGATAACTAGACCGGCGAGAGACAGACTGTTGTCTTCTTTCTTCTGACTCTTATTCTTCTTCTTTTCTTCTTTATTCGCTTCGTTCTTCAGTGGATGGAAGGGAAGCGAGAAGGTTATTCGGGATCGTGGTACCAGCGGTTTTGGCGCGGGGGTGTTAGTACTATTCGGTTTGACTAATCTAAGCGCGATACATCTCTTATTAAGGATTAAATGTCTTCCCGCCGTAAGGGCCGGCAGGAGAGATGTATATAACGCAGGTTGTTTTCGAGCGCCCGTGCGCCGGGGTGGTGACAATTTTGAATAAGACGCCCCCTTATTGTATGTCAAATTTGATTTGTTGCGGATGTTGGTCGAGCCCTACCAAAATATAATGGTCCGCGGTGGGTTTGGGGGGGGAGGGGTCTGGTAGTGTTTCGGCCAAACACGCTTTCTTCTAGCTGTCCTCGGAGTTCTTCGAGTTTCACCTGAAAAATAAAAAAGCCCAAGCGCACAGCGGATTGAACTATTGGAAGGCGGTGGAAAAGATTGCTCTTTCATCGCCGTGGTACGTGTTGGGTATGGTTTTTGGCAGTTGTGCTGCCGGTAGGTTATGGTAATGGAAGTGAAATCGGGTGATGTGTCCGCATGTCTTCCTATGGTGAGGCCTCAGGACGAAGCTGTAGACCTTGCCCGTCTGTTCTCTTGATTAACCTTTAAATAACCGCTTTACTTGTAGTTCTAGGAAGAACTAAGCTGGAGTACCTCCCTTCTCAAAACTACTTTTAGCACCGAGTCTTTCTGAGACGGGATCGTCGAATAAATAGCGATGTTAAGCTACTCCCACTTACCATCCCTACTGTCATGAACTCTTCTGTTATGTCCCTTCCGTTCTAACGGTTGTACAATTTTTTTGTAATTAATCCTTCCGATTCTTTTTAACAGTTTTACGTTTTTAAACATTATATCGGATCCAGTTTTTAATTGTCCATTAATTAGGTCCTGTCCTTTTAATTTCAATTTGAATATTTCGTCTTCTAGAATTTTTAAACGTTTTCCTTCTTCTGCATTACGTGATATTTTCATGAATTTTATAATTTCATCGGGAATATGTCCTATTTCTGTCAAATAAGTCGCATAATTTGAATCTTTTCTCGTATTTAATTTTTTTCTCGAGTTTGTGTTTATATGTTCATTAAATCTTGTTTTAAATTTTCGCCCGGTTTGTTTGAAAAAATTTTCAGGTGATAAAAATTAGACCCACCGGATTGGTCTAGTGGTTAACGCGTCTTCCCAAATCGGCTGATTTGGAAGTCGAGAGTTCCAGCGTTCAAGTCCTAGTAAAGCCGGTTATTTTTACACGGATTTGAATACTAGATCGTGGATACCGGTGTTCTTTGGCGGTCGGGTTTCAATTAACCACACATCTCAGGAACGGTCGAACTGAGAATGTACAAGACTACACTTCATTTATACTCATACATATCATCCTCTGAAGAATTATCTAAACGGTAGTTACCTGTGGCTAAACAGGAAAAATAAAGAAAGGTGATAAAAATTAAAGAGAAGGTTGTTTTTAAGGCTTTATTCCAAACAATATAAAAAACTTCTTAAAAAAATAACTATAATGTTTTTTAATAAAGATTTTCAACGTGGAATTTTAGATTAAAGTGGAAGTTTTGAGTAGATTCTCATGAAATTGTGTTAAATTTTACGTACTGCAGTAAGGCAGAAATAATTACATTTTTTAATGTAATTTAGCCCACCTAGGGTTGGCTGGTCTAGTAGTTAACTCGTCGTCGCAAATCAGTCTTTTAATGGCCGATTTTCGAAATCGAAGGTTCGGTTTTTTCGAAAGTCTCAGGACGGTCGGCCTGAGTCTCTAAAGAACTAACCCTCATTTACATATAATACGTATCATCCTCGTCGCAACTGGCCGTCGGGGGTGCTGCTGATCGTTAACTAGTTGAACAAATAGCGACTGATACATTAGGAAAATGTATTTAACAGCTGACGGCGTAAGAATTTATTTTCATAAAAAAAGGAGCGAAGTGAAATGAGAGAAACTACATATAAATTCTACGATATACAGCAAAAGCTGTATAACTTATCTTTCTCTCTAAAATTTTATCGTTTTATTATCGGTAAATTTTTTTTGTTTTACTTAGTTATAAATACGAAAAAAGAAAAGCGGTAGAATGGGAAGCAGATAACGGATGAAAAATTCAGATGATTATAGATGTTAGGAAAGGAAGAAAGCAGGAAACGAAAGAAGACCCTACGACGAAGGAACCTCGTTATTAAATAAATTAATCCAATAAAACAAGCTGTTGAGGGTGTTCGGTTTAAATCTGTCGAGGAAGGTCGACACACTAATGAAGAAGAAGAGAAATAAAAGTAATAAATACGATAACTATTAAGGTTTAAATCCTTTTGTCTGATTAAACTCTAATTTTTATCCGTATATTTTACTTTTCTCGCAGCTTTTTAACCAAAACGAGCTTTACGTTATCTGCGCTACCCGTTATATAGACCGTAATTTATCAAGCGATTTTATATCTGGGCACACATTACATATCCAAAGGTGTTGTATATCTTGAAATTATCCATTTTCAATTTCAAAATTCCCATCGGTTGATTTTTTAGACCCTTATTTTACGGGACTACCCCTGTTTTTATAAAATTTGAAGGCGTCCAGTTGAAGTCAAACATTTCTACAATTGAGACAGTCATCCGGTAGGTTTTGCTTTACCGTCATCAGGAACTTCTTAATTTTGTTTGCCCGGCTCCCTTTTGGACTCTATAACATATGTATTCAATAATTACCTGTTTAAATCTTTTTATAGATTTTCGCCTATGTTTGGCGATGCAAACTCTATTTTTTTATAAATTTTAAAGTTTATAAGTTTCATTCAGCCTTTAATTAAGCTAAAACTCTCATTAAAAGTAGTATTATCGTCTATTGTGTGAGTAAATCTTCCTTACTCGGAATTAACATACTCGAAAAGGGCATTGTTGAAATTTACTCGAGGCTTTATTTCCGGCTGTCTACTAAGAAGGTTGACTTTCTATATTCTAGCTTTTATTTAATTTTAAGGTAGTGGAATTTACGTATCAAGTTTGATTAAAAAAACTTCTTTTCTTTTTTTATATCAGGACTCTAAAAACATAATATTGCGATCAAGTCAGTTCACGTTTATAATGTACATTTTAGATCTGAAGTCCTTTAACCCATCGGGTTGGTGTAAGTGATGAAAGCGTCTTCGCAAATCAGCTGATTTCTAACTCGAGAGTTCAAGCATTTAAGTTCTAGTAAAGGCAGTTACTTTTATATGGATTTAAATGCAAGATCGTGGATACCGGTGTTCTTTGGTGGTTGGGTTTCAATTAATCACAAATCTCAGAAACGGTCGATCTGAGAATGTACAAGACTACACTTCATTCATATATAACATCTTCATTCATCCTCTGAAGTAATATCTGACGGTGATTCCCGAAGGCTAAAAAGGAAAGAAAAAACCTAGATCTGGAGTCCAGTCTATCACGTTTTTTTTTTGTTGATATTTTGGAGAAAGAATAAAGAAACCTATTGCGATGTTTGTACATTTTTAATACTGTTTTTTTTTTTTTTTTTTTTTTGTACAAAGTAAAGGAATTATTGTGATCGCGAAATATTTCGGTTCTCAGATTTCAACAGAAATGTCCATTTTGATTAGTTTCGGCGTGATGTCTGTACGTTGCTGATGATATAGTAATTCTAGCCGAGAGTAAAAAGGATTTAGAAGAAACAATGAACGGCATAGATGAAGTCCTACTCAAGAACTATCGCGTGAAAATAAACAAGAACAAAACAAAAGTAATGAAATGTAGTAGAAATAACAAAGATGGACCGCTGAATGTGAAAATAGGAGGAGAAACATTATGGAGGTAGAAGAATTTTGTTATTTGAGAAGTAGAATTACTAAAGATGGACGAAGCAGGAGCGATATAGAATGCGGAATAGCACAAGCTAAACGAGCCTTAGGTAAGAAATATAATTTGTTTACATCAAAAATTAATTTAAATGTCAGGAAAAGATTTTTGAAAGTGTATGTTTGGAGTGTCGCTTTATATGGAAGTGAAACTTGGACGATCGGAGTATCTGAGAAGAAAAGATTAGAAGCTTTTGAAATGCGGTGCTATAGAAGAATGTTAAAAATCAGATGGGTGGATAAAGTGACAAATGAAGAGGTATTGCGGCAAATAGATGAAGAAAGAAGCATTTGGAAAAATATAGTTAAAAGAAGAGACAGACTTATAGACCACATACTAAGGCATCCTGGAATAGTCGCTTTAATATTGGAAGGACAGGTAGAAGGAAAAAATTGTGTAGGCAGGCCACGTTTGGAATATGTAAAACAAATTGTTAGGGATGTAGGATGTAGAGGGTATACTGAAATGAAACGACTAGCACTAGATAGGGAATCTTTGAGAGCTGCATCAAACCAGTCAAATGACTGAAGACAAAAAAAAAGTCTGTACGTACGTATGTATTTACGTATGAATTTCACATAACTCAAAAACGATTAGCCGTAGGATGTTGAAATTTTGGATTTAGAACTGTTGTAACTGTTGTAGTTGTGCACTTCCCATTTTAATTGCAATCAACTGAACCAAAAGTGTCTAAAAAAGCCTAAAATCAAAAAAATTTGAATTTTGAACTTTTTGTTAACTGCAGTAATAAGCCTGATTTAGAGCGTTTCAACGATATATGATAAGTGGTACTTATTTTCATCGGTTCCAGAGTTATAGCCAAATAAAATATCAATTGAAATATTATCAATTGAATTATAGCCAAATGAAATATTTGAATCTTACAAGGGGGTGGTACATCGGTTCAAATCCTACTTCATCTCCTTTTTTTTAATTTAAATATATTGATTTATTAATAATTACTAATCTCTGATTGTAAAAAAAGTTTTATAATAATTAATAAATTCAATAATAACAATAAAAAAAAAAATTGATGTGGACGCCATGTGATTTCCTTTTAGGGCTATTAAATTACATATACACATTTTTTCTGCACTTCATTTAAATTTATTTCATTTGAAAGTGAGATACGATCCTCCAAATCTTTAATAAAGTGGGCAGTTACACTATCGCATTGTGGTGGGCACCACAATTTATTTTGTGGTGTCCATTACAGCATTTTATATTAGTTTATATATTAATGTTGTTTCACGTCACTCAAGTAGACATGCAGTGT
Source organism: Lycorma delicatula (assembly GCF_047948215.1). Classification (NCBI taxonomy): domain Eukaryota; kingdom Metazoa; phylum Arthropoda; class Insecta; order Hemiptera; family Fulgoridae; genus Lycorma; species Lycorma delicatula. The sequence continues at coordinate 74,511,918 of NC_134466.1, read as the reverse complement.
AAGTGAGAACGTGTCGGATCCGTAACCATGCACACATCGGGTGGATTTGACTTCATATATATATTTTTTTTTCTTTTTTATTTTATTTATTTAAATATGTTATTTTTTAATAATTATTAACCTCTGCAAATATTTTTTAACTAAAATGAAAAGCACATAAAATTTTATTTCAATAATAACCTCTGATTTCTTTCAATCGGAGGTTAATAATTATTAATAAATCAATATATTTAAGTTAATAAAAAAAAAAAGAAAAGAAAATGAAGTCGGATTCGAATCGATATCCCTTCGCCTTGTACTTGTATTAGTTGATCCAAATATTTAATTGATTAAAATTTTATTTGGCTATAACTCTAGAACCGATGAAAATAAGTACTAGTTATGAAATACTGTTGAAAAGCTCTCAATGAGGGCTTATTAATGCAATTATGAAAAAGTCCAAAATCCAAATTTGTTTGTATTTTGGGATTTTATGAATACTTTTGGTTCAGGTGATTGAAATCAAAAGGGGAGGTGCACAACTAGATGTTACAACAGTCCTAAATCCAAAATTTCAACATCCTACGGCTAATCGTTTTTGAGTTATACATATGTACAGACGTCACGCCGAAACTTGTCAAAATGGATATTTCCGTTGAAATCTGAAAACCGAAATTTTTCGCGATCACAATACTTTCTTTACTTCGTACAAGGAAGTAAAAAATAAATAAAGAAAATATCAGAAGTTATTAATGAAATAAAATTTTATGTATTTTTCATTTAAAGAAAATGCGTATATGAAATTTAATAGGCGTATAAGGAAGTCATGCGGTGTCTACATCAGATTTTTTTCATAATGAGTATCTTATGGTTTGATATCTAGACCAAATTAATTTTGTAAGCCTCTCTGTCTGTAGAAGACTAACTTTCGTGTTATTTCTTTATAAACTCATCAATAAATCACGAGTATCACAATTTAGTAAAATCATTTTTCTACAGTAAATGTACGAATAGTTCTATTTACCCGACAAACGTCAAGATGCAATTTTGTAGCGTATGAAAATGCCATGCCTGACCGGGATTCGAACTCTGAATCTCTGGATCGAAAGGCCGAGGTCCCAGGTTATTTATAAGTAGTATAAAATACTAAGTTGTTATTTAAAATATTTGAAATTTATGAAATATTGTAAGAATGTCGGTTAATTTATTTATACAATTCTGGTCGCACGTGAAAAAAACCAGTCTCAGGTGTGCTTTCAAACTTTTATAATCGTTATTAAAAAATGTCTCTTTTTAATCTTTTTTATTATGTAATAACCGTTTGAATACAGTATCGTTATTGATTTTTCTTTTTTTAGTATTTTCAAAGATATAATTTACGTAGGTCCTAGGATGTTAAAATTATCATTTAGCCAAGTAAAAAAATAAATAACTCCTTAAGAAGACTTTTTCAGTTACCTCTTAAAGTGAAATAAAATAATAAATAAATGGTTACAGAAATATTTCTACCAAATAAAGTATAAAAGATTTATTAATAATGTATAGAACCGTACTATAAATTAGAAACGTTTTTAACGTTTTGCAAATACAGTGAAATCTTGGTAAACTAAAAAATTAATTAAATTATCCAATCTTTGTAGCCGAGTAGGTAGTGCCTCGGCATTTCGTTGAAGGTCCCGTGTTCGAATCCCGGTCAGGCACGGCATGTTTTTATACGCTACCGACTTCCACCGGGCTATGACCATAGCTGTTGATGACAGCTCTTTCATGACCAAAAAAATAATATAAAATAATTCTAAAATTATTGCCACGGTAATTTTATTTATTTAATTTTATTATTAATGTTCGGTGTAGACATCGAATGTGCTACAGGAATATCACGAAATAATTGGTGAAAGAATACTAGGCCTTTGCTAGGAATTGAACCCGAGGCTAAGCTATCTAAAAAAAAAAAAACAACACGCATTCTAGTAATGCGTTAACCGACTGTTGAAATTGTATACTGTTGATTCAAACAGTGTTAATTTTGATATTCATTGAAAAAATTAATTAACATACTTTTTGTTAAACTTCATTATTAAATGAAATAATATATTATTCCAATTTTTATTCGAATGTAAATAATAAAAGTAAAATATAATTTGAAATTCAGTTGATATAGTACTTGTATAATCCCGTATTAATAAAATGAAGACTTCGTGCTTTTTTTTTGTCTTCAGTCATTTGACTGGTTTGATGCAGCTTTCCAACATTCCCTATCTAGTGCTAGTCGTTTCATTTCAGTATACCCTCTACATCCTACATCCCCAACAATTTGTTTTACATACTCCAAACGTGGCCTGCCTACACAATTTTTCCCTTCTACCTGTCCTTCCAATATTAAAGCGACTATTCCAGGATGCCTTAGTATGTGGCCTATAAGTCTGTCTCTTCTTTTAACTATATTTTTCCAAACGCTTCTTTCTTCATCTATTTGCCGTAATACCCCTTCATTTGTCACTTTATCCACCCGTCTGATTTTTAACATTCTGCTATAGCACCGCATTTCAAAAGCTTCTAATCTTTTCTTCTCAGATACTCCGATCGTCCAAGATTCACTTCCATATAAGGCGACACTCCAAACATACATTTTCAAAAATCTTTTCCTGACATTTAAATTAATTTTTGAAGTAAACAAATTATATTTCTTACTGAAGGCTCGTTTCGCTTGTGCTATTCGGCATTTTATATCGCTCCTGCTTCGTCCATCTTTAGTAATTCTACTTCCCAAATAACAAAATTCTTCTACCTCCATAATCTTTCTTCTCCTATTTTCACATTCAGCGGTCCATCTTTGTTATTTCTACTACATTTCATTACTTTTGTTTTGTTCTTGTTTATTTTCACGCGATAGTGCTTGCGTAGGACTTCATCTATGCCGTTCATTGTTTCTTCTAAATCCTCTTTACTCTCGGCTAGAATTACTATATCATCAGCAAATCGTAGCGTCTTTATCTTTTCACCTTATACTGTTAATCCGAATCTAAATTGTTCTTTAATATCATTAACTGCTAGTTCCATGTAAAGATTAAAAAGTAACGGAGATAGGGAACATCCTTGTCGGACTCCCTTTCTTATTACGGCTTCTTTCTTATGTTCTTCAATTGTTACTGTTGCTGTTTGGTTCCTGTACATGTTAGCAATTGTTCTTCTATCTCTGTATTTGAACCCTAATTTTTTTTAAATGCTGAACATTTCATTCCAGTCTACGTTATCGAATGCCTTTTCTAGGTCTATAAACGCCAAGTATGTCGGTTTGTTTTTCTTTAATCTTCCTTCTACTATTAATCTGAGGCCTAAAATTGCTTCCCTTGTCCCTATACTTTTCCTGAAACCAAATTGGTCTTCTCCTAACACTTCCTCCACTCTCCTCTCAATTCTTCTGTATAGAATTCTAGTTAAGATTTTTATTTATTTAGAAAAAAATAAACTTGAAGGGATGGAAGGTCCCGAAAAATTATATTTTAAAGATTACAGAGTTAGCGTCGCCATCTCTGTCAAATTGTTATACGGGGCGTTAGAACGCCCCTCGATTTTAGGGCATTTATATTTAAAAATTAATTACCTACAGAAAAATCTGAGATTACGAACTGGAAAAAATTAGTAAGTTTTAGAATAAAAATTCAAATTAAAATCAGAATTTTTAAATTATAATTAGATTATTATTTTATTAATTAACATTAACTTAAAGTATATATCTGTTTTGACATCTTTGGTCTGCCCTAAAAATTTGATTTTAATTTGATATAAAATCAATTTGTATATGATTTTATTTTAATCGTCAGTAATTATTCTATTAATATAATTAATTATTCTTTATTACTGTAATTTAAATACAAAAAAATATATATATTTTAGGGCGTAAACCTTAACTCGGTTTACGCTCTTTTGAAATCTCAAAAAAAAAAATCACAAAAGTGTTTCCTATTAGAAGAACTATTGATTTTTGCTTAATGTCTTTATCCAATTTATTCCTTCTTTTTTAAACTAAAATATTTTCTGTTACAAAAAAAATTTAATAATCAATTTTTGTTTTTGAAAATTAAAGAAAATGTTTTATTTTTAATTATAATTTGAGTTAGAAAATACGTAATAACGACGAAACATCAGATAACACATCACAAATTAACCGATAGCTATAAATAAAGATGTAGTTAATTATTTCACAATACTTTTTCCCCATCAAGACTGGCTTTATAACCGATGACCTAACTTACACAGTAGAATTAAATCAACAATATCAAAAAGTAAGCAGGAGTTTAATAAGAAGAGAAGACTGTTGCGTGGAAAGTTTAACTTAGCTTTAAGGAAAAGGTATCTGGAACGTTTTATCTGAAGTGAGGTGCTCTATGGATCTGAAACGTGGATAATGAGAAAGGCAAACAGAAAACGAATCGAACATTATGAGTTGGGGATGAAGAATGATAAATGTGAGACGGCAAGAACGTATAACAAACGAACAAACGAATAAATATTAAGGAGAATCGGAGAGAACAGGAAAACGCTAAATGCGATCGAATATAGGAAAAGGAATCGGCTAGGACATCGATGAAAAGAAGGTTTTATTAGCGGATGCGACAGAAGAATTGGTATATGGAAGAAAGGAAGAGGAAGAAAGAGATTACAAATGATGGATGGGACCACGGAAAAGGGAAAGACGCTGAAACAAAGCGGTTAGCAAAGTATAGAACATGGTGAAAGCAACAACCGACGGCAGATCACTATGAATGAATCAACACTAGCCTAACTTTCCCGCTTGACAAACCCGGACGGTTAAACTGTTTATCGCAAAATCAGCTGATTTTCAAAGCGGAGAGTTCTAAGGCTCGAGTCCTCGTAAAGGCAGTTGCTTTTGTATGGATTTGAATGTTAGACTGTGACTACCGGTGTTCTTTCGCGGTTAGGTTTCAATTAATTACACGTCTCAGAGCGGTCGACCTGAGTTTGTTCTAGAATACATGTTGGCGGTACATTTACACTTACATTGCAGTACGTCAGGCCTCACAAGCCGGTAGCGGAGCGGTAACTTCACTTGCCAACACACACACACATCTTTTTGTTTTTTTACAAAAAAAGATTATTTATGAGCAAGTATGACTTTACGGTCCGTACTACTTAGCGGATTAAACTTTCTACGGTTAATTTGCCTACTATATAAAGTTTATTTTTTATTTCAATATTTTTATTTATTTTACGTGAAACTCTCTGGACGATTTCATCTTCAACTCTATGCTGAAAATGAAATCAAAACACATTCTATCAAGCTTAAACTTTCATTCGATCGTTTTCAGTCTACACAGTTTCATTTTTATTTCACCGTCGTATGAAATTCAAACTATTCAGATGAATCGATAAGTAAATATTAGAAAAATTATTAAAAAATCTAGCGGGATAAAGTTATATATTTTAGATGCTTTTCTTTAAAACTTATTCATTTTTTTCGATTCGTTATCTCAGATTTTTCTCTATGTAATTAATTTTAAATGTAAATGCCGTAAATTTAGATACGTCAATTAAAAGTACATATTGAGAAAAATATTTAAAAAATTTTTAATTACTCAATTTTCACCGTGTATGTTTTTTCTACCCTTAATTATAACCTATGTTTAATTATATTTATTTTATTTGTCAGAGCTTTTCAAGTTTTAAAGTATTTTTATTACAAATAACCACGTATATGAAACATTTTTAAATAAACGTAATTAATAGAATAAAACTGAAATTCTTATTAATTTAATTTTCGAGTGTGTGCGTTAAAATAAAAAAAGTAATCAAGAGATGGGTTGGATGACGATTCGGATGCATTTGGTAAGTTCATATATTATATTATTTTCTTTCTAAAAATATTTCTTTCGTTGCTTTTTTTCATTGAAATTTTTTAGCATCGAATAACATTTTGTTTTTCTTTTCGCTTGAGAGTGCGCGTTACTATGGTATAAAATACATGAACGGTACCGATGTAAATTCAGTTAGTTTTATATAGCCCATCCTTCCGTCGTACCATATTTGATTAGAGTTTTATTAAAATCTTAAACTAAATAATGGAATATAGAATAAAAGGGACGCTGAGAAATTTTTCTCCGTTTAGAAGCTGTGAAATAACGTTTAAGCACGATATTGACGTATATTTTATTAATGGCTGTCTTTAAACAATATATAATGTTTTTTAGAAAAGAAAAAATCAAAAGCGAGATAATATTTCTCATAAAAAAAATTCGTTAAAAATTATCACTTGTTTGTTACTACCGGGTCTACAACAATTGTAGATGATCTGAAGACAAGGATATCCCGGAAAATGCGTTTAGTAAACTGGTTTCCTGTTTTGTTTTGTTTTGTTTTTTCACAGGAAAAATTCGGGTGTGAATTTTACAACTCGAATTTTTATATGTACAATTTTTTTAAAAATATCAGTATAAAGCAAATTACAAAAATATTCTTGTCGCGTCTACTATTATTTTCAAAGTAGACGTTTCACGACATTTATCTTAATATCTTGTTTACGTTTTATCAAAAATCGATAGTAACGTGATTAATAATCATGCAATATGTTCTATTTAAACAAAAATATTTAGAGGAGAAGAGTGTTTAATGTTAAAATAAAAAGGTTTCGGTAAATATATTTAATTATATTAAATTTTTAGCAATTTTAGGTTTTTAATTAGCAAGACAATATCCCATTTTTACCCGATAACGAATCTTTTTTATCGTATTGTTAAATTTATCTTTCGACTACCCGATCCTTTTTTATCGCAGACATTTTCATAATTTTTAATAGAATTATTTTATGACCGTTTTTTCAACCGATGTAGGGCCGATTTCATTTCTTTAATTTATTTATTGTGTTTTTTTTCCAAAAAAACATCGATAATATTTGCTTTTGTCGTAAATTAATCGTAATACATCGATATCTGGCATCTTCAGTCGATGGGATTTACAGTTTTAAAACGAGTTACATATTTAACGTAAAAACGAACAACGGCATATTGAAATCGCCGGTTACGAATATCACACTCGTGCACTCTACGTCTCTTCAACGCTAAAGAGCAACGACGAAATAAAAATAACTTGTTAATAAACAAGACATACAGCCGACGGAAAATTACCTGGTGATGATGGGTACGTTATCGGATACAGATAACGCGATAGACTTCGGTTTAGAAGCGATCAGTAATCGTATTCCTTTTCTACACGATGAAATACGGTATTAAATATCAGGCGTAGAGGTAGACCGCGTAAGAAATCAGGGTATAACCGCTACAATGAAACACTTCCTCTAAGCGTAAGCGACAAAAACTCATATCAGGTAAACACAGCTAGTATACTTTTCGTGTTTTACCTCGTTTTTCTTAAAACCTGAGTGAGATAGAGATTTGAGATCACTTTCATTCAATTTTTTTAGATAAACAAACATAAGGTAACACCAAATTTACCCCTCAATTTGTACCCCAAAGGTTTTAGTTCGATTTAGTTTCACAGATTGAGCAGAAAGTAGGGCTAACGAATCGTTTTCTGACTTATGTTTATATGAAATTTGTTTCTTATTTTTGGCTATAGAATCATCTTCCGACAGATTTCTTTGTAATTCGGAATCGCTCGGTATATAACCAAAAAAAAATAAAAAATGGATGCCCGGTAAGTAGGATGAAATAGTTCTGTACTTCAGAATAAACAAATACATAATTATATTATATGTTATTTCATTCTTCGACCGCCCATCATTTTGTGTAATTTTATATTAATAATTTATCACTCAAGTTTGAAATGTATGCCTGCAAAATGTAGAATAGAAATTTAGAAACGTAATGAATATTTCGTGTCTGACTGGGATTTGAATCCGGGGAACCTTTTAGATAAAAGCCTGAGATGCTATAATTTCGTAAGGATATTTCAGATATTCTTAAGTCCAGAAAATTTATTTGGAAAACTTTAAAGGAAAAATAATACCTCTTTAAGGCGTATTTGTTTTCTTATTTTTATAAAGTGATTACTACTTTAATGTCTCGGCTTTTCTTTTTATTTCCTTGCACGAAGTAAAGGAAGTACTGTGATCGCGAAAAATTTCGGTGTTCATATTTCTACGGAAATATCCATTTTGATTAGTTTCGGCGTCACGTCTGTACGTACGTATGTATTTACGTATGAATTTCGCATAACTCAAAACCTATTAGCCGTAGGATATTGAAATCTTGGATTTAGGATTGTTGTAACATCTAGTTGTGCAACTCCCTTTTTGATTGCAATCGATTGAACCAAAAGTGTCCAGAAAAGCCCAAAATCAAAAAAATTTGGATTTTGAACGGTTTCTTAACTGTGTAGTAATAAGCCCTCATTAAGAACCTTTCAATGACATATTATAAGTGGTACTTATTTTCATCTAGTGTTATAGCCAAATGAAATTTTAATTAATGAAATATTTGGATTTTAGAAGGGGAGGCACATCGATTCGATTCATCTCCTATTTTTTTAACTTTTTTTTTTAAATTAAATCTATTGCATTATTAATAATTATTAACCTCTGATTGTAAAAAAAAAGTTCAATAAATAATAATTCAATAATAATAATAAAAAAAAATAATGAAAAAATATCAGAAGTTATTAATGAAATAAAATTTTATGTACTTTTCATTTAAAAAAAAATGTGTATATGTAATTTAATAGGCGTACAAAGAAGTCATGTCGTGCCCATTTCAGATTTTTTCACAGTGGCAGCGGTGTTACAGCTCTAATTATATTTTAAATAAAAATAAATTATTTAAAATAAAATAAATTTAAAAGTGTAGTAATAAAATCTAATCTAAAAAAACCATGTTAACAATTTTAAGAAATTTTTGTTTTTTTTTTATTAATTACCTATTAAATTACATATACTCATTTTTTTGTAAAATGAAAAGTACATAAAATTTTATTTCATTAATAACTTCTGATATTTTTTCATATATATATATTTTTTATTATGATTATTATTATTATTGAATTATTATTTATTGTACATTTTTTTTACAATCAGAGGTTAATAATTATTAATAATGTTTTCTTCTTTGAACAGTTGGAAAAATTGAAATAGTATTATTTTCTAATTTTAATTCGTTTTTTAAGTTGATTTTAATACGTTTATTTTATATTTTACATAAGCTGCACCCAATTTTTCAGCGATTTAAGATGTTTATTTATATACTTATACAATAACAACAGACTCCTCATGCTCAGATAATAGTTACTATAGATAATTAATTTGTAGGGTGTGAACAACGGCATCTTGACCGGGACTTGAATCCAGAACACTCGGATGAAAGGCAGAAACGCTATAATTCCGTCACTGACAGGTTTTAATAAATTATAGCTTGACTTAAACAGGTTGAAATATGGAGTATTATAGAACTAGTTAATTATTATTGCTGTTAACTTGAAAGACGATTATCAAAATTATTTTTTTTTTAACGGAACGAAAATGATTGTTTTATTTTTTGTTTTGTTCAGAAACTTAGTAGGGTAAATGGAGTACTTTTGTATCCATTAGCAAACAAAAATTAGATTTTTATTAGTATCATTATGCATAATGTAAACGTGAAAGAGTATCGTTTTATAAAATGCAACCGCCGTAGGTAAATCAATAACGCAATAACATACCGACAAACTTCATTCCATTCCTTAACGCCGTCCTGATGTACCTATAATATTGTGCAATCAAATATCAAACTTTCGTTTAAAATCACTTAAAACTCTTCAGTTACATAAAGTTAAAATATTATTTTTTTAAAAATACTTCTGTTCTGTGCTTCATTAGAAAATATTTTATCATGAGAATTTTTCTTTCGTTTCGTTTAGTTTAATTCGTTAATCTTTGCGTATATTAATAAAACCAAAACCGGCTCTTAGAAATACGAAATAGTTTACAGTGCTCGTGTATAGCCCGAGAGTTCGTATTAAATATACAGGGTGATTTTTTAGTCCTGTTACCAAATTGTTAATGTCTCGTAAATTTTTTGTAAGAAAGGTAAATTTTTTTTATGACACGAAGTCGGTAATGCTACTCAACCGGTATAGATACGGCAGTGTGAGTTGATTCTCCTTGAGCTGTGTAAACTTGTGTGCCGTTTCCGGTCGTGTTACGAACAGAATGTCTTTTACCGTAAAACAAGGAGTTTTCATTATTGAACGGTATTTTGCTACGAAATGGTACGCGAGTGTAAAAGAATCATTTCAAATTAAATTTGTCGGTGTTCCTCCGCCAGAAAAATGTCAATTTCTAGGCTAGCAAACCGATTTCGAGAGACAGATAGAGTTTGCGACCGAAAACGTAGCGGTCGACCGACTCGCTTGACAGATGACGTTTTAGAGAATGTGAAAACAAGATCGCTCAATTCTCCACGGAAAAGTTTATGAAAACTTTCCACGCAAGTCAGTTTGTCATATTCGAGTGTTCAGAAAGCCGTTAAAAAATTGAATTCGTATCCGTATCGCGTACGATTAGTCCAAGAGCTTCAGCCTCCAGATTTAAACAAGCGATTGCAATGTTGCCGTCGGTTTAGGTCTCTCGTAAACGATAACGGAATCGATTTTTTAAACACAGTGTTCTTTAGCGATGAATCTTGGATCCATCTCTACGGTTATCTGAACAGTCAAAACTGTCGAATTTGGGCGGTTGAAAATCCTAACGCTTTACAAAACAAATCTTTGCATCCTGAAAAAATTGGTGTGCGGTGTGCGATGTCTCGTCATCGTATAGTCGGACCCGTATTCTTCGAAAAGACAGTAAATGATGAAGTATACAGAAATATTGTGAGCCGATTTGTCTCCCTCCTGGAACCTCAAGAACGGTATTGCCGGTTTCAGCAAGACGGCGCTACATGTCACACGTCTCGAGAAACCGTGGATTTTCTGCAAGAGTTCTTTGACGATCGAATAATAAGCGAGGGCTTATGGCCTCCAATGTCCCCAGACCTCACATCTCCTGACTACTTTTTGTGGGGCTATATTAAGTCCGAGGCCTTCAAAAACAATCCTCACACTATCGATGAACTTAAAGTCAATATTACAGACTTAATCGCGAATATTTCCAATGCGACTCTTAAAAAGGTTTCTGCTAATACGCTGAAAAGAGTCCGTGCGTTTATAACCGCAGGGGGTGCACATTTTGAGCATATTCTTTGACAATTATGTAAGTAATAACTTTTTATTAAATCCCTTTTGTAAGTAACAAATACATTTTTTTATTCCACCTAAATTTCCCTTTCTTAAATTACATTTAAAATCGGGTAACAAGACTAAAAAATCACTCTGTATTTCGCTAGTAAAGGATTGTATTAATACAACATCTATCGCAAAACAATGAGCTGTATATTTATTTTTTTCTCTAGGGTGGAATTAGTAACTTTTTTGTATTTTCATGCAAAGAACGGGTATAATATTCTACGTAGTTCGTAACCGTTTTCATAAAGCACATACACGCTTAGAATCATCGTATCAGCCCCAGTCAATTGTTTCTCATCGATCTAAGGGACCTGAACGCAAATACGTCCATAAATAAAATCTGTAACCGCCACAAAACGGATGATACCAGACAGATAAAATAGAAAAACACAGCAGCAAGGGACATTTGTCTAAGTTCTGCAATTAGTAGGAAGAAAACAAGCTATCCTTGCGTTCCGTTCCAACCGTTTTCAATGTTATTTGTCTATTAATTTCAGTTATAGGAAATGTTCTAATTGTTACTTTTTATAAATAATAATTCGTTTTGTTTGATTTTCAGTGTTTCTTCACTAAAAACTAAAAATTGAGATACTTTTAACAAAAAATAAATCGTGTAGCATTAATAGTTAGAGCTAATGAAATGGAACTAGCTTTCCGGCTAACGAAAAACACATATAACAACAGTCTTTTTCATGGAACTTAAAATTTTGACACTATAAAATTGTGATGAAGCCGGAGGCACTCCATACGCCAAAAACGCTAAGACTGTACAACAAAGGTCAACTAGAAAATCTAGAAAAAAATCTGATGTGAACACCACATGACTTCCTTGTACGACTATTTAATTACATATTCACATTTTTAAAAAATGAAAAATACATAAATTTTATTTTACGATCAGATTTAAGAAAAGATGATAAATATAAAGAGGAAGAAAATCTTAAAACCAAAGAAAGAATATAAAGAGAGAGAAAATTTTAAAACTAGAGAACGTGTACAAAAATTAAGATCAGAAGAATTATATCAAACCAAAGAGCGATTAAATGATTTGCAATAAAAAACAAATAAAAGAAATCATGATCGACTCCGACTTAGGGAGAATATTGTCCGACAATATCAGAGGAGTAATGAACTAAAAAATAAGAATGTTTTGCAGTTTATTTAAGATCGGGCATGTGTGTCTCAATATATATGTCTTGTGAGTGTCTATTTTTCAGTCACTCTGTAGTTAACTTTAATGTAGATAAAATTAAACAGAAATTCCAGAATAATTAAACTAGAAAATCCAAAAACAATACGATTCTAAATTATCATTTTCAATTAATATTACATAATCAGATGTTTCACCAGATCTATTACATATACGCATATGTAATAATGCCTACTAAATTACATTTACGCATTTTTAAAAGTACATAAAATTTTATTTCATTAATAACTTCTGATATTTTTTCATTCTTTTTTTTATTGTTATTATCGAATTATTTTTGTTGTAAACATTTTTTTTTATATAATCAGAGGTTAATAATTATTAATAAATCAATATATTTAAATTAAAAAAAAAGAGATGAAGTCTGATTCGAACCGATGTGCCATCCTAAATATCCAAATATTACATTATTAAAATGTTATTTGTATATAAATGTGGATACCACTTATGATATATCGTTTGGGCTTTTTTGGGCACTTTTGGTTCAGTTGATTGCAATCAAAAGGGGAGGTGCACAACTAGATGTTACAACACTTTGAAAACCAAAAATTTCAACATCCTACGGTTAATCGTTTTTGAGTTATGCGAGATACGTACGCGCAGACGTCACGCTGAAACTAGTCAAAATGGATTCGGGGATGCTCAAAATGGATATTTCCGTTGAAATCTGAAAACCGAAATTTTTCACGATCACAATACTTCCTTTACTTCGTACAAGGAAGTAAAAACACGTTATTTTATAACTTTATTATATTACGTAATGCAGTAAAATTTCCTGATCATTCCCAATGAAACAGGAGTGTATTAACGGACCAAAAATACGTACAATACGCAATAGTATTAAACTTATAATTTAAGTTTTAATATGAAAAATTTAAACACAAAATATCCTGTAAAAAAAAAATATTAGAAAAAAACCATTTTTATAAATTGTAAATGTTACAAGATTTTATTTTACAGTTATTTGGAATTACCCAAACTTCTTTAAAAAAAAAATCTTTCAACATAAACTGACAAAAGCTGTAAAGCTCAGAATAAATGAATATTAATTTAAAGAAATTTTCCGATCCAAAAATAATAGCACGGTACAGAATATAATAATGTATTTAGGTAATTTTAACAAAGAAAAGTTAAAGCGTTAATTTTTACATATTGTAGTTAGCCGTAAAGCAAAGAAAATTACAAAATTTATGTAAAGTATTAATAAGAGAGGATGAAATCTGTGCGTCCCCGGCACTTGATACGGCATATAAACAGAAAGTTTATATACCGTATCAAGTGCCGGGTACTTCATCAGACCAATAAGCATGTTAAATAGTTTGATAGAAAGAATTAAAAACTGGATAATATTTTAAATATTAAAAAAAAAAGTTTGGAAGATTTTATTCTAAATTATGGAATATTTTTACTTCCTTGAACGAAGTAAAGGAAGTATTGTGATCGTGAAAAACTTAGGTTTTCAGATTTCAACGGAAGTATCCATTTTGACTAGTTTCGGCGTGACGTCTATGTAGGTATCTCGCATAACTCAAAAACGATTAGGCGTAGAATGTTAAAATTTTGGATTTTTTTTTTAACCTCCGGATCTACCGTTAGGCATTCATCAGAGGATGAAGATGAATGATTTGTAGCGTATGTGAAAATGCCATGCCTGACCGGGATTCGAACCCGGGACCTCCGGATGAAAGACAGAGACGCTACCACTCGCGCTACGGAGGCCGGCGAAATTTTGGATTTAGGACTGTTGTAACATCTAATTGTGCACCTTCCCTCTCAATTATAATCGACTGAACAAAAATTTTCAAAAAAGCCCAAAATCCAAAAACATTTGGATTTTGAACTTTTTTTTAACTGCAGTGATTGAGAGCTTTTCAAGATATATCGTAAGTGAAATATAAATTGATTTAAAGTGTTTTTAAAAATAAATTTTTCAGCTGTAATAGTAAGTTGTAAGTTTTTAATTTTTTTTTTTTAGATTTTAAGGCAGCTTTTTTACTATTTGTTTTTTTTTATAAAATTTTATTCCGGGCGATGATAACGCCAAATCGTTTTTCGCACACCAATAAACACACAAAAAAAATTTATCTCATCAAGTCTTGAACAGTGTATATGTGTTTAAGGTTTAATAATTCGCTTCGTATGATGCTAAAAAAAAATCAAAGATGGTATTTTATTTTCCATTTACAATTACCGTAACCGAAGTAATTTCATCTCTCATTACGAAAATTTATCCTAAAAAAATTTACAAAATTTTTAAAGAACCCCGTTTCCCAAATACATTTTTACCATAGAGCTTAAGTTCCAAAAAAAAAAAAACATTAAAAAATTTACTATTAATTAATTTGAAATTTGTCACCTAATTTGGACGTTTCTAAACTATACATTTAATAAGTAATGTTTTTATTTTTCTTTCAAATAATATATTTTCGATCCGGAAGAGTTAAAAAAAATTAAATAAAGATTTTTTCCCTTTTAATATCACAATAATTAAATAAAATCGTACACGTTAACTGAATAGAGGATTGGAGAATAAAATAATATTACTATTAATTTTTTATTGTCATTATTAACCCAAAAAAATTATAATGAAATAGTAATTTTTTTGGATATCACTGCGTTTTGTTAGATTATTCTTTTATTGTTTTTATGAATTACTGATTGCTATATTATGAATTAATTAGTAAAATTTATTCCCTTTCTAGAACAAACAAATTGAATTTCACGCCACATTGGTTTTGTTGATAGACATATCATTCATATTATTTTTTTTCCTTTTTTAATAAAACTGGTATAATACCTTCACGAATAGAAGATTCGTGATGTAATATTGTACTTATTACTATTAAGTGTAACCCCTCGATTTTTATCGTATCCGTGGACACACCTTTTATATTATTATTAAATTAACTTTTTTTCTCCATCAGTTAGTTCAAGGAGTTCTAATTGTAGAATAAAAATTTAACCAATCGAATTTATTTCTATTTTATTAACAAATCTTTGTTGCAACATTTGCTTTGCCACACTTTCCTGTTGTTCGTTTTTTTTGTGTTTTATTAGCAGCTATAATCTCTTCTAAACTAATACTTTTATTCTTTTTTTTAATAAACTGTTGGAAATTAAAAAAATTGTTTCATCTTGAGCTTTCATTTTCATATGAACATTTACTATTAAAACAAGCTGTTGTAATTTTCGTTTAAATTTTATTATTTCAAGTACTTCTCAAGTTTTTGTACGCTACATAGTACTATCAACTACTGCTTCCTAGTGGCGCGATTCATAAAGTCATCTTAAAAAAAAAACGTTGTGTAACAAAATTCGAGGTATTTTTTTAAAAAAGTATTCTTTATTACAAATTTAATATAACTGAAATAAAATGTTTTCATGCTTGTTTTTAATTTTTTCCCATTTTCATTTCGCTTTTAGGTTACGTCATGTTTAAAACTGTAAACATAATTCGTTGACTTCGCCGTGCCGTCCAGTTCTGTGAACTCTTACCGGCGAAGTTCTAACGAACTTTGTGACTAACTAATTTGCAAAGATGTTTCTGATTATTTTAAAAGCGATTTCAATCGATAAACAGTCGATCGAAATGATCGAAGGACAGTAAATAAAAAAATAACAAATCGATTAGTTAATAATTTTTTTCTAATGTATACGTTGCAAACTGTTCAACTAGTGAATAAAAAGTGATCGGCTACAGCCCGTTGAGTCGAGGCTGATATGTATGATATGTAAATGAGGTGTTGTCTTGTACAGACCCAGGTCGACCGTTCCTGAGATGTCTGGTTAATTGAACCCCGACCACCAAATTACACCGGTATTCACTGTCCGTCTAGAAATCAAATCCATAAAAATATGCGTAATAAATAGTTAATAAATACATAATAATAAAATATAAAACATTAAACGATTCTTAAAGAAAAACGGGGTAGGATTTTTTTAATATACAAACCTGTCGAAATAATTTTTTACGTGTTTCAGTAATCTCTCGTAAAAAAGAAAATACTGAGTATTTACTTTTTATAAGTAAAATTTATTTACTTTTATTATGTAATTTTAAATTATTATTTATTTAAGATCGATTTTGTATTTATAATTACTTTTCTATATCTACCGATGATGGTTGTGTAACGATCAAAATGCGCAGACGGATTTTAAGCGTTTTTTCATTTGCAGTTTTATTTCATTAACCGTAAGTAATAAATAATATTGATTGTTTTAAAATTACGTTTAATTTTGTTGTTCAATGCTCAACAAATTTGAATTAAATTTTAAAAAAATATCGGATTAAATTTAACCGTTATTAAATTAATATATAAAACCACATATTTTAAATTAAACCTTTAATTTCTTATAGTAAGAAAAATGTAAGCCTTTAAAATAAAGTAAGTTAATTCGCTGAATAGAATTTTAACGACCTAATCACCTTAGCTATGTCGATCGCTTATAAAAAGAAAAGGGAACGTAATACGAAAAATTATTGATTAACTTATCGTTGTGGAACGGAGTTTTCCTTCTTTCTGTTTTCAATATACACGCACGCGCACGCAAGATATTTTTTTCCGTTTTTTAATTGCATATCTTTCAATTTATTTATTATTTATCGATTTAATCTGTACACAGAATAAACACTTGCCAAACGGTTATAGGAATAAATGATATTTGTCGTGTTAAATTTTCTTTTGATATCTCTGTATATTTATTTCTAACTAAATTAATTGCAGTAATGATATTGATGTACAGGAACTTAGCGACAAAGTAATCATGCTAAACGGTGGCTCAGGTCGGTGAGACTCAGCCAAACCCTTCTCTCTTATTATTTATATTTAATTAGTTTAATTTTAATTATATGAAACCTTAATAATTTAGTTTATATTATGAAATGAGGCTGACGAATACACGCTTGATTAGGCAAATCGTATTTTTATTTTCAAATCTATAATCAGATTAGGTTTTAGTATTTTCGCGTAAATAAATCCAAACTCCAAAAACAATAATATTGTTAAGGTTTCGGTGAGACTTTGCCGTCAGTTGAAAACATCAAAAATCTAAAATCAAAATTCAACAATTAAAGACATGGTCTTAATTAAAAAAGTGCAGATATGTAATAATTGTTGTACATTTTTCCTAATTCATTTTCTCAAACATAAAAATATACACCGTTAAATATTTTCTTCCTGCTCTACTAATGTTGTATAACTAAATGATAGAAATTTTAATATAAAAAAAATACGAAATCCTAGAGAAATAATTGGAGATATATACTTAATAACACAAATAAAATAATAAAAAATTCGTCAAATTTTCTCAAATATATTGATTGAAAATGGAAAATTCGTGCCGGCTCGATTTCGTACTTTTAAGATTGAATTTGAACGAAACTTCAGTGTTTTACGCCTAACATTATTATTTACTGTTCGACGCAGATGCATTACGATCTCAACAATAAGTTCAACTTTGTCGGTTACGGGGGAAAAATCTATGAAGAACAATAATCAATTTCTAAATTCAGTATAAAATCCCTTAATGAACAAATCAAGTGTCGATCAAAGATCAACATTAGGGGACAGTACGGGTCGTTGTGACAATCTAAGGTGATGTTACACACCTTATTATGTGAACTAATTATCATTCGTAGATTTCTCTTGGTATATATATATATATATATATCATACGTTCCTAATGATTAAAAAGTCACACCATATTAATCATTAATTTTACCTTCAATAAAATCTTTTCTTGATATTTTGAAAATTCAATGTGACGAAGTCATTTCTAATGTCACCTTCACGGTGGGGCTCGGGGATGAGAGACAGCCCTCTGCGGAGCTGCCGTTCGCACGTGCTTGCACGAGTGGGCGGTACCGATGAGGCAAGGGGACTCTCGAACCCCCGAGCGAAAAAGACCGAGTCCCGGCAGGGATGCCCCGCTGGGGGTGTCTCCGTTAGAGGCATTGTCGTAAAGACCGAGGTCCGGCTCCTGGAGCGGGGACCCAGCCGTATACAGTTACAGTTACAGATACAGTTCTGGGACCTATTTTTTTCGATTTCCCAGCTAAAAAGCCATAAGAAACAATTGAATTTGTCTCTTAATTGACCTTCCCGGAATTTCAGAAAGCCTTCATTTACCCGGAGGTACTGAAACTCGGGTGAAATCTTTTACTCTGTATAACTCGCTAACGAAGCTTGTTTTCGGACGTATGTTTATATGAATTTTTTTCTTATTTTTAGCCTTTAGAGGTTGTCAAAGTATCCTCCTGAATCACTCTGTATATATATATATATATATATATATATATATATATATATATATAAAACGGGTGATTCAAAAAGAACTTCACAAATTTAGAAGCATACAGAATTTATTTAGTTAACTTACAAATTCAGTTAAGGTCTCATTTTAATAGCAAAACACACCAAGTTTTGTCTCACGTAGTTCATTAGTTCATTAGTACCGAATTCAGCTACCAGCTCTGTCACCAGTGTTATTAAAAGTAGATAGATTTACTGGTACGAAACGTGTTCGATGTGTGTTATGGTTTCACGATTTGCAGTCAGCAACTGCAGTTCAACCTAATTTTCGTTGAGAATACGGTAGGGAGCCTCCTAGTCAGCAAACAATTAACTATTAGCACTAAACCTTCCTTGAAACAGCTTGTTCTTTTTCCAGACAGAACGGCCCGTTCTTATTTAAAATTTTCTAATTTCTCAGTTAGACGATGATGACCAAGATGGATGCCGTTACTATCAGCAAGACCGGGTAACACCCCACTACCGCCGACATTTTTTTGATACTCGACCCTAGGTCGGTGAATCGGTTGTGAAGGTCCAATCACACGGCCGCCTCGCTCTCCAGATTTGAACCCGCTAGATTTTTTTGTGGGGTTTCATTAAAGATCGGCTTTATTTTCCACCTTTGCTTATTGATCTTGTTAAGCTAAGACTTCGAATTAACGCCGCAGCTTCAGAGGTAACACCCGACCTTGCTTGCTACAGTCTGGAATAAAAACGGAAGTCATATGGAACCAAAGTGAATGTCGGGTTACAAACTTTATGTGTTTTTCTACAAAATGAGACCTAAACCGAATCTGTAAGTTATTTCAATAAATCTTTATATGATTTTAAAATTTTGAAGTCCTTTGTGAATCGCGCGGAATACATATTTATATAGTCTATGTCAATCCCGGTAACGTAAGGGTTTCAATGCGGGGTAATACATCTAATCGGTTCAGCCGTTGAGCTGCTACGGTGGAACAAACATACATACATCCCTAAATAGATTACACTCCTTTTTGAGCAGCCGTGTAAAGACCGTTGATTTTTATTAATAAAAGTTGTGTTCTTGTTAAAAGAACTAAATGATGCTAGGGTCGTTTAATAATTAAAGAAACCTCTCTTTTTCTGTTTAGCCTCCAAAGGTGTTATTTCAGAGGATGACACGTAGGAATGCAAATGAAATGTAGTCTTGTACAGTCTCAGTTCGACCGATCCTGAGATGTGTGGTTAATTGAAACCTAACAATCAAACGACACTGATATCCACGATCTAGTATTCAAATCCCTATAAAAGTATTAGAATTTAAACCTTAAAACTCTCGACATCGAAATCAGCTGATTTGCAATGGCGAGTTCACCATTAGACCAACCCGGTGGGTTAATTAAAGAGATATATAGCAACAGAGGAAAAACTGTTCGACACAATAAATTGAAAATATTTGACGTTCAACTAACTCGGAGACTCCGACACAAAAAAATAGCTGTTCAAAAAGAATTTACATTATTATATCCTATTATTTTATTTCAATATCTGGCTCCGCTCGAAACGTGTACTATGGAAGAACAGCGTGCTAGAAGAGGTATATTACTGATCGATTTGCAGTTCAAACTACCACTCTACTATCGTTCTCGAGATAAATTTTGATCTTATCCAACCCTATATAAGAGGGCGTGTGTTAGATCGTCCTAAGTACCCTTTGCTTTTTCTTCAATCCTTTTTTAACCGCATCAGGTCAACCGGTAACCACCTGAAAGACCTTTGCCTCGGTTGACCTAATGTGGCGCGGCGATGTCTAAACACCACCCTTCAACATTGTCCGACAATCGGACTTTCCCATCCGGGTCCCCATCGGTTCATCGAGTCATTATGACCTCCGCTTCTGGTTGTCGTATTTCCCCTCCCCAAGAGGGCTACCCTTCCATTCCCTACCGCTAGTCGGGGTCCGAGAATGCCCCTATGCATACCCCCCCCCCCCCCCAACATCGCATACTCAACCCTCACACCTGCAGGGTCCTCCATGCCTCATCAGAGTGTCCCAACCTTGTCACTCTTGCATGTGACAAGACCAAAACATCCTCCGCAAGAAAGCTGCTTCCCTGGCCCTTCCCGGTTCCGCGCTCAAGTACTCTATGTTTGAGGTTTTTTAACCGTACTTGACGCTTTCAAAGATTACCCCAAAACGATATTTCTAATTTTACACCAACAGTTGCTAAAAAAATTATTATCTAAGTAATTTTTATTTATTTATTCTTATTTTGCAATTTTTGGGTAATTTCCAGTTTTTTTTTTTTTTAATTTCTTAACAGTAAATTTTGTTTTTCAAATCTTTCACATCACCAAAAAAGAATCTGTTTTTTGTTTACATTAAATAGGTATTTTTTTTTTTTTTTTGGCAAATGTAGTAATGTACTGTTTCTAAATACCATACGAATTTTTCTAACGTTTCTTGAAAACTTTTGTTCAAAATTAAATTATCTACAGGTTTTGTTTAAAATTTTTATGTTTATTATTCATTTAACAAAGTTACTTTGCAAAACAGGGTTTTTTTTTATCCCGGTTTATTGGTTTTCTCGCCAGATTTCTAAAAAGCTACTGCACTGGTACATATTATATTCAATTTTTCATGACAAAAACCATAAATCACAAATTCTAATAATTAAGTTCTTAACTAGAATTCTGTACAGAAGAATTGAGAGAAGAGTGGAAGAAGTGTTAGGAGAAGACCAATGTGGTTTCAGAAAAAGTGTAGGGACAAGGGAAGCAATTGTAGGCCTCAGATTCATAGTAGAAGGAAAATTAAAGAAAAACAAACCGACATACTTGGCATTTATAGACCTAGAAAAGGCATTCGATAATGTAGACCGGAATAAAATATTCAGCATTAAAAAGAAATAGGGTTCAAATACTGAGATAGATGAACAATTGCTAACATTTACAGTAACCAAATAGCAACGGTAATAATTGAAGAACATAAGAAAGAAGCCGTAATAAGAAAGGGGGTCAGACAAGGATGTTCCATATCCCCGTTGCATTTTAATCTTTATGTAGAACTAGCATTCAAATGATGGTAAAGAACAATTTATATCCGCGGTAACAGGACAAGGTGAATATATAAAGATGCTACGACTTGCTGATGATATAGTAACTCTAGCTGAGAGTAAAAAAGATTTAGAAGGAACAATGAACGACGTGGATGAAGTCCTACGCAACAACTACCGCATGGAAATAAACAAGAACAAAACGAAAGTAATGAAATGTAGTAGAAATAACGAAGATGGACCGCTGAATGTAAAAGTAGTAAAAGAAAAAATTATGGAGATAGAAGAATTTTGTTATTTGGAAATAGAAGTACTAAAGATGGACCGAAGCAGGAGCGATATAAAATGCCGAATAGCACAGGCGAAACGAGCCTTCAGTCATAAATATAATTTGTTTACATCAAAAATTAATTTAAACGTCAGGAAAAAATTTTTGAAAGTATATGTTTGGAGCGTAGCTTTATACGAAAGTGAAACTTGGACCATCGGAGTGCCTGGGAAGAAAAGATTACGAGCTTTTGAAATGCGGTGCTATAGGAGAATGTTAAAAATCAGACGGGTGGATAAAGTGAGAAATGAAGAGGTATTGCGGCAAATAGATGAAGAAAGAAGCATTTGGAAAAATATACTTAAAAGAAGAAACAGACTTATAGGTCATATTATATTAAGGCATCCTGGAATAGTCGCTCTAATATTAGAGGGACAGTTAGAAGGAAAAGATTGTGCACGCAGGTAACGTTTGGAATATGTAAAACAAATTGTTGGGATGTAGGATGTAGAGGGTATACTGAAATGAAACGACTAGCACTAGATAGGGAATCTTGGAGAGCTGCATCAAACCAGTCAAATGACTGATGACAAAAAAATGATTAATTAAAATCCTAAAAATTTCAGTACAACCTTATTTCACGGGAGTATGTGAAATCCGACCGAAATCTTTCACTAGCCTCACAAACAAAGCATTTTGATACATATATCTGTAAACATTTTTTCCATTATTTTCACGAGCGGAGGATATGTTATTGAAAGACCCGGGTGTATTATTTCGTGATGCACTCTGTAAACTAATCTGTAGTATCTGTTAACGATTATCTTTCAACAGTCAAAATGGCCGACTAGTTTTAAATTTAAATAATATTTATAAACCGTTTCCGAATCCTTTTTTGTTTTTCAATTTTTTTGAAGAAGCGTTTAAAATATAATTTTTCTTTGTACATGATACGTGTATTACCCCGTTATATTTTCCAGTAATCGTAAATAAAATATTTTCGATGACATACGGTTTTATTCGAAAGGAATCCGTTATTAAAACCTCATAAACTGCAATAACGTAAAAAAATTGGAAATTTTATTGATTTTTTGTCTTATCTAACGGTATACATTAGGTCGTGGATAAAATGGAAAATCTATACTGAGGTAATACATTTTTTAGACGGTTTCAGCTAACTTTATCCTTCGATTAGTATCGCTTAAAACGATACTTATTAGTTTCGGCTAAAATTTATATTTTATTTTTTATTTCATACGTCGGTAGAAATATTAATTTAGTTTTGTAAGGATTATTTATCGATTATTATTATCGCTTCTTCTTTCTTTAGTTTAATAACATATACGACTAAGTGTAGTCGTACAATTGATATGAGGTTTTTTTTAATTATAAGTTAGTACTTGGTAATACTAGCGATAATAGTACACCTTAATAATTTATCTGAAATATACTACATTTGAATAAAATAAGGAAATGCTTACTGAAGTTTTATATGCATCGACATAAGCAAGGTAGATTTCATTGTTAAACGAGAGACGGTTTCTATTGTTTTGCTCGGTTAAAAGTACTCTTGCTGTTTGTCATTAAGTTCTCTCTCCTATTTAAAATGAATTTTCTTGCCTTTTTTCTTTTTAATTTCAATTTGTTTTTTCTTCTTTTTATTCGGAATAAAGGATTAAAGGAGTTTTTATTATTGTTCATATCATTTTTAAAAACCGCTTTTCTTTTCGTTTTATTAAAAAATAATGGAATTCTATTTTTTCTCCGCACATTAAATAAATTTCTGAATGTTCATTAAAATTCAGTTGATTATATCGTTAATTAAAATAGGGAAAATTTTATTTTTAATTAATATATTTACTTACATTTAATATTATTTATTAACCTTAAATAAATAATTTAAAATTGTTACGCAGATGATATCTGCATTTTCTTTAAAAAAAAAAAAAAAAAAAAAATGTAAAATTTTTAATTCAAATTTCCTTTTCTAATGTAAAGGTTACACCTTTATATAATATTAAATAACCAGAATTACCAGTTGCGCCTTCGGGGATAAATTCCTATTCATTACCCGAAAAGAAGTAAAAAAATATTAATGAAATTAACTTAAAAAACAATCCGATTCCTTTAAAGTTTGGCATAGCGGCTTGCTGTATAAACTCGCACATACGACGATTCCCTGTCGCTATGTCAGATTGATACGGTCTTATTTACTAGACCGACAATTTATTGCACGCGTAGGAGGCACAATCTCCTCCACCAGAGATGTAGACGCTGGAGTCCCCAAGGAGCAGTGCTTTAGCCGTTCTTGTACACGGCCTACGTCAACGATGTGCCGCTGTCGGAAGGAGTCAAAACAGCTCTATACGCAGACGACGCGGCGTATTATTATGAATCCGGAAGTGTAAATTACGCGATCGAGAGACTCCACCGGCGATTGGATCTAGTAGTGCCGTGGCTCGATATGAGGAGAATCAAGATCGACGATGAAAAATCGGTGGAAGTGACGTTCACATACAAGACACGTGCTGCAGCCAGGCGGCTGGAAATCTCAGGAGAGAAAATCCCCTTTGGGAAAACGATCGAGTACCTGGGAATATTCCTGGACAAACGGCTTACCTTAGGAGTTAAATTTGCGACCCGAAGGGCAAAGGCCGTCAGGGCCTCACTATACCCGGTACTGAACAGTGACAGCCCGTATCCACTGGCGACCAAATTGCTCATTTTTGGCCATACGTCCTGCCGATACTAACATATGCTTACCCGGCACGGGCAGCTTTGTTGAACTGCACGCTTCAAAAGAAATTAGAAGCCGTCCAAAACATAGCGTTGCGGACGATATTTGGAGCACCGTGGTTCGTCAGAAACGTCACTCTTCGCTACGAAGCGGGACTACACACCGTATCCGAAGTGGGAGTGGCGCAGGCACGCAGACTGTTCGGGAGAGCGGCCGTGTCCGAATACGGCCATCTCCGGGACATCTGCCGAGAGGACCGTATTCCACAGGGTATAAGAGAACGGCCTCATGCCGTATAAAACGAACCACCGCGAAGAGGCGGTACGAGAGTCAAAAAAATGATAAACCAGGCTTAGAAGCCTCTATATCGCGTAACCTATAAATGGAAACGGCGCGACAGTGACCGTTTTCGCAGTTAAATTTTGTTAAAACTATAAAAAGCTAGACAACACCCCCACACTGTCCCACGAAGAGACCGCAATTTCATTTAGTCAGCACATGCGACTCCCTCCGGCGAACGCGGCGCATTTCTCCCTCCAAATAACTAGGGCTCCGGTAGGCGCACTCCTGCTAGCCCGTAGGTGCTGGTAGGCTGGTGGACTGAAGAGGAATCACGCCGGGATTACTCGGCTCAAAAGCTTAGTCTCTCACGGTCAGAACCGGTAAATAAATTTCACGATGTGAAATAAATTATCACGATCCGTCCATAAATAAAACTTAGAATTTATAACCTACACTAAATAATCCTTTAAACACGCCCGATTACAATATCATACAGCAGCAAGGGACATTGTCCAGGCTCTGCGATCTGTAAAGAGAAATATTGAAACTCCCGCCATTCTTGCGTTCCGTTCCGTTCCAACTCCTTTAACTGTTTTAATTTTAAATTTTGATTTTTAACAAGTTGGAATGTAAAAACTTATTTAGAAACGGTCACCAAATTAAAAACAAATAGGCGTGACGTGTTTGTTATGTATCTTTGAGTGACCTATTTTTTATTTATTAATTGAATTCTAAATTTGTTAAGGAACATTATTTGTGTTTAATTCGGTTTTGGAGCTGGTAAGTATTAAATATTTTAAATAGCCCGCTAGAGTGAAAATAACGAACAATTGGGGTAACATAACTTTCTTTCTTTTCCTGTTTAGCCTCCGGTAACTACCGTTTAGATATTACTTCAGAGGATGATATGTATGAGTGTAAATGAAGTATAGTCTTGTACATTCTCAGTTCGACCGTTCCTGAGATGTGTGGTTAATTGAAACCCAACCGCCAAAGAACACCGGTATCCACGATCTAGTATTCAAGTCCGTGTAAAAATAGCTGGCTTTACTAGGACTTGAACGCTGGAACTCTCGACTTCCAAATCAGCTGATTTGGGAAGACGCGTTCACCGCTAGACCAACCCGGTGGGTGGGGGTAAAATAACTAACCAAACAAAACATAACCTACTAAATTCAACTAATTCGACGCTCGACCTAGCTGATCGTCGTAAACAAATACTCCGATTCTGCCACTTCCTATGAGTACAGAGGAATAGTTATGAGTATGAAAAACCAAGTAAACAGTATGTGAAAATTTATCTGAGAAGAGGCCTGAAGGTAACGTATTACAAGCAATCTGGAATAATCATGATGAACCCTCGATTGAAGCCAGTCGTTCAGGGAATGACACCCGTCTTACAAAACGGATGAAGAAATAAGGGAGTTACGCCACTGTAGTCCAAAAACTAAATTACCCCGATAAAAATCAAGCCGTAGGGGATATTAACAGCTTCACTCCCACGAATGAAGTATGGAACAGGATCAACAAAATCAAAGGAACCTTTAATTCCAACCGGGTACACGATCTGGTTGAGAAGCCCGTAATGCACAACCCTTACGACGTAGCGAACATTCTGGGCAAGAGATTTTCACTGAATTCGATTGACTCGTACTAATTTACAATACTAGAATTGACAGTAAATAAAACAATTAATATTTAATCGAACTGAACGTAAAGCGGAGGACATGAAAACAGACACAAAATTACATCAATTTTCTGCCGTAACTCGGCTGTTTGTTAACCGATTTAAAAAAAAAAAAAAAGGCTTAATATTTCATTAATAACATAATTTTTTTTTTTGGAGATATAACGGATTGAAAAATAAAAATGGCGGCCATTTTGTAATTTGCGAAGGTATTTAATTTCTGATTTTTGTTCCTAATTTTAAAACTTTTATTACCAAGGCGCTTACCAAATAATAATGTGATTTCTCAATCCGAACTTGAGATATAAAAATAACAAAATGGCTAACAGAGAACGAAGGAGGAATTGCAATTTTTCTTAAGGATAATTTCTGTTTAGTTTTACAAATAGAATCGAAAAAGTATAGCCAGCCCATCATTTTAAAAACACTCTGTACGAAAATATATATTATATATATATATATATATATTTATTTATATTTATAAAACTTGTAAACTATCGATTTAACCCTTAACATTTTACATCTTGCTGTATTGCAGTAGACTAATATACAATTCACACTATAGACACAGATTTATTTATAATACGAGTACATTACGGGATTGACGTTATCTTTGTGATATATATTAACATTTGAAAATCACATTATTTTAGCATTATAAACTGACTGTAACATTTACATATTATATAAAACTGTGCTACGGTTATATCAGAAACACTTTTCTATATTCGTATTATTTCATTGTATTTCAGAGCGTTCTGTTCTTTTTTCCTTAAAATCAGATAATCGGATGAATGTGACATTAATAAATGATGAAATAGAAAAAGATACATTTAGAAATTGCTACCAGGCCGCTGCTTAAATAATTCATTATTATTAACCCCGGTATTTCTTTATTGCCAACTGTTAAATTAAAAAATATCGTACGTCTGTATGTACGAACTGAAATTAATTGTATATGTAATCATCTGTTATTTAATGGTTTCATTCATATTTTTTATTAATTTATTTTCTAAACTGTTCGTTTAACTCGAGTTTACATACTAATTTTTTAATTTACATTATCAAAAGATAACTAATAATAGTGTCGCGTGTTCCGTGCCTCGATCAGGATATTGAGCGGTTGACAATTTAGAATGTTTATATAATTACAGTTTATTGGTTTAAAATGTTGAAATTACAACCAGGCAAATTAATAATTATAATAACAAAGGTGATAAATACGATAATTATAATAATAATAAATGACAATAATAAAACAATTAATGAACACAAATATTACATAGTAATTAGAACCGCAATAATAGTTAGGATAATAGTAGTAAATGATAATTACATAAAATAATCGAAACGGTAAGCACGATGTAAAAACAGAGCAAAATACATAACGTAATCAACAAAGGATAACAATCAACATATTATACGTGAAATTGTGATAGTAATGTCAATAGTAAATAATAAATACAGTTTATACACAAGACAGAGTTTAAAATAAATATCGTTTGGAATTTCAGTAAATTCCAAGTATATAAATAAAAAACTAGTATTCAGACCCATTAACAAAAGAAACCGCTATACTCTTTACACTAGTCTTATATTAAGAGTCTTATAAAATTCACTTTTAAATCCCTTTCGTCGTCTACCCTAACGGTTTATGAATGAAGTCTATCGCATTATTTCTTTCGCTTATAGTTTTACTATAACTCACCGATAGTATTTCTTGGTTACTGGAATTAATCGTGGCGCCACTTTAATCGTATCGAACTGGATACTCTCCTTACTGAACTGACGTCTCGCAGACTCACACCTGTGACTCTCCACGGTGGACCGTCGTCGTACATTTCTCTAGACTGTTTCGCAGAACTCTGCCGAACCCACACGATTCCAGACAACTCGCAACCTCTCTTTCCAGAACTGCCCTTTCGGGACCGACGTCGTAACGCCTCGCAAACCGGTTCTAATAAAACTCTTTTTTAGTTATCTTATCCTGACTATTTATAATGCTAGCCTCTTTACCTATCAGACCGGACCTAAATCGGAAGCGTGAAAATAGTCGACCGAGGTTTTTGTTCCCGCAAATTCCAAAACCGGTCTCTTCTCACCGTACAACAAGTGTTCGTTGTGTATTAGCAGGCAGTATAACAAAACACGATCGTTAAGCGGACCTATACTTTACAAAAACGGTTTTCCTTTTTGTTCCTTTCTGTATTCCTGCAATTATTAAACTAATTATTACTTTCATAATAATCGGTAGGAATCCGTTACTCAGGCCCGCTATATCGGACTTGTTACTATAGTTTTGCTGACAGTAGACCTCACTCGTTTTTATTTTATATTGAATTAAAAATGAATCTGTCTCGAGTTAATAAAGTAAAAATTAAAATTATATACCGAACGATTTTGATAATACTCGTAATTGATTACGGGAGATTTTACCGGTTCGAAGAGTAATCTTACTGAATCAGCAATGTTTCACATATTTACCGGTTGAATACTGTCGAGAAGGTACTGTCGGTATTTCTCTACGGTATCTGTAGCGCGTTGCCGCTGAAGTGCACGCTATAAGTTGTGGTGATGTTGAGTGAAGAGGAGACCATGTACCTTGATGAACAAAGTGACTTGCTGGAGACGTAGTGACACTCGACAACATTGAATGATAAAAGGAATGCGACCGATAGAAGCGTTGCGGCTCAATGTTGCCTCAAGACCGTGATTACAACGCGTTCTATTTTCGCCGCATCGACGAATCCTGTATAATGAGAGTTTTATCTAATATTCGCAGGGAACTCGATTGCGTATACTTGTTGCGCTTCTACCGATCTTTAGTCCTTTCCCGGCTGCGTGACTTATTCATCCGTTCTGTCCACCGCTCTTAGAGTGCTCGATGCAGTCCATCATTCATTTATCCGTCTTGCTACTGTTGCGTTTCGTTCAAGTAAGTGTACTGGTATACCGTCGCTTTGGAATAGACGAAACCCAAACGATCTGTTCCTACGTAGCTCGCATTAAAGCTTATCTAAATCATCCGAACTTTGATGCGGTGTTCTCTAACCTGAATTTTAATCGATATCGGGAACATCCGAGATCTACTGCTTTGCTAAGCATCAGAGCTCATCGCCTTTTTTTAGCTCTAAATCTAAAATTCCCTCCAGTTCTTACTGTTGCTCCGTGTTATTTTACCTCCCTTGGCGGCATTCTCTCGTAAATTACTGTTTAAGTCTGTCGGTACCATAAAAAAACACAACTCCGGTTATATTACGAGAAATGTTTTCTAATATAGCCTTACTCCTGTCGCTATAGTTTATACGGATGGTTCTAAAACCGTTAATTCGGTCGGTTGTACTTTTACGGTTGGCAATAGAACATACATGTTTGGCCTTCCCAGCATCGTCAGTTTTTTCGTTGCAGAGCTGTATGCTATTAATAAGGCCTTAAATATAATTAGTCAAACATTTCGACGCGTACTTATCTGTTTAGATTCCATGTGCGCCTTACGGGCGACTAGTAATATGTACTCCAGATTCACAGTCTATTATCTCTGAAATGAGTAGGCTTAACACGACCGCGAGCCTTTGCTGGATCCTAAGTCATATTGGAATTTCAGCCGATGACCGCTCTGACAGTGCGACGAAATAGGCTTGTTTTCAACTCTTTTACTAATCGCGTTGTTTCGAACGATCTTGTCTGTTCTCAAGAGGGTGGTTCACGATGAGCGGCAAAGCGAATGGATTGCTACAATTAACAACAACGTTTGTCCTGTTAAAAATACCGTATCGCCGTTGAGCTCCTCGTACAGGAATAACCGTCGAGAGGAGATTATTATTTGCCCTTTGCGAATAGGGCACACTAGGCTTACTCGTGGATATCTCATGACTGATGTACCCGTTTGTCTTCGCTGCGGCCGACTAACTGTACATTACATCCTTGTGGATTATGTCTCTCGTGCGGTATTGCATCGGAAGTTTAAAGATTTAATTTCTAAAAGTTATAGATGCTTCGAGAATTTCTTCTCCCTTCAAAACGGATTTATTAAAAAATCACCTCCTTTTTACTAACAGATCATTTAATCTATTTATATTTATCAAATATACAAGAGCTAAATCATTTTCGTCATCAAAGGACGTCACAATGAGATTGCAATGGCAGTTCGTAGGCGTTAAGACCCGCTGTTTTATGTTACCGCACCTGTTCGATGTTGACTGTCGACGCTTATATTTACCGGCGGACGCCGAGCCTTATTAATCACCCCACCTCTCCGTTGACGTTTGGCGTTGGAAATTGGCAATTACTTGAATTCTAATCGTCGATGTAAATTATCCGTTTGTTAAAATTTTACAAAATAAAACGATGTTGTAAGTTTATTTCATCAGAAAACACAGCAGGTATCTCCAATACCTTGAGTTATGACCTGTCTTTCTTCGAAGTGTTTACTTATTTTACAAGACATTAAATGTAGTACATTCTTTTTATATATATTAAACTAACAATTAACGAGAAAACCGGTGAAAACGGCATACGCCCATATCGGATCGATTACAATATTTTCTCTTCTAGAGCTATAGCTCTGCTATCTATCTAGACGAGAAAGTAGTGGAAAAGTGTAATACGGGTGATTCAAAAAGGACTTTACAAAATTAAAAACATATAAAAAATTTATTGATATAACTTACAGATTCGGTGGAGGTCTCATTCCACAGAAAAACACATCAACTTTGTCACCCGACATTCACTTTTGTTCGATACGGCTTCCTTTTGTAATGCGTCATACATCCCACCTGAAGTCGATTTCATCCCAGACTGTAGCCAGCAAATCTGGCGTTACCTCCGCAGCTGCGGCGTTAATTCGAGGTCTTACCTCGACAAGATCGGCAGGCAAAGGCGATGCATAAACCCGATCTGTAATTAAATCCCGCGGGGCTAAATCTGAAGATCGAGATGACAATACAATTGGACGGACTTTCACAACCGATCCACCGACCTCGGAGAATAGAATAACAAACAAATTTCGGACATCTAAAATTACGCTGAACTGTAGTCGCTGAAGGGAAAGCACGTTCCGCACCAGTAATGAACACTGGTGACAGCGCTGGTGGCCGATTTTGGTACTAATGAACTACGCGAGTCAAAACTTGATATGTTTTGTTTTGAAATGAGACCTCAACCGAATCTGTAAGTTATCTAAATAAATCTTTATATGTTTTTAAATTTGTGAAGTCCTTCAATCACCCGGATATGTCAAATATCCGATTTAATTCCAAAAGGATTTAATTTACGAGTTTGAGAAATTTATTTTACTCTACCGGACAAGAAAATATTAAGATAGAGTCTTTACGGGATTTCTTTTAAAAATTTTTCAGCCATAAAATTAATATAATGCGCTTTTTTAAATGTACTATCGCTGTATACAGCGGTGAAACCTAATATTAATGATTCTGATTTTTTTATCGTATTATTTTACTTTATCGAACATTTATACGGCATCTTTATCGTCTAAACGCAGTCGATATGTTACCACAGTCCGATTGATTTTTATTATTAACTTAATCCGGTTAATAGCGACGTATAAGACCGGAATAAAATGCGGTCACTTCACATTTTAAATCTGATTCTTTATGTTTCTTGTTGTGTTTAGTCGTGTTTACATTCAATTCTACGTGTTTTTACCTACATCTTTCAATTAAAACAATTATAGCGTCAATTGTAATGCAGTAGAACAATCATTTCTTGATAAATAAATAGGTATCGTATTATTTTAAGTTTTAATTGTTATTTTTTTTAAATTATTTTCTCTGATTAATATAGGATATTATTGTATAATTTCATTGTTTTGTTACAATGAAATTTGTACTACAGAAATTGTACAGAAGACATATTCAAAAATTTGATAGTAACGAAAACTTTTCTAAACCTGCTAAGCGTTATTTTTTTTAATTATAACAAAGACAGTGCTTAAAAGTGTACCGATTACCGATCAGTAACCGATTAAGAAAATGTATTATTGATTCAGATCAGTAATTTCTTAAACGCGGATGAATTAAGAATTACTTTTACTTAAAAGAAAATACTGGTAGTCGTTAGTTCTGATGACGTATGCATTTTTATTTATTTCAACGCGATTCGTGTCTGTCGACGATGATGTCATTTGATCATGCGTTAACTCAATCGCCTCATTTATATCACGTAATCCGTACTGTTCACTACTGTTAAACATGTCCAGCGAAGAAGAGACACGATTTTCACCGGTTTCGGATACCGATGTCGCCGATGCTATGGAGATGTTAGTAAACGAACTGACAAATCGTACGACGTTTTAAAAATAACTCTTTGGCCTCTAATTTTATTTACTCTAAAGAAAAGCACGGACCAACATTTTAAAGAATTTTAATAGTCAAGAAAAAAATGTCACCCGGGGAAATAAAGATAACGCTTTGAAGCGTGAAATTAAAAAGAAAAAAGACGAGCAGAAAACAGGCATAAAAGCCGTAAAATTACTAAATTGGGAGAAGGATTTCTTAGACCTTTTAGAAGAATATGAAAATCCCGATTTCAAACGAGTACCGGGTGTAGCGAATGCTTGACTCGAAGATAAAAAACAAAACCCCGATTCAGAAGAATGAGAAACATTCTACCTGTAACATTCTACTACTTGTAACAATTGCGCGTAATGCCAACCGATTTTGAAACGAAGAACAAGTGATGTTGATGAATCGACACCCTTGTCGAATAGCGGATTACAGAGAATTGTCCTCTAAGAACGGTTACAACCCATCAGAATGCAAATGAAAAGAGAAGAGATTTAATTGCAGAATTACTGCAGTTCAAAAAATTCCAAAAAGAAGTGGAAGATGGCAAGAAGGCAGACATCAATTGATTTGTATCTTCTGTGACAAAATTGATAAAAAATTTGACTTTCTTTTTTAATTTGTAATAGATGTAATACTTTTTATGATGTATTCTTTTAACGAATTTCCTTTTCTTTTATTCTATCCTATCGATAGATAATAGCTGGAGTGTATACGCATGCGGTGGACCTCTCTCTCTTTTCTGTTTAGCCACCGTAAACCATCGTAAAGTGTTCCTTCAGAGGATGATATGTATGAATGTAAATGAAGTGTAGTCTTGTGTAGTCTCAGGTCATTCATTCTTGAGACGTACGGTTAACTGAAGTCCGACCACCAAAGAATACCGGTATCCACTATTTACTATAAAATCTGCATAAAAGTAACTGCCTTTAGGATTTGAAACTTACAAGTCTCGACTTCGAAAACAGCTGATTTGCGTTGACGAGTTCATCACTAGATTAACTGTCGGGTTGCGCATACGTTTGAGACCCGTATAGGTATAAGATAAAAGTGTATAGTAATTTCTGATTCTTTATTCTCTCATTTGTAAGAAATTTCGTTAAAAAACACCCAGGAAAAGAATTGCTGATATTTATTCACAACACCCCAATTATTTTAATCAGATACGATGTTCTCTGTAGATTAAATAATTGAAAGTTCAATAAAGCAAAAACGTTAATTACGTTCCTCGTTGGAAATAAAGAAATAAAAATCTGCTAAGGTTTCCTCGTTTAAATTTTAGCAGAAGGGGGAAATTCAAGAAATATAAAAAATATGAATTGAAGGAACATCTGTTGCAAAATATTAGATTACGAATTGAACATCAGTAAAATAAACGCCCATATATTCAGCTTTTGAGAATATGAGCGAGTCAAAAAGCAATGTTAGTTAATCGAATTTCTAAATATAGCTTATTAAGAGAATTATAACACGAAATTAATTTCTCTGCACATCAAGTCGATAAGTCGTTCCTATTTCTAATATCGTAAACGTGAAATCTCTTTCAGTTAATCGGTGTTAATATATTACTTTAAAGGTATTAAAATTAATAATCGATGATTTTGAGTTTAACTAAAACAGTTTTAATAAGTTAACTAAAACTGGTTTACAGCATTGCTCGGGTGAAACATTGTCAATTACTATTTTAATTTTCTGACAGTTTGTGTGTGCGCGCGCGTGCGTGAGTGCGTATTATGTATGAACGTATGTGTATATATATTTTTTTTTTTCTTTTTCTTTTTTTTACTATAGATGAGTCCCAGAAATGCCATTTATGCATCCCCATAAATGGGGGAGTGTCGGACTGGCACGGGTTCTGCCTAGATGTTATTAAGAGCCTATGTGTACCCGCACCCTACCGACTAAAACTCTTATCTCACCGTTTCTCCTCCTCCAAGGCCGGTCTAGCAGTTTAAGCATTGCGCGGGCCCAGGAGGTGCCTTTAGGGTCCAGGAGTCCAGAGTCTCCGTGCTTCATCACCGTTGCCCGTCCGCACAAATGCGAAGCACGACGGCAACACAGGGGGCGCCCCCAGATCATTTTCTTTCTTCGCCGAGTCTCAGGTTCTTTATATGCAACTCTGATTCCTTCCCGGGTGATCTTCAGTCCTCTTACTGATCTAGATCCTAAATCAGGCTCTACCACGTTATCTAGCTTCTCTCGCTTTAGTTTTCAGGATGCTTGTTGCTATGCGTACTACCTTCTCCCATTCCGCTCTTCCTATCAACGTGTATGGAACTGTTTCTTTTGAAGAAAACCAGATTAACCCAACATCTTGTCTGCCACATCCCACCGCTGGCATTGGTAGATGGTGTGCTCAACGATATCTTGAAGATCACAGTACCTGCATAGAGGAGATGCTCTCCTGCGAAATCAATATATATATATATATTCATCTGTGTGTGTGTGTGTGTGTGTGTGTGTGTGTGTGTTTGTCACAAACAGATATACGCTTTTGATTTAGTATCACTCGCCCATTGCCCCATCGATTTTATTGAAACTTTACAGACGTTTTAATGAAGGCTCTAAAACTTTTCTGTGAAAATTTCAACCTTATAGGATTTATAGAAACAAAATGGCGGCTTTCAAATAAAAACGTCAATTTCAGATAAACCACATTTTTTATTCATTACAAAATAACTGGTAAAAATAATTAAAAACAGATGATAATTAGAAATAGAATAATTAAGAACAATTAGTCATGGATATGACTTATTAATTAAGTTATTTTATTCAATTTGAACAGCTTTTTAACAGTACATCATTTGGTTTTAATCATTTTTACCAGCTTTTTTGTAACGAATAAAAAATGTGGTTTATCTCAAATTGTTTTATTTTAAAGCCGCCATTTTGTTTCTATAAATCCTATAAGGTTGAAATTTTCACAGAAAAGTTTTAGAGCCTTCATTAAAACGTCTGTAAAGTTTCAATAAAATCGATGGGGCAATGGGCGAGTGATACTAAATCAAAAGCATATATCTCTTCGTGGTACACAACGATATATGTATATATTGTTCGTGTGTGTGTGTGTGTGTGTGTGTGTGTGTGTGTGTGTGTGTGTGTGTGTGTGTGTGTGTGTGTGTGCACTCGCGCACCTTAGGATTGAGATATTTGGGGGTTTAAAAGTTCATTTTTAAAAATAAATTAATTTTATGAAACAGAATTAATTCTGTTTATATTAACAGTATCATGATTAGTGTACATTTTGCTGGTGCTTGCAACATCGAGCGATTGGAATTTAACAGTTACAATCACCAAGCAGAGTGCATTTAAGGGATTTAATTACAATATACGAGGATGACAGCTTCATTCAATTTTAAAAGTCTTTCCCCATTTTTTTGAGAGCTCAGTTGCTAAACCCGGAATTCAACATGAGGTGGAAGGATTTGTATAGCAGAGAACTTGCATAGCTACCAATACCAAAAGAAAAGATCATGAAATTATTAAAGGTTTTAATGAACAATAAATATATTTTTTTAAGTATTAAAAAAATGAATAACCAACGATATAATCCGTGTTAGTATATCCTAATAAAAATCATATAATTTTTCCATTATAATATATTTTCCTTAATTTCAAAAGGTGATGTTAATAAAAGAATTAAACTTTTCATATATTGAAATTATCGTAAACTTTTACATTTGTTTATTTTTACAGAAAGAACTTTTCGGTGGTAAACTTGAAAGCGCAGAAGGTGCGGGTGGTCGTGATAGAAAAATGTCTTCATCATCGACGGGTAGTATGAAAACAAAGTGGTTAAAAGCATTTAAAAGCCTAAAAACAACTTCTGGACCTTCAAATGGGACCACAACTAAAGATTCCAGTGAAAAGTTAGTATCTCCAACATTTATTTTATATTCATTAAGTTTTAATCTTTATTAATACATTTTCTTTCCTTTAACGATTGTTTAGAAACCAGATATTTACTTTTAAATGAATTCTACTTTTTTATATCATTATTGTTGTTGTTGTATGAGTTATCTTTGCTATAATAATGGCCTTAATATTCTAATAATTGTGTGTGCATTGTGTTTAATTTAACATAAATCGGTTTAATATGTGTTTCTCTTGTTTTGGCATGAGTAACTTTTGTTTGTTTTATATGTGTATTATTATTATTATTACTATTATCACGTTGTATTATGGCTGGAACCAGTTTGTAACTTCATGCAACTCTTATGAGCAAGGATTGAGGCCAATTCTATTCTTTAGTTGTTTGGTCTGTGCCTGCCATAACTTATGTATCTTCTCACGATGTACAATGAGGGTTCATAAAGGATCCATAAAGAGTTTTGTTATTTTCCCACGGCACTGATAATTGTTTCTTTCTCCCAAAACTTCCTAATCTGATTGCCAACTCCTTGTATTTTGATACCTCGTCAGCATACCTGCTTACCTGCTCTTGATATTTATTAACCTTTATTATACAATGTAGATTAA
Organism: Lycorma delicatula; assembly: GCF_047948215.1. NCBI lineage: Eukaryota > Metazoa > Arthropoda > Insecta > Hemiptera > Fulgoridae > Lycorma > Lycorma delicatula. The sequence goes on along the minus strand of NC_134466.1, from coordinate 74,474,432 downwards.
CTGAAAATGGTTCAGTAACTTATCACATTTTCAAACCTTTTCCGAGTTTCATGTAATTTTCAAATCGATTATTACATTTTTATCATGAAAATAACCTAGATTCAATTTTTTTAAGATTTAATATACATTTTATTCAAAATCCCTGAAGAAATTTAAAAATCTGATCTTAAAAACAAAGTTATGTTTTATTAGATTTCTCTAATAAAATCTAAAAAAGGTTTTTTCTCAGGTAATTTTAAAACATTAAGGTGTGTTTGCTCATTGATCCGTTGAAAAAACTTTTATCAGAAAACCTTTTGCTATCGGATGAGTAGTGCCCACTTACTATAGATAGTATGAAGAGATGAAATAAAATATTGTTCATAGAGAAGCTCGAGAAGTAACCGGTTAGTATAATTTTCCATCGCTTTATATTAAGGAAAGATAGTTGAAGCAAAGACCAAAATATTTTATTGTTGCAACCAGAAATATTTGGATATTATCAAGTATTAAATTTGTACATTCTCGCTTAAAAAATAAAACTGTTTTTTACCTATGTCATTAAACTTTTCTCTTCACCGGCTTAAACATATTTGACATCATTGATTTTTTTATTTGTCCCTGGAACTAGAACAATTTTTAAAAAACCTGAAATGTTTAGTATAAATATCAAATATTTCAGGTTTTTTTTTTTTGTTAAAAAGACATTAATCAATGAGGATCTGCCTGTTTTGACACAATTTAAAATTCATTTGAAAAAAAAAAACAAACTATTTGTAAATATCAGTTTGATTGGCTTTGGGAATTTATGGAGAACTGAATCCTTATCAAACCATATTATAGTTTCCTTCGTGATCTCAGAAAATCAGATCCCTGAATATCTATAATCTTCATAGTAAACTGTTTTCTCATAAACAATATATGACAAGTAAAAAAGATTATTTTATGAAACAATAAAAATAAATGACTTCATAAGCAAGAATGAATAGACAACAGACAGAATTTAATAATATTTTATTTTATTAATTCTATTTAATATATGATATTTTGTGGAATATAGTAATTCTTGTTCGTGATATTAATATTAAGACGTTCCAAAAAGACAGGCAGGGTTTTTTTGAAAACTTTTTTTATCTGTTTTTAGATTTTTTTCTGACTCTTCAAAGAAAAGTACTGTACTACTTTCAGTCGCATGGGGTGAAAATGAATTTTCTTTAGAATTTGAAGTATGAGGAGTATAAACCATTTACTAAAATCAGGTTTCATATATATATATATATGAAAGTATGATTCAATACGATCCACCCAAGTACAGAAAATAAATAAAAACACTAACCTTAGTCTTTCATATGATTCCTACAAAAGTACTTTCGTGGTAACCCACTTCTTCAGCTGTAGATATTTATTTGTAAAATACTTTGTATAAATTTACATATTAAACACAAAAATTAAAATTAAAAGTTACAAATATTAAAATTATATGTAAAATATATGACGTCAATTAAAAATAAAGTAAAATAAAAACATACTACATGTTTATGGCCAGCCAATACTATATTACTGTATTATTAAATAATCAAGAATTAATAACAAGAATAATATTATCAAAAATATTGTAGTTGATTCTGAAATAACATTAAATAAATAAATCCTACTTATAAAGAACAGTTACATAATAATATTATTATTAGCAACATTCATATATTAAATGTATAAATTTGATCTACAAACCACTTTTTTTTTTAAAAAGTAATTCACCATTTAAAGGAAAAATTAAATGAAAATAATTATATCATATTAAAATATTACAAAACTAATACACCTGTTATCAGGAACACTGAAAAATATAATAATTTGATCAAACATTATATAAAAGAAAATAATTTTGGAGAAATAAAAGACCCTACTAATAAATTTTTAAAAATAACAAAAGGTTTAACAACAAAATACCGAAATACTTTAAATCGTAACAATAATTTAAGATATCATACTAGATTATAGCCTTTTGAACCAGTCACTCCAAAATTAACAGGACTTCCAAAAATACATAAATCTACCATCGCAATAAGATCTTTGATTGATTTTACATCTGCTCCGTCTTTATTATTTCCAGAATAATATAAAATTCTTAGGATAAAAATAAATTTACATTCCAATTATAATATAAAAAGTCTGATGTGGACACCTCATAACTTCCTTGTACGCCTATTAAATTACATATACGCATTTTTTTTTTAAATGAAAAGTACATAAAACTTTACTTCATTAATAACTTCTGATATTTTTTCATATTTTTTATTTTATTGTAATTGAAATACTATTTATTGTAATTTTTTTTTACAATATGAGATGATTAATAAATCAATATATTTAAATTAAAAAAAAAAATAGTTAAAAAAAAGTTAAATGAAGTGGGATTCGAACTGATGTGGCTTCCAATACAAATATTTCATTCATTAAAATTTTATTTGGCTATAACTCTGGAACCAATGAAAATAAGTACTACTTATGATATATCGTTGAAAAACTCTCAATGAGGACTTGTTACTGCAGTTATAAGAAAGTCCAAAATCCACATTTTTTTTGGATTTTGATCTTTTTTTGGACACTTTTGGTTTAGTTGATTCCAATCAAAATGGGAGGTGCACAACTAGATGTTACAACAGTCCTAAACCCAAAATTTCAACATCCTACAGCTAATCGTTTTTTAATTATGCGAGACACGTACGTACAGACGTCATGCCAAAACTATTCAAAATGAATATTTCCATTGAAATCTGAAAATCAACATTTTTCACGATCACAATACTTTTGTTGCTTTGTACAAGGAAGTAAAATCAAATGACAAAACTGAATAGTACAATAAACTTTAAAACCAATAAATAACACACAGGAGGTCAAAAATGTTTACTTAAAATATTTATACACCGATAGCATTGTTGAAAATATAACTAAAGTTTATGAAAATAATAGATTTAAACCTGCACGTAAAACTAACAACCACAAAATAAAATATTTAAAAAGTAATAATAATAATACTGATTCGTATAATTTATGTGGAGTTTATAAGACAAAGTGCAATGATTTTGTGGACATTTATACAGGTAAAATCAATAGATTTTTTTAAAGCCGTGCTTTTATTTTAACATTTTAGGCACTATAAAAATAAAAATTAAAAACATTTTTTAATGTTGCTGATCACCTCATTAATAATAAACATTCTATTTCGGATATTAATACTAATTTAGAAATATTGGAAATTAAGAAAAGATATATAAAAAATAATAATAATAAAAATCTAGATATTTTGGAAAAGTATTTTATGTATAAATATAGGCAGGGATTCAACTTGGACAGCTTACAAACAAAATATGAGGACACACTTATAAAAGCTGCAATAGATAGTAGCACTTTTACAGATATTACATAACATTTTATTACAGCGCTATAGTATTAGCTTGCCTATACATGTATGTTTTTATTTTTAATTGACGTCATATATTTAACATGTAATTTTAATTTTAATATTTTTTTTTTAGTTTTAACTTTTATTTGTAATATGTAAACTTTTACAAAGTACTTTATGAAAAAATTATCTACAACTGAAGATGCGGGTTACTGCAAAAGTACTTTTGTAGGAATCATATGAAAAAGTAAGGTGAGTGTAATTTTATTTTGGATTTTTTTATGGATCGCGTTGAATCATACATATTTGAATTATTAGTACAGAGGTAATATGGGTCTTGAAAGGAGCGGTTTTAGAAATATATATATATAAAATTTTGTGGCTCAAACATTTCCAAAGCTACTAGATCAATTTCATTGAAAATTAGATACAAGGTCTATAAATAAAAGTAATGAAACTGGTTCAGAAAAAATTTTTATTTATAATCCCATTATACATGGTCTCTCACCTTCGAAATAGTTCTCTTGGGAAGCCCCACAACACTTCAAACTGTTTTCCCACTTTTCATAGCAGTGTCTGAACTCAGAAATAGAAATATCCTTCAGATAGTCAGATACTTTTTTTTGTTCTCTACTGTTCCAAAATGGTGTCCTTTGAGGTATTTTTTTTAAAGTCGGGAACAGGAAAAAGTCGCAGGGACTCAAGTCAGGTGAATAAGGTGGTTGAGGAACTGCAGGAATGTTCTTCTTTGCCAAAAACTCATTAATTGAGAGTACAGCGTGATAAGCTGCATTGTCATGATTTCAGCATTCAGTTGTCTTTGATAGCTGGTCTCACACAGGCAACTCTTTTCCACACTCGTTCAAGATTTCTCGGTGAACTTATTGATTTACAGTCTGTCCTTTAAGCAAAAACTCCTTATGGACAATGCCATTACTATCGAAGAAACAAATTAGCATCATTTTGATCTGCTCATTTTTGCTTTTTTTGGATATGGTGAGTTTGAAGTGTGCCACTCCTTGCTCTGATGTTTTGTTTCCGGGTTGTACTCAAATATCTAAGATTTATCACCAGTAATAACATTATTTAGAAAATCATGATCAGTTTCACTTCGCCCTAGAAGATCACAGCACACTTGCAACCTTGTTTTTCTATTTAACAATGAATTTTTTTTGGGACCAGTTTTGCACAAACTTTTTCATGTTCAATTCATTTCTCAAAATTTGATGGACTGTGGATGGTTCAAATTCAGTTGTTCTGCAATCATTCTGACAGTTAATCGCTGGTTGTAGCACATCAAGTCTCTAATTCATTCAACATTGTTGTCACTTTTTGACATTCCAGAGTGTGGATCGTCTGCAACTGATTCTTGGCCATCTGAAAATGCTTTAAACCACCTAAAAACTTGAGCTCATGACAGAGTGTCATCTCCAAATGCCCTTTTCAATTTTGAAAAAGTTTCAGTAGCATTCTCACCAAGTTTAATACAAAGCTTGATTGCACAATGTTGCTTATAATTGGTATCACTCGTTTTTGTAACACACAATGAAAACTCATTTCACGAAAAGCTTATTCACGTCTCATATGGCAATACTAGACTAAAAATATTAATACCTAAGATAAATCAGCTGTTTATATAAACATATGTTTACTAGTAACTTTAAAATGTTGCCACTTAGGCTGCCAAAAAATATAGTCTCTGCTTTATTTACAGACCTCGTATATGCTCTAGTAGTGTGTCTGAGATTATGTATGTGAAAATTTGATTAAGATTGGTTGACTCTTCCTGAGTTACCCTCAATAAAAGGTTGAAAAAAGTTTAGGTTACGTTGACTATGTAGTGGTGTATATTTTTCACATTCGCTTATGCAGTGAGTCACACTGGTGAGTAAGTTGAATTTATGTATTTTTATATATTTTTTCTTATTGTAGTACTTTTTAAATGTGTAACTATTTTTTCTATGGATCAAACATTTTTTTTTATAAAATTTTAGATTAGAATGAGTTGATATTTTTTTCAAAAAGAAGCAATAATAAAATAACGAAAAGTCAGTCTTCTTTCCCATAACTCTGCAATAACTTTGCCATAACAATGTCCCTATTTCTGAAAGAAAAGGTAATTTTTGTTCCATCATAATATTATTTATGATAAAATTATCATAAAGATAAGATAAGATGATAAGATTATTTTATTTATTTATGATTAATGCAAAATTATTGATCAGTAATGTACTGTTGCTGTCTTTTTAAAAATATCCTGAATCTCATCAGGATTTCATTCTCAGTCTATCCTCTGCATAATTTTACTACCTTCTCACTTTTCTGACAGGTCAATCGGTTTTGACACTTCACTTACTCCAGAATGCCATGTCATATTCCCACACTCAAGCTTAAGTATATTGATATTATATTAGTAAACCAAAATTAAAATTATATTGAAAATGTTTTATTTGTTATTATGGTAACTAAAAAATGAGCCTTTTAATTAAGTAATAGACTACTTTTATCTTTCTTGATTTTGTATTTAACCTTAGAATGGCAGATTTCAATACATTTATATCAAAAACAGGTTTATTTGTAATCTTGTTTCTGTAACATCTCTTTCTTTTTGAATTTGAAAATAATAATCTTCCTGCATATTGCTCAGTAAAATTAATTTTTTTTTTTTTTTTTTTATTTTCTTTTAACATTATGGTTATGAATAAACTAACGTTATCTGGAAATGTAAATGAAAAATTATGCATTTCTTACACAAGGGTAATGGGTTAGTCCTCTTTTTTTAGCAAGGGCTAACATTTTGGAAAAGTGTGTATTTTTATTTTTCCTTCGATATCTTTATCATAAATATAATAATCAGTAGGAATTGATTGAATAGCCTAGGTCTGTAAACTTATGATTGCTGTTGGAATCTGTTAGGAATAAGAGATACAAAACTAGAAAATGAATTAATTATTCAAATTAATCATCTAACACACACATTTTACTTATAAGTTCACCATTAACTTTAACAAATATTTTTATTTCATCTTATTGATAAGAAGTAGAACATAGTTATTTAACTCGCCACCAGTTATAACTGGTTATAATCTCCCAATGAGAGTAGCAACAGTTATAACACACAAATACCTTCAATTCCATTAAATTATTACCTGGTTTAGCCACTTATTGTCTGGTTTAGACAGCACCTATCTCCAACACTCATTTTGCTAGGTATCCATACTTACTAAAAGTCCAAAAATCTGAAGTTTATAAAAAAATTAATTGCCTTCATGCATATTGACATGTTTGCATTACAGTTGTTATCTAGGCAGTTTTATTAAAGCATATAGATTAATGTTACTTTAATTGTTTATAAGCCGTCTTTTAATCAGTTATTTCTTTCAAAGGAAAAGTATACATTATTGAATCAAGTTGTAAAAATAAAGAGGAAAGATAAAAGAGGGAAATGTATATTTTTACTTTCTTCTCTTTGTAAAAAAGTAAAGTATTGAATAAATACTGATTTACCTAATGTTACTTTAAATTGATTCTTATTTATCAGCCAGAAGAGAATTCACATAAAAAAAGTTTTGTATGAAAATTGATTAAAATTTTATTAATGTAAATTATTACCTCTTAAAATCTTTTATCAAAATGTGAATAAATTCAAAAAACTTCCAAAAATAATTGGGGAACTTCCTCTTTGAAATTACAAGAATATTTCTATCCCACAGTTATTTTAATATTTTGCGCTTGATATTTTCTCATTGTAATGCATCTTCAGCTAGTAAATTATTAAGGGTGAAAAAGTCCGTTCAAAATTAAAAAATAACTTCCAAGAAAAATTTACTCATTAATTTTTGTCACTCTGAAATTTGTTAAAATACATCCAGTGAGTAAAAAAGGAACTGAAATTATAAGAGGAGAGTAAGGAACCTTAATTTGAAGTTTTAAAAGGTTTTATTTTTAAAATAATTTAAAATTCCTTTAATTTTCATTACTTTAAATTGTTTTACTACAATGTTTAAAATTAAACTTACGATCTAATACTCGCGTATTAAATAATAAATTGCACTTTCAACAAATGAAATGTGAAAACAAGAAACCTTACTAGGATAACTGTTTAAAATTTTATTTTTGTACATTGAATCGTTTGCTAAAATGCATCCTAAACATTCTGTATGTTTAAATTATATTAAATAAATATAGCTTAAATTTTAGCTGTACAATTTTTTTCTTCTTTTGTTGACCCTGGGATTGGTTTTCAGTTGATCTTCACAATCTAAAGCAAATCTCTTTTAACTACCTATGTTACCGCATACCATGCCTTTCATAATCTGATCGATATACTAGAACCTCGGTCTTCCTCTAGCATTGTTTCCTAATATCATTTTATTCAGCCTTTCACAAATCGTCGACCCAGTCGGCTCTTCTAAGGTAAGCGTGACCATTAAAAATCATAAAAATATCTTATTGTTTATATGATTTTGCGTCATGTGATTATACGTTTATTTCTGTGCAATCCCATCTAAATATTTTGCTCATACGATAAAAAATACGGAAGTTATAAATATTTTTGTAAGTGTTGTTTAGATCTGAAATCAGTTTGTTTCAAGCTCGAAATTTTTCTACGTTACTATGACAGATTTAGTACCATACTTTTGTTTTAAACGTTGGTAACAATACATGACATCTGTTGCTGTTTGTTTACATTTCTATTCCTAAAAGGCTATGTTATAAATTTCTGTTTTGTATACTTTGGCAAGTTTGTAATCAGTGAAATTATTGTGTATCTTGAAGTTTCATATAGCAAGTGTTTGTACAAAATGCCGAAATGTTAAAGTATTAAATATTAAAAAACGTAAGTTTAAAGGAAACTAATACATAAAAAAAAGTGTTCTGAAAAAGATTACCTGTTACATCGAATCACCCGCCACCAGATATAAATAGGCCTAGTACTTATTCGAAAAAGAAACTGAATTTAGATCGTTACAGAAGTTTTAAAGGATCAGGTGATGAATATTAAATATTTAATAATATTAATATTTGACGTTAATTTATTGAGTAAGTTTTTAAAAACATTTGTTAGTTATAAATATTGTGAAAATGACTGTAAACTTGATTTATTTTGATAAAAAAGAAGTTGGTTTGAACAATAATATTATTATTTTATGATAAGTGTGATAAATCAATCGAATTTATGAATTCAGATAAAACAAAGATTGGTAAATATGGCGTAAACTTGCATTTTGTATATGGTGTGAGAACTATTGTTCTCACACCCATATTTGGCTCCTTGCCAATAGGCAAGGAGCCAAATCCGTATAAGGTATTTTGTTTCGTCATGGACTTACCCTCATTTCCAACAAAACTTCATGCTTACACAAAATTGTTACTGATTGGGACTGCCGTTAAGTGTTGCACAGAAGAAAGTATGATAGAAGCCACTGAGGAAGCTGTGTCTGTAAACAATAAATCAAGAAATCTTAAGCGTGGCCCTTGATGGCTCATAACAGAAGAGAGGTCACACTTGACTCAATGGATTTGTGAGTGTAACTAGTTTTGATACTAGTAAAATTCTTCATGTGAGTGTATTGAGCAAATACTGTCAGGAATGTGTAACTCAGAATGCACAGGAACACAACTGCACCAAAAATTATGAAGAGACAAGTCAAGGCATGGAGGTTATTGGAGCCATTGAAGATTTTAGGAGTACAGAAAGAAATGTAATGTATATTGAGTATCTAGGAGACGGGGACAGCAAGTGTTTACAAAACGTGTAGAGGATAACCCTTATGGGAATGATGTAATCATAGAAAAAGTTGAATGTGTAGGGCACATACAAAAGTCTTGGCTGTGCAGATTAAGAAAAGACATGAAAGGGCAGTGTCTGGCAGATGGAAAATCCATTGGCGGTAAGAATAAGCGTACCTTTTCCAAAATAGATAGAATTCAGTCATACTATGGCCAAGCTATCAGGGAGAGTGATTCCATTGAGAAAATGAGAAAGAATATTGGGAGATCATATTTCCATGAGACATCAACTGACAGAGAACCACAACATGGTGGAAGTGTAACAAAGCAGTTGCTTTAGCATAAAACACCACTCAGTACGGCTATTGCTGAAAAAATTAAGCCAATTATAATTGGCTTAACTTGTCAAAACCACAGTTGCTAAAGAAATGCTTACACCACCGCACACAAAATCTTAATGAGAGTTTTAATCATATAGCGTGGTCAAAAATTCCAAAAACTATTTTTGCTGGGTTAGATATTTTTAAAATAGGGATTTATGATTCAGTGCTGGTGTTTATGATAGATTTTGCAGCCAACTAAAAGTTCTACAAAAATTAAATTTGAAATATAGTGAAAAAAACATAATTTTGGTGCTATGGAGTCTTGATGCGGCACAAGTGAAGAAAGCTGAAGTTTCAATGTTGGAGCCTATAAAGACCAAAAAAATAGTAAGGAGAACACAGGAAAAGAAAAAAGAAGACTCAAAAGAGCCAGATTACGGTCCAGAACATTTTTAACCAAGTAAGCACTTTTATTTACCTTTAAACTGCATTTACTGGAAATGTGTTTTTTTCACCTATTTTCCTTTTTTTTTACTTCCTTGTATGAAGGAAAGTAAGTTTTGTGATTGCAAAAAATTTGGTTTCAGATTTCAATGGAAATACCCATTTTGACAATGCCTCAACCATTTTGACTAGTTTCGGCATGTGATATCTGTTTATACGTATGAATTTGCATAACTCAAAAACGATTGGCCATAGGATGTTGAAATTTTGGATTTAGGACTGTCTGACTCCCTATTTAATTGCAATTGACTGAACCAAAAGTGTAAAAAATCTGGATTTTAAACTTTTTCTTAACTTAAGTAATAAGCCCTGATTGAGAGCTTTTCAACAATAGATTATAAGTGATACTTATTTTCATTGGTTCCAGAGTTGTAGCTAAATAAAATTTTAATTGATGAAATATTTGGGAAGGCACATCGGTTCGATCATCTCCTTTTTTTAACTTTTTTTTTGTAATTTGAATATATTGATCTCTGTAAAATTAAGTTTTACGATAGATAATAAGTCAATAATAACAACAAATAAAATATCAGAAGTTATTAATCAAATAAAATTTTATGTATTTTTCATTTTTTTTAAATGTGTATATGTAATTTAATAGGCGTACAACGAAGTCATGTGTTGTCCACATCAAATTTTTCCAAAGTCTATCTGAAATTTTTTAAAGATTTTACAGGCTATTTTACTTGACCAGTACCAAATTCATAAGTATATCATCATTGAAAAAAAGTTAAAAATTATTTTTTATTTAAAAAATTAAAATTTTCATAGAACTTTAATAAAAAATTTTAAATCTGTAAATATTTCTCCAAATTTAGTAAGTTTGGTAGGGAATTAGTATAAAACTATATAGATTCATTGTAAAAATTTCAGGGAAATTGTTCTAACTGTTAAGGAGAAAAAATAACATAAATATTGCCAAATTAAAACATTACGGGGATACGGTGGTCATGCTTACCTTAATCAAGAGAGCAAGGTTTATCAGTGCCAACCAAATGTAGTAGTACCTTCTCATTAGTCACTTCTTCTATCCAGTGAATTTTCTTCATTTTGCGGTAGTACCGAATCTCAAAAGCTTTAACATTTTTCAGTTTAGTTTTAGCCTAATTGTATTTTTTTTCCCAGCACAGGTACCAATGTTATACCATAATTCATGTTTGACACTGCACATTCAGTTTCTTGTTTTATAGTTACGAGTGTTTAAATTTTTCCTGTCAGCAGCTGATTATTGCTTAATAGTAAATGTTGTAGATCATCAATTATAAGTCTTTGAAACAAGTTTCATATTACTTAATCCGTATGGTTTTCTATTATAGCTTTCAATTTCCTTAAATACCAAATCTATTTAGACAATTACCCTTAAAACAGTATCTTGTATGAGCAACTTTCAACCAATGATATGCTGTTTTCTTATCAGTTTATCTTCACCAAATCTAAATATTTTCTGACAGTAAAAATGTTTGAGCTCGGTTTTTTTTTAATGTACTGTAATCTACATTAACAGGAAAAGAGATATTATGCTCAATCATTATCCCTAAGAACTTCATTAACTAATGACAACTATTCTGTAGAACCAACAATTTTAAACCGTTAATGATTCTGACATTATTTTCTTATGTATTATATTGTTTTTGCGACATGAGGTTCACATAGTGAATTTTTTATGATTAATTCACCATATAAGTTTGAAGTTTATGGTGTTAATGAATTTAATAAACTTTTGTAACTTGTGAAAAAATCCCAAAAATAACAAGAATTTGAACCTGGGAACTTCCAGATGAAATAGAGATACACCATTCAGTCACAGATGTCAATGGAGCGGCAACCTCTGTGAAACTGCTTGTAAAGTACATAATTTAAAATAAATGAAAATTTCCTCCAATTACTTTCAGTTGCATATCATAATGAATTTTTATTTCTTACTTCTACTTTTAATTAATCACGGTTTAAACATTTTTTTCAACTTTACACTAGTTCTAAAATACCAAACGCATAAAAAATCTTACTTGTCTACGTCTCAATAAGGGATGTAGTTTCCATTTCTTCATAGAAAGAAAATAAAATTTTCTTTTCTAAAACTTTCTTTGTCTTCTTAAACATCCTGACCCCATAAGGGAAAACACCTGCCATGTGACAGTTACAGTCGCCACACCACCCTCACCGTCTCTAGCCCAGATGGGCTTTACTGGAGGTCATCTTCAAAACCTTGGCAAAAGGCAACTCTCAGCCTTGATCTTGCCTCTGTCAGGATGCTACCGATGCGAATGCCACATGTGACATTCCCATCGGTGTACTACTACCTAAAGAACTCATAAAAACAACAAAACAGATCTCAAGTCTTGAACAAGACTGATTTGACAATGCCAGAAGGAACTGACCTACTATTCAAGAGTATGTAAGGCGAGTTCAACACGCAACAATAAACTATACTAAAACAGGGAAATACTATGACAAAACAACAACAGAGCAAACCCAGGAAACACCGTAGATCCCCACCACAATCCTATCCTGCCAAATAAACAAGAAAATTTTCTACGATCGTCCATTCAGCCTGGTTTCTCCAATTCACACTGAGATCCAGTGTCGACTCGATGACATCGAGCCGACAAATAGTCTCCGTCCGCATTAATTCATATTTAGTGCATTCATACCCCACTTGGAAGACATCGGCCAGCTGTCCCATTGCGGACACATAACAGAATCTACCAGACCGAACCGCTGCAGTCCCTAAAGACACCGTGCCCAGAAGGAAATTGCGTCACATACTTGGTCGGGTTTATCCTAGAGGCGCCCCGCAAACCAACAACATCTGGAAAGATTGATAAACTGTCTTCTTAAACACCCTGACGGTAGCAGAAGGCACCCTCGATGTGGCGGTTTTGGTCACCACGCCACTCCCTTCGTACCTAGTCCTTATGGGGCTTTACCGGAGGTCAAAACCTCGGCAAAAGAAGTCTCAGCCTTGTTCTTGCCTCAGTCAGGATGCCACTGATGCGAATACCACGTGTGACATTTCCATTGGTGTACTGCGATCATTAAGAACTCTCAAGAAAATAAAGCAAAACATCTTAACTAAGTCCCAAGCAATATTGAATAACAAAAATAATGAACTGAAATCTACCCTACCTGAAAGTTGAGTTCAACACGCAATAATAAAGAATACGAGAACAAACATAAAAAATTAAAAAAACATGAATACAAAACAACAACAAAAACGTAACGCAACAGAAAGCGTGAAAGCCCAAGCGGCACCCTACCGCCCTCAATTCTTTCTTTTGCCAAGTAATTTATTAAGTTCTCCAGTATTACCCATTCTGCTTAGTTTTGCTGATTAACAGGGAGATCTGACCCGATAATATCGAGCCGACAAATAGTCTCCATGCGCATCAACTCGTATTTGGAGCATTAAAACAAAACATGAACGTCATCCAACTGCCCGCATTGCGGACATTCCTAATTCCACCAAGCCGCCCTAAAAGCGTCGTCCCCAGAAATTTATTGCGTCACTTACTTTTCGGGTTTATCCCAGAGGCGCCCTGCAAACCAACAACTTCAGGAAAGAGACCGTGTTTATAACGTTCGCTGTCTGCCTCATCCCATCTGGCCTGCCACAAAGCATTGCCATGTGTTCTCAATTTCCCAAACTTTTTCAGACGTTAACTCGCCTAACTTCTTGGCAACATTCAGCTGCTTCTTCTCAGACGCAATCAAGTCCATCGGTTTCACGCCCGCAATCACCAAGACTGTCTCCCGTGACATAGTACGGTAACCGCCCATTATCGTTAACAATGTCAGGCGTTGAGCCCTTAATAATATATCCCGATAACTTTTATATTTTAGCTTAACCGCCCAGACAGGCGCCCCATATAGCATAATAGCCGCGCACAAGCCTTTGTACAGGATGCTCATGGTCTTAAAATTAAGACCCCAGTCAGGATTGACCACACGTTGGGTATCTCTGTTTTCTTACTCATGAACAAAGGAACACAAGTAGTCCCTTTTTTTTACAGTCCAGACTTTATGAAATTAATGAGATCTCAGATTTCTGTATTCAGCAACAAGGACTGCCCGTTGTTCTGGATCACCCTCACATTGAGAAGCTCTCTGCAAACAACAAACAGTTCTCTTCATGCTTGACAGTTCCTTATTCCATCATGATGCAAGCCTCCCTCGACTGGAACTCAGGGAATTGAGCACTCAGCGGCATCAATAAAAGCCGCTGAAAAACTGACTGCCAGATGTTCCAAATTCAAGACATCCAGACTCCAATACAAAATTCGGAGTCTGGTCAAAAGAAAATCAACAGATTTCTTCCATTCGTCAAGCCTGTGCAGGAAACGACCTTGCCAAACCAGAATGTTATATCAGTAGCGCTCACTCAAGCCACCAGCAATCTCATAGACTATCAATCGATGATCATTTGAGCAATCAACTACCTTCCAATTATAAACATTGGCAGGGATAAATCTACCATTGGTAACATCAATGTTCGTTCCATCAAATAATCAATGCCTATCTACCATACCTATGTAGGTGGGCAACTCACCAGATATGTTATATACCTGTAGACCATGCTGAACTAAAAAGCCCTCTATTAATTCACCGCCATCTTTGGTGAAACCACGATGCCACAAGAGTGACTTAGCATTCACATCCGCACTTATAATGATTGTACCAGTGCCATAGAATCATAGGATTTTATTCCAGACCTCAAGATGTTGATCAGCTGTTGATCACATTTACGCTGAGGCAACCCCTGCTGTGGAATCATAGGGGGGCGGAAACTATCTCTCACACAATCGCTCTTACTTCAGGCTTAGACAGTTTTTCATAGCCTTGAGCTAAGGCCTCAACAATGTTTGAGTTCCCTGATCTTAGGGAGAATTTTACCTTGTACATTAGCCTCAGTACTTCTTGGGTTTTCCAAAAATTGAATTAAGATGTACTTCTCTTCAAATACCTGTATTAATGGGACTGAACCTCCAGTTCTCCCATTACCTTTAGAAAACTTCTCAATCATTAATTGATCTTTATTCTTTCTAGCCCACGACGAACCAGAAGCACTTGCTTGTGAATCCTCATTTCCAGAAAAGGATGAAGAGCCATCGAGCCTAACCTCAATCATTTCCATAATCTCCTCACAAGGTTTAGTTCGCTTGCTTACTCTTTTTCCTTCAGTTTCAGGAATTTCTGAAATCAGAAACACAATAAAAACAGTATCCTAAACACAAAACACACATTGATGTTGTAAATAAACAACAGCCAATGGCAAAACACCTTAACAAAATAACTACCAATAGAAACAATGTAAACAAAACCATATTCAAGTGATTGCTTATAAACAACTTATAATAAATACCAAAATAAATAGTAATTAAATTAAACAATTTAAATTGAACTAAATATTTATAACTTTAATATAAATTAATATTAATGTGTTCAAATTAGTCCCAGTCACAAAAAGGCCAAACAAACTACTACTTATACAAGAGATAACTGTTTTGAAATAACTGTAAAGGCTACCCACACAACCAAAAAATCACAAATAAATAACACATATACACCAAATACTTAAAAACTATACAAAAACAAACCCCAATCCCTTACTAATATATCTTGTAAAGATACTTTTTTAAAAACAAAAAAAGAAAACCGATTATAAATAAATTTTCAACACTTATACAAACTCAACTGCCTTAGTTCATGTTGTGTTTAATCATCATATCACGTGACTTCTTCTGTATTGTGTAAACAATTTTGTAAAACCACAGCCACTTCATTTTGTTCCTGATGCTATTTATTTGGTAACATTAGTTTTATTGAAACTGTTAAACAAATAAGATTAAAGCTAATAATTGAAATATGTAAAACTTAACTTTAATTAATCTTTGTAAATAATGTTTAACGAATCATAAATTTATTAGAATATAAATTATTATCTGATCTTCAACAATATATAAAAGATAATACTAAAGAACATGTAATAAGTAAACACAAATCTAATCTTAAAAAGTTTTTGTTTACTAATCATTTATGTTACTGGCACCTTATATAGAACCCTTATTAGCTGATCAACTCAAATGGGAAGCAAGAATTGTACAATAAGGACAAACTGTTAGGGAAATGTTCATGAATTTCCTAACAGATCCTCTCTTTTTTCTGACATGTTCATAGAGCAGTATATTGAGTTACCTTATTGTCACGCATAAAACTTTGAAAAAATATTCTTTTCAATATATTGTAACTACTCCGCATTGATATTTATTTATAGGAAGATTTGTATTTTCCTCTTAAACTTTGACAAATTTATATTAGTGTGTTTTATTTTGCATTCAGAAGCATACATAATTAAGATGGATGAATTTGCAACTGAAGAATTTTGAAAATTTACCAAAATAATAGTAGAAAAAATCGTAATGATTAATTACTGCCACCTATATTTTTGTTTAATCATCAATCATCTAATAACTTCTTTGATATTATTCACCATTACTTTATCTTTTGTGCAAACGTTTATCCTCAACGTAATTATTATACCCTACAATCCTTTCTTGTAGGATAATTTCACTCTTAATTTTCTTCTTCAATTCCAGTCTTGCTTCTTTAATATAAAAGTTGAAAAGCAGCAATATTACACTACACATTTTTTACTCAGAGAGACTTTTTTTCATCTTTTAATTACTGTTATCTAATTGTTGCAGTATTACTCTATACATATTCTAATTGTGTATATTCTTAATACTGTTATCTAATTCTTTCACAAATACATTTGCATCTTCTACGTATATTGCATTCTTATCCTTTATTTTCCAATTCTCTTTAAAGTTAAAAAAAAATTATTTCACTACATTATTAAATTCCTTCTTCAGATCCACAGATAAGATCTAAAACTGATCTGAATGTAATAGATAGCTTCTTTTTTACCTTCTAACATAAATCAGAAAGCAGAGTGGTGCCCCTTGTTCATAAATTCCGTCATATTAGAACAGTTTAAACCTTTTTGTTGAAACTTGCCAGGGATCATTAGTAGCAGTTGCAGTGTTTACTTCATTTTTGAAACTGTCTTTGTGTTTAACTGTTGTGTTCTTAGCTAAAATAATTGTAACGCTGTAAAATTCAAACATAAGATAATAATAAAAAGAAAAGTTGTTTTTACTTTGACCGTTTAAACGCACATAAATTTTAATTTAACTGATTATCAATATTTGCTTGGAAAACAGACTTCTGGTTGTCAGAGAAGGAGGCTAGCTCTTTTTTGAATTGCAGACTAAATTCAGTCACAAATATAAGCAGAATTGTGACTACCCTCTTCTTTAAAAGTAAGTAGTTGCCATAGTTACAATGCTAAAGTCGAACTTCAGACGATGTTTTATATTCATTGTTCTCTATGTTTTTTTAGTTAGTTGATTCTCTCTCACATTCACTTGCTTTCTCAACTTGACTTTTTATGTTTCCTTCTGTCATTCCCACACTCACTTAATTATTACTCTGCCTTTCTCATACCTCCGTTGGCCATATCCTTTTACAATATTTCCATGAACAATCCCTTTTTATCCCTCCATTTTATATATTCCTTTTTGTCTTTTCATAATGTTTCTATTTTGTGAGTGATAGTTAATTTTTAGAACTACTTCTGTTCAATTTAGAATATATGTATTGCTTTTTAGAATAATTAAATTTATTTTTTATGTAATGAATTTTTATGTATTTTTTCTCTTATTCGTTGTTATTTTACTTATAAATAATTATACAATAAATTGTAATAAAAACTACATGTTTTCTATTGTTTACTATATACTTGAATATGTGTTATGTAAATAAATTCCTGAGGCCTTTCAAACCATATAAAGGTTCATTGTCAGTTTGATCATTATGTTACATATCAAGTAACAATGTGGTTATAGACAAAAACAAATATTATAACTAAAATCTTAATTCATTACAAATAAGCAGTGACAGCATACAACAAATCTCTTTTTCAAAATTCATCTCTTTTAATACTTCTTTTTCATCTTAACTTAGAACTTCTCTATATTGATACGTATTTTTTTCTTTAATTATTATATTTGTATAGAATTTTTTAAATTTCAGATTTCAACAGAAATATCCATTTTGGACAACCCTGAATCAAATTTTGACTAGTTTCGGCATGACATCTGTACGTCACAACAAACATACAAGTACATACGTACATATGTATCTCACATAACTCAAAAACAATTAGCCGTAGGATGTTGGATTGTTGTAACATTTAATTGTGCACCTTCCCTTTCGATTGCAATCAACTGGATCAAAAGTAGTGTCCAAAATCCAAAAAATTTGGATTTTGGACTTTTTCTTAACTGCAGTAATAAGCCCTTTAAGACCTTATTGAGAGTTTTTCAACGAAATTTAAGTGGTACTTTCACTGGTTCCAGAGTTATATCCAAATAAAATTTTAATTAATGAAATATTGGCATCTTACAGGGGGAAAGGCACATCAATTCAAATCCGACTTCATTGCCTTTTTTTTAACCTTTTTTTTTTAATAAAAATATTGATTTATTAATAATTTTTGAGTTAACTCAAAAACAATTAGCCGTAGGATGTTGGATTGTTGTAACATTTAATTGTGCACCTTCCCTTTCGATTGCAATCAACTGGATCAAAAGTAGTGTCCAAAGAGGGCAGCAGCTCTTTCAGTAGTTGTTAGGGGCGTGAGTCAGGACGACTTAAACGGCCGTATCAACATCACTCAGTCCTCTGAGTACTGCGCAGCTGAAAGCAATGGAAAACTACAGCTGCTTTTTTTTCCAAGAAAATGTGGCTCTCTGCATTTTCACATAGAAATAATGGAGGCGCCTTCCTTGGTAAAATATTCCGGAGGTAAAATAGTCCCCCGTTCGGATCTCCGGGTTGGGACTACTAAGGAAGGGGTCACCAGAAAATTAAAAAATAACATTCTACGAGTCGGAGCGTGGAATGTTAGAAGCTTGAAAAAGGTTGGTAGGCTAGAAAATTTAAAAAGGGAAATGGGTAGGACAAATGTGGATATAGTAGGAATTAGTGAGGTTCGGTGGGAAGAGGAAGGCGACTTTTGGTCAGGTGATTTTAGAGTAATTAACTCAGCGTCAAATAATGGGCAGGCAGGAGTAGGTTTCGTGATGAACAAGAAGATAGGGAGGAGAGTGGAGTATTTCAAAATGCATAGCGATAGAATCATTGTAATAAGGATAAAATCAAAACCTAAACCGACAACGATTGTTAACGTCTATATGCCTACAAGCGCCCATGATGATGATGAGGTAGAGTGTGTATACGAAGAGATTGATGAAGCAATTAAACACGTAAAAGGAGATGAAAATTTAATAATAGTTGGAGATTGGAATGCAAGCATTGGAAAAGGCAAGGAAGGAAATATAGTGGGTGAATACGGGCTGGGCAAGAGGAATGAAAGAGGGGACCGACTTATAGAATTTTGCACGAAGTATAATTTAGTAATTGCCAACACCCAATTTAAAAATCATAATAGAAGAATATACACTTGGAAAAAGCCAGGCGATACTGGAAGGTATCAGATAGATTATATCATGGTTAAGCAAAGATTTAGAAATCAACTCGTTGACTGCAAAACTTACCCTGGAGCAGACATTGATAGCGACCATAATTTGGTGATAATGAAATGTAGATTGGGGTTTAAAAACCTGAAGAAAAGGTGTCAGATGAATCGGTGGAATTTAGAGTAGCTTGAGGAAGAGGAGGTAAAGAAGATTTTTGAGGAGGACATCGCAAGAGGTCTGAGTAAAAAAGATAAGGTAGAAAATGTAGAAGAAGAATGGGAGAATGTTAAAAAGGAAATTCTTAAATCAGCAGAAGCAAACTTAGGCGGAATAAAGAGAACCGGTAGAAAACCTTGGGTTTCAGACGATATATTGCAGCTGATGGATGAACGTAGAAAATATAAGAATGCTAGTGATGAAGAAAGTAAAAGGAACTATCGGAAATTAAGAAATGCTATAAACAGGAAGTGCAAACTGGTGAAAGAAGAGTGGATTAAAGAAAAGTGTTCAGAAGTGGAAAGAGAAATGAACATTGGTAAAATAGACGGAGCATACAGGAAAGTTAAGGAAAATTTTGGGGTACATAAATTAAAATCTAATAATGTGTTAAACAAAGATGGTACACCAATATATAATACGAAAGGTAAAGTCGATAGATGGGTGGAATATATTGAAGAGTTATACGGAGGAAATGAATTAGAAAATGGTGTTATAGAGGAAGAAGAGGAAGTTGAGGAGGATGAAATGGGAGAAACAATACTAAGATCTGAATTTAAGAGAGCATTAAAAGATTTAAATTGCAGAAAGGCTCCTGGAATAGACGGAATACCTGTAGAATTACTGCGCAGTGCAGGTGAGGAAGCGATTGATAGATTATACAAACTGGTGTGTAATATTTATGAAAATGGGGAATTTCCATCAGAATTCAAAAAAAGTGTTATAGTTATGATACCAAAGAAAGCAGGGGCAGATAAATGTGAAGAATACAGAACAATTAGTTTAACTAGTCATGCATCAAAAATCTTAACTAGAATTTTATACAGAAGAATTGAGAGGAGAGTGGAAGAAGTGTTAGGAGAAGACCAATTTGGTTTCAGGAAAAGTATAGGGACAAGGGAAGAAATTTTAGGCCTCAGATTAATAGTAGAAGGAAGATTAAAGAAAAACAAACCAACATACTTGGCGTTTATAGACCTAGAAAAGGCTTTCGATAACGTAGACTGGAATAAAATGTTCAGCATTTTAAAAAAATTAGGGTTCAAATACAGAGATAGAAGAACAATTGCTAACATGTACAGGAACCAAACAGCAACAATAACAATTGAAGAACATAAAAAAGAAGCCCTAATAAGAAAGGGAGTCCGACAAGGATGTTCCCTATCTCCGTTACTTTTTAATCTTTACATGGAACTAGCAGTTAATGATGTTAAAGAACAATTTCGATTCGGAGTAGCAGTACAAGGTGAAAAGATAAAGATGCTACGATTTGCTGATGATATAGTAATTCTAGCCGAGAGTAAAAAGGATTTAGAAGAAACAATGAACGGCATAGATGAAGTCCTACGCAAGAACTATCGCATGAAAATAAACAAGAACAAAACAAAAGTAATGAAATGTAGTAGAAATAACAAAGATGGACCGCTGAATGTGAAAATAGGAGGAGAAAAGATTATGGAGGTAGAAGAATTTTGTTATTTGGGAAGTAAAATTACTAAAGATGGACGAAGCAGGAGCGATATAAAATGCCGAATAGCACAAGCTAAACGAGCCTTCAGTAAGAAATATAATTTGTTTACATCAAAAATTAATTTAAATGTCAGGAAAAGATTTTTGAAAGTGTATGTTTGGAGTGTCGCTTTATATGGAAGTGAAACTTGGACGATCGGAGTATCTGAGAAGAAAAGATTAGAAGCTTTTGAAATGCGGTGCTATAGGAGAATGTTAAAAATCAGATGGGTGGATAAAGTGACAAATGAAGAGGTATTGCGGCAAATAGATGAAGAAAGAAGCATTTGGAAAAATATAGTTAAAAGAAGAGACAGACTTATAGGCCACATACTAAGGCATCCTGGAATAGTCGCTTTAATATTGGAAGGACAGGTAGAAGGGAAAAATTGTGTAGGCAGGCCACGTTTGGAGTATGTAAAACAAATTGTTGGGGATGTAGGATGTAGAGGGTATACTGAAATGAAACGACTAGCACTAGATAGGGAATCTTGGAGAGCTGCATCAAACCAGTCAAATGACTGAAGACAAAAAAAAAAAAAAAAAAATATTTTATGGAAAAAAATTAAATAGAAATATTAAATGAGTTGGGTGAATTCTTAGGTGATTTTTTTATTATTCTGTTGCTGCTATCTGTAGTGAAATAAAATGTTACTTAGAACAAACGTAACAGGTGGAGCACTATTTCAAGTTCTGCTGTAAATAGTGTTTTAAAAATCTTTTTAACTGACTTCACTAAAAGATCACGCTCAGTTCAACCTGTTCAATTCCTTTCTTATAGTTAAGCCTTACTCTTCTCCAAGTGGACTAATTTTGATGATACTTTTTATTTTGTAAAGTTACTGTATTTTTGCTATGCGGTAGGTATTTTAAACAAAAAATTATATATAAGTTGACATTCAAGCGGTTGAATATAATTGTTTTCTTTTAATTCTTTTTAGCCAATTGATATTTTCATTTTTTTTTGTCATCGCTGCTTAGTGCTGGCTTTTTTTAATGACTCATTTATCGACTGTGATGTCATTCTGATACCCTAAGTATTTTAATATGAAAATTAAAAAAAAAATCACTTGGAAACATCAGGTAAAAAATAAATAATTATTCCCACATTCTAGAGGGCCATCTTCATGCTCAGTAATAGTATCTTTGAGCAGTTTCTCTTTGTTTTTTTATTGCTATTAAAACACAGTAGAGCCATAATAACACCTGTATTTTCATAGACCTAGCTCATGCTTGATAGCAGTCTCTTTATGTAATTTCTCTCCATCTCTTTCTTATTTTTATTTAGTCACAGATTTTTCACCTTTGTGTTTCTTGCAAATGGCGTTTTTTAAATTACATACAGCAGTTTTTGTTGGCTTACCCATATGTCAAATAAAAATAGAAAATTTTAAATAGAATACTTTGAAACTGCCGTCACAAAAACGAACTAAAAACAAACAAAAAAATAATAGTTTCAATTCCTACTTTAAATATCACTTTTTAAAGGTTTTTTTTTCAGATTTAAGGGTTAGATCAGTATTTCTCAACCTTTCAGTATTTGCAACCCAATTTTCAGTCATAATTTTCATCATGCCCCTCCTTCTCATACAATAATTGTGTACTATAATAATGTATTTTCAGTATTTTGATGCTAAAGCTACGCTATCACCTCGATTACAAACTCTACAAAATTACCAAGAATAAGTAAATTTATTGATATTTGGCATCACCAATTCACTGCATTGACAAAACCAGAATCGATGCCTCTCTATTGCTCTGCCTTATGTCCACCATATTGGACATTCTCGCGACTTTTCGAGACGTTCTGATTTGTGTTGAACATTCTGAAACATTTGTGCAAACGTGTATAAATAAATGCTGCACCTATTCAATTCCAGCCAGTCTCAGTTAAGTTGATCCTTCTATCGATATGAAATCTATCGTGAATGTGTATGTTGTTATTTGCGTGTTAATTGTAATTCACAGTATTAAATATTCATGGCAGTAAATTTATACAGAATTATGGATAAATTTTTTAAGTCGACATAAGCGAGCATTAGACAGTAGTGAAGCATATCAACAAGTGCACAGATGAGCGCGGTTCTGAAAATTAAATCAAGAATACTTAAATTTTGGGTTTACCAGTAAATGTAGAAGAAGGCCTCATTTTGGTAGCAGACAGCATGAAAAGTAATAAACGATATTTGGAAACGCTTCATAGTGAGTACATTAACAAATCCTGAGAATTCTTCAAATTAAAATTAAAATCATATGAAAAGCAAACATAATTTTTTTAAATACTTTGTGAGTGAAGAAGCTTTAGTTCCCTGTTACAAAGTTTCATATAAAATAGCCAGATGTAAAAAGATTCACACCATAGGTGAAGAGCTTATTTTGCTAGCGCTGCAATTGAGATTGTAGAAACTACATTTGGAGATAATTTTGCCAAACAATTGCCCTATCAAATGTTACTGTTGCCCGTCAAATTGGTGATGTAGTCGAAGATGTACGGCACCAGATTTTCGGGAAGTTTCATGACAAATTGTTTTCAATTCGGTTTGGTGAGGCAGCAGAGAGCAATAAAGATGCTCATTTCATTGCTAATCCCTTCAGTTCTGTAACGGTATGTCGGCAATGCAAGTACTACTTTTTTCCAAACCGATAGAACTCAAAGCAACAGCAGTCACATTATTTGCTATCTTAAATGATTTTATAGAGGCATCACTCTTTGAATTTTGGGCAGGGGTGGATGAGTTTTCTGCACTGAAAACAAGAGCATTTCATACCGTTTTCAACATCCTAACTTTGCAAAACCGGATTTTCAGCGGTAGCTGCAACTCAGAGAGTCTATTTCTAATACTAAACCTTCCTTTGGAAAACTGCTTTGCAAGACAAGCCCAAGGGAGTCGCTAATAATTATTAAACTTGTTTTTAATTTATTATCGATAAGTTAATTATACATTGTGCAATACTAACACAATCTTATTTGTAAGTGTATTATGTCATTTTAAATGTGTATTTTATTTATAATTTCAGAATATATGTTTTTTTTTGTTTTTGATTTCCTTTCAGTAAATTAGTAAGTTTTTATAATAATATTTTCTTTTTGATGTGCTTCCGTCCTCCAACATTCCCCTAGGAGATCATCTCAGAGGTTGAGTTGCTGATAGTTTTGAACTCGGCATAAACTTAAATAATCAAAATTTAAAGAAAAATGTAATGTGTTTTTTCCGGATAATTTTTAATATCGTGTTTATAAGTTTATTTAATTTTTCCTCATTTCATTGCGCCTTGTATTTTTATTTTATTTCCAAATATTAGCGTTTATAATTTACATTTTTGTATTCACGTTAGAAAATAAATCTGTGGAAAATCCTGTATGCTTTCAATGTATCATATTTAATAAAAAAAATAAATAAATATTATACTGCGATTAATGACTCATAAGGCTTGAAAGGCCTCAAACTTTTTCATTACATAAACTTCCTGTGTTCAAGTAAGTGCTGTCGATAAAGATTTAGTTTTTATTTTATATTGTTATTATACAGCACTGCAGGAAACGATTCAAAAGATTTTATATATTTATAATTTTACAATATTGTGTAATAAATGATATAACTGTTGTAGCAGTACAGTGTTATAATATAAAATGATTAATTATTATCATATTTTTAAAATATTTAAAAAAAGAAATGAAAAAGAATTTCATTTAAATTTTTTCTTTTAACTTTTTTGCTTTCCTATCAATTAAATCGACGCGCACACTCATCCAATCGACTCATATCACAGAAAGAATCAAATGTATCACGCTGTATCTGCTATCATCGCTATGAGGTAACTACTTTTTAAGTGATTTATACCCAGTATATTTATTATATTTATGTTTTACAGACACAGTAATCATTAATTTTTTTTGCACATATTTTTACGTCTTTTCTTAATGTTTATTATTGTAAATGATTTCTTGTTTCGTATTTTTGATTTTTTTATAACGTGTTCCATCACATTTTTACGTATTTATAATTAATTTTGCTTATATACAATTACGTGTTGCGCAATAATAAATTTTATTTACGTAGTACTGTAGAAAAAAAAGAAGGTTGTTTTTTTGTCAATTCTGCGATAATATGTTATCGGATTCAGTTTCAAATTTTTTTTATAAAAAATTTTTATTATGTTGTTTAAATGTACGAGCTTAAAGGTACTTCATCGCAGCAAACATCTGTCTGAGCTGAAGCCTCAAAGCCTGTGAAGCGACACCGACATTCATTTGTCACACTTGCCTTTCCTAAAAACATCGCATTCTTTTGAGTTTGAAGTTATCTAATTATAATTGTACTTTAGCTTATGAAAATAATAATAATCAACTGTGATTTTATATAACGATAAATTATATTTAGTTTTCAGAGAAAATTATAAACTAGAATGTAAATAGATCTATCGATAACGTAATTTATATTATTTCAGAAACAATAAAACATTTGGCAGGTCTGACCGTTTAAAATATTATGATTTTTAAATATAATTTTACGCTGTAAAGTACAATCTAACTACTTTTGAGTAGATAGCAGTTCAGACTTGTTCTTGTCTTCATTTTGAATCTATCAAATCAGTTTTCGGAACGCTACAGTATTTTGTTGCTTTTTTAACCGGACTTTTATATGAATATCTAGTAATTTGAGCTTAACTTTCTCTTCACAACAGCTTTTTATTTATAAGATTAAACTTCTTTCCACGTTGAACACTATTTGCTCACATTTTCATAAACTATTTTACGCATGGTTGAACTAGATGCTCAAAATATTTATTAAAATATTTTAATTATTGTGGTACTAATTATAATACAGCATGTATTTTTTATTCGTATTAATAATAATAAAAAAAAACTATCCGGTATAATAAACACAAAAATGCTTATTTTGTTGTTAAAAAAAATACAGTATTGAAAAATATTTATGCGTTCATTTTGTGGAACAATACCTGGAATTATAATGTAGTCTACAAACTGTAAGATATAAATTATTTATATTTTGTGCTTATTTTAAATTCTAAAAGATAGCCATCATTGAGAAAGGGTGTTATTTTATTAGAACTGTTATAACACATATTATAAATTAATTATAGCAAATGATATTTTATATTTAAACAGATATTCTAGAATGTTAAAAAATGTCAATTTGTTTATACGTTTTAAAAATAATGTCACTTAAACGGTAATCGCTTATTAATTAACAATTTAAATCTTAATAATTTAACTTATTTCACATGATTATGTTCTGCTAGATTTTTAACTGCAATAAAGTTTTTTATTATTTTATTTGTCAGTTTTAATATAATTTATGTCAACGTGTAATTAAAATATGTATTCAAGAGATAACAGGCTACATGCCGTAAATTAAGTATTGTTTAGTTTAAAAAAATTACAGAAAACAAAATGTATTAAGTAGTATGTTATTATAACTGTTAGTAGGAATTACTTCTATTTTTAGTAGCGTACTTGATTTATAACTGGATTCAAGGTTCACAGATTCACATAGGTTTCTGGTTTTCCATTATAATTTAACTTTATTCTGAATAATCGGTTACCATTTTGTGATAAAGATAATGCAGAAAAAAGTATTCGGAGTTGTTTAAATCCGTACTAAAAGTACGCATATTACTATCGCTTTAAATAAAACAATTAATGGAAACAGCACTTTATACCCCGATGAATAACGTAAAAGAAGGCACTTGAATATTACACGTTTACGCCAGACAAGATCTCACGAATAAAAGTAATAACTATATATTCATAAATCCCAGAACAATTTATTGAAGAAGGAAAGAATTGTAACTCAGAATAATAAAACATGAAAGATAATTAAATTTTGTTTTAATATAAAAAAATAAATAAATCGTCTCAATAAAGCGCATCGTGTTACAGCTACACAGTTTACGAGGTGCTACCCAAAAGTTCGGGGAATTTTACCGTAAAAATAAAATAGCTTACCGCAACTTATAATTTCCACCGTCTCCTTCAAAGTAATACCCTCGGGCATTGATGCAGTGATCCCGTCGTTTTTCCCATGATTCCACGCGTCCCTGGAAGTCTGCAGGTGTAAGTGTTCGAAACACGTTCTACGTTTCTTCCTGAATATCCTTAATTGTGTTAAAACGACGGCCTTTCGATTGAAATTTTATTTTCGGAAAGAGAAAAAAGTCGCACGGGACAAGGTCAGGCGAATAGGGCGGGTGGGAAATCACTACTGTCTTTTTGGAAGCCAAGAAATTCCGAACGGCTAGCGATGTGCGCGCGGGCGCGTTGTCATGGTGCAGAACCCGGCTGTTCTTACCCCACAGATCTGAACGTTTGCGCCTAATGCTTTCACGTAACCGCTTCAAAACTTCACGATACAACATTCCGTTGACAGTTTGACCGAGAGGAACAAATTCCTTATGGATGATGCCTTTGATGTCGAAAAAAACAATCGTCACGGACTTCATGTTGCTGCGAACTTGGCGTGCTTTTTTAGCCGCGGCGAACTTGGCGACTTCCACTGCGACGACTGCCGCTTAGTTTTAGGGTCATACCCGTACACCCGTGTCTCATCCCCGGTTATGATGTCGGAGATGAAGTTAGGGTCATCTCTTGCTGAATTTTTCAATTCGCTACAGACAGCTACGCGATTTTGTTTCTGGTCTCTGTTCAACAGTCTCGGTACGAATTTTGCAGCGATGCGTCTCGTGTTCAAATTGTCCGACAAGATGCGTTGCACGGATCCGTATGACATTTGTTCGATTGCACAAACATCGTGGATTGTTTGTCCGCGATCTGCAACGATAGCCTCTCGCACTTTCGCGATGTTTTCCGGTGTTGCGCTTGTTGATGGTCTTCGTAAACGCTCATCGTCATCGACTGTCGTTCGTCCATCTTTGAATCGTTTGTACTACAAAAAAGTTTTACTTTTAGCGTTGTCACCAAATGCTTCCACAAGCATGCGTGGGTTTCTGCACCGGTTTTGTTAAGCTTGAAGCAAAATTTTATGCAGGTTCAATCTGCCGTTTAGAACTTCGCCGAAGCAGTAAAACACAACGTTACACAACCGCACGAAAGTCAACAATGCAGCCTCTCACCGTCACAGCTGTTGGAACACTGATTCACAAAGAGTACTGTTAGCCACATCTAGCGGCGGCAGGTCGTACCAGTAATGGTTTGCACACGAAATTCAAATTCCCCAAACTGTTGGGTAGCATGTCGTATAGGTCTTTTACTATTAGAGTTGCTTTCTCTGAAAATAATGTTTACAAAGTAATTCCATCTGTGTGGTTAACGGAATGAAGGTTTTATTTGTGGAACTTAATAGCAGTTGCATTTCAGTCAGATTGCCACATTAATGTACAAGAGTATTTTGGTTCATTGAAGAAAATGGTAAACCGCTTCTCTCTTCATTTTCCACGGTAACCCTAACGCGGAATGCTTTTTGTCTTGGGTATGGCCATGACAATTTTTGCAGTGAATCTTTATAATACGTCCAGTCACCTATTTAGTTTTTGATTATGGATTTTAAGATAATATATTTATAAGAATTTATTTTAATTAATAAGACATTATGCAAAAACTATATACCAGATAGATGATAAGATATTAATCGTTGCCTACAAAAGAAATGCTATTATGTATAGGTATATGCAGTACTATCAAAATGAAAGTGATTGTTTTTTTCATATTTTTCATAACAAAAATAAACTTTCTTAATATCAGTTATAATTTTCTCACGTAAAAAAAGGATCTTGTTTATAAAATTTTTCAATTATGAAATCCTGTTGGTACAAATATTTATTACAATTAAAATAAATTTTAATTATCTATCAAAAGAAACAATGTGATTACTGTGTACTTCATTATGATGGCTTTGATTTTGCACCAGTTGATCATTAAATTTTATAAGTATTCAATTTCTTTTGTGTATATGTAATAATAATTTAAGAATTTTATAACATTTATGAGAAATTTTAATATGAATTAATTACTTGTGTAGTTTTTATACTGCTAATGTCATTTTTAACGTATTTATTTATTTATTTGTAGCCAATAAAAATATTAAAATTTGTTTTTAAGTTTATACAAAAAATAACTTTTGAAGCAGAGCTTTCATTTATTATCAATGGTTCATTTTAATTGCTTTTATTTAACATAATTAAAACAATGTAATAAATAATCAATATCTATCCAATCCAATTTATATACAACACAGGCAGTTGCTGCTATTGTGTGTCGAAATTAATATCATTTTGACATTATTAAATTAAGATTTTATGGTATACAGTCCCTTTCTTTTATTATTATTATTATTTTAATATTTATTTATCTTTATTCTTAGCCTGTGCTTGTAATTATTTTTCATATTTGATTGTGGTTTATTAATTCTATTAATTATTATTAATTAAAGCACTTACATTTTTTTTTGCAAAGAATAACTTATTGTAAAATTATTATTTAATTAAATTGCTCAAAAGAAAACCGTCACAAGAAATAAAGTACTAAGTATATATATTTTTTAAATTTAAATGGACATTATCAGTCTATATAAAAGATAGTAAATAAAAAAGAAATAAGTCTAATAAAAATCAATACTTAAGAAATATTATAAACATTTGAAATAAGAAAAACCATTACAAAAAATTACAAATAAGAAATATTATTTCTATCTATTTTTACAAAAATTAAAATCAAACTAATAAAAAACTAAAAATATTGGACACTGCGATTTCATTTTCGACAGTCCAAGTTGAAATCAAGAGGTGTACTTGCAATATAACTTCTTTTATGTCTTAAATTCCCAGTCAGGCCGACACCAGACACTACACCCTACTCCATGCCGTTTATATATAAGATGAAAATTTAATTCAAGAAATGCAGGTGATATTAATGTTTACTTTCAAGAGACTTTTTTTTAATGTTAAATTAGACCAGAGCAAATTTATAGCGTGTATATTGTATAATTTCAAACAGGAAGCGGTAGATTAATTTGTTTCTTTACACCATCTATCCTAGGCTTTCTTATAGCTTTGATGCATTTAAAAACAGCTGAGGTACAAAAAAACCAGTCAGAGGTACTTACTGAGAAGTAAGTATGTTCACTACACAATCACTAAATTGAAGAATGTCATTTTAGGGCTGAATATCACCAACAATTTGGTGAGATTAGCATGTTGATGTACTACGTTCTGCTCAGAGAAGAAGGCAGCAGTTAACAACTTAACTACTCATTTTTCTAGTAAGTCTAATATGAAATGATTGTTATTTTTGGCTGTCTGTCTTTTCTTTAGTGGCTTGTGACTTCACAACAACCTTCCTTCTTACTTTGTAAGAAGAAAGGTTCCATCAACTTTCCTTCTTTGTTTTTAGTAATGTTCGAAAAGGAAGGCTTCAGGTTTATCTACAACAATTTTGGTTATGGCACTTAACATATTAAACAAGAATAGTTGAGGAAATTTATTTTATTATAAGTAATAAAGAAAAAATTATTGAAGAGCCAGGTACCAATATCTCAAACAAACTTTCAGAATTTTAAAATTAGAAGAAATCAAAAGTTATTTGGAACTTTTTTTTATTGTAAGTGCATTAAGTGTTTATGTATAAATTTTGTTTAACATCAGAGGTATTTCTGTGAGAGTTAATTATCTTTCAGTCAAATAAAATCGTTTTTATCCTATATAATTAAATGTGCATTGTTGTCTGTCTGAGTAGAGAGTTTAAAAGGTATATATAAATATTGTAAGATAACCTTTTACTTTTGACTTGTACGGTCCAAAGTGAAATTATAAGTACAATTAATATTAGTATTCTTAACAGCATATGTTGTTCTTTGTATTATTTATTTACTAATTTTTTAATATGTTTTTATTAATTTATATCCACCTATAACAGTAGATTTGTATCAAATTTTTATTTAATTATTATCTTTTAAGTGGCACTTATGCATTTCTTTTAGATAATTTATTTTATTTATTTATGAGAAGGAAAACTCGCATACACGCATCTAATGCATATCACACATATCAATGTTTTGAATGCTTTTACGCTGTTTGATTTTAAGGTATTTATTAAGATGTAAGATTTTATTGAGGTATCCAAAAATCACATAACATAAAGATACATGTTTAAGATAAAGTTTATGTGATTCGCAACTAGCCGGTTCATGCAGGTCATGAAGAGGGTATCACTAGAAATGATGATATTTCAACGATGTAATTTTAAGTAATGTGTTTCATTGTTTGTAAACAATCATAATAGCATCTTAAACCAGAGTAATGTGTGCTTTCTTCACTTATTTTAAAGCAAATGAAACCATAGTTTTAACAAAATAGAATTTATTTTTTTTTTATAAGGTAGTGGGCAGGAATCCCTTGATTACAATATTTTGGCAGAGCTCTGAAGGACGCAGTAAAATTCTAATGAAGCATCAACAAAATGAAAATAAATATTCTTGAACAAGATCATTGTGAACATTTGTTAAATAACTTGAAATTCAACACAGATTTCTTTCACTCGTTAAGATTTGATTCGAAAAGACTAGTGGTCGAAAAGGAAATCAGCGACTAATAAACATATACTGCTCTAACGATATGTAACCTTGTGTTAAATAAAATGGTTTTTTTTTTATGTTTTTAATTGACTTCAAAAAATAGGGAAGTTCTCAATCCAATCTATTTAATTTTTTTTTTTAGTATATGTTTGATCCGTACTTATGATCACATAAATTGATTTTGGTTTTTATTATTTCATTTTGAAGAGTTCCTCCGATAATCCTGCAAAAGGTTTTTTCTGATAATCTTAGCGGAAGATTTTCTAAAGAAAAAAAAACACATGTTAACATAGACTTTTATAATTTTTTTTGTCATTATTGTTATAGTATTGAATTACTGTAGCGTAATAATTTGTAGCCTAAAAGTATCTGCACGTGTAATCAAATTATCGATTATACATATTCACATGTAATTATTGTTTATATGTATTCAAAGTATCTTCACGTGGAACTAAATAAAAGACTTAAGGTGATTAGCAAGAGTTTACATTTTCATGCAATCATTATTCACACTCATAAGTAATATTTTACATTGTTTTCTAATCTAGTTAGATTGAATCTCTATTAAATGTTTAAATTATTTAGAAGTAAGCTACTTCCATTGAAATTTGAATAAAAATTAATCGTCTCTAATGGCTTGAATGTGAATTACAGACTATTTCAACAGAAGCATTTAGAGCGGTCATACTCAGTTTCAGGTTAAAACTAGAACATGAAATCCTTGCATAATATTAAAATTAAAATTCTGAGCAAATTAGAAATTGAAGGATGGCTGATATTAGTTTTAATCTACTATTATAATCGATTAGGATTAGGCTTTGCATATCGTTCAAAATTAAATTTGTTGTTAGAGTAGGGAATTCTTACCTTTATATGTAGTATTAGTTCAAACTAGATGTATTTTTTCAGATAACTTTGTTTTTAAATTAGTTTTTATTATAAGTACTACAATTTGTTCTTATAAGTTCTTCAATGCACATTCTAGCAGTATTGTTATAAAATTACTTTTCTCCTCTTTTTCTTAGGAAGAATGGTAGAGATGGTGGTATGAATTTGAGTGGTGATAATACTGCGCATCAGTTCCAAGAATATACATATAAAAAAATAACACCATGTGATGTTTGCTCACAAGTACTAAGAGGTATGTAATCTATTTATCTTTTTTCTTAACTATAAAAAGATTATTAATATACTCTTGGCCTGCTTCATTTACCAATTTCTGTAGGATTTCGTTCTCTTTGCTTATGTGTTACATCTGGATTCACCTTTCACTCACTACCATCAAAAAAAAAAATTAGAAAAAATATTCAGAAAATAAGGAGAAAATTAGTTTTTTCCAGTTGGCAGACCTGTAATTTCTGACAGAATTTACAAAATGCATGTTTATTTCCAGACCTCAGCTGTGACGGTGTTGTGGTATTTAATACGTTGACTACAATTAATAACTCTGCGTGTTGCAATTTAGTGGACCTTTGAGCCACTCTGTAGATGCATGCAAAGTATTATTTAAATATCTTAATGTTAAATATTCTCTTTTGTTTTGCCTGAACATAAAGCAGTGAAGTGAAGGATGGCTTAATATGTTACATGTACAAACATATACACGACCCTGAGGTGTTGCACTATGTAAGAGTCAGAAAAGTCTTAAATTATCTTTGTGTGGTACAGATTTTCTGATTCATTCCTGTTAATAGAAAGTACAGCCAATAATTAATTACAATTAAAATTAATATTTTTCTAAACTTACACTTTGGAAAAATTTGGATTAAAAAGTAAAATTTTCTGCTATGTTAGCATTTTATCTTATATGCAATTTGTTTTTCTAGGATTTGAATATTTAAAAGAATTCCCCCTAACTTAACACTAGGTTATTCATATTTTTTTTTGGGGAGAATTTTTTTTTATAATGTATTTTTTTCAATTTTAAATTGATCTATTCAATTTGAACATTTTTTTTCTGAATAAAAACAATTTTGATTATAAATTATTTTTTTACTTTCCTAATGTATACATTGCAACCTGTTCAACTAGTGAACAATAAGCAACTGCTCTCCTCGCGGCCCAATGAGGTGAGAATGATATGTGTGACATGTAAGTGTGGTGTGGTCTTGTACAGAGTCATGCCGACCATGAATATGAATTGATGAGTATTGTCAGATGCAATTTAGTTTTATTTGAGATTGTATTTGTAATTATTATTTCTTATGACTTGTATATTTTTACAAAAAAAAAAAAAAGCTTGAAAATATGTTTATAAGATTCTCTATGTTTCAATTGGATGGTTTTAAGCAAAAACTAGCACTTTTTATTAAATTATTTAAGATGCTGATATTTTTAAATTATTATTAGGTTTTTTTTACCTAAAACAATACAAATATATATATTAAATGTCCATACTTTAAATATTTTTAACGATATAAAAATTCTCAATTTATTAAATAATATTTAAGTATGTCTGAATCTTATTATGGAAAATGATCCCAAGGTAATAAAACGAAATCTCTACTCGTCTTATGTATGGCATGATGCATAGTAGATTTTTATGGTAAAAAAATGATTTATTTTATTACCTCTCTATCGACTAAACAAACTAATAAACCAATAAGTTTTAATAATTATTCTAATATATGGCATCTAAATCGTAAGATGCAACAGGAAACAAGTGAGACTACTAAGTACAATCAAACAGACATGAATATAAATGTGTAGGTTTGTGGCTTCATGCTGTGCTGGGGCAGTCTTTTTCTCAAAACGGGTTCACAACCTTTGGTTTTTCATTTTTGTCTAGCATGGTATTCCTGAACTGAGAACCCAAGTTCAGTGTGCTTGTGTTGGATTTTCTTTTATATTTCTTTCATTCTAAATTTGGATGATTTTAAATTCTAGATGTGTAGTAGATTCATCTGTGCTATATATTATCATTATTTTAAAAGATCAAGTACAATTGGTACAAAGAAGTGTAGTAATATATATATATATATATATATATATATATGTGTTTGCATAATTTTGATTTTTTTTTTTTATTTAGCCTAAAACTTGATTAATAATTTTAAGGAAAAGTGCAGAATTAAAATTGTTGAATTGTAGTGAATAATAAATATAACACAAAAGAGTTTGTAGCCTTTAATTTGTCATATTTAATTGAATAATTATGTTTATTCTAACAGAACTTGCATTTAGAAAAGAGAAATCTAATAAAGTTTATTAGTATCTTATGTAGAAAGGTAATAGACTTTTGAAAAAAGCTATATCAACTACTTTAGATCTAAGTAAAGCTTTTGACCACATAACTTTTATAAAATGAATAACAACCACTAAAATTAAATTAGTATGTGGATAATTCAAACCTCCAACATCAAGCTAATGTATACTGTATGACAATCTCTATGCGGTAGTAAAGGGGTGGTAGCAGGGGCCATGATCGGAGGATAAGATCTAAACAGCATCACAGATCTAAACATTTGTGGGATGTACAAGACATCAGGGTAAAACAGTGAAATTCAGTCTTGTAGTAAATATTGTAACGTATAATGAAGTATCTAGAGTTTGAAAGAGTGAGAACAAGAAATGGAGAGAAAATGAAGAATGTAACTTAAAAATAAATTTTAAAAAAGAAAAATTCAGAAACAACAAAGGGGAAAGATAGAAATCATTTTTAGAATTGTATAAAAGGCTTGACAGTTGATGTTTTGAAACCATTACGCTTGAATGAACAAGAGGAAGGATCAGCTGCTGTTATCTTAGGTTAAACCCTAGACCCAGGAATATAAATACAGCCATGGGTGAGCGAGTGGAGTTGAGCATACAAGTGAAAAATGCACCATTAGTGTATTCCACTTTATAAAAAAAATGCAACAGTGTTCTGTTCTACGGTTAATTACAAGAAGCTTTTCTGTGAGTTAATTGTGAACAGTGGATAAGGTAGGTCATTCATTGATAAAAAGTACAACCTAGTCTCTTTTTAAATAGCAGAAGTAATAATCCTTATATAAAATTTATTATCGGTATTGTAATTGTAATCTTACCAACATAATCGATTCTTAATTTTGATAAGTTTTCATTAGTTAATGAAAATTTCAAAATACAGAATTGCCCAACAGTCACAGTCTATTATTTCAAAAGTTGTAAAGAAAATGAAACATTTGGGTACACCAATGTAAATTAGGTATGAGGGCCCACCTTTGGGGCATAACACAATGGCTGACATTTTGAATCGCCGTCCATTTATTTAAATGGGAAGGGTCATGTGAGAAAACAGATTGAAAATTTACCAGGAATTCATTTCTACAATCAGATTTCACATAACTGTTACGGTGTAGGAGTTATTGGCATCCAAAATTGACACTGGAGGGCTACATGATATGTTCAACATGTCGACCGTTTTGTTGAATGCATGACTCAAGTTGCTTGATCCAGCCAGCAGACACTTGCAGAAGCACTTCTGGTGCGATTTCTCTGCAATACAGTGAGATTCTTTGTTGCAGATTGTGAACATCACAAATCTTCTTCTGCATAAACAAGTTAACTTCAAATACCCCCCCCCCACAAATAAAAGTCCATGGGTGTGAGGTTGGGTGATCTTGGTGGATAATCCACTGGGCCACACCGGACATAGAGCAGACTGAAGAACATTTAGCCCAAAGTGTGACGGAGCACCATCTTGTTGAAAAAACAAAGGGAATGTTCCATCTTCATTTAAAAGGGAAGTAAAGACTATATCTCAGCATGTCCATGTACCACTTGGAATTAAGGGTTCCATCGATAAAGATTGGTCTAACCACACGGATGTGTGGTTGGACCATTCGTAAGCCCATATCCCTCACCCCACCATAATTTTAACATCTCGAACAACATTGGATGGGTCAATCTAGTGGGGATTTTCATCATAACAATATCAGTTCACCTCACCATTGACATAAAACATTGCTTTATCACTGAATAGGATACTCTGTGGAAATGTAGGGTTGTTCTGATATTGATGTAATGCCCATATACAGAACTCGACATGCCTGTATGGATCATCCGCAAAATGTTTCTGCAGCATTTGCATCTTAAATGGGTGCCATTTGTTGCTGTGAAGAATATGCAGAATGGAGGAACAACTAACACCAATTTCACTTGCAAGACATCCAGTGCTGTGTTGTGGGCTCCTCGCAAAGGCAGCCAAGACCATCATTGAGGTTGTCTCATCAGTGGAAAATTTGGGACAACTACTATGTCGCCTGCTGGGACATATTTCCAGTTTCCTTGAATTTAGATATGAAACGTGCAACAGTGTTACGCAAAATCGGCGGTCTATCTGGGTGGCGCCTGTTGAAATCTGCTACAATAACTTGACTGCTTTGTTCACCAGACATCTGGATCAGCTCAATTTGCTCTTCCTTCATCAGAGCCATCATATGTCGCCTGCAAAATAATAAGATTTTCAAACTTTTGAATGCCAGTAACTTCTACACCGTAATAGTCATGTGAAATCTGATTGCAGAAATGAATTCCTGGCAAAATTTTAATCTATTTTGATACGTCACATGACCTGACTGACCCCCTTCCCATTTAAATAAATGGCAGCCATTGTTGTGTTATGCCCCAAAGGTGGGCCCTTATACCTAAGTTACGTTGGTGTATCCAGATGTTTCATTTCCTTTACAACTTTTGAAATAATAGGCTTTATTGTGACTTTTGAGCCACTCTGTACAATCATAATTACTGTTTATACATAAAATTATTTATTTATTTTGTACATTTTAAGAATTTTTGTCTTTAATCTATCAGCATCTATTGTTGAATTGATATCATTGAACAATATGTTCAACTGACTGTCTAAAGTCTTAATACTATAAAATGTGAAGACAAACAGTAATTGATTTCCTTTTATGTAAAGGAATGCTACTAATATTCATATCAACCTTTTTACATTTATCAGGAAAATGTTATTGGCAAAATAGTATCGTGAATCCAAAGTAAAAAAATGATTTTTATGATGAAAAAAGGGGTGGTAGCCATCTGTATGCACAGATGAAATCGTTCAAAAAGTTAGGAAAAAATATTTGTCTTGCTGTATATTTAATGCTGATCAACAAACTTTATGAAAGTGCAAAAGTTTTTGGACTGTTTATTTGTGAAACAGTTGCAAGAAAATAAAGCTGCTGTGATATATATTCATGCTGGGTGCTGAAAATAATAACAGATTTTCACAAGAAAAATTGTGTGGTTGAAATCAAAATGTTTCTCACATATTAGGATGAAGTTAAAGACTGACAAAACGACAGGAAATAAAATGTGTGTTTCACTGCATAACAGATTAAATAAATGCAGTGACTTTAATAACCACTAGAGAAGGAATTCAAACATTTATATTAATACGAAAAAATCATTCAACTGATTTTGAGGACACAAAGAAAGCTACTTATCAACTTTCTGCCTCTTTGAGACTTCATTTAAATGCTGATATGTGATATAAGACACAAAACCTCCCAAAATGATTTAGAATAAGTAGAATCCAGAGAATTTTGTTACATGGAGTTTGCCTGCTGTACAGAAACATGTATCTGCACATTGTTCATGACGTACAGTGATTGTTGCAGTCCTTTGAGTGAGACGTTTAAGTCTGTTGTTTACAGCCCAGACTTCATACTAGCCACTATCATTTGCTTTCAAAGTTCTAATAACATCCAGTCAGAATAACTTTTATTGATGATATGATTACAAAATCGGGTAAAAAGGAGATATCTCTAACATTAGAATCAAAAATCACATTCCCACCCAGCTCATTTCATGATTTCATTGTGAACCGTATCATTGTTGGAAAAATAAATAAATTTTCTAAAGATATTAAAATAAAATTTTGTTATCCTTCATATCTGTTTAATTTCTGAATATCCTCACACATATTTCAGATTTTGCATTCAAAAGGAAAAATGTTTTCATAATTTAAAAATGTCACATTAAATTACTGTTTCTATTATCACTGTGGGACAGTTTTGATGAACTAATTAATCCCTTTCCATTCATTTTTTAGTTTTACTTCTTTCAATATCATCCACTGGTGACAGCACTGTATACAGAGCAAGTCAGAAGTTTAATCTAAATATAATCATAAAATTACATTTGCCTGTACTATTTACTATTAAGAAGAGGAAAGGAATTCTTCATCAAAGTCAAAACAAAGTCCCATGTTTTACATGAACATGTTCATAGAGGCATGATATTCTCCATGAACATCTGTCCTTTATAAGATGGTTTACATTTTAATATGTAACTTGTAACTAACCTGTTCAATTTCTTGTGTTATAATTATCACAGCCTTACTTCTTTAAGTTGATTATGCTAACTAGATTCTCAATTATCTGTTTCATAATGTTTTATCAACATGACCCAGAAGAGGTATTTTTAACAAAGCAACAAAGAAAATCTTGTGAATTCATTCACCAGAAATGAAATGACAAAAAAATTCAGATGCTTACTGGAATTTTAACCTGAGTCCATCCGATTAAAATTCAGCATGCTAACCAATACTAGAATACAGTTCTATTTCTTTTTTCTATTAAATTATTTTTTTATAATAAATTTATAAATAAGTTAGATGATCATATTTAGTGTTTTTTTTTTTTCATTATAGGTCACACACGCCAAGGGCTAAAATGCAGAATTTGTAAAATGAATGTCCATATTGACTGCCAAGAAAAAGTTGGTCGTTGTCAAGCAAAATCCAGATTACTAAGGCGGCAGAAATCAACATCCGAGATTGAAACACGAGTCACACCAGCTCAGGAAGAAGAAGGTAAATTCATTTATTATTCTTGTTTTTGTGTGTATGTTCTTTTACTATTTAACATAGTTTTTGTCATATCTTGTAATATTAATAAGTTATCATTGAAACTATTATTTGAATATTATGAAATATAATATTACTCGCATATTTCATAATATTATGAAACTGTTTGAATATTATTTAATATTTTGAAAATTATAGTGAAATTTTGCAGTGTCGTTCAATAATTCAAGAAACACCTAGAAAGTAAGGTCTTGTTTTTATTGCATTACTACACCATGAAATGATTAAGCAGTAAGATGCTGGTAACAGATATTTATAACCTCAAACAAGACATTACTTTTATAGTTCTCAACATTTTATAATTTTTTTCATGAATTCTTTATTCCCATTCCAAGAGGTTTATCTACCCCTTAATTTATACTCGTATATTCATCATTTCAATTTATTCTTTGTGATATTAAGAAAAATTTCTCATTACAGAAAAATGAAAGTGTTACTTTGTATAAGAATCATCTGGAAGAATAAATCTAAAATTAGTAAAAGTTTTAAACAATTTATTCGGTACTTTAAATATTAAAAACTCTCTTTACTATTACACTTAGCCACATTTAAATTTAAACACTTTACATGCAGCAGTTTATCACGACATATCATTTGTTTTTAAATTCCATAATTATAGAAATTGATATTAGCTTCACCTATTACAATATTTTTGACCTAATCATCATTTCTTAAATATTTTTTAATCTTAAAAATGAAAAAATATTTGTCTAGTTTACAAAAAAAAATTTAATTAAATATCCAACTCAAAATTACGTGTTGTATTTGAATATTTATCAATCAAATTTTTTAAGCAGTACTTGAGATGTTACCGTAAAGTATAAGCAAGCATTAATAAGTCAAGTTTGGTTGACTTTCTTCTCTGTTAAAGAGGTCCTTGAGTAATGATTTTCTTGCCTTCTTGATATAGAAATCCAGGAACTCACCTCTTATAAAGTTTTTTGTACACCAGAATTTCACAAACAATTTTGAATAGAAAAGACTTTAATATTTTAGGAAATGAACTATTAAAGCCTTCATTAGTAAATGTTAGCCTTATTAATTTCACTGTACATTCTTTTGGTTAATGTATTCAATCGCAAAAGTGCAGATTGTCCTCAACGATCTTGTTTATGAACATTCCATCTTCTCTTATTTAACATGATAAACCGTTCTGTCGCAGTTCATTTTTTCATACATTCATCACTATACACTTCCCTTTTATTTGCTTGAAAATTTTGTATTTCTCAAATTTATATTTTTCATAACAATATTTTCTGTTTAGTCACACATTTTAAATCCTCAGGTAAACAGTAATAATTTATCATCATAAAACTCGATAATATAAATTGTTTTAACTCGGTGCTTTCTAATAAGAATTTCCATCTTTCCTCATTGGAAAGGTGAGATAGAAATTAGTACAGCCACTGCCCTGCTTCCATGTACAGCATCATGCTGGCACTTTCTATTAGTCATAAGGAAGCCACTTCTTTGTTGGGGCTTATTGGGTTAGTAGCCCTATTTTTAACACTTGTAGAACTGTTCAGACACTCATTTTCATACCTTTGGATTGTACAAAAAAGCAAAACTACCAACCAAAGTGCCTACTAACTAAATCAAAAATCTAATTTAATGTTAATGTTATGTTGGATAAATTTGTTGTCCTTTCATATTTACACTACAAAGCAATCTCTGTAATGAATTAGATTTACTGAGTGCGTATATGCAAGTGAAGTTAAATGACTTGTGCAGAATTGAAATGTACTAAACCTTACTTTCAGTTGTTTCACATATTTAATAATCAGAGCTATTTTTAGGTGGTGTGTGTGTGTGTGCGCGCGCGCGTGCGTGTGCGTGTGTAAGGTATAATACTATCCTTTGAATTCTTGTTAATTATTCTAATTTTTTTAAAATTATTCTTCATAAATTTAAATATTTAATTACTTTTACTTTTATGTTAAATTTATTAAATAGCTTTATGTGATTTAATATAGATAATATATAAATTCTCAATTTGTGTGATTAATATTTTCAGACGAGATGAAATTTTAAAATTGCTGTATGTTTAAAACCAAATGCATGTGGTTGATGGATATAGTAACAGATTTATTTTAATGATCTTACCAGTTGTTTACTGATTCAATATAAAAACTGTAGTTTTACCGACAATAGGTCTTGATTTTTTTTTTTTATTTCACAACTTTAGTTTTAAACCAGTAGTTGTAAATTACCAAATGTCCACAATTCAGAAATTATATTCATCATTTATGATTATGAACGAAAAGTGTTTTTCTGATGTTTACAAGTTCATTCTACATCATAATAATTAAAGAATGTAAAATCAATTCAATTGATTCTACTTTATTTTAACCCCTAATTTGTTACAAAACTTATTTTATGTGTTTACTTTTTTTATAATAATAAAGAAGTTCTTTAATATTTAATTTCTCTTCATTGTAATTTATCTTCTTGTTAAGTAATAATGTCATATGATAAATAAAAATGTATATTGGTTCTTTCTTGTTTTCTTCATGTATTAAATCTATCTATATCAAATGTTAATATATGTTATTTTAAATATTTATGATTTCTTACATGAATTTATTTATTTACAATTTTTGTTATGTTCAAAAAATATATATCAGCGTTTGGTGTACAAACAATAATTTGTGTTCAGGATTTTTTTTTTATGTGATAATATATCACTGGATGAGCAATGATGTATTTTAGATAAAAACCTTCAATATATTATATTATGTTTTTTATTGTGTAGGTCGGTCTTGTGATTTATTAGATAGCTGTTTGAGATCTGCATTTATCACTAGCATGTCATATTGCATATATCGACCTCTCACTATTTTTACCTGCTACATAGAAAACTTTTATTTCTCTTTTACTTTAAATCATTTCTATACTATTAGTTCGTGAACATTTAATCATGAAATAAAAGAAGTTGAAATAAACTGTATTATTCATAGATTAGAGAATATAAATATGAACAACTGATTTAATTTTCGCATAAGGTAGTCTGAGGCCTAAATCTTT
This sequence comes from Lycorma delicatula, assembly GCF_047948215.1. Lineage (NCBI taxonomy): Eukaryota > Metazoa > Arthropoda > Insecta > Hemiptera > Fulgoridae > Lycorma > Lycorma delicatula. The sequence continues at coordinate 74,431,812 of NC_134466.1, read as the reverse complement.
TGTTAATTATAATATGCATCACAAAAGAAAGTTTTTTATGACTTATATCATATGAACCACTTTTTTGAAAAAAGAAAATATAATATATATATATATATATATAAATAAATAACTTGATACACCAAGTACAAAATAAAATTAAATTAGGTAGGATGACACTTACCTTCTATCATTATATATACACTAGAGTATTTTCACGATTTTCTCGCATCTTCAGTTGTTGATACAATCTTTTTATTGTTCACGTAAAATTACATGTTATAAATACACACCATTAACAAAATAAACTCTTGATAAATACAATAAAACAGAATTTGCTAAAACTTTAGATATAAACTTTAAAATCAAAACTAAAAGTTAAAAATTGCAATTAACAGATTTACTGACAATCATAAATGATTGACAATTCATTCAGTTTTGTTCTTAATTTTACTTAGTCAATTTTCAGTTTATTAATTTTTTTGTAGAGTTCAGTATGTTTTATTCAGTACAAAATTAGTTATAAAGCTCCATCAATATAAATCTAATGTAAAAATCAAAATTTGGTAGCCGTTTCTTAAATTGTTACTTAACATTGTAGATTTCCATCAATTTTTTTTATCTTTGAGAAGTTTTTTTAATACAATCTAAATTTAATTTTTAATAAAAATGTTAATAATATAACTCAAGAATAACAATTCATATTCAATCATTGAATATGGCTAATGGTCGGTCACAAAGGCAGTTAAATATTGGCATAAGATATTAAAAATTTTGTAAATAATTAGGTTTGTTTTGTTAAAAAAATTAAGTAGCAAGTAAATTAATTTTCTTGTAAATAGTCAAGTTACGTGTTCTGTAAGTATTCTTTAATGTATATGGATATTTTTATCAGCTTTAGAATTTTTTATTTTTAAAATTTTATTTTTCCTCTAGTGTTTATTGTTATTATTATTATTATTATTATTACTTTTTTTGAAAAAATAAATCCATTTAATAGTTATTAACTGTTTTTTTGTGTTGTTATTATTATTATTAGCATTATCACTGACAGTTGGTAGATCTGGTAGATGGTCGGTAAGTCCTGGCACATCGCCAAGAACTGTCACGTGGAAAAATCCACCTTCAAATTCTCCCTCTAGTTCAAGGATTTTAGGTATTTGTGTAAGAATGATAATAATTTTCTTTTTCATTATGATTTCTTATTCATCATGAGCTTTTTTTATGAATAAATTATAAATTAATAATGCACATAACATATCATTAATGTTATTTTTTTATAAATTTTACTTATTTTTTTTTGTTTTGTATTTATTTGGTTTATGTTTTTATAAACTACTCATGAATTTTGTTAAGATTGTTCTAGTTATAAATAAACCGTACAATGATTTAAAATAACTTGCTGTAATTTTATGAGCTCTTTCCGAGTCAGATTTATAATACAAATTTAATGAATCTTTTATTAACATATCATTCATACATATTAATGCATTTTGTTTTTGCAAATTTCATTTACCAAGATAGAATTAACATAGGATACACATTTCACTCATACGAGTTGCTTCTGATGGGGAATCCATGTTGGTCAATCGCATAATAAAAACTGACCGTGCATTCAAATATGAGAGTCATCCAGAAAGTAAAGAACATTTGGTTTGTTAGTAACAAATTTAGAACTAGTAAAAAGGTGTACATAATCAAATATGGATGTACACCCCCAAGTGTTGAAGTGAGGCATTATCTGCAGCCAGATACTTTTAACTAGTACATCATACTATTGGCACATATGATGTGCTAGTGGTCAATGGCAGCTTTTCATAACTTCATCATCATTTCCAAACTGACTGACACCCAAAGTTTCTTTTAATTTAAGATATAAATTAAAATCTCTGAGGACCAGATAAAGGCTGTAAGAAGAGTGTTTGGAATTTTCCTAGCCAATTTTTTGAAGCAGTACATGCATTTTTACAGCTGCTCTTATGAAAGCAAATAATCCCACTTTACAATGGGCTGGGTTGATTAATTTGTACTGCATAAAAAAAACTGGTTAAGTGTTTTACAGTAACCCTGGGAATTCATTGTTGGTAAGAGATTTGCGTCTAAATTTCAATTTCTCTTCTATTTTTCATCCCAAAATTATGAATCAGAAATATTTATTTTAACAACTAAAAACTATATTTTTATTATGAGCGAATTGGTATGAAAACCAGTTTGTATCAAACTTGTCCCAGAAAATGTTTGCCATTACGTCCATACATTCATACTTTTCTTGACTTTATTTAGTTAAAAAGGAGTACAAAATTTGTTGCAGTTTCGTTGATAAAATAGTCACATTACCGATCCATCTTTTTTTCACTAGTTACAATATAATTAAGAAATTTATATCATTTATATAGACTGAGAAATGTTAAAATTCTGTCATTTTTTCTAAACTTCTTTAGACAATTGTTAAAAATAACATGCTGTTGAACATCAACATCATACAAGAGAGATTTGAAATATTAGAGATTCATCATTATTGTGTGTTTCTTTATGCATCTCTCCTTAAGAACTCCAGTAAATTTTTGCTTCTATTTTTCAGTGATATAGGGTCATTCAGAATGACCTTTATTGTAAATGTCCAGTTGTTCTTTATTGAATACGACGCACAATTATATACAGATTTCTGCAGAATGAAGGTTCCTCATATATTTTTTTTGTCTTCAGTCATTTGACTGGTTTGATGCAGCTCTCCAAGATTTCCTATCTAGTGCCTGTCATTTCATTTCAGTATACTCCTACATCCTACATCCCTAACAATTTGTTTTACTTATTCCAAATGTTGCCTGCCTGCACAATTTTTCCCATGTACCTGTCTCTCCAATATCAAAGTCACCATTCCAGGATGACTTAATATGCGACTTATAAGTCTGTCTTTTTTTTTAACTATATTTTTCCAAATGTTTCTTTCTTCATCAATTTGCCACAACGCCTCTTCATTTGTCACTTTATTTACCCATCTGATTTTTAAAATTCTCCTATAGCATCACATTTCAAAAGCTTCTAATCTTTTCTTCTCAGGTACTCCGATCGTCAAAAGTTTCACTTCCATATAAAGCTATGCTCGAAACTTATACTTTAAAAAATGTTTTCCTGACATTTAAATTAATTTTTGATGTAAGCAAATTGTATTTCTGACTGAAAGCTCATTTCACCTGTGCTATTCGGCATTTCATATCGCTCCTGCTTCGTCCATCTTAAGGTAATTCTACTTCCCAAATAACAGAATTTTTCTACCTCCATAATCTTTCTTATCCTATTTTTGTATTCAGCGGTCCATCTACATTATTTCTACTACATTTCATTACTTTCGTTTTGTTTTTTTTTTATTTTTGTGCGGTAGTTCTTGCGTAGGACTTCATTCTCACGTTTAAACACTGAATTACATTTATGATTTCACATTTACAAATTATTCTATTTTCCATACAATTTTTTTTTATTGAACACTAATGGTAATAATATATTTGTCACTCGTGCAACTTGAATCCCAGTGCTAATACAATAGGGAAATAACTAAATTCGCAAAGTTTAAGTTTAAGTTGCATAATTTACTGTGTAAGCAGTATATGTGCCTTATTTTCTGGTTGGCTCTTGTATACTGCAGATTAATATATAATATTAACATAGCTTATAATAATAGTATTATTATTGTTTAGGTAAGGTGATAAAAATAACAGGTTAATTCTGCTATTGACAAATTATTCATGTGTAATGATATTATAGGCTTATAATTAAAAAAATTTCATGTTTTTTTGTTTTAATATTAATATTGCGTTAGTTACTTTTTTTTATTAATATAACATGGAGAACAGTTGATACGTACGTTTTATAAAAAAATTTTTCGCGTTTAAAGAATAAAAAATCTTATATAATAGAATGTAATTTAATAAAATTATCAATAATTATAATCGTTTATTTATTTTATATTTATCTTCAACTTGGCACTGACATGAGACTGGAGTTGGATTTTATGTCTCATTTAGAACTGTCAGTCAGGTCTTTATTAACTTTTACATGATCATTATGACGAAAGGTTTTATTCATTATTATGAAATTTTTAATTAAAGTATTTAAAAAAAAGTATGTAAGATTAATTTTTCCCTTTTTTTAATATGTAATTATTAATGTTCGTTTAGAAAAAAATGTAATAACAAAAAATAATTGGAAGTGTATAAACATTGATGAACTATGGTATAAGGTATAATATAATAATGATAATATAAATCTTTTCTAAGAACGTTATATCCTTGTACTTATTTTTAATCAGTTAGTTTATAACTATTTACTTCGGTATTGATTTTTTTTAAATTCGATTGTACAGTTTTAAAAAAGGTTCCTTATAAAACAGATATGTAACTAATTAATTTTGGAAGAAGTTTAGAAATAATTTAGATTGTCTGAAGATAGTACCAGTAATTTTTTCAGTTGATTGAAATGGTGACAACCGTATAATAGTGATAACGGTAGTGGATATAGAAACATTAAATATATATATATTGAATGGAAGAGATAGATCGATTTGGTTCTTCTGTTTGTTGTGAGATAATGTTATATTGTACAACATAGCTAGGAAACGAGCGATAAATGTCTAAAAAAAAATTGGAGTTTGAAATGTTATGTGTAGCGGAAGTTTTTGAAAAGACATCTTGAGTTTTTTTTTATATTTAAAAGAAAAAACATATATTTTTATAAAAACTGATTAAAGAAATTCTGTGTGAAAAAAAATGTTTTAGACCAAAATTATTATTTCATTCTGGAAGAAAAAGATGTGGCCATACTCTTACATTCAATTCGATTAATGTTTTTAATTTTAATTTTTACTCTTTTTTTAACATTGATTAGGAACACTTATGATTTTAGTAAATGCAATGAAGAAATCAATTTTTTCCGATCTTTTAATTTTTTTATTTAATATAATTTTAATAAATTATTTCAAACTTGAAATAGTAGTAAATAATAATCAAATTGTTCAAAATTATTTTACATTAATGCAGTGTTTCCCAAACTATTACGACTTTTGTAATCTACTGGTTATATAATTAAAATTGTAATTGATCTTGATATATAAAAAGATGATATTGAAAAAAGTTCATCAAATCGAAAATAATTCTGCAACTTTATTTCTTTCTTGAACAAAACTTTTGTCTGAAGGATTTTTTTACTAAAATATAAGTATACTGTTTTAATTACTAATGTAGAAACATCTTGTACAAAATTAAAATTTGAACCTTTTGTTTCAAATGGATATATTTTCATTAACCGTTTAGCCCATCAAGCAATATGCAGGTTGCAGCTATCTTGTACTTTCCAAAGAGATTGGTGATTATAGAGAGCAGGACAGGTGTTTGTAATTTACATAATATTATTTAATTTACGAATATTTTTACTAGAAAATATTCTGCAGTGTTATATTAGAGATTGTACATAATATTATGTAATTTTGCAAAAAATGAAATGTACATAAATATATATACATTTTTTAATGATTACATGGACAACAGATTTACTTAATTACGTTTATGCTTTTTAAATAATATATTTTTTTGTTTCTGTTTTGGTTTATTTGATTTGGTTTTGCCACTTATTAATTTGTTAGTATTTAGTTTGCATAAATTCAACTTAGATATGTATATAATATATTTAAGCGGCTTTTATTTTAGTTTCACATATTCAGCTGTACATATAATTTTTTTTGTAATTTTTTTTACTCGTAATAGTATTGAATGTAGATCAACCGAGATATGTCTACTGTAAAGATGTAATCATGTTGTTAAGAAAGAATGATGTGCCAAAAAACATTATTTAATCGTTAAAAGACATCCTTCATCATCAAAAATGTAAAAATATATTAATATAATGTGAGAGCTCCAAATGGTGTACATTATTGGAAACAAAAAGTATGTCAACCATTTGAAAAAAAAGTCCATAAAAAGCACATAGTAAAGAAGGGAAAATCTGAGAATAAACATTTTTTTACAATTCTAGTAATTGACACTACAACCTTTGTCATCGTACTGTACTCTGCAAGTAAATAAAGTAATTAATTAGCTAAATGAAGATATTAGCTCTAAAAATTCATGCGCAATGTGAAATATGTTTAGTCGCATTAAATTACTTTTGCTTTCCTTACAGATATCAACTATAGTTATTTAAATTCAGAATTTGTATATAAAATTCAAGTATACTCATATTTATTTTGCAGTCTATCAGTTGTTCTAATCTGAAGTAACATAAATTTAAAAACAGAATAATAAAATTACATTGCGCACTTTCAGCCTGACAAAGAAAAATGAAAATATAAATTAATAAAAAAAATGTTTAATTAATTTTATTTTATAAATAATTTAAACTCAGATAAATCTGAAATTGGATTTTACTGCATATTTTTGCCACCAGACAAGAGTTTTTTTTAATAAAAAATTAATCATTGTCCCATATTAAAATAAAGTTTACCTTTTTTTCTGTTTGTGTAACTCTAATTATGAAATGTTTGACTGGTTTCAAACATGACCAACACAGTCATTAATGTACTATTGGCAGTCTTCATTATATTATTCACAAACTCCTCTCACTACATTATTTTCATGTGAAGTACTGGATGAAAAACTTTAAACTTCTCTACGCTCTTCCACTTACAGATTTCTATCGATGTTAATGAATCGATTTCCTCTCGACTTGTAAGTAGGTTATCAAATAACATACTGCATTGACATACATTGATATCATTTACTACATTTACATTAGAAATCATACTAATTTAATAAATTATGAAAAATTTTAAATGAATGCAGAATATATTTAGTTGTATTATACATAAAATTGATGGGTACAAATATGATTGAATAAACAAAATTAACTCTGATAAGTTCATTTGGTAGAAGCCACAATTCTTTGTCTTCTTTAGATAAAGAGTGAAGTGTATCGTGAAATAAATAAGAATATAAAAACATAAGAACATAATTCATGAAGAAGAAAATATAATCTGTTCATTTTTACAATAGAGTATTTGTCATTTTGTGACATGTCAAAATTAAACACAAATTACTTTGGCCAAATTGTTTTTCTAGCTATTGTTAAGAGTGACCGCTCTCTGGAGCAGTTTGTAGATAGAAGGTTCATCGCATTAGTTACCTACATAAAATCGAATTCCTCCGTTTCAGTTAGTTTTTAAGTTTCTGTAGGTTTTGGTTAACTCACTATTTAACAACTTTTAGTCGATACATATTTTTAATAAATAATAGTTACAACACAATTAAATGTAACATCAACAGCAAAATAATAGCTGATTAGAAGAAAAAGTAATTACATGACATACCTAATTGGTCCCTCATCATATAATTTTTCTTGTTGTTCATTTTTCTCTTGTTTTATCATGAATTCAACCTCACCTTCACACTGGATCGTTAATCCCTTTGATTCATTTTACATCACTCCAAAACTTTCTTCCCCAAATAACCTCACTGACTACAAAATATCTGTCTTTCTTTGTTTTGGAAAGATCCTAAATTGAGGCTGTTGTAGTCATTGGATTGATTACATCTAACAAACAGTTAAAATAAAAAAGATATACACTAAATGTAATGAATCCATTCAGCTTATCATATGTGTATTGGCAAAACATTTAACCTGTCCTGTACTCCTATATATTTAGCATAATGGATACATGAAAAACTATTTAGCGAATCTTTATTGTATATTCTGCCATTTATCTGTATACTATGTATTGTATGTATATTATATATATATTATTATATTATATTATATATATATATATATATGTTAGAACTAAAATAAGTAATTACTTTAGCCAGATGCTCAGATTAGACAGACGTTCACATATTCTTCTACATTGCTATTTATACTGCATTATAATTTATATTTTAATAGAATAAAAATTGAGAAAACAAAAACAAGAATGTTTGAAGTTGACTTGATTATTTTCATGGTTTTTTTTTATATAGTATAATATATTTTTTATTGTACTCTACCACAGTTAGACTATGAAGTGGAACTTTGAGAAAGATTTACCATGAAATACTATTTTTTTCTTTAGAAAGTTGCCTGTTTATAATTTAATTTAATATATTAGAATTGATCAGTATACTAGAATTTTGTTCCATGGCAGTTTTTTTTTTGTAATTCATTGTAGTAGTACTAAATTTTATCAAGTCAATTAACAACTTAGAAACATACATAAAAACTGACTGCATTTTTTTGTTTAAATTCTAGGAAACTTAGGAATTAAGCTTAAATATATATTTAATGAAGACTAAGTAAATGAAATGGTTTTCTTCATGGATCTCTTTCAAGCTGTGTAAAAAAATATATTACATACCTTACCCAAAACCGAAGCCTCAAGTAATTTGTTGCAATTCAGAAAGACCGTTTTCCATTATATTTTTATCCATTGTATATGTGCTTCATTTCTTTTCTTTTTTGTCATTTTTGGCACTTGAAATGTAGTTTTTAGTTATTGGTTTCTTATATTCATACCAATATCCAAGATGCTATTTTCTAAAATTTTCCAGGTGTTGAGGAACCATTAGATTGCAATGTGCTTTTCTCTCTTACTCAGGATTCTCTTATTAGTTATACTATTTAATATTTTTAACTCTGTTATTTTTATGTAAATATTCACATTTTATATTTTGCTCTTGTAACTTCATTTATATTTTCTTTTATTTTAGTCCATTTCTGACTTTTTACGTGGAAATTTACCTTTAAACAATATATGCTTTTTATGAAAAATTTTGCATCTCTTTTCATGCAGATGGCCAGTTGATTTATTATAATCTTTATCATCTCTTATAAATACCCTTGTTTTAATTTTTTTGTATATTTTTATTACAGTGAAATATATATTTGTTGTAATAAATGAATTATGCAGTACAAAACAGTATAAGATTTATTACTTAGTCTTAATTGAGTCGATTGAAAACTTACAAATATATAAAACTGTATTACACTAATTATACGTGATACATATAGGTTTGGAAATAACTTTTATTTTCACCACAAAATATCAACTACAGCCTTTATACACATCTCATAAGTTTCTGATTTTTAAATGTTTTGATTGCTTTTCAATTTAGTTAATCTGTTTCATTGTTATCAAATTAACTAATTCAAAACAGTTACTATCAGTAATTCTTCATTTAAACATTCATAATGTCAATTTCTGGCATTCTCCGGTGTTTTTTTATGCCCATTCCCAGTTTTCTACATTTACTCAGAGAATTACATTAATACTTTAGCATTCAGACTTTCCTGTCTTATTTCCTTTATTACCAAAAAATACTTTTCAGTAATTTTTTTAAAATTTTTATTAATTTTTTCATACTTGTTTGTTTCTGTTAATACATTTTAAATTATTACTATTAATAAAAAATAAAATAAATTTGAATTTGATAAATTTGAAAACAAGATAAAACTTATTTATCAAAAAAATCATTTGATTTTATCAAACGATTAATTTTTGAAATATAGAACAGTTTTAGATAGACTAAACACTTTAATTTAATGTGAAGTTGTAACAGCTTTGCTTGATAATAAGTCAACTTTAAATGCTGGAGAAAATTCATACCATTCAATGTGGTTATTATGATAAAATCGACCAAAGATTTAAAAAAAGTAATTTATTACACCTTATTTAGAACTACTAATAAAACAACGCATACATTCTCAGATATAAGACTGCTTATATAAGCAGTCAAAACAAGGTTAATTTAATCTCGCTCAAAAACATTTTGTGAAGTAACTTTAACAAATGCTACGCAGAACAAACAGTGTACAGCTTTTCACACTATTTAAATGACATATAAAATTACTTCTCTGTACCACAAAATCCACCTTCATAAATCATTATATCGAAATAAGTTATACATCAACAACAAAACAAAAATCTTCCCATAGGTCCTAAAGAACAGATTAATCACACTTAAGCGACTCAAAATATACAGACATATAAAAAAAATTCTAAATGAATTAACTCAGTTTAAATCAAATACAATGTTTGAACATGTTACGAACAACAAACATATTTTAAAACTAACATAAAACACCATGCCAAATTTAATGGTAAGATTATATTCAAATCTCAGCAGCAGTCTTTAAAGAACCTTGATTTAAAGCAAACATCAGCTCTCAAACTCGTTTAAAGTTTTCACAAACTTTTAACTTGAAATGTACTGAAGTAATTTTTTTTTCATAGTAAAAATTAGCACAGATATCAAAATTAAAAAAAAATCATAATGCAGTGAAGGTATTTAATAATATACTGAAAAATTTCTTTCTCACAAAAAGCATGTTTTACTATTAAAAAAATATTACTCGCTTTTGGCTGATTTTCTATAAGTTTACACAAATTTTATTTTTAATCTAAAACTACCTCATGAAAAATTAAAAAAAAAAATATTGAAGTTAAAATTGTTTTAAAAGATCCTTATTAATAATTAATTATATAAAATTTTTCTAGAAACAAAATCTACAAACGAAGAGAATAAATTTCACTTTTATAAATAACATAGTACATATATATTATAAAGTAACATATTAAGGTAGATCAGTTTCATTTAATCTTATTGTTTTGTTTTTGATTTAAAATTATAGAAGTTGTGTGAAATTGCAAAGGCTTTAGAACAGTCAAAAGATATTTTTATTTTCTACTTTAAAATGTTATAATTCATTATTGGCATGTTAATTACTTATGTTACTTTGCTTTAAAAAGGTTCGATTTTACTTTATTTTATTTATTTTTTTTTTAGTTAAATTAATCTTTGAGTATGTAGTGTGTACTAAATTTCATGCCAAACCTCAGGAAATGGTTTTAACTACCAATTTGAAGAAAAGGTTCCAGTGGAGGTACATAAAAAAAAACAAAACAAAAACAGCTTATTTCAATCTGTAATTTTTTTTATAAGTTCTCATCTAAATGTGAACTCCAAATTTAAAAAATGCGTTCTGCACATAACCTTTAAACAGTATACTTAAAAAAATGTATTTGTATTTTTGGAATTTCAGTTTCAGTTGTTTCATTTATAAGATTACAACAGGTATCTATTGATTAAAAAAAAAAAATCTTAGTTATCACGTGATCTCATAATAAATGAGATTTTCTTCAGTTTTATGTATAGAATCACGTGTCAGGTGTCACATGATTTTTGTAAATGCTTATATATTGCTTTTTTCAAACATTTCTTTTATTCCATCAAATATTTAGTAAATATTCAAATAAATATATAAGAATCCGATACGGTCAAAAATAGTAAAAACATATATCAAATATTTTTTTTATATTATAACTGTTATATATTTTTTATATGCCAGTTAATATATTTTCCTGTCCTTTATAATCCTCTTTATCAGATCATTTCTATTAAACCGATCGAACCACTATGCTCATATTAAGCAGCATGTTACTAAGTACATAATTTTTCTTTTATCAGTAAATTAAATATTTTACAACATATCTATTTCTTCATTCTTTCATCTGCCTAATAAAGCTATTAACCTGTTAATAAATTAAAATTATTATTATTACTTTAGCTAAATTATTATTTGAGGCATTTAACGCATTGATTACAGTTTTCTTTACTTCATTAATTTTTTGTTTTGTAAGGTTTTAATTATTTCATGATCAGATTAACCGATTAAATTTCTGCCTTAATAATCCTATGTCTTTATAAACAACCGCATCTTAATTTTATCTTATTAATTATTTTTGACAGGAAGTATTAAGAAAAATTTTGAGTGAAATGGATATTATTAAATTTTCAATCTGATGAAAGCACAATACTGATGCATATTTTTAACAGTATATTGCGGTAATCGACAACATAATGTGCAATGTAAATGTGCTGAATGAATGTTGCTTTTACTGACGATCTATTGAACTAATTTGTTAAATATTTCAGCTTCAGCAAGTGCATTTTATCATTAGTTCACACACTTTTTATTTTTGATTTTATTTCCGAAAACATTTCAGATACATTCAAGACTTATTAGTTTATAAGAGTTACAGTTTACCATCATGTTCAGGACCATCTAAATGTGTTAATTAATCATTTATTATACATTAATTAGCAATTTAAATTTTTTCATTTACTATAAAAAATAGTACCACCTAACTAAATAAATATTCCAATAACAAAACAAATCACTATTTTGTTCTAGATTTAAGTATTTCATGTGATAACACTTTCTTCCGGCAACGTTCTTAACTTTTGATGAGAGGCAAGAAATAAATGTTACTTTTTAATAACAAAAAATTTTTGGAAAACCCCTTTCCATTACAAAAAAATTAATTTACCTCACGCTAATTATAGTCACAAGCTGCAGCAGTTTGTTTAGGTGCTGCATCAGTCCTCCAAATTTAATCAAATTAATCATTAGAAGAATACAACAGGAAAAAGTATATCCTCAGTCACCAAAGTCAATGTAAGAATGGCTTACTTCTAATGTGTCCAAAAACCCATGAAAAGAGAAAAACAAAAACTTTGACTTGTATTTCTTGAGTGTAATGTAAAATATGAAATGAATGAAAGGTATTACCAATGAGGAGACTAAAAGAAATGAGATGGTAAAGAATGACGATAAAGAAGAAAACACATTGGTCGGATAATTTAGCTATGTAGGAATCATCTGTAGAGGAGAATTATACAGTAAAAAGCGGAAGGTCTTTAACATTTACAGACATCAAAGAAGGATGAAACTATAAAACAAAACTAAAGGAACAGACATTTCTTTAAGAAATATGGAAAATACCCAGTTCTGATAGCTTATCATAAGTCAGATTTATAGATAAAGTACTACACATAATACTATATCAGTGCATGTGTAGTAATGTAGCATTTTATTATTTTATCGCATGATGTTTTTGTTTGTATTTTAATTTGCATTTGATGTGAATCGCTTGTGTGGTGTGTGGTGTGTTCAATAAATGTAGCTGCAGCAGCCAGCGATCTCCAATCACCGCGTGAACCACCTTCTGGTGAAACGGATGCAGTGTATCAGGTACTGAGAACAGCCGGTGAGATGTCATCTGTTAATCGTCCTGACCGTGATTATCCTGATCGAGCAGATCGTGAACGAGATAGAGATGGTGGTATCAATAGAAGCGTATCTATTCGTGGCGGCCCAGAACCTCCTGTTCAGCCATGTAATTCTGGTCGTCGTATTCAACAACCATCCTTGATGTTAAGAGGCCCTACTTCCTTATCTGTTGGACCTCCGCCTAGTGCATCAAGCTCAGGTATGACAATATGCAAATTATATTATCAAATCCCAAAAAAATTAGTATTCTCTTTTTTTACAAATACTATTTTACATTTTTGTCTTTTTTTTTTACTTTACATTACATTCATTTATCTTATTCAAATTACTATTAAAATATGTTTATCTTTTGTTAATCTATCTATTTTGTGTTATAATATAGAGAAATGCTCTTGGCTAGTGGGTTCTTGAATAGTGAATTAGTCTATGGTGTCAGTTGTTTACAGATTTACTCAAAATATTACCGTACTTTCTGAGATTATGAAGAAAGTAGAAATATGGTAATATTTCTATTTTTCCTCCTCCTTCCTAGTAGAAATGTGGTAATGTATTAAAACAAATGGTGTTTCTATAGCGACAACTAATCCCAATCTCCACCTAATAGTTCATTCTACTTAAGATTCTTCTTCCAGAGCACTTCTCTAAATAATAAGAAAATATTTATTAATTACTTTCTCAAAACTTATCTTACAGAGAGCTGTTTTTTACTTTTGGCATTTGTGTATACGGTTAGTTATTTTTCTTTTATTCTTAAAGAATTTCTTAATCGTACCAAGTTTTATAATCTGTTATTAAATAATTTAACTTTTTAATGGATTATAATTAATTATTTTGTAATGTAATCAAGCGTTGAACCTCATATAAGTTTGAAATCTTAGAAAAATGTTATCTATAGAATTTTTAAGTGTTTGTTAATGTTATCATATTAGTTCTTATTTTTGTGTTATTGTTAATGCATGATACGTGTGCAGTTGTATTCAGACATTTTGTTATTGCTAATTTTATGTTAATTGTGAAAATTACTAACTAAAATAGACTAAAAAAATAGTATGTCTAAAATCATAATATTAAGAAGTTATTTAAAAATGTTAAAACTGATGTCGTGTTGTTTTGTTTAGCTTTAATAAGTTACTATTTTTACTTCCATATTCTTCTGGCTAATTAATAATTCTTAATCATAGCTAGCTATCTATACATTAATTTTTGTCTTGCAAATATTTAACAATCTGTATGAAGTGCATCATTTTGAGATAAAAAGGAGTGGACTATTTGTCTCTGTAATCTTAGTCTAAATAAATATTTTATTCAGATTATTATACTTCGACGATACCAATAATATTGAGGTTTGATTAACCGTTAATTACAATTCAGAAATTACATTGAAATGTTACTAGATAATGAAAGATAGAAATTTACATATAACTAGGTTTACAGTATAATTGAATAAAGCATTATTATATTTAACGATGTAAATCAATGACCTCAAATCATGCTGAATCAGCGGCTTAGTATCATCTTTGCCTTAGGAAGAGTTTAAATTCAAATCCAGGTGAGGCTTGGCATTTTTATATACTACAAAATTCTCTTCTCGCCATTTCAAAAACAAGAAGAGGGTAGAAAGAACAACAGTGCTGCAAGATAATTCACTGAGGAAAGAGCTAAAATTAGCTTCAAAAGATGTTTGAACAACAGAAAGAACCATTAATTTGGAAGTGAATAATTTTATAGTTTATAATTTTAAAGTGCTACCATGCTTCATCATGCTGATCGGTTATATTAACTCCTGGTAACTTGTTATATTTTTTACAATATACACAATACCTGCTGGAAGAAATCAGTATAAAAAAAAAGAAAATATTAACTAAGGATTAGTCATTGAAATACATTTTGTAATCCATTATTCAACCAAAAAAAAAAAAAATAAAGAAAGTGAAATGGTAATAATTTTCTTTAAGGTTTTGATAATTATTAACTATACAACAATGAACTGGTTAAATTTTTAAACTGAAAAAATAAATGAATTTCTTCGAACATTAAACATTGTACAGTTAGAATACTCCATTATATGTAAACCATTGTAGCAATGCAAACAGGATTCACCTTCAAACAACAACAACAACACAATGAACACTCAAATAAATTCTGTAGGAGCATGGAGTCGGTATTTGCCAACCATTTCATAGATGCAAATCATAGATTCACAAACATTAGCAAAATACATAACAAAAATATTCTATATTAATATTCTACACACAGATGCATGTCGACCATAAAGTATTTAACAACTATAAAATATGTATACAAGTATAGAATGTGTTTTATTTTAATAAGTCTGATTTGGTTTTTCGTAAAAACTGATGGTTTTACGTAATTTTTTTCAATAAAATTGAGTATTTAAACATACATTCTGGTAAATTTATGAGAATTAATATAATTGCTTCTTGTTTAACGCATTGATTTAAAACAATTTTTTTATTGTTTCACCTCAATGAAAGGTGGTCATAGTGGTTGCATAATTTTAATTTTTATCACTAATTAGAGTTAAGTTCAATCTCTACACAAATTTTAGGAAAAGTAAACATTATTATTGTTTAGACTGACCCATGTTCAGAAAGATTTTTATTTGTAAAATAAAAAATGGCATTTTTTATAATAGTTTTATTTCTTGTAGTATTTTTCTTCCTGAATCATAAATTGTATAAATCACTTTCCCTTGTATTTAGACATACTTTTTTTTTTAATTTTAATACTTAACGTTTTCCTTTGCATGATTATTACTTTACCGAAATGTTACTTTTCTTTTTCTATTTTCATTCTTTTACGCATGCATGGCTTTCTTTTTTAAATTAACAATATTTCATTGTCTTACAATGTACTTTCAAATCTGTTGTCGATGAATATTTATCTTGTTTCTTATTTCATTTATGTGATATTTTTAATAGGATTTACTCTTATATTTATTAAAATTTTACACTTACAGTATATTCATTTGTGAAATTTCTTTTTCAGCTATTTTCATCATCAGTACCTTTTATATTTTTTTGATAAATTTTCTCTACTTAATCGGAAAATATTTATTTTAGGAGAATATACTTACTTATAAGATAATGGTATTACAGCTTTCTAACTTTGTAATTTTTCTAAGAAATGTTCAAGTGTAGCATAAGTAATCGCACTGTCGCTTACTAGCACAGGACTGTACCTGTATTTATTTTTGTATGCCTCATGCCATGACACCAAAATGATTAAATTCAATCTCAGTTAAGTCATCAGTTGTATTTCTTACAATAGTTTTCATTACGTTCAACATTTTTTGTTTCATGGAAATTGGAGTAACAGTGAATAAAGAAGATGGCTCCATTGTATTGAATACTACATGATTACATTTATCAAATGTATTATTATATTTCGATGATTGTTTACTAATTATATGTTTATTACTAATTTGCTGTATGCTGTTTTTTTAAGTACAGGGTGTTTCGTAATATTCTTAGGAGTTACAAAAAATTCAGTACAAAAATAGTATTTCACTTACGTAAATGAAAGTTGTACGAGGTGATGCAGGGACTCAAACGGTTTTTGTTAAAAATCTATAAATGTTCAATATGTGCTCCTCTGGTGACACGGCACACATCAACATGAAAGTCTAGCTCTTGCCACACTCGTTCTAACATGTCATTTTCGATAGAGTTGATCGCATCGATTATGCGATCCTTTAGCTCAGCGATAACGTGCGGCATCGGTAGGATAAACACCTTATCTTTCACATAACCCCAGAGAAAGAAATCACATGGCGTGAGGTCTGGTGATCTTGGTGGCCACAGCGTAATGTGTTGATCTTCTTCAGACGCACGTCCTATCCAGCACCGAGGTAATGTTGTGTTAAGGTACTGTCGAACCTCGTTATGAAAACAGGCAGGACAACCATCTTGCTGGAAAATGAAGTCGTTAAGTAGCTGAGGCATAAGGCATAATTGTAACATATCCAGGTATATCATGCCGGTTACTGTCGTTTCCATAAAAACGAACGGCCCATACACTGCCTCACGAGAGATCGCACGAAAAAACCATTTACTTTCGAAAAATCCGGAATGCGTTCCACATAAGCGTGTGGGTTTTCAGTTCCCCAAACTCGCACGTTATGACGGTTTACTGCAAACAAAAATCGAGCCTAAGTGTTTTATCTCCATCAGAAAGACGCTGGATTAATTGAGGATGGTATGGTTTGCGTAATAAACGTTTACGGAGAACTCTCCACACTGTTGTTTTCGGCACTGTTGTTTTCGGAATTCCTAATTCTCTGCTTGCAGTCGCAGTCGATTTTGACATGCTGCGAATGAAAATTGCACGTTCAACATTGACTTCTGAGGTTGATGGACGACCGGTTGATTTTCACTTGCACAAGCAACCGGTTCCACTGAATTGTTTATACCGTGCACGAATTGAATTGTCACTTGGGTGGCTCCTTATGAAATTTCAAACGAAACCCAGGTTGCACAGAAATTACTGACTTTGACAAGTGAAATTCTAACACACAAAACGACTTCTCGCTTCCCGTGGCAGCCATTTTCTCTACTGTCGACGCCTAGTGAGCAAATGGTTTAATAACTGCCTAGTATATGTGGAAAAAACTGTTTTAAGTACTCTTTCGTACAGTACTTGTTTTATTCTTATGAGTGAATTAGTTTTTTGTTAATGAATTTTCAAAACTCCGAAGAACATTATGAAACGTCCTGTATTATGGCCCCAAATAGAATATTAAGAAAAGATATTTTAATTAATATATTTAACATTAAAAATGAAAAATAGACGTCTTATTAAACACAACAACCTGTAGTATTTTATGAGATCATCAATCGGTGAAAAAATCCACTTACTGTTATAAAGTAGTGTAAGTTTCAGTCGGTTAAATTTGAAACATTCCATAAAAAAACATACACAGTAATATCTTCATTTTTTACCAATTTCAATTAATGGAAAAGGTTCTTAATTTACCTGTATGTTTTTTATTATTATGTTTAAGCTTTACTGTTCAACCAGACTGATTTTGATGACTTTTTTTATTATATAGATAGTTCAGGAAAGTTTTATACACATGCAGAATTTTTTTAAACAGAAAAGTATTATCTATATAGATAATCTGAAGACATCCCTTTTTTGACATTACCATTGCTTAGTACATCATATGATATAATTCTGATATACATTTACATTACTTTTTCAAGTAAAAATATAAGAAAATTAATGTAAGAAATAATTCATATTCCTGCAATTCAGAGTTCCTTCACAATTAGTAGCAATCATTTTTACATAGTTTTTCTGCATTCTTTATAAAGTATTTTATAAAGATCCTGTAAAAAAGAATTACTTTCCTATTTGAAATTCAGTTCTCTGCACTCTTTTTTATCCTTTCTATATTTTTATGAACGTTTGTTGTAATTAGTTTTTTCACGTCAGCTGTATTTTTGTAGGCTTATCAAAACAAATTGAAAAAAAAAATATATTTGGTTTTCCAATTTTTGTTTAAATTTCAATTTTTTGAAGTCACAGCCAATTTATGATTACTAGATTGCTAATAGTTGTTTGTTGATAATTCATTTCAAATTGCCAAAATTAAAGAAGAATTGATAAAATTATTAATTTTTTTTTACAATTTATTTTTTGATTCAGTTTTTATTTTTTACAAAAATTTATTTTATAGCATATATAAAATACTGAAAAAAACTGTATTCAGTTAAAAATATAAATTTATGCTAAAAGGATAAGTATTTGACCACCATCAACTATTTAAAATTGGAATCATAAAAAAAGGAATTAGTGTAATAATGCTCTCTACAACATAGACTTTATTACGCATATCATAGCATCTTCATTTAAAGTCAAAACTGGTAAAAAACAAACACCTAATATTTTATTATGAGATTATAAATTTGGCTGATAATATACTGTTAAAACAGAAGTACTCATAACACTTGAAGAAAAATGATTTTAGTAATTGTTAGTTTTATTAATAAGCTAATAATGTTTGTTTCTTAATAAATGTCGTTTTTCCCCTGATGTGTCTATATTTTTTTTATTTACTTCAGTAAAGCATCTTTATGTTCTTAACTGTTTAACCGTTAAGAAAAAGAAACAAAGTGAATACATCCTTCAAAATGCTAATTTTTTATTATTTTTAATACTTTTTATTAAAGGTTTTATAGTTTTATAGTAGATTTTTTATAGTCAGAATTAACCGAAAAAAAAGAAGATATTAACGTTAAATTTTGGAATTTTTAAGAATAATAGGGAATAAATACAATTAGAAGAAAACACCTTTTGTTAATACAAAAATTAAAAGGTAAAAGAAAAATATATTTCAAAAGAAGTTCTGAAATTAATGAAAAAATTTGTTTGTTAAAAATTATAAAAACTTCTGATGAAACTGAATGCATATAAAAAGTTTTTACTTCTTTCATTCTAGAGGAAGGAACAAATTTTAATTATCTCTACAAATATAACTTTTTAATAAAAGTGTAATATTTACTTTCTCTTAGAATTATCTTTATTTTTTTTTCTTTTATTATTATTCAACAAAAATTTACTGAAAAAATAATTGTTTAATATGATATATTTTTACTTTCCTATCTAGCACTACAGCAGAGTTACCTGTAGAAGGGAAAGTATTGTAATCAGTCCAATTTGGGCATATGGGGTTTTCATCAGATCTTGACGTTTTGACACCTAGGAAATCCAAAAAGCCAAAAAAATGGACAGAAATTTTTCAGATGTTAATGTTCATGGACATATGACTGATTTTGACCAAATGCGGTCAGATTACGAATGTTTATGGGGCATTGATACCATTAAATTTTCAACTTAAAAGTTTTGTAGAGCAAGGTCACCCTCAGTATCTCGAGAATTCACCTAAGATCTCATTTTTCTTGGTACATTTTTTAACAATTAAAAAATAATAATGTTTGCAACAAAAAAAATTTGCAAAATCACACCCACACCCCAAAAAATATGCTCTAAACTAGTGACTGAGTCAGTGTACTGCATCAGTAGTACTCCCTGTCACCACAAGGAGCGCTAATGTAGCACTGAAATATTTTAAATTGTGTGTACATGGGTGTAAGCCATGCATCAGACAAAAAGCCGCATGACAGGAAAGTCCTCTACAACTGTGTTGTCAGCATTTTTTTTAAAAAAATAATATTTATTACCGATTTGTTATAATAATTCTTTAAACAAATGAATCTCCAAAAAGTTTTGATAGACAGACCATGCGTTTGTGAAAATCGACAAGGGGTTTTTAAAAAATTGTGTACACTAAAATGTTCCTGATTTAGGTAAATATGAACAAAATTTCTAATTGTAAAATATTTTTTTTTAAAATTAACGATTGATAGTATACTTTAAACATTCATCCCTATTGTAATTGTTTGTTCATCTGAATTCATTAATTAAGGTTTACAAGCATAAACGATATACATTTACTCGTATAAGCAATAAAATTCACTGTGCAAATTTTATTTTTAAGCAATATTTATTAAATGTACCACATAATGAATTAATATAGATTTTATTAAAAGAGTATCATTCATATAATTTTTATTAAAAAAAAAGGAAAGAAAGAAACAGAGCTACAAGTAAAGTCTGAATTGTGAGGCCTTAGTTTACTAAAAAGTAATGACGGAATAATAGGTAAAAATTCACTAATTGTTTTCTTTTTATCTATTTTTCTGTTAAAAGATTGATTTTTCTATTTTTATATTAATTTTACTGACTTCACTATTTTTGATAAAATTTGATTTATTTTTTTTTATTAATGTGTTCAAATTTTAAAAAAAAATTTTACTAAGGTGTTTTTTGAATTATTATTAAGTACTGTTTGGTCATACTGATAAAATTTAAATCAATGAAATTGATGTATATTTATCACTCACTTTATATAAATAATAAAAACCAGGCTTCCATATAAATGATTACCTTTATGTTTCTGTTTTGATAATTTTCTATATAAGTATGTATAAAGTAATGGAAAATGATCACATTAATGTCGGTTTTACTAATGAGTAACAGAATATAATTCTATTTTATAATAATCAGGAAGGACTTCAAACCATAAAGTTTCTCATAATCCCAAAAAAGCTGGCGTTAAAAATACAAAAATATATCCAGTAAACTTTTTTTTTTTAGTTTTCAGTTATCTAAACATTTTAAGAATCCCTGAATAAATTATTACTAATACCATAAGCGCGTGTCCGATTATTTAACTAGAAAAAAACCATTTCAAACTAACTTCTATTAAACATAATTAGCTAGTTCAATTTTAAATACGTATGGTTGATTAATATTTCCAATAAGAACATTTCACTTTCAATTTCTTTGTGTTGAATAAACTATTATTTATTATCAAAATAAAAAAGCTTTAATGATAACAATAAATACTCAAGGAATTCAATATTTTGTAGAGTATTTATTACTGTGTACTTATTTCTAGTTAGGAAAATTTACTATAATAAATTTCTATATTACATATTATAAATATTGTTTTATCTGTCAATGAAGTCTATACATGTAAAAAACTGAAGCAGTTCATGTATGCTTGCATGTCTGTCCTAGGAACACTCTATTCAGTGTAAATTCTTCAATATTTCATTAGGTGTACAATTTATTCCTTCAGATTAAATTACAGGATGTTTGTTGAGTTTTATTCGATTAGCAAATTCATCATTGATTTTGCTTTTTTTTCAACTGCTGAATAGGGGACAAATGTTCTTAAACAAACCTGAAATCAACAAAGTTACTGACTACCACGGGATATCAATGCAATCAAACAAACAGAGCCAGTGCACTCACTCCCTATTGATTCTGCTACTCAAAAGATCAGGTCGACTCGACCAGCAGCTGATCTGATGTATACTTCACAATATACATTACAAATAAATTTCCCTTTGTCCTTTTTCTAATTCTAAAATTATTTAGAAAATTATAATCTAAAAGTAATTTGTTATTTTACAAACATGTATTTCTCCTAAAGTTAACTGCATTCACTGTTTGTTACTCATTCAATTTAAATTACATACATGTTCTTTAACTAAAAAAGAAATTTTTCTTAATGGAGTGTAGCTTTAAAACAAGTTCTCAGTTGCTGGTTACCAAAATATCCTTGATATTTAACATGCTGTCTCGTAAGTTTTGGACAGATGTTTGTTAGAAAATCCATACAAGAACATAGGGTATTTACAGTTACTTTGGTCTTAATGTTTGGATAATTTGGTCAGGAACAAAAAGTTGGCTTCTTAATAGCTATAAAAATATGTACAAATTAATAATGTCTGCAGTAGAATTGGAATAGCGAAATTGTCATTTATTGATAAAAGAATAGGCAAAAATAGTATTTATATAACGTGATTAAGATATTTAATAAATTAACAATTAATCAGAGACATTTAGATATAAAAAGGTCTATTAAAGATTTGATAATAGACCATTAATTTTAAAAGATTCGTATTGTAAATTGCAACTAATTCAGTTATGTTAACACATAATTATACTTCTTTTTTTTTTCTTCATCAAGCCTGTAATTCTTTGCAAAAGCATCTTGTCGTGAAAATATTTATGTTTTCTACTGTTTATTTGTATTTCTTTATCACCACATCTCGTTAAAGATTTGTAATACTATTATTACAATTAAATTTCTGTTATAAAAAGTAGCTATAAATATTGATAAATATACTTATGTGAATCATACTTAATGAACATATATAACTAAGTTCAAGAATACAGTTTGTTTAACTCCATACTTAAATGGCTTCCTAACGATTTTAAGATGCACACAGTTTGCAATACTTCTGAGGAAGTGATTGATTTACAAGCTTTGAAAATATCTCCTTTAGCCGCAATCACAAGTATTTAGAAAGTTATGATTTTTATTATAAAATATTCACATAATCTCTTCATATTTATTTTAAACTAAGCGTTCAAAATGTGCAAATAAGAAAGTTTAACATGATTGTCAAAAAACAAAAGGAAGGTAATTAAAATTATAAATACCTTTACAAAAATTATATAAAACTCATTTGTTGATAATGCTTTTAAAATAATTTTTGAAACATATTTCACTTTACTTGAAACATTTTCGGTAAAAAAAGAAAAAAGTTTATAATGATTTTTGACAACATTCATAATGAATGATCCTTTCTTATGTGATCCATCCATCACTGACAGATGTTATAACAAATTATTTATTTCATGCAAAGTTTTTAATTTTTTTTCTGAATATGTTTTCACATAGGTAAATCATGTATGAATAATTATTATTATTAAAACAGATAACATAATATACTTTTGTTTTTATAAATCTATTTTTTATTTTTTTTTTTTTATTACAAAAATGCTAACATTATTTATTTATATGTTAATAAACAAAACTTACTTTATCTAATGAGTTATAAATAACATCATTGCAACTGTTTGTAAAAATAAAGGGGTTGACACATTTCACAATTAACTCTATAACTCAATCTGCACTACCGATTGAAACAATACAGAAAAGACGTATCTCATAGAATATGCCCTCATTTATACACCTGTCAAAAGATTTTCTGGTTATAAAAAAATACTGAATGTTTGCGTCAAGGTTAATAAAATGAGTGCATACGATGGAATTTTACCGAGAGAAAATTTTATGCACTGGGTGCAACAGATTATTTTGTCTTTTTTTAATGTATATAAATTGAATTTAATTTTATTGGGCTAATTGTATTCATTTATTATTTTGTTTTCTTCTTAACTTACATGATATTTATATATTCTAATAAAAAATTAAATTAATAATTTTATTTAAATAGATTTTGGTGTTGCATCTGCCCTTCCTCCAGCAGAAGTAATTAGAAGACGAAGGTTATTCGGAGGTATTCGAAGTTTTTCAATGTTTGGGAGTCGATCTGCTCATCATGCACATTCTATCTCATTACCTGAAAGTAATATTTACATTGCTTTGCATTGAAATTTCTCTGTTTTATTTGTTTTATTCATATACAATTTTTCTTTTTGTGGTTTTGAATAATTATTTTATCAAATTTCTCTTTATTGGAATGCGATTTTACTTAATTGACAGTTTCTTTACTAGAATTTTATTTTGTGTAATATTCATAATGCAAGAAGCTTTCTGAAATGATGTTTTTGTCTGTAGGAGTAGTTATTGCTATTAGAATATTCATCTTAAGATTACTACATTGTCAACTCTTGTACTCTCAGTTCAAAGCTTAGAATGAAGCAATTCTTTTATAGGAAACGGTAATGCTAAATTCCTTTTATATATATATATATATATATATATATGAATTTGATTTTTTTTTATCCTAACAGTATATAATTATTATTATTAGTACACAGTGCTTTATCAGATGTATTTAAATTTTTTTTTTAATATAAAATCTAAAAAAGAAGGATTTTGTCCTTATCGTGAAATCACTATGTGAAAGAATTTCTAAAAAATAAACAGTAAGTGATATTTTTATTTAATTTATTATATATATATATATATATATATATATATAATATATAAAATATATTAAATGTCTTATTAAAACAAAAGATAAAACTAATCACATAATATTACTAGAGGATAAAACTGAAATAAAAACTTACAATATTGAACAACCCCAGGAAATTGTAAAACATTAGAGAAAAGAACACATCAACTACCCACTATATAAGCATATAACTTAAATGATTTCCCATTTCAATGTACTGCAAATCTTAGCATAACTCATTCGGGGTTTACTTTAGTCCGTATCATTACGGACAGCCAGACAGTAAGCTACATTCCATTAAACACAGTGGTTTTGCAACACATGGATTAACTCAAACAGAAGTGTCAGAGAAAAAAAAGAATGTAAAGTTGGTGTTAAGATCAATCAATATCTAAAGCCACAATGGATAAACTGTTTACTATAAATAATCATAATTCACCGGTTGCAGTTGGTTAATCATTTAATCGCACACTACTGACTTTTATAGAACAAACAGTGGAATCTGTACATATTGGTAATAAATGTGATTTCATATAAATTTGATTCAGAGATTGTTTTAATAATAAAATGTTTTGTTTGTTCTTTTCTAAATTTTTTCCCATGTGCGATGTAAACATTAATTAATAAAATAAAGTTTTTCCGTAGGGGTTGATATTTTTGCGTTTTTCTTTCAGTATATAACTTGGATGGCCAATTGGTGTGTTGTTTACTAACTTGTTGATCACTTGATCATGGATTCTATTTTTAAAATTCTAGCAATTTTTTACATATCTTTTTATTCATGACATCTTTCTAATTAAAATTTTTAAAGTTGTGTCCAAGGTCATAATAATAACATTAATAAATAAAAATAAGTTTAATCTTTTTAGTTTAAGGATTAAAGGAAGTGGAGAAGTTTAAAAATAAATAATTTACAAGTTTATCTTTCCAAAAACTAAGATACTTCTCTCGATCCTGAGTATTTTAAATAACTTCTTTACAGCTTCTTACGTATGGAATCCCATTCCTCTTTCTTCCTTTCTTTTACTTTTCAGTCTATATCCTTTACACACTGAATAAACATGTCTATTTCTACACTGAATAATCTGCTCAAAAAACGATGTTTTCTCTTTTTCTTCTTAAAACCTCATTTTACATTTTGTCCATCCATTTCTTTTCCTTGATTCATCTGTTCAACTGTATTTCAAAACTGTTCAGGAATTTCTTTTTATATTATATTCATCTGCTGTGTTTTTTGATATTAATGATATTAATTTAAAATGTAAATTTTTATACCTCAAAATAACTAAACTTCAAAATAATTTGTCATCTTTGTGGTCATCCTAAATTAGGCAAACTTGTATTAGAGCGTGATCAAAAAGTGATAAATTT
Organism: Lycorma delicatula; assembly: GCF_047948215.1. NCBI lineage: Eukaryota > Metazoa > Arthropoda > Insecta > Hemiptera > Fulgoridae > Lycorma > Lycorma delicatula. The sequence continues at coordinate 74,405,848 of NC_134466.1, read as the reverse complement.
TAATTGTCTGTTAATGTAGTACATCATTGCTGCATGTTTTTGTCTGTTTACATATTTCATAATGTTCAAGTGTATTAAGATGTTGTCTTTTTTGTGTTTGTTTAACATATCAGGTTGTTATCGATCATGACAGATTGTGATTTGTGTATGTAAAATGGTTAGCAAATATTGACTGTTATTGTGAAGCGCTTTAAGTATTTGTATTTATATCCTTGATGCTGTGCCCAGTTTGACAATTATAGAATACTGAGCAGTTGAAAGAGAATAGTTCATGTATTCCAGAACATTGTGATTGTGTTGTGCATGAAATGATGTGTTTTGTTTGTTGTTCTGAAAGTTGCATTATATCAAAATTTTGTTAAATTTGTGGTTTATTTCCTCTGAGTGTTGGTATATGTTTCTAAATGAGATGTATTTTTTGTTTTATTTATTTTTGAATTCTGCAAAAATGTGTATCAATTAGTATGCTGCAGTTATCTATTGTGTGTATGCGTGTGCAAAGTACTCTATGGTGTTGAATTCTTCTGTATGATCTTCAGGTAACATGAGTATGCCTACAAAATGAGAAACTTGTGAAAATTTAGATGGTGTGAGGTGTTGTGAATGTCATTATAGTTGATTTTGCATATATTTTGAAAGTGTTTTTTTTGTCATTTCTGTGAAGCTGGGGCTCAAGAAAATTTATAATTTCGTGTTCCCATTCAGTTGTAATGTTTATCTTGTATTTTGTAAAATTAAATAAAATTTGGTTTGGTTTGCCGTTACAAAAGTCTATATCTTTAAATTATTTTATTCTTATACTGTTACTTCTCATCTAATGGTAGCACCTCTGCTTTTCATCTTGAAGATTATACTTTCAAATCTCAGTTTGGTTTCCAATTAATTCCTCAAAACTAAAAAAAAAATTGGGAGGACTGTAATTGAGCATCAGATTATAGTTACCAAGATGAATAAACTTTAATAAGAAAATAAAGAAGATTAAAACACATGAAAGTTTTTAGTAATTATGTGTGGAATAATTATTAATGCAATAAAGATCCTTCGTTAATTTTTAGAAGAGAAGGTGGACACAATATTTTTTAGTAGATCTATGTTTAGTCTTTCTCATAAATACAGTAAATGGTAATTTCCTTTTTTATTATAGAGCATTAGCATCTTCCTACTAATAAAATAGAATTTATTATTTAATTATAGACATTTTCTTAGAACATTGTAGGGTCACAGACAAATAAACTAGCCTGATCAAAGTCAGTTTCCCTGTAGTTGATAGCCCCTCATTTTGTTCCCTCCCCTTTCCTTATCTTTATTCATTTGTATTTGAATGAGGGCTGTAATAATTGCTAAGCCATCTATTAACTGGTAGGTATCCAACCACCTTTTATCGGTGCTTGATGACATAGTGTATTAAATTTCATACCTCAGGAAATTATAATTCCTTAGATCGAAAAAAAACTATTTTTCCTATAGACAAAAGATTAATTTTATGTTTACTCAGAATAGAAGTAGCACATATTGTTCATTAATGATTTTGTGTTCATCATCTTAAAATATATACACTGAAAAATGTATTATCCTTGAGATTCAAAAAAGTCACTTAAAGAAAGATTCTTATTCATCCATAAAGCTGTATAGAAGAATCCAGCAGACCTTTAAACCATTCTGCCATACCCAGTGCCATAATGAGGGTATGAAACACCTGTGGCAAGTGTTTAACTTGCACCTCCCTGTAACCCAATAATGACAAAAAAAAATTAAAAATTTTAGTGTAACAAGTTAAGTTTTACTAAATGCAATATACTAAATAGTATTAATCTCATCAAAATGACTTGCCTGTGTATACAGAAGTGTATTTATGAAGGTACATGTATGAATAAATAATCTATAACCTAATAAGAACAAAATTTTATTCATATTCAATGATGACAAAATAAATGAAATACAAAACATAGTTATATGTTAAAATAATATAATAAAAACATAAAACAGTTCAGCATATTTTATAAAGTAATTTTTCTCGCTTTTTCATTTGCAAACACATCTATTATATCGTCATAATTTAATGCTTTGGCAACATCTTTTTCAATTGATATTATAGACATGTTTGTTTATCTCTCTTATCCAGTAAAAGAACGAAGGTATGATTTTATAATTTTTAATTTGCTAAACGAACATTTACAGGAAGGTGTTGTTACAGGCAATGTTATGAAAATTCTTAATGCTATATCTACATTTGGATACGTGTTTTGTAAGGGTCGTAAATTTTTTTTGCAAGATTTGAAAAGCATCCATATCCCCTAAATTTCAAAAACTTTCATGGCTTTGATATTTGAAACTCTCAATTTCACATCAAATTCTGGAGCATCTAAATCGTTATTATATTTTAATGCTAGGTCTGTTGCACATCATTTAAGATCATAGAGTGGCATGATTTTTAAAGCGTGTCCATTTAAAAAACTGAAGTCGTTTGCGACCTCTTGCAAAGCAGTAAATCTATCATTGAGTTGTATCAGTATTATATCTAAAACTTCACACATTTCTTTTTTTAGTAATGCACTTTCATTCATGGCAAACAAATCATCAGTAATTTTCTCACCAGGCATATTTTTTACTTTGCCAGTCTTTTATTTTCTATCTCTTTTCTGGAATGTAAGTTTCAATATTTGTTGTTTCGGCTAAAATTTTTGCTGAATTGTTAAGCGAATTGAAAAAATCATTTCAGTAATGTTGAATTTAATTTTTTAAAGCATTTATCATTTTCAACTGTGGTTTTTCTTTCTTTTAAAAATAAAATTTCTTTATTTATTTTTCCTAATATTGTATCCTAAAATATTAATAGTGCAATAAATTTAAATTTTGTTAATAATTATAACAACATTCGAGCATTTGTTACAGAGTCTACTGTAACTTGACTTTGTCTCACACATTTCATTAAGCAGTTCTTTATTAAAGGCATTTGATTTCATAAAACTTTAACCGCGTTAGCTTTCCCGGACCACCTCGTCTCACTTAAACCTTTAAGACGAACAGATAATTTTTCCTTGAAAAGATCCCATCTACTAATAGAATTTACAAAAATATTAAACAATTGTTGATTTCATTTGAACAGATGTTTGTGCAGCATGAACACCTATTAAATTAAGGCTGAGCCATGCATGGAACAAACCTCGCCATACTGTTTAAACATAATATTCTGGCTTGTATTTACCTGCCATATTCTCTCCATTATCAATGCCCCCTTATATTTTTAATATTTAATCCGTCTAATGTTAATTTGTTTTCGATGTCATTCACAAGTGCTTCGGCAGTTTTTTCATGTGTCACAATAAAGTCTATGAAGGTTTCTTCAATGCTACATTTATTCGTATTAGGATCAATGCTAACATAGTGCAAAATTTGTGTCATCTGTTCCTAGTGAGAATTGTTAGATGTGCTATCAAATAAAATAGAAAAATATTTTTCTTTTTGAATATTTGAAATAATATCCTGTCTAAGTTTAGAAGCAGCTATATTAATTATATCATTTTGTATTATAGGAGAGAAATAATTAACTTGATTTTTCTTATGACTTTCAATATGTTGCACAATAATAGGATAGTAATAACTTATTAATTCTATCGTATTCAGGATAACCAATTTTTTCACAAGTTCCTCTCAGTCATTATTTTTTATACAGTGCAGAATGGCATCCAAAATAACTTTTAAAATAGCCTCCGCTTTCTTCTTCTTCTTTTAAAATTAATTCTTGTAATTGATTGTCTATAAAACCACCTTTCTTAATTTTTGATTCGAAAGTTTTCCATTTAACATAACATTTTTTATTATATAATGAATTTTTATGACATGGTAATATAGGATCTAAATACTGCCAGTCTCAAAACCCTGTAGTGGTCCACACCTTCTGATTTTTTCCAAAAATAATACGTAGGAAACAGAACAGTGCATCTTTTCACTTGTTATATCAACCGATTTCTGAGTACTTGTTTTTCGTGTGACATGGTTTGTACAAACCATTTTTTATCAAAATGCCTATTTTCTCTATCAGGATAAACACTTAAATTATCACACAACTCTGGTCCATGTTGAACAAATATTTGTTTGTTACTGTTAGTTAAGTGCCATGTTGTGGGATCATTGAAATCGGTATCCTTTGTTTTGTACCCCAAACCCAGTTGTGCTCATGGCGAGTGTCTTTTTCACCACACCCTCATTACGGCACTACCCAGACCTGCAATAGAGAATTGGCCTTCATGCTATAATCCCAATATAAGTTTGACTATAAATTACATAAAAAAAAATTTTTATCTCATAAAAAACACGTAAAGTTATATTACTGTATACATACAGTACAATCTGAACTACTCAATGTCTCTTTTATTACTAGAAAAAAATCCTCATTCAAAATTTCAAAAATATTTTACACAAGAATTATTCTTAGATTTTATTTCAGTTCTTCTCCGCTGAAATCATTTATTAAAATACAGTTTTGGTGAATAAATCCCCCCAAAATATTTAAATCCTATTTGATTTGAATTTCACCTCCTATAACTTTTACTAACTTTAACAGTAAATCATGAAAAGTCGTTTGCAATAATAGGCTAACATAAGAGAAGTACAAATTGAAATGATGGGTTTTTGCTTTAGTTTTATTCTGTATATCCTTTTATAAGTTCTGTGTTCTTATCGTGCAAAGCTTCATACCATACTCATGTCATAAACCTTCTTACCATACAAAACCACTCTACTCCTCACGTTCATTAGTAATTCTGGAATTGAATAAATGCTGTTTTTGAGAATGGCTATTTCATTTTTAGGAATGTCTTATGTTTTGTGTCAGAACTCCTACAAGTATTACGATTGCAGTATTTAACAAATGTATCCCTAACATAACACATATAATGGAAAGAAATCATGAAAATAAAACCCCTTTTTATAAAAAATTAATTATATTCATAGTATATAAATAACATTCACTATTTAAAATCACACCATTTGCAAACCTATTAAAAATAAGGAACAATAAACTGTTCTTTTAAATCTTTACCTGATTTTGATAAATGAAATAAAACTCAATCTACTTTAAAATTTTATTACAGTGGAGTAATTACCAAGCGCTTCAGTAGCTCAAAATACTACAGGATAAATGATACTGTAAAATAATGTATTTTACAGTTGTATTTTTGCATGTACTGCTCACAAATTGCTGGTGTTTTCCAAATAAATGTACACAAAAAACCATTCGTAAAGTTCAATAAATACAGTATTTAGGATCATTCAGATTGCTCTAGCAGTTTCATAATTTTCGGTAAAATAGTTGCAAATAAATTCTTAGACATTCTGATATACATATTACAAATATTATTGTATGAAATTATCCAAAAATTACAATTGAAAACAATCTAAATATAATATCGGTAAAAAAAATTGCATTTTATCATTCTAAGCTTAGTTCTTGGGGTTATGAGCTCGCATACTACTTACTTGATTTATAGAGACCTTGCAAGTAACTACGACAACTTGGTGAATTGATCATACACATTTCTATAGCAAAAAATACTCCTGCTGGCTGATTCTCATTTCAGACGTACATATCCATATACTTCTCAACTTCTAAAACTATAAAATCGATTAACTAATATGTTTAATAAAAAGAATCTTTATGCGTTATTATTACTTAAGTACTTAAATTAATTTTTTATTAATCACAAAAAGAAAATATTATTGTTTAATCTGTAATGATTGTTGCATTGTTATGTCCTCTCTTCAGTGGTTGGTCATGCTCGTTTTATTGTTATTATTTTTGGTGTTATTGTTGTTTTTTCATTCAGTTTGTCATCCCACAAGTTCTTATTGTATGGCAGTATTGTTGTTTTTTCTGCTTGATGTTTTGGTGTTATAGCGTTTTGCATAAATAATATTGTTCAGTTTTTTTTTAATTTCATTTTATTAGTTCATGAGTTTTAATTTTAAAAAAACGAAGTATATAGTTTTATATATAAATTTGACTTTAAATATACACTTAAATACTATATAAAACTCATTACACTCAATTTTCTATAGCTTATTATTTCCAGAAGATTATCGTAAATTGGTCAAATTTTTCAAAGTTTTCTTACCTTATGAATTTTATTCTAGAGAAAATAAAGTTGATTTTAATGTCTTCCTGTGCAGTAATATATGTTAAAGAGTCATTATAAAAGTTTTTATTGTTTGAAAATAAGAACTTTGTTTCCATTTGAAAAAGGATTGTATGAAATCTAATTTTATGTTATTCTTTAATAAAAAGTAGTTTTAAAACTGGAGAAAAAATACAAATTTTTAAAGTTAAAATGGCTCATTTTCTGGTTTCCATACACTTTTCTGTTTAAAAATCTTACAAATAAAAAAGTTTACAAATATGTTTAGTTTTTGCTTGATACAAAAATTCTATAAAAAGTTTTCTATCTATCAGAATGCTAATTTTTTTGTATAAAATTGTTATTATTAATTTTCATCTGATAGATACTATCATGTTTTTTTTTCAAAATAAAACTTCAAAATCTGACAAAAAAAAAAGAAGTTTTCACTCTTATTTTACAGTTTCCTGTTTTATCATATTCATATAGTTTCGTTGTATTATTCAATCTAAATGATTTCAATTTTTTCAAATCTATCTATCTTACATCATGACTATATAAAAAAACTATCCATAAACTTTTATTTGATTCTCAACAAACATATTCTGGCCTGATTTTTTCTAAGAAGTATTAAATATGAACTGCCAATCTCTGTGGCAGGGTAGTAGTGTCTTAGCCTTTCATCCAGAGGTCCTGAGTTCGAATTCTGGTCAGGCATCGAATTTTTCATCTACTACAAAATTTCATTTCCACATCCCACGCACAAGCTTCAAGCTTATGGGGCGATATCATCAAGCAAAAAAAAAACAATGTATGTACTTTTTTGTTTCAATTTTTTTTGATATATAGAACAATGATGGTTCCAAGTAATGTTTAACACTTTTGTTATTCTTTTTGTTTTTTTCACTAAATAATCTTATGACATGTAAATTTCATACATATGACATATTTATTATAGTTTAAATTAGTAATACCTATATTTCAATGGTTATGGTTGGTTTACCTTTTATTATTATAATATGCAAATATTTTAAGAAAACAACTGAAACTTTTTAATCAATTTTCCCCCTATTTTTTTCCTCACATGACTATTTAATATTATATGTACTTGCAGTGTAAGGTAAAAATATTCTAATCCTTGTTTAGCATTGAAGATGTTTCAGATAAGGATATAAAACCTTCAGGATTAGTATTTAGGTAGAATTGGATGATCTCAGGATGTAACTTAGCAATTTTAAATAGAAGCACTCATTGTGTGACTCACACAATAATACGTGTCTTGATTTTAGGTTTTAATTTAAGACAAGACTGATGACAAAAAAGAATTGCTACAAAGTTTTAATCTGTAGCAACAGGAAAAGAAAGTTTAGATTCAGTTGATTTTCAAAATTCCTTTAGCGTTGTGAAAAACAGTAGAGAAATGTATATTGTGCTTAATTTTTTCAACAGAAATTTAAATATTGGAAAATATTAATTTCATTTGAAAATCATACAACTTAAATTAAACAAATGTTTAGTTTTTTTAAAGTGTATTAGATATGCATAAAATAATAAAACTACATTATTTACAGATTTCCTAACAATATTCTGAACCGCTTCCCAAATTACATTTTGTAACAGGTCAACCGCTATGAGACCTGATTCTGGGTCTTACATGCAGCTATGAGAGCTGTTTTGTTGTCTAAGTTTAGTAGTAATCTCCAGCTACAAAGGATATTTACTACATGTCATTTTTCAGGACAAAAACACTACTTTAATAGAGCAAGTTAAGACATTTACAACAGTATACTTAGCTTATTTATGCGTTGTTTCATTCAAACGTTACTAGCTATTTTCCAAAAATCTTAAATTTCAGATTTTACATTATTGTTATAAAATAACAGCTGATTTTCACAAAATAAATTTCAAAACATAAAAATATAAAAAATTTCACAAAATAAATAAACAGTAAAATAATTTTACTGTTTAGGTCAACAAACAAATTAGGATCCAGTGCTAGGGGTGTGCTATGGATATGTGCCTGGACATTTTTTCTAAGTCACTTTTAGATTCAAAATAGTTATACATAAAAAAGCTTGTAAAAAAAGATTTTTTTAGATATTTTTAAAAATTTTCACTTTCACTAGGAATAGTTTCTTTTTTTGCATGTCATACTGCCTTCTGAATTACATAGCGATATATAAAATAAAAAGTTAAGCTACATAAAAAAAGTGGACGTAGGTTTTTTTCTATGTGCATTGTGGACACCACATAAACCTACATTTTTGAAATTCATTATTTCAGGTGACTAAATAGTTTTTTCTTTACTTCATCCTTAAACAACAAAACAGTTTGTTGTTTCATCCCCTCCCCAAATTATATCTAATTCGCTGAATTTATCTTTTCTTTTTTTTGTGAAGCGCCAAATGCTGTAAGGCCCAAATTTACATTTCACTTTTCTTTTTAATTCAGACAGAATTTAAGGTAGAATGAAATTTTCTGTATAAAATGAAAAGAAAAAAGTTAGAGAGGAAAACGTTTTGCAGCATTGTAATCAAGTCTTGCTGTTTTGGGTGTAGCAGTCAACGTGTTAAATCAGCAATACCTTGCGGTTTTTGTTCAGTAGGAGGTTTATCAGCCGATTTCCTTATTTTATTTTATTATTTTTACAGTTTTCTTGAATTTCATAACATGATATTTTTATTCATTATTATTATTTTAATAATAAAATCAGTTGTGTTTTAAAAATATTATTTTTAATTTTTATAAAATACTGTTTAATTCTTATTACATTATATTTTTAATTATTTACAAGTTTTTATTTAATTTTGAAATTTCCTTACGACAAGAAGATTGTGATTTGATTTTCAAAGTAGTTATAAAAATTAAAGTCATTCAGTATGTCTATGTAAAAAAAAAACCCTTAAAATTTGTTATACTAAAATTAAAAAAATTTAGCAAGAAATATCCCAAACATTTTTTCCAACCGTGTATATATTTTGTTGGAAATTTGGATATTGTAGTAACCTCTTTAAATTATATTGCTTGTTTTAATTCAAAGTCCTTTATAAAATCTTTAAGTTCTTATACAGTGGATATGCGGTTTAATTTTTTTTTATTATGCCCAAAGCCTCTCGAGCAGCTCAGTTTCATCTTTAATGTTAAAAGGTTGAATAATTGACTTGTAAAATATCGTGAGAGTTTTAAATCTATTTCCTGAACAACTCCAGTGCTAAACAGAGGATTTGAATACTTTAACCTCTCTCTGCGTACGTATATATACAAATATTTATTTTTCCTCTCAAAATAATTTTTTTAACTTTTGTTTTCTTCCTTTCCATGATTGTCATACAGATTTTCTTCTATCCACCTCTAGTTTTTCCATTATTTTCAGTAACTTCTTGCTTTCCATTCCTTTTTTATATATCTTTACCATTGTAATCAGATTCTTTAGATTCTGTCCTTCAATCAGTTTCAGATCCTCTTTTATAACCATGTTCCTCATCTAGTCTCCTCTTGCATTCTTTTTCATACTTTCTAGTTTTTTTTATGCAGTAGTGAAATGTTTTCTAGAAGTATTAGTATTAATATTTGTTTTTGCATCAATTAATGTTTATACCAGTGTTGGCTCATGATCATGTACATAATGAAGCTGGATACTCGTTTGCTATTTTCTGTGTATTTTTCAGTTTATTAATACTTCCTTGTATTCTTGATGGTTGTTGTTCCCCACAAAAACATTTCATTGGACCAGGTTGATTGCAAAATATAATTTTCTTACAAAAATGGCTTTTAATTTTTAATACTTTAGTATTCTTTATTCAAAATTATTTGCTGAATTGAATATTTTAAAAGTAATTCAGAGAACAATTTTTAACTGAGAAGTGCTGGAAACTCCAAATTAAATTATCAAATTTATATTTCATGCTAAAATAAATTTTGTGAGATTTAATATGTTGAAACTTGTTTTTTTTTTTTAAATACATATTTAGAGAATAAATTCCAAAAAAAAATATTGCCAGAAAGGATTATGTGACCATCAGTAAACATTTTAAGTTAGAATATAGACTAGATTTCAGTTAACAATTAAAATTAACTGATGCTAAATTTTTTTCTTTTTTGTGAGACTATCGTGTACTCATATTTCATAAAAACTAATTTCCATACTGAATCTGAAGTAATGTATATAACCCATTATTTCCCAGACAAAGAGATTAATTAGTTTCTCTACTATATCTGCTCAAGTTTTTCTTAAGACTGTGACACAGGTAAAGCTCCTGAAGTGTAGGAGCTAATACTCTGGATTGTTTTTTTTTTCTTTTCAAGCAATGATGTTTATTTTATAGCCAGTCTTTTTGGTGTTCAGAGTGAAGGTGTCACTGGTAGAGAGTTTTTTTGTATATTTTGGTGGGCTTGCAGTACTGATGTGCAACAGTATGTTTGGCTCATTGAAAAAGACAATAGGAACCATTCCAATTCTTATTTTCCTCAGTAAGCTTGACATGAGGTGGTTATTATTCTTTAAAATGACTGTTATTCTTTTTTTAATTCGCTAACAATTTTTTTTTAAAATACCTCTAAACATCTAAGTCATGACACTTACAAACAACAAAACCAAAAATGATTGTTTTGAATGAAGATCTGGTTTTATCACCTAGTATTAATAAAACAAATACTTACATCGGTTTCCTTGCTATCAAATGTATATTTAAACAAAACAAAATAAAACATTTAACTGCATTTGGTTATATAAGTAAAACATTGTTGTTTCTGTCCCTAAACTTTTGGAAAAGCTTATATCAGTTGTGGTTATAACTTTTCAGGTTACATTTCACAGAATTTGATACTCTTTATGAAACTGTATGTATTAGACTAATTTCTTAATTGAGAAATTCCTGCAGCTTTTATAGATGAGCCATCACTGATATTGTTTCCTCTCGTGCCATCTTTTAGCATGTAGTTATGCAGTTCAATTAACTCTTGTTTGGAAATGAATGCATTATCATTTTATTTGCAGTGTTTTTTTCCTGTGATTTATAGAAGGTTGGAAACATTTTTAATTTTGTTTTATTAATGATTACATATTATACAAGGTCTGTTCAAAAAATACGTAGACTAACGTCATAAAACAAAGTGTACTTTATTTAGAAGTTACTTGTCTGGGTCCCCTTCAAAGTACTCTCCTCCCTGACGCACACACTTATCCCAATGGTGTTTCCACTTTTGGAAACAAGTCTTGGAATGCTTCTTTTATGATGTTCTTCAGTTCCTTCATTGCATTTGCCTCAATCTCAGGAATTGTCTCAAATCTTCTTCCTTTCAAAGGTCTTTTGAGTTTGGGGAACAAGAAGACGTCATAAGGAGCAAGGTCAAATGAGTAGGGCGGGTGGGGAAGAACAGTGATCGAGTGTTTGGCTAAAAATTCACGAGTTTTGAGGGCTAAATGGGCTGGAGCATTTTCGTGATGAAAAAACCAGTGGTTCATCTTCAATTTTTCGGTCAAAATCTCGTAACATGATCGAACTGATATCCCACATTCTTCAGCAAGCTCTCTGATGGTCAGACGTCAATTTGCCCGAACCAGGGTGTTGATTTTGTCTACATGTGAGTCATCAGTTGACGTCGAGGACACTCATCGTCTTCATTCAACTGACGACCATCTTTAAAACATCCATGCCACTTAAAACATGTTGCACGCTTCATAGCAATGTCGCCGTAAGCCGTCTTGAGCATAACAAATATTTCACTCGCAGATTTTCAGAATTTAACACAAAATTTCATAGCAACTCTTTGCTCGTTCAAGTCACTCATTCTAAAATCCGCCAAACGAAAAAAACACACTTCACAAACAACCACATTACAAACAACCAGTAATGGTATTTGCAATCAAAAAACTGCGTAGTAAACTGATCTGTACGAACATGGCGACACCAAACGGATTTGACTGGAACCAACTGGACCCGAGCAATTCAAACAGTCAACGTATTTCTTTAACAGACCTCATAATCTTTATTTTTTACTTGTAAAGGTTGCACTCTTATCCTTTTTAAAGGGTAGGAAGCAGAAAAATTGATCTCATATGAGGTTAAAAAAATAACCATGTTTGGTCTTATTTTTCCTTCGACCATTTTCTGTGCAATTCTATTTATTTCTTAATAGCCCTCAAAACCAGTTTTAGAGAATTAATATTTTTGACTAATTTTTAACTGGTCACAACTTCGCAGCCATGTGAACATGCAAAAATCATAAAATTTTGCCCGATTAGTTAATTATAAACTCCTTAATAACTAATCTTTTGCCTTCAACAATTTAATACTTTTTTGAAAACAAATTTCCATTGTTTTAATTTTTCAAATATTAACTATTTCAGTCAAGAATGGTTATTTTTAAGTGTTAAAAGAATTTTTGTGTTCGTTCTGAATAGCCAAATAAAAACAGTTTATATAATAATTTAAACAGCCATTACTATGCCACAGATAAATTGATTTTTGTTAATAAAAAATGTGAAAACTTTGCACCAATATGGATACTTCAAATCATTCTTTGTCATTTGTAGTCAATGTTTTAATATAACCATTATAACAGGGTTTTCCCTGTAGTTCTTACTTTAGCAGATAACTTTTTTATATATTTTATATTACTGATAATTAATATTATATTATTTATAAGTTTACATAAAGTTATATTAATATGTTATTTTACTGTCATAATAGTAATAACTTCTTCAGTTTTTTAAACATAAATTTCAGTGATGAAATGATTGTTCTTACAGAAAACAGGTTGGGAAATAAAATAAAACTATCTGTGATTTTTTTACTGTTATTATGAAGTGTAATACATTAGTAAAGATGTAGCGAAACTAGTATAGGTTTTTCATTTTATGTGCCTTTTATTGTTCCTTACTTTTAAATTAAAATTTTTTTTTAAAGTTTTCCATAATAAATTATTACGGTTATTATTTACACAAAAAATATTGCCCATGGAAAAATGTTTTTTAGTTATTTATTTAGATATAACATTAAGGGTGAGAGAATAAGTTTAAAAAATTATAAACCAAATTTAAATTTACATATATAGTTTACAAAATTATCATCAAAAATTCCTTAATTATTGGGATATTTTTGTATTTTTGTTGTGCTAAAGAACAATAATAATATTATATCAATCTGTATAAAAATATTTATAAAATGTTTTAAATATTTTTTAACATTCCCAAACATAAGATAAAAATTTTATATAGAGAAAATTAGTATATGAAAAATATTCCATTAAATTGGCTGCTGGTGACTATTTATTGTTTTATAGTAGTTTTATGTAGGACCAAAGCAGAATATATATATATTTTTTAGTAACGATTCAGTAATCATTTTTCATAAATTGATTTAAAAACAAAATTAAATTATAGAGTATATAATTTAATTATAGAGTATATAATTTAATTATAGAGCACATTATTTCTGCCACTTTAAAAGTATTCAATTCAATGTAATCATTTTGATACACTGTCAAGTTCATAGAACTTAGAATTTATTCAAAAGATAAAAATTTGAGTATTAAATTAGTTTTTAATGGGGATATGTAACCGGTTTACATATTAGATATTTTTTTTGTACCATTCCTCTACTTAAATATTAATATTATATACTCTTACTCTGGATATAATATGTACTGATACTGTGTATGTAGTATATGATTTCAGATGTATGTAAAAGCTGCATTTGTATTGTGCTAGGATTAGATGTCTTGGTAATGTGTGTTAATTTGGTGGTTTTTCTATTTATGAAAAACAATAAGTTGTACAAAACTATAACTGTATATTAAATGTACACGTATTGTTTTCTTTGGAAGGAGTAGTAAATTCTAGAACTGAGGGAATGTTCATACAGTTTGCAGTATATGTCAGGTGTAGCTGTTGATAAATGTTAGGAGTGTAAATGTTTGAAATTATCTTCTTATAGGAGTATGTCAACATAAAGGTGCAAGCATGTACCATCACAACCGGCACATTTTTATAGTGGTTAGTGTACTGGGTCTTGTATTTTCCCAGCTATCATTTCACCTATCTCATCTTGCTCATCAGAATACATGTACATAATAAATAGATGCTTTTTTTCATATCCTAAGTTGTAATAATATTCTTTCTGGTGTAAAAAATTATTTCAGTTATGCAGTCTCATGATGTATTATTTGTTCTGTATTGTTCCTTTTAATATGTTGATATTTAATTGTACAAGTACATTAATGATTATACAAAAATATTTTTGCAGTGTGAAGTTAAATATAGATTTAGTTTCTCTTTCCATGATTAGAACATTCCCAATAGCTCCTTCTTGTACTTTCAACAGACTATTGCATGGTGTTCAACATTGCAACCTTGAAACTATTAGAAAATTGCATCTATTACATTTTTTGTGTTCACTATAATTGCAAAAAATGACCAGAAAACTTTGAAAATATATATATATTTATTTTTTTTCAAATAATTCACTAACATTTTGACTACTGTGCTAATAAAATTTAATATTTTATTATATGAAATATAAACCACCAAAACACAGCAATTAGACAAGCTAAACTTAAGTTATCAGTTTTCAGTAACCGGTTTTTGCAGTACCTGCATCTTCAGTTGATATTAAATTCTCTGTTTACTACATTAAAACTTATTCTATTTCTTGTATTAATTTCCAACAATCAGTGTTTGCGGTAACCCACATCTTCAGTTAATATTAAACTCTATATTTATTAACAACTGAAGATGTGGATCAGCACAAGAAAACAGTTTTTTCAAACTAATTACACTGTACTCCAAGCTGAAACTTATAAAAACTTGAGTATTATATAAAATGAAAATTAGCTGGAACACAGCTAAAGTTTTTATTTTTCAAATAATTAACTATTTTATTTGTTACAGTGAGGAAAGATTTTTTTAATTTATTGAAAAATATCTGACCGTGACCATAAAACGCAAAAAATGAAAATTAGTACAAAACTATTTTTTATTTTTGTAAAATTTTCACATCTTTGTTCAACATCAATGTCTGACACTAATAAAGTTAATCTTAGGAAATTTTGTCATTCCATTGTTAGATGCGACAATTATTAGCTCATTCACTCATCATTACAAAAATTTGCTCCAATGGCCGTAATGTAGAGTTGCATAATGTAGATTTGACAGTAATGTCAAATGATACTGGTGTAGAATTGCATAGTATATGTTTTTCCTTGACTTTGTCATTAAGTTGTTTTTTATTCTTTTGTATAGTTAATGTCCGTATCCTTAACACATATGTTAATATAACATATGTCTTAACTGGTCCAGTATACTTTACGTCAGAGGTAATAGGTATTTTTTTTTTTTAATCTTTAAGAATACTTTTTATTATTAAAAAGTATACTATACTATAGGATCTATTGTTTGAAGTGTAATTTGTTTGTGAGAGTTATATTTGTTTTTAATCATTTCAAAATAAGTACTATTAACAATAGTGCCAAATGCAATATCACCGATGAAGGATGGAGCTAATATAGTTTGCTAAGCATGAGAACTGCCAATTTATATATCAGAGTATGACTTGGACCAGTTTTTCAAATTGAACTCTCAATGTTAGGGAAGTTATTATTTAGGAAGAATTATTATTTAATAACTAAATGAAAACTGTAAATTATTACATAATTTTTTTTATGTTTTTGGCTAAGTTCAGTATTTTTATTTTATTAAAAAATAAATAAATGAAATCGAGTAGGAATACTGTAATTTTAATATGACAAAGGTATGGTTTATAAAAACCTTATGATATAACTATGGTTTATCATATTAGTATACCATACTCAAACTTATACTATTTGAAACATCATGTATAGTCAAAGCTGTACAATGAAAGTAGGAATCATTAATTTAACAGATTTACTAGTGGGGAGAGATGTTAAAAATAGTTTTAATCTGAAGAATTCTTTTTTATAATTCTGTAGTTAATTTTTTTTCATTACTGCTAAAATAAATTTTTTTTTCTTTTTTTTTAGAAATGATATCTATAAATTTGTTTTAAGTAAAAATAATTGTTTATATTCAACTGTTCTCTAATGATGTTTTGTGTTCTAGTGATATTTTAACAAATCTTGTTTTCTCAACAAAAAAAATGCTTTATTAATCACAACATCTAATTTAAGTTTTTTTTTATCATGTGATATATATGTATATATATATATATATATATATATATATATATATGTATATATATATATAGTTTTTATTTATATCTATTTATTTCATATATTTAATTTGTAAATGGTAGTCTATTTTTATATTAAAATACTGTACAAACTGTCTTTTAACACAAATCCAGAAAAAGTTAGTCAATAAAAATTGGTAAAACAGATTTTATGTTATCAAACATAAAATTTGTTAACAGATTTTGTAATCTGATTAACAGATTTTCTTGTAATCAGATTTTATGTTTCAATGTTTATCTGTTAACAAAATATTTATAATTTTGTTTTTTTCATAACAGCAAGCCACTCAGCTTGTTCAGTTACTATTTTGAACATAAACCCGTGTACATAATAATCTCATATTGCAAAATTGACTGAATAATATATCCAAACTAAGCGTTATGTAAGCCATCTTGTGAAATGTGACCCACAAAAGAAGCATTTCTGAATGAATTCACTGCAATTTAACTTGCTATGTGATCTTTTTTTAAGAATACATTTTAAGTAACATCAGAGTTTATAACAAAATTGTACTAACATTCTGCCTATCAATTTCTAGGATGCTAACTCTGAAAAGTTCCATATGTTGTGGAACCGCTAGATTGTAAAGGGTCTATTGTTCATTTCTATCAACCATATCCTCAGTTGATTATTTTTTAAATTTCCTAAGTAAAAAGAGTACTTTTAATATATATTTTTTTAATTTAAGTACAAATAATAAACTAGTAATAAAATCAAAGAACAAATAATATAAAGTGTAAATAAATCAAAAGTAATTATGGGCACTATTTATTTACACAAGCCTGCAAAATTTGGATTGTGAAATATTTTTTAACTTTTGATTATTGATTCCTACATATTTTTTTAGCGCTGAATCTGAAAATAACCTTCATTTTTTTCCATCATGTCAGAATTCTTCACAAATCGCAAATTTAAAAGTTTGTAAAAAGTTGAAAAATTGTAAAAATGTGCTACTATAAAATAGACATAAAACAGTTTTTTTTTTTTTTTGTAAAAAATAATATAATATATTAACTTTTTTGGCATTCTTGTAGCTAAACAGTTGTGTAGTCTGATGATGTTAGGGGGGGAGGGGTTGATGTCAAGATAGTGGTAGAGCTTGCCTGACAGGTTATCACAAGACTTAACAAGATGTAGCATTTTATTGGCAGCTCTCCACGCCACTCATGCATCATGCAGTTGCATGATGCATGATGCATGCATCACTGATAGTAGTTACTATCAGTGCTGTTTCAGCCATCAGCATGCATAAATTGAGTTTTTTCCATCCTTCATGATCAAACACGTTTGTGTCAGTAGAAAATATATTTTCAGGTTATAAAGCAAACTTTCCATTTTCAAAATGGTTTCAAAAGGCGGCAAAACGTCTGCCGATTCTTTTTCTTACATTAGTGATGAGTTAATGGCGAAAAAGAAATAAAGCAAGTTTCATTCAACAAGTGTACCTCACGTATTTCAGAGCGATAATAGACGATCAAGATAAAATTTGGGCACCCCACTATGTTTGCTACACATGTGTTGAAGGACTAAGAGGATGGTCAAAGGGTGAACAAGAATCTTAGATTTGGAGCTCCAATGGTGTTGTGGCGAGAGCCATGAAATCACATCAATGATTGTTACTTTTGTTTGACTACTGTTCACGATTTCAATTTGAAAAATAAAAAAAGAATTATCTATCCAAATATGCCGTTCGCTTTACACCTGGTTCCTTATGATCCAGATGTACAGTGCCAATTCCACCAAAAAATGTGCCCGAAGTAGACAGTTCCATAAGTGATTTAAATGAAGATAACATTGAGGAGATCGAACCCAGAGATAGTTGTGCATCAGAATTTTATTCACAGTTTGAACTAAACGATTTGGTTTGAGACTTACATCTGACAAAAAAAAAAAATTCACCATCCTTGGCTCAAGGCTTAAAGAGAAGACTCTTATAGCAGCTGGAACCTCATTCTTCTTGTTCAGGTACAGAGAAAAGAATTTTGTTCCATATTTTTTGGAAGAAGGAGAATTAGTCTTCTTCACTAATGTGTGTAGGCATTTGACTTAATTTAACATTCTGTACAAAAGAACCGATCGGAGACTGTTCATAGATTCATCCAAAAAATGCCTCAAAGGTGGTGTTCTTCTTCACATTGGGATATGTATCCATCAATACTCGTCAGACATTCTCCCCATTTAAAAGAAGGTTACAATGATTTGGAATTCGTTTTCGATAAAATTAAATATGACAGTCATAAGTAGATTATGTGTGACGTTCTCAAAATAATATCGATGCTCCTAGAACAGCAAGGAAGGTATTCAAAGTTTCCTTGGTTTTTATGTGAATGAGATAGATAGCAGAGACTAAGAAAATCATTGGACAAGGAAAGATTGGCCAAAAAGAGCTTCATTAGAAGCTGGAACCAAAAATGTACTCCGAAAAGCTCTCGTAGATCCAAATAAAATTCTCCTTCCACCTCTACACATCAAGTTAGGCTTGATGAAGCAATATGTCAAAACAAGGTAAATGTTTTAAATACATCTGTGACAAATTTACAGTCTTACCAACCGCCAAACTAAAAGAGGGTGTCTTTACTGGTCCTAACATTAGAAAAGATGGTAATTATGAGGAACAAATGGGAGTTGCAGAAAAAGAAGCCTGGAAAGCCTTTAAAGACATAATAACGAAGTTTCTGGGCAATAAGAAGGATCCAAACTTCAAATTAATTGCTGCAGAAATACAAAAATTTAGGGTGTTCCACTAACTTGAAGGGTCACTTCCTAAATTCACATGCAAATCTGGGTGCTGTTAGCGAAGAGTAGTTGGGTGAGAGATTTTATCAGGACATGAAAGAAGTGGAAAGGAAGTGTCTAGGAAAATGGACTACTACAATGATGGCAAACTATTGCCGGATGTTACACCTAGATGAACCCTATAAAGAACATAGAAGGAAAAGCGCAAAGCAGAGTATAAACCGTCCAAAGAAACTTCAACACATGGAATAAAATTCTAAGCATTTCACATACTTCATCATTAAGGGTGTCTGAAGGGGGGAGTGGTTTCAAAAGGCATGATATACCTCATAAGGATTAATTAAATAAATTAATTTAAAAATGTGCACTATAATAGAAATTAGGCTTATTTTGTGGCAGTTCTCATTAGAGATTAAAGGGTCAATGACACCCTTAGTTAACTCTTTGTAAAATATACAATAAACCTTTTACAATCTAATTGTTCCACAACGTATGGAAATTTTCAGAGTTAGCATCCTGGAAATTGACAGACAAAATGTTAATACAATTTCGCTGTATTTTCTAGGCATTTATCAAAGACAAATGATCATAATAGGTGATATTACTTAAAATTTATTTAAAAAATCACATCGCAATTCAAATTGCAGTGAATTATTTCAGAAATGCTTCTTTTGTGGGCTACACTTCGCTTGATGGCTTACATAAAGCATAATTTGGATATATTATATTAATCAATTATAGAAAACCATTTTATATCTTTTTATATCAAGTTTTCGCAATTTTTCAACTTTCTACAAATTCTTAAATCTGCTGTTTGCGAAAAATCCTGACGTTTGGAAAAAATTAAGGTTATTTTCAGATTTAGCACTAAAAGATACACAAGAATCAATTATCAACAACTAAAAAACACAACCATTGCAAGCTTGTGTTACATTAAAGAAGGAGATTAGCTACTAGTGCATTAACTAGGGGTAGAATGGTGATCAAAGCTTTAAATTCTATTTTATGAGATAAAAATATGATTAAAGAGATTAAAAAAATAAATTACTGTATGATGCCTCAAATTGTGGCGATTAAGCAGATCTGAAAGATTTTCTCTGAATGTCATAGACCTACAAAGATTTGGATTAAAAGTTCCTTTCAATTTAAAAAAAATAAATAAATGATTAAATGTGATGTTTTTAATATCTCACATCACAACTTCATCTTTGAAAATTGTTGTAAAGCAACTGAAAGTGTTGTATTTTGAGTTTTTTTAAAAAGTTCTATTTGATAAATATACTTCAGTTTGGGGATCATTAAAAAATAAATAATAAATAAATACATTAATGTAATTTTTATCATCAGACATCTTGAACAAAAAATCTGATTTGGACACCACATGACTTCCTTTACACGTATTAAATTATGTATACACTTTTTTACTGCATTTCATTTAAACTTATTTTTTTTTAATCTTCCAATTCTTTAATAAAGTAGACAGTTACACAATTGCTAAAATTAGTTTTTATTAACATCAAATATTTATACAATTAATAATTCAACAATCTTACATGAAATATTAGGATTGAATAAAAGTCCCTTTATTACTCGTATTACTATATCAGTATTATTCGTGTCTTCGAGAGTTACTGATTAACAACAGTTTTAAATTTCTGATGTATCGTATAAAAAAAGTTAATAATTAAACTATTCCGTTTAGTGAACTCCCTGTATATTGGTTACAAATGTTAATTTCGACCTAACGGTGTAAAATATTCAGTTTTTATTAATGGCTTATTTAGTGAATAATCAAAAATGAAAAAGAAACAATCATACAGGAAAAAGAAAGATAACAAGAAGAAATATATCTCAAAAAATGAAAAGAAGATGAATATGAAGGGGAAGATTAAAAAAATGAAGAAAAGATGATAAAGAGGAAGAAAATGTTAAAACCGAAGAAAGTATAAAAAGATTAAGAGAAGAGAAAGTATAAGAAGATTAACAGAAGATGATAAATATAAAGAGATAGAAAATTTGTAAACTAGAGAACGTATACACAAATTAAGATGAGAAGAATTATATCAAACCAAAGAGCGATTAAATGATCGGCAACAAAAAACAAATAAATGAATTGATGATCAACACCAACTTAAGGAGAATACTGTCAGACAATATCAGATGGGTAATGAACTAAAAGATAGATTTTTTGCAATTTATTAAAGATTGGGTATGTATGCCCCAGTGTATATGTTGTTCTTGTAAGAGTCTATTTTTCACTCGCTCTGTAGTTGTTAACTTTAATGTAGATAAAATTAAACAGATATTCCAGAATAATTAAATAAAATTAAACAGAAATTATTTATACATTTTTGAGTTATGCGAGATACATATGCACACGCATACATATGCCAAAAATAGTCAAAATGGATTCAGGGATAGTCAAAATGGATATTTCCATTGAAATCTAAAAACCAAAATGTTTCGTGATCACAGTACTAAAAAAATTTAAAAAAAGAAAACAGGAGATGAAATCTGAAGACCAAAATTTTTTACAATCACAATACTTCCTTTACTACGTACAAGGAAGTAATAATTATAGATTTATTTCATAATTTGTTAATGTTAAATCATATAATCTGAATTTTTCTCCATTGAAGTACAATATTTCAAATTTTGTTAGCTTTTAGTTATATATACATAGCCTAATAAAATTAATATTGAAAAGTTGGCTAATAAATTGTATGTTATTGTTCACTGAGAGGCAGTTATTTACAGATATTATTATTTTAATATAAATATCTTTACCTTAATCAGAGACCAATAAGTGCCTTTCTCTGTTTATGAAAGATGTCTGTTTTTATATGTATATTTCTACTTTTGGAGGAATTAGTCAATCCAGTATTACCCGATAGGGACTTATTAGATTAATTATTAGATTTCCTATTTAGTAATCTGAGAGAAAAGAAAGTCCCGAGTCTGTCCATGGGATACCTTTTACAACATAATATCAAGAATTCTGGCTTTATAGATCTTTGTACAGTCCTCAGTGTGGACAATCTGATCAGACATATTTGGAATCGATATAGTGGAGAAGGAAGGATCGAGGAGAAGGAAAAGTGTTGGACGGTGAGAAAGGATAATTTACCCTTAGATACCGTATTATGAGATAAGCAATCCCTTAAGGAAAGCCTTTAAGATCACCTACAGGCAACAAGCACTCATCTGTCCCACAATTTTTCCTATATGAAGTAATACATTACTAATCAATAATTTTATTATGTTGACCAGCTTATGTATGTGCTGTAGCAAAATTGCATTTCCTTCAGAAATTAAAAATCAATAAGAACAGGCTCCTAAAGGCAAAACCTCACCCATCCCTGAATTTATAAACTATTCAACTAGGCTTCATCGGAGGTGAAGGCTGCTGTTGTTTTTAGTTGCACTATTCATCTTCATGGCATAATATCTAATTTTAACATTCTGCCGATTTTGGTATTCTCTTTCCATCTCTTGAATCTTTCTATGGAAAAATGTTTCCTTTACTGTGAGTAAAGGAAATTTATTAATTGATTAACCTTTAT
The DNA here is from genome assembly GCF_047948215.1 of Lycorma delicatula. Lineage (NCBI taxonomy): Eukaryota > Metazoa > Arthropoda > Insecta > Hemiptera > Fulgoridae > Lycorma > Lycorma delicatula. The sequence continues at coordinate 74,383,227 of NC_134466.1, read as the reverse complement.
TAAATATTTAAGTTAATTTGAAAGAAAATTTATAAAATGTTATTACATAAATAAACTTTGTAATAGGACGTTCAGAATCATTGTAGATATTGTTTATTTATTTTTTTTTGTTTACTTACATTAAGAATTCTTTGTAGTAGGTAATTTATTAATACAATTATATTTTTTCTTTTAACAAATACAATATTTACAATCAAAATTAAAATAATTAAGACTATAAATGTCAAATAAAATTTTTTGGATTAGTTAAAATTATTCTTGTAATCAATAGATACCAACCGAATAGCATCATATCTGGGACAGACCTCCTCTTTAATAATAGCAATTTTAAATAAAAAATAAAAGTTTTTTAACTTTTCTTTAATTTTATCGTGACTTTTATATTTATCAGGGCAATTGTTAAGCAATGATATGTTTTCATAAGTTGATGTTTTACAAATGTGGAAGCGTAACTTATAACTTACTTTTATGACAAGATTCATAATTATATCCCTTGTAGATTAATAAATTTTAATGTGTTATTTTTTAAAAAATTATGTCTGTTATAAAAAGACGGTACGGTTAGTTGCCAAAGTCTCTGGAGATTCAATTAACAGGATTTAAAATGATTAATGCACTTTTGTTCGATAAATTTCATATTGAAATGTTTAAAAAAGACTCCATTAAGTGAAAGAGGTAATCACATAATATGATGTTTGTAAAGAAAATAAATCGTACAATTACACCTAAAAGGTTGACTGAAGATGACTGAGAAGTATAAAAGGAACATTTTTTTATCGAGTAATTATTGTTTTAATACTTACAATGAAATTTAATTAATTGAGTTTTACCTGAATTTAGAAACAGATCTTTGCTTTATTTTTGAGATTAAAGGTAATCATCTCACTATTTGGGCCAAAAGTTAATGAATAGTACATATGTTCAGCATACCTAAGAAATTTGATCGGTAACACAAAATTTAGAATAACATTAAAATAAATTAAAAATTAAAGAAATCAGAAAAAATGAGTACAACACTCTATCTGTAATATCAACATACAAACCCTGGTAGTTTAGATAATTTATCTGTACATTTTGTTTTTTTCTGCTTAAATATGATTTCAACTATCGAAGGGCAAACCTTTTAATTCCATTATGTTCTACTATATTTTACCCAATTATATTTTTAGCGTATTAGTTTTGGATGAAAATATTTTATTTTTAACGCTTTAATTTTTTTTTATTTGCTTTATATTATTATTTTTTTATGATATATTTATATATTTTTGGGGGTTGATTTTTTTTTTCATTTTCAGAACAAAGCAATTACGCAGCAGGAACACGACCGTTTGGACAACCATTGGTTTTGGGTGGGGTACAAGAAAATGGTGATGAGCAATCACCATCCCCTTCAGCGATTAATAAACAACGTGGTGGTACTATTAAAAAACGAACCTGATGTGAAATTATTGATACTAAGTTCGGTTTTATCAATCGATCGATCATCCTGAATAATTTTCCTTTCATTTTTAATACATATGTAAATATTCATAACAATATTATACTTATTTCGTGTTATCACATTCATTGTACCTGTTTTTTTTTTTTTTTTTCAGTTATATTAATTCTTTTATTTATTCATTTGTCTTGATTCCTTATAAAATATTACATTAGTAACAGTTACATTTAAAAATCTCAATTTTCTTAATAAATAAATTTATTTAAAAAATGCTAAACCAAAATATAATTTCTATTTTGTATATTAATTTCTTTATCCTATTTGTTTTTTTCAATATGTAATATTTTTAGACACTGCCGTAAGTGACCAACAAATATGTAAAAATAAGTTTGGAAAGTTTATTATGTTGTATTATTAATATTTATATTTTAAAGCTAGATTATTTATTTGTTGAATCCATAAAATAATCTTTTTGGATCAATCTTGTATTTTTTTTTTTTTTTATTTATTTGGAAAACTATTTAATAATGTCTTTGTAAAAATATTAAAGAAAGAATTATTAAATAGCATATCTATAATGGCTGGGACTGAAACTATAATCGATTCAGTTTTTCTTTTCTTTTTTTTTTGTTGTTGCTTTGTTTAGTTGCAGGACAATCTAAATAATACTTATAACATCATTAAGATCTTAATCAATTTTAACTATCAATGTTGTTATATTTTGTTATTTTTGGTATTCAGTTTTTCTTTTATTTTCTGTGATCTTTAATACCTAATTGAAACAATGTATTGTTAAATCTCCATAATTTAGACTCATTTAATTTGAGATTTCTAAATATAAATTATTCATGCCTACCATTTATATAAAATGATGTTAAATACAACTTTCTGTTTGGAATTTATGAATTTATTAATAAAATCATTTAATTCAGATCCTTTAGTTTTGCATTAGATTTTAATAAGTGATTTAAGATTTTATTTGATTATCCAGTATTTTAAGAAAATCATTGTCAAAAATGCGATAAAGAGTACTAAAATTCTGGAATCAAATAAAAACTGTTGTAAAAATTCTACCGTAATATTTCCTATATTTTTAATAATGAATGACAGTTAAACATATTAATTATAAAGCAAGTAATGTTGACTATAAAACAATTAATTATTTGTGAGGTACAGTATGAGTATATGAAAATGAAGGAAAAGTGAAAATCAATGAAAAAATGAAACAATAATGAAGGAGATCACTAACAAACCTTAACAGACAGTGAGAAAGCTAAGAAAAAATCCAGCAGCTTACATTTAGCTCAACAGAATCTCAACATCAGCTGAGAAGAAAATACAGAAAACTGGTGTTACTGCAAGAACAGATGAATAATCAAATAAGGTTGTAACTTTCTTCCAATTAGTTATGTATAGTGCAGTATACTGCACCGTACATAACTATCATAACATATCAGTTTTTTGCATGGAATTAGAGCTACATGTACTCTGGAGGATTGAGTTTCTTGAATCCAGTATGAATAATAGTTCTGTCGTACTGTCCTAACTAAAAAATATCAACTTTAATAAATTCCACATTCGTTATACCGCAGATACAGTATATGAAACTGTACATTTCCTTTATTGATTAACACATTGGCTGCTGCAGAGCATGTATGTAGGCATTACCCAGGAGTCAAAAGAAAAATAATTGAAATGTTGTTTGAAAACTATTTTTTTTTTTTATATGAGCTCATTTCATGGTAAAGCAATTATTACACAGTATACCGATTTGAAAACACAACACAAAAAGTACAGTCTGTGGTTAAATTTACTCGATAACACAACAGTGTACCGCTAACTTAAATTAACTTTCTTTAAGACAGCAACCATAGCAATTAATGAAAAATTAGGCAGGGTACTAATTTAATGTAATGAATCAAATATGATTAATATCATAGTAAAATTTATATTTGTTAGTTATTCAGATTGTGTACAAATAATTATGTATTTTTCTGAATCTGGATTTAAATAATTTTTATGTTTTTAGGATTGGAATATTTATAGATATGTTGTATATACTGTTTACGGTTATAGTAATTTATTTTTCTAAAATCGATCCTTTTGGGAATCGTATCCCTTTGCACTATACAAATTATATTAATCCAATCAACCCGAGTACAGAATTAATTAAATAAAATAGGATGACACCTACCTTATTCCATAATCCAAGCAAAAGCGCTTTTGCGAGTACTTTGCATCATCATTTGCTTTATATAATTTTTTTAATTGTTCATTGCAAATTACATATTAAAATTAAAATTAAAAAACTTATACAGAGATTTAAAATTGTTAAAAGATCCTTTTCCAATTAAATCAAAACAGAAATAAAACTTTTTTTTTTAAATTCAAAAATGTAAATCATAAATTAAAATTAAAAATGTCATATATATATATATATATATAAAATAAGAAATCATTAATAAAATTAAATTAAAAGACAGAATTAAAATCAATAATGAAAAAAAAATGGAAAACCATGTAGACTAGCCAGCCAAAGTTATGTGACTGTACAGAGATGAAATATTATGAATTATCAAAGTCTAAAGAAGTACTGCTATCTACAGCGGCTTTTATAATTTTGTCACCTCATACTCAGTATGTAGGTTGATCAAATCAAATTTATTTTTATATTTATATATGTAAAATCTTTCTAAAATATCAAAAATCCTATTATTTGTATTAATATTGTATTTCTTAATTTCCAGTACTTCTAAATTTGTAGAACATCAGGTATTGAATGCGGATTATTAATAAGATGATCAGAAACATTAGAGAAACCAAATATTTTACTTTGGGTTTCTCCCTTGCTTTCTAACTTTATAAGTATACCCAATTTTTCAACATTATTTTGAAATACTATTTTCAAAACCACTGTTTTTTTTATATTTGCTGTTCTCTTTTGTTTGTGTTACACTGTAAAACATACTTTATGTAGATATTTTTCTAAAACTTCTTGTTCAGAAATTACTGTATCTGATAGTGATCTATTTAATATCTTCTTGTCATCATCCATCCTTGTGATTTCATTATCAAAGTAAGAGAATTGTGATAATTGTAATTCTTTATAGTAAATTAAGTTTTCCTGTACTTAATATTTATTTAACTTTATATTATTCTCTTTTCTACAATATTTGTTTTATAAGATCTTATCTATTTAATGCAAAAATTCTCTTTTTCAAACATTAAAAATGACTATTTTAATTAATCTATTGCTTTATACTATTTAGTAGAAATATGAACTTAATAGCTATTGCATAGGCCAGAAGTCGGTTTATATGAATAATTTATTGGAAACATTACCGCTTCTGTGCCAATGATTACTTCTGACAAATACTAGTCCAGCAATACTTTTAGAACATCTGTGCAATATATGTCTAAATGCTAAATATGCTCTAGCAACCGCAAATAGTTCTGTTTCTAGTTCTACAAAATTAAACTTATAGTTCACCGTGTTTGATGAACATAATCCATGAATAAATATTTTCACTTGTATTCATACATTTCATCAGGTATTACAGTAGAAGTAGGTCATATTTATCGCCTAATAATTAACAGCAGTTTTTTTTTCAAATTCTTTATTTTCAACAACCACACTAAAAAACAATCTTAATTTATTTCCAATACCCCAAAATAATCTTTGGTATGGCACAAGACAGTCCACTGTATGTTTTTTATGAAAAGCAAACTCTTTGTGAGTTTAGCAGATATGTCTTCTAATCAAAAAATTATTTTCTGAGTATTTTTAATACAGATTTCACTGGTCAGAAGAATACCTTCATAATTGCTTAAATTCATGGTGTATTCATTTTTGGAATAAGACCATTGATTCAGTGTCTACATTACAAAACATTTTATGACTACTCATTTTTATAGATCATGAAAAACTATTCGTTCTTTAAGAATGTGGTGATAATCATTGTCATCTTTTACTCGGTCATTTATAAATATAATGAGTTAAAAAGTAGTACTGACATGTACTACATGTACAAAGAACTGTTAGCAGTCGATCAAACATAAATTGTTTCTTATCACCAAATAAATCTTTGCGATCTGTAAATAAATGGTTCCTGAGATTTAAATTATCATGCAGAAATAGATTAAAATTATTTTTTTAAAGATAATATAAATAATATCTTAAATTCATTATTGATTTCCAAAACATGTTATTTCCCCGATATAAAATTTAAAAATATTTTTACTGTTAACAGATAAGGTTCATTCACATTTGGATTGAATTTCTCCCCCGCAACAATAAGTTCATTCTAATTAATATTTCCCCTAATTCATTTACAGCTCTAATTAAATTATAAATGCATGAAGTTTTATGGAAACAAAAATCAGACGATGTATATTTTTCAGTTTCTGTTCGACTGTGAAACTGGATTTCTATTTTGCTTTAAAATAGGCGACTCAAACATCACTCTTTTATCTGTTTGATGGAAAACTGACATTGTTTACAATCTTTACTAAAAAAAAATGATTGCTTGAAATTAAATTTTGTCACTAAAAATTTTATTTATAAATTTATCCTTTTCTAATTTAAATTTTTTGTTTTAATTATTTTATTTATTATTTTTAATGTATTTTGTAAGGAAAAAATGTTAACAAGCTGTTACAGTTGACTTATTTTATTTTATTTCTTTATTTTTTTTCATTTATGTATAGTTTAGATTTTTAGTTTATGTGAACCATAGATTTTAATTTTTATAGATAGACTCGTTATAATATTTCATAAAACAAGACTTACTTTTATTATTTATTTATTTATTAATGTTTTTTTATATCTTCTTACAAGGGAAAATTATATAATAGTTTGGATGACAAAATGCGGCAAATTATAAATTACACAATAAAACAAGAGATAAATATTAAAAAACATGACAAAAAAAATATTGCTCTTTAATAGAGGATTTATTAGAGTGATGCGGGTGACAGTTCTGTTTATATTTTTTTCAAATATTTAAATCTATTTAAACATATATGTAAATGATGTATGTATGTAATATATATGACATTCCCCGTAATGTAAGGATTCCAATGCAGAGGTCATAATCTAAATCAGTTGAGCTGCTACGGTGGTACAAACAACATATATACACATACATGCACCCTAAAAACATTACACTGCTTTTTGGGCAGTCATGTAATTAAAAATGTAATATGTATTTTTGGCCCAGGGGAGGGGGATTAAAAAAAATGTTATTTATAATACTTTGAAAAAGAATTCAAATGTTACTAATTAAGCCTAGTTATAGTACTCCAGAAAACGTAATTACCGTGTAATCATATTTACAGACAAAAAAATAAACTTTTTTAAATTCAAACACGTTTAAAACAAATTAAGAACATATGAAACTAAGAATATTATAATAACAAAACAAAAAATGCCTTCATAAATTACGTAATAATTTTCTCTTCCATTTTCTTCAGCAATCTGGCCGATCACATTATGCCAACTGCTTCATCAATTCAGCTTCTTATTGTTTTTTTATGTCATCCAGTGCATTTTATGACCATATCATCTATTTCCTGTACGCTTCATCATTTCCTGATTAAAACTCATATTTTCCTCTATAGTCTAATTAATAAATAAACCTCTCTTTATCTTAAACATAACCATCGATTTGTTATTCGCTTAAAATTATTTTTCCAGTATCATTAGCCTTGTCTCTCAGAATTTATTGCCTTCACCTGATATGTTTTCACTTCCTGGTATATTCAAACATTTCAATTCTAATGCAAAGTTTTATGTAAAAATGCATGGCTTTAAAAATAGATAATATAAATTTTATTAATTGCTGTGTTAGTCAAACCATTGTGATTTGTGTCATTTTATAAAAAATGCTGTATTATGTATGAAATGTGTTTGGCCTTCCTAGGCAATCTTTGTTACCGATCGAAGAAATAGGAAATTATGAAATTTAAAGATAATGCGATCATGGTTAACACATACATGTACGCACACACATCAAATCAAATAACATTTAAGTTGGTTATGAATTAGTAATGTTTTTACTGTTTATTTAATGTAATACCATGATTAATTCAAAATCTCTTGGTTCAGTTGGTCTGTGAAGCTGATTAATCAGATCTCCAGGGGTATTGATTATTAAACTAGTCATAAAAATAAATTCTACCGTTTATTGATACCTACCACTTTCAAAAACGACCCTTAATATTCATGCAAAAACATATTGCAAGAATTACACTTCTGATTCACTCAACAAAAATTCTCTGTTTAATTCCATTTCACCCTCTTATTGTGGTGTAAAGGGAAATCCCTGAACTTGCATTTAGGGATTTTTTAGTTAAATATTCCTACTACATTTCAGTGGTGATGTTCTAGAAAATTTCTTTCTGCTCTTCTTGATGGTTGCTTATTATCTAAAACCAGGTTTTGATTTTCATTATAGATGAATGTAGATTTAAGATGTTAATATTGCATATTTTTTATTAATTTTAGAATATTTAGTTTATTTTCATACATTGTACATGCAAGCTTACAGGTAAAATTTAAAGTAAATTAAAAATATACTTTATTTACTAAAATTAATTTAAAAGCAATAAAACCATATACTATTACCTTCAGCTGTGTTGCCTTTTCATAACAGAACAAATCTCTTTCTTCTGAACTGTTTACTTGTAAATAATCTTTTTGCAAATGCATAATAAGCTCTTTAATTATTTTAGTTGAATCACTTATGTCTCTAAATATACAGATAATTTATTGAAAAATGAACTTAATGATGAATTAAATTTAAAGATGAATTTAATGAAACTACCTACCGATTTCATTATGTAAATCCATAGAACGGGCGGATAGTTATTTAGTTTTTAATCGTAAAGTTGAATTTTTTAAAATTAAAATTTGCACTACTTACGTATTTATAAATGCAATCTTAGGCATTCATATATAAAAAAAGTCATAGAAATTTACTTGAGCATGTATGTTAAAGGAATTCGCTTATATTATTCACTTATGTTTCAGTTTGTAGTATTCTGTGGGTTTAATTTTAACAGTTTAATCTTTGTTATTGAATACTGACGTTATTATAAATTATCATTAAAAACAAATTTGGATACAAATTAAATTAAATTAAATTTTGTTTGTTTATTTCTAATAAATTTTAATTTTTTAATAATTTATATTGTTTGAGAATTTTTGTACTTTTAGATCTCCCCCTCCCACCATATATTATAAGATCTTTTAAAATCACACTTTAAATCATGTTTGTGAATTTGAAAAGTGCTCTTTGTTATCGATTTCTATTTAATAATAAAAGAATTGATGCAGTTAAAAATAGATGCGATACAAATGGTAGAGAACTATACTTTAAAATTTTTACCAAAATATTTATCCATCTTTTTTTAAAAGTCTTGTTTTATGAAATTAAATGTTTTAATTTTTCATTTTACTATTAAATAAATTATCAATTATAATAATTTAATATAGTTCCTCAACTGTCCAGTGTACATTTTTTTTTTTGTTTATTTTTATGATTATTTTGTTTGTAAATATATATGTTATTATTTACACATGATATGTGGTATCATAATTATATCAGAGAATTCCAGTTAGTGAGTGTGTTGTGTTTTAATTTAATTTGTGTGTTAAAAAGATCTGTAAATAATATAAGTTGTCATAAAAACCAGTTCCTCATATATAAATAATAAATCTTCAAAAATTATAATATGTATTAATGAAATGAAAACAATTATAATTTTAATGATTATAAACACTGAGTTTATTATTTAATATAATTTAATACTTATAGTAAATCCATATAAGTTTAACTGTTCTGTGATACCTAGTTGTATGAAAAAAAAAACGAGATAATTAAAAATACCATACTTAATTGATTTTTGTTATTGTATTTTTTTTTTTTTAATAATACATAAGTGATATTTTTCAATGACTTCCTTCTTGAAATTGTAGTATTTCAGCTAGTACGTTCTAGTCTCAAACTCTAGAAACTCTTACTATTTTCATGCGCTGAACATTTTTTATAAAAAAAAAAAATTGTTTTCTGTTACCGGGCATCAGCCCTCAGTTACGAGTGTGACTAAATAATCTTTAAATTATGAGATTTCTAATACAGTAAAACCTTGCATATCCAACCTCATCATTACCAAAAATACCAAGAAATGAAAGCGATAATAATAATAATTCAATTTTTTTATTATTTTTTTTTTCCATAGTAAAACTTTGTATAACAAATGACAATCTAAAAACAAATATTTTATTCAATGTAGTATGTTTGAGCTTTATTATTTTTATGACTTCTAAGAATATCATATTAAATATTATACTTTATTTTGTATTATACTTTAATACATAAAAGTAGATAACTTAATGATTTAGACCTGATACAAATGCAATTAGTCAGCAATCTGACTGATTTTCTAATTATCAGAAAAAAATTATTCAGTAAAAACATGAAATCTGAACATATACTTATTTATGTATATTCATAATAAACTCTATTATGTATTTTATATGTTAAATCAGTTACGATGTTATCAAAAAGGAAAGAGTTGTGATTATAATAAAAATAATAATTGAAGTCATAACAAGAGTTGAAAAAAATGAAATGCTGCTACTGCTGATTAAACATTGGAACATCAGCTGTTTTTAAATGAATGAAAGAAAAGAAAAATTATTAAAATTGTCTGTTTAAACTGAAGTTTAACCGCATTATAAAACAATCTAATACAACAGTGAAACACTGTATGAACACGTGTATGTTTTATCAAGTTTTCTTCGTAGACAAGAAAAGTCCCTTTATCAGGTCCTGTTGTTCAGAAGGAAGAAACTTTAGCAGACTTAGATCATTTGTGAATGTTTCAACAATTTGAAATCTTACTTAGATGTAAGACAACTTTAGGTGGGAAATAATTATCTGACTACACACCATACATTATGTAATTTAACTTTCTGTAAGAGATACATTTACTGATTTTAAACCAATTTTTTTTTTTTACAACTGGTTTGTGTCTCCCACACATTCTCGTTATAAGAGGTTTTACTGTAATTCAGATGGGTGTAGTATCTCATTGTAGATTAGTTAGAAACTTTTTCCTCATCAATGCAGATATGAAAACGACTGTCTGTAATATGGGAATGGAAGTGAAAGGAATATATTCTGTGGGGGGACCTATGTAGGTTAATAAATCTTTCAACTCATCAAATCTTTTTTTATTTTTTTACACAATATGTTTTTTTAACACTTTGGCAATACATTTTTGTTGGTACAACCAACTGACAAATTGCAGATCAAATTTTACTTTAAAAATTCTGCAGCAGTGTGCCACATAACAGCTCATCATATCCCATACCTTTCAAAGTCCAGTGTTCAAAGAAGAATAGTTTTTAGAATATTTTTATCGCTACTCAAATATACTCTTTCTTGAATTAAAATTTATATTCATTATACTTTAAATAAGGATTTAGAAGAAACAATGAACGGCATAGATGAAGTCCTACGCAAGAACTATCGCATGGAAATAAACAAGAACAAAACAAAAGTAATGAAATGTAGTAGAAATAACAAAGATGGACCACTGAATGTGAAAATAGGAGGAGAAAAGATTATGGAGGTAGAAGAATTTTGTTATTTGGGAAGTAGAATTACTAAAGATGGACGAAGCAGGAGCGATATAAAATGCCGAATAGCACAAGCTAAACGAGCCTTCAGTAAGAAATATAAGTTGTTTACATCAAAAATTAATTTAAATGTCAGGAAAAGATTTTTGAAAGTGTATGTTTGGAGTGTCGCTTTATATGGAAGTGAAACTTGGACAATCGGAGTATCTGAGAAGAAAAGGTTAGAAGCTTTTGAAATGTGGTGCTATAGGAGAATGTTAAAAATCAGATGGGTGGATAAAGTGACAAATGAGGAGGTATTGCGGCAAATAGATGAAGAAAGAAGCATTTGGAAAAATATACTTAAAAGAAGAGACAGACTTATAGGCCACATACTAAGGCATCCTGGAATAGTCGCTTTAATTTTGGAAGGACAGGTAGAAGGGAAAAATTGTGTAGGCAGGCCACGTTTGGAATATGTAAAACAAATTGTTAGGGATGTAGGATGTAGAGGGTATACTGAAATGAAACGACTAGCACTAGATAGGGAATCTTGGAGAGCTGCATCAAACCAGTCAAATGACTGAAGACAAAAAAAAAAAAAAAAAAAAAATACTTTAAATATTTTATATTCAGTTGATTCATTAAAATTATTATCATTTTTTTTTTAAATATTTATTTTTAAATTATAATAGTGTTTTTTTCTAGAAAAAATTGGTTTAATTTTTCACGATACATTAGGTTATTTTTCTCAGTTTTACTTAAATTTTTTTTTTTACATCAATTAAATTAACATGTTCCATCTGGTAACGTATTTTTATTAAATAGAAGCGCTTAATTCATTGCACCATTGATTGTTATCCAGAGGTAGTTTTATAATAAAAAAGTATGTAAAATAATAAATATAAATAAGATAAAAATTAACTGTTTATATTTAAATACTCGCTGATCCAGCATTGCTTCACCATTACTAGATTTGAGTATATATATATATATATATATATAGGGGGTTAAATGAACACAAATGAAAGTTTGATGAAACATTAAAAATCTGAACATTACGGAACTTCAGAAAATTTAACCTGCCCCTTTTTCGCTTCTTCCCATCTTCCCTTTCTCCCTTTTTCCATTGTTTGCACAAATATTTCTTTTCACATTAATATATATTATGAGCCAAATCAGACCGTAAATGCAATTTTTCAAAATATTTCAATCCCGGTGCCATCTAGTGAGTCCATTTTTTGCAGAGGTATTTCTTTTCATGAAACTAATACATATTCTGAATATGAGCACAATCGGACCATAAATACAATCTTTTGAAATATGTCAACCCCAGTGCCATCTGGCAGGTACATTTCTGCAAAAATGTTTCTTTTCATGTAACTAATATATATGTTGAATATTAGCCAAATCGTCAATAAATAAAATTTTTCAAAATATCTCAACCCCAGTGCTAGAAGCAGCTCCATTTTTCACAGAAATATTTTTTTTTTGTGTAACTAATATGAGCCAAATTAGACCATAAATGCTTCAAAGGTTCTCCAAAGGCTTTACATGAGTTTTATGGAGAGATTTTCCAGCCACCTTTCCTTACACCCTAGAGTTTACACTTCAAAAGTAATGAGGTTCTTGTCTATGGAAGTTAATAACTGACTGGATACATCACTGATGATGGTGCTCTGGTTCATCAAAAAAATGGTTTAACAGTATAACAAATTCCTGAATATGGGTGGTAACTATACGGAAGAGTAATGTAGATATATTGGTTATTTATGTATATAATAAAATCTTTCCTGTTTTTAAATAGGCTGATTAGAAATTTTTATCGGTCACTTTTGGAAGTGTTTTGCCAAGTGTTTTGCGTTTGTCTTGCTATAAATTTTTATCTACATATTTTATATATTTTTTATTTACAAGTCTGAGATGAATGCCAGGCAAGAGATTCTTTAAATTTATTGTCAAGAGTGAATTAAACAAATAGTGGTCATGCAAAAGAGTGATCTAACTAATATACAGGAATTATACAGAAATTGGTTATATATTAAGCTTTAGTTAAATGAATTTGCTAATAGATGGTATAGAAATTAAAAATATAGAGAAAGACAAAATTAGAATATATAAAACAAATAATTGAAGATATAGTGTGTAATATGTTGTTAAAAGACGTGCGCTAAATAGAAAAAACTGAAGAATAGTTAGTATCAGTCCAGCCAAATGAATGGTGGTTCCAAGAGAAATGAGAAAATTCCTCTAAAGGTCCCATTGTAAGTTTTACTTTTATAATTTATTTTAACAGTTACAACCAGTTTTGAGTCTTAATAAGTCAAGATGATTCGTTACTTACAACAGTACGAAAAGTTTTTTACTAATATAATTTTACTACAACAATCAGATAATATTAATCCTAATAATATAAGTGGAAAATTTTTAAACTAAAAATTGCATAATCTTTATTGACAATTAGAAGATATCTTTTTTTTATTTGTTAACCTTAGTATTAGAGCTTACAGCTTAGTATAACTATGGGTTTTAGATGGAAGAAAACTGATAATAACAGGAAAATTTTAGTTGAAAAACAAGATATATGTATTAAACAAGTAAATTACCTAAGAAACTGAGTATTTACAGGTGGGAAGGAAGACCAATAATTTTTCAGATGAATCTTATATTCACTCGACGCTTGGGAAAAGTTATATGGTTGGACCAATGGCTCAAATAAAGGCTATGAAACACCTGTATCCAAAGGATCGAAGCTGGTACTGGTTCACGCTAGCAGTGAAATTCAAAATACTCTTTTAATTGTTACAATGGGCCAAAAAAAAAGGAGAATACCGGAACAACATGAATGCTGATAACTACGAAAAATGGCTGAGATCAAAGCTAAAACCAAATCTTCCACGTCGATCGGTTTTGGTAATCGATAATGCTCGGTACCACGACAAAGTTACACAAGGTGCCAAATTCAAAAACAAAAAACGTGAAATGTTAGACTGGACAGAAATATTCTGTGTTCAACAGATATATTAAAAACAGAACTGTGCGAATTAATAAGACCCGATATGAAGAGTACTACTTATATAAAATATTGCAGAATCACGGTCACAACGTAATAAGATTGCCACGCTACCATCCTGAAATTAACCCGATTGAGTTGATTTGGGGGAAAATAAAAAGTCAGGTAGCAGATGAAAATGTCTCTAGTCAGAAAAATATAAATGATATAAAAGAAATTTCTGAGCAAAATTTTTCTGAACTGCTAGTGGAATCAGTGTTGCGAACATGCACTAACCATAGAAAAAAACTATTATGAAACAGATCGAGTTGCTGACATGCAGACTGAAAGGTTTACAGTTTGTGTTGACAGTGACTGTGGCAGTGAGAGAGCCGATGAATCAGAGTCATCGAACAAGGATGACAGATGATCCAAGATCCGATGATATGGATGGGATTGAACCGCTTGACTAAAAAACCCTTATCTATCCTAATTTACCATTTTTTCTGTTAATAAAATAAATTTAAAAAAAAACTTGTAAAGAATAAATGAAATTACAAAAAGTAATAAAAACTGTAATTGTAGAACTAAAAAAAATTAACAAACAAAATGAAACCAAAAAAATTTAGCAGATTAAACAGACAATAAATATAACAAAAGAGAAAAAACGGTCAGACGTTATGTATCCATGAGCATATGCACGCACGTACATGATACATACTTGCGTGTGTGTGAGTGTGGCCGATCCTCTGTTCCTCCCACCTGTGTGTACCAATCCAATGCCACCCTGCGCATTGTGTGTTTACGATTTCTTAACTTTGAACACTTATAATTTCATACAAAATATTAACATTTTTGTTTTTTTTTTTTTGGAAAATTTAGATAATACATATATTCTTTCATTCCAGAGAGTCTTAATGAACAGTAGTTAATGTTCTCTTTACATCATTTCGCTATATTACTTTCTCATTTTTATATAGAAATTTTTTTTTTAATTACAAGTTTTTTTTTGTAAACGGCTCTTATTTTTTCATACAAGCAGCATTTTTTGTAGTTTTACTATTTTATTGACAAATAAAAATTATTTTATTTTACTTTCCTAACGTGTATGTTACAATCAGTTCAGTTAGTGAACAATAAGCAACCCCCCTACGGCCCAGTGAGATGAGGATGATGTGAGACATGTAAATGAGGTGTTGTCTTTTACAGATTCAGGCTGACCATTCCTGAGGTGTGTGGTTAATTGAACCCCAACCGCTAAAGTACACCAGTATTCACTATCTAGTATTCAAATCCATGTAAAAGAAATTAACTCTTACTAGGATTTGAACCTCAGAAACCTTGACTTCAAAAATCAGCTGTTAAATGACTGATTTGCAATGAATTAACCACTAGACCGGCCCAGTGGGCAAATGAAAATAACAGAACAATACATTTTAAATAAACATAAAAAAAAACTTCTGTAACTAACTTTAAAAACCAAGTAAAAAAATCTTATTTTCAGTTCTTTGAATTTCAAAATTTTGAAATTGACACCAAATTAAAGTTTAGCAAATTAGTAGTTTTTAGTTTTTAATATGGCACAATTTTGAAAAATCTAAATTTAAAGATTGAAAATTTTGTATTTTTTACTTTTACTGCATTATTTTTTTATCTGTATCTGAATTATTTACTTCTTAATTTTGTTATTCTTTGTTTTAATGTTACGTTTTTAAGACTTTTTACAGCTATGCTTTTTATCATTTCTGTATTAGTCAACTTTAATCCATCTGCTCTTTTAATTTATTTCATTCTACTTTCTACTTGTTCTCTGCTATATTTTCGTCATTACTTATACGTGTTACTATTTTATAAATACATTTAAAAGGTATTTGTCTACAAGTAAATTATTATAAGCATGGTTTGAGTTATGTTTTATTTATAAAATGCATGCACCTTTTTTAATTGGTTGATGATATTTTTTAATCTTGAGGTATGTTTAATCTTAATGTTGTTTGTTGTATATTTTTAAATTTATTTAAAGAAAATAAATTCAAATGACAGAATTCACTGTTATCTTACGCACCTACCTTCATTACCTATCTTACCGATTCCTTTAGTGTAATCTTGCAGAACGTTTCATATTTCATTTGAATACATATCTCGTAATTATGGGAATAGAAGTGCTCTTTAGTTATATTGTACCTTTTCTCAAGAGATTATTTAATTTCCGAAGGAAAACAAATTTTGATACGGTATTTAAGATGGTCAAAATTCAGTAATGTACAGTTCCCATCTGAATAAAAATATCCCAGTCTTTGACGATTGGCGGTGCGTTCCCAAATTCCTGGTTTTACCTTAAGTAGATCCAGGGATTCTGTTTCTTGTTTGATAGCTGCAAAATAAGCCTAATAGTCTGAAGCGCCCAAAAATTAAAAAACGTCTCCTAATCCTTCATAAAATACAAAAACAATGAATATGTTTTTAAAAACATAAAAACTATACGGATAGTTTTTAAGTTTATTTAAATTAAACATTTTGTGGTCCATATCTCCTCTATATGTAAATAATATAATATTTTTTCCAAGTACAGTACTGTATTAACATACAGACATAAGATAACATGTTATAAGAAAATTTTATATATTAATGTTTTAAATTAAAAAAAAAATTATTGACTGAGCAAATATTTATTCTATAGATTTTAATGTATTATATTTTATTTTAATGTGTAAATGTAAAAACAGAAGAAAAATTTTAAAGAACACATTACTGAAGATGGCTTATGCCTGAAAGCTCTATATTGAGCAAAAAAAAAGTAACAGTAAGAATGTTCTTTAATTCAGTACTTAGTGGAGTGGCTGAAAAAATATTATATGATTAGTTTTTATGTATCCTTAGCACTAGTTCAACTGGATGTTTATTGATGATTTTAGCTTAAAATCCAAAAATGTACTTCTGACAACCAGTATTTTATCTTCTTGAGGTTAGTTTATTATGTAAAAATAAGTCTCAGAGCTGTTGACTTGTAAAATAACAGTGAGATTGCTGTTTACAAGTTGTTTTGAAAGAGAAGTTTTTCTGTCAAAAATTATACAAGTTTTTGTATAATTTTGACAGAAATATATTTTACACGTTTTTCATTTGTTAAAATTTTGAAATTATTTTATTTTTTGTACTTAATCATTAAAATTTATATAAATATTGTTTTTTTTATGTATTCTCAACCTCAATGCAACCCACAAAGAGTTGCAATAATTTAGCAATATTTAGAAAAACTTTTCATGAATGGAAATAAAAAATAAATAAATAATACATTAAAATGTTAAATAAAAAATATAACTATAATTTATATGACAAATTATGTAATAGATCATACTAAGCAATATGCGTAGCTTTGAAATAACAATGCTAGGTTGATTAAAATATTTGTTAGGCAGTTTTTACAGTCTTTTAATTTTAAATTATTAGATATTTTTTTCAAAATGCAAATAAGATATAAATTCAAAAAAAAAAGTTTCAACGGTGTTGTTGAACTTTTATGGCATTTAAATAGAGATTAGAATTTAACCCTTCTCTTATGATGTAGATGAAATTTGATAAAGTTTCTTACCTACCAATATTCATGATGAGTAGGTAGCGTCTTGACATTTCATGTGGAGGTCCCAGGTTCAAATCCCCTGGCCACCAGGCATGTGATCTTTTCATACACTACTAATTTCCATCAAGTTAAACTACTAAAAAGTAATAAAAGTTTTTTATAACTTCAATGTTATGCTGATGCTAAGATATTCTAAGTATAGTTAAAAAATTATCTCAAAACATTATTATGTTTTGTACTTAAAAGTTTCTTTTGAAAAACTTTTTTTTATTTGTTCTCTACCCTTCTAATTAAAATTGAAAATATATGCTCTTCCTGGTAAAAAAAATTGCTGATTTAGAAAATAGAGTAGTGTAAAATTCAGAATTTGTAGAGTAGAAATATTTGTATATTCTGTTTGTTTATTGTAGGTCTCAAATCTTTTCTTACATCAATTTTACTTTAGTTGCTCTGAGACGCCTCTTTTGCATCTGAAAAAAGAAACATTTGATGAATTTTGAGCAGGATGATCAAACTTTATTAAAGTATTATGGAGTTTGTCTCTTTTCATAGTCCCTATATCGATAGATATTAATCCCTTCTTAACACCCATATCTTTGGATTTTGGGCGTTAGATGGAAAAGTGTTAGATGCTTTCTCTCTGAGAACTGATCATCTCCCTCTTTTTTTCATCCTTCATTCCTTCTGTTTTGGATGAATGAATGGGAATCAAGTTAGCTGTGATCCTGTTTCTAGCGCATTCATGGGGGCATCTTCTAATAGCCAGCACAGCAAACTCTTCTTTATTGGGCTCAGTGGAATAGCTGCCCACTTTTTCTAAGGCTTTGAGACTGTCAAAAAACTATGTTTGCTCTCTGAAGGTTGGCCGCAAAACAAAATTAGACTTTTCTTCCTTTACTCTTCATTCCTTCTTCCATGGACTCTTAATAAGTTTTTAGTACATACTCATCAAACTTGCGCTAAGGATAAGGGGACTAAAAAAATGACTATGTCTATAGTGTCTTGTTTTGTTGAGGGTAACTCCATTGCAGGCTATCTACCCGTTTTCTGTCCAGTGGGTAGATGGCGTGGCAGTATGATAATTTTTGAAAAACGCTTCCCAACATAACTCAGATCCACAAAAAATTTGTGGATCTCCTTCTGGCCCATAATTTCTAAGGTGGTGAATGAAGTTCCATTGCAAAGGATAGTAGGAGATCTCACCATTATGGTCAATGAATTTTTCATTGATCATTTCAAATACACGCTGCAACAGATTGATTACCGCATATTTAAGACCCATTCAAAGGCAGGTTCAGGCTTCTTTAAGAAAAATTCTTGCAAACTCCACAGTTGTATGGTATGATCTTACTGTACCATGTGTATAACCTGATCTTCAGTGGAAAATATAAAGTTGAACTGCTCTAATTCTTGGTCAGGTCATATGAAATAATCATATAATAGATGCTTCTATTCCTCAACAAAGAAAACAGAATATTTTTCAACAGCTTGTACTAATTGTCATTGGTTTTTTCTAATAAGTCCAGATTTTTTTGTCTTGTTCTATTGCATGTTTTTGTAATTGTATATATGGCATACTTTCAACATTATTTCTCTTATTTAATTTTTGTAATCAAACCTAATATTAATTTAGTTAATTATTTTTCTTGTTTTAATGATAACTAACTCATTTTTTTTTACTTTATATATATTTTTTTCAAAATCCTGCATTAAATGAATGTACTCAGTTTTTGGTAAAATTCACATTAGATTAAATATATTTATACTATTAATTAACCCATTCATTTGTGAATTTTTCTTCTTCCCAGTGGACCTTGTTACAATTGCTTTTATCTGGAAAAATGCATGCATTTTAGAATATTTTGACTTTTTATAGGTTGAACATGTCCCATCCACTGAATGTAATATTCTAATTTCTTTTGTTTAATATATTTTTAAAGTATTTTATTTATTATATTTTCCATAGATCCAGGACATTTGTTAGCGTAACATTTTTACAATTTAAATTTTAAAGAAATTTTTTTATACTTTGATATTCCACTTGAATCAATATACAATTTTTGGAATCAAAAAAAAAAAAGGAAAAAATTCTATTTTTGTTTTACTATTCTTTATTTTATTTAAATTTAATTATTTTTATTATCAAGAAAACATAGTTTAAAAAACAATTTGTAAATTGTTTTGAATTATTGCCACAAAAATTGTTGTGGAAGGAGAATAAACTCTGTTTATGCAGTTGTAATAATGGCAGTAAAGGAGAAAAATAGTACAAAATACAACAAATTTTATTCTTTACAACAACTTAGACCTATATCGGCATTTTTAAATGTTTTATCTATCAGTTGTTTGGTTAGGTCTACCTACTAATACAGACAAATGGGTTAATTCAAGTAACATGCATTTTATTTTATAAACTAATAAAAATCAGACCTCACTTTCTAAATAAGCTGAAGTATAATTCCACAAGATCTTTGAAGATTATAATCCAGTTTCACAGACTGGAGTATGATTATAAAAACAGTATAATCTTACAAGAAAGTTTCCAGTTATTTTTAAAATCGGTTATGATTTTTATTATTTTTTAGAGTTTAAATATAATTTTGTCAAGTGATTTATGAATAAAAAATACTTATTAAGTTTTCTAAATTTTGCTTGTCTGAACAAATTTTTCAGTATATTTAAATGGAGTGCTTATTCATAAAATAAAGATTATATTGTTTTTTGTAACATTTGTTTACCTCTTTAATTATCCGACTGTCTTGATGGCTTGATTAATTGTATCTATAATTACTAAACTGGTTGTAGGTTCCCAACAAGGGTCAGGATTTTGGCAGTAAAATAGAACAACCTTTTAATTTTTCTTGCCGGTTAATTACAATTTTTATTGTAAATGTGGTCCAACAGCCAGCTTTACCAAGCTAATCAAATAATGTAATTTTTGTCAGATCTCTTTCAATTCCCGAATGTCTTTAACATTTATTTTCCCATCAAATTAATTACTAGCCTGTAGCATGAAAGGAACAGTTTCCAACGTTATTTAATATCAGTTATTTACAAGATCCAGTTTATTAAAAACCACGGATTTGATTGTTGGCATTCTACCTACACTATACATCTTTTAACTTCCAGGATGTTACTCCTTCAACAGGAGTTACTTCAAGTATTACGAATTCATCAGTTTATAAGGAATGCAGTTTATTACTAGAATCTTCTCCAGATTTTATCTTTCTGGATACTTATTCTATTGATTTATATGAAGACTTAACAGTCAGTTTTTGCACAAGTTGTAGATTTTTAAGTGTTGAATTTGAGGAAAGATGTTCAAAGTATCATAAATTAGCCACTACATTTGTCTGTTTAATAAGTTTATAATTGTTGGCAAATAGGATTTTAAATACTTGATAAATATTGTTCAAAAGCTTCTTTTTGTGTCTATCCATGTCAGATGTAGGATCTTGTCACTTTATCCACAGTTGCTTCAAAAAATTCAATACTTGATGTCAACACTGCATTTGATGGTTCTTAAGCTAGGTTATCCTTCTTCTGCATACACCTTATCCAACTGTTTTACTTTGTAGAATCTTTTGTTAAGTATTGATACTTTTCACTGTATTTGCATTACGTGACATAAATATTGTAATTTTCTACATTAAATGGCATTTATTTCTGATTCTTTTTCCATTCTAGTACTGTACTGTTTTGGTTCACACATTGTACCTGTGAATTATTATTATTTCCAATACAACCCAATTTCAAATGCTTGAAACCTTTTTGTTTTTGCTTCCATCAGTGTCTAAGATTCCACTACATACAACAAAAGTCAGAAGAGTTCATGCAATACGTACTAGTTCAACAATTTCATTTTTGTATCTATTGTCAAGTGACAGATGTTGAAGATGTAGATATTTTGAAAAATGTATCCTTACCTTCTCTGTTTGACTAATTTTCCACACAGAATTTTTTCTCTTATCACTGATGACCATAAAGTTTTTTTAGCATTGATATCTAACTCATATTTTTTTCTAATTGCTACTACACTTTTCATCAGTAATTGCAGACTCATCATAATATTGGCAAAAATAACAAAGAGAACAATATAACTCTGCCTCACCCCTGTAAAAGTTTTTACCATTTTCACTGATTGATCATCTACCTAGAAAGCTGTTTCTTAGCCCCTATACAGACATGATATTCCCATCCAGCTCTGGTGCTGAATATTGTAAGATATTGATTGACCTTACAATATTTTTACTAGTTTTTCATACCTCTAAAGTTTTGAGTTTAGTAATGTACTTTGTTAAGTACAGGCTTATACGTCAAAATTCAGATACTTCTTTATTTAAATCAAAACCAGGAAATCTAATCAAGACTTTCTCATCTTTAAAATACCCTTACACTTACAATAATCACCATCAAGAAATTCAGTTCCACCTCTAATGTTGCCAATACAACTTAGTCATTTTTTATCGTATCTATAACTTATTCATCTATTTAAAATCTTATTATTTACCCTCTCGATGCGATGCCTCTTCCTTTTTCTAATTTCTTCTCTGTTCATTTTTTAGCATATATATTAAAAAGTTAGTTACAACAACCTTGCCTCATTTTTCTTTTAATGTCCATCCTTTCTCTTTCAGCATTTTCACTCTACTACTTTCTACCTTGTACACAATTTTCACACAAAGTGTAGTAAACTGAATGTTTTCCTATTTGTTATTGTTTAATAAAAATAAATTATTAAACAATAAAACAAAATAAATATAAGAAGATTTCATGAGTTAAATTCAATAAAAAAAATGTACTCGACAATGTTGTTTCGGGTTTATTCTTTCAAGCTTAGTTGTAGGGGTTCTATCAAACTCCCACCAGTGTCTTGAAATCTTGCCCTCAACTTATATCAGGCATCAAGTTTGTCGTTTTAAATCACAAAATTCTTTGGTCAAAAATAGCTGGATAATTCAAAATAATTGTTCTGCATTTCTGAATAGTGTTTCTGTAAAATGCTGTGTAACATTTCTGTAACTTCTTCATGTGTTGGTGTATGCTAATCATATCATGGTTCTCTTACTTTGACCTCCATAAAATACCTTCTTATTAAACAAATAAACACCTTTGAATATTTAATTCTTTAATTACTGTAAGATAGCATAATTACTAAGGTAACACTTTAGAAGCAGTCCCTATTTAACTGTTCTCAGAAAAATTGTGTTCATATTCCAGTACTTTATTTGTATAAATAATTCATTTGCTTTTTAAGTTAATTTGCGTAGTTTTAGTGCAGTTTGTGTTTCATAATTTGTTGTTTGTATTACTAACCCGATATGTTCTAATTTTAGTATTTGACTTTAGTTAAATAAAATATTAGAATTAGATATACCTGTTATTGTTTAGCTTTCATGCATACAAATATTATTTAGTTCTGTAACATCCGATAGATATTTTTCATTTTAGTAGATTACAGTAGTTTGAATTTGTTTCGCAGCCCCTCATAGTCCTCGCCGCCAAAAGTTGAATCTACGCATGAAAAGTTTATCACTCGATTCACCCGAATCGACTGAGCATGCTCAGCGTCGTAGAGGGGGAAGTGGTGGCCATACGCATCCTGGATCAAGTCACTCATCTTCATCACGCTTACAATGTATGCATTTTACCTAACCATTACATTTACATTTCATGTAGTGTACGTAATTATTAATAATTAACTTTTATTATAATTATGCTTTTACATTAATTAGTTAAGCTATTGTTTTTATTGATTATTTTATTATATTATAAATATTTGGTATGTTTTGTAGTATTAATTAGTCTATCACCACCTTTAATGCTTGGAAACCTGATTAATTCATTATCAAATTTTATATACCTTTTTTGTAGTATTTCATTTTAAAATTAAGTAGCTACCCCTTCATTTTTCAAACCACAGAAAACAAAATCTTGTAACATAAATGCCAGCAGCAGGTGATGGCCTCTATATTACAAGATTTGTAACTTCAAACTCAAAAAGTAAGTGCAGTTTCCCTATCGAAGGCATGTAAGGAAATTGAAGAATGACATTCTGCCTGTACCTGACTTGATCAGGATTGTTTTCATTGATTTCGTACTTTATTTCAAAATGGTATTACAGCAATAAAGTCAATGCAGGAATTGTTAAAACAGATTTTACATTACATTGCTTACAAATTGTACTACGCTTTTCTTCTTTTTTTTTAATTAGTATAAAATTCTTAATTATGAAATTCTAGGAATAAAAATATTTTATATCAAATATTTACAATGAAATCTCTATGTAATTTTTTCTATAAATGAGTGTGTATTACTTGGACTGCCATGGAATCAATGTTTTGCGTTTGAAGTACAGACTAATGATTAAGGAGGAGTATCAGTTATTTTGTAAAATCAATGATCAGTTCAGCTGCTGAGCAACAGCAATATGTTGAGTAACATTTTTAAGGGATAAAACAGGAATAATGTTTACAAAATCTCTTTCAAAATAATCTGATACCTGTTGTTAAGAACTTTTTATGTATAACTGACAATTGACTATCTTCTATATTATTTATTTTCATTATGTCCTATGATACTAGGAACCAGCGGCTCTATCTCTCGCCCAGTTGATGTAATACACTGTTGTGTATCAACAGTGGACCTCCCCCTCACAAATCCAAATTGCCTAGGGGAGACTCGCCTCAACCTCCAACCACAGTCTGCCCACCAGTAGTCTCTCGTATAATTTCCCGGCAGTGTTCAGCAGGCTAATAGGTCAATATACTACCCTGTCTTGATGCTCGTCTCGCTTTTTAGGAATTAAAACCACTCCGGTTTCCTTCCAGCAGTTAGGGAATTGAGCACCTTCAATGGTGTGATTTATCTCATCCAATATGTGTCATGGCTGCCTTTTGACCATCATTTTTACTATCACCCTGGGGACCTGATCTGGACCAGGGATCTTTCGGGATGTAGCTTGGTAGCAGCACTGTTGAGCTCATCTAGTGTGAACCTATAAGTAAATTCTGTCTGCATTTCCTGCCATTCCATTTGAACTACAGGGAAAAGCTCTGAAGCAACTCTACACTCTTTCTCACCAGATATATATGCAGCTGATCACCCAGATCTATCCATAACCGCTTTATAGGCAGCACCCCAAGGGTCAACATCTAATTCGGCTGTTAGTTTATCCAATGCGCTAGCCTTGGCAATCCTTATAGTGTCACCAAGCTCCTTTCTTGCCTTTCTGTATTCCGCCTGTAATTTTTTATCAATCCTGCCATTTCGTTTGGTATCCCTCTAAAATCTCCTACTTGCAGCAAGCATAGCTACCCTCTTGTCAGCCATGTCAGACGACCACCAAAACACCGATTGTTTGCCCAACCCCTCTTGTGCTCCTTCCTGGCAACAAGCTTTACTTAATGCCTCTGACAATCTTTCTGCCATTATTGGAATAGTCGAGTCAATTCTTCCTACAACACCATCTACTGCTATTTTTAACAGCCTCTTCCCAGACCTCCAATGTGGGATGCGTCTAATTCCAGGCTGTACATTTTCCACGTGGAACATTATAGCGCAATGGTCTGTAACTAACTCCTCCTGCCGCCATACCCTCCAGTCTCGAATATTAGCAGCAATTCTTTCAGATGGCTGTAATGTCCACTATGAATCCTCTACTTCTGCCAAAGTATGTGGGGAGCATCCCCTATTACACACCATGAACCCAGTAGCCACAAACATTACTGCCAGTGCATACCCTTGTGCAATAGAAATCCTTCCACCTAGCTCACAACTCTCTGCATTGAAGTACCTGTCAATATAAAGTTTCTTGTTAATAAATTAAAGAATTTTATAAAATTACTGGTGAATTTAAAAAAAATAATAATTCTATGGGCATTCTGAAATATTCACCCATGACGGTTAAATTTTGTCATATGCTACTCTCAGATTTACTTTTTCTAATTTTTCTTAATTAAATATTGTAATTATTTTAATGTTTTTTTTGTTTTTTTTTTTTAAATAGTCAGTTTGTTTATTTATTACATATATATAATACCATAAACAACTATAACTTAACAACTTAGACTTACACAGCCTATATATATATTTTGTTATTGTAGAAGCACAGTTGTATCAGTGAAATTTTAAGACATATGTTCAGTCTCCTGATTGTTTAGAAAATTAACCACATAAGAATGGATTTTTTTTTATAGATTATTAAATATTAATTACTAGTACTCACCATACCCATGAGTCATATAAAATAACATCATTGAATAATTGTTATTACACAAATCATTTAATCCTGAAATAACCCGGTTCAAATCCACTTAAAAATATAATTGCTTGAGAATTAGTTTAATCAGTTTTACCTGATAAACACACCTGCCATTATTTGGGTTTATTTTTGTAATACCTAAAAATCAATTGCAATTCCAGGATTAGTCTGTTCCAGATTTGCTACACCGTTAAGGAAACATCAGCTGTACTGTTTACACTGTCTCTCTAGAATTGCACACAGAATATAATATAATTCATGCGATGCCTAATCAGAAAGAAGGAATTTAGGACAATTAAAAGATTTATGAATAAGGGACAATTCCCCAGTAAGGGGAATTAGTCCAAACCCTTGTAGGAGAAAGAAATAAAAGCTATACTATGACAAAAAGAATAAATTAAGGAAAAGTTGGAAACTTCAGACCCCTTTAAAGAATATTTTTTACAATATTGCAAGAGAATTCTGTTATCCAAAAAACAGGGGGATTATGTTATAGCTACTTACGTTGAATATGAACACTTACTGTTGCGTTTTTTATCATTCAGGTTCAGTTATGGGCACTACTTAAAAACAGAACTTGACAACATTGACTGTAATTCAGCATACAGTGCATTGTGTAAATGTAGTTTCACATAATGTATTATCATGCAATTATACATTTATAATTCTGTTACAACATGGAAGCCTGGTTTAATATTATTATATAACTTAAAATTGAATTAAATATATGTTCTTATCATTACTATTAATATTTTATCGCTTATTTCTTTGAATTCAGATTTTTATTGAGTTTTTCTTCAGAGAATTGGTTGGATATATAATTTTTATGTAATTTATCATAGGTTTACTCCAAAAATACCATATTTTATATATGTAAATACATGTGTATGTATATATATAAAACATATATTTTTTATACAACACATAAAGATTTCCTTAAAAATGTATAAAAAATTAATTATTATGTTTATTTTACTCCACATAACAATGAAATCAAGAGGCACAGCCTAAAACTAGGGAATTAGTAAACTTTCATAAGAGTGTAAAACTAGTGCAAATTATTTACAATTCTTATAGTAGGTGATAAATATTAAAGCTATTATTACAGTTATAAAATTATTTATTATTTTTTTAAACATTTTAGTCAAATCTATGTATTATTTAAATTTTTTACATAAACTTTTTAAACAGCTAAAATACAGTCAGGTTATTACATCAACACTCATTTATTTATTTTCTTAAGCAACTTTAGGCTGATCCCTTTTCCACAGTAAGAGAAGGTGATGATGAGAAATTAATATTTCAGCTTTTGAAAAATGTCAATCCTACAGATTAATTATTATATTCCAATTGAAGAGAAGGTAGCACTTTCACAATCCTCAACTGTATCATCAACCAAACAATTAAAGTAATTACATTTTAGTCTAAATTAGCACCCTGTAATCACTGCAAGTATTAATTTATGAAATTTGAAAAACGGCTATTTTAATTTTAGTATAATTATTTTGATTGGTGATACAGTTGAGTGTGGCTATCATGCAAATATGACATAAGTGCTTTGACTTGATATTCTGACTGCATTCTGGTGGTTTCAAAAGATGTATAAAAATTATTTAAAATAATAAATAATTGTTAATTTTTATGGTATCGACTACTCAGTATTAACCGTTAATAAATGGTAACTGTACTCTGTGAAACTGCACCTATTATTTTTTAATTTAAGTGATCTACGTGAATCGGCTTATTAATTATAGCTTTGGCTTTTGGGATATATACTTACATCACACCCTTTACTCTCCAGTCTTCCACAGCTTGAGACATTCCAGATGTTACAGAACTATCATGTTATAAAAAGAAACAAAGACATCGTCATTCATTAAAAAATTCTCTAACAGAATAGATGTTTTGAGTTTTTTTTTGTAATATATATGAACACGTTAAAAAAAAGAATGGCATCAAACAACGTATTACAGTGACTGTCACAGCAACATTACATGTGTTGTTATGTTTGTTACTTTCTACCAAATCACAATCAAACGTACTTAAACACAAGAGAGGTTTGACCTCGCTTTACTATTCAAGTATGCATTATAAGATCTTATCAGATATGTAAAAATAAACAGAAAAAATATATTGGAAAAAATTGTGTTAATATAAAAATATTTCATAAACCTTTCAAGGAATGCTGACTAGGCTTATTAGAAAATTACATTGTGCAGAATATTCTCTGCATACAATTGTTTCAATTTGCTTACAGCAAGGAAGCGATAGTTCTCATTCATAATCTTCATGTTTATAAGTGTGTGCAAAATTTAAAGGTATTAGTGCAAAAAAGTATTAGTTTTGAATCATTAAAAATTATTATGAAATGAAATGGCTCTACAAAACTCACTCATAAACTATGGTTTTCTTGAATAGAATAATTATGTGAAGTGTTTATTTACATAATTTATATTTACATCAAGATTATTTCATAGTTTTTTTATGTATTGATATACTAAAAAGATTTCTCCTCTTTATTTATCATTTTTATATTTTGTAATGCATCTGTGATTAGATTTTCACATTGTTTTCCTTGATCCTTTGAAGCAAATCCTACAGCAATTCCTTTTGTTACTAGTAAAGTAGTACACCGCTATTCCTGATGTTATCTTTATAATGTTTTTAATCATTATACTGAATAAAATATTTATTTATTGTTTTGTTTAACTTACTGGTAATAGTGTGATAAAGTAACTCCTGGTTTATTTTGGCTGTAAAAATTCTAATTTCCTTCAGAATATGGAAGTAAAAATGTGCTTAATTTTATTCTTGATTTATTTTTAACGGTTAAATTATTATTATTATGGTTAACTTACCTATAGCAGAACTCATTAGCTATTAATGGCAATTTCATGCCATACATAGTAGGAGTACACACATGCAAAAGGCAGTTATTTTCAGACAGCTTGAGTTATGTTATAGGCAAGTAATATTAATTTACACTCCTAAAATAAACTGATGGGAAATAATTTAATTATTTTGATGACAAATACTATCATAAAATATATTTTTTTGTGTATTGTATTTGATTAATTACTTTTTCAATCTAATAGCTACAGAACTTCACGTGCATGATGTTGATCATGTACGACTAAGCACCATAGGTTCACATTCACGTCGTCGTCGTCCAGTTTATGTACACGACAATCATTGCTGGTCAAGTACGAAAATTATGAAAACTTTTTTTTAATATTCTACATTTATTCTATTTGTATTAATTTTATTTATTAGTAATATTCATGAAATCATGAGGTTGTTTATTTATTTGAATGTATGTATATTATTGTGATGTTCAGTTTTTCCAAAAATTCAGTAGTAATACATGAAAACTTAGCTTCATTTAGTTTTGCAGTAGAATATCAGTTAAATAAACAAATTAAGTTATGACAATTTTAGATAGTGATTTTTTTATTTTATTCATCTATCCTAAATCAATTAGGAAGGAATGAAAAGAAAACACCAATTAATGCCAATTAATTTTAAACGTACATCAATTGGCAGACCCACTACTTGTAAAATATTGACAAATTAATCAATGGAGAAATCTTTACCATGTATCTTGTCCTTGTTATATTTGGAAACTTCATGCTTAATCTACTTAAAAATTACTATATAAACATGAAAACTATTGCGTATACTTCTATGTGTTTTATAAACATAGATTTTTTGTTGGAAAAGATCTTTTGTAGTTTTTACACAATTTTTTATTTTTTAATCTATCATGTTTATTGCCAATGTTTTCAAACATTTTATATGCTTGTTGATTTTTCTGTATTAGTGATGCCAAAAAATTGTGAATATAACTAATCTCGACAAGGGTCAGGGATCAAGAAAAAAGATTAAAATTAACTATTCTTCAACTAGTTTTTGAAAAAAAAGTATTTTAATTTTTTTTTAAATATATAAATTTTGGATTACTTTAAAAATAAAATACATACTTTACAGTGGCCATATTTGGTTGGTGCATTCCTAACCTGTATTCATCATTTTTATTAATTTTTAGCTTCCTTTACATGTTTTTATTGTGTTTGCAGTATCATTGTCATGTCTCTTTCAACTTTTTTAACCCTCCACCCATCAATTTTTTAAAGTCCGAAACCCCAAAATAATCTCATTCATTTAGCATTGATATCATTGAACCTGATAACTGCATCATGCACACAACAATAAAATATATCTGTATATAAATTTACATTTTGGAACTCAATACCAAATTACAGAATTAAGTATTTATTTTTTATGACTTTCCATGAATACACTTAGAAATTCATGTAAAGACAAGTTTTGAATCTAGGTTTTATAATTTACATCCCAACTTCTGGAATTATAACCTCTCTTGTGGTTATAAGCAGTTCAACTAATCTAAGTTTTATTGTTACTGGATTGAGAAGTTTCTCCCGCTGGATACAAAAATGAGATTTAGCTCATTTGCATAATCTAGCTCTCATTTTCATATGAGATTTTTCTTCTTTACAGCTTTGTAGATACAATGCTGTAAAGAATCTTTGGCTTTGTGTACTTTTTACTGTCCCTTTTTATTATTTTATTTAAGTTAACTTCACTTCTAGTTGGAGCTTCCAAAGACTTCCTCCTGCAGTATTCCTGATACTGTGTAGTGGAAGAGTGGTCCATTAACAAATAGATATGGATTACCTTCTATCAAAATAAAATTAAGATATTGTAGAAAATTTGATGAAGTACTAAAGTTACATTGGAAATATTGCACCAATATTCCATCAGCAAAGGTTATTTTTTATATTTTTCATTAAAAAGTTGTTTTTATAACATTTATGTAATTACTCAATAAAGTACTCTTTGTAGTAAAAAAAAAACCTTAAAAATATAAGAAAATTTTTTTTTGTCTTAAACTGACTCCTAAAATCAATAGTAAATTAAATTAAACATGAAATTTTAAAATTTTTCATAGAATTTGCATGAGAATTAGCTTTTTTTTAACAATGAATGTAATATGTAATTTGTTGTATTGTTACATCTTTATTTTTTTAAAGAAATGAAGGTCTGTTAATGTAACATCATGGTAGTAAGCTTTAAATGATCAAGTTAGAATACAAATGTCAAATTAAAACTAAAATAATCTGCTTTTAAACTATTCAAATTTATTAAGGAAAGTCAGCTCTTTTAAAAACCAAATCTTGTAATTCGCCTGAAATAAAGGTATCTTAACCTTATATATAGGTTGCTTAAACATAACATAAACAAATATTCTTTAATATTTTCATATACAAATTTAATTTTTCATGAAAACAAACTTCATCCTTTATCTTGTGTACGTTCTGCAGTTAAAATTCATAATTTTTTTTATATTTAATTAAAATTTATATTAGCAGTAGTTTTTAAAATTAAATACTTTTTTAACAGTCAGTAATGCACAGCTTATCATATAATAACTAAATAAGTTGAAATAATGTCAGTCATTAAAATGTAAGCCCACTTCCTTTGATACCTATTTCCCATCCTACGATACTGTGAAATTACAACCCAAAGATGGCATTGTACAGGTTGTATAAATTCTATTGGTAGGGAGTTACTTTGAAATTACTTTATAGGGTCATTATAATTACAAGCCCAATCTCTTATCTGTTCAAGTTTTAACATGAACAGACAACTGTAGAAGTTTGAAAATGAATGAATGTATTGTATTCATTCCATTCTTTTTGCAGTGTATTAACATATAACTAACAGCATATATGTAATAATGTCATTTTTTAATTAATCATGATTTCATCCTATCAAGTGTACACCTTCTTTTTAAATAGTTTAGGTAGACACTTTGTGGATATCTCTGAATTTTGACACATTTACACAATTTTCTTAATGACAGAAATGTTTTATGATTTATAAATGACAATTAAAATTGGAACTCGCTTGGAAAAGTTAGCCTGTTTGTCTACAAATCATATCGTAATAGATGCTTATTATACGTATTAATTTTGAAGTTATTTTGAAATCCATATCTCTGTATTATGCAAAAACGATACTTCTTTATTTCTGTTAGCAAATTGTATGACGCTAGCATGTCATTCTCTGATTTTTACATGTACAAGTACTTTAAAATTAATATTTTATATTATTATTTATACTTAATATAATTTTTATTTAAGTATTCTTTTATTTATTTGTAATTATAAAACTACTTCAAAATAGACTTCTGTTTAGGTAAGAATAAAAAATAAAACTAGAAAAACAGATTTTACTATGTACATAATTTATTTCCAGTTTCGTAATACTTTCACGTAGTTCCTACTCACATTCAAAGATTTATTTTACCACATCATCATCTTTTACAAGCATGTGCTGAACAACTAGAAGCATTAATGAGCCATCCAGGTCTGCAATGTCTATTCAAAAAATAACCAAACATTTTTAATTACGCGCCAACAGAGATATTTAGTGATATGCAGCATTGTGTTCTGCAAAACCCCCTCTGTAACCACACGTTCTTGGATTGTTGATATCCCGTTTAGTTTTCGTGTTATTTGAGTGCAACGTGATTAAGTGTTAGTAGCGATTTTTGTAACTGCAATTTTTTGATGATTGAACTTTTATCTCAGTGTTGTAGCTGTAAACCCAGCTTTCATCTCCCATTACGATCCTTTGCATGAATGTTTCATCGTCATCAGTTTGTTCAAGGAGTTGCCGGCAATTGTCCACTCGATGTTCTTTCTGCTGTTCGATCATCAAACGAGAAACAAACTTTGCTGTAACTCGATTCATGTTCAATTTTTCAATCAGAGTGTCATGGCATGATCCAATCTAGAAGCTAACACTTTCTGCAAGTTCTCTGATAGTCAATCGACGATTTGCGCGCAACAGATTGTTGATTTTCTGAACGTGTGTGTCATCAATTGAAGTCAAAGACCTTCTTGGTCGAGGGTCATCTTCAGTTGACCGCTGACCACTTTTAATTCATGAAAACCATTCGCAGCACTGCATACAACCTATAGCATCATCTCCCCAAGCTTGTTTCAAAGTTGAAATGTTTCTGTAAACATTTTTCCTAGTTTTACGAAAAGTTTTACATTGTATCGTTGCTTCTGAAAAACACACATTATAAAAATCATTACTAACACTTCAATACATTGTGCTCAAATAACAATAACATAAAAAACTAAATGAGATATCAACAATCCAAGAAAATGTAGTTACAGAGGAGGTTATGCAGAACATATTGCTGCCAACCACATGTCACTAAATATCTCTGTTGGCGCGTAATTAAAAAAGTTCAGTTATTTTTTTAACAGAACTTGTACAATGGAGATGTTTTGCATTGTCACCCGAAAGAACATCCTTTATGAATATTCCACATTGTTTATTTTTGATCAGCTTCTAAAAAAGTTTCTTCTGAATTCACAATAAATTTTTGAAATTAATGACAAGGTTGGCTGGTAATTTCTTTGCAGATTCAAAACACTGAAGTTATCAGTTTTTAGTTCAGTTTTTCCTGTTTTAATATTTTCAATTTTTGTAAATATACAGATGCAAACCTGTTATAATAATGTTGTTAATAATGTAAATATAACACATAATCAAACAATCTTGTCAATAATGTCTCCTGTTTTTAAAAAACTAATCATGTCACAGCTAGCAGGATAGATTATACAGCATTCTCAACTGCTGGTTAACCGACACTGAATAGAGTGAATGGCTGATGAGGTGCATGTAACAAGTTAGACATTGCTGGTAACCACAGTGCATGTGCTGTTATTATGACAAGTTTATTTTTAACATTCTGAAGTCAAATTTTGAATAGCTAAAATTTTACAAATAGTATACAATGAGATAAAATTTTGCATTAATAATAATAATATTTTTTAATAGTAATATTTTTATATTATCAGAAATATATAACACAAAAAAATGAAATAGATAGTTCAAAAGATTACCTTAACTAATAAATGTGTATCACTAGACATGATAAAAAATCTGCACTTTGATCCCTGTAATATACTATGCGCCCTCCATCTATAAATACATTCTTTAAAAATTTGAATTATAGAATCATGTATTTATCTACTTTGATACATTTTGTAAAGAGATGTTTTAATTATTAACTATTAACAGTATTAAAATATTCATTTGTTAAAACTATATAGAATTGAAAAATAACATATATAGATTGATAATTAAATGAAATAAGGTTCAAAAAAATTTAACTTAAATTAATTATTTTATTCATAAGACATTGAATCAAGATTAATAAATAATTGACCATCAGGAGCTTAAGCCAACTGCTTAAGCAGTTGGCTTAAGCTCCTATATATAACATATATAGAACATTAAGAGACATACAGACAAACAGTAATTTAGACTTCAAGGGACAAATATGTGCAAAAGTATTGAGAGACCAATTCTCTCAATCAGTCAGCTTTTCAGCTGCAATTGAGCTTTTTATACAGCCATTGTTTAAAAACAGAGTTCCTGAATAGATCCATAGATAGAGATATCTCCCCTCCCCAAAATATCCCATAAAAACCAAGTGCACAATAATTTTACTGGTCCTTAAATCCTTCATATATATATATATCTAACCTAAAATGTCTTCTAATTTAACTAAACATGTTCGGCTGCTAGATGAAACCAGCAAAATACCTTGTTGAAGATTAAAACAGACAAAGGGAAAGTGACAAAGAGACAGATTTAATTAACCAATAGAGGAACCACAAAGAAAGACAAACAAATTTACCCAAAGGCCTCTTCTAGTGTATATATATATATATTTTTTCCATTTAAATACAGAAAAGTTACTCAAGAACAGGCTTAGACTTTCCAAAGGAAAACCTTTACCATCTTTCAGAATCATATGGCATCAGTAAATTATTCAATGACAATTAATTTGCCCAAAAGTCTCCACAAGTTTTCACCAAACTACAGTTTGATATGTACCTGTTACCCAACATTTTTATCCCAAAAAAAAACTGAATAACTTGTTTCCTAAGATATAGATAGTTCTATCTTATAAATCTTAATAAAAAACATTTTAAACACTCGATGGAAGATTTTTTTTTTTTGGAAATATATATCAAATATATCTTTGTTGTATAATTTTATTCCCTCATAGAATGACTTTTTCAGCTAGATTTGGTGAATATATTGAGTGCATGGTTCTGAGCAAGGAAATAAACTACCCCATTAGGTAGTTCCTTTCTCACTAACTGTTTTCCTTTTCCTTAAACTTTCTTTGCCATTATTGGTTCTATGGATATAAGGATGGGTATGAGTCTTTAGCATGGAGAATCCATGCTAAAGATTCCAGTACATTGATGATTGAAGCGGTCCATTCTACATCATTGCTGTTATCTTGAGGCAGAAGCTGGCTTTGAGCAGACTCAGGGAGAATTTCCATTGGCTGCACAGTAAGCCTAATGATTAAAGTGCACATCAAATAAACCCACTCCTTAAAAAAAGGTTTACATTGTTTTCTTACTTCTTGTAAGGCAGTTTGATTAGTGCAAAGAATGTGTAAAGTTGTATGTTCAAAACCGAACAGTTTGAATAAATATATAGTGGTATAAAAGTTATTACTTGTACTTTTTGAAAATTGGGAAAATTGGGACATTGAAAAACCACGATCTTTTTATTGAATAAGCCAGCAGATTCTTGACATCAAAGAAATTCCTTCCATCAAAAAATTTCTTTGATGGAATAAATAAAAAAACTTTTTCGCTTACAAACTGCTTTAGCCTTTTATAAACATCCTTCTACTATCAAACACACTAATATTGTATGATAAGTTCTCCATAAAATTTAGTCCTAAATCATTTAGTTTAAATTCAGATATTGTAATTCTTTGACATTTCATAAAACCTACTTGTCATAATGTATGGGTTACATTCTTGTCATAATGTATGAGTGTAAATTTCTTTCAGACTCTTCCTGTAGTTAATAGTATTGCTTAATAGATAAATAAATGTTTCCCTAAAGCTTGCTGCTTAGTGCAACTTATTTTATAAAATACTATTTTGATTAGCAATTATTTATAGTTTTTTAAAAAAGATACAAATTCAGAAATTTTTGCATGCTTTTAACAGATAAGTTTTTTTTAACAAATAAGTATTACATATTTATCGTACTTGACTGGTATTTTTAATATTATTTTTTAGATATCTTAGTTATGTTATGATACATGTTTTTATTAGTTTATGAAATATTGGAATACTTATTATTTTTATGATGCGTAAGCTTATTTGTAAGTTTTAGTTTAGATGTACATTATTAGACGATTTATTTTTATATTTAAAATGCTTTGTCAGATTTTTAATTTCAGTCAACACATTATTCAGTCGTACTGTTATTTCAAATGAAACTAAAGCAAAGCAAAATAAATATGAGATAGAAGAAATATTAATTATATAGTACCATTGGCGCATTGATTTACATATGGAGTTTTATGTTATGTGGAAAACATACACTGCACTGCTTGACATCAAAATTACATAAATTATTTTATTCAATTGTTTTCTCAATAAATGAATTCGTTAACCTCTTCCTTAAAGGTTAAATAATAAATTAGACTAATATTATTTTATCAAATAGTATTTTTTTATAATACCTGTGGCATCTATAATTTTGCATTACATTCATTTGTAAATTATTCTGAGTGCTTATTTAGTCTCCATTTTTTAATAAATTATTTTCTTAATGATCCTTTGTTTAACTAATTCTAAAGATAATTTTTTATTTTATCTTGCTGTTTATTTTAAAAAACCCTCCACGCCTATTCATCAGTTGACTAAAATAAGAAGATTTGAAATTCAAGTGAGATGAATCTTTGTTGTTTCACTTATTCAGTATAATGAATATTTTGGATCTCTAGTAATAAGAGGAATACAATAGTATTTCTTACAGTTTAAAGAACCCTGCTAAGCACAAGAAAATTCACTGTCTGTAAAATGATTTTTAGCAAACTTTAAAAAAAGTTGGAGATTTTACATTCAACCTGTATTTTTATGTTCAGATATTACTCTTTTTCAATTGAACTCTTTAGTTATTCTTATTTGATTACTTAGAGAAAACCTCATTGGTAATACAGTTGTAAGTTTACTGCAAATGACAAAGTTGAATCGATTGAAAAATTACATTGTTTACTAACATGTATATTTTGATTTTTTTCATCATCATTGCTCAATATTGGATTGTTTAAGCATGGTAATATATACAGTTACCCGATGTATTTCTGATATCCAAAATATTTTCATCCAATAATACAAGAAAATTAATTAAAAATTTTGAGTAAAAGAATGATATATATTTCCTCATTATTGAGGCCTTAGCTCACATTCATTAGCAATCTCTACATAGTTTCCAAACAGTCTTTTCTTATTCTTTTCAAGGCACATAATTTATTGTTTTTGAATCTTTTGTAAACTGTTCAGATAATGTTTTACGTTGGCTTACCGATACTTAAAAAAAAATCTAAATGAATATAAAAAAATTGTTTTTAAAAAATCCCCCTCAAATAAAAAACAACTCAAAATGCCCACCCCTCGCGGTTTTACACGCACGAACTCTTTTCAGCATATTAGCAGAAACCTTTTTAAGAGTTGCATTGGAAATATTCGTGATTAAGTCTGTAATATTGACTTAAGTTCGTCAATAGTGTGAGGATTGTTTTTGAAGGCCTCGGACTTAATATAGCCCCACAAAAAGTAGTCAGGAGATGTGAGGTCTGTGGACCTTGGAAGCCATAAGCCCTTGCTTAATATTCGATCATCAAAGAATTCTTGCAGAAAATCCACGGTTTCTCGAGACGTGTGGCTTGTAGCGCCGTCTTGTTGAAACCAGCAATACCGTTCTTGAGGTTCCAAGAGGGACATAAATTGGCGCACAGTATTCCTGTATACTTCACCATTTACTGTCTGTTAAGAATACGGGTCCGACTATACGATGACGAGATATCGCACACCACACACCAATTTTTTCAGGATGCAAAGATTTGTCTTGAAAAGCATTAAGATTTTCAACCGCCCAAATTCGACAGTTTTGACTGTTCACATAACCATCGAGATGGATCCAAGCTTCATCACTAAGGAACACTGTGTTTAAAAATTCGATTCCATTATCATTTACGAGAGACCTAAACCAAAGGCAATATTGCAATCGCTTGTTTAAATCTGGAGCCTGAAGCTCTTGGACTAACCGTAGCAATACGGATACAATTTCAATTTTTTAGCGGCTTTCTGAACACTCGAATATGACAAACTGACTTGCGTGGAAAGTTTTCATAAACTTTTCCGTGGAGAATTGAGCAATCTTGTTTTCACATTCTCTAAATCATCATTTGTCAAGCGAGTTGGTCGCTACTACATTTTCTGTCGTAAACACTACCTGTCTCTCGAAATCGGTTTGCTAGCCTAGAAATTGATTTTTTTCTGGCAGAGGAACACCAACAAATTTAATTTGAAATGATTCTTTTACACTCGCGTACGATTTCGTAGCAAAAGAATGAAAACTCGTTGTTTTATGGTAAAAGACATTCTGTTCGTAACACGATCGGAAAGCGGCACAAAAGTTTTCACAGCTCAAGGAGAATCAACTCACACTGCCGTATCTATACCGGTTGAATAGTGCTACCGACTTTGTGTCGCAAAACAAAATTTCTCTTTCTTATAAAAAAATTACCAGACATTAACAATTGGGTAACAGGACTAAAAAATCACTCTGTATAATATCATAGGATAAAATAATTCCATTATGTGCAAAATTAGAGATTGCATCAGTATTATATGTGGAATCTACTGATGCCATTTATAACCTTTATGAATCTAAGGCTAATTCTCTTTTACGCTAAAATTTACCGGCATTTGTAACTCAGTCCAGTTTTGAAATGTTATTTTGTACGGTAATACTGAAAATATTTTATTGTTACATTTTTAAATAAAGCAAATCAGAAAACTTTTAACAATTGATATTATTAAACATAAAATATGAGTATTTTGTATTTATTTGTTATATTTTAAAACTACAATTATAATTCCAGACACCCCCAATCCAAGAAGTAATATGTTTATAATTTAAAATATTAAACCTGTCTATGAAATCAGTATCACATCTTTTTCATTAGAAAATAAATATTTAACTATGGATATACTGTTTGTTTTGTTAATTTTTATTTTTAAACTGGTATTCACTGCTATGATTATTAGACAGTAGAAAATGCAGATAACCTTCAGATTGCAGGTAAATGCAGTATCTTAATTTGTAGTTTAGCATCCTACTAGTATGTAATTATTATTATCAGTAATAAATGAAATAAAATTATCACCAACTGATTATTTTTTTTTAAATTCTTTCACATTTTGACAGTGTGCACTGCTTTATCCAATGTATTAAAACTTAAACAAATTTTAATGATGCCATTACCTCACATCTTCTTGTGTGATCCAGCTTTCCCTACAGTTTCTAAACTTATATTCTTTGATATTAACAGTAATTTTTTTCAACTCATTCAATAAAAATCTGGTTTTTTTTCAAAATACTGTCTTTCAGATAGCCACCCAAATGAAAACTGGCATTGAGAGGTCCAGGAAATATAGAACCCACAATCACCATTTAACATTTGTGTAAAAAATTCATCTAATTACTCTTTGTTAAGAAATTCCATACTGCACACAGATTTTCAGAGAATAAGCTTTTTTTTTTATAAAAATATGGGGATTCTCAGATCTCTGCATATATTTTTTGACTGTTAAGATGTATCCAAAAACATGAAATTACACATCTAAATTAAAAAAAAATCATAAACATTCAGACTGTCTTGAATCAAACATCACTACTGCAGTACTGAAGTCATTTATTAAAAGTACATTTTGCTAATCATCATGCAAAACCAACCACTACATCTGTGACCAACTGTAGCAATTCTCAAAAATATAATCATTAGATGTAAAATAGTAAATTCATTTTACACTACAAAATCAGGAAAATTAGTTTTAAAAATCATTTTGAAATCCTGAATATGATATCAGATAATGATTCATAATAATTACAAGCAGTCCTTGTGAATATGATGTATTTGTTCTAACTTTGGGAGACCAATAATTATGATGAAGGAATGAAGTATTCAAATAATCAACATGATTTGACCTTCACATGCAGAGATATAGCACATTATATCCCTCAACTAGAATTCTTTATAAATCTATTATGTAGGTGTGTTCAATATTAATATTGGATTCCATGTTTTCTATTTTGTAGATAATAAAATAGAGAAAATTTATAGACCCATTTTCCCGTAATAATTCTTGGCTAA
Organism: Lycorma delicatula; assembly: GCF_047948215.1. Lineage (NCBI taxonomy): Eukaryota > Metazoa > Arthropoda > Insecta > Hemiptera > Fulgoridae > Lycorma > Lycorma delicatula. The sequence goes on along the minus strand of NC_134466.1, from coordinate 74,343,018 downwards.
GAGTGCCTTAACAGTAATCTTGACATAGCAATTTTTGACTCTGCATTCATGTATAATAAAATACTAAAGTTCTTTATTACATTAAGTAGTTATTTTATAGTAAACTTTGTGACATGATTATTTTTTTTTTTTAAATAAACGTAATTTATAATCATTTACCTGAAGCTATATAATCAGAATCTGAAATTGTTAATCAAATAACTGTGCTTACTTGTTTGTTAATAATTATTTTAGTATATAAGTTTTTAGTAATATTAATTTGAATGTTTATTCTACAGCGTGTTCGACCTAAAAGAGGCCCCATCATTTAGTTTAGTCTATAAATTATAGTTTATTGACAAACAAAACTAATTTACGGATGTCCATTCACTTCTATGTAGTTGCCAACATGTTTGACCATGTTCCTAACTACCCTTGTTAGCTATACCAGTCTATTTCCTGATTGGCATCGGTAATGTTTGTCTTCAGTTCCTGCAGGGTGTATGGATTGCTCCTATAAACAATCGATTTTAAGTAATCCCAAAAAAAGAAGTCTGGAATAGCAAAATCAGGGGATCTTGGTGGCTGCAATCCTTTAGAAATGATTCTTCCACCAAAAACAAATTCTGTAGTATTTCCATAGTAGAGCGAACTCTTTAGAAAGTGGCACTGTCCTGTTGCAGCTAGCAGTCACACTCATCCTCTTGCAGTAAGGCTATGAAGTGTTGGATAATCTCTTGATAGATGGCAGCATCCATAGATTTTTTTTTTCAAAAAACAAGGTTCCTATTAATTGTCACCTTGAAACCACACACCATATGCCTGTTCTTTGTGGGCCTAGAGGAGATTCAAAGAAAATGTGTGAGTTTTTATACCCCATGTTTGGTAGTTCTGACTGTTAGTATACCACCAAGTTGAAACCACGTTTCATCTGTGAAAACACTTGATCTAAAATGCCAATGTTGCCTCGAACGATGTTCTTGAACCATTTAGTGAACCCTTATGGCATAATCAGCATTGGTTGGCTCATGGAAAATTTTCATTCGATATGAATAACATTTCAGCATCTTCCTCACTGTAGTGTGAGCTGAACCTAGAGAAATGTTATTTTTCCACCTTAGTCTTCGTAAAGATTTATGAGGAGATCTTTTAACTGCTGCTTTAATGTCCTGTACAACTTGCATCATTAAAACTGACCTGTACCGGGAACATTTCTTGTCTAATACACAAATCTTTTTCACAAAATTTTTTAAACAATTTCTGAATAACCTTTTTACTGGTTTCTTTTCAAATTTCTTCCTGAACTTTTACTGATACATAACATGATATTTCATCTCTAAATAAGTTTCCATCACAAATACACATTCATTAACAGTTAACCGGATTTTAACGAACAACATATGATTGCATAACTTGTTCAAAAACCAGTTATGCACATTTGAGTATTGCCAGTCCATGTCGACCTCAATATGGACTGGCAATACTCAAATGTGCAGGAAATAAACAGTCCTCCCCACTCCAGCTCCAGTCATACCAACATCTTCCAGATTATTTTATTCATCTCACATTAATATATGCATTTTTTTAAAAATATAAATTTAGTATAGACTACTGAGTGATGGGGACTATTTTAAGTTAAGCCCTCTATATTAAGAAACATATTACTCTACTTAAATTCTTTTTAATTACTTATTTATTTCATGACAATGAATGAGGACTACACTTTTTTCAAAAAGTTTAAAAATTTAAGTGCATATTATTTAAAGTAAAAAACTTAATTCCAAAGTTTTAGAGAAGGCTGATATTTCTTGCTTATGTGGGGGAATCTATAGTAAATAGATTCTTTATGTGTGTCTTTAATGTTCACGTTTGCTGCTAAATTCATCTTGTTAAATTAATGAAAACTAGATGCTAGGAATGATTCAGAAAATTCTAAAAACATTTAACAAATTTTTTTTAAGAATACTTTTATAAACTTGTTACTCTTCAGCTTTGTAAAATATTTTATTATATTAATTTATTATATAAAGATTATATATTAAATTTAAAAAAATAACTTTAAGGAATGTTACAAGAACAAAAGTTTTATGTTATTCAATAATATTGTTAGTATTTTTAGAATTAAATGTGTAATTTATAAAATATGGGACAGAACTGAAGGTGTGAAAAGTTTATGAGAACATTACTTTTAAAGATGTAATAAGTATTTATTTATTTTATCTAGTGGTTAATACTGTATTATTTATTTTATCATGTATATTCTCTTTATTTGATTTATTATATTAGTGGAATAAAAAAGAAGATATCCTTATTTTTTAAAAATTAACTTGTATGTTAAAATAGTTTGCAATATTTTCAAAAAGTCTACTTCTCAATATTATGCATTGGCTAACCAGTTACTTCCATATATGTGGATTTTCTGCATACTCACAGCTGCCAAAATGGTAACTTAATATAACGCATATGTTACATTTGAATAATGTTAATTAACAAAAACAACTACAACATATGTATGATGTTTGTTATTATTATTTTAGTGTAGTCCATTTATATTTGTTTTTTATTAATTTATTTATTGTATTTCATTATATGTTAACTACAAACACTGTATGTATTTTAACTGTAAATAATCACAACATTATGTCCTAACACAACTTTATCATTTACAGTATAATATAGTTCCCTGACTGTAAATTATAATTCTTTTTGGGCTTTGTTCAAGTTTTACTTGGACATTGAAGGGTGATTGATTACGAATTATTTATTGAGGATCTTATTTTGTTAGTCTCATTTTTATATAAATTGGATACTGCCATTCAAAACTATAATGCAGTTAAAGATCCCACACGAATCACATAGCAGTGCTTTATGTAGAATACCGTGTATAATTTTTATATATTTGTTTTATTCACTGGAATGAACACTGGCTTACCCAAAAATGTAAACTCCATAATATTTAGGGATAATTGCAAATTTTTAGTCCATGTTTCATAGGATATTATGTTTAATGTTATAAAAACAAAGCATTATTTTTTTTATTCAGCCAAAATATTCTGATACCAGAAATAACTGAAAACATAAATATGGTAGTGAATCAAAAAACACTTGAAAATTTTTCATGATTTTTTTGAAACTGTTAATATCTCTATAAATAAATAAACATCTGCATTAACAAAGTGTTTGTCTGTTCAGTGAAATATTTTAAGGCTTTCTTTTTAACATAGGATTTTATTCCTTCTGTTAATTAGTACCTGGTGTAAGAATGACTGGTCCATTTTAACTGAAACCTTTACTAAAAGAAAGTTTGTTTAACAAAAATAATGATCGTTGAAATAACATTTCAAATATTTAACTGAAGCAGTGCTCCTCTCTTAATCAAAAACTAAACCGTATACAATTTGCAACAACTTCTTCTGTCTGAAATAAATTTTTACATTTTTGCCGAGGGTACAATCCCTTTTCAGATGTAAAATAGTTTTCTGCCACTTTCTTATTTATTTTCCATTCTACCAAAAACTTTTACAGACTGTAAAAGCATATATTACAGTCTCTGTAAGAGAATGGCTAATAACACATATTTTGTTTATACATTATGTAATTAAACACTATTCATCTACGTATATTGGTTAAAAGATAAGGTCTTAATGAAAAATCTGTGGAACATCAGATCTTACTTCCTTATCCTCAAATTTAACAATATTTATCTAACTACATGGCAAAAAAAAGTTAACTTGGTGTTCTGATATTGTCTGTTAACATTTCAATACATTATTCTCTTCAGGTGTAACTCTTTCAAAAATTTTAAGTAAAATTGTTATATTTACATAGCTGAAGGTCATTCTTAATTCTAAAAATGTCCCAACAACTATATTTTTATCCAGATTATCAGTAATATAAAATAAATTTTACAGTATGAGTGAGAGTAAGGAAAAGGGACTACTTCTTGATCATGATAAGTTAATTATTTTGAACAGAAGCAATACATTCTGTTTTTACCACCTCTTACAACAGTTGGAGATTGCAGAGAATTATTGACCACTCAAGCATCTACGGGAAATATTGCAGCTAGCACAGATATTTTATGAGCAAAAATTAGAAAGTAGCCCAAGGTATTTAACATGATAATTATTTATCATTATTCTGTGTTCTATTTTAAAGGTTTAATGAACACTTTTTATTTCAGTCCTGTTAAATTTAATAACTTCTTAAACTGAATGTTATTCATTTTTCAAGATACTAGTAATGTTATTTCAGCTCCATCAAGTCCCGTCCATAACAGAAGACTGCTTTCTGCTCGTAATATGCGAATGAGTTCTGTTGAACTGCCAGATGATAATGAGAAATCACTTTCTTCTGCCAGTACTTCACCATGTCCATCACCAGTAAGTTAAATTTTACTATTATTTATTATTATTATTATCTTTTATGACCACATAGGATCACTTTAGTCACTCCATTATCCAAGTCTCTTCAATGGGACTGTTTGGGTTGGGCCTTGCAGTCCTTCCAGTACCTTTTCATACATTTGGATCTTTATACCTTTTCTAGTATTGAAAATGTTTATGTTGTCAGTTTTTTCTTGAATGTGAAACAAGTGTTTTTGTTCTTGAGTTTCTTGTTTAATTTATCTTATCTATGGTGTCTTCTGGTGTAAGGCCAATTTCCTTCAGATCCTCTCTGATCCGTCTGCATCCTGTCCTGGTGTTTTTCAAGTTGAGATTGTACTGTACTAGCTGTTTCAGAACTCTTGAATCTTGCATCCTCATGATATGTCCAAAGAATCCTAGTCTCCTCTTATACATGGCATCAGTGGTGGGTTCTAACTCTTTGTATACAACTTTGTCGGGCACAGTTAACTATTGCTCATCTTTCTGGTACTTTTTATTGATGCAGATTATTTCAATTCTTCTTTTGATTTTCTGGAGTCTGCCTGTCTGATAGTTTGTTTAGATGGAAGAGTGTTTCTACTGCATAAGTGGCTTATTGTTTTATAACTGTGTTGTAGTGTCTTATTTTTGCGTTTATTATTATTACTTATGTATAATAGAATATGTATTAATCTTTTTAAATAAGATGGTATATCATTAATTGTAATAAAAATTAAATTGGCTGTCTGGTCTGACTTACTGCAGGAATGTGCCAAATACTCAAGAAGATTGCTCTGAATATAAGTCATTTGAAATATTTTTTTTTTTGTTTGTAATATACTGCAAAAAAATCGCTTTCAGTATGCTTGAAGATGGAGGAAGATTTCACCGGTGTTAAGTAGGAAATAAAAAAAAGGACACGTTAAAGTTAAGAAAAACTTCAAATTTACTCAATACGATAGTGTTTGCATGTGAAAAAAGTTTCACATGTTTAGAATATGTTAAGTCCCATCTTACAATTCCAACAAAAGTTTTGTCATCCCTTGCCATAAAGGTTGGTCATATCAAAAATTGTTTCAGAAAAAAGTTATAGGTAATGTTTAGAGAACTAACGACCACCTTAAACTGATTCAATTCTGTGCCTATTAAGGTAGGTATGGTTTTTTGTGTTCGAAACCCCATTTTTTCCACCCCTTGGGCCAGTGGTTGATGATATAAAAAAACTTTACTTAGATAAGTTTTAGGCCCTTATCCAAATAATAGTAGGAACTTTAAACAAATTCAATATTTTTCTTAATAAGAAAGTTATAGCGATATTTTGTGTTTTTTTTTCAAAAAAGCCACCCCATTTCCTTCCTCATGGTTTGATTTTGGCCGTTAACGAACTCAACAGAGATTTTGGGTCAAATTATTTTTAGGGAACAATTTGAAAGTGGTTAATGCAAAATTACAGCAGTTATCGTGTCCACAAGTAAGTGAAATATATATATATATATATAACTGTATATATAAACTTTTGAGCTGACGATGATTTTGTGGTCTGGGGGATGTGAAACACGAAGATATGTCAAAATTTTCCACAAGTCGAATCATGGTACCCATTACAGTAGGTAGCTTTCTTATGAAATCTATCTAAATCAAGGAGGTTACAATTCTATCAAACATTTTTTATTTTGAGGATGATTATTTCAATATATATACCCATTAAGCTATGATTCTGTAAAATGTGTTTTTAAAGTCATTAAAAATAATATTAGCGCATGACTGTTACTTCAAAATTATTTTTTATATAGTTCATCATGGTTTTTCATTCTCATATGTATCAGACTATAGATAAGTTATAAGTTGTTATACTTGTAAACATATATAAATATGTCTTCAGACATATCTATTTTTATTTTTTGCACATTGGTTAAAATTAACCATATATTCACCGACTTAAATATTTTTCTTTTTGAAACACATTATATTTCAAACATGTTTTAACATAAACTGAAATAAGTATTATTTTATTCAGTAAGGAGCAGTTATTAAAAAAGTACATATGCAATCAATGATTGCATATGCAATCAATGATTGCATATGTTATATTTTGTTATATTGTAATATAGTATGTAGTTAATTATTTTTATATCTTTTTTCAGAAACCGCATCGTTTGCTGCCTACTAATTTGTATGTAGTTCTTTATAATTTTAAATCGCGTCAACCAGATGAATTGGATTTAAAGTAAGTTTTATGGAATCGTTCACTAAATTTAATTATTTAGAATAATTTAAATTGTAAGCTTAGTTAATGGTGCTCAGAAATTTATTAATGTAAGGATAAACACTACACTGATTTTGATTCAAATTTTTTTTTCTACACATTCAGATTAATGCAAACTAAGCCTAGTAGACATTGCTGAAATGATTAATTATAAAACTCTTTTTAAATTTTTGTTATTAAAACATATTTTAAATCTTTGTAAGCTTCAGTGGTGAATTAATTTATCAGTCAAAAAAATGTAAGCAAGTTCTGGTTAGAAAATAACTGAGCATTTTTAACTACTCACCAACAAAGATATTTGGTGATGTGTGGTTGGCAGCATTGTGTTCTGATATTCTCTATTATTGTTTAGTTTTCATGTTATTATTTGTGTGCAACATGGTTACGTGTTAGTAGCAATTTTTGTAATGTGTGATTTTTGGGAGTAACAATACAACTTAAAATTTTGCGTGAAACTGGAGAAAGCTTCCACAGAAACGTTTCAGTTTTTGAAATAAGTTTATGGAGATGATGCTCTGGTCTTACATTATGTTACGAATGGTTTTCATTATTTAAAAGTGGTCATCAGTCAATTGAAGATGATCCTCAACCAGGAAGATCTTTGACTTCTGGTGACTTATGACACCCGCATTCAGAAAATCAATGATCGGGTGCATGCAAATCACTGATCATTGTCTGTTCTCCGACTGTCGGAGAATGTGTAGAAGAGGTTAGCATCTTGATTGGATCATGTTGTGGCATTTTGGTTGAAAAATTGAACATGCATCGAGTTGCAGCAAAGTTTGTTCCTTGTTTGATGACCAAACAGCAGAAAGAACATCGAGTGGATGTTTATCGGCAACTTCTTGAACTAGCCAATGTCTATGAAAAATTCATGTAAAGGATCATTATGGAAGACGAAAGCTGGGTTTATGGCTACTACATCATGATAAACATTCAGTCATCACAGTGGATTGGCAAAGCATCTCCACGTCCCAAGCATCAGGGATGCTCTCTGTTTTTTTCAATTTTAATGGAATCGTGCATTTTGAATTCTTCCCTCAAGGTGAAACAGAGAACCATGCGCACTATCAAGGTGTTTTACAATGGTTACGTGAAAAAATGCACAAAAAGAGACCAGAGTTCTAGCGTGACAACTCACAGTTCCTTAACCACGATAATGCATCCGCACACTCAGCTTTGTCAATTTGTCAGCTTTGTGCCAAAAATCAGATCGTTGTCTTCCCTTAGCCTTCCTACTCGCTAAACCTTGCTCTGTGTCATTTTTTTTTTATTTCTGAAATTAAAATCAATGATAAAAGTACCATTTTGAGACTATTGATGGATGACATTAAAGTGAATTAATCATGGACCTTAAAGGCCGCTTCAAGTGATGCTATCCAGGACTATTTCATGAACTGGAAACACCATTTGGAAAGCGTGTGAATAGGGAGGGAAGTACATAATCTGTAAAATTAATAATTAAAGTTAAAAAAATAAAGTTCGGTAATTTTTTGAATGGATCTTGTATGTATATACAACCTAATTATATAACATAAACTTAATATTATAAACATTCAATCACCAATAAGATAAAAATTTTAAAATATTAGAAATTATAAAAGGATGTGATAATAATAATAAAAAATTAAATATTTTATAAAAATATTATATATACAAGTACAGACAAAAGTTTAGCTTGATTAATATACAGACAGAGTTTGATAATGACTTTCTTATTAATACCACCGTAGATAATAGCACATTCATATAATTTATAAAAATGTAATTAATCTTAGTACAGTATGTGGCTGGCCACACGGAATATTTTATTTTTGGCTACATATTTTTATGTTATGTTGAATAATTTTTTTTTTAAGTTTGATGTGTAATTTTTTTTTTTTAATTTTTATTAACTGACGGTGATGGAAACTCTTGAAAGCTTTATTAAATGAAAAAACAATAAATAAGCATAAGATAAGAGGTATTGTTGAATTCTGTACTGTTGGAAAATTTTGTTATACTTTTGTCTTGGACATAATTAATACAGAGGTGAATATGGATTGATGCAATAACAAAAAAATATTTGATTTTGCTGAGTTAAAGTAAAAGAATAATACCTAACAATATAGATTACGTGTGTATGTAACAGCAAAATTAAGATTCTTTTAAAGTTATAATAAAAAAAAATAAAAAAACTAATTTTATTTCAAACATTTTTTAAATAATGTATTAGACATAATTAATCTCATAATTTTTTAATTAAAATACTATATGATTATATTTTGTAAAAAAATTGCAAAAAAGTAATTAAATTAATATAAAAAATACATGAAAGTAAAATAGAACTTATTTTTATTATAAAATTATTTAACTATTATTATTATTATTTCTGATTATTCACCTTTGGGAGAGAGCATTGAACTTGAGCCAATCATAGCTTTACTTCCTTCTCTTTTCTTTTCTCTTCCATTCTTTCAGGATTTTCTCTGTTCTTCAAATTTCCAATATTATTCTGTGAATTTTAGGCATTGTGTTTTTGTGGTCCAATTTCCAGATTCCATGATAATTCTGTCTTCACCAGAAGTTGTTTTTCAATGATTTGATTATGTTCATAATTTCTTCATGTGTGGGTGGAAGAGAGTTAGGAATTGGTGTAGGTTTTACAAGCCTAAGTTGTTTCGAGGGTGCTTCACATTTGAGGAGTGTATTTGAAATATTTGGCTAGAATTTCATTGTTATTTTTCATGTTAGTTTCCAGGGACCTACTGGGTTGTTGGAAGCACAAGCTAGGAGGCTGTTACCTGGCAAGATTGTCTCTGAACATCTTGTAGAAATTACTGGTGTTGTTCTTGTTTAAATAACTGTTTTATTTTTTTCAGCCAATTATTGTTGTAATTGCATTTTTATCGTCGAATAATTTTGGAGGATTTTTTCCTTATTTCTACAAATTCTTGTTGTTTTATGACTGTTGAAATTATTCCATGCTCTAATTCTATCCTCAACAGCTTGATCACATGTGATGTTCCACCACCTGTGTTTTCTCTTTCTCAAAAGTTGGCCTAATTTTATAGTTTCTTTCAGTTTCTCTAAGAGTTCAGACCAATTCATGGTATCCACCCTATGGAGTTTATCACTGATCTTCTTCTTGTTGAGTTTTAGGTATTCAGGGTCAGTATGGAAAATGTGGGTTATTCTTGTCCATTTTCTATTGGGCTAAAATTTTTCCTTGATTTGGAGTAGGTGGTGGTCAGACTCAAACAATCCTTTCCATGTTTTTACTTTGAGCATTTCTTTGATGTTTTTCCTGAAGATGGCAATGTGGTGAATTGTGTTGACATAACTTTGGGATTGAATTTTATAACAGATATTTATGAGGCATTCACCATTTTTTATTGGTTCTGTTGTGGGGAGTGTATAGTCCTGTGATTTTTCTATATTTCTTTTCTTTTCCCAATTGTCAGTTAAAGTCGCCTAGTAGAAACTTGACCTGTTGTGTGGTAATTTTGTTCGTGGTTTCTTCCAGAAGTTCCAAGGAGTCTTCTGTCACCTGCGGGTATTTTCTGTTACAGTCATTTGTTGGTGCCTGCACCAGCAATCAGTGTGTATGTCTTGTTTCCTGATCTTACTGATACCGTCGAGATTCTTTCCAATGGTGAGATAAAGTCAATGATAGAATCTGTGACTGACCTATGAACCTGTACCAAATTGTTTGGGTCCTGTGTTTATCTGCACTGCAGGTTTTCCCTTATAAATCCTATAGTTTTCTGAATCAAGGTGGCATTCATCTGTAAACTGTGTCTCTTGTACTGCCAGAATTTTAATTCTGAATCTGTCAAGCATATTCATTAGTTGTTTCAGTTTTCCTGGTTTCAACAGTATATTTACATTGAGTGTACCTATGAAGAACTTTCATTTAGTTCAAAGACTTTTTGAGAAGCTCCAATCCTTCTCCACATGGCATGCATGTCTGGTCCCCAGAATCCTATGACCAGAACGGGAGTCCAGTCTACTGACTGAGGCCTGGGATAATGGATTTCTTTCCTGTTGTTCTGCCATACTTGTTTCACGTTGAACTTTGTTTGTGGCAACCTCCAGTGGAGATCGTGTGGCTTAACGACTTGATTGTTGAGATCAGGAAGTATGTCTAACAGCCGCACCAACTAGGAGAACACACACTGACTGCCAGCTGCTGGATACCAGAACAGACACTGGTAGATTTAGTTAATATTTGGTCGGACCTGAGTATTTCATTTCCTCAGTACCATTCATATCTGGGAAACTTTACGCTATCTACCACCTGAGGAGGCACCCAATGGAGGATCTAATAATCCCACATAGGGAATAATTTCAATTGTTATTTTGAAAAATCTTGACTTTTTTGTGGCAACCTTTGTTAATTTTTTCACCTTTCCTCCTTTAGTTCACTTAAATGAATAATAAAAATTCATATTTGTAAATTTATTATTCAATTTTTTCTTTCAGTTACTTAATTTATAAATGTATGATATTAATGTAATCTGTACAATTTAACAGATTACATTAAAAAGAAAAATGATATTACTTGAAAACTATGAATTAATTTGTATTCTATATTTAAAATTATAAAGGCCTAAAATGAGGGAGGTTTTAATGCATGGTTAATACATTTTTTGTCAGTTATTTTCATATTATTTTTTAATGCAGCCAAGAAAGTTAAGAATATTAGATAAATTTGAAACATATTTTGTACTTTTAACATTTATGTGCAAAAAGAAATAAAATGAAATTGTAATAATGAAAACTTTAAAACTAAATTGATGGATTCTAGTTCAAGTAATAAAATTTGACATTTTTAAATATTTTAGTTTGATTTTTGTGTAAAACAAACCCTACAGCTTAAATGAGAGACTCATATAAACTTGAAATTAATACGGAATACTGAAAATTAATACGAAAAAACAAAATTAACAATAACTTATTTTTTGGAGAAAGGAAATCATTAATTTAATGAAATTAATTATCAATTAAAATTGAATCTAATATTAATAGATCTTTTTCCCCTATTAGTTCATAATAATAAAACAATATAAGAGATAATACTTCAGATCATGCCAGGAATAAGTAGTAATGTGACTTCACAGATAGACAAAGTAGTTGCCTCAGAAAGCCTGGATGAATCAAGGGAGACCTGGTAAAATCTTGGTATGGACATTGCACAAAACACACGATTAATTGTAAAATAGAAATAGAATTGATGACAGTCTGTATTAATTATTTAAAACACAAACATATGAAATAATATTAAGGTAAATACCTCAAGATACTAAATGTAAAAAAAAACTACAAAATAAATAAAAATTCAAATGGCATTAAAAAAATAATTTAAGCAAAACTTATTTTTGCATATTTATGTATTTATTTAAATGATTAATATGCTTTTATTTTTTATCTTATTCGTTTTTATATTTATAATTTTATTTTGTATTTATGTGATGTATTACTATGTTCCGAACAGGATGAAGATTTATTTATATGTACATGCTGAACAGAGATGCAGAAAATTCAGGGATTTTTCTTTAATTTTTTACTGTTGCTTAAAAATTCATCAATAGATTATTGAATATTGTTTCCCTAAAAAAAAAAAAAAACCTTTTAATTGTAATTTAATTCTTGGGAAGAACTTTTAAATGATTCAGTAATTTATTAAAAACATTGAAAAAAAAGCAGTCTCTTTCTTGTAAGCGAAGTATTTTGTTGTGTTACACGAAAACAGTTCTGTTGTTTGGTTCGATAGACGTGGATGTTTTTATTTTTTAAGCGTAACTGATTATTCTTTTCGGTGAAGATTTCACATTCATAAATGTATACATAAGGATATGTTAATTTTTAATTTATAAATATTTGTATTGGTAAATTTAATGAGTATTTTTAATTAAAAATTTAAATAATTCATATTTACCGATGTCAAACAACAATGATCTAATAGCCTTCTTTTATGTACTGAAAATTCATCTGACTTTTGAAGACATCCCGAGATATGATATTTTACTTCAGAAAGGAATAATACCCTAGGTATAATAAATATTTAACAATGATAAGTTTGGAAACCCTTCAAACCAAAACAGTATAGTTTAATTTTGATGCAAACAAAATTAAATTATCCCAAGAGAATTTGACATCTAATGAAACATCACAGAATTTGCACTACGAGTAACAGAAACACTATTATTGTCATTAATTGGAATGCAACAATTAGTAATATTTATCTGAGAAGCACAATGTTTTACTCATACTTAAAGCTAGATGAGAACAATCCATCTATCTTGTTAATGCTAACATAGAATTTTCAATTCCTTTTAAGAAATTATTTTCAGATTTATCTGTTTTTTATTAAAACAATTTTTCTCTTGTAAAATAAGCTGTTTAAATATTAAATGTAACCAAAAAAAATTTTAATGGTAAAGATTATTTTCTGTTGTAGAATAGCCTTTAAATAAACTACAGTGTAATTATAAAAAATTCTTCTTCAGAGTCACAGAAGAAAATTTATGTACAGCAAAAGCTACTTCAGACTGGTAAATTTTCATCTGAAAATTGATATCTTAATACGAAAATTCGAATTGTTTATTTTTTCTCAGGGCCGGTTACAAAGTGACAGTAATTGATACATCAGATCCTGATTGGTGGAAAGGAAAATGCCTTGGACGTATAGGTTATTTCCCTTCAAAGTATGTTGCCAAATTACACCCTGGTGAACGTCCACTTCAAGTTACTCATAACTTGCAAGTATCTGATGGTAACAGTGGTCTTACACTTCTTCGAGATCAGGTTATTAATTTTATTCAGATCTTTTGTTATTGATTATTACATTTTTAATTCACATCTTAGAAATATTACAGTTGTTCAGTAATAAAACAACCAAAAATAATCTAAGTTTAATTATAAATAAATAATCTAAGTTACTTTTTGTCATTTATAATTCAATTACTGATTTTTAAATTGATATTTTATCTTTGATTTATCCATGAATTGTAAATTATTAGGAATATGTGAGGGTAGATATGAGTATGAATTAGAATTTACATATTGATTACAGAAAAAGAAGCTTATTTATAGCAGTTAGTGATTTTTCTTAACACTTCCAGGCACTCAAAATATAATTTGCCATAATTTTGTAGAATTATACATTGTTTCACCAGTAAAAATTATCCCAGAACATCTAATTTATAGTTTATAATTAAATTTTTATACTTAATGACCTTATTTGATTGCACATAACAAATGACTTTTATGTCTGTAATTTTTTTTTAATTTCTATTTATTTCTCCATATAAATTATATTTAAAAGTTTTTTATAAATGTTTCTTTATGCAACATTACCTAGGTGGCACGTGGCACTTTAAAATCTTGTGATAGCCATGAAAAGGCATGTTAGAGGTTTAGTAATTGCCCTGAAAAGGACTGTTGATTCTGGTCGCTGATCTCCGACAATTGCGGCTCGACTCAAAGGATTGTAATTGGGAAGTTACTGCTTGTTCATTGAAATTGGATCGAGCTTCCCATCAGTGACAGTTGGGTTCCCACTACAGTGTGGCAGTGATGGCCCCCAGAGACCTGCAAAGTTTGGTTGATGTTGGTCATTTTCCGCTGAGGCAATTCCTCCCAAGTGGCAGTCGACTCAGCTCCATCTTCACCGCTATGCCTCTTGGTGCTAGTGGGCTTCGTGCCGGACCAGCCAGACCTGCTGCTCCGCCGAGAGATCCTATGTTGGGCCGACCAGGGAACTTTTTCCTTTTTCTTGTTCTTTTCATGGTCAAGAGTTAATGATCTCACATTACTGTGCTGCTGCTTATAAAGCCGCCGGCACGTGGTGGGTGCCGCGCTGCTGTGGTGAGGTGCTGCGCAGTCAGCTGGCTTGGTGGAAGGAGCGTGTGTGCTGGTGCATAGGTGGATTGTAACTCCCACTGACATCTTCCCAGCAGCATAGTGCTTGCCGATATAAAGTACAGCACATAGCAATAACTCCTCTAAGTGGGTGCTTATGGGTCCTGACCTAATTGATCTCTTTAGTTCAGTTGTCAGGGCGTGGTGTGCAGGTTTGAATCAGGAGACGTGTATTATATTTAGTCGGGTGCCTTTCAGATCGATTTCATAAATTTGTCCTGTTTATTGAAGGAGAGTGTACTCAAATCCTGCATATTGTCCATCACGAGCAAGGCCAGAGTGCTGCCTGATGAACACTTGGTCATTTACTTTAAATATCAGTTGTTCTTCTCGGTTGTCTATGAACCTCTTTTGACAGCAGGCCTCCTTTTTTTTTCCTGTTTAGCCTCCGGTAACTACCGTTTAGATAATACTTCAGAGGATGAATGAGGATGATATGTATTAGTGTAAATGAAGTGTAGTCTTGTACAGTCTCAGATCGACCATTCCAAAGATGTGTGGTTAATTGAAACCCAACCACTAAAGAACACCGGTATCCACGATCTAGTATTCAAATCCGTGTAAAAATAACTGGCTTTACTAGGACTTGAACGCTGGAACTCTCGACTTCCAAATCAGCTGGAAGTCGAGAGTTCCAGCTGATTTGGGAAGACGCGTTCACCACTAGACCAACCCGGTGGTTCGACAGCAGGCCTCCTGGTATGATATAACCTTCTCTCTTTCCTCAATGGGTTGAGGCGATTCCTCTCCTTTCAGTGCTCCCAGTCCCCATGTCTCTAACTGTTTCCCAATCAGCAGTTCACTTGGTTGTGTGGTAGTCACAGCATTGGCTCAATTTCTTCATTCTAAACAACACTCGTGGAACACTCCATCCCAGGTTAGATGTTAAACATCCTGCTCGAGGCTGTTCACCTCCTCATTACGGTGCTCTGTGAGATTTGGCTGTGGATGGCATACAGATTTAGTCCATTGTGCATTATGTCCTTGGCAGCACAACTTCTTCTACTCCTGACTTGTCACGAAGGCTGCAGGGTAACCCCAGTGACAAAGCATTTTCTCCTCTCCAAATAGCTGAAGATTGTGTCTGTTTCAGCTCAAGAAACATGTATTCCTTCTACCCAGCAGGAAAACAGGTCATTAATAACCACTACGAACCTATTGTTTCATTCCATTTCTGGATACAGACCCATTAAATCCACTATCACTTAATACTAACAAGTTGTAGGCTCTCAAGGTCGTTGATTATGTACCCACGTTTGTAGCAAGCATGTGTGCAGCACTGCCAGATGTACTGCTGAAAATCCTTTGTAAGTCCCTGCCAATCGTATTATTGACGGATCGCCAACCAGATCTCTTCTACTAGGGATCCTTCCATAGTGCTACGTCCTGCTGTCCATTTGATGTTGTATGGCATTCAAGTTCATTGGAGTGATATTTCTTCTCTGCCTCTGAGAGCTTCTTGCTAGCATATAAGATGATTCTTCGCTCCCCATTCTTAGTTTGCTGGTAAAGCACAGCTCCCAGTTCTTGTTGGCTGGTATCAGTGATCAATACTTAAATCTGTGCAGTGATTGCCCATTTCCAGTGTTTCTCCTGCAGCAAGTCAATCAACAGTGTGGAAGCTCTAAGAATCTTGGGATACATTTTCGCAGCCAGTTACAGGTGCTGAGAACTTTTGCATCGCTTTGCTTGACCCAAGAGTCTTGTGCTCGATGATGGCCTGTAGGTGTTGCTGCTGTGCAATATTACCCTTGGTTGTAATTTTATGGCCCAAGATTGACACCTCGTCTTGGTCAAATTGTCACTTCTCCAAGGAGCACAGGTAGTGAAGTTGTAGGCATTACAGCATCAAGTCTAGGTGGCATAAGTAATTTTCCCAGCTACTCTTGTCAACAATGATGTCATCCAGATACACCAGACAGCACTGGCAGAGGAGGCCGATGAGAACATTCTGCATTAGATATTGGAATGATGGAATGAACTAGGTGTTCTTTTCTAGCCAAATGGCATGATTCGGAACTGGCATCGGCTACCATCTGGAACCAAAAAGGCTGTAAACCTTTTAGCTGATTCCTCTAGTGTATCTGCCAATAGCAACTTTTAAGGTCGATTGTCGAGAAGATGCAGGCGCTTCCCAGATCTTTAATAGTTTCATAGATCAATAGCAGTAGTGAATCTACAACTTTGATGTCGTTCAGTCACCAGAAGTCTACACAAAAATGTGTAAAGAATCTTAACAATGACCCTGGGGAGTTATAGAGCGATGTCGATAGCTCTATTACCTCCTGCCTCAGCATTTCTTCCACTTATTTTTTTATAATCCACTTCTTTTCTTTTTTTCACTATACTGGTAAATCAGTAAGCAAAACGATCAACTTCGGTTGTGCAAAAAAACGTTTTTATTGTTTCCCTGCTGAGATGAGGCAGCCACAATTGTAATCCAGCATGGCTTGTTGCTCCTTCAGCCTGTTGCTTAGTCGGGTCCAAAGATAATTTCTTCCCAAAGTCCCAGAACTAGCAGAAGCATGGTGGGAAATTTCACCACATCAGAATCCAGAACTGTTCCTATACCATTTACAAACGTAGTTTCAAGAGCAGAGAGTGCCCGTTGAGCAAGTGGAACAGTTGTTATTACATGCTGTATTTCCTATCGGTGAGCGTGATGCTAGCCGGTTCAGAGGGGCTTGGAGTTCACATACACATCTGCACATGCTCTCCCTTCATCAAGCCAGCTGTTTGCACAACTCCGCATCATGCGCAGGCAGCTTTATAAGCAGCAGCACAGTAATGCATGCAAGATGCATTCACTCCTAGATCACCATCAGGAGAAGAACAAAAAGAAAAATAAATAATGTTGGACCGGCCCAGCCAGGAGCCCATTAGCACCAGGAAGTGTAGCAGGGAAGACAAGCATTGCTTGGGAAGAACTGCTTCGGCCAAGCCGGAAGAAACGACTGATGCCAACCTAACTCTGCGGGGGTCATGGAACCACTGCCACGCTGTAGTGGAGACCCAAGTGTGCTGCTGAGAGTAAGCTCATTCCAATTACAATGAGTGAGCGCAACATCTTGACTACAACCCATCGAGCCGAGTCGACATAGCTGGAGATCAGCGACTGGACTGAACAGAGCTACCTCATCAAGCGCACAAACCATGCATTTGATGAGGTGTTACGGTAACCCTTTTCAGGGCCACCACTACAAGGTTCTAAAGTGCCACGTGCCGTCATAGCAATTCAGCGACATTATAAATATAAAATTATAAAAAGAATATCAAGTTGGTGGTATCAGTAGATTTCTGTTTTCTAAGAACAGAAGATAAATACCAAAAAAATAAATAATGTGGTAGGCCTATATAAAATGGATTTATTTTCCCAGTAATAAATAAATGTACATTCTGCTAGTCTTTAATTTAATCATAAAAGGTAATTTAATCAAGCCTATATAAGAATAAAGGTGTAAAAACATTTTGGTTCACAAACAGCTAAAAAATGGCTAATTCATTACAGAGTATATCAGATTCTGCAATTCAAGGGTTTATAAGAATTTTTGGTATATACACATGTTTAATGAAATAATTTATACATGTGAGATATGTATACATATCTGAGGACCCAGGATTTTGATGAAATATGATAGATTCGGTTGTTGCTGGATCTGTCTGCTGAGGTGTTATTATGCATATTAGCCACTAATTTTTAACCTTATGTGTATTAATTTTAAATCTTAAATCAATGCACTGGTTGACTTTAATCAGTAAATAACTTTGAATGAAGAGTTATTCAGAGTTTTAGCTCTTTTATTATTGTACCTTAATTGTATGACATAAGACTAACCTTCTTTCCAGTATATTTTCAAATTATTTTGCACAATACTGCATAAAGAAAAGGAAAATTTCAACAAAAGTGCAAATTACAGCATTTTCATTCCACTTTGTCATGTTGTTTCTCAGAGAACAGCACCATGACTTTCTAACAGTAAGACAATATAAAGATAGGCACTATGAGTACAGGAAAGATTTGCAGATAGATTTTCTGAATGTTAAAAAAGTGTTTCATGTCAAGGACAAAGGAAAAGCATAGGAGGAATTAAGGAAAAAGAGAGAGAGGAATTGTAGAAAGGGCAAAATAGATGCATAGAGGAAATTTTATGTATTTAAAAGTAGGAGAAGAAAAGGCAGATTGGATGAACAGAAAAATAGTCAGAAACAAAGTAGTATTCTTCACACCTTTGTTATTCATCTATGATTTGATGGTATACTAAAGAAGCTGGTGAAAAGGTATAAAAAGGGAATGAAAACAACAACACTGTTCGAAAAATTGACTGATGATGTGGGGAAATAGAGAAAGGGAACTTTAAATGTAACTTGGAGCATGGAGAGAAATTGTAGAGCAGTTCAGAATGGATGTAATGTGTAGAAGATCACACTTCTATATTACCACCTCACGATCATGAGGAAGAATAACCCAAAAATAGGTTGGTTGGAGGTCACCTCACAGTCATCACCCAGGCCTCGGTCGAGATGCCACCAATGTAAATGCCTTGGCAGACATTTGCAACTAGTAAATACATATCAAATTTCGCCTTCACATAGGCTTCAAACGGACATCTTCACATCCAACCCAACATGATTTCCTCAGACTAACTAACCAAAACTGCAGAAGCACCAACCCTGTGCCTAGTACAGATTTGACAACCATTCATGACTGTGAATGCCTCAGAAAACGAACATGTTTAAAGTTAAATTAGTGCTACACCCGTACCAATCAAAATTGTATTTTACGCAACATAGAAATTCAGACCTAAACCCAAATAAGTCAACCAGATTAGGTCACCTAACAAGTGGAATGAAACCTCATTCTGGTCCGCGCAGGAGCTGGGAACAAACCTTGCATCCCTACCCGGTCCTGCAGAATTCAACCTTTGGGTGATGGATTTTCCTAGTTATGTGGAATGCACATAAAAATACTGTAATGAAAAGATTAGATTGTTAAGGAATGAAAAGTTCAGAGATACAGTGAAAAAGGGATCTTTGTAAAAGAAATAAAGAAATCTAGGATAAGATGTTACGAGCCTTTAAAGAGTATGGAGGAAGGGACGACACCAAGGAGGATTCATTGATAAAGATTTTAGTTATGATAATAAGCGGTCAAAGAGAGAGAAGAGTGTGTACAGAAGGAAGGTAAAGAATGGATCGAAATCATGAAACAGAGGTACCGAGGAAACAGCAGGATAGAAAGAGATGGGAGGCTTGTTATAATTTGACTAAGTAGCAGCTGAAAACATGATAAGTGAAATTCCAGGTAGCAGCTGAAAACATGAATCTTGTAGTCCCATTAGTGGAGATTACCAGATTCAACTTAACCTCTAAAGTAATGCTTGCATAAATTCCTCAGTAGGCTCCTAAGATCCATACTGCCCCTCCATGAGACAGTTTTTTGAAGCTTCATGGAGATTTCAATTTCAGCCAGAACTTTTCAAAAACCGCTGTTTTTAAAAGCTCTTGTAAAAATAAAAATAAATAATAATTATTATTGATAGTTAGTAGTCATATGTTAATTTCTTATATATCAAAATTTGAATTTATTTACTTTTATTTTTTATAGATTGTAATACAAGTTGGAGAAGAGTTGGATGGTATGGTAATGATTCGAAGTGGTGATAATCGACAAGGTGTTTGCCCGTTAAAATATCTGCAGGAAGTGTGACAGAGCCATAATATTAATTCTTATTCTTCACTTTCACCTATGAAATCATCAGCAACAAAAACAAAGCAACATGTTTTACATAACAAGCATTCCTTATCGCCATCTACACAGAAATTGACTCTACAAAAACAACAGCAAGAAATGTCATTATTAAATAGTGTAAATAATAGTAATAATAACAATAACGATAATTATTCAACCTTACATGATGTAAGATTAACCTATGATGATGTTAAAACAACAAATAAGGTACAACCAAATGAAGAATTAAAAAATCGTTTTCTACGTAATCGTTACTCATATAATGAAAAAGTGGAATTTGAGGGTAAAACATTTTGTAATAATAATAATACATATTCTACTAAAACATCAAAATTAAATTCCTCCACAATTAGTTGTAATAGTTATACAAATAATTATGGTAATAAAATGAGTTTTAATGATAATAATAATGAAATTAATGAATTTGACAATCAGAGTGATGTTTTTACGTCTGGTTTATTGACTCGTACATTGTGTACAAGTAAAGATGATTATTATAATGTAGGTTACGAAAATAGACCAAATAGTTATAAGTTTAAGGATAGCTATAAGGAAAAGGATAAAGAAAAATATCCTTCTCCATATAGTTCTAATAATTATAATAATAATAATTCAGTAAAGAAAAAAAATTACGGTAAATATTTTTCATTTGAACGAAATAGCGATACATCTGATAGTAATTATAGTGCTGGAAGTAACCACACAGAAGGTACGAAAACGGAATTTTTATTAAAACATAAAAAATTTGGTCAAAGTTTTCATCATTATCGCCATTATAATAAACATTTTGATGATACAGATGCGTCCGTTAGTTATTTAGGTGTAAATAATATTTATGATAGTTTAGAAGATGTAACAAAAAATATTATTGCAATTTCATCGTCGTCAAAAAATATTACTAATAATAATAATTATAATTCGTTTACATCACCGTGTTCGTTGTTAGATTATAATTTACCGAATCATCATTCACATAACAATAGTTTAGAATCCATGTATTCTGCAGATGATTATGATACCTTACGATTTACAAATAATTTACCGGCTTCATTTTCAACATCATGGTCTAATTATGATAACTCTATAAGTAACAATTTGGTTATGAGTAATAATCGTTTATTATTATCACCTTCATCATCTAATCAAGATACAGATATAAATTATGCATTATCATCTTTGTCTTATATTAACAATGAAAATTATGTAGATGATAATGATGATATTGATGATGAAATAAATGAAATTACCACTAGTACAGAGCGATTGTCATCAAAAAATATTGTCCCGATGCCGTCTTCATCTAGACCACTAGGTTTACCACCGAGAACTTTTACTACATCACTTTTACCAAATGGTACTATTGGTCCTGCTAGACAAATACGTCAACGTTATCGAAGTATTAAAAATTTTACATCTCTGTCACGACCTCTATTAATTGGATGATATTAACTTTTCTTTTTTTTTTAATTAGCATTTTTGTTATTGCATATATATTACCTTTCTTTTCTTTTGTTTCTTTTTGTTTTACCTTTAGCAGTACTGGTGTTATGTTTATTAAAACCTTACCGGTTAGTAAATAATGTCACATATTAAATTTTCTTCTTAAACCCTTCTATACATAACAAAGTAATGAGCCTGTATCAGTTTTCAGGAGCATAAAAAAGTCAGAGTATATGAAAAAAGTATAATGTATTAAAACTATATGATATTATAGAATCAAAAATATATTCTTAAAAACCAGCAAAAGAATAAAGTTATTTCATGTTTTATGAAGAAATGTTTGCCGGAAAAAAAAAGCAATCTATTCTAAGTCTCTTTATGTGTCATCTTTTTTAGCATAATTACTGTTATATTCAGCTTAAGAAATAAATTTGTAATCATAATTCTGTAATCATAAATAATTCTGCTGCCTTTAAAAATCTTGTGAATTTTTTAATTATATTTCAATTAAATCTCTAGCTTACTTCTACATAACATTTTGTATGAAAAAATAATAGCATCTGTAAATAACCAATTTTAATTTTATATATTTAAAACCTAATGTGCTTCCTGGAAATTATATTTAGTAGAGCTTGTAAAATCATGCATTGCCGTAAAGTTTTGTATGGGAAAACTACTGCTACTGTTTCATCACAGAAAAGTAGAATACATTCATAAAGAAAAACCGTACAACAATCGGATAAGGATGGTGTATATATCTACACATTAAGTTCTAGAAAATCTGCAGAAAATAACACTTGATTTAAATTTGGCTGTTGTTCCTTTTGAATTAGTCTCCTTTCACACTGATATTCTGCTTTCAGTGCTTCTCCCACTATTAGAATTCTCAAAGGAAGTCCTGTTCTTGAAGCATGTAAAGGCATTTCTGTGACTCACAAATTTCTTGTACAGATGATGTAGAATGACAATTCAGTAGCTTGCACTTGATTTTTAGGAACAGAAAGACGTCAAAAAGATTAAATCCAGTAATTATTAAGTGGGTAATTGCAACATGATCATAGGATCATGTTGATCCTACAATCATGTTGCACTTACTATTTTGAAGCTGTCAGGGAAGGAGGATTGTGATGGAGCACCTAATTTTCCTTTTGCCAAACATCCTTTCAGATGTCTCAGAAGATTTTAATATGCCCACAATAAAATAATGTAAGATTAAAGTGACTGTTTTGAGAAAAATCAAGTTGAACTGTTAGTACACATACCTTTACTCAATTTCAGTAATATTTCACAAGGACATTTCATAAAATATATACGAGTTACAACAGTATTTTTCTAGGAAAGAACACAAACTTCTGAATCATTTGGTATAAAGATTAGTTTGGTGTAAAGCTCCACCTACTTTAATCTTGGATATTGTAGACTCTTCTCCTGTAAAGACACTTTTTACTAAATACAGGAAAGGTTTTTAATTAACAATATTTATTTTATTTTTTCATTCAACCTTGCATTAACTCTTATTTTATTCTTCATTGTCCTTTTAATTTTATTAATTTTTCCATCAGTCTTCATTTAAACTCTTCTGCTGACTTTTTTAGTTTTTTATTTTATTTTTATATCTTTAACTAGTCAAGTGATGATTCAGGTATACAGGGACATTGTAATATATTAATTTATTTTTTTTGTCAGTCCTAAATTTTGTTAAATTTTTATCTTATTCTTTTCAGCCCCTATTGTTTATCTATAAACCTTTTGGTAGAATTTTCGTTTTTCTTCTCATTTATTATCACTTTAATTAAGAATGTTTGATGTAAATTATATTGCTCACAAGTTAGGTGGTTAAATTAAATATTTAAAAAATTATATAAAAATAAGTTCCTGAAAAAAGATATTTATTTTATTTACTAAACGAAAAATAAATTAAAGAACTTCTTTTAAAATAATTCTTATAATAATAATAATGCCATTTTTACAACTAAGTGTGTGATTTTATTTTTATATACTCAAAAAAAAGTGATAATTCAGTATAAATTGTGCCTAATATATAGGCAGTAAATAGTTTTTGTCTGGTGGTATGAATTTTTTATTGCAGTAATTTCCCTATGGATGTATAACATAGCTGTAATTTTATTAATAAAGAATATATATACTTTAACATATATCTTTTAATAAAAATTATTTCTAAACTAAGAAATAAAATATATAAGTTCGCTGATTACTTGTTATAATTTTTTTGTAATGTTAACAAAATTGTATTTACTTTGTTATATTTAATAATATAATTATGAACACTATAAATAAATAACACCAGTTATAATTATATTGTAACTATTGTAAAATAAATTTTTAGATTAATAAATTTTTAATAATGTAAAATATTTACGGTCATGTAATGAAAATGTTATTAATAATATTTATATTTGATGCAATCAAGTGACCAGATTTTTTGTGTATATTTTATTATTTACATTGTATATATAATAATTATTTTTGTTGTTATTGATGTTGACTTTTCCATACACAGAAAGTTAATTTTAATGTCTTACATCCCTGATGAGTAAGCTGAAATTAACTTGGGTCTCTTCTCATTATAGCTTTCTTTACAAAAAAGAAAAAAACGTACAGTACAGAACAGTATATTTCAATATGATATTTATTTTGTTTGAAATGTATTAAACAGATATCTATTTGTTGGTTTTTTTAATAGCAAGAAAAGAATTTTAGCTTTAAACCAAAGCATGTAATTTTTAAAAATTTGATAATTACTTATATAGATATTTCCTTACAATCCAGCACCTACTTGATTGATCATAGAGCCTCATCACTGTCAGAGCACTTGTATCAAATTTAAATTACATAGAAAACAATTTAAAAAAATATTGTGTCTTTTTTTATTTATCTTTATTTATAATTGCATCAACAAAGTCATTAGCGACTCATCAATATCTGTGTAAATGTACCAGTAAACATGTAGTCTTGAACAGACTCAGGCTGACCATTCCTGAGACTTGTAGTTAATTGAAACCGAACCACCAAAGAAAACCAATGCATGATCTAGTATTCAAATCCAAATAAAAGCCACTTTATTAGGATTTGAACCTTAGAACTCTCGATTTTGAAATCAGCTGATTAATGATGATGCCACTAGACCAACCCAATGGGTTAACTAAATTTACTCTTTCAATATAACATGATATAAAGTACTTAAGATTGTAAAAAAATGAAGTATGAACATTCTTACAGTATTTTATTTTTTTTAATTTTAATTTTAATTAAAGTGCATGATGACTGATGGCTATTGATTTATTCTGTGTAGTTTTGAAAATACTATTTATTTTAATATTATTTTACACATTTAATTTTCAAGGATTTATTAAAAATTGTATAATGCCAATAGCAATTATTTTTTTTTAAGCTGTAGTAAAGTAACTGTTTTACTAGATACTGTTTACTACATTGTTTTGTTTTTTATATAAGGATCTCGTTTACATTTTTTTTTTTTTATGTTTCAAGGTTTTTTCTTTAATTTGAAATTTGTTTATCTTCAGTCTAATTTGAAAATTTGTTTTGTAGTAATGCCCTACTAAATATAAAATTACAAATTTTCATTTAATTTAGAGTCTGAATAAAAAAAAAGTTTTGTTTAGGTACTAATGATTGTTATTTATTCATTTTTCAATTACTAAAGCAAATTGTTAGATAAGAGATTAGTTTAATTAAAACTTAGAGTATAAATAAAATTATAAAATAAGTTTTAAATAAAATTATATATAATATTGGAAAAACAAAAAATGTCAGTAATAATAAAGAAAATGTTTGTTTACATACTGAGGTAGTATGTAAACACATTGATACTAGGTATCAAAAGTCAGTAGAAAACCAGCAGATGAGCTAAACTTGTTTATATGAAATAGCCTTGATAATAGTCTTTCATCTGGTCTGTTTTGCATTACCATCGCCAATAAATGTTTTCTGACAGTCTGCTTATACAGACATACCCCAGTAGGTTTTATACCTTTTTTTGTGAGGAACAGAAGGATCTGTTGCTCATAAAAACCTCATTTCTGCTTATTGAATTAAAGATTTTTTTCCCACTGTGTCATAATTCAGGTTTTACTTCCATATAATAAATGAATTGTGATTGCTGTCTTATATAATTTAATTCTTGTCTCCTTTAAATTCAGTTATTTATTACAAAATATTCATTGTTATTTTCATAATTCTCTGTTATACATGTTACATGTAATTTGATTTTTTTCTCTACTATGGACACTTTATTATAATATTGTTCACTACTGGTGGATAGACTTGTTTTACTGATAGTGCAATAATTTTCATATTTTTTCCCTGCTTTTGTTTAGGTAGTATATGTTATTTTCTAAATTCTTTGGCATAAATTCTGTCTTCAGGCTAAAACAGTTTTTTATTGTGAGCTTTTTATCACAAAAAATTATATTTTTAATAAGTTTTGCTCTTAAGATGATTAAATGAGCTAATTTTTACCTATTAAAAATTAATGTTTAGTTTTATGACAGTTCATTTTGTAAAGAAAGTATAATGAAAGATGATGTTAATTTTAAGTCATCCATCAAGCATGAAAGTAAAAAAGAAGCTAATATGATTTCACTTCACAGAACAAGTGAAAGGAATTTTTATCTATAGAATGTTTTTGAATAATGTTAAGTAATTAAAGTCTCAAAGTATAATTTTTATTTTCTTATGTTCAAAAAGTATTTAATTTTTTTTACTAAGAAGCAGCTAAATTGATGAGCTGAAGTTTAACGAAGCACTGTAAGTATCTGGTTTTATAGGGATGTTTTTTTTTTTCTAGCATTATCAGGAAAGTGAGTTACTGTCATAAATTCTATCTAGAATTATGTTGAAGACTTTTCTTGTTGTAATATTACATGATAATATAAGATTTTGTACAGTAATACTGCATCATCAAGTTTTACCAAAACATTGGTGATACTTGAGCAGAAATATGAAAGATTCAGCAAATATTAAATTGTGATGATGATAAAAGCTAAAATGTTTTTTAACAACTGAAAAGTACTAGTTATTTTGAGCTAAAGATCATATCTTTAAAGAAATTAAAAGCCAGAAACAAGTCAGTTTTTTTTTTTTAACTTTCAGGTCTAATACTTTTTGAGCAATCATTATTTTTTCATATTCATTAATTTCAAATCAGCTTTCGTTTTAAGAATAATTAAGAATAGTGAATTTACTTAGAATAAGAATGTGGTGTGTATATATGTATATATATGAGGTTTTTTAACAAAATTTGGTTTTTCTTTTACACAAAGCTAATTTAAAAAAAGAATGTAATATAATACATTATTATTATTATTATTATCTTTTACGACTGCATAGGATCACTTTAGTTATTATCCAAGTCTTTTCTATGGGACTGTTTAGGCCTTGCAGTCCTATTAGTATACTTTCTTGATACGTTGCAATCTTTGTGCCCTTTCTTGTGTTGAAAATGTTCATGTAGTGAGTATTTTCTTGTGACTGTGAAACAGGTGTTTTTGTTCTTGATTTTCTTGTTTAATTTTATCTTATCATAGTATATTATTAACATATAATTATTTAAATCCATCAGATACAGTTCAGTGAAAGGTAAGAACATTCACCTATTGTTTGTAGTGCTTTCAGAGCTTTAACTCTATCATTAGCAGACCAATTTTTATAAAATACATGTAATTATAAATAAAATATATAATTAAAAATATAGTTATTGGTTTAAAGCATGTATAATTAAAATTTTAAAATCATTAGTATGTAAATACTATTGTCATATTTAAAACTTCTTATATCCACAGTGGTAAGATAAATACTCTTTCTTTGTTCTCAGTCCTAATAAAAGTAGTCGCCTTTATTCAGATTTAAATACTAGATTGTGGATACTGGTATTCTTTGGTGGTTGGGTTTCAGTTAACCACACATCTTAAGTATGGTTGGCCTGAGTCTGTACAAGATTACACCTCACTCAGATTTCTCGAGCAAGGGATATGGCTGCCTATGGGCCACAAATACATAAAGCTTCAAGAGATACCTGAAAACTTCTGGAAGATTCATAAGAAACAAATAAACATTCTCAAATTAAAAATAAGGCATTTTTTAAATCAAAATAATTTTAAGTTTTTTTGTTTAAGTGTTTATAATTAAAAGATATTTGTGTCATGTGGTTGGTAGTTTCTCCATGAAATCTGATTCTACGTAAAGTGGCTTATATTTGCATACTTTTATTTATTTTATTATTACTATAATTATATATATTTTAAGTCTCTAAGCTTAATTGGCAAATGTTTTGTGCATAAATAATTAATTAAGAAAATGTATTATTCATTTACTTATTGCACATTTTTAAAAGATATTGCCTTCAATAATTAACAAGAAATATTTAATCGCTTTTAATTGTATAAAAATAATCTAAATCCAATGAGTGTTTAGTTAGAACTCAGCAGAAGATCACCTATTCAACCCACCGGGTTGGTCTAGTGGTGAAGGTGTCGTCCCAAATCAGCTGATTTGGAAGTCGAGAGTTCCTGTTTTCAAATTCTAGTATAGGCAATTACTTTTATACGGATTTGAATACTAGATTGTAGATACCAGTGTTTTTTGGTGGTTGGGTTTCAATTAACCACACATCTCAGGAATGGACAAATTGAGAATATTACAACACCTCACTTCATTTAAACTCATAAAAGAAAGAAAGATCACCTATTTGGAGAGGATCATGCATGTGGTCCATAACTTCTTGAAGTCAGCATATTATTCATTTCAAAGTATACCACTCATTTTTTTTCTTTTCGAGACCATTTCCACTGCCTTATATCATTTGTTTTTTTGTTCTTTAATTTAGTATTTATTTTTGGATCCTCAAAAATAAATAGATTCGTAGGTGATCCAAACGAAATAAAAAAAATATATAATTTTTTTTAGTTCGTTTGGATCACCTATGAATCGCATTAAAAACAATCCAATCTGTTCGGGCAGCCATGTGGAGATATAAAAGAGGCTGTGAGGCCGAGGTATTTGGGATGCGGTTTTGAGCCGGGCCAGTATCGGAGTGGAACGGTGATCACAATGCACCAGATCTAAATTTCGTTCAGTTGCCCAACTCCCTCCTGCGGAAGAAGCAGCAGAGTCTAGCGATGGAGCATGGCAGCTGGAATCGGACACGACGACAAAAGGAAGATCCTTACACAACTTATACAGGATTTAGGGGTTAGTATGTCTCGAGCTCGTTTTTAAGGGCAACAGGTGCCCGGGAGCTCACCAACCACGTTAATTTGAACCAATATTTGTTTCGGTTCCGCTTGGCAGCTGATGAGCTGTGTCTGTGTGAAGGTCCAGTCAGATGAACCCCTGATGTTTGACTGCTCTGGATCGGGCCACCCTCTCAAGGGGAAAATTGGCCACTCACAAGCGGCGAGTCAATGAGGCATGAGCCGCATTGTTGGACTGTGTGGGAGATCCTAGATGCGGTTGCTTTGTTCAACCGGCATCTGTAGTTTGCTTAAGGGAAAGACTCTTACCGCATTGATGTGGAAAGCTAACCCTGAGTATGGCACCAGCCAATTATTATGGTTCCAAGCGCTATAAAATGGTGGACAGGTACTTTCTGGCATTCAGCGACGTAACTGTGGCACCGAATTGGTGCCAAAACGAAATAAATTTTATTACGGATGTAAACCACCAGGTTAATAAGACAATTTATAATTTAACATTGTAGCAGTTGTGAAGTTATATAATTTAATATCATAAAAAAAACATGAAATAAAAATAAAACTTCATTCATAAAATACCCGTTGGATGTGTGTGTGTGTGTACGCCCGCACATCGTATTTTGTTACCACGTATATTTCCTACTGCCACTTTCTTTTTGACAAGATTTTTTTTTGCACATCCAATGAGTATTTTATGAATTAAGTTTTATTTTTATTTCATGTTTTATTAATGAAATTAAATTATGCGACTCCATAACTGTTATGATGTTAATTTATATACCATCTTATTAACCTGGTTATTGTTAATATCAATATTTCCTGCTATTTGGAATTTGGTAATGTTGGTTTGCATGGCATTTCTCCCGTCACCCCCAAAATCTTGTTGAAAAGAAAGCGGCATTAGGAAATATACATGGCAACAAAATACTCCACACGCGCACCCACACATTTTACACACTAACGTTCTGATCTAAAATATCGGTCATTTTAAATGTTCTCCATATTAATACATTTTATATATGAAAAATAAAAACATTACTGCTTGGCCACCATTGCACCATTTTAGTCATCCATATTTCAAATCCTCCGTATTAGTCTGGCCTTTCAATTTTCCCAGTATTTCTTCAGATATCGGATCGTTGCTTCCTGATCTCCACTTTGCTACGCTTTTCAAATTTTTTAACTTGGAATCTATCATGCGTATTTAATTTTCATTTTATCACAGACATTCTCTACCCTCAAATCAGTTTCTTGAAGCTCTCTTTGGATTTCTCCAACATATTTTCCACAGGTTTTTTTGTTAATATTACTTGTGACCAATTTTTTTTAGAATTTGGTTATTGCTGATAATTATAATTTTTTTTTGTCTTCAGTCATTTGACTGGTTTGATGCAGCTCTCCAAGATTCCCTATCTAGTGCTAGTCGTTTCATTTCGGTATACCCCCTACATCCTACATCCCTAATAATTTGTTTTACATATTCCAAACATTGCCTGCCTACACAATTTTTTCCTTCTACCTGTCCCTCCAATATTAAAGCGACTATTCCAGGATGCCTTAATATGTGGCCTATAAGTCTGTCTCTTCTTTTAGCTCTATTTATCCAAATGCTTCTTTCTTCATCTATTTTCCGCAACACCTCATCATTTGTCACTTTATCCAACCATTTGATTTTTAACATTTCAAAAGCTTCTAATCTTTTCTTCTCAGCTACTCCGATCGTCCAAGTTTCACTTACATATAAACCGACACTCTAAACGTAAACTTTCAAAAATCTTTTCCTGACATTTAAATTAATTTTTGATGTAAACAAATTATATTTCTGACTGAAGGCTCGTTTCGCCTGTGCTATTCAGCATTTTATATCGCTCCTGCTTCGTCCATCTTTAGTAATTCTACTTCCCAAATAACAAAATTCTTCTACCTCCATAATCTCTTCTCCTCCTCTTTTCACATTCAGTGGTCCATCTTTGTTATTTCTACTACATTTCATTACTTTCGTTTTGTTCTTGTTTATTTTCATGCGTAACAGGGATAGGGAACATCCTTGTCAGACTCCCTTTCTTATTACGGTTTCTTTCTTATGTTCTTCAATTATTACTGTTAACCCACCCACCTATCGACTTTACTTTTCGTATTATAAATCGGTTTACCATATTTGTTTAACATATTATTGGATTTTAATTCATGTACCCCAAAATTTACCTTAACTTTCCTGTATGCTACGTCTATTTTACCAATGTTCATTTCTCTTTCCACTTCTGAACACTTTTCTTTAATCCACTCTTCTTTCGCTACTTTGCACTTCCTGTTTATAGTATTTCTTAATTGTCGATAGTTACTTTCTTCATCACTAGCATTCTTATATTTTCTACGTTCATCCATCAGCTGCAATATATCGTCAGAAAACCCAAGGTTTTCTACCAGTTCTCTTTGTTCCGCCTAAGTTTGCTTCTGCTGATTTAAGAATTTCCTTTTTAACATTCTTCCATTCTTCTTCTACATTTTCTACCTTATCTTTGTTACTCAGACCTCTTGTGATGTCCTTCTCAAAAATCTTTACCTCCTCTTCCTCAAGCTTCTCTAAATTCCACCCATTCATCTGACACCTTTTTTCAGGCTTTTAAACCACAATCTACATTTCATTATCACTAAATTATGGTCGCTATCAATGTTGCTCCAGGTTGCTTAATCATGATATAATATATCTGATACCTTGCAGTATCGCCTGGCTTTTTCCATGTGTATATTCTATTATGATTTTTAAATCGGGTGTTGGCAATTACTAAATTATACTTCGTGCAAAACTCTATAAGTCGGTCCCCTCTTTCATTCCTTTTGCCCAGCCCGTATTCACCCACTATATATTTCCTTCCTTGCCTTTTCCAATGCTTGCATTCCAATCAACTATTATTAAATTTTCATCTCCTTTTATGTGTGTAATTGCTTTGTCAATTTCTTTGTATACACACTCTACCTCATCATTCACGGGCGCTTGTAGACATATAGACGTTAACAATCGTTGTCGGTTTAGGTTTTGAATTTATCCTTATTACAATGATTCTATCGCTATGCATATTAAAGCTTCCTCTCTTCCCTGTCTTCTTGCTCATTATGAAACCTAAACTTCCTACCCATTTCCCTTTTAAATTTTCTAACCTACCAATATGATATGATAGCATTCTGTCACATGATTCTGATGAAAATGTCTCAAATGACAGAATCCAAATTGACGATATTTTATGTAATATAGACTGAAAATTAAGTGCATTAATTATTTTTTAATACTAATGAGCTGGATGTAAGTCAAAACATTTAATCAATGGCTTCTTATTAAAATATATATATATATATATATACAATTTTTTTTATACACAATTTTTTTTTTACGAGTGAAATCTATCCCCCATAGGCCTTATAAAAACACTCGAATTTCTCTTGAATGGTCTTAATGAATAAATCATGTTCAATGGTTTTATTGGAAAAATAGAAAATACGGCGTATTACTCAGTACTTTCTTACAAAATCTGCTCAATAATGCAGCATCCTTGACATTGTACAGATGGTCAGAATCAGTCAGAGGGATAAGGAGAGAAAATGATCACCCTTCCCTAAAAGGAAATACCCATCCATAAGAAAAAAATTCCAACCCCCATGTTGTTACACATACCGAAATTAAAATTTCCTGTCCTTCTACCTACCCTAGTTTGGGTTAATACCACTGACTCAATTTTTTTGGCTGTTGCAAAAATTATCAGCTTTAAGAAAGAGACTGAGCTGTAATACGTCGTTAGTTTATTTTTGAAAACGTCGAACGCGACTTTTCACAAAAATCTTCAGTTCTATTATATATATATTATTAGATTGAAAAATGTGGAGAAACTGTTTCCCCTTTAATTTTTTGCGAAGAAGAGAACAGCCAAAAGTTATATCTACAAATTTACAAAGACTATCCTCAACGGAAGTCGGAAAATATGAAGAGAAAGTTCAACGAATTACAAAGAGATTTGGAAAGCCACGAAAAGACAATCGAAAACTTGAAAATAAGAATGTAGCGACTAAAATCTGATCGTAACAAAGAGATAATTACATTGGAGAGAAACAACAATTGTTTATATGAAGAGATAAAAACCCTAACAGCTGAGACAAATAATCTGGACAAATCATGTAAAAAAAGATCAAATTTTCACTTCAAGAAATGATCTATCAAATTTTCGTCAAGAAATTGTCAGAGAGGAAGATTATAAAAAAGCATATAACAAATGTATGGATTTGTCACATGTTCGCGATTCGACAAGAACATTGAGAGAATAACGAGCTAAAACTTTTTACAAATGCAGTTTATTACCCAAAGACATAATAATTATAATTATAAAGAGATGTAACATAGAATAGTAATTCAAATAAGAAGCGAAGCAAATAAAAAATAGTAATAACTGAAAAATTTTACTGTCTAAGTGAAGTATTTCTGATTGAAAAAGTACTCGATTCGGAGTGAATAAACTACTACTAGTAATAGTCATTACTAAAAGTTGTAGCATTTAAAGTATACCGTGTAGTTTTTACGTATTACTAAATATCACTTTAGTATTACTAAACAAACCGAATACGTCTACCTAATCTCTGTACGCATTTGCATCATGTTTGTAAGAGACTTGTTGAAACCTGCATAAAAATAAGTTAAATGTCAACATTTAATTCTTATCGGTAATCTTACTTTTATTTTTGCCAAGTATATTACCAGCGTTATTAAATCAACACGTCATGTAGCAAAGATAAAACGCAGTTTTCTCTTTCATCTTCTGGAAAAGTATCTGTTGAAGATAAAAGAATTAGTTTCGTTAAAGCGCTGAAATTGTATTAAGAAGATCAAACGCAGCCTACTTGTGATACTGAAGATTCCCAGAGCTTCAAAGACATGTACTTAGTGTGCAAAGAATACTTATTAAAGAACACCTGAAACTGATAAATCATCAGATGGAACTAAAAAATATAGAGTTAAAGAAACTCCATATTTTTTTTTTGTATTGCGTTTATTTTTACTTGTATTTTTTTCATATATGCAACAAATAAAACATTTTCTCTTTTAACGTACAACTTCCTAAAAAATAATAGAGAAAAATAAAGAAATAAAAGATAAAAATATAAATACAAATTTTGCACTTGTATGTAGATGTTCATGTACGTATTCGTACACAGTGGCGGCTCACGTATAGGCACTGTGGAACTGCAGCACCTCCTATTTCCACTTGATATTATAGATATCATTAAATTAGAGTCCTTTTTTCTTTAATTCTTTCTTTATACGTGTACAATATATAATCCTTAGGCTTAATGTCAGTAGCGATCTCCCAGTTTGTGAAAAAGATACAAAAGTCTTTGCATGTAAATGTGCACTTCATAGTTCCAGTAGCATGGTGTTTGGATGTTGTGCACATGCACATGAGGCTGCAAGGGAGATTGAGCAACGTCACTCCTGCAGTACCGACCCTAGCATGCCGGTGGAAGGTAGTCTTTTTTACTCCGCATGTGTATGGAACATCCTTTTTCATTCCTTTTTTGGTTTAGTTGTTTTTTCAGTAATGATCAGAAGATGGCAGAAAGGAAGGCTTATTGCAAAATCTGTCCAAAAACACAGTGGAAGGGCGAAAGAGAAGGTAATTAGTAAAAACTAATTATGTATTTGTTTATAAAAAAACATATAAAAACATATAAAAATGCATATAAAAATTTTAATTATGCACCGTTGGACTATAATGTTTTTAAGTGAACATTTTATTATTTATTTGCTTGACTGGAATATAGTTTCTAAGCACAATATGCTTAAAAACCGTGTACCGTATTCTTGAATGTGATAAAGTGAAGAATTAGATTATTATCCTACTTCCAACTATTCTATTTGATTAATTTTTTTCCAGTCCTTTAATTTTACAGAAAACTTTAACCATGGCCTTGAAAAGGCAGAGAAAAAAATTTTCTGGAGCAGTACCCCCCCACTAATTTTGGCTATGAGCCGCCACTGATAGGTATTGATCAGTTTAAGTCATTAAAATTCACTTCACTTATCTTTAGAACTGTTCTAAATGAATCATTCCAGTATAAAGGTAATTTAGCAAATCCATTTCTCCCATGGTTTACAGATTTCTGTATATATCATATATCCTGATACAACAGATGGTAGTAGCAGTAACAAAAAAAAAAAAAACAAGCCATTTATAAAAACTATAATATTATTCATTTCAGTCCATAAATGATAGATTTTAAACTAATCACTTATTTGTAGATTTATTTAAATCATGTTCTATTTGATCTGATGATATTTTATTTTACTTGCAGGCTAGCAAGTAGTACGATTAGTGTGTTAATTAATTACTAGATATCTGTCTCTCATAAAAATGTGTGATTTCTTGTTAGATTTTATTGTTTTATTCAAGAAAAATTATTTTATAAGAAAATAACTACATTTTCTTTACATATGCACTCCTTAATATAATTATCTGTATATTAGTCCATAAATAGTCTAATTGCTATAATTAATACAGAAAATAAATTTAAAAAATAAGTGAGGAATTCATTAAAAATTTATCCTAGTAAAGTCTAAAGAAATGTATTTTTCAATTTAAAAAATATCATAATCTGGGTCGTGCCATAAAGTGCCTAGCAATATGACGGTAACTACACTGAGATTATTATATTGTAAACAAGTCAGATCATATTATTTATTGCAGTTGTTAGTCTTGGAGAATCAAGTAAAGTGATTCAATTTAATTTATCTGGAATTGAAGAGAAAAGAAAAAAAGATTTAATATAATTTGTTGAAATAAAAAATGAACCGGCAGAAAATGGGTTTTTATGTAACAGGGAAGTGCAAGGTGCTTCTGTGCAAGATATACTATGTACTAACACATTGTGATGATTTGGTCACTTGTATCAAATAGATGGAGAAAACAAGTACATGAAAAAATGATAATGGAAGGAAACTAAGAGTAGAACAAGAGGACAACTGTGGAAATGTATGTTTTGAGTCGAGGAGGAAGCGAGAAGATGTGATTTTGAAAGAGTGTTTTAGGAGAAGGGATTTCTTCAGAGCAGAGACATATGGTTGAAGTGATGGGATGATTCTATGTAGTTTAAATTTAAATAGCCATTACATACCATTTTTTTTTTAATTTTAAATTTTGCAAACGATTTGATTAAAATCAACCCTTGCACACAAAAATTTCAACATCTAAAAATTACAACACAAAATGTTATATCTAAACCACAAATGACAACATTTGAGCGATTCAAAGTTTATGTACAAACAACAAAACCTCAGTGTAATTAATCAATTAAAATCAAACTCTTAAAACATGAATAACAAAGATCTTTCAAGATCCAATTTAAACACCAGCACCACAACAAACAGCAGCCTCTCGTAAAACTTAACACAGGGAAAAATCCTATTCAGAAATCAGTAAAATATTTTAAACTTTTGCATTTAAAAATTGTATTTCAGTTGATTTTTTTCATATTAAACTTCAGTAATAAAACATCTGTTACATAATGTTATCGAATTAAATTTTTTTATTGAAAAAAATTGGAAGAGACTCTGTAAGTGTGTTGGTAATTTTTTGCGATTTCTTCACATCAAGAGATATTCAAATACACATGGGTAACTTTCATCAGAGAGTATTGCTACTGTTGTTTCAATTACAGTTGTGATTGCGATTCCAACTACAGTTTCTGCCAATGTTTATTTTTTTTAATCACAAATGATAGAACCAGTTACTGGAAAAGTTACTTTCCTAGATACTTCTTTTATTTTGACTTTAAGAAAAATAATAATGTTTTACAGTTGTATAAGTAAATTCACAACTCTTAATTTATCTTATATATAAACTGTTATGTTGATATAGTAAAATAACTATATTTTATATGTACATATTAATATACTTATAATTAATGTTCACATATATATTTATTTATTTCAGCATGAATATTGTCACAATGTACATTAATGTAATATTTTTTTTTTAAGTGGGCATGAATCATTGGGAAAATTTATAAGGAAGTACTTTCTATAGAATAAAATAATATTTATTGTAATATTTTTGTTCGTGGAATTATATTATGCACTATTAGCTAATGTATATTTATGGAGAATATGCATCATTGTACATAAAAACACCGGAATTGATTAAGTGTTTATTATATTATATTATATTATACATAGTTGATAATCTAAAAATTGAAAGCATTTAAAAAATGTGTTATAAATGTGTGTGTGTGTATGTATAGTTCAGAAAAAAATTTATTTAGGATCATTAACAGCTGCCAGCAAAAATCACTTTTTCATTTTAGGTGCTGGAAACTATTCTGTAAACATATTCAAAGTTTTCTTCAATCCAGGCCAGGCCGTAGGACAGTTTATGCATACAGTAAAAGAATGTTAATATGCCCCCTTCCCCATCAAAGTACCAAAAATTATTTTTTGGTTACAGATAATGATTTTTAAAAAGATAAAATGCTTATTTTCATCGTATCTATTTTAGATTTATTAAAATTTTAATTTTTATACTCTGATTCATGCACGTTGTCTCCTAAACATTATTGTATTTTAAGATTTTCCTTTGCTACTTTTTTCCAATATTTACTTGTTCATGTACATTGAGAATTTAAATAAATCCTTGAGAATTTTGATTTCTACTGAATGAATACAAACAATAATTTCAAAAAGAGAAACTAAAAAATCTAGAATAATTCTCTGAACAATTTTGTTAAAATAATGCTTTTCTAACCAATTTTTTTTAAACGTAAAATAATAAAAAAAAAGCATTTACATGCAACATATCTGATATTTTAAACCAATAAAAATTTGATTTTAGGAAAAAAATTTAGAACTTAGCTTTTGCAATAATTAAAACATAACTTCAAAAATTTATAGATATTTTACAAAAAGGCTTATAAATAATCTGATTAATTATTTCATTCTAATTTTTTGTTTTCTTATACTATGCACTGACATTTTATGTACCTTTACAGAAATACTTAAAAGATATTCTAACAAAAGAATAAAAGTTAGTGTGTTTTTATGTGTGTCCAGATGCTTTTTATTGTACTGTTTAACAACCTGGTCTGTTAGACTGAACACACCTTCTTAACATTTCTTGAATATACCACTGTATGCAGCACGTTCCAGTGAAGTACATTTATGTTAAACATAGTGAATTTAGGATATGTTTATTTTTTGTAAGCAAATTCCATTTGCATATTATTATTTTTATTTCATTAGTTTTTATTCTGTTTTTATCAGAATACTTTTTTATTTTCTCATGTATATTATATCATAAAAGCATGTATTTTATAATGATTTTTAGTCAGTAAAATGGACAGAACCGAAAGAACTTAGTAACTGTTACAATGTGTAAAATATCCATGTTACATACATGTCGCTAAAAAAAAAAATGTTTACTTTTACGAATAATCAGGTTTGATAATATTATGTATCATTCAGCAAGGAAAATTGGCAAAAATGGCAACCATTAGAAAAGTTTTTAAGGACTTTTTAACGTATCGTAATGAAAATTAAGTTTTACATCATAATAGATGAAATGATAGAACATTCCACAATATACTTTGATCTACTAATTTATTAGGTACTTATAATAAAGTCATTTAAATAAATGGAACAGACATTTTTGAGCTTCTAGAATATAAAGGTCTATACAAGCAGCTATATTTGTCTGTTATCTTTGCACTGAAACTTGCATCTGAAACGTGGATAATATGGAAATTTATTCTATTAAACAACCTAATAGACCCTACACATTGGATAACTAATTAAAATCCACAGTAAAATAGTCAGCTCTATTATAAATAGAGCTACAGCTAGGGAAAAACTGTTTGTTCATTTACATATAATTATACTTATATTTTACATAACATATAAAATATAAGCATCTCCTACTGGCAGGAGATGGAAGACTCTGGTCACTATCAACCCTAGCTTCCCACGTGCGGTCAGCATAGCTGTCTTCTGACTAAAAATTGGTCACGACTATCTTCACCGCATCCATGTGCTGCCGTCTCCTGAGTTTCCGCTGTATGGTTGCAGGATGATGGATGCTGATCACCTGAGAGATTGTCCAGGCCTGGACCACACCCAGCTGGATGAGAGCCCAGAGTTTACAGAAGCCCGTCTTTATTGTTCAGCGCATCACCAGATGGCTCAACAGCCAAGGGAGAGCGTTGGTTAGTAAGTATTTTCTAAATAAAAGCATTCTTTAAAAACAGACAAAATACAGAGATGTAAGCAAAATATTTTTGTAAAAAAGAAAAGAAGGGGTAACTTGTTTGCACCTCATAAGGGGAGTTAGGCCTATGCACCTTCTTCTAGCGAGTAACACTGACATATTCAATTTTTTTATAATTTATTTATTTATGTTCAGGCTGATTTCCAATTACAATAGCATTTCTTGTTTTTAAATGGGATTATGAGAAATTAATTTTGTAGACTCTCCCAAGCCTGTTCAGTATATGATCCAGAAACTTCTGGATGAAAGGCATAAGAAATACCATTCCATCATAGGATTAACAAAATGGGTTTTCTATAAATACCATCCCACCACAGATATTAATAGAGTAGTTTTTTATTTATAACCAAAAGTAAAAAAAAAAATCAGTTTTCATTTTTTTACTTATGATAAAACTTCTTATGAAACTTTCTTTAAAAGAAAATGTTTAAATAAAACTGAAAATTACTCTAACTTTTTTTTTTCAATTACTTAAAATGTAAAGTAATTTTTTAAACACTCACTTGTAGCTTTATTCAATTTGTCCAAGTCTTTCTTATAGCTGTAATACATATAAAGCGCTTGACATACAAGAGGCGCTGCTCATAGTTGCTTTCTCCGATATACTCATTGTGCATTATTTTTTGTGGTAAACAGAATTAAAGTGTCTTATATAGGACAGAATACCTGTTAAGAGATTGGTGGAGATATGTGACACTAAGCTTGTCTCAGTAAAGAAGATAATAGAAAACCAGTCCACTTCTCAATTTTTTTTTAGTAAAACTACCATGAAGTATTTTTTATTCCTAAAAAGTGATTATAATGTTTTTTTGCAGTGACTTCTACAATCATTATGATTGTGATGGGGAGGGGTACTTAACACACGGTGGTAAAAATAAAAATAATTTTTTTTAAAGCGACTTTAATTTTGATTTACATATTAATTCCTTTTATACAAGCACATTTTACATTAAAATAGAAAATAAATCCTCTTTTCCAATATTTCTTAAGGATAATAGCTGGTTCTAAGTTCCAAGTGAATATGATGTGCAAAACTTTGTGCATAATCAACATAAAAAAGATCTATTTTCAAGTTCTATTATGTTAAATTATTGTATTTTTCGTAAACTTATAATTACATTTACATAGTTATAATAATTAAACAAATATAATATTTTATTTATACAGACATAACATCAGAATAATGAAAAAATTGTCATAAATTTTTACATTATTTATAGTTACCCGATTTATATGTTATATATATAAAACACAGAATAGTGAAGTAGTTTATGTTAACAGAGCTAATAAAATGTTATAGTTTGCACTATAATGTTTAATGTCAAAGATATTATTTGTTAGTTTAGTTTAATTAGTTTAATGTTGCATAAATACGTATTTATATTTATACCTTTGTATTTGTCATCACCACCTTTCTGTGATATGTGATAAATAACATATTATTACACTATGTTATAAATATAATATTTGTTATTTGTTAAATGTGATATAATATATTATACATTTAAAATATATAATATATTATTCTTCATAGTTTACAATTTATAATTAACTGTATAATATTAAAAAACACAATACCAGCTGATAAATCTGGTATCATGATTATTGCTGTTTTATTTTATTTATTTTTTTTTTTATAGTCTTTTATTATACGTGTAATATATATATGAAGTAAAAATTGGATGCTTATCAGTATGTCCAGAGTATGTAAAGCTCCTTCTAGACTAACAAATTAACAAAAACCTACACCTACCAGATATATATATTTTCATCTTTAATTTTTATATATATGGAAAATTATATATTAAAACATTATTAGAATAAGTTTAATAAGAAAATTATATTTATAAAAAATTGTTTATAAAATTAGATATAAAAAATACATGGGCATATCAATAGTTAAATTGTTATCAGTAATAATTTAGGAATTAATTCTTTTACTACCACGGAGCCATGCAAAGCATGTATAATTGCATTCACTAGCATTTCTGAAAGAAATATAGTGCTTTGCCTGAATTTCATTTTTAAATTTTATATTGATTGCTTGTAAAAAAATAAGTTTTAAATTTTTTTTCAGTTCAGCAAGGTTATCATGTTAGTATTTTATTACTTGTTAGTACTAACATTGTAATGAAAAACATGTTAGTATTTCATTGTTTACCTTTGGAATGCTTATTTCAGGACTAAACATGCAAGTACAAGTTCTAAGAAGCAGAATACTGGGAAAAGTGAATTCAAAGCATGTCTTCTGAACATTTATAATATTCAACATTATTTAAATCGACGACTCACCTTCTATATATAATATACTAAAAGACATTAGATTTTTTAAAAGTATGTGTGTGCAACAACATTTTTAGATTTATTTTTTATTTTCTGATGATTAAAGGTACTTCTGAAAATAAAGAATGATTCAGTAGAATAAAAATATCTTCCTTGTATTTTACTATTTAGATAATTTAATTGCTCTGAGTAATATTATTAAGCAAAAAGCACTACTACTCAAAACAAAATGTCAAAATCTATCATCTGCAGGTCCCGGGTTCGAATCCTGGTCAGGCATGGCAGTTTTACACACGCTGCAAATCATTCATCTTATCCTCGGAAGTAATGCCTAACAGTGGACCTGAAGATTAACAAAAAAATAGTTTTATATATCATTTAATTTTTTTTTTATCTTAGCAAGTAATACTATTATCATAAAAATTCTGAGTTAGTATCTTCCATGCCAGTTTGACCTGTGCTTTTTTAAATGATTATATTATGACTTTCTGTAAAATTAACCATATAAGGCTTTGTACTTAAAATGATAATAAATTAGTTTTTATGAGAAATAGTAAGCTTGACATAACCTAGTCATTATCTCTCTTACTGGTTCGACTTCCATTTTGTGCACGTTCTTGAAATGGGAAACAAAATCACTGGACAGTTCCATAAGTACACAAAAAATAATCACTTGAAGTGAGAGAGCCAATAAAAAAGCAGCTGCCTTACCTAGAATGTGCCAGCAGGAACCGTGACAGTAGCCGATCCAATCCTGTGGTATATATCAAAAAAGAAGAAATAAAAGATGAAGAAAGTAGAGAGAAAAGAGAAGGGTGGTCGGCCATTCCTGAGAGGGAGTACTTCTGTAATCAAAATAGATTTGAATAATTATCCTCTTGCTTGGGACTTTTTACAGTTATGCATATACAAGAATAAGCTTTATATGGAGTACTGTGGAACATAATCTTCTGACTATAAATATATCAATATAATGCAATTTCAGTTTTTATTTAGTTACGAATTCGTAATAATATTAACAGGCTTATTCTACTCTAGCTGACCATATTTATACCTCGTCACCTCCCACCAATTCATCGCTTTCTTTTGTTCAGTACTTGTATTTTGTTTTTTTTTTTTTTTTTACTTTATTCAAAATTATCTAAACCTTTTAGATGTAGAGTAATTTTATTTTTTTATTTTCATGGTTTTATCTTTAAGAAATAAAATTCAATGGTTTTACAAAGATTGCTTAATACAGACTAGAATCTTTCTGTTTTAAACTTTATTTTAAAATTATGTTTTATTTTAAATTATACCTTATACCTACAATAAAAGTCTTCTAAGTTGACAATACTTATACCGTATTATTTGTTAAATTGTGTAATAATTTTTTTAAATGATATTATCATTATTATACACAAATAATATTTTGTCAAAAAACTGGCCATATAAAATTTACAAAAAGTGTATAAAAATGAAAACTCACAGTTCTCATAAAATAAATTTTGATCATAAAAGTAAAAATTATTTCAATATTATCTTTCTTAATGTGTGATATTTATTTGAAAATTTGGAATATGTAAGGAAGTCGATTCGCATTATTTGGAACATTGTAGTGAAAAAAACCAGTATGAGGATAGCATATCTATGTAATCAAACAGTTGTAAGTTGTAATCAAACAAATATAAGCAAAGTAATGCA
Source organism: Lycorma delicatula (assembly GCF_047948215.1). Taxonomy (NCBI): domain Eukaryota; kingdom Metazoa; phylum Arthropoda; class Insecta; order Hemiptera; family Fulgoridae; genus Lycorma; species Lycorma delicatula. Next base: position 74,299,819 of record NC_134466.1, on the reverse strand, counting down.
TTTTATTACTTCACAAACATACTGTATTTTGCAGAACCAAAAGAGCTTCACTACATCATAGAACATCCTTTCTTCAAACTTGTCATTGTTACTAGTAAGTTATTTATAAAATTCACATTAGAACACGTTGCATTCAACTTCAAACTCAACAAAAGTTTATTTAAACTGTATTTTTTAACATTTTTTTTTAAGTTCATTTTTACTTTCGAAACTTAGTGTACTGTGAGTGATGATGACTTAGTAACTGGATTGTAAATACAACCAATGTTAATTATTTACTTTTAATGATTAAGTATCTGTTTTATGTGAACCCTTTTCTTCTACTTACGTTCAAAAAAATTAAGTTAGCTTTTGGAAGTTCCAATTTTTCTGTATCTGTAAATATATTTTAAATATGGTCCTGATAAGTAGTTTAGAGAAACAAAAAAAAAAAACTGACAAAAAATATTTCATAAATGTTTAAATAACTCTTTTACCTTTTTTCTTAGGAACTTGGATTTATATCCAAATATAGATTTAAGTTTTCTGAATAAAATTAATATTCTTCAAAGAGTTTGTGGCAGAAAAATATGTACATGCAACTGTAACTATTGCAGCAACATCTGTGTAGTGGTTCTAGCAGAGAAGTTTACTAAAAAGAGAGAATGTCAGACTGACATCTCTTCCCCTGATTAATAATCTATCAATTTTTTTTTTTTATTATTACATAAACTTTAGTATGAAATTTCAAAACGTATTGGAAACATATATCATTAGTTAATTTCTCTTTAGAAGCACCTCTTCTTGAGCTAACATAACCTCAATATATTGGAAAAACTTTTTCTAGGATTTTAAATTCAACAACTCTCTTTCTTAGTTGATAGAACCAAAATAAACATTATTTAATAGAGATTCAGCTACTTATTAATAAGAATAATTCTTTCAACTTATTCATATCATTATGAAATAAGTGCAGCTTATTAATCAAATCATTATTATTTTTTTTTTTTTTAACTTATAAATGTTATATATTTTACTATTTATATAAATTTCTTATATAAAAACTGCCTAATATTTCTTCGAATGCAAGAGTTTATTATTTGAAAGAGAATTCTCAGTCAAAATTAAAAAAAGTAATAATAGTATTTATAAACAAAAATTGTTCCATATTTATTTGTTTTCATTATTTATTCCTTGAATTTTTTTGCTAAAATTTAACCCTTTTCATAAAAGCTTTTCCCAACAAGAAGGAGGAAAGGAATACCTATCTGGAATTTCAAAAAGATTTTTGTAAAAGTTGTCTACAACTTTTGTTTTTATTTTTATCACTTTAATTTTTTTGCTAAAATTCTTCTTGAAATCATGAATTAAAAAAGTTTTATCATTCATTTTTTTTATAATCTTAAGTCAATGTGAGTAGGTAAATTACAAAAAATATAGAGGCTCAATGAAAAAATATTCTTGATATATTTATATATTAAATTCTTTATGAAAAACTATTAGGGATAAGTATTTCAAGTGAAAAAACTGCAAACATTTTGTTAAAACACGTTATGTTCTTATAAAATCCCATTTAAAGAGAAAATAGACACAAATTAAGATAATAGGCACAAACTGAAATTTTTTTGTGCATGATTAATTCACCATATAAACTGGAAGCTTGTGTTTGAGAATATGAAATGGAAATTTTGTAGCATATGAAAAATGCCATGCTTGACCGGAATTCGAATCTGAGGTCGCAAGATGAAAGACCAAGAAGCTACTATTCCACCACGGAGGTCAACAGAATGGAAATAAACAGTCATTGAAACAGAAGCTGTTTGGTTTCATTATCATGCATGAGATAACAAAAATAATCAAAATTAAAATAATTTTAACAATTTACTGACAAACTTTGGAGTTTATAAAGTATATAGAAAATACTCATTACAAAAATCACATCGCTCACCTGCCTAAAAAATTATGATACAATAAAATTTCCTATTAAATCTCTGATACCTGAATTTTAAAACGGAACTGATTTTGATAAATGAAAAATCTCATAAATTCAAATAAAAACTTTTATTTGTAAAAGTAACCTTTTTTTAAGTTTTTCACTCATGGGAAGTCATAAGTTATCTCTTAAAGAACATTGGCCGATGGCCAACAACAATATTGCCAATGGCCAGCGGTTAAAAAGCAGCCGATGGTTCAAACCATTACTATAAAATAATGATGCTGTAAATTGACATGCTCACTTGATAATAGCTAGCTGGATAAATTTACACCCAAAACTATTGTCAAAATGCATTAAAATACAGCAACACAAAAGAATCATTCAGGTTGAACCAGTGATTTCTGAGGTTTAAGTTTAAATGAACATTGGTACATATGAATATAAATTAGATTTATGCATAAAGCTAAAAAGTAACTAGTATGATGTGGCAGAATTGTTCATTTAACAATCATTACAATATTTCCTCTGGACTACTGTGGTAGCAAGAAGGATTTTCTTAAATTTTATTAAGAAAAATAATAAATTTTTAAGATGCCCATAAATTATTTCAGTTGTTGGCTAATACAGCAAAAGTGCTTTACTAAAGGTAAATATCTTTGAACCTTTTCTCTGCATATAGCTGTTAATAAATTATACTAATACAATTGTATAATGTATATAAATAAGAATCGGATACAGAGGAGTAATACATCTGTCTGAACAATTAATAAATATTTATATGTATACTATACATGAATATCGAGCTTTTAAGATAAATTAAATTTATTTAATAAACAAATATGTTCTTATAGATTATTTATTTAAAGTATTTACTGGGCATTAATAATAAACTTTTATGTACTTTACAATTCTGAGGCTTGGCAAGGAACCCTAAGCCTGTAATTATCTGGCTTTTTAAAATTTGAAGGAAAAACAACTTTCTGTAGAATATATGAGCAGATCAATGATCAGTACACACAGACTCTATTTTAGATACATGTATCCATCTTCTGAGCAATTGTGGGAAAATAAAAGCCCTCTGCTTGGATGGAACTTCTTCAGGAAGCATTCTTCATATGGAACATTATCTTATCTCACTGTGCTTTGGTGAGATCATTCTTTTCTTACAATCCACATCTTTCTGTTATTATTGTTCATTATGCTTGATCTCTTACTCTCTAGTACCGTTTTGTGGATTCATTTTTTACTGGACATGTATAAAAGTACAAGAACCTTCATGGTTTCTTCATCCTTCATGTTTTTTTAATTTAGTGAGGGAAATTCTATCTATGAAACAATCTGAAGACTATGTTTCCTGTCTGGTAACTAAGCAAAATCCTAATCTGTGGGTTGAGGTGTTTTGGTTAAAGCCAAATCTCTGTCCTAACACATCATTACATCCGTATGTACAATAAAAAATAATTAATGGTGGTTTCTTGAATTCCTGTCTTCTGAATTGCTTGTGATTCAAACTTGTTATCAGGTAAAAAATAATTTGTACCTCAATAAACCAGTTTTTATATATAATATTGTATAAAATAATAATTTTATATTGTTATTTTGTAATTACTGCATGTAAACGCTGATATTTTAATGTTCTTCTAAAACCACAGATTATGATAATTATTATTTTAATATTTGTTAATTTTTCACACTTATTAGTAAATAATTTTATAAATTACAAAAATGATGATAACTCATGTATTCTAAGTTTGATTACAAAAGTGAAATTATGTCTTTGCAGATTCAACAATATCACCTAATTTCTTGACAATTACCTTAAATTGGTTTAATTAATAAATCTGGCCCACCACAACTGAACAGCTTTGATCACTTCAGACTTACAGATTGTAACTCTGTAGTTAACACGAGTAATTTTTAATTAACTGAACTTTATTGGTCTTTAATATCAGATACTTCCTAAATCTTAGTAAAATCTTTTGTTGCAGACCATATTAACTTACTTTAATTTCTTTGTTTATGAAAAGGGACAAGTTAGAAGGAACAGATATGATAACTGGAAATGAATTACATAGAAAGTGCTGGAAAATATTAAGATATCGGGACATCTTAATAGAGATCCGATTTGTTGATTGCATTAAAAATATGTAAAAACTATGAAATATTATAAAGGAGTGTGAAGTTCTTGAAGTGGGATTCTTGTCTTTGTATCTTACCTTATGCCTAAATTTAGTTAATAATGTATTGGATCTTGCAAGAATACAGAAGATCAGACAATTTCTTTTAGTAATCAAAATCCATGTGATTTTACCAAAATTTTATGTGATATACACATAACCCCTTGACTTTTCTTATTTCCTTTTTCAATATACAGTACCATCTCTGGTATAAAATATAAGCAAATATTCTTCATTTGTGAATCACAGCTGTTTGAATTTTTTTTAAACTCTTGTGTAGTTTACCTGTTCTTATTCAACAATCTTAAGGAATTCCTTAAATCTGATCTTTGGTTGTTAACAGCTTCATTTAATTTACAACATTTTTAGTTATAGTCAAAGATTAGATTCGTGGTTCTTAAGATTTTTAGAAAATTTTACAAAAGACTAGCAAATACTTCTAAGAAAAAAGTTATGATATGCAGATTTAATGCTTAAGACCCTCTTCTTTTTCCCACTGATGAAACCTGGTCCAAAATCTTCTATTTTTTGCCAGAAGTTCTTTAATAATATTGATTTTAATTGTGTTTATTTCCATATTTTACTAGTTATATATTAAAATAAGTTATTACTTAAAAATATTTTAATTCAATTAAATTAGTTGACTGTAGAAGGAAAATATCTGTAGGTGCTTTTGTATTATTTATCACCAGCCATTATCTGACACACCTCCCGTCACTATTGAGCAAATATTTTTATATCATATTTTAGATTGATAAAATTAAAATAATTTTATTTAATGTTTATTAATTTATTCAATTATATTTTTTTTTTTTGTCTTCAGTCATTTGACTGGTTAGATGCAGCTCTCCAAGATTCCCTATCTAGTGCTAGTCGTTTCATTTCAGTATACCCTCTACATCCTACATCCCTAACAATTTGTTTTACATATTCCAAACGTGACCTGCCTACACAATTTTTCCCTTCTACCTTTTTTTTTTTTGTCTTCAGTCATTTGACTGGTTTGATGCAGCTCTCCAAGATTCCCTATCTAGTGCTAGTCGTTTCATTTCAGTATACCCTCTACATCCTACATCCCTAACAATTTGTTTTACATATTCCAAACGTGGCCTGCCTACACAATTTTTCCCTTCTACCTGTCCTTCCAAAATTAAAGCGACTATTCCAGGATGCCTTAGTATGTGGCCTATAAGTCTGTCTCTTCTTTTAACTATATTTTTCCAAATGCTTCTTTCTTCATCTATTTGCCGCAATACCTCCTCATTTGTCACTTTATCCACCCATCTGATTTTTAACATTCTCCTATAGCACCACATTTCAAAAGCTTCTAACCTTTTCTTCTCAGATACTCCGATTGTCCAAGTTTCACTTCCATATAAAGCGACACTCCAAACATACACTTTCAAAAATCTTTTCCTGACATTTAAATTAATTTTTGATGTAAACAACTTATATTTCTTACTGAAGGCTCGTTTAGCTTGTGCTATTCGGCATTTTATATCGCTCCTGCTTCGTCCATCTTTAGTAATTCTACTTCCCAAATAACAAAATTCTTCTACCTCCATAATCTTTTCTCCTCCTATTTTCACATTCAGCGGTCCATCTTTGTTATTTCTACTACATTTCATTACTTTTGTTTTGTTCTTGTTTATTTTCACGCGATAGTTCTTGCGTAGGACTTCATCTATGCCGTTCATTGTTTCTTCTAAATCCTTTTTACTCTCGGCTAGAATTACTATATCATCAGCAAATCGTAGCATCTTTATCTTTTCACCTTGTACTGCTACTCCGAATCGAAATTGTTCTTTAACATCATTAACTGCTAGTTCCATGTAAAGATTAAAAAGTAACGGAGATAGGGAACATCCTTGTCGGACTCCCTTTCTTATTATGGCTTCTTTCTTATGTTCTTCAATTGCTACTGTTGCTGTTTGGTTCCTGTACATGTTAGCAATTGTTCTTCTATCTCTGTATTTGAACCCTAATTTTTTTAAAATGCTGAACATTTTATTCCAGTCTACGTTATCGAATGCCTTTTCTAGGTCTATAAACGCCAAGTATGTTGGTTTGTTTTTCTTTAATCTTCCTTCTACTATTAATCTGAGGCCTAAAATTGCTTCCCTTGTCCCTATACTTTTCCTGAAACCAAATTGGTCTTCTCCTAACACTTCCTCCACTCTCCTCTCAATTCTTCTGTATAGAATTCTAGTTAAGATTTTTGATGCATGACTAGTTAAACTAATTGTTCTGTATTCTTCACATTTATCTGCCCCTGATTTCTTTGGTATCATTACTATAACACTTTTTTTGAAGTCTGACGGAAATTCCCCTTTTTCATAAATATTACAGTTTGTATAATCTATCAATCGCCTCCTCCCCTGCACTGCGCAGTAATTCTACAGGTATTCCGTCTATTCCAGGAGCCTTTCTGCCATTTAAATCTTTTAATGCTCTCTTAAATTCAGATCTCAGTATTGTTTCTCCCATTTCATCCTCCTCAACTTCCTCTTCTTCCTCTATAAAACCATTTTCTAATTCATTTCCTCCGTATAACTCTTCAATATATTCCACCCATCTATCGACTTTACCTTTCGTATTATATATAGGTGTACCATCTTTGTTTAACACATTATTAGATTTTAATTTATGTACCCCAAAATTTTCCTTAACTTTCCTGTATGCTCCGTCTATTTTACCAATGTTCATTTCTCTTTCCACTTCTGAACACTTTTCTTTAATCCACTCTTCTTTCGCCAGTTTGCACTTCCTGTTTATAGCATTTCTTAATTGCCGATAGTTCCTTTTACTTTCTTCATCACTAGCATTCTTATATTTTCTACGTTCATCCATCAGCTGCAATATATCGTCTGAAACCCAAGGTTTTCTACCAGTTCTCTTTATTCCGCCTAAGTTTGCTTCTGCTGATTTAAGAATTTCCTTTTTAACATTCTCCCATTCTTCTTCTACATTTTCTACCTTATCTTTTTTACTCAGACCTCTTGCGATGTCCTCCACAAAATTCCTCTTTACCTCCTCTTCCTCAAGCTTCTCTAAATTCCACCGATTCATCTGACACCTTTTCTTCAGGTTTTTAAACCCCAATCTACATTTCATTATCACCAAATTATGGTCGCTATCAATGTCTGCTCCAGGGTAAGTTTTGCAGTCCACGAGTTGATTTCTAAATCCTTGCTTAACCATGATATAATCTATCTGATACCTTGCAGTATCGCCTGGCTTTTTCCAAGTGTATATTCTTCTACTATGATTTTTAAATTGGGTGTTGGCAATTACTAAATTATACTTCGTGCAAAACTCTATAAGTCGGTCCCCTCTTTCATTCCTTTTGCCCAGCCCGTATTCACCCACTATATTTCCTTCCTTGCCTTTTCCAATGCTTGCATTCCAATCTCCAACTATTATTAAATTTTCATCTCCTTTTACGTGTTTAATTGCTTCATCAATCTCTTCGTATACACATTCTACCTCATCATCATCATGGGCGCTTGTAGGCATATAGACGTTAACAATCGTTGTCGGTTTAGGTTTTGAATTTATCCTTATTACAATGACTCTATCGCTATGCGTCTTGAAATACTCCACTCTCCTCCCTATTTTCTTGTTCATCACGAAACCTACTCCTGCCTGCCCATTATTTGACGCTGAGTTAATTACTCTAAAGTCACCCGACCAAAAGTCGCCTTCCTCTTCCCACCGAACCTCACTAATTCCTACTTACTATATCCACGTTTACCCTATCCATTTCCCTTTTTAAATTCTCTAGCCTACCAACCTTTTTTAAGCTTCTAACATTCCACGCTCCGACTCGTAGAATGTTATTTTTTACTTTTCTGGTGACCCCTTCCTTAGTAGTCCCCACCCGGAGATCCGAACGGGGGACTATTTTACCTCCGGAATATTTTACCAAGGAAGGCGCCTCCATTATTGCTTTTGAAAATGCAGAGCCACATTTTCTTGGAAAAAAAAAACAGCTGTAGTTTTCCATTGCTTTCAGCTGCGCAGTACTCAGAGGACTGAGTGATGTTGATATGGCCGTTTAAGTCATTGTGACTTACGCCCCTAACAACTACTGAAAGAGCTGCTGCCCTCTTTCAGGAATCATTCCTTAGTCTGGCTCTCAACAGATACCTCTCCGATATGGTTGCACCTTCGGTCCAGCTACTCTGTATCCCTGAGCACTCAAGCCCCCTCACCAACGGCAAGGTCTCATGATTCATAGAGGAGTGATTCAATTATATATTTAATAAAATTAAATAACTTTTTACTTTTATTTTTATATTCTTAGAATGATTATTAATCTTTTATTAAATACAAACTCACTAATAAAAATTACCATGAAAACTTAATATAAAATGAACTCCAGAATATTTTCAATTTTTTAAATTGTTTTATTCGTTAATTTTTAAATTAACATAATACTTGAACTAATTTTTTTTTTCAATTCTGCAGAAAAAAATATATATTACTTAATATTTTCCATGTGTTAATAATACTCTGGATTTTTTTTTTTTGTAACATTGTAATTCAGAATGTCACAAACTAGCTCCAACAGAGGATTATTCTATAATAATATAATATTAACCTATAATATTATAATATAATAATAACCTTAATAGTTAAAGCAAATGAAAAAAGATATGCTTAATACAGGTGAAATTGTGAGACCTGTTAAATCATATAGTTATCATCTTTTTACTCAACATCCATACGCTCCTTTATCATACTACATATTAAGTTTAATGTTTTTTCTTTCCTCATAATTATCTAAAATTTAGTTGATACTTATTCAAATCATGCAATACATCAATTATTGACATTCTCAGTAAACTGTACCAAATTACTGTTAACATAAAGTTAATATATTATTAACTTATATATATTTAACTTATATATATTATTATTATTATTTTTAGGATGTAATAAAGTATTCTATAAATTGAGAAATAAAATTTGTTAACATTGTTTGCTTTAAAATTATATAATCGCTAGGTAATCGATATTGAGGTGTTACAAAATTTAAAAATCTGTGGAGGAAGAGCTATTATTATTTATTGTAACTTTATTTTTTGAAAAGTTTTTTGAAATTACTTGTTTATAAACTTCAATCTTTTTAATATACATTATACTGAATATTTAATCTTTTTTTTCTTGTCACAGCATGTTAAGGATCAGTCACTCTGCAATTACTGGTAAAGTGGATCCAGGGTCTATTTTATCCTCTAAAGATATAACATCTTTAGAGGAATCTTCTAATTTTCTTTATAGAATCTTTTCTCTAAGCTATATTAATATATTATATAAAAAAATATATTAAAACATAATAATATTATATTAATTTTAATTATATTATATTATAATATAATTTAATTATATTAATACGTTATAAAATATTAAATTATGTTATATTTTTATATTACCTAATATAAAAATTATACCGTAATATGGATATTTATGAATCTTTACCTAATATGAATATTTTTAATTTAATTTTCACCAGAATATAATGCATTTATTTTAACAAAATAAATTAATATTATAATAATAAGTATTAAATTCATAAAATAATAACAGTTCAATAAAGGAAATAAATTTAAAAAGTAGTGTATAAAAATATAAAAACAGAATCAACTACATTCTAACAGAAAATCATTTTTAAAATAAACTTATTAACATTTCATATGTAAATAAAATTTGTGATAATGCCTATCCCAGCAGATTCTTCATACCATACTAATTATCAGACACTGGACCCATTTTTTATGAATAAGTTTAAATTTTCTTACCAAAAAATATATCAATAAGTTAAGAAAATAATTTTTTTATTCTGATCAGTATGTAATAAAATATTATCGTTATCATTAATGGGAATTGTATACATGCGTTATGTCTGTCTTAGAAGGGTAGTGCAACGGTTTCATCCACAGTTATAAATGATCTGATGAATAATTTGTCGAATTGTACACAGGACTTGAAGAATAATTACCTTCAGATATACAGTTGTAAATCTGCTAAAACGGCAACAAAGATTTTGAGGCAAATCATTAAAAAGAAAAGCAAGGAACTGAGGATGTTCCGCACTCCTTACATCTTGAAGGGAAAATTTATATCTACATGTGTAAATAATATAGTTGCATTCACTAACTCTTTGACAGTAAATAAATTTAGCACGATCATTATTCACACCTCCCTTCAATTTTCGAGAATTCTTTAACACTACAGTGCACAACAACCATTATTTCCAGTTTTCTGCCGATTGCCCCACCCCTTCCAAAAATTAATTTTCATTCATAAAAGGATTATTCTACATCACATAAAGGTCAGTCAGATGTACTTTATTAGTGTTTATTACAGATTCATTTGTTCTTAACATTTCAAAACAGAAATTTAAACAATGTTTTTGATTTCTTTGTTAAGAATAATACAGCTACATATTGATAAATAACTCTGTATAATTTATTACAATAAAATTTTATCAGTGGATATAAAATACTTGTGACCATCTAACCTAAGATTAAATAATATCACAGGCTACTAAAATCTGAGCCAGAATTACATTTAACATAAATAAATTATTTTTTCCCTCATATCAAACTGAAAATATTTTGTCGCACTTCCATACTACGATAATAGAACTGCAAAGAATAATGCTGTCATGTTTTAGTAAATTACTGAGATTATCACATAGAAAACAAAGTGTATCAATTGCTGCATGCTTTCAACTGAAATTGTTTTTCCTTCTTTTTTAAATATGGTCCACATGAAGCACAACTAACTGAAATATGTAGTGCCATTTGTAGTTACTGATCTCTTTATTATATTAGTAATAATGAAAAAATTAAAATTACTACTTTCTGCAATTTTTATAAGATTTACTTTTTTTTGTAGATAATCTAATATTAAACTTATATTACAAATTTCAATCCATTCTTTAGATATTTATTCATAATAACAAATAACATCCAATTTATTTTCCTATAATGGATTTTTTAGCTCGTGAAATATGACAAGCCTGATTAGGATTTGAACCCAAAAATTTCTAGATGAAAGGCCGCTGAACGACACTGCTGTTTCATCTAGCATGGAGTCGGCGTATGAATTCTATTTAAAAAAACACAAGTAAGGGAACAGACAGAAAACAAAGTATTTTCACTGTGTACTTGTTAATAGTTGTGCATGTAATATGACAATCACTTTCACAGAGATTTTCAACATTTTGAAAAGCCTTAGTTATTTTCTGAGTTGAAGTACGCAGAGTAAACTGCTATAAAAAGGTAATTATAATGTAAAGATTTCACCTAATTTTTTGAAATTGCTTCCAAATTCAGTTTAGTTTTCAGTGAACTTTTTTTAAGATAACGTAATATCTGAACGTACCCAGAAAAGTAGTTTACAGAGGATAAACTGTTATTTCACTGGATATACAACTTTCAATGCCTTAAGATTAATGAGGACCAAAGTATTTTAATTACAGACTAACAGTAATAAAATTATTATTATTTTTACAAATGTATAAAATAAAGAAAAATAGAGTTTGGAATTATATAATATTTGATTAAAATGTACTTTAATAAAATAATCAATTATTATATTTATTATTTTTAACAGAAATGAAATTATATTTATTATGATTACTGTTATTGTTATTATAGTAATAATATATATGTTATGTTCATGGCCAGTTTATCAGTTTATAATAAAAAAATGATAACTATTATTATTAATATTAGTTATATAAGATTGCATTTAATCGACTTAAATGGAACTAAATATTTATTATTGATTAATAAATAAATAGATAAATGTTTACCTTTTTAATTTAAAAATCTTAATCTGTTCTTCCTTAGCAGCTCCTTGATATAAGGACAACATTTTTTTTGTTTCAGCCAAGAAGACTATACAGTTTAATTACATCACTGTAAATGTATTCAAATACGCTAGGAAACTTTATAATTGCGGGTAGGTAATACAAGTTTGTAAAATTTTTTATAGTTATGAATACGGTTCTATGTGGCAAAGCCAAGTGAAAAACCAGTTAAATCACCCACTGGAATTCATTCACTCCATCCATGAATCTTCACCAAAAGATATATTTTTTTAACATAAAACTGATATGGATTCATTAGGGGTTCAGGGATCATCAGTGTTTTTCTAGGTAATTTTCCTTAAAATGCCATAATTTGTACAGAATCTTTCATAAGTTTAAGGACAAGTTAAAAATAACTAAAAAAATCAGTATTTCATGACAAAATCTTTATTTAATACAAATAAAAATAAAAAATAAAAATAACAGAGATAATTCTACATCATTTTTAAAATATTTAGTATTTTGTATGACCTCCATATGATTTTAGGCATGCTGCTACTCTATTAGGCATTGATTCAATCAATTCCAGACATTTTTCTTTCATCAACTGTTGCCACAGACTTGCAATTTGAAGTTGTAACTCAGCCTTATTTTTAGGTTTTCTTTTAGCAAGTTGCAGTGTCATCCGATTCCATAAATTCGCAATCGGATTTAGGTCAGGACTACGAGCAGGCCAGTCCAAAAGTTCCTCAACATTTGCATCAAACCGTGCCTTGGTAACTCATGATTTATGATAAGGTGCATTGTCTTGCTGGAAGATAAAATTCTCACCAGACAGGTTATGGGCATTAGGAAGCGTGAATTCTCCCATTGTTTTTATGTACTGTATGCTGTTCATTGTCCCATCCATTATTCTAAGGTGTCCAGCACCCTCTGAAGTTATGTAACCTCACACCAAAACAGCATCTCCACCTTACACGGCAGGAATGATGCAGGCCGGTAGAAACTTTTCAGTTTTTGTTTGCCTGACCATAATTTTTCTGTTTGAATACAACTAGAATCTGCTTTCATCAGAAAAGACAACTCTTCGCCAAGCTTCTTTCAATCAGTTCTTCATTTGCTTGCAAAACTGATGACATTTTGACTTGTGGACAGCGCTTAAAAGAGGGTTTGCTAATGCGAAATGCAATTCCATTCCAGATTCTTTTAAACGTCTAGAAAGAGTAGCAGTACTACCCTGAATTCCATGATTTTGTGCTACTTTTGTCACTATATCAGGCAAACTAGCAGACCGATTAAGTTTTGATACCTTTATAATTGCTCTGTCTTGCCTCATTGACGTTTTTCGTGGTCGACCACATTGTGGAAGATCAACGACAGTTTCTTGATCACATGTTTTTGATATTTTTAATCGTTCAGCAATGTCTCTGTATGTTTTATTTGCTTTCCAGAGACCGATTATTTGCCATTTCACTTCTACACTAACACTTTTCTTACCCGTTGTTAATAAAAAAACTTTTCACCAACCTAACCTCAAAGAAAGAAATGCTAATTCGTCACCGTATTGGTGGGAAACAGCTGATAATAGTGCCAACTTGACTTTTTAATTACTGTGGGTATGCCTGACACTCTAAGTTGGTGTACCTGACACTTTAAAGTGATTTGTACATTTTTGAATATTACTCTCTTAAAAACAACAATTTCATGAAAATTTTAAAATCACTTAAGTAAGCCCTTTTAACTCAAAAAATAAAATTTTAGAATTTTTCTTATTACTCTATTGAAAAAATCTAAAACACAGCTTTAAAATGATATCACACTCGTTAGCCTAGGTTATTCTTTATAAAAAAAAAACAGGCTAATTTTAGCTCATTTAAAATATATAAATGACACCATAAAATTTGAAACATCTAACTTAGAAGTTTGCGGTTTTCACCAAAAGATGTATTTTTTAAAGCTGTTTCTCACAGACATATTAGATTTGTATGTAGTTCATAAGTTTAAAGACAAACTGACATAAACAGTTTTTCTAAGGTGTCCTTAAGCTTATGAAAGATACTGTAGTTTTAAAAAACCCTTAAATGATATTTTTAGTTGTGTAAATAAAAAAGATTTTATAAAAATTATATAATTTATTCCTTTTTTCTGAAACTCGGATAAAAGAAGAGATTACATCCAAATAATCTTCATGATAAAAATTAATAAAAAAAGTATTCAGAATTACATCCATTATTAACAAACATTTTTTTGTTCTCATGAAATTATAATTTCTATAAACATAATTAATTGTGTCTATTTTTGTCCTCTGTAATATTATCACTGATTGCTGTAGCGGCAACATTTTTGATAATTTTACAGAACTATTAAGTATTATATAAAAGATAAGATAAAAATGAAATATAATATGATTTGAAATGAAGAGAATTTAACTAAAGTAAAATTATATAATTCATCAGGTGGTATTTCACAGTAAAAAAAAAAACCTTATTTTGTTTGGTCATTAGAGGAAAAACAAAAACATGTTTTACCGTAGTAAAACATTAATGGAAGACAAAAAATAGAAATGAAAAATATTATATTCTGCAGATAAGTTTTATTAAGTAAGATTAGCACTAAACAACTTAAAACAAATAACTTTACTTTTAATTAAGTAATCTTTTTTTATTATAAAAAGATTGTTATTTGTAAACAATATTGAAAGTATAAACTAAAAGTGTATCCTTTAGTATTAACTGAAAGGATTACGTTAATCTTTTCTCTAGTAATCCATCCACTACTCTATTTTATTAATGTATTTTCCTATTTACTGATAAATTGTGTCGACTTCTAATACTCATAATATCAATTTATGAATTATTTTTTTAATGTTTAGTCATTTTTAAACTTCTCATGACACTGAAGTATGAAAATGTTCCATGAGCGATCTGAAAACATGAAAGTAATATATACTTTTTACGAATTCCATAGTCTACAATTTATACTTTTAAAAAATTTAATAAAGTAAAGAAATAGAAACAGAAAATAGTATTATTTTATCTGCTGTTTAAAAGTAAAATTTGTGAAATTTACTTTTAATATGCGACTATTTTCAAAAAGTGCATCTAATTTTTTCTTGGCAGTTACATCAGCTTGTTCATTACCAAGGATTCTGTACAGCTAGGAACTCAACAGAAACTGATGAGTATTACGTTCACTGGAACAAAATCAAATGTATATCTGTCAGAACTATAATCATCTATCAGATGAATAGTAAATACGCGATTTATTGCTAGCAACTGAATAATTTCATACAATATGACAGATTCTATCAGTGGACTAATAAAATACCATGAGTGGGGCATACAGTTCAACAGTAAATCACTGTTTTTTTGAGCCAGATCAATAAAACCATACACCCAGCAAAATTATGCCCCTTATTGGCTAAATATAGACATCCGATAAAGGAATTTGTGAAAACTCTGTTGGAATATTAAATGATTATTATTGATTTTCTTTAAATTGAATAAATAGAGGTGAAAATAAAGTGGCAAAAGTGACCCGGAAGAAAAATTGCACTAAAGGACTACAAACAACAGATATTTTGAGTACAAGCTCTCAAATATCTGTAGGACTCATAAAATAAAGACATTCATTAAAAAGGTTGTGAAACAAGTTTCTTTAAACATACATTAGGTGTTTAGGTTATAAACCATTATTAATCGTCATGCTGTTGCCAGAGGGAAGAATTCTGAAATACTTAGTTTGTGGGTAGATTAAAATACACGTATATTAAGTTGAAGATGTTTTCGTCAGGTTCTACCATTCTTAGTGCCTTTTGCCTTACATTTGATGAAAATGGTTATAAATTCCCCATAATACACACTTGTATCTTATGTGAGGTAAACTGTACACTTAAGTAGCTGATTCAGATGGTTAGCACTTGATAGTTAAACTGATGAAATTAAACTTTTCTCTATGCTTATCTAATATTCATATTAAGTATAATACACAACAAAAAATTTTTTAATAAAAAAGTTAAAATTTTACCTTAACAACATTATTTAAGTTTAAAACATAGAATACTGGTCTTATTTCCATTGGTTTTTTAGCGCACAGCATCATAAACTTAAGATTGTTTTTATATGATTTTGATTTATTTATCCAACTAAACCACATTAATTCACGATACAAAAATTCACTCTGCAATCATTTGTAAAGAATAATACTTCATTAGATTACTGTAAAAATGTAGACCAGTAATTTTAATGTAACATCTTACAATCTACAGAAACAAAAATCACTACATTTATGTAATTGGCACTATTTTTTATTATTGCTATGTCCTAAATTTTATTGGTAAAAAAAATGTATACCCTGATAGATTTTTTTTTTTATATGAAGGTTATTAAATGAGGATTTAAATGTTAGTTTTAAAAGTCAGGAAAAGATTTTTGAAAGTATATGTTTCGAGCGTCGCTTTATATGGATGTAAAACTTGGACGATCCGAGTACCCGAGAAGAAAAGATTAGAAGCTTTTGAAATGCGGTGTTACAGGAAAATGTTAAAAATCAGATGGGTGGATAAAGTGACAAATGAAGAGGTGTTGCGGCAAATATATGAAGAAAGAAGCATTTGGAAAAAATATAGCTAAGAGAAGAAACACTTATAGGCCACATATTAAGGCATCCTGGAATAGTCGCTTTAATATTGGAGGGACAGGTAGAAGGAAAAAATTGTGTAGCCAGGCAACATTTGGAATATGTAAAACAAATTGTTAGGGATGTAGGGGGTATACCGAAATGAAACGACTAGCACTAGACAGGGAATCTTGGAGAGCTGCATCAAACCAGTCAAATGACTGAAGACAATAAAAAAAAATTGAAGGTTATTAACAGGAAATGAATTACTGTTGATTTATGATGTATACATAAATTTGTTTATTTTTAACAAAAGAACAGAAAACATTTTGTTTGCATTACTTGTATTTTGGCATTTCTATTTTACATGTAATATTTTCTGATTTTACGTTAATTAGAAAAGTGAATGTGTATGAGGCAATAATAATTGTTGTTTTCCATTTGTTAAAATTTCTGGTTAATAATATATCTTACTTGACAGGTTTTATTTAACATTAATAACTAGTGTTTCTTATGTCCAAACTGTAGAGATTTGGTTTTAAATTAAAAGTTCATACTTATGTAATATTTTATTTTTTAAAAAGTATTTTATAAAATTATGAAAAGTTTTTATAGCCTGATTATTTTAGTATAATTTGTGAAATTTTTATTTTACCATCAGTTAGATATCTTAATGAAATGAAATCTTAGATGCAATACTCCTAAACCAATTATAAAAATAGAAAATTTTAAAAGATAAAAAAAAGCATTTTTAGCTACAAAATCACAGATTATGTATCACTATAGTCAAAGATGAATGTAAAAATTTTAAATTTTCTAGCAAACTCTTGAAAAGAACTGGCAGAATTTAATATTCCTTGACATTTAGAAGAACCTATTGATTAAATATTATACTATATTGTTTCCTTCTGGTCACTAACAAAACCACCCTTTTCAATTTCTTGATTAGTTTGTAAATCAATGTTTTTTATGTACATCTATATAGAAACTTCAATTTAAATATTTCTGTTTAACACAACAAAATACTAGCATTTTAGGAAAGAATAATATTGTAAACATAAAAAACCCTTCCTTCTGGTTCAAAATTCATTTTTTTTGTGATCAGAAAGCATACCCACAAAATTAAATATTTACAATTACCAAAACCAAGCGAGTCATATAAATAATAAAGCCTGCCATAGAAATAATAAGGTTGAGCAGAGGTATTGACAACCTGTTAATCTTAAATTATTTTATTAGCCTGATTATAATAAATGTTTCTGTTTATTGCTCTTTAAAAATACAAAGAAATATTGTATTTTTTATAATCAAAAACCAACTTGAACAACCCAAGTACAGAATTACAAAGTAAATGAAATGACAGTTACCTTATTTTTCTTTTTTTTATTCCAATAACACTTTCGCAGGATTCTGTATCAGTTGTATATAAATTATATAAAATTACATATCAAAACACATTAGAAAAAATTTAATTTACTATCATATTTAGAAAGCATTAAGTCAATTAAGTATAATAATTACATATATTTAAATATGATGTCAATTAAGAATTAAAAATTAACTTTAATAATAAAATAATTGGTATGAGATAATAAAATAAAATTAGAATTGAGAAATAAATTTTCTAGATATTAGTATCAAAATTAACAAAAATAATCAGTTTATAATATCAGTATATAGAAAACCCACAACCAATAAAACCACAATACATAGAAATTCAAATCATCCGTGGTCACACAAAATTAGTGCATATACAAACATGGTTAATAGAACAATTAATTACACACAATATAATAAAAATAAAACTAAATTAAACAAATAAAAAAATATTATAAAACAAATTGCTAAACATAATGGTTATATTGTTTCGTTAACTGATAATATATACAAAAAACAAATTTCAAAAATTAATATCACAACTCTTTTACCTATAAATGATACCCAAAAAATTGACGTTTATTATATACTAGCAGACCCGGCAATGCTTCGCTATTGCTATATTTGAAAATATATATACACACACACACACACACACACACACACACTAAATGAACAAAATTGAAAGTTTGATCAAACATTAAAAACTGAACATTACGGATCTTCACAAAATTTAATCTTTCACTTTTCCCCTGTTCCATTTTCCTTTTCTCCTCCTCTTTCCCCCTTTTCTATTATCCCAATTTCCCGCAGGGAAATCGGTCAAGTAGTTTTTTTCTATAGCGAACATTAAAAAACATTGCCTTTTATATACACAGAATAAGAAAAACAGTTTATATATTTGTTTCATAATTACCTCGACACCACTGACACCTGGCGAGTCCATTTTTCGCAAAAATATTTCTTTTCACGTAATTAATATATATTCTGAATATGAGCGAAATCGGACCGTAACTGCAATTTTTCTAAATATCTCAACCCCAGCGCCATCTAGCACGTCCATCTTTTGCAGAGTTATTGCTTTCCATGTAAGTAACACGTATTCTGAATATGAACCAAATCGGACAATAAATACAATTTTTCGCAATATCTCGACCCCAGCGCCACCTAGCGTGTCCAGACTAATTCAGAAACTTTTGCGGGCGTGCGCACAACTCACCAAAGTTTCATCGCAATCGGATGAACGGTTTAGGAAGGCATAAGAGACATACAGCCAGACAAAAATTCATTTATATATATATATATATATATATAAAAGATTTAAAATATTTATACACCGATAATGTAAAATATCAGTTTATGAAAATATAATAATATAATATAAATAATATCTATGATAAAAGTAAATTTAAATCAACATACAAGACAAACCATCATATAATAAAATATTTAAAAAATAGCAATCACTCGTGACTTATATAATTCATGCAGAATTTATAAAATAAAATGTAATGATTGTGACCATATATATATATATATAGGTAAAATTAATAGGTATTTTAAAACTAGATTTTTTAGAACACATTAGAAATGATAAAATTGGTAAATTGTGTTTATCTAATGTTGCTGACCAGCTTATTAATAACAAACATTCTGTATCTTATGTTTGGACAAATTTGGAAGTCAAGAAATTTAATTTAAATAATAATAGTAAAAGTTGGACATTTTGGAGAGATTTTATATACATGAGTACAAAAGGATTTTTAACTCGATCAACTTTCAGACAGGTATAAAGATGACAGTATTATAAGAGCAGCAACAGATGGCAGCACGTTTTTAAATGAAAATCAGAAATTATATAATTTCAAATCCACTCAGTAATATAACATTGGCTGGCCAGGTTACATGATAAAAATTTTCTAATTATTTTAATTTTAATTGACGTGATATTTAAATATATGCAATTATTTTATTTAATTGACTTCATGTTTTCTATTAATCATGGTAGTAATTTTAATATATTAATCTTTTTCTAAAAAAAGAAAATTGTTTTGTTTTGATATGTAATTTGATATAATTTATATACAACTGATGATGCGGGATCCCGCAAAAGTGCTATTGGAATAAAGAAAAAAAAATAAGGTAAGTGATTCATATACTTTGTAATTCTGTACTTGAGTTGTTCAAGTTGGTTTAAGATTATAAAAAATACAATATATTGATACAGAGGAATATGGGTCTTATAAGTATTGACTTTAGAAAAATATATACAAAAAAAAAAACAGAATAATATATGAGCTTACCTCATTGATAATACCTTGTCCAAAATAACAGAAAACAGTAAAAGAGATGAAACAACTTGCTGTAGCAGATAGATCTGCCCAATGTCCTTCACCCTAATATTTAGAAAGAATTAGAAAATAACTAAATCTCTATTATTATGTTCAAATATATAATATTTTCAAAGATGAGTTTTAATGAAAATTTTACTTTACAATGGTTGCGTCACACGGAAGCAATAACACTGATAGACAAAAAAATTTGTTTAATGTTTCTGTAAGTATGATACCATTTCTAGAATTACTTTTTTGTGTACATTACAAATCTGTAAATACAATTTTTCTATCACCCTTAGTTTTAAATAAATTACGCTTAAAAAAATTAAGAGAAAATATAGTTAAAAATCTGTGAAATTTATAATTTTGCATGGCCATACTTTTATCAGACTGATTTCGCGGATGCTGTTCTTTTATAAATAGTCTCAAACACATCCCGAGTTAATGTCCAACAGGAATCGGCTATCATGTTAGTATTCCATTTTCCTTTAAAGCTGCTTTCCATCACTGAAATGTCTTGGAGGAAACGTTCACCGTGTTCGTCACGTCTCCGAGGTTATCCGGGAAAAAATCCAGAAGTGAGTGGAGGAAATGTATTTTCAAAGACATATTACATCCCATAGCTCTTTTTGAAGTAAGAAGTTGATTAACAATATCGTGATAATTGTCGGGTTTTTGTTTGGCGATAAACGTTTTTGCAAACGTCTTTAAATAAAGCCCACACTTGCTACTAAATGAAAGCTGCACTTTCTACATTATTTAACATTGAGTTAAATACATCGTCTTTGACCAACTCTCTTATTTGAGGACCAACAAATATACCTTCTTTAACTTTTCCTTCACTTATATTTGGAAATTTCTGCCTGATGTATAAAAAAAGGGACTATCCTTCTTCATTGCTTTTACAAAAATTGTCATTAGTCCTTGGTTGATATGGGAGGGGATAAAAATATTTTTTTTGGGTTCAACTAAGGGCTCATGAATAATATTTTTTCCATTTGTAGTTAAGTTGTATCGTTTCTTCCACTCTTTGGTAACATAATATTTATCCCTAGCTTGGCTGACCCATTCGCAAAGAAAACACATGTAGTTAGTATAACCTAACTGCATGCCTAACAAAATAGCTACAACTTTCAAATCACCACATATGTTCCAGCTATGTTTTTTATAATTGATTTTGTGAAGAACATAGTTCATCACATCGTATGTCTCTTTCAAATTAATACCATAAGCGATTGGTATCGAAGGATATTTGTTATCGTTGTGTAGTAGAACCAATTTTAAACTATACTTAGGCGAATCTATGAAAAGGCGCCAGTCCTCAGGTTTATGAACTTGTTCTAAGTGCAATATAAGCTCATCAATATTTGTGCAATAAACCAAATTATTATCATCAATAAAGTACTGAAAAAGTTGTTTTTGTCAGCTTCGAAAGCCCAAAATTATTGTATTTTTTTAAAAGGAAATTCCAACCTTGTAGTCTGATCCTAACAGTTCAACTTGATTTTTTGATAAATTTAAATCCCTAACCAAGTCATTTAATTCACCTTATGATATAAGATGTGGCTTATCAAAAGATAATTCAAAATCAAAATTATTATTGTCTTCTTCAGTACTGCCTAATTCTTCATTGCTGATTTTGAAACATACATTCACAGGTGGCTCAACAACTGGAAATATCTTCACTGTGAGGTACAGGCCTGATTGCAGATTGCAGTGATGGATATGTTATAGTATGTTTAGAATTTTAAAAAATTCCTGACACTCTTGTTAAACAAAACTAACAGCCGGTTACATAATCCTTTGGTTCACGCCAAACTATAGGTACACCAAATGGTAAAGCCTTCTGTGTACCTTTCAGCTAACCTCTTGAATACACAGAACAATTAGTGCATACTGTATGAGGAGCCCATGTCTTATCCTCATCACTAATTTTACACTGAAAGTACAAATGAAATGCTTTTTTAATTATAGGTATAATGATTTTTCTATTTAATTTTACGTAAACTCACCACATGCATAATAAAAGGCATCCACATCATTTACACAATTTCGAGGCATTATGACACTGCACTGTTAACAAACTTAAGACGGCAATAAGACTGAACAAAATTAATTCATTCCTAAATCCAGTGTTTAATACAAACAACACAGCTGTGTTTTCAGCTACACGTTTTGACCTGTAAAGACATGATTAATCTTGTCCATGAAGGCTCACTCTTCAACATTAGATATGATGTCTATGTGACTATGATATGATATAATTCTTTGTCTAGTATTGTTTATTTTTAGCTTACAAATTATGTTAACAAAGTTAAACAATAAAAAACGAGCTAACAAAATACAATATAGGAGCTTAAAGTGCTAACTATAAGTTGAAAAATGAAAAAATCCTTTTATTAAAATTTAAACATTTTTCAAAAATGGTGGGTGATAGATTGTGAGTTCATATTCGTTTTCAGCATCAAAAAACAGATTAAAATCATATATCATATGTTAGGAAACAAAAATTATGTTTATCAGTAATAATTAGTGTTGATTTCTTTTAGAACAATGTTATTTACTGAACAATCAATCCCAGTGCTAAACAGACACTTTTTACAGGGCTATATATAATCAGATTTTGAGATCTAACTAAAGTTAATATTACTACTTTAAATTCTACACCCCTGTTTTATATTGAAAACTTTTTCAGTATGAAATAGTCTGTAGGCATCTGGAGGACCAGAAAGATACCGTTGATGGTCCTCCTGGATGTCCACAATACTTTCAATAGCATTCCATGGAGATACATCTTGGAAGAAATGCGGAGGAAGAATATTAGTTCGTACCTAAGAGCTTCAATAAGTAATTACCTACAGGATAGAGAGCTGCTGCTGACATCAGTAAAAAGAGGAGAAATACAATGTATGAGGGGGGTCCTCCAAGTATCCGTACTAAGCTCCCTCTTGTCGAACCTGGATTTTGACAGAGTCTTGCGGTTGGGGTTCCCAGAGGGGGTGATACTCGTGTACGCCGACAATTTGGCGATGCTCTTTGATGGGCCCACAGAAGATGAAGTGGAGGAAAAGGCGAATAGGACCATAATACAGATAAGCATGAGGTTAGTGACAAGGGGGTTATGACTCGCTCCACAAAAAATACAAATTTGTTGTTGTGGTAGGCCGATGTAATATGATGAATTCAAGTTACAGTCGATGGGGTTAAACTAGAAACAATGCCCTTTGTGAAATATCTCTGGGTATGGTTCGATCAAAATTGGCTACAATTTTGACATACAACAGACACCTCAAAGAAGTATGCAGTAAAGCAGAGCGGATCGTCAACGCTCTGAGCAGACTGATGGGCGCCAAGAGGGGACCCAAAGCAGCTAAAAAAAAAAACTTTTGATGATAGCAGTGACTTCTATAGTGTTGTATACAGTGCCTGCCTGGTTTTCAGCACTAAACAGCAAGAGGAATGCGGAGATGATGACATCACTGCAGAGACGAATGAATTTAAGGATCGTGGCGGTGTAACGAACGGTATCAGCGAATGCGGTGGGACTCCTGGCCGGTGTACTGCCGATCCATTTATCCGATCCAGAAGTGAAACATCGCTACGACTGGGGCATGGACAAAGAAACTTATTCCTGAGCTCGGACTGTAACTGGGAAGGAAACACAGTGACATGGGGTACACCTGTCACAATTCCTCTCCGCTCACAGAGGATTTGGTGTTTACTTACACAGTTTAAAAGAAGGGAGCTCCCAAATTGTGTGTACTGCGGTCAAAAGGACACTCCCTGCCACACCTTTTTTGAATGTGCACATTGGGAGGATCTGAAAGACAGATATAACATAAAAGAGATTACCCTGGAAACTACAACAAAGTATATGTTAAGAGGCAAAGAGGAATGTCTGACAATAGAGAGATTCATGGCTGAGATTATACGAGCAAAGGAAGTGGATTACGAGAAGTTTGAGGAGTTACTTTAGGAAAAAAAACAAAAGAGACCGAGACCTGGCTGGGGACAGGGCTCGGTGTCCCTGGCCTTAGCAGTTAAATGCAGAAGTAAGATGAGAATAAGGAAAATATCCAGAACTAGTGAGCCAACCTCCCATGCTGGATTTACTGCCGGTAAGTGGGAAGGCTCATTAGAGTTTGCAAGTACACTCCCCTGGGCTGAGTAATACTTGATTGTTAAGCCAGCCCAGGGAAGCAGGAGAACAAGCACAAAAAAAACTTATCCGTATAGTACTTTCACAGGATCCTGCATCCTTAGTCGTGATTGAATTCACTTTATTATTTGCTTATTAACAAAATATTGTTAGTAAAATAAATCATGCACATGGTGTAATGTTCATTACAGATGGTTTATTTTAGTAACATAGTATTTTGTTAATTTTTAATATCTTTATTTAATATGCAATTAATAAAATTCAATCATGACTAAGGATGAGGGATCCTATGAAAGCACTATCACAGTTTATGATATAAATTTATTTAAGTTCACTAGTTTACGATTATAACTAGGTGGTTTATATTAATAGAATTTAAAATATAATTTAACAGTACAGAGGAATAATATTAATCTTAAAAAGATTAGTTTGAAAAAAATAAGATGAACTTTAATCAATGAGAATAACTCCTTCTTCAGCAACCCTTTTTCATCTATCATTTTACAAGTTTATCTGTTTGAACTTTAGGAAGAAAAACAATTTTGCTTGTACAAAAATCATGCAGTAATTTATGATGTTGCATAGTTTGTTCTTTCTCATCATTGTAGGCTTATAATTTCATAAAATTCATAGAGGTTATTAGGAAAATTAAACCTTTTACATTATGAAATCAAATCACAGACCAGACTTTACAACTGGGTAGATTCTTTATTATTCTAGCCTTCATAATCCAATGCCATTGAAAAGCAATTAACAAATAATTGGCAAAGTGTTTAAAGCTGTCTGATGAACCAATTGTTCAAATTGGGACCAAAAAATGACCCACATTGTTTCCAATCTTTTTTAATGCCAATCCGCTCTTGCTTTTGACATATGCCTGATAAATATAACTAATAAAAATAATTTATTAAAACCCATTTAACAGAACAGCCTTTACCAACAAAAATTATCATTATTCAAAGAAGTTATGTCATTTGATATCCACTATAAAGTGGTAGCTCCAGGAACAAATTCTTTCTGACTACTTCTTATAAGGAAAAACTACTTACAGTAGCAACAGTTCTGTATTCCAATTATTTATTCCACAAAGAAAATTTAATCCTTAACCCAATATTCTTATGAATTATTATTTTATGTGATGGTTTGAATTTAAATCTTTTACAATGCTTTTTTAGCATGTAAAGAAGTCAAGAAGACTGGAATTCGAACCTGATTCCTTACAAATGAAAATAGAGACCTTCACCAAGATTAGCATTTTTTCTATTACACAAAGTATTACATAAACTGCATTAAAAATATATGCTTCTATTTGCATCTAAGATAAAATACACAATTTTTCAGTACAAGATGATAAAAAATTTTGTCTTTTGAAATGTTGATGTCTTTTACACTTTTACAAAGTACTAAGGAATTTTTTTTAAATCACGGTTACAAGTTCATTTTTAGAATTCTCTTAAATTATATCTTAATTCAGATACTACTTACCTCCAAAGAAAAATATAGTTTTAATCCAAGTAATAAAGTCATAACATTGTTTAAAACTAACATAATTACTTTGGTGAATTTATTTAATTGTTTTACGTTGCTGAAAATAAACATAAAAAATGTAATTATATCATAGACGTTATTGTACATTTTAAATGTTTATTTCTTACAATCAAGTGATCAAAAAACAAGAAGCTTGCATTTACTGAATGAATATGCTCTAAATATGCATGGAGTTCCTGCCAAATGCACAGAATACTGTTCCAACCAAGATATATTAAGAATACATCTTTACTGTTAGCTGTCTCCTCAACCCCCAATCCCTGATAGAAGATATCATAGATAAGTATGTTGGTCAATCCAACTTTCATGGTTTCCACCCAGAAAAGAGAAGACCAAAAATAATGGATGTCTAAGCAGAGGGAGTAATCTCTCAAATCACTGCATAAGAGTGACCCTTTTGGAAGATCCAGAAAGTTTACTCTTCTACCTGTGACCTAAGCATTATAATAAATGAATTAACAAGTGTCCCCTCTGGATCCGGTTACTATCTGTAAGAGAACCCTCTCTCAATTTTTTTAAAGAAGCATCCTTTCTAAGAAGACTATTTCAAATCTTATTTGCATTAATTCTTGTCCCACTATTTGAAATATAAAAATATTCTATGAAAATTGTTTACAAATTTCTATTCGTTTTAATTTTTGTCAATTTAAATTTTTCATGATAATCATTCTCATTTAGTAAAGCTTTAAAAAAATAAATATTTTCCAAAAGGAGATTGGAATGTTCATACCCATTTTAAATGTGAAAAAGAAATTTCAAGGAAGTTATCTCAAATTCTGGATTCATCTAGTCGTTTGCTAAAACACACTGTGTAATGATATTAAAAACGCTTCATCAAAAGGAAACCAGGTATAATTTTTTTTCCTATTGTTTTTTTTAAGCACATCCTGAATGCATAAAACCTACTTTTATTTTTTGCAAGATGAGGCAGCTCCCACTGAAAAATATTTCAAATTAAAAAGGTGCAGATCCTTTTCAATCATGTAAATTGTTTTATCTTCATAACCCAATGCCATTGGAAAGCAATTAACAAATAGCTGGCATGACAAATTTAACTTATTTTTTTAAGTTAATTTTGCAAGTTTCATAAATACAAGTTTTTTTATGAGTAAACCATACTAGCAGTAAAACAGATACAAATCAAAGTAATTTATGAGCTCAAATTGAAATAATTGACTTACATTTCAGTTTCGTTAGAAATGCAGTGAAAACATTTTAAAAAAGTCATTTCAATCAGCTTAAATAATAATTTAGTTTCATAAACAGTATGTAGATTATAGTTTTACTACAAAAACAATACATCACTTGCCTTCTTAGCTAATTTGTAAGTTTTCTTTTTTGAATTGCTAATATTGTACATTATACATTACCTGATGATCTTTTGGTGATATTTTATTAAACATTTTAAATGTTTTTCTTCATCTAATTGTAATAAATCCAAATTAAAATTATTCAAATTTATTGACTTGTGTAATCCTTCATCTATAAATCTAATTGACAGTCGAAGTATTTTTATATCTCTTTCTATATTTTTAATAGCACATGTTACAATAAAACACCAGGTCGCTGATATTAATAACGTATGAAAAAGAAAATACATTTGTATAATGGATAATATAATATACATAAACATCAACTCATATTTTGATTTAAGTAAAGAGATTTTGTCAATAGGTAATGGTATTATAGCCATTTTAAAATTATCTATGTTTATTTCATAAATATTTTTTGTTACATTTAATAATTTACAAGTCTCAAAAGTATAAAATAAACTCTGTATTAACCAAGCAATCGTTGTTAATATAAATGCAAAATGTGCAACCTTTTCTCTGCGTTCAGTATCTTTACATAATTTAATTTGTTTCAAATTGAGTTGGAATTTACTATTTAAATCCATTGGTTTTTCAATCATTTTTAACATAATTAAATGCTGTTCAGGATGTACATAAATATCAAATAATGCTATTGTTGAAAATGAAAATACTATAATGTTCATTATAGATTCAGTGTTTTGTGATAAATTTCCCTCAGTTGTACAATACTGCCATACAGAATTAATTACACCAAATATATTCAGAATTGCTGTGATAATAAATTTGATCGATATGTAACCGTTTTTATTATTATTATATGGCAATTCACGACCAAGAAATTTTAACATCATTTTTATTCTATTTACAGTTGTTTCATTCATAAAATTCATTATTGATTTACTTATTACATTTATTTTATTTACGCTCTTTTATTCTAGGAAAATATTATTTTTTTTTTATCTGAAAAATAAATATCATATAATTATTAAATAAAAACCTGATAGATATTCTATTTTAATAAAACCATAAAAACAGCATGCTAAAAAAAAAATAGAAGTGTTTGTTGAGACAATGTATCTACATACAGTGGACAGAGGAACTGGATAAGAGTGTATATATTTGTATATGTTACATATATATACCTGTTCATAAAATGTTTTGTAAAATGAAACCCCTGTTTCATAAAATTGGCAAAATTCGCGATTCATATTGCTTAAGAATCATTCGTTGACTGTATTTGAAAACTTAAGTTTTTAGAAACTACTTGTGAGTAAAATAAGGAAGTACTTTAATGTTCTCTGTATCTGCTTAATTGAAGTTGAATTTATGAAGAAATGACTGTTCTGGGAAAAGGTATAAGGCAAGAAACCTTGTTTGATAAAAATAAGAAAAGGAATTAAAAATAAATATAAAGAAACTACTACCAAGTTCAAGCAAAGACTGTGGATGCAGGAATATTTATTTTTTTAATATAAGTTAATGTAATAATTTTACAACAGGACCACCAAAGGAGCCGCAAAATAAAAAAAATTATCAAAATCAGTCCACTTGGTGAAGAGGAAGCCTTAAAAAAAATACATATGGGGCAAAATGAGAACCTCCTCCTTTTTTAAAGTCGATAGACTCCAATTTCCTAAACATAGCCTTTGTATTGCTGAGGTTGTTTTTTTAAGTTACTTTTTACATTTTAGTTATGTAGAACACAATATAAAATATTTTCATGTATTCTGTATCCAGCACTTCATTATTTAAAATAAGCAGTTAGATAACTACAAATATGCAGTATTAAAATGTAATGAATAAATTTTTTACTTTTCATATTCTATTGGTCTTCAGTTTGATTCAAAACTTTGAGATTTTTTCATCATTTAATTGTTAATATCACAAAAAAAGAATGATTCTCGTAATCGAGCACATGTGTGTAAAAGAAAAATAAAAAAATAAATAAAAATTAAATGAAGAAAAAGGATTGTAACAAGAAATTCTATCCAGAGTTGATGGACATCTGCGTACTCATTAAAAAATATTTACAGTTTATTAAATTGGATATCTTTAAATAAAATTTGTTACTTTTTTGTATTAGATTAGATAATGAAGGTCATAGTGATTTTTGAACATAACTCAAAAAAAATCTGTTGTGGACATAATATGACTTCGTTTAAACTTATTTCATTTGAAAGCGAGATTCAATCCTCCAATTCTTCAATAAAGTGGACAGTTACACAATTGTTGAAATATTTAGTTTTTATTAACATCAAATATTTATGCAATTATTAATTCAACATTCTTACCTGAAATATTAAGATAGAGTAAAAGTCCCTTATTACTTGTATTACTAGATCAGTATTATTTAAATCTTGTGAGTTGTTGAATAAAAAAAATTTTAGATTTCTGGTGTGTCGTATAAACAGAAGCTAACAATAATTAAACCATTCCGATTAGTGAAATCTTGTCTACGAGTTGCAAATGTTAATTTCAACCTTACGGTGTAAAATATTCAGTTTTTATTATTAGATTATCCGATGAATAATCAAAAATGAAAAAGAAACAATCATACAGAAAAAAGAAAGATAGTGTGAAGAAATATATCTCTAAAAACAAGAAGAAGATGAATATGAAGGGGAAGAATACAAAATTAAGAGAAGATGATAAATATAGAAAGAAAATTTAAAAATTAGAGAATGCGCACACAAATTAAGATCAGAAGAATTATATCAAACCAAAGCGTGATTAAATGATCGGCAACAAAAAACAAATAAACAAAATGATGATCAACTCTGACTTAGGCAGAATATTGTTCAATAATATCAGAGGAGTAATGAACTAAAAGATAAGAACTTTTTACAATTTATTAAAGATTGGGCATGTATGCCTCATTGTATATGTTGTTCTTGTGAGGGTGAATTTTTCAGTCAGTCTGTAGTTAACTTTAATGTAGATAAAATTAAACAGTAGATCCAAAAATAATACAATTCTGAATTACAATTTTCAATTAATATTAATTGAATAATCAAATGTTTCACCAAATCTATTACGTATATACATATGTAATAATGCCTATTAAATTACATATACACATCTTTAAAAGTACATAAAATTTTATTTAACTAATAACTTTCATTTTTTTTTTATTATTGAATTATTATTTATTGTAAAACTCTGTTTACAATCACAGGTAAAAAGAAAACAAAAGGAGATGAAGTCTGATCATCTGCAATTTGTTATTTTTTAAACAGAAATTCATATCTCAAGAAAAACTAGCTCAAAGTTGGAACTGGATCATCGACATGTTATAAATGATACCGGTGTAATTGCATGAGGTTCATTTTCTTCATAACTATGAACTATAAATTAATATCATAAATATGATTCACATCATATTTGAAAAATCTAATCGATATACTGAAATGTTTAATGTGTTTTTTATTATCTTAGTTTAAATTTGGATAAATTTCATAAGAGAAATTTAATGTATCTCTTCTTTTCAGACATGACATTACCCAAATTAAACTAGATATGCAATTTGTTGTTTAATAAAATAAAATTTTTACTTACCGGTAATAACAACTGCAATAAAAATATAACTAATTAGTATTTTATTCAGGAAATTTAAATCAGAACAATCGGTGTATCTGAATACAGTACTTGTATATATGTGTTTATAATTGTGTAAAACAGATACATTGATTTATTATGTTAGTTTAAAAATAGATTCTAAAATAACTTAATTTAAAAATTAAAATTTTTGTTTTCTAACAATATAATTATACACCAAGACTTTTTTTACATAATTTAAAAGGAACTTTTAATTTCTTATCGAAGAGAAACTTTAAACAAACAAACCAATACTTTGCATTATGACAATCTATCTATATAACTAGTCTTCTTTTTATAAAATTTTCAAAATATTTTATAATGATATTATTACCCGGTTGTATGAGACGCAGTAAAATGAAAAAACAGGAAAATTATTCAAATAAAATTGTTATAAATTGGACAGCACTTTCAGTCCCTATTAAATATAATGAGGAAAATTGTATGACACCATATTATTAATTCATAATATAATGATGATAATTTACCTCTCAAACAAAACTTTTTTTAGAAAAATTTAAAAACTTTTTTATAAAAAAAGCATTTAGATGAAATAAATTTATTCTTTTTATTATTATCAAAGTTGCCCTCATATACATGATTTTTTTATATACATCTAATTAGCTTAATATTTATAAGTACATTGTGCACATACCACAGAGCATTAATATATATTTTTTTCATTCTATTTGAGTTTAGAGATAGAAATATTAATTAATTATTTTATTTTTTGTTTTTTTTTTTTTGGTATACGGGCATTAACTTCTAAGGTCATTAGCTCTTGTCACATTCTTTAAAAGAGGTTTATATCACCATCAGGATCCTCATTTGTTAAGGGTGTAAAAGGCCCTTACATTTTATTTAAAAACACCAAAATACACAGTACATTTAAACACAAACACTGAAAATACTTACTTACAGGCTGTAAAAGGCCCCGATATTAAAATTAAAAATAAATAAAACACAAGAATCAAATGGAAAAGAACGACTCTACAATACCAATACCAACTTTTCCCTTATTTTATTTAAGCACCCCCGGGTTAACCCGCCATTAAGCAGCACATCAGTCGCGCTAGGATGCGTGGATTTATAGGAGGGTTGACTCCCCCCTATAAATAGTCCTGTAGGATATAACACATCGGGGTGTCCCCCCCCCACATCATAAGAGCAATTTGACCACCTGTTCAGGACCTGTTAAGCGCTTTAATATGGAGGACAGGTACTTGCTGGAATTCAGCGACCTAGGCGTGGCTGCGAATTGCTGTTTAGACAAAGTAAATTTTAATTAATGGATGTCATATATATTTTTGGTAGTGGACGGAGTGCGCCTACCCATTTTAGTAAATATATGACGAGTGAGCGGTTGGAACACGTTGGTGTATGGCATAGCGCTTAGTCCGCTCACGCTGTTAGGTAAGCTCTAGGAGCTATTTAGGACACCGGTCGCTAAACTGTTTTGAGGCTGAGTAGCCGTTTGCGGCGCAGACATTCGGTCTTATGCTTTAGAGCGACCGAATGGGGTGGTGGCGGGCAAAATGCAAACCGAAAACCTGTTCAGGACGGCCAAAGAACCCCTCGGCGGAAAGGCTGCCTTCCCGCCGAGGGGTTCTGGAGCCAAAGTACGCCAGGACGGCGTACTTGGCTCCAGGCATGCCTTGCGCATACCCTTGGCTCCGCCCTCAGTTCATCCTCGAAGGTTCCCCATGCTACCGTCGGATACGCCGCCCGACTCGATCCACTCTTGCATGCAGGCGAATCCAGGCGTCCTAGGCAAGAGGGCTACCTCCCGTCACTATAGGTGACACGCTTCAAGGAAAATATTGTATACATAGAATTAAGCTACTCCCTTAGAGATTGTTTAGCACAATGTAATTTACTTACAGACTTTTTAGTAGTCTACTGGCCTGCAAATAAACAACTATTTTTTTCTTCTTAATTTCCATTTTCCAAATCAGCAACAGTATTATTTTTTAGTCCGAACCTCTTTCTGAGGTCCTCATATACGGTACACTTTTCCACTAGATGCTTGACTGTAAGTGCTTTATTACAAACACCGAACATCGGTCTTTCTTCGCCGGTTAACAAATATGAATTTGTTATTCGCGTGTGACCGATTCTAAGTGTGGTCACAGCCACTTGTTCTCGGCGAGTCAGCTTCATGTCTCTTTTCAATTTATAAGAAGTTTTAACCGAGTTTAGTTTAGTATTTAATCGTCTCCGATCTTCTTATTATATTAGTTAGGCGATTTTTAACATCTGCCATTCGTACAGGAGTTAGATCCAAGTTATCACAGACTCTCGCCTTTCAACTTCGTCTGCACTTTCATTCCCTTCAATACCAGAATGCCCTGGAGTACATTCAAATATTCATCGCTTTCCTCGTTGATTTAAAACATACAAAATGGAGAGGACGTTTGCAATAAGTACGTCCTTAATATTCTTGTTACGAATTCCATTAAGTGCATTAGAGAGTCGGAACATATTAGCACTCTCTCTTCGCAGTAGTGTTCCGAGTAGCGAAGAGCTTGCTGTATGGCAATAAGTTCTGCCGTATAAACGCTGGCCGTATCTGGCAGTTTCCAAAAATGGGCTTCTCCATTTACATACATGGATCATCCAAGACTACGTTCAGTTTTAGAGCCGTCAGTATAAATTTTAATGTATTATTCGTAACTATTGACGGTCGATAAAAATTCCTGTTGGATGTTTACTGCTGGCTCCTTTTTTATTTCTTCCCGAGAGAGATCTATTCTTATTCGCTTTCACTGGTATTGTGTTTAAAGAATCCTATTATCAGCAATTGTAAACCGGGTACCGCTAAGGGATGATCCCTGCGGAATTCCATTTTGTAACTGCGTACTCGTCGAATAGGTGTTGCCATCGCGTACTTTTATAGTTGGTCGAGATAAATAGCCGACGATAATCACGGGGAGATTTCCACGTAGTCCCCATTCATGCATTTGTTTTAAAATTCAGTACCTCCCGGTCATACCTAATGCTTTTTCAAGGTCGAAAAATACGCCTTCGAAGTGCTTCTTGTTAATAAAAGCATTCTGTACAGCGTTCTCAAGAATTATCAGTCGTAGAATGACGCTTTTTATATCCGATTTGATACGATGAAAGAAGATGTCTAAAGGATCTTTCCTTGTTTCAAAAGCGATACGATCACAGCTATTTGCCACATTTGTGAATACGAGGCCAAGTGCCATGTTCTATTAAATAAGTGTAATATCCAAGCTTTATTATTTAAGATTTTTGACGTCTTTATGTGGTCATTTATAATTAGTTGAAGCTCAGATAGGGATGAGACACAACCGTTAATATTCCATTGGATTATATTTTCCTTTTCTTTTATAAGAGCGGTTTAGCTTTTGGTTATCCTTTCTTCTTTTTTGTAATTGTAGTACAATTTGGGTTTGTTTGTAACCCCGCAGAGCTGCAGTCACTCTCATCACCTGAGACTAACATAGTTTCAGGGTTTGGCAGAGTTACGCTTTGTGAAAGACTGGGATTTGCTGGTTTCGGCAATCCGGTCAAAGATGCGTGAACTATCAGCGGCACCGGCGCGAGGGGTACCACCGTCACGCCTTGTTTCGTTTCCATTCTCTCTAAATTCAGTGCAACAGAAGTATTGCTCTTCTGCGCTCTCTGTCCTTTTGGTGTTTGATCTTCTTGTGGGAGATCTTGAGGTACCAGAGGACATTTGATTTTTGATAAACTCGATGTTCCTGTATTATCAGCTTTGGACTGCTTCTTATCTTTACGCTCAATCTCCTCAGTAACCCCCGATGGTTTGTTTGAATTGGCGATGACGTTTGACTGCCGACTACTAGTCGGCGGCACTGGTTTAACTGTAGCAAATTTCCTTTCAACATATTTGTCTAACACTGTAGTTAGAGCTGGTGTCAATCGCTTTATTAAGATGTCAAATCACTTATGGCGAAGATGTACGAGTGCTAGGCGCAGCTATCTGCGCAAAGGATTTCTTTCTCGGCGTTGGTGCGTTAACTGTTTTCTTCGCTTCAAGATAACTAAGTTTTCTGAGAACTTTAGTCTCTTGTATCGCGATTTCTTTTTTGAAAGCAGGATAATTTCTAGATCTTGCTGAACGTTATCCTCCGCAATTCACACGTAAAGGGGATTTTCTTACAGGGTTCACCTTCATGAATTTGTTCGCCGCATGCACAAATCTTTTCACGATTGCATTTGTCGGAGATATGATCAAAACGTTGGCATTTAAAATATCTCATCGGCGGTGGGATATAAGCACATACATCTAACCGATGGATTCCGGCTCTGATTTTTTCAGGCAACGACGGCATGAGGGTAACACTTCTCCATCTCTCCTCGTGTTTAATCGCCTACATGCGATGACGCCTTGCGATGCCATTTCACTAACAATCTCCTCTTTATTACAATTAAGTAAGTTACGACAGATTACTACTCCTTTGGAGTAGTTGAGTTGCCGTGAGCTTCGACAGTAACATCAATGTTTGCCAATTGTTTTATCAGTAATAATTTCGCTGATTGTATGTCGTTCAGCGCTTCAATGAATAATCCAGTTTGTGTCTTTTTAGCTTCCTTATCTGGACAACCAGCTTTCGTCGCGAGTTTCTTAGCTGTGAGGAAGGGACTGATTTTTGAAAAATCGGTTTCTTTTCATCGTTTCTTTTAATTACAAGATATTTTGGTCTAGGAGCTCCTTTTGATTTAACTATCGGCGCATGTAGAAATTTACACTTTCCTTCTTCTTCGACGATGAAGTCAAAGGAGGAGAGACTTCAGAACGAGGGCGTTTGCCCTCGAGGTTGTCCGGGGTTACCGAACGAGAATTTGAGGTTTTAGGATCCATAAGATGTTTTAGAAAATTTCATCTCCCTAGCTTCCCACCCGCCACGGAGTCACATATTTGGGACGCCCATCCGGGCGCCGGGGCTACCAGACGGATATAGATCCCAATCCACCCAAAACAGGAAACTAGCTTGTCAAGGTGTCTCGGGCTCTCACCTTTCTATCCGTCCCCTCAGCAAGCGGAAGGTTCAGTTCTAAACGAGCCGATTCACCGGCATTGGTTAGCAAACCGGCCTCCTATTCGGTCAAAGCAGGGGCCAAAGCGCTGTGTTGCTACATGCAACCGTGGTTTTCCACACCAACGGCGAGGTTTCATTCAAACGCCAGGATCTCCCATTTCCTGCGACACAGGTCACCGCGCACGGCAAACACGCAGGGGACTTCAGTCTTGAGATGAAAAACGGTCATATCTATACTTCCATAACCATAGTCATCCAGAATGTACTTTGAGCATAGCCCCGTTAGACGGCTAGGAGTTTTGTACAAGTCTTAGACAAGTACAAAGCCGTTGTCCCTCCCCTGGACGTGGATCGTAGATGTTACTGATCCGGAAATGGGATGGATTTACTTCAGGGGATTATTATTATTAGAACTCTGGAAACCACCTTTAGGTGTAACTTGTAACTTGTAGAGGAAGTATTATACAGCACTGTACATATTCACAGTAAACCGAGCCGATTGCTGATAAGGAGAGCTTAATGCGGATAATATTCAAAAACATGGAACGTAATACCAGCAACCAATTTACTCAAACTTGTCCTCAGCCGGCTCTGCGATAAGTCCAGGATAGAGGAGCACAAGGCTAAGGAATGTTCCGCCCACCCTCGGTGCATGCTCTTCCGAGAAAAAGGTGTGAGCGCCCAGCAGCTGCCCACGCACCTGGAACAAGGGCTTCGTTAGAAAGTTTAACCTTCTACAGGCCAACCTTAACAGGAGCCGGCTAGCCAATGACTTGTTGCTACACCTAGCCAGGAACAGGGAGGCCGACACTTGGTGCTGATCAACGAGCAGACCGGGATCGTAATGACTCCCAATGGTTTCAGGACTGGCCAAGATATAGATTCCGTATCGCACTAGAGCCCAAATTCAGAGGCACGGCGCAGGCGAGCGGTTCGTTTGTGTCTGCTGCGGTGAAGTGATGATTTTTAGCTGTTACCTCACTCCAAATGACTCGATTGCAGACTTTAGCCGGAAGGTTGATGCGTTGGAGGATGTTATCCTTACTGCCAACATTGGGTTGGTGGTAGCTGGGGACTTCTACTCTAGGGTGGTGGAGTGGGGTATGGCGCATATCAAATCATTACAGCTGTATTCAACTGTTATGATCCTGGAGAAAACGTGTAGTGGACATGCACATCTACTGAGAAAGTGTACTTCATTTTTTCAAGTAATATACTCCTTATATCACAGTTCTCTGAAATAAAACCCTCTCTTCTGTCACTGTTGTGCATGCATCATGGTTAATATTTTCAGTTTTCCTTCATCAATTTTTTGTTACTCTTATATACTTTGCAATATTTGAGGTTTTTTGGTTCAAGTTATGGTATAGAATAATTTACGTTATATCGGTGACATATTACATTACATAAACAATTATATTATTACTTTCATATAGATTTATTATTAACAACAAAAACTTCTGTTATTACATGTGACAGGAAGGAAGAGTTTCTAAAATAAATCAAGTTGTACAAGGTAGGTCACATGCAAAGACATACAAGATTAAGTCTTACAGGTCAGTCACACAGTGACAATCAAGAACGTTTATAAAGTAGCTGCTAGATTGCTTTCAATGATTCCTAAACAACAGTTCTCTTTTAGCCCTCAAAGAAATA
Organism: Lycorma delicatula; assembly: GCF_047948215.1. NCBI lineage: Eukaryota > Metazoa > Arthropoda > Insecta > Hemiptera > Fulgoridae > Lycorma > Lycorma delicatula. The sequence continues at coordinate 74,262,272 of NC_134466.1, read as the reverse complement.
ACAGAAACTGCAGAAAAAATGTCAGTTTTACAAATTATAAACAAGATAATTGATGTTATTCCTGGAAAACACTGAATTCATGAGTCACAGAATTACTTACAAAAAAAGACTTATTTACAAAAGAATGTATTGAGTGACATTTTTTATAATTACTTCCAGTGAAAGGAATTGCCAACTACAAAGAAACTGCCAACTTCAGTAGGCAGTTATAAAAGTGAACTATTTGAAGGAACAAATTATATTTTCAGAAAAATGTTAAAAAAAAGTGAGGTTCTGGTGAAAGAAAGTAATCAATAGATGATTTTCAAAAGAGAGAATGATATTGTAAATTATTGTCTATTATCTACCAAAAATGGGATAAATAAATTTAAGTAACAATTTTCCCCCGGATGAAACAAGTAAACAGTCAGACACTTTCAGACAAAATTGTGGACTGTTGATACTGGTCATTCACTCTGAAAAGAACCAGAAAGAAAATTTAATTGTTATTCACATCAACAGCAGTGCAAGTTTTGTGTCATATTCCCTTAAAAGTGTTTGGTCCCAAAAAAAAAAAAAATGGTATCTGCCATCACAAATGAATTCAGTAAATTAAATAATGTAGAACTTTTAAATCTTTTCAAAATTCTATTAAATCAGAATAAACAGTAATAATATCTAATCCTCCTCATTATTATGTTCAAGTCAACAATATTCGTAATACAATACTCAACAAAACTTGTTGAATATACGTTACTTGTAATGAGCAGAATGATAGAGTAGCTCCATGTAAAATCATTTATCTTTAGAATTGAAAATAAAGAACTGTTAAAAATAATTAAGAGAAATTAATCATAGCTTAAAAAACATGAAATAAACAAACAGCTACTCAAAATGGGACAAGATTATTCATCTACCACTATAATATATAAATAAGATGCATATAAGAATTATGATATTAATTTTTCTTATAAGCTTATAAATTATTCAATTTCATATCAATTTTTGTAAGAAAAGATCTTTAAAATGTGCAACCAATAAAATGTTAATCTTTGAATTTATAATTTCTAAACTGAATTGGTTTCACTATTTTAACAGCAATCTTAATTTCAGAGTTATTAAAAATCAAATGACAATAATTAAATTATAAGCTGAGATGGCATACACATCTCCATTTGTTAGTGGTGATTAATACGCTCAGTATAAGATAATAATGATAAAAACAGCAAGCAAAGCCAATAATTATCTATATACATAAAAATCAATGTTTGTTTGTCTGTTTGTTCCAATTTAACTCGAGAGCTACCAGACAGATTTGTCTAAAATTTTGCACACCTACACTTTGAAGCCCTGCGGTGAACATAGGCTAATCTTTTTGGACCTCCGTCATAACGAAATTTAAAACACTTTACTTCTTCCTTAAAGCTTATTTAATTTTCAAAATGATTTGATTTTCAACAAAAATTTAATTTTTGGCTAACTTTTTTTGAATTGATTAATTTAGAAAAGGGCTGAGGTTTTAATGTACAGTTATTCCTAAGTTTCAATTGATTTAGCGTACATGCATATGTAATTTTTACGATTCATTCATTTACAATTTTTTACGGCTGTTTAAAAACATAAATAAATAGATGCTTTTGTTTATCATGTGTGTGTGTGTTACTAATTTAAAGTGTGTAAAGTATTTGACTGCAATCTTTTAAATTCTGTGATCTTTTTTCAAAACATCATACCGCGCCTAAAAGACATTCTTCAATCGGGAGAAATACAAAAAAAAGCACGTATGATGAAAACTGTTCGTGCGGCAGAGACTGAAGAAGAAAGACAGTCAAGATTGGAAAGCGACCGAATACACACAGCCCGATCCAGTTCGACTGAAACAACTGAGCGATGGGAAATACGTTTAGAAAGCAACCGAATACGCACAGATCAATCCCGCTCGACTGAAACAACTGAGCAACGGGAAATGCGATATGCCACTGTTACTGTATGTGTGACTCCGGTTAATTGATTAATAAATATAAAATAAAAAGATTGACCACCACAGGAAACGCAAGTAACTATATAGCGCGAGCGAAGCTGCGACTGGAAGCTAGTTATCTATAAAACATAGTTACACAAATAGACATGTAATTTTTTTTAACAAACCGTAAGAGATTTACATAGGAAAGAAAGAAACATTATTTATTTATCATATGATATATAGATGTGCTGAGTCCAAGATATTGTTTATAAAACTAGACATTCAAACAAGTATAATGGCAAGTTTATATATATATATACATATATATATATATATATAATATTTACATGGTATTAACAAATTTCAATATAGCTATTTTCGACACCAGCCATTCAACATCAGATAGGGTAGCATGCTATACATTTTGTGGATTTCCCATTTATGCTTGCTGTGAGCAGTACTTAATTAGATGTTCAATAGTTTGGAGTGGTTCATACCCAACCAGCCACAGATGACATGCCCCATTTTTTCATGAGGTGATTACATCTACCTTCTTATGAAATTATGTCTGCATCACAACTGTCTTGGCAGACTAAAATCCATCACTTCCAGATGCACTATCTCTACCCATGTGCAGTCATAGTTTTCATCCCATGAGATTTTCCATTGTTGTTTGATATTAAAATTCTCCTCTATAAGCTTTTGGGGCAGTTCTCATGTTGGTTTCCAAGATTTTAAGCACCGATTAGTTGAATTATTGATGGTCTTGTTAACTGGTGCCACTGCATTGGTAATGTTTTTCCAGAGCAGTACTAGGGCATTCTGGTGTCTGAGATATGGTGGAGATATATTAGCTAGCACTGGGTAATATTTATTTCAATATCCAGCATTGCAACTATTCAACCATACGGCTGCATAGTACTCAGCTGCAGAATATATCAAGACTAATGCTGATGTTCAAAGTATGCTTGCAGCCACTTCCTAGTGGTTTCCGGTCAGCTTATGAATTATGTTACCTTAAGTTCTCAATTTTGCAGCTATATTCATAATATGTTGCTTGTAAGTCAGGGTTCTATCAAGCATCACACCAAGGTATTTTGGAGTTGGATTATATCACAATTCTTTCCCTGCAAATGAGCCCTTTAGAAACTCTCTGGCATTTCTAATACTTAAATGGAAGCAGCTTAACTCTTTTTTAGTTGGGTTAGGTTTCAGACCACATTATTGAAGTACATGGCAGGCAATCTCAGATGTTCCTCAATCACCACCTCACATTCCCTGAATGTTATACATTGTGTAGCAAGAACAATATCATTTGCATACATGAATTTTATGGATCTAGTAGGTGGTAAGTCACTTATGTATAGATATAGTAGTACAATAAAGATTCAAGAACAGATCCCTGAAGCAAGCCATCTTTTAGTATTCTTGGCCTACTCTAAGCTTCACCAAGATGTACTGTGATTAGTCAATTTGTCAGCATTTCATTGATGTTAATAAAGGTTTTGCACTTGACTACTCTTATTAGTTTATTTATTAATCTGTATCTCCATATAATATCATACACTGAAGATAAATCCACAAATGCTGCTCCTGTTTTTAACCTTTTCTGGAATCCTACCTCAATGCTAAAGGTAAGCACAAATGCCTGCTCTGCACAATTTCTACCTTCTCTAAAGCCACCTTGCTCTGCTGGCAGGGCATTGTCAATTACTGATCTTATCTTATTGTACAACAGGCTCCCTAACAATTTATATCATACATTCAGCAATGACATTGGATGACAGCTAACAACATCTATTCGTAGGTTTGCCTGGTTTTAGTATTGCTATTTGTCTTAGGAACTTAACAGAGGTCAATATGCTATTATAGAAAGCATTCAGCCAGTTCATCTATAATTCATGGTAGATTTTATCTGCACCAACGGCTTTACATGCTTTGACCAATGCAATTGTGCAATCAATCCTATCTGTCTCAAAGATTGTTGAGAATTGTGTTCTCCGAGCAGTACATACCTTAATCATAATTAGTTCCTCTGTAGTTTTCTTTCTAACAGCCTTATTTCCTGTATGCTTCTCAGCAGATAATCATTTCAACAAGGTCCTGGCCTTTTTAATTGAATGATGGAAGTTGATATTTTCAACACCTTCCACTTTTCCCAACCTCCAAAACCAACTGCACTCAATAGTTTTATTGCATTCTCTTAACAGTCGTCCTTCACGTACTGATTGCAGATTTCTTGACAATCCTCATTCCAGCCCAGGATTGTAATCTCCTAAAATCCCTTGTGATGTCCTCTTGGCAGCACTGATATGAACCTTTTATAATTTTCCACACATGGCTGTATCCTTTATACGTCATTATCAAGATCCTAAGTGTATTTGTCTCAATTTTCCTTACCAACATTCCGCTTTGGTTTTTGAGTGTGATTTGACAAACTGAACTGTTAGGCCTCTGACAGTCTTGTATGGATGACTAAGAGGGAACTGTAGAGGACCTATTGCTAAGTTGGCAATAGTCACCTTTTTGTAACCTGTCACTATTTTTGCTAATAAATGCTACGTCAGGGTAATAATTCTTTTTTCATCTTGGAAGGTTGTTTGTTTTTTGTGTCTTATACCAAGTGCAAATCATTAGTCCATCCGTAGTTCAACAATATCACCATTACTGTCAATTTTCTCATAGCTCCACAAAGAGTGATGTAAGTTAAAATTATGCAATGTAATCTATGAGGGGCTGGGGAGAGGAAGATCTGATTCTGTCCATGCCCACTGCAGGTGGATTATAAGAATTTTTTATGCAAGTCATTAGACCAACCTTATTATATTATTTTTATTATTGCTCCAATTACATTATATGTCATAATCTCACCTCTTTGTACAAGATCTTCATCTTTACTGGTATGTGTTTCTTGTTAACACAATCACATCAGTGTTTTCTTCTAATAAATAGAATTGCATTAAGCTAGTTTAGCAGCTGAAGTAATGGCTATGCTACTTCTCCTCATTTTGTAATTTGTTACACATTATTATAAAGAACTAAATTTATTTTTAAACTTCTACAGATTTATTCATATTAATCAGCCAACCCTAAACGTACGCATTTTGGTTAAAATGTGATCACCCCATTTTCTTTCCGTATTAGTATTGGAATTTGAACAATGCAAAGTACACAAGAATTACCAACAAAAATCATTGGGTTTTTACGTACGAGCGTGATTTTAAACTTCCGCCGTACACATGAGCGATAATAGTAGTTATTTTTCCCTTAAAATCGTGTGGTAAATTTACCACTTGATAAACAAAAGGTGTCAAAGTTAAAAGATTCTTACGGAGAAATTATTTGTTGTATGTTGGCTACAGTGAGACATATTCAGAGACTAATAAAGTAGACACTTTGGTTTACTTCTGTTTATAAATTAAATCGTATTTATTTAAATTTATTAACCGACATTCAGTAAAATGGATATAGCAGTTGCATGTCTTTGTCGTCTATGTGCTTCGAAAAGTGATAATTATGTTAATGTTTATGAAGAAGAAGGACAAAAACTTAATTTAGCGTCTAAGATTACTCAATGTCTACAAATATGGGTGAGCCATGTTTATAATATCCCGGCGTTACTTTATGTTTAGAACAAGTGGCATTCTACAAACGAAGTTTTAACCTTAAATTCGATAATTAATGAATATTTTTGTTTCAAAATGTTCGTATTGTTTTTGTACGTACTGTCTGAGTGTTCGGCAAACAAATAGGGAGGACTATGAATTATTGACTAACCTTAATATACATTTTTTAATTTGTAAATTGTAATTATTTTATATTTTTTTAAACTCGTTTTACGTGATTATTTTTTCCTGTATCCGACATTTATTATTAATATAAAATATTTTAGCAATTGTAATACGTACAATTATAGAATAAAATTAGCTATATACATTAATATGCTTGAAGTAGTTTCGTTATCATTGTTTTACCGGCGTATTGTTTCATCTAGTGAGATATATTCGCAGATTTCCCGTCATTAATAGATTTCATCTGTTTTATGTGAGTTGACTGCTTAATCTTTAGTCTATATTGTGGATATGTGACCATATACCCGTTTTTTACTCATGTTTTCTTCATTTGTGTTTTTTTTTCACGTTGGTTATTTGTTAGCATATATCTTGTTATTTATTTATGTTATTGAAAATAATTTTTGTATGCAAATTCTTCAAGAACATTATAGTCTGGATATTTCGGCAGTGAACATATTGTCATATAAATGTTGGATAGTGCTGTTTTGCATACTGAAGGATTTTATACTTTACCATTCCATTTCAGAAACTTAAATTTTCGTTTAGTCCTTGTTTAGAAGGGCATTTTGTTATATATCTACATGATTCAAACAATTCTAGATATCACTGTAGGCATTATTAGTTTGCATGAATGAGGTAATTATCATTTCATGCATACTATTCCTGTATATTTTATAGACCGATTGTTCAGTCTAGCTGTAATTATAGTTAACATAATTACTCAAATAGTTTATAACTGCAAAGGATTATTAGTCAGTTGCATCAGTTAGTCAGTCAATGTTTTTGCACGTATAAGTGTTATACTATATTGAAAAATTATAGTTAATTTGCTGAACTTTGGTAGTGCGCAGTTTTTTTTTTTAATTCTCTGTTAACAACAGTTAAATATGACATGACATTTTGCTTTATTCAACCTTGTATTTACATTGCGTTTTGCAAAATTTATTTCCATTTTTATTAAAGTGATGCATCATTAAACAACTAATTCTTTTTACCTTGGAATCAGTTTCATTAATTAAAAAATTAATGACATGATGTAGCCGTAAGAATTAAATGCGCTGTAATAATATATTTTTACGTAATTATATATACTTTAATGAGATGAAGGAAACAAATATTGTTGGTTAATATAACACTGAAGTAATTATAAAATAATATAATTTGCAACAACCATTATTATTTTTGTGGTTTATTGTATTATTGTTTCTTACGTTCTTGTATTATATTATTATATGAAATTTTTTTGGTTTTAGACAATTTATTTTCTTGAGACAATCAGATAAATTACTTTGCTGCAAGGATAAAAACAGTATTGTTTTTCTTTAAATATTGCAAATTTTAAGCTTACCATTAGTATAAGATATTTATTTGTTTCCAATATAACATAATGACTGTTTTAAAAAGGGCTTCAAGAGAAATTTGATGAGAAGAAATTATGACATGAAGTACAACTCTATTGCCAAATAAAAAACTGGCATACTAATCAAATAAATCATATATAGAAATGCTTCTGGAAATACCATTTTTAGATTGAAACTAATTTTTTTTTTTACACATTTTGAAGTTTTTGTACTGATAAGTTTTTTATATTGACCGCCAAACTTATACAAAGACATCAAATAAAACTATTATTGGCTTTAAAAAGTATTGTTTGTATATTTTAGAGCTACATTATTATTTATTGTAAATTATGTGCGTGAGTAATACAATGATTCATTGCTATGTAATTTGTAAACATTAATTTCTTAAACATTTTTGATTATTATTATTATCAGTCATCAAATAATTTCATGAATGTGTATTACAGTATTGCATTATTTACACTTGAATATATAGTTTGCAAAGTGCAAAATGTAAAATAATTTTCAAGAAGTTATCAACAAGTTTACATATTAAAACAACTATTTAATAGAAAATGACTTAAAAAAAATATTATCATTAATAAATAAGTAATGGCCAGGTAATAAAAATGAGCTATTTTTGTATCTCATATGTATCTCATTTCTAGATATATGTATCTAGAAATATGTATCTGTATATGTATCTGTCTATTTCTAGACATATGTATCTCATTTCTAGACTTCTTGTTAGAAATATTTTTAGCATAAACTATATAACCAAAAAATTTTTAATTTAATACGCATTTGAGATCTTACCCAATACAAAAGACTACAAGACAGTGTTTGTTCCGGCACTTTTAAGCGAAGTACACCCTAACTTAGAGTAAGCAACATAATTACAAATTTCTTTGACCTTAATCTGTCCAAGACAGCAAACTGGAAAAAACCACATCTGAAATTTTATGCAAAATATAATAGTATAAGTCAATATGTATATGTATATTATAAATGCTTAGAATTTATGTAGTAACTTAACAAAAACAATTCTTTTGTTATTGTATTTGTACATATTCCCTCTGTGCTATTATCTGAAAGACAAAAGTATAAAAACCATTTACCACCAAGAGTACAGAATTTAATAATGCTTATTATTTTTTAATACCGCTTCTGAGGTTTTCCCTCATCATCAGTTAAACTTTTCTTTTTTTTCTCAAATCACACATTAAAATTACAACATATAAAAATATGTAGCCACAAATACAGTTGTGTACTTGCACAGAACTGTAATTATAATTTAATGTGTGATTTGAGAAAAAAAGGAAAGTTTAACTGATGATGAGGGAAACCCTTGAAAGTGCTATTAAAAAATAATAAGCATAAGGTAAGAAGCATTATTGAATTCTGTACTCGTGGTAAACGGTTTTTATACTTTTGTCTTGGACACACACAAAATATGTTACACATGTCAGTAACAGAAGAATACAGTAATAAAATACCCAACAAATATTATTAGTTATGCTGCACACTTAAGGAAAGTTACATAAAATACAAAAAACAAAAAAAAAACACCTATTGACAAACTATACATAATCACGTACAGGGTGCCCTATATAAAACGCAACCTAACCTTATATTGGTAGGTATTGAAATAATAAAAAGGCACGTGTAAATGTAAATGTAATTTTTGTTATTACTGTCCATTACCTTACATTTAGAGTAAATGTTGGAAGTGGACACCATCTTCTTGAATACAAGCTTCAATTCTTTTTACAGCGTTTCTTGCTACTGTTTTCAAAGTTTGTGGCTGGATATTTAATACAGCTTAATATTGACTTTCAATTGTTCAAGTGTTCGTGGTTTGTTGCTGTAGGCTTTTTCTTTGAGGTAACCCCGTAGAAAAAAATCCGCCGCAGTCAAATCTGGAGATCTTGGTGGCCACAAGCCTCGACCGATAACACGATTACCGAAGAATTCCTCGACGAAATCAGAAGTTGAACCTGTGTAGTGCGATGTCGCACCGTAATGTTGTAGCCGGCAGTGTCTGTCTTCCTCTTCCAAAAATGCGATGAACTGAAATAAAATATCCTGATATCGTTCTGCATTAATGGTGTACTAGAAAAAAATAGGACCGATTATTTTCTTACGCGATATCGCGCACCACACCCCCGACTTCTGCGGGTGTAATTGTTTTTCGTGATAACCGTGGGGATTTTCAGCACTCCAAATTCTACTGTTTTGGCTGTTTACGTAGCAGTCCAAATGAAACCGTGCTTCATCTGTAAAAAATAACGAATCCATAACGTTAATTCCCTCACGCAGAAATCGACGGAACCGTTGACAATATTGTAGCCGTTTTTCTTTGTCGGGCTCAAGAAGTCGATGAACCGTTTGAATGCGGTAAGGTCGTAATTGTAATTGTTTGGTCGCTCGATGAACAGTTGATTTAGACGAATTAATTTCACAGTCAAACGTCTGATCGATTTATTTGGCGAGGCGAGTAATAGCTCTTTGATTTCAGCGACTGTATCTGTATTCAACACTGACGCAGATCTTTTGCGTTCCATGTTATTAACAGAACCGGTCTCTCTAAATTTTGCGACTAACCTTAATACTGATGTTTTGTTAGGAGCTGGCTTATCTGGGTACTTATGGCGAAACAAATCTTGCACTGCAACCGCTGATTTCGTACTGAAGTACGACTCGACAATGAAAACACGTTCATCTAGCGAAAACACCATCTTGTCTCTAGCAATACACTGAACGTTATGATTGCATTGTTGTTACTATCGGTAGTATTCTTCTGCGTCGCCGCGATGTTCAGATGTTGGAGGAGTCCGTTTCAGTAACGAGTAGGGGAGTAATCTTGACTTTTGAAATTTCACGGATGAGTGATTGATGGGTTGCGTTTTATATCGGACACCCTGTACATCAACCAATCAGATTGTATAATAATAAAGAGTATATGGATAAACACTGCAAACTGGAAGAATATAAATCAAACTAAAAAAACTACACTAGATAGTTTGTTGGTCAAACCAAACCCACATTCACCTACTGGTAGCAAGGACACAACAAGCTACACATACAATGGAAAAGATATAAAAAATTCGCCTCTGTAAAAATAAAGACACATATGCTATACCATTAATGACAACATGTACATTTTTAGACATAACAGATAAAAATATAAATTTACTAAAGCAGCATACTAGTATTAAACAGAGAGATATTAAACACTTGAAGTTTGCCAACATTTCAAATTTTTCAATACCAATTTCTTCTGGTTTGGTATGGCCTGCTTGAATTTCTTTGGCTTATTAGATGACACATTGTTATCAAATGGCAGACTATAGTTTGTGGGTAGCCGTTACAGCTCATTCATCATATTGCTATGATTACGATTTTATTTAACAGGCAATCAGAAGTCATTTTTGATGCAGCCCTTGTAGTTATGTCATACAAAATTTGAACACAACATATTAAATTCCACATAAAAGTATACATATTACACTCTAAAGTAATTATATTTATTATGTATGATTTTAAAACAGCTTACCAAATTCCAATTTGATTTCCTCAAGTGCTTTTGGCTATTCTGCCATCTTCAAGAGGATAATTATGACTAACATATATAAAACTGTAATCTTACATAATTAAGTAATTATATTTGACTGTTATACTTTTACTGTAATTCTGCAGCTCTTCACTGTAAAGTTTATTTCAGATTAATTTTAAACTTATATTTTATTTTTTTGATAACTTTTCTACTTAAAACAAGATAATTATGTACAAGGATTGTTTTGGCCCAATTTGTGAGTGAGTGTGTGAGCGAGCGAGCATGCGTGCGTGTTTGTAATCGATCATTTTTATTGGTTATACCATGTTATGACAATCAATGATTTTATAATGGACAAATTGTAGTTTACATTATACATTTGGCAGTGCTGTGTTTTTTTTTATGTGTAAAGAATCATTTTGTAAATAGGGAAGGTGTAGCAGCAGTTAATTTGATTTAGCTTGTAGTCGACAGTATGTAAATGAACCTGAATAAATATATTAATGTAGATGTTCACTATAATTCTTGTTTTTTTAAAGTGTTTTAAAAAAGTAGTTTTGTAGCTATATGAAACTATAATCTGTTGAATCTGTTGCTCATCATATTATCAATGTATTTTTTAATCTTTTAAAAAAAAATATTTTGTAAAAAAATTAAACTGACTTACAATCATTAATAAATTAAACTAAATGTTTTATAATAATGATGCTGTATAAATACATGGAGATTTTCCAAAGCATATCCACATGAGAAATGTTATCTTTATAACAGTTTCTACCATAAAAACATTTATTACTGTTAAGAAAATGTACATATTCTGTGTAAACTGAGAATGTATCATCATTCTGTTTTATTATTGATAAAAATTGTTAGTATTCTTAATCATATCTAACTGGCCTTCCTCTTTCTGTTATGAAACACAAACTGTAAAAATATTTAGTAAATTCTGAATAAAATTGGTTTTTGATGGAGTATTATGATTAATAAATAGAATAGTGAATCTATATAAAAGAAAATACATAATACAAAAGAAAAACATAAATTACAGTAAAATTTTCTGTATTCATGTGTTAACTTAGAGGGGTTCAATAATTTTTATTTTTTGTTAGAGAGTATATTGTGTGTATCTTTCATAAATTATATAAGTGAAATGTTTTCTAAAGTTTACTTATATTATTCATAGACCGGTCAGACATCATTAATAAGATGGAGGTTGGGAAAGGGCTATATATATAACATGCTACCGCTATTGGAACTTTACTAAGTAAATATCCATAGAGTACATTACTTTATTTGGATTTATTCATTTACAGAAAGAATTGTTGTTTGTCTGCAGAGTTCACCTCGTTTGTAAAATTACTGTTAGGATTTTGTTGGTTTTCACTTAATTAACATGTTTGCATCAGTTACATAATGAAACTGGGACTGTCAATTCTTTGAGAGGTCAATTGTTGTAATGTACATATGTTTCTCAAGCAACAATTCCATTTTGTCCCACCATACATCAACTGTGAACAGAAGTGAACTTCAGTAAACAGTTCTGATGCATATATAACTTAACAAAATTAATTATATAATGTTGCTTGAGGAAACAATTAGCGGTCTCCCTATTAATCCACAAACACCATATGTTCTTATGCATTAGACTGAACAGAGTCAACCCATCTAAACAATTAATTAAATGAAATTACTGCCCAGTATTAATGCTAGTAGTTATAATGTATTTTAATGATTTCTTTTTTGTTTTAACGCTAAAGAATTGATGTGTATAATAACTATGCTATTATCAGACTGGCATGTCCTATGTTTGGTTCCCCATGAATACATTATTACTTTAAAAGATGTATATTTTCAATAAAACTTTACATCTTAATATCAAAACTTTAATCACCAACCGCCTAGAGTGGTGTTTTTACATGTGCAGCAGAGAAACCTAAGAAAAAAAAGCCAGTGGTAATATCAGAAAACAGTTTGTATATCATCATTCTTACAATAAATGTTTTGCAAGAAGCATTCTGAGACTCTTGTGTAATGTACATTTTCTCTTCCATCTGAATAAATATAGTTCATCCCATTATGCAGAGAAATCCAAAAATAATCTCACCGATTAAATGCATTGTACCGTTAAATTTTAATTCAGAATTATTTTATTTTCAAGACCCTCTGATGGCTGTTTCAGAGCATTATTGAAACCATTAGTACTAGTTACAAGCATAATTCTTACATAAAATCAAAATTTGAACTTTTTTTTTAAATTTGTATGTACACAAAGGTGGATTTATATAGTTTTAGGTTAGAAATGAAACATATTCTTTTTAACTAATTGGAAAATATAATGTGGTACTTTCTGTGTATTTTTACATGATATCACTATTTTCTTGATCGATTCCACATTTCTCATCCTTCCATTCTTTTTTAATTCATTTAAAATTTCAACATCATCATCATCATACCTTGTCATTATAATTGTCAAAATTCAAACAATACCAGAAACACTTGTCAGTGAATAAACTCATTTTTGGAATGAAATTTGTGCAACTGATGTTATCTAGCAACATTTATAATACTGAATGACAACTAATAGTTTTTGTAGCTTATCACAGAATTTAATAGAAATAAATGAAAATAGGGAATTTTAACATTATTTTGGTAATTTTCATAAAATAACTCCTGACATAACAGTATAGTTCTGGCACGCAATTTGTAAATAAATAAGTTTATATTAAATAGTTGTAACAATTAGCAGCAGCATATTTATTTTTGTGTGCTCTAGGAATTCTATTTGGATAAAAAAAGAGTATTATGGAATTCCAGTAGTAGTATATTCAGCAAAAGTAAATGTCATTAAGAAATAATTAATTTAATATATAGAGTCATAACATTTGTAGTACAATTTTTTTTTTAAATTTAGCTTAGTTTCTAATACTGTTGAATATAGTCGTCACAGTAAATTATGATTGAAATACATTTAATATATGTTAGTTTTATATTCAGTTTCTTTTAAGGTTGCTTTTCGGTATGTCATACTTACTTTGTTAGGAATTTAAACGCAACTCTTTTTTGCAATTTAATAGTAAAATCAGTTTAAAGAAAAAAAGGTTTTGTCACCACTAATTGTAAAATTAGACACACTCAAATGCATCATAGATATTGATGAAACATTTAAAAGTATTGTCCAAGATCTTGGAATAAGTCCTGTAAGTAACTGTAGGGGATTGGAGACGCAAACAAACAAACAAACAAAATTAGAATCTTGGATTTCAAAGATACATTTTTCAGAAAGTGATGTTACATCTAAATTGTGCGATGGAAAGTGAGTTTGAAAAAACAAGGCAACATATTTTTGGTTTTATTCCATTTGTAGAAAAATTTAGCCAATTTCTGGGCCAGTATTGTAGGAAAAGGCACTATATTTTCAATCCATATTTCAAGAAAACCAAGTTTCTCTCCAAGCATTGGTTATTTAGACAATTTTAAAAAGATATGGCATTATTCAGTTACTTATTAGTGATGAACAACTTTTGAACAGTGAAAGTGATTTGTATGTAACAAAAATTTAAAATTAGTTGATGACAAAGGGTATTCTTTATACCAAATTTACAAATATAGCTGGTATGAATTTCAGAGTGCTTCCAGCATAGCTAATACAATAGAAACTGAAGCACCAGGTTTTAAAAAAAATTAAGGAACAGTTACAGTTCTACTTTGACCAAATGTATCAACGATTACAAATTACAATTCTTATAATCAGGAAATCTTAAAAGGGCTTTTAAAACATATTGCTCTGGATGGATCCAAATATTTTTAAGGGCTTGTTTTTCAATGAATTTTTATAGAAGTTTTTTTAAAATTACATGAAACCACCAGACTTCATTAGTCTTATTCAGTCTATGGATTAAGGGGTTATTGCTGCATTTAAGAAAATCCATAAACAAAAAATGGTTACATATGTGCTAGGAGAAGAGAGTCAAAAGCAATAAACTGAACAGATTGTTTCAAAAATTAATTTAAAAGCATATTTATCGGATAGTAGGTGTTTTTTTGTCTTCATTCAATTGACTGGTTTGATGCAGCTCTCCAAGATCTATCTAGTGACAGTCTTTCATTTTGGTATACCCAGTAGGTGCTTAGTGTGAAATTAAAATAGAAACCCAAAAATTCTCTTGAAGAATAATGAAACCAAAAGAATTCTTAAAAAATCGTAAAAAAAATTCTTCTGTAGAGACAGATATAACTTTGTGAAGATTTTACAGATTATGATTTGATCAATTTTGCATAAAAAGTAGGTTTTAAAAACTCAACTGAAGAAGAAATTAAGGAATGGCTAGATTCTGAGGACAAAGCAGAAATTATTCACCGTAACATTATAAATGGGACCCACTAGGTATCAAGTGATGCAAGTAGTAGTGAGGAAATGAAGATAATAAAGCAAAGAAATATGGACTCATGTTTTGGAAACAATGTAGTACATTATGCAGAATAGTAGCTCAATATGTCGCCAATTAATATTTTATTTCTTGAAAGATGAAGTCACCTTTCAACAAAGAATGGAGTTCTTCCAAATATAGTGGACTGTTTCAAAATACCTAGGGTACATTTGAATTTACAATATTTTGTTTTTATATAATTTAGTTTAGTTTACTATTTATTGTCAATAATTAAAAATATCATTTAGTACTATTTTAATTTAACCCACCTTTTATAATATTAAACCTTAATATCTTTATTTTTTACATTTATTATGTGTTTTCTGCAATCTGAGGGGCCTGCTGTCCTCAGGTTAATGTTTTTTGTGATTATTAACTTGGATTAATTAGACTCTACTGTAAAAACTAAACTAACAGTTAATAAACTGTTGGTGATTGTTTTTAATTTGATGTTGGCTTCTTAAGTCAGAAGAGTTTAAAGAATTAGCGAGTTTTTTAAATCAAACTCACCGGGTTGGTCTAATGGTGAACGCATCTTCCTGAATCAGCTGATTTGGAAGATGAGAGTTCCAGCATTCAAGTCCTAATAAAAATAATTATTTTTATATGGATTTGAAATACTAGGTTGTGGATACCAGTGTTCATTGGTGATTTGGTTTTAATTAACCACACATCTCAGGAATGGTCAAACTGAGACTGTGCAAGACTACACTTCATTTACACTTATACATATCATCCTCATTCATCCTCTGAAGTAATACCTGAACGGTAATTCCTAGAGGCTAAACAGGAAAAAAGAGAGTTTTTTAAGTCAGATATTTTTTTAAAGTTTATTTTGAGTTTCTACTGATGCAAACTTTATTTGTACATTTTTTATACAAGATGGTGTTAATCTATACATTCTGATCCTGCCTTTTTTGCAACTTTCTGCACACATTTGTTTAATAATACTGCATTCTTCTTGTAAAGATATCAAGTGAGTGGTTGCCTTGAATGGAATTCTTTCTCATACTACTTCAAGAAAAATGTTTATCAAAAATTGTGTATGACTGGAAAAAAGTAATTCTTTTGAAAGGAATAATTAGATTTTGTTATAACATTTCATGCACAATATGGTTTTCTGTATTAAAAAACAGCACTTTGAAGAAGATAATAGTTGTAGAAGACACATGTAACCCTCTCTCTCTCTCTCACTCTCTCAATCTCACTCTCTTTTTTTCTGTTTAGCCACCGGAACCACTGTAAGGTATTACTTGAGAGGATGAATGAGGATGATATGTATGAATGTAAATGAATGAAGTGTAGTCTTGTACAGTCTCAGGTTGACCATTGCTGAGATGTGTGGTTAATTGAAACCCAACCACCAGAGAACACTGGTAACCACGATTTATTATTCAAATCCATATAAAAGTAACTGCCTTTACTAGGATTTGAACCTTAGAACTCTTGACTTTGAAATCAGCTGATTTGCGATGATGAGTTCACCAGTAGACCAAACTGGTGGATTACGCATGTAACCAGTTCTTAAAAATCTTTTTTAGGGATATAATATTGCTTTCTTAAGTTTTAAATTCACCTCATATCTTGTCTTGTTCTCCCTATTTATTCACAAATTATGATTTACAAATATTTGTTTTATAAGTTTCTTTTCTATTTTTACAGCTTTACCCAGAAGATATTTTACCTAAAACTGTTTGTGTTGAATGTTGTACAAAAGTGGATCAGTATTTTGATTTTTTTGAGCTTTGTTCACAATCCCAAATATCATTAATGGCAATATTTAATGAAAAAAAGTCTGATGTCAATAAATTAAGTAACGGTGTTGTTAGCAATGAACTTGACATTATTAAAAAATTATCAAATGATGACAATGATGAGGATTTTAATGATAATGTTGCGAATAATGATTTTGATAATATTGATGAAGACGATGAACCTGAAAATGAAGATGAGTATGAAAATGATCGTACTGATAGCCAAACCAGAAATAACAATGAAAATGATTCTGATGTAAGTATAAGTTATTAATTTCTCATCTGCTTAATGTAAGTATATATACATGCACATGTGCGCTCGTGTGCACACACACAAAGACATTAGCCTACTATTTAATAGTGACAATTTATTTCAAAATGATTGTATTATAACAAGAAAGTTCATTCTTAAACTACTATTAATATAATCTCCATCAATATTAAAATTGTTACTTGTTATATCATGGAAGTAGTTTGTGAATACCCTACTCAAATGATGCCACCTATGAAGACAGCATATGTTACACTGATTTTTTTTTTTACATTTGATCAGTTGTGATGTTCTGGCTTAAAAAACATCATTTTTATTTTTGTAACACGTGAGAGAAGTCAAAACATTGATTGTTTTTCATCCTTCTCTGAGAGTATTTTTGGCACCCATTTTGAGCATAATTCGCAATATTCTAAATGATATGCTATTTTATACCAAACTTTTCTTGAAGTCTGTGAGAAAGTGGCAAAACTGTGAACCGTCTGTTCTGATGAATGTTCTTTTAAAAATAAATATATCAGATCATTATTAACAAAATATGGCTACTCACTGTTTTTGTCATCATTTATTTACATCTTGTAAGCAGTTTTTTGACCATCCACTCACTCCGCATTTTTGTTATAAAACTAATCTACCAATATCTCGGCTGGTTTCACATTACTTGTCTTCAGAAAATATTTAAAAATATGAAGAAAGCCCTGAACAAAAAACGGCTTCTGTAATGAGATCTGTAGCAAGCTTCTATTTAAAGAAGTTTAGCCTGCAGGCAAAGTGCTGTATGGTACTTAATTTTCTGCTGAATTGGCTTATTAATATATTGTCATATGTATAATTTTTCAAATATAAGACATTTTTTTTTCTACAGTATGCCCATTAAAAAAAGTAAATGCCCCAAAGGGAATCAGTGTTACTATTTATATATGTAGAACTAACACTGAAAAAGGAAAATAAATGGAAATGTGATAGGGAACAGGAACCATTTGCATAGGTCATAACTGCTGCAAGTTAATTATCTTTTCAGTTTTGACTGCATTTACATGAATTTTGAGATTAAAATTTTCTGTGTTAAGTCAGGATGTGCTGGCCGTATATTTTTACCTAATTCAAACAGCAGAACCCCTCTTTGATTTTCTGAATCCAAAAATTTGTGTATTTCTATCCGTCCAGTAATAACAGATAATTTCTTGGCTGTATCTAAAATAAAGTACAGTATCTATTTTTATTTGCAACTAAATGATTTTTATTTTTTTTGTATCTTACATGTATAGTAAATCTTGTTTTCAACAGACCTGTAAAAAATGTAGAAAACTTACATATATGTATGCATCAAGAAATTTACAAAGAAAAAAAAAGAATGACAAATCCTTCAAGACCAGCTAAAATTTTTTTCAAAGCTGTTTGTTTACAATGTCTGCACATCCCAAGTCTGAGAAGAGGAGCACAACCTTCTACTAGTTCGCATTAACTTACGTTTCTCATACGTATATGTTACAGTACTACTTACTCTCTTTAAAAATAAAATTGTATTTATAATGCTCGGATCCAGTTGGTTCCAGTCAAATCCACTTGACATCGCCATGTTCGTACAGATCAGCTGATTACAACGCAGTTTTTTGATTGCAAATCTCATTATTAGTTGCTTAGCTATGCGGTTGTTTGTGAAGTGTGTTTTTTTCGTTTGGCGGATTTTAGAATGAATGACTTGAACAAGCAAAGAGTTGCTGTGAAATTTTTTGTTAAACTTGGAAAATCTGGGAGTGATGTTTTTGATATTCTCAAGACGACTTATGGCGACGTTGCTATGAGGTGTACGACATTTTTTAAGTGGCACAGATGTTTTAAAGATGGTTGTCAGTCGATTGAAGACGATGAGCGTCCTGGACGTTCTTCCACATCAACTGATGACCACACGTAGACAAAATCTACTGGTTCAGACAAATCGATGTCTGACCATCAGACAGCTTGCTAAAGAGTGTGGGATATCAGTTGGATCATGTTATGAGATTTTGACTGAAAAATTGAAGATGCAGCACTGGTTTTTTCATCACGACAATGCTCCAGCCCATTCATCCCTCATATCTCGTGAGTTTTTGGCCAAACGCTCGATCACTGTACTTCCCCACCCACCCTACTCACCTGACCTCGCTCCTTGTGTCTTCTTCGTGTTCCCCAAACTCAAAAGACCTTTGAAAGGAGAAGATTTGAGACGATTCCTGAGATTGAGGCCAATTCGACGAAGGAACTGAAGAACATTACAAAGAAGCGTTCCAGGACTGTTTCCAAAAGTGGAAACACCGTTGGGATAAGTGTGTGCGTCGGGGAGGAGAGTACTTTGAAGGGGACCCAGACAAGTAACTTCTAAATAAAGTACATTTAGTTTTATGACGTTAGTCTACGTATTTTTTGAACAGACCTCATAAAATTAACTTCCTTTACTAGGATTAAGGATTTGAACCTTACAATTCTTGACTTCAGTTGATTTGTAATGATGAGTTAACCACTAGACAAGCCTGGTGGGCTATGTGATATAACCAATTTTTTTTTTGTTTTTTTAAGTTACATGGTACTATTACTATTGAGAAAATGAGATGGATTTTTACAAAAATGAGAATTATGGCATCATTTTTAAATAAATCTGGCATATACATGTGTGTTTTTGCTTTTATAATTCTAGAATGCTGGATTCAGTTATCAAAGCATCAAACAGTTCATCTGAATTGTGGAAGTAATATTTCACGTATGATGAATCAAAATAACTGAACTGCAATCATGAACTGCATTCAAACAGTTTTATACAAACTGAACATTAATTTTAAAACTCATTTAGCTCAGTACCAGATAGAGTGTTTGAAAAAATAATTTATTTATAAATTGTAAGCTTTATAATAATATTATGTAGGAGAAATTACATTTTTGGTGATAAATAGTGTTGTTGGCCTTTGTTAACAGACCAGATATCTAAAAAAAAGTCAAGTTTATCAAAAAGTATTATAGACAAAACTTATTCAAGCTTTACTGTGATTTCTTTTTCATTCAAAGAAAATGGCATTTATGCAAGATAGTTTTTGATCAAGATTGCCTTTTAGTATGCGTTTCTTTAAGTAATGTAATGTACGTTTCATGACTACATCAGATTTTTATTTTCATTAAATTTGGGTAAGTTGTTCAAGATTGATGTCTGTACAGACAGATGGACTTTAATTTTTTACAGTAATAATTACAAACAAAAATTATCCAAGATTTATTAAAAAAAAATTACTATATAAGTAAACTACAGAACACTTAAATCTGTGTACATGAGAGTTCAGTCATAAAGTTACAAATAAGCAATTTTTTTTTCATTCAATAAATCTTAACTGTAATAAATTAAAATCAGAATGTAATATAATATATGGTCTTCATTAAAGAATGGTGGGGTTTCTGTAATTCAGATCAAGGTAGTAGGGAAATTTTGGGAAGTTATGTTGGTAGCCCTAATTGTTTCCAACCCAAAAGTTTGTGTACAAGTAGTTCAAATCACGACTCCAGTTTTTGTATTGTTGCTGACATATGTTTAGTTTGTTACTATGTTCAGTGTTCAAGAAAAAGCAAGTGTGTTTTATGACAATCTGAATTAAAGTCTGTAATAGTTCAATATGCATTTCGACGTGAATATGGAAAACAGCCACCAAATGAAAATAACATATGATGTTGTTTCAAACAGTTCGAAGAAGCTGGATCTGTTCTCAAGGAAAAATCAACTGGTAGACCATGAGTATCAGAAACTGTTAAACGAATTAGGCAATCTTCAATCAGAAGTCCTAACAAATCCATCTCTCGTCAAAGCCTCGATTTGCATATTCCAAAAACAATTCACAAAGTTTTACACAAAAGATTGAAATTACTTGCATATTAAATACAGCTACTGCAGGAATTGAAAACTGATGATTGAGAAAAACATTTTGATTTTGCTGTTGAAATTTTCCACAAAATTAATGAAAACGAATCATTTATAGACAATATAATTAACAACATAACATTTTTATGAATTATTACATATTATTATTGATAATTGGTTTTAAGTGAAAAAGATTTTCAATACTTTTTATCAATTTTGTGCCTGTGTTGGTGTTTTTATTGAAATAGAGTACTTCAGAACATGATGTACCAATGTTCCATCATCAGAAATATCACTTCATGGTGGTTGTCAATATAACAAAATATACATGATGTTTTCATTGCTCACCTAAAAGACACAAAAATTGGATGCGCGCTTTGGTAGTACATAGAAGGTACTGATTAGGCTGTGATGTTGAGTTTTTATTTACCTAAAGTTATAAGGTTGGTCAGACTGGGAAATTGACTGTTTAATAATAGAATGTGATTGTTTGTGGGCATGCTAGATTTATAAATTTCTAATTCTTTATTAGAATTCAGTTATTGGCCTTATAACAACATGCAGATATTTAAAAGTATTAGCTTTGAACCATAATTATGATTATTTAAAATTAAATGATTGCATTAATTTGATTTTTTATCAGTCAGTTTCTCTTATTACTAATAAAAAAAACAGTGTTTGAAGTGTTATACCTCTTCCATTAAGTATTTGTGGGTAGTAAGGGTTCATCTATCGAATTATACAATTTTTTTTTAAATAAATTTTTGCCTTGTAATTCAGATTGTATTTTCAATTGACAGCTTGAGCTGTTCTGTTCATTTTGATTTGAAGATTATCATTTTTAGTGATTCCTCAGAATGAAAAATCGCTTGATATCAAATTACATGAGCATGATGAGCATTAAATTGTTCTTATTCTTTCAGGATAATTTTGGGACTGGGGTAGTCTCTCATTTGCAGATTATAGTGAGATTATAGCAAGATGGTGCACCATCTTGCTGTTAAACATAGAGATGACCTATTTTAAACACAGGGTTGTTAATTGCTCAACATATAAATCCCCTAATAAACTTTCTCAAAGAAATAAGGGGTTTTCTCTAATCCCACACCTAGCATGTACTCAAGATACAAGTACTTACTCCATAATTACACAAGGCTTTACATCGGACCAGTAAACATAATTACGATAGTTATTGAATGTGAAGTTTTTCTCATTGTACCATATCGCTGATCTAAAGAAATTAAGACCTGCTTCACAATGAATAATTCTTCATAAATTTCTTTCCTTTAAATAAACACAAAGTAATCTGGTCGATAAAATTTATATTCATTTCCTCCAGAATCTTCTGTAATTTAGTTCTGGATATTCCCAGCTTTACAGAATCCTTTGTTGTTGATATTTGTTACTGTTTTTCTCTAAAACATCTTAATAAAACTCTAATATTGTCATCATTATTAAATATAATTTTTCCTCTGTACATTCTCACATAAAGTAAAATGTCTTGCGGCTATCTCAAGCAATCAAAATGAGTTTTTAAGATACAAATATGGGCTAATCATTACCTGGCACCTGTAAGTGTGAATCGTACAAACATCTATTTTGAAAATTAAATATTTTTAATTTTCCTTGTGTTTAAATGTATTAATGTACAATCTTTATTAAAACAATGGTCACTTATTCTTAAAAACTAGTAATATTCACTTTTACTTTACCAGAAAATGGACCAGTCTTCTTATAACTCAACACAATACTTCAGCTTAAGATAAATGGTTTTTGAAAAATAATCCCACCAATCTGTTTAAAATACAATTAAAAGATTTTCTTTTACAGAAAAAATATTACTCTATTGATGGGTTTTTAAAATTTATCTGCATCCCAATCAACATGTATATAAATATGTGCACAAAATAGTTTTCAATTGGAGCTTCTACATCGTGAATTGCTTTTTAGTAATTTTTTATATCTATCATCAATTTTTTATTTACGTGTCATCTTAATATTATTTCATGATTTGTATTTATGTAATTAATATGGACTTTAAACGCATCTTTTTTTTTATCTTACAGTGATATGATTTATATAATTTATTGTTCTTCCCATCAGAATAAAGATTTACTTATTTATTTGAGGGCTCAAATAAATAAATAAAAAACTTATTTGTCTGCAACAAGTTCTTTTGTTTTCTAGCAACTAGGCTTATTTCTAAAACATCTTCAGTGCCTCCATTAAAACATTAAATGCATCCATTAGATAATTCATTAAAATAAGCCTTAATTTAAATTAGATAATTAAATAATAAGGCTTTAATTTAATTAACTTTTTAATTAAATTAAATAATATTTTACTTTTCATAATTTAATGCATTAAAATAGATTTTAAAGTTTTAAATTTTATGTTTAAATTAAGCAAATACTGATGATTAGGACATGGAAATTTAAGAAATCTTGAATGTAATTCTTCAAGGACAATAGTAATATCCTTACCATTTTTTCAACTGAAAGACCGATTTCTGTTTTGTGACTTAAATACCATTATTCTGAAGACATACAAAAATAAATGTATCCACAATTGATACAGCAGCTGCAAATTTCCTACATTTTAAATAATCTTAATCAACATGAAGGGAAAACTGACTTTTAGCCAATCATGTATTTAAATTAATGGAAATTTTTATTAACTTTAGCTGTACGGCACCTTGATTTTTTCTTATACTCTGTACCTATATTACAACTTCTAATTATTTTTTTGGTATTTGGTACATTTATGTACACATTAACTCTACTTTATACTGTAAACAAAAAGGAAATCATGGTGACGTGATCATATCAGATTTTTTCTTATTGTTAATTATTGATTTCAGGAAGAAGCTGCTGGTGAAAATCATGATTTCAGCGTTGAATGTGTGTTAACTGCAAAACGTAAGCATTCATTAAAATTAAACAATTATTCTTGCATTCACTAAGGTTGGTATAATGTACTTTGCATTTAAAGTTAGTTTACGAGTAGAGTTGAGAGCTTAGAAACATTTGATTTGCATCTTTGTGCTTCCAACGCATTTTTTATGATATATGTACATTTAGTGTTGTAATGAATATTTCATTGAAAAAGGCCAGCAGAATTGTTAGAACAACATAAGTGTGATTATAGTGTTTTAAAAATTAAACAAAAGTGGATACTGTTACTAAAATTTTAAAGGAAGTAACAATTAAATTTAAACATTCAGTCGGTTCATTGCCAAAGGGCAGTCTCTACTAGGCTATTATTTTAGCTTGAAGATCCTTATGACCTCATGTAATCAAATTAAAGTTTATTCTCTCCGATTCTTAAATATCTTTCATTTAGATTTAGATTACTGGTAGTGTAGAGAGCTTAAATTTATTTGATTGGCACCTTAATGCTTCCAGCACATTTTCTTGTAAAATATTTGCATTTATGAGGCATATTCATAAATTATATTTTTTATATCGTTTGGTCATTAAAAAAAATTAACTCATGAGAAAAGGTTTTAACTTAGTTTTAATTTATTACATATCTACTTCACTTTTCCACGTAGTCAGTTATATTAATATTCCACATAATCAATTCAAATAATAAAATAAGCACTTTTCATAATGCTGCACCAATTTCTCTAACCTCTCTGCATAGAAGTTCACCACCTGGGAATTGAACCAGTTGACAGTGGCAGTCTTGAGTTCCTTGTTGTTTTCAAACTGTTGTCCACCAAGCATGTTTTCAAATGCAAGAAGAGTAAGTAGCGGCTAGGTACAAGGTCGGGACTATATGGAGGGCAGTCAAAAAGTTCCCAATGAAAATCTTGACTTTACTTCTTGGTTATGGCAGCGGTGTGAGGATGCATATTGTGAAAGAGGATTATGCCAGACGACAGTATCCCACATGTTCCATTTTGGATCACACGTCTCAATTTGATGAGCATTTTGCAGTACACGTCAGCTGTAACTGTTAATATATGTTCCATGAAATTAACCAAAATGACTCCCTCCTTTTTGTCCCAAAAAACAGTAGCCAATATTTTTTGACTCGAATATGGAGATTGCTTAAATGCCACTGCATTGACTTGTTTCAATTCTGCATTGGTGTAGGATATCCATGTCTTGTTACCTGTAACAATGTGGGAAAACAAATCATCTCCACCTTGTTGATAGCAATCCAAAAATGCTCGTTCACTACACATTCTCTTTGTGTTGGTTAATGAGCAGTTTTGGTAGCCATCTTGCACACGGTTTGTAATATCCAAGTTTTTCTGTGACAGTTGTGTTGATAGAGGTGCATCCAACATGTGGAAATTCATCAGCAGAGCACTAATCGTCAATTACCAATTGCGTTGCAGTTTTTGGTTCATTTGTTCAACAATTTCATTGGGCTGAATACTGGGCCTGCTACTCCGTTCTTCATCATGCACATTTGTGTGGCCATCTTTAAAGTCTCGATACCATTGTCTAACCTTTCCTTCATTACTGTAGGTCTATATACTAGAAACAAACTCCTGATTAATCTCAGCAGCTGAAGATCCTTTTGCACACAAAATTCAAATCACAGAGCGCACCTCACAACTGGTGGGAGAAGGATACTGCAATCTGCATTCATTGGCAGGCAAACGACTACTGAATCGAAACAACAATGCAGTGGCTTCGTAAATAGCCGATAGATGGCCCTGCATGTGCAAAACTGTTCACACCCTCTAATATTTAAGTCTAAGCCAACGGTCCTTACTTTATGAATATGCCTCGTAGAAAATGTAATAAATATTTCATTGAAAAATAAATTTTAAATTGAATTAGAATAAATAATTTATTAAAAATAACACTATCAACAAACTACTTTTTTTTCCTTTTAGTGTACAGAAATTATAAAATGAAACAAAACACAGTAAGCAGATTTTATTATTAGTCGCTAAACAATATCGAATGAAAATAATCACAGCCATTAATTCATTTTTTTGTACTTTGCTGGTTATGTACAATTTAGCTATACAGTATACTACATAAGGGAATGTATGGTAAGTAGATAAAATTTTGCACGTCAGGATTTTTGTAGAAAACACAATTTTAGCATTGAAAAATTTCAGAATGGTGTTTGTACGTATTGTGTATGAATATATATATGTTGGCCTGTTTTTTGCTTGATATCTCCAGTCTGGTTGAATTGATTTTAATAAAATTTGCTGTGATGATTATTTATTTGGGACATTTTATGCCATTTAATTTTGATCTTAATCAGTCAAGGGGGAAGGGAGATACAGACCTTATGAGTCCCATATTTCTCTAAATTTTTCCCAAAGAATTAAATTATCTTTTATTTACATAATTCTTTACTTGTATACTTACATAATTTAATGTTCACTTAATTTTCCTTGTAAGTAGTAGTCTGTTGAGGGCAAAGTCCTCAGAGTCGCAAACCTTTCCTGGCGAAGCCAGAAAATTCTTTACCAGCTTCTTTTATATGAATTTTTATTTTATTTCTAGAGCAGTTTATTTCGGAATTTAATTCCAGTCAGGCTGGGGGAGAAAAGATATAAAAATTTTACTAAGTACATAGATTATAAATGAATTTATATTACTTGTGTGACATATTAACACGCAAACATATTAAGACGCTTGTACTATAATGGTCAAAGGGGATGGGAACTTGCCTGTAGAACTGGTTAGAGATTCAATTTCCTTTCCAAAAGTTGCCAGACTAGTCAACTGACATAACACTTATGTTAAGCTGATCTCCCAAAATCTAAACATCATTCTTACAACATCTCTGTTGTCAAATACATTAGTGGTATTAAATATATCTGATATTAAATACATTATTTAAGTAAATTAGTAAGCGAATATTTAATTATGTATTCAAATAAATTAAGTAACATAATTTTTCATTTGATGATGAAAGTTTACCACAAATTTCTTTTTTTCTTATCTTGAAATTTTTTTTTAATTTTTGACTTCATTCATTACATGTATTAAATGCTTCGTAGATTTTTCTGTCTTTCATGTTCTGCCATTATAAAGTTCTGTTTATGTTGTTATATGATTTTTATAAACTTTCTTATACATTAGCAGATTCACAAATATATTATATTGACAGTTCTATTATTTTGTTAATCTAAATCTCAGATAAATGTGATTATGAATATCTGTTCTCATATCAAAAGAATCGGTACTCTTGCATCAGTTTTGAATTTAGAAAGTTACGCTTTCTGTTTTAGGTGGAACTTCAAGAAGAAAATTAAGAATGCCTATTAAAAGATCTTCTAAAGAACTCATTAATACACACAATAATAAAATTATTAAAAAAAGACCTAGTAGACGATGTACTATAAAAAATGAAAAGAAATTGAAGCCAAAGCCTGTTATTAATAATATTAATGGTAAAGTTCTTCATAATAAAAGTAATGAAAAAGTAAAAATTAATGATAATATGATCAAAATTGAAAGCAATAATGATGTAGAGAGTAATGACGATGATAATGATGATGATGATGACGGTGGTGGTGGTGGTGTTAGTGGTGGTGAAGAACAAGAAAATGCGGAAAACATAAAGCAAGTCAACTCAAATAGAAGTAAGTATTGTTAAAAATGTATTTGTTTATGTTAAAAAGTTTTAATTATTCCAGAATCACAGTCATTAGAAAAAGCTGTGTACAGATAAGGCATATGGACTAGCTCATTTCATTTCCAATGGAAAGTGATATAGTTAGTTACTCCCACCGTATTTAATTTCCACCTATTAGTGAAGATTAGGGGATATTAGTTTTGGGAGTTGGGGAGGCACATAATATTGTTATATGTTGTAAGTTAATTAGAGTTATTTTAAGTAGTCTTTTGATTTCAAATTAAGAACGGTAGGATTAGAAACCCAGTTATCCGCATCGGCTCATTCTAAGTAATAATCTAAAAGAATTATAAACGGCAACAAAAATACTGAACTTGAACGATTCCATAGTATAAACGCTATTTATCTGTAGGAATGGATTGCAGTAATTGAACCTAAGTGATAAAACTTACTTATAATTAATTACATTGGAAGTAAGTGCTCTGTTAACATTTTCCTTAATATAGCAGTTTTTTGTCAAATAGCTTATCTTTTTTGTCTTTCTATAATCTTATGTTTTTATTATGAATAGTTTGTCTTTTTTTAAAATTCTATAAATCATACATCGTTTCATTCCAGTAACATTATTTGCCACCTTGATTGCTGCAAATGGATTTTATCAATTGATGATTGCTGTGTTAATGGATTAATTAGTAATAGTGAATTCACCATTAATGTATGTACATCAATGGACAACTGAATAGTTGTTTTTTTCTTGTAAGCACGTTTAATATTTGTTATGTTACTAGTAGTTTTTTAAACTCAATCCTGTCGATCTGCATGACATTTATTTTGAAAAATCAGTGAATCATGTAACATTCATATGAAGAAATTATTATTATTATTATTAAATTAATAAAATTATATTAAATAAAAATAAATTCTGTGAGTGTATAAAATAAATAAATGCTGTTCATTGATTTTATTTAGTTATAGTTGTTGCATATATAAAAATAGTATTTGTATTATTCAGCTATCCACATTTAGACAAACTGGCATTCTTTAAAATTTCCAAATTTTTTTTTTTTATTTGAATGTTGTTTTTTCTTTTATATAATAATCTTTTATATTAGTGAGAGATTATTTGCCGCAACACCTGTTCATTTGTCACTTTGTCCACCCATCTGATTTTTAGCACCTATAATTTGCGGGCAATTATGTTCAGAGTTTTTATGTGAATAAATTATATGTTTGTTTTTATTTTTTTCTCCTAGTAGCTATCTCTTGTCTATTATCAATTGATGGTAATAGTTCAGCGATTAAAAAATAAATTTTTTCCTCCAATCGATCTTTCTGATGGGAAATATGAGTCGGGTTTAAAGTGGTTGATGACGGCCAACACTATTCCAAACATTGAAGAGAATAAAAACAATAAATTGTGTTTCACGTTTGATAAAGATGAAAATAATAATTATGAGATAACTAAAAAACATTACATAAACATATCGATAGGTAGTTATTAGACAGAAAATATGGTTGAATATAAATAGGTTGAAATGAGAAAAATTAAAAAAACATTTTCTTAAAGACGAACCGCAATACATTACAGACTGAAATTAAAAGCACTGTATGGATAGATTTATCAGATTAAGATTGTACTATAGGCAGTTTCTTGGGTTACGAATCAAGAATTCTCAAACCAAATGTAATGCATCTTTTAGATCAAATAATAAATATCGCTCCTGTAAATGTAATATTTGTAAAAGGTAATATTATTTCTGGTAGTTATAAAAATGAAAAGCAAGATCGTATTTTATATGAATTCCCGTTAAGTGTAGATCCGGGTGATATGATTGAAGAATATCCACCTTATATTCACTTTGTAGCTGTATATGTGAGAGAAATTTATGATTTAGTGATACAGTTGACTGATGAAAATGATAATTTATTAAATCTACCCGGTGAACGAGTAAGCATGTCGTTAGTATTGGCACAATGTAAATAAACTATAAACTGTAATTGAACTTTTATTTTGCTATAAATAGATAAAAATGCCTTTTGTATCTGAAAGTGATATTGTTTTTTTTTTGTTATAAAACATTACAAATTGACTAAAGAAAGCATTAAAAAGTTAAAATCTCAAGGATTTGAAATTGATGATGAAGGGAAGTTAAAACCAATACATTATTGAAATGAAAAATTAAAATGTTTTTATATAGATTCCATAATGAATTATTTAAACGTTAAAAAATCCCATGTTTGGATGAGATGTTAACATATAAACAATATCACAAGCATTATACACTTAATAATCTTGAGATGGATATTAGAATACCAATAAATCAATCGGATGTGTATACTGTTCCAGCGATAGTTTTCTGCTTGTTTCAGGAAAGCTGGTAGGTGAAAACGGGGAAAAAATCAACAACTAAAGAATTAGTTAATTTTGCACTTGCATTTTTATTCAATGAGATACAGTATAATATTAACGCACAAGAAGTAATCAGAACAAGAAACGTAGGCATTACAACTATTACGAAAAATGTTCTTTCAATTGCAAATTCTTTAACTTCATAATCTGAAATAGCTGGATGGGTTAAGGGTAACAATAAAATAGATGTGAATGATGATAGTAATTTTACTTTATGTATACCATTAACAGTGTTGTTGGGTTTTGCTGAAGGCTATAAAAAAATAATCGTAAACAATAGACAAGAATTAGTGTTGAGACGTCGTAGTGACTATTTGAACGGGATACATGCTACAATTTCAGATCGTAAATCTAAAGTAGAATTAACAGTAATCGTATGGGTTGTACCGTATTTAAAAACAGTGCCTGAATATCAATTGGCATTGGTTAAATTGAGAGACAAAAATAAAAATTGGAAACTTTATGAAAATTCAGCAGTTCCTCAAATTCTTTGATAAAATATACACCTTTTTATTACTAACCTTTTTTATTTTAACACCTTTTTATTGCTGAAAATAAAATTACTATGATCTTCAATGAATATATCAATATCATTGTCATGACATCTGTACAGACCTGTTATCTTAACATTAGTTTTGTTCGTTGTTCAATAAACAGGTGGAGGGTTTTTAAATTCCCAAATTGTTCATTAATAATCTGTTATCTTAGATTATTTTTTACGTACACAACCACTCCATCTGCTTTGTTAATTTTATTATCATTGTCAAAATTTTTGTCTATCTGTTAAATTAATAAATTTAATATTATCTATTAGTCATGCTTCTGAACATATTATAACATCTGGTTTATTCTCAAGAGCATTCATCATTGCTTTGAGCTTAATAATATTTTTCTTTATGCTTTTTACATTAACATGCAGGATCTATAGCTCTGACTTGAAAAAATTTGAATTTTCATTTATTTCAACCGTCTTGTTAAAAATTAATTCTTTACTAAGATTATAGTCTATAATTACCATAAATAGAATTCAATATAAAATCTTAACCGAAGCCAAAGATTAAACAACAGATCTAAACGGTGACTCTGGTTTCCTGGGTAATCTGTATCATTAATATATTGTTCCCATCTCACCTTGTAGCTTTTACAGTTATTTATGTCATCATATATGATGTAGTATGAATTAAAAACGTAGTTTTATTCAAAGAAACTGACATAAATAAATGTAAGACATTGTTTTAAACTCCAAAATCTTTTATTGAAAATAATTTTTTTTAAATTTATTTATATGCATCAGAACATATTTGGATGTGTTGATGTTTGTTTATAATTAGGATTGTTGGTCTATTCTGAATGATTATTTTTTATTGAATTATGAGGATGGTTTTAGGCATAAATTAATCCAGATAATTCAATTACTGTGTGAGCATTATGGCTTCAACTGATGAAAGCATATTGTATTTTAGTAATTTTGATTTTCTAATAAATCATATTCTGTTATAGAGACTTATCATTCCTATGAATAAAATTTAAAGAAACGACTGAATTTTGTTTTATTTTATTTATGAAAATTGAATTAACTCTTTTCAAGACAACATCAATTTAAAACAAAATGTTATAATTTCACAATTATCAAAGGCATGCAAGCAAGTGGTAATCTTTTTAGCAAGCAGTCTTATATGCTGTACATATAATTAAATGAAAAATTGCTAAGTTGCATTCTGTTTTCTTTATAATTCTTAAAAAAACTGAACTAAAAGCCATTATCCCAATTAGCTTATTACAAATGAATGGCAAATCCTAATTTTACAAAACTTGCAAATGAACTTACTAGTAACTTACACATAAAATGCTTACTAGTTGGCCACTCCCTTTTGATAAAATAAACTCGAATGTTTTTTCTTTTTATTTATTCAACTCAAAAAATTAAAATTACCAAAAAAATTAATTTTCATGTTTTTTTTTTTTTTTATAAAAGTTTTCTAATTTATGTACCCCATATGAATTTTAGCAATAAAATTACAACTGATAAAATTTGAAACATTTTCTCTATGAAGTTTTATTTTTAATTATTCCATCTTCTTTCT
Organism: Lycorma delicatula; assembly: GCF_047948215.1. Lineage (NCBI taxonomy): Eukaryota > Metazoa > Arthropoda > Insecta > Hemiptera > Fulgoridae > Lycorma > Lycorma delicatula. The sequence continues at coordinate 74,230,256 of NC_134466.1, read as the reverse complement.
AATGAAACCATTTTCATGATTTAATAGATAAGGATGCATTTTAGAAAAATATTTAAAAAGAATTGAAAATGTTTAAAAAAATAGAGATATTCTTGGAAACTTTATTGAAATTTTGAATGGGGGTTTTCCCCCTTCCTGTTTTAAGAGAACAGTTTTTTTTTTATTTACTTGCCAGAGATATATTTTATTAAATATTTTATTAAACGTTTAAATAATTTATATGTGAAAACTCTTTTGAATTAGTTGGGCTCCTACTCATTGTCATATTTCTATCAACAGTTAATATTTTTGGTACAGATATTTAAAGTTTATTTATTATATTCCAGTTATGTGAAAATGAAACATAAAATGTTAAATTATGAAGTGAAACAGGTATATGTTTAAAAAGGTCGGTCACGTTAATTATATTAAATGAAGTACATAGACAACAGTTTCATATCTGTTCACACAGAATGACAACATAGATGGCAATTTGACATTTGTTATGCAAATTAGGTTAGTATAGTTAACCGATACATAGTACGCATTCCAAAACAGTATTCCCACTGAATGTATCATACAACATAGCATATGAACTGAAAATGTAAGAACTATGTATGCACTTAGTTATATTAAAAAATAATTCTGCTAATTAAATCTCTTTGTATTGCAGGACTGATGGATGGATATACCTGGAAATGCACAGATTGTTCAGCTGAATTAAAAACACTTTCAGCATTAAAAGAACATCATCAAGTTTTGCATAATCAAGCTCCCAATTTTAAATGTTCACATTGTACTAAAGTATATACTAGATATCGTAGTTTTGCAAGACATATCAAACTTCACAGCAACCCAAAAAAATTTAGGTTTGTATGTATGTTATTATAGTAAAGCAAGTACTACCGAATACCTTTAAAGTGATTACATCTTCATAACAAAGTAGTTGTAATAAAAGAAAGGAAAACAAAAACATCAATCTTAATGTATAACAATTTTAACATCATAATTTCTGCCTTGGTAAATTACGATCTTTGTTGCCTGATAAACCAACAGTATTAATGAAAATTTTGAGAATGTAGCAGTAAAAATTATTACATAAATTAAAATTGAATTTTACTGCTTTGGTGTGATTCAATAAATTATCTATTAGCTTTATATTATATTTGTATACACATTTTAATATTCAGCACAAAAAAGTAATAAACTTACTTTCTTTTTTATGTTATTTATGTTATGTTTTATGAACCACTTAACACTTTGTCTGCGGACTACACTGCTGTGTTTTATTTGAAAATTACATCATGAGATAGAGTACACACTGTTTCCTGTCATGACCTTGGAAAACTTTCACACTAACATCTATTATACAGATGTTACAGAAAGTATCGACCAAACTTAAGAGACTGATTTAGGACATCAAAGTGAACAAAAATGTAAATCTATCTTCCCACCTACACTACCAGCCATAATTTTAACTGTTTTACTGATCTACTAATCCTTTTACAAAAATTAAGCTGTAATAATTTTTTTCTGTTTGGAATAGAGAGACTTCTTGTGTTTATACTGCAACTTTTTTTTGTTTTTACAGCTGTGAAGTTTGCGGTAAAAGTTTTTCACAAAAAACTGTATTGCAAAGTCATAGTACAGTACATAGCGAAGAAAGACCACATGTTTGTCCTCAGTGTGGTAAAGCATTTAAACAATTTAGCTCTCTTTATTTACATAGCAAGTGCCATTTACCAGAAGAAGTTAAACCAAAATTTCCTTGTACTGTTTGTCCTAAACAGTAAGTATACTTTCTTTTCTCATTTAATGTAGTTTTTATTTCTGGATGAGTTACCGATTTTCCACCTTGTATTTATGCTAATAGTTTATATAAATGTTATATTCCTAATTTTTCATGTAATTGTAAACATTGACAAAAACTTTATAGAAAGCAATTCTTGGGATATTCAATTTTTTCTCTGTAAGCATATTTATACTGGGTTGAAGAACGGACGAGTAGCTGAAAGAAACTTAGTTCGACTGTAAATGAAGTGATCGCCATCGATGAAGAATCAAAGCAAGTGGAGGTGGCTTAATACAGGGGGAAACAGACAAAAATTGTTTGAATGAATTTGAAGCGGGTAATATTTACGTTAATGTGTATTAATATTTTCAACACTTAACAATTTTGTTTTGCTGCTTGAAGTTTTAATTATAAATTACTTTTGTTTCTATAATATACAAGAATCATATTAAACTGGCAACAGTAATTTTTCAATAAAATTAATAAATAATGTAGCAACAAAATTATTTATAAAAGTTTTTTTCCGCTTACTAATTCACTTTTCCTTCCGTTTTAGTAATTTTTCAGAGATCTATATATCAGAGTACTTTGTGGAAATTAAATTTATAAAATATGTTTATGATTTTTAGTCATTGATATAATCATATTAGTCATTGAAATATAGTATGCCTGTTGAAGTAGATGTTCAGATCAGTTCAGTAGTTGACATTTAAGTGTCACATTCAGGCTGAAGATCATACAATTATGCGAGTGCAAAATCAGTAAGCCTTTATTGTATAGGCTCATTGCCAGATTATTGGAAAGCCCCTCGATGAAAGTTGCTTTGTTCAACTGTTATAAATTATACATAATTAAGTCTCACTAGAAAAGCAAATTCACTAATAATACAAGTTTAAATTTGTGGTGCATAAAAATAATATTCGTGGTGTTGAGACGTGTATCAATACAACAGCAAAAGTTAATAACTATTTATTTAAGTAAATAAATATAAAATAATATAATTTGACAGGTGTAGATTTTAATTAAGTAGTTTCAGCTAAATTAATTATCTTAATGAAGGAATATCTCATGAATTTCTTATCATTAACCTTTTTATTTAAGTGTAAGAGAAATCCCAGTGAACCAAAAATATTGTTTTAAATATACTTTGTTTAGCTTTTATTTAAGAGTGTTGTCGAGTAATTTTTCAATATGATTTTGTAGGTTTTCAACCAAACATACTCTTGAAACTCATATGAAAATTCATACAGGAGAACGGAATTTCATTTGTGACATTTGTGGGAAAAGTTTCATCGCCAAGGGTAGTCTAGATTATCATATTTTAGCTCATAATGATGCCAAACCTCATAATTGTGCCGTATGTGGTAAAGGGTAATTATATATAACATTAATTCTCATTTCTACTTAATAATGCATTCTTTAAAAAAATGCTTAATAAAACTATTGATTTACAAATTTGGAATTATCTTCCAAATTTTGAAACATTTCACTTAGTAATTTATTATATTTTTAGTAAATAGTTGAATTGAAGAAAAATTATGTAATTGTAAAAGTTATGATACTGATGAACAGGGGCAGAAATATTTAGCTACTGTTCAAAAATCGTTTGCAGTACGATCATAATGGAGATCATTTTATTATCGAACTGTAACCTTAGAATATCTGATTTCAGAATAACCAATGAAGGATGCTTTCTAGTGATATAGTTTATTATACACAGTAATTTTTAACATCACACAGAAAAGTGATTATTTCAGAACTGAATATTTTGGTGATTTTATAGGTAAACATTTGGTGATCTACAGAACATCTATAAATTTATTTATATTTATTACATGCAAGTAGATTATCAGTCATCTTAATAGATGATAAATATTTATTTTATATAAATTAATTTATTGTATTAAATAATTAATAAATATGTATAATTAATTTTATATTTATATTACTGTTTTTCTGGCAATCAAAAAGCATGAAAAAACAGAAAACTTGAAGAATCTAAACAGAATCTAACTTGAAGTTTAAATTTACAATTTTTGTTTAATAATTTTAAACTGTGAAATTTTTAGCAATTAAGCAGATTTTCTGATGATGAAGTTATAGATAAATGAAACTTGTAAAAAATTGTGATCATGTTCAACGAAGCAAGATCTAATTTTTATGTTCTGGGGAACTGGAAAGCCCTTTTATGTGATTTCATGCCATTTGAAACAATAAATTCACAAGCTTTCTCTAAAATACTTTATTAGCTCCCTTTTCCAATAAGAAATGCCTCTTCCAATGCCATTTTCTTTCGTGTTTCATTTTGCTTGCCCTTACATGGGCATTACAAAAATTTAAGCACCAAACTTTTAAGAAAGAAGTATTAGAGCATCCTTTGTACAGTCCTAATCTGGCTGTTTTGATATTTTGGTTCCCAAACTTAAAGAATTTTTAATCTGTTATCATTTTGGAAGTATAATGGGCCTAAAAATCCAATTCTAATGATCAAATGAAAGAACTAATAATGTAATTTATTAAATGTTTAAATGTAAACACTTACTATGAAGAAAAACAAAGAAAGCATTTTTTTTTTTTGTAAGCACAACATATTTTTAAATTATTGCTTGTTTTATTTAGACCAATTTTTTAAGTAATCCTCACAACTATTTATTTTACCACTCTACTGAAGTCTGACATAGTTATCTTCTGTGCATTTTATCTGGAAAGTTTAGGTTTAAATTGTAGTCATAATTGACCCTTTTTACACTATAAAATTCATGATATCCTCTTCATAAAACAAAAAACTAAAGTTATTATACAATTACAGTCGGTTCATTTATTTATATGTATATATATATATATCCAATAGTGATCCAAGAATAAATTAATAATTTTTCTTCATATTCTTCTTGTTTGTAGGGTGTCGTAAAATTTTATTACTGATCTCAAATTTCAGCTATTTATAAGAAGAAAAAAAACAATCTTAATGGGCAATTAAAGCTATAACTTGTATTATAAGGAATCACCAGTATTGATAAAAGATTTTTGGAATTCTTTTAAATTCTCTTGCAGGTAGTTCTCATTTGTTTATGGCAATTTTTACATGGTTTTCTTATTTGTTTTTCAGTTTTAAAACTGTGCGCTTATTATCAAAGCATGCAACACTTCACACTGGTATTAAGCCTCATCAGTGCGATGTATGTGGTAAACAGTTCCGTGAACGCAGTGCATTGAAAGAACATAATCGCATTCACACAGGTGCAATGCCTTATTCATGTGAATACTGTGGGAAATTATTCCGTTTTAAAGGAATTTTAACGGTTAGTAATTTATTCATTTCATAAAAATATCTATATATAATAAGTAAGTCATTATAAAAAATTAGTTATTTTTTTAGAAAGAACTGAAGTTATCGCAGAGCTATTTTATTTAACAACCAGCGGGGTACCCATTGGTTGGTGTAATATTATAGTTGTAATTACTCCAACTATAATATTGGTCAGAAGAGAAATTAATCATAATAGTAGTGGTCCTTTCCATTCTCAATTATTTATAACTTGTATAATGTATTTTCTTTGAATCGAATTCCTTACAGTTCAGTTTGGATGTTTCCTTTTGTACCTACTGAATTTTATCTACAGAGTTTAGGGGTAGTTGTTAGGAGAGAACTATTTCTTCAATTCTTTGTTGTGTCGTACTTTAGGAACTTAAATTTTACTTTTCTCGTTCAGAAAAAAAATAAAGATATTCAATGATTTAAATAAAATTATACCAGTTACTGATCGATAAACTTTTATTAAGAGAAGCAAATAACGACTCTGTTAAGTATTGTCTTAAAAGCAGGCTGAACAAACATTTACTTATAAGAAGTTACTAATGGTCACAAGTATTTGCACGTAGTGTACTTACAGCATTTCTTTTATTTAATTTTAAGTAATTACTGATTGCATGTGCATTATTTCAATGAAAAGGAGTACTCTGATAAAACAACAGCTGTACATTTAAAAAAATATATTAATACATGTATGCTATTGGCTGCAGGTTATGAGAGGTTGGCCACTAAGCCACCTGAGGTTAGAGAGGTGGTGGTGCGGTAGACTGTTCCCAGCCCCTCTTCCAGTTCTGCAGTTGGGCTCAGCATAAACGGTACACTGAGGTCTTAAAAGAAAAGCAGGAGGCTAGTTTGTCTCAGAAACAGCCTGAGGTTTGTTGGTTAACTTAAAAGAGGGGATAGCTACTGAGACTACAAAAGAGATGAAGCCTACAGAAAAGAAAAGTTTCAGATCATCCTTAAACAAAAGAGGTCGAGTCTGAAAATTCAAATTATGAAAGAAACAAAATATAAAAAGAAACCTTAGTCATCATTGCTGATGACAAAGAGACCATGTAGGTCATCTCAGACTTGCTCAGGCGCCCGAGGATTATTGTATATGATATAGATCAACAATTATCTCAGAAAGAGTTAATGACTTATCCAAGAGCAAAACACTCAGATGACTGAGGATGCCTTCAAGTCCGAATGTCAAAACTGGGATCAGGTAGATGCAAGGCTGAGCACTACCGTGGAATTTTTGAGGTTAGCCCGACTCTTTTGCACAGTTCATCAAGGGCAGATTGTTTGTGGATTTTTCTTTGTGTAAAGTCAAGGAGTTTTTAGATGTCTTGCAGTTGCTAGATATGGTCAAAAAACTAGTTCTGTAATCATCCTGCAGTCTATGCTCATTGTGATGATGAGGGTCCAAAGTGTGATGAGTGACAAGAAGTCAGAAAGGTCCAACTTGTGCTAATTGCAAGTGTGTTTGGAAGGAGTCCAAGCACTCTGTTCATAGCAAGGAATGTGGTTTTTATGTACTTGAATTTTTTAGCGTTAAATGATTAAATTTGGATAGTTAAATGCACAGGATGCTTACATTGTTCAGATTGAGCTTGGTGAAGTCATTCTTCATAGAGGGTTGGATGTTGTTTTATTTCAGCATCCATACATTGTGTTCGGAGCACTTGGAAGTGATTATATTGTGGTTCTAATAGCATGTCTGCTGTTGTGTGTAGAAGGGAAATAGATTGTGTCTTCATTTGACAGCTCTCTAAATCATGTTGTTGACCATGTAGATGTTCAGAACTTCCATCTATATGTTGCAAGTTCATACTTTCAGTGTAGAGACCCTGCTGATCGTCATCTTGAGATCTGGGATAAAAATCTACGATTCTCCAGTACCAGTCCAATCATTATTAGTGAGGATGTGAATGCTAAGTCACAACTGTGCCATAGCGGTTTCACCAATGATGGCAGTGAATTAATAGAGGCCATTTTTAGCCCAATAAGGTCTGCAGGTATTCAGTGTACCTTGTGAGTTGTCCACGTATGCAGGTAATGTAAATGGGTGTCAGTTGTTTCGTAGAATGAACATCGATATTACCATTGGTCGGTTTATTTATGCCAATGTCTGTAACTAGAAGATGGTGGATGATTGTTCAAGTGATCATCGATTGATTATTTATTAGATTGTTAGCAGTTTGAATGAGTGCTACTGATGTATCGTTCCAGTTCAGCGGGGTCATTTCTTGTACAGGCAAGCAGACTAGAGGAAATTTATTGACTTTCTTTCAGCCAGACTTCGAATTTTGGATCAGGATCTAGAGTCTTTGGAATTGGGGGACCTGACAGAGAGTTTGTCGGCAGCTTTCATCGATGCTGCTGACTGCTCGATTCCCTGCAGGTCAAGAGAGGCTTGCTCCATTGTGGTCCAGGGAATTATCAGCCTTGAAACAGGCTTTATGTCGCTTAAGAAGAGCATCTTGATGTGAGGGTGATCTTGTGCAGCAGGCAGTCCTTGTTGCAGAATATCAGGACCGCAGATCTCACTACTTTCACAAGGTTCATACACTGAAGAGGGATTCCTGGCGTTCCTTTGTGCATGAGCAAGGGAACAAGGATCCCTGGGGAGTGTATATGGGGTTATGGGGCGTAAACAAAGAAAGGACATTCTTCTGTCTACTCTCGATCAGACTTGGTGTGATTTCAGATACGTTTGGAATCTTGCACAAATTACTAGACAATTTACTGACATCAAAGCTGTGGAGGACACATACCATCTGCAGGTGCAGCTGAGGTTGCTCATTTTCATTGTCTTTGGAGATGATTGAGGCCTAAGTGTGTCATCTGTACTTTAGGTAGGGGTAAGGCCCTGGGCTTTGATAGAATAACGACAAACCTTGTTCACTCGGTAGGGATAAGCATGAGAATTATCACGCGTATTTTCAATAAATTGTTGTTTGGTGGATGCTTCCCGGTTTGTTGGAAGAAGGATCATTAAGTTATTGTTTAAAGGTGGTGAAAAGGATCCCACTGTTAGTTGTCATATAGACCCTTGACATTACTACCAGTTTTTGGTAAGGTCTTTGAAAAGGTTCTGTCCCTTTGCACAAATGAGAGGTTAACCTTGCGTTGCTTATTGATGAAGAACCACTACAGGTTTCGTCCCAGAACCAGTGAGATGGAATATGTCCTGGGAATTTTCCTACAACATTTCAGAGGCTTTTAACAGTTTGTGGTGACCCTTGGCCATTTATCAACTGCAAAAAAAAGTGCACTGTGAGTGAATTGCAGGTAATGCAAAGTTACTTCAGTGATTGGGATGTGCTGCTCCGTGTGGGCAACCATGAAATAGGCAGAACGCTGTCCAAGGGGTGTCCCCAGAATAGCGTGTAGGGTCCTTTTTTGTGGGTAGTGGAGTTTGATTCTCTTCTGCTGTCGCATTGTGGCTTATGCTGATGATGGGCTCCTGCTGGTCAAAAGATGCTCATGGAGAGAGGTTGAGTTCCGAGCTGCTCAGGCTTGCAGGATACTTGAGCTGTGGAGTCATCAACATAAGATGACTTTCAGCCTGGAGAAGACCACTGTGATTCTTCTCAAAGGCTGTTTGGCAGTGAGGGGGCATGTTCGTGTTTCGATGGCAAACCACCACATAAAATACATTCAGGCTCAAAAGTGCTTCAGGGTGTTTCTTGATGAGAAAATGCAATTCAAGAGACACCTTCAATATGTCATGGAGAAGGCCTGTAGTGCCTTCTTTGGTATTTGACATATGGTCAAACCTGATTGGAGTCTTAATTTTAAGACCATGAGTATCCTGTGTAAGGCCATGTGTGAGGCAATTATGCTATATGTGGCACCTGTTGGGCAGACAGACTAAAGTTTAAATGCTATCGGGACATATTGTTGAGGGCTCAACGCCTTATACTTTTAACAGTAGTGGGTGGCTATCATATGATTTCACGGGAGGTGATCTTGGTGATTGCATCAGAGCGGTGACAACATTATGTCACCAAGAAGTTAGGTGAATTAACTTCTGACAAAGTTCATGAAATTGAACAACATGGTAATGCTTTGTGACAGGCCAGATGGAATGAGGCAGAGGGCAGACGTTATACGCATGGATTCTTTCCTGATGACAGTTTACCTCTTGGATACACCCAAATAAGTATGTGGCGCAATATCTATTTGGGCATGGCGCTTTCCAGAACATGCTGTAGAGGCTCGGCCCGGTAGACTCAGGAATGTGTATGCAATGCAGACAGTTGGACGATCTACATTATGTTCTGTATGTTTGTTCAAAGTATGAGTTGATATGCACGAAAACTATCTGTCAGCTCGATATTATCGGGTTGGCACTGGATCTCCGTATCAGTAGGCGAAACCAGGCCGAATAATTAATAGTTGAGAATTTCATACAATATTTGGCAAAAGAAAGAATTGCCAATGGCATTTAGGGTGCCGGCTGGGCTCCTGCTTTCTTCTTTTGTTTGTTTTGCAATTGCTAAGTTTTTGTTGTTGGTGTTTTATTGTAATTGCGTGTTGAACTCACTTCTTATACTGTTGGGTAGGTAATGGATTTCAGTTCCTTTGCTTATTTTGTTTACTCAGTCTTACTCTGTGGTATGTGTCCAAATGCGAATTATTAGACTATGCTCATCATGTGATATATGAATGCACTAGGTATGACTTAATCTGCACGAAAACTATTTGTCAGGTTGATGTTATCAGGTTGACATTTGATCTCCATGTTAATAGCAAAAGCCGAGCCAAATGGGTTATCATAGAAAGTTTTATTACATATTTGGCATAAGAAAGGATCGCTGAAGGGATCTGATGTTCTGCTTAGACTTTCCTTCTTTGTGTTTATGTTTGGTTTTGTTGTTATTTTGTTTTATGGTGTGCTAAACTGTTGCTGTTTTTGTTTCTGTTTGGTTATAGATTTGTTTGTTTTTCATTAGTTATGTTTTATGTTACTGTTATGTTACATTATTTATTGTTATCTTTTGTTTGTGTTTTTGTGTTGGTTTTATGATTCATTGTGTGAAACTCATTTTTACCTTTCGAGTAGGTAGAGTTCAGTTCCTTCTATCTTAGAAAGTCATTCATTCTTGTTTGAGACTTGGCTAGATGTCTTTTGTTTGTAGTCTATGTTAGCAGTACACCGACAGGAATGTCGCTTGTGGCACCTGCATCGGTGGCATCGTGGCTGAGGCTTGACTGAAAGATGTCATTGCTGAGGTACTGAAGATGACCTTCGGTAAAGCTCATTAGGACTAGGTACGGAGGGGGAGAGTGTGGCAACCAAAACCGTCAGGTGGATGTCTTTCTCTTTGGAGTCAGGTTGTATCCTATGGTTCCAATCCTAGTAAAGGCAGTTCTTTTATACAGATTTGAATATTATATCACGAGTACCAGTGATCTTTGGTGGTGGGTTTCAATCAATCGCACATGTCAGGTACAGTTGACCTGAGAATGTATAAGACTACTCCTCATTTAGATTCATACATATCATCCACCAAAGTAATACCTTGTGGTAGTTCTGGAGGCTAAACAGAAAAAGAAATGTATCCTATCAATTTGATAGCAAAGATGAACTGAAATGATGGAAATTTCTACCGAGGCATTTATATTGGTAGCATCCTGATGGAGGCCAAACTGATTACTGTAATATGTAATTAGAATTAGAGGGCCAATGAGACGACCTCCAGTAAAGCCTAGCCTCATTCTACCCTCCACCAGTTGATATGATTACAAATGTGGCAGACAAAAATCATTGATAGTAAACAGCGGTTGATGAAAATGAAGTATTTTATTTTAAGGTGCACAGCTCAAGATGTTGTATTTGTTTTATTTATTATTTGTGTTAATAAATTATTTAATTAGTATCATTAAGTATGTTTTTTACTATTTTTGAATCTTTTTCAATAACAATTTTGTTATTTTTTTATTCAATTTTAATTTACTCCTTTGTTATTAATCCACACTTAATATTATTTATCGCTCATACTTTGCCCATATAAAAGCTAGTAGCTCTGTTTCAGTGCATCAGTACTAAGTGATTGAAGGCTCTGGTGTTTATTTTAACGTGTTCAATTATGTCAAAAAAAAGAAGAAAAAAGTAGTTTATTGTAAGGCTAATGCCTCCCAAAACTTTACAGGATCAGGATGCCTGTCTGTGATCCTGAACCGACAAAAATCTCTGCCAATTGGTTCTTGTGTTATTTATGGGTCAGTAGTTTGTACAAAAAAAAAATTTGTTATAAACAAATAAAAAATCATGTAAAACATTTACATTTTATAATCTTATTAGCATTAAATTAACCGCACAATAGCATTTTCCTCAAGTCAGTATCTTGAGATTTTGCCTAATTAAGGTCATATTTTTCTTAGATACATTTGTTAACAATTAAAAAATAACAATATTTGCAAAACAAGAATTTTAGCAAAATCACGCTCCTACCCATAAAAATGTTGTTGTCGTCTGCTATGTTGTGACATCACAGGTGAGTGGAAGAATTAAATAAATTAATATTTAATGTAAAAAAGTTATCTGTGTAGCTGGGTCTTGAACCCAGTTGACCCGGTACCTGGTGCATTAAGCCTGGTGGCTACACTAGTCTGCCGACTGTACAAGCAAAATTTGTGAAATTACATTAGTTTAGTTAATGTTGACTGTCGGCACTAGTACTGCCACACCCTCGTGAATTAAATACGGTATGGGCACAAGCTTTAGTTAGAATCATTAAATTAAATGAACAAAAAAATATTATATATAAGTAAAATGATAAATATTTTAAATTAAGCTATGCATCAGAGACAATTGTGTTGTCAGCTTTTTTTTTTGAGTTATTATTTATATGTTCTGATTTTGAATACTATTTTTTTTTTAAATTTCATCATATAATTATTTTTTAATAATTATCTTATTGTACCTTAGTATTATATACTTGTTAGGTTTTGTGACATTAAATTACTAAGTGTTGCTTAGCGTTGTATAGTTTGTTGTGAATTTATTTGTAATGTACCGATGTTATGTTCATAGATTGGATTACTGTACATAATAATACAGAGCCAGAATAATAGTACTCTAATATTCAAGAAAATTGTTAGAATATTTAAGATAAAAGTGATACATTTTCTGCATTTCATATCCTTAACTCTTTGGTGATGTTGTTTCCCTGCAATATTTTTTGTTTTGTCAAGGTTTGTGTTTTCACCCTTTTTTTATTTACCGTAAATTGTTTTTTCCATGGAGGAAGCATTTTTTGTAGGCTATTAGTATTTTAAATAAAGGTATAGCTAAAAATGTTAAAATTAACTTTTTAAAATAATAAAACCGACTTCAAAGCATGTAAAAAGTTAATAAAAGATAATCCTATCTTTCTTTTAAATCTTAATTTTTTAAAGCAAGGGTTTAAATGTTATTGGTAGTAGATTTTATTTATATTATGTTCAATATTTTTTTTTTGTCTTCAGTCATTTGACTGGTTTGATGCAGCTCTCCAAGATTCCCTATCTAGTGCTAGTCGTTTGATTTCACTATGGGCGCATAGTGAATCCTACATCCTACATCCCTAACAATTTGTTTTACATATATGGAAGTTTCACTTCCATATAAAGCGACACTCCAAACATATACTTTCAAAAATCTTTTCCTGACATTTAAATTAATTTTTGATGTAAACAAATTATATTTCTTACTGAAGGCTCGTTCCGCTTGTGCTATTCGGCATTTTATATCGCTCCTGCTTAGTCCAGCTTTAGTAATTCTACTTCCCAAATAACAAAATTCTTCTACCTCCATAATCTTTTCTCCTCCTATTTTCACATTCAGCGGTCCATCTTTGTTATTGCTACTACATTTCATTACTTTCGTTTTGTTCTTGTTTATTTTCATGTGGTTGTTCTTGTGTAGGAGTTCATACATGCCATTCATTGTTTCTTCTGAATCCTTTTTACTCTCGGCTAGATTTACTAAATCATCAGCAAATCGTAGCATCTTTATCTTTTCACCTTGCACTGTTACTCCGAATCTAAATTGTTCTTTAATATCATTAACTGCTAGTTCCATGTAAAGATTAAAAAGTAACGGGGATAGGGAACATCCTTGTTGGACTCCCTTTCTTATTACGGCTTCTTTCTTATGTTCTTCGATTATTACTGTTGCTGTTTGGTTCCGGTACATGTTAGGATGTTAGCAATTGTTCTTCTATCTTTGTATTTGAACCCTAATTTTTTTTAAATGCTGAACATTTTATTCCAGTCTACGTTATCGAATGCCTTTTCTAGGTATATAAACTCAAGTATGTTGGTTTGTTTTTCTTTAATCTTTCTTCTACTATTAATCTGCGGCCTTGTCCCTATACTTTTCCTGAAACCAAATTGGTCTTCTCCTAACACTTCTTCCACTCTCCTCTCAATTCTTCTGTATAGAATTCTAGTTAAGATTTTTGTTGCATGACTAGTTAAACTAATTGTTCTGTATTCTTCACATTTATCTGCCACTGCTTTCTTTGTTATCATGACTATAACACTTTTTTTGAAGTCTGACAGAACTTCTCCTTTTTCATAAATATTACACACCAGTTTGTATAATCTATCAATCGCTTCCTCACCTGCACTGCGCGGTAATTCTACAGGTATTCCGTCTATTCCAGGAGCCTTTCTGCCATTTAAATCTTTTAATGCTCTCTTAAATTCAGATCTCAATATTGTTTCTCCCATTTCATCCTCCTCAACTTACTCTTCTTCCTCTATAACACCATTTTCTAATTTATTTCCTCCGTATAACTCTTCAGTATATTCCACCCATCTTTCAACTTTACCTTTCGTGTTACATATTGGTGTACCATCTTTGTTTAACACATTATTAGATTTTAAAATATGTACCCCAAAATTTTCCTTAACTTTCCTGTATGCTCCGTCTATTATACCAATGTTCATTTCTCTTTCCACTTCTGAACACTTATCACTCTTCTTTCGCTAGTTTGCACTTCCTGTTTATAGCATTTCTTAATTGTCGGTAGTTCCTTTTACTTTCTTCATCACTAGCATTCTTATATTTTCTACGTTCATCCATCAGCTGCAATATATCGTCTGAAACCCAAGGTTTTCTACCAGTTCTCTTTGTTCCGCCTAAGTTTGCTTCTGCTCATTTAAGAATTTCCTTTTTAACATTCTCCCATTCTTCTTCTACATTTTCTACCTTATCTTTTTTACTCAGACCTCTTGCGATGTCCTCCTCAAAAATCGTCCTCCTCAAAAATCTTCTTTACCTCCTCTTCCTCAAGCTTCTTTAAATTCCACCGATTCATCTGACATCTTTTCTTCAGGTTTTTAAATCTCAATTTACATTTCATTATCACCAAATTATGGTCGCTATCAATGTCTGCTCCAGGGTAAGTTTTGCAGTCAACGAGTTGATTCCTAAATCTTTGCTTAACCATGATATAATCTATCTGATACCTTGCAGTATCGCCTGGCTTTTTCCAAGTGTATATTCTTCTATTATGATTTTTAAATTGGGTGTTGGCAATTACTAAATTATACTTCGTGCAAAATTCTATAAGTCGGTCCCCTCTTTCATTCCTTTTGCCCAGCCCGTATTCACCCACTATATTTCCTTCCTTGCCTTTTCCAATGCTTGCATTCCAATCTCCAACTATTATTAAATTTTCATCTCCTTTTACGTGTTTAATTGCTTCATCAATGTCTTCGTATACACACTCTACCTCATCATCATCATGGGCGCTTGTAGGCATATAGACGTTAACAATCGTTGTCGGTTTAGGTTTTGATTTTATCCTTATTTCAATGATTCTATCGCTATGCGTTTTGAAATACTCTACTCTCTTCCCTATCTTCTTGTTCATTATGAAACCTACTCCTGCCTGCCCATTATTTGAAGCTGAGTTAATTAGTCTAAAATCACCTGACCAAAAGTCGCCTTCCTCTTCCCACCGAACCTCACTAATTCCTACTATATCCACATTTATTCTATCCATTTTCCTTTTTAAATTTTCTAGCCTACCAACCTTTTTTAAGCTTCTAACATTCCACGCTCCGACTCGTAGAATGTTATTTTTTAGTTTTCTGGTGACCCCTTCCTTAGTAGTCCCCACCCGGAGATCCGAACGGGGGACTAGTTTACCTCCGGAATATTTTACCAAGGAAGGCGCCTCCATCATTGCTATATGAAAATGCAAAGAGCCACATTTTCTTGGAAAAAAAGCAGCTGTAGTTTTCCATTGCTTTCAGCTGCGCAGTACTCAGAGGACTGAGTGATGTTGATATGGCCGTTTAAGTCGTCCTGACCCATGTCCCTAACAACTACTGAAAGAGCTGCTGCCCTCTTTCAGGAATCATTCCTTAGTCTGGCTCTCAACAGATACCTCTCCGATATGGTTGCAGCTTCGGTCCAGCTACTCTGTATCACTGAGTACTCAAGCCCCCTCACCAACGGCAAGGTCTCATGATTCATAGAGGAGGATTATTAATATATTATTATTATATGTTATTTATGTATATATTTTTAATATTTTAAAAAGATATTTATAACGTGAAAATTGCTAAGTAACCAAAGAACAATAACCTTACATTACATTTTTTTTTTTTGTCTTCAGTCATTTGACTGGTTTGATGCAGCTCTCCAAGATTCCCTATCTAGTGCTAGTCGTTTCATTTCAGTATACCCTCTACATCCTACATCCCTAACAATTTGTTTTACATATTCCAAACGTGGCCTGCCTACACAATTTTTCCCTTCTACCTGTCCTTCCAAAATTAAAGCGACTATTCCAGGATGCCTTAGTATGTGGCCTATAAGTCTGTCTCTTCTTTTAACTATATTTTTCCAAATGCTTCTTTCTTCATCTATTTGCCGCAATACCTCCTCATTTCTCACTTTATCCACCCATCTGATTTTTAACATTCTCCTATAGCACCACATTTCAAAAGCTTCTAACCTTTTCTTCTCAGATACTCCGATTGTCCAAGTTTCACTTCCATATAAAGCGACACTCCAAACATACACTTTCAAAAATCTTTTCCTGACATTTAAATTAATTTTTGATGTAAACAACTTATATTTCTTACTGAAGGCTCGTTTAGCTTGTGCTATTCGGCATTTTATATCGCTCCTGCTTCGTCCATCTTTAGTAATTCTACTTCCCAAAAAACAAAATTCTTCTACCTCCATAATCTTTTCTCCTCCCATTTTCACATTCAGTGGTCCATCTTTGTTATTTCTACTACATTTCATTACTTTTGTTTTGTTCTTGTTTATTTTCATGCGATAGTTCTTGCGTAGGACTTCATCTATGCCGTTCATTGTTTCTTCTAAATCCTTTTTATTCTCGGCTAGAATTACTATATCATCAGCAAATCGTAGCATCTTTATCTTTTCACCTTGTACTGTTACTCCGAATCTAAATTGTTCTTTAACATCATTAACTGCTAGTTCCATGTAAAGATTAAAAAGTAACGGAGATAGAGAACATCCTTGTCGGACTCCCTTTCTTATTATGGCTTCTTTCTTATGTTCTTCAATTGCTACTGTTGCTGTTTGGTTCCTGTACATGTTAGCAATTGTTCTTCTATCTCTGTATTTGAACCCTAATTTTTTTTAAATGCTGAACATTTTATTCCAGTCTACGTTATCGAATGCCTTTTCTAGGTCTATAAACGCCAAGTATGTTGGTTTGTTTTTCTTTAATCTTCCTTCTACTATTAATCTGAGGCCTAAAATTGCTTCCCTTGTCCCTATACTTTTCCTGAAACCAAATTGGTCTTCTCCTAACACTTCCTCCACTCTCCTCTCAATTCTTCTGTATAGAATTCTAGTTAAGATTTTTGATGCATGACTAGTTAAACTAATTGTTCTGTATTCTTCACATTTATCTGCCCCTGATTTCTTTGGTATCATTACTATAACACTTTTTTTGAAGTCTGACGGAAATTCCCCTTTTTCATAAATATTACACACCAGTTTGTATAATCTATCAATCGCCTCCTCCCCTGCACTGCGCAGTAATTCTACAGGTATTCCGTCTATTCCAGGAGCCTTTCTGCAATTTAAATCTTTTAATGCTCTCTTAAATTCAGATCTCAGTATTGTTTCTCCCATTTCATCGTCCTCAACTTCCTCTTCTTCCTCTATAAAACCATTTTCTAATTCATTTCCTCCGTATAACTCTTCAATATATTCCACCCATCTATCGACTTTACCTTTCGTATTATATATAGGTGTACCATCTTTGTTTAACACATTATTAGATTTTAATTTATGTACCCCAAAATTTTCCTTAACTTTCCTGTATGCTCCGTCTATTTTACCAATGTTCATTTCTCTTTCCACTTCTGAACACTTTTCTTTAATCCACTCTTCTTTCGCCACATTACATAGACAACTTAAAAAATGGGTGTGGTCAAGTGTAGCTACAGCATTGAAATAAACGAAAAATTCCTTGTTTGGATTAATTTACGTGGTACTACTGTATATATATATATATATATATATATATATATATATGTATATGTATATGTATACATATATATATATAATTAAACAAAGTTTGACTTTTTCTGTTCCCAAGATAATAAGACATTCCTTTTACCTATATGAGAATTATTATAGCTGAAATTATCTATCAAAATTTAACTAGAATGTCATCTAAAGGAAATGTTGATAATATTAAGACAATGAAGATGCTTACCTTATCCGATTTACCACTTTATAATAGTGAGGTGGAGTTTTGATATCTCTTACTTAAAAATACTAGAAAATTCTTTAATTCTTTTCTTTTACTGTAATTGAATTGGAGTCAGATTGTATAGTTTTGATTTTTTAAATACATTTTTTTTAATAATTAAATATGTTATTTTTCTAGGTTCATAGACGACAACATACCGGGGAACGTCCTTACAGCTGTAGCGATTGTAGACGTGAATTTACTAACTGGGCAAATTATAATAAACATATGAAACGTCGACATCGTAATGTAGAAAATAACTCATCATCGCCTCGTGTAATGATAGATCGAGGTATACAGTCTTCATCCCAAAATACCCTGTCACAGTCACAATCGACAACAGAACCATTGCATCAACCAGAACCGCAGCACCTGATTGCAATAACACAATCAGATCCTCAAGACCAATTACCACCGCAGATTTCTGTACAACAATTAACACCTGTAACAGGAATTCAATTACACATGCAGTCACCAGCAATTTTTAATGACAATAATACTACCAATAGCAGTGATAGTAATAGTTATAAAATATTACCGGATGACAATACTAGCGGTTCCTTAAATGGTGATTTATATCGTGTGTCACATTATTTACCACCAAATGCTACATTAACTAGTATGAGCTATTATATTCCACCGATACACCAACCTGCAATTCATTCAAGAAATCAATGAACTAATTTTATTGTAAAACTGCATAGATTTTAATTTTATGATTTTAGCAGAAATTTTTAATTTATGCTAAAATCCTGATTATCTAGGATAGACAGAACTCATTTCCCTTAATAGTGTTTCTACTGAATGGAGACATTTCTACAAAATATATTAAATTTTACTAATGGAATACATTTTTTCCAACAGAAAGGAGAGAGTATACTAATTTGTTGTTTTAATATAATCTCTCCCAATCTTTGGTGTGGCTGTGATACACGCACGTAAAGCATTTAAAGTATAAGTGGCATTAATTACTTATATTACTTTCTCTAATGATTTTTATTATATAGTTTTTCTTGTAAACAAAGTAAAGATGAGATTTTGCTTGAAGTGCTGAATATTGCTTCCATTTCAGTGAACTTAGCATGCTGATGTACAACATGATTCGATTCAATGAAGAATACATCACAAGACTGCTTCAACCATTGCTCTTTCTCTACTAAACCTGGTGTGAGGTGTTAAATATTTTTGAGAGTGGCTATGTTAGTGGTCATCTACATTTGTTAAGGCATTTAACATACAAATACTGGGCTGAAAGCGATCAAAATAAAATAATCCACATCATCCATAGCATACATAATATGAAACAGCTGCTCATTTTTATGTTAAACACTATTTTTTGTAAGTACTGCCAAATATGATATTAGAAACTCACCTTTCATGTACATATTGATTATGGTTTTTTTAATATATGACCAATTATAGAAAAATTTTAAGGGAAATTGTTAGGTTAGCAGAGATAAAAGTTAACATATTTAATGGGTTGAATTAATGTTATTTAAAACAGTTAAATTTAAAACTGTTATTCCTTTTTTGTTATGAAACAGCAGAAATTGAAAAAAATATATTTCTCTTATAGCGGTAGCAACTGTTATAAGTCTATCTAGATTGTTGGGTATAGCATTTAAGCTATACCCAACATTGTTTAAATTTGATGATATATGTATAAGGTGTATTGAAAAAGTAATGAGAATTTTGAAATTTCACGAGTGTATTAATCAGATTCTCGGGATTTTTTTTGTTGTTGTATTGGTAAACATGTATGAAAAGTATCTGTACATTTTTAGCCATATTGGATGTTTAGTCTGTTGTCAGCTATCAAAAGGATAACACGTGTTTTGGTACGATCGGCAATATTTTATTTGTATAAATAATGGATCAAAAAATTGTTTAAATTTCGCTATAAGAATGGAATAAAGTGTGTAGCAATGTTTTAAAAATGTTAAATATTGCTTTTGGTGAGTCTGCTATGGGTAAAGCAAGGGTTTACAAGTGGTATAAGCATTTCCAAGAAGGTGATGAAGATGTTGAAGATGACGAGCACCCCGGACGTCCCAGCACATCAACAACCAATGAAAACGTGAAAAAAGCGAAAGGAATCATTATGAATGATCGCTGAATCACAATCAGAGAAGTCGCTGATGATATTGGGATATCAGTTGGCTCATGCATGAAATTTTTTCGAATATTTTGGGTATGAAATGTGTGACAGTAAAATTTGTTCCAAAATTGTGAATTTTGAACAAAAACAGCGGCAAATGGTAGTTGCTCAGGAGTCACTAAATGAAGTAAACAACGTTGCAGAACTAGTGAAACATGTCATAACAGATGATGAAACATGGGTTTATGGATATGATATCGAAACTAAGGCCCAGTCGTCCCAGTGGAGGCACTCTGGATCACAAAGACCGATAAAAGCTTGACAAGTACGGTTTAATGTGAAGGTTATGCTCACCGTGTTCTATTTTAATGGCATAGTGCATCGTGAGTTCTTTCCACAAGATCAAACGATCAAGTAGTAGTATTACCTATAAGTACAATGTCGTTTGCGTGAAGCAATCCACAAGATAAAACGCCCAAATTTGTGGTGAAACAATTCATGGCTTATGCACCACGATAATGCACCTGCTCGCAGTTCATTGCTGTTCGCCAGTTTTTAGCCAAAAACGACACTGTAATTATACCCCAACCACCATATTCGCCAGTCATGGCCCAGTATGACCTATTTTCAAAAATAAAGAGAACCTTAAAGGATCGTCGTTTTACAAGTATAGTTGAGATGAAAAACAAATAGCTGAAAGAGCTAAACACTATTCCAAAGATCGCGTTCCAGAAGTGTTTCAGGGATCGGAGAAAGCGCTAGCACAAGTGTATAATATCTAATAGGGACTATTTTGAAGGGAATAACATTAATGTAGAGGAATAAATAAAATTCTTTCAAAAAAACAAATTCTCATTACTTTTTGAACACACCTCGTATGTATGGGAATTGGTTCATTAAATATGACTTCAGCCATCTGTATTTTATTATCCTAACTTCATTCCCTTTTTATTTCTATGGTTTTTCTTGAGATATTCCAGGTGCTGTAGAATTAAGAGATTTTAAGGTGACTGAGTCTACTAAACTGTTAAGGACTGTATAACAATATTACTAACTTTTTCTTAGATGTTATTGAAAAAGATAATGTAATTACTTTGTTTATATCCTTTGGAGTAACTTTTATATTTTTGGAGTATGCTATTTGTCTGTTTATATTTATCTAGTCTAATTGTAAAAGTATTTTTTTTTTTACATTTAAGGATAATAAATAACTTACTCCAAAGACATCTTACATTTACTTTCGCCTCAGTTAGCCTTTTACATGATTGTTTTTATAGTTAGCTTTTATGAAGAATATAATTTTTAAACATATTAGAGTATATGCATAATTTTTAATTTTAGAAAGTACTTATACAAAAGTTATTTGACATTTTATCTTTTCTTTTTGTTTTTAATTTGAAAACATATCGTTTAATTTGGTGTACACTCCCAAAGTTCTTTCTATGAAGTCAAGTAATTATTGACATCATCTTCTTCACTTCCAAAATTACTGTCATTTAAAAGATTTTTAGTTTAAGGAACAAATAAAAATTAATGGGATTTAAAAATTGAGTATGATTTTCCCTTTTTTCTTTCAATTAAAAAAATTTTTAGTACCGTTTATAGGCAACATTAAAAGAAAAGTGACTGATGGTACTATTATTTTTCATTTTAATAAATAGTTTTCTATCTGGCTAATCATCATGATAAATATTTAGCTTATTTTAAAAAAATGTGATAAACTAGAAACATGCCTCTGTGTGTGACATAGACATAGAAGAGTAACTATTTTACTATTCCTTCTGCAAATTCTAAATCCAAGGCGTTATCAAAAATAACAAACATTAGTACTTGTTGGTTATCTGGATGCCGCCTATTTTTCACTTTTTTTTTTGTCAAAAATTGCCATTACAACACATATATAACAAAGAAACTGAATATTATTTTCACCACTAACCTTAATCACCATCAAAAACATCATTACCTGTTGTCAGCCGCCATCACCACATAAACTCTTGAAAAAATTTGAATGTCTGAAATGTTTTCAAATTGGACTAAGTGCCCTGGTCAAGAATAAGTTGTTCTTCTTCACCTTGTAAATTGTCCATACTTGTCCAAACAAATTCTAAATCTAAACTTCCACCAACCTGTACTGCTGATCTTAGATGTGTATCTCCTTGGCCTACCTGTTGTTCTAAATCACCTCCATCCATATGAGTGGCATATACTGGTTAATCAGAATCATCATCACTGTCTGCTTCAGCCTCAAATTGGACTAAATGTAGGTGCTCAACATCTGAACAATCGGATATCGATGAAGCCAAGTTGTCTAATAATTGTTCACAATCACAATGATTAATTCTACTAGGTTTTTCCATTATTTACACAGACTAACTTAAAAATAAATTTTTACTATGAAAAACAAAAAAAAACAGTTCACTAACTGCTCTATCATAAAAACTTTATTGTCAACAGAAAAATACTTACTGTAGTTTTAAAAAACAAACAAACGATACTAAACCGCATGCCAACAAACGGATGTACATATAATACGGTAATTAATTAATCAGACTCGGAACTCAATGTTTATATTGAACGATAGAATATCACATAAAAATTGATAATGCAAAACACAAAATATGTAAAATCAACTCTATAGAAAAGAATTGCATCTTGTCCAGTTCAATTTAAGACCACTAGGTAGGAGCATAGGAGCATGTGATGGCATGTCAAATTGCGTACACTGGTGAAACACATTTGGGGTACTAAATTTGCACATACCGTTTATGGCAAAACACTCTAAAGGGTTAACTAATCCCCCACAACCTTTCAATCGTTTGCTTCTGAACACCAGTTTCAGGGTCAATAAAATTATTCTTATAATTCACCTTAAGTGTTGAAATCCAGATCCCTCAATTTCATTAGTTATGTAAGCCTGCCACAAATCTGAATAATACTTGATTCCTCAAGTATTGGTTTTTCAAGTAATGTGGTTTTTAATTTCACTCGATAAGGTATAAAATGATCTGTTGAGAACACATACAAGAAAACATTCATTTATCTCGTAGCACAAACCGTTATAAATCCATTGCTACGGCACACTTGACTGGCATTGTTTTTGTGCTTTAAAACATACTCTCATCAACCTCATCTTACTGGATCTCCAATCTTCTGATTTGCTTTACTGTACACTACTTCTATGCAAATCTTCCATAAATAATATCTTGTTTCACAAGATATATCCAACTCTTGCTCACACTACTCAAAAGAAGATGACAGTTAGAAACAGCAATCTAAAGTTTTCAAACCAATCCTCACATCTTAATGTAACTCTGGTATGGCATTCTCATTTATTGCAATGCCAACCACTACATATTCTTTACTGAAAAGAATACTTTTCTTCTGTTAAAAACGAATGGCATCTTCCTCAGTGGCCAGTAAATCTCAGATTTTCAGGTCTTTACTGACAACACAAAGCAAAAACAAATAACAGTGAAAGCAAGAAAATCATGTTGTTGCAATCATATGGAAAACTGAAATTGTTTATTTCTAACAAAATAATAAATATTATAATAATAATAATATCAAACCTCCAGATAAAACTTCAATACTTGACAAACAGCATGGTATCCAGATGAACCAAGTGCCCAAGAATTTTAATTTTTATTAAAAAAAACTTACTTTTTCTATATTTACATTGACCCCCTTCAAAGTTATCTATTAAGAGGTACAACACACTTATGCAAGCTTTCCCACCCTCAGTACATTTGTGGAAAGCAATTTTTGGTGTAGCCCTAAGTTCACTTAGCAATTTTTCATTTATTTCATCTGTTATCACAGATTGTTATTCTTTTAATGTTCTCTTAACCAGTGGTAACAGGATAAGTATTGTGTCTAAAAAATACAGAGACTCTGGCAACAGTATGGGTTATTGTTGGCCAAATAATTACAAATTAATAGTGAAGTATGAGTTGAGAATGTTATTATTGTGGTGCAAATTCCAAGAATTTTTTGCCCACATTTGTAGTTGTTTTCTTTGAATTGCCTCCCATAAATGCCATAAAACTCCTAAGTAATATTGTTTGTTGAATGTATAACCTTGTTATAAGAATTCATAATGAACGACACATTAGAATCTTAAAAACCAGTAATAAGCAGAACCATAACATTTGATCGAATTTGGCTTGCTTTTTTCAATATTGCTTATTCAGGAAGCTGAATAAGTTTATTTGGGACTTCATTTCAATATAATGCCCATACACTTATGTTTCATCACCTATTACCTGCTATAGCATATTTTAGTAATTATGAGTAATCAGTGATGTCGGCTAACAATTGCTCTGCAATGTTACTTTTGTATGAATTAAAATTTCCACTTACCAACAATTTAAAAAGTGTAAATCCCAGTACTTTCAGGACTGTTACTCCATCTTCAGGGATTTTCTAAAAGATGTTAAAACTGTTATGTTTACAATAGTCGATCATCAAGAATAAAATTAATTTGTACATCAGTAAGACAGTAACATCATATTTGTAAGATGTTTGTGACTTATCAAATAGATTTAATTTTAAATTAAATGTTACCAACCTATTAATAATTAATTGTTATATAATTTGTTTATAAAGGATATCATTATCGAATCTGACCTGTTCATTCATCAATTTATTATTACTTAAATGTATATGAAATTTTTCTAAGATACTGGTTTTATAACATTTATTATT
Organism: Lycorma delicatula; assembly: GCF_047948215.1. Classification (NCBI taxonomy): domain Eukaryota; kingdom Metazoa; phylum Arthropoda; class Insecta; order Hemiptera; family Fulgoridae; genus Lycorma; species Lycorma delicatula. The sequence goes on along the minus strand of NC_134466.1, from coordinate 74,205,636 downwards.
GTATTTTAATATATTCATTGGGGTTATAATTATGTCCAGTTTCTAAAATGTGTCTGGCGAAATTAAATTTTTTTTACTCTTTTTAATAAAATGTTCTTTAATTCTTATGGCGAATGAACGATTTGTCATTCCAATATATTTTAAGACACAATTTTCACAACTAAGACTATACAGTCCTTGTTTTTCTAAATTATAATTATTTTCATTTATTGTAATAGAAAGGTCTTCATTATTTATATATTTTATTATTTCTTGTTCATACTTTGATAATAGTCCAAAGAAGCTAAAATCAACTGGTAGTAGGGAATGAGGAAGAATTTTGTGGCACAATTTGAATATTTTTTTGGGTAAAAAAAATATTCTTCTTTTTTATCAAATGTAGTTTTTTCTTCATTTCCTTATTTACACAACTTACCAAAAATGTGCATTTCTCAGTTATCATATGACCTGCTCAGAATTCAATGTAGATTATGCCAAAAGTATCCCAAAAGAAAGTGATCACTTTTCCTCTAGATGGTATGGTTTTTCCTTTTCCTGAGGCAAGTTACTCAGTTGCAACTCACTGCTTTGACTGTTCCTTATATGAAGATAGTGATGTATTCAAGTTTCATTAACTGTTGTGAAAGAACCAAAAATTCCTCCTGATTATGTTGAAACAGCTTCAAATCATGTTTAGAATGTTTTTTTGTTTTTTTTTTATCAGTTATTGTTAGCATCTTGCAGATATTTTTTGCATGTGTGTGTATTTGTGTAGAATATGATCTATCCCTTCATTTGAGATGCCTGTTGTCTTAGCATCCTCATGCACTTTTATCATGGATTTTTTCAATGTTCTCTGAAATTATAATCAAAACATTCTTCTGCGCTGTTTATGTTCATATAACCATTCCAAAAAAAGCTAAACCACTTGTAAACTGTTCAAATCAATGGAACTGACTGACCCATTCAAAAAGTAATGTTTGATCACTGCATAAAATTATCTTATATCCATTTTTACTAATCACAATACTTGATTACTTACACAACTGCAAACAAAAAGGTTATGAATGTAGTTGATTGAAATTTTGTGTATGCTGCTAGAGGAGAAGTAGCAAGCTAAGAATTACCTTAATAATGAACTGCGATTCCCATCTCTTGACTTTGCATGGACTTACCAAACACCTCTTGTATAAGTAAAGGTGCAGAAAAAATTAAATACAGATATCTATTGTAGAGTTTTGTACATTGTATACACAATCTTTCTTAGAATGAATTAAGACTATTAATGTTTAAGGCATTTAAGTGTATGCCTTTTGACTTTAACCATATAGATCGGGCATTATTCATGTAGATAAATAACTGTTAGATGCCGGATGATTTTGTACTAATAACTAAAATTTTAAGCTTATCATTTTGTTTACTGATATATTGTTACGATGTGAAATCTAAGATTTGTGCTTTTTTAGTTTTAGTGACATACGTTTTTATATTTCTTTTATTACATCTGTATAAAAATAATATAAAAATTCTTATATTAAAATTTTTACTTTTTTTACAATATCTGTTTGTATATTAAATTTAATTTTAACATATTTACTGCTACATCCTCAGATTTGTTCAAAGTGTGTATATTATACATACAGTATTTGTATGTTCTAATATATTTTGATTCCATTGATTTTGAAAAATTAAAAATTTTTTGCTATTGCAATATAAATAGTACACAGAATCATTTCTGCTGAAACACAGTTTATTAAAAAAGTATATATACTCTTATATATAGCATATATAGTGGGGGGACCTTGCCCCCTGGCCTACCCCAAAGTCGCAGAGTTCACCACTCCCATCTAACCACAGGGCTCTGCCCCCTGAACCTCCACACTACTCATTACTCTCATGGTTGTGAGAATAATACTGATAAATAACAATTAAATATTTAGGCGCTGTGTAGAAACCTGAAAAAGAAACTTAATTACAAGACAAAATAGTAGTAACTATGGTAACTAAAGTTCACATACTTTTTTTTTTTAACTTTCGGGACCACCATTTAGGTATTACTTCAGAGGACGAGATGAACAACAAGTAGCATGTGAAAATGCCATGCCTGACCAGGATTTGAACCTGGAACCTCCGGATGAAAGGCTGAAAAGCTACCTCTCACACCCCAAAGATCAGCAAAAATACACATACCTTTGATGACAGAAAATTCATAACTTATTTCTTTTTTTAATTTAACTTATTTTTTTTAACTTCACCCATGGGGTATGGCTTAAAACCTTCCCTGGGATAACAAATGTATCCTGCAAATGTGAAAGCAATCTGTTGTTAGTTCTCACGAGGTGCAAGAACAAACAGACAAACTTTTGGCTTTATATACAGGTGTTTCAAAAAGGGTGGGCTGGCTATACTTTTTCAGATTCTACTAGTAATACTAAACAAAAAATATCCATAGGAAAAATATGGCAATTTCTCCTTTGTTCTCCCTCTCAAGTGTATTTGTAATAAAGTTGTAAAATTGGCAAAAAATCAGGTCGTAAATACCTTCAAAATTTACAAAATGCCGACATGTTTATTTTTCAATTCGTTATATTTCCATAAATATTAAAATATATAAAAATTTATATAGTTTTATAAAAATATATATTTTTGGTAAAATATTAAGACTTTTATTTTGAACAAAATGACATTTTATTTTTTTAAATCTGTTAACAAATAGCAGAGTTATGGCAGAAAATTTATGTTGTAATTTTGTGTTTGTTTTCATGTCCTCCACTTTACGTTCAATTCAATTAAATATTGTTTTTATTTATTGTTAATTCTAGTATTATAAAGTAGTATAAAATTAAGTAATATTTTTTCACAATAATAGACCTAATAATTAAAAAAATAAAACAACTACCTGTGATAATCTTACGTTAATTGTTGTATGAACATTAGGTATACAATTTTTTTTAAAAATAAACAGTTAATTGTTAAACGCTACAAGAGAGGTTTAAAGTGTCCATCAATAGAAATTACACAAGTCTCCAGTCTTTTTCTTAGAGATTGTCTTAACCGTTAAAAAATTTCTTGAAATCCATTTTGGATCTTTTGTTGAAGATCCTCAGTGTTAGGTATTGGAGTTGAATAAACAATATGTTTGGAATGGCCCCACAGGTAGAAGTCAAGAGGGTTTAATTAAGTCAGGTGATCAGGCAGGCCAGGGCACTGGCCTTCTGTGGCCTATCCATTTTCATGGAAAGTTTCATGCAGGAAATCTGATACCAACTGACTGTAATGTGCTGGAGCTCCATTGTGGTGAAACCACATATTTCCTCGTAATTGAAGAGGTCGGTCTTCAAAAAATATTGAAGATTTTCAGTCAAATGAGCAAGATAATTTTCTCTATTTAAATGATTTGATAGAATGTTCAGGGAAAATCTTTGTTGATGGCTACTTTAGAAGGTACCAAAGGATTCTTGTTGCTCCAAATATGCTGGCTGTAATAGTTTTGAACATCATACCTGTTGAAAGAAGCTTCATTTTTACATTGTTAACATGATCAGCAGTAATAGTTGCTGTGTAAAATTATTCAAACGTGAAAAGTTAATATAAATTGTTTTTTTATTAATATGTAACATTAGGTTTTATTGTTAGCAAATTATTACTTAATTTGATACTAATTTACAATACTAGAATTAACAATAAATAAAAACAATATTAATCAAATTGGACATAAAATGGAGGACACGAAACCGGACACAAATTACAACATAAATTTTCTGCCATAACTTGGCTTTGTTAACGGATTTAAAAAAATGAAATGTCATTTTGTTCAAAATAAAAGGCTTAATATGTTAGCATATAACATACATTTCGATAAAACTTATATTTACGGAGATGTAACAGATTAAAAAATAAATATGGCCACAATTTTGTAATTTTTTAAGGTATTTAAGTGCTGATTTTTTGCTAATTTTAAAAATACACAAAATATTAATGTGATTCCTGTATCTGAATTTTATATAAAATAAAATGGCGGTCAGAGGGAGAACGAAGGAGAAATCACAATTTTTCCTAATATATATTTTTTGTTTAATTTTACAAGTAAAATCTGAAAAAGTAAAGCCAGCCCACCAATCTAGAAACATTCTGTGAATAATAATTTTTTGACAATAAAAGTAAATTAGTTTAGATTTTTAATTAGTAATGTATACACACTCTTTACAATTTTGTTCTTTATTTTGAATAATAGGGTCATTCTTTATCATATACATTTTTGACATCTTTTCAATTAATGGATTTTCTAATATAAATCTTTTATGATAATACAGTAATTCATTACAAATAAAATATTGTGTTCAATACTGCACATTATTCCATTTTCATACGTTAAATAAAAAAAAATTAATATCTGATAATTCTTTAGCGAGTATTTTTTATAATTAAGAAAAGTCTCTGTACAGAACTAAGTTAGTATTTTTTCAAAAATTTTCCAATAAAAAATAAATATGCTCAACCTTTATAGCAATTTATATGAATCTGAGGTATGTTTTAGGTAACCTAAATTTTATAAAACCATCGAGAGCTAAAATGATAGATAACAGTAAGAATAAAAAATATTTACAAGTATATTTTTCTACTTGATCACTATTGACTTCCACATATTTTTTATATCGTTTCAACTACTTCCTTATTTCATTCTGTAAAAGTCTGCCACATATGTCTTAAATCAGTTAATAATGATGTCCTGCTTCAGTTCACCATCATTTTCAGATTGCTCCAATCTGAGCCATTTCTATAAATCTATTAATACATGGTAATCACTTTATCAAGATTGAAGCTGTAGACTGGTCAATTTCCCAGCCAACCATTTTCAAAAGTTGAACATTTTGAGCTTCTATGCAAGATGGAGCACTATTGTGCAAAGTGCACCCCCCAATAGATAATGAGTCACATCTTTTATTTAGATTGACATATATAATTGAAATTAATGACAATTAATTTAATCTAAATGACAATAATTGAAAAATCTAAACAGTCATTGTGTTGAAAACACTCATTACCTGTAGAAACAAAGAAGTCTAACCATTCACCTAATATATGACTTGATATTTGTCAAGGAAATTAAGTTTCATCCCTATTGATGCGGCCATGCAATTTATCTCCATTTTGATTGGAAAATATTTTTAGCTGAGGCCAGACATGTCAGCTCAAAATGTATGCTTTTGTTTCTGTTAATATTTTTGACATTCATCTTGCATAAATTTTTTTTTAGCTAAGTTTCTTTGGTCACAATATTATAAATTACATGAAAATTAGGAAATTAACAGAAAATTCTGGAACGTTAAATCGGCAGTTGTCATTAACTTTCACATTCATTTCTCTCATTTACTTACTCACTGTTATCACTCTAGCTTATATTATGCTCTTCATCATGAACACTGATTCATCCTTCTGTAAACAAATTACCCCATTGTCTAATTTTACTACTAAAAATAATAATGTTTGGTCCATAAAAAATAAAAAGTTGCCTGTGAATTTCAGAGCACTATTGTTTTATTCCAATAAAAGACATATTCAAAGCATTAATTTCACATTGTTAATTATCTACCTATCAATCGCACAACAATCATCTGATGTTGACTGAATAACTGATATCTGGTATATATTATATTGAATCATGGCATATGTACATTACTGCTTTATTGTGGTAATTACAATAATTTCAAAACTACCTTATTCAAAATATATACACCTTCCATGTAGGTATTGAATTTAAAATCAGTTCTAAATTATAATTATGTTCAAAAAGTAAGTATACACCTGTCATACAATAGTACAATATGTAACATGACTTACCTTACAGTAATTGTTGGAAATGATCCCCATGAACATCTAGACATATATGCGTACATTTCTTCTTGTTCTTAAAGACTCACAAGTTGTTCATGTGAAATGTTCTTGGTCAAATCACAAATAGCAACTTGAAGGTTGTGCCGTTTTACCAATAAATATTACTTTTTGCATAACCCTGAAGTAAACATCTGGTGGGCTTACATCTGGAGACCAGTTGGCTCTTAGAAATCATTTGATTTAAAAAACCCTGTTACGACAACTTCATGGACACCCTAGCTGTATTTGTTGTTGCATCATCTTGTTCGATCCAAGCATTTCTAATTTTGCGCTTGGTTAGCTCTCCCATGAATCATGATTGCACTACAGCAAGCTGACTGTTTTTTTATGAAGAATATCGGATCACTGTTCTCCTGTATATTTCAATCCACACCCCAGCCTTCTGATCATGTAGAGAAATTTCATGTATAGCATGTCGATTGTTGGCAGATCATAAATATGAGCATCCAAATACCCAGATAAGTAGAACCATGCCTCATCAGTATAGAAAAAACTGTCAAAATTATCGTCAGAATTTTACACTAGAAACTGTTAAACTATTCACAGTATTGAATTCACTTTCCACAGCTGTAGCCATTAATTTTTGAACCGCGTTCACTTTATGTAGGATGAGAGCTTTTTACAAACTGCCTTGTGTACAGTTGCAATACCAATGTTTTTCTGTTAGGTTAACTTTCACATGGACTTAAACATTGCGTAGCAGCTGATATGTCTTGAAGTTTTTCTTTATAAAGTACTGTTGATCCATCGCTTCACTTATACCCCTTCATCGATCCCATTACGTTAGATTTCTCAATTAGCGCTCTTACTTCATGTCAGTTAGGAATTGGCGTACCTGCAATTCTAATGGAAAACTAGTTTTTACTGTCCGTGTGTACTCATCGTGCTCAGGTAAGATGTATTCAATGAGAAATATTCACTGTTCTAAAGTTAACACCATTCTGACCACACAACGTTACAGATATACAATGAACAACAAAGAACTAAATACACCTTCTCATCTCAAGGTCACCAGCCTGACTGGCTTGCAGAAGCAAACTACACACAATGCAGGATTACTAACCCATGCAAAAAAAACATTTTTTTTTGTAAAATCAATCCTTTGAGTGTGTATTATTAAAATATTATTTAATTCATGTTCATATTGTATAATTATATTGGTAAAAATATATCTTCAGAATCATTCTCAATGAATATATATATATATATATATATATATTCAAACATACACAACAATTATCAGGGTACATAGGTAGGTACATTCACTGCTAGGTAGGTAATACCTATCTAGTAACAAATTTGTTAACTGATCACTACAATTCAGAGCGAATCATGTACAATATATATATATAAGTATTTATATATTAATAAAAAAAAATATATATATATATTTTATTCAAGCCGCATAAAGTTTTTTTTTTAATTTTATAATTTTTTAATATTTATGAATACATATTTTTATATGTTGATAATTTTATTTTTTTAAATTTAATGTGTGATTTTTAAAAAAAAAGTTTAACTGATTATGAGGTAAACCCTTGAAAGCGCTGTTATAAAAACAGTAAGCATAGGTAAGAAGCATTATTGAATTCTGTACTGTTGGCTGTAAACTGTTTTTATACTTTGTATAAAAACAAAGATCAAATGTAAATAAATTAACAAAATATTTAGCTACGTATATACATATATATATATATATATATAAAATCCAAATGTATAATAAATTTCAAAAATAGTTTGCAATTTTAAATAAGCAGCAAATAGAACTTTAAATCTTTATAAAATACTTTACTGTAAAAAAATTACTTCAACTATGAAATACATTTTTTTTAATAAATAGAAGGCTTTGTGATGAGATCTATCTCGGTTACTCTATCTATCTCATTATTAGCAGAAATTTGCTACAGAAATAAGGGTTTATTTACAAGCTATAACAAACTTCATAATTATTAGTCTTATTCTCAATATGTAGATAACTTGTATAATTTTTATGATACGTACAACAAATTAAACTTTTAATTAAATATGTGAATAATTTTAATCACAAAATTAAATTTATATTATAAAAAGAAAACAATAACTGTACAAATTCCCTTGACCGTGCAATATAAGAAATCTTCATAATTGTTAATCTTTAAAATATATAACAAACCAACAACAGACATATATCTGATGATATGGTGATTCAACAAGCCGCTTTCACAAAAAAATGGCTCCTTTTAAGTGCTCTCATAAATAGATTAACAATACCATTAATATCTAATTGTTATCAAGATGAACCTGATACAATTAAATGAACTGCTATATACGCACACATTAACTTGTAGACAAATAAAAAAAAAGAAATTGAAATTGTTTTATTTTGCCTGAGTGCACTAAAATACTTCCTTATATTATTAAAAACTAACTAAAAAAGATCAATAGTCAGACAATACAGCCTTCAAAACTACCAACATTTAAATATGTTAAAGAGAAGAAAACATACAAAAACCATGGAAAATCATTCAGGATCTGTAATATTAAGGCAATGATTGTAACAAATTCTGTATAAGCCAAATTGGAAGGAAAGTATCTTAAAATGTTATTAGAAAATAAAATTATAAATAAATAAAATACATAATAATTGTAATTAAACCATTTTTCTAATTTTATATTTATACAACTTTCAAAATTTATAAAAAAATTGCGTTCACTTTATGTGGACTGTAAATTGTGTTATTTGTGGGAACAATCAGAACAAAACTAATATAAACATTTAGCACCTAATGTGCTTTTATTTAAATTTATAAAAAAGGTGATATGTTAGGGGGCATGATAACACCCACTAACATAGCACTGAAAAGACGTGGAAAGCTATTCAAAAGTTGGTTTGGTAGGTGTTGTCACATCTGCCTTAGAATCCAAATCTTGTATAATAAAACTTTTTGTTTAGTTCTCTTGTACAATATTTACTTGCACTAAGATTTGCAACAATGAGCAAATAAAAAATGCTCAGACACCAAAGTAAATGGTTCTTTACAACTGGAATAAGAAAGCTCACAGAAAGTTGGAATAAGTGCCAAAATGTAGCAGATTTTACTGAAAGTATTAGTTTCATTAAAAAAAAATATATATATATATCAATCAAAGTAGCCAAATATTTTGTAATTTATTTAAATTTGATCTTTTTGCTGTCATTTTAAAGACAATTAAATTTAAGAAAGTTCCCAGAATTTGAGCCCATAGTCAGGTTATTGATACAATTCACAGTTGTTAAAAAAATTATGTCAACACTTCTTATTCTATCACACACTGAGAATGCTTATTGAGTGAAGGATGGCTCTTGTTAACAGTAGATGTGAGGCATAAGGATTTTGGTATGTGAAAGAAGTCTATTGATTCTGGGAACGTCTTGATCTAATATATGACTATTTAATTATATTATTTATGTGAGTAAAGTGCCTTTCTTGAGCTACATCTTAATAAAAATAAAATTGACTTAGTGTTTATTTATTATAATTTATTGGCTTTTTTTTTATACTGAAATAAAATTTTATTAATGCATTGATTAAAGTAATACAATCGAGTCCTGCTTTTCTTAAATAATGTGGTACAATACATTTTCTCGTATTCAAAACTGTGTATTATGTAAGATTGTTAAAAATAATATTTACTTTATAGGAACATTATTGTTTCCTGGATAATTATATTTTTTAAATGGTATTGACTACCATGGTTAGCCTTTTAATATACTAACAGTATTTAAGGAAAAGATATCGTTTAACTTTAGTGATCTATTAAACGTGGCGTTAATCATTTCAATTTTTATCCTTAATTACAAATTTTTATATAATATTCTGCTGCTAGGATTTAATTTATTAAATTATTTATATATTTAAAATAAATGTAGTATTCACTATAAAAATGAACCGCATTATTGAACAGTTATTGTAATAAAATAGCAAAGATATGCTTAAGTCAACGTTAATAAAAAATTTAAATCTATAACTATAGTAATCATCAGAAAAGAAAAACTTATTTTTGAGAGTTATATCTTACATTGACCAGTTATTTTTATGTTATGATAGAGTATCAATTTATTTGAAGAAAGCCAGTAGGAAATATTGTAAATTTTATATTACAATAGAAGGTGCCTATTTTTTCCATCTGTTTTTATGATACTACATTTCAATGTTCTATAATTTTGTTAAAAAGTTTTATAAAAAATTAGTGTTTAAAGTATAGAGTTTTTAATCTGTAATTTTTTTTTTAACTTTTACGTCAGTTGGTTTCATTATGGCAACTGTGTTATTTGTGGTAATCTCAACTCTCTATTATAGAATAATTTAGTTGCTTCTCAGTACTCCGCTATCAAAGAGCTATATATACAATTATTATATCTGCACTATATTCGCCACATGCTTTTCTGAAGCAGCTTCACTTTTTACTGGCAAAAAAATTAAGATTCTCATATATTTTAATAGAAATTCTTCCCTGTACAACTCTTTTTACATTCCATCGTTCATTGAAATTATGAAACTGTGAACTGTGTTTAAAATTTTTTTGTTGAAACACTGAATTTAAAGAAAAAAAATTCTTTTTTTCTGACTGCTGAATTGCAGAACATTGAAATTACACTCCATACCAGGGTACCAGGGTGTCTTTTTATGCATAATTTTCTTTAATTTCTACACATTTTCTTCAAATACATTAAAACTTTCTACCATAATGCAGAAAAATACTAAATTTAATACAGTATAAAACTCTATTTTACCAATCGAGTGGTTCATGACGTATAAATCTGCAAAGATAAGATTTTTATGTGACGTGTATTATAAATATCCATTTCATCATCAGTAGATAGAATTAGATTAACCCAAAAGGAAAATGTATTTTCCTTTAAATATGACATTAAATATTAGAGAGCTCTTATGATTTTGATGAACTAAAATTTTGATGAAAATAAAATTCTTGTTGAAACCAGAGACTTGGAATATCTGAATATTATTGTTGCTTACATACAAGTTTTATTTTTTTAGTGTTGTGCATATTTTTTTCTACTAATAAATATAAAACCTATTAAAAAAAATATAACAAAAAAATGTACATAATTATGCAATCTATTAAAATATATAAAAGCATGATTTGTAATATAAAAATTATTTTTATTATAAAAATGTATGTTTTTACTTTTTTTTACTGTATTTGTGAAATTTAATGAATGAATTATTTTAATGCGATATAATTAATTCAGTTAATACACCATGAATTACTTGTGATGATTGTTGTCACAGTGTGTACGTGTGATTCTGAATTATGTTGGTCTAACTTGATAAATGGATTAATAACATGAGATTTCTACTATTCTGTTCAACAGATAAAAAATTGATGCTGAGAAGAATGAATTCAGGGCTGCCAATGAGATGTCCGATTATAATACTAGTATATTATTATTGAAACTGAAAAAATTATAATTTTATTAAAATTATTTGGGTGTACAGTACAAAATAATATCATCTCTTTTGATTTCAAATAGAATTGTGCGAGAACATTATTCTCAGTAGAAAGGGGAACATTAATTTGTTGCATTTACTATCTATCCCATTCTTTCTTAAGCTGTAATACATGTAAATAACTGAGTTACAAATTTCTAAAAATTATATTTCACTATACCTCCCAGTCTCTATGCTGATATGCAACCATACATTGCTTTAATGGAAGGAAATATATGGTTGTTCACAACTGTACCTCACTTTCCTTAATAAGCCGGGTGCGGGATAATGATTGTTATTCTTAGAGGTATATTTTTGCAAGTGATTTATGACATATGTCAGATTGTCTCCAACCATTATGGTTTTGGCACTTAAATTTTGTTATTACTTGTTAATGTTAATCAGATATCTAATCATCATTGTAGAGTCACCACAAATAAAAATCATGAGTATTCAAATCATGAATAATAATTATACATGAGTGAATCATGCAAAATGTAAGCTTACTGATTCTGCTTTAACCCCCTTATGACATGTTTCAAATTACTGCTAATTTGATTATTTGTCAACAGTGCATTAGTCATGTGTATCACTATTTAAATTCTGTATAAACAAATAGATCAGAGCAATTTAATGATTTTTCAAAACTTTTTGGATTACAAAAATGTTGCCATTGTAGAAGCATTTTTACCAGTTTTTATAAATTAAATGTTTTAAAATAGTTGTTTTGTTATATTTTTTTAATTTTCTTATTTTCAATATAATGTTTTGCTTGTATTAGAATATCTACTTACAACTAGCAAACTTTCTGTCATTCAAAATATGGAAATAATTCTCATAAAAAGAGAAGTCTGTACTACAGGAAGGAGAGATATTATGACTGTTTCCTACAACAACAAAAAACAATGGTGCAAAATTTCATGTACCTTTTTACTAGTTTTATCTCTTTTGATAGGGTTACATGTAATGAAGATAAATAAAATAAAAAACATGTGTTTTGCCATTCCCTACACACACCAGTTCTGTGTGCCTGAATCGGTTAGTGTTTTTTTATATAAAAATTATTAATAAGTAAATATAAAAAATTGTAACTTACTCTACTATTAATTTGATATTATTATAGAAAAATTAATTTAGTTATTTTTCTGCCCAAAAATTAAGTATAGAATATTTAATTCCATATTTTTTGAATTATTTCTATATTTGTTAATATATAAAAAATAATGTATCCAAAAATAATTTTTAAAAAGGTGGTATAAAGAAACTCATAAGCAAAATAATAAAAAAAAAAAACTAATTGCTTATTATATGATATGAACAAAAGTCCTTCTTGTATGTTACATCCGACCAACCACACAGGAAATAAGTGACTCACTGTGACTGTTTATTTTTTTTCTGTTAACTGGGCATATAATACATCATTCTATTAAATTTGACAAGCAAAGTAGGAAAATGATTACATCTCATTTTATTTGTCATATTTCTTGACTGTATTTTTTCAGTTCTTGCAACTGTAATTTCCTCCCTACATCCAATATCACATCCTGCCTCCTTGTCTAATTTCCTGACTTATTCGCTATACATTGCTTTCAAAAAAATGTATTATCTAATGAAAAAGTTCTTAGTCTGTTTCTCAGTTCTTCTATACATAGATGTTAATTCAGGCAATCAACATATCCCCATGCCTATTATTGCTGTATTATCAGCAATATCATAGATGTTTTTTGATACGTATCAGTCACGGCAGATACAATCAGATCAGTCGGGCTCATGGTACATTGATGGCAGATTCAGATACCATTTTTCCCAGGTAAAACTTATAAGTGATTCCATCGCCCATAGTGACTGTATTTGATAGGTCATGAAAGCGGGTATCATTCTGTGTATTCAAGAATCAGGAGTCCTGCAACATAGAACACATCTCTTTTAAAATCATGAGATAATGGAACAGTACATCAGTTGTTATGGCCCTCTTTTATTTATTCTTTGACAAAACTTCAAAACCATCCATTCTGTGGCTGTTATTCTAGCCTATACATTTGTCCAGCAATTTATGACACTCATAACCAAAAGAGTCATAAGTTTATAGACATTTTTTCAATAAGCATCTTTTTCTTGTAAAGAATGAACTGCCTTAATGGAATTTCACCTTCATAAGCAGCTATTATTTCACTGACATCAGGTGCATTCATTTGTATTCATAGTAACTATTAATTTACCTTTCATTAGGTAAAATTATCAGAAGAAAATATGTTGCAAACTTGAATTATTATCTCTCTAACATCTACTAATGACCAAAACACCCTAAATAGGCCACTGAAGTTACAGAATTGATGCGTATTCTTTCCTTCACTGAAACTAACCAGTTTTCAGTTGCAGATTCATTAATTTTGTGAAAAAATGTTATTTTGAATTTCATAATCAAAACATGTATGTGTGGCGGCATCATGTGCTAATCTGATGTTAAAAGACATCAAATTCTGTAATGTTCAAATATGAATAAAAGGTACAGTATTTTATATATTATATATATATATATATGCTTGGTAATTCATGACAAGCTTGTGTCTGAAAACATGACGTGGATTATTGGTTAATTATATTATTCATGGTGGTCATCGGTACTGGAAAGCATCGTACAGCATTGCTATAAAATTGTAGGGAGAGCAGTAAGCCACACTCTGGCCAACCGTCTACTTATAAAGATTACAGAAGCAATGCATTGTTGACACTGTCATCGCATGACAGTGAGAGAAATTAAAAATAAAACCGGAATATAATTAACTATAGTACACCCGACTTTAAAGGTTTCTAGCGATGGAAAATCCTTGCAACCTTCACTCACTAGGCGGGAGAAAATCCCACCTATCATGTTGAACTGCCCCAATGAGTGGCCAATGCTGGCAAGAGCAATCTCTGCCATTATAAGAGGGCGCCTGGTAGCCAAAAGTAGCGGGCCCTCTGTAAGGCTGCAGCGAAGGTGACTTCAGGGAAGTACAGGGTTTTCTGCATTCCAAGGGAGTCACCTTTCAGCTCCCAGAAGATAGGGAGCTCAAAGTGGTTATCCTGGGCATCCCTTATGGGGCCACCCCGGAAGAGATAAAAGAGGAGCTGACCTCGCCCGGTTACGCGACAGTTTCCGTTAAAAAGCTAACGACGAGGGACGGAAGGGAAATCCCCACGTGCCTCGTTGCCTTAAAACGAATGCCAGTCACCAGGGGCTTTTATGACCTTGAACACTTATTCTATTGTAGAATTAAGGTGACCGCATTTGTGTCTCGAGGGGGTCCGCCCCAATGTCAGATGCCAAAAGTTCAGCCATTCGTCGAACTATTGCCGCAGGGCACGCATGAAATGTGGTGGAGACCACGACACGGCGACGTGTCTGAAGCCACGCGAAGAACCTGCCTCGTGTGCAAACTGTAAGGGGCCGCACCCGGCCAATTACAGGAGCTGTCGTCATTATTAGAAGCAGCTGATCAAGCAAATAGGCACCCAGAAAACGTCCGCTGTTACTGACGGACGTAGCTGGGCACGAGTTATCGGAAGGGGAAAACCGAGCCCCCAGCCGTGATGAGCTACCAACGGTGATGGTGGAAAAAGGGAAATCACCTACCCCACACCAACAAAGCCTAAACCGGCAATAGTTACAATAAAGGTGGAAGCAAAAAAGCCGAACAAGCCTGCTCTGCAGGGAAAAAAGGCAGCCGAACAATCGGAAAAATCAAAGAGGGCGGGTGCCAAACCCACGACGTCTGGCAGACCAACCAAGGTCTTAGAAGCCCTACCAAAAGGGCGTTAACGCCTCGAGTGGCAAAATAAATATAATCGCACTCCCGAAGGAGAGTACCGGTACGGATTTCTTGTCACAAGTAACAATTACGGATGTCCTACCGGAAATTCTAGCAACATTGCCCCGCCTGCTCCAAGCAAAATCTCTGAAGGACTGCATTCAGTCCATCATAGAGTGCCTCATGAACCTGCTATTTAGGTACGGTTAGGTAAACTCTCAGACTGCTACAGTGGAACGCCAATTCAGTAGTAGGCAAGACGGCAGTACTTTGCCGTCTGGCCGAGGATCTAATAATAGACGTGATACTGTTGTCTGAACGCAAACAAACAACTGACCATTCGGAATTACTTTACGGATAGGCCAGTACGGCCCAGAGGCCCTGCCAGCGGCGGAACCGAAATTTTAGTACACAGACGCCATATACACATGCGGGTCGACCTCCACATTAACGTAATGGAGCAGACTTGTGTACGTGTGGAGCATCTAGGCACGATGTATCGGTTGATTTCGGCTTATAATAAACCAAACTCAGCGGTACCCGGCGCAGATCTTAATGCCGTGCTAGAAAATTGGGATGGGCCCATAATACTCATGGGCGACCTCAACGCGTCTTGGAATAGCAATCTGACAAGTGCAAATGGCAGGTTGCTATACGAAAGGGCACAAGCACGCCGGTTAGTCGTCATAGTTCCCAAGGTGCCAACCTTCGTTCATCGAACGGGCAGATCGAAACCTGACGTACTCAACATCGCAATCATGAAGGCGGTAACTATAAAAAGCTAGACAACACCCTACACCGTCCCACGAAGACACCACAATTTCATTTTGTCAGCATATGCGACTCCCTCCAGAGAACGAGGCGCATTTCTCCCTCCAAATAACTAGGATAGGCGCATTCCTGTTAGCCCGAAGGAAAGGACTTCAGTGGATGGACTGAAGGGGAATCACGCCAGGATTACTAAGCTCAAAAGCTTAGGCTCACACGGTCAGAACCAGTAAATAAATTTCACGATGGTCCATACGAAGAGGAACACAAATTACCAAATAAACAAAAGTTTATAACCGCCACTAAATAACCGATGAAATCCGCCCGATAATAGAAAGATACAGCAGCAAGGGACATTGTCCAGGCTCTGCGATCTGTAGGAGAAATATTGAAACTCCCTCCATTCTTGCGTTCCGTTCCATTAAAGGTTTTGCGACCGAAGGTTCGAACACTTGTGTCCTGAAAAAAATCGACAGTATAATGCCAATTTGCGTATTGTCAAATATATATTACGAGTTTTGTCGTTGATATTTTCGTGAAAAAATCGCAGAGAGCCAGGTCTTGCTTGTAGGGAGGACAGTCCTCCCTTCAAGCTTCCTCCTCAATGAAGGAAACATGAGTTGTCTCGGAATAACTGTGGTCCCTTTTCGCGGATTTTTTCATCTAACCGTTGTAAAACGCCTCACTGTTTCACCTTGGGGCAAGAATTCGAAACGCACAATTCTATTAAAATCGAAAAAACAGAGAACATCACTTTGACACTGGATCGAGACTGACGTGATTTCTTGGGGCGTAGAGATCCATTGTGATGATTTAACTTTTGCCACGATGTCCGTAGCCATAATCCCAGCTTTCGTCTCCCATTATGGTCCTTTGCATGAATGTTTCATCGTCATCGGCTTGTTCAAGAAATTGCTGACAAAAGTCCACTCGATTTTCTTTCTGCTGTTCTATCGTCAAACGAGGAACAAACTTTGCTGCAACTCGATGCATGTTCAATTTTCAGTCTAAATGTCATTGCATGATCCAATCGAGATGCTAACCTCTTCTACAAGTTCTCTGACAGTCACTCTGTGATTTGCACGCAGCACATCGTTGATTTTCTGGACGTGTGTATCATCGGTTGAATTCAAAGGCGTTCCTGGTCGTGGGTCATCTAGAATTAACTGACAAACACTTTGAAACGTTTCTGTGAAGATTTTTCCCAGTTTCACGTAAAATCTTTTGCTGCTTCCGAAAATCGTCATTAACATTTAAACACGTTGAACTCAAAAACAATAACACGAAAACAAATGACATATCAACAATACAAGAACATGTGGTTACATAGAAAGTTATGCGGAACACAATGCTGGCAATCGCACATAACTAAATATATCCATGGGTGCGTATTAAAAATGTTAGGTTATTTTCTGAACAGATCTCGTAAATCTCTGGATTTTATCAAGTCAGTCACTTTATATCTGAAGATTACAGTAATATCATTGGAATTATCTGGGACCATCTCGTACGAAATCCTATGGATGTACTTGTGCTGTGGAAGTACCATGTAGATAAAAACTGCAGTTCAGCTTTATCTTCACTAAAGGATAAGTAAACTGTGCTCAAGGCCATCATACTGGTATCTGATGCAGTCCCAGTTATCAGGATTTTTTTTAAACTACAGCTGGCTGTATTTGATACTATTGCTGTCTTATTGATTTGCCCAATGTTTTATTATTGAACTCTTACCAAAATGTAATCAATAATTTTCATTTTATTTCTTCAGTAAACATTCCCTTCTTAAATTTTGTTGTTTCTGTATTTAATTCTTCATATGATTTATCTGTCATTTAAAATTCTTAACTTTTACTATTATATTTAGCATGCATCCTTCTCTATATCTACATTTAAATACCAGTTACATTTTCATGTATTCTTTTGCATTTACTATACTAAACTAAAAACTGTAGAAGAAATATTTATTAAAATGCTCTAAGTATTAATCTTATCATTCATTTTCTAATTCAACCTATCTCATCAAAGCATTCTCTTATTCCTGAAATCCTGCCGTACTGATTCTCATACATATGTGTCTATTGTTCCTGCACTCATACATATGAGTAAAATTCTAAGAAACGAAGTTTCTTTTACAATCAGTATTTATTTTGGATTTTCAACTAGTTTTAACTTCATACATTTTCTGTACGACCATTTTTTCATAATTGTATTCTTCTTAATTTACTTTCAGTGCATAATTCCTCTTACCAAGTTTTAATTTTATTAGAGTATTCTTTCTTGTATGTCAACAAAATTGCATGATCAGTAAACTGCACAGTATTGATCTTTCTTCACCAATTTTTACTTCAAAGTTGAGTAAATATCCATAATTAACTTTTAATTGTTCATAGTGAAGGGAAAATGACTTCATATTCTGCTAAGACAAAATATAATAAATTTAATTATAAATTTTTATGTTGAATTATAAGGCTGGCTAGTATAAGATTTTGTTGATTAATTGAACTACATTCCTCTTCTGCACTACAACTGGTAACAACAGTAAAAAAATAAGTTCATAAAAGTTTTGGTCACACTGTTTGTAAATAATTATATTAACTTTTTAAGCATACAATTATTAAGTGACTGTAAAAAAAAAGAAATTTGTCCATAGTATTTTGATGTGTTAATTTGTGGAATTAAGGTTGGATATCAATTACTTAAGGTACATAAAAAAATATATGATCTAAGAATCTTTTAATTGCATATATTAGTATTTAATTAGGATGATTCTTTTCAATCATATTATTATTTTTTTTTGACATCAGAACAACTTAGCACTGTTTTATCAATGTGGCAAATAAAGCTAAGTATCTAACTTCTAGTACTATTTTCAAAATAATTACAATGTAATACTAAATGTAAAAGAAAATTTAAAAGAGACACCTATACAGTGATTAAGATCACACCTACACCAGTCTTATGGACAGATTGTTAAAATATTAATTTTACAAATGCATTAAGAAACTTTGCAACAAAAAAAAGAATTTAATTGTTTAAATTATTTTGAGGCGTTAATTCTCAGTAACACATCAAAATACTATGGACAAGTGTTATTTTTTATTTACTTCATAATTTAATGTTAAAAAAGGGTTTATTGCTTTAAGTTAAATAGAACCTAAGTTGAATGGGGTTTTTTAATACAACCCCACCAATAACGTTATTTCTTTTAAAATCTCTACCAGTCTTTAATTATAATTTTAACAACCATTTTATTTCTTCTTTTAGATCTCTCAAGTTCTTGCACAGTTTTAATCTGTAAAAAGATTTCTTTTAATTTAATTATAAAGTATTTGTTTTATAATTTAAATGAGAATTTTTTGGCCATCATGAACACAATACACTGAAGAAAGGCATCGTTTTGTTTTTCTGTGTCTTGAGTGCAAGGTAGAACAGTGCCCGTCGGTAGTATTAGGCATCTTGCTAAATGTACTAATAAATTCCGTTGTTTGTGCACGTTGCACTGTAAAAATTGACTACATTTTTTGCTTTCTAAACCAACTATGTAAAAATATTTCTGAATAGTTAAACTTACGTAACTGTGAAATGAAGATTTATGATTTACGCTTCAGAAATATAAAAACAAAGTTTATCCGCTGATTTTTAATTTTTCTTTATTCTAATTATTCTCCTACTTGTAGAGAGTTTTTTCGTAATAGTAGATTTTCGTAATTTTCTTTTGATTATAAGCGTGTATTGTACAATTATGCCAACTGAAATTAGTTATTCAATGCATACTTATTTTAATAATAGTTATACTTATATTAATGGGATTACTTCAATGATTTCAGAATAAAAATATAAATAATAATAAAAAAACTATTTCACAAGTTGTTTTATTTTTTCTCCAATTGAAATCTATTTATATTGTCACTGCCTGTACAAGTTCATTCGCATTGAATCTTGGGAAGATTTGGGCATTTCTGGAAGGCACTTGCTTGGAAACATATGATATCGAAAATCTCCTTCGATACTATCGTTTGTCAAATGTACCATCATTGCATTGATGCTCTTTGTCTGAATTCTTTCATAAAAACGACGCTTTGAAGGGGAGTTATTTAAATAAAAGTCTTGATTTGTAGTAATATGAGTAATGTACCCAACCAAAATGGATCAGGTCTAGAGCAGCAGGTATTTATTTAAATAAAAAAATAGTTTTATATCTTAAATCTTCTAAAACTCAATGGCACTACTAACTTGCCTCGGTTGTTCATGGCCTATTGCTTAAGACGAAGTTTATCGTGTAAATTTACGACGTGTTATTGTGTTTTTATTTGTTTGAAGTTTTATTGTTATTGCATACGTATACAGCATTTCTGAAGAAGTTTCGTACTTTTATTTTTCTTTTAATGCGTTCTACCTCTAATTAATACTGGTCGTATGGTCTTCGTAGCATTTCTTACATTAAGCCCCGACCTAATTTAGATTCTATAAAATTTTTGGTAATGATTTTGATTTTCACTAGTGTTTATTTTTAAAAAGTTTTATTTCTTTGTGTGATTTTATTAATTTTGTCATTAGACATATTTTGCCTTCTGCTCTTGAAGACAATTTTCTACTTTGTGAATGTTCATTTGTGAGCTGCATCTTAACGTAGTTTCCATTTATATTTTTATTTGTTGTTCGTTATATGTAGTTATTGTATACTTTATCCATAAATATTTTAGAATATTTTTTGTTTTTACTTTACTGATTTTGTAATTATTATTCTGATTAGGCCTTAATAATTTATATTTCCATCTACTATTTAATATTCTGTTCATTTTTATTATAATCTTGTATTCTTATATCAATTTTACTTATTTTTATCAAGTTTCATCCAAGACATTTTCATACTGAACAAAATATACATTTATCATAGTTTAGTTAGGTTAGGTTGTGATGAACTTCCTGTTATTTTTACAAATGTTTTGCTGCCAAAGGCTTTAGAAATGATGTTTAACAGTCTTTATTATGTATAGTTACTTCATTTTTTTTTTATATTATTAATTGTAGATAATGTGGATAGTTATGTTATGTGGTTTATTTTTAGTCAAACTTTTATGATTGTCATGCAGTTAATGTTGAAACTGTAATATAAATTCATATAACATTTTTGGAACAGTTTTGTTTTGCTTTAAATGAGTATTAATTCTAAACTACCGATTAGTTTTATCACTGTAAATACTTTTATACGATTTATTTATATGTTGTTGAAAACTTTACTTGTATTCAAAGGATAACAATTCATATTTATGCTAGTATTTTCTTCTGGATGTGATTAGTATCAATTTTTGTGTTGGAGCTTGTTAACCACATATACTTAGAATTCATTTCTTTTTATCAGAAGTTAATTTTAGCCATTACTTTATAAAATTTATTTATTTTATGTAACTTCTATATACAAACTAGATAGAAAGCAATGGAGATATGTATGTTTTGGGTACAGTTGCTTCAAAGTTATTTATTTAGGTACTTGTGGTAACCTGATTTGGCAGATTTCTTACAGAATTGCCATCTAGGTGGCAAACACAATTAGATTTTTGGTAATTCTGAACAATTACTCGATTAACTTCAGTTTAGTTCATACTGTATACCATTGTAGATAGGCTTAGGATCAGAAAATGCAAAATCTAAATGTTAGAAAACAGGTTTGGACAGTGGGTGGTCTGTACAAAGTGAAATTCTGTGTCTCATTAACTTTAAGTTTTGTCAGGTATTGAGACTTGTTTAGATGCAAATTTTTTCTGTGAAGAGAGTAAAGTTAAGGTTAGACTTCTGTGGAGAGAAGTTAGGGATAATTAAGATGACTAATACTAAGGTTTGGCAGTGCTATAACACTGTCTCATAAGATAATTGGCTTAATTTATGATTTAATGGAAATATGGACACTACAGAGAGAGATGATATTAATTTGTGAACGATGGATAATCACCGTATAAAGGGCACCATCAGTTATCTGCAGTGGGTGATGACTATTAATGTTAGTTTATGACAGAACTCTAACCTTAATTACAACCTCTCCACAGAATGGTGTAGTATCTGAACAGGTGTTGTCATAACTCACAAAATTGATAGAACTAATTAATTATAGGACTGATAACACAGTGTGGACTTTGACCTTGCACACGTAACCTCCTGCCAAACTTGCTTTCAGATATTTAGATCTTGTGACTTTCTGATTCTAGGCATTTCAGAGCAGTATAGAATAAAATAACAGGGAAATTTCCATTGTAATTTGATGAATTTCCTCAGGGATTGATGTAATTTGTACGGTGGAAGACTGGGGAGAATAGTGATAAACACATAGTGAAAAGTTAAAAAAAGTCGGGTTAGTGAAATTACATTTTGTTACCTGCATATATTCCTTGTGAAATATATCTTTATATTTATTGGAGATAACCATCTTAGTCTATTTTTTCTTTTTCTTACCATTTCCAATTCAAAATTTATATTTACAATTGTTTAAAAGTTTTAATTTCAGACTTAATTTAATTTCTGGATTAATCAATTTTATTTGTTTTAATCCATCTCATTTAGTAGCATTTTTGAGGATACTCTGATCAGTTGCATATACAAAAATGTCAAATTATTAAGAACGGTTTCTAGATTTGTTAGTGCAATCCGTATTCCCTTCCAAGTTATTCTTAATAAATATAAAATATTTATTTTCAAGTATCCCTTTTATGTAGTTTCTATCACTGCTACCAACTTCAGCAGGTTATCGCTTTCTGATTCTTCCTTATGATTTATTAATTTACTTTAATTTTTTATTTATTTTATGTCTATATATGATAATTTTTTTTATCCTTGTTATTCAATTAATCTAATTTATTTTTATGACTCGTATGCTTTTATTTTAGAAAATATTTTGCCAGATAAGTTTTTATGGTCCTCTTTTTCTAAAAGCTCTGATGTTATATATAACATTTAAAGATCTATTTGTGCTTCCGTTGTTTATATTTGCTATGATTGCATTAATTTTATTTATTTTACATGAATATTCATGTAATTTTTTTTTTAAATTCTGTTATAATGAATTCTTGCAAGAAAACTGACCTGCTGAGTGCTAGTTTTGATATCTATATATGTCTCCATGTATAATTTTACTGCCTAATGGGTAAAATTTGCTAACTTCTAATTAAAGTAATTTATCTCACTTTTACTGGTAATTCTGTAACTTAATGTCAACCTTAATGATGATTTATTAGTTCAATTAAAATCATGTTATTTTTTAACAAAATAATGTTAAATGTTTCTATAAGATAATTTAACTTTTTTGGTCATATGATAATAATAATTATTGTTGTTTGTGGACATATAATTCAGAAAATAGTTTAAAAAATTGTATAACTACTTTTTTCTTTAAACCAACTTTATCTTGAAAACTATTAAGAATTTATTACACTAATTAATGGCTAATTTACTTGTGGCAGGTCACAAAATATTTTAGGGTGTTAGAAATTTCTGGTTCATTCTAATTGACAGATGAAGTTATTTAATCTACCAGTTTATCTTGAATTAATTGATTATTGGTGGTATGTGCCATCAAGATTCTGGTTATTCACACATTTTGTCTAAAATATTGCTGTTTTATTAGGTATTAAATTTGGTATAGTTTCAATGTCAATGTCATTCACTGGTTTATCAGTTGTACTTATATTTAATTAACTTTTTGTTTTGTAATTGGTTTGTATTTTTTTTTTTGTATATACGTATATGTATATTTTTGTAATATGTATATACATATTTTTAGTATTAAAAAAAATAACATTTAAATTTAGTTTTATGAATTCAAGCTTTTTCCAAAACATAGTAACAGAAAAACCTAAAAAACTAATATCAATTGTTGACTTTCATGGGATCCTGCAAAAGTCTGCTATTGGTATTAGTTTTTTAAGTTTTTCTGTCACTTGAGTTTTGGTGATTAAGTTTTTATTTTTTGAATTTAATTAGCACAGTGGTCAATATGTTGATGAATAGTTTGAATTATTATATATGAAAAAATTATTTTTAGTATTATGATCACAAATGACACTGCTATAAAAAATATTGGACATATTTGTGACAGCTCTGTCTGTAATACATGTCTTAGCAATTCTGAACAATTACTTGATCAACCTAAATTTTTTCCTACTTTAATTGTACAATTATAGATATTCTTAAGATCAGGAAAACAAGATCTAAATGTCAGAAAGTGGGTTTGGACTGCGGTCGACCTGTACAACGTTGAATACTGCATCACATTATCAGTACTTTAGTCAGGTTAGTACTTTAATCAGTTTTGTTAACGTATCAGCCTTCCCAAATCAGCTGATTTGGAAGTCGAGAGTTACAGCGTTCAAGTCCTAGTAAAGCCAGATATTTTTACATGGATTTGAATACTAGATCGTGGATACCGGTGTTCTTTGGTGGTTGGGTTTCAATTAACCACACATCTCAGGAATGGTCTAACTGAGAATGTACAAAACTACACTTCATTTACACTCATACATATCATCCTCTGAAGAATTATCTAAAACGGTAGTTACCGGAGGCTAAACAGGAAAAAGAAGAAGGTATCAGTTTTGTGAATTATAGCGACCTGTTCAGATGATAATCCATTCTGTGGAGAGAGGTTAGAATTAAAGTTAAGGTTAAGATTTTTATGAAGAGATGATAAATCATACCGTAATAGTTATCAAGAGTAGGATTCTTAGTCAGACATTGAGGATTGTGCCCAGCCATTGACTGTGCTCTTCATAGGGTGATCATCCATGGTACATATATTAATAGCTTGGAATATGTTGTGTAGTCGCACTCTGTAGTGACTATATTTTCCTTTAACATAAGTCAAGTTCCCTATGAGATGGTGTTTGTGGAGAGAGGTTACTGTAACGTTAAGATTAAGAGTTTTCTGGAGAGGTTAGGGATAAATTACCAAGGTATGGCAATACTTAACACCTTGCCATACCTTGGTAATTTTTCCCTAACCTCTCTACAAAACTCTGATCTTAACCTTACTCTAACTTCTCTTTACAGAACATATTTCCATCTGAACAGGTTTTGATAACTCACATAATTGTTCGCTAATTGACTAAAGGAGTGAGTATTGATAATGTGGTGCGGACTTTAACCTTGCACAGGTCACATGCTTTCCAAACCTTTCCCGTATTTAGATCTTCTATTTTCCTGATCCTAAGCATAGCTATTAGAGTATATTAACGTATGAGAAAAATTGAAGTTGATAAGTTATTTACTTTTTTTGTTTAAATTTGTATTTTATTCTGATCAGTACATAATAATACCGATCAGGTTAATCCATACCGAATCATCAGATAAGAAATTTAGATATTGCCAATCAAATTTATTTTACATCACAGAATTTTAATGCATTTAGAGTTGTAGGTATTACTTTATTTTTAGACTGGTTAATTTTTTTTTTTGAGCAACCATTTTGTTTTAGTTTGTTCTAATTTTACAGTTTTTTTTTTAGATTTGCACAGACTTTTATATCTTTCCTGTTTTCAGAGTTATAAAATTCTGACAAAAACAACATTAATTTATATAAAATATGTATTTTTTTAATCACATATTTTGACATATATTGAAGGATATATAGTATTAAAAAAAATAATGAAGAAAAAACTCAATATTTTTTGGGAAAAATACAATTATTTAAAGTAATTTTTTTTTTAGTTATATGCTTCGTTTGAGACTACTTCCTGAAAACGTTAGTTACCTACCTGAAGTTATTCAAAAGTGACACATCACAAAAGTTTCAAATTTTCGTAAAACCAACTTCATATGTAGAATAAAAGATGATTAAAAATTCTCTCTGCAATAAAGCTAATATAAGGGCTAAGGACTACCGAATTTTTATATTGTTAAAATTTGATTATTAAACCAAATAAAACAGGTTAAAATCATTCAGTTGGTAGTCATATATTTTTTCTAACATGAACGTAATTATATTTAAAATTAAAATTATTATGATTAGCTGTTACGATGTAACTGAACCTAATAGCTGAATTAGTTTTATACTCGATGGTAATGTTGAAGTTTATAGCCAAGTAGCAGTTGTGAATTCTAGTGCTGTAAGTTTTTTTTAATACCGTACTAATTGCTACCCACCCACACTCTGGGAAGTGTGGAATGAAGTTGTTGGATCATGTTGAAAGAAGAATATTAGCAAGTCATTGTCCTCTTTACTTCTGTCTTCTATTTTTCTAATTGCCTTTTAATTTGAGAAATGCAGAGTACAATTTTAAATTGAAGATTTATCACATTAGGGTATAAATGAAGAACTGTGATCACCAAACACTATCGGGTGTTTAATGGACTTTATAAATAAGAATTTAGGGTAAAACCTTGTTTGTGGAGTTTTCTTGCAGGTATCAGATTTCAGTTTTAATATGCAAATTAAGTATTTAGACATTCTTCAAAATATAATCTTAAACTCTTTCTTTAAGTAGTCTTGTATGAAACCTGTACACACGTGCACGCACCGCACTGCACCTAAAAGAAGATGAAAAGTAAATACATTTACCCAAAAATATTTAGTAACAAGTTGAGATTTTGTGTTTTAAAACTTAGACATTAAGTTGTTTTTGTCAGTCAATTCAAAATATATTCTCATCGTAACAAATAGCATGTTCTATGTAGATTAATATACTTTTTGTTTAAACTTGTTATCCATTAAAAACAAGGAAGTTATTAAAATTTGCACAAATCATTAAAAAATTGCAAAACTGGCCGATGCGCCTCTATAAGATTGTTACTAAAAAAAATATAAATCATCTTAAAAATAAAATAATTGTTTTTTCAACTCTAAATGAAGTAAGACTGCTAGAAAGTAAATAAATTCCCAGCAATATTTTAGTTTCGTATCAGATGATCTGAAATGGATTGACCCTTCGTTATAGAGAAAATGTCAGGAATGGGTAGGTGTGATGCTTCATGGGCATTTGACTTTGTGGATCAGGGAAATCATGGTAAAACTTTGATCAGAACAGAATTACAAAATGCACAGTTAATTAAAAATAAAGTAGTTAAGAGTTGATATTAATTATTAAAAATATAAATACAATAGGTTAAATTTAATATTACATTAAATAGATTAGATAACTACAAAATAGAATAATTTAAAAGATGTTATTGAACATGATTTAAAAGAGAAAACATATTTGCATACACATAGTGAATTTGGTAGAAAATGTTTTGTTTTTGTATTGCTTAAAAATTCATCAAAGAAACTATGTTGTTTCTGTAAAAGAAAATTGTTCAATACTCGTAAATGAATTGGTGAGAAGATCTTTTACATGAGGTGGCAATTATTAAAAATGGTAATGGGAGCATGATAAGGCTCTTTCTTAAAAAATCTAGTTCAAGAAAAGTATGGGCTATGTTAAGTTAGACCAACAGTTTTGTTATTTGGTTTGTAGGTATGTTCTATTTTTGAAGAATAAGGTGATTTTAAGAAAGGTAAGTTCATAAATGTAAACACGGATAAATACAAACGTTAATTTACTAAATAATGGTTCATATATTCACTATATCGTTATGTATATAAAACAATATATTTATGGGCACCAAATAATCTGACAGCTCATAGGAAACCAAGTATATTAATCAAGTTGTTTAATTAATGTTAACAATCTTAATTTATGTTGATGATTTATTTTCATGTATGCTTAGAATAATATGTTATAATAACAATTGTTGAATTTATAATGAATTATAGATTATTTTAGTTATAATAATAGAAAAAATTAAATATTATAAGATTATTTAGAAAATTAGGCTTGCTTATATGTAGTATTTTCTATTGATGTTTTACTCTAATTCTAAATGTTTGATGTGCTGGCCTTGATAATTCTTATAAAAGAGTTATGTCAATAAAATGAAGTGTTATTACTTTTATTGATATATACGCAGTACTAAATGTAGTATTACTTCAGAAAATGGTGGTGTGAGCTAACTTAAAACACTAAAATAAATAAATTGTTCAAAACTTTAACAAAAGGTGTATATATATTTATTATTGTTATATTAATCTGGTCAACCCAAGTACAGAATTAATAAAATAAAATCGGATGACACCTACCTTATTCTATAATTTAAGCAAGAGCGCTTTCGCAAGTACCTCACACCATCAGTTGCTACATATAATTTTTCAAATTGTTTGTTGCAAAATACACATTAAAATCAAAAACTATACTATACATGAGATTTAAAATTGTTAAAATATTCCTTTCCAATTGAATCAAAACAGAAATAAAACTAATTTTTTTTTAAATTCAAAAATTTTGAATTGTGAATTAAAATTAAAATCAGTAATAAAAACAAAATAGAAATCCATGTAGACTAGCTAGTTATGTGACTACAGAGTTGAAATATTATGTAAATACATAATATTTTATTATATATATATATATATATATTTAATTATAAATTTCTGTTTTAATTTTATTTGAAAAGGATCTTTTAACAATTTTAAATCTCATGTATAGTATAGGATTTTTAATTTTAATGTGTAATTTGCAACGATTTGAAAAATTATATAGAGCAACTGATGATGCAAGGTACTCGCGAAAGCACTCTTGCTTGGATTATGGAATAAGGTAGGTGTCATCCTATTTTATTTTATTTCATTAATGTTGTACTTGGGATTGATCGGATTAATATAATTTGTATAGTGCAGAGGAATATGATTCCTGAAAGGATCGATTAAAGAAAAAATATATATATATATATATATATTGCACTATTATTCTTGATAATTATGTACAGGTTAAACCATTTGGATGGAGGGATTTTATCTTTATTATCTTATTTAGTAACAGTGAAAACAAAATTGAGTAAATTTTGCTATTAGTTTTTTTGTTAAGAAGAAATAATGTTAATATACTTGTTAGACTTATTTTTCAAAATCTTTTGTTTATTTCTATTCATAGTTTTTACGATCTTAGAAATTCAAAAACATAGTAAAATAAATTTTAACACACTTCTTTTTTGATAATAGTTCTTTTACATTTAAATATAATTATTCAATATTATTTTGATATTATGATAGATAAATAAGTTAATTACATTTCTCAAAATCTTTTCAGTTTGCTGGTCTGGACTTGCAGAGCGGTCGTAAAGAGTCCAGTGGACGTTACGTTCCGCCTCCTCTGCGTAATAAGATTGCAGGTAAATTAAAATGCATATTTGTGTTGATGTGTGAGCACGCTCATACACGCATTGCATATGTATTTGCATGTTCATATAGAGGCACATTTTTCTACATTATGTTGTATTTGAAATAATTAATTCTTTTTCTTTTTGGTTTGATGCAGCTCTCCAAGATTCTCTATTTAGTGTTAGTCGTTATACCCCCTACATCCTACATCCCTAACAATTTGTTTTACATATTCCAAACATTACCTGCCTGCACAATTTTTACTTTCTTACCATCTACCTCTCCCTTCAATATTAAAGCGACTATTCCAGGATGCCTATAAGTCTGTCTCTTCTTTTAGTTATATTTTTCCAATTGCTTCTTTCTTCATTTATTTGCCACAACACTTTTTCATTTGTCACTTTATACACCCATTTAAGTTTTAACATTCTCCTGTAGCACCACATTTCAAAAGCTTCTAATCTTTTCATCTTAGATACTCCGATCGTCCAAGTTTCACATCCATATAAAGCAACACTCCAAACATATACTTTCAAAAATCTTTTCCTGACATTTAAATTGATTTTTGATGTAAACAGAATATATTTCTGACTGAAGGTTCGTTTCGCGTGTGCTATTTGACATTTTATGTCGCTCCTGCTTTGTCCATCTTTAGTAATTCTACTTCCCAAATAACAAAATTTTTCTACCTTCCTTCATAATCTTTTTTCCTCCTATTTTCACATTCAGTGGTCCATCTTCGTTATTTCTACTAAATTTCATTACTTTCGTTTTGTTCTTGTTTATTTTCATGTGGTAGTTCTTGCGTATGAATTCATCCATGCCATTCATTGTTTCTTCTAAAGACTTTTTACTCTCAGCTAGAATTACTATATCATCAGCAAATCGTAGCATCTTTATCTTTTCACCTTGTACTGTTACTCGAATCTAAATTGTTCTTTAACATCATTAACTGCTAGTTCTATGTAAAGATTAAAAAGTAACAGGGATAGGGAACATCCTTGTCAGACTCCCTTTCTTATTACGGCTTCTTTCTTATGTTCTTCAATTATTACTGTTGGTGTTTGGTTCCTGTAAATGTTAGCAATTGTTCTTCTATCTCTGTATTTGAACCCTCCTTTTTTTAAAATGCTGAACATTTTATTCCAGTCTACGTTATCGAATGCCTTTTCTAGGTCTATAAACGCCAAGTATGTTGGTTTGTTTTTCTTTAATCTTCCTTCTACTATTAATCTGAGGCCTAAAATTGCTTCCCTTGTCCCTATACTTTTCCTGAAACCAAATTGGTCTTCTCCTAACACTTCCTCCACTCTCCTCTCAATTCTTCTGTATAGAATTCTAGTTAAGATTTTTGATGCATGACTAGTTAAACTAATTGTTCTGTATTCTTCACATTTATCTGCCCCTGCTTTCTTTGGTATCATTACTATAACACTTTTTTTGAAGTCTGACGGAAATTCCCCTTTTTCATAAATATTACACACCAGTTTGTATAATCTATCAATAGCTTCCTTACCTGCACTGCGCAGTAATTCTACAGGTATTCCGTCTATTCCAGGAGCCTTTCTGCTATTTAAATCTTTTAATGCTCTCGTAAATTCAGATCTCAGTATTGTTTCTCCCATTTCATCCTCCTCAACTTCCTCTTCTTCCTCTATAATACAATTTTCTAATTCATTTCCTCCGTATAACTCTTCAATATATTCCACCCATCTATCGACTTTACCTTTCGTATTATACATTGGTGTACCATCTTTGTTTAACACATTATTAGATTTTAATTTATGTACCCCAAAATTTTCCTTAACTTTCCTGTTGCTACGTCTATTTTACCGATGTTCATTTCTCTTTCCACTTCTGAACACTTTTCTTTAATCTGCTCATCTTTCGCTAGTTTGCACTTCCTGTTTATAGTATTTCTTAATTGTCGATAGTTCCTTTTACTTTCTTCATCACTAGTATTCTTATATTTTCTACGTTCATCCATCAGCTGCAATATATCTTCTGAAACCCAAGGTTTTCTACCAGTTCTCTTTGTTCCGCCTAAGTTCGCTTCTGCTGATTTGAATTTCCTTTTTAACATTTTCTCATTCTTCTTCTACATTTTCTACCTTATCTTTTTTACTCGGACCTCATGCAATGTCCTTCTCAAAAATCTTCTTTACCGCTTCTTCCTCAAGCTTCTCTAAATTTCACTGATTCATCTGACACCTTTTCTTCAGGTTTTAATTAATTAAGAGTTTTATTACTAAATTTGACCCCTTAGCCCAGTTTGAAATTTCTCCATTCTACAGGGGTAGTAACTGTTAATTGTCAGAAGTAATTTTATTGTTACATATATTTAAGCTGGTCAATGCAAAACTCATTGATTCCAATTGCCACAGTATATTAGGGATAATCCATTTGAAGTGAACCAAGGGCAGTTGCTTGACAAATTCAAAAAAACAATTGAAACTTACCCACTTGTTTCATACATGTCTCAGGACCTTAAAACTATTTTTTTAAAATTTTTTATTTCAGCACTTTACCTGTGGTGGCAATTTTTGTTACTACGCATGCACACCTATTTTTGTGATGATAAGGGTTTATGGAAAAAATCAACTAAAAACTATTGGTCCTGGAAGGATGAAACAAAAAGCAGTTTATTCATATTTTCTCAAGGTAAAAGATTGGTCCAGTGGTTTATTTACATCTCTCTGATTTCTATGAGAAAATTATGGATAAAGTTGAACATGAAAAACAGTCAATTTCACTTGAAAAATCAAGAGGCAGGGATTGCATACATAGTTTGAATTATTTATTTTTTATATGTAAGTAGTTTTACCATAAATATTAGTGGTGATATACTTATCCCTAAATTTTTATGAATTTTTGAAACTAATTTTAAAAAAAATTCAAATTTTGGCTTCAAATAACTCTGATGGGGCTGGTGATAAAAATCTCAGATTTGCACAACTTGCAGTGTGTTTGTAGATGTTTCTGGCAAATAAAAAAGTTGTTAAAAGTGATACCATTTTGACTCGCCAAATAAGTGCTCCAAGGGGATTTCTTGTTTTCTTGGCACTTCAATATTTTTGTACTTATTACAGTAGTTGAAATAGACTTGTTTGAACCATTCAGCTGCAGTGTTCATGTTATAACAGGTGCTTGAAGTCATTTCCAGTCATCAGGAAAATTCATGTTGCATCATTTAGCTTTGCTGTTACAGAGACTGGTTAGTCTGACATTAGTCAGTAATGAGTTCATAACTTTACAGATTGTCTCAATTTCATCCTGTGTTTGGAAATGTTTATTAAATAAATAATTTTTACTTAATAATATTATATTTGCAAATTTTAAAAACAGTTTTACATTATTTTCAAGTAATTTCTCGTAAAACAATGGAAAAACAGTGTTCCATAGTAATTTATGTGAATAAAGAGTGTCGTAAGACTATGAATGTTGCAGTGCCAAAAGAACTCATTAAAATTTGTGAATTTAGTGATGAAAACCAACAACTTATTTTTTTACGTGTTAATTCATACGTCACTAGTGTTTGTAAATATCATGAAAAAAAATTTTGTCAAAATTCAGTCACCTGTATGGACAGTTCTGTTGTGACTCTTTGAGAACTCATAAAAAACAGTTAAGAAAAATTAAGACAAATAACACTAGAGCAAACTTTTTTAAAGAACACATTTTTCTAAATTTAAATTTAGTTCCTGGAAAGTCTCTTGTGTGTTATTGTTTCAAAAGTATTCTTTCTCAGCTGAAAAAAGAACTATATGAATGCGAAGACAAAGGGCAATACATTCCCCCACATGATAATATTGAACAATTGGATGCTGCTTGTAGCATTTTGGGTGTATCACCTCCAACAAAAGTGAAAAAATTAAGTATTGTAAGATGTTACTTTACTTCAGACTGCAAGGACTATGAAGACCACCCTGTGTCAAGTATTGTACCACTTTCACTTAAGGAAAAAATACTCTACTGCTTGTTTGTATGACAATCAGTGGTGGATAGGAGAAGTCGTAGCAATTAGCCTTGAAAATGACTATGTGCAGGTTCATCTTTTTCACTTAGCTGGATCATGTACATCATTTCAAAAGTCTGAACAAGGCAAAGTGTGGGTACCGATCTGCAAGTCCTGAGAAAGTTGACATCAATTCAGCTAACTAAACTGAGGGTCATTCTTAAACAATTTCAAGAGAATTAGCAGAAGAGATATCACAGCTGTTGGTTAACTACACTAAATAATAAAAACTTTCATTGCTACAAAAACAGGCTATTTCATTGAAGAATAATTAAAATTTTGCTACAATTTATTTTTTCTTTAATAGTGTTTACAAAAATAAATCAACATAAAAATAAAAATGATTTCTTGAAAAAAGATGTAGGCTACTCATTGAAATATCAGTTAGGAAGAGTTTTACAAACATTTTTGAATCAAAATCGTATTATTTTTAAGTTATCATTAAATTACAACCTATCATTAATAATTTAAAAAAAAAACTTTTAAAAATATTGAAAATGTCAACTTCAACAAGATTGGAGCCAAATATAAAAAATGTAAAGTACAAAGAAGACAGAAAACCTCAGTGGAGCCTAGGAGCACTTATTTAGTGAGTCGAAGTTGTATCGCTTTTAACGGGGTTTTCATGATTTTTGAGAGGTTATAACTTTTTTATTAGTATAATAGACAAGAAACTTTTTTATTTGCCATAAACATCTACAAAAACACTGTAAGTTGTGCAAATTTGAGATTTTTATCACCAGCCCCATCAAAGTTATTTGAAGCCAAAATCTCAATTTTTAAAAAACTATTTTCAAAAATTCATAAAAATGTAGGGGTAGTATATGTATATCACACTATTAATATTATTTATGATAAAACTACTAACATATACCTACATATAAAAAAATAATTCAAACTGTGTTTGCCATGCCTGTCTCTTTAAGAGAAATACTAAAAGTGAAATTTCACCATTTTTCAAATTTATTGGTAATTTTCTCAGAAAGAAGAGTGGATAGGTAAATAAACCACTGGACTAGTGTTTTACCTTGAGAAAATATGATTAAATTGCTTTTTTGTTTCATCTTTCTGGGATCAATAGTTTTTTAGTTGTGGTTTTTTTCTGTAAATCTTTACAATCACAAAAATAGGTTGCACATTGTAACAAAAATGGTTGCCACAGGTAACTGCTAAAATAAAAAAAAGTGGTTTTAAGGTCCTGAGACATGTAGGAAACAAGTGGGTAAGTTTAAATCTTTTTTTGAATTTGTCAAGCAACCAGCTTATGTTTTTTTGGGACACTTCAAATGGATTGACCCATTATGAGATTGTTGATAGGATTGTATCCTGCATGAAAAAATGAATTACATTTAATTACAGAATAAAGGAGTAGTACACTTGATTGCTAGACTAATTAAAGGGTGCTACTCAGGATAAACTTCCACATATAACAAAAAATAAATTTCTCTTTCACAATAATAAAGCGCCTGCACAAATTTTTCTGGTTATTTCTATAAAATTTCTTGACCTATTCTTCAAAGGGATTTCACATCACTATTATATTCACTGGCTTCCAGCAATTACTTCCTTTACTCAAACCTGAAAATCGACTTGCTGGATGAAGATTCAGTTCATCCATATTGATGAGTTCAAAGCTCAGACATCTGCTTGTTTACAGAGTTTAACAAATTGCATTGTACAAGGGCATTAAAAAGTTGGAAAGTTGTTGACATAAATGAATTGACTGCAGGATAACTTGACATTGAAAAATAAAAAAAATGTCAGAAAAATGTTTTTATCAGGCCTAAAACTTTTTGAGTGACTCTTGTAACGTGACCTATATGAAGTATATGTGACCATTTTTTATATCATGAGTTACATTTTGTTATTTTACTCGGTGCTTTTGTTTGCATATCAAATTTATGATTTGTTTATTGTAGAAATAAAGTGATTCAGACATGGTTTATATTATTTGTTGAAAATAATTTACCCTGTGCTTCAAAGTAGGTGCGAGCACTCTTGATGATGTTGGATGTCACTTTTCATAGAAGCATACAGTTGGACATAATCTCTCTTGCACTGTTGCACTTCAGGTGTTGGATTTTTGTACTTAAGTGCATGGATTCTGTCAGTATATGCAACCTTTCAAATACTCCTAGAGAAAGAAATTCACTGGTGATAAATCAGGTGATTGGAGGAATAGTAAACCTTTTGAAATCAAGCTCTGCAAACATTTCTTTCAGAGACTGTCATTCCAAGAGTGTGATCCATTCACTCCATTTGTTGTAGGTAACGGTAACAATTGTCTGCTTCTAGAAGTGCAATAAATTGCATGACTATGTATGTACTAGTACAACTCGCTGTTGAGATTCATATCAAAAAACATAAATGCCAAATCGCACACAACACCTCAATTTTCAGTGAGTGTAATAGCATTTCTTGTAAACATGGGAGTTTATCTGTTGTTAACATATACATTTGGTGGAAATATACTTTTACTAAAGAACACTTTATCACGGCCCATTTAATTACATTTCACCACTGAATGTGTAGCCATCCACTTACAAAAACATCCAATATAAGCAAACGTAGCACGTCATTTGAGAATCCACTTCTTTCAGCTCTTGTACTTAGTTTGGATGGAGATATAATTTCTTTATTGCCTTGTTAATGCAAACTTTTGTTGGGGGGACCATTTTAATACTACCTGGACCTTTTCTTGTTTTGTGACTACACCTCCTTCTTGTTGCAAACAGTAGACAATTCTCATAATTGTCAAGTTGTTGAGTTTGAGTACATGAGAATATTTTCAATGAAATTTCTCTTTCCTTTTCATTTGCAGATGACTGTTTGAAAATTCACTTTTGCAATAAATATATTCCATGGAAAATAGGATGATTTTTGTAGTAGTAATAAACTAACAAAAACTTCCTTCAGGCAGGTCAGTGACTCAACTAATCGTTTGTGTTCACTCTCTACCTAGGGAACATTGTGATACGTGACTGGATAGTGAAAAAAAAGTAACTGTAAAAAGAGATCTAGAAACTTATGGAACTCTGCTTTCTAATTGGTTTTTTAATGTTTGTGATTATACATTGTTGAGATTACGTTTGTACATAAAATTATGCATCTTCTGCATATTTATTGTAATGTTTAGTTTTAATTATTTTTAGTTCTGACAGGATTTTTACTCCCATCTTTAATCATTTTTTCCTCTGTTTGTAGAAGTTAGAGACTGGAAAACTTCTTTATATCAAAAAATACATATAAAAGAAATGTTATATTTGTATACTTAAATAATTTTTGCTAATGTTACAAGCAAATAATTATAAAAATTTTTTTTTTATTAATTTGTTGTAGCTGAATCACGTGGAGGTGATAGTTCACAATCTTCTAGTAGTTTCAGTGATAGTCGCGATTCATACCGTGGTGTTAGTAGCCAACGCAGCAATCAGAGCTACAGTAGTCGAAGTAAGAGGACCACTTTTAATTATTTTAAAATATAACTAATTTATGTTAGTTATTTTAGTTGTATCGTCTTATTTAGTGAAATTAAATGTTACTTAATGCTAATGATATTTAGGATCTATCTATCTATTTAGGATTTGTAATTGCAGAATGGTATGTTTTTGATTTTTCATGTTCCTGTTTGGAGTTTTTGTTGTTTCTTGTGGTAAAGGTTTTCTTAAAATATTTGAAAATGATTTGTTTATAAAATTTTGTTTTATTGTTTAAAAATGACTAGGCATGAGAAAATATTTTTAAAGAGCAGCTTATAACTAGTGTAATCTTTGAAAGTTCTCATTTTACATAACAGAGCAAATATACACGCTGTTTGTTGATATATTGATTTACTATTAATCATAATTAATATTTAGTTACACCAAAATTTGTAAAAGGCATTCTTCACTGGGTTAAAACTATTAGCATTTGTTAGGTTAAGCTGTAAATTTCCAGTACTGTGCCTTTAAATATGTTACAGTAAAAATTTATTTTACATTAATTCCTTTTAATATACGCAATCTTAATAAATGCTGCTGCATGTGCACTTGCCATTACTAAAGGTAAGGTATCCGAATTTTTCTGTTGGAAGACATGGGATTTTTTGCATTTTTCAAATGTTTGCACACCCTAGATTGGTTTTCTTAACAAATTTTTTATGTTTGGTTTTGTAACTAAAGATTATGGGGGTTCTAAATCTGATAAATTGAGTGGATGATCCTAATTGTGATAAAAATTTGGATTTAGTCATTTTACATATTCTTTCATCAAGCTTTGTAAGAACCTCAAAATAATGATGTTGATTGACTGAACTTTAAGTTACCCACTCAAACATGAAGATGCCTTTGATATCAAAGAAAACATCATCATAGCCTTGAATTTTCATTCCCTTGCTTTGCTTCATTCTCAGCAATTCTGGTATCTTACAATCATTGCTATATTTAGCTTCTGAGTTGAAATAACAAAGTATGATCTTGCATAAAATTCTCTCCCTTCTGCCAAATTTTGCTGTACATTGAGGACTAGCAGCATCATTTGGTGCACATATTTTTCATATTCAATGATAAAATTAAATTTATGTCACCATTTTATTTTCTACTTTTAATATTCATTATCATTCTAATATTAGTATGAGTCGTATGTTTGAAATCATTTTCTCACTACAATCTGGCCTGTTGATCACATCTGAAGAGCTTGGACTTCCAGGCTTGGTGTTATAATATTTCATTGTTTTTATCCCATCCATTAGATTGTTCTGTTTAATATATTACAATGTATAATAAAATGTAAAGAATTTATTATTGTCCTCTGCAAGAAAAGGTAGAAGCTTCAAAATTCAAAAGTGTAGTCTACATGACCTTCCCAAGGCTGTATTGATTTTTTTGAGTCGAAGAAATTCGTTAAGGAATTTCTCTACTGTCTGCTTTTTTTCTTAGAATCATAAAAGTGGACAAAAGTTTCACAGGAAATGAATTTTCCCTTTTCTAAATCTTCCAATTTAGTTTCTGGTAAAGTTAAAATTTCAGATGTTCATTTCATTATCAAGGCTGTACAGTACCTGTTTGTCAGAAAATTTGTAGAATCCAAGTCAATCTTTACTGTAACAGCACTATATTTTTGTTTGAGATGGCAATTTTTGCAGATTGCTTTGTTGATACATTCGTGATGAAACTAATCAGTTGGACACAGGGCTTCCACTGTATGGTTTGTCACTCAAATCTGCTTGCTCCACTTCAACATTGAACTGAATCTTTGTTTTATTTATATGTGTTATACTTACTATATGTGGTCACAATATGACCTTGGACCTTTTTTTAAAGGTGTTTCATTTTAATTCCCCCCAATTATTTTAATGGAATGACTTATTTTTGACCCCACCAATGAAAAGAGCAGACAATTTTACATTGAAATATGTGGTCACACATATGACCTTGGACCTTTTTTGAAGGTCATACAGCTAACCATCAGAGTTAGTGTTATACTTTTTATGCTCTTTAACATTGCTTGCGAGATAAATGGCCTGGAATATAAATATTCTAAGAATATTGTATAACCTTCAAAAACGTGTAACATTAGCTCCGTACGTATAACACTATCTCTGATGACTAGCCGTATGACCGTAAAAAAAGGTTCATGATCATATGTGTGGCCACATATTTCAGTATAAAATTTTCTGCTCTTTTCATTGGTGGGGTCAGAATAGGTCATTATTTGAAAAAAAAATTGTGTTAACCTTGAAGTAAGGTCAAGGTCATCTTCAAGATCAAATCCAAAGCCATCGTAAGGTATCCCTCTCCAATCTAGATAACTTTTGTTTAGGTTTTTTTTTATTTTGTGCATAGTTTGCAAGAAAATCAGCCGGGGTGATTAAAATGAAACACCCTGAAAAAAGGCCTAAGGGTCATACTATGACCATATATTTCAGTGTAAAATTTTCTGCTCTTTTTATTGGTGGGGTCAAAAATAGGTCATTCCATTAAAATAAAATGGTATTAACTTTGAAATAAGTCAAGGTGAAGTTCAAGGTCATAAGGTGTCCTCCTCCCATCTGAGTAAGTTTTGTATAGATTTTTTTTTGTATTGAGTAATTTGTGAGAAAATTGCATGGAGCAATTAAAATGAAACATCTGTTGTATATATAAATGCATGTCTTGTTTTTAAAGTAAGGTCCACTTTTGAAATTTGTTGCCTATATACATGATGGTGCTTGTGTAACTCAGTTATTTCAATAAATAACTATAAGCAAAAGCGGTTCAGTTATTTTGCTTGTTGATATATATCCACATAAGCTTGAAGCTTGTGTGTGGGATATGGAAATGGAATTTTGTAGTGTATGAAAAATGCAGTACATTTTGTATTTGTTTTTATTCATCCATTTCAAGTAAAACATTTCATGATCCCAACAAGTGTGAAGTATGAGCAGTAATTCAATTTTTAATGGCGTAAAACAATTCTGTGACAGAAATTCCCAAGCAAATTTGTGATATTTGTCTGAATATTCCAAGAGAGACCAAAGTAAGACAGTTATGCTATTCATTTTGAGGAGGGTGAATGAATATTCAAGATGAAGAGGTAGCAGCTGACTGTCAGTAGTAACAGGTAATTTGATTGAAAAGGTGGACAAAAACATTGAGAAAACCGGTGACATCAAGAAAATTATGACAACACTGGTTGCTATGACAACAGGTGTCATAATTTTCTTTGATGTTTCACAATCTTTGATTTGTAAAATTTTGACTGAAAAATTATACAATAAAAAATTGTGTGCCAAGGTGATTTTCAAATTTAATAACACACGCAAAGAAAAATATTTTGCTGTAGCCTAATCCTAAAATTAATTATAATTTTAGAAAAATTGTGCATTGTGTAATTACATTAATTATAATTTTAGGATGCTAAACTTTTTTTTTTTATTGATGTTTGTTTTATTCTGTAATAAATTGTTTGATCACATTGTTACTGGCTGTGAATCCTGGATTTCTTATTGAAGCATCAAGACAACGCAGCAATCATTACCTAGACTGAAGAAGTTCAAACAAGAACGTACGGTAAAGAAGCTTATGGCTATTGTTTTTTGGACAAAAAGGTGTTAGCTTGTCAAATCCAGTGGCCACAGAAACTATTGTAAACGCCGATATGTATTGTGAAACATTATAAAATCTTAGAAAAGTTATTAAAAACAATTGACACGGGATGCTATCCTGCAGAATTTTGTTTTTTCATGACAACAGCCATCCATAGAGCAAATCAGATATTGAGGTGATTGAAAAATCATTTTGCCAGAAAATCTTCAATCATCCACCCTGTAGACCTGATTTAGCTCCCAGCGATTACTTTCTTTTTCTTCACCGTAAACTACGGCTTGCATTAAAAGGTTTGATGATGACGATAAATTGAAGATGGATTATTGCATGGTTTAAGTTGCTGACAGTAGAATTCCTTGAAAATGCAATGAAGAAGCTAGTGAAACGCTTTGAAAAAACGGTGGAAGTTGAAAGCAGCTATGTAGAAAAATAGCAAATGAATTTTGTTTTTATTTCAAAAGAAACCTCACTTTAAAAACACACCTCACATGTATTATGTACATATAAATATTATTTATATCGGACAGCTATTTGGAAGATTTTTTTTTGTAAATGTTCATACTTTAGATTAATATCTCAGATTGGGCATACCACATCACTTTGTGTGATTTGCATTCTGCGTTCACAAATAATTATTTTTTGTATATTGCTACCATATAAGAACTGTTTTTATATAATAAGAAATATTTATTATTTTACTGAAATTAAATCATTTTAAGATTTATATTATTCCTCTTATGTTAATAGAATTTAAAGTATAATTATAAATATATGTAGTAGAAGTAGTAGTTGTATTAGTATTACTTGTACCTTGTTTAATTATTTGTTGTTTTTATTTTTATAGCTGTATAAAAATTTCCTCTCTAATTGTCAATTAGAGAAAAGATATTACAACAACTGCAATCTGTAATGATTTTTTTTATTATGCAAATAAAATGTTTTTAACTATTTTATACATTTTTATTGTTTTTTTAATTCTTCATTGATGATTTTTATTACCGTAATATAATTTACAATGCTTAACTAGTATTTTTACCGATCCAATTTTGTCATCAGAAAATTCTAATAAAAAGTGTTCTGAGGGACATTAAAATATATTTTCTGTTAATTTAAAGTTTAATAAACACCGAAGAACTATTAAAAGTATTGTTATTAAAAGAATTTCAATTTTAACACACTGCTGTAGATGGCAGTACCTGCCGTAAGTATATTATCTACAAAATCCATTTATATATTGTCCGTGACTTTTTCTGTGTACATATTAATGTAGCAAAATTTTCCATTTAGCATACATTTTATGTAAATCTATCAACAGCTCTGTGGTTCAGTTGCTTTTTCTTTTAGGAAATTAATCCTACATTGAAAATCTAGTAAAGAACAGAGGAACTGTACTGTATAAGACAAAGATTGCATTTAATGGATGATTAGCCAGAAGATTTATTCAAAGATTGAATAAAGAAACTAGAAAATGGATATGAAAATTCTTTAAAGTCAGTGCTACATTTTTTGTTTGTGAATTCAACCATCCGTTTATGCCTTCTTTGCTATTTTCAAATTTCAATGTGAACCTTTGTTTACGATGAAGATACAGCAGCATTCATTTATTACAGAGTTTTAATGTTCGTTTTCCTGTATAAGGTCAAGCATGATATATTAATATGATCTCATCAGGAAGCTTTCTGCAGTTAGGTCTATGATTTATTAGTTTTGTTATTTGTTTTGAATTTTTTGTTTTTTTTTTATCTCTTAAATTTGCATATAAAATCTCCAGCAATTTTTTTTCTGTAAAGTACCAAATAACCCATCAAATTTTTTATAGTTTATCAGATTTTGTTTGTTAGCATTCATTAAAAGCCGAGTAAGATTAGAACTGCCATCTCCAAAAATGGAAATTTTAATCTCCAAAATGGCAGTGGCACAAGACAAAATTTATCTATTGACATTTATGGTATTTGTGGAAGTTTTCAAATATCTAGTTTGTCACTGAATCGTGTACAGACAGCTGCATCCCTTCTTTATATAGTGAGAGTTAGTGCCGGCTTGTTATATCTTTGGTTTGCCAGGTGGTGCAGATATATTTTTACCTAGACTCTGACAAAATAATGATAAATCAAACGATGTAATAGTAG
The DNA here is from genome assembly GCF_047948215.1 of Lycorma delicatula. Lineage (NCBI taxonomy): Eukaryota > Metazoa > Arthropoda > Insecta > Hemiptera > Fulgoridae > Lycorma > Lycorma delicatula. The sequence continues at coordinate 74,163,347 of NC_134466.1, read as the reverse complement.
TAGTGCAACTGTGTACCCGGCAGTTTACTACTGATAAAAGAGACAAATGTGCTATTTACGCTCTACTATTTGAACCCAATAAATCTGTAATTATTGAATTAACATTACTTACAAAACAATGTTTTTTGTTTCTATTTCAGTACATTGTTGTAGAGAATGGCGATTAAGGTTTTTGTAACAATATTGTTTCTATAAAGCAAATACTTACTTTATTATCCAAACTCATGAGGTAACAAAAAAATAATGTAACTGTGTGTGTTATTTTCTCTTACTTAATGCATCTGTTTTATTGAATGCACATTACAGTTAGGTATATTTTTTTTGTATTAACAAATTTTAATTGTCTATAATTCTTAATGTAATATTTGTTGTTAAGGTAATCAAAGTAACAGGGGTGGAAGTGATTACGGGAGAGGAAGTCGCCGTAACGGCTCTGATTATGACAGTTACAATGGGGATCGTGAACGTGACCGCGACCGTGAGAGGGACAACTGGGGTAGTGATCGGGACCGTGACAGGGATCGTGGATATCGCAGTAGCGGCAGGTAGTTTATTTAGTTCTAAGTCTTAATATTTACAGTAGGATTTTAGTGGTAATTCAGTGAAGCTTGACTTTCCTATTTATCGAATTCCATGACAAAGTGGCTATATTTCACCTGTATATAAAACAAAAATCACCCGCAAGGCGTGAAGTTTTTCAAGTTATTCTTTTTCTTTGATTCTATTACAACAGAATCCTACTGATTCATTGACAACATTCAGTCCTAAAAGCAAGTCATTCAGTTATTTCACTATTGACTGATGTATAGTGAACGTCGTTACTCTCAGTTAGAGAGAGAGAGAGAGAGAGAGTAATAGTAATTATGATCGGTGCTTCAGGCACTATGTCCATTCATAGCCATAAAATAATTCAGGAACAATCATTGTGAAGCAGCAAATCAATTTTTTTTTAACAGTACTGTATTTGGTACCAGTTGTATTCAGTAGAGTTTGGTATTCCATAATAATATCAATAATATTTTGAAGTATTCATTCTTCGTGTAATTAGCCCAAAATCACATAACATCAGAAGCCTTATATTCTTTAATTATCACAAAGGAAAGAACAGAATAATACTTTCTTTAATGAAGAAAGCTTTTTCTTCTGATGGAATTCGTACAAGTAACATTAGATAATACTATTTACTTATGGTGGTGATGGAGTTGTCACAAACCCCATCAGAAGAAAGAATTTTATTCACTAAAGGAAGTATTATTTTGTTCTTTGCTTTGTGATTGCTACAGAGAACAAGGCTAACAGTATACAATGGTAATGTGATTTTGGATTAATTACATAAAGAATGAATATTCAAAAATATTATTGATATTATTCTGGAGTATCAAAAATATTATTACATTTAAAAAATGTTGAAAAAGTATATTTTTTATTTCTTACAAAAATCTCCACACTTACGTGGAATAAAAACCAGGTAATGTACTACATTTTTTGAATTTAAAAATTACATTTAATATTTAATTTTTTGTATCACTGCTAACTGCTGTTAATGGATTTAATAACGCTGTAAGTTATTTTATCGTTTTTGTCTTAATAAAGATGCTTTATTAAGGCGTTTTCATGTTATATTAAATATCATTATTTCTATTAAAGCAAAATCTGTGACTTCAGTTTTTTTTGTTTAGTTCTGAAATTAAATAAAAATCTTTAAAGCTAGTGAGGTGATTAAGAACACTTATTTATCAATACTTCTGTAAGAGTTTGTTCATATCCAGTGCACACTAGTTATTTAAATTTTTTAACAAGGGTATTCCATTTTAATTCAACAAATTATCAGTGCATCACTATTTTTTATTTTTATGTTATCTGGTATATGATAACTTACCCTCCTTGTAGTGGCCAAATATGTTTTTTTTAATTTTTCAAAATTTTTTCTTGACTAATAGAATATTTTCTAACTTGCCAACAGATAAAACAGCCATTTTGATTACTTTTTCCATGAGTTGTAGCATTCATATTTTACATTGTACAGAGGGTCAAAAAGGGCTTTTTGGATAGAGTAAAGATGGAACTTCATTGTAGTGTATTTAAAATTAATTTTGTGAAATAACCAAATCTTGTTATGTTTACAAATTGTTGTATTTTCAAATTTTGGGCCCAAAATAAATGATGAAGGACCTAGAGTAACCTAAGCCTGTTTTTTCCTTTTAACTCTTACGTTCTAGTAGTACTTATAAAAAAAATTAGAATGTTACAATGTACTTCATTAAAAAAAAATAGTCGCCAAATCGTAAGATTTTGAAAATGTCTCATTTTTGGGGTCCAAAAACCACATGTGTGACAGGTGACAAAAATCTGAAATGCTTACAGCAGTAAGTAATTTTTATGTCCTTTAAAACCATATAACATTTTTTGTTACTAAAAGGGGTTGACTAATAATGAAGCACTGTTACTTCTAAAAGTGTACAATGTATCCTAAAAATTCACAGCATGTATGTTTTAAGATAATAATGTAAGTCTACTATACAAAATATTTTGATTTGTCTATAATGAGATGGCTTACATTCTAGACAGTTTGTTACTTAAAGTCTGACTCGTGCACAAAAACTCGTGTTTAAACATGAAAGTGAATAGACATGCATGGACATGAATGTTTGTGTAATCCTGAATGTAAACGTTGTAGAAGATTCAGTTACTGTTTTGATTTCAATATGATATGTTGTATTGCTGCTAGTGTTAATACTGTGGTTAGGTAATGTGCAATTGTTTATAAAGTAATTTTATTAGCAGTGTACTTCTCTTTTATGCAATAGCTTTAATTTTGGTTATGTAAAAAAAATTAATTTTGATTACACTGCGATGAAGTTACATCTTTACTCTTTCCAAAAAGCCATTTTTGACCCTCTGTATGGTGTAAAATAAGAATGCTGTAGCTCATGGAAAAGTGACGAAAATGGCTGTTTTCACCTGTTGGCAAGTTAGAAAATAGTCTGTTACTCAAGAAAAAATTTTGAAAAATGTAAAAAAAAATTTTTTGACTACTATGTATATATATATTTTTTTGGCAAAAATATTTTTTGGGTAAGTTCATAAACCAAATATCATCAAAATGAAAAATAGTGATGCGATAAATTTTTTGAAAATTTCTTGAATTAAAATGGAATACCCTCAACTGTTATCTTCCAATGAAATATCATGCTTAATTCATGTGTATCTGCTTACTGCCTATAGCAGTATACATGTGTTCAGCTATAAAAGTAGGTTTATAAAAAGTTTTATATAAAATTATAGTTATTTTAATTTATTTGAAAAATAGGTTAAAAAATTGTTGACTCACTCATTTTTTTTATCTTTAAAAAAAGAAACAGCCATATTAACTCATTAATAATTTTTAAATCGCTTGAAAAAGGTACACTCAATAATTGGAGCGATTTTAAAACTTAAAATTTTCATAGTTATTGTTAGTTTTAAATTGAATTCAGTCTTTAATGTTATGTTTGAGTTCTTGTAGTTTATGTACTGCTTATCAGAAAATATTGAAAAAGACAAAAAAAAGTTAGCAGATATCCTGTATGAATCAGTTTTATATAAGTAAAGGTTTTAATGATTTAAAAATCATCTGATCTCTAATTTTATTGCTAGTAAGCAGACTAAATTGTTATTAAACTCCTAATAAGGGATATTATCTGATGTTTTTATTTATTTAAATTACATAGAGAATACAAAACAAATTACTATTAAAATATAAGCAAAGAATTTTTGTTTCATTGATATACTGTAATTGATAATATATTAATCTAGTTTGTTTTGTTGACAATAAAATTGAATATCTCATGAAGTGTGTTTTTCTTGTTACTTTTCTCTTTTCATAAACATTCCTTGAAAACATTACATTATTAAATGAATACTTTATTTAATTTTCATTTACTTGAGCATAACTAGCTTCTTATTCTTAGATTAGCTTGAATCTGAAAACTACTATTTCTGTACTTCATCTCTGTTTTTCATTGTAAAATTGTGAATAAGATGTATATTAACATATCTAGAGAATGAACTTATAAATTGTGTAACTTGAAAAAATGAAATAAAAATATTTAATTGAATATTTTGACAAATACAAATCAGTACACAAATTTGTTTGATGTTTTCGGCACTAAAGTCACGGGACTTAATTGCTTTATATCCCTGTATGTTTATTAAAAAATAATGGATAATAAATGTTATTAAAAAGAAATATTTTTTACAAGTTACACAGTAAACTGAAAAGTAAAGCATATAAAGCAATTAAGAGACAAAAGTATCATGACTTTGTTCCAAAAACATCAAAAAAATTTATGTATCCATTTGTATTTGTGAAGGTAACAGCCGGTTAAATATTTTTATAAGTTACATAATTTGTAAGTTCATTCTGTAAACATGGTAATAATTTTAGAATAAGTCTTATTTATAATTTTAGAATGAAAAATAATAGGTTATAAAATGTGGTAGATCTAAGTCTCGATAAGTGATTTACGGTTGAAGCGCTGGGAGTGAGTGATCTATGTATATTTGAAAAAAAAAAACAGAAATATTGGTTATCAAAAAATTCATAACATAGTTTTTATTTACCTGTTGGATTAATGTATTTTGTTGTTTTTTATTTTAGGGACCATGACCGAGATAGAGACCGCGACAGGGACCGTGACCGTGAGCGTGAAAGAGACAGAGACTGGGGGTCCAAAGACCCGCCACCACGCAACAATGATCGCTGGCCGGAGAGGGAGAGCCGTCAGCGTGAAAATGATTGGCTCACAATGCTCCCACGAGATGAACGACTTGAGTTGGAGTTATTCGGAACCGGTAACACCGGCATTAATTTTAATAAATATGAGGACATCCCAGTCGAAGCTACTGGTGATAATGTACCTTCTCGTATCAACTCTGTAAGTTTTACGTAGCTTTTTTTACTTTATTTTATTTTATAGAAATTTATTATTTTAATTATATTTTCTTTTTTTGACGGGGAGGCAGGTAAGGAATTATTGAGTAAATGAGTTATGATCAAAAAATACACATAATTTTGACATTTCGCAGGCTATGTAAGTCCAACTGTCAAAATTAGACCGCTTGTCCATAAGGTATGTTTACATTTGTAGCCATATTGAATGCTTAGTTTCTTGTCGGCTGTCGAAAAGGTTACACGTGTTTTGGTATATCAGTGATTTTTAACTTGTGGAAAAAATGGAACAAAGAGTTATCATTAAATTTTACTTTAAGAATGGAATAAAGTGCAGCACAGCATTGGAAATGTTGAATATTACTTTTGGCAATTCTGCTATGAATAAAACAAGCGTTTACAAGTGGTGCAAACAGTTCCAAGAGGGCCTGTTCTAAGAGAAGATGAAGATGATGAGCGCCCTGGACATCCCAGCACATCAACAACCGATGACAATGTCAAAAAGTGAAAAAAATGATTATACTGAATCATTATCAGAGCGTCAACAAGGATTGTTATCCGAAAGTTCTTTGCTGTTTGTATGAGGCAATCCAAAGAGAATGCCCAGATTTGTAGCAAAACAACTAATGGCAATTATGCACCTGCTCACATTTCACTGCTTGTTCGGCCAAAAACAATGTTGTTATGATGTCTCACCTTGCATATTCACCAGACATCGCCTCCTGTGACTTCTTCCTATTCTTCAAGTTGAAAAGAACGATGAAAGATGTTGTTTTGCCAACATTGAAGACAGAATCGTTGAAGGAGCTAAACATCATACTGGAAATTACTTTCCAGAGGATCTTTGAAGATTGGAAAAAGAACCGGCACAATTTTATTACATTTGAAAAGGAGTACTTTGAAGGTAACAAGTCAATTTTAATGAATAAATAAAAAATTTTTCAGAAAAACTAAAATTCCACATATTCTTATATCAAACTATATTTATATCAAACTATAATATTTTTTCTTCACATGTCACTACCTAAATTTAGTTATTGTGAATTCTGCTGTAAGGGTACTCAATCAATTATTAACTTATTTAGTTTTTAATTCATATTTTCTTGGGTTCAAAGCTTGACCCTAGGTAGTTTATCCTAATCTTCATCCTTAGTGAAAATATAGATAATCTGGACAGTTTCTTGAGTAGTAGAAGAACGATAAAAATCTCTTCTCAGTTGAAGCTGAATCATGTTGAAAAACTCATCCTTTATAAAAATCCTGTGTTCTCGTATTCTTGTAGGAATCCTTGGTTTTTGTGAAAATGCATTTGAAAGTATCGAAATCATTAAATGACTTCATCTTTCATAATTTGTTCAATTTTTGAGTTTATCATTCACAATTTAATGTTGTCCTTTCTCCTCCAACTCCTCCTTCTCACTATCTGCGTCTGTCTGTCCTTCCAAATTTCAGCAACAGTTTTAAACATACTGTTGTCACTTTCATTAACATGTCACAATCAACGATATGGATCTCTGTGGTGTTCAGTTTCTGCAAAAGTGTATCGTGCCATACACTTCATAATTTCTTGGAGGAACAATGCTTCTATAATGAGGTACATAATTAGATGATATATCCTTACTGAGTAGCAATTAAACGGTATGCAATTACAACATGAACCGTGTTATGATTGCATACAGTGTATATTTTATCATACAATTAGAATTAATTTTGGAATAACCCTGGCCTTGTAATAATAGTTTTAAATTAACCTGACAGTGACTAGTTGAAAATTTCTTCCTGCTCCCTCAGACCAGTTTGGGGAATTTGGTGCCTTCTCATGATTCAGTGTTTTCACTTATTGTGTCAACCTGTTGTACAGTTCTTGTTTGTTTTGTGTGTGCGGTGTCAAATTGACCTGACCTCATTGTTTTGTTGCTGATAAAAGTTTTGGGATTACCTGCTCTTTATTTATATATGTATTTTATTATGTTAGAATTATACTCATTTTGAACCCAGTTGAACCTGATTTTCAAAAACAATCTTGAAGAAATATGAGAACAGCTGTCCTTAATTTAGTACATATTGGCGATCAGAATTTAGCTACTAATACAACAAAGTAGGTGTTCAAAATAAGGTTTTTCTGAAGATATTTTGAATATAATAGAATGGCAATTGAATTGAAAATATCATCAATTAGAAATCTCTACTAAAACAAAAACAGACCAGAACTAAATGATTTACATGTGACTGAACTTATAGGTTCTAGTAGGATTTGCTGTACTCAACAATTTTTAAAACTGCTATTTCTACTTTAGTCACAAGTGGGAGTGGAAGACAAATTATTTAGACTTATTATGTCACATAACAATTTTTTAATCCTACTCTCACTCTACATTTTGATAATTCGGAAATAATATCTAAAAGAAAAACTAGAAACTTAACAGCAGCATTTGCTGAAGTATTTGAGATTTTTATTAATAATTGTAAAGGATTTATTCATTGACTCGATGTGTGCCCAAAAAATTGGATAAATATGGATTGAAATTAATGAGTTTCTCAGATTCATGCACCAAGACATTGCTTATGTTTATGATAGAAGGGATACTGATGAAGAATAGGATTGTCAAGAGAAAAATTATTTTTGAAACCAGTTCAAGCTACAATAAGGTTTATAAACCTCTTTTCAGTTCTAATTAAAATATAAGGGGATAGTTGGTTTTCTTCTATAGATATTATGGAAAAATTAGAAGATAAAGAGTTGACTTATGTCAGCAATTTGAATAAACAAAAAAATAGAAATACCTCCAAAATTTCATCCCATTCAGAAAAGAATTTGAGGTTAAACACTAGTTTCTACATAATGCATGACAGTGATATATCTCATTTATCTAAACATAACTTAGTCATGTTGATTTTCTTCTATTCATCATGATTAAGGTTACTGCTTGACAAAACCATTTTTCTTGAAATTATATCGCATTAAAATCAAACTAAAATAGTATGAGTGATTTGACAGAGTTGAACAATTCAGCGCACAACAAGGTGGCAAATTGTCTTATTTTGCTGATTGATTGTCATCTGAGCTGATAATTCATTTGTGGCTTGTGATTCTGGATTTGAAAATTTAAGACTAGATAGAATATTTTTCTAAGTAAGTTGTTTACAACTTCTGGAAGACATGTGGAATGCAGTTATGTAGTTGTAACTGGGACCTAAACCCACCACAGGTGACTTTTTGACAGGCAACCATGAAAGGTCTTTTAAGGAATACTCCACTGACTGAACCAAGCAACACCAGAGTTCAGAGAAGATAGCATTTGGATACGGTGGGCTGTCACAAATTGTATTCGTTTCACTGAAGACTTGGCACTGCTAGCCGACAACATCGACGAAGCTAAATCACAGATATTAGAACTTCAAAGCATTGCAAATAAAACTGGCCTCAAAATATCATTCAAAAAGACAGAAATTATGCCCTAAAAACCAACACAATTAAAAGAAGTAAACATAAACGATAATAAAATCAAAATAGTAAGCCATTTTAAATACCCCAGAAAAATAATAAAGTAAACAAAAAAACATTGCTCCAAATAAGAAGAAAGAAAGTAGCTAAAGTTAAGTATTAGCCTGGTACTTATTATAAAAAATGCCTATCATTAAACACAACACTGTTATAAAACCAAAAGCCTCTTATGCACCTGAAACACTTATCCAACTGAATGACAAAGTCAGACAGACTCCAAAAAAATCAGGTTTTTTTGAAAGAACCTGCATCAATAAAAAGTACCAGAAAAAGACGGGCAGTGGTGGATTGTGTCTGACAAAGTCGTGTACAAAGAGTTAGAACCTATTACTGATACCATGCGTAAGAGAAGACTAGGATTCTTTGGTTATATCATGAGGATGCAAGATTCAAGACTTCTGAAACAGCTAGTACAGTACAATATCGACTCAAAAAACAGAAAGACAGGATCCAAATTCATCAGAGACATAAAAGGGGATCTGAAGGAAATTGGCCTTACACCAGAAGACATCACAGATAAGATAAAGTTAAACAAGAAAATTAAGAACAAAAATACTTGTTACACAAGAAAAAACTCACAACATGAAGATTTTCAACACTAGAAAGGGCACAAAGATTGGAATATATGAAAAAGTTTTAGAAGGACTGCAAGGTCCAAACAGTCCCATCAAAGAGACTTTGATAATGGACTGACTAAAGTGATACAATGCTATACTATATGATACAATTTTTTTACGTCATTAAAGATAATAATAAAAAAATGATGTATCAGAAATTATCTTTTTTGTAATAAATTTTTGATATGTTATAATGACATACCAGATTACTGTAGTAGTTTCATATAATACACTGTAGTTATTCATTATTTGTATGCATTAATTTGATAATGTCAAGTTTAGCTTATAGAAATTCTAGTTTTTAATCGATGAGGTTAGGATAACATTGAACAGAATAGATATTGGTTCCACGTTTTGTGATATGCTTTCTTTTGAAGACTTTTCCTGTAACAGAAGGTCTGTGACAATCTTTTGTGATCACTGGCCTGAGTTGTAAGAAGGTGGTTCAGTAATTAAAGAAACAGATTGGGGAAAAAACTATTTAATTGAATAAACTGAAATGTCTGATGTTCAAGTTTGTACCCCTAATTAAACAATATCAGCTGTTCAAAAAAAAATTCCGTTATAACCTCTTTTGTTTATTTTAAAATTTGTTTTAATGTTTAATTGTTTTCAACTGAAATGTAGACGAGGGAAGAACAGAATGCTGTGAAAAGATTTTTTTTTAAAGGTCTAAAGGCCAAAATTCAGTCACAAATTTTTAAAAAGTGTGTTAACATTGAAAAATCTTTGTAAATGGATTGAACATTTAAACTGGGGAGAACTAGTATCACCAATTTTTATTGTATTGAAAGGCCAGTAAAAATTTTGATTGATGGTTAAAAAATTGTTTTAATGATGTTATTTGCAAGGACAGACTTGTAAAAATTTAGGAAATTGTTGAAATTTAAAATGCAGTTTTTGGCTCTGTCAAAAACTAAATTACTCTGACAAACTAAATTACTGCAAAACATTATCTAAGACAGTTTATTCAAAATCACAAAGACACCTGGATTCAAATTTGTATGCAATTTAAACAACTGTTTTTAGTGGAAGCTAATGCATCTTTAGATTGCGTAATAATGTATGATGAAACTTAGATTCCTAGTTTTGTGTTGGAATCCAAATATCAGAACATGGAATGAAAATATTTGAGTTCACTTGCCAGAAAAAGCTGTTTGTCAATTGGTGAAGTGATGCTAATGGTATGTTGAGATTTGGGAAATGCCCAATGTTTGCCCCTATGGTCTTCTGGTCTTCTTCGAAGAAGACCCTTTCAGGTCAACTGCTCCTGAGACGTGTGGTTAATTGAAACTCAACCACCAAAGAACACCAGTATCCACAGTCTAGCATTTAAAGCCATATAAAAGTAACTGCATTTACAAGAACTCATACCTTAGAACTCTTCACTTTGAAAATCAGGTGATTATACAGTCAATATGATCGGTTTCTCTAATATCAGTGTCATAGTTAACATTTTCAGTGCTAGATCACTCATCTTCAACATCTACTTACTTATCTACATTATTAAAATAACATTTATTAATGGTAATATATTTATATATATAAAAGTATTCACAAGCTTCTGGACGTATGCCTTAATACAATAAAAAGGCGGAACTAGATGTAGCTAAATCAATTACTAAAAAAATTAATTAAGAAATTTAATTTTTTGATATTTTCTTTTACCAATGAAGGCAAATTTACAAGATCGGCCATTCTTAAAACACATATCTGGTTGAAAATCATATTGCCATTTAAGAAAAATTAAAGAAATTAATTAATCGCATATAAAGAAACTTTAATATTACAGATAGCAACACAGACAACAGCTTTATGTATTTCATGTTCGTATTTATTTTGGACATTGCTGAAAACAAATTGTCATCACATTCCAGTTTAGTAACTGCAAGCATACTTTGTAAAATATGAAATCATAAATATACAATCACATTTTGGTCAGAGGATTAATGTATGTATAAAATTGTGTTTTTACTGTGTGTGTATTATTTTCTTCTGTATTTATTTTTTTAATTTTTTTTTCAGTTTGAGGATATCGAGATGACAGAAATCATAATGAATAATATTAATTTGGCTCGTTATGATAAACCGACTCCAGTACAGAAGTATGCTATTCCAATTATTATGTCACGTCGTGATGTAATGGCATGTGCTCAGACCGGGTCTGGTAAAACTGCAGCATTTCTTGTACCAATACTTAATCAAATGTATCAACGTGGACCTCAGGGATTTAACACTAACCCTAATGCTAGAGTATGTTAAAATGATTTATTTACTTAATTTAATGTCTGTTAGATTTTTGTCAAATTTAATGTCTATAGTAATTAGTTGTATTTTATTTATTCCTTAATATTTTATAATTACATTTCTATAACACTGCCTACTCCTTTATATATGAACTAATGTTAGTGTGTATCAAACTACCCCTTGGGCTGAAGATTATTATAAAGTAATGAAATAATCGAATAAATGTTTTAGGTTATCCACCTGCTGACTATTCCATCCAAGTTTTTTCTGATATTGTTAGTCATTTGATTATTATTACTTTTTTCATTAATTGGAAAACTTGTGCCGACATGTCTCATTGGCCTGATTCATTATCCTAGTGCATTCATTACCCTAGTAATGACTAGTATTAGTGCTTAATACTAGTATTATAAGCTGTGGTTTTTAGGTTTTTCTTGGCACCACTTCAGCGTTCTAGTTGCTAAATCCACTGATGCTACTGGTGACAAAGGGTGTGAGGGTTGAGATAGACAGTCTTCTTATCAAAGGATTATTAGATGAGATGATCAAACCCAGCCAGACGGTTAATGTTTGAAGGTACCTAGGTACCATCTTACCTATACTTCTTTGGGAACTGAGTTTTGGTCGAATTAAAAACCCCAAATTTCAGTATCTTTTTTATTATTGCTTTTGGGTTGTTGAATTCATATTCTCTACATATCATTTAAGAAGAAATTTTAATAGAAAAGTTTTATTAAAAAAATTTACATTAAAGATAGATTCACAGCAACAAAGACTGATCATTTACAGAACTATTCTTGCTTAGAAATGTTGAAGAGTTATAAAAGATACAAAAGATCATATACTGTGATAAATTTAGCGATAAAAACTCAAACCGTGAACTATGCCTGAAGGCATGGAAGCGCAATATCACTTTTCACCAAAAGCTGTATTGGAAGCCATAAACTGGTATTAAGAGATTTATCCGTAGAGTTGTCGGCGACATTTATAAGACTGCTGGAAATCCCAACAAGTATTTCAACATTATATGATCTTTTGAGTTTATCTGTGACTCAGTAAAATTTAAATATGCCCGTGATAAGCTAAGTAGGTCCATAATGCTTTTGTACCTAATAAAGGAGCTTTTAAAAAAGCATCAACCAGAGTTTAATCCAGTTGTAAATGCTATAAATGTGTTAAGGAGACGAGTAAAAAACCGAATAGAAAAAGCTGAAGTGGTGCCAAAAACTGTAGAATCAGCTACAGTTTATTGGCCTACAGAAGTAGCAATAGAACATAATTACAGAATATATGTTTTGTTAAGGTATTATATAAATTAAAAGAAAGCCAGGTAGATGAGTTTAAAAAATTTCTCTTTCTTTCTTTTCTCAGATTTATGGAAGACGAAAACAATTTCCATTGGGTCTTGTGTTGGCACCAACTCGTGAATTGGCCACACAAATACATTTAGAATCGAGGAAATTTGTGTATCGTTCTCGTCTTCGACCTTGTGTCGTGTAAGTATAATTATATTTTATACATATCTGTGACTAATTTCCATTATTTATAGATAGAAGCATTTTGGAATCTATATTAAAAACTAATATTGCTTGATTTTTTTCTAGTTACAATGATTTTAAAACGATAAGTAAAATTTATTTATTTGCAACAAAACTTTATTTACTAACTAGTTACCACTTATATATTAATACTTGTTATATTGTGTCAATAGTTTCTCTATACATCATTTAGAAACCTGTTGCTAATTTCGTAACCACTAAACTACAAATCAGAATTGAAAATGACTGCTACTTAAACATTCCTTTAGTTAAAGAAATAAAAATCATGGGGTCAGATAATAGGTGTTGTATAAAGAGAACTTGAATATTTTCTAGCCAAACTTTTGTACACCATTGCAGCTAAATGTGGGTGAGCATTATCTTTAAAAAAAAAAGTGGTTGGACAATGGCCCACATCATTTGTTTTTTGATTGCACTAGGTAAACCATTTTAGAGCGAGGTTATAAGATCATTGCTGATCCAGTTGATATGAAAACATGTGTCAAAGGCCAGTTTGGTTCCAAAAAGTACTCTCTAATTACTTGCTGTTACCTCAAAGTTTGCTTGGCTTCATAGTTTTTGAAGGATTTTTTGAGAGATTGGTCCTTACTTTCATTAATTTTTTGGCAAATTTAAATTCAATTGAACTACAAAATTTCAATTTTCTTTCTTGGTTGTTTTCCATTACATCTTTTCTTGTTTTCTTCTGATGGTACTGCAGGAACTTATTCAACACACATTTGTTTGTATTCAGCAACCGATGCAAGATTTTCAGTGGGAGAGATTTTGAAATTTGAAGAAGAGAGATTGATATCCATCAGTAGGAATCATCTTTATGAATTTCTTTGTCGTACTTTTTCTTCAGTCAGAAGAGAGGTTTATCCAGTTCAATCTTCGTTATTAACATTCCATCATTTTCCTTCATTGAACATGATGCACTTGATCCATAGCCTCATCACCATACAGGAAATATATAAGGAAGATTTATTTTCCTATAAATTTGTTCAAGGTAAACTATTCCATTTAAAAATGGATCGTACTACAAATTTCTCACAATTTATTTTGATGTTTTTTTTTTTTTTTACTTGTTAAATGCTAAGAAAAATAGTAATTACATGTTTAGTCTTCTAATGTTTCTGAAAATTAGCTAACATAACGGGAGGTAATTGACTTCATCTTTAGTGGGAGTGAGGGAGATGCTGCATTAACAAAGGGGCAGGTAGTTTTCTTATTTTGATGGTAATCATGTATTAAGTTGAATAAAATATATATACGAGGTATGGCTATTAAATAATGTAACTAATGTTGTTGTAAAATATTTTAAATTTATACATATTGTCCTCTTCAATATACACCCCTCCTCTATCCCTACAACACTCCATGCAAATTTTCTATTGTTCGAAACAGTGTTAGAAGTCTTCTTCTGTATGCTCTTTCATGACGCATGCCATTTTTTCTTTCACAGCTTCAACGATCTGAAATCTTGTTCCTTTTATTGCAGATTTGACGTTAGGGAATGAATAAAATTCACATGGTGCCAGGTCAAGCAAGTAAGGCGGATGGTCTAACATGGAAACGTCTTGACAGACGATGCAGTGTGAGCCGGTGTATTGCCCTGATGAAGAACCCATGATTTGTTCTTCCACAATTCGGGTTGTTTTTTTATTATTTTTTCATGTAGTTGAGCAAGGACCTAAAGGTTGATTAATAGTTTGACCTTCAGGAACCCAGTGAAGGTATACAATCCCATGAATATAAAAAAAACAATCATCATCGCTTTGAATTTTGATTTGCTCGTGGCTTCCAATGCATGGATTGACGCTTAGTTTCTGGATCATAAGTGAAAAACCAAGATTTATCACATGTTAACAGTCTTGAAGAAGTTTGGGTCATTTTCAGTGGCATTCATAGTGTCAGAACAAACATTTTCATGAGATTCTTTTTGTTTGATTGTGAGAATTTTAGACACCATTTTTGCACTTTGCATGTTAAAATTGTGTAAAATTTGCCTTACGCATTCTTTGTCAATTCCTATAGTTTCAGCAATCCCACAAATAGTTAACTGATGGTCAGATTGGATCAGATTACCGGTTTTTTCAATATTTTTTCTGTTTTTGATGTGGTAACGCGATCCGGGCAAACATCATCTTCATTGTCTTCTCGGCCATCTTGGAAACTCTTAAAACCACTCAAAAACCAACCCACGCACGTGATACACATTTGTTGCCGTATACCTTTTTTTTTATAAAAGTAAGTTTCAGTAGTGGTTTTTTCAAGTTTCATCTGAAATTTCACAACAATTCTTCACTCTAATAAAACAATTATCATTTTTCTGGTCAAACAGATGTTATCCAAACGAAGGCCACGGCCAGACTGATATGTCTAGAGAAACTGGAGTGGCATCGGAAAGAGAAGGCTTCATGCTACACAGCTGTCGGTAGTACAAATTTGGCGCATGCGCAGTTCTTCTTTAGTAGCATTAGTGCTGTTATTTAATAGCCACACCTTATATATATAAAACCTATATATAAAAGTGTTTGACTTGACCTAGATATTGTACTTTTTGCTGGAACATAATTTAGATTTGCTTTGATGCTGTCTTCACTTTAAAGAAACAGAGCTCCACCCAAAAGTTTCTTTTAACATTCATTTTGAAATTTATATTAATTGAGCCATTGTTGGGATTAATTTGTAAGAGCTCTTAAATCATCATAAAAAATAGTAATCATTGCCCATAATTAAAATATTGTTTTTAATTTAATGTATTTAAAAAAAAAGTAATACATATAAAATACTCTGTAATAAACTTACAAACTAATAATTAGTAGTTTTATAATTTTTTTGTAATATTTCTAGGAAGACTTTTTTAAATAAAAATATTAAGAACATGTATTCATAGCTCTTGGAAACCTTTCCAGAATTAACTTTTAGACTGTAGATCCTATTGTAGGGCTTTTTGGTTTTTGTTTCCCAACCTGGAAGTGTATGAGGAAATGATTGTCTTTGGTTTCTGAAAAAATTGATCTGTGTCTAGTACAGTGTCTGTTCTTTGAGGAGCCAATTTGTTCTCCCGATAAAGCATCGTTTAATTGTCTTATTTCATAATACAACCTATTTTGTGTGTTTTTCAGCTTATAAGAGAAATATTAACTTTTCAAGACCCCTACCCACTTATTACTTATTAACTATTCTTTCCCAACATATAATATACAGGGGGGGCATTCAATAATTAAAGAGACAAATTGATGCAGAAATGAAACAGTTTGTAGGAGAGTTTTATATTTTCATGACTTTAGATTGGCATCACTGGGATGAGCTGAGAATACCTGAAAGATAAAAATTGTTTTCTTTATAACCTTAATATTGCATTTAATGATGGCATGTCCGCTTGAAGTTTTCACATTAATTGAACAACATTCAGTGATCTATTTTTTGGTTTCTGAAGGTGAAAAATCGGCTAAAAACTTTTCTCGAATGATTTTACAGTACGGTGAAAGTTGTATGAACTGCAGATTATAAGTGGGTAGAAAAGTTAAAAAACGGTTGAACCTGACATGATGAGCATCGTTCTGGCCGGTCCGTTGAAGTGTCAACTCCTTCACTAGAAACCCGCATTGACGACATTATTCATGAAAACTGATGTATTACAGTTGAACGTATAGAAAAAACAATTGCAGTAACTGTTGGCACAGTTCATAATGTTATCGGTAATAAGCTCAAGTACAGCAAAACAAGTGCAAGGTGGGTCCTGAAAGAGTTAACGCAACGACACAAGGAAACAAGACTCAAAGTGTGTGCAGACTTGAAAGAATGCTATAAAAGGGAAGGTGACCCTTTTCTAAACAAAATTTTAACGTGTAATGAAACTTGGATTCACCATTTTGAACCAGAATCCAAAACACAAAGCATGGAATGGAAGCATACCAGCTCACCTATCCAAAAGAAATTCAGAATGCAAGTCATGTCGACTGTCTTTTGGGATGCCCAAGGTGTAGTCTTTTGTGATTATTTGGAAAATCTGTGTACAGTAAACGGTGTCTATTACTCAGACATCCTGATGAAAAAAAGTAAAGCCAGCAATGAGAGAAAAACACCGCAGATCTCAAAGAAATGGCGTGATATTGTTACATGACAGTGTTTACCCTCACACCACCCAGTTGGCCCAAGAAACCATTGAAAAAATGGATTGGGAGATACTACCACATTCTCTCTACCGTCCGGATTTGGCTTACTTCCATTTTCATTTGTTTGGTCTGCTCAAGGAGGCATTAGGAAAAGGTTCAGCAACAACGATAAGGTGAAAGAATTTGTGGTAAAGTGGCTCAAACAAAACAAAGACTTCTTTGCATCAGGTACAAAAAACTAGTTCATGTTGGGACAAGTGATTAATATTGGTAGGGATTATGTTGAGAAGTAGTAAAAGTCTCATTTTGTAAAAATACACAGTTTTTCTGTATCAATTTGTCACTTTAATTACTGACTGTCACTTGTATAAATGTTTTAATATATTTATTGAATGTATTATCTTATATTTTTTCTTTCATGCATAGTTATGGGGGAGCGCCTGTTGGTGATCAGATGCGAGACTTAGATCGGGGTTGCCATCTATTAGTCGCTACTCCAGGACGTTTGGTTGATATGTTGGATCGTGGAAAAATCGGTCTTGATAATTGCCGTTTTCTTATACTTGATGAAGCTGACAGAATGCTTGATATGGGCTTTGAACCTCAAATTCGAAGAATTGTTGAAAATGAATCCATGCCTAGAACCGGTGAACGTCAAACATTGATGTTTTCTGCAACTTTTCCTAAAGATATACAGGTATTAATTTTCTTGTATAATTTATTATGATGTCACATAGGCTTTTACATTCATGAAAGCGCTGCATTTCATTGCAGAAAGGTTAATTTAACATGATGTACAATAAAATATTCAAAACACATAAAATTTAGTAAATACACAATGAAATTTGATTATACAGTGCTTTCAAAAAGTAATCATGTACCTACATAAACACAATTATATGTTGAGTGATTGTATTTCATTTGATGTGAGTAATGGTTACTGCAAAAGTTAGTAATTCTACGTTGTGTGTGGTTAGCTTATGTAAGCCAGTCAGACTTGTAACCTTGAGGTGAGAAGGTGAGATTGTGTGTTTGTCAATAAGCACTCAGGATTTTCTCTTTCTGTGTGCACTCAGTATGATGTTAACTTCAAAACAGCAAATATTTCTCATTGAATAAATATTCAGCAACTGTAGTGGGTACATTCAGACAGCAGAAATACCAGTTTTCTGCTAGATTTCCAGACACACTAGTTACTAATTGACTAAATAGTATAATAGCAATAATTGAGAATTTAGGGAGGCAAGATCAGTAAAGTACTACGAGCGAATCTATAGACTATCAGAACTCTGTGAAAAAATTGCAAGACATCTTAGCTGCTGTGCAACATAGTCCCCAAAAGGACAAAAGTTCTTGTAAAAGTTGATGCGACAGAAAAACATCGGTGTTGCAAAATACAAATATTAGCAGTTAAAAATACTACAAGGTATGCAGTTATTTTGAACTGCATACCTTGTAAAACAATCCAAAATATCATCAGAATAGTTATTCTGATGATATTTTGGATTGTTTTCTATACCGATGGGACAGTTCCATTTATCAGGATATTTGCATTTCACGTGAATAACTTGTGGGTCTTTGAGAATCATTATGATGCTATCATCATCTATGTCTGTCATAGATAGTCTATCATCATCATTATGATGCTACTAAAAAATCTCAAGCACTGCTAGTCCTTTTAAAGACATCGCCTGTTGTCAACAAAATTAATGAATTTTGACTTAAGAAACTGTTACTGTTTGCAAGGAAGAGAACGGTTTCTAAAATTGATTCTCTGGTATCCCGTTGATGATGTCAAAGGTATTTGAAAAATCAAGAGAACCGACTACAGTTGTGTGTTTTCTATTTTTAGTACAAGTTTTTAGCCATCCAAGCACACAACAACACCATAAAGCCCAAGCCTGCTAGCAGGAGAGAATGGTTTACATAGTCAAAGGTCCTAACCAGTCAAAAAATAAGCCAGAAGCTCTCCATGACCTGTTTATTGTTAGATATTATTAAAGATTTATTACTTTTTAAAAATAGACTATGTTGATACTTTGTTGAACCTTCAAACATTTTTAGAGGAATGGTGTTATAGAACGTCGATTACTAAATTCTGTTGGCAAAACTGTTAAATACTGAAATATTTTTAACACTCTGTATTCACAGAAGTTTGGCAATATATCTATTTTAATGTAGTGATTAATAAAATATTAGGTTCTGCTATACATCCAGCACATAGTAATGTAATTGAAACAGTGGTATATGATTGTCGTCAGAAACCTCAGATGAAATTAAATTAAAATTATTAATCATTTTTAAATGTCTGAAATTGTGACTGGTTAAAATGAAACTATCATTTTATTTAGTTTTTGTAGTTTAGAGAAATAACATTCATTTTCAACCGGTTTACACAATTAGTTCTAATAAAGAGATTGATCAGACAAAAGTAAATTGAATAATTTCATCTCCTCCATCAGACACAGAAAAAAAAATCTTTTACTATGTTCTAAGCAGTCTTGATGTTGTTAGTACTGGATTTAGAAATCCTACAAGCATAATATCACTGATTAGAAAGAGAAGTACAGTTTGTATTTGCATCACTAATTGGTTTGTGTACTCGGTTCAGGCCAGACTTATTATTATTATTCAATATTTTTGACTGAATGATATAACAATTGCCATACATTTTTTCTATCCTGCCCTTTTTGCATCAGACTGAAGCAATATTTGTATAGATGTTGTTATACTGTAATAGCTATATTTCTTTTATCAAAATTCCATGTTTATTTTGTATTTTCCAATAAAAGTTTTTCATTTAAGTGCGTTTACATTTATCTGGTTGAGGTTAAAAATCAATGAAAAACAGCCTCTTCCTATTCCAGCAAATGAATGCCATGATCTTATTTTTATCTTGACATTTTGCATTTTTTAACAGTGAATTTTAGTATTAACACTGCTTTGAATGACATTTATTGTGATTTATCCGCATTTCATCTCCTGTCAAAATCTAACCAAGAAACTTAGAATCTCCTGACATGGGGAATTCTTGCACCTTAATCATTTAATTTTTCTTATGACCTTCTCAACATTTTTAGCAGTTGACACATGAAACTGACAAAGGCATTTGGCCATTCACATCTTTCAGTAATATATATATATGTTGATTATGAAATATGAATTTCTATATTTTTACTATATTGTAATTATAATTTTATAAAATCTTATACAATTACGTAGGTAAAATGTAAAGGGTGGAGCAGAGGAAACGCGTATTTTTCACTACTGAATAACTTCGGTAGTTTTAATTATAGAAAAAAAAGTTTTACATTAAATAATAATATCCAACATTTCATTTGATGCAGCTTGAATTTCTTGATGAATGAAAATTGTTAGGTCTGCGATTATGTATGGCTTGTTCATGTACGCTCTTGATTTCAGGTAGCCCCACAAAAAGAAGTAACAGATCTATAGATTTGGAGAGCAGGGGGACCAAGAAACATTGCCGAATTATGAAATTACATGTCCAGAAAACATTTGGTAAACCGCTTCAATCGATGCTCTCGCCGTGCGAGCTGTGGCACCTTCCTGTTGGAACTACATTTCTCTCGTGTTCATTCGATGCCTTTTCAGTTCCTGGACGCAGGAAGTTGTTTTAACATGTGGATGTAGCACGCTGATGTCTCTGTAACTGCGGTTCCCCCTTCTTCAAAAATGTAAGAACCAATAAGCCCTGTCTTGGAGACACTGCACCATACTGTTACTTTTCAGCTGTGGAGAGGTCTTTGGTGTTTTTCATGCGGGTTTCCTGACGCCCAGTACTGACAGTTCTTACATTAATGTAGCCATCCAGGTGGAAATGGGCTTCATCACTTGTCATTATTAGGGCGTTCGCATCTTCTGTAAGAATGGGTTCATTATGCCACAAAATCCCTTTTCAGTTATCTGCTGGACGATGATTATTTTGTATCACTGAAATTTGAGATCGCCGTGTAAGGTGCGATGAAACAAACGACATGACATACCCAGCACTTCAGCCTGTCGCCTAGCGGATCATTTCAGACTAGCAAGAACTGTCCTTCTCATTCTCTCTATGTTTTCCGGATTTCAGACTGAACAGGGGAAGGCCAGGTGGTTTTTTGTCATCACAGATCCAGTTTTTTAAACACTTCAACCCGTCGAAGTATGGTGTTTCGATCTGGAACTGTACCTCGACGTTCAACATAAAAATTTTAATGGTAAAGATGTTGAACTGTGACCGCAGAATCATTGTTTTTAGAAAAACTGCTTGACAGCAAACACACTATGTTCTGCACCCCATAGCGGCTGAAACCGTGTAGTCTGAGCTGTCTGCCATAAATCACTGAAGGTCAATAACCCCAGTCGCTGCTGAGTACTAGCAATTTAAAACAAAAAAGGCTTTTTTCTGCTCCACCCTTTATTTATCTACCTGCACGTGGGTATTGTGTTTATTGTTGTACTTAAAATAAGTAAAAATGAAACATTGATTTTTTTTCTTTTTCTAGATGCTTGCACGTGATTTTTTGGATAATTATATATTTTTAGCGATCGGACGTGTCGGATCGACTTCAGAGAATATAACACAGAAAGTAATATGGGCAGAAGAAAATGACAAACGATCTTTTTTATTAGATCTATTGAATGCTGCATTCCATAGAGATGAAGATGTGCCAGGTAATCAGCCCATTCTGTTTAGTTAAATTTTATAATACATTATATTTGGTTGTCGGTTCTATATCCAGCATTGTACAGTACTTGGATTACAGAGTTTCATGCTGTTTACAAGGTATTATGCGTTTTAATGTCTGAATTAGATTTCAACATGACTTGATAGGAGCAAACCACGTTAAAATGCTAGTAGCAGCTGAAATGTTTTCAGCCTTATTGAAAGAGGAATGAGCTACAGTAGTTAAAGGTGCCTGCTGTTCTGCTTGTTAGTAAAGTTCCACGCTTGGTAGGTTCCATTTTTTCTCAAGTTTCTGTAATCCTTCCAAAAAAAATTATTTTTGTATTTGGTAATTGAAATACAGCTCCGGTCCCCATTTATGTAAGAGCTCCTTCCTTTCAGGTACTTTTTAAGGTTCGGAATTAGGAAATAGCCAAAATGAGGGAAATCATAAATGGGTCAATCCATTTGAAGTGTCCCAAAAAAACATACTTTAGTTGCTGGACCAATTAAAAAAAAAAAATTGAAACTTACCTGCTTGCTTCAGGACCTTAAAACTATTTTTTTCATTTTTTGTTTATGCAGTTTATCTGTGACGACCATTTTTGTTATGGTGCACACAACCAATTTTTGTGATTGTAAGAGTTTACGGAAAAAATCATGACTAAAAAATTATTGGTTCTAGAAGGATAAAACAAAAAGCCATTAATCATATTTTCTCAAGGTAAATGATTGGTCCAGTGGTTTATTTACCTATCTCTATTCTTTCTGTGAGAAAATGACCAATAAGTTGAACATGAAAAACAGTGAACTTTCACTTTTGGTAATTTTTTTTCAGTATTTTCTATTCGTACCAGCCCTAAATTCTCAAAACATCTGTCTTACAATCCTGGCAAGATCCATTTTGGGTAAAAAAAATCCTGCTCCTTCTGTTATACATTATTCTTTTCTTGTTATTAACTTTGGATTATCCTCCTTTCTGTCGCCTTTAAATAGCTTTTATATCTTTTATTTAAAATTGAATTGTTTGTCTATTAATGAAACATTACTTTTTACTTGTCTTGCTTTGGAAAAGATTATTATATATGTTAACATTATAACTTCTTAAACTATTAGTGTTATAGTTATGATACCAAAGAAAGCAGGGGCAGATAAATGTGAAGAATACAGAACAATTAGTTTAACTAGTCATGCATCAAAAATCTTAACTATAATTTTATACAGAAGAATTGAGAGGAGAGTGGAAGAAGTGTTAGGAGAAGACCAATTTGGTTTCAGGAAAAGTATAGGGACAAGGGAAGTAATTTTAGGCCTCAGATTAATAGTAGAAGGAAGATTAAAGAAAAACAAACCAACATACTTGGCGTTTATAGACCTAGAAAAGGCTTTCGATAACGTAGACTGGAATAAAATGTTCAGCATTTTAAAAAAATTAGGGTTCAAATACAGAGATAGAAGAACAATTGCTAACATGTACAGGAACCAAACAGCAACAATAACAATTGAAGAACATAAGAAAGAAGCCCTAATAAGAAAGGGAGTCCGACAAGGATGTTCCCTATCTCAGTTACTTTTTAATCTTTACATGGAACTAGCAGTTAATGATGTTAAAGAACAATTTAGATTCGGAGTAACAGTACAAGGTGAAAAGATAAAGATGCTACGATTTGCTGATGATATAGTAATTCTAGCCGAGAGTAAAAAGGATTTAGAAGAAACAATGAACGGCATAGATGAAGTCCTACGCAAGAACTATCGCATGAAAATAAACAAGAACAAAACAAAAGTAATGAAATGTAGTAGAAATAACAAAGATGGACCGCTGAATGTGAAAATAGAAGGAGAAAAGATTATGGAGGTAGAAGAATTTTGTTATTTGGGAAGTAAAATTACTAAAGATGGACGAAGCAGGAGCGATATAAAATGCTGAATAGCACAAGCTAAACGAGCCTTCAGTAAGAAATATAATTTGTTTACATCAAAAATTAATTTAAATGTTTGGAAAAGATTTTTGAAAGTGTATGTTTGGAGTGTCGCTTTATATGGAAGTGAAACTTGGTCAATCAGAGTATCTGAGAAGAAAAGATTAGAAGCTTTTGAAATGCGGTGCTATAGGAGAATGTTAAAAATCAGACGGGTGGATAAAGTGACAAATGAAGAGGTATTGCGACAAATAGATGACGAAAGAAGCATTTGGAAAAATATAGTTAAAAGAAGAGACAGACTTATAGGCCACATACTAAGGCATCCTGGAATAGTCGCTTTAATATTGGAAGGACAGGTAGAAGGGAAAAATTGTGTAGGCAGGTCACGTTTGGAGTATGTAAAACAAATTGTTAGGGATGTAGGATGTAGAGGGTATACTGAAATGAAATGACTAGCACTAGATAGGGAATCTTGGAGAGCTGCATCAAACCAGTCAAATGACTGAAGACAAAAAAAAAAAAAAGCTATTACCCTTATTTTCAAATTTCATTTTTTATTTCTTGCTTCTTCTTTCATATAGAGATTATAAATTGAACGTTATATTTTATCTTACTCCTTTCTGCATTACAGGTAGTCTTCCTTGTTTTCTACTTAAATTATAGGTATCTGCATTTTGTAAAAATTTTAGACAACTTTTTTTTTAACTACAGTACTGTATAATTTTACTAAAAATCATTAACAATATATTCCATTGTACGTTATATACCTTATATCAGTATTTTTTATAATATTATTTTTCATACTAGATTTTTTTTAGCCCCTCTTTGCTAATTAAAGGTATTCTTTCTTTAATATCATTTATATTTTCATTAAAATTATTTAGTATTGTATATTTCTTATTTTATGGAACTTAATAAATCACAAAAAGAATTTATAAAACTTTAATCAATAACAGCTTTTTTTATACTTTTTAAAATTTGAATATGTAGTAATGTTTTTCCTTCTTTAGAAATCAATTGTAATCTAATTATTTAATCTAAAGGTAAGCTGTGTATATCAATTTTTGACTTAACTATAGTGTATTAAATAAATAAAAATGTGCTTAACTATTGTACAGAGGCATAAAAGATTAGGTGTGTGATAAAAAGATAAATTGTGTAAAGTTTATGAAGTACTTTAATTTATATTGCTCACTACTCGCTTAGCCTCAGTTTAAAAGTCTTCCATCATTATAATTTTCTCTTGCTATATTTACATTGGAAATGTTATACAAATAATCTCAATATTTATTATATGCATTGTGTAGTAGATTATTAATAAAGTTATTCATGTTCAATAATTTTTAGCTAATGAGTCTTTAACTTTGGTTTTCGTGGAGACAAAAAAAGGAGCAGATTCTCTAGAAGATTTCCTTGATCGGGAAGGATATCCAGTCACATCAATTCATGGTGATCGCAGTCAAAAAGAACGGGAAGATGCATTAAAACGATTCCGCTCTGGCCAATCGCCAATTCTTGTTGCGACTGCAGTGAGTTATGACTTTTGTGATTATAGTATTTAATTTAATGTGTTTGTAACCTAAACAAAGTTAACAACTAGAATCTGCTAGTTTTAACACCCTATTAACCGATACATTTCAGCATTTTTTTTTTTATATTTATATACCAGTTAGATGGTTTATTCAGTTTCAAACGCTATTTTATAACTAACTCTAATCCTATATCTATAAATTATATAATAAATTTACCCAAATCATCTTCTCATTTCGTCCTCTTTTAATGTAAAGATAGATTACATTTTCATCCTCATTATCAATCCTTAGAAATCCTGTTTGGTCTAGATTTTTTAATTTACCACAATTTTTTTTAAACATTTAATGGCAGTATTTCTAAATTTTTGACTTTACACATATGTGGGTTTGATGAATATCCATTTAATTTTCAGAAAGAATTAAATTAATGGTTACAAATTTTTTTTGCCTTCTCAGTATATTTTACATTTCATAATTTGTTAATATTTGGGTAATAAAACTAATTTGAAATTATCATTAAAATTAAACTTTGTATTTATGTTATTTTAATAATTAAACCAAAACCATTTTAAAGTTCACATAATCCAATGTCCAGAAGGTTGATATTTACATTTTCACACACAATGGAGAACCATTCTTTTCTAAAGCGTATACTGATGCCAACATTACAGATGATCATAATAGCTGCAGATTTGTTATGTAACTTATGGGTTACCGATCGAGCCCTACTTTTAACATGGGCATTACAGTTTCATTAAGCTGTTAGTAAACTGATTGAAGGAAAAACAAATGAAACACAATATTAAAAAAGATAACCGACCTTTATTGTACTAATATATATGATGTGCGTCTGCTAAATAATGAGACTCTTTCTACTTCTTGGGAGAGTAGTGAGAATTGATTGTGATCCCTTTGACAGAGACCTTGAACATATCTGAACCTGTATGACAAACATCATCACTCAGTGGTTCAATTGATTGTGAGTCATCATTTAATGCGGTTATGTGTGCTGGAACAATGCTTTAAGTTGAGTGACATTTCATTTTAAAATCTTTAGTAAAATTGAATAAAACACTGATGGAATGTTATCAAATTATTACTGAGAAGACTGCATCCACATTTTGTGCACATGGGTTGAGTTGGATGAAGATTCAATAAAAGATATCAGAACATGTAAAATTATAAACGCCGCAGTTGATCTTCCACTTCTATTTCCTGGATGGACTGTTTCCTGTTGACTATTTCCTGGATGGCATCAATAATATTTGTCTTCAATCCCTGCAGGATATATGGATTGCTCCTAAAAACACAATTTCTTTTAAGTAACCCCATAGGTAGAAGTCTGGACTAGTCAAATCGGGGATCTTGGTGGCCACAATCTTTTAGAAATGATTCTTCCACTGAAGAAAATCCTATATCATCTTTAGAGTAGAACAAGTAATGTGGCAAATAATGCTGTCATATTGCAACCAGCAGTCATGCCCAACTTCTTGCAGTAAGGCTATGAACTGTTGGATAATTTCTTGGTGGATGGCAGCATCCACAGTTTTTTTTTTTTAAAAAAACAAGTGTCCTATTATTCATCCCCTTGAAACTGCACACCATACGCTGATTTTTTGTAGTATAAATGGTTTTTCAGTATCCCACGTCTGGTAGTTCTAACTATTAACATACCCACCAAGGCGAGACTACGCTTCATCTGTGAAAAACACTTGATCTAAAATGCCAGAGTTATCTCTAATTAAGTTCTTGATATCCATTGACAATAGTAAACTCTTTTAGCATGATCAGCATTAGTTAGCTCATGGAAAACCTGCATTCAGTACAGATAACATTTCAAGATTCTTCTTGCTGCAGTGTGTGATATATAACCTAATGAAACGTTCCTTTCCCGGCTTAGTCTGTAGATATTTACAAGGAGATCTTGTAAATGCCCCTTTAATGTTCTGTTTGACCTCCATTGTTAAAACTGATCTTTGTCGAGCATGTCTGGTCTAACACCAAACATGTTTCACAAAAAATTTTTTAACTAACTTCTGAATACCACATTTCACTGGTGTTTCCTTTTCAAATTTCTCCGTGAACTTTCGCCGACAAAACATGAGATTTCATCTCTAAATAAGTTTTCATCACGAATACATTCAGCAGTCAACCACATTTTGACAAACAGCAGCACACGATTATGATGCAACCTTGTTCAAAAGCCAATGCTAGAAACAGACTGGCAATACTTAAATACAAAAAAGTGGATTTGCAGACCTCCCCACCGCAACTCCAGTCGTATCAACATTTTCCGCATTATTTTACCCATCTCACACCAATATATGCATTTTAAGAAAGATATGATGCATTTAGTATAAAATACTGAGTGATGAGGCCTCTTGTAAGTTGAACTCTTTATTTTAATTAAATCTTGCATGTTAATATAGAATTTGTTTAATGATATTAAAAGAAAACTGGTAATTTGAACCTGTCTGCCTGGGTGCAAACTGAAAATTACGAATCTGACAATTTTATGCCTCTTTTTTCATGCATGTTCTCTGCATTCCTTTTTAGATTTAAATTGTATCTCAGCTGTATTTTTCAATTTGAATAAATGAGCTGTCATTTTGTTCACAATAAAAGGCTTAACAATTTATGTAATAAAAAATTACTCATTGTAACTGATATTTATGGAATTATTTAAAAATTTAAATTTGCTATTTTGTAATTTTAAAAAGTAATATTTTTGAACTTATTTATTTTGTAGAAGATGTTTAGGTACATATATATCAAAATTTCATTAAAATATCTCAGTTTATATTTATGAGGTGTATGTTTTTATTGTAAAAATACAAAATGGCAAACAGAGGGAAATGAAACAAGCAGTAATGTTTTACTGAAGTTACGTTTACATATTGTTTTTTTTTTTTCAAATTTTGGGCCCAAAATAAAATGTAAAGAGGACTGTGCCTAAAGTAAGCCTTCAAAGGACAGTCAACAATCAAATTGTTACACCTTCTGAAATGTAGAATTATTGCAAAAACAATATTAAAAATCTGACATTTATTTTGTGCTCTAATGAAAATATTCAAGAGATTAAAGAATAAAAAAATTCCAGGCGATGATAACACGCAGGCGTTTTTCGCCCCTCCCAAAAAAAAAAATTAAACATCGGTTCAATTGGAACATATTTTAAAGATTCTCATGCCTTCAGAGCTTTTTCTGTCAACTACTGAAAGAGGACACAACATTACACCAAAGATGAAAGAGGACTTATCAGTCCTACTCAATAAAAAAATGGCAGGAGCACTAAGTTATGTTAAGTTTGTTATCAAAAAGTACAAGATTTATTCATAACTTCCATCATTTTGTAATTGACTATTTATTAATTATCAATTTATTCGTTCTAATGAGTTTAGTTGTAATTTTTATAATCTGAAAAAAATACATATCATCAGTATTTTTGGATATGTTGTATGTGGTTAGAAGGAACTGTGTTTTTAATGGTTTTGTTGGCTTCATTACTCATCAACCCCTTTGAGTAACAAAAAAATTTTATATGGTTTTAAAGTATGAAAAGTAGTTACTGCTGTAAACATTTCAGATTTTTGCCACCTGTCCTACATGTGGGTTTTGGGCCCCAGAAATGCAACATTTTCAAAATCGTATGATTGGCGACTATTTTTTTTTTTAATGAAAAACACTGTAACAGTGCAATTTTTTATAAGTACTACTGGTACAGAAGAGTTAAAAGGTAAAAAACAGGCTTAAGTTACCCTAATCCCTTCATTATTTATTTTGGGCCAAAAATTAAAAAAAACAACAATTTGTAAACGTAACTTCAATAAACATTACAAGATTTTGTTATGTAACAAAATTAATTTGGAGTACACTAAGATGAAGTTCCATCTTTACTCTTTCCAAAATGTTCCTTTTGACCTTCTGTATGTTGTAAATTAAGAATTCTACAGCTCATGGAAAAAGTGCTGAAAATGGCCGTTTTTACCTGTTGGCAAGTTAGAAAATAATTTGTTACTCAAGAAAAATTTTTTTTTAAATATAAAAAAATATTTTTTGGCCACTACACGGTGGGTAGTTATCAAATATCATCAAAATCAAAAATAGTGATCATTTGTTGAATTAAAATGGAATAACCTACTACTTAGTATAGAATATTTAGATAAGACATATTTAAGACATTCAAATTGGAACATTAGTATATAGAAAATCTATCTAATAACACAACAATTCATAAAAAATCGAATTACCCTTGTTCTCATAAAATTAACATATATACAAATATGATTATTAGAGAAAGGAAATACACACATAATAACAAAGAAAAGTTAAATAATGAAATAAACATCATAAAACATGTAGCATTTGAAAATGGATATGATACTATTTTAATTAATAATATTTATAAAAAAACAACTATCAAAATACAATAAAAAATAACTAACTACCTTACAACCAATACATAATAAGACAAAAAAAAAGAAAAAATATACATTTAATATCATTGAAAACATTACTGAAATCTACAACAGAGAAATCCAATATACAAACCTAATAATCGCATAAAACAACGAACAATCTGTGTGAGATTTATAAAACTAAATGTAATGACTGTGATGGTATTTATATAGGTAAAACAAATAGATCCTTTAAAACAAGATTTCTTTAACATTATAGAAATTATAAAAATAATAAATAATATGTATCTAATATGGGAGACTATCTATCTAATAAACAATAAACATTCAAAATTTTAAAAACATTAGAAATTAATAATTACATAAAATTAAATAAATTAAAAAATATTACATATATAAACACAAACAAAATTTCAATTTGATAAACCATCTCACATTTTTTAAAGGAAGAAACATTCATATAAGACGTACAACAAAGAACACCTCTCGTTTAAATTAATATGCGATTTTCATTATTTTAGTATTTTTATTTTGCAATAATGGAATTACTTCAATCATGACTGAGGATGCGGGATCCCGCAGAAATTGTTAATGAAGAATTACAGTAAGATATGTCGTATCTCTATATTCCATACTTGGTGGTTTATTTAATAGAATTTAAATGTATATGTGTGTGTGTGTGTGTATATATATATATATATATATATACAGCAAAATTTCAAATATTTGGGTCAGATTTTTTTATTCAAGATATTGTTTAGAATTAATGTTGAATATTCCCCACCAAAAAATTTGATTAAAATTTTGTCATTGTAAATAACTTACTTTCATTGTGCTAAACCTCAATCTTCTAAGACCACTCACTACACAAACAATCAAAAATTCAAAATTGTGAAAACTTCCCTTCCCTTTTTTAATTTTTTCTAGTATTGATTGCCCTTCATATAGAAATTTTTTTTGCTATTTTCAAAGAATTTAAGTTGAACCAGTCAGGAGATAATTGTCAGATTCAGGTCAACACATACATTCATATATATCTTCCAAAAATTTCTAAGGGTTTAAAATTTAAGGGTTTTTTTAGATTCAAAGGTTGTGAAACATCGACATTCACAGAAAACCTGACATTGAGCTTTAGACTGTTCACTACACTATCCCTTTGATTTTGATTTATAGCTGCTATATTGCAGCAATAAATCTATAGCCGTGAAAATAAAAATTAGTGTATAGTAAATTATAAATTAAACCCATTATTTTATTGAAAAATTTTACATTTTTGCCAAAATTTTGTGAAAAACTGCCGATAAGATTTTAAGAATATTGATCAAGTTCTCTTTTTAAAAGTAAATTTAAAGCATTGCTTTAAATTAACCATGTCATATAACCATGTTGTAAACTTAATGATTGTGTAAACTTTTTCTTTTGTAAATTTATTTTACTGTTACAGTGATTTTTAATGGTCATGGCTATCTAATATATATGTATATGCGCCATTTAGTTCATACTTTGTGCCAAATGTTTGTTTTTTAGTCTTTATTTCTTTCAATGTCTTCTGTACAATATTATTGGGGTTTTTGTAAAATAAATTAGGCTGATTATCAGTGGACTTGAAGTTGACATCTGTAACACCATTGAGCAAGGGGTGATTTTTTTAAAAATAAGAGAACTGGAAGCATACTTTAGATATTTGGAGTCGTAATTAAGCTTGTTTCACATGTAAAGTTATATATATATATATTTTTTGTAATTGTTTTTTTGTTAATTGATTTATTAAGATAAAACATTAGTTTCGTTAATAAAAAGTTATTTAACTTTATACATTTCTCTACTAATGCCTGAAAATTTTGTCTGGATGAAACTCTCAACCGTTCACAATAGTAGATTATTATTTTGTCATAATATTTTTTTTATTAACTTTTATTCTAAATTATGATATTTTTTTTTAATTTAATTATTTCTGTTATCTGTTGTTTTTAACCACTGCAATATTTATACATTTTTGAGGGTCATCTAGAAAGTAAACATTTGGCTATCATCATCATGTACGGTTATCTGTTCTGAAGCAGTTCCTCTGCCACCACATCCATCTCTCTCCTCCCCTATTCCCTGCCAACCTTTTAAATCCCTCATAACTCCCATTTTTTTTGCATCACTTGTAATTTCTACTCTTGACTGGTATCTCTTGTGCAGCTTCTTTGGAGTTTTCTAGTACTGTTTTAATCAATAGTTCTTCATATGTCCCTGCCAGTAGGCATATTCTGAATTATTCCAATTAGGCTTCTTTTTGATTCATTCTCACCATTTCATTTCTTGTCAGAAGACAAGAACTGTCCTTTTAATCTTATTTAACCTCCTCCATTTTTATGTTTCATACACATTCAGTCGACACAAACACATCCAATCACTTTTTCTTATTACTTAATAAATTTTTTTTTTTAATATTTATTTAGTACTAACATTAAAATGTTATTACCTTCTGATTTGTAAACAAACACTAATAAAATTTTAACATTAGTTTTTAAATTGTATCATATCAAAACTGCTCTAGTTTTGTCAGCCACTCAAGACAACCTTTTTAAACTCAAGATGACTTAAAATAACTGTCAGTTGAAAACAATTAAAATCATCAGAGCCAAATCAGGATCACTTCCAAGGCAAATTCTTTTAAACAGCACCCTAGTTATTCCTGTTAATTATTCCAGCAGACAAATATCAAACTAAAATACGTGGCGTGAGAACGTGCCGTGTCATTTGTTTTGTTTGACAAAGTAATTCAAAATTTCAGTTTAAGCCTGCAAATTTATTGTTTTCTAATAGGCAAGACATCAATAAATAAGAGATGTTGTCGGTCTCAGAGAAACTTGTCTGCATGTTTCCTGTGCTTAGAGCTAGCTTGCTTGACCTTTTTAAATTCTACAGGAGATATGGGTGATACTGATTTCAGAAGTTTTGTGACAGATCCATCATCATCAGTAACAATATTGCTAAGAAATTAATCACCCTAATCTATATAGATCAAGAAGTATCAAGATTACTCACTCGCGTACTCTATTTATCTTACAGTTTAATAACGTGTCTTATATCAGTTTTTTTTTTTTGTATTTAAAATATACTTTGAGAATTTCATTAAGGAGAGACTTAGAAATAAGTTGCATAATCAATCAATAGTGAATCTTGTATTTTTAGAAACTTTACTACTGTTTTTTTTTTTTTTTTTACGTAAACTTCAATTTTTTAGTGACAAAGAGAGGTTAGTCTAGCATGATCTTCATCATGAATATTTGATATTCTTTCATTGAAAAAAGGGTTCAGTTTCTCATAATTCGTTTATTTATAATTTTACAGTCGTACATTTGCCTTATTTGCCTATTAGTTCCTTGGGAGCAAACCTTTTTTCCATTTAAAAACTACTAGAACTCAAATTTTATTTTCTGCATTATTCTCATATCGTTATATTAAATATATACATTTTCTTTGAAGAAAGTTTAAAAATGGAAATTTAATAACATGGAAATGCTTTTATTGTCACTACTAACTACATAAGAAAGCTGAAGGGTATTAAAGATGTACACAAATTTTGATTTTGAACATGCAATTAGATAGATTAAATTCAGCATTTAATCACATATATTTTAAGTTTAGTTTAATTTATTGGTTTGACATTTACAAAGCTTGTTGAAAAAAATTAAAATTTGAAATTCAGAAGAAAATCATGAAGCGATCCATTTATACACTGTATATATAAATCTCTTAACCTACTGAAAGATGTTATTTTTGTTTTATTGAAGGCAGTGGTTAGTGAATGACTTAGTGAAAAATAGTTTTAAATTCATTTCAGTTGAAAAACTATGTTTTAGTTTGAAATTACTGTAGCACTGAAACATAACGTTTAAAAGATGTTGACAGTCATTTAAAATGTTATGTTATTCCAAAGGAAAAATATGCTATAATGGAAGAAGTGTGTGACAGATCAGGAGGAGGACAACATTTGGACGGAAGTGCTAGTATACAGAATAATATAACTGTCTGTTAGCTAGCAGGGTAAGTTTGTTTAAGTTATAGTAATAATGCTATTCTATTTATTACACTCTAAACAATGAAAAATAAAACCGGCTCTAGAAATCACTTAGCCCATCAATGTGATGTAATGAAAACTTTTTACAAGGGACTTCAGATTATTGCTTATTTCATGCTTTTAATATTTTCTAGAATCCTTAAAACATTCATTAATTAACACGAAAAAGCTACTGGTGGTTTGAAATTTATTTTACCAGTCTTAAGATTAAATTGTATGAAAGAATTTTACCTTGATGGAATATTGAACTCACGGCAGTTAATTCATGGCTGCTGAAAACTTAGCGATAGTACAAATTTGTTTCTATATTTAATCTTGTAAGTTAGAGCAGCACTGTTGTATTTGTGTAAACCTACTGTTGGAACCTTTATATTAGAACTCTTAAGAGCGCAATAAGCTGTTGAACTTATTGGTACTTGGTGAATTAATTTCTGTAGTAATGGATCAGATACTTGTTATTAACTTTCTACTTCTTGTACTTGACTATAAGACGCCCTTCACTTTTTTTTTTGTCTTCAGTCATTTGACTGGTTTGATGCAGCTCTCCAAGATTCCCTATCTAGTGCTAGTCGTTTCATTTCAGTATACCCTCTACATCCTACATCCCTAACAATTTGTTTTACATACTCCAAACGTGACCTGCCTACACAATTTTTCCCTTCTACCTGTCCTTCCAATATTAAAGCGACTATTCCAGGATGCCTTAGTATGTGGCCTATAAGTCTGTCTCTTCTTTTAACTATATTTTTCCAAATGCTTCTTTCTTCATCTATTTGCCGCAATACCTCTTCATTTGTCGCTTTATCCACCCGTCTGATTTTTAACATTCTCCTATAGCACCGCATTTCAAAAGCTTCTAATCTTTTCTTCTCAGATACTCCGATCGTCCAAGTTTCACTTCCATATAAAGCGACACTCTAAACATACACTTTCAAAAATCTTTTCCTGACATTTAAATTAATTTTTGATGTAAACAAATTATATTTCTTACCTAAGGCTCGTTTAGCTTGTGCTATTCCGTATTTCAAAAGCGCTCCTGCTTCGTCCATCTTTAGTAATTCTACTTCCCAAATAACAAAATTCTTCTACCTCCATAATCTTTTCTCCTCCTATTTTCACATTCAGCGGTCCATCTTTGTTATTGCTACTACATTTCATTACTTTTGTTTTGTTCTAGTTTATTTTCACGCGATAGTTCTTGCGTAGGACTTCATCTATGCCGTTCATTGTTTCTTCTAAATCCTTTTTACTCTCGGCTAGAATAACTATATCATCGGCAAATCGTAGAATCTTTATCTTTTCACCTTGTACTGTTACTCCGAATCTAAATTGTTCTTTAACATCATTAACTGCTAGTTCCATGTAAAGATTAAAAAGTAACGGAGATAGGGAACATCCTTGTCGGACTCCCTTTCTTATTATGGCTTCTTTCTTATGTTCTTCAATTGTTACTGTTGCTGTTTGGTTCCTGTACATGTTATCAATTGTTCTTCTATCTCTGTATTTGAACCCTAATTTTTTTAAAATGCTGAACATTTTATTCCAGTCTACGTTATCGAATGCCTTTTCTAGGTCTATAAACGCCAAGTATGTTGGTTTGTTTTTCTTTAATCTTCCTTCTACTATTAATCTGAGGCCTAAAATTGCCTCCCTTGTCCCTATACTTTTCCTGAAACCAAATTTGTCTTCTCCTAACACTTCCTCCACTCTCCTCTCAATTCTTCTGTATAGAATTCTAGTTAAGATTTTTGATGCATGACTAGTTAAACTAATTGTTCTGTATTCTTCACATCTATCTGCCCCTGCTTTCTTTGGTATCATTACTATAACACTTTTTTTGAAGTCTGACGGAAATTCCCCTTTTTCATAAATATTACACACCAGTTTGTATAATCTATCAATCGCTTCCTCACCTGCCCTGTGCAGTAATTATACAGGTATTCAGTCTATTCCAGGAGCCTTTCTGCCATTTAAATCTTTTAATGCTCTCTTAAATTCAGATCTCAGTATTGTTTCTCCCATTTTATCCTCCTCAACTTCCTCTTCTTCCTCTATAACACCATTTTCTAATTCATTTCTTCCGTATAACTCTTCAATATATTCTACCCATCTATCGACTTTACCTTTCGTATTATATATTGCTGTACCATCTTTGTTTAACACACCCTTCACATGCAGTAAGATTTCTTTCGCATTACTTCAGCTTGTTTGTTATTATATCCTGGGACTCCACTAAATTTCTGTGGAGAAAATAAGAAGTTTTTTTTTTTAATTGGTGTAATTCATGGACATTTGGCAGTAGAAAACTGAAACTTTGTGAATGTGTATTTTGAAGTGTAATATTTTAAAGAAAACCTTAATAAATAGACTAAAAATTTACAATTTTTTGTTTTTATAAACAGCTGAAGTCTCCAAATAACTTTATAAAGATTATTGTAAATAAATAAATTTAAAAAAATGTTTAATCTGATTCCCTTTAATACCAGGTTTCAACTTATATGGGATATAGGAAAAACAATCTTGCCTACTGTACATTCTAATTTAAATGTGCGTTTGATTATTTTAACTTTATTTTCAGATACAGTTAGATGAAAATAATATATGATACTGTATTGATTATTTTTTTGTCTACTACTTATTATGAATTACACAGCGTTACAGTAGAAATAAGATTGTTTAGTGATAACATTTTTTATATTTCATGTTAGGTGGCTGCCAGAGGTCTGGATATACCTCATGTAAGACATGTCATTAACTTTGATCTACCAAATGATGTCGAAGAATATGTTCATCGTATCGGTCGTACCGGACGTATGGGTAATTTGGGTAAGTACATTTTTAAAACATATAAAGTTAAAGTGGAATTTTTTAGAATCATTTTTAATTTTATAAATAACATTCAAACGGACAATTATCTTTTGTAATCAAAAATATGAATTGTATATCATCAAATGTAAACTGAATTGATATAAATTTACTATTTAAATCGTATTATAGGTTGCACTCTCAAATAATAAAATAAAATCTTATTTGATGAATAGGATGCAAAAACATTCATAAAAAAATAATAAAGGAAGAAATAAACCAAGATTTTGTTGAATTTACTGCTTAGTTAATGTTATTAATTTTAATACGCATATTATATTTGTTTATGAACGTACATATGTATATAAAACAGAATTCACTCTATTTTATTAGTTACCGGTAATAATAAATGAACTAAGAAAATAATGAAACAAAATTCATTTATTGAGGGTTATCTTTTGGTCCTTAAACCATTCTAAGCGTTGATTTTCAATTAACTTGCATCAAAGAAATTTTTAATTTTTATTGTAATATTATTAATATCTTTTATCCACATAGAATCACTTTAGTCAGTCCATTATCCAAGTCTCTTCGATGGGCCTGTTTGGGCCTTGTGGTCCTCCCATTAGTTTTTCATGTGTTTTCGATCTTTGTGCCATTTCTAGTGTCGAAAATGTTCATGTTGTGTTTTTTCTTGTGAGTGTGAAGCAAGTGGTTTTTGTTCTTGATTTTTTTTTTTAATTTTATCTTTATCTGTGGTGTCTTTTTGGTGTAAGGCCAATTTCCTTCAGATCCTCTCTATTTCTCTGATCCATCTGCATCCTGTCTTGGTGTTTTCCAAATTGAGATTGTACTGTACTAGCTGTTTCAGAAGTCTTGATTCTGATTGCATGTTACCTTCTAAGCAGCAGCTCACCACATCTGAATGCTGCCTTCTCTTATATCTCATATTGATTGGTTCAGCCGGTGGAATATTCCTTAAAAGGCAATTCATGATTGACTGTCAAGGGATCCCTTTGGTGGGATTAGATTCAAAGTTAACAACTTTAGGTGCGTTCTAGCGAGGTGTGATTTGGTGATAAATAAAAGTATGAAGTTTGTTTAGATTCGGTTCATCCGACAAATTTCTCCTATTTGTTCCAGATACGTCCTGGCACACCTCTTGGAGGCTCAATCCATCTTTTGTTAAAGTTATTGTGAAGGAAAGTTATGAAGTCTGATCTTAAGCATTACGCCTTATTATTGTAAAAATATGCAAAAACAAGGGGGAATTACATTGGACAACATGTACTAAATTTATGATCAGAAGAGCAAATACATATACAAGGTCTGTAAATAAAGTAATGAGACTGGTTCAGAAAAAAGTTTTATTTACAATCCAATTATACATGGACTCTATCACCTTCGAAATAGTTCCTTTGGGAAGTCATTACTATCGAAGAAACAAATTAGCTAGCACGGTTTTGATTTTTGGTTTGCTCATTTTTGCTTTTTTGGGATGTGGTGAGTTTGAAGTGTGCCACTCCTTGCTCTGGTGTTTCGTTTGTTGGTTTTACTCAAATATCCAAGATTCATCACCAGTAATAGCATTTTTTTAGGAAATCAGCATCATTTTCAGTTTGCCATAGAAAATCACGGCACACTTCCACCTTGTTGTTTTTCTGTTTAACAGTGAGGTCTTGTGGGACAGTTTTGCACAAACTTTATTCATGTCCAATTGGTTTGTCAAAATTTGATGGACTGTGGTACAGTTCAAAGTGGTACAGTTCAGTTGTTGTGCAATCATTCTGTGACAGTTAATCGTCGGTCGCACTGTATCAACTCTCTGATTTGCTCAACATTGTCGTCAAATTTTGACGTTAACAGTCTTCCAGAACATGAATTTTCCACAACTGATTCCTGGCCATTTGAAAATGCTTTAAACCACCTAAAAACTTGGGCTCATGACAGAGCATCATCTCCATACTCCCTTTGCAATTTTGAAAAAGTTTCAGTAGCATTCTCACAGAGTTTAACACAAAACTTGATTGCACAGTGTTGCTCATAATTAGTATCGCTCATTTTTATAACGCAAAACAAACCCTCATTTTACGAAAAGTTTGTTTACGTCTCATGTGGCAACAATAGACTAAAAATATTAATACCGCTGATTTATATTGAATATAAATCAGCTGTTTATATAATCATATGTTTACTAGTAACGTTACAGTGTTGCCATTTTGGCTGCAAAAAAACTATTAAACCTCATTACTTTATTTACAGACCTCGCATATCTTATTCAGAAGGGATCGGATGCAGTATTTTTGAAAGTTATAATCCTAATTTTCCAAATAAAATATGTAATTATCATTATAAGTTAGACAATAAAATTTTCTTTTTATCTAAATTTATAATTCTTTATGTCTCAGGTCTTGCTACATCCTTTTTCAATGATAAAAATAGAAATCTGGTGCGTGATCTTGTGGAACTAATTGTAGAAACTAAACAAGATCTTCCCAATTGGCTTCAGAATATGGCTAATGAAGTTAAACAACCATTAGGCGCTCGTCGTGGAGGTAAAAGGTATGTTGTGTTTTTTGCAAAATATTATTTGATTTTTACAAAATTTAATTTGTTTTTTTTTAAATATGAAAAAATTCAAACCTTATTGTCAATTTTAATCTATAAAAAAAAACTATATGTTATGCATTTCAGTATTTATTTACATTTAAGATTATTTATTATTTAATGTAGCAATGCTTTTTGCACAGAATAGGGTATACTTCATTGTTCTAATAGCAAATTAAGAATTCATCAGTGTAGATTTTTTTTATAATATTATTTTAGAGTATAATTAAACGGAATTAAGTATTATCTGTAAACCAAATACATTAGAGTAATCTAGAAGATTTCATTTAGTAAATATTTTCCGTACAAATACACACAAAAAAATTACATGATATTTTAAATATTACAAAAAATTTGCTTGTTGTTTACCATCCTGGTTATATTTTAAATCCGTTTCGGTTGAAAGTATTAACAATCTTATTTCTTCTTATCTTGTTTTTTTTTTTAAATTAAAAAAGAAAAACATCACAACTGATAGCTGATAATGGAAAACGCATTGGTAAAGTATTTTTCTGAATATAATATTTGCCATTAAGTAATTTTGTTGCAAATATTTCTAACAGTAGTAATAATGTTATCAGTAAACACAGCAGGTCATCATTATTGTATGTTTTTTTAAAAAAAAATTGTAAACAACTTTGATAAAATACTTTACCAATAGGTTTTCCATTACAGCTATCATGTCTGAGATTTATTTACAGGATTTTGAAGATAGAAATACATATGACATTATTCATACACATGATATCGTATTATGGACTAGGTATGTTGTAGACGTTTTTGTAGTTTATAATCCCATTATACACAATGAACTTATAATAATTTAAAATAAAATTAATTCATATCATAATAGTTTGAAATCTACCTTTGAGATTGACCTAAATAGAAAAATCAGTTTTCTAGATGTTAGTATCCAAATTAACAAAAACAATCAATTTACAATGTCAGTAAATAGGAAACCCACAACCAATAAAACTACAATACATAGAAATTCAAATCGTCACACAAAATTAGTACATATTTTATGTGGTTAACAGAGCAATTAATTACACACAATATAATAAAAATAAATGTAAATTAAGTAAATAAATAGATATTATAAAACAAATTGTTAAACATAATGGTTATAATATTTCTTTGATTGATAATATATGCAAAAACAAAATAAAAATATTAATAATACTACATCTCTTATACGTGTAAATGATACACAAAAAATTGACAACGTATAATTAAAAATTTATATGCTGATAATGTTGTTGAAAATATTACTAATATTTATGATAAATTAAAACCAGCATATAAGACAAACAGTCATATAATAAAATATTTAAAAAATAACAATCCCACTGACTTATATTTAATTCATGCAGAATTTTTAAAATAAAGTGTAATGATTGTGACATATCAAAACTAATAGGTCTTTTAAAACTAGATTTTTAGAACACATTAGAAATTATAAAAATGGTAGATTGGGTTTATCTAATGTTGCTGACCTGGGCTTATCTAATGTTGCTGACCACCTTATTAATAATAATAAACATATTGTATCTGATATTTGGACAAATTTGGAAATAATGGAAATCAAGAAATTTAATTTAAATAATAGTAAAAGTTTGGACATTTTAGAGAGATTTTTGTATATATAAATACAAAACAATTTCCAACTTGATCAACTTTCAAACAGAATATGAAGATGACACTTATAAAAGTGGCAACAAATGGCAGCACGTTTTTGGATAAAAATAGATATAATCATAACGTATATAAATAATTTAATTCAAATCCACTCAGTAGTATAACATGGGCTGGCCAGGTTACATAGTATAAATTTTCTATTTATTTTATTTTTAAATTTAGTTTTAATTTAAAAAATGTTTAATCGTGATATATTTATATAGTTATTTTATTTAATTGACTTCATATGTTTTTGTATATATGATTGTAATTTTAATCTTTTAATTTAAAATTTTGATATGTAATTTTATATAAATGTATCTTATGTACAACTGATGATGCGGGATGCCGCAGAAGTGCTTTAGGAATAAAAAAGAAAAAATGTCATTTCATTTATTTTGTAATTCTGTACTTGATTGTTCAAGTTGGTTTTTGATTATAAAAATACAATATATTGGTACAGAGAAATATGGGTCTTGTAATTATTGTCTTTAAAAAAAAAATATATATATATATATATATATATATTTATTTATTTACTTAATATTAAATTAAATTTAAACCAACAAAGCACGTAAGTTACATTTGCCATATTAATTTAAGAATTGATTTTTTCAGGATCCTGCATCTTCATTTTATACTTAATTTTATAAATTTTGAAGTTATTATGGACAAATATCTGAATTTTACTATCCAGTGCTGGAATGATATAATATATATTTAAAATGCTGTATTTTCCTTTGTTCTAATGTCATTATTGCTAAACATTAGATCGTATTTTGTTATGTTTTTAATTAAATCAACATCTTCAAGTATGATTTGGTGATTAATCAATTTATATTTTTGTATATATTCATAATTTTAATATTTTCTATTATATTCATTTCTTTATCATTATTACAAATTTCCAAAATCTTTAAATTGTTTTTTCAATCAGTTACTTTGTTTGCATTCTAACAAACATCAGATACATTAGATATACCCATTTTACTTCCCCATCTAGCGTTATAGCTTTAGAAGGGAAAGTATTGTAATTTTTCAAATTTGGACTTGTGTGGTTTTTGTGGACTGGATCTTGATGTTTTCCCACCTTAGAAACTCAAAAACCCTGATGGAAATTTTCCAGATGTTCGTATGTATGTTTGTATTTGGCCTTGCACTCCTTATAACTCCAGAACTACTTGACTGATTTTCACAAACTTGGTCAAATTACTTCTATATATGGGGCATTGATGCTGTTAAATTTTCAACTTAAAAGGTCAAAGAACGAGGCTATACAGCCAGGTCATCCCCTCAGTATCTCAAGATTTTGCTTAATTAATGTCTTATTTTTCTTAGGCATATTGGTTAATGATTAAAAAATATTTCTAAAAAAGTTTTTTCAAAATCGCATCCCCACCCCAAAAAATTATTTAAATAAACTAGTGGCTAAGTGGGTATACATACAATTGTTGTTGTTGTATGCTACATTGTGACGTCACAGCGGTAGAATTAAATAAATTAATAATGTTTAAAGTGTAAAAAAGTTTTTAAAGTGGCTGCTAGTACCGCCACACCCGCATGAATGAGATACGGTATGCATGCGCACTTTAGTTGCAATCATTGAATTAAATAAACAAAACATAATATATTTAAATAAATTGATAAATATTTTAATTTAAGTTGTATGTAAGTCGAGCATCAGAAAAAAGCTGCGTGATGAGAAAGTCCTACAACTGTTATCAGCTTTTATTTTTATTTTTGTAAGCTGCATAATGTTCTCTACATTTGGTTTTACCAACATAAATATTATTATTACATTCATTGCATTTAATTTTGTATATTCCTCATAAATCCTCT
Source organism: Lycorma delicatula (assembly GCF_047948215.1). Lineage (NCBI taxonomy): Eukaryota > Metazoa > Arthropoda > Insecta > Hemiptera > Fulgoridae > Lycorma > Lycorma delicatula. The sequence goes on along the minus strand of NC_134466.1, from coordinate 74,120,842 downwards.
ATTTATTATTATTATTATTATTATTATTATTATTGTTGTTATTGTTATTTTTATAAATATTTTTTTATAATGTGATTAATCGGTTTATGTGGCTTTTTTATATTTATGATATTTTATTTGTTATTTTTTATTTTTCTCTTATTTTATTTGTGAAACTGTATTTTATGTAAAAACTGTTATTAATTTTTGTGTTGTTCTCCTGTTGTACTTTTGTATAATTATTGTAGTATAATTTTTTTCTTTTTTTTTTAATAATTTTTATCTGTGATTTTATCATCAAAACTGTAAAATATTGCTATTTGTTTTATTTCATATATTTTTTTTTTTGAGTTAATTTTCATTGTTTTTTGTATATTGAATTGCTCTAAATATCATATTCCTGTATGTATTAATTATAAATGACTGTGGATGATTAGAATTTAAATGTATAGTAATATTTTAGTTGTGGGTTTTCTATAAACTGATTTTTGTTGTTTCCATTTTGTATGTAAATTTTAAATTGTAATTGTTAAGTTTATTTAAAATCAACATTTGATCACATGAAAGTAAGTTGAACAAATGCTTTCTGATGTCGCTGACAACCCAGACTACCTCAAACCACTTATAACAACATGAAACATGGTTATATGGCTACAACTCAGATGAAGGCTTTTATTGTATCAATGGAAGTTTTGTGAGGAGTTACGACCAAAAACAAGGACATTAAATCGAGTAAAATGTGAAGGTTCTTCTACGATTACAGTGGAGTTGTTCATCACAAACTCCTACCGCAAGGTTGTACAGTCAACAAGGAACAATAATATAACCTAGAAATTTTACACTGTTTGCGTAAGGCAGTCTAGAGTAAACGACCCAAACTTTAGAGAGATAACTCATGAATTTTGCACCGCAATGCACTGGTGCATACCATTTTACTTATTCAACAGTTCTTGACAAAACATAACACTGTTCTTTGAGAATAGGGTCTCCTTTTGATATGGCTCCTGATGGAAATTCTATTTCAATATCAACTATGCACTACAGTCCTAACGGAAGGCCTGCCTATTATGTTTTTTTTAAAAACTGATCTCATTATATAAAAATTTTTAATAGAGTTGCGTATGCCATTCTTTTGTGGGATACTGGCAATTCAGAAAGTCTTTCACTAATGTTTCATACATTTCTTCAAAAGAATTCAGAAACGTACATAAGCTTCTAATGTAACATCCTTTACTCAATCGAGTAAAGCATTTTGGAAAAAACTCATGCAGACCAGAAACTATAGTGAACTGAAGTATGAATAGTTTACTACAGACAAGAGTAGAAACAGATACCCTGCTAGTAGTAGCGCAACAGTAGCAGCATTAAAGGAAACATTAAAATAAGTACAGTTTAAGCCAGGTCAGTTTGGTTTTAAGTTGTTCACCCTATACATTTATAAATATATGCGTATACACGAGGTGTGTTCAAAAAGTAACAAGAATTTTGAAATTTCACGGGTTGTATTAGTCTGATTCTCGGGATTTTTTCGTTGTTGTATTGGTAAACATGTCTGAAAAATATTGTAAAGTACATTTTTAGCTATATTGGATGTTTAGTCTGTTGTCAGTGTTATCAATGGATAACACGTGTTTTGGGACGATCAGTGATTTTTTATTTGAATAAATAATGGATCAGAGAATTTGTATTAAATTTTGCTATAAGAATGGAGTAAAGTGTAGCAATGTTTTAAAAATGTTAAATATTGCTTTTTGTGACTCTGCTATGAGTAAAGCAAGGATTTACTAGTGGTACAAGCATTTCCAAGAAGGTCGTGAAGACGTTAAAGATCAGTGAAAACCAAATGAAGACCGATGAAAACGTGTAAATCATTATGAATGATCGCCAAATCTCAATCAGAGAAGTTGCTGATGATGTTGGAATATCAGTTTGTTCATGCCATGAAATTTTTTTGGGTATGAAACATGAGACAGCAGAAGTTCCAAAATTGTTGAATTTTGAACAAAAACACCAGTGAATGTAAGTTGCTCAGGGGTAACAACGATACAGAACTACTGAAATGTGTCATAACAGGTGATGAAACATGGGTTTACGAATATGATGTCGAAACTAAGGCTCAATTATCCCAGTGGAGGGATTCTGGATCACCAAGACCGAAAACAGCTCAACAAGTACGGTCGAATGTGAAGCTTATGCCCAACATGTTCTTAAATTTTAACGGCATAGTGAATCACGAGTTCTTGCCACAAGGTCGAACGATCAATAAGGAGTATTACCTACAAGTTCAATACAGTTTCTGTGAAGCAATTTGAAAAAAAATTCCTGGATTTGTAGCAAACAATTCATGGCCTTTGCACCACGTTAATGCGCCTGCTTACACTTCATTGTTTGTTCGTCAATTTTTAGCCAAAAACAATATTGTAATGATACCCCAGTCACCATATTCACCAGACATGGCTCCATGTGACTTTTTTCTTTTCCCAAAAATAAAAAGAACCTTAAAGAGGCCGTCATTTTACAAGCATAGATGAGATTAAAAGCGAATGGCTAAAAGAGCTAAACATTATTCCAAAGGTCGAGTTCCAGAAGTGTTTTGGGGATTGGAAAAAGCGCTGGCGTAAGTATATGTCTAATGGGGATTATTTTGAAGGGGATAACATTAATGGAGAAAATAAATAAAATTCTTTCCAAAAACAAAAATTCTCGTTAGTTTTTGAACACACCTCATGTATATGTTCTTTGCAGTCCTTGTCTTTATTTTATCCAGACACAGGTTTCTCCTTTCTTTTATGGGGTTATTTTTTTGTAAACTTATCCGAAATAATCATAAAATCTGCTTTTAAAAAAATGAAAAAATATTAATTTTTCAATTTTATAATTGCAGTTTTATTTCTTGAGTTTCAAACACATTAATGGTTAGAAAGTTATAGGCTGTTGTTTGTATGTGTATGTGTGTTCGTATATATCTTGCATAACTCAAAAACAATTAGCTGTAGGATGAAATTTTGGAGTTAGCACTGTAATCTAGTTGTGGATCTCCCTTTTTGATTGCAATCGAAATTAAAATTAAAATTTTAATTAATGAAATATTTAGATCTTTAGGGAAGGCACATAATTCAAATCGGACTTCATCTCATTTTGTTTGTTTTAACTTTTCTTTTTTTTAAACTTAAATATATTAATTTAATAATTATTAACCCGTGATTGTAAAAAAAATTTCACAATAAATAATAATTCATCGATAAAAAAAAATTATTAGTGAAATAAAATTAGAAGTAAAATAAAATAAAAATAATAGATTTGGTGAAATATCAGATTATTTAATATTAATTGAAAATTATAATTTAAATTGTATCTTCAGATTTTCTTAGCAAATTCTTATAAAAATTGTATATTTATTTTTTAAAAAAATCATTCTATTTAATTATTTGACAAAAAAATGAAGTACATTTTTGAATTGTATTTAGTTTAAAGTGATTGATGAAAATTTTTTTTCACTTGTGCATAATCTGCACAAGATTGCTGGCGTGTTTTATAAATAAAAGTTAATTAAACTATTCCGTTTAGTGAACTCCTGTATGCTGGTACAAATATTCATTTTGACCTTATGATGTAGAATAATCAGTTTTTATTATTGGATTATTTGTTAAACAATTTATTTAAAGCGTAATTAAGGGACTTTTACTCCTAATATTTCAGGTAAGATTGTTGAATTAATAGTTGTATAAATATTTGATAATAAAAATTAATATTTTAGCAATTGTGTAACTGTACACTTTTATTAAAAAATTGGAGGATCATATCTCACTCTCAAATGAAATAAGTTTAAATGAAGGACAGCAAAAATGTGTATATATAATTTAATATATATACAACTAAGTCATGTGCTGTCCACATCAGATTTTTTAGTCATATTATACTGTATACTAAAATTAAATAAACAAAATTGTTGAAGGGGTCTACCGTGATGGCGTAGAAAATCAGTTGCTTGAATCATATTCATAGATACTAACCTGAATTTTGTCAGTCAGTTTTTGTTTTCCACGAATTATCATTTTTACGATTATACTCTTATTCTATTAACTAGCTTTCAGCTATTAAATTATAATTACTACAGTCAGGTGGATTTTAACGTATGTACCCATTTTACTGTTGCCATATGACATGCTTCATTTGAAAATATAGAATACTCTAAAACTTTATCCAAGATGGCTAAAAGCATTTTGAGATGGATTAATTCTCGATAGATGATATTAAAGTTTTAGTTATTTTCATTGTTTTGTTAATGTTCTGATAAGAATACAGTAAGTCTATTAAAGTGGAAAAGCTCTTTCTTCTATTATATAAAAAAAGGCAATAGTAGGAGCCGATAGTGGTGGTACAGTGATCGGTATTAGATAGCATCTCTTTAGCAGTTAGCCTAATTTCTCCAGCCAAAAAAATACCTTTATCATTCAAATCCATATCCTCCAATCCTTAGCTTTGAAGAGACTATATTTTTCATATTTTTATCCTACTTCTGAATTATGTTAGAAAAAAGCTACAAATAATGACTTAAGTTTTGCTTTGCTTGATACACAATCACAAATTAAAGCTGCGCAATGAAACAGCCCAGGATTATGGTTTTATATAGAAAGAGTATTATGTATACATTTACTAAATTTATTTACACAAAGTGTAAATTTATACAGAATACTGACCATAGGGTCAGTACTCTGTATAAATTAAATCTATCAAGACAGTCCAGGGCTAGGTGGTGCGCTGCACTATATTTGTAAATCCTCCTTTATAATACAAAAACTTAAGTTTATTGATAATTTGTTGTGAATACTTTTCATGCAAATCCTACCCCTGTTTTATTTAATTAAGTTTATATTATATTGTTGTACATGTATGTTGATAAAAGGAATTGTTTGTTACAGTGGGGGACGGTATGGTGGAGGTGGTTTTGGTGCTCGTGATTATCGTCATCAAAGTGGAAGTGGTGGGGGTGGTAGCAACAATAGTGGAGGAGGTAGTAGTGGTCGAAATAATTCACGACCACCTCCCAGCAACTTCAATAGTTATGGAAGTGGAGGAAGCACTGGTAGTTTTAGTGGCGGTGGCGGCAGTGGAGGAGGAGGAGGAGGAGGACATGCTGGTAAGTTGATTTTAATTTTTTTTAATTTTCTTTTGGTTATTAGCCTTTTTGATAAACTTTTTCTCTTGTTTCTGTTCTGCACTGTTGTTTGTAATCTACATATTTTTTACATTCTTCATTCCCAAAAAATTAATTTTATTATGGGGTACCTAAATAAGGTAAGCGTAGTGAACATTGGTAAGTCAAAAAATATAAACATAGATTTTCTATTCCAAAGGCAAAATGTTGCCAAAATAAAAATTTTTGAACTAAAAGTTACAGAATAAAATTAGTGATTTTTTTTGGCCTGAAAAGTTTTTAAAAAATGAATCTCAGAACCGTACCTCCAGTAATTTTGATAAAACTATTTAAAGTATAAAAACTGGAGTAAATAATATTTTAGTATGGCTTAAATTAATTTGTAAATTTAAATTATCAATAATGAAACAAAACCTAACAAAATTAGTAGAAAATCTGTCGTAATTATAAAATAATCAACAAAATTAAACTGAACTGTATTGTTTGAACTCACAAAAAATAGTCTTATCAGTAAGGCTGAATGCATGCTATATTAAAGGTTGCTGTAGGCTAATAAGTAAGGCGCATTGTTTAAACTATTAGTTTTATCCAGTAATTGTGTTTTACTTGCAATATGATTTTACAGAAATCAGACAAAAATTTTTCTATAAGCTTTTTCAGAGCTGTTTGTACTTTTCTTGATTTTAGTCTTCAAATGAATTCCTTAATTTTCTCTATGTCTTCACTCTGTATATACCACCAACCTTATCTGTCGTATTTCATTTCATTTCGTTTGTTTTCCTATTTATTTTCAGACTGATTTTCTCGTATAATATATTCACCATCTAGTAATTATTTTTAAGTTATCAACAAATTTTTGCTAAATCTTATGACTTTGCTTTAACATGCAAAACATATCCAACAACATTTATTGATAATCAGTAAAACTACTACGAGCTAGTCACGGTAATCGATAAATTACAGCGAGGTAAATTCAGAGCCCGTAAAATTGCTGTTGCAACTTTTAGTAAATAAGATGGATTTGATAGGCTTTTCAGAAGGTAAAGGGTCAGCAGTTTGATGGTTGCTGAGTTTGTTACATTAAAAATTATGAAAGTCTGTATTTTAACTACTGGTTTTGTAGTAGTGAAGTCATAGTGGTGTTTTAGATTAGCATTGTTTACAATAACTTTTGGCCATGAGCCTTTTTAAATATCTCCGTTCAGTCACCTAATTTACTGAAAGTGCATACTGAAGGATATATCGAAACCTGCCAAACCCTACTGCGCAAAGTCAATCTTAATATCCAAATGTTGAAAAGCTCATTTCATTTAATAATGGCTTAATGTCAAACAAATCTTATGTGTGATGACAACAGCAGTGTTTTAAAAACTTTTCTAGGCATGGTGTTAAAATAATGTAATCCAATTACAAAATTAATTTTTTTTTACAAACTTTTCTAAAAAAATTTCTTTTTGAACTGTGATTTTTGATTTTTTAATCTGAATTTTGTACTATAACTTAAATAGAGTACAAATTGTTTTGGTTTTAGAAACTTTTAATCAACTACTATATACTAAATTTTTGTCATTTTTGCCAGCTATATGTTACTTGAAAAAAAAAATTATTTTGTTTGCTTTTTACAATCGCACTTGATTTTCTGACTTCTTCATCTATGCCTTCTTTTTCACAATTTCTCTTCTTTTTTTTTTCTGCACTGATCATTAACAATAATGTTATTACTTATTTCACTTGTAATGATGGCATCATCATGCCCATAGCATATTTAATATAGTTTTTATATTTGTTTTCATCTGTTATTTCTTTTTAATGAAGGCCGTTTTAAAATAGTGAGCGATTGGTTTTTTATTTAACACTTTTATTCTTTTAAAATTCATACTACTAGTATCTAAAAAAATAACACATACTAATGTTAAGTTTCATCAGTTGTTCTGCAAGTATTTATTGTTCATTGAATTTTAATTTCTGTTATATTTTATTTAACAAGCACAGGAGAACAAATTGTTTGTAAGGATTTTTAATAAGCAAGCCAATTGTGGTAATTTTAGCAATATTTTTATATTAGTTATAGTAATAACTATGCTCCATTTGATATTGTAAAAAAATTGTTTTTAATCTCTAAACTTAGGTTCTTATCCTGTTTACATATGCCGCAACCTCAAAATGAAAGATTTAAAATTCCTCTATCCAAGTACTGAACCTTACAAATTTATATTGAAACAACGTTCATCCTAAAACTTAGGCGATTTTAATAATGCCCTTTCTTGGTAATCTTACACGCCAATTAACCATACAAATCATTTTTTGATTTAACTGCACTTTTCAGGACTTGTAATTAAGTATTGATTAAAATCATTTACCTTCAGTCCATCAAAATTCAAAATAACAAAAAAACAAAAATTAAATAACATTTATGTTAAGGTTAGCCTTTTTTCTATGTTACGCTGATCAATCAAATTAGAACACAATTTTGTGCCCAAAGTTATTTAATGATTAGTTTTATAAAAATTTAAATTAATAGAAAAATAAAACTTCAAAAAAGATGTAATATGAAGTTATGGTTGAAGTGCTACAACTAAATTAACTGATTTGCAACGGTAATTCCATCATATAATAAATTATTAGCAATAAATTCTCATAACAAACTTGAATTTAACTAATTTGAATAGCAGCAAAATGGGTAAGTACCCATTTTAATCAATTTCTAAAAATATTTAACTGCTAAATCTTAAATACTTAGGAATTAACAAATAAATTTGTTCTTTTCCTTGAAAAATTACAATTTACCATTGGGCAGAGTATATAAAATTATATTTGATTTTATTATGTTTACACAAGCTAGCACCTGAACATATTTTAACTTTTAAAGAAAAAAAGCTGTTATAACTTACACTGACCACATCAAATTTTGAATTTATGTTGAAGTATCATTATATTAAAGTTAATGTCGTATATCTTTGAATATAAAATCTTTTTAGATAAAAAACCAATATTCAATTGTAATTTTTTTACATAAATCATGATAACAGATGATTCTGACGATTGAAGTTTAGAGAAAAAAATTTGTGTTTCATTTATTGAAGTCAAGTAAATTCTTTGGGAGATAAACAGCTATTTAATGGAAAATTTTATTGTATCAGTATTAATATCGAAAGGCAAGTGGTGATGTAATCCATTATACAAAATTAAATAAGAAGTTTCTATGTGTCTGAACACATTTTGTTTTTTTCAGTTAATGTGGTTGCAAAAATACTTTCCCAATTTTGTATTGATTTGTAAATCAATGTTAAATTGTACTTCGGTGAATGCCAGTTACAGAAACGTTTTTTAAGAAAAATCTGACTAATATAAAAAAATTGAATCTCAAAGCTCTACTCAGTTTTCCATAACTCAAAAATACTTTGTTTTGAATAAGTAAATTTGTTAAAATGCCAGCAAACTTTAAAAATTTAACAATAAAATTTTAGAAATATAAGTACAAATGACTTATAACCCAAAACACAATCGCCAAACAAACATTCATAAACTTTGATAAAAAAAATTCAGGAACAGAGCACCAGCCTTGGAATGGCTACTAGAATAACTGAAAAATTTGTATTTTTAAAATTGGCCTTAAACATATCAAATTTAAATAATTACTATTGTTCTAGGTTTGTGACACCTAAAAAACATGCATAATCCTATTATATTTTTTCTTCACATTTTCAAAATTATTGGCTAAATAATATTATTGAGCAATTAATGGAAAAAAAGACTTAAGTATATGAGGTTTGGTAAAAAAAATAAACAGAACTTTTAAATTTCCCAAGCTCTACAAGGCAGTTACTTTTATACTGATTTGAGTACTAGATCGTGGATACTGGGGTGTTCTTTGTTGATTGGGTTTCAATTAACCACACGTCTCAGGAATGGTTGATCTGAGAGTGTACAAGACCACACTTCATTTAGATTCATACATGTAATCCTCTGAAGTAATGCCCCATATATAGACGTAATCTGACAAAGTTTGGTCAAAATCAGTCTAGTAGTTATGAGATATAAGGTGATTTAGAGGCTGACGCAGAACACACACATGTACATATGAACATTAACATCTGGAAAATTTCCATCCAGTTTTTTTGGGTTCCTTTGGTGTCAAAACATTAAGATCCGGTGAAACCGCATATGTCCAAATTGGAACGATTACAATACTTTCCTTTTAGAGTTATAGCCCTATCTAGACGGGAAAGTAAAATTTTGAGAAAGACTAAAATCTATCTGTATTATGTATGTATAATATATATATACACACACACACAATATGAACATAAAGTGAATTTGACTATTAAAAATACCCAATAAATAGGTTAAAAAGTATTATTTTATTATATATGAAATGAAGATACATTATTTACAATTATTTAAAAACAACATGTTGAAGATGGCCACAATTTTGTTTCACATATTCCTGCAGTCTGTGTGTGTTACCTGTTTATACTTGCATTCAAGCCAACTCTTCTCGGGTCTGTTCTTTAAGGTCCTAGAGGTTGGATGGTGGTGTTATTTATAAAATGTTTCATTTCAATTACTCCCAAAGGAAAAAATCACATGCAAATAGATCTAGTGATCTTGTAGGCCACGGAATATCCCCATCCTTCAACGTAATGTAATTAGAATTAATTTTCTTACTGTCACAGATGCCCTTGAATTGTGGCTTGTAGCGCAATCTTGAAATAGTGTATTTTGATTAACAGGATGTCAATTTTATTCAGGCTGAAGGAAATTTTCTAATATGGTAACATAGATTTATGAATTTACCCTAACTGCATTCTCATCATTGTCATCAAAGAAAAATGCACTCCATATTGTCATTGACACTATGGAGGAGTGGCTTTTTGTGTAATCGCTGAGGATTTACATTCGATCGGTAGAAATAGCTCTGCTTATTTATGAAAACCAAAAAGATTATTTAGAAAGTCTGTATTAACTATAATAACAAATAACAGAAAGTAATTTTCATGATAGACGTCGTTCAGTGCATTATGATTTGAATCTTTAATGGATGGTATGAAAATCTTTGTGTTAAATCTTCCTTAACTACAGTCAAAAATACCTTCTGGCCAGCCATCATTCTAACTGGGTAGAACATTGTAGAGCGGTTTCCACTTGCTCCATTTTCTGATGTTCATACACTTTTAATGTTTTCTTTTTAATGTGGGACCCTTTCCCTGCAAATTTGATTGCAGGGAAAGTTGGCAGAAGGCATCAGATCACTACAAAGAATAGTAAAGCGATTCTGAAATATTCGCTACATGTTCACATAATTATCATTGTTTTCGTACCGTGCCAGAATGGTAAAACACGGGCAATAAAATAATGATGCTTTCAATTTCCTCTGCTCATCAATATTAGATTACGCAGTAGAAGCGATGTTTAAAATGTGTACTAGACTGTAGATGATGTGTATATGTTGGTACACAATCATTTATAGATTGCCTGCATAAAAAGAGTTGAAATAAGTTTAATGTAATGACCTATTTTGCTTTAGGATTCATTCTGTTAAAATGTTTATCGGCTATGCAAAATAATCACTTTTTTAAATTTGTTTTTCGTTTCTTTTTTTTTAGGATACCATGCCGGTGGAAATTATGGAGGTTCTTACTCAAACAATAATACTACCAGTAACAGCAGCAGAGCAAATGATTGGTGGGAACGGTCATCATAAATCGGTTTCATATTATGAGATGAGTTTATAATTTTAAAGGGAATAATAATAATTGAATGAATCATGATTGAGCACCATATTTTGATTTAAAAAGTAAATAAACATAATTGAAACTAAATAATTAATTTTATTATTCACGTAGGAGAATGAAGAGTATTTATAATTAATTAATAAATGAATACGTATTCAATTAAAAAATAAAAATGAGTGAAAATCTTTATTCAGCAAACTCTTTTTGACTGTTCTTTATTATTATAATTATGATTATTATATTGTCATCATCATCATCATTAACATTCTTATTATTGTTATGAACCAACCATGTTTCTTCTCTTTCTGTGTTGTTTTTTTAATACACAGTAATAACAATTGGGATTGCAGAAATGAATTTGAATAAATAACAGGTTATATTTATATGAGTTGAATAGAATAAAAATAAAAATAAGTAAGTGATTTATTTTAGGTTCCCCTTTATACTTTTCTGTATTATTATTATTTTTTTTTTTTTTTACTTAAAAAGCATTATCTTGTAAAGAAATGAATGTGTACCTTTGTATTCTTATTATTATTATTATTATTATTTTTTATTAGATCTCGTATTATTGTTTTACTTTTAAAAAAAATAATAAAATGAGTTGAAAAAATTATTTATTATTATTGTTGTTATTATTTATTTATTTTTTATAAGGTCGTCCAGAAAGTAAAGTCCTTTTAATTATCCTGTTACAGTCAACCGTGCTTAACTTTGATAGGAATTTTCTTTTCTGTTACAGTAATTTGTGCAAAGTTTCTCTATCCAGGGTTTCTTACCGATGTTAAATTTAATTTAAACACTAGAAAATTGTATCTTAGTGTTCATTTCTTTATATCTAATATAAGTGAGAAATGCTTAAGTAATTTTTGTCATTTTTCATTTTTTTTTTTTACTAAAAATTGGGATTTCATTTTAATTAGCAGAATTTTCAAAATTTATTTGTAACAAACTGCGCGCTTCTAAAATGCCTTCACACCTTTTTCCTTGAAAATTATCTTACTATTTTTTTTAATCTAAGCATGTTTCTGTGCATATATACAAAATTTCTTTAATATAGTTCATCTTTTCAGGACCAACATACTGTAAATCCTAATTCTTGCTCATGTTAGGTTAAAATTAAGTTATTCACCTTTATGTTGTCATTCTCTGTATGATTTATTACTGCACAATCACTATGAATGAATATTATTTTAATTCATTTAAAATTTACTTCTTTTTTCTTTTTTTTTTACTGTTTTATTTGTAAACAAATTTTAGAACACAAATTTTATTATAAACACAAACAAAATTTTTCTTTAACACATCATTTCTGGATTAGCCAACAAAACATTTACAAGAAAAAGACAAAAATTTTTATTGTCTAGTCTGATCTAAAATTTTATTTTTTGTGATAAATTCCAAAGCAAAGAGAATAAGCACACAAACCTAAATTATATTGAACAGACATGTAGCGTGATTCTCTCCTCTTCCTTTGGTTCAATTGGATCGAGTACAAATATGACATTTTCTCATAGCATTTTTCCTGTTAGGGGTTTCAGGAACAAGTGGAGGGAAGTCTCTCTCTCAGTTAGTTGAATCTGGCTCAGTTTTTGATAGACATCCTCCTTAGTGGAAAGTTCTGGCAACATGATGTTCTGACAGCTGATGAATAATGCGTAATTGAAAATCAGCCAAACTTATTTTTTCCCACCGCTAACTGTGTACAAACTATATGCAAACAATGCAAGTTCAACAGTATTAAAAAATAATTTTTTGTACCGTTTTATTGTTTTTCAGACACATTCTATCGAACTCAGTATCTTGTCACTTCTGTCTACAGCCCCATGTTATCATAATACAGGCCAGTTTCTGTATAGAGTTGGTCAGTTGTCGACATTATGTCATTGTGTACAGTAATAAGCGTTGTAACATCTCTTGTCCATCCATTTTACCACCATTATATCATTACAAGACTAACTCTTTCACCTTTCTTCTCTGGAAATTGTAATTGGGGTTTCAGATTTTATTTGCTTACTGTTCTTTATTATTATTAGAAGTTGATGCAGATTCACTACCGGTAAACACTAAACTAACTTCATTTCCAGACATGTTAGTATCATCAAAAGTATCACTAGAACATTCTAAATTGAGTTTACGTGACCGTAGTCGGTATAGACAGTTTACTGCAGTCGCGTAAGCAAGACGCCAGCCCCAAAAAGGTTAAGAAATAAATAAGTTAGTTAATTTTTTTAAATTTAATTATATTCATGACATAAGTTAATAAATATTATACACAATTTTTGTTTCCTGTCACTTTCACTACCATTATGAGAAATGTTATATTGTTCATAACTGAAACCAGATTTTTTTAACTATCAATGTAAAAGTACATCATGATTACAACTTACTTCCATAATTGTTTGTGAGCCAGTGATGATTTATAAATTGTAAATTCATAGTCTTACAAAAAAAAAAAAAAAATACTTAATTAGTTCTTTATATCTAATTATAATACGACGATGTTTGTAAAATAGCTGAATTACAACCAACCAAATAAAAGTACATTTGATCTATCATAATAAGCCTCTTCATGCAAATCTGGCACTAAGATGAGATTGTTGTTAAAATTAAGTTAATAGTGTATAGATTAAAAGTAAAACAGTAAAACAATATTACAGTTAATATTACTACTTACTGTTAATATTATTACTTAATTTAGTTATAATTTGATAACCAAAGTGTTTCTTTTGTTTTGATCGATCGAACTTCAAATTGCATAGGCAGATTTCTCAAAGTGTCATTCAGCAGTATAATCAAGCAATGTTTCTAATAAAGCAATATTATTACTGATTGTTTCTTCTTCTTTAAGCTCCTGTTTACAAGTTGTACAATTTCATATTATTAAATATATTATTTGGCAAACAAAGTTTTCATCTTTACGTGCCACTCATGCATATCATTCTCATCTATATTGACAGATTCTTTTTCATGTAACATTTGAATGTCTTTGGTAAGAACATTTTGCCATATTCTACTAAAATTATACGTAAAGATTTTGTGTGAAATTGATAGGAGGTAAACTTAGAAAAAATTTCAATCTTAACATTTTTAAATGAAAAGAAAATTCGTAAATAAAATACTTTACACTCATTTTTGCAATCTAAAATGAAAAATAAATTACCATCCTAGCCAAGCAGAAAATTACTATATCAAAATTATTAATTTTGTAATCCTTTCTCACTGTATAAATACCATTGATTTATAACTCCCAGTTGAAGAACAATATGTAAACAAATTGTAACATTAATTTGTAGGTTATTTTTATTTTTATAACTTTATTTGTGTCATTAGCACAAAAATGAAAATTCTATGGTCAGCGATCTTAAAAAGCTATACTAAATAGGTTTGCTGATATACTAAATCTGCTCGTACAATAAAGCCCATTAAAATTATCCATTAGTAATATATAATAATTTCATGTATATAGTATGAGATACAAGAACTCGTAGCACTTTGACAAAATCTGTTGAAAGTGTTGGATGTTATGCAGTACAAACAAGTTACCAACTGAGTTAATCAATTAATTGATTCTAGAAATTACAACTTTTTATTTGCTAGAAGTTTTTTTTTTATTAAGTACCAGTGGGGCTATAAGTTGCATCATACCTATTTAATGAAAGTATTTATGTTTCTTAAATAATAAACTGCAATTTTGAGTAAAACTTGCTGCATGGTGATTCTTTTAATGATAAAATATAATTTTTTGTTGTTGTCCAACAATGGAATATTAAGTTCAATAACTACACAAACTCTTCCTCCAAAATTTTAATGTAATAGGTTCTGGTTTTTCTTTTTCTGTCTTTTGAACTAAATGAATAAATACTAAAGCTGGAAATTTATGTATTCATTCATTATTCATAAAATCAGTTTGCCGCCAGATTTTCAATCAGTGTATTTGTTTATTTTAAGATTACAATTGTTAAAAAGTCACTCTTGAATTTTCCAAACGTTAAAATATAATGCAGTAATTGTTTCTTGGCCTGATTTTGCACAAAGTAACAAAACTATACATGCTCATTTAATAATTCTGAGGTCACAACAATATAATATAAAATGTCAACACAATATTTATTTAAATATAATTTTATGAAATTTTAACAACCATTGTTGCTGTCAATTTTTTAAAATTCATAATCTATACAAATTGACCAGTGTAAATTCCATAAAACATTTGTTCAACCATCGCTGATTTCTGGCTCAAACTTCATATTTTGCATTTGGTAATTACAGTTTTGCTGTGTATTTGCCTAATTTCACAGAATTTTATTTTTATAAATGAACTAAAATCCTTTGTGTGTGTATTCATGGCATAATCTGAATTTATACTTATTTTTAATAACATAAAACAGTTTGAAAAGAATAAAACAAAGCCAAATTCAAATAATTAAAAAAATTTAATAAAACCGAACCTTACTTTCTGGATGACTTATTCAAAGTAAAGTATATTTATTGACATATGATTTATTGACATTCACTTTATGTTTTTTTTTAATGGCAATTTGTATAATATAGTAAAACTTGCCTATAACATTGTTTTATATGTTTGCCTATAACATTTTTTTTTTCTGCAATCAGGACATGTTTTTGTATTTTTTAATGCCTTTTGCTTTTTCAAATATAAAATCTAAATTAAGGTTTTACGTCTACAAATAAATTAATTATATTTCTTTTTTTTTCTTTACAAAGATGATAAAAAGGATAATCTTTATTAGTACTTTGCCTTTATATTGATTTACAGTTAAATCTTAAATGTGTTGAGAAAATTTTTACTTGTATATAGCGCAGTTCATCTTCTTATCACCTCCCTTTGGCTAATGAGTAAAAAATTCCCTCGGCCATTTCTTTTGCTGTATAGTGCCACTTTTTACATTTCTGAAGTACTTTCCGGTTCTTTTAACCACTCCACTAATGTACTCTGCTTACTTTAGACTTGGTCGTTTTCTTCTCCATTTCAGTCTTAACCATCGAATTTGTCTCGACATTCAGGATTTATCTATTTGCACTACATGTGCAGAATTTTATTCCTTGAAAAGTTCAGATTATTCTTATTTATTATTGAAACTTTTGTTTAAGTCGATTAAGTTTAAAAAATTAAAGAAAGTAATAAGTTTCAAATAAAAATTAATTTTATTGATTTTTAAAGTTACTTTCTCTTACATATGACAACCAGAATTAACAATTTTGAAGCTAGTAAAAAATAAAAATTTTATTGTTTCAAATAATAGATTCATTTATTTTTTAAATAGTGGTAATTATGGTTTCTTTTATTTATTGATTTAAATAAAAACATGAATTTGAAGAAAAAAGGTTGCTACTTCTTGTCATTTACTTCATCCCTTTGTATTATAATTATTCTAAATGTTTGCCAGATGTTGCTGTTTTTATTTGCCAGCTCTGTGAGACCTTTCACATTTATAGTCAATTAAATCTTTCTACGTTCATAAGAGAATTTGCCGACATGAACAAAAACTGAATATATTTATTGTAAGTGCATGTTGTAATTGTATAAATGAATGTTGTTATATTTCTAATCTTGTATTTAATTTTTACTGGCTGGCCAGTTGGTTTAGCGGTTAGTGTGCTGGTGTCCAGATCAGCTGACCTAGGATTTATTTCCCAGCAAGCGTCTGGCAACATTTCAATCCTATTATTTCATGCTTCTCATCTTTCTTGTTTTAATGTGTATTTAAACATATTCAAGATTATATATTAATAAAAATAATATAAATACTGAAGTAATTTTCATCAAAAAATTCATTACTCTATAATTTATATGATGCTTAAGTGAAACACTGATGATATATGCTTATTAGCTGAATATTACGTTACAAACTGCAGAACCAATGTCAAAAGTATTGCAGAATTAGCGATTTGGCCCTTCCAAATAAAATACTATATTTACTAAAATATAAGGACATCTTATTAATTGTAGAGTATAAAATGTTTTATAACAAAATATATAGACAAACTGAATATTTATGGCTGAGTAATAAATTTTTAAGTGTATTAAAGTTTCAATGTATTTCCACATTTTTACCTGACTGTACCCCAGCCTAGAAAGTTACGTTTTTTATTTTATATATATTTGTTTCATTGGCAAGTCATTACATCAAGTCAATTATAATTCTTTTTATATGTCTGTAGTGTCAGTATTTCTATTTAGATAACTGTTAGATGGTAGTTTTAAATAAATAAGGCTGTTTTCTGTTCAGTAGAGTACATACAAATGATCACTACATTTTTATAATTATGTTTCATTTTTATTTTCTTTTTGTGTTTTGTATTAGTTTAGAATAATTTTACCATTTTCAATATAATAATTATATTTCTGCTTAAATTAATTAAAAATTCTGATGAAACGAAGTGATAGATGCTTGGGGGAGGGCAATGTATGTTTCTCAGGTACTACCCCAAAAAAATAGTGCGCAACACTTTTTTTTTATGAAAATCATGGATATGCTATAATTTATGAATTCACCCAATACTTCTACGGCTGGAGGTAACTGTTTAATAGAGTGGTTTTAAACCATTTGGTCTTGTGCAAAGAAGCTGCCAACATTCATCCAAATAACAGTTTTATTAAAACAGTTCTTTATTTTTCAATTTGTAAAGATTAAAATATTTAATTGCATCTGTAGTTTTAGTGGTATATTACTGTTTCATGAATTTTTAGTCTTAATTAAATTTATCATTTTGAAATGCCGATCATTTATTTAATTTTATATTAAGTCTATTTCAGTTTATAAGTGGCCGAACAAAAAATTAAGCTGTCCAAAAATGGAGCTTTGAATTTAAAATTAAAGATCACAGAACTACAAAATGTAGGTTCTGAAAGTAGGTTTACCACCATTTCAGTTGCAACTTTTAGTTGTTTTGAAGTTGGGGGTTTACTTACTATAGCTCAATTTTGTAATTGTGTTCGGTCAACAGTTGCATTTATTCCACCTTATCTTCAGAAATTCAGTCCAGCATTTACAGTTGGCAGAGTACAACTCCTTACTTTTAAAAAGTTTGATTGCAGTGTCGGTTTTTTCTGCAATCAGGACATGTTTTTGTATTTTTTAATGACCTTTTGCTTTTTCAAATATAAAATCTAAATTAAGGTTTTAGGTCTACAAATAAATTAATTATATTTCTTTTTTTTTCTTTACAAAGATGATAAAAAGGATAATCTTTATTAGTACTTTGCCTTTATATTGATTTACAGTTAAATCTTAAATCCTGATTATTCAATCGAACAAATCAAAAATTTTTCATAATTAGAAAAAGAGAAGATGAAGCTGATTCTTCCTTAAAAATAGGGTAACTGATTATTATTTTAAGGACTAAATAAGATGAATTAGGTAGTTACTACCTTTAATTATACATTGACAAAATATATATACGTTTAAAAAAGAATTAGAAAATTGTGTAAATCAGGGTTTTTTTTTTATTTACAGAGTTTGAAATTTAACACAAAAAAAGTATTAGCAGTGTTCATGTGACAATAGAAACAATTATTATTTATTTATTCTCTTGTAAATAAAGGATTTCATCCAATTTCAGTTACCCTACTCCTTTTTGTTATGACAAGAAATGAATTTTTAGCCAAATGAATGATCAGAATTCAATACTAGATGCTTCTGGATGAAAGACAGAGACTTAATTAATCATTGCTGCATAGGTCGGCTGGGCACATGTATAAACAAAATAGGTCATTCAGTATTAAATGAACTTAATTTCAAATAAGAATTACTATACCTTGTTTTCCATGGGAAGTTGCATTTTAAAACATTTTTTTTTCAATCTGCTCTTATTAGCAAGTTTTACTGTGTTATTTTAATATCAGATAATAGACATAACTTAGTGTAAGTTAATCTTCCTAGATTTTATTTTTTTTATTTTTGTTACAGAAATTGCTATTTTTTAAGTAAAACTTAGTTTTTGTAGTAGTATAATCTATATTCACAAGTATTAAAAACTTTCTTCATTAATGTTAACCTACACATACTCATGTGTATCCTACCGATCTTTTCATCTCTTATTGATAGCTTTGGCCATTTTTGGCTATTTCTATGAATTATAGATGATTATGTAAGTTACAGTATGCTCCCAGTTGTGTGGAGTTAGGGTAAGGACAAGGTAAGGTCCACTAACAGTTGGGGAAACCTGTGAAATGCATGCAGTTTAAATTACATAAACATATTATTATAATATCATACTTTTGTACCTCAAATAGTATTATTAAATAAATTAAAATTTGGTTTTTATTTAAATGATAATTTAAAAATTTGATAAATTAATAAAATGTAATTGTAAATTGAATTGAGAGAAGTAAAATTATTAAAAAATTATTTGTTTCTTTCCTCTGTATGTTTTTGTAATAAATCTGAGTAATGAAACTGCTTGTAGAAGAAATTTTCCTTGTCTTATATTAGGTAATATTAAAAATATTGGATGTTGTAATAAATTAATTTTAGTGCGATAATATATTGTATACAAGAAGGATGGCATTTTTTTAAAGAGTCTTACATTTTAAGTGATCTAGTAGCTGCAGTTAAAGGTTTTTGTATCCCAAGAAATTATAAAAATTTTCCTGAAAATGAAAGCTCCTTTCCAACCGCACCACTTTCTGATTGAAATAATGCGTGGAATTTTATTCCTTTTAACGAATATCCCAACCCCATAGGGGGAGACACCCACCTTGTGGCGAACCTGGTTGCCACACCACCCCCTCCATTCTTAGCCCTTAGGAGGCTTTATCGGAGGTCGTCTTTAGACCCTCTGACTGATTACAATTCATAGTCGTCATCCAGATCCAGTCGGGGTGCCACTGATGCAAATGCCTCGGCAGACATTTACACATCAGTAAAAATTATTATCTCAGCCAACACCTTCACTCTAGGCTTCTTTTGGACATCTTCACTCCTCTTCTCCTATGATATCACCCTTTGAACTAGCTAATTGAGTCCGCGGAAGCGTGAACACCCCACACCTAGTCCAATTTTAATACAAACACTTGTGACTGTAAATGCCTCAACCATCGACTAAGTAACAGATCAATATAATGCTAAACTCATTCCATTCAAAATGTGTTATAAATAACAACAAAATTCAGACCTGCATCCCGTCATCCACTGTAAACATCATACCTGAAGACCGCCCTCGGCAAGACAGTGCCACACTTCACGGTTGTATGAACTACTTGGTAGTGCAGTACCCCCCCCCCCCCCCCAACTGACAGTGGCTCCATCAGCCAACTGTAACTACTATTGCTCTAAATTAACTGCGTGACATTTACTCCATCACATTCGAAGACTGCTCCCAGCAAGACAGTGCCACACCTCACGGCTGCATGGACAACCATGCCCTTGGTAGCAGAGTTACCCCCCCCCCCAAACCACCCACAGCTGCTTCACCACTTGACTTCAACAATCACTGCTTTTGAATTAACCGAGGCTCATCAAAATGCCTACCCTCAGCTAATAAAATGCCTCGGCCAAAACCCTAGCCACCTGGGATCCTACTCCTGAATTTTAATTGTTTTTCACAAATTAGATAGAAATAGCTGTTAACGTATGAATTTTATTAAGAACTAATCAATAAGCGGATGTGTATCAGTTTACTTGATGTTAAGTATGCATCCCTTTAGAAGCTTATTATCGATAAGGGCATCAGCTTAAATTATGTCGCTTCATCGTTTAAACTAATCTTCCTTTAGTTTCCTTAATATAGTAATCCGATTAGATCATATGTTTTCTTTGTGAATGGGACAGCCAAGCTAGGGATAAACATTATGTTACCAAAGAGTGGAAGAAACAAGACAACTTAACTCAAAGTGGGAAAAATATTATTCATGAGCCGTTAGTTGAACCCAAAAAAATATTTTTACCCCCTCACCATATCAAGCTAGGACTAATGAAAAATTTTGTAAAAGCAATGAAGGATAATCCTGGATTTTTGTACACCAGGCAGAAATTTCCGAATGTAAGTGAAGGAGAAATTAATGAAGAAATATTTGTTGGTCCTCAAATAAGAGAGTTGGTCAGAGAAGATGTATTTAACTCGATGGTAAATAATGTAGAAAGTGCAGCTTGGGCTTCATTTAAAGACATCTGCAAACATTTTCTCGGCAAATAAAAATGTGACAATTACCACGATATTGTTAATCAACTTCTTACTTCATACAGAGAGCTATGGGATGTAATATATCTTTGAAAATACATTTCCTCCACTCACATCTAGAATTTTTTCTGGACAACCTCGAAGTCCTAAGTGACGAACACAGTGAATGTTTCCAACTAGGCATTTCGCTGATGGAAAGCCGCTGTAAAGGGAAATGGAATATTTACATGCTAGCCGATTACAGTTGGATATTAATTTGGGATGTGCCTGAGGCTATTTATAAAAGAAAAGAATCAACAAAATCATTCTAACTCAGGTATTGACAAGCAAAATTATAAATTTTACAGATTTTTTTTAACTATATTTTATCTTAATTTTTTTTTTAAGTGTAATTTATTTAAAACTAAGGGTTATAGAAAAATTGTATTTATGCATCAATTAATGCAAAAAAGCAATTCAAGAAATGGTATCACACTTAGAAAAACATTAAAAAAATTTTTTTTGTCTATCAATGCAAATAGAAAGGCCAGTCAACACTTATCATCTTGAGTATGACCAACCCTTTTACCGTAATGTGACTTTTACAGGTCTCTCTTTTGGCAGTAGATGCCATTATGTTAAAATCGCTGTCTGAAGATGTGTATGTTTATGGTTGAGTTATGGGCATCTATTAAGTAGTTGTTCTGACACAGCAAGTATGAACAGGATTATATATAGTCAGTTGCTTTTTTACTGGTAAAGAAGCACCTTTTGATGCAAGCTCTACTTGACCGTACATTTGTCCACCTGTTAATTAACACTTGTTTATTTTACTATTGTTTATATTTCTCAGTATAAATAGTAGTCAGTATGTTTCGTTTTATTATTATTTTTAGTAATATTTATGTATTTTATTATTGTTGTTATTTTAGGTTTGACATTACATTGAGTTATTACTTATTTGATTTATTAACAGGAGTTTATTTAAAGAAATAATGAAATAATATTATATTAGATTTGGTACCGTAATAATAATAATCTTAATACCTTATTTTGTGAATAGATTCTTAATATATTTGAATAAAAATAGCATTGTATATTTACGTCACAGCATAGTTTGGTTATAACATCAGGATTTCCAAAGAATCTGTTAATCGCTTAAGTATGGCTAAACAAAGATATAAGTTCTAAATTATGTTTCATTTTACTTGGTTTTCCTTCTGATTGTGTGCATAATATCTAATTTTACGTAATTGAACTTCTCTTAGTTAAGAAGAATTTTTAACCGATGAACAAAGAATTGTGTAATTTTTTTTCAAAGGAGTAATTTATTTGTTGTATTTATTTTTTTTGTTCGTTATTGTTTTTAAATTTAAAATAATCCTTTTTAAAATAGTTGTCCAATTGATTAAATGTACATTTATTTTAATTATTTAACTATTATTATTTAATTGTTACTTTTTATTTTGAAGGAATGTCTGGAACAAATTAATTCATATAATTATGCCTAACCATGCTTGAGTGTACAGATCATATAATAAATAATCATTAGATTATGCCATTATCACTTTCTGTTTGTTTTATGTAACATTAGCTTCTCTTAAACATTAGCTTTATTTTTTTAACAAATAGTTTTTTGTTTCTTATGTTATATTTCTTTCTCCCAGTTCTCTCGTTTTACTGTTCTATTTTTTAAATTATAATTATTATTACATTAAAAAAATTATAAATTAATTACAAAAATCGTATAAACAAATTTATAATAAGTACACGTAATAAATTTATATCGTTTTTTCATTCTTATAAAAGAGAAAAAAATGTGGTAATTATAAAAAACTTATTATAAAGAGATTATATTTCTTTAGCACCCTAAAATCCATTTCAGCCCATAAAAAATGTGCTCCCCCCCCCCTCTGTCTCTCTCAGTCTCTGCATTTGTGTGTGTGTGCATGCACGTGTGTGTGTGTGTGTGTGTGTGATAGAGAAGAGAAGGAGGTTGTAAAAACATATGTGGTTAAATTTTGAGTCCATTTATATTCCATCATGATGAAACTAACATTTCAGTAATTGTAAATAGTTAGTTTCTTTCATTAACTGATAAATCACTTAATTGCTTTCTATACTGATCTTAACTAAGAATGTAAACTTCATCTTCTACAACCTGATGATCACACAATACTTAGATATCCTCATCAAGTAGGATTCTGGAAATTAGAATTATAAAGTAAGATGCATACTGAAACCACATTTAATAAACCAGTTCCTGAAGTAAACAAATACTAGGTGCAATTTCAGTTGATGCTAATTGTATTCTTTAGAAGCTAGTGTCCTCTGAAGCCAAAAAAACTTACATTCTACATCCTATATTTCATACATTCTAATCTTTGTTCTTCTAATATCAAATTATTAACACTGGGTACTTTAATATACGCACCGTAATGTACAAGAATCATGTAGAATGAAATAATAATGCATGCCTTTTGTACAGGTAACTGACCATCAATGATGGACTCAGTTTCTGTATTATATTAGTTTAGACTGAGCCTATGAGTCGATTATGAGTACATTTTACTGATTCCTTAAAATATTTGAAAAATATAAGGAGCCATCCTGTGAACTTAAAGCTGACAATGCACACATGCATACACACAACTTAATTAAAAATATTAATAATTTTATTTAAATATAATATTTTTTTCTTTTATTTAATTCAATGATTATAATTAAAGAGCATATGGATACCGTATTTAATTTGTGTGGGTGTGGTGGTACTAGTGGTGATGGTCAGCACTAACTAAACTAATGTAATTTCACAACTTACATAGAACAAATTTTGCTTGTACAGTCTGAGGATTGGTGTAGCCGCGAGGTTTAATGCATCATGTCAACCAAGCGATTGAGTTTCAGACCTATCCAGACACAGTTACTTTTTTTACACTTTAAATATTATTCATTTATTTAATTCTACCACTCACTTGTGATGTCACAATATAGCAGTAGTTTAAAGCATTTTTTGGTATGCGGGTGCAATTTTGCAAAAATTCTTTTTTGCAAATATTGTTATTTTTTAATCATTAACAAATGTGCCTAAGAAAAATATGACCTTAATTAATTAGACAAACCTCAAGATACTGAGGGTGATCTTGCTCTACAGCTTCACCCCTTGACCTTTTAAGTTGAGCATTTAATAGCATCAATGCCCTATATATTGAAGTAATTTGACAAAGTTTGGTCAAAATCAGTCTAGTAGTTCTGTAGATATTAATTGATTTAGAGAGACACACACACACACAAGTACATACAAACATTAACATCCAGAAAATTTCCATCTGATTTTTTGGGTTACTTAGGTATTAAAACATCAAGATCCAGTGAAAACCACATATGCCCAAACTGAACAGATTAAAATACTTTCCCTTATAGAGCTATAGGACTATCTAAATAGGAAAGTGAATAGTGATGATATACAAAATCAAGTGTGAGAAAATGTTCTGTTATGTTCATAGAGGAAGATTGGATGTTTATAATGAATGTTGTCGTGAACAATCCTCTCTTCCAGATTGATTCTGGATTTATATAACCCTTGGGTTATGTAGCTAATTTTTCTAGATTTCAAGGTTCCTACTGAAATTAATGGTACATCATCATCATGGGTCAAAGAATTATATGCAAGATGGGTTTTTTTTATTCTTATTTGAAGAAGAATTATAAGAAAGCGAATGATAGTTTAACATTTTTTAACAGTTTTCAAGAGGGTTAATTTCTTAATCGTATTACTTATGATAAATCAATGGATCTTTCAAAAAAATTACTGAAAATAAACACCAACCATGTGATGGTAATGTTCAGTAATTGCTTCAAAACTAAGAAAGTTAAACAAACTCTGGGTCATATGATAAATGATTGCTAGTCTTTTCAGTGATATGAAAGGTTATGATTTGTTTGATTTCATGACAAATGCTACCAATTAATTATTTACTGTAAACCAGCTCAGCACCATTTAAAAAATCACAGTCTGTTGTCATGCAGCGTTGTTTTTCACAAAACACGCATTCAAGGCAGTAACAATCCTCCTATTAAAGTAACAAATAAAATATGTATTATATGCCATGAAGATTTTGTAGTAGTTGATCGACATAAACAAATTAAGGTGGTTGAATAATTAATATTGATCCTGTAATAGAATGTTTACTCTTATGTGTCTTCCGAACTAAATACTGAGCTCCCATTATACATCCCTGTTTTGGTCCTAAGTGATTTTTTCCTAAATAAGTATTTTCAGGCGAATCATTTTTGAAATGAAGAGGTTATCGCTGAACAGCAAACTAAACTTAGAATGGATTTCTACAAAGATGGAATAGGAAAATACTGATACAATATAAATACTTAAATTTTAATGGCAAGTATGAAATTGTATTGTTTCATATTAAGAAGATTAATATCATTTTATATCTTTATGAGTATAAAAATTATGCTTATGAATTTCTGGATGCTCTGTACACAGAGCCCTAACAAAAAACCTTCATTATGTGTTCTTTGATAAAGCCAAAAACCTTTCTTTGTTTTTTTTTTTTTTTTTGCTTAACGATATTGTCACATAAGCTTGTCCAGAGGATATGGAAATAGAATTTTGTAGCGTATGAAAAATGCCATGCTTGACCGGGATTTTAACCTAGAACCCCCAGATGAAAAGACCAAGCTGTTACCACTCCAACACGTTAATTGGCTTATATAAAAAAAAATTAAAGTCTTTTCCTTATTATTTGTAAAATTGTTGAGTATCATTCTGAAATCTGATAATTTAAAACTGAACCCCTTTATTTTATAACCGATTAATTTGCTTGTCATGTTTGTGTGTTAAGTAGGTTGCTTTTATGAAAGTTAATTAGTAAGTAAATTTATATTATACTGTATTGAAGTATTTTAAGATCATGGTTTTGTGTAAAAAAATTGCTGAACATATAAAAATCAACATAATGACCAAAAAATGATCTTGCACCAAAATTATTTGAATAAATACTCGCTATACCTACCTTCTAAATTAAGAGCACGGTTCAGAACAGTCATATTAAAATAAAAAGTTTATTACTTATTAATTTCTCATCAGCTGTCGCAGTCTCTGCACACTTATTAGCTAAACATATAGATAGACCCATTAAATGGCATGTAATTCTTAAAAACAGCTCATGGATAAAAAATATTAAGTAAATTATTGATAAAATTAATGGATGTATGTAATTCAAATGTGTATCCTTTGATAAAATGAATTTCTTCATGAATATATATAACAAGGAATCAGTATACAACATATGAGTCGCTTAAAAACAACACATGATCAGAACACATTTTTGAAACGGTTACAGTACAAAATAATGATGAACAAAACAAAGAAGTCTTTATTTCATATTGAAACAGATTTTAGAAATGGGTTCATCCATTTCTAGTCTCCTGATTGAAATATTTTTATATAATATTTCAGCAACACTTATATATTTTACAGTAAGAAATATTCTGGCTATTGTATGTTGATGACACTTCGTCGAAAGAGAACATAACACGTCACAACTTCCTTGACTCATTATATATAACATAAGTAACAATCACTATTTTAAGATATGTACAAAACCCACTACAACTGACAACACATATGTAGTTCTATTACATTTGTTAGATCATCTAATATACCCCTCTGGTTAGCTAATAATAACACTTAACAACCCAATACAATAAATCATTTTGCATAACTGTGGTTGGCAACCACAGTTATAGATCTATAACTGTATAAAGTAAGAGTACAAAACAAAAACTCCCCTAATAACTTAAAATACATAACGCTGATTTACATCAATCGATAGTCGATTGTCTACATTTTCAGAAAAGAAGTTACTGAATAGATTTCAAAACTATGAACAGAGAACACTAGATCATAAATTCAGCAATCTAAAAAATACTGCAAGCCAGGAGTATAAATTAAAGTATAGTTACTAAATTCTGAATCGGTCAGACTAAGACTACCCAAATGTACTACACTGGTTACGCTCCTTAAACATATGCACTCAGCATTACATCATATTTTACTTTTAATAAATTACAAACAAGATCTTAGATGTAGTATTGGAAATTTATAAAATATGATAGTACGTTTGTTTACATCAAACATGTTTGATCACATGGGTTTCCTAACAATTTTTAACGACAGTGTTTGAGTACCAGAAACTAGACTTTGAGGAAGTTGGTCGTAATTAGCTTATCAAGGCTAAAACTAGTTACATTAATTTGGAAATGAATCATTTTTAATAACAGTAAATGTTTTTTATTAAGTAGAAACAATATTTTCAACGAAAGTTTATTAAAATACTCTTAGTCCAGAGGCATTGTCAATCTTAAATAAAAATAATTCTACTTCCACTAATAATTAAAAAATAAATTCTTCACAAAGAGAAGGAGCAAAGTTAATTTTCATACAAACATACCCATTTTTTTTCCAAACTTTTTTAAACTGCTCCGAGACCACTAGCCTCCACTGTTAGGCAATGCATATTCGTCTCAGGGAGTTGTAGCAGTCGTCTTGCCCTTCCCTTGGAAGATGTCTTCCCAGTATCTTCAATGCTCACCAACCGCTGCTTCTGGATGGCCAGCGCACCCTCCACTGGGAAGTTAACCTTCCCATTCGAAACCTATTAGCGCCGAATGTACGTTGCACGCATTTGCTCCCTCCATGGCCATCTCAAACTTTGAGGGTCCCTGATAACATCATTGTGGAGCTACGCGGTTGGAACCTTCAAACAGACTGTGATTTCTGCCTTCAAAGAGAGTAATGTCACATCTACGTCCACCACTCCAGGTCTAGGTCCTCTACGTCTGTCCTCGATATGAGGTCGAACGTACACGAGCTGTTAGGGAACTTGAGAGAATACATTCCTTTCTGGATCTCCGTATTAACTGGATGATCCGCGAAGAGTGGTCTGTAGTGGCTGGTTTTCTTCGCGCTCTTGCGGTGTATAAGTCTCCAGAGGTAGTAATCTAGGTATTTCATCGTGGTAGGATCCCGGGTGGCCAGGGTTCCGGCCTAGGCATTGGATTGGTTGGAGGTAGGCGCATTGGTATCGTGCCACGGTTATATTGGTATTGTGTGTGATTCGATTTGGAGCTCCCGCTGGTGGGGGTAGCCGCGCTGCCGGGGTGTGGTAGCCCGTGCGACCGGGGGCGTGGCTTCATTCCGCCTGTGGCGGTTTTGATTGCAACTTGGTAATGCCGCGCGAGACTCCATGATGGGACCGGGTGGGGGTGCGGGATTTGTCACCGGCTCCTGCACGGACCGGAATGAAGTTACCTTCCGCTTGTTAGGTGACCTAAATTGGTCGATTTATTTGGGTGTAGGTCTGAATTTCTACGTTGCGTAAAACATAATTTTGATTGGTGTGAGTGTAGCACTGATTTAACTTTAAACTCGTTCGTTTTCTGAGGCATTCACCGTCACGAATGAGTCGGTCTAGTCAAATCTGACAAGACACGGGGTTCGCGGTTTCGGTCAGTTAGTTTGAGGGAATCATGTTAGGTTGGATGTAAAGATGTCCGTTTCAGGCCTACGTGAAGGGAAAATTTGATTTGTATTTTACTGATGCAAATATCTGCCGAGGCATTTACATCGGTGGCATCCCGACCGAGGCCTGACTGCTGACTTTGTACATCTCATCCAGTGCCTCACACCTTATATATTCAAAACTACTGGACCGATTTTGACCAAACTCGGTCAGATTACTTCTGTATATGAGGCATTGATGCCATTAAATTTTCAGCTTAATAAGTCAAGGGGTGAGGCTGTAGAGCAAGGTCATCCTCAGTATCTCGATATTTCGCCTAATTAAGGTCTTATTTTACTTAGCCACATTTGTTAATTAAATAATAATAATATCTGCAAAACAATTTATTTTAAAAGCACCCCCACCCCAAACAAATTCCCTAAACTTGTGGCTAAATGGATATACTTCGTCAATAGCACAAGGAGCGCTAGTGTTATCACTGAATTAAAGATTTTGTAGTCGTTTTTTATGTTTAAATAAAATTATAAATACATTAAATTAAGTTGTGTGTGTAATCCGTGCATCAGAAAAAACCGCGTGGTGGAAAGTCCTACAACTGTGTTTCCAACTTTTTAAATACTCTTCAAAAAAAGTTTTATTTAATATCCCACTTAAAGAGTTGAAAACAACTATTGTTACTACAGCCTTGGTTTAACCGAATAAGAATGATAAGAAGATTTGATGCCAACAAAATTATTTTACATTTTTACAGATTATGCCCGTTCAGTTTAGGTAGACTGGAAAATATTCATATATTTGGTAACATTATTATAAGAGAGAACGAGATTAAAAAAACGCATTATAGAAAATTTATAATGCTAACATCATCTAAGAATTACTCAAAACGGTTAATATTTTCAAAAACGAAAACTACTATTTCGCTTCAAAGATCACCCAAGAAGTATACAAACAAAATACTTCTTGTATTCGAACAGGATACAAAAGACTTTTTTTTTATATTATATTTTATTATTATATATATTTTAGAAGAACTAGTGCTGCAGTACAACTGTCAACGAAAAAACCAAGATGGCCGTCACAACACTAACGCTCCTTGTGGTCACCACAAGAATTAGTGATGCAGTACAACTGTCAAAAAAAAAAACCAAGGTGTGAGGTGGGGTTGTTGGTGGGAGTTGGCTTGTGGCGGTGTAGGTGTATAGGTAGGTAGGGTATGTATGTATGTGTGTGTATTAATGTACAAACTGATCTGAAGCGCTAAGATTCACAGCTTATATAGAACATTTTTCATTCGTTACATCAGGTAGTCACTGCAACCGATTGGCATAAGGCGACAGTCAGTCGCGACCCGTCATGACCGGTTTCGAGTCCTAGCTGACTAAGTTTTTTTTTCACTTCGAATATTATTTATTTATTTAATTCAAACCGACCGGTACAAACAGCTGATCAACAGCGGTACCAACCTTTGAATTAATTATAATAATAACAATTAGACTTTTACCCCACTGAAATCATTACCTGGTAGTCTTTCTTTCTGTTCTTTATTACCCAAACTCCCAAAACAATAAAATTGTTAAGGTTTCGGCAAGAGTTCGCCGTCAATGGAAAAATCGAAAATTAAAATTCAACAATTTATTTATTTATAGTTCTTCAAAAAGGTATTGCCGAATCAAAAAAGTACAGATGTGTATGAAAGACGAGATAATAATTGTTATATATTTTTCCTACTTCATTTTCTCAAACACAACAATATACACCGTTAAATTAACTAAATGATAGAACGTTTTTAATACAAAACAAATATGAAATCATCGAGAAATAATCGGATACCCAATAAATTATTCAGCGGGGACAAAACAATTTATTTTAAAAAAAGGCACCCCCACTCCAAAAAATGCCCTAAACTAGTGGCTAAGCGGGTATATTGCGTCAATAGTACCCTCTGTCACCACAAGGAGCGCTATTGTAGCACTGACGTACATCCCAACCCCACCTTGTGACGTTACCGGTCGCCACACTACCCCCTCCATTCCAAGCCCTGAGGGAGTTTACTGGAGGTCGTCTTTAGGCCCTCGGTCGGGATGCCACCGATGTAAATGCCTCGGCAGACATTTGCATCAGTAAAATACATATCAAATTTCGCTTTTACGTAGGCCTGAAGATTTGAGAAATCAAATCTCTAACGTTCGTCTTGGACACAGAAATTTTTTTAATTATCAGTTCTTGATAATTAAATAAAACAAATTGTTGGGGATGTAGGATGTAGAGGGTATACTGAAATGAAACGACTAGCACTAGATAGGGAATCTTGGAGAGCTGCATCAAACCAGTCAAATGACTGAAGACAAAAAAAAGAAGATAATTAAATTAGCTTTAATTTTTTTTATATATTTAATAGCACAAATTATATAATAAAAAATTCGTCAAATTTTCTCAAATATGTTGATTGAAAATGGAAAAACTCTTGCCGGTCCGATTTCGTACTTTAACAACTTCATAAATTCTAATGATTCATGATCCATAAGTGAGTGTTATACTTCTTTACTTGCTTATGAAAGACGATAATTCACAATGCAAATCGTATGAGTGATCATTCTCTAGTTTTAAATCCTAATTAGTAATTTATAATATCTTCTAATAATGTGCATCTTAATTTATATAATTATTTTCGAATTTTTCTTGAAAATATATTGAATTTTTTATCTTTGAATTTTTGACAATGTTTAAAGTTAATAAAAAAAAATGTTGATCTATTATTTTTAATTTATGACAGTATCAAATGATTCAATCATTGAAAATAATTAATTAATTAGCTGAAAAAATATTAACGGTCCGTAAGTTTCTTTGTTTCAAAAATTAATTCTATTCTAGAAAAAATGTTGTGCAATTTCAAAATAGCAAATTTTATCGAAAAAACCTATACTCACTAAAAAAATCTATTTCTGCGATGATATGTACCTGTATTTCATCAAAATTATTATTTCTTTTTTTTTACAATTTAAAAAATTTTGAATTGTCGATTTGCGAGTTGGTCAGAGTAAATAAGTCTTCGGTGTTTCCGCCGTCAGACAAACTCTTGCCGGCGTCATTCTACCAAACGACTTGATCTATCGGTTACGCTCCGACTATTTATTTCATAATTCTCTATTTCCTGTTCTGAGCAAATTTTTAAATAAAACATCAGCTTGATTATTAATCTGTTCCACTAATCTTTATAATCGTTGTTATGATCTGTATCTGTTGTTATCTGTATAATCGTTTTTCCACTATAACTTAAAGGTTCTAAAATATTCAATCCTTTTCCTTTTACACAATTGTGAATCGATTTCATCGAGTCTTCCGTTTTCAGTGGGGTATGTTCTTCTTTTATTAATTGTATTGCGTAGTTAGAAGCACGTTTTCCTTTCTTAAAAGATCGCATATGTTCGTTAAATTATAATTTTAACTTTCTTCCCGTTTGCCCGATTTATATTAGTTCGCGATTAAATTTTATTTATTAGAGAGTGGCGCACGAAATGATCCAACATTTGTTTTGACAATAATTGTTTAGGTTAATATTTATTAATGTGTTTTACGTTAGCAGAAGTGATAGTAGTTCATGAATATTTGTTTCTTCTCTTTCCGAGTGTGCTGTTTTTTTTATCGTTCCAAGATGGCCGACAAAAGGAAGACCGTTGAACAGCGCGTACAGACTGTGTTGTTTTTTAACGAAACGAAAAGTGTGGTGCTTACACAAAGACAGTTTCATGCCCATTTTCCAGTTCGGTGGTCGCCCTCATTTAAAACAATACGTCTAGATTTTACGAAAAATTTAATAGCGTCGGTTCAGTATTTGAGAGTAAGTGCGAACGGCCTGCCGATGTTCGTTCTCCAGAGAATGTCGAAGCTGTCAGAGCAGCGTTTACTGAGGACCCGGGCAAATCAACAGGAAAAGCAGCAGCACGACTTGGGATTACTAGGCGATCTGTGCAGCGAATTTTAAAAACCGATTTCCATTTATATCGGCACAAAATAACAGCGTCGCCTAAATTAACGGTTGACAACGAACACCAAAGAATATGTTACTGAGGTTTCCGCCGCGGAAGAGAAAGCACGCTGTTTGGTGGAGAATCTGATAGAGGCCTGCGATGATCTCCTCCCCCGAAGATACATCAGGAGGGGACGCCCTTCGGTTTATTGGTTGACCAAGGAGATCGCGCAAAAGCGGAAACAATATCTAAGGACCAGACGGGAAGCTCAAAGAGTGTATTACAACTTTGCCAGAGAGTACTGCACAAATAGGTACTAGGAGTGTCGGAGAGAGCTCCGGAAACTTATAAAGGACTCTAAAAGGGCTTGTTGGCGAAAACTAATCCACGAGATAGAGAATGACCCGTGGGGTAG
Source organism: Lycorma delicatula (assembly GCF_047948215.1). Taxonomy (NCBI): domain Eukaryota; kingdom Metazoa; phylum Arthropoda; class Insecta; order Hemiptera; family Fulgoridae; genus Lycorma; species Lycorma delicatula. Next base: position 74,087,918 of record NC_134466.1, on the reverse strand, counting down.
GCCTTATAAAATCCTAGTTAAAAGTGTCCTTAAACTGAGAGCTCGTGTTGCCCAAGGATGCGAGGAGGTACAGGTTATAATTAATGGTTTATTCCATATTTTTGAATGTAAATGAGCTAGAAAGTCCTCTGCCGTTTACTAAAGAAGAACTTGTTCAGGAAGTGAAACGCCTACCGCGTGATAAGGCCCCAGGCCCGGATGCCTTGCCAAATTTAGTGGTCAAGCTGGCAGTTGTGGTACATGTAGGTGTTTTTCTAGAGACATATAATGCCTGTTTGGAAGAGGGGTTCTTCCCTGAACTTTGAAAGAGACAACGTCTTGTCCTAGTACTGAAGCCTGGCCGCGATCAGGCCTTTCTCCCCCTAGTGATGATTGATGTGATGGGAAAGGTCATGGAATGAATGATACAGCAGCGATTGGTCCGAATAATTGAGGATACTGGTGGCTTTTCGATGAGGTAATTTGGCTTCCGAGCTGAAAAGTCTGCATTGGACGCGGTGGCCAAGATGGCGGATGCGGTCTGTACTATCGTTGCTGAGGGGTGTGTTAGATGTGAGGAACGGGTTTAATTGCGTTTCTCACACCGCCATAGCCTCAGCGTTGGTGAAGTAGTTATTTAATTCAGGTCCCTAGTTATTTAATGAGGATGATATTGTCGTATCTGAGGGATAGGACGCTTATATACGCTACTGAGAATAACACTTTAGAGATAAGTGTCGATCGAGATGTTCCGCAGAGATCGGTCCTTGGACCGACCCTGTGGAATGCTGCGTATGATGAGATACTGCGGATCTCCTTTCCTGAGGATATCTCCATTTCTGGATATGCATGATGTCGCGCTAGTGGTTAGTGCAGCCACTAAGAAGGATATTTCCGACAAAATTCGGACTTCATATCGAGCCGTTAGTGCCTGGATGGCTGGTGTAGAATTGGAACTAACGCCAGAAAAGACAAAGATAGTCTTAATTACTACTAGGAAACGACATCCAACCCTGATCGTTGAATCGGTGGAAAGGAGGCTTGTGTCAAAGCCTGCCATCAGATTTTTGGGGATATGGGTTAATGCGCGGCTTAGATTTTGGACCCATATCTTGGAGGCCAGAAAGAAAGCAGAAAGAGTAATGCATGCGGTTGCGGCTTTCCTCCTCAACACAAGAGGACCTAATGAGCAGAAGAGGAGGCTACTGTCGAACGTGACTTACTCCTCACTGTTATATGGTGCAGATATTTTGGCAAGTGCGTTAAGATACGGCAGATTCAAGAGATTGTTAGACTTGCTGTATCGGAAGTGCTCCCTGCGAATAACGTCCACCTATCGGTCGATATCACGCGAGGCAGTGGAGGTACTGGCGGGAGCAATGCCGATTGATCTACTGATAGCGCTCAGAGTGAAACGGGCGAAAACCAGAAAGTTGCCACGCCAGGAGAAAAAGGAACAACGTCAGGCCAGGAAACCAGGCCAACGTATACCAGGAAACTGATGTGCGTAAGGTAGGATCGATGTTCCCGCCGTCTGATTGGGGGCATTCGAGCTTGGTGTGGCGGAAACATGGCCAAATTTATTTCTTCTTTACGCAGTTTTTGGCGGGACGTGGCGGTTACAGGGGGTACCTTTATAGGTTTGTCCTGGACCACTCGGACCGTTGTCCGGTCTGTGCGGTCTGTGATGACGAGGAGGAAACAGTGCACTGTGTTTTCTTTTCTCGTTTGCGAGTTGAGGCTCGTTTGCGAGGCTGCTCGACGGCGTATGTTGGATATACTGGACCGTGAGGATTTGTTCACACCGGAGGAACTTCAGCGCATCATCCTAATGGGAGAACAACAATCGACGGCAACTTTCACTAAGTTCATAATGGAAGAGCTAAGAGCTGCAGAAGAACCTCGAAGGAGACGTCGTAGGGTGCCGGGGTGGAGAGGCCCGCGGCCGAGCGCCTCAGGGGTCGTCTTGGTGCGGTGAAGCCATGGGCACTCTGTCCCTGGTGCTCAATGGTGTTCTTGTTACTACAGAAGACAGTTGCCACTTGGTAAGTACTCGGCTGGTAAGTACAGTGTTGTGAGTCTGTGTGATTTTTTGCTCCTGGTGTTGGTTATTGTGGTTGTGTGAGTTATATTGCATGAGTGTATGTTATCATGAGTGTTCACAGTATGGGAAAAAACAATTTCCTGTGTTACATGTGTGTTTTCCTTGTTGTAATTTGTGAGTGATTTGTTACTCCTTGTGTTGGTGTTATCCTTGGTGTTGCGAGTGTGTGTTTGGATGTTTCAGTTGTGATTGCAGTAACGGATTGTGTGTGCGGGTATTTCACCCCTTCTTGAAGTAATGCTGCAAAGCGATTCCCAGGAGGACCGGAAACCCAGGGGTGGAAGTTTAGTCGGTAGAGCGCAGAAACACATACGCATTTAATAACATCTTACGGAACCTGTTAGCGAGTCCAACACTGCTTCAGTGCCCATAAAGCCTCTTGTTTTGCAAGTTTTATAGGTGAGCATAGGCGTCTCCTGGCTGCATGAAATGTATTTACTGCTTTCTCCAACCGCTCTGAATCCCTCAGTCTTGCTCGTTGCATCCATCTGCAGGTGTTTTTGGCTTCTGCCCTCTTAGAGGCTATGTCCTGTGTCCACCAGTACATGTTTTTCCTCGTTTACCTGCCAGTTGGTTACACCTGCCGACTCTCCTCCTTCAGGATGGCCATGAGTTGTTCCGATTCCTGAACATGCGTGCGGTCCAACTTCGCCACTGTATAGTCCACTATCCTGTTTATCTGGTGGTCTGTGGGTCTCTACAGTCTCTCTGTGTCTCTTCTTCCTTGTAAGTTACCTTGAGCCGTGAAGACGTCACCTTATTGGCTTCAAATCTTGCCAGCTACGTATGTTTGCTACCACTCTTTCTGCCACTGCTGTTACATCTATTATGGATCCGTGTCCTCTTCCCACATAGGTGGGCATAATCAAACATACCTTCCTTTCTTTCTTTTTCCTGTTTAGCCTCCGGTAACTACCGTTCAGATAATACTTCAGAGGATGAATGAGGATGATATGTATGAGTGTAAATGAAAGTAGTCTTGTACAGTCTCAGTTCGACCATTCCTGAGATGTGTGATTAACTGAAACCCAACCACCAAAGAACACCGGTATCCACGATCTAGTATTCAATCAAACATACCTGTAAATGAGTATCTTAACACAAAATTTATTTATATTTCCAATCTCCCGTCTAAGTGTGCTTTTACTTTATGAACAGTAAGTACTTCATTTTAAAAATATTTTCCTTTTCCTTTATGTATGTAAAGAACAAAATGCCCACTAGATAACGGTATTTATCTCCATATATTAGTTCAATTCTTGCCTTGCAATAAACTTAAATTTTTCATTACAAGTGTAATCATTTGTTGAGTCCATCTTGTACAACATAAATGTGCAGCTACTGAACAATAACAATTTAAAAACACATTTCAGTTTTATTTTTAATTTTAAACAAAAATTTATCAATTTCAACATTTTCAAATACAAAATTAAACGGAACACAATATTATGAAATTTAATCAAGTTTTCTGTAAATTGTTTCCATATACAATTAAATTTTCTTAAATAAAAAGTTAGGATATCAAGATGTAGGCAGTTATGAAAGCAGCTTTATAAATACAATTTAACAGCTTGCAAAAACTGGGTATACTTGAACATTATGAACATATGAGTACATATGTACTCATATGTATACATACATACTCTTTTATTACAAAAATCTGTTGACTCATCTGCACTTTATTATTCATTGTACGCTCAACTGCAGTAGATTTAAACATTACATTGAAAATTTGCATTTTCTTCCTGAACGAAGTTAAATAAATAAATATATATATTAATTTATTTAAATTTCTGTAATTTACTGAAACATTATAATCAACATTTAATCACTCAGCATCTGCTATAGCTAAGTATGTTTAAGTATCCATCGACTTGGATGAAGCTTAAGAGTTAGGTTGTTAATGAGAAAAATAAGTTATATCTCCCAGTTGCATCAATTCTTTATTTGCAGCCCCTTGCCATCCAATTTTCACTTTTAACATTCTCAGGTTTGACAACATTTTCACTGATAAAAGAAAATAAATCAGATTCTCATAGTATTAAAATTTACTAGTGATATTTTTGTCATTACGTTATTTCTTCTTAAAAGAGATCAGTTACTAATCATAAATTTTTCTTACCTCAATTCTTTACTATGGATTTTTACATCATAATGCTTCTAAGTAGTGTAAATATTTCCTTCTGGGGCAAATTTTGACTTTTATTTAGAGCAGCTGCACAAGTCCACAATGCAACTAACAAATCCATATTCAAAAAACTGTATGAGACTTCAGGGACAAGTGCAGCTAACAAGGGGTCAAAATCCAAACTTGTCTTAGATGTGCCATGATGGTCTCAGTACGACCCTTTAACGAAGAGGTAAGTATCATAACAGGATTACAAAAATCTAATTCCATCATGAAAAGGTTAAAAGTAATAGGGGAATGTTAGTACTGGTATATGAAAGTAGCAATATATTAAAACCAAACAATGCATTTGCCTATGCACAAACAGTTTACATACAAAACTTATGATCTAACTGGTCTCAACCCTTCTTAGTTTATGTCATCAGTACAACTTTCTTTCCATAGGGCTTTAAACACTGTGATAGATCAAAACCCATAAATACTATAAAACATTGTAGTGTTAGATGTTTTTATGGCACCTGTACATCAGAAAGCCTACTGTTTGGCCATTTTCGATGGTTAGATGTACAATATTTGACAATCTTCAAATTATATTGACCATGGCAAAAAATTACCAGACAATAGTATGTACAGGTATATGTTTGAAATGGATCTGAAATATTCAGATAATTTGCTTAATCTTTCCATTGTCTCTAGAAATAAAATTGGTAAGTTATGTAAAACTGTCAATTTGTGGTAGGAGCAAGGGTGAATGATTTGTCAATACTGAAAAATTGATGGATACTCTCAAGATGAAAAAGCAATTTATGTGGTACATTATAGAACGTTAATGTTTTATCTAAAATATGGCATGGTATTGAAAAAGATACACTGTGGTATCAAATTATATCAGGAGTCATGATTAAAACATGTGGTCATCATATGGAGCAACTGCAAAATCAAATACCAAAAGTAAACCTTCAAACACATAATTGTGAATCTGGATGGTAAAACCATTTTTTAACACCCACACTGACAAAAATGTCTACTCTTTTACAGCCAATTCTGAAAGCATGATGATTGTTTACTTAATAAGCATTGGTCAGCAGTTAAATTTCACATTGGTGGTCACCAATATTGTATTGTTGAATGTAATGAAAACATAGAATAGATATCTAAATTATACAGTTCGTTCTACTGCAACTGACTGTAGCAAAACATCACAAGCTATTAGTTTATAACCAAGTGAAATATATATTAGGGTGTATTACAACTAAACCTGCTGGGCAAGTGAAATATACCAATCAGAACCTTTAAAATAATTTGCGTTCACGATTCCAGTTGCAATAACAACTCTGATTGTGAAATATATATTAAGCAAATAACTGGATCTGAATTTCTGATTAAAAATCAAAGTTATCTCGAAAACAGTTGATCCAAACACTTTAAAAAAATCTTCGATCTCCCTACATTGATACGTTCCAAATGATCACCTTACCACCCATCAATTTGTAATATCAGGGTGCTCCGAGGAGCATTGTGGGTATACATCTGTAACTGTTAGTCTGATTTTCATGATTCAAGTGGGGTATTTGTTAGTAGATTGAAGGCTATCATGCATCAGTACAATCTTGATTAACCATATCTCTCTTATCGGGAAATTTAGTTTTAATTTGATCATTTAGATTTTGTATCTTAGTTAGTTACACTATAGTGCTGTGACAAATTTGACCTTCAACCCTTTGTTAGTTGCACTGAACACCATGGTGATTCTAATACAAGTTTGAACTTTGACTTCTTGCTAGCTGCACTGAACTTGTCAGTTACATTTGTCCCAGGAGCCCCTACGGTTTTTTTGGGTGTGGATTTGTTATTTGCGCTATGGATGTATACAGTTGCAAAGGTAAACAGACGTCAAAAGTCAAATTTTTCCCAGAAGGAACATACTTGCACTACTCTACTAAACAAAATTTTGGAATTCTTCACCTTAAATCCACATTTCATATAATTAAATATCACCCTCATTGATGGCAAGGTACCTTATGATAAAACATCCCAATTTTTTTCATATTACAAGATCTGTTTCTTCAAGAATACATACACTTTTTTTACCTTCCTTAGTCATAATAAAAATTTTCTCCCAACTCCAGATTTGTGTAAAATACCCCATTGTATTTAAAATTAAAAATAAAACCATAGCAATTCTCCATGGCAAAAATTTATTAGAGGTTGGAGGCCAGCCTATATTTTTACTAACAAAATACAGTTTAAAATTTATTTATTATTTAAATAAAAAATCACTTTAGGAGACCAAAGTAAGGCTACTGCATTCTGAAACTGAACATATCCACAGTTTAATAATGTTTGAAAAAAAAGGATAAAAACATCCTACATAATGTTTAATTTCAGAAGCAATGCAATATATGTCTGAACAGTAAAATAATTTTAATATAACCATTTTATCTTGTTAAATTTAAAAAGGGAAATCATTTAAAATTGTTTGTTGATGTGAATATAATTTTGGAACTGTAATATTGATAAAGTAATTTAGAAAATGAAATAGACTCAGAAAAGATGATATAATAAAACCTTTCATTAATAATTCCTAATGAAAGTATAATTAAAAATAGAAAAGTAATTTTTAATATTGAACCTGGTTAAGATGATATTCTCATTTTTTACAATATAATGGTTTCACAATTCTAGTAAGATCTCAAGGTTTAGCAAACTGAAAAATTTTAGGATTTGCACTAAACATGAAATTTAAAATACATACTCTTAGATTAAATAATGACAAAACACAGCTACTTCGCTATTTAAAATACAGCCGCTTTTCATTTTGGTCAATGAACCTTAAGTGTAATTTCTTACACAACTTCAATGCTTGTATAGTTTTACTTAATTTCTGTGGTTTGCCAGCCTCCATATCATGAGCAGTAGTGTCTCGGGCTTTATTCCAGAGGTCCTGGGTTCGAATCCTGGTCAACTACAAAATTGTCATTACATATCTTCTGAAGCAATACCCAATGGTGGTCCCAGAGGTTAAAAAAAAGTCTGGTGGCTTATCATCAAACTGATACCAGTTGAGTAATCCTTTCTTGTCAAAAAATGATTCAGCCTGTAAAAAGAAACTGAAATAATAAAGTGAATCTACTTTGTATAAAAATGAATAATTTATTTAAGATTGGTAGAAAAAAATATATATTACGAGTGTCAGCCTGTTAAATGTTGAATAAGAATTCTTTATCATTTTATAAAGTAATATTTACATTTTTTATTGTTTTCTTAACCCTTTGAAGACACACTGGGGCATTTAATACCACAACAATTTTTTATTTCTATTCCAGTTAGTTTAGTGACAGGAAAATTTAGGCTCCCATATAAATTCAGTTGGTATCACTGCCTACAACTAGCAACCTTTGTTAGTGTCAGTCTTGCTTTCATTGTGTGATCATGTTCCTTTGTGTTTGCTTTGTAGTGTATAACACCCTAGTGTGTATGTTGTGTAAGCACTTTTTATTAGTGTATTTCAGTTCATTTTAGTTTAATATTTGTTATTACTGTTTTAAAACACGGATTTAGGAAGTGATGCTATTAGACAGCTTCTGTTAGACAGTTGCATTGATGATGGAGAGTGTTGATAATCTATTTGGGGGGATGATGAAGACCATGACTTTATTTATGAAGAAACTAATTTATCTGATGAAAACGTAGACCCAGAACCACAATATTTGCCACAACAGAAAATTGAGCTAGTTGTTCCAGTGTCACTTGAAAGAGTTAGAAATATGGCTGCCCATATTGGCAAGAATGGACACCACTGAGTATGAAGGAACTCAAGTGGAGAGGCCGTCCAACTTCCAAGAAATTTAATGATCAACTTACTTGGTGCCAAATGGGAGCTACAAATGTAAATAACCTTTTCTCAGCATGGCATTTACTTATTGACAAAATTGTGGAAGAAACTGCTTTCTTCCAAATAACAAATCTAGACAAACAAATCAAGAAATAGATAGTAAAGTTGAAAACATTTTAATAAAACAAAGCTATCAGAATAATACATATAAAAATGAAATTTTGACATTTCTTGGTTTGCTTTATTTATCTGGGATACAGAGTTCCTCACAAATTTAGAAGAACTTGGGTCTGCTTCTTTTGGATCCTCTATTTACTACGCCTCTCAACAGATTCTGATTTCTAGGAACTTGTTTAACATTTTAATGACAAAGAAACTAGGCAGGCTAGGAGAACAACCGATAGATTTGCATAAATTCGTGCTATTTTTGAAAAAAATTGTTAAAGATTCTAAAGCCATTACACTCTCTCCGAATTAGTCACAATGGAATTTATGGGGAGATGCCCATTCAGACTTTATACGCGAAGCAAGTCCGACGAATACAGGCTGAATATAATGATGAATGTTTCATAAACATTCTATATGCTGAATGCAATACCTTACATAGGGAAGTTCAAGCGTCCTAATAAGGAACCGCTGCCGTCTTTTTATGTAACAAGTTTGACTGAACCGATCCATGGTAGAAATTGAAAGGTAACTATAGATAATTGATTCAGTTCTATTCCATTGTTCCGTCAAATGCTACAAGATAAAAAGTTAACAATGGTAGGAACTCTGAGATCCAGTAAGCTTGAAATTCCACCATATTTTATCGCTAAAAAGTACTTCATATTTTGCATTTGACAGTGATACGATGAGTCGTACTCCCCGAGGAATAACAAGAACGTTTTGTTGTTGTCTTCTATGTATATGTTTAAAGAAATTGACGAAATTTCTACGAAACCTTTTGTTATAGTATCCTGTAACTCAACAAAACGAGGGGGAGAGACTCATTTGACCATTTATGCACTCGTACACGGTTTGTAGTAGAGCTAAACGTTGGCCATGTATGTGGTATAGGATCATGAACCAGAGTGGTATAAATCCCATGATACTGTATAACTTGAATTTGAAAAACATAAAGATGATAAGAAGGAAGTTTTTAATGGAGTTATCTCTGTCAGTGATAAAACCGTTTCTGCAAGCCAAACTTCAAGTCCAATCACTCAGACGCAGCATCCGTTCTTCAATTTGTGAAATTCTGGGACTGCAAAATAGTCAAGTGCCACTAGCAGAGGCAGGAAATGCATTTTTTTTAAAAATGCAATAACTTTTAATTATTAAAACCAATTTTCATAAACAATAATTAACCAAAGCATTTTGTTACAATTCATCATCTGTATTTGTGTAACAAAACACGCTAATTGGGCTACTATAAAAATTTAGATATATTAATAAGAAAATCTTCACAACATATCCTCATCTTTTACAGCTTGATATTTTCTCTACATATTCCTCTGTTTGTGTTAATGTTATTCTGTAACTTATTTATCCTTTATAAATGTTACCATTTAAACATCGAATTAACAACCAATAGCAAAATTAACGAAGTGCATTGTGGGAAACTTCAGCTGTAGCATGCGTTAGTAGTGTAAACAATAATAAAGTTATTTGAATATGGGCAAATCACGAAATGGGAAAATTGCTACTGGCCTTACTTTAGCTGGGGGTTTCTTTGTAATTATCGCTTTTTTTACACCAGACTGGCTTGTTACGGATGGAAAACTACCGAAACCAAAATTTGAAAAATTAGGTGAGTTGAATCATCAGGGCGTGTCATAACAGCTTTCATTTCTTCCAGTTTTACGAAATGTTTTTGTATAAAAAAAATGAACTAGCTGTAAAATTTTAAAGTATTATTTAATAACTGACGTTTTTATACAATATGTTACAAATGATTGAATTAGTGTTCTTGTTCTGTTATTGGTAATTGGAGGTTAAGTCATTTAAACTAATTTTTTGTTTGTAAACGTCTTCTGCGAAAGGCGGTTGTCAAAATTGAATTCCCAAAAGGGTGCTTGTAATTGTGAGCTTCTGGATGTACTTGTCTTTGATATAAGTTTTATAGTTTCAAAGGAATGTTTTAATTTTAAATATTGTGATTGAATTTTAGTTAAAGATGTAAACAGAATCTTTCAAGTAATAGAAATAAAGAAAGTATAAAAGATATAAATTTATATTGCAGTCATTCAAATATTACTCAAATTTTTCAAAGACTATTAAAAGAATTGGAATGTGATATTTGAAATGCATTATCCAGTATAAATGACCTTTTAAATTCAATTTAATGTATTTCTCTTATTTTTAATTATCTTGATGTAAATATTACCTGTGTGCATTGAATTATGAACAATTATTGTGTAGCTGTTTTTTTTCAAGAACTAAACATTGAATTGTTACTTATCTCGGGGTTTTTTTTGTGTTAATTATATTTCTCATTGGAATGAATTTTAAAAACTGTTTGAAAATTAAAAATATAATGAGATATCATTGAAAACAATCTATAGCAATACAATAAATTTTGACTGTGATTAAAAATGAATTATATATTTTTATTGTTCAATCAAGTAGTTTTACATAAGCACCAGATGTTGTCACAATTTTTTGATAAGTATTTTTAAAATTAAACTATAAATAATTAGACCCTTTTTAGGCTTTGAATTAGGTTTTGTTGTAAATAAATAAGCCATAACATTTTTATTTAAAATAATACAAAGAAAATAAAAGTACCAATAATATATGTTATAAAAAAAACCAAAAGCATAATTTTATGCTTTTTTCTGTATTTTTAAAATATTTTCAAATGATTTTGAAAAGCTAAGTTCAATCTCAAACTACTGCAATTAGAAAGTTAATGTTAGGTATGTGAATTGAAAAAGATTGATTTGTAGTCTAGTCTGAAAGTTGTACACTAATTATACTGATTTATTTTATTTATTCTTTTGCATTATAGTATTTATCACTTATTACTTTACATATTGTACAAGATTATTTATTTTTATTATCTTATTACTTTACAGGTCTTTGGGTTGTTTGTTTTAATGGAATGACAGATACCAGACACTGGTATGAGACTGAATTTTGCAGTTGTTGGTGGGTATTTGAAGAAGAATTTTATATAATACATGATCTACTTTTACCAGGTAAGTTAAACTATTTTTTTCCCAGTAATATTTATTGCTCAATTTTATGGTGTTCATATTTTTTATGTAGGCCTATTTATATTCTTTATTAATCTGAACTTAAATTTAACTCATTATCTGTCTCAGTTCATGAATGTCTAGAAGATGTTATTGCATTGAATATTTCTTTGTTATAAATACTGAATGTTACATGTGGTATGTAGAATGTTTTGTGATTATTATACAATTCTGATTAAACTAGTAGGAAAGCAGCCTTCTTGATTAATATTCCTGACACCACACCAAAGTCTGAGTTTAATCTTGTATGAAAAAAATTCCATGTTAAGAAATTCTGCATGATGTAAAATAAATACCAGGACAATACAGTTATTATTTTACAGGTAAAATAATTTATAGGTGTATAAAAAAAATAAAATCCAGATATTATTTATTTAAGTGAAGGTTTTTGTATGTGGCTATATTTGTAGCTTTTACAAATTCCATTTTCATATTAAAAAATAAGTCTAGTGAACAGATAATAATTTTTAATACAAAATTGTTATATTAAATTTAAAAAAATTTCAAAAGAAACAGTCCTAATATTTTTAACTGCAGAGAGAATTAAGAATAAATTCCTGTGCTTCAGTCATATCTAAGGTAGAATGCGGCTGTACAATAACATAGGTTATTGTTTTTTAAAATAACTATAACTTAGTACATTAACAATTCTTAAAACAATGCTAAAGTGAAAATAAAACACATAGCAAAGCTAAATATGAAAATCAGTACTTCAGCTGGTGTGGTGTCCTGGTTGAATGTATCTGCATCAAACTTGTTTAGTAAATAAGACTTTCAAAAAATTACACAGTACTTTAATGTGTTTTTGGTTCAATGGTAGTTTGTTATTAAAAGAACATATTTTAGTCATTTTTAAAGGTGTTGTATGACTAAAAAAATTTCATTTATTTTGAGTATTATGAATTTTATTTGTGGTTAAAGCTATTTAGAATATTTAAGAAGAAAAAAATCATTTGAGAGATATGTAATAAATAGAATAAGGACATCATTATTTTTGAAAATTTCATTATATGTAAAATAAATCTAGTACAGTACAGTAATTATTGCCTATCTTCTGAATGGGTGGGCACTTCCATACTAGATATGATACTATTTGGAGTCGATGTACGGAGTGACGTTCAATAATTAAAGAGACAGATTAATGTAGAAATGAAACTCCCCCTATGGTTTGTAGGAGGAGTATGTATTGAGGAAGTGTGAGCAGCACTAAATGGTTTTTAGTGCTTAGAAAACTACGATGATGATGCTCACAGTTACCCTGCAGCGAAAGCCGTGGGTGAAAATTGGGTAGGGGGAGAAATATCAAGTATGCCAAGACTTAGAAGCTTTGGGGTGCTGTGATTGACGAAGAAGATAGTATAAGGAGCATGTGACACAGGTCGGTGGATGAGCGTTGGACGCATTTAATAAAATAAGAAAAGAACTAACTACAACTGGGGACTGGATTTCCTGATGCCAAGAATTTTATACGAAGGCTTAGTGGAAGGAATAATGTTATATGGAGCGTTGATATGGGCACACAGGACAGTCTTGGTGCATTCTATGAAGATCCCATTGAAATTGCAGAGGTTGATCCTTCTTATAGCAATCGGAAGGTATCGAAACTATCTCGGGTGATGCGGTGTGAAGCCACTCAATATCACAGTTAAAGAACGTAAGATCAGAGAGCTGAGAAAATCTGGTATGTGTAAAGACGAAAAATTGCTGTGGCAGGGCGAGAGAAGAATTGTAGATGAAGGCTTTGCAGAATAGTAAGACAGATGGAATACCACACCGAAAGGAAGATACACATGTACGATTTTCCCAGATGTTCAAGAAAGATACCAGAGGGACTGGCTTACTACACGGTGCAGGCATTATCAGAGAACAGGAATTTTAACAGTAGACTCAGTGGGTTTGGACTAGTGCCAAGTCCGGACTGTGTTGTCTATGGAGCGGAAGAGACTGTTGATTATGTGAATCTTATGAAGAAGAAAGAGACGACAGTTCATGCCACAGCTCCATTGAAATAAATGTAAGATTTAAGCTAGAAGGTATATATGTTGTATGTAGTGTAGCTTATAGTAAGTTTATTGAATTTGTTAAAGAGATCCTGATTAAAAAAGAAAATATCAGGATCTAAAGAAGAAAGAAGAGGGCACAACTCTGAAGATGTCCTTTTTCAAAGGAAGATTTCTGAGACACGTCCAAAGATTGTAGGCATATTAGGTTTAGGAGATTATAGGTTTAGAAAGTTAGGGATAAGACAGCTGTAGTATAATGTAGACAAATAGTGTAGTAGTAGTAGTAGTAGTACAGTACAGCATATAGTACAGTAGTTAAAATAAATGAAAGCTGTAGCAAAATTAGTAAAGAATGTGCCGAAAAAAAAATGGACCCGGTATGTGAGAAGATTGAATCGTAGATTAATTCTCATATATTAAAGGCAAAAAAAAATTGTTAATGGACCACAAAGCAAGTTAGGAAGTATCAGAAGAATGAAGAAAAGAAGGAATTGGCCAGACGTTAAGAAGAAATTAAGGAAAACACAAGAAGACACTTGATGTCTTAATAGAGAGTTTATAAGAAGGCAAAATTTCAGCACAATACCATGCGTTAAAATACCCGAGGAGGCCAGAGAATCAGCTGCTGATTTTGTACTGCAAATCAGCTGAGGTTTCGAGAAAGGCTGAGGGGAGACATCTTTGTCCAATACTAAGTGCAGTGTTGTACAATGTGTGAGGGCTTTAGGGACTGTTGGCAAAAGCCATTGGCTTAGAAGCAGCAGGAATACTACCAGAATAGTCCATTGTGGGAGCCTCTATACATCATTAAAGATGCAGAGGTAGGGTGGACTACTGTGGTACCGACTCTAAAAGAAATCGGGGTCAGCTTATGTCTACCACTACTGACTACTGCCACTTGGGTCTTCTCCGGCGAAAGCTGAAGCCCGATCTCCTACAGGCGCAAACAATCATTTTTATTGCCTTGTTCCCAGTGTCCAACACTGTGCGTTCCAACTTCGCTATCACCACGAGTGCAAAGTCATCAGTGAATCTGGTAAGGACTGCCCCAAAGAGAAGCACGGTGGATAGGACTTTGTCATGCGCGATATTTCAAAGTGTTGGCCCTAACACTGAACCCTGTGGAGCACCACAACTCATCCTGATTCATATCTCTCCCTCGGCGGAAAAACCAGTCGACTATTTTTTGGAGAGATAACACTGGATTATCCGCCTTCAGTATGGACCGATGCCACAACTATTCAGTGCCCGGAATATCATTCCCCTCGGTACACTGTTGAACACGTTTTTGACCTGCCCTTGCGGAAACAAAATTGGTGTTTGCAAAGACCACCAGCTGCCTCCAGCTCTTGGTTGAGTCTGTTAATCAGCACTCCCTCAGAAACCATACTCAGGATAATTGAGCAAGCAGATTGGCTTAAATGGTGCTGGTTTGCTGCCTTGCCTCTCTTCCTTTCTAAGAAGCACAAGACGGGGGAACTTCCAGGAGTCTGAGAACCATTCCTGGGTGATGGCATAGTTGAATGCAACAACCATGCACCATGAAGAGAGTTTAACAAGCTTGACTGCCTTCCAGGGCATGCTGTCCAAGCCACGGCCCTTATTGTGCTTGATATTACAACTGGCCACCACAAGCTCTTCTGTGGTGATGAGTGGGATGTCAATAGCAGCTATTTCCTCATGGTTTGTCTCACCACAACTAAGAAACAGAGGCTCCGTGCATCTCAGTAGGGTAGCCCTATTGAGTGTGGGAAGACATCTATCAAATTTTTTGATAACAATTTTGTAATCATCTCCTCAGATATCCTTGTCGAGGGCATCCCACAGCCTCTACTTCTGCTGTTTGGTCCTGAAGATATCAAGTTCGTCCCACCAAGACTAGAGAACTGGAAGTGGGAAAAGCCCCATCTAGTGATAGATTACTTTTTAACACTTTGTCTTAAAAAAAAGTTTTCCTCAACTTTCCCACCTAAATTATTTTCCAGTTTTAAAAATCCCAGAAAAGGTTATGAAGAAGGAAAAACAATGCTCTTGAAGATGAATCATAACTTGGCAGTTAGTCAGAAGAAGAACAAGAAACTTCACCCGGTGTAGTATAGATTATTTTCTTTCAGCAGTAGAACAGCTTGAAAAAGATGTGTTCAAAGATTATGTTGGTTTAAATTATTGAGCAATAAATGAGAAATTTATTGGCCGAGATACTTTTTGCATTTGAAATTTATGTAAAACCCATGATGAGTATAGAATCAGTGATATAACAGTTAGCTGTCAAAAACCATATTTTTAATTTCATCCACCAATTATCTTATAACCCTATTTATCAACTTAACTGCTTGGTTTACTGACGAAGCTTTCAGAAGAGATATCTCCCACAATCACCCAACGTAAAATAGGATACATAGAAAGCTTCTGCCATCTGCGGCAGTACTACCAACCTAGAGGGAAAACATACTAGTTAGTATCTATTCTGATGTTTAGTTTCTGCATTCTGATTCGCTGAAAAATACAAGATGGCAGAAAACTTGCCGTATGGTCTACTGTCACTTCCACACTAGTGTTATATAGATTATTTTACTAAAAATAAATTTTTTTATTATGAAAGATTTTTACACCTGAAGTTATTTGTAATTACACTAATTTATAATAATCTTTTTTACAGGTTTCTTTGTTGCTACACAGTTCTTTTTCACATTATGTTTTGCATTGTTGATATTTTCAACTATTTGCATACTGTTCTACTTGTGCAGCAGTAAACACAATGATCACTTCATTAAATTACTTAGAATACTTGGAAGTTGTGTCATTGCTGCAGGTAAAATTAATTTTTTTTTAATTATACTTGTTTTAAATAGTTTATTTTAATTAGCTGAACACTGTTGATTTTTAATAGTATTTAATATTATATGGAGTATATGCTGACAAAACATTATAAGGTCTGAATTACATAGAAGTAAGGTTATTTGTTCTCTATCTTGTGAACGCAGTATTTTTGTAATTTACAAGTTGTTTCGATTATCTTTAGTGGACTGTGAATAAGAAACACCGATACATATAAAAAATTATGAATATAATACATCTTGTGATGATACAATAAGATTGAATTTTACACGTTGGTGACTAGACCATATAGTATGATTGCATATCACGCACTAACAATTAAAAAAATCAAACCTATGCTTAATAAAAAAAAAATACAAATTATATAAAAAAATAAGAATAGCTAATATTCTGTATCACACGGTGTGCCAGACAGCAGCGCTGCCCGAACGTACCACCCACCAGAAATCTGTATGATTTCTTAAACTTCAGAGCATTAACTGAATGTAAAATAACAAACAAACAATAATCAATAAATTAAACAATAATAAAGAACGACTCGGTTACTGTTGGGTAATGGAAATATCCTGGCAATGGATCTTTTACCAGTCCCTGTTGGTATACAAATTGTAGCTACTTGAACAAGGTTGTCTGGTCCAGGATGTATGTCATAATAACACCTAGTTTCCACTGCAGTGATGGCGTGTTATTATCTTTTAATAATACCAGAGTTCCAGGAGGAAGCGATGGATGCTCAGCTCTCCATTTGGAACATTGTCGTAGTCGAGATAGATAATCAGAGGACCATCGGTACCAGATGGTTTGAATACTTTGCCAAACTAACTGCCATCTGTTAAGCCTGTTGAAAGGTACGTCAGTTACATTAGGATTAGGTAGAGAAGTAAGAGGACCACCAGTTAAGAAGCATCCTGGAGTTAGAGATTGGGGATCAGAGGAATAGGAGGATAATGTACAAAGAGGGCGAGAATTAAGGTAAGCTTCTATCTGTGTCAGTATAGTAATGAGTTCCTCAAAGGTCATAGCTAAATCTCCTACCACCCGTCTTAAATGATATTTCATTGACTTCATCACGGCTTCCCGTAATCCTCTGAAGTGTGGTGAATTTGGCAGAATAAAGTGTCATTGAATTCCTTTCCGGACAAAAAGGTTGCTATTTTTCTTCTTATGTTCTCACTATTTAAAATTTTGTACATTGAATGAAGTGAATTATTGACTCTGACGAATCATCCCGTATCACTGTATAGGTTAGAACATAGACCTCTTCTCAAGACAAATTTTCTTAATGAAGCTATAAATGGATTGGTAGATAAATCGCTGACTAACTCTATTTGTATAGCCTCTATTGTTTAGGTAGATAGGCAAACAAATAACATAACATTCTATCCTAATGTTTGAGCACTGCTCACCTTGACATATTAATAAAGGTCCTGCATAGTCTATTAGTGAATGGTTTGTAAATAATTTCCTTGGACATTTAGGCAGTTGTCCCATTAATTGTTGTGATTGTTTTCCTTGAATCAAAAACATGACAGATGTTTGTTTAATGCTTTTACTATTGATTATCCAATATTTCTCATGAAGTTTAGATTGGAGTAATTGAGGTCCTGCATGCAAAAGCTTAAGATGTTTATTCTCGATTATTAACTTAGATTTAGGTGGAAGAATAATAAGATGCTTATTGCCAAAATTCAAATCAGATAATTGCAATCTTCCTCTCACCCTTAGACAACCATTTCTGTCTATGAATGTATACAACAAATATAGTTTGCTTATTTTAGATACATATGAATTTATTTCCTATTTTTGAAAATGAATATTTTGAGTCTGTATAATACATTACATTAAAAGAAATTCCTTCTCTTCAATAGATAAACATGCTTATAATTAATTTTATTTTGATTATTGTTTAAATTTTTAATAAATCTCATACAATAACATAATGCATTTATCATCTTTGGCAATGATTCATTATGAAGTTCATTTAAACAATCCGATGATTCAAAATTAATTTCTTGAGCGGTTTTCTTATTCCAATTTTTCATTTGCTGGCCTAACCAAAAAGGACCTTTCCACTATAACTGATTTTTTTGTAATTTGATTGCACTCATTCCTCGAGAAAGTATATCTGAAGGATTTTCTTTAGAATAAACATATCCTCATTTACAGTTTTCAGTAAATCAAATCCAGCTTGTTTAAGGATCGAAATAATTTCACCTTGTAATTGTACCGCTTCATTTAAATTATCCCAACTAGTTTGTAAATCATCCATGTAAAAATCTCTGGAGACTTATTTCAGAAGCCTTTGGAAATTATTCTGAATTTTCATTAGCTAATTGAATTATACATCTTTTTGCAAGGAATGAAGCAGATGCAGTTCCGCAGGTGACAGTGTTCAATTGATAGTGTTTGATTTCTTCATCGCTTGAGCTTTGCCACAAAATCCATTGAATGTCATAGTCTTTCTGGTCAACACGCACTTGGTACAGCTTCGCAACATCTGCAGTAATTCATAAACATGTGTTCTAAACCGTAAACAATTGATATTAAATCTTGTTAGACAACAGGTCCTCTCATCAAGGTATCATTGAGTGATATTCCATTTTCCACCGTGGAAGACGCGTCAAAAACTACTTGTGTTTTTGTTGTAGTGCTATTTTCTTTAAGCACCACATGATGTGGTAGATAGTATGGATTCTTGATATCACTGCTACATGTTGAATAATCCTTTTTGTATTGATAGTGGAATCATCTGCATATGACCAAGTTGAAGGTATTAATTCATAAAATTGTTGTAATCGGTTCTTAAAGTACTGGCTTTGTTCAATTTTCTCTCTAAAGCCAGGAATCTATGTTGGGCATTGTTAATAGAGTTGCCTAGAGGAACATGCTTCGGAATTCTTGGTAATTGCACAATGTATCTTCCATCTTCAGCTCTCTTCAGGTTTTCTAAAAAGTACTGTTCACATTAATTTTCTTCCTTGGTGCGAGTTTTAGTGGCAATCTCTTCTAATTCCCAAAACTTTTCTTCAGTTGGTTTTGAATATTCATTTCACAATTGACTAATAATGTTATACAAGGAGGTTTTCTTTCTGCAATTGTGGACGGTAACCTTCCAGCAATTATCCAACCTAATTTAGCTTCTTGAATAACTGGAATGTTTTCACTTTTTTTGACTTGACCCTTTTTAATTAAATGTAAGTATAATTCAGATCCAACCGACATGTCTGCATTACCGGGTGTATTAAAATTGTTATCTGCAAGCGCCACAAACTTCAGAAATTTCCACGTGCAGTGGGCATCAAACTTGTAATACATGGTAGAACAAAACATTTAGTAGAAGTAGAATAATTCTCTTAGTTGGAGTACAATTCAGTAATTACACTATATTTTATCATAGTGGAAACATTATTTATTTTGGAGATCGGTAAAACTTCTTGTAGTTTTTGTCTTAACCATTTTTTCGGTAATAAAATTAGCCTGAGAGCTGGCATCAAGTAACATTGGCAAAATTGTAATCGATTGTTCAAATTTTTAACCCTAACAGCCATAGCATGTAAAATCTGAGTTACATTTTGAATTTTTAAACTACAATAATTGCTACTTCCATTTGTATTAAAATTAAGAGCGTTGTTTTCATCAGTGCATCTGTTGTCAATTTCATTTTTGCCCTTAGAATTATTTTCAGTAGAGTCAATTTCAAATTTTTGCTTTTCCTGTAAAATTGGTGTTCTTGCTTACAATATTTACAATGAGAGTTGTAACAATCCTTAACAATTTGATTGTCATTAAGGCAATAAAGCATAGCTTTTGCTTTTTGACAAATGATATTTTACCCCCAGCAGGTAACTTAAGAAAATTTCCATATTTATACAATATGTGAGATTGTTTGCAATATGGGCATTGCAAATTAGTTGTAATAGTATATAAGCATGCGCCTGATATTTATTTTTATCTCGCTTCGATTGATTAGAATGTTTCAAAGACGAGAAAGACTCAAAGTATTTCTGCTGTGGCTTTCTTTGAGATAGCAGAGCTTTCTAACATTTATGTTCATTTTTCAAGAAAAACAATAAATTCATCGATAGATGGAAAAGAATTAATTGTCAAAATTGATTCCCAAGATCATACAGTTGTTTGATCTAAGCATTCTGCAAATAATTGAATTAATATAAATTCTGCATAGTTCGTATCGATTTTTAATGCCTTTAAAGCATTTATATTACAAGAAATTGTATCAATAAAATTAGCCAAGCCGGTGGCAGATTGTTTCGGAATACTCTGTATATCCAGTATTTTACAAGCATGTTTTGGTGCTATGAGACATTTGTTTGCATATCTAGCTTTAAGTAACCTCCATGCAACCATATAATTGTCAAGTGATAGATTTTTAATTAACTGATGAACAGATTCTGTCAAGGATGACAATAAATAATGAAATTTTTGGACTAATATTAACGTATCATTGTTATGAACAATTGCGCAGAAAAACTCACTAAAGGCTAATCAATTCTCATATGAACCATTAAATTTCGGTAAGTCAGATTGAAGAAGAGTGATAGATTGATCTCATAGTACTGTTTTTAAGCGAATTTGACGAATTTGAGGGCAATGACCCTTCATGGTTAGAATTTAATATTCTTTGCTTTTTTGCATAAAGATTATGGAATATGTTTGTTTTCCATTTCTTCCCCTACCTGCTTCTTCATTTTCAGCATTATATTCTAAAAATGTTTGGACCTCATCATATTTATGCCAGGTTGAGATTAAACGATAAAGTTAGGAATACTTAGGTTGTATTAGTAGACTTGGAATACATAATAGTAATCTGCGTATAGGATACAAAGTCAATAAATTGGTAATTAAGACCAAAATATTGATGGAGATAAACAGGCATTAACAGTATAAGTATTATTGCTTAGATAGGCAGTCAGCTTAACCACATTGGAATCCAAGACGTCTGGTGATAATGAAGATACAAATTTCATTTATGAATTGCAGTCAGCATACAGCTAATTTTTGTTGATAGCGTACGATTCATAAAAAAGGCAGCACCAGTTAATTAAAAACACACTTTCACTTTTACACCTTTTGGTTTGTTCTTATGAGTAAGTAGAATTGTATACATTGATTGCTTTGTGACGCCATCATGCTTTAACAATGTTACATTATGCCCATAGTTATAAAATTTAGTCGATTTTACTATGTATTAAATTCCAAAAATCCAGCCTAGAGGACCAAATTTATGTTTTGTTTATGCTTAATGGACTGTGAATAACAAATACTGATTCGTATAAACAATTATAAATTTAATACATCTTGTGATGATACAATAACATTGAATTTTACACATTTGGTGACTAGGCCGTATAGTATGATTGCATATCATATACTAACAATTAAAAAAATCAAACATATACTTAATAAAATAAAAAATATATATATAAAAAAGAAGAAAGGCTAATATTTTATATCATATGGTGTGCCAGACAGCAGCGCTGTCCGAGCACAAGTTGTGGATAAATTGTAATTAAAGATTTTGGGGTACAAGAATTAAAGTTAATAAAATTTACAACAATACTTGTACTGTATAAAACAAACAATAGTTTTATTATTTTTTTACTTTTCCAGATAGTAAATAAAATTTTATACCTGGAGGAACACCAGGCAGTTAGGCTTGTTTATAATTTATATATGTTTATAAAATTCACTTAAATTGTAAAAATCATTGAAATCTACAATTCTGAAACAAGATATAGTAGTTAATTAACTCAAGAATACATACCAAAAACGCTTTTAAGCTTTCACAACTACATCATGAAGCAGTTGTTATCTTAAAAAGATTTACATATGTTAAAAGGATTTAAGTCATTTAAATCTAAATTTCAGGAAGTTTTGATACAGAATATGATAATTTTGTGCCTGTTTTCACTTATCAAAAATAGAAATTATTAATTATTTAAAACTTAGTCAATGAAGGAATAAAATCAGGCACAAAATTGTTAGAGTACATAATTACTTGCTTTTCTTTAACTCACAATGGTTTTTTTTTCATGTTTGTCCTTAAATCTTGTATCCTTAATTTAATATACTTTCTGACATTGCCGATTGATAAAATTTTATACGGTTACTAAGGTTGGATGACAATACAATATTCCACCATTACTTTTGTAAATATCCCCCCCCCCCTACAGGGGTTTATTAAGGGTGCGGGTGTAATAATTTAACATACTTACTGACATTGCCTAATGATGAAATTTTACACGGTTACTAAGGTCAGGTGACAATACAGAATTTTGATGTAATTTTAACATCAGAAAATTAATTTTTGTTTGTAATAAATATTTAATTAATATGCTTGTGTGAAAAGAAAAAATAAATAAAAGGTATTATGTTAAAACTAGTAATTTAAGAAATTTAGGTTTTAAAAAGTGTGAAAAAAAAATTCATCATATTCATTCTTTGATTTGTAAAATCAATTTACTATTTTGAAAAATTATGTATCCATTGTAACTTAACTACATCCACATCTGAGTTTAGTTAATATTATTTAAATCCACCTTTGTTAATATTATTTAAATAATATATGTTATTTATAAATAATAAATATACATTCTTTTTTTTTTGTAGCTGTATCTGGAACCATTGCTTTAATAATATTTGGATACAATGGAGATGGCCGTGTGTGGATGCCTAATTGGGAACATAATGATATCGGTTACTCATATGCACTGGGTGTTATTGGTGTTATATGTTCTTATATTTCCGGTACACTGTACTTTGTGGAAGCCAGAGCACATAAAATAAAACGTAGGCGCTCATTAAGAGGTGAATCTGCATATCATATGGAACAAAGAAAGTCTTCCCATACGCCTATTTAAGTAAATTGTTTAATTATTATTATTTTTTTATTTAGTAATACTAAAGTTATATATTTTTACTTTATACTTTAGTAATACATTTATTCTATTTCTGTGTTATATTTAAGAAGTAGTGCGAGTGATTTTATTTATTATTATTTTTTTTACATTTGGAATAAACTTGCACCATAAGTTGTTTAATTATTTTTAGTTGTGTGTTAAGTACTGTCTATCTGAAGAGAATTTTGTGGTTAAAGGAGTGCTTTGTTATCGATTAAAAGTTAATCGTATGATTTTACTTTGTTTTTCTTCCTCAGTGTTTTTGCAGTATTTTTGCAAAATCGGTTAACATCATTAAGAATAGCCTTATATGACACACCCCTTTTCCTTTGTCAATATATTCTGGTGCACAGTATACTTAGATTTTGACATTTTGTTTTTAGTAGCAGTGCTTTTTGCTTAATAGTATCAATTAATTTTTCTAAACAGTAAAATACAAGTAAGATCTTATTCTACTGAATTATTCTTTATTTTCAGAAGCACCTTTAATCATCAGAAAATAAAAAATAAATTAAAAATGTTGTTTACACACACGTACTTTAAAAAAAAAATTAATATCTTTTAGTATATTATATATAGAAGGTGAGTTCCTTGATTTAAATAATGTTTAGTATTATATATATTCAGATGACATACTTTCTGAATTCACTTTTCCCAGTATTCTGCTTTTTTAGAACTTGTACTTGTATGTTTAGTCCTGAAATAAGCATTCCAAAGGTAAACAATGAAATACTAACATGTTTCATTACAATGTTAGTACTAATATTTAATAAAATACTAACATGAAGTAAATAGTAAATGTAAATCGCATTACTAAGGTAAAAGTGAAAATATTTTATTATGTAAATTTTATTTTATGAATGACTATTATTTGTAGAAAATTATTTCTTGATGTCTGTAGCACCTCACTCTGTATGATTGTTATTGAAAAACATTGTTTGCATGAATTTAATGTAATTTTATACGTGTTGTTTATTTATTTTCTGATGAATGTTATTAATTCACAAGTACTTTTATTCCAAATGTTTAACAAATCGAATAGTAATAATTATTACTTTAAAATACCAATAAATATTGAATTTATTTTTTATCGTGCAAATAATATTAATAAAGTGCTTTTAATATTTATAATTTTTTATCAACATATTTTTGTTCTAATGAATTTTTTTATGTTTTTTATTATGATTGATGTATGCTTTTGTTATGTATACTTTTTTAATGTTTTACAATTATTTGAATGAAAATTTGGTAATCTCAACTTAATTTTTTACAAATACTTTTATATGTAGTTTATAAAAATATTTGTTACCATTGGTATTATTCAGAATCAAAGATCAGAACGTTAGAAAAGGAATCTGAAATTTCTGGAGAACAAGATTTACTATATTTCACGGACAGATCTTTTCATATGTTTATTCAGGTCGCTCATAATTATTTTCGTATACCCATTCCTGAAAGTTGATAATTCCTTTGTGATCTCTTCTTATTTCATTAATAGATAATCACGGTAATGTCAGCCTTGCACTTTGGCTCTGTCTATTAGGCTAAGAATAAGAAGGCAGTAGGTATTGGGAGCAACTTTTTTCTTATCTCTACATCACTAGTTTTTTGTAGTAAAGACATGTAGAATTACTAAGTGATCTCACACACTCCTGAAACTATTCTGTTACCTCTCTTCACAACAGTATTTTGGGCAGATATTGACTAAGATAACCCGTTTTGTGACCGTTTGTATTATTCATTGTAGTTTTGAATTTTTTTAAAAGTTGTTTATATTGAAAGCATTTAATAGAATTTTGACATTGACATATCATTAGTAATAACTACCATTTTCTTCTTTTTTTATATATATGTTTTCAAAACATATCCCTTGTAAAAAATCTCATATGTTGTAGATAAGCCTTTTTTGAAATGTTACTACTGTGTTTCATATCAAAATAAATTATAGTGTGTTCACTATGTGATTGTTGTTTTTAAATCGGTTGTCAATTTGTCATAAGTAGTAATCTGTCAACATGTGTCTACATTCCTAGACAAGTAATCCAAGAAAAGAAGCTTTATTTGAGTGTCTTGTCAGTTCTGCTTATGCCAATCCAAATCTCTTTCCTATTCAGAAGTGTGTCTGTTAAAATCAATTTTCCTCTTTCTGGTATTAATTAATTTAACTCGGATACTCTTTTCAGCCGTATACGAGGTTTGAAAAAAAAGAATATGCAGAATATTTTTATTTATTCATCAATATTAATTTTGTTAAATTTTAAACTCAATATTGTTTCGCAATATTTGTTTTGTCGATATAAATTTTGTTACTCTGAAAAGTTGTTATTATCAGAGTACAACTTTCTGGAAAGTACAACTTTTCAGATATAATACATTTGTGCCAGCACTTTTTCCAATCTTCGAATCGCCTCTGGAATGCAATTTCTAATATGGTGTTACACTACACTGCTTTAGCGATTCTGTCTTTATCTCTCCAATGTTGGTAAAATGTTGTCTTCACGATTCTTTTCACCTTGGAGAATAGGAAGAAGGAACATGGTCCCAAATATGCAGCCATGTCTGGTGAATGCAGAAGCTGAGGCATCATATCAGTGTTGTTTTTGGCCAAAAATTCACAAACAAGCAGTAAAGAGTGAGCAGGTGCATTATCATGGTGCAACTGCCGTGAATTGTTTTGCCACAAATTCAGGTATTTCCTTCAGTTGCTTTACTCAAATGGTGTAGAACTTCCTGGTTGTAATCCTTATTGGCTGTGTGATAGTGATTCGGCGATTGTTCGTAGTCATTTTCTTCACTTGTTCAATATTGTCATCAATTGATGTACTGGGACATTCAGGGCACTCATCATCTTCAACATCTTCACGACCCTTTTGGAAATACTTGTAAATGCTTGTTTTGTTGATAGAAGAATCACCAAAAGCAACATTTAACATTTCCAATGTGATGCTGTACTTTTTTCCATTCTTGAATGCAAATTCTTTGTTTCATTTTTCCAGACGTTAAAAATTACAGACTATTACCATAACTCATGTGACCTTTTCACTGCCCAACAATAAATGTCCTGTTATCAAACTGTGCTCGGCAAAGCCGGAAAAGAATTATCTCCTGTAAACATATGAATTTTCTTCATTTTAATCACTGCATCGTTCCAGTAAAATATTTTATTTTGTACTGCAGTTTATCATTCACGATGGACCTTGTTACTATAAATTAGGGTTTTTTCCAAAGAGAATTAAGTTTATTGTTCAAAGTATAAGAATGGCTTATTCATTCTTTATTTTATTACTTGTATTCTTGTACATTTTATTAACCTGCAGTTGGGTAGCTTAGGTTTTATTTTATTGTTATCTATGTAATACTGTACTTACTGTAAATGATATAAAAGTTTTAATATTTTACTTTAATGCAGTTGTTCTTTGTTTATTTTTTATTTAATTTTTCATTTTGTTCCTTTTTCAAGGAATATATTAATTTAATTTTTATAAATTTATTACTTTTATTTTTTATAATTTTTTATTCATTTATTTTATATAAAGGTAGTTTGTTTTAATGTTCTCTTGTTTTATAATTTTTGTTTTTTTTTTATATTAGGTAAGAAATTATTACAAGTGTAAAAATATTCATTGCTGATTCTTTTTTTTTAATTGGTTATTACTGCTATATGATTTTCTCAAAATTCTCCTGTTGTGTTAAAGTATTGTTAAATAATTTAAATCTTTTTTTTTCATGTATATCAGTGATTAATAAGAACTGTGATGCAGAGGGATTGTATATTTGTGTTTTTATGATCCATTTGATTAAAAAATTAATTATGTTAAAGCTTATTATTTTCTGAATTTTTATTATCAGTTACAATTTATTTGAAGAAAATCTATTGGAATTATAGAAAATTATGTATACTTTTTGCCGTTTTCCTGATAATAGTATAAATTATTTTAAATAATTTTTCCAGCGATTGATATCTATGTGGTAACTATAAAAATAATTTATTCTTAGCTCTCGATATAGATAATTTTTTATTTTATTTTAATCGGGTATTATAACCACACTGTTACAATAGTGCGTGCTCCCTTGGTATATTTATTTCAGTAAACACTTGGTGAAAAGATGATCGTGAACAAAAGAAGAATTTCAGTTAAAGATAATGGAAATTTTAGCTGTCTTTATAAAAGAATAAAGTTCTTTACACTATAACCTGTGTGTAAATAAATATAATATCGTTCTGTTATGTTTTTTTACTCAAACGTAAAATAAAATTTATAGTTGAAATTAAAAATTATTTTTCTATTATTTTGTTGTTTAAAAAAAATTTGTTGGTCCGTTAAAAGATTGGTTTTTCAATTAAAAAATCTAAACAGCAATTTTTTAAAATGACTGTCTGAAATTAACTATTGGAGAAATTGTCTGAAATATTTAAATGACAGATAAAACTTGTTCTTAAGTTAACTTCAAACATAATTTTTATATAACACTCAAAAAAGTTATGAAATGTTCAGTTATTTTAGGAAAATAGTTATAAAATAAGGTAAATTTTATTCATAATTTTCTGTAACTCCCGCAGGTTTTCATTAATTAAATTTCAGCTTGTAACAATAATGCAGAAAATAATCAATTATTATTGCAATTTTTCTTTTTAAGTTTTATTTATCTCATTTTTTATATTCTTTGAAGCCGGTGTTTTCAAAGTTGTTATGCGATATAATTCTTCAAATCAAGCTTTTTCTTTCCATATTTATTTTATAATCTCAGTTTTATTGAATTTTTTTACGGAAACCAACCCAGCACATCATTACAATTTTTTCCCCGGTGAACTCTAGATGCATTAGTCGCTAATAATATCAGCAGTGAAATTTTTATACATTTATTATTAATTTGAAAAAAAATTTTAAATTATTAATTTTTTCATAAAAAATATTTCTGGGGATTTTTTATGTGAAAACTTGTTACAATTTTTTCTTTATTATACTTTATTATTTACTTTTAATTGTTTCTAATCGACATATATTTAGTTTTTTTCCATATATGTGTGTGTAGATCTGATTTTTACTGTATTATATTTTAAATGAAAGTTTTCAAGCGTATGGTTCTTAGTCTTGTTTTCATTTTATATAGTTTGATTATCATATAATTTGAAACATTCTATTCTTTTATTGGTAATTTAGTATGTAATCACTTAAAGCATTCCAAAGTATAGTTTGTCTGGTGTAAGACACTTAAGAATTTAGTTGTATAATTTTGATCATACAGGGTGTGGCAGAACCAATTAAGCGTTTTTGAAGAGTTATAAAAAAGTAATGGGGTATGTAGACAAAAAAAATGTTCTAAATTAGTCGTACAAACCATTTAAGAATAATCATTAAGTTTTGAAAATAATGTCCTCAAGATGGCAGTAGTTAGCCGCAACACACTGTTGGAGATGATCTCTGAAACCTTGTACAGCTTGTTCACACATATCGTGGGTTATGGCGTTAACCTCTAGTATAATCTGCTTCCTTTGCTTTGGTAGGGTGTGAGGGCGATTTTTAGACTCCTTTTCCTTCAGATATCCCCAAAGAAAGATATCACAAACACTCAAATCAGGTGACTGTGTGTAGGCCATTCCATATCACCCTTCAGAAAGACCAGATGTCCAGGAAAGATTTCTCTCAAAACAATGAGTGAATTTCGGGCTGTATGAGCTGTAGCTCTACCCAATCCCTCTTCTTCAACAATCTCTTTCATTCTGGAGTAGAGAAAATTTTGCAAAATTGAGACATAACATTCAGAAGTCACGGTCACTCTGTCCTCCTCAAGGAAATACGGGTTATACAGCACACCACACCATTTTTTTTTTTTAATAATTTGGATCTTATTTTCAGCCCAGTAGCAGAAATTTTGCTTATTCACCGCCTTACTGAGGTGAAAATGTGCTTTGTCACTACTGAAGAAGCTGCCTCTGGTGCAATCTGTGCAGGCATTTGCTCATACAGATTTTGGTAGTTGGCATAGTCTGCCGGCTCAATTCTTGAGATATCATTATTTCAAAGGGTTGAAAATTCAAATCAAAATGCAGAATCCTCCTCAAACTGTGATCCCCAAGACAACCGCTTGATCACTGCTCTCACCAACTGCACATTTTTTGATGTTCTGATGGACCTGTGTTGGCCATTTGTATCTCTTTTTTGTATGTTACCGGTTTCCTCAGACTGCATAACTCAGACTGAATTGTGTTCACAGTAGTAACGGCATTGTTGCATGGAATATTAAACCGTCACCTAAAAGCTCTTTGCGTTGCAACCATAGAATCGGTTATTTTCAAAATATGTGCACACGGCCAAACCATGATGTGTTCCGATCCAAACCGTGTTGGCTACTGAAATGGGTAATGGTGGAACAGAAGGAGACCACTTGCACCTGCCTACCCCCACCACCATTCAGGCATTGACCCCTACAAACCACTTAGTTGGTTCTGCTACATCCTGTACTTCAAAAGCAAATCATGTTACGTAAAAGTATTTTGTATTTTTTTCTCAGATAAATGATAAAATAATGTTAATATATTATTATATTTAGTACATAATGTTAAGTTTACATTATTAATATTAATTTTATTAATCGCGGCCCGTCGGTATTGGTGTATAATTTATTTATATAATAGTTTCCACTTACCACCAATCTTTAATAGTATGTTCGAGCGCTTTCGAATTTAATCCATTCTCAGGAACATTGATGTGTGTTATAATT
This sequence comes from Lycorma delicatula, assembly GCF_047948215.1. Taxonomy (NCBI): domain Eukaryota; kingdom Metazoa; phylum Arthropoda; class Insecta; order Hemiptera; family Fulgoridae; genus Lycorma; species Lycorma delicatula. The sequence goes on along the minus strand of NC_134466.1, from coordinate 74,058,152 downwards.
ATAATTATTTACTTTACATATCATTAATTATACTAATTTAACTTTTAAAAACAAAAATTATAAATATAACAATTGATCGTCAAACGATAACAATTGAGACCTTCATACTGACATGATGGATAACATTGATATTATTTTACCTTTTGATGGTAAATTGGATGATTACCAATCGATCGTCAAACGATAACAATTGAGACCTTCATACTGACACGATGGATAACATTGATATTATTTTACCTTTTGATGATGAATTTTTATATTTATAATTTTTGTTTTTAAATTCAAGTTAGTAGACTTAATGATATATGAAGTAAATAATTATAATTATAATACATCAGTGTTCCCGAAGATGGATTACTAATCCGAAAGCGCTCAAACATTTTGATATTATGATAATTTGGAGTGATTACCAGAAGTGCACTATCGTAAAAGATAATTGCAGAATAATGCATCATTGAAAGTACACAAAAGCAATATTAGTATTATTATCATGTACCCCATAACAATGTCTAAAGCAACCTTAGGTCCATTTTGTGCGAGTAATTTAAATCAAATCACCTTTTAAATTAATTTTTTTTTTTTTTTTTACAATAACTTTTTAATATTATAATACATTAAAATGTATATTATATACTTCCAATGAAAGCCTGAATGAAAATGTTTTCTTTGTTGTTTTTAAATACTTGGTAAGAATATAAAATCCTCCTCCTGAAACCTCTTCAATGTGTCAACATTGAATTGTGGGTTCTTTTAGAACTTTTGTTAAACTTTAGTAAAAGGATTTCCAAGCATTGGTAGTTCACACTGATGTAATAATTACATCTGATCTCTTATAGTCATTAGAAATTGTGTGTTATTTCAGTTTGTCGGGTAATAAATAAAAAAGAATAATTACTGAAATTCTAAAGTACTGTTGGACCGTAAGTCTTCAATGAAGACCTAAATGTATTTGGAAATCTTGATCGAACATTTGTGTATAACATTAAAACAAATGTCGTACCACTATATTTATGTTTCATGGTAAATAAGTTAGGTTAGGTACACAGGCTTGGAAAATTATCAAGTTTATACGTGCTTTTAGTATTATTTATTGCCTTACAGTAAAGCATGAATTACAGTAATTTAAAAAAAAAATAATGTGCACTTTTGACATTCCTCAGTAAGTTAAACTTAGATCTTTTTTTATGTACAAAATATTTGTAGCTTTGTAATGTTATTGAATTTATCTATTTATTAAGATTTTTTTCTATTTAAGATAAATTTTTTATTTAAATATATATGTTGTTATATTAGGAATGTATTACAGTTTTACATTTATAAATGTATTTTATTACTGATCTTTATTATATTAGTGGATATTTATGACAATTTTATTAATCGCTTGTATTTTTCACAAGTTATTTATTTATTAGTTTATAAGCGTATATAAAGGTGCCTCACACTATAATATTTTTTGTGTACTGTTGTATTTTCTTAAAATGAAAAAAGATTTTCTACTAAATACAATAGTGTAGAGCTATGTTATTACTTATTTTTTTATTCCCATATTTTCACTTATAAGTAGTTGCGTGTGCCTTATTTAAAAATTAGTTCTTGCATACAAGTAAAGATAACTTGATGATGGTTGATAACTTGACGGTTTAACATTCACTACGACTTAGACTTAACCGTTTGCTACCAATGTTATGACAACACTACCAATGTAGTGTTACTGTTTAGATGTACTAATTATTATATATTTTTCAATCATTTGTGAAAGATTTAGTTTTATTCTAGAAAATAAGAGATCCACTTTTATTTTAACATAATTGTCCTGGATTCCCCATCCAATACTCATGTCAGTGATAAACATAATGTGAACATTCTTTTCACCACATCATTTGGATAGAGTTCACAGTGATAGTCAGATTTCTAAGTCTGATTACAGATGTACAGTATAACAATAGATCAGTAGGAGAGGAGGTTTGAAAGTGTAGATTTATCCTTACAAATTATATTGTATTCAGTGATAAGATGTAATAATTATTAATTTTGACTGTTATTTTTTATTAACATTTTTTTTAAAATAAAAAAATGTTCTATTACAAGTGCAATAGAAAACAGAACACCATGTTAAACTAGCTTATGTAGTTTCACGCAGTATTTCACTTTAAATGAGCATGCATTCATTAATTCTCATGTTCAGTGTACTAGCCTTAGCAAGTCACATTGAGGAATTTTTGGTTGATTGGGAAGAGTGCTTTGTCTAATAACGTTTCACTGATTTATGTTGATATGTTTATTTATTTTTATGTACCAATTAATTTTTAATAAATCGGTAAAAAATTAGCTTTTGTAATTCAGCTGCCAATTAGTTCCTAATTGATTGATATATCAATCAATTGGAACCAATTAGGAACATATCTAGTGGTGGTATTGAATAAATGAACCAGATATTTAATAAATACGTATTTGAATATATTTTATTTTATTACAAGCTTAATACGGGTGTTATATATTTCTTTGTATCACAGAGATTAATGGAATTTTAGAACATTTTTGTAGCTATTCATTAATTTTTTTCTTTATTAGGATATGTGATTCTGGTATAAATATTCACAGAACAAGAAAAATCTAACTGCAATTAAAATAATCAATAAATAAGAAAGAAAAATAAAACACAAATACAGAATACATTGTGCAAGCTAAATCTATAAATTAAAAATAAAACATTTTTTTCTCTGAATAGGTACCTTTGAACATGTTAGATCATTTATTTATTTACAGTTGTTCGTTTTTTCTGCCCCTTCATTCTTTCTGATATCTCTTTCCTTCATTCTTACATTTGGCACACTCTGTTGTTCTTGTGTTTTAACACTGTTTGGAACCTTTATTTTCATTGTTTAATATTCCCTTTAAAATTTTTCTTTCTCTTATAATTTCTTCAATTCTTTTAGGTCTTTGTGAACATAACTAAAATAAAAGTTATGCCTTTAGTTTTTTTTACTTTCGAAGAAATAAAAAATTTGTTTAGTTGATCTACTGTTTATTCTAAATAAATGGGACTAAAGTGCAATTCATCTTTTCCTTATCATATCTGATAATTTTTCAATTTTAATATAGAGTTTGTTATTTGGAATTAATTTTATCTGATTATTTTTTAATAATTTCCCTTTCTTTTTTTTTATAGATTTCTAGTAGACTTTAGTTGTACAGACTTAGGGTTGCTACTGCATATAGTGCTTATGGCTTTATCGCTGATTTATAATGTCAAATTTTTGAGTTCCATGATGAAAAGTATTTGTTATATGTATTCCTTTTTATTTGGAAAGTTAATTTCACTTTATTAGCTCTAACTGTTAATGGTTTTTTTATCTAAACAATTCCACCTGATCTATTCGTTAAGATATTTGAAATGATCACTTTCTCTAAGTTTTGTTATCTAAATCTAATTCTGTTAATGTTGAAAAAAATTATGTTCTATCGACTGAATCAATCAAAAATCAATCAAAGTTATAACATATATTTTATTTTGACATTTACAATATTCCATAATATCTTTGAGATTAAAGATTTGCTCTGTGCAAGATCTATTTTTCCTAAAATCACCCTGATATATTCACCTAGTTGTGTATCCAGTTGAGGTTCAGCACAAGTAAAAAGAGTTTCAGATAAAATTTTGTATGTAACTTCCAAAACCAAAATGCCTGTTTTCCTCATTTTTGGTGAAGTTTCACTTTTGCCAGGTTTTTTGTCTTATAAGATCATCACATTCTGATATCCATCACGCATGTTTTTTAACTTTTTTACATGATTCAACACTCTCCTTTTTGTATCATTTTGGTTTTAATGTTCTTCCCATGTTTTGGTATTTTGTATTAATTTCTCAGAATCAGCCTTTTTAGTCTTCAGTATATTCAATTTTATTTTTGTTTTGCTCAAGATTTATTTTAATTTTAAAAGTTTACTTTTTTTTAAATACAGAACTATTTACTGATAAAATGTTTCAGAAAGATATCAGTTGTTTTTTTTCAGCTGTCCACTTCAGTTTGATGTAAGTTGAAGGATACATTTAACTTAATTTTGTGTTATTATAATTGGCCTGTTTAATGCTCTATTTTCCATTAAATCTGTTAATCATAAATAACTAGTTTTTCTTTATAATTTCTGTCCTCTAAAACTAAATGATGCTTCAACATACATTTTACATGTTGTTCACCATTCATTTTACAAGATCATGTTATAAATTTCTACATTCTCTAATTATAATTACCTTAGAGAAACTCTCATTACAAAAGCCACTAATTTTTTCCGTTTATTGACTTTCTTATTCACAGTTAATTAAAGCTACTTCTAATGTAATATTTTTATGAATTTCTTTTGTTTCTGAATCTGTATTTGATATTAGCTGCATGAAATTTTTTGTGACTTGCTTTTGATGGAGTTACTCAGTTTTTATCATTTGCACTTAAATAAAATTCTTAACAAAACAATAATATTTGTAGATTAAACAACACATTTTTATAAGTATATAGGTAGGTAGATGTACATGAAAATGTTTTACTCAAAATTTGGAACACGGTCCACCCATCAAAGTGAGTGGATTGGCCACAAAAAATGATTTTTTTTTTTGCTAGAACATAATAATCTTAAACTTCATGGAGAGAGATATGTTTTATTAAATTGTATCTGTTTTTTCAAGCAGTTGATGTACTTTAAAACAGAGTGATCAGTTAAGAGTTAGAAACAAGTAATGTTAGTATACAGTGATAAATTAATTTATCACTTATATAATTTAATATTATAAAATTTAATTTAAGTTAATTTTATATTATTCTATTATTTAAATTATTCATTTTTATGCTTTGTTTTTACATAAATCCGTATATTTATTGCTATTGTGTACAGCTGTGAAACTTGTAAATGTTATCTTAAGTTACTCTTAAGTATTGTGTAATGTGATACATTTTTTCAAATGACAGTAAAGACAAATTTTTTTTTTAAATTTTATATTATATCTTTAGTGGTATTATATGAGAACTTTGTAGTACTGTTACAGAAAAAAAAAACTTTGTGATGCTGTTTTATATGATAGGAATAGGAAAAAATATTTTGTGAATTTCTTTACTGTTCCTTCACAAAGTGATGACATCTACATTTTTTGACCTTAGAGGGATTGATGCCCTCTACTGACTTCTCTCTTTATATACCGTTGATGCTAGACTGAAAATATTGGGGTTAATATTGCTGTATTATAACTAATTTTTATGCATAAAGGACTATTGTATTTAAATTGAGATTATTTACCGTCCAATTATATTATTGTTGTTTTGGAATAAAATTTTTATTTACTTTTAATTGCTTATATATATACATGTATTTATATTTATATATATATATATATATATTTTTTTTTTTGAGTTGAACTACTTAGTTCACATGTGTAAGTTTATTATTATGAAATTTTAATTTTTATAATAAATTATTTTACTATTGAAAATGATTTTTATTATGAAGATATCGATCAATTCTATCCTCACTCTTCCTTTATTTTGATGTTATCCACTAAATATTAATTTTTCTACCTTAACAATACTTCTCTGCTCATCCTTAAGAATGCATTATATCTTCTCTCTTTTAAATTACCTTTAATATGCATTTTATTTCAGAGTTAAGCATTGTTTCATAAAAGGATAAATTAATTTTTGCTTTCTCGGATTGTTTAAATCTTTCTTATGACTGCAATACATGTAAAGTTACAAGAGGCACTGGTTGGCTGAATATTATCTACATTTTAATGGGCTTTACATGTAGATGATATACAACAGTATAGATCAGTAAAGAAAGCGATAGAAAATATATTTACTCTTCGCTTTCTCTTACAAGCCTGCCATAGTTTTTTAAAACCGTGTTGTTTTCAGGAGTGACATGACTTATGCCAGACCATTTATTATAATCTTGGTTATATCACAAGTGCACGTGTGTGCCTGCGCGCGCACATGCATATATATATATATATATATATATATATATAATTTTATTGAAATTAATCTTTTTTAAGATTCATGTTAGTCCTCTTTACTGTTAAATTTATATTTAGATTCTATTAAACAAAGTACAGAATATTGATATAAGATAACCTTAATTTTTCCATGAAAGTACTTTTGAGGGATCCTTCATCCTCAGTGATGATTGAAATAATTCTGTTATTGCATATTTAACTATAAATATACTAAAATAATGAAAATTGCATATTAATTTATACAAGTGCTGTAATCTGTTACTTGGCTGAGAGCCAAGTAATTAAAACTTTCGTAACGATATACTTAACCATCAAAACATTTTCAGTAGTCTTTGTAACTACCATGTGGTGCTGTTTTCCCTTTGCCATCGACTGATGTTACTGCTGGCAGTTTTCTTTTAATTAGGTAAGATTGATCCATATTACAAATGTTGCCTAAAAATTCTCCGTAATGTTAACTATTAGTACATCATTTATGTCACAAACCGCTAACATTGATAACAACCTTGATATTTTAGATGTATACAAAAAAAATATGTCTTGACACTCTTGAAAATTATGGAACATAAACATAAAATAGTGTAATAAATGAAGAGACAACTCAAATCACACACGCTTTACAACATTAAAAAACCAGCAGTATGAAAACAACAGTACACCAGTCACTAAAGATAATTGATAACTGTTTAAAATATTATATGTTTTATTATACAATAATAATACACAGGAAGTTCGAAGTATTCAAATCATACAAGGCGATAGGTTTGAAAGCGAACAAGAAACTGCATGAGAAGATTTTGATAAAAAAGTAACGCCAATTTTAACTAATTCAAAACCAACTGTTGTAAGAATTTTAGAGCTAGGTAAATATATAAATGAACTGCTCATTTCAAGTACACAAAATCCTTAAATTTTAAAAAACAAAACTTTTTTTACAATCGGTGTTTAATAATTAATTATTAATAAATAAATATATTTAAATTTTAAAAAAACCAAAGTGCCTTCCCCTTGATCCAAATATTTTATTTGGCTCTAACTCTGGAACCGATGAAAATAAATACCGCTTATGATATATTGTTGAAAAGCTCTCAATGAGCTCTTATTTTTACAGTTAAGAAAAAGCCAAAATCCAAAAAAATTTGGATTTTGGCTTTTTTGGACACTTGGTTCAGTCGATTGTAATCAAAAAGGGAGTGGCACAACCAGATGTTACAAGTCCTAAATCCAAAATTTCAACATCCTATGGCTAATTGTTTTTGAGATATGTTCATATGCACATACAGATGTCATGCCGAAAGTAGTCAAAATGGATTCAGGGATGGTCAAAATGGATATATCTGTTGAAATCTGAAAACCAAAATTTTTCATGCCGCAATACTTACATTATTTCGTTCAAGGAAGTAAAAATGATAACTGGCTTAATGGACCAACACAAAATTCTCATCACGAGTCTGCAGGAAATAAAAAATACTGACCAGGACACCATGGAATCTCAAGGATATAGGCTCTACAAAGGTACATCTGTGAAGAAGTTATGAAAAATGTCCCACACTTTGGAACAGGCTTTTTAGTCAGCCTCAAAATAATAAATTCCACGCCAGGATTCAAGTCACAATCCCCAAGAATCTCAAGATTCACCCTAACACTACAATTTTGGAAAAGCATTTAATAAAATCTACTCTATAATAAACACTCATGAACCCACTAATAATAAAAATAATCGTCCAAAAGACTGTAAAGAAACAGACAAGTTCTGGGATCTACTGTTTCTCTTTTTTCTGTTTAGCCTCTGGAAGCACCGTAAGGTATTACTTCAGAGGATGAATGAGAATGATATGTATGAAAGTAAATGAAATGTAGTCTTGTACAGTCGCAGGTCGACCATTCCTGAGATGTGTGGTCAATTGAAACCCAACCATCAAAGAAAACCGGTATCCACGATCTAGTATTCAAATCTTTATAAAAGTAACTGCCTTTATTAACATTTGAACCTTAGAACTCTCGACTTCAAAATCAGCTGATTTGCAATGATGAGTTCACCACCAGTCCAACCCGGTGAGTTATGCTTACTAGTTACTAGGCTTACTAGAAAACAAGAAGTGAATACATTCTTTTCCAAGTCAAATATACTATTCTCCACCGGAATACCAAACCTATTCCATTACAGGTGGATAATTGTAATCTATTTATCAAAGAAACTTGTGTTCAGAAAAGTAAGTCTGACTAGAGTCTCTTGTATCTCCTGTATTTTACATGTGTCACTGACATAAGAAAGACTGGGACGGATAGAATATATTAAATACATTAATGTGATTATTTATGTTGCTGTGAAAAATATATTACATACATTATCTATATTGGATAGGGAAATAATAATATGTGTTTCATTTTTTTTGTCTTTTTCCTAATTCTTTACCAGTAGGTGTTTTGGATAAATTATAAGAATTTTAGAGCAGTAAATTATTTTGAAACAATGCTATATGAAAATTATACGATCATGATATAATAATAAATAATATCCCTAAAACTTATGATGGACTTATATAAAAGACGGAAAAAACAACTAATAATCACCTTCATCGACTTTAAAAGGGCCTATGATTGTATACACCGACCATCCATGCTGAATATTCTGAGAAACCTGGGCCTTCACCCTAAACTCGTAAACATGATAAAATTAACTTTAACCGATACCCAGTCCAGAGTGAAATTCAGAGATGAACTCTCTCGACCCTTCTACATAAAAACTGGATTGAGGCAAGGAGACGGCCTCTCACCACTCCTTTTTAACTGCGGCCTCGAATTTGTCATGAGAAAATGGTATGAAATAAATCCCAAAAATATAAAAATGGGTACTAAGAAAAACTACATCGCACTTAATCGCCTAGGATTTGCAGATGACCTCGCTCTTTTAGCAAATAATATTCAAGAACCCAAAACACAAATCATGAGCCTTCAAAACCTAGCACAAAAGATAGGGCTTCATATCTCTTTTGAAAAAACTGAACTAATGGCCATAGATCCTCTGGTAATAGAGCACATTACGGTAAACAATCAGAAAATTAAAATAGTAAAACAATATAATATCTAGGGGAAATAATAACTTACTTATAATTTAAATGAAAAAGTGACATGCCAAAACAGGACAAATAAAATGATTAAATCCCAAAAATTAACTCTGTCAACATATAACAAAAAATGCCTTTCCGCTAAAACAAAACTTAAACGTTATAAAACTGTAGTTCAGCCAGAAGTCACCTACGGAAGCGAGACCCTTTTCAAAATCACTCAGAAAAACCGAATCGATAAAATTCTGAAAATAGAGAGGAGAATTGTCAGAACGTGTATCGATAAAAAACACCAAAAGGAAGACCGATGGTGGATTATGCCAAATGAGGTGGTGTATCGAGAAATAGAGCCTGTTACTGATACTATGCGGAAAAAGAGAATCTCTTTCTTTGGTCATCTCATAAGGACACCGGAAACAAGACCGTCAAGAAATATAATTGAAAAGCTCTGGTTCCAAAAGCTAGAAGTAGGATGGCTCAAAGAAATTAGAGAAGATATGAAAGAATTGGAAATTTCCCTGACCGACCTACAGAATAAACTGGAAAAATTACAAAGCTAAAAGACAAAAGCATTAGATTTAGACAAAAGACAGACAAACGACAAAATACAATGAAGAGGGTGTTTACGGATGAAGAAAAGAAAGCAAGATCTGAACGGATGAAGAAATACTGGGCAGCTCAGAAGAGTAAAATAACACGCTTTTCTCAGAAAAGATCCAACTAAAATTGACTTAAGTGGTCCCATGTCGGCCGTAAAAGCATAATAATAATAAATAACAAATAAAACTTGAAAAGTAATTTATAAAGAGTCGTGTTACATTATACTCCTTTTGAATAGCTTCTAGATGTGCTATAACAATCTGATAGGTTTACAAAATCCAATCAACAGCGTGATAAATATTAAGTAATATTTTCAAGGTTTCAATGATATTTTATGTATTGTAATATTTTCAAAATTATTACACAGTAACGCCAATAAAATTATTCCAGTTGATATCATGTCCAGTTATTTTATTTTCTTTGGGAGAAAATGAAAACTGGTTTTTTAATGTAGTGTGACTCACTTGAAGAATTTTTGCCATTGTAAAATGGATTTGAATAAATAAAAAGTCATTTTCTTTTCAATACGCTTAACTTTTTTTGTTATAACATTAAATAAAACAGCGGTTGCAAAGATATTAACAATTAAAAAGATTACACGACCACAATTTTGAAATGGATTGAGAGATTACATTTATTATTTTTTTTTAAATTAAAATTGGAAGTACTGTAGCCGTACACAAACCATGATTTTGTTATGATTACTTATACCTGATAAATAAATTTTTATGTTAAAAATACAAAATGGATAGCCTGTAAACTAAGCGTGTTTGGACTTATGCTGGTATAAAGTTTTTTCTTTTTTTATAAACACTGTATACTACCTGTATTTAGTACTGAATCAAATAAGAGAAGTATGAAAACTAATATTCATCGCACATACAGCAAAGTTTAAATCTGTGGGGATTTTGTAAATTGGAAAACAGAATTCAGTACATTATACATTTAAAGTAAGAGTTTCAAGAGGAGACGGCATTAAATAGAGATAATAAGTTGAGTACTGTTTTGCTTTAAACTATTTAATTAATACTTTGACAAAATTGTATAATATATACCAAAACTGTTCCATCATATATTCAAGTTAACATCGGTTCAAATAAACAAACAAAATTTGATTTATATAAAAATTTTCTTCATAAACGACCGGTCAAGTAAATTAAATAAAAATAAAAGAAATTAGAAAATTAATTGTTACAGTGGTTATTAATTTATTTTAATTTTATTGTAAAACATTACTGTATAATAATCAAAGAAGCAGCAATTAAGAATTGCACCAAAGTATATTTAATTGGCGTAAATGTTTAATCGCAGGATTTGGAATAAGTTGTAAAAACTTTTTCTATGCATTTTGTTTGACGAGTCAGAAATTATGGTATATTTGTTGCATAAATGTATTTGATTATACATTTAAGCAAATTTCTTTGCTTCCAAGTTAGTTTTCCATTAAACAATTTTTTTTTAGATGAATATTTTAGACATTTTTTAATACAATTCCTAGTTAATTTTTTTTTTAATTAGTATTGTTATATCAGCCATATGATCAGAAATAAAAGTGTATTCTTACAAGAAGGATGAGAGGGATTAAAAAAGATTAGATGTATATGATATTTATTACTGTGAGCATCATCATTATACTTAATTGTACAGAGTGATTTTTTAGTCCTGTTACCCGATTGTTAATGCCTGGTAATTTTTTTCTAAGAAAGGGAAATTTTGTTTTGTGACACGAAGTCGGTAATGCTACTCAACCGGTATAGATACGGCAGTGTGAGTAGATTCTCCTTGAGCTGTGTAAACTTTTGTGTCGTTTCCGGTCGTATTACGAACAGAATGTCTTTTACCGTAGAACGAGTTTTCATTCTTGAACGATATTTTGCTACAAAATCGTACGCGAGTGTAAAAGAATCATTTCAAATTAAATTTGTTGGTGTTCCTCCGCCAGAAAAAATGTCAATATATATAGGCTAGCAAACCGATTTTGATAGACAGGTAGTGTTTGCGACAGAAAACGTAGCGGTCGAGCGACTCGCTTGACAGATGACGTTTTAGAGAATGTGAAAACAAGATCGCTCAATTCTCCGCGGAAAAGTTTACGAAAACTTTCCACGCAAGTCGGTTTGTCGTATTCGAGTGTTCAGAAAGCCGCTAAAAAATTGAAATCGTATCCGTATCGCGTACGATTAGTCCAAGAGCTTCAGCCTCCAGATTTAAACAAGCGATTGCAATATTGCCGTCGGTTTAGGTCTCTCGTAAACGATAACGGAATCGAATTTTTAAACACAGTATTCTTTAGTGATGAAGCTTGAATCCAAACTGTCGAATTTGGGCGGTTGAAAATCCTAACGCTTTACAAGTCTTTGCATCCTGAAAAATTTGTGTGCATGCGATATCTCGTCATCGTGTAGTCGGACCCATATTCTTCGAACAGGCCGTAAATGGTGAAGTATACAGGAATATTGTGTGCCAATTTCTGTCCCTCCTGGAACCTCAAGAACGGTATTGCCGGTTTCAGCAGGTCGGCGCTACATGCCACACGTCTCGAGAACCGTGGATTTTCTGCAAGAGTTCTTTGATGATCGAATATTAAGCAAGGGCTTATGGCCTCCAAGGTCCCCAGACCTCACATCTCCTGACTACTTTTTGTGGGGCTATAAGTCCGAGGCCTTCAAAAACAATCGTCACACTAGTGATGAACTTAAAGTCAATGTTACAGACTTAATCACGAATATTTCCAATGCAACTCTTAAAAAGGTTTCTGCTAATATGCTGAAAAGAGTCCGTGCGTATGTAACCGCAAGGGGTGGGCATTTTGAGCATATTCTTTAATAATTATGTAAGTAATAGCTTTTTATTAAATCTCTTTTGTAAGTAACAAATACATTTTTTTATTTTATCTAAATTTCCCTTTCTTAAATTACATTTAAAATTGGGTAACAGGACTAAAAACTCACTCTGTACCTCTTTGTTTTTCGCTTCGGACATTACAGACTACGTTATTTTAACCGATTCACTTTTTTCTCCACAGCTTCCTCATAATTTCCCTGATATATGCAATATGATGTCTTTCAGTTCCTTTGTTTTTTTATTCCAATAAAAATGTAGCAAGAAAGTATATATACTTTGGCATAAAATGTAAATTATAAGTATATTACTAATTAATTATTTCTGTTTTAATTAATTATGTCTCTTTTTTACATTTTAATTTTCTCGAAACAGTACCATTCTAGAAAAAAGTACAAAAATTATACATATAACGTAATTTAATTACTGTTATTAAAAAGTTTCTTATAAGATGCATTCCTGAGCTGAAAAAAAGTGTTAACGCAAGTACCGTGAGTGAGACCCAACGAATTTCAATAGTTACGTCAATTATCCCAAATTTTATCATCGTAATTAATATATTTCAAATATTCGGAGAAAACATTTTGACAAAATCTAATTTTTTTTTTTTAGAGAGAAGATAAACTTCCGCCTAGATATCAACTTTTCAAGAAAAAATAATCGGGTGGGGCTGAGTCGGGTGAGGCCGTTGGTTTAACGTGAAACGTTACAGACCTTGGATGAAGTTCCTCCGAGCTACAGACCGACCAATGGGTGAGCCACCATCGTATTTTTAAACAGAACTGAAATTTCCAAGGAAAATTTTAGTTCCTTCATTTGGCCAACTCTACAGATAAATTGGTCGGTCTCTATGTCAGCGAGTCACTTTTATGTATCGGATCGAAACAAAAACGAGACATCGAATGCGAACTAAATTTAATTTTAACATAAAACAGACACTAAATGGTAAGTGTATATTTATTTAGACTAATATTGGACGACAATTTTGTTCAATATCGGTCTGTGATGTGAGAAGTAAGAGACACAAGCAGCGGTAGAGGTGCTCGCGCCGTCGGCGTCGTTCACCGAGCGCCCCGCGCCAGCTTTGCGACGCTCCTGAAACAGTCTCGCTCGCTCGGTACCGGACATTAGGGTACGTGTGCGTGGCCCATAACCTCCCTTTTCCATCGACATGGGTAATTTATATTTACGGCTGGCTTTTGCGCGGACTGAAACTGACATATTGAATTTTTATACTTCTTTACATGTTTACTTTAATTTTTTACCCGTAAGTATTGTCCAAAATAAATGTATTATTACTTAAATCGATCTATTTCGACAAACTATAAACACACACACACACACACACACACGAATCACAGCGCTATCACGTCTAAGCGTGAGCTACACTGAATGAAAATGAGCGAGAGCGCCAGTTTTGGCCTATCTGCGCTGTGCACCCTCCCCGCCAACCCGTTCACCAGTGACGCAAGTCAAAGTCGTATCGGCAAGCTGACCGTGTAAGTTACAAAATAACGCCGCATTTACGTCTATAATAGTTAGGGATTTATTAAGACAGGACGATATAGACCTTTTCGTTACGCTACAAATTTCTGTTCTGGTACCTGTATGTTTCGGTGTAGTTTTAAAGAAGTTTCACATCAAAAATGCCAAAATATTGTATAAATATATATAAAATATTAAAATCGATCCAACTGTTAACGCCGAAACTCTGAGACACAACGTTGTGAAACCCACTTTTTGAACATCTAAAACGGATCTTTAAATGAAAATATATGCAATTACATAATACAAAATAAAAATTTATTACGTAATATATATGTATATATATAATTTTTTTTTTTTTGAGATGATGGGTACCGACTACTTTGAACATTTTGTCCTATGAAAACGAAATATTGCAGAGTATGAAAAATACTATTCCTGATTGGAATTCCCTGGCACTGCTAATGACTGTCGTAAACTGTCTAACTTTAAACGCTTGTAGTTAAATGAAGTGAGGAACGGGAAGTTGACTTTCTTAGCAACAAGATGTTTCCATTTAGCGTATCAAAAAAATGATTGTACTAAAACAAATACTCAATTAACCCATCTTAATTAATTAATTAACAAATATGACAAATATTTTGTCTCAATATAAACAATTTAGGTTACCGAATTTTGTTTTTTTGTATAAAACGACAACCTAATGAGAAAAATAATAAGACATGAAATAATTGTTACGACATTGATCTCAAATACAACACACACACACACACACACAATATTTCATGGCAGGTACTAGCGCCTTTCTCTTCAACCCGAAAAGTTTTGAATTCAAATTAAAATATATATATATACTTACACAGGCGTTAAAAGAAACAATGAACGGCATAGATGAAGTCCTACGCAAGAACTATCGCATGGAAATAAACAAGAACAAAACAAAAGTAATGAAATGTAGTAGAAATAACAAAGATGGACCACTGAATGTGAAAATAGGAGGAAAAAAGATTATGGAGGTAGAAGAATTTTGTTATTTGGGAAGTAGAATTACTAAAGATGGACGAAGCAGGAGCGATAAAATGCCGAATAGCACAAGCGAAAAGAGCCTTCAGTAAGAAATATAATTTGTTTACATCAAAAATTAATTTAAATGTCAGGAAAAGATTTTTGAAAGTGTATGTTTGGAGCGTCGCTTTATATGGAAGTCAAACTTGGACGATCGGAGTATCTGAGAAGAAAAGATTAGAAGCTTTTGAAATGCGGTGCTATAGGAGAATGTTAAAAATCAGATGGGTGATAAAGTGACAAATGAAGAGGTATTGCGGCAAATAGATGAAGAAAGAAGCATTTGGAAAAATATAGTTAAAAGAAGAGACAGACTTATAGGCCGCATACCAAGGCATCCTGGAATTGTTAGGGATGTAGGATGTAGAAGGTATACTGAAATGAAACGACTAGCACTAGATAGGGAATCTTGGAGAGCTGCATCAAACCAGTCAAATGACTGAAGAGAGACTGAGAGAGAGAGAGAACGATATAGTGGCGAGAGAGAGCGTATTAGTATACAATAGTAGTGATAGGGAGTGAGAAAATTTATACAGCATTACAACTTATGAATGTTTATTTTTTTTACTGCAGTATTTATTCACTAACTGCTCGGAAAAAAAATTACAAAAATGTGTATTTGTATGAATATAACATATTAATACTCGGATGTTATTTTGCTGAATCAGTTACATTTTGACTCCTGAAAACTGTCTCCGGCATCATTCTGTTGTCTAGTTCCATTAACAACATATCCTAGCCTGGCGGCAGGCTAGAATTTTTTTTTAATAAATAGGTAAAATCTGTTTAAAACAGCAAGATTACATCGCCTTGTTTTACAACGGCCACATTAATTTGCTGTTATATTATATCTGCCTCGGATTTTACTGTAGTTGTAATACATCTAAAATACCTCAGATACTAAAGGTAACGGTCAGAATTGCTTTCTCTGAAAGTAATAATGTTAACTATACGAAGCTCTTACATGGATGAATATTATCTGCATTTTGGTGGGCTTCATATGTCGATATGCAATCGTATAGTCTGTTCGGTAAATAATAATATTTCGGAAGGGAAATCATTTATTTCAAGTCTTCACTTTTCCTTGTAAGTTTAGCATGAGAACTTGTTATTCTTAAGTTGGCTGCGTCGTTTTCAGAAGCGATTTGTGATTCGTGTCATGTCAGATATCATTAGATAAATGAATTATCAACCATTAGATTTCTGAATTTTATACATATACACACACACACACAGAGAGAGAGAGAGAGAGAGAGAGAGAGAGAGAGAGAGAGAGAGAGAGAGAGAGATATGCTTGTACGTTTACGAAGAAGAGTTGTGATTATTTTATCATAAATAACGCTTTAGTCACATATATTTATGATACATGACTAACTATATATAAAGATTTTAAACACCACCAGAACGTCTTTAAAATAAGTAATCTTTTTATTACTGAATAAATCAATAAATTTACTCGGTTCATCGGTTGATATTTGAATACATCAAATTTTGTTGTTTTACAAATACTGTTATAAAGAGTTCCTGTGGGCATTAAACTATGTAAACTACCGTTCACGATTGAACGGTAAGAGCTAAAAAAAGTTTAGACGGTTCCGAAACTTCAAAATTTTCCGATTCAAAAATAAAATGTTAAATATCGTATTCAATATTCGTTAACACCTCGGAAATCAATTTAGTTAAAAATTATTTATTTCAGATGGTGCGATTCTGATCGATTAAAACGAACCGATCCCGACTGTCGGTTAGAAATTTCTCTTTTTGTTGTAAAACTTATTTATTAAATAAAAAATACCATTTTAAATATATTATTATTGTAAATATTTTAAAACTATGGGACATAATGAAATGTTTATTCGAAAATTTAAACCAAATAATTTTACGTTAATATAGAACTAACAGTAACAAAAAACGACATTAAATCAAAATAAACGATAAAGAAAAGAGCGGGGTAACTTCATGTAGTGTGCTTACGAGAGATGTATTAAGACACAAGTGAAGTAGTCTATATTGCGTTTGCTGTGTGCGTTATTTACCGGCTAGCTGCTGTACCCGTCTCGTTCGCTGTCTTTCTCATACGTTATTTGTCTCTTTCTGTACCGAACAGTCAGATCTGATTTACTACATGCAACAAAACATCGTGTTACGTCGATGAAAAATGCATTATTTGTAGTTAATTTATCTTGCGTTATACGAATATTTTGTATAAATACAAAAACAAAATAGAAAAGGATTCTTCTACACAAACTCGGTAAGTAATTTAAATATTAGTATTTTGTACTAAGAAAAATAGCACGGTACTAAATAATGTGGTGACAGAATAAACGGGAATGGTGAAAATTAAATGAACTAAATATTTTAATTTTTTTTTTACAAATTACCAAATTGGTTTGTAAACCGATCGATTTAGACATAAACATTCGATATAGGCGATATCTCTCGATATATACAACTACATTAAATCTAGTAAAAAAAGTTTTTTTTAGGTTATTTATTTACAGGTTTTTTTATTTTTATTTATATAGTAGTGATAGTGATGAGGTTTAAACTGTAGTAAACATTCCGGAGGTCATAAGAAGAAAGAAAGAAAAGTAATAGCGAATTAATATTATTATTTTCATAATATAAGTTGTCAAATATAATACAATAATTTATTTAATTCGTACAAATTAATGCCGGTCCGCTAGTAAAAATTTGCTTTTAAGATTACAAAGTAAAATAACTTATTTTAAGTACCAGTACAATAAAAAGAGGAAAGCCGGTTTATTTTGTGGATTAATCTTGTTATTTAAAATCGAATTATTATAGGTATTTTAATTATAAGATTCTCGGTTTACCGACTTCTCTCGTTCATTTATCCGAACGTTCGTGTTGTTTTCAGTATTCTTAAGTTAACA
Source organism: Lycorma delicatula (assembly GCF_047948215.1). NCBI lineage: Eukaryota > Metazoa > Arthropoda > Insecta > Hemiptera > Fulgoridae > Lycorma > Lycorma delicatula. The sequence continues at coordinate 74,040,195 of NC_134466.1, read as the reverse complement.
TTAAACAAATCTCTTTGTTTCTCTTTCTGCAGCTGAAATAACATTAAAATATCTAAATTGAAGTAACTGTTTTTTAAAATTAATATCTGAAATTTCGATTATCCGAACATTCATAGATCGTTTATCGGAGGTAATATACCTGTCAATTTAAATATTACGTCAGTTATTTTACGAAAATAATTCATTTTTTTGCTTCAAATTTAGGTATTTTGTAATTTATTATATTTCTATATTGTAATGTTTTCTTTTCAGCGATTCTAATCCTACTGCGATCATTTTATTTTATATTTATTTTTATTTTTAAATTTTAAGATAACAGCGTAACCTTTCACTAGATAAAGTAAACGAGATTAAAGTAACTAAATTTTATATGTATAAAATAATCATGAAGTCAAACCTGGAATGGAACTCAGGACCGAGTGTGCAAACCTCTCCTTGCAAAAAGGAGATTTTTACTTTTTAACTGGCAATATGTACATGTTTATCAAAGGTGAATCCAAATCCAGTCGGATTATTACAGGAAGGAGTAGTATGCAGTTTTATCGAATAATATGTATCTCAGTAGCGATTGAAACACAACCTAATTTTAACGTTTTTTATATAAAAAAATAATCATTTAATTTTATTTCTGTTTAGCCTCCGGAACCACATAATGTATTATTACTTCAGAGGATGAATGAGTGTAGTCTTGTACAGACAGTGTCACAGCTCGACCGTTCCTGAGGTGTGTTGATTAATTGAAACCCAACTCGCCAAAGAACACAGTTATGTATCTTACTGTTCAAATCCGTGAACCTTAAAACTCTCGATTTCGAAATCAGCTGATCTGCGAAGACAAGTTCACCTCTAGACCAACACGGTGGGTTCATTTTAAAACTGTTATATTAAAATTTCTTTAGTTACTGATCTAGGTTAAAGTTTTCAGTATTTGGACTACATCTTTAACCAAAGCATCTTTATCAAAGGCACGTTCTTAAAAATTAAATAATTAAATATTTATAAATTCTGTATCGCAGTGTTCATTAAAAATTATTATTAGAAAATAAACATTCACAGTAATTATAGCATTTTGAAAGTAGCAGACATGAATTCATAATCGGGAGAAATATTTAAATAAACTCAAATACATTTTGTAACAGTGGATAAAGGTGTATAATTCATTTACATTTTTCAACATTTTATATTTTGGATATTGGATGTAAAATAAGGTAAGTTTGAAAATCTAATTTTAATTTTATTAATTTACAAGACGATCTATATTTTTTATTTATATAAGTTATTTCTTTTAACGAATAATATTTTTGAAAAAAAAAACTTTATTTTACTAATTAATTCTGTTACATATAGATACACGAAATTTCTTAATTTTTCTAATTCAACAGAATGATTTACATATTACGTAATTCCATAAAATTATCTTCAATTATACTAACTGTTTTATGAAACTCGTAATATCTGTACTAAGAGACTACCGGTCATTAATCTGATTTACAATAACATTTTGTTTGTTTTATTTCTTCTAACAATTTTTTATATTTTTCTCCATCATAAGCATGTAAATTGGTAGTAAAGAACAATCGAACCGAGACCATTATCAATTCGTCTTTTATTTCTTACTTTATTACTTACCAAGACTATTTTTAACTTATTCATTTTCGAACGAGTAATAAATTTTAAATAATTACTTCCATCTCTAGACTTATGACTGTTTTTACTTACATTATACAATTTATAATTAAAAGGTATAATTAAAACAATTTAATAAATATTCTTAAATATTATTCAAATTTTATAAATAGATTTACTACTTTATCATAATGAATAAATGTACCGGTAAAAAGCCTCTAATTTGGCTAAATCTAATTCTATCGGGACCGTTTCCGAATTAATAGTTAGGACCTGCAAGATATTTTAAATACAGATTAGTTTCTGTATCGGAGGATTTTTCTGTTGTATCTGTTTAACCTTTCGAGGTCGTTAAATGTATTTTACTTTTTGTATATGTCGTGCTGTTTTTCACCGAACTGACTTTTCCTTTATCATATTTATTTTTCTCTTTACTTCATCATATTTACTTTATGATTTTTGACGTAATCGTTTATTATCTGCCGCTGTATATCTGCTTCTAACAATGAAGTTGGGTTATGTCCGTAAAATTTTCAAACCGTTTTAATTTGGTAACAGAATAAATACTACTCTTGTACGCAATAACTGCATATTTTATTTCATTTTTAATACTATCGTTTTTAATTTCTTGTCGGTTATTAAAGATTCTGATATGTTCAGTTACCGTAGACTGAAATCTTTCACGTTGACGATGGATGTTGTGCTTGTAAAATATATTTTAATTTTATATATCCGCATTCATTTTTGAATTATTGAATTCGGTATCATTATTAGAAATAAATTTTTTCAGGTATTTTATGACGGGTAGATTAATTTAATAATTTATCAGCTGCTTCTGTTAATTGTGATCTTTCAATCCATTATACTTGTGTATACCTAAAAAACTATCTAAATTGACAAAATCTTTTGTTTTTCAAAAAAAAAAAACGCCTATCGATATGAAGTATTTTCAGTGGTTTAGGTGTTGGAGTCAAATTCATTTCTGAATTTAAAGGAATTCTTTCACGATTTGTTTTTAAACGAATTTCACATTTATATAATTTTACATATGTATTTTTAAATGCGGGGTATAATATTAGCGGATCTAAATCTATCAAAAACATGTTCAAGTCTTGATATAAGTTCCTCTAAACTAGTTGAATAAATAAGATAAACAGGTTAATTTTATTCTGAATTCCAACTAGTATATTCGTAATGTGTCGGGAGGTAGGTAAGCTATTAGGTACATTTCATTAGAAAGCTACCTATTGTAATAGATACCGTGATTCGACTTCGGGAAAATTTCGATATATCTTCGCGTTTCACATCCTCCAGACTCCAAAACCACCGTCAGCTCAAAAGCTTATATATATTTCATTTTCTCGTGGACACGATAACTGCCGTAATTTTCCGCAAATCACTTTCAAACTGTTCCCTGAAAAAAAGATGCGACCCAAAATCTCGTACGAGTTTGTTAACGGCCAAAATCGGACGATGGGGATGGAAATGGAGGGCTTTTTCGAAAAAAAAAAACAAAATATTGCTATAACCTTTTTATTAAGTAAAATATCGAATTCGTTTATGTTTCTACGATTCTTTGGATAAGAGCCTAAAACTTTTGTAAGTAAAGTTTTTTGATATCACCAACCGTTGGCTCAGGGGGTAGAAAAAATGAAGTTTTGAAGACAAAAAACAAATCACACCTCCATTAAGGGAGGTGTGATTAAGGATAGGCACAGTATTGCATCGCTTTAAAGTGTTCTTTAATTGTCTAAACATTACGTAAAACTTTGTCAGACACAATTTTTGATATAACCAACCCGTACGGCAAGGGATGACCGGAGTGTTGCTGGAATTGTAAGACGGGGCTTGTCGTAAGCTAAACTTGTGAAACTTTTTTCACATTGTCGTATCGAGTAAATTTGAAGTTTTCTTAACTTTAAGGTGGGAATTTTTTTTATTCCCTCCTTAGCACCGGTGAAATCTTTTTTTTTTTCAACTTCTTTTTAAATTATATTGATGTATTAATAATTATTAACCTCTTGATTGTAAAAAAGGTTTATAATAAATAATTCAATAATAATAAAAAATATGAAAAAAAAATCAGTAGTTATTAATGAAATAAAATTTTATGTACTTTCCATTTTTTTTAAAAAAGGAAATGAAGTCGGATTCGAACCGATGTACCTTCCCCTTGTAAAAGCAAAATATTTCATTAATTGAACATAAAACGATAAAAAAAGAAATATTTTTCATTCTCGAGATAAAAACAAAAATATGTACGCCAGGTAAAGTTATGTAAACAACAAAAAAGTCCTAAATAAAATAATTCTGACTACTCTAATTGTATACAAATCTACCTAGAATAATTATGAAAAACGACAAAAAATATTTGTTTTTCTTTCTTTTCTTACAAGCACATTTTCATGATACAGTAAGTTAGCGATGTGAAATTTAATATTATTTCTATATTTGATGTAGTCGGGTGCCTGTGTAGGCTATATGAGGTGGTAACTCCCGAGTACAAGATAACGCATAAAAGTAATATTAAATTTCATATCGCTGACTATACTAATTTTTTTTTTGTCTTCAGTCATTTGACTGGTTTGATGCAGCTCTCCAAGATTCCCTATCTAGTGCTAGTCGTTTCATTTCAGTATACCCTCTACATCCTACATCCCAACAATTTGTTTTACATATTCCAAACGTGGCCTGCCTACACAATTTTTCCCTTCTACCTGTCCTTCCAGTATTAAAGCGACTATTCCAGGATGCCTTAGTATGTGGCCTATAAGTCTGTCTCTTCTTTTAACTATATTTTTCGAAATGCTTCTTTCTTCATCTATTTGCCGCAATACCTCTTCATTTGTCACTTTATCCACCCGTCTGATTTTTAACATTCTCCTATAGCACCGTATTTCAAAAGCTTCTAATCTTTTCTTCTCGGATACTCCGATCGTCCAAGTTTCACTTCCATTTAAAGCGACACTCCAAACATATACTTTAAAAAATCTTTTCCTGACATTTAAATTAATTTTTGATGTAAACAAATTATATTTCTTACTGAAGGCTCGTTTAGCTTGTGCTATTCGGCATTTTATATCGCTCCTGCTTCGTCCATCTTTAGTAATTCTACTTCCCAAATAACAAAATTCTTCTACCTCCATAATCTTTTCTCCTCCTATTTTCACATTCAGCGGTCCATCTTTGTTATTTCTACTACATTTCATTACTTTTGTTTTGTTCTTGTTTATTTTCACGCGATAGTTCTTGCGTAGGACTTCATCTATGCCGTTCATTGTTTCTTCTAAATCCTTTTTACTCTCGGCTAGAATAACTATATCTTCGGCAAATCGTAGAATCTTTATCTTTTCACCTTGTACTGTTACTCCGAATCTAAATTGTTCTTTAACATCATTAACTGCTAGTTCCATGTAAAGATTGAAAAGTAACGGAGATAGGGAACACCCTTGTCGGACTCCCTTTCTTATTACGGCTTCTTTCTTATGTTCTTCAATTATTACTGTTGCTGTTTGGTTCTTGTACATGTTAGCAATTGTTCTTCTATCTCTGTATTTGAACCCTAATTTTTTTATATTAATGAATCTGAAAAAAATGCCGTTAAAATAAAGAAAAACTCGCTCGACTATTTTTTGTTATTCTAGGTAGATGTGTACAATCAGGAGTAGTCTGTTTTTTTTTAATAATTTTTATCTTGCAGTATAAAAACCAATTACATATTTTAGGGTAATATTGTTTTAGGTATAACTATGTATGGATTATGATTTTAAATACTCATCAAGTAAGCACTGATAAAACTATAGTAAAAGTAACGGAGAAAGTGATTATGATGGATAATGAAAAATGTTATTAAAAAGATATTTGCACAAACTTAAACTTTATAACTAACAAACTGTTAAAATATATCATCAAATAAAAATATCAATATTATGTCGAATATTTTGCAGGTTTAACTGTACATCTTTTTCTTTTTCCTGTTTAGCCTCCGGTAACTACCGTTTAGATAATTCTTCAGAGGATGAATGAGGATGATATGTATGAGTGTAAATGAAGTGTAGTCTTGTACATTCTCAGTTCGACCGTTCCTGTGATGTGTGGTTAATTGAAACCCAACCACCAAAGAACACCGGTATCCACGATCTAGTATTCAGATCCATGTAAAAATATGGACCACTAGACCTAGGTGGGTTTAACTGTACATCTAATTATCATGTAACACACGCGCGCGCGCAGAGAGATAGAGACACACACATACACACAGTTATTTCTTAACGATAAATATTTTTTTTAAAAACAAACTTTTTATTTTATTATACGTATAAAAAAATTATTTCAATATAAATATTCTTCCAGAATTATATTATATTAGCCGATGTTAAGTGTAAATGCTAACAGTGATTTTTTAATTAAAACTGAATAAAATAACATACGTAACAAAGACTTCAACCAGGAATACATACCACTAATAATGCTTACATATGCTACATACTGAATCCTAACATGCGTGTGTGTGTGTGCGCGCGCGTGTATGTAAAATTTTACATAAAAGGATATTGATAACATTTTAAAAATTACTTCTGCAGGAATATTGATAGTTATGCCCCAAAAGGGTTTGTATCTTATTTTTGATATATTTACGTACAAAAAATTTTTTAAATTGTTAAACAATGGGTTTCTTTTAAAACGAAATTGCTCTAAAAACTAGAAAATATTTGTAATTTGTAAAAATTTTCAACATTAGTAAAAATTTTGCGCTCACAAAATATTACTTAGTTTTATCATTTTAATTTACGTTCGTTCGCATTTTTACCTTTATTAATCCTCGCAGAACACCTATTCCAATTCTTCAGTAAAATTTTATGAGCCGCAGTGGATTTCTTTTTACAAATATTGAAAATTACTTTGATTATATTACAGTTACTGAAAAATTATTTCCTACTTTTTAGAGAAATTTTTTTAAATTTATTTATTTTTACTTTTTGGTCTCCCGCCTTCGCTTGTTCGTTCAAATGCTATCGATTCGTTCACATCGGGTTATAATTTTTTCTCATTCTTTCTTACTCTAGTAGCGGGCGCGTAATAAATAAAATAAAAACTCAACTTTCGCCCGCTAAAAATCAACTCGTCAAATCTCGCCCGTTTTGCCTTTTCGCTTTCATTCGCTCGCTTTTCATGCTATTTCTCCAACCGTATTTTACGGTGTGTTGCAGCTTTTATTTTGTTTTGTACTCTAGTTTCATCTTTTTGTTCCGATGAGAATCTACACTACACGAAGAAAAATGATTTTGTGATAGTAACAGAATTCATTTACTTACGACACCAAATCGGTTTGTCGTAGTAACAAAATCAGATAACTTACAGTAAAAAATCAGTAACTATAGTTATTAGTAACAAATCCATTTTGTAATCGTAACAAAATCGTTTCGCTGCCACAACACACCCTTAGTTACCGAAACATATGATTTGTTACCCGCAAGTAAACAAATAAATATGTTTTTACAAATGTTCGACATATTTGTTTTAGAACGATATTAAATACGGTATATTATATTATCATTCGTGCCAAACGTGTATGATTTTTTTAATAGTTTTCTTATGTTCGAAATCCTGTTTAGATGACACACGTGAAATGCAAAACACGTGTTTTGCATACACGTGAAATTTCAGCTTGATTGGATAACGGGAAGTTTATCAGATTTCAGTTACTAAATTTCATCTAAACAGGATTTCGAACATAAGAAAACTATTAAAAATAACTGTAATTGAGCGTTATTTCTACGCTCTTTCGTACGGGTAAAAATGTACTTTGCACGATTCATAGCGTTATCCGACAAACACCACAAGAAAATGACCAATTTTCTTTAATCTAAACCCTGAAATTGCATACAGAATTACAGTTCTTCTCTCTGGAATATGTATATATACGTTGTTTCTACATGAGCATAAAGCAAGCGACTTTATTTGAAAACTGAAGGTGTTTGAATCTAAAGGGCAAGTCTAAAGGAATGTACGCCGAACATTCAAAGGTATATTTACCGATAATCCAAATAGTATCGCAAAAGATAGAGAGAGACCTTTTTTGTAGAAAATTTAATTTCAAAAACTGTAAATGGTGTCAGAATTCGATCGATCAACGGTTTGACCGTAGTAAATTTAAATATAGGAAAGGAACATAATCCGGTTGTTACCGCAAGCAATTTAAACGATTACCGTCATGAAACGATGGAATATTTCGTTACGGTAATAGTCGTAAATTCTTTTCGGTTATAAAACCTATGTTAGTACAAAATTTCACCTCGATCGGCCGTGTAGATTTTGCGTGAAAGAATAACAGCCTCATAAAAATTATTATATATTTACACAGATTGTATCACAAAGTTTTCCCGGGCCCTTTCATAACCTTTTCTACTCGTGAAAATAATCTACTCGTTTAAATTTCATTTAAACATTCGTCCTAAAATACTTCGTTTGCGATTTACGGCTAATGAAAGAGACGTGAAAAAGTTTTCTTTGTTTGATTCAACTTACTCTATACCGTTTTGTTTAGAATTAAATCCTCTACAAGTTTTGTTTAAAAGTTATTTAACAAAGTTATTGTACGTCTAACATTAAAAACAGGGTTTTTACCCCGATTTATTAATTTCACACTAGATTTCTACTACTACTGCAGATACGGTTCTAGGATATATTTTTTTTCGATTTTTCCGGTCAAAAACAAAACGATTCACTAATTTTGTCCCTTAATTTTAATGTTTTAAAAATTTCAGTGACATTATTTCACCGGGATAGCTGAAATCCGACGTAACTCGCAAACGAAGCATTTTAGGACAAATTTTTATTATGAATTTTCTCCATTATCTTCGCGAGTAGGTTGTGAAAGTCCCGGAAGAAATTCGTGATACACTGTGTATATATAATAAATAATTGTATATCTAATAGATAATACATTACCGGGAAGATAAAATTTTAATTGAAATTCAATGAGATTCGATTGAATCGATTCTTTTTTCTACAACTGATGAATGATTCACCGTACAAGTTTACAAAGGAATGTAAAAATGGAAATTTTTAGCATAAGCAAAATGTTACACCTCACTGATATTCGAATCCGGGACCTCCAGATGAAACGCCGCGACGCTACCACACCGCCACGGTGATCGGAAGAGTGATAAATTTAATATAATTTATTAAATCAGTATATTTTTAAAATCTGAGTTCGATTTCTAAACGGTTTTATAATTAAATTTTTTTAATATTAATCTATTTTCTTTTTTAAATAAACCTTTATTTAGTTTATTAACTTTTGATAATAAATAAAAATATTTATGTATAAAATTAAATTTTTAATTATGTTTAACTGTTTATTTTAACATTTATTTTATTATTTTAGTTGTTTTAAATAGATTTTTAATGTATATGTGAGGGTGCGCGTACGTGTTACGTAATTGATAATAAAAAAACTGTAAACAACAACCGTAACATTAATCTATATTGTACGAGTTAAGAAGACGTGATACACCGAAGATCACCGATTGTACGCGGAGATGGACGAACATGTATACAGCCTAACTCACTCGATCCAGTCGCTTAGCGTTACGGGCGATAAACGAAATTAAAATTTACGTTTCATCAATGTGTGTTGTTTTATTTAAACAAAATTAACGTCTTTATTTTAACATCATGGTATGTGCTTTTTAATATAGACTTAATAATGTAAATATACTTAATATAGAATGTAGTGTATTACCATTTTTATTATATTTTAAAAAATAGTATTGAATAACTTGTTTCAACCCTGCTTGTAGTGTGTGTTTGTGTGTGGGCGTGTGTGTGTGTGTGTGTGGGCGCGCGGGCGCGCGTCCTAATCCTTTATTGCTTTTATATTAATCCTTTATAATCATCAAATTATTGTTGATTTTTGTTTGATTATTGTTGATTTTATTTGCATTTTTGTGCGAGTTTGCGCGCGCGCGCACATCTATGTATCTGTATGTATTTAATTTATTCTTTTAACTGATTGTTGAACGAATGGATTTTGACTTTTTTTGTCATAAGTCAAGCCGATCTTAACACACTAGTTATGATATATTTTTCAGTCTACCGGTTGTGAATTATAAAAAATAAAAATTATTTTTTTCTTATCACACTTTGGAGGTACTGAACCGACTTAAAAAAAAAATCGGTTTTTCTATACAACGTAGACGTACGTAAATAAATGATTTACCATAATTAAATAATAAAATAAAAATGAAAAAAATTTCCAGAACATTACCAATATAACTATGAATATAATTTAACCGTACTTAACCTACGCTCGCTTCGCTCGCTAACTTTGACTAGCGAAGGTTAAGTTTGGTTATGCTTTTAAATTTATTTATTATATATATATATATTTATTTGTTTATCTCATAACCGAACACGGATATTGCCCTTTTTGTTATCTTCAACTGCTCATTCACGTTATCTACGAACGTTCGGGCAAATCGTGTGTCTTCTTTCGTCTTCGTGTTGACCTCCAATATAACGTATTGCAATCTGGGAAAAATTGAGGTCGGGGGAATAATTGCTCAGAATTACCAAATGATATATAATATAACTAATGTTATATTACATAGAAACAAACTTACATAGAAACAAATTTCCCCGTTAGACCGAGTTACTTTTTACACTTTAAATATTATTCATTTATTTAATTCTACCGCTCACCTGTGACGTCACAACATAGGAGTAAATTAGAGCAATTTTTGTGGTGGGCATGCGATTTTAAAAAAAGTTTTTTTGCAAATATTGTTATTTTTTAATTATTAACAAATGCGCCTAAGTAAAATATGACCTTAATTAGGCGAAATCTCGAGACTGAGGGTGACTTTGCTTCACAGCCTCATCTCTTTGAACTTTTAAGTTGAAAATTTAATGGCATGCGCCTCATACGAAGAAGTAATCAGACCAAGTTTGGTCTAAATCGGTCCAATAGTTCTGGAGATATAAGGTGATTTATATGCAAACACCGAACACATGTTTATACGAACATTAACAACAGGACAATTTCCATTCGGTTTTTTTGGTTCCTTAGGCGTCAAAACGTCAAGATCCGGTGAAAACCGCATATGCCGAAATCGGACCGATTTCAATACTTTCTAGAGCTGTAGCGCTATCGAGACGGGAAAGTTAAAGGTAATTTAGTAACTCTTCTTTGCGTTTGTACTGTTAGACATTGTGTGACGTATAATAAATCGACTATTCTAATTAAAAAGGTGCACTAATAAATTTATTTATAGGAAAATCGCTCTATTTATGAAAAAGATGCAAAATTTAAATTTAACTATCTCTGGTTCCTGTATATATTATGTCCGCATTTAATAATAAATTTGGTAATTATATAAGTTACGGTCTCGCCACTGATTTTGATGAAATTTGGAATATAACTTATGTAAAAGAAAGTTATTCGTTACTATTAAAATTATTAGTGGGAAACGCCTTCCATCGAGTTACGTCCCTTGCAAGTTACGCAGCACCCTTACCGAAATTTCGAAATATTACAAGTGTAAATAAACTTTATTTTGGGACTGAATAAATCGGTATCGATGAAATTAAATTCACTTAAGGTTAAATTAATTTAGGTTTAGTTTACGATGTGGGTTTTGGTAAACGTACGATATACATTATTTGCGGAGTAAAACGCTCGGTTTAAATGAAATTTAATCGAGTATAGTTAGTTTAGAACAAGGTTAATGTTAGGTTTACGAGTAAGTCGGTTGAAATTTTCCGTAGTTTATCCGATTAATTCGCATTTCAAGATTTCTGTTCGACTCTACTTTAAGCAAATCTAACCTTATTCTTAACTAAATTTATACGAAAGCTCGATATCTGACAAATATGGATTTTCTCCGGTACATATCGGCTCGCACCAAATACATCTGTGAAATATCAAAATATTTACTTATTCAGACCTTCTCCAGAATATATGACAACACAGATAAGTTCTGGGGTAGAGGGTCGAAACGATAACTAAAAATTAAAAAAAACGTCACTCGATACCAACGCTTACGGTAAATAGATTACAAGAAATGCTCGTAAAAAAGGAAGTTTAAATTTTCGCTATATGTAACCTACGTTTGCTAATCTCGTCTAATCAACGTTAAATTTACAAATTAAATATGTTATTCTCCCACACTGGAGGCGATTAATCAAATTCACCGCATTTATAAACAATCTAATCAAATTTTCAGAATTTTATAAATGGAAAGGTCCAGTCGCTATCAGCGTACCCTGAATGCGGCGAGTCAAATTAATCGCCTCCAGTGTTTGAGAATAACATGTATAATTTGTATATTCCATTTAAAATACAAATTTATTCCGATAATACTTTTACAAATAAATACACGGAGTTCCATTCTCTGGAATACCTAAAGTTACATTTTTTTATCCTCCGGGAACACCTTTAGGTATCGCTTCAGAGGATGAGATGAATGACAATTTTTATATAGCGTGTGAAAATACCATGTCTGACCGGGATTCGAACCCGAGTCCTCCGGATGAAAGGTCGAGACGCTACCACTCGCGCCAAAAGCTCCATTGCCGCAGGTAATTCTATCCTACTAAACGGCATTTGTATGTGTGTGTGTGTCCCCTTAGCTTAGCACGGGAATGTACTGTTCACTAGTTGAAACTCCTGATTCGTTAGTACATGTCTACCGGTGATTAGATGTATACTTGTTATATTATTATTTATCGATATACCTTATTAATATACGTTATATTTGGGGAATATTTAATACCTTTTAACCGCATCTGAATTTCGGTAAGAAAATCGTAAATATCTCGAAATCGGTTGGTCCTAGCGCTCTGAAAGATTTTTTCGAACCCCCCAGGAAGTAAATCTATCCGCTCCCAGCGGTACCCATCGGATGATAATATTTTCAAGCGCCCCCGGGGCGCCGTTCGGAAATCGGTGAGGGGGTGTGATGAGTTTCCACCGTAGTATTTCGGCAACCGCTCGTCCGATTTTCACGATTCAAACGGCGTACGTATCGTCAGCCGGTTGAACGCTAACTGTTAAACGTATCGGATACACTGTTGTTCCGCTGTATCTTAGTTATACGGAAATTAAATAGTTTACCCTGTGTTCAGATTGCAGTCGGTAAAACGTACCGATACGATCTTTCGCTAAATACGCTCAAACATGTGCTCTAGCGCAGCTGTAACGTATAAACTTATGAAGATAAAATGTAGAAAATAAAAAATATATTAAAAACACTTTTTAAAAACCTCCTTAAATTAAACACGCTTAACGGTAAAAAAAAATTAGGACTATCTAAGAATGGATTTGACAACAAATACTTTTGTCGTTACTGTATCAGAGGAAAATTCCGATTCGTTAGTATCTTTCTAGAGTTAAATTTCTAATTTAACTTTCGTTATATCGGTTTTCATCATTCAAAAAAAATATTTTCGCACAAGAGGTAATCGATTTTGGACACCTAATAATCCCATTCCGAGACGCCGCCCGCCAGAGCAACCCGTCCGGGGGGGTCTAGCTGCGAAGGGCGTGCCTACGGCAGGTCTCTACAGCCAGAAATACAAAAATGTAGCCTAATCTAAGTACAATTAATCTAAGGTTTGTCGCATCGAGTCTAGTTCATATTATTACTCGTTACGTGTAAGGTGGAGGTTCATTCATCAACAGGAGCACAAACCGTGAAAATTTGAACGTATTTTAATTTTATTCGTTCTATATTAATTTTATTCGATGTAATTTAGAAAACATAACAGTATTGTCCTGAATACTGGTAATCCATTTCTTAACCTCTTTATGAAGACATTTTCAACAGTTATACGCTTTACACTATCGTCTAACGTGATATAAATTTTAGGTCCTAAATAGATAAATGATTTTGAAACTGTTCTTTAAATACAGCCGGGATTTGTGAATCTTCTGCATCCGTACTTCTTGTATTATACGCATTATTTTATAACTTTTACAACTATTGAAAAATACTCTTAATAATTTTTATACGTATAGATTCTTACGGGTAAAACATTCAGTTTTCTGGAAACATCAAGAGATAGGTTGAAACTGCTTTTGAATTCCATTATTCTAATTATTATTTTTTGTGGTATTTCCACAGTTAAGTGAGATTTATAAGCGATTTAATCAGCGCATTATATACATACAACCCGACCATTTTTAATTGCAATAATTGTTTTTAACGTTAACCGAACGAGGTTAGCGAGCAAAGTGAGTGTAATTATTTTTTTTTTTAGGACTTGGTTTTTTAGCAGGATTTCTCGTAATCTATTAGCCTTAGAGATTGGTTTCGGGTAATTTTTTTTTTTTAATTTTAATTTCTAGTTATCGTTTCGACCCCCGCCACAGCTTATCTGTGTTTATCGACATATACCGGTGAAGTTCCGAATGTATAATACGAAATAGTAAACATTTAGATCTTTCACCTATTCCTAGACCTAGACCTAAAAAATGCCGATAACAGTTTTTAGATATTTATCTGAAGGGTATTTGCAAGCCCAGAAATTTCTACTGAATATCTGGGTTTTTTTTGTTATATATATTATAGCACTGTTTAAAATTCGTTATTGCATGCATTATGAATGTAAAATAACAATAAGATTATAGTATTTTGTATTTATTGTATTAAATGGAAAAGCGCGTTTTAACTCGTTTTAAAATTTGATTGCTTATAACTCGACAACGAAGGAATTAACAGAAAAACGGGTTTCACCACTGTTTTTCTTGTAAAATTTTAAATCGAAATCATCCGTCATACGTCCACCTTCCTATTTAAAAAAAAAAAAGTGATTCAACATAGCGGATAAAATTTTAAAACCAACAATAATGCTGATTTTTTAAAAATGTGGAACTCCATTTCTTCCCGTTTCCAAATACTTCTCAGATAAACAGCAAAAAGCTGTTCCCGTGCTTAAATATCACCCGGTGTGTATAAAAGAACATGTCCTGAATGACTGATTCATCAACGTCCAGCAAAAATACTGAAAAATGGATGAAAATTTGAGTACATGTTCTTGCGCTGTTCCATTTCAATAAAATGGATTTTTTAACATTCCGAATATAAAAGAGTGAAAACAAAGTAACAATGAAATTTAGTATTTTTTTTTTTTTTTTTAATTTGTTGGTAACAAATGAAGAAGATATCAACTTGATTTTTGATGCATGTAAATTTCATTTAAAGATTTAAAAACAAGTTTCTACATTTTTTTTGAAAGTCAGCCTTGAAAGTTATAAGAAAAGTAAAAAAAAGAAATATTTGATCAATCCTTGCAAATTTTCCCCGTTTTCGACTATATTAATTGAGAACCTAATCACTAGATTGGGGCTTGCAAATACTCTTTCATATTTTTTTTGTCTTCAGTCATTTGACTGTTTTGATGCAGCTCTCCAAGATTCCCTATCTAATGCTAGTCGTTTCATTTCAGTATACCCTCTACATCCTACAACCCCAACAATTTGTTTTACATATTCCAAACGTGGCCTGCCTACACAATTTTTTCCTTCTACCTGTCCTTCCAATATTAAAGCGACTATTCCAGGATGCCTTAGTATGTGGCCTATAAGTCTGTCTCTTCTTTTAACTATATTTTTCCAAACGCTTCTTTCTTCATCTATTTGTCGCAACACCTCTTCATTTGTCACTTTATCCACCCGTCTGATTTTTAACATTCTCCTATAGCACCGCATTGCAAAAGCTTCTAATCTTTTCTTCTCAGATACTCCGATCGTCCGAGTTTCACTTCCATATAAAGCGACGCTCCAAACATATACTTTCGAAAATCTTTTCCTGACATTTAAATTAATTTTTGATGTAAACAAATTATATTTCTTACTGAAGGCTCGTTTCGCTTGTGCTATTCGGCATTTTATATCGCTCCTGCTTCGTCCATCTTTAGTAATTCTACTTCCCAAATAACAAAATTCTTCTACCTCCGTAATCTTTTCTCCTCCTGTTTTCACATTCAGCGGTCCATCTTTGTTATTTCTACTACATTTCATTACTTTTGTTTTGTTCTTGTTTATTTTCATGCGATAGTTCCTTCATATATATATCGAAAATACAATTTTCGGGATTTCTTAAGGGGTGCGACGGCTTACAGTATATTTGAGAATATTAATAAAATTATTTGGGTTATTATTACGATTATGTTCCAAAATATGTCTGGTAAAATTAGATCGTTGCTAATCGGTGTATTCTTTATGACTGCTATGATACAATAGAAGTAAACTATTTTTAAAAATTTTAATCCTCGATTAGATTTTAACCTTAAATATGAACTAAATATAATTCATATGAACATAAGAAGCATAAGAAAAAGAACTAAATATAATTCATATGAACATAAGAAAAAATTTTGATGAAATTTTTTTTTACTTAAGTAATAGTAAAGTTAAGTTTCAGATTATTATATCGACCGAACTTGGATCGGTGATGACGTTGAATTTAATTTCAGTTTAGGTTATAACGTATTTATTATTCAAAATAATAAACTCGCAAAGAGTGACTGGTATATGTTTATTTGTAGATAAAAATATTAAACACGAAATAGTGTAACTAGAGTTAGAAAATGCAACACATCGGGTCGGTCTAGTAGTGAAAGCGTCTTCCCAAATCAGCTGATTTGGAAGCCGAGAGTTCCAGGTTCAAGTCCTAGTAAAGTGACTTATTTTCATACGGATTTGAATACGAGATCGTGAATACCGGTGTTCTTTGGCGGTCGGGTTTTTAATTAACCGCACATCTCAGGAACGGTTGAACTGAGACTGTACAAAACTACATTTCATTTACACTCGTACATATCATCTTCTGAATACCTGAACGGTAATTCCCGGAGGACAAACAGGAAAAAAGAAAGAAAGAAAAGAGTTAAAAAATGCGAATTCAGTCGGTATTAATTTTAGAATTAATAACGGGAACCGTAAACTGATTGCCGTTTATCGATCGCCTTTCCAGAACATACGTTCTTGCCTGACTAGCTTAGATGCTTATCTACAAAATATAAAGACGGATGATAACGTAGTTTTAATAGGGGGATACGAATTTGAATATTATTGATAATAATAAGCTAATAAATGAATTTCATTTCTTAGTATTGTGCAATTATATGAATTTAAATCATGTGTAAACAAATCTATACGATTACAAAACAGTCTCGATGACGTAATGCTGTCGACCAGCTGCATAGACAATATTTTCTTTAATAGCGGTTCCGTTGGAAGAGTGACGTGATCGGGGCGACCGTGAAGACTGCCATCATTGACCATTACTATACTTTTTTTCATACGACACTTATAAACTTTGTAAAAGATAATACAACAACCGATAATATTATCGATAAAATAAATTATGATGAACTTAATCTTTCTTTCTCCTGTTTAGCCTCCGGTAACTACCGTTTAGATAATTCTTCAGAGGATGAATGAGGATGATATGTATGAGTGTAAATGAAGTGTAGTCTTGTACATTCTCAGTTCGACCGTTCCTGACCCACCGGGTTGGTCTAGTGGTGAACGCGTCTTCCCAAATCAGCTGATTTGGAAGTCGAGAGTTCCAGCGTTCAAGTCCTAGTAAAGCCAGCTATTTTTACACGGATTTGAATACTAGATCGTGGATACCGGTGTTCTTTGGCGGTTGGGTATCAATTAATCACACATCTCAGGAACGGTTGAACTGAGAATGTACAAGACTACACTTCATTTACACTCATACATATCATCCTCATTCATCTTCTGAAGTATTATCTAAACGGTAGTTACCGGAGGCTGAACAGGAAAGAGAGAGAGAGCTAAGCATACACCTGGATATTTAAAACTGGATAAAAACTTCTTTTATATATTTTTTATTTTCTGTTTTTTACTCTTCATAAGTTTATAATTTACAGCTGCGCTAGCGCACAGGTTTGAGCATATTTATCGAAAGATCGGTTCGGTACGTTTTACGGTGGGTGAGTGCAATCAAAACATACGACTAAACGATTTAATTTCCGGATAACCAACATCCGGTCGATCAAGAGTGTATGCGATGCGTTAAACACTTAGCACTCGACCTGCCGATACATACGCCGTTTGAATCGTGAAAATCGGACGAGCGGTTGCCGAGATGTTACGGCAACCGCTTATTGAAGATTTGAGTTGATTCTCGTTTTGGACAGAAATTTGTCACTTAAAAAAAAAAAAAAAATTTCTGTAACATAAAGGGATCAATTTTCAGGTTCATTGTACATAATCATGGTCAACGACTATAAACATTATAATCACAATCTCTACTGGTTTCTTATACAAATAAATATTTTTTACATCGACATCTTTATATAAATTCATAATAAAAGATTTTTAAAATGTACTGATATATGAAGGTGTTAGGTTCGAGTCTCATGGTTAGACACCACCATCTCCAGTTGTTTAGCTAGGTTTCATACATTAAAAAAGTCTTGAATTCAATTTTTGACTTACAAGTATTTTTTTCAATAATTTCAATCGAAATAATGGCCACAACCAATATAAAAAAATAAATACATCGGTGATGAAAACGTTTGTAGTGTTAAAGGGTTTAATTTTATATTTTTGGTTAGTTATAATTTTATAAAATACATGAATATAAGTGATGCATTTACGTTCTAACTGTGTAACCTTGAACGTTTGTATGTAGTGGCAGCGAGGAAGGGAGGATTCGGTTTCCTAGCAACCGCAGGTACAGAGTTGCCAGACTTACTAACAGACGTTGGCAGATACATAGCTGTCTAACCTTGAAAGGTTGTAGTAAACGAAGTGTGGAAGGGAATTCGGTTTCCTAACAATACGTTACATACAGATAGACAGCGGGTGAATAAAAATTGTTATGTCTTCCGCGTTTACTAAAACAAATACTCTACTGACGCGTCAAAATGCATCTATTAACAAATTTGAATCGACAGCATATCAACGTTAAATTATTTTTATTTTTTTTATTATGAAATTAATATTTTAGCATATTCAAAATACAAAGGCTGTCTGGGATTCGGCACCTTTCAGCAACATTTTTATTTTAAAACTGATTATTTTTATAAACACAAGAGTCAACATTGTATTAATCTTTTATATTATACGTATTTTAAAGTTTATGTAATTTAACATTACATATTGTGTAGGGGGCTGATGATGATCGTAAAATAATAATAATAATAATGAAAATTATTTTATATTGAAACGGTTTTTTATACTTTCTTGCACTTGAGAAACGCGAAACATATGCTTAGATTTAATACATAATTTACTACGCAAATAAGAATCATAATGTTATTATATAATTTTTTTCATAATCACATTATACTACACACTCGCACATTTACACTCCAATAAAAATTATGAATTATTATAAAGCTAATCGTCGATTTTTATTTCTCGCCATAATATCTAAAACTTCATTAGGATTAACAGTAATATCTCTATGTACTGACAAATAAACTAATGAACATAATCGCCCGACCACTTCGTTCGGGACTATAGCCCTCTAGAGAGAGAGAGAGAGAGAAAGTTTGGTGAAGATAGCTCAGTAGTAGAACATTTATTGTCCAATCCGAAAGTACCTGGTTAGAATCCGTAAATATATTTTACCCTCCTTAATGATACTCGCAACAATTCAATTGTAATTAGTGTCTCTTCTTCAGTAACGGAGTCCGAGAAGAATGATTAGGTGCGGTGCTAGTGTCAAAACTCGTTATCTACCGTTCGGTTCAGCAGATTATTTAGTATCTTTAATTATATATTTTCAAATTACTTACTGGTAAGCTTTTGAGAATGGAGGTACGGATAATCGAGATTTTGATAGATGTTAATTAATGAATATGTTTATTTTGAATATATTTACTTTTCTATTTTCCAACAAAGGAAGTTTTTTTTGATACTATTAATAATTCATAAAAGTAAATTTTACAATAAAAAATATGTGCATATTTTACGGATAAATGAATGCGGAAGTCCGGATAATTGATAGTCGGATTAATAAAATTACTGAGTATAATTGTATCATTTAAGTTTTTTTGTATCGCGGTGATCGGAGCGGAATTGTAATTATATTAATTTTTTTAGGAGCATAGCGTGGTCGTTGTTCGTATAAATATAAATTCTTAAGTACAGCCTACAATTAAATTTTTACTTAAATTATTATCTAATAGTTTCTTTTTTATTATCTGCTTCTACAAATCGTGCTTGTCTATGTGAAAGAGAGATATATAGAGGGAGAGGAAGAGAGAGTATGAGTATGGACGTGTTTTTTGACCTCAATATCTATTCGCTAGAAACAATTACAAAAATGTATATTTCTATGAATATAAAATATTAACACTCTGATGTTATTTTACTGAATCGGTTACATTTTATCTTCGGCTACTCCTCAAAACTGTCTTCGGCATTATTCTGTTGTAGAGTTTCATTAACAACATATCCTAGCCTGGTGGCATGTTTTAAATAAATAGATAAAATCGGTTGAAAACACCAAGATAACATCTCCTTGTTTTACAACGGCCACATTAATTTGCTGTTATAATTCTATCTGCTCCAGACTTTATTGTTGTTATAATACATCTAAAATACCTCAGATAGTAAAATTAACGGTCAGAATTACTTTCTCTGAGAGTAATAATGCTCACTATATGAAGTTCTTACACGCACAATATTATCTGCATTTTGGGAAACCGTTTATTTCCAGTCTTCACTTTTCCTTGTAAGCCTGACATGAGAATTTGTTATTCTTAAGTTGTTTTCTCATACATATCATCCTCATTCATCCTCTGAAGAATTATCTAAACGGTAGTTACCGGAGGCTAAACAGGAAAGAAAGAAAATTACGTTAAATAAAATAGACTAATATTAAATAGATTAAAAAAATTTCTGTTTAATAAAGATTTCTATTTAATATTAAAATAGAAAAAAATAAAATAAATAGATCTATCTATCTAATAATATGGCTTCCAATGGGGGACTGAGTGTAAGGCTACTGGTGAAGTGATGCAGAAACCTCGTGCGATCATCAATCGGTAATACACGTATAATGCTCGTAGGGTGCTGTTTTGGGAGGTGCAATGGGATGTTCTTATAATATTTTTGCAAACAACCGTCCGATTTTCAAAATTTGTTACTTAGTAGATTGAAAGCTAACTTTTGCGTTTATCAAATACTTTCGATTTAACAAATAACGGTTATTCGGAAATATTACATCTTCGCAACCGATCTTCCGATTTTCAGAATTCAAGCGGGGTGTTTACTAGTATAGAAAATCATAATGGAACCAAACCAAAAGAAAAAGAACAACGTTTGTCAGCAGTTTCTTTTGGGCAGTCGTGTTTTTTAATTTTTAATATTCATCTCTTGTTTATCTTATAATTTGTTTTTGTAATTTTTTTAGACGTAATTTATATAATGTATTATTGTGTCTCGATCAGAATGAAGGTTTATCTATAATAATTAGTTTTATAATGTGAGATTTGCCGGTTCAAATACTACCTGCTGCGAGAGGTTAAAATTTGTAAACCAAATCGAAAACTCTCCGACTAACTCATAAAGGGTACATCGATGGTGGTAGTTTAAGATCAGGCATGTTCCTTTACTAAAAATAGTTCTTTGTGTACCGTCGACTATCAAATTAGGCTAATTTTAACGTCTAAATTTTACCGTGATCGCTTGCTTGTTTCTATTTTTTCTCGAGAACAATCGGTCGGTGTTTTTGTGCCCTCAAGTGTTTCTTTATTAATAAAATATTACTTTTTAAAGGACCTGCCAGAAAATTTTCAATAATATTTTGAGCATTTTTGTCAGGGTATCTTAAAATCTAAGAAAGTTTTGTTTGTTACTTTCTGTAACCACAAACGGTAGACGGTGACATGATTTTAAACTTTTTTAGTTATTAAAAAAAAAGCGTAAGTATCTCTAATATTTCATACCACGAGTACTAGAAGAGTAGCGCGTGACTTTCCCGTTCCCTACTCGTTGAGCCGAATATAGAATCGGACACCATTTTTGTCATTCGATCAACTTTTGTAATAATTTCACCAAAAATTAATGTTTAAATCAGTCGAAGTACGACCGAATGATTTTTTTAAAATGTAACATTTATTACGACATTACAAAAAAGTGTAAGATTTGTAAAAAAAAAACTTCATTCGCGAACCAGGTTGTATTTTCGAGGGTTAAAAACCCCATGAAAACGCTTTCGTGCTTTTAACGCAATAGTTCAGTCTTTATTTATTAACTGTTCTATAATGTATATCCAACGAGTTAATTGTTAAACAAATATTTTGTTTAAAGGAGGAGAACGCCGTTCGAAGTGTAAGACCCTTTTTTTTTCTATAAGATAATTTTTTTTAGATTTCTTTGAGAAGAGGAGATGAGGTAAACGCTAGTTTTAAGTTAAAAAAATTTTGTAAAAAATTAATTTTCTTAATTTATGTCCTTTGAAATGTTCTTTAAATTTATTTCTTGAAATTATATTTGTACAAAAAAGAAAATCAATTCAAGGTGATAGGCTGAAGTAGAAAAGGATTTATTCTAAGCGATATATTTTTGTTTAAAGAAAGATAAAAATTAGTTTTATTGCACCCGATGAGGTGTGTGTTATTATTATTTATGTTTTTTTTTTAAGTTCAAACTCACTTTTAGGTTTACTAATGTAGATGTAAATACTGCGTATATCTTTGTGCAGTAAAATTGTAATTTAAATCTACTGTTAAAACATAATTTTGAAAATTATCAAAATTCTGATTTTGTTTAAAAAAATAAAACGTCGATTATTATTATTAATATTTTAATTATTTTAAATGAACTATCAGAATGTAATGAAATTTACTATACGTTCGTGTTACCGGGTTACAAATAATAAATATATATATTCGTTAACCTCTTTGATGTAGCGAAGGTTTTTCCTCTATTATTCTCCGTTTAGTAGGTGACACGTCAGGTCGGCACCTCAAAGTTTTTTTGTGTGAAACTTTTCTGCCGTAAGTAATTTTTACACGTGTACGTTGAATGAAATGCGATAAAAAAAGCATTGAATTTATTTCAAACGCTAAATTCCAAGTCCTTAATGTTATATGAATTTTCTTATAGTTATTTGATTTACTCGATTTAACTTTATGGTTTTGTACTTACTATTATTTCGCCTCTCAAGCGATGATGAAAATATATTTTGGGTTACCTTGACCGGGCAGTGGAGTTTATTATTAAAGAACTTTGGATCCGACTAATTTTTGAATTCGGCTGACCGATTTCACTTATTACTTTTGTATGGAAAAAATTACGTTACCATTTTTGCGTAATTAGCAGATTATTTTGTTAATTGAGGAATTTAACTGTGCAACAAAGTTTGTTTATATTATATTTTTACGATTTCGCTGATCTTTTAGTACGGTTATCTGAATTCTCACGCGGTGCTAGTTTCTTTCACCGCCGTAATGTGGACATCTACTTCGTCGAATCAAAATCGTAATGCATTTTAAATCCAAGATAGTTCCAAATACTGCGTTAGGTATTAAATAAATACTATGTACTGTATGTTATGTACTGTACTGGAATTTTTCTATTTTGTTAGTTTTTATATAATGAAGGTAGAATGTGATACGTACTAAATTTATCAAACGCTATTTTTACCGAATTCCCGATAGATTTTAATTTAATAAATAATTCAAAGGATAATTAGCCAAATCTGTTTTATTACAACGAAATTCAGTTGTCATATACCTCGCATAGTTTACTCTTGGTTTACGAATTCTGTATGCGATTGTTTTAAATTTTATTTTATTCCAAAACCTTACCGAAAATTAACTACTAGTGAGCGAAATTACTTTCATATGTACAGGATGAGAGACTTAAAACCGAACCGACCCGGTTCGAACTGTAATTATTAGTGTCACTTTTAACATTGCTGCTACTACGAACTCCACTATTAATTGTTTATTTTATTACTCTCGTCTAGCGACGGGCATAATCGAATTGAGATATTAGTAGAATAGAATGATATAAATAATCGGACGGCTCATTTGAAATATGAATGTTACTTATTTTTTTTCACAAGTACAAACATCGAATAAGATTAATTACTGTTGAATAATACTCTAATGTTTTGACTGTCTACGGCTTATTGGCGCCGCAATAATGCCACCCGAAAAATTATTTTCTGCAAATGCTGCGGTTTCATTTTAATTATCTCATTCTCAATCAGTAGTTTTTGTTAATATATCTTGCGTGTTAATTCGTACAATGTTATTTATTACCGTTTACTAAATTTACTTTTTATTCTTTGGCGATGGTATTTTTACGAAAAGAATTCGCGTTCAAATTTTATTTGATTACTAGCATCCCTCGTCGCGGGTTTGCCCGTACTATATGCGTAAAGAACTTCAAACATTTGGAATAGATTTTTAGTAATTACGTGTGGACTGTTGATCTCAAGATTTATCGCTATTCACAATTACTTGTTAAAAGTAAAATGTTAAGATAAAATTCAAATTCCAAATTCTCAGATTCAAATTTTTAATAATCATATCAACATAAGTCTTGCTCGGCTTTGTTTTCCTTCGGACGCCGGTTTGTGATATTAAAAAAAAAAAAATATTTCTCAGGAGCGGGTAAACCTACATTAATTAAATTTAGAAAATCTAGTTTTTTATTTTACAAAATAAAAATTTTGAAAACTTCACCTTCAAAATGGCGGCCATCATAATTTTTATTCGTCAATATCTTTGTAATTGTTTGATAACATTTTTACTAATTACAAAATTTATTAAGCATTTTATTTTGAACAAAATGACACCTCACTTTTAATATTCCGTTGACAAACAATCAAGTTGTAGCAGACAACCCGGGGCAGTACGCTTTTGGGCCGTAATGGAAGCTGATAATTATTTTTTCTGTTTCTATTACCTCCTTTAAATGTAATAAAAATTAATAACAAATAATGATTATCAACTTTTAATATTTTAAAAGCCCTCGTATCCCTTCTAAGTTATATGCTTGGAAATGTAAAAATTTTAAAAACATTTAATCAAAGACAAAATTATATTCGTATAGATAATGTAGTTTTAAATAGTTATTTCATTTAATTCTGCAGTCTAAACATTTTATTTGCCTTGCCTACATAGTCAAAAGACCAAGAGAATAAAAGAAACGAACAGATTTGTTAGTTGTTCATAATATTACTAGCTCACTCACTATCATCTCTCTCTTTCTAACATGAGTTACAAAACTGTTTTTTAATATACTGGACAGCTGTCGTTATTTGTCTGTAGTCTGCAGTTGCTTCATATGTTTCTTTTCTAACGTACTTAAATCAGTTATATTCTTTCTAATAAATACAATAACATTTCTTCAAAAATATCTTCACTTATTTGAATTATTAAAAAATCAACAATCATTTCTTTTTTTTTTTAATATTTTTTTAATTTGAATATTTTTATATTTGAATTTATTAAATAAATCCCTTGTACCAGTTTAGTTAGTTACACTTTCTTTTTCATTCCTTTCTTTCCAAAAATAATATGATTCTAAATTATAATTTTCAATTATTATTAAATAATCAGATGTTTCACCATCTCTATTACGTACACACACATGTAATAATGGCTATGAAATTACATATAGTCTACTCATTTTTATAAGTACATAAAATTTTATTTCACTAATAACTTTTGATTTTTTTTTCATATTTTTTTATTATTATTGAATAATTATTTATTGTAAAATTCTTTTTACAATCACGGGTTAATAATTATTAATAAATCAATATATTTAATTAAATAAAAAAAAAATAAAAAAATGTTAAAAAATGGAAAAGGAGATGTCTGATCGAACCGATATGCCTTCCCGTTATAGATCCAGATATTTCATAAATTGAATTTTCATTTAGGTTCAACTCTAGAACCGATGGAAAAAGTATCACTTGTGATATATCATTGAAAAGCTCTCGATGAACGCTTATTACTGCGGTTAAGAAAAAGTCCAAAATCAAATTTGTTTTGGATTTTGGTTTTTTGGATTCCTTAGATGTCAAAACCTGAAGATCGGCTGAAAACCACATATGTCCGAATTTGACCGATTATAATACTTTCCCTTGTAGAGCTACAGCTCTGCTATAGCACTACGTAGATGGGAAAGTGAAAACGCTAATATAATAGCAGGAGCGCATGAATATTTCCTACCGAGTTAAAGCAGTGTTTATAATCAATCGTTTCAAAATAGAAAGGAAAAAATTAACATGTAGCGTTGGACTGTTTGTCCCGGTCTCTTTTTACAACTGTAATGCATGTAAAGATAACAAAGCACAAGAGATACCGGTTAGAGCAGCCTTCTATGAGAGCAGTGATGTTTACTAAAAAGCCAGTCCGTGTATCGAGCGTAGTAAAAAATCCATTGTCAGCTAAATATTAGTTGAATTTTTTCTGCAGACTCGGCACGCTGATATGTTTGACTCGATGAAGAAGGCCGTAGGAAACATATCATTTCTCGCATTTTTTGGTAAATCTGGCACATGATTTTTTTTGTTCTTGAGGATGGCTCTACTATTTTTAGAAGTAACTGGGATTCATTTCAGGTCATCTACAACTTTATGCCCTTATGGAATTTAATCGTACATAAGAACGCATAGTCGTATTTGCTGTAAAATATTAAATCAAATATTATGGATGTGTAATAATACATATATGTACTGTCAGAAAAATAAAATAATTTAAAAATATTAATATTGGAAATTTCAATAATCGATATCTTATGAAATAACATGGCATTTACAATCGGTGTTAGTAATATTCATTAAGTTTTTTAGAAAAAATTGAAAACGCACATTTTGAATATCGACTTGGTCGAATCTAAAGATTTTTTCAAAAATCTAGTTATCGGTCATTCAGTAAAGTTTAAGTCAAATTTTGTATATATACTGAGCATCAGGAATGCTGAATATAATAATCGATGTGATGTAACATTTTTTACATGAAATTACAGGCGGTACATGCAAACAACATAGAAACCTGGCTGAAATGTGTTATTAAGCGTGTAAATAATACATCTTGATAGTATGAAACAATTCTGAGGCGGGTATCTTAGACCAGGTGAACAAAAATTCTGTTTCACTATTTACTAATTAGAAAAAAGTTAATAAAGAAAGGTTTTATTATGTCCAATTCACATAGGAAGAAGTGTTAAGAGTGTTGTCTTTCTGTTCTTACGAGTTCATACAGCGTTTAACCGATGAAGTACATATCTTTTATTTTTAATAAAGTTTCATTCTGATTTATAAAGTCAGAACAAATATTTAAAAGCTTGAAATTGTTCAGGTCATTTGTATTTAAAGGAAATACCGTGTTTTTTTGTTTAAAAAAAAAAAATTAAAAATTGCAGGCTTCAAATTACACGAATGCGGTTGCTATTCAGTTTTTCCTTTGGTGGCTTAAACATTCATAAACATTTTGATCGAGTTATTGCCTAGTTTAACCCTAACTTGCTCAAAAATCAGGATAACACAGATAAAGGCACCGAGGACTGATCAACTTGACTCGGATATTTTCTATCATATGTTGCTATTTTCTATCAGAGCCGCTTGGCAGGCTGTTCTCGGGGTGCCTAAGCTAGGGTTGCTTTTCGACTTGTTGGAAGGTGGCTTTGGTGAGGGTGCTCTTAAAATCAGGAAAGGATCCGAGTGAGATCAGCAGTTATCGACCCATCAGCCAAGTTGCTTGAAAGGCTGGTTGTGGAACGGCTCTGGAAAGCATCGATATGAACTCGCTTCTTAATCGAGGCCAGTACGGCTTCGTTAAAGGGGTTGGAACCAAGGATCGCATCTTAAATACTCTTGCCGAAGTGGAAAGCGCCGACTGTAAATATGTTTTGGCAATTTTTACTGACATAGAGGCAGCATTTCCATCCTTATGTTGGAATTCTCTTTCTTTTTCCTGTTTAGCCTCCGGTAACTACCGTTTTTAGATAATACTTCAGAGGATGAATGAGAATGATATGTATGAGTGTAAATGAAGTGTGGTCTTGTACATTTTCGGTTCGACCGTACCCGAGATGTGTGGTTAATTGAAACCCTACCACCAAAGAACACCGGTATGTGTTGGAGTTCAGTCCTCTATGAGTTGGAACGCCGCAATGTTCCCGTAGCCCTGCAGGCCGTAGTGCGTGACTATTTGTATAAGCGTACGGCTCTGTTTAGAGATACATACCTGGCTGTATGTATAAACGTCCGTCACCAGGGGAAGCCCGCAGGGTTCTGTTCTCGTTCACCTGCTGTGCAACCTGGTATTTGACGGATTTCTGAAACTGACATTAGCAGAAAGGGTCACGGCCCAGGCGACCCTCACATTAAGTATAAAGGCTGTATGATCAGCCGAGTTAGAGTTCATAAGTACGTAAGCGTCTCTGATGCACAAGCTTAGGAGGATTGCTGGGAAGGATTACGGGCTATCGGGCCGTCATTTGTACACGGTGTACTGAGGTGTCTTCGAAAGTATGGTCTTTTATGCTGCGTCCGTTTGGGCCCATAGGTTGGACAGAAACAGAGCACTTATTCAGAATTTAATTAATAATAATTGTTTATTTAATCGGGTCGGTTCCAATCCGACTTCATCTCTTTTTTTAATTTAAATACATTGATTTATAAACAATTATTAACCTCTGATTGTAAAACGATTTTTACAATAAATAATAATTAAATAAGATAAAGAATATGAAAAAATATCCGAATTTATTAATGAAATAAAATTTTATTTACCTTTCATTCTAAAAAATGTGTATATGTAATTTAATAGGCGTACAATTAGTCATGCGGTGTCCACGGTATTTTTTTTTTCTTTTTGTCTTCGTAACTTTGGAGACAATATTGGTGATGGGAGAATCGATCAAAGTTTAAAAATATCAAATTCTGGAATTTTTAAAAAAGTTTCTAGTTTATTTAAATCTTTATTAATAATATTACAATAAAAAATCATCATAATTCACCCCCACCCCTTAAAAAGAAACCTTAGATAACTTTTTGTTGTACATTTTTCAGTGAAATTTTCTTATTTCTTCCATTTAACATACTAAATGAAAATAAACCTAATCGTTTTCTTGGGATGTGATTTTTGGGGTTGGAGAGCAGAAAAAGTAATAAAATAAAGTTTTTTTTAATTTTTTAAACTTTTTTCTTGAATCATTATTTTTTCACTATATAGAAATAATTAACCGGTGTCAGGAAAATATTAAAACAGCCTGACACCGGCCAAAAGCCGCAACTTAAAATACATTCTTAAGAACAACAATCAAAATATACCAAGTTTAACTAGGAAACCTCATGACTGAAGCGGTTTCCTGTTTCCTTCTTCGTTAAAGCTGAACGAACAGCTTCTGCTATATACCTGCGTTAAACTAAAATTCAGGTGATTATCGGCTCTACAAATGACATCTCACCGTTGCCCCAAAACCCAAATCGTTATACTATTTGTTTATAGCTATGCTGTTTCAGCATCGACAGAATTTTAGTCGGGAAGTTAAACACAGATGAGTTCAACGGTATTACTAAAACAGTCATTAATACGTGAACGTAGAAAGGAAATCGACCAAATTTTTTTCTACAAACAATCTTCATTTTAAAAAGATTGTAAGGACAGAATAATAATCAAAAAACAACCGGCTTACACTTTTCGTAAAACAAAAGAATACAGACACTGAAAAAATAAAAATAAATAAACGTAATTTTAGCGTTAACGAGATCGCGTTAAGCAAATTAATCTCTACGATTGGAAATATTAAAAATAAAATTAATTTTGTCAAGACGGTGGGAAATTATTCTTTAAAGAAAATAAAACCGGTTACAGATTCCTACGGCAAATGAAAATTTATATTGAAATTAGAATAAAAACCAATTTGGCTCTTTATAAGAAAAGAGAAATACGCCTTTGCTAGGCGACTAAAAATAAAATAAATTTAAGTAAGAAAACAATTATCGGGAACTTATTGTAACAGCAACGCAGAAAACTATCGTTAAATAAAAGTACGGAAACACCGTTTAAAAAACTTTAAAATTAAAATTTTTTTCTTTTAATTTTTCTTTCTCGCAAAAGTTTCTAGAACGCTAAACTTTACTCTTTAACGGTTGACGGCATTGAATCTTCATGTCATCGAGTCTTGAGTTAAAATCTTTTTTATAATAAGCATAGCCATGATGGGCTTTACTGGAGGTTGTCTTTTAGACCCTCTAGCTTGATAACACAACAGTCATCAGTTCGGTTTCTGTCAGGATGCCATCGTTTGAAATGCCTCGGCAGATATTTTCAGCAGCTATCAGATTTGCAGAATAATTAACTGATTCGCAGAAGCACAATCGCTGCACCTTCCTTTAACACTGAAGGTTTTACACGTAAAGGTTTTTGTCTACAGTTTGCCAGAGTTGAAAAAATTATAGCTGGGCGGTCAGCTTGGTGTTTTAACATAGTCATTAAAAAGCTGTTTTGGTTTGATAGCAGATGATAAAAATCCCTTCAGTGATCGGTCACCAACATATTGAACCGAAAAACTATTCCGGAGGATGAAGAGCATCCTGGCAATCATACTTTACAGTGGTCTCTGTTAACTATATTTTTGTCTTTCATGTACACCACACACACACACACACACACACACACACACTTTTTTCTCTTCAAAAATCAAAATTACCATTTATAATACTTTTAAAAAGGTAAGTTCATTATAAATATTTCATGGTTGTAACATTAAAGAGTAAACAGTTTTTTGATATCTTTTCAGTATTACTGAATGTTATAACATATATTAGAGACTAATAATTTAGATACATTATTTATGTAAAATGATTTAGCTTGTTATTTCACTGCTTATTATTTTATCAAAAATAATTTTTCGAAGCACTGCTTCTTAATGCAGGCTTTAGGGAGTCAACTGAGAAAAAAAAACGAGTTTATGTTAAATATTACTAAAAATATATTAAATTGCTATAAAAAAATCTCTACAATATCTTTTTTTTTTATATAAAGCCCTGTAGTTTTGTTATTGCTGACTTTGCAGGTATTACTCTTTCAGAATATTGTAACAATAAAAATGAGTTGTTAGTTTTGAAGAACCAGTTGATGCAGAAGTAAGTAGTATTTTCAGTCAGAAATACTGTTAAGATGAAGAATCAATTCATATGAAGTAATTCGGCCAAAATATTCTTGGTTGCTTCATCATTTTTTATTTTATTTCTTTTATAAGTTATTCCCTAATATATTGGCCACTGCTTGTGAGCAGTGGCCATGCTTGTTTAGCCATACATACTTGTTTTTGGCTGTGCAGACATTAGCATAAACTTTAATGTGTTTTTAGACTGGATTATGCCAAAACATTGCAACATATAAACATTTCTTTTTCATAAATTTCTCCTCTTTAATTTGGGTCCTTTATATTAAAACCCCTTAAGTAAAAATGACCACCAAAATTTGATATCAAATAATAATAAATCCTGTTTTACAGTTTAAATTCGCAATGAAGGTTGTGAAATATCGAATTGATTTTTTTTATTATGTTAGCTGTCATACTCACCATAGCTAGAGTAAAAACATTGATAAGTGTTCCCTTCATTTTTTTATTTTTTTAAATTCAAACTTTTAAATCTATTGAAAGTTTGAGGATTTTTATCTCTGGTGGGGGGCTTGGGACAAAAATCTAATTTTACCACGTAATATGATGCATCTACGCAATAGCAAACTACAGTAAAAATTTCAATATTTGATTCTGAACAGAGTTAATGAATTTTCAAAATATGCATAAATCATGTGCATTTACACCATTTTTTACAGAGTTATTTTATTTTACAGAGTTAAATCATAGAACACTTTATTTTGTCTACAATATATCTAATTTAACTAATAAAAATGAAAAGTTAATTAACCAAATAAAAACTAAATTTAAATACAGTTATACTTAAATTTAAGTACAGTTTGAAAAAATTAAAACTATTTTTAAAAGTTTGAAAGGAATTAAGAATAAGTATAGCGAAACTACCAGTAAAATACTGGAAAATGTGGACAAGATTTTGGAAATCACCTGTGAATTATCTATTAATTTTGTAATTTGGTTTGGGGTTTACCAAGAAAAAATCTTTAACCAATAACTTGAGCGTGCATCATTCACATGACTGTGAAGTTAGCTCTCAGATACTGCCACCCAAAAGCAGCAATGTGTCAAGAGAAAATGTGCCTGTTCGTTTAATATCATTTGTTCTTTAGACAATTTTTCTTCCAGTTTTAGATTTTTTTTAGTCAGTCAGGCTAAAGTTAAAAGTTTTACTAAAACCTAAATTAAATTATAAACTGTGTAAAATAAAATACTGTAATTAAAACCTAGCGGTTTTATTTTTAGTTACTTTATCTTAGTATTACTGGTTATTTGGAGCTTCCAAGTTACCAGTTTGTGCGACTACAAAATACCCATTTTATGGACTGAGCGTTTTAATTGTTTTAAATAACATGTGAAGTATTATTTGATTTTAAAGAATTTCCAAGCTATTCCACAGTTAATGTTATCGTAAATGTGGTCACTGTAAATTTAAATGAAATTAGGTCAAATGAATATTACATATTTCTTTAAATCATTTTGAGAGCCTTGCAAGAAATTTTAGCTTGATATCTGGTAACAAATTATGAGCACATCAAATTGAGAATTTTTAGTTTTTCGAAAGTCTTAAAATAAGAGTATTAAAGTGTTGATATATTTTTTAATATGACAATTAGTCATTATTGTTAGTAAAAGTAGTGATTGTTGGGTTTACGAACTACAATAAATTTAAATAATGTTTCAACACTTATAATTTGATTTTGGTGAAAACTTTCAATGCCAATAATGAGAACGGATTTTGATTGTTTGTGATGTTCTGATATGTGAACGCATTCTTAATAATGTAAGTAAATGGATAAATCTCAGAGAGATGCCAGCTCTCTGAGAATGTTATTACATTCCCTTACTTACGCAGATTTTGTCCCTTCTTTTGATATTGACCTCAATACCTGTCACACTGTTCAACATATTTTCCTCTTCTTGTCTCTTTAATATATGTTGCTGTTTCATCTTGTCCAAAATACTTCCAGTTTTAATTTCAGTTTAGTTCAACAAAATATTACAGTAATACCTCCAAAGACCGCATTTACATTACATGTAAATCTCCATTACATTTGCCATCCTTTCCTTACACTTGCACTCTGGTGTACAGTTTATATTCTGCTTTTGAATTCTTTACGATTTTTGTTCTTCAAAGAGAACAAACTGATACGCTTCACTAGTGTCATCTGGTGTTGATTCAACATATGATATCCTCTGTAAATTTCTTGTCATCCTCTCTCCAATAAAAAATAAAAAATGCTAGTTTTGAACACCATTCTTCAACATCTCATCATAAAAATCATTTTTTTTCTGCTTTTCATGAACCGTGATTGATTTAATGTTTAGCCCCTTTATGGATAGTCCATCATCGATTCCACCATTTTTTCAATCGTTTAAACTTGCAGTCTTCACCATTCTGAACTAACTTATTTTTATTTGCTGGAGGGGGTAGATAGGCATTTTGAATGTCATATGTCAGTTTTATATATTATATTTTAGCTATTACGGTAGATAATAATTTTAGTAGCTTACGTCCTTTTTTTTTTTATAAAATTAATGTAATTACTACTAATAATTACATTAATCGGTTGCTATTTTAGACACTTATTATTGAATGGGCAGAAAAATTTAAAAAGGATGAAAAAAAGCATTTCTTGAGATTATTTCTTTATGTTACTGCTGGTGCAAAACTATGGGAGTTTATTAAGGATGACAAGAAATTTGCTTCACTTTTATTTGCTCTTGTAGTAAGTACTTGAGGGTTACATACCCTCAAAGGTATTATCTTACTAATTTTAATTTTTAGTTATTTAAAAACATAGAACTTAATTTTTATTTAACTGTGGATAGACCTATAAAAATAAAAACAAGTTTGTGAGAAATGCAAAAATGAGTAAACTTGCAGAGAATTATTTTTCATGTAATTATCAGAATGGATTCAGGATATTTGTTGTTACAATAATTCTGTATTAAGCAATGACAGGGACAATGTATGTAATGAACTATTTCTTTAGATTGTCATGTAGATATTTTTTTTTAACCTCCAGGACCGCCGTTAGGTATTACTTCAGAGATGAGATGAATGACAATTTTTGTAGCTAGGTATTATTAATACAGAGATGAGATGAATGACAATTTTTGTAGCGTTTGAAAATGTCATTCCCTACCAGGATTCGAGCCCGGACCTCTGAATGAAGGGCCGAGGCGCTACTACTTGTGCCACAGAAGCTGGTACTTCTTAATTTATCTGAACATAACTGACAAGACCATCAGAGGAAGTTCTTTAAAATAGAATTTAGGTCTGATTGATGAGTACGATGTGAACATACATATTCATATTTTTTTTTTACCTCTTAGTATCAAAATTATAACAGCTCTTCTTTCTTTGGCTAAACTATAGTTACATATTCATATCGATTTATTAGATTTACAAATAGTAAAATATTTGTACCTACTTTGAACCTAGTTGTACCAAATGAAAAGTTTATCTTTTTTAACTAATAAAAGTCTGAAATCAACAAAAAAAACTTTTTCTGACTTAAAAAAATTTCAGACTTAAAAAAAAAAATTAAATTAAATTAAATTTCAGTTAAAAAAGATAAACTTTTCATTTGGTACAAGTAGGTACAAATATTTTACTATTTGTAAATCTAATAAATCGATATGAATATGTTGCTATAGTTTAGCCAAAGAAAGAAGAGCTGTTATAATTTTGATACTAAGTGGTAAAAAAAAATAATGTCCATGATATGAAACCTATCACATTTTATACTGTTTTAATGAGACTAATTTAAACAGCAAGGAATGAATTATGTAAAACTTGTTGAAATAATTCATAGAAAAACATTGGAATACTTGATTCTCGTCCCTTTTAAATCTTTACATTTCCTATATGAAATTTCAGATCTTTATAACTTTTACATCTTGAAATTAATGTTTTATAAATGTAATATTATGTTGTTTCAGCGATTACCTTGAAGATAAATTGGACTTATAAAAACATAAAGTAATAGCTGTGTATTTATTGTCTCAAAACCTTTCTCTTTTACTTTTTTGAAATTTTACTTTTCTTGGTATATGCAATTTCTGAGCTGTATTACTTCCGCCAAAGTATTCTACAAAATACCTAGATAATTTACATTAAAATCTGGAATTCTATTTGTTTATATCATAACAATTATTTAAGGAAATTTGCGTTTTGTGATTGAATTAATTACAATATCATCAAAAGGCTTTTATACCTGTTCTGCCTGTTAGATTCTTGACCTTCTGAATTTGCATCTTCCACTAGGTTTGAGTAATCAAAGATGCTTAAAGGTCAATCTACACGTGGAACATGTAATTATAAAACTGGTTTATTTATCCATCCTTAAAAATGTTAGAACAGCAAATTTTTTTTTTTTTTTGTATTTCCATTTTATGAAATTCAACTGCCTACAGCAGATTAAGCAGTTATTCTGATGAGTGTAGTTTATTACATTTCTATTTTCTTTTGTAAATTAATGTTGATGTTACAAATTCTCAAGAGTCATCCAAAATAAAATATCGAATGTTTATACATTAGTTATTGTTGTATTACAGCGATGTTTGTGATCTATTATATTATTCTTTCAGAAAATAAACATTTTGTATAAAGCAAAAATTATTGGATCAAAAGTATTTTCTTTGCTGTTTTGAACCAAACTTAAAGCACATGACTAAGTGCAACAATAAATCTATTTGTTTATAATTAAATTTCTATAATGAAGGTAATATTGCAATTAATAATATTGTTGAACGATGCACTTCGAGAAAATAATTACCTTTAAGTACTACAAAGACCTCACTCATTTTGAGAAAATCATTGCTATTCATTAAATATTATCATTGTATCAGTTATTTTTAATACACATAGTTTTTAGAATTATTAGCTAACTCGTATAGAAAAATTGTAGAAAATAATACTACGGCTATTCAAAAATTTGCTGTTCCAACATTTTTTAAAAATAGGATGGATAAATATAAACCGGTTGCCATAATTACATGTTGCATGCGTAGATTGGCCTTTAAGCATCCTTGATTACTCAAACCTCGTGGAAGATGCAAATTCAGAAGGTCAAGAGACTGACAGGCAGAACAGGTATAAAAGCCTTTTGATGATATTGTCACGTATAATTGAAGAAAAAAATAAAAATATGTTAAACTATGTTCGTATTTTCTATAGACTAATCCTAAGACTTTGTAGAAAAAAAAAGTTTATTGGTCTATTATGTTTTTTATTATCCAATGTAGATATAATTTATTAATGTAAAATGCTGCACTGCTTCAAATTGAATATATTTCTGAAAATTCTAAAATTACTTGTGCAATTTTTTTTATCACCGATCATTTAATACAATTTGTTACTTTTCATATGTTCTGGATATTGTTATTAAAATGTAACTTCTTAACTAAATACTTAATTTTTAGTTTATCTGTTCTTTAATGTTATCGCTTAAAATTCCTTGTACTTTTGGGTCAAACAGAAATAAATGGCACCTGACATTAACGAGCTAAGAATTTCCTTTTTGTTTTGAAATATTTTCTAATTGATTCTACATTATCTACATTATTTTAATTAATTTTAGTAGTTTTATAATAAATCTTTATTTCATTAGTTACAACATAATAAAGAAATTTATCATCTCCTGCTTATATAAGTTGACAAATGTTGAGGCTATTTTCATTTACCTTACTTATCTTGTCTTCTTCAGACAATAGTAGAAAAACCTATCTGGCACAAACTTTTTATTACCCAAATTATTTGTTGAAAATTTCATAAATTCTTTGAAAACTGCTGAAATTAACTACATTATTCATATATAGAGAATCATTCATATATAGAGAATCATTTTATTCCTATGAATTTCATTGACATATTTTTTTCTCTCCGATGACAAGAAAGGGTTACTGGACATTTTTCTTTTCTGAACATCTGATTTCCCTTCATCAAAGGATGAAGGAAAAATTCTTGAATATGATCATTTGTAACCTCACCACCGTATAGTTTCATTATCTGCTTTTAAATTATTACTGGCTGAAAAGTTACCTGAATTTAATAACTGTATAGCACTTTTAATTTCAGAATTGCATATTGCAATTATAAAACTTAGCGTGGATGAGACTACAGAGAATTAACTTACTGCATTATCGATGATGGAAGATCGACTTTGTGAGTGCTACTTGCATGTATTCCTTGTTAATCATATGACCTCATTTCACACAGGGAAATTTTTTGCTAGCAGTAATTCGATATGTATTGTATTTATTTTTTTCATTTTCCTGTCATTGTATAATAATTTTTCTTTTACAGGCTATAAATTAAAATAAAATTTAAATTATATTTTATGTAACTTTTTTTTGCTGATATTTTCAGGCAAAACTGAAAATGGAAAGAGAATACTTAACATTGAAATGTAAAGTTTTTTAAAAATTTACTTGAAATCAGGCTACTTAGTTGATAAATTTTGGTTACCACTGATATGTTTAATAAATTATTAAAAAAGTGAAAATCCACCTTACCAGCAAATTAAATGCCTAGATTTTTCAGTCCTTAGACCATCATCAGGAGAATAAAATATTATAAAAGTCAAAAAATTAAAATTATTAAGCAGTCATGACTGTCTGGTAGTTATAAGTATTTATTACATATGTTATTTAATCTAATACAAAATTAGTAGTAAATAGTAAATCTTTTTTTTTTCCAAAAAAAAAAAATGAAAATCATTTATAAAAACTTATGGAACATTTAGCTTTCATTTAATGTGGTTTATTTTCAGAAGGTTTTGTCAGCAGAGAGGAACCAGCCCCTGAAGCCATGAAGAGAACCAGTGAAATTACAGAGAAATGACCCACCCAAGCCACACCAGGACGAAGAGGATCCAATTTATCAGAGCTACTCCACGCACTACACAGGAACAGACATTTGAGTCACTTCAATGAATGAATGAGTGTTTGTTGGTGCGTGTAAGTGTGAGTGAGAGAGGAGGTGTGTGTATGTGTTACTGGATGTGTTTTTGTGTGCATGGGCATGTGCATGTGAGGAACACAACCTTCCCAAACGACTCCAGGGCACCTGTCCTGTAGGTCGGTCAAGTTTGCAATTTCCTCAGTTCCTGAGGCGTCTTGTGTGTGCTTTTACCGTATGCTTTGTCCGTTTCTGAAGTCTCTCTGTATGTGCCGTGTGTGTTGGTCACATTCAGCATAACATGGACGATGTAAATTAAGAGCGAATTATTGCATTTACCTACTAAGAAAGAAAGCGATTAAGAAGAAATGCGAGGAATATCGTTCAAGACCGTTATATGAAGTCACCTTATTTATGTTAATACATGACCGATGAACCTCGAATCAAAACTATTTTTGAAAATCCAGTTTCAAATATAAACAGACACAGAATTAATTAATGGATTAAAAATAGTTTTTTTTCTGTAACATAGATGTTTCTTTTATTAAATATTTGTAACTAACCTCCAGGATTTTTGTTCTTTATTTTTTCAAAACATCTGATCTTTAATTATACTTAAAATTGCAATTAACCGCTATAATTTGTGCCTTGTGAATTGAGTTTAGAGTTTTCAAGGTTTCTCTTAATGAATGCGTTTATTAGGGAACGTGTATTGTAACCTTTGCTGGTGAAAACATAATACAAATAAGATTTGTAAAATAACATTATATTTTAAATGAATTTTGAAATTCATATTTTAACATTCTTTGTTAAATAATCATTAATAATTAATAGTTTATGAAATATTTTTTTAGTTTAAGTGAATTCAACAAATGTATAACGTGGAATATTATTCCTTATTTTCTTTTTGACTCCTTCCAGTTCCCCTTTTAGCCATTTTCGGTAAGCAAAATTCGTGTTGGGATCCCACATCTGATGGCAGGTGCTTTACACAACTGTAGGCAGCTTTACTGAAGCACATAACTGAAGCGATTAAACTTTTCACTGCTGAAAAGTTTAAGAAACTTTCCATTTTCAGAAAACATCGGTTGCATTTTGACAAATTTGTTTTACCCGAAACAAAAAATCGAAGATTTTTCTCAGGTATTTGTCATATCCAGAATTTCAGTTTAACCGTTACAAAAACATTCATTTAGGTCACAGCAACCGAAAACCATTTTAATTTCTCTTATCTGCTAGGTATATTGGTTATTCTACAGAACGGTTAAACTATTTTACGGTGATTTTTTATTGTAGATCTTGGAATATAACAAACATGATCTCTGCATCTAATTAAGTCCAGCAGCCATAGTAATAAAGGAAAATATTCAATAACCTGTGTTTGTTGATTGTGTTGTGTTTGTTGACTGACTGATCGTTTGAATATTGTCATATATTTTTTTCTTAAATAGGTTAAGTTAAAAGGTTAGATTGAAATAGAAATTAATTCCTTTTAATCGCTATGAATTTATACCAGTTCTGTTGGAGGTCTATATTATAATGCGTATGCCAAGATACAGTGTAATACTTACTATTAACTTAGGTTCTACAGTTCCCTATGTTCACGCTCAAGATGTTCATTTACATTTACTTGTGATACGCTTATAGTTTAAGTACGCTCAGGAATGCATGTATAAACAGAATGTAGGAGATATGCTTTATCTGGATGAGTACTTAAGCACCGCATAGAGCTTTTTATTTAATTAAAGTATTGTAAAACAAAGTCCCCGGAAATAATTAATAGCCTTTCCATTAAATTACACAAAAATTAAGGTCAGCAATAAATCTTCTGGTTTTCATATTAAGGTCGCAATAAATTCTGGTTTTCACACCAAGATATGTCCAAAATGAAATTAAACTTTTTCAAAATTAATTTTATTACTCGTTTAATCAGACTTATCCTCCCTTAAAGTAGATAACTACTCTTACTATTTTTTTCTAAGTTGCAATGCATTCTGGTAATCGTTTGATGAACAACATGCAGAGCCCGCAACAAAATGTTCTTTAATCTCTTCTATCTAGAATTAATTACTTTCAGGATGGCATTTATTTTTGGAGATAGAAAGTCCTAAATTAAATGAACAAAGGGACTGAGGGGCAACAATTATGTTGTTCATTACCAAACGTTCCTGAATAAGGGTCATTAAAAGCAAGAGAGGATTGTCATAATGCAGCCCCTCATACATCTTTCCTTCGATAACTGCAACGCTTCCAAGTAAAACTGTTTTTCTAAAGCTGTTACAAACTCAAGTGATGTACTCGCAATCATTGAAACAATTTCACTCGACGGTTGATTACATTTGAATGAATTTTTTAAGAGCGAGGCATATCGCTCTTATCATGTACGGTTCATACTATCTTCTCCATAAGTCTGTCGCAACATAAATAATTTTGCCTACTTGAAGTTGCTCTTCAAAAATATTCATATAAGAAAAAATCTAACCTCATTCGCATGTTTGTGGAATGGAAATGAAACAGAATTACATGAAAAACAAAATATTATTTCTAAAGAATCCTACTGGATTTATTTTATGTTTGTAACAACACACCCACCACCATTAGTAGAATGAGTATCGATACACAGTGACATAATAACAAACGTTTGTTTTCTTTTCAGATGATTATCCGATGGACATCAACTTAAAACCCGCAAAATATTTTGGAAAATACAGATTTAAAGATAAAGGGATAATGGAATGAATGAGAAAGGGATTTGACAACAGACAATACTAAAAACAATTATCTAAAAATGCTCTTCAGTCTGTAGTTCAAGGATGCCCACTCTATTCACAATTTGTCGGCATAATGAATTATGTTTATTAAGGATGATGGCAAAGAACAGTTGGAATTATTTATAATTCCTACTAATATTACAGAACCACCCTAAAACAATAGATCCCTATGGAAAACCTCCCCTCACCTGTTCCCAGAAACGTGTAATTTTAAAAGTATCGGATTGAAATATGAATTTTTTTTATAGATGAAAGAAGCAATAAACGATTGAACGTTGCTACCACCATGAGTCACCGTTTTTCAAAAACTAATTGTAATTTGTATACTTAACATGTAAAATTACAATTGTCTGTTCTTTTGTGTATGTTTAAATGCAGAAATTCAAATTTTATAATCGCATTCATTGTACAACTCTGGGCGTGGAAAAATCTTACTGTACATTAATTTTAGTATCGTTGCATAAAATAATGTTATTAATGTGTTGCCCTATCCTCCTGAATCGTTCTGTATATTATATCCTTTGGTACAATGATTTGAAGTCGTAAAAATTGTAATGAAATGTTTTTCTTTTTAACTCAAAACAAAAAATTTTTATAGCAAATATTTCATCGCAGGTTCATTATAGCAAAGTAATTTAATACTAATTTTTAACTACGAATAAAAATCGTGTTATAAATTACAATCGACAAAATAATACATATTCATCATTACACGTTATTCTTATGAACCTAAAAAGAAAAACTTACGATATTTTGTCATTTTCTTAAATTACATTATTACAATTTACAACTTGAAATCATCGCACTAAAGTATACTTTAAAAACATGAAAAGAAAGCGGCAGCAATTCTTTGATGTTTTACTGAAACATTTATCGGTAATAAAATTTCAGAAGATAATAGTTTGTAATTAAAAATATATCTTTTCTGTAAGTACTTTATTCATGAGCATTTTTCTAGCATCACGCCTCTGAGAGAAGCACATCAGCACAGATCTAACAGACTGATACTTCTGTATAATTTAGCAAAGTTAAAATATCGGTAAAGAGAAACGTGAACTTTAATAAAGGCTCCTTGAATCGTACATTTAAATTCTTTTAGACAAATAACACTTTAAAATCTAAAAATATCTATCTACCAGAAGGAACTGTCGACCGCTTCTTTACATCGCTTGATTGAGGTCATCTTTTTAATGTTAACCGATTGTAATTTTGATAAAGCGACTGAACTAACAAATAAAGAAAGGAATAGATTTGGCAGAAGCATTTGATTTATTGTTTGTTATTATATTCCAAAGTCATTTGAAAGGGAAACTTGTATGCGGGCATTTCATCTTACAAGTCTCCAGCACACTACCAAAATGTAAGGAGAGTGATTTTAATTAAAAAAAAGTATTTTTAAACAATTTTTTTATTTCTGCTTTTTTTTTGTAAATTCTTTGGTCTCTCTTCCTTCTCGATCATTTCTATTTCTCAAACCGGTACTTTACCGATGAACTCTTAATTAATCTTGATATTCTAGTATTTTTATGTTCCGCTGGAAGTTAAGTTATTCAATATGATTTTTCAGAGAAGCGTTTCTGATCAAAATAGACAACAAAACTGTTAACTCAACATAATATTTCGGTTTATAAGAAACAGCCTTATTAATCTTTCGTGACCGTTTTAAATTAATTATTAAACCGGTTAAGAAATCTCTTCACCAATTTAAAGCGCATCGTTATTATAATGAATTTTTAAATTAGCGCTTAAAGAATTTGGAAAAAACGCTTATTCTTTATACGCGGTACATAAGGATGTACTCAATTAATTTGGCATTGTCTTCCAAACTGTAATATTTTTTTTGAGGTACAGTGAAGGTTTGTTATCTGTGCTCAGAAGCAACGATTCCACAATATATAAACTAATACAGGGTCCGGCATATAAACCTGACGATTTTTGAGGGATAATAATTAAACTGTTTTGTACTATTAAAACGTTTAATATATCAAATTAAAGATCAATTTTTGCAATTTATAGTGAATTACTTAAATAGATTCTTTTTTATTTGAATATTACGTCGTCCAAAGTTTTCCATTACTCCTCACACACTCGCTTAACCTCATTCTAAAATTTGGCAATTTCTCGTCGAATAGCCTCCTTGAGTTCAGCGATTGACTGCGGTCGACTACTGAAGACTTTACGTTTGAGTTACCCCCGCAGAAAAAAAATAATAAACAGCCGGATCAGGTGAACGCGCCGCGCCGGCCGATGAATGTCGTCAAACCGGGAAATCAAACGTCCAGGAAAGGTTTCTCGCAGAACATCCGTTGCGATTTTCGCCGTACGGGCGGTGGCAGCGTACTGTTGAAACCAAATTTCACGTCCTTGAAAGTCTTCGGTTTCGGTCGCAGAAATTCCTTCGACATGTTTACGTATCGATGAGATGTTACTGTTACTCTGCGATTTAACGCCTCAAAAAAATAGGGGCCGATTATGCCGAACTTTGAAACCGCACACCACAGTGTAACATATAGACTGTGAAGTGGTTTCTCAAGAATTTTCCGTCGATTATGCGAAGCCCGATAACGGTAATTTTGTTTATTCAGAAATTCTGACCGATGAAAATGCGCCTCGTCACTTATAAGAATAACGGCATCCTGGTGGACATTTTCGAGGATGACCTCGCAAGCCGCTTTGCGAGACGCTCGATCATTTGCGTTAAGTTACTGCACTAACGTATTTGATCAGAAACGGCTAGCGCAGCAGAACGTCGTGGAGACCGCGTAACAACTAACCATGCAGCGTTAATGTTTTCAGGCGTTCTCACAGTCCGTTTTCGTCCTGTCGGTTTCATTTTTAAATTCTTCACCCGCAACAATATCGTATTCCTACTAGGAACAGACGCGTGTCGATTTAAATTGAAATGTGAAATAAACGCTATTACAACAGTCATCATTTTTAAAATAGCTTGTATGGCTATTTAGCTTTAAAATAGCAGTCAAAATTTTTAAAACGCTTGTTGTTCACCCGACCACGACATACTGGCTACTGAAATAGCACGAATAGACCTGTCGATGTACAACACTCATTGACAGTGGTGCCGATATAACAATTACTACAAAATCTCAGATTTATATGCCGGACTCTGTTTATTTAATTTTTTTTAGTTATGTTGAAAGATTTTTATCAAAATGAAATAAATTAACAGTATTGAGAACAATTTTTTCCATTCTTATAACAGATAGCAGCATTATAATTACACAACGTTGTTTTTTAATAGTGTAATGTTTGTTGAAGCATATATGCATACTCAGAATTCATGTTTATTTTAAACATTACATCTGTTTATAATATTTATAATATTAATAAACTTCAAATTGTCGTATCGTTTTTTAAGTTTATCAATTCTCGGTTAAATTTTCATAAATTAATTTCTGAAAAGAATAAAAAAAAGTGTTTAGTAAAAAACTCAGGTTACATCGATTAATATTTTTTTTAAAATAGTTATTA
Source organism: Lycorma delicatula (assembly GCF_047948215.1). NCBI lineage: Eukaryota > Metazoa > Arthropoda > Insecta > Hemiptera > Fulgoridae > Lycorma > Lycorma delicatula. The sequence goes on along the minus strand of NC_134466.1, from coordinate 73,996,268 downwards.
ATTTGAAATAAAACAGACTTTAAATTAACAGCTTAAACAAGCTAATTATTGGCTAATTCCATAGAAGAGTTTGATACTTGATACACCTTAAAAATATTAGGGAATTATACAGGGTGATTCAGGAGGATAGGGCAATACTTTGATAACTCATTATACAGGCTAAAAATAAGAAAAAAGTACATATAAACATAGGTCCGAAAACGTTTCGTTACAGTTATACAGGATGAAAGATTTCGCCCGAGTTTCAGTTTCTCCGGGTAAATTAAGGCTTTCTGAAATTCTTGGAAGTCAATTAAGGGTAAAATTCAATTGTTTCTTATTGTTTTTGAGCTGGGAAATCGAAAAAATAGGTCCCAGAACTGTATCTCTCTTAGTTTTTAAGATATCCCGTGTAAAACGCCAAAAATAGGGTCAAAAAACACATTTTTTTACGTTTGACGTACAATAACGTTAAATTGGCGATAAATTGTACATTATTAAAAATAAATTGTAGAGAATTTAATTATAAGAAGATTGATGTAAATAATGACAACAGAAAACAAATGAAATTTTAAACATGTGGACTCTTATTAACAACGAAAACATAGAAGAAAATGTTACAAAAAAAGAAAACAGATGTGTCTAGTAGGTACAATAATTTTAGACCTAAGGAAAACAAGTCTGCAACACTAATTTTTTTCATCACAATTTGTTTAAATACTACTACTCATTGTTGTCAGTTAATTGCGGTAATGTGTTAAATAACCTTTCGCCGATCAATCGTGTTTGCAGCATTACGTAGAATTCTTATCGTAAAAATTTCAGAAAACTGTTACGCCAGCCGGCTGCAGTTTTGTCAATGGGTTAATAGGAATCTACATTTAATTCCGTTTATACTATTTTCCGTTTAAATTGTTAGGGAAGTAGGATGTAGAGGGTATACTGAAATGAAACGAGTAGCACTAGATAGGGAATCTTGGAGAGCTGCATCAAACCTGTCAAATGACTAAAGACTATTTTCGGATGAAGCTACTTTTACTCACACGGAATGCGCATCGGTGGTCTGATGAAACCCCACATGCTACAGTGAAAAAAATTTCCAGCAAAGATTTTCATTGAATGTTTGATGCGGTATCATAGACGACCAATTAATCGGTCCTTTTCATACTACAACATCGTGTCACAGGGAGAAATTATGTTGAATTTTTACGTAATGAATTTATTATATTGCTGGAAAATACCCCATTAGCAAAACGAATTGAAATGTAATACTAACTTGATGGAGCTCCTACACATTTCACATTTCTTTTTTTGTAAAATTTTCTTCTACGTTTTCGTCGCTTTTGTTGTTAACAAAAGTCGACTGTTTAAAATTTAAAAAATTTTTTTTTGTTCACATTTACATCAATCTTCTTATAATTAAATTCTCTACAATTTATGTTTAAAAAATGTATGATTTATTGCCAATTTAACAACGTAAAAAATGTGTTTTTTGACCCTATTTTTGATGTTTTACACGGGATATCTTAGAAGCTAAGAGATATACAGTTCTGAGACCTATTTTTTTCAATTTCCCAGCTCAGAAACCATAAGAAACAATCGAATTTACCCCTTAATTGACCTTCCCAGAATTTGAGAAAGCCTTTTCTCAAATTACCCGGAAGTAACTGAAACTCGGGCGAAATCTTTCACCCAGTATAACTCGCTAACGAACCGTTTTCGGATCTATGTTTATATGAACTTTTTTCTTATTTTTTGCCTCTAGAATCAGTTGTCAAAGTATTGCCCCATACTCCTGAATCACTCTGTGTATGTTATTTTTATATTGCTTCTCGTATGTTATTTTTGTAAAATACATATCATTCAAGTGTACTTTGGAGTTAACAAATTAGAAATAATAAAATTTAATTAGCTTACCTTAAAAAATAATATTTAATAGTCTACATTTGTACTCAACAACAAAATGTATAATAATTCGCATAAATATATTTAAACTTACCTGGGGTATTCCATTTTAATCTAACAAATGATTAATGCATCCTTACTTTTGATTTTGATGATATTTGGTATATAACTATCCACCTGGTAGTGGCCAAAAAATATTTTTTTTATATTTTCAAAAAAAATTTTTAGGTAGATTTGTCCAAAAATATAATAAAATAAACTATTTTGTAATTTGGCGGTTTTATCCATTTACAACCCCTTAAAACTGGATAATTCATTCGATTTGAAAAATAGATATTTTACATAATTTAATTTATTTTTAATTATTTATTTTTTTGTCTTCAGTCATTTGACTGGTTTGATGCAGCTCTCCAAGATTCCCTATCTAGTGCTAGTCTTTCATTTCAGTGTACCCTCTACATCCTACATCCCTAACAATTTGTTTTACATTTTCCAAACATTGCCTGCCTACACAATTTTTCCCTTCTACCTGTCCTTCCAATATTAAAGCGACTATTCCAGCATGCCTTAGTATGTGGCCTATAAGTCTGTCTCTTCTTTTAACTATATTTTTCCAAACGCTTCTTTCTTCATCTATTTGCCGCAATACCTCTTCATTTGTCGCTTTATCCACCCGTCTGATTTTGACATTCTCCTATAGCACCGCATTCCAAAAGCTTCTAATCTTTTCTTCTCAGATACTCCGATCGTCCAAGTTTCATTTCCATATAAAGCGACGCTCCAAACATATACTTTCAAAAATCTTTTCCTGATCTTTAAATTAATTTTTGATGTAAACAAATCATATTTCTTACTGAAGGCTCGTTTCGCTTGTGCTATTCGGCATTTTATATCGCTCCTGCTTCGTCCATCTTTAGTAATTCTACTTCCCAAATAACAAAATTCTTCTACCTCCGTAATCTTTTCTCCTCCTATTTTCACATTCAGCGGTCCATCTTTGTTATTTCTACTACATTTCATTACTTTTGTTTTGTTCTTGTTTATTTTCACGCGATAGTTCTTGCGTAGGACTTCATCTATGCCGTTCATTGTTTCTTCTAAATCCTTTTTACTCTCGGCTAGAATTATTATATCATCGGCAAATCGTAGCGTCTTTATCTTTTCACCTTGTATTGTTACTCCGAATCTAAATTGTTCTTTAACATCATTAACTGCTAGATCCATGATTTTAATCCATTTTAATTATTAAAGATCTTGAATAATTCCAGGTCAAACATCATATATAAAGTTTAATTTTGTCCCAAGTTTAAATATAGTATTTTACCTTTAGAGCAGAAATCGGGGCGAATAGTTTCACCAGACATAGATTTAAACCTACGGGTTGGTGTAGTTGTGAACTCATCATCGCAAATCAGCTGATTTTGAAGTCGAGAGTTCCAACGTTGAAATTCTGGTAAAGGCAGTAGTTACTTTTATACGAATTTGTATACTAGAACGTGGACACCGGTGTTCTTTGGCGGTCGGGTTTCAATTAACCCCACATCTCAGGAACGGTCGAACTGAGACTGTACAACCCTACACTTCATTTACACTCGTACATATCATCCTCTAAAGTAAATACCCTATGGTGGTTCCGGAGTCTAAATAGAAAAAGAAAAGAAGGAAGACATATATTTAAAATCAAGCATTGGGGGGGAAGGAAAACCTATGTTAGAATTCACTTTTAAGGGAATTTTAAATGTTGACGTGATTTCGGGTCATGTCTTAGACTTAACGAAAATTTTACTTATTTTTATGTATTTTAAAAATATAAAGGTTTTGTATTATAAAATTTTCCCCCAAAATTATTTCGAAATTCAAAAAGAAACAATTTAGTAGAAATTTTAAATTTCTTTTAAGATTAGGTAGGTAATACACATACCCGGAAAGTTAAAAAGAAATATTGAAATCTTACTGTAGGCAAGAAGATTAAAAATAAGAAAAGCATATTTATGTATAATTCGCAGTAGTTGTGAAAACATCTTAAAAATTAATTTTGTCCTTATAACAATAACATGGAATAGAACAGGGGTGTAATCTATATATATATATATATATATATATATAAAAATGAATGTTTGTATGTATGTCTCATATGCCTTCCTAAACCGTTCGTCCGATACCGATGAAACTTTGGGGAACGGTTGGACGCATGCCAGGGAAGGTTTCTAAATTAGTTTGGACCCGCTAGCTGGCGCTGGCGTCGAGATATTTCGAAAAATTGCATTTACGGTCTGATTTGCCTAGTATTCAGAATACATGTTACTTGCACGGAAAGAATTATCTCTGCAAAAAATGAACCCGCTAGATGCCGGTGGGGTTGAGATATTTAGAAAAATTATATTTACGGACCGATTTGGTTAATATTCAGAATATGAATATTAGATACGCGAAAAGAAATATTTTTGCAAAAACTATACCCGCTAGGTGGGGCCGGTATCGAAATATTTACGAAACAAACAAACAAATATACAGACTTTTTTATTATATATATAAAAGGCATGTTCGTATGTGTGTCCGCTAAATACCAAAAAACTAATGGACCGATTTACGCGCGGGCAAAAGGGGAAAAGGTGGAAAGAGAACAGGGGTAAACGGGAAAGGGGGAAACTGGGAGACGGCTGAGGGAGAAGGGTGAAAGGGAGAAGTTGGAAGGGAAAAGGGAAAGGAGAATAAGTGAAAGGTAAAATTTGTGAAGTTCAGTTTTTTTCTGTTTTTCAGTTTCTATCAAATTTTCAATTGTGTTCATTTAAACTCTCTCTCTCTCTCTCTCTCTCTATATATATATATATATATATATATATATAGCAATAGCAATAGCAAAGCATTGCCGCGGCTGCTAGTAATGTATAAAACTAACTTTTTCCCATTTAGTAGTTAATATCCAGAAAAAATTACAATGAAATTGTAAACCATACAATAAGAGTCTCGAAGATATCATTTCTTCCGCTCAAAACATAAAAAATTCTGTAATATAAATAAAACTGTTTTAAAAAAACGATACCGATATCAAAAAAGGTAAGACATGTTATTATCAAAATTTCTATTATCAAAATCTGTTTTTAATTTAGAATTTTCTTTAAAAAAAAAATACGTTAAATATATGTAATATACAATAATAGATAATAAAGAAAGTTCAAGCATTTCATACAATAAGCAAAAAATAGAAAAATTTGTTACAAAACTCTTACCGGCCCCAGATTTCATTTATGAAAAATCGCCTTGCGGCATGGCGGAGATAGATTTCGCCGGTGCTAAGTAGGGCATAAATAAGATTTTCATCTTAAAATTATTAAAAACTTCAAATTTACTCGATACGACATGGTTGCATGTGAAAAAGGTTTCACATATTTAATATATGACAGGGGCCCATCTTGTTACAATTTCAGCAACATTTTGGTCATCCCTTGCCGTAAGGGATGTTTTAGGTAATGTTTAGAGGACTAACGAACATTAAACAGATTTGATACTACGCCTCTTAAGGGGTGGGGGTATGATTTTGTTGTCTTCGAAATCCCATTTTTTCACCTCCCGGGCCGATGGTTAGTGATATCAAAAGACTTTACTTCGATATGTTTTAAATTCTTATCCAAAGAATAATAGGAACTTTAAACGATTCGATATTTTACTTAATAAAAACGTTATACCAATATTTTGTTTTTTTCGAAAAATCCACCCATTTCTACCCCCATGGTCCGATTTTGGCGCTAACGAACTCGACCGAGATTTTGGGTTGAATTTTTTTTTGGGACCAGTTTGAAAGTGATCGGCGAAAATTACGGCAGTTGTCGTGTCCACAAGAAAGTGATATATATATAGTATATATAAAACTTTTGAGGTGACTGTGATTTTGGTGTCTGGGGGATGGAAACGCGAAGATAGGTCGAAATTTACCGGAAGTCTAATCATGGTACCCGTTAGAATAACTCTAATGAAATTTATCTAAAACGTTAGATTGTCCAAAAATATAATGAAATAAACTATTTCGTAATTTGTGGGAGTTTTACCCCTTAAAATTGGATAATTTATTCGGTTTGAAAAGTAGATGTTTTATACATAAAAATAAAAACAATAATTTACTTATAATTATTAAAGATCTTGAATAAAAGTCGATTTAAAACCTTGCCCTCGTTTATATTAAAGATCGGACCTTTAATTATTAAATATCACGTCATTCTTTTCAAGTCATTTAAATATACAGTGATGCGTTGATATTAAAGTGTAAGCTGCCCTATCCTATTCGTATTGTATTATAATATAATACTAAATTTAAACTTGATTTTCATATTATAATTTATTATAACCGTGTCATTACACGTATATTATTCATATTTATTTTTTTAAATTTTGTTTTCATAACAAAAGCGGTTTTTAATATTATTATGTTCTATTAAATAAAATGTTTTATCTCTTTTAATTTTTAAATAACAAATGTAATAATGATATTTTTTATTACTTTAGACCGGAACACTCGTTTATAATTCAATTTTGTAATTTGTCGACATTAGAATATAAACAAAAAATGTATATATATATATATATATATATGTAACCTTTTACTTCAGGGTTATTATCTTTTTTTCTGTTTAGCCTCCGGATCCACCGTTAGATATTACTTCAGAGGATGATAAGTATAAATGTAAATGTAGTCTTTTACAGCCTCAGGTCGACCGATCCTGAGATGTGTGGTTAATTGAATCCCGATCACCAAAGAACACCGGTATCTAGTATTCAAATACGTAGCATATTTATTCTTGCCTTTGCTAGAATTTGAACCTTAGAACCCTCGATTTCGAAATCAGCTGATTTGCGATGACGAGTTTACCTCTAGACCAACTCGGTTGGTTTACGAATTAAGCCCTTTTACTCTTCAAGATCTGCGAAATCGAATCGTTACAGCGGTGAATTCAATAACCAGAGATCAGTTACAGATTAAAATAATTAACTGTTATTTATAAATTCTCGATTTTCACATCTTTGTATGAAGAAAAGAAAGTATAGCGATCGTGAAAAATTTCGGTTTTCAGATTTCAAGGAAAATTTTTATTTGACCATCCCTGAATCCATTTTCGGCGTGACGTCTATACGTGCGTAGTATATGCGTATGTATCTCGTATAACTCAAAAACGATTAGGCGTAGAATGTTGAAATTTTGGATTTAGGACCGTTATAAAATCTAGTTGTGCACCTCTCTTTTTGACTGCAATCGACTTGACCAAAAGCGTTCAAAAAAGCCCAAAATCCAAAACATCTGAATTTTGAAGTTTTTCTTAACCGCAGTAATAAGCCATCATCGAGAAGTTTTCATCGGTTCCAGAATTATAACCAAATAAAAATTTAATTAATGAAAATTTGGCTCTTACAAGAGGAAGGTACATCGGTTCGAATCCAACTTCATTTCTTTTTTTTTTTTTTTTAAATGAGAGAAGTACATGAAATGTTATTTCACTAATCACTTGATTTTTCATATTTAATTTTTTTCTTTTTAATCTTATTATTGAATTATTAATTATTGTAAAACTTTTTTTTACAATCAGAAGTTAATAATTATTAATAAATCCATATAATTAAATTTAAAAAAAGTTTTTACGGTGCTAGGAGGGGATAAAAAAAATTTCCACAAAGTTAACAAAAATTTCAAATTTACTCGATACAATGGTTGCGTATGAAAAAAGGTTTCACATGTTTAGCATACGACAAGCCCCGTTTTACAATTTCAGTAATTTGCTCATCCCTTGCCGTAAGAGTTGGTTATATTAAAAATTGTTTCAGACAAACGATTTTCAGGTAATGTTTACAGGACTAACGACCACTTTAAACGGTTTCGATACTGTGCCTATTAAGGTAGGTATAGTTTTTATTTCAAAACCCCATTTTTTCCACCCTCTGGACCAGTAGTGGGTTACATCAAAAAACTTTACTTAGATAAGTTTTAGACAGTAGTATAAAAACATGAGGTTTGAAATTCATTTTCTCAGGACTGGTCGGCCAGAATATGTTAGTTTAAACCTCGTGCTATGTTTTCCAAGATCACCCCCTCTTTATAGTTAAATTTTCGCACTGACAGAGGGCATTTACTGCAAAATACATAGCAATACACAGGTTTTTTTGCACGACTACATTTAACAATAATTTCTCAACTAAAAAGGGAACCACCGTTTTACTACTATATTCTCAGTGAATCCACTCTTTCATCGTGAAATTTAACCGTATCGATGATGATTTTATTTTATACATAAAACTGATCGGTGACGTCATGTAGGCCATCATTACATTCATCGATATGGGTGTTGTATCGTTAATCGACCATTCTTTACGTCCAAACTTCAAAATCATCGTTGGTTTTTACAATCTAACAGCTACTCCGTTAACGCTGTAAATTTATAATGATGTTCTGCATCAATCGGTCATCATTACTCTCAGCGACAGGGGGTGTTGTGGATTTTTAATTTTTTATAGTTGTGATAGCTAATTATTGACAGCTGATGTTATTTTATTTATATTTTACATAAGAAACAAGATTTCTCGGACATACCTTTCGTTAAATAAAAAGTCCCCTAGGCCATTTTTAACGCGATTTTGAAAGGCTGGAATGGATTGAGACTTCGCGACCACCCGAAACGTTAGGTCCTAGTCCCGCGCATCTAGGTCCAACCGTTCTCGACATACTAGCGCGAGCGAATTCGTATATGTCAATTCACTAATACATATATATTTACAGTAAATAGTCAAAACCCACCGGGTTGGTCTAGCGGTTAACGTGTCTTCCGAAATCAGCTGATTTGGAAGTCGAGAGTTACAGCGTTCAAGTCCTAGTAAAGCCAGATATTTTTACACGGATTTGAATACTAGATCGTGTATACCGGTGTTCTTTGGCGGTTGGGTTTCAATTAACCGCACATCTCAGGAACGGTCGAACTGAGAATGTACAAGCCTACACTTCATTTACACTCATACATATCATCCTCTGAAGAATTATCTAAACGGTAGTTACCGGAGGCTAATCAGGAAAAAGAAAGAAGTAAATAGTCAAAGTCTCTCTCTCTCTCACACTTTCTCACGCTCTCTCTCTCTCTCTCTCTCCATGTCTTTCACTCTCTTGGTGCGGGTGTGTGTGCGCGCGCGTGTACGTGCGTGTGATAATATATATGTACAGTAAATAGTCAATGTCTATCTCTCACACTTTCTCGCCCTCTCTGTCTCTCTCCCTCTGTCTATCTCTCTCTCTCTCTCTCTTGCTGTGTGTGTGTGTGTGCGCGCGCGCATGTGTGTGCGTGTGATAATGAATTTGCACAGTAAATAATCAAAATCTCTCTCTCACACGTTCTCGTTCTCTCTCTCTTTCTGGGTGCGGGTGTGTGTGTGTGCGTGCGTGTGATAATAAATATGTACAGTAAATAGTCCATGTCTCTCTCTTACTCTTTCTCGCTCTCTCTCTCTCTCTCTCTCTCTCTGGGTGCGGGTTTGTGTGTGCGCTCGTGTTGGTGCGTGTGCATTTTCGATCTCAATCCGCTAAATTCAACGATTTGATTTCTGTTTACTTCGTCTTTAAATTTACCTAGTAATTATTTTATTTTTCACAGAATAATTCCGATGGTCTTTCGGATAATCTGACGTATCGAAATGTTGAAACAGATCATCACTTCGCATTTTGGCGTAAAAATCGTCGGTTTCAAAGTCGTAGATGCAACTATCGTTATCCGTGTACAGCAGAGAGATTTTCGATCCGTATTTTGGCTTCATAACGTGGTAATGAAAATCGTACATTACGGTTTTGCTGTGATCCAATATAGTAAAGCCCACATAAATCGGTTTATTTAAATGCACCGTATCTTTGGCCATTTGTACGCCGACTATTTAAATATTATCCTGTCTATAAAGGTGGATTTCGCGATTAAATTTCTCAGTTTTATTTCGTCGGTCAACAGTTTAAAATTCTTGTAGTTTCTCACGTTTTCCATACTTTTACCGAACACAGAATTGTTCATCGGCTTGAAAAAGTATTTTTCGAAATCGTTCGCGGCTCTTTTTCCGTTTTCAGTATTCAAATCTATATAGCTCTTGAGCCTCTTTCTGATCAAAGGGCAATATATTGCGCACTTGTTTGACAATCAACCCGTTCGCTATAGCCTGCTTGAGCACTACATAGTGGCAGACGTAGTTTGTTTTATCGTCGAGAGCGGTCAATAATTTTCTACAGAACCGGGCGGGGGCTTCCGACACCGGTAGAAACGGCAAATCGTGCAAGTTTGTCGGATACGTTACATCGACTTCGAATATGTAGCCTGTATCCGCATCGTTAGGATGATTCATTATAGAATCTAAAATTGTATATAAATGCTCTTTATCCACCCGTTTCAAGTTGCCGTATGGTAAAGGCCGACTCATACTGAACCCGTATAAGTTATTGGCGTCAACGTAAGCTATATATTTACTGGGGGCGTCGGGATTGTAGTTTTCGAGGTATTTATTATTTGCTACAGCATGTTTTTGCACACAAGTTGAAATGCCGCCTCTGATGCCCGATTCGATAAACATGTACATGTCGACGTCTGTGAACAATTCCAATTCAACGCGGGTTTTATATAGCACGGCGTCGAAAGCTAAACCGGGTGCTGAAATATAGTGCGCGGCATCAAGGCGGTATTCTCGTAGACATAGGGATCTGAAATTCTCGACAACGTCAGCCAACAATAGCACATCGCATTTTAAATATACATCGCTGTATTCGCCCAACGTTTTACATTTAAAATGGTCCCGTACTATTTTCACATGTTCATATTCATCGTTGTCAATATGCGAATCGGTAAGGGAGCTGTAAAATTTTTCTTTCGACGGCAGCTGTGTTTCATCCGATTTCGACCACGAATCGCTATATTCGTAAGGGTACACGTCCTTTTTCGTGACCGTTGGTAAATCGTCAGCTGCAAAGTGTTGTTGTGATTAAATGACTGTTTTGGTAAATTGGACGCTAATTTTTCCAAACCCGAGGCCATAAACTGAAAAGTGTCTACGAATTTTACGCTTAAAACGTCAGACATCCGTTTCGTAAACTTTGTATATTTTTCGGTGGTTTTAGGTATGATGTTTATATTCTCTTTATCGTAATCCAGCTGTCTTATAATGAAATGCGAGTCGTAACCGGTTAAATTGTGAATGAATATCGGTATCGTATTTTGCGCTTGTCTGCGTAAATTGCAGCTATTGCATAACGCGGCTCGATAACTACAATGTTCGATAAGTGACAATGATCGCGAACTTTTTTGCGATTTAAACCGAATCCTGCATTACACATTTCACACCGTTTAGCGTTGTCGAATTTTCTTCGTTCATCGACGGAAAGAGGCGTCATTGCAACGTGTATCATTTCATCGGCAACTTGATTCGCGAGATCGGATAGAACATTTATGAAATTTTCAGCCGCTTTTTCGCCTCTATAAAGTACAGGTTCTTGTGGGAGGACTTGTTTTATTTTATCGAAAACCGATTCGTGACAAACGAAATATAAACAGTAACTCATCGGTTCGTGGACACGGGTTGTATAACTATATGATTTTGTATGACACGGCGTTGGATTCAAAATCGGCGTATGCTACAACAGGCATTGGAAACTGATTTTCGTACCTTTTAGATTTCATTATATTTAAACCTAGGTTTGGTGTCTTTATGTGCCGGTTCATTGTAAATACAGCGTTTTAAACGGGCTTTCATTCTATCTTCGCTATTTCTATTTTTATAATAGAATGTAAAACAACGTTTGCATACATCTATTGCGTGATTGTTTTTCGTTAATCGAGACCTAACCGATCGTGAAAAATCTTTTATGTAGCGATAGTGTGAAACATCATCTTTCTTTAAATACTTTTTTTTTGTCTTCAATCATTTGACTGGTTTGATGCAGCTCACCAAGATTCCCTATCTAGTGCTAGTCGTTTCATTTCAGTATACCCTCACCCTCTACATCCTACAACCCTAACAATTTGTTTTACATATTCCAAACGTGGCCTGCCTACACGATTTTTCCCTTCTACCTGTCCTTCCAGTATTAAAGCGACTATTCCAGGATGCCTTAGTATGTGGCCTATAAGTCTGTCTCTTCTTTTAACTATATTTTTCCAAACGCTTCTTTCTTCATCTATTTGCCGCAATACCTCTTCATTTGTTACAATAAATACAAAACCTCTTTAAATAGGTTTTAAAGAGGTATTTACCTCTTTAAATACAATAAATCAAAACGGTTTGGTTTTTCAATGGTTTGGCAAACATTTAAAGGTCTAACTTCATCATTACCTGCCAGCGTATATACATTTATAGAAACATTGTTGACGGATTCAAATTTTTTAACATCTTTTATCTCGACTGGAAACTTTAACATGCTAAAGTCATATGTACTTTTTAAATCAACAGTATAACGTTTATCTAAGCGTTGTGGGTCACGACTGGTTACGTGTTTCGATAAAATAGCCCATTTAAAGCAGTATATGTCTTTATTGTTAACATTAATCACAGCCTTTTTTTGTTTTATTTGATCGGGTAAGTCTATATATGAAGAACCGCGTAACGGTTTAAATTTATTTATACGCAACATTAAACCGTCGATACTGATTAAAGACCAACCGCTGCCTTTACCTTGAAATTCGGATTCTTCGGCTAATATTTTTTCTAACGCTACGTCTATAACTTTATCTAAATCATTACAATTATATATCGGTGTATTTTTAGATTTAAAATTAATGTCTTGATTATCGATTTGGTCGCCCCGACTTTTTTCATATGTACATTCTAACAATATATTAAATTTTACAGCATCTGTTGTTACCTGTGATTTCAAGATGTTGAGAACGCAATTTTTTTTACCGTTTAAAAATAAATATATATCTTTATCTGTTTCATCTTCATAATCTAATAAATATATATCTTTATCTGTTTCATCTTCATTTTTATAATAATATGTGATTAAATTATTTTTAAACGCATTTTCTAAAATTGTGAAACAATTCGCGTCACAGATAGTTAATCTGGCTCGCTTTTTAGCGGTTGCACAATCATCGTCTAAACGTACACGTTTACAATACATAGCGTCTATATAATAACCGAATAAAGCACTGTATAATATTGTATTTATATAGTGAAATATGCTATTGCGCATGTGCGAACAAAGGTCAGTGCTACAAACGAGGGAATCCCCATGATATCTTGCACGCGCTCTATGTTATTTAATTCGTATGAATGACTTACATATAGATACATTTATCATCAAACCTGCTGTTTCATCAACAGATTTAATGTATTTTGCAATGTCCCGCAAATCTGAAGAGACATATAAGATAAATAAATATATAATTTTTTTCCCTCGATAGATTATTTGCATTGAATTATTTATTTTACAATATAGACGTTTCAAACGGAAGTTTTTAAAATTAAGAAATTGAATAATTTCGTTGATTTTCCTAAATACGCTACCGAACAAAGCGCCGGTTTAGATTTAGTTTCAACGATCGATACGATTTTAAAACCGGACGAAATAAAAATAATCGCGACTGGCATTGCTATATCGCTGCCTAAAAAGTACGAAGCGCAAATAAGACCTAGATCGGGTATGGCGATTAGCTATGGCATTACAGTTGTTAATTCACCGGGCACGGTCGATTCTGATTATCGCGGTGAAATTAAAATCGGTCTTATAAATTTGGGCGATAAAGAATTTACGGTGCAAAGGGGATTGAGCATCGCTCAGTTGGTAATATCAAAATATAAACGCATATCGTGGACGGAAAGCGAAACATTAGTTGGAACCGAACGTAATGATAAGGGTTTTGGTTCGACTGGTCAAAGACAATAATCTGTTACTTATTCGTATGAATGACCTATATATAGATACATTTATCATCAAGCCAGCTGTTTGAAAATCTTTATTTACATTAACATTGAATATAATGTTTATTTATTTTAACGTTGAACATATTTTATTTTTTTGTTACATTCCACATATATGAAATTGTTTTTGCAAATGTTCACTAATATTTACAATAAAGAATCATTAAATTGAAAAAAGATGCTCGCAAAAGAGTGTGAAATTTGTGGATTTTGCCTGTAAATGCAGTTTTGCTAAATCGCTTCGTTATTGTATTTGATTGCGGGCGGTATAAAATGTTCATATACGAGATGGTAACGTAATCGAGGCGTCTCTACTAATTATTAGTTAATTAGATAATTAATTATTTAATAATAATAATTAATGAGAAAATTGTGTTTGCAATAGAGTATGAATTATGTGAATTTTGCTTGTAAATGCTGCATATATGTAACTTTTCTCTAGAATTGGACTAAGTCGCCTGTTCATTAACTTGAAAAAAGATGCTCGCAAAAGAGTGCGAAATAAGTGAATTTGTCTGTAAAATACTTGCAGTTGGGTTAGGTATGATGCAATTTTGTTAGATTTTCTTAGGTTAGATTTGATGCAATAGATCGTGGATACGGTGTTCTTTGGTGGTCGGGTTTCAATTAACCACACATCTCAGGAACGGTCGAACTGAGAATGTACAAGACTACACTTCATTTACACTCATTACATATCATCCTCATTCATCCTCTGAAGAATTATCTAAACGGTAGTTACCGGAGGCTAAACAGGAAAAAGAAAGGAGATTTGATGCAAAAATTTGCGCTAGAGGCGGTCACCCATATCTACTCTCCTGCAAGAAAAAATCGCAAGGTGTCAGGTCTGGACTCCTCGGAGGCCAAAGTACGGGTCCTTGCCGGCCTATCCATCGATCTCCAAATTTTTCGTTCAAAGCTTCCATGACCGACGCACGAAGTGCGGGGGAGCACCATTTTGTTGGAAATGAAGTCGATGAACGTTTTCGAGTTCATCCGGCTGAGTAAAGCAATAATCGGTTATCATGTCAAGATACACGACTCCATTAATTGTTTTTTCAGCAAAGAAGAAAGGCCTTGCTACACGATTTTTCATCGCACCACACCGAACATTAACTTTAGGCGAATCGCGTTGTTTCTCGATAATTGCGTGTGGGTTTTCAGAGCCCCATATTCGTGAATTGTGTCTGTTAACGCATCCATTCGCATGAAATGTAGCTTCGTCTGTATAAATTATATCGTCTAAAAATGATTCGTTTTCACTTATTCTGTCCGACATTTCAACAGCGAAATCGTAACGTTTTACACCATCATCGGGTTTCAATTCCTGCAGTATCTGGATTTTGTAAGCGTGTAATTTCGATTTTTTACGTAAAACTTTGTGAACTGTTGATTTTGGAATACTTAATTCGACGCTTCGACGGGGGATGGACTTCCCAGGACTTCTAATTAGTTCAACCGTTTCGTCTGGTACACTCGGTCTGCCGGTTGATTTCTGTTTCTTAACCGATCCGGTTTCTTCGAATCGTTTGAACCGACGCGTTATGTTATTTTTGTGTGGCGGATCTCTTCCGAATTCACGTCGAAACGCACGTTGAACTAAAATTACGGATTTTAATTCGGCCATCATTAAAACACACTTTGCTTTGTCTTTATCATAGAACATAGAAACTCGCTAAACTCACCGCAACATCAATACAAGAACTGACGTTGCGGTTACAACTGCTGAAAACAAACTTTCGGGTTGGAGTCTTTCAGGGATACCAATATAACATCTACAAATTTGCCTACAATCTTCCTATGAATTACTGAAACCGCACCATTCTTTTATGATAACTCTGTATATAGATATGCATAATTTTATTCGTGATTTTTATTGAATTACCTTTTTCACTGGAATACCTAACAATATAAACTGAACAAAAATATGTTTTTAAAATATAAAATTCAAATGAGGCTTCTATCAAATAAAGGTTTCACAGATTGTTGATTTTTTAATTTGATATCAACCTCAAAAAACAAAATTTAAAAAATTTAGAAACTATTAATTTCTTTTTTTTAACTAAATTTATCCACCAAAAAATTATGCAATCATAATTATATCCTTTACTTTCCAAAATTCAATTCTCTGAAATATTTTGGATATAATGGAATCATTTGATTTTAAAAGTTGTTTACTGTAACTTTGTCGTTTTGTGTACTGTTGTTCAAACAAAACTATAAAATAATAAATAAAAGAGCCGAATAGAAATTCTGTTATTTCAGATATATTTAGGAGTTCAATTCTGCAGACTCTTTGTTTTGTAATTTGTCAATACTCTTTGTATTGTATTCTTTGTTCATTTAGTAATATTGTACAATGCAATTCTGTTATTAATTAGAACTCAACACTATGGCTAGGAAACAAACCAAGAAATTGATAACATTAAATAAAATTGATAACATAATAATAAAATTTTGAAATTTGATAACATTTAGATTTGTAAATCCTTAAATGTCAGACAATTAATATTCATTATTTTATCAATTTTCTCATGAAGGATGACAGAGTTGGTTAAAATATGAATTTTTTGTTCACCGATTGTAATAAATAAATATTTACAGTTCACAACCAAATCATAAATACAAAATTTTCAATTATTTGTTGTACATAGTGTATTGAATCTGATTACTAATGAAATATAAATAGTCAATTTATAATTTATTTAGTCTGCATCATAATCTACTGCCAATCATTAATTTATTGCCGGGTTTTTTTTTTAACTAACTTAAACTATTATTGAAATTCATTTACTAAGAATTCAATAAAGAAGATCTGATAATCTCTTTTTTATGGATAAATAAGTCTGTGACAATAACTTGTAATAACTAATGTGACTGGGTTTTAATAATGCGAACACAATTCAAATTGTTTAAGTGTTTGAAGTAATAACAATAATAAAAACAGCTTCGAGTTGTGTTTTATATGTTTTCCTAAATGAATAAAAATTAGCATGTGTTTTTTTACTAAGTGGCTTATATATAACAACTGTGCAAATGATAATTTAAGAAATGTTCTCAGTCAACTTACAGAACGGTAAGGAATACAACGCAATACATTGCCTAAGTTATATATATATAAGTTAAAAATATGTTCAAGAATTTTATATTCTGTTTCCTTTCTTTTTTTTCTTACTTGTATAGTCATATCAAGAATAATAGGTTAACAAAAGTAAGTGGTAACAAAGACATGAATTTAAATTTTGAAATTTGTAACATCCAGTTTAACAAATCTCTCCCATAATTGTTTTCGAAATTAGTAAAAATATTATGATTCTTTGTGATTTCTGCTGTAATAAACCTTTTAAATGTCTTCAAATATCCAGTACATTTTATTCTCTTTGTCCTTCATAAATCATTTGAATTCATAAATGTGTTTTCACAGTAAGAAACAAAACATATTTCATTATATATAATTCAATATACATAACGATATTATATTTCTCATACAAGAAACAAATTTTGCCACATTTTTTGACAGCTTTATTCTTCCTGTCTAATAATATACTATGGATCGTCCTTTTTGGATGATATTTTGAAGTTCCCTTCAGTAGAGTTCATCAGCAGTACACCCAAACTCAAATTCTAGTTTCTCAAGTACACCTGGTTTCTCAAATTCTAAACATCATAATTCTTTATTATCTTTTATTTATTCATAATTGTCTGAAGGATTACGAATTGGGTATTAGGTAGATTTCATAAGAAAGCTACCTGTTATAATGGGTACTGTGATTGGACTTTAATATTTTTGAGTTAATTACAAAAATACATACATATATATATTTCACTTTCTTGTGGACATTATAACTGCCATAATTTTGCGCCAATCACTTTCAAGTTGATACATAAAATATAATGACCCAAAATCTCAGTTGGGTTTGTTAATGGGCAAAATCGGACCATGGGGTTGGAAACGGAGCTGTTTTGAAAAAGCAAAATATTGCTATAACTTTCTTATTAAATAAAATAATGAATTTGTTCAAAGTTCCTACTATTCTTTGGATAAGGCCCTAAAACTTATCTAAGTTTTTTGATATCACAAACCGTCGGCCCAGGAGGTGGAAAAAATGAGGTTTCGAATACAAAAAAAAAATCATACCTCCCTTAATAGGCACATATCAAATCAGTTTAAAGTGATCGTTAGTCCTTTAAACATTAGCTAAAACTTTTGTCTGAAACAATTTTTGATATGACCAACCCTTACGGCAAGGGATGACCAAAATGTTGCTGGAATTGTAAGATGGGACTTGTATGCTAAACATGTGAAACTTTTTTTCACATGCAACTGTTGCTATATTGATGAAATTTAAAATTTTTCTTAACTTTAAAGTGGAAATCTTTTTTATCCCCTACTTAGCACCGGTGAAATCTTTCTCTGCCTTCCAGCATGCTGAAAGGGATTTTAATTTTAGAGGTAGAGATAAGAACTTCTAGAAAGCCAAAAGTTGCTCATTATTTAAATAATAAAAATATAACAAGTATAATTTTAACTAGGCAGCTAATAGATTTTATTTTATTTTGATTATAAATTTTATAATAGATTCAAGGTATTTTATAACAAATTAGTATTTTTTCTATTCCTAATATGTATGTTACAATCTGTTCAATTAGTGAAGAATAAGAACCCTCCCCCATGGCCCAATAAGATGAAAATGATATGTATGACATGTAAATTAGGTGTAGTTTTGTACAGACTCAGGCCAACCAATCTTGAGATATGTGCTTAATTGAACTCCAACTACCAAAGTACACTAGTATCCACTGTCTAGTATTCAAATCCGTATAAACTCAACCGACTTTCACTAGGATGTGAACCTCAGAATCTTCAACTTCCAAAATCAGCTGTTAAAGTTTTTTTTTTTTTTTAACTTGATCTCACCTCATTAGCTTTAAACTTGTGCATGCTAGATGGAAACGGAATTTTTCTAGCATATGAAAAATTCCGTATCTAACCGGTATTCAAACCCAGGAACTCTAAATGAAAAGCCAAGGCGTTACTGCTGCACCATGGAGATCAGTAAATGATTAAACAACTTTTACAATCAACTGTTAAACAACATTTACTTCAATTTAAACCACATTAATACTTCAAAATAATAAATATATGAAACAATCATAAAACAAGCAAACGTATGACAATAATAAAGTAAAAAAAGAATAACAATTTAAAAGGTATTATTGGAAACTATTTGTATAGGTTAGTCAAAGGTGCAGAAAGTCAAGGTTATTTTTTAAATAGTATTATTTAAAAACTTATTAGCCGAGTAGTTAAAAAAAAATATCTTATTTATGTTAAACAAATTGGTGAGAAGTTCTTTTAAATAGGTTGTTTTTTTTATAAGTTTATAAAGTTAATGTAGAAACATTCTCTCCTTTTACAAGAGTATCATCACTCTTTTTCATACATAATTTATATCTATCTAAAGATTCCTTATAGAAAAATTCTTTTGATTTAAGCTCTATAGTTGCTTATGAATGATACTAAATTATTACTTTAGCATCAGTGTAAACCATCAGAAGTAGATAAACCATTGAGTTCCATAATTATAATTTAATTAAGTTTCTTGTTAGGTGTTGAGAAAGAAGTATTTGAAACTTCTACAAATTTGTTCTTTTTAATCAATTAATAGTTTTTTTCCATTATCTATGGCATTTACTTCTTTATGCTGTATTTCTCTAATTTACTGTGAAATAGCATTAAAGGTCGACTCAAATTATACTCAATTGGTCATATTTGATTATGTGTTTTTATGAAGCAATATAGTTGCAGTATCACCAGCTCAAAAATAATTAATCTGTGATTCTCTTTGGAATTCAACAAAGTATTGTAACTGCTTATAATTTATTTAGCTTCGCAAATGAAACCAGGGTACTTGTTTAATTTTAATAAACAATCCTATCTCAAACATTTTATCCAAAATTGCATCATTACTTTTATCGGCTTTCAAATAAAATTATAATTTCTTTCTTAGTTCATTAATGAATTTTTTATTCCTTCTTCTTGCGGTTCAAGCTGTCTATATTTCTTGAGAAGTGTTTTCCCTCTACCCAATTTATAAAAGAGGAGTACTGTTTTATTTATTTCTTAATTTTGTACTTTATAAAGATGCTCTCAGTGTTCTTTGTCTATATACATCAATAAGAAATAAATAAATACTTTATTCCAATAAAAATACGAGCAATCAAATACGCGTCTGTGTATTATATATGTGTGTTTGTGTGTGTGTGTGTGTGTGTTGAGAGCGCGCGTATTTTGTTTGGAATAAAGTATTTATTTTTTTCATACTGATGTCCGGGGTTTTGTTTTTATCTTTGACCAACGAGCAAATAATTTCGATAAAAAACTGATAAAAGACTTAAAAGGCATTCGATGGCTGCGAAATGACGTCAGCGGTAATCTGGAGCAAACATTTTATAACTAGCCGCTAGTAGTGTAGTAGTAAGTTCCTGCATTAAAATCAGCTGTTTTAAATTCGCACACACTCGTACAGTAATGTTTTGTGGTTAAGTATTTGTAGTTAAAAAGTAGATATGTATTATTAATAGATTTAAGTTTGTGATATATAAGTAAATATAATTAAAGGCTGATAATATGGCTACTTCTCGTTTTAGGTAAATATTCTTATTTAATTACTAATGCCGTTTACTTTTTTCACTTCGCTACTGTAGTTCACTGTTTTAGGTTATGTTATGACTCATTCTTATTGTTTATCAATTTCCTTGATATTAAATGAATTAATCATATAGTCACTTTGTAAGTAATTATTAATTTTATCTATTTTTTTGTGTTGCTTTTTTTAAACATTTCTGAAAATAAGATGCTCCCACAATCTATCATTTTTATAAGTAAGGCTTATGATTATTTATAAGAATGGTCATGTTATTACTTTTTAATATTAGGAATTTATGATTTAGTCTCCGATCAAAATGTAAAAAATGTGTGGTTAACTTATTTTTCTGTAATTTGTGTCCATTTGTTTATATTTAAGTTACGCAAACTGTGCATGTTGTCTACTTACTGTATAGTATCTTTTTTTAAATTAAGTAGCAATATTATTTGTAGTTTGATTTAATTCTGGAGACTTATGAGTAAGAGTGACATTATGTTTTACATTATTCTACTTGAAAAGTTTGTAGACATTGATAATACCACTTGTATTATCAAAAAATAAAATGTTGCTGGTATCCGGTAACTTATTTGTGGCAATTTTCCATTTCTGTCCGATTGATAAATACTTAATAAAATTGTACAAGTATGTAAATATCTCATTTACTTTAACTAGTGTTCTGTTATATTATTAGGATTATATTAAAATTCAGCTATATGAGTACCGGCATAAAAGTTTTAATTATTACATATGTTATGTCAAGATAAAAAACCAGCAGAATGATATGAAATATAATGCATAAATTTTCTTTGAGGTTTTTCTGTCTTACTGTGGCTTTAAATCCAATCGTAATTAAAAAATAATTAAGATGGTAGAGTTGGACTAATTCACAGATCTTGTAAAACAATTATTTAGAAAATGTAAAAGTTAACTACATTAGTGTGGTGATGCATCATTTCTTGTTAGAAATGAAATCTTCCTTTGTGATCGTCTTCATGTACCATGAAATGAGAAGAATTTAAAACCAAAACACAGCAAATGTGCTTTATACCTTTGAAAACATCCAATTTTATTTACAAATTATACTGCTTTTGGTAAAAATATTTGTTACAGCTGTTTTGTTTGACATATTTTGCTTGGAAAACAGCACTTCAATGAGTTCTATAAGTGTAAAACTCTACTACTAAACCAAAAGTACTGGCAGAATTGGAAGTTTAAGGCAGTTTGCTCTTCAAAGAACACTGAAAATTTATTAATTAAACCGTCCAATGTGGCTTCAAAAGAAAAAAGAAGCAATATTTACTTTCAGAGGTTTTTTTTTAATTTTTCACGCATTATGTGGTGTTTAAAGGTAATCAAGCCATTCTTATTGGTCTAGAAAATCTCACAATCCATGTCACATGGTTTTTTACATATTAAGTTTCAAATTGTATTAAAAAAAATTATCTTATGATATCAGTTTTTTTATCTTTGTCAACTTGTTATTTCATAGATATTTCTTCTTTATCAGAACCTTTTTAAGTTGTTGAATTATTGAATATCAATTTAATTATAAAATTCGTATACTTACAACTTTAAATGACAAAAATAATTATATTTCTTTAAACGTTAATAACAACATTTGGCAGAAAATTATTACACTTTTAAAAAATAATTACAAAATTATTTAAAATAATAACAAGATATTAGTAGTAATATTTATTTATTAAATGAGGTCATAAATACTTAAAAAATAACATATTTACATAAAGAGTTACATATTTATCCTGGAGTTATGCACATGGGCATCCATATACAGCCTGATGTATAAAAAAACCTCACAACATTACAAACAATTCTAGTAACTACTAATAAATGACTTAAGATTAATACTTAATTTATATACAAAAGAAATGTATCAAAATACAATTTTCTAGTTCATTATATCGTTGAATGTGATATTTATCGACTATCAATTTGCAAAACTGTTCTTTTAGTGCTTTATTTCTGAACAAATTCGCCAATTTTTTTCACATTTGTCAATATCAGAGTTTTATAAATATTCAGGAGTTTATTGAAATATATAACAGATGTACACACAGGGTTTGTTACAAGATTTGATTATAAGATTTTGTAATCAAAACATTTTTATATGCAAGTTGGACAAACAACTATATTGAAGATATAAAGATTCAAGTGCATATTTTTGTTTATGATTCAAAGGAATAATCCCATTGGCAGTTTTCATTTCATTTATTATTTTGATAACTTTGAAATGTACATTATGTAAAACTTTTAAAAGTGATTTGTTCACACTTTCCTCATGCTTGTATATCCCTATGCTATAGTAAAGTCTGTACGTGAACATAAACAAACTGTGTGTATTAATTATCGTTTTTAGCCTATATAATAACAAATCAAAGTCTAATATTTATAATTAAGTAAATGTGTTTAAAATAGAAATCAGAGATAAATTGTAAAATCATTCTGTCTAGGAATAACCACTGATCAAAAGAAATTTGTTTATTGCATTTAATTAGAATAAATGCAATAAACAAAAACCTAATAATGCAGATCAGCTTAGTGAAGACAAACCATATTTTCAAGTATAGAAAGCATGTCATTATTAGAAATCAATGCCGATAAATGTAAATCCCTTGCGCTTAAAAAAAATATATATAATATAAAAACAGTTAAATTATAATTAACAAAACAAGTTTAATTTGAACACAATTATTGGATTAGGGAAATTGTATGTTTAGATTTTTTTTTAAAATTTGGTAAATTCTGTTATATGCCTGCAAATTTTTAAAGATTTTCTGTACATTTATATCGATGTAAATAAGTGTTGTAATAATACAGGAACTTGTTCATGTAAAATTTTTTTTGGTATTCTGGAAGCGAGTCGATCTTATCCAATCACACAAACATGTTGCAATAAGCGTGCTTGTCAGTTTATACGCAGTCTGACGTGTCAATTCATTGCCTGCATTGAGTTATAGTGTTCAGTTTATAATTTTGTAAAAAGCTATGGAGGTTCCTGATAATATTTTTGAATGATTTGCGTAAAGTTAAAGATGGTATATTTTTTTCTTTCTTTTAACATGTAATATTTAAAGGAGAAAACCTGTATTAATTGGCACACGACACGTAAACTGAAAGTCGATAAAGGTAACTTTACAATAAAACTGAAGATAAACAAGATTTCATTATTGGTTGGATCCTAATTCCCATTTGAGTGAATCAAGGTTACCTTTTGGAAAAGAATTGTAAAAGTTTTGAAAGCGTGAGCTACAAATAAACTACAACACTTTTGTAGATTGATGTAACTATTTGCAAAAAATGTATGCCACTAAATTTTAAGAACGTCCAAAGTAATAGGAGGGCCATTGTTAACTGTCTAAATTGTTGAAAATTGCAAGTATAATGTTGGTCAGGTTCCCAAACAGCAACGAGTTTTTTACGGAATTTGTCGTAAAGCAGGTGAATGTTTTTTGTTTGCTGTAGAAAGTAGAATAACGATAGTTTCCCATCTATTATTGTTATCATATTGCATCCATAACTCACCTAATTTTAGACTGGTGGTCATCATACAATCATATAAGGAATATGATTAAACATTACAAATATAGTAATTTCAACCATACCAACTAGTTACAGACCTTGTATTAGGTAGGCATGCACACTAATATTGATGAAAGAATGCAGGGCGTTGTGAAATCTTTAAGGTAGCATTATGGAAATGATTGTGTGAATTTACGTAAAGGAAAACCTATCTGCAGAATACAATCCATTTAAGCATATAATGGAAGACATCACAACAACATGTTAGATTTTTGGTTTAATAACAATATTAAGTGTTAAATTATAATAATATGAAATATATTGTATTTATTAGTATTTATACTCCTTTAACTATACATATTTATATTGATATTAGCGTATAGTAAATGTATTATAATTAAAAGTTGCAGCTGGGGATACATTTTGTTAAACTGTTTTTCATAATAAATATTTAAAAAATCAGTAAAGAGTTGCACAATTTTCTTGGGAAATATAATTCTGGCTGTTTAGGGCAAAAAGCTCTCTTGACAAATTATTACTTATGTTACTTAGAAAGAAAATTATTAATAAAACCTTAGTTTTAATAATTTCATCGCCCAGTATATACAGTTATAAATATTTTTTTTGGTTCAAATACTGACAAAATATATAATGCACTGTGCCTTGCCGGTAAAATTATTTAAGTCTTTTAAGAGATAATGAATTTTGTATAAAAACAGAGATACTTTGACTAAAATTTTAAGAATCCAATAACTACATTTGTCCACTCCCTTGACAAATTGTAAAAAAAATTAAATGACATCGATCTCTTACATTCAGAAGTTTTGCAAAATTTCACAGTTTGGTTCATTAAGTTTTGAAGGTATCAAGCAAAACATGAACTAACAAAAAATAAAAAAATTAAGCTTATTGTTACACCTCATTTCATAATTAAATTGCATACATTCATAACCAAAGCGATATATTAATATAATGTATTTTTGTAATTAGTGACTTTGAATCCAGAAACAAACAAAAAGCATTTATTATTATAATTCATGTATGTGACATTGTTGTAAATTAATTACGCATTAATGCTATGAACAAGTTCAGTCTCTGAAGATTGGAATTAGACTGATAATAGAGAATTAGATACATTATTCATATAAAATATCAGCTGTGACAGAGCCTACTGAATATAGACAACTTCAATTTATTTATAATGGATAAAAGGAACTAGACAGTTACTTTTTTTTGTCTTCAGTCATTTGACTGGTTTGATGCAGCTCTCCAAGATTCCCTATCTAGTGCTAGTCGTTTCATTTCAGTATACCTTCTACATCCTACATCCCTAAC
This sequence comes from Lycorma delicatula, assembly GCF_047948215.1. Lineage (NCBI taxonomy): Eukaryota > Metazoa > Arthropoda > Insecta > Hemiptera > Fulgoridae > Lycorma > Lycorma delicatula. The sequence continues at coordinate 73,970,943 of NC_134466.1, read as the reverse complement.
AATTTGTTTTACATATTCCAAACGTGGCCTGCCTGCACAATTTTTTTTTTCTACCTGTCCCTCCAATATTAAAGCGACTATTCCAGGATGCCTTAGTATGTGGCTTATAAGTCTGTCTCTTCTTTTAACTATATTTTTCCAAATGCTTCTTTCTTCATCTATTAGCTACAACACCTCTTCATTTGCCGCTTTATCCACCCGTCTGATTTTTAACATTCTCCTATAGCACCGCATTTCAAAAGCTTCAAATCTTTTCTTCTCAGATACTTCAATCGTCCAAGTTTCACTTTCATATAAAGCAACACTCCAAACACATACTTTCAAAAATCTTTTCCTGACGTTTAAATTAATTTTTGATGTAAACAAATTATATTTCTGACTAAAGGCTCGTTTCACCTGTGCTGTTCGGCATTTTATATCGCACCTGCTTCGTTCATCTTTAGTAATTCTACTTCCCAAATAACAAAATTTTTCTACCTCCATAATCTTTTCTCCTCCTATTTTCACATTCAGTGGTCCATCTTTGTTATTTCTACTACATTTCATTACTTTTGTTTTGTTCTTGTTTATTTTCATGCGATAGTTCTTGCATAGGATTTCATCTATGCCGTTCATTATTTCTTCTAAATCCTTTTTACTCTCGGCTAGAATTACTATATCATCAGCAAATCATAGCATCTTTATCTTTTCACCTTGTACTGTTACTCCGAATCTAAATTGTTCTTTAACATCATTAACTGCTAGTTCCATGTAAAGATTAAAAAGTAATGGAGACAGGGAACACCTTTGTCGGACTCCCTTTCTTATTACGGCTTCTTTCTTATGTTCTTCAATTGTTACTGTTGCTGTTTGGTTCCTGTAGATGTTAGCAATTGTTCTTCTGTCTCTGTATTTGAACCCTAATTTTTTAAAAATGCTGAACATTTTATTCCAGTCTACGTTATCGAATGCCTTTTTTATGTCTATAAACGCCAAGTATGTCGGTTTGTTTTTCTTTAATCTTCCTTCTACTATTAATCTGAGGCCTAAAATTGCTTCCCTTGTCCCTATACTTTTCCTGAAACTAAATCGGTCTTCTCGTAGCACTTCTTCCACTGTCCTCTCAATTCTTCTGTACGGAATTCTAGTTAAGATTTTTGACAGGCTAGTTAAGCTAATTGTTCTGTATTCTTCACATTTATCTGCTCCTTCTTTCTTTGATATCATGACTATAACACTCTTTGTGAAGTCGGATGGAACTTCCCCTTTTTCATAAATATTACACACCAGTTTCTGTAATCTATCAATCGCTTCCTCACCTGCACTGCGCAGTAATTCTACCGGTATTTTGTCTATTCCAGGAGCCTTTCTGCCATTCAAATCTTTTAATACTCTCTTAAATTCAGATCTCAGTATTGTTTCTCTCCTTTCATCCTCTTTGATTTCCTCCTCTTCCTCTATAACACCATTTTCTAATGAATTTCCTCCATATAACTCTTCAATATATTCCACCCACCTATCGACTTTGCCTTTCGTATTATAAATTGGTGTACCATCTTTGTTTATCACATTATTAGATTTTAATTTATGTACCCCAAAATTTTCCTTAACTTTCCTGAATGTTCCATCTATTTTACCAATGTTCATTTCTCTTTCCACTTCTGAACACTTTTCTTAAATCCACTCTTCTTTCGCTAGTTTGCACTTCTTGTTTGTAGTATTTCTTAATTGTTGATAGTTATCGATATTATCGTTGTGTCAATAGTTAGGCAGTTATAGTTTTATTTTATTTTTACAAATAAAAAGGAGGAAAGGAAGTATGAATCTTACCACTGTCATAGTGCAAAATTCTCGTATTGCCCTTTGTATTTATCTAAATTTATTTTTTATATTTTTATTGTTTTTCTTTTTTACAGTAAAGTAGATGAATATGGATTTGAACGACCACCTGATTTTGATTATATATCTTATGAAGATTTTATGTCAGAATATTTAAAAGTTTTGGCAAAACAAGCAAAAAAATGGTCTGATTTATTAGGAAATGGAAGATCAATTATGAAGAATCGTCTTGCTAAAAGATACATTAGGAAAGGAATACCTTGTGAACACAGAGGAAAGGTTATTATATTTTTTAATTATTTAAAATGTTTAAGGTATGAAGATATTTATATTGAACATTTTTAACTTCAAAATGAAAGGAAGATTTTCATTCTGATGTATATATATATATATATATTTTTTTTTTTTTTTTTGTTAACTTAAACTAGTTGGGGGAAAGAGTTCTTTTGTTATTAACAATGAATACTTAATGTTTAAATAAATAACACCAGAATGTAATTCTGGCAACCCAGAAGTGAATCCCTGCCAATTAGCAGATAGTCTGTACAATCTTGAACTTGTGATTTCAAGTAAGAAGACTAATGGATGAAAAGGAGTAATGTTAGAAAAACAGAATTAATGAAATATCCTCTTAAAATAAGTAAGAATTTAACAAATAAAACAGTATGGAAGTTTGGAGATGTAAAAACGAATCTATAAAGGTAGTATTATTTAATAAAAAGTAACAGTTATAGTTACTAAGACTGAACCTTCTAGTTGATCTTTATGTCTATGTTGAGAGAACTTGTTTGTTATTTATGGTGTAACAATAATATTAAGAGATATTATAATAAATAATTAAAAAAACAATGTGAATCTGAACATGTGTGTATTTTTTTATAAATATATAACAATTTTTTTTTTTTTTTTAAGTATGTAACAATTTCAATATAAAAGGTTGGTTCAAGCGAGAAATACAAGATGGCGTACCCACAGTTATGCAAACTTTTGAAATATTTGTTTAGATAGTATTTTTTAATTTTCTTTGTAAAATGTTAATATGATGAAATTAGTAGACAGCTAACATTCAACAGTTACATTAGTAGACAGTTACATTCAACTGTATAATTTCTTTTGATGGTAGTTTTTTCCTGATTTTTTTTTTTTTTTTTTTTACGTAAGGATTTCTTGTAATCTTTTTTTTTAATGTAAATGTAAATGTTCTTTTGACAGTTGTATTTTTTTTTTTTTTGTAACTATTTCAATATGACTAGGCAGGAATTTTGTTTTTTTTTACGTAAAAATTTTTTTTGATGGTAGTTTTTTCTTTTTCGTTTTTTTTTAATGAATTATGTAATAAATTTTCTTTGTAACTATTTCAATATGATGAAAGTAGTAAAATGCAATTTTTTTTTTTAATATAACGATTTCTTTTGGCTATAATTTTTTCTTTTTCAATTTTTTGTAATCATTTATGTTAATTTTCTTTGCAACTATTTCAATATGATGAATGTAAATCATTTAATTTAAACTTTGTAACTATTTGAATATGATGACAGCAGTAGGCAGCAATTTTTATTTTGTAATGATTTTTTTTTTTTTTTTTTACATCAAAATTTATTTTTATGGTAGTATTTTCTATTTCAATTGCATTAAAGAAATTTTTTTTTTTTTTTTTTGTTGTAATGATTTCTTTTGGCTGTAGTTTTTCTTTTTCAATTTTTTGTAATCATTTATGTTAATTTTATTTGTAATTATTTCAATATGAAGTTATAGACTTTTTTTTGTTATGTAATGATTTCTTTTTATTAACAATGTAATCTTTTTTTTTAATTATCTAAAAATTTACAAAAATTTTTTTAAACATTACAAGATAAAGTAGTTGGTTCAAGGGCGAAATAGAAGATTGTGTTCCCACAGTTTTTTAAACTTTTGAGATATTTGTTAAATAGATAATATTTATAACATGAAAAAATAAACTAGATTGGTATAACATTTAGCATTTAAAACAAAATTAGTTTGGTGACACTAGCTCTGTGGAGGGTTAGAACCAACCTAGGTGTAGACATTATCAGTGTTATGGTCGGGTAACCCCTGATGCTGAAAAACATCACTTATTGTGATGTTATGATATCTTGATACTGTATTTTTTATGTTTTTACTGTTATTTGGATGATATGTATCAAAGATGTTTTATTTCCATATTCAATTTGTAACCGTTAAACTGTAATAATTATAATGGACTACAGACAAATAGTTACCTAACAAAATTTCTTCAATTCTTCAAGTTTAGATCAATCAAATACCAAGAGATATTACAATTAAAATTCTGTAAGAAATAAAGATATTACAATATTTCTTTTTTGTATAATTCTTGTTTTTGATATATTAATGATATAGATAATATATAATATACATTCGGATAACAGTAAACAGTGATATTTCCAGTTTACTTCAGTATATTACTACTGTTGGTATGTGAAACTATCAACGTGTGTACAAAAGTAGAGAACTGTATAAAGAGTATAGTGGATGATAATTGTTCAGAGTCAAGAAAGTAGATGTAAGTTAAATATGAGAGAAAATTGTCAGCTTTGACCAAAAGGGAATGCATATTGATGAGCAATTATTAGACCTAGTTTGTTACAATTGTTATTCTATACAAATTCAGACTTGAAGCAATCGGATAAAACAAATAAATATGAAATTAAGGCATACAGAGCTGTAATCAAAGCAACCGGCGCTGATTTAATACCGACGGGTCAGTTGAAAAGCATTATATATAATTTATAATACATTAACTACATCAAAAACTTGATGATACATAACATCTATCACAACATTGTTTTACATACTTTATCTCCTACTACTCCTTAACAAACACCTATTAGCTAAATCACACAAAACCCTATATATCCTTATGCTGATCAAATGTTCAATTGACCCCTACCTCTGCCCAAGTTACCCATGCCTTATGTTACCCATAATAAAACCCCCCATTAGTGCTGACAAAATATTACCTAAGATAATGTTGGGTCAGAACCTGAACCTGGTCCTAGTCATGATAGGACAGGTCAGGACAGGTAGGGTGTTTATGTTACACAAATCCTTGATGCAGTTAATGTTTTACAGGATCTACTACTTTTCTCCTTAACCGTCGGCATTAACCGTCCATAATCTTGACTCTGAACTCATGAACTAGGTTTTTGTGTGTTATAGCATTTGTTGTAAGAATGCAAGTGTGTAATTTGACCTTTTTTTCTCTTTACATGTTCTTTGTGAATGGGAAGTATCATTGTATGATCGGATAGACTGAGTTTCTCTTCATAGGTAACTGTAGTTTTCTGTAGTCCATCGTAACTATTACAGTATGACAAATGTTAATGATTAAATATTAATATAAAATATTATATGAATATTAAGTAAGAATATTTGTCAGCATCAGGGGTCTGAAACAAAAGATGAATCAGGAAAAAAATATTAATATAGAGTCTATTGTTTATCAGCAATGAATTTTATATGTATTAAGTGTACCCTGCATACTGCTGCTAGTCTCTTCATCTAGTTCGTTTCTAACCTACAGAGGCACTAGTGCTGTGTTAACATAACCTCAAGAACGCAGGTACTGCATACACAGTGTCGGCCACCTTGGAATTTCTGTTTTCACTGTGGGAAACTCCCTTTGGTCTCAGTGTTTTCAATTTACGAATATTTTAAAGGTTGGCAAAACTGAGGATTCGTCATCTTCTATTTCTCATCTACTACTGCCTACTATTGATGAATGAAGATTTTTTATTGTCTCACATTGTTGTCAATTAACAAATATTTAATGTTGTCATCTTTTATTTACTTCCTACTGCCTACTTAACTGCTGTCTACTACTGAAGAATGAAGCTTTTTTTAGTGTTGTCAGTTAACAAATATTTTATGTTCATCTATTTCCTGCCTACTACCTCACTTACATCACATTATCTACTTTACTGCTTACTACCTACTTAAGTGCTGCCTACTCTTGATAAATGAAGCTTTTTCATTGTTGACTCATAGTGTTGTCAATTAACAAATATTTTATGTTGACATCTTCTATTTTCCGTCTACTACTGTCTGCTAGCTACTTAACTGCTGCCTACTATTGATGAATGAAACTTTTTTATTGTTGTCTCAGTGTTTCCAATAAACAAATATTTCAATTGTTGGCAAAACTGAGGATTCGTCATCTTCTATTTCCCGCCTTCTACCAACCTCCTAACTACACACATACTGCTTATGAATGAAGATTTCTTATTGATTTTTATCGGAACCGTATTCATTTACCATCAAATACATAACATTTTGTTGGTAGAATTAATCTCAATCCAAATTGATTTGTCTTATTCCATCTTAACATTTCTGAAAAAAAAACATCAGAAAAAAAATTATTAGTACAGAATAGTTTTTTTTTTAACTATGAATCTTATATAAGATAGAAAAAGAAAAATTTTAAATGGTCATCGCTTTTTTAAAACTGTCACTTCATCTCGTTCTGAAGCATTACTAATTCTAGAAGACTATTCCCATCAACTTTCTCCGTGGTTTTATTGTTCAAATTCGATGACAAATATTGTTAATTTGTTGCTCAACTAATATTTCAGACCATGTAAACTTTGTGACCATGTTTTTTCAATTCTTATGATTATACTATGTATAATTCTGTATTCCATAAACAATTGCAATCTTTTTTAATAATAAATCTAAGTGCTTATCTCACTCAATTTTGAACTCTACATTGTTTTTATAATGTTTGTACCGTCTGAAACAGGAATGAACATGTTTCTTTATCTTTCAATTTTTTTTTTTTGAAAATTTATTCCGTATTCAAAACCAGTGCATGTACGTATAAATAATTCTGTCAGTAATTTAAAAAAAATTACATTATAATAATTATATTATATTTATTAAGTATAATCCTAGAATGTGATAGTATTTTTTCATTTATGGTTTATATCGGAGTGAGACCTGAAATAAAAAATTTTATTTTCTCTTCACTTCGGTTTATATACAGAACTAGGTTTGTAGTTATTTTACACAGCTAAATTATGAAAGAATATTAAAAAACCAACTATTTACATTCAGGTAGATTTCATAAAAAGCTACCTGTTGTAAACCATAATTTGACTTCTGGAAAATGTCGACATGTCTTCACATTTCACATCCTCCAGGTCCCAAAACCACCCTCAGTTCAAAAGTATATATATACATTTATATATGTGTATTATCTATACATTTCACTTTCTTGTGAACACAATAATACCATAATTTTGCGCCAATTAAAAAATAAAATATCACTACAACTTTCTTATTAAGTAAAATATAGAATTCATTTAAAATTATCTAAGTAAAGTTTTTTTATATCACCAACCACTGGCCCAGGAGGTAGAATACTGTGCCTTAATAGGCACAGTATTGAATTGGTTTAAAGTGATCATTATCTAAACTTTTGTTTATCTAAAACTTTTGACTGAAACAACTTTTTATATGACCAACCCTTATGGCAAGGGATGAGCAAAATATTGCTGGAATTGTAAGAAGATGGGGCTTTGTCGTATGCTAAACAAGTGAAACTTTTTCCACATGCAACCATTGTCATATTGAGTAAAGTTGAAATTTTTTTTTAACTTTAAGGTGGAAATCTTTTTATTTCCTACTTAGCACCGGTGAAATCAACCGGTGAAAAGGGAACGTGACATATTTTACTTGTTCCTAGAAATATGAATATTGTTAGAAAATTTGGCAAATATTTAATTATAATTTTTAGAAAAAGACAATATACATATATAAAGAAAGATAATATCTGGAAAAATTGCATTTTCCAATATTTTTTGTTATAAAATATTTTATAGTGAAAATAATTCATTATTCACAAAATGTTTTGTCAAAAATTTTGAAATATCAAAAATTTCTACCGAGTATTGTAACTAATATGAATTTTATATTTACTTCAAGTTGAAAAACCAATAAACAAAAATACATTATGACTACTGAAAACTGATAAGATTACTTTCCTAATCTTTTTCTGACAACGCTAAAATGTTGTTTAACACAAAGTACAGTTAAAGCTGTATAAAAGACATATCATCCATTTAACTGATTTTAAAGTAATAAACATATTAGATAAATAAATCTAAAAAGATTACATTTTTTATTACACTCAAAGATAGGATTTCAGACCAGTTTTTCAGTTAAACATTGCTCTAATAGTGCCGCTTTTACCTATTTGTCAGTCACAGTATTAAGTGCATATTGCACATATATTAAGTGCATTACCAGTCACAGTATTAAGTGCGCATTGCACGTTGTATTAAATGCAATCGGAGCAGCCTAACAAAATATTTTGTTAGTTTTAAAACAATGTAAGTTCTGTTCGTTGATTACCTTTGATAGTTATGACTGCAATCTCTGGTCTACAGTAACTATCTTCAATTAATTAAAGATATATTAATATATTATAATCGGTTTATAATAATGTAATTAAATAATGTATTAATTGCAAATATTTTCCTGTTATTTGAGATTACTTCTAAAAGATTACAATATACTCTAAATTTGTATTACTATTACGAGGGATGACTGAAATGTATGCATACAGGAATCATATCAGGAAAATAAAATATTGCATAAAGCGACAGGTTCTGCTGTGTTGTAGTTTTTTCCCTACTGCTAACATTTCAAAACTTGTGATCTATGACCACTCATTTTCTGTCGCTTGCTATTACGACTAATCATCAAAATTAATAGATTCAAAATTACCCCTGCATTAGGCGGCAAGCATCTACACATCGATAGGCACATTGAAAGAGCTAATAGGACACATTACTCCACAACTAGGCAACCTTATCACAGTACATGTCACGCAAACTCACAGGAAAGAACAAACTTGCAGAAAAAAACATTGTGAACAGTTTCTGAAACTTATTGTGACAAGGCAGCTTACCTTTTGTACAGGTGTTCAAACAATACAAACATACTCCTTTAAAGAAGCAAATATTGTTTAATGTATCTTGTTTTTTCTTTTATTGATTTTAATCCGATTTAGTAGTTAGCTAGAAGAGGTTAATTTGAAAGTACTATCTCGACGAGTGTCAAACTTCACAAGAGTTACAAAGCATTAATGGCTATCTTTATAGGCTCATTGCATAATGTAATGTTACAAAAAATTTCCTTTCATTTGCTAGTTATGATTGACAGCGCACTACGTTTTCAACTTCCTTTGTAACTTTTTGTTTAGGAATTATTTTGATATTTACCTTGTAGTTATATCTAATAATCAAGTACACTAAAAAGGTATCTATAATTTGAATATAGCCTAGTACCTGCTGAAATGTATTGATCTTGCTTACCTTTTATTCTAACATAGTAGTTTTAACATCCATAGCATATCGTTGTCATTAATGTGACTAATATTGGTTAACATTTGCCATAAAATCTGAAAAGTAAAATATATATAATATGATATAAAAAATTGAAGTTAATTTATTTATATATTAATTTTATATTAATCATCTTTTTGTTATTCTTTTACTTCTTTGAAAAGGGTATCTCCATTTCTTTCATTCCCACATTTCCCTTATTATTCTTAAATTCCACTTCTATGTTAATTGATTAATTTTATATGTAATAAATTTTTACCTTCCAATGTATCTTTTTTTTAAATATATCCTTTGGTAAGATTAAATTATTATTTTTTTTTTTACTGGAACTTTCTTTTTTCCACTTAACCGCAATGAGTGATCGTTCAATAATACATCAATTCCATCTGCAAATATTATGATAGCTTAAGTTATTAAATGTAAATATCATATGAAATTAAAAAATAAAATAAATAAAATTCAAATTTCAAAAAATTACAGATCACAATTCAGTTTAATTTTCCTTTTAAAAAATAATTTAATAGTTCAATTAAAAAAAAAATCCAGTAATAGTAAAATGTAAAAAAAACACGTTTGCTCTTTCAATAATATTACAAACTACTTGGTTGACAGAAGACAGAAAAAGTGTAAAGTAAATGTATGGACAAAACAAGTCTTCTTATTAGAATTGGATATTCTTACTGATTAATTGGTTAGCCTGTGGTAATCATTTTTAATCCCAATTCTAAAGCCATCCCGCTTAATGAAATGTATTTGGTGAAGGGATTTTAAAATATTTCTGTTAATTTAATATATCATTAAGAGCAAATTGTAGAAGGGGCAGTTTTACAATCTTATTTACTTCTCGAACTCTAGAATAATAATTGATATTTAGTTGTAAAAATAAACTCAAAACTAAACTGAAACTTTCAAAAAGAAGATTTAATTTCTTAAATAAAATTAAACAATTTGAATTAGTTAAATTAAATCCATTTCAAGATGTAATTTTGAACGTTATTTACATTAGATTTATCAAGAATCTTAAGATTTACGGTTTTTTTTAATAGTAGAAATGATTTTGTAAATTTAAAAAATAATATGTTTTTATAGATATATTTTAATTATAATTTGAAGCAATATACCCTATTAGTTTATTTTTATTGTTTCTTCTTATTTGATTCACAGTATTGTATGTAGTACAAAAATTAGCAATGTATTATTATAGTTTCAAATTGTTTTTTTAACTCAAGACATCGAGAAAAACAGTTACAGCGTGAGGGATTAGATTCGATTAGTTTGTATATAGTTTGTGTCTATTTTAATTATTAACTTGGGTCTTACCAGACTGAGTGACTTCTACATGTAGGAAACTGATGCTATTAGAATTTTAAGTCGTAACTACCATGTGGAAGGCAATTTCATTTGAATTGATTTCAGATATTGAAAATTTTACTATTACGAGTTTTGAACTCTTAAAAAGAAGATTTTTTCAATTTTCTTATCTCAAAATGGTTCATTTTAGAAACTACAAGGGGACATTCAGGATGTGCCTGAGGCTATTTATAAAAGAAAAGCATCAGCGAAATCATTGCAACACAGATATTGTAATGAAAAATTATAAATTTAAATAATATCTAACAAAGATGGCTTGGAAATATTATGCGCTTATGTTTTTAAATGCATATTTATATACAGATAAGAGTTTACCATTATCATACATAAAACTTCCTATATATTGTTATTCGAGTGGAGTGGTTTTCAATTTTACATTTTGTATGACATTATTTACTGCTTTAAAAAAATTACTACCCTTCATTTTACCAGTTTGAAAAACATTTGGCATGTCCCCCAAACTATCTTCTAGACATGACAATTGCTAGTGGTGGGGGAAACTGTTGCCGATAATAGTTACTGATAATACTATTTAAATATATCGGTAATGATCAGGTGCGATACAAAACGTGATATAGATATGGACATATTATAGTATGTGAAGGATTCACCTATCTTGAAAGCAGAATTATGTCAGATGGGTGAAAAACCTCAAACAATATAATATAAACAAAAAATTAAGAAAACAACTGATGATGACATTCATATGGAGTGTTTTCTTATATGTTTTCAGAATTTGAAAATAACCATTGAAGAAGTGTTACAAAGGATTGACAAGGTGGCCTGATTATGAAACTTATCAAAGAAAAGGCAAGATACGCAGATAGGACATGTACTACGGCATAACAGTTTGTTGCACACCATAATAGAGAGCATAGTTGAAGGAAACAATACACATACATATACATATATTTATTCTGTAAGCAACAACAGGATTACATGTTTTATTCATTAAAAATGAATTGGTACTGAAATTGTCTTATTTTTAGATACCGCTTTCTATCTGCTAAACATAAAGAAATGTGTCACCAACACAGGACTTGCTCGTTATTGAAGGATACGTCCAAGCAACAGGTGTGCCTTTTGTCACACACCATTAAAGGAAGTATCTTTAAATAACAATGAATACTTAATGTTTAAATAAATAACACCAGAATGTAATTCTGGCACCAGTGCATCCCTGGCAATTAGCATATAGTCTGTACAACTTTGAACTTGTGATTTCAAGTAAGAAGACTAATGGATGAAAAGGAGTAATGTTAGAAAAACAGAATTAATGAAATATCCTCTTAAGGAACAATTTAGCAAATAAAAGAGTATGGAGGTTTGGAGATGTAAAAACGAATCAAAAAAGGTAGTATTATTTAATAAAAAGTAATAGTTATACTTACTAAGATTGAACCTTCGTTGATCTTTATGTCTATGTTGAGAGAACTTCTTTGTGTTATTTATGGTGTAACAATAATATTAAGAAATATTATAATAAATAATAAAAAAACAATGTGAATGTGAGCATGTGTGTATTTTTTTATAAATATATAACAATTTTTTTTTTTTTTTTGTTAAGTATGTAACAATTTCAATATAAAGTAGTTGGTTCAAGCACGAAATACAAGATGGCGTACCCACAGTTAGCAAACTTTTGAAATATTTGTTTAGATAATATTTTTTAATTTTCTTTGTAAAATGTTAATGTGATGAAAGTAGTAGGCACCAATTGTTTTTATGTAATTGTTTTTTTTTTTTGTTTCATTCAACTGTAAAATTTCTTTTGATGGTAGTTTATTCTTGTAATTTTTTTTTAAGATTTCTTGTAATCTTATTTTTAATGTAAAGATTTCTTTTGACAGTAGAATTTTTTTTTTTTTTTTTGTTTCATTCAACTGTAAAATGTTAATGTGATGAAAGTAGTAGGCAGCAATTGTTTTTATGTAATTGTTTTTTTTTTTTTTTGTTTCATTCAACTGTAAAATTTCTTTTGATGGTAGTTTTTTCTTGTAATTTTTTTTTATGTTAAGATTTCTTGTAATCTTTTTTTTTTAATGTAAAGATTTCTTTTGACGGGAGTATCTATTTATTTATTTATTTTTTTTGTTACATTCGACTGTAGTGTTTCTTTTTAAATTTTTTATCATTTATGTCAATTTTCTTTGTAACTATTTCAATTGATGACAGTAGTAGGTAGCAATTTTTTTTTTATGTAACTTTCTTTTTCAATTTTTTGCAATCGCTTATGTCAATTTTCTTTGTAACTATTTCAATATGATGTATGCATGTTGTAGTAGGCAGCAATTTTGTTTGTAATTTTTTTTTTTTATTTAACGATTTCTTTGGCTGTAGTTTTCTCTTTCAAATATTTGTAATTATTTATGTAAATTTTCTTTGTAACGATGTTAATATTATGACAGCAGTAGGAAACAAATTTTTTTTTGTTTGTTTTTTTTTTTATGTAACGATTTCTTTTTCAATTCTTTATAATCATTTATGTCAATTTTCTTTGTAACTATTTCAATATGATGTATGTTGTAGGCAGCAAATTTTTTTTTGTTAGGAAATTTTTTTAAAAAGTTATTTATCTATTTCTTTGACTGTAGTTTTCTCTTTATCAAATATTTGTAATCATTTACATAAATTTTCTTTGTAACTATGTTAATATGATAACAGAAGTAGGCAGCAAATTTTTTTTTGTAATTTTTTTTTTTTATGTGACGATTTCTTTTGAATGTAGTTATTTCTTTATTAATTTTATTCTATCATTTATTTCAATTTTCTTTGTAACTATTTCAGTATTGTATAAGTTGTAGGCAGCAATTTTTTTTTAATTTATTTCAATTTTCTTTGTTAACTATTTCAGTATTGTTTAAGTTGTAGGAAGCAATTTTTTTTTTTTTTTATATAACGATTTCTTTTTTTTAACTATGTAACAATTTACGTAAATTTTTTTTTTTAAACATTTCAAGATGATGAAGTAGTTGGTTCAAGGGCGAAATAAAAGATTGTGTACCCACAGCTTCTCAAACTTTCAAGATATTCGTTAAATAGATAATATTTATAACATGAAAAAATAAACTAGATTGGTATAACATTTACTATTTAAAAAAAATTAGTTTGGTGACACTAGCTCTGTGGAGGGTTAGAACCAACCTAGGTGTAGACATTATCAGTGTTATGGTCGGGTAACCCCTGATGCTGAAAATCATCACTTATTGTGATGTTATGATATCTTGATATTGTATTTTTTATGTTTTTACTGTTATTTGGATGATGTGTATCAAAGATGTTCTATTTCCATATTCAATTTGTAACCGTTAAACTGTAATAATTATAATGGACTACAGACAAATAGTTACCTAACAAAATTGAATTCTTCAATTTTATATCAATCAAATACCAAGAGATATTACAATTAAAATTCTGTAAGAAATAAAGATGTTACAATATTTCTGGAGTATGACTTATTTTTTGAGTGATTATCTTTTTTGTATAATTCTTGTTTTTGATATATTATTGATATAGATAATATATAATATACATTTGGATAACAGTAAACGGTGATATTTCCTGTTTACTTCAGTATATTACTAGACTGTTGGTATGTGAAACTATCAACGTGTGTAAAAAAGTAGAGAAGTGTATAAAGAATATAGTGGATGATAATTGTTCAGAGTCAAGAAAGTAGATGTAAGTTAAATATGAGAGAAAATTGTCAGCTTTGACCAAAAGGGAATGCATATTGATGAGCAATTATTAGACCTAGTTTGTTACAATTGTTATTCTATAAAAATTCAGACTTGAAGCAATCGGATAAAACAAATAAATGTGAAATTAAGGCATACAGAGCTGTAATCAAAGCAACCGGCGCTGATTTAATACCGACGGGTCAGTTGAAAAGCAGCAAATGCTGCAAATACATTAACTACATCAAAAACTTGATGATACATAACACCTATCACAACATTGTTTTACATACTTTATCTCCTACTACTCCTTAACAAACACCTATTAGCTAAATCACACCAAAATCCTATATATCCTTATGCTGATCAAATGTTCAATTCACCCCTACCCATGCCTTATGTTACCCATAATAAACCCCCCCCCCCCCAGTACTGACAAAATATTACCTAAGATAATGTTGGGTCAGAACCTGAACCTAGTCCTAGTGATGATAGGACAGGTCAGGACTAGACAGGACAGGTAGGGTGTTTATGTCAAACAAATCCCTGATGCAGTTAATGTTTCACAGGATCTACTACTTTTCTCCTTAACCGTCGGCATTAACCGTCCATTAATCTTGACTCCGAACTAGGTTTTTGTGTGTTGTAGCATTTGTTGTAAGAATGCAAGGGTGTTATTTGCCCTTTTTTTTATCCTTACATGTTCTTTGTGAATGGGAAAAATCATTGTATGATCGGATAGACTGAGTTTCTCTTCATAGGTAACTGTAGTTTTCTGTAGTCCATTGTAACTATTATGACAAATGTTGATTAAATATTAATATAAAATATAATATGAATATTAAGTAAGAATATTTGTCAGCATCAGGGGTGTGAAACAAAAGATGAATCAGGAAAAAAATATTAGTATAGAGTCTATTGTTTATCAGAAATGAATTTTATATGTATTAACTAACTGTACCCTGCATACTGCTGCTAGTATCTTCATCTAGTTCGTTTCTAACCTACCGAGGCACTAGTGCTGCGTTAACATAACCTCAAGGGCGCAGGTACTGCATACACAGTGTCGGCCACCTAGGAATTTCTGTTTTCACTGTGGGAAACTCTCTTTTGTCTCAGTGTTTTCAATTAACGAATATTTCAAAGGTTGGCAAAACTGAGATTCATCATCTTCTACTGACTTTCTCATCTTTTCTACTCGTTTCTCATCTACTACTGCCTACTATTGATGAATGAAGCTTTTTTATTGTTGTCTCACAGTGTTGTCAAATATTTCAAATAGTTTTTGTTATCTTTTATTTCCTGCCTACTGCCTATTTAACTGCTGCCTACTATTGATGAATGAAGCTTTTTTTAGTGTTGTTAATTAACAAATATTTTATGTTCATCTTCTATTTCCTGTCTACTACTGCCTACCACCTCGCTTACATCACATATCTACTTTACTGCTTACTACCTACTTAATTGCTGCCTACTTTTGATGAATGAAGCTTTTTTATTGTTGACTCACAGTGTTGTCAATTAACAAATATTTTATGTTGTCATCTTCTATTTTCCACCTGCTACTGTCTGCTAGCTACTTAACTGCTGCCTACTATTTGATGAATGAAACTTTTTTATTGTTGTCTCAGTGTTTTCAATAAACAAATATTTCAAACGTTGGCAAAACTGAGGATCATCATCTTCTATTTCCCGCCTTCTACCAACCTCCTAACTACACATACTGCTTATGAATGAAGATTTCTTATTGATTTTTATCAGAACCGTATTCATTTACCATCAAATATGTAACATTTTGTTGGCAGAATTAAACTCAATCCAAATCGATTTGTCACATGCCACCTTAACATTTCTGAAAGGAAAAACAGATCAGAAAAAAAATTATTAGTACAGAATAATTTGTTTATGAACTATGAATGTTATATATATATATATATATATATATGTATTATAAAGTAGAAAAATAAAAATTTTTAGATGGTTATCACTTTTATAATATTATTACTACATCTCGTTCTGAAGCATTACTAATTCTAGAAGACTATTCCCACCCAATTTCCCCCATGGTTTTATCGTTCAAATTCAATGACAAATATTGTTAATTTGTTGCTTGATTAATATTTCCGATTGTGTAAATACTAGTTTTTCAATTCTTATGATTATACTATGTGTAATTCTGTATTTCATAAATAATTGCAATCTTTTTCAATAAAGAATATATATAATTCATCAATGCACAATCTAACTCCTTATCGCTAAATTTTGAATGTTACATTGTTTTTATAATGTATGTACCGTCTGAAACAGGAAAGACCATGTTTCTTTTTCTGTCAGATTTTTTTTTTTTTTTAAATTTATTTCGTGTACAAAACCAGTGCATAATAATTCTGTCGGTAATAAAAAAAAAATAACATGTTATTTTTATAATTATGTTATATTTTTTTTTATTACCGACAGAATTATTATGCACTGGTTTTGTAATTATATTATAATTATTAGATATAATTTTAGAATATGATAGAGTATTTTTTTCATTTACGGTTGATATCAGAGTGAGACCTGAAATAAAAAATTTGGTTTTCTCTTCTCTTCAGTTTATATACAGAACTATGTAGTAGTTATTTTATGCAGCTAAATTATGAAAGAAAATTAAAAAACCAACTATTTATACTTTTAAGTACATTTCATAAGAAGGCTACCTGTTGTAATGGGTACGATAATTTAACTTCTGGAAAATGTCGACATATCTTCACATTTCACATCCCCCAGTTTCCAAAACCACCTCAGTTCAAAAGTTTATATGTATGTATTATCTATATATTTCACTTTCTTGTGGACACAATAATGCCGTAATTTTGCACCATTCACTTTCAAATTGATACATAATATACAACGACCCAAAATATCGGTCGTGTTCATTAATGGAAAAAGTCAGACCACGGGGGGGTGGAAATGGGGGGGGGCTTTTTCCAGAAAAATAAAATATTGCTACAACTTTCTTATTAAGTAAAATATCAAATTTGTTTAAAGTTATCTAAGTAAAGTTTTTTTATATCACCAACCACTAGCCCAGGAGGAAGAAAAAGTAGTGTTTCAAGACAAAAAATCGGATACCTCCCTTAATAGCACAGCATCGAATCGGTTTAAAGTGGTCATTATCTAAACTTTTGTTTATCTAAAACTTTTGACTGAAATAATTTTTTATATGACCAACCCTTATGGCAAGGGTGACCAAAATATTGCTGGAATTGTAAGAAGATGGGGCGCTTTGTCGTATGCTAAACACGTAAAACTTTTTCCACATGCAACCATTGTCGTATTGAGTAAATCTGGAGTTTTTTTTTTAAGATGGAAATTTTTTTATTCCCTACGTAGCACCGGTGAAATCTACCTCCGCCTCCTGGAATATCAATCGGGATTATTTTTACGTGACATATTTTACTCGTTCCTAGAAATATGAATATTGCTAGAAAATTTGGCACATTTAATTATAATTTTTAGAAAAAGACATAATAGAATGTTGTGCTGAAAATGTACATATATAAAAATTACAATACCTAAAAAAATTGCGTTTTCCAATATTTTTTAAACAATATTAAAAATATTAGAAAATTGTTATAAAATATTTTATAGTGAAAATAATTCATTATTCACAAAAAGTTTTGTCAAAATTTTGGAATATCAAAAATTTCTACGGAGTATTATAACTAATGTGAATTTTAAATTTACTTCAAGAAAAACCAATAAAAAAAATCCAAAAACTGCTAAGATTACTTAGCTTACCTAATCTTTTTCTGATAATGCTAAAATGTTTAACAATAAGTACAGTTAAAGCTGTATTAGAGGCATATCGTCATTTTAACTGATTTTAAAGGAATAAACATATTGAATAAATAAATCTAAGAAGATTAAATTTTTTATTACACTCAAAGATAGGATTTCAGATCAGTTTATCGGCCATCTGAAAGGTAACTCAAGTTAAACATTGCTCTAATAGTGCTGCTTTTACCTATTTGTCAGTCACAGTAATAAGTGCATATTGCACAAATATTAAGTGCATTACCAGTCACAGTATTAAGTCCGCATTGCACATTGTATTAAATGCAATCAGAGCAGCCTAACAAAATATTTTGTTAGTTTTAAAACAATGTAAGTTCTGTTTGTTGATTACCTTTGATAGTTATTACTGCCATCTTCTCTAGTCTACAGTAACTATCTTCAGTTAATTAAAGATATATTAACCTTTATGGCCTCAAGCCTATTTTGTAAGTACTAGTTAAAAGCCTCAAGCACGTTTTTCAGAAAAAGTAGATGTTTGGTAGAAATGCCACAGAAATAACAATATACACAATAAAATTATGAAAAAAATTGTAATTACTCAGTAAACTATATATATTGTGGTGCTGAGATCCAAAATGATGTTGCACCCTTGATTAATTATTTAATAAATAAAATTCAACTTTTTTTCATTAAAAAAAAAATACTGAATTTGTTCTTTATTTGAAAAAATCCGGTACTTACATATTAACGCCACCGCAGCTACAGCTTTATTTAAAAACAAAGTAGTCAATCAGATTTCGGTGGAAAATGAGCCGATATAGAGTTTAACGGATTCAAAACAGTCTTTATTAATTTTAATAAATGGTTATAAAATTTATTTATTTTATAAATATAATTTAACCAAACTTAACCTACGCTCGCTAACCTTGACTAATTAACAGGAGTGTTTTGATTATTTAAATATTGCAATAATTACTGAATTTATTAAATAAATAAACAAAAAATTACGGTGTTAATTAGCGAGCGAAGATCGCTAACTTTGACAAATTGAAAATCGATTGACTACTTTGTTTTTAAATAAAGCTGTTGCTGCGGTGGCGTTAATACGTTAAGTACCAAACATCCTTGCTATTTATATCTAATCTATCACTGTTTCTAAAAAATAAACTTATTTGTGAGCAAAATAAAAAAATTTTCGTTTAAAAATTCATATTATTTACAGAGTTATTGAAATTTTTGTGTTACCATTTTTTTTGTAACATTTATGCTTTGAAATTTCAAAAATAATTCTAAAATGGTGCGCTGAAAACATTTTACCAAACCAAGGGGTTGCCTGTGATGATACTGTACTCCAGTAATTCTTAAGAGTAGGGTTTCTAATTATCCCCATATTCAGTATGCAAGCTAAGAAATGGTAATATTTTTCCATTTTCGGTATGGTTCAGACAGCCTATCTCTATTTGCATTTAAATATTGATTGGCTTATCTATTGGTTTCTTTCACCATCACGGTTGAAATAAATTAAGTGTAAATAATAAATAAAAATAAACTATAGGTGTGGAACCTGGATTAGGCATATGTTTTGGGCCGGGGAGTTATGTTTTGGGACATTATGTTCCGGTTCAATGATGTTTCTGTATGCCTCATCTTCTGAATCCCCCATCACTATCGCTTGTGATTAATTCATCATCTTCTTCAGCCCCACTGTCACTAGATAATTCGAAATCGCTATCAGTATCATCAAAAAAAAAGTTAATTTCTGCATCAGTAAGACGTCTACTAGGCCCGGACATTGTAGAAAAAAAAACCGAACTAACGAATAAATCTGAATATTTTACGGATCATGGTAACTAAAACTACAACTAACATTATAATTGAAACTCTATTTCTAATAAAATTATAATACCTACAAAAAATCCCTTATAAACGCATGGAGTAACCAAAACATAACCATGAATGCACGGAACACACTTCTGTTTACATCAGATTATCGGAATTTTGAAATCGATAATTCTCTAAAATACGTATCGTAAAATGAAAACAACCTACGCTTCGATATCTATGAATTGTAAGCTTTAACAAAAGAGACTATATGAGTGATCTAGTGTAAACGTAAAGAAATATATGAACATAAAAACTATATACCGATATATCGGACGGGTGAGACTTTTAGAACAAGCACTCATGTACAATATATCGTTACCTTGAGGCTTTAAGGGTTAATACAATATGTTATACCACTTACATGTTAATACATTATATCAGTTTATAATGTATTTAAATGATGTATTAATTGCAAATACTTAACTGTTATTTGAAAACCTTCTAAAAGATTATATTTTATTCTAAATTTTTATTACTATTATGAGGGGTGACTGAAATGTATGCATACAGGGAACATATCAGGAAAATAAAATATCACATAAAGCGACAGGTAACATATCGCTAACATAACCCCTACCGCTAATATATCAAAACTTGTGATCCATGACCACTCATTTTCTGTGAGTTGCTATTACTACTAACAGTACGCCTGCTTTAAAATCGTCTACAACACCATGCAATGAGTGAATTTTTAACAGTACAAAAAAATGAACTGTGATAAATACAGTAAGTAGATGGGCAATAAAAAAAATTTATATATCAGAAGCTATTAAAGCAAATATTGAAGATAAATCTTACAACAGTTGACCAGTTTCTGGAACTGTTGAGAAGCACCAAAGATGATGGATTAATCGATTCAAAATTACCGCTGCATTATGCAGCAAGCATCTCCACATAGATAGGCACATTGAAAGAGCTAATAGGATACATTACTCCACAACTAGACAACATTATTACAGTAGAGTCTCGCAAACTCACACAAAAGAACAAACTCGCAGAATAAAACATTGTGAACAGCTTCTGAAACTTATAGTGACAAGTCAGTTTACCTTTTATACAGGTGTTCAACCAATCAAAAGCATACTCCTCCTAAAGAAGCAAATATTGTTTGAATGTATCTGGTTTTTTTTGTACTGATTTTAATCCGATTTAGTAGTTAGCTAGAAGAGGTTAATTTGAAAGCACTAACCCAAACGAGTGTCAAACTTCGCGAGAGTTACAATGAATTAATGGCTATCATTATAAGCTCATCGCGTAATGTAATGTTACAAAATATTTCCTTTCATTTACTAGTTATGATTTACAGTGCATTACATTTTAAACTTTGTATTTTTTTTTTTTTTAATTATTTTGATATTTACCTTGTAGTAATATCTAATAATCAAGTACACTAAAAAGGTATCTGTAAATTTGAAGATGGTCCATTACCTGCATAGATGTATTGATCTTGCTTATCTTTTATTATAACATGGTAGTAACATCCAAAGCATATCGTTGTCGAAAACATGACTAATATTGCTATAACAAGTGCCATAAAATCTGAAAAGTAAAATATATATATATGATTTAAAGTTAATTTTACTTATATATTAATTTTGTGATTTTTTATATTTAAAAAATAATATAATGTTTTTATAAATATATTTTAATTATAATTTGAAGCAGTATGCGCTATTAGTTTATTTTTTTATTGTTTCTTCTTATTTGATTCACAGTATTGTATGTATTACAAAAGAGAACAATGTATTATTATCATTTCAAATTGTTTTTTTAACTCAAGACGTCAAGAAAAACAGTTAAAGCGGGAGGGAATAGATCCTGTTAGTTTGTATATGATTGACGTCTATTTTAATTATTAACTTGGGTCTTACTAGACTGAGTGACTTCTACATATAGGAAACTGATGTTCAAATTTTCACTTCTAACTACCATGTGGAAGGGAATTTCATTTGAATTGATTTCAGATATTGGGGTTTGAATTAATGAAAATTTTACCATTAAGAGTTTTTAACTCTTAAAAAGATTTTTTTCAATTTTCTTATCTCAAAATGGCTCATTTTAGAAACTACAAGGGGACAAAGGAGAAAGTTTGGGACAAAAGTGGATAGAAACAGCTATGACACTAGGGACGTGCTACCAAGCATGATGACATTTAGAAAAATTAATTTTAGTCGAACATTTCATATTCTTCCAGATATGTTGTTTTGAACCTTAGCGGGTATACACAGATGTACAACTTACAAGCAGATATTTTTGCTGCTATTCAATTTTGGACTTTGGATCTACAAATAATAAATATTTGGAACGGGTTTAATCTACATAATATTCATATTTCTATATTTTGATGACTAGTAATCCAACTTTTTAAACTTTACGTATAGGTTTGTACTCCAATAGCAAACAGATAGTTTTGCTAATAGAAGTGGACTGATGCAAGTGATGGAATTAATTATACTACCTTTTGCACCGTTCGCTGTGCTCTGTGCATTGACTTGTTTCATTATGTATGAAACTTTTTGTTATGGTCATTTACATAATAGGTGCTTTGAGAGATATTGATCGATCTGTACTTTAATAGAAGCGGCACATTTATCGTGTTGAATTAAAATATCATTAGACAAATATAAAAATATAAGAAAATGCATTAATGAATATTAAATACTAAGCCTATCATTACTGTTCATTTTTACTGACTTTTCAAACAAAAGTACAGTATTACTTTCTGTTGCATAGTGGGAGTAAATTTTCTTTACGTTTTGAGGTATGAGGAGTACGAAAATACAATTCATTTAAATTGTGGTTCCTTATGTTTTTTTGTAGACTGTGTATAAAATCCTGTCGCTTGAAAATCTCCAAAACTAACAAATCAGTTTTATTGAAAACTAGGTATGCTGTAGCACTATCTAAAGCCTGTGAAAAGTTTTTTGAAGCCTTATTGATTTACTCTAAATATAAAGTCAAAAAGAGTATACAGGGCAAGTTATAAACGTGGTTCGTTATGATGCTGCAAGTTGGAACAATGATGTTTCTTTACCTGCGGTATTTATTGTTAGCAGTATTGTTTGACGTATTCAGGTAGCATTAATGATTGTATGTATTTGAGCAGGGGAAAAAGGAAACAATAAAATAAGGAAAAGTCATTCTTCTTACAATATAATTATACAAGAATTATTTTCTATTCTTCCAATGATGTTAAATTATAAAAATATATCTACAATTTAATTAAAAATATAAGCAAAAAGAAATAAGTCAAAAGAATAAACACATAATAATAAAAAATTAAAATATTCTGAAATATTGAAAACAGTAAAAAAAAACAGTCTAATGGAACAAACCTCTATAGCAATGCAATCAAGAATCTCTTAAAAAACCAGCAACCGGCTTGGGCTATGAGTCATCTTTTCCGCATGTTTGTTATAAACCCGCTAGGTGGTGCTAATTACTTTATGTAGCTTGATAAATGTGTCGACCATTTCGTTGTATTGAAAAACAACTGAGTAATGTATCAAGTAGACCAATTCGATAAACATTCTGTGTAGTGATGTGAAATGTGTGTAGCACTGTAGGGCTAGTTGTAAAATGCTCTTGATTTTTCCATGTACTTTATGTTGATGAATTTCTCACAGTTTGGTGATGGTATGATGCTGTAGAATGCAACAGGATACTGTGGCCAAGGAACTAAAGTATTTCGTAGAGAATGAATGGTGCATTTCGGAGAGATTTAACCAGATTTTCTATTTATGGTACCAAAAATGTATCCACCGTTGGTGCACAATTCCATTAAAGAAATTGATTATTCTGCTTTGACCCTGGTCTAGTGAAGAATCGATACTGGCCATCATTTTCTTGCCTAATTCACAAGATACTATTTTCCTCTTTTTTTCAGTCCATTGTTTCTTTCTACGGGCTAACAACAGTGACAGCATCATTTACTGTAGACTGATCTGTAACAGAAAATTATAATATAACTGTTACAAAAGACAATTGCTTTCTACGGCTTGATATGCCTCAAACAAATACAGTACAAAAATTAATTAAAGGAAAATCTTAGCTTATAATTTAACTACATTTCTAATTAAGTCAAAGAAAAAACATTTACTCTATAAATAAGACATAATTAACACAGTAGCCGTTTCATTTTTTCCAAAATCAACAAAAAAAAATTAAATATTGGATTAGTCTGTAATGCTGAGATGGGATTAGTCGTCCCAAGGAAGAAGCATAATTTTAAAGATAGATAATTTTCATTATCTATCAGCTTAAAAGCCCAGTTACATTCTGCTGGTACAGTATAAAAACGTTTATAAATTTAAATATCTATCCTATTGGAATTTAAATAGTATAACCAAATTATCTGACTGAAAATCTTGTCTATTTTAATTACGAAACTGTTCGGTAAAACATTTTTTTGTAATTATTTACATACATTAGTTTATTAGAACTATTAATAATAAACGATTAATACTTTACAGTAAATAAATTCCGGCAGGAAAAATCAGTATCTAGGACACACATTCCCAGAACAAAGACAAGTATTTCATTCCGGCACATTTGGTCAGCCTAATTTAACACATCACCTTTAAACTAAGCACTTATAATGAAAGTAATCCTTACTACATACCTGTATCATCAGGAATATTGATGTAGTTGATCGATAAGCCAAACGTTTTCTTATAAACTGCAGTTTCCTCGTAATACAAATTTTTGTGTTGTTTAGTTGCACCAAAACCAGTTATTTTAGTCAGTTAATTTCTTATGGTATTTTATTCAGTTGTATCTAATATTTACCCACTTCTTCCACAAACAGCTTCCTGGAAAATTTTTATTCATTTATTCATTATTTCTCCTCGTTAATTGTACTTAAAAACTAGTAAAAGTTACTTATTCTAAAGTTTCTTATTATTAGACTTTCTATATCTAGGTCCGACACAATTTGTTGTTACAGTTTCTTTTAAAGAGGAAGAGACATTAGGTACTACATTAGAAAAAATAAGTGTGGGAGTTACAATCACATTATTTTGATTGCAATAAATGAATAATACTCATAATTATTACTTACTCAAGAATTAATACCCAATGTATGCCAATAAACCTTGTTAACATCAGAATGAATAACAATAGAAGTTTCCAGTATTTTAACACTCCAAAATGCCATCATAAATTTCATTTATTTTATTTGTTTCAATGTTTGTAGATAAAAAGTATAAAGTAAAAAATTAATTTTTGCTTAAAACGAAAGGGTTGTAAAACGAAAATCACCATAGTTTTGTTTTTGCGTTTTTTCATGCATGGTTTCATCAACCTTAATAAATTTATCTATACCCCATAGTTTTAACATAATTACTCGTTCCAGCGTAGAAATAAATTTTCATGACGGTGCATCGATTCGGTTCTTAAATGTTGTCAAAGCTGATGGTGGTTTCCCATTCTAGATTAATCGTTTCTTTTCTTCAGCTGCATAGGAAACAAACCATCAATAAGAATTGTCCTTTAAACCAATTTCCTACTTTAAGAGCATTTCTAAAACATTTTTTCTCGGCACAATGGTGAAACCTGTACTGTTTGAAGTAGTTTGCAAGGATGGTTATTTCCACATATGATTTTTATATAGACTGGTTTTTGGAGAAACATAATCAGAACCATTGCCACTATATATATCTGGACTATATATTATCAAGAGTGCCAAATAATTACAAAATAAAGATAATAATAAGTACGTTATTATTTTTGATTTTAGTTTATTGACCTTGGAGATATGTTACACACGTATTTTAACAAGATAGATAAGATGAGAGTAAAAAGATTCTTAATCTTTGCCAGGAATAAAACTCAACTCTAGTTAAATCTATAAATACCCAAACTATTACTTTAAACTGGTCAGCCTATTGCTTTCGTTCCATTTCTGACAACAGTTTCAATTGTAGAAAAAAATAATAAAAAGTTACATTTTCCGAATAAACTAATTATATTTGGCTTTATAGATCTTACAAAAGATTTTAATATTGTATTAAATATATACTATTATTGATTTGGGGACGACCTGCTTTTATTATTTCTATGACTGTATCTATAAGATAGAAAACAAGTTGTAAATTTGGTGTGGCAAATGTAACGTTGGTTCAACAGAACTTATTACTTAGACCCCATTCGGTAGTCATAAATGGTTTGTCTTATTCTATGCCCAGACATCTAATATTGTAAGCAGGTAAGGCAATATCCTGGTACTGCACAGTGGTGTAGCAAGGGGAGTACAAGAGGAGAGGACATCCGTTCCTGGATGCAGTATCTGAGGGATGCCAAATTGATGTTGCATAATTACGAATAGAAATGTTTTCCCCTCTTAAATGCACTTCCAGTTTCATTCTGAAATGTAATGTTCATCAATTTGTATGTTAAAATCAACTGAAATCAGTTTTATTTTTCTTTTAGATATAAATTAACCGATGTACCTGACTAATGAAAATAGCTTAAAACAGAGATGCATTTCAAGAGAAGCTTTTATGATATAGACTTGTAGATGTTCAGTGAAATAATGGACCGGCAAATGCTAATCAAGACAAGGCTGATGTTAAGCTTTTGACACCGGAGGACCTGCTTCGCTACATTGTGTGGTACAGTGGTGATGTATTTCCAATTCTGAGAAGCGGTCTTCAGATTTTACTGACAGTTACAACATCCAGTGTAGTCGTGGAAGGTCTTTTCATAAAACTTATCCTGTTCTATCTGAGATCATCTGCGGGATAGGAAAGATTTCAGCCTTGGCTTTGCAGGAGGTTACTGATAGCATAAATTTTGAGGATGTAAACAATAAATTTGCAGCAGCAAAAGCAAGGAGCATTTCTCTTTAAAGTTATCTAAATTATTACATTAAACTACCTCTTACTTTATTTTAACTTTTCAAAGTAATGTTTTAAGTTTTCAGAATGTTATATTTGACTAATATTTTATCTAATATAAAATAGTTTATGTTAAGTTTTAATGTCATATTTTGTTTTTATTTAAAAATATTGTAATGGCAGTTTTAATTGTCGTAATTCTTTTTCTCGCCGCTCAGCTGACTCAATTGTAGACACAAAAGACATGATGATGTGTAATAGTACGGTTACATACAATGTATTTATCTATTCAATTTATTACATTAATACTACTCAATATAATCAATGTGTTAAACTAAAATGCAATTACGACAAATAAGATTACCAGAATTTAATCAAAAATGTTTCTTTACAAAATGTAATTCAATCAATAAATAATGCATAAACCTAATACATATTCGTCTATAATCATTCAAACTTCAAAAAATCAACATATTTATTGGTCCTCCAATCCGGATATTGAACTTCAGCAACGTATTCAATACGACGTATTTAATTTTAAATTGTAAGTTTCAAAATGGACTTAATTTGTATAGACATTCATTCGTATAGTTATTCAAGCTACTCCAAAAACTGTAATGCGTACAAACATTATACGCAGTGAAATTTAACTATAAAAGTGTAAGCAATAGTGGAATCGATGTGTCGGAAATTTCCAAATTGAACTGGATAGTATTTTCATATGTTATCTTAGTTTGCCGAGTATACGACAATCTACAAGGAGCTACGAGAATCAACATTCATCATTTGCATAACCCATTGTTCATCTGATTAATTTTACTTTTCTTATTATTGTCTAATTTCTTATTATTAATATTTACGTTAATATAATTAAATTCAAAATGACTGACCAGGAGGCACTCAACAGTAAGACTTTGCAGACTAATAGCAAGGAACTTTTAAAAAACTTGGTATAATTAAGGCATCAATCACACAAATGCTTTGCTGAACCTTTGCTGATAATTTTAACCCCACAAAAAATGAAATATGTTCTTTACAAATAAAATTAAGAAATTTGTTAGAATTACAAGTTAAATATGATAGCATTCAGTCTCAGTTGGAAGCTATTGATGAGGATACTGACAGAATACAAACTGAAGACAATCTATGTAACATAGAATGTAAATTAAAATCTTTGTTAGATAAAATGTCTTCAAAACCTCCCGATAAATCAGATCCTACCGATATGAAACCAATTATTAATAATCAAATGCAGTTTTTACAGCCAATTAAATTGCCATGTTTTAGTGGAAATTTACTTGAATGGCAGCATTACTTTAATAGACTTAATGATTTAATTCATTCTAGAAATGACCTTTCCGACATTCAAAAATTATACTACTTACAGTCATCTTTAAGGGATGATATATATCTTTAAGTGGAGAAAACAATATTTTGACAGTTGGAGAACCACTTATGAAGGGGAAAGCCATACTGTTTTAATAAGTTATTAAGTCAGTTTTTAACTGCTTAATTTCATGTGCACTATCAGCTCCTGTAATAAGGTCATCAACATAAAAATCATTTAATATGGCTCTGCAGGCATTAGGAAATTGATCGTTATTGTCATTGGCAATTTGAACTAAACAACTAGTAGCTAAAAAGAGGCACTAGTTGTAAATTAAGTAACTGTTCTTAAGGCATAATGCTTTAAGTCTTGTTCAGGGTTTTCACGCCACAGTATTCTTTGCAAATTACTGTCCTGAGTAACTAGAATCTGTCTGTACATTTTTGTGATATCAGATGTGATAACATAATTATGGACTCTAAATCTTAAAATTATTGAAAATAAGTCTTGTTGGACCTTAGGTCCTATGATTAGTGTATCATTTAGAGATAGACCATTGCTGGATTTGGCTGAGCCGTCAAACACAACTCTTAGTTTGGTTGTTAAGCTTGTTTCCTTGAAAACAGCGTGATGAGGTAGATAAAAAACTTC
This sequence comes from Lycorma delicatula, assembly GCF_047948215.1. Taxonomy (NCBI): domain Eukaryota; kingdom Metazoa; phylum Arthropoda; class Insecta; order Hemiptera; family Fulgoridae; genus Lycorma; species Lycorma delicatula. The sequence goes on along the minus strand of NC_134466.1, from coordinate 73,942,214 downwards.
TGAGTCAGGTATCAATAAATCCTTTGAATTAAGTTCAGACATATGACCTAGGTCTCTATATATTCATTAATAAAATTAGAGTATCCCTTCTTAAAACTAGGGTCTTGAATAAGCTTACATTCTAAAGACAAAAATCTATTTTTGGCGTTATTAAGAGAGTCACCAAGTTTGATGTTATCTGATTTACGAGGTAACGTAACTATAAATCTACCATTCTTATTTCTAATTTCATTTTCTATGAAATTCCTAAATTACTAATATGGCTAAAAAAGTTTTTGGAGAATTAAATAGTCAAATAGTAATTAATTTATGGTAATTTATTATTTCAAATTATTTCAGAATTTGTAATGAATAAATACAGCAAAATAAGATTCCTCCTTTATTAAATATGAACAAAATTTTTTTTAATATAGTGAATTTTTATTAACCGAAAGTTAATAAGTTAAGTTAACAGTTTATTCCTAATATATAGATATATTAGGTATAAACTATATAGATATAGTTTAATGATATGTCATTATTGTAATCTTAGGCATATATGTACAGTGAGATAATTTTTCCCAGCATTTTTTTTTAACTCATTTTCTATCTCTCTTCTCCAGTCTATTTCTTTTCAGACCATATTCTTTTTCTAGTTTCCAACTCGTGATCGAAAATTAACTTTCTAAACAGATCCTGTTTTAGAAAACTTTCTACAATTTGTACTTCTTCGAGATCGTTTTTAATCGCTTCAGTCTAGTTTTTCTTTCAGCAGAAATCTATTAATTTTTTCAATATTCTATTATTACTTTTTAAAAAGATGTGACAAAAGAAACGGTCTTTCTTCTTTTCAATGCTTAATAAAAAGTTGAATTGAATAAATGGAATTACAATTACTGGGAAATGATTATTAATGTTCAGTAATGACACATATATGTCTGATTAAAAACAACACATACACAAAAGTAAAAACACAAATAAATCACATCTTATATTTTTTTATTAAGTATTTGGTAATGGAATATAATTAACAGAATTTTTAACATCTTCAGTTTGATTTACTGTACAATAATCTTCAAGAAATAATTTTGCTAAATTAGCTAATCTTTGATTCTGGCTCAATGAAAATGTAAGCATACACTGAACTATTTCTGAACTGGTTAATTCTGAAAAAAAAAAAAATTATATAAATTAATTATAAAATTATATTAATTATAAATTATATTAATTTGATTAATTAATTATATATATATAAGTTTTTGCAATACAACATTATTTTCATAATTTTTCAAAATAATTTCCACCACACATACACTTTTCTATAATCTTCAAAACCAGTTTTCAAAGAAATCCCCTGGCATGTTTTGTTAGAGATCTGAGGATACTCATCGTCCCAAATCGGCAGTTAGGCAGTTCATCACTGCCTGAAAAATGCCTCCTTTCAGTTTGTTTTTTACCTTAGGAAACGGTGTGAAGTGACATGGAGTGAGATTAGGAATGTAGAGAGGATACTCTAACAATTTGTTCCGGTGCTGGCCAAATACTCAACAAACTTTGGAGCATTATCATACTGAAGAGACCAAGTATCCATCCTTGATTTTAGCTTCTTGAGAGTTCAGACAACACTGGGCAGGTGTTCCTCAGTATACAATTTACTGGTAACTGTCTTCTGAGTTTCCAACACGACTCCTTCTAAAAATATGACCACCACCATTCTCTTCTTCACTGATCTGGATTTTAAAATAGCATGAGGTTTCCTCATCTTTGTATACCCACACTTTGTTCTAAGCCTTGGTCAGGTCATCAACATAGTACAGGGATCAATCCATTTGAAGTGACCCAAGGAGTGGTTTGCTTGACCAATTCAAAAAAAATTGAAACTTACCCACTTATTTAAGCAGTTTACCTGTGGCAGCCATTTTTTTTACGCTGCAGACACCTATTTTTGTGATTTTAAGGGTTTGCTGAAAAAATTAATGCTCCTGGAAGGATGACACAAAAAGCAATTTAATTATATTTTCTCAAGGTAAAGATAGGTCCAGTGGTTTATTTACCTATCTCTCTTCTTTCTATGAGAAAATTACCAATAAAATTGAACAAGAAAAACAGTGAAATTTCACTTTGGTAATTTTTTTCAAAAAGTAGGGATGACTACACAGTTTGGATTATTTTTTTAAATGTAGGTATATGTTAGCAGTTTACCGTATATAATATTAACGGTGATATACTTACCCATACATCTTTACAACTAATTACTTTTGAAAACTAATTTTTTTTAAAAATTCAAATTTTGGTTTCAAATAACTCTTCCGGGGCTGGTAATAAAAATCTCAAATTTGCAAACCTTGCAGTGTTTTTGTAGATTTAATGGCAAATAAAAACGTTTCTTGTGTATTTTACTAATAAAAAAGTTATAATCTCTCTAAAATCATGAAAAACCTGTTAAAAGCGATACCATTTTGACTCTAATAAGTTTTTCAAAAGTTCATCCAAGTAATATTTCTTTACTTTATGTAACTTTATTAATTCATGTAACTGTGGTTTCAGCATTTTTGAACTATATGGAATATGAATTTTCTCCAGCCAATTATCATATGGTTTCTTCTGGAGTTAGAATTTGGAGTTACAATACCTGTAATTACTTAAGGGGTGTTAACAACAACTACTACTAACACTGGTGGAAGATTTGGAATTAATTTTTCCCACGCCCAATTCATGAAATTGCCTATATTCATGTCATGGTAGTCGCCACTTTTTGAACTGGCTTTCCACAATTAACGCATTTGGAATAAAACTGATTTTTCCTTCAGAATGAATTACTATTAAACGGTCACTTTATTAATCGGCACATGAAGACCCTCAACAATACCATCTGACCACAACGTTGTTGAATAATGTGAAATTAAAATGTACGTTTTTTATTAAAATAAACAATTGTAGCGTTCCTTTGTCTGTACATAGCCATTGCCTGCAAATATTCAATTCTCTTCCACCTGATATCGGATTTCTCAATTAAAAGTTTTCTTTTATTTTCAGTTTTACACCATTTGAAACCTAATGCTTTCAGAATAACAACTAAAGTTGATTCACTGCCTTCAAAATCAATAGATGACTGAAGTTCTTAACTTATTTTTTTTAAAGTAGGTAATTTGGTCTTCTTTGAAAGAAATTCATTGAACACCTAAATTAAAACTTTCAAGTCCATTGACAGGTTTCGAATGTAGTTTATACTTTCTCAGCATGCTGAAAGAACACATGTTAATTGAAAAATCATTTCTTTTTCTCTTCTGAGTTTTTGAACCTGTGTTCTTGATATCTGAAAAGCAGTAGCACTTCTTTCTTCGCATTTTTGAATGTCACTTATATGTTTGTCGTCAGATAATTTACCTACATTTAGAGTTTTTTTTTCTCATAAAATCAAACATTATTGATAATTTCACGTGCTTAACTACTAACGTTTTTTCCTTAAATACAGATTTAAATTCTGCCACAGCAAACCACACTAACACATGAACAAAAATAAAATAATATATTACAAAAAATTTGCGAAAAACAATGAGTAATTATAAAATATTATGATTGCACAAAAACGCTATTTCACTGAACACGACATAAAGTGGACTAAAGTCTATTTCTTTATACACACATTGTGTACTATGAGTGATGGATCCAAATATAATCGTGATGAAAGACATTATTTCTAACTGCAAGTATAAATTTTTACGGGCCTATACATAATACCAATCCGAGCAATAGTAATTGGTTAAGAAATTGCTATTGTTTACAAGATTGAGTCATTACGCATTTTTATACATGTAATCAACTCAAGCAGAAAGAATTGAACACACAACAACATAAATGTATTGTTTGGGTGCCCATATTGTTTGTAAGTTAAAAAATGAAATAAAAATAATAATTATGTGCAAAAATAATGCTTTGGAAAATAATATAATGAGATGTCAGCACGTAACATCACAAGCTCGTAGATTTGCTGGGGCAACTATAATGTAACTTATTAGATGAATAATTGTTTATTTCTATAACAGTTTTCTTACACATTTTTAATTTCTCACCGATGGGTTGGTAATCTGTGAAGGGCAAATATTTTGGTAAATTGAGTTACAAAGCTTTCTTTCTACTTTTTGTAACTCATTGTACAATGGATACTTAGGTTAATTAGTTAATTTAGTCTGGAGATATCAAGTAAAACACAATAACTGATGAAAAAAGCCAATAAAATTAGGCTTATCTCCCAACACCCATGAAAGAAATAACATAAATAAACAACTGAAATGGTATATTAATGTAAGGGATCCCTAAAACAATTTAACTAAATGTAAATCCAAGATAAAGTATGTGCTGTAACACATTAAAAGAAATAAAATGTTTTTTACCACACTTGTTAACAGGAGTTTGAATTAGGCAAAACCTCGTCAATAGCTATCTTCAACTACCTAAACTAAATTTTGTGTGAAAAAACTTAAAAGACCCTTTGATTAAAATTTTGAGATATGGGACCAATAAGGTCTGTATCTCCTTTTTCCCCCTTGACTGATTTTATTCAAAATTAGAAGACATCAAAGCCCCATATACAGAAATCATCATACCAAATTTCATCCAGGATCATGAGATATCAAGATCTGTGAAAACCCGAACATATAAAATTTGACCTAGTGATATACTTTTCCTTATAATATTATACTGCACGGCTATATGATATAACACAATATAGCCAAGAAAATAAATATAATGGATTGCATATAAAAAGATAATATAAAATGAAGAATTTTCATACCGGTTTTTGACTGTGGTGTAATAAGAAACATTAGTGTTGTAATGGCTGATAAAACTGTTTCTTCATCATTTGAACTAAGAAATCTAGACACAGCAGCAACTCCACCGCTCAATAAAATATATTGTTTGTTTTCTGGATCTAAAAAAAAGTAATTATATTAATTGGAAGAATTTAATTAAAGTAACTGCTCGAATATAATTAATTCAGGAATTATATTTATTACTGTTCAAAAATAAATCTTTTATTCTGATTGTTACATAATATTATATAATATAGAACATACAAGGAATGAGTAGGTAGGCTACTTCATGGATAAAAAAAGGAACTACTGAAGAATTTACTTGGATGGATCAAGGGAAACCATGGTAAAACCTTCATAAGAGTAGCAAACACAAAAAATTAAACAATTTATTTCTTAAAATATAAACTCTATGTGAAAGTATTAAATAATTAACCGCAAAATAATTTAAAATTCAGAAGACATTAATTTAAATTATTTATGTACAGTGGAGCTGTTCTAGAAAGGCGCTTTCCTCTGTACTTACAGCCATACATCTGCCCCCCTCCGCAAACGCCTTGTATATGTTGGAGATTCAGAAAGTTTAGGAATTTTATTTAATATTATTTAAAAATTCATCAACCAAGTATTAATCTTTCTTAAAAGAAAATTTTTATTATTTTTTAAAAAAATAACAGTATTCCCCTCAGTCAAACCAGACAACAGAAGTGTTTTCATGTAACTAACCAACATAATACTCTGGCTTACAGGAAAAGGACTTAATAAATTATCAAACCACTTAGAATACAATTAAAAATTTTTCTTTTAAAAAAACAATAATACTTTGTCAATAAATTAAAAAAAAAAAATTATTCAAAGTTTCCTGACAAAAGTTTTTATTAACATTTCATAACAATGTAGGAAATACTGGTCTACATCAATCCTATTTTTAAGACTTGAATGATCAGGGTTTATACATGAGGAATTTTCTTACTGTAATAAAAAATCTCCATTTTTTGAGATTGCGGTGATTTGCCTTTCTATCTTCTTCTATCCAGTTACATAATGACAAGTCATTTGTAGCTTTTAACCCAAGATTTGAGTCACAAATGAGAAATGAATTATTAATGGTAGTCTATTAGTTATGCTGGAGAGTATAGTTAGAATAATAAAAACATATGAAGTTATAAATGGCAGATATTGTAAAGTTACACAAAAAAAAGGAATCTTCAAAATATCTATTTAAATTGTATACATGTACAAATAGTTTTCATTAACCTCTTCTGAATTATTTATTTTTACTTTCTCAATTATATTGTATAGGTATACATTATACCATATAATACAATCCTAATTGGATAAAATTTTGTAAATCTTAACGTTTCACAAACTCTTCTAACAAAAAAATACAATTTTGGCGTTGAAAAATTCCAGAAGATGTAAACATATTGCCCTTTTATTTTTTATTGATATTTCTGGATAGGTGGACCAATTCAAATGAAGTTTGGTACAATGTTTTTAGTATATGCAGGGCACTGATAACATTGAACTTTGATCACAATTCATGAAGGGGAGGGGGGAAAAAGATCTTATGGGGTCCCATATCTTAAAATTTTATTCAAAGGGTATGTATGTAAATATAATATAATGTGTTCAAAAAGTGAAACAATCTGATGGAAGAATATTTCCTTCTTTTGCTGGAGGTTTAATTGAGAGAAAATGGGTTATTATACAATTCAGCAGAAAATATTCATTGTCTCCCAGTATATTAGATGTTCCAGTTATTCCTGGACCTAGAATTTCTTTACAGAAAAATATGGTGTGGATGCAACAAACAAATCCTCCATCAAGCAGCTGTACAATAAGTTCCAAGTGAGTGTGACTGATGCAGCCAAAAATGGTTGACTGAAAGTGCTAACAGCAGAAAAGTTGATCGATGTGAAAGCTGCATATTGTTAGTCCCAAGAAGTCTGTGCGACTGCCTGTCACAGCCTCGCACAACGGTTTACAGACATATCTGTACAGAATTTGTGTTGTTAATTGCAGACACTGGAAAATGTGTAGCTTTCTGTCAAAGGTTCATATCATCTGTAACGCCAGACGGGGAAGAACTTGATAATCGGTTTTGGTCTGACGAGACATGGTTCCACCTTGATGAATACGTGATTGTACAGAATTCACGCATTTGATGTACAGGAAATCCACATCAGCTGCACGGACAAAAAGGGCGGGTGTTTGGTGTGTAATTTAACATGGGCGAATCTTCATGATATTCTTTAATGGCACAGTGAACAGTGAGTGCTACTTACAGATGGTGCAACAATTTGTAAACACCGTAGACTGACTAGAGTACACTGGTTTCAACAGGACAAAGCTACGGTTCATACAGCCAAAAACACCATGACTTTCTTGAATCGGTGTTTTCATGGACAAATGATTTCGATGGGGTTGAGACTCCCGTGGTCTCCGGATTTATCCCCTCTTGACTGTTTCTTGTGGGATACCTTACATATGCTGTTTACAAAACTCATCCTCATGCCATTCCCGAATTGGAGAGCTAAACTGAACAATGTGTCACTGCAATTCCTCAACAAACATTACAACATGTGTTTAAGAGCACGAAACATCATATTCAATTATGTGAATCGAATAATGGAGGCCGTTTTCTACTACTATTGTAACTTACTCATTTTCCCGTAAGGTTGCATCGTCACTTTTTGCCGTCTGTAAATACGACTTTTTTTCTGATCATCCGATGCTTATATCAGCACACAATCCATACGATGACGCCAAGTGTGGGACGATAGTACATCGACAGGAAATACAATCGATTATTGTGATATTCCATGCTCTGTCAGCAATCTAAAAATTCTATTTTTATAGTAATATAAATTTAAAATTTAAAATTGTTTATTTTTAAATAATTTCTAATTAATGATAATTTTCTTAAGTGATTTCATCTCCAATGAAATCAAATTAAAAAGTCTGATTTATTCATACGACAAAAACCTATCTGTTAAAAAAAAAAATTGCATATATTCATATAAAAAAAAAATCGATCCTAATCAAAACAGACTTTTAACAGTATTTTACTGAGAAAAAGTGCATTTTTATGCTTGCATTGCCATTTTAATTAAACAGATTACTGATTGATTTAAAGCCTTTTCCGCCAATTTACTAAAAACCCACACACAACTACTAAAAAAGAAGTTGTTTCAACTTAAATTTCATTAGAAAAATGAATTTTTAAATTATCTGAAAATTAAACTGAGACTTCAGTTGTGTAACAACTGAAGTCTCAGTTTAATTTATAAAATTTAAAAGATAAATTTTATAATGAAACTATTAAAATTTATTGATTGGCTGCTTAATATTTTCATCTAAATTCTTAGCACATAAAAGAGCCATTTTTAATTTCCTGGCGAAGTGGTAAGTATGGTGATTTTGAGATCTTGCATAAGAAGTCTATGCAACGCCCATCTATCCAGTCTGGTCTCTCCATCGGTAGTGCCCATGGCACTGGGCAAATATTTAAAGATGCATCAATACAGAATTTATTTCATTCATGACTTGTTACCTGCAGACACTGGAAAACATGTAATTTTCTGTCAGCGGTTCATGTCATCTGTAACGATAGATGGGAAAGAACTCGATGAATATTTTCAATCTGATGAGGCACAGTTCCACCTCGATGGATACATGAATGCACGGAAATCACGCATTTGAAAACATACACATCAGCTGCACAAGTCTCCTGTGCACAGACAAAAAGTGGGTGTTTGGTGAGCAATGTCACATAAGTGAAAATTCATGACATTCATTCATTCATGGCACACTGAACAGTGTAGCGCTACATACAGATAGTGCAACAATTTGTAAACACCATACCTGCCGATCAGCTAGAGTACATGTGGTTTCAAATGGACAATGCTACGGCTCATACAGCCAACAACATTATGACTTTCTTGGATCTGTGTTTTCAGGGACAAGTGATTTCAAAGGGGTTGTGACCCCCTTGGTCTCCTGATTTATTCCCTCCTGACTTTTTCTTTTGGGGATGTCTTAAGGATGCTGCTTACACCATTCCCGATTGCAGAATGAAATCGAACGATATGTCGCTGCAATTCCTCAACAAATGTTGCAACATGTGTTTAAGAGCATGCAACTTCATGTTCAATTATGTGAATCGCTCAATGGAAGCCACGTCCAACAACTATTGTAACTTACTCATTTTCCAATAAGGTTGTGGCACTTTTTGGACACCTGTTTTTCAAATAATTAAATGCTTCTCAGATAGCTAAGGAACTTTTTAATGGTGTTTCTTGTCTTATTCAAATCCCCATAAAGAGTGGGGGTAGAAAATTATTTTTTTATTTTTTGTCATTTCTGGATGGATGAAAAGCCACAATGTTATATTAATTAGAAAATTCCTTAAATAATTACTTTGGTTATATATTTGTACATTTTCATTTAGGTGCGGTGAAGAAAAATAAACCATTTTTTTCACTAATTATTCTACTTTATATCTTTAGATTAGATTAACTGATTTTTAATAAATTTTGTTGATGATTTCTGAATATGAGTCATTGATGCCATTTAGTTTTGGTTTCAATTAGTCTAATGGTGTAGAGTAACATCCATCATAAGTCCCGTATCTCAAAATTTTATTCAAGGCGTAAACTAATTTTTTAAAATTCTTTATTTTTATACTTAAATATTTTAGTATTCCACTAAATTTTTCTCCAAAGGAGTATAGTCTGTTTAGGAAAATGACCTTTGTAGGCAGAAATAGAAAGTTCTGCAACTATTTGCTAGCTTTATTAATTATCTTATTTATTTGCATATCTTCACATATTTTGTTTATTATTGTTTCATATATCTAAATTTTTAATTTCTTTATATTAACATGTTCTATGTTTTTATTTTACATAAATTAATCTTTTATTCTGATTGGTACATACTAATATGTTATTTAGGTCACATAATTAATGGTAATTGTGCTACTCCATGGTTAAAAAAATAGTATTTACTTGGATGGATCAAGGGAAACCATAATAAAACTTTGATCAGAGCAGTATCACAAAATTCACACATAATGAAATACAGACATGATTAAAAGCCAGGTTAATTATTCAAATATAAACTCTACATGATGATATTAAATATGTAAAAAAATAACTATAACATAAATCACAATTCAGAAAGCATTTATGGAAATTATTTGAAGACATAATTATGTATATGTTTTACAACATATGTAGAAACTTCAACATTTTTTAGAAAATATTTTTATTTACTACTATTTAAAAATATTAGCATCCACTTACAACAAGATAAGCTTTCTATGAACATGTAATTTTTTCTTACCTAGAGCTAGATTACAAAGTCCTGATATAGCAAATCTGGTGAGTAAGTAATCATCATCAGCTAAAAGATCTAAAAATATATTTAGAACAGATAATTCTCTCAAGAATTCATAATTAATCGGATCATACGCAAAATTTGCTAAATTTGCAATTAACTGACGTTTCATATCTGAAAAAAAAATTAAAAATTAAAATATGTAGTGGTGAATTGTGTCAACATTAGAGCACATAATTCATTGATTGTATCTGGTAAAGCCTAAATTCTAGAATATTACCTTAATCACATGTTGAATGTAATATATCTATAGAAGATTATTATGATTATGCAATAATTAATATTATATCTTATTTTAATAATAAATATTAATATTTTACTGCACTGTTTCCTGTGTTTGTGTTTTGTTTCAGATTTGAATAAATAAATTATGTTTATCATTTAGCCACTAGGAGTGTTCTACTGTTTATTTACTCAAAATCACTTTTGAAGAGAATTCCAATGTATTATGTCACTACTTGAAATGAAGTCTCCTATTAATGTTCATAGCTGAATATGGTAAAAATTCTCCAGATATGAAACTTATTAAATAAATTATTAGAAAGATTTTTAGAGACTGGCTCAATACAAAAAGATAAAAAAAAGGCTGGAATACTGTCAGTTAGTGAAGAATCAGTAGATATAGTTCATAATACTTTTACTCGTTCACCTAATAATTCAGGGAGAGCAACTTCATGGCAGTTACAAATCCTTACGTTTATATTGCACAAGTGTAATAGAAAAGCTTAAAGCTTCATGCACATAAAATTCAAATTTTGAAGCATCAAACAGAAAACATAATGATCATAAACACGAGTGCTTTGCTAACCTCATTTTCTCATCCAAAAATATAATTCACTCGTGAAATGGAAATAAATTAACGTTCTTAATTTGACTGCAGTAAAACAAAAAAATAGTTTTTTTTACACACAAAATATGAAGAAAATTGGCAACTGACATTATCATAAATGCCAATTTATATCATACAGATTCACAAAAGATGGGTGTCAGGTGTTAGTAATTAATTTTATTATAAAAATGACTGTGTGATTACGTTATGATTAAAGTGAGGTTCATGACTGTAGACTGAAACGTAATACGAATTAAGACTGACAAAACTCAAAACTTCAGCAAGTCCAGCTTCTAAATAACAACATATTCTTTCAATGATATATTTAACATGAAGTAACTATAAGCAAACAAAATCAAAATGGAAGAAGACATGATAATAACCTAAATATTCAACCTTTTACACCAATAAAGAACATTATACTTATTTATTTTAAAATGTTATAATTTAATCAGATTATGAGATTATAGATTGAAGATAGTAGTTAAATAATCAATCTATAAATAAGGTAAATTTTGTTTTATTGTTAATATTCAAAACAATAGTTAAATTGGTGAATTTAAATACCTTTATTTAGTGAAGATACGAACCAACAAAAAAAAACAAATACAAATAAAATCTGAAAATACACAAAATTAAACAAACTACGGTATATACAAAAAAAACTTATTAAAAAAAATCATCATTATTTATTATTATGAATAATAGTTACCCAAACTAGTGGTAATAGCTGAGTATTCTTCAACAAGTTTTTTTAAATATTCAAATCTTTCAGGTTTTTTGTGACCAGATCTTTCCTTCAATCTTTGAAATGTACTAAACATTTTAAAATAAGAAACTTTACAATAACGTTTCACCAACAAAACTTTAACCTAAAAACTGCCAAACGTATGTTATGAAAACAATGTTTATTTAATATAGATAGGTCAGTCAATATTGAAGTAGTTAAAGAACGTCTTCTTCAAATGTTTGGTCTAACCCACCCGGTTGGTTTAGTTGTTTACCCACCGGGTTGGTCTAGTGGTGAACGCGTCTTCCCAAATTAGTTGATTTGAAAGTCGACAGTTCCATCGTTCAAGTCCTAGTATAAAACCAGTTATTTTTACATGGATTTGAATACTAGATGGTGGATACACCGGTGTTCTTTGGTGGTTGGGTTTCAATTAACCACACATCTCAGGAACGGTCAACCTGAGACTATACAAGACTACACTTCATTTACATTGATACACATCATCCTCTGAAGTAGTATCTTGCGATGGTTCCGGAGGCTAAACAGGAAAAGAGAGAGAGAAAGTGTTTGGTTCATGATTGCCGCATCGTATTATTTCATTGCTCAAATAAAAGTCCATTTTATTTAACTGTAATTCACTTTCTATTTATTTATATTATTATGTTTAGAATTAAATTTCCTGCAAGTTTTATTAAAGAGTTTTATCTGTTTATTGGCAAATTAACAAAGATATTCAAACGTAAAAAAGCATGTTTTTTGACTCTCGCTATTTGCGTTTTTCTAGACTACAGAGGTTACAATTCTCAGACTCATTTTTCTCAATTTGTTAGATTGGATTTCATATGAAACCATCAAATTAGCATTAATTTTTGCATCCCAAGAATTTCTGTATGGATTCATTTCACTGGAGGAGATGAAATCTGGGCGAAATTTTTCGCCAGCCGTAACTTGTTAACGAAGCGTTTCCGAACCCATGTTTATATGTATACTCTTTTATTTACTTTTACAAGTGGAATAAACTGCCAAAGTATCTACTTAACGTGGTAAATCACTCTGCATATATACTGTACTCTGTATATATATATATATATATATATAGTCAGCCCCACCTAGCCAGAACCTAGGTCGGCCTAGGCGAACTCCGGAGCCCACTCAGGTCAACTCTGTGCCTCCCGGGATTACCCCAAGGCCGCAGAGCTAGCTTCGCTCACCATTCACATGTTGAAGTGGGACGGCGCCTTGGACACCTGCAGAACTCGCTTCGGTCATCATTCCCGTCTACTCAGAGGACTCTGCCCAATGGACCCTGCACTGTTCGTTATCCTCATGATTGTGAGAATACTGCTGATACATAACAATTAAAGTATTTAGGCTTTATAAAAACCTGAAAAAGAGACTAAATTACAAAAGACAGAATAAAAGTAGTTATTGTAATTAAAGTACACATAACTTTGACGACGAAAATTTCATAACTTATTTCTGTGCCATGGAGGCAGAAATATAGCAATGAAGTAAAAGGATTAATTTTTTTCCTTAAATAATATCTTTAATTTACAACTTTACCCTCCTTGGTGGTGAAGAAATAATGTATATTTTAATGACACTAGGCCCTCAGTCTTATTATACCATGTTTACTCATGGTACCATAGTACTTATTATATCATGAGTACAATGGTTATACCATGGAAGGTTTAAAACCTTCCATGGTGTAATACCAGTGTATCCTAAAACTTTGAAAGCAGTCGATCGGTTGGTTCTTCGAGATGAAATACATCCTAAAACCTTCTTAGTTATGCCAAGAAACATGGGTAAAAATTTGTTTGCGATTGAACGAGTAGTTTTTATTTCCTTGTTCGAAGTAACGGAAGTATTATGTGATTGCAAAAAATTTCGGTTTTCAAATTTCAACGGAAATATCCATTTTGACTATCCCTGAATCCATTTTGACTAGTTTCGGCGTGACGTCTGTATCTCACATAACTCAAAAACGATTTGCCGTAGGATGTTGAAATTTTGTATTTAGGACTGTTGTAACATCTAGTTGTGCACCTCCCATTTTGATTGCAATCGACTAGACAAAAAGTGTCCAAATCCAAAATCATTTAGATTTTGGAATTTTTCTTAACTGCAGCAATAAGCCCATATCATTGAGAGATTCTCAGTGATATGTCATATGTGGTACTTATTTTCATTGGTTCCAGGAATATAGGAAAATGAAATTTTAATTAATGAAGTATTGGATCTTACAAGAGAAAGGCACATCGATTCAAATCAGACTTCATTTTCTTTTTGCAACCTTTTTTAAAAATTATATTGATTTATTAATAATTATTACCTCTGAATGTAAAAAAAGATTTGCAATAAATAATAATTCAATAATAATAATAAATAAATATATATATATATATATATATGAAAAAATATCAGAAGTTATTAATGAAATAAAATTTTATGTACTTTTCATTTAAAAAAAAAATGTGTATGTGTAATTTATCAGGCGTACAAGGAAGTTATGTAGCGTCCACATCAAATTTTTTTGTTTATTCTGAACTAGTAAATATCCTTTTCTTCTTTATATAATAGTATAGATTGTATTCTCCTATTACATATATTTTAGTAACATATATATTAATGAGTTTAGAGTTACAGCGAGCTTCAGCTGCTCGGCAATATTGAATATAGTATCCTTCGACAATGAATAGCTGTTGAGAGATCAATTAACTTTATTTTCTGAAACGAGCAATGGGCAATACAAAAGATACTTAAGACTTAAAAAAGCTAATCAACATACTTTTTTTATATAATTATGTAATAAAAATGTAAGTGGTGTAAAAAAGCAGCTATCTGACCGTTATAATTACTTAACCGAAATCTGAAAATTACTTGTTAAGACTACTAGTTTACAAAACTGATTCTAGTGAACGATAATAATGATCGATATTCAATTAATCAGCGCAGTATAGAAGATGGGCTACTAAAATGTGAGGATGTGTTTTAACATGTGTAAGTTTGTATAAGTACGAAACCAAAACTTATGCATATTATGTGAACGATATTTAGTTTAGAATGTAAACTAAGCTAAACGATAATTGCGGGAGATATATTTGATCCTATTTGGACATAAAACCCGTATTTGATGGTTTGTCAAAAGTGAAATTATTGTGAACATAACCATACTTTTATGATGTTTTGATTATCGTATTTTATTTAAGTTTTGTGTAAACATGAGCGGTATATTATTGTTTCGTCGCGAATTTTTGAGTGATTCAATATTTTTGAAAGTTTTAAATAAATCTTTGTATCGCAATTCATGTTTCGTTAAACGTAATTATTCTTTTAAAAGTGCATCAGAATTGAAAACAGATTATGAAAACTATGTAGCTTTTAAGGAATTGAGGAATAATTTTAGAGAAAAAGTGATATATCATTCGTTTTATAAATATGAAGATTTTTTGCTTCAAAAAAAGAAAAAGATTGGAAGAAGTAAATCAGAAGAGAAAAATCTCAGTAGGATTTCTTTAGCTCCAGCCTCATTGAAATATATTTTAGAGGATGACAATAGATCTTGTTTAATTACTAATGAGCAAAAGGATGAATTAACAAAAAGTGAAGAAACCAATTCCGTTGTGTTACCGTATAATGTATCTAAAGTAAAAGTGTCAGGTACCGATGATGTGAATTTTAATAATGCTGATGAATGCAACTTTCCAGAGAATGAGAAAGAATCAGTGAACTGTTTGTATAAGGAAAGTGATGTTCATAACTTAATAAAAGACAGTAAGATGTTTATTTATAATTTACACACACATGTTTATATTTTTTCTTAAAATTTATTTATTATTTTCTATTTTTCAGATTTCATTATGTTTGGTTACTTAAGTGCTAATTGCTTTTAACAAAGTAGTATTGTCTTTCAAATAATTTAAAAAAAAATTAGTTTATGTAA
Organism: Lycorma delicatula; assembly: GCF_047948215.1. Taxonomy (NCBI): domain Eukaryota; kingdom Metazoa; phylum Arthropoda; class Insecta; order Hemiptera; family Fulgoridae; genus Lycorma; species Lycorma delicatula. The sequence continues at coordinate 73,926,513 of NC_134466.1, read as the reverse complement.
AATTAGTTTAAAAAAAAGTCAGTTTATGTAAGAGAAAGATATTTGACTGGTAGCTTTAGTTAGGTATGGTAGCTGGGGAATGCTTTGTAGCCTCAAGACTTAGGAGAGTTTCCATTGTTATCATGAATATGAATTTAATTGTGTTTAATCCAAAATTATTTAACATATTGGTCTGTTTGAACTGCCATTCTGACATTGTCAAATATTTTATTTAGTTTTTCTGAGTTTTATTTATATTTAATGTGTATTCTTTATTGTATTAATAAGGAAATATTTTATATTTGTTTTCTCTCAAGATTTAGTTGAAGCTGTGCTGCTATTTTTTTAATTTTCTAATCAAAAGACAACTTTATTTCATTTTTTCTAGTTGCATCAATAATAACAGTCATTAGCAACTTAAATAAAGGTAAATGATCATAAATAATTAGACAATATACACCAAACATTCAATAAAAAACTGGAACATGAATAAAAATGAGTAATAAATAATAGAACATCACCATTTGACTATTTTCACTGCTCGCACAGTATTTCATAACTAACCTCATGTAAGAAAAATCGCTATATTGTGTTCTCCATCTCACTATCACATAGAAATTGCAACAGTCTTTTGGTGTATTTCTTTCGGTTGAGTAAAATACTGTAAAATACCAGATTTGGCACCTTGCGATTTTTACTTCTTTCCACAATTAAAGAGGAATGTTTCATTTCACCACAGATGATGAATTGAATGATGCAGTGTGATTGTGGATCAAGGAAATACTGCAGTATTCTTTAGTGATGGAATGAGAAAATTTGTTTACCGTTGGGAGAAATGTGTAGCTTTTAATGATTATAAGTGGAAAAATAAATAAGTTTTTTGTAGCAAATAAAATGTACTTTTACAATATTTGTTTGATTTGACTATCTTTTTTCATTTGTCGGTTTTGAAGGACTGTATGTTACATTTCAGCTACCCCTTGCATTACTTATATTTAGCATAATTTACATTTACTTTAACATTATTTCACGTGTTTGCATCTTAAGTATAATTATTTTGGCCTTTTTAATCTTGCACTTTAACTACTTATAATTAATTGTATATCTTGTGATGCTTCTTTGTTCAAAGTTTTACTGTGGTTTCCCTTGATTCATCCAGGCAAATATTGATCAGTTCCTTTTTTTTCTGTGGAATAACATACCACAAAATTTAATATTTATTTATATATAACTATGTCAAAATTTATACTTTTATAGAGATCTCTGCTTGATCAAAGACTTTTTTTATATAATTTAATGAAAAATATAATTTAAAGTTATAGAGCGATATGTTTGTCCTCTCAGTTACACATATAAAAATTATGCGATTGATGCAAAACCCACCAGGTTGGTCTAGTGGTTAACGCGTATTCCCAAATCAGCTGATTTGGAAGTCGAGAGTTATAGCGTTCAAGTCCTAGTAAAGCCAGAGTTACTTTTACACGGATTTGAATACTAGATCGTGGATACTGGTGTTCTTTGGTGGTTGTGTTTCAATTAACCACACATCTCAGGAATGGTCGAACTGAGAATGTACAAGACTACACTTCATTTACACTTATACATATCATCCTCATTCATCCTCTGAAGAATTATCTAAATGGTAGTTACCGGAGGCTAAACGGGAAAAAGAAAGTAAAAAGAGATGCAAATTTGTGCATCCTTCTGAATTTTCATCAAAAAAATTGCTCACCGGGTTTTTAATATTTAAATAATAATATTATTTCTCTAAAATCAATCAGATAATTTATCGATCATAACCATAGTGGTATTTACCATGTGTAATGTTGTTCTGTCATATTACCACAGAAATTTTATTCTGATTCTCAAGAATGAAAACCAACCTTACTACAGGAATGAGAAGTGAAGTGGTTTCCTTTTTGCCGTCTCCAAATCAAATATATGGTTACATATCTGCATAAGAACGTTAAAATGTAGGTGGTATTCATCTTAACAAGCGATACCTATCAGTTTTACCACGAAATGCTCCTGCAATTGCCTGGTTGGATTAAGGGAAACTGTGGTAAAACCTTGATCAGAATATCATAGAATACATGATTAAGAAACAATACAGAATATATTTTATTTAAAAGAAAATTTTCTAATTCTATTTTAAATGGTTTGGTAATTTATTTAAGAATAATAAAGCAACCACTTTATTGTAAGTTGAATTATTGTTCTTTAATTATATGAAAACATTGCTTGGTTGTCTGGTTATGTGTAGATAAGGTTTTTATTTTTTTTTAATGAGCGACTACAGTTTTTAACAAAGCTTGCATTTTATAAACACATTGTTAATTAGGTTTATTTGAGGTACCAAACAATGATCTGAGACTCCGCATTTTTTTATCTTGAAAATGTATGTATTCTGACTTTTTTTTGGAAATCCCAAGAGGTGATATTTTACTTCAGAAGGGAAGATATAAATAAGTAAATATAAAGGGAAAATATAAGCTTAATAAATATTTTTAATAATCACTGTGGCTTAATGTTTTACTGAAATGCTTCAGTGGAAAATAACTTTGTTAGGGATATACCATTAATTGAAATAATGTTTAGCATCTATCTGAGAAGCAGAATGAAATGTTATGTGTATTTAAATGGTTAAGATACATTCATTGAATAATTATTTGAACTAGTAGTGTAAAAATTAGAAATCCTTTTATATAATTATCATCAGGTATGGATTTAATTTTATAACCTGTGATGAGGGTAATAAATGGTTCTTGATTTTGAGGCATTAATTAACAATAAGAAAAGCGGAAGGGACTGAGGAGACTTCCCTGCAGCATTACATATTCTACATGTTGAAGTGAGGATCTATGTTTTACATGTGAATTATCAAAAGATAAAATTTCAGCTGTTTATGGTCAGTTACTGTAATCAATGTAAGCAAATCTACTTATAACATTGCTACTAAGTTTTTCATAATAAAAAAATGTAAAAGTTATATATAATAACTTTTATCTGCGATATTAAAATTATTTTTGGTACTTACGTATTAACGCCACCGCAGCTACAGCTTTATTTAAAAACAAAGTAGTCAATCGGATTTTGGTGGAAAATGAACAGTCTCTTTATTAGTTTTAATAAATGGTTATTTATATTTATTTATTTTATAAATATAATTTAACCAAATTTAACCTACGCTTGCATCGCGTATAATAATAATTTGATTATTTAAATAATAAATAATTACTGAATTTATTAAATAAATATCAAAAAATTATGGTGTTAATTAGTCAAGGTTAGCGAGCGTAAGTTAAGTTTGGTTAAATTGTATCTATAAAATAAATATTTATTTATTTATGTTAAACTCTATATCGGCCCATTTTCCACTGAAATTCTATTGACTACTTTTAAATAAAGCTGTAGCTGCGGTGGCGTTAATACGTAAGTACCTTATTTTTGACTGACTTTTCAGATACTAAACATATATCTAATAAAAAATGGATGAAAGATTATGACATATTTGAGGAAGAACAAGATTCAGATGAGGAATTATTAGAATTTAATAAACGATCTGAATATGGTACACCAGACAGTACTATACCAATGAGCAATGTTCCTTGCGGCGGTTGTGGTGCCCTTTTACATTGCCAAGTAAGTTAATTCTCAAATGGGTTAAAAGAAAATATTTTTGTTATACTAAAATCAGATAAAACATGTATGCCATTGAAAAATATAATAATTCAGTTGAAAAGTATATAACCGTTAATAATTTTAAGTAAATAAAAGACCCGGCTAATAAATTTTTAAAGATTACAAAAAGTTTAATAACAAATTGTAAGACAATTTTGGATTATGATTATAAATTGTAGTCTCGCACTAGATTATATCAATTTAAACCATTTGCCCTGAAACTTACTGGTCTTCCTAAAATACACAAGCAAGGTAACCCAATGCGTTCGTTAATTAAATATAAATCTGTACCTTGTTATTTTATTAAAAAAATAATCGATAAGATACTTAGATCTAAGATTGATTTACCATATAAATATATTATTATATAATATAATATTTTCTTAGCCAAAACTCTAAGTGGGAGTGTAGTGTGACAAGGTGAATCGTCATGATGCAGCATCCAGTTGTCTTTGATGGCTGGTCTCACACAAGCAACTCTTTTCCGCAGTCTCTCAAGAATTTTTCAGTAAACATATTGATTTACAGTCTGTCTTGTAGGCAAAAACTCATTATGGACAATACCATTACTAATCGAAAAAACAAATTAGTGTGGTTTTGATTTTTGATATCCTCATTTTTGAATTTTTGGGATGTGGTGAGTTTGAAGTGTGCCACTCCTTGCTTTGTCGTTTTGATTCTGGGTTGTACTCAAATAAACAAGTTTCATCACCAGTAATAACATTTTTTTAGAAAATCAGGTTCAGTATCAATTCACTCTAGAAGATCACGGCGCAATTCCACCCTGTTGTTTATCTGTTCAACGGTGACGCTTTTAGGGACCAATTTTGCATAACATTTTTTCATGTCCAAAATTTGACGGACTGTGGTATGGTTCAAATTCAATTGTTTTGCAATCATTCTGATAGTTAATCACCAGTTGTATCTTATCAAGTTTCTGATTCGCTCAATATTGTCATTACTTTTTGATGTTAACGGTCTTACCGTTTGCCCTGTTTGATTATGTTTGCGGTTGATCGTCCGCAACTGATTCCCAGCCCTCTGAAAATGCTAACGTGAGCATATGACAGAACGTCATCTCCATGCACCTTTTCAATTTTTAAAAATTTTAGTATCATTTTCTCAGAGTTTAACACAAAACTTGATCGAACAACATTGCTCATAATTAGTATCACTCATTTTTGTAACACAACAAAAACTTGTTTCACGAAAAGTTTATTGACGTCTCATGTGGCAAGAACAAACTAAAAATATTAATACCTAATATAAATCAGCTGTTCATGTAACCATATGTTTACTAGTAACTTTACAGTGTTGCCACTTTGGCTGCTAAAAAATATTAGTCTCATTACTTAACTTACAGATCTCGTATATTCCCTAATATTCCTGTAGATCATACAATTTATATAAAAAAGATAAACTAAAAAATAATAATGAAATCCAAAATCTATTGATAATTTTCTCACCTTTATTAGAACCATATGTCAACAAAACTACTTCTAATTTAATAATGCATATTATACACAAGAGAATACTTTACTGATGGAGATTTCCTTTATCGAACGTCATCTCTGAAATTTATTTGCAGAAATTTGAAAATAAGATAAAATAGTTTATGGTATCACTCATATACACAAAATTCTATTGTGGGTTCGATATGTTGATTACATTTTGGTTATCTTTGAACCTGTTATAAATGATGAACATCTTATAATATTGAAAAACTATCATGATAATTTAAAATTTACATTTGAAACAGATAAGCGCAGAAAAATAAGTTTTTTAGATGTTAATATTGAAATCAACAAAAAGTATCATATTATAACATCAATATACAGAAAATCTACAACATGTAAAATAACTATTAATAGAAAATCTAATCGCTCATGGTCACCCAAAATTGATTTATTTACAAAAGTGTTAAATAGAGCGATACATTTCACACAGAACAAGAAAAAAGTGGATGTAGAAATAAATATTAAAAAGAGTATTGCAGTAAAAAATGGATGTAAAGCCTAAAAAACAAAATCTAAAAATGTAACAACGTTGTAACCTATAAATAATATATATAACACTGATAATATCTGTATAAAATACTCTTGTACTAATAATATTATTGAAAATTAATTAATCATTTATAATGATGAAAAATATAAACCAGCATATAAGTCCAACAATCATATAATAAAGCATTTAAAAAACCATGATAATAACGATTTTAATCGTTTATGTGGTATTTATAAAATAATATGTAATGATTGTGTTAAATTTGTATTGGAAAAAGTAATAGATCATTTAAAGTAACATTTTTAGAATATTTTAGATATTATATAAACAATAAATTGGATTTTTCTAATGTTGCCGACCATCTAATAGTGAATAAACACTTTATTACTGACACAGAATCTAATTTAAAAATAAGTCACAAAAGAAAATGATAATAAAAAATTGAACATTTTAGAAAAATATCATATATATAAATAGAGATAGAAATTTAGCTTAATCAGTCTGCAGACAGAATTTGATAATGATACTCTTATCAAAGCTGCTACAGATAGCAGCACTTTTGTCAATATTAGGTAAAGTGTACATTGTATTAGTACAGTGTTGTATTTAGTGACTGGCCACAAACATGTTTAAAAAAATACAAAACGTTTTAATGTTTTTCAATTTTTAATTATTTGACACGTATATCATGTCTTATTTGTAATTATATTAATGTTTAGCATTTTATTGTGTAATTAATTTTTAATTTTAATTAACTGATGATGAGGAATTTCCTCGAAAATGCTTTTGATATGTAGAAAAGAAAGAGAAAAAGAATAAGATAAGGTAAGAGCTCTTATTGATTCTGTATTTTGGCAGGTTAAGCTGAATTTTGTTTATGCTTTTGGAAATATATTATATATAAAACATTTAATCATTTTGATCTTATTCTGAATGCCAGACGTTTCAGTGCCTAACTTTCTCTATTGTGTGGTGCTAATTAATACACTATTTTTAATTTAGCGTCTACTTTATGGAATAGGAAATGTAGTTGAGGTCATCGGTCAGTCTTACAAGTTGACAGTTTACACGACATTAATCAATTACTCTTAGATTTTCCTTTCCAGGAGAATGTTAGGAAACTGGACTTTCGGTTAGAGTTGCCCACTTCGTTTGGTGCTTTATTTTGCAACAAAGAATGATTTTTTGAAAAAAATATTAACTAAAGAACATTGTTCAGAAATTATTACAAATTTTGTAGCTTCACCTCAAAATGAAGAGTGAAACTGCTGGTTACAAGAAAATGGTCGTACTTATAAATTAAGTACTACGATATTTAACTTTATGAACATTGTATTTCATGGCTTCCATAGGAAACCTTGCATATGGTATCCTTTCTACATGTTCTACTGAATCTTTATATTAGATTTCAATTGAAGTGGTGTATCCAGTCTGGAAATATCAAATAAAAAACAGGCCAACATTTAAACATTCATCCAGAATATTCCAATGCAAAAATTATGTTTCTTTTTGTGAGTGGAAGAGGTCATGAAACATCAAGACCTACAAAAACTCCATGATGCGAAATTATACCTTATTAAGGCATATTTCCTTATGTAGTAGAATTATGTATCTGAGAAAGTAAAAAAAAAATATTTTGTGACTCAACCAACATTTAATCATTGTTTTCATTTTTTTTTCTTAGATATTCAGTTTTGTGGTTTAATACGCATTATTTTCATTTAAATTTAGTGTTTGCTTTATCCTAGAATTTTTTTTTATGAATTTTGTTATTAACTTTTATTATAATAGTATTATTACATTTTTTGATTTATTTTAGGATCCAGGTATACCCGGATATTTACCGAGTGAAATATTTTCATCATGTACTGTGCAAGATTTACGTAGTATAACTTGTCAAAGATGTCATTTTATGAAAAATTATAATACAGCTTTATCTGTTTCTGTCGATCCTGAATATTATCCACGTTTATTATCAAAAATTAAAAATGAAGAAGCGTTAGTTATTTTAATGGTGGATATTACTGATTTTCCTTGCAGTATATGGCCTGGAATACTTAATATAATTGGTCAGTATATTTTATAAAGATTAAAAAAAAAATTATTTTACACGAGAACTATCTTGAAAGTAAGATTGTTCAGTATTTTTCTTTTGCAGATGCCGGTTGACCGGTTTTATTCAAACTCGATCTTCTATAAGTGGCCATAAAGTCCCCTTATATTTATAGGAATAAACATTTGTTTAATATATTTACTGATAAAACTTAATTTAAATTAGGTCTGTGTATGCTCTTCCATTGTCTGCCCACATTTTTTCAATCACCAACTGTGTTTAGACATTCTTTCCCATGTTGAAAAATAAAAATTATACAGTCTCTAACAGCAGTTTTCAATTCATCAATGCACCTTAGTTGAAAACGGGAAATGTTTTCTTGAATATGCTCCGATGGGAGTTGTCACCGGTTGTTAAATCTGGATTTGTGTGCAGCCACTGAATTCTGTGTCCCTACTGATCCACTGTTCTTCAAAATGTTCATTTAAAACGTTTTTTAGTGACTGAATATAATTAGTTGGAGCTACATGTTGCTGAAACCAATGGGTTGCTTTAGTGATGAACTTGTCATTACAGATCAGCTGATTTTGAAGTCGAGAGTTCTAAGGTTCAAATGGTAGTAAAGGCAGTTACTTTTATATGGATTTGAATACCGGTGTTCTTTGGTGGTTGGCTCCAATTAACCACACATCTCAGGAATAGTCAACCTGAGACTGTTCAAGACCATAGTTCATTTACATTCATACATGTCATTCTCTGAAGTAATACCTTGCTAAACAGAAAAAAAGAGCTACATCTTGCTGCAAAATTACAGTTAATTACATATCAATTAATCAAAGCCAAAGAATAAAATAATTTCAAACATGTTGAGTAATGAAATGCAGTTAAAACTACCTTTAAAAAAAATATTGTCGTAATAGATGAATTTCAGTACCGTTGTCTACATCATTATCTGCCCAGTGTAATTGAATTGAGAGAAAAATCAAAATTCGTTTGATCCCCAGACAACCTCTTGACCAAGTGATGTTTCTGTAGTCAAAATTATACTGTATTTAGAGTATAGTTGTTAAAAAAAATCAAAACTTTTGGAAAAAAAAAATTGGATTTGAATTCTAGATCGTGGATACCATTGTTTTTTGTTGGTTGGGTTTCAATTAACCACACGTGACAGAAATGGTCCACCTGAAACTGTTCAAGACTACAGCCCATTTACATTCATACATATCATCCTCTGAAGTAATACCTTACAGCGATTCCAGAGGCTAAACAGAAAAAGAAGTAGAAGTATTTGCTAAATTTCATGGTTTTAATGTTTTACTGTTAAGTAAAACTATATATTTAAGATATACTGGTTAATTATTGCATGGCAGTGTTTTTTGGTAATTTATAGTTTCAAGAATTTGTCAGAGATTAGATTTAATGACATAATTTTGAAATTTAGATCGTACAACATATAACTGTGTGTTTATTAATTAGAAGTTGAAGGAGACTTTTCAGTAATTTAAAAAAAAAATATTTTTGTAGGTAGAAAGAGGCCATTATTTTTAATTGGCAATAAAGTTGATCTTTTAGTCGGCGATAGGAAAGGTTGGATTCATAGAGCTAAGCAGTCGCTTCAAGCAGCAGTTCCTAAAAATGCAAATGTTATTTATACGTCTTTAATATCTGCTAAAAGTGGTTTCGGTGTTGAAGAATTAATTAATCAGTTGTATAATGTATGGGAATATAGAGGTAAGTTTAATCAGTTTTTAATTGATTTACTCTTATTTTATAACAAACAGTTCGATAATTAAGTTGATATAACACTTTAAAAAATATCTATAGATCTAAACGTGTTCAGTCCTTAAGTCTGTCAACCACCAGTTTTCAGAAAATATTTTGGAATATTCAAATATGAGGTACTATCCAAAAGTTCATCAATCACTATATTTGGATCTTATTTATTGGTCCACCTTCAAAATAGTTCAATTGGGAGCTCAGACACGCTAATTTCCAGTTCTTCTGTGTTGAATTAAATAATCTTGAAAGATTCTTTTGGTGAATGTGTTTAACACTGCCTGTGTGTGATTCTGCTTGAATCATGTCAAATTTTCCATTCTTCAACTTGGGAAAGAGAAAGGATTCAGATGAATACAGTGGATGAAGAATAACCATTGTGTTGGTTTGAATGTCTCTTTTTTAAATTCAGGGTTTTATAAAAAAAAATATTAAAATTTTTTTTTGATACTTTGACTGGTTAGATGCAGCTCTCTCTAAGCTTCGCTATGTAATGTTATTTTAATTAGTATTATTTAAAATTCATTGACAGAGAAAGGTTGTTTCCATGTAAGAAAGTTTTCTAATTTTATTTTGTTTTATTGATAAATTTATTAAAAAGGACCTTTCTTTTAAGCCAAAGTATTATGTTGTTGAGTTACTTGAAAATAGTTTTATTGACAGTGCTTTAATAGAGCTAGTGGATATTGTTATTGTATCAAAAAAAAGCTAACAACAAAGTTGTTATTCTTTCCTGGCGTTGGCTATATATTCATATGTGGTGAAAATATAATGATACATGATACTTTGTTGAATGAAAGAAATGAAAAAAAATTCAACTGAAAATTGTACAACCAATAAAATATTACCTAAGAATTGTTTTTTGGGGTGGGGATGAATTATGATGAAACTTTATTGTAATATTGTATGTTTAATTAAATTAAAACAGTTTTAAAAAATTCAGAAAATTTATATTTTTAAACATTGATCTCCCTCTTTCTTTCAATATTGGCCCCAAAGTATTATTGTTTTTTGGCCTTGCAGTACTACTACGCTTAGGAAGACATAAAAAAATTCTGTTAAAAGGTATGCAGTTGAGAAATTTAACCCTCAATCCCTCCCCCCGCATTGGAGATATTGATCCCAAAATTTTACTAACAAATTGCTTCATAAACACTTGTCTACAAAATTTCATCAAAATTATTTTATCCAGTCAAACGTTATTAAGCTTCCAACATACAACACCCTTATGTACATATGTACAAACCCTTCACTTTTTTTTTGTTTTTTGGGGTCCCTGGATCATGAAACATTCAGAAATGCAAAAAAATCCCGTACTCCATTTTTTTGAATGATTACTATACTATCCTTTTTGCACCGTAGCTCTAGAGTTATGGTGCCAGGAAGGTAGCTCTTCTATTAACAAAGTAAGTACATTTATAAATATGAACACAGAGGTAAGTTAACTTTTTTAATTTTCCAAATATCAGTCTACAAGATTCATACTTAATAATCTGATGCTCCGTTTCTATATCTTTCTTTTCTTTTTCTATGAGAAGTCATATTTTTCATTCTGTTAACCCATTTGTGCTCACTGTCAAAATTGATCAACTTTGTACATTTTTTTAAAATTTCAATTGAGTAAATGATACAATAATAATTGTAATATTTTCCTGTTGTGTGTTGGTCTACTGTAACGTGATACCATGCAAAATCTCTTTCCCATACTATACCATCAATAACTCAACATGACACACCATTCAAGGTATGTTTGTTTTTTATGTATATATTTGTTTCCTTACTGTCAGTTAGTTTGCTTACTGTTTCCTTATTATCAGAAATATGATTATTATCATATTTCTGATAATAAATTGTGACAATCGGTAGAAATTGGATGTCTACATTTGTTGACAGTGGGTTTCAATCACTAGAGGTCATAATCTAAAACGTTTTTGGTCATTTCCTGTGCAGATTCATGATAGAGGAAATTTTGAGCTTTATCTTTGTTAAGAGAACAGTCTCTTTATTAATTATAATAAATAATAATATAATTAATAAATTAAGTTTGGTTAAATATAATTTAACCAAACTTAACCTACACTCGCTTCGCGCTCGCTAACCTTGACTAATTAACACCGTAATTTTTTGAGTATTTATTAAATAAATTCAGTAATTATTGCAATTATTTATTATTTAAATAATCAAAACACTCCTGTTAATTAGTTAGTCAAGGTTAGCGAACGAAGCGAGCGTAGGTTAAGTTTGTTTAAATTATATTTATAAATATAAATAACCATTTATTAAAATTAATAAAGAGACTGTTTTGAAACTATTTTAAACTCTATATCGGCCCATTTTACACCGAAATCCGATTTACTTTGTTTTTAAATAAAGCTGTAGCTGCGGTGGTGTTAGTACATAAGTACCGAAAAACCAAACAAAAATAAATGCATTCACTGGACAGAAATGGGTAAAGATTTCTTAAATGAAAATTGTTCGCCACAGATTTTTTAATAAATTTTTTGATGATGTAATACTTGACTTTATCATTGAAAATTCAGTTTGTTATTATACTGAAAAAGGGAACAAATCATTTAAATTATCGAAAAATGATATTCACCTTTTTATAGTCATTTTGTTTATTTCTGGATATAATCCTTTACCGCCAAGATGAATGTATTGGGTGACCGTAGTTAATGTACAAAATGCCTCGGTGTGTAGAGCCGTGTCCCAGAATCGATTTGATGAGATCATTAGGTATCTCATGATATACACAATCAGAGAGATCATATCAGTCAGATAATTAACAAAGACAAACATATCAATCATATACATATTAGAGAGATCATGAAGTATTGTGAATACGGAATATTTTTGTTACAACTTGAAATTGAAAAATGATGATCGCTTTGGAAAAATTTTGGAATATGTTGAATGATTGATTGATGGTGTAAATTTTTTCCTGGTGATGTTAACAAATTCGTGATGCTTTATAGGAGATATGGTGCCAAACAACATTTGCATGGTAGGCCAATTTGTTTTGGATACAAAATGTGGGCTGTTTGTGTCAAACTCAGACGTATTGTTCATGCGGAACCGCTTCAAGGTGCCTGTATGGGTAATGTATACTGGGTGTTGGGGGTTCAGTGGTTGTTGACCTCATTTCTAGTATTGGTGGTAATGACTTATTTTTCAATAACTTTTACGTCATTTTGCTTTACAAATGCTTTTCAACAGTACGGGCATCATGTAACAGGAATGGTGAGTTCAGATTGTGTAGAAAAGGCACCACTCCCAAAACCAGATTTGTACAATAAAGAAAATCAAGGCAGTTACCTCAGGTTACAGATGAAGTTACTAGAGTAACAATGGTAAGACACCATGACAATAACATAGTTACTGTTTTACCTATAATGAGAAATGTGTCACGAACTGGATTAACAATATGGAGCAATGCCCTGAAAAAAAATTGATGTCACCCATCCAGCTTGTATACATCATTATAAAAATTTATGTCCGTAGTCGATCAAACAAATGAAAATATATCTAATTACTGAATCGATATAAGGAACAGAATTTGGTTCTAGCTGATGATAGCTTTTTGTTTTAATGTATATGAATAATTCACGGCAACTATTTCACATCACACCTAAAGATTGAGCGGGTAACTTAGATGTGCTAGCTTTTACTAGATATTTGGTCATATATGGTCAATTTATACTTAGGTACATGTTCTGTAGTCCGAGCACTTACTGGGAGGCCAAGTAAAAATGTTTCTTCGTGCTAGGTGTGATGAAAAATCCAATTTTTTTTAGAAAAAATCAAATCCTCATAAGGTGTACACAATGTGGGAAAGCAGCACAGAAAAAAAACAAAGTGGATCACCACATACATCGTGCAGAAGAATTTTACTCTGAATGTTGAAAGCCTGTAAATTTTGTCTCCCTGAATTTGTCAGGAATATCCTAAAAATTAGTAACTAGAATTTATGTATATAGTATCAGTTAAATTTTGTTGTTTTACTAATGTCTGGATGGCAAATTACTTAGCAAAGTTTATTTGTTAGTTTAGCATGTAGATTTTTGTTATCATCTTTCTATATTTTAAATTCAGCATTCATAGGATTTAGTCAAGTGAATGATTTATATAGTAGTAGCAGCAATTAAAATCATTAAAATTAAAAAATTTTTAATGATTATATGCGATATTTATGATTTAGACTGATTCTAAATTCAGTATTTCTGTTATGTTATATTTTATTTACATAGGTAGTCTGTTTTTCATCTTGTGTTTTGTCTAGTTTTTTACTAAATTACATTCTGTAATAATTGTAATACCAGAAAATTACACGAACAGGCAAATCTAATTTTAACAATATATTTTAACAACAGTTTAGGAAATTGGAAACAAAAAAAGATTAGGGCACAAATGGGTTAAATATTTTATTACAATTTTTAAAATATTGCAAAAGGATTAACGCACATGAACATGTTGGTTTTGTAATGAGTAATTTAATATTTTATCTGGTTATTTATAAGCAAATATTCAGAATATTTTCCTTCTACTACTTGATACTATGTTGATCTATAATAAATTTTTTTTTCCATATTCTGCGATTACTCCTTTGTGAGTAATTATCTTTTCATTTATACGGTAGCGCTGTTCAGCTGTTTTTTAAAAACCCTAGCTTTAGTATAACTCTCAAGAAAATATTTAAGTGTAGTCATTGGGCTTGGAGATCTACTCTGCAACTGTGACGCTCCTTTTCTGTTAATTTATCACTGTAGATATGATTCAGCCGCATTTAAACCAAAGTGAGATAGTGATTGCAATCTTTTTTGTATCAAAATATATTTGTAATATTTTAACTAAATATTAAGTAAACAACTCTAACTACCTTATTCATAAATGAAGTTGTAATCAATTTTCTATTTTTGTCAGTTTAAAAGTTATTTAATTTTTCAGGACTTTTCAAAAATACTGAGTGAAAATACTGAGTTTTGTTATAATTCTTAGGAATTGAAAATTATTGCTCTTTAAAACATTAAATGAATTAGTTTTACATTAAAAATCTAATTAAATATAACAGGATTTTTTTGTAATAATAAATATAAAAATATTTTCTGATTGTTAAAATCATTTTAGATGCATAGAATTTAAATTTTCATATTATTCGTAAAGTATATTCTCTCATGAGATTTCTGTTTATTTATATATTTATAAATTAATAATTTTTCTTGCAGGCGATGTTTATCTGGTGGGCTGTACTAATGTTGGGAAATCAACGTTGTTTAACGCTCTTCTTCAATCGGATTATTGTAAAGTGAAAGCTATTGACTTACTTCAACGTGCTACAACTGCCCCTTGGCCTGGAACTACATTGAATCTCCTTAAAGTACTGTATATATATATATATATTTGAATTTATTTAGATTAAAATTTTTATAGTCCATTTTTTCCTCTATTATGTTAAATAACTATATATATAATATAATATTTTTTTAGCTTCCACAAAGTACAGAATTAGAGAACACTTTTAACTTTACTTTTTTATGTTCATCAAAACATTTTCAGGCCCATCTTCAGTGATATTTTTTATTTTAATTAATTTTTCTTTGTTTACATTTACATATTAATTTTAGCATTTTAAATTTTATTGTGTAAAAATTGTTAACAAAATTTAAAACATTTAAAAAATTTCAGAACAAATATTTTGGGTGCGGGACCCAACTTAACAATTTAAAAAAAAATTTTTAATTTTGTATAATTTCTGATAATTTTTTGTTTTTCAAGACATATACGTTATTAAAAATGCTATATGTGTTAGTTATCTAGCAAGGAGGTCAAACAGGAAAATTAAAATTTGTTTCCAAAACTTTCCATTTTTTTTATCAGTTATACTCTACACTATTAATTTTAATGAAATAAATGGGTCCTTTGGTCAAGGTTATCGATTGAGGATCAAAAGAATTTTGATTTTTTTTTCTCAATTTCTTTTTAATAGTGCATAATTTTAAACGTAAAAGTGTAGTTTTTTAAGGGCTCAAATTGATTGTATATCTTTTCTTCAATTATGCAAGTACTCTAAATATTGCATAATTAATAATCAAATTATTTACATTTAAAAACATTATGGCAAATCTGAAATAAAAATCTGTTAAGAATAAACCTATGAAAATGATATAATATATCATTTTTTTATATCGTAAAAAAAATGGTTATTATTTTATATTAAGATATAATATTATTTATCATGTTTGAATATTTAAAATTTTTGAGCACACATTTTGTTAATTTATTTATGAACTTCTTGTTTAGCCCTCTTGATATATATACTGGGTAATTATTAAAAAGTCTTTCCATTAAGGAAAAAATACGTCTTTAGTTGAGAAATAAGTCAAAGTTCGGTGGATTTGTGTGAATTATATAGAGCATGGGATAACGCTTTCCCTCATGACCGTCACTTAGTCCAAGCATTTACTTTTGTGTTGAAAAATTGGTTCATCTCTAAGCGATTCCAATTTTTGTATTCTGTATTTTATTTACAATTTTTGCTTGGTGCTGGCATCTTGTTCTACATTCAACTTTTTCTGTCGTACTGACTCTTCGATGATCATGCACAAATGTTATGTAATCTGTATTCATACGATTTTTATAATGTTGTATAGATTCATGTTATACATATAAAAATATAAGTGTGATGTTTGGTAAAAAAGAATTGTTACTTGTGCTTTAAAAATAACAATATCTTTTTCTGTCAATTCTTATAAAAATGTGTATGACTTTTCAAGCGATTAATACTTTGATTGCAAGAAAGGACCTTGTTATTCTCTCATTACTATTTTTAATAATTTACCAAACTATTTAAAAAATAATAATTTTCCCACTGTTTAAAATATGATTAAAATATTTTATTTAACATACTACTGTTTCAATAAATTTTAAAATAATATTAATTTAAAAAAAATAAAAATAAAAATCCCATAAATTTCTCCATCTTGTTCAACGTGAACATAAAGATGTATTCAAGTAATTTTCATTAATATCTTCCGAACTATGAATTATTTTGTAATTTTTTATATTTAATATATTCATGTATTTACTCTTACAATTATTTCATTTGTTATATTTCAAGTAATTTTTATGGCTTTAATCATATCTACTTTTTATTTAATAATTAATTATATATTTTGTGATGCTCCTTCAGTTTCTCTTGATCCACCCAGGCAAGTGATAGGGCAGTTTCTTTCTTTTTTTTTTAGTCAATGTAAAAGCATAACTACACCCATTTCTTATGTGATATATATACAATGTACGAGGGATGTTCATATCAATTTGGGACTTTTGTTAGACTATAGTGTAAATGGAGATTTGTGCGCATTCTGTTGGTTGTACATATAAGGTAAAAGTGTCAGCTATCACTGCGTGGTGCACGGGTGTTAAGCAACATTAAACTACAACAGCACTCGGTCATAAAGAACATGATATCCAATGTAGTGAATAGATACGTGGAACAGCTCATTTTAATAAATTTTCTCATGAATGAAGGCGTAAAACCCGGTGAGATTTATTCGCGACTCCTTGCACAGTATGGTGATGAGACTCTTATTCACAGTAAAACATTTGAATGGTTCAAACATTTTAAAGAAGTCCATACATCAGTGAGCGACTATCCCAGTCGAAGTGGTTCGGAGCCTATGTAATCATTCCCGTGAACATTCAGCGAGTGGAAGAACTGATCCTTAATAATCGATGGATAACTTGTCAGTAAATTGAAGAAACAATAAATGCTTTTGCAGGAACTAAACAAAATCATTCATGAACATCTGAAGTTGCTTTCAAGAAAAAGGTGTTCTGTTTCTGCAGGACAATACTTGACCGCATGCAGCCCACTGCACGACATGTACACTACAAGATCTTGGCTGGGAGTTATTGCCCCCCCCTCCGTTTACAGTTGGACCTCGCTTCCAGCAATATTCACCTGTTTAGGCCCTAGTAATTGTTCCTAGGAGGCTAGCATTTCAACAGGAATGATGAGGTAAAGCAGTCGGTCCTATCTTGGTTTCGACGTAACGACAAACGTTTCTACACTGCAGGTATCCAGTTACTAGTGAAACTGTGGGATAAATGTAATCCAGGATTACATGAAAAAATAAAAGAATTTCTTACTATCATAAGTGTGCTCTATATTCATTAAAAATTAATAGTTCTAGATTGACACCCCTTGTATTATTAGAAGACCTTTTTGCAAAAATTAATTGTGTGTTGACCACATATCACTGATATGATTAAAATGTTTTGTCTAAACATGTTCTGGTTTTTTAAATTTATTTATTATTATTTTTTTTTTTATTACATAATTTTGAATTTACTATTACAATTTATTTACAGTTCCCAATTTTACGTCCTAGTGGGGTAAGATTGTTTCTTAGAACACGTAGATTGCAAGAAGAAAAATCAATAAAAGCTGCTGAAAAACGATTATGGAAATTGCAGAATGCTCCAAAAAAACAAATTGAACCTGTCCAACTTATTGGTAAGTAATTGCTTATTTTTTCTTTCTTTTTTATTCATTCAGTTAAGAAACTCAGCTTTGGTTTAAATTTCTGGTAAAAAAAAATTGAACATTTTAATTTAATTATTGCTTTTTCCCTGCTAGGTTTTGTTGATTATTGTCACTAAATATTTATATCTGTTTTTTTACCAATTAAAAATAGTTTTTTTTTAATGTACTTTTAAAACATTGTTCTCTTTAAAAAAAAAAAAATGTTTTAAATATTAAATTAAATTTTGGAACATCCTCTATGTTTCAGTAAAAAGATATAAATAAAAGAATTTAAAAAAATATATTATAAATTTAAAACTTAAAAAGTTGGCAAGGAATTGTATGACTTTCCCAGCTTCACTGAAAAAGTTATCCGACTCTGGTTGTTAGGCCACTTCAAATACAAATTTAAGACTAATAAATTTTGGCTAATATAGTTTATTTTAAATTAGTTAAATTTTATTTTTATAAACAAACCTTACCAATACTTATCCATGAAACTGTGTGACTGTTTGACATTTGACATTCCATAACACTGGACCTCCAGTTTCAGCCAATATGCAAGGTGTTCTACACATGGGCTATTTATTCTACTTTGATTTCACGTTTTATCTTATTATTCGATTTAAATTTTGAGGTGCAGGATTCATGATAATTATATTTCTCTATTTCCTTGACTAATTGTAACCAAAATTAAATGGGCTCAATGAACCGTACTTAGATGCCAAAATTTAAAAAAATTGATTATTCCTGTGTGAATGTATCAAACAAAACTGATGAAAAAACAAAAAGAGAAATTTAATGAGGTTTGTTATCCTTTATTCCGAAATGAGATTGCCTAAATATATAACCAAAGTGACATATTACTGTAATAAAATCGTCTAATCGGTACAAGAATGTGAGTTTTGAGTAAAGAAATAACAAAAAATAAAATAGTGTTTTCTACTCCTTTTTTAAGGGGGTTTGAATAAGACCAAACACCATCAGAAAGAACCATAGATACCTAAGGGGCATTAAATTATATAAAAACGTTTATCAATTTTTTTGATATTTGGATCTGATGAGGTCTGTATCTCCCTGCTCCCTTAAACAATAATGATCAAAATTACACCAATTCCTCTTATACAGAAATCATAGCCAAATTTAATCTGAAATAAGCCCATCCAGTATGGAGATATCAAGAAAAAAACAGGCGAAACATATATATATTAATTAATTTATATTTAATAGATCAACTGTAAGTACAGAACAATTGACATAGGATGACTTTGACTGAAAAGTTGAACATGCATAGAGTTGCAGCAAACTTTGTTTCTCATTTGATGTTTGTCAGCAACTTCTTAAACAAGCCGATGTTGATGAAACATTCATACAAAGGATCATAATGGGAGACAAAAGTCGGGTTTATGGTTACGACATCGAGACAAAAGTTCAATCATCACAATGGATTGACAAAGGATCTCCACACCCCAAGAAAGCACGTCAGTCTGAATCCGATGACAAAGTGATGCTTTTTGCTTTCTTTGATTTTAATGGAATTGTGCATTTTGAATTATTATCTCAAGGTGAATCGGTGAACTGTGCGTACTAGCAAGGTGTTTTACAATGGTTACTTGAAAAATTTTGCAAAAAGAGATCATAGTTGTGGTGAGACAACTCATGGTTTCTTCACTACAACAATGCACCTGCGTACTCAGACTTGTTGTCAATTGTCAGTTTTGTGCCAAAAATCAGATGACTCTCCTCCATCAGCCTACCTACTTGCCAGACCTGGCTCCTTGTGATTTCTTCTTATTTCTGAAATTAAAATAAATGATGAAAGGATACAATTTTGAGATTATTAATAACATTAAAGCAAATTCATCATGGATCTTAAAGTCCATTTCAAATGAAGCTATCCAGGATGCTTTGTGAAGTGGAAACATTGCTGGGAAAAGTGTTTGAATAGAGGAAGGTAGTATTTTGAAGGAAACAAGGACTATTTGTAAAATTAATAAAATAAATAAATTAATAAAGAAAATACAGTTCAATTATTTTTTTAACAGACCTCATATATCCTTCTGGGATTTTTTCAATGCTAGAATTATGTGTTTTGGTAGAACAAAGACATGTAAAATCTTACTTGATAAGCATACACATAAACTGTATATTTATATATATATATGTAGTAGATAGGTCTGGAAAAGCCCTGTTGGGCTGATGTTTTACCAAGCTGTAGTTTGACTTGACTTTTGTACTTCCTTACACGACAGCAGGGCATTAATTTTTTTCTCTCGATGGAGGAGGAGAAATCTCTAACAGACATAACCTTACTGTACAGGTTGTAGCGCCAGGATTGCACCGGCTAAAATTCATCCTCCTCTTACAACATGATGTTAGACCTGCCAAAATTGTTATAACTCGGTATCACGAGTGTATTTCAGGCTCTCCGACAGATGTAATGTTTATTATACTTGCTTGGAATCCTACAGGCATCATTTACAGCAGCTACCTCTGCAAGCAGAGGCACCTACTGACTAGCCTTGCAAGCTGTCTTATCTCTGGGTACTTCGTTTACTGTCTTCTTTCTTAAGATTGTTGTCGTCATTTTCTTCAACACTGGATGATTCTACTTTCTTTTCAGCATTTTACAAACAATGTTATCAGCTGATATATTTATTCACAAAGGAAAAAGAGTTAGAGCTTCACTGTGATCTAAGTTACATGTTTGCTGAGGTCCAAGTAACTGGTCAAAGGCCGAAGAAACTAGAGAAAATATTAAACATGTTGAAAATATTAAAAATGAAGCTGTCATATCTGGAATACAAATTATTGAACTATTGAAAAATTTTCTCACCAGTTTATCAAAAATAAATTTAAACGATTTTCTTTTTTAAAAATCAGTATTAATTGGTGGATGAATTTTTAAATAATACTCATTGAAAATTTTTTGTATAATCTTAACGTTTGGCATCTTTGTTCATCGTACACATACATATGTGTGTCTGATAATTGTTCTCATCAATATTTACTACAGTTTCCCTTGATCCATCCAAGCAAATTTTATTGTAACTTTTTATTCTTAGAGTAATATATATATTTATTTATTCTTGATGTGATATGTATAATATATTTTTATTAAATACTGTTTAGAACAAAAAAGTTTATTTATATAGCTTATATTAATTAATTATTAGAATCATTATTTTTTTATTACTAATTTATATTTACATGTTAATTTTTTTGTTAAAGGTCATATTGGACATTCTTTTAGTAAACGATTGGAGTCAGATGATACCCATGATCCATTTATGTATAATAAAGTTAGGGAAAATGAGTTACCACAATCTGGTTTAAATCCTAATGATAAAGATTTTAAAAAGAGCAAATGGTTTTATGATACGCCAGGTGTTGTACACTCAGCGCAGGTATTTATTTTTATTTTTGTATATTTTTTTATTTATTTTGTCATTTATTCAGCAATTCGAATTATAAACAAAGATTGTTTTGACTGTAATATTTATGTCCAGCTTAATCAAAGTCTATTATCTAATTACAGTAGACCTTCATTTTAACAACTTAATTGGCTCCTAGATAGTTTTTGTTAATTAAATCATTATAATTGTCAGCCATATTATTGCAGATTCAACTGTAAGAAGATCCTATTTTACTGATTTTTTTTGTGTAGTTAGATTATTGTGGTTTTATTAATTAGATTCTATATTGTGAACTGTACAGGAACCAAACAGCAACAGTAACAATTGAAGAACATAAGAAAGAAGCCGTAATAAGAAAGGGAGTCCGACAAGGATGTTCCCTGTCTCTGTTAATTTTTAATCTTTACATGGAACTAGCAGTTAATGATGTTAAAGAACAACTTAGATTCGGAGTAACAGTACAAGGTGAAAAGATAAAGATGCTACGATTTGCTGATGATATAGTAATTCTAGCCGAGAGTAAAAAGGATTTAGAAGAAACAATGAACGGCATAGATGAAGTCCTACGCAAGAACTATTGCATGAAAATTAACAAGAACAAAACAAAAGTAATGAAATGTAGTAGAAGTAACGAAGATGGACCACTGAATGTGAAAATAGGAGGAGAAAAGATTATGGAGGTAGAAGAATTTTGTTATTTAGGAAGTAGAATTACTAAAGATGGACGAAGCAGGAGCGATATAAAATGCCGAATAGCACAAGCTAAACGAGCCTTCAGTAAGAAATATAATTTGTTTACATCAAAAATTAATTTAAATGTCAGGAAAAGATTTTTGAAGGTGTATGTTTGGAGTGTCGCTTTATATGGATATGAAACTTGGATGATCGGAGTATCTGAGAAGAAATGATTAGAAGCTTTTGAAATGCGGTGCTATAGGAGAATGTTAAAAATCAGATGGGTGGATAAAGTGACAAATGAAGAGGTATTGCGGCAAATAGATGAAGAAAGAAGCATTTGGAAAAATATAATTAAAAGAAGAGACAGACTTATAGGCCACATACTAAGGCATGCTGGAATAGTCGCTTTAATATTGGAAGGACAGGTAGAAGGGAAAAATTGTGTAGGCAGTCCACGTTTGGAATATGTAAAACAAATTGTTGGGGATGTAGGATGTAGAGGGTATACTGAAATGAAACGACTACCACTAGATAGGGAATCTTGGAGAGCTGCATCAAACCAGTCAAATGACTGAAGACAAAAAAAAAAAATATTGTGAACAAAACATAAAACATAGACAACAGTATAACAGTAAAATATTACTGTTATTGTTGTCTGAAGAATAATTAATCTTAAATCTGAATAATCTTTTATGTACTCCCCCTGCTTAACTAGTTATTTTCACTTGTTACTGTGGACACATTTGTAAAATAAATTGTCAAAGGTGACTTTTCAAAGAACAGTGTGACCGACTTAAATAAAATTTCCTTTCTTAATTTGCATAACTAACTATTTAAAAAACAATAGAAATAATTTAGTTAAGATAAATATAATTTTTTAACCTATATTGTGTCTGAGAAGTGCCTAAACCTCTAGACAGAAGTATGTTGTGAACTAAGTACATATTTTGATTGTTTATTTATATTTGTACTTACAAATTATTTATCAAGTGCGTCTGTGTGTGTTTCATTTTGTTAAATGCACAGGGCTATGCATCTTCAAAGTTACGGTTTGAAAGGCTTCTCCCGTACTGTTAAGCAGTTCTTCATTTGTTGCATATTAACATTAAGGTACATAAGTTTTGATTATTCCCCACAGTGAGTTGTCGGGTACGGTAAGGTCGGGGCATTGTGTTGGTTGTTGCTTGCAATGGGCTGGTCATGTTTGTGAACTGTGGCTGATTCAGCAATAGTTCATTAGGAAATTACATATTCAAAGAGCAAAATTAGCTGAAGTCCCGTACTGCTGTATCCAGACAACTTCCACAGTACTCTTTTCTTGAAATCGAATTATTGATCTTATCAACATTTCCAAATAAGAATTGTCAGTCGTGTACTCTTCTAAAAACATGGCCTGAATAAGTAACATGATATGCGATGGATTTCTTTCCGACTTGGTACAACATGGCTTGTGAACTGTGACTAATTGTATAGTTATCAGCAAACGACAGCATTTGCCGCACGTGTCGTTCATTCACCAAACATGTCACAAACTGTTCCAGTCAGTGACATTCTAACTGCTTCCGCTCATATCAGCCATGGCTTTGTAACAACTGCAACAGACAACGGGTAAATGAGTGGCCTGTGCAATATTAACTGTAGTAAAGGAAGTATTTCTTAGCAGCAGGACTTGTGACTTTCAAAAGAGTAAAAAAATTTAATTGCATGGAGTGGTGTGGAGACTTCTTGGATATATTGTATTTTTAATGTAATTTTGTTACTATGTTGTGTTTATTTCTCAGATTATAGATTTACTAACTACTGATGAATTAATGCAGACGTTACCGAAAACACCGATTGTACACAGAGTATTTATTTTTAGACAAAATTGGACAGTATTCATTGCTGGCCTTGGTCGTATGGATTTCATTAAATTAACTGATAATGGTGATGGACGTGATGATTTTATTAAGTAAGCTATTTTTGTTTTTGAATTGCTTTGTAGTATTGTGTGTGCATGGGTTTGTTATGTTTTTGAAGTTATGCCCTTAATTTGCCCAATTAACTTAGTAGTATTTACATATATTGTAATTAACAGTTTAAACATTTATTATAGGTTTCAGGAATCCTGAACTTGCGTTGTCAAGATCAGTTACATATATTGGAGATTTGATGAAAGTGTTAATAGTGCTTGTTAAAGTTAGGTTTGAATCAACTTTTTTAACTCAATTTTTTGGGTTTCATGTCTTATTATTACTCGAGTTTTATTACTGCGGCTGAAATTCATCGACGAATAAGTAATGTGTACGGTGAAACTTCACTGATTGACAGCAAAGTGCGACAGTGGTGCAGGAACTTTAAAGGAGGATGAACAGATGTTCATGATGCAGGCGGTCAGGGAAGGAAGCGAGTGTCAACCGATGATCTCGTTGAGCGAGTGGATGAGGCGATTCGAGAAAATCATCGGTTCACTATTTCTGTATCGAGCGATTCGTTTCCTGAAATTTCAAGGTCGGCTCTCTACACCATTGTGAGCGAGAGTCTTCAGTACCACAAACTGTGTGCGAGATGGGTTCCCAAGATGCTTGGTAACATAGGCGGCTCCGTTCTATGACGAGGGTATTGGAAAGTTAGTAGTACCACACTACGACAAATGTCTAAATCGGAGTGGCGACTATGTAGAGAAATAGTGTAACTATGTAGTAAGTACTTGTTACAAATAAAAAAAATTTTATTTTCACTGTGGTTTTAATATCGTGACCGTTCGGACCTTGAAAAAACATAACCCTCATATAAGCATATATATAACATTTTCATTGTTTTAAATGTCTTCTACTTTTTTCCGTGGTATAGTTTCTGAAATTACTGTCAGTCATTACTTCATAGAATGAATGAGGATGATATGTATGAGTGTAAATGAAATCTACTATTGTTCGGTCTCAGGTGACCATTCCTGAGATGTGCGATTAATTGAAACCCTACAACCAAAAAACACGGTATCCATGATGTAATATTCAAGTAGATGAAGTAAGTATTCAAGATGATGTAGTCAAATGTGTATAAAAGTAACTGCCTTTACTAGGATTTGAACCTTAGAACTCTCAACTTTGAAATCAGCTGATCTGTGAAGATGTGTTCACCTCTAGACCAACCCAGTGGATTAAATGTCTTCTACCTGATTCACCAAACATGGTTCATGGTTCACCAAATATGATTCTACATGGTCACCAAACAGCTGATATTTTTGTAACCTTATAATTCATTTTGAATTTTGAAGAAGTACCAAGAGATGATTTACCGAAGATGTGAATATATATAAACATAAATATTTAATAATGATGCTTAGTGTTAAAGCTTATTACACCAGTTGATATTTAAGTATGGTTGATATGTAAGTAAACAGCTTTACTGCATCTGAGAGGTATTTGGAGGCAGAAACAGATTGAGTTCTACGTAATTAAAAAAAATCTGCATTATGATGGGTTTTAATTTTTATCTGCCTTATTGAATTAAACTTAATTTTTTTAAATAAAAAGATGGACATATGACAATGAATTTCGATTAAAAATTTTACTAGAAAAAGAATTGTGTAACCTGTTTTTCTGTTAATGCTTTTGTTACTGAGTTATAAGTATTCAAAATTCCAATGTTGGAAAAATCTGTTAACAATAAAACACGCTGCATGAACAATTTGTCTATATGTGATCCTCATGTTTCATAAAAGAAAAAAAAAATTTTTCAATGAAAATTTCAAAATAGGCCTGTTTTGCTTAATATTGGATATTAAGAAATTTGGCATGATGATTTCTGTATATGAGACATGGCGGTACTAATTTTGTCACAGGAGCAAGGAGATATGACTTTATGGTTTCCATATTTAAAAATTTTACCCAAAGGGTAGATAAATGTTTTCACATTATTTAATGTTCCTCAGGTACATATTATATTTCTTATGATGGTCTTATTCAAACCCCTTTCTTCTTTTTTATCATCTCGTATTTCAAAGTATTAAATGATTTAATTATGTCTGATAAGTGATACTTTCCTTAATGCAGTGTATACTTTATAAGTGTTGATTTTAATTATGCAGCTGGAAAACCAATTATTTTCTTTTTTTCTTCACAAAAAGTAATTGTAAAATCCTTTTGTAAGAATAAAAAATATAAAAACACTTATGCCCAATTTAATTGATAAATGTCAATTAATTTAGGTTTTTTTTTCACTTGCTCCCCAAGATTCATAGAAAATAAAAAATATAGCGTTTTTATTACCTTTTGAAGTGTAATGATAAGTATTTTTTCATGAGTAGAGACTGATGATGGACATTTTAATAATCAAAATGGGTATGTACTCTTTAGATTATAAACAAAATTTGTGTAATCAGTTTTATTTGTATAATTGAAAATTTACATTATAATAATTATTTGTGAAATATTTTTTCAGAATTGTTATATTCTGTCCAGAAACGTTACCTGTGACGATATGTGAAACTGAAAAAGCAGATGCTCTATATGATGAATTTGTTGGTACGCCGATATTTGTCGTACCTTCCGGTGGGAAAAATAGATTAAAGGTTTGGCCTCCGATGAAATCCTCAGATGATGTTATTCTTCAAGGAATATCTTTTGATGAAAGTTGTGCAGATATTGTTTTATCAAATGCAGGTGTGTTTATATATAATTACAGTCAGAAAACACGATAATAAATATACCAAATTAATAGCAAACTCGATATTAATTTACCTATTTATATTCAAATCCACCTTGGTTATCACATACCTTTGTCATAAATCAAAACTCATTGTTATTGTGATTACAATTAAGCCAGCTATCAAGACAGGTGCGATAAATTAAACAGTTCATCATTTTAAAAATTTACCTGTTCATTTTTTTTTGTCAATATAATACTTTTCTAAATATTTCGGTCTTTCTATTATTTATTTCTTAATTTTTTTTTTACAGGCACTCATTTTAAATGAGTCATCATTGTTAACCTAATAAACTATAAAACCTACAAAGAATTTTAAGTGAGAAAGTTTTCCTTGATTTTTCTGTTCATTAATAAAAAATTTAATCAAAACGATTTTCCAGGAATATTTATAATATTAAAAATTAAAAACCATGACTGCTGGAAAAAAAACATTGCTCTTTTTGTTCTGGTTTGATTCCATCGTGATCTTGTATTATATTAGAAAATACACCATTTGAATTTTGAAAATCGAACAGTTGTTGCAGAGGTATTATATGGGGTGCTGTTATAGCACCCCTTTGCACCTCCCAAAACAGTGCCCCAGGGGTATCCCATTTGTTACTAGTTGATGGTGATGATTGGTCCAGCCTCACACAACGTGCTTGCATTACTTTACCACTGTAGCCTCACAGAATTTTAATTAAAATTTTTAGTCTTGCTTGAGATGTGTTTTGTTATTTTTAGTAACAGTTACACTGATGGGAGTTTCTTGTGGCATTCGCATTGGTGGCATCCTGGACCAAGGCGATTGAAAGATGTCATATACTGTAGTTTATAAGATGACCTCTGGTAAAGCCCATCAGGGCTAGGTAGAGAGGTGATAGTTTGAGGGGTGTCTTCCACTAGGAGATCAGGGTCGGGAATGAATGGTTGCACTTGAATAGACATGTAACCTACTCTGATGGTACAGGAAGGTTAAATGCAATATAAGAGAGGAAGTAGGTTTCTCTATTCCACTCTGACGACTCATAATTCGTCTCACCTCAACAACACCTTGAGGACAAACTTCATCGGTAAACTCACTGATATCAAGCTCCAAAAGGTCCCATCCTCAGCTAGTATTCAAGGATTTCAGGCATAGCTTTTATGTTAATACCACCCATATTAGGGAGACGCAACAGGGATCAACTCTGTTCATCACTAATTACCTCAACAAGTATCGTGCTATCCCTTAGTTTCCTGATGTTTTTAGGTGAACCACTGAGCTTTATTGATCAGGAAATGTCAGCCCTTTTGTAGCGAGCCTCCTTTCTGAAAGTTTGTTTAAGATCAACAAATCATACATTCTTTTATGTCAACGGTTAGCCTGTTCTCATCAACAGCATTTTTATCCTCATCAGAGAACTTATTTAAAAAGATGACATACTGAATAAGTATGTCGAATTCTTTCTCGTATCGTAACCGGTAATAAAACATGAATTTGATACATCAATGTCAAGTCCAAAATAACAGTCCATTCGGTGGTCATTCAAATTCATCAAAGCTAAACAAAATACAAGCTGAGTCGGCTCAGACAGTTTTCTGGCCCAAAAATAGTGTCCTACTATTAAATTTCACAGACTCGGGGAAACAGTAATCAAAATTGAGATGTACTGTGAAATTTTTTTAAAATAAGGTAAATACTTAAAAATCAATGCTGTCACCAGGATTTCTTTTCTTTATGATAATGCATGCCTGTCCTGATAAGAAGTTTCATTAATACATTTGGGAAGATTTAACCTTACAGCTCAATCCAGTGGTTTAAAATCAGTCCCGTTGTAATGAAATCTTGACAGATTTTTTTTAATAGGGTGTTAAAATGCTTGTTTCTTTCTAAATATTATAAATACATAAAATATTTAGGTGACTTACTAAAAATAGATGCATGTACATATATAGACGGGTAAACCTTTATTTTTTTTTTTTTACTATATTTTCCGTTTTTTTGGCTATATTTTTTCTAATGATTTATTGAAATGTGGCTCATATTAAATACAGGTATGAAAATTTAAATAATTTTTCATGTTCAAAGTTGTGTTGTTGAGTTTTACGGGTGTGTCATTTCAACTACAAAAGTTATATTCATATGTGTGATTATGCAAGAGGCAAAAAAAAATGGGAAAATTTAAAGGATAAAATGAAATGAAATAACCTTTTTTAATTAATTTTATTTAAATCAGATTTAGGAACAAAGTTATCCATTCCATTTTCGTACTAGGTTATAACAATTATTACAACTTAAAGATTATGTATTCAGATGTCCACTTCTTATAAGTATTGATTATTAAAACCTTTTTGCTGAAGTTTCATTTAATTATCTGTGACATTTCAACAATAATGTTTGTGATCTCTTTACTAAAGTTACTTTTAAGCCCATCAATACTTCAAGGTTTATATTGTAGACTTTAAAAACCTTACAAAAAGTAATCTCATGTATTTAAATCCACAAATCGTGTTGGCTATCTATAGCCAACAAAGAATTGTTGTACTGTCTTGTTGAAATCAAGGTGAAACAACAATTTGTTATAACGGATTAATTATAACTGTTTTGATTATATTGTACAATCAAACTGCAGTAGTAGTATTTTATACGATCATTCTTGTTATGGTCCAATTTTTACTTCGTTGTATGAAGTAAAGAAAATATTGGGATTGCAGAAAATTTTGGTTTTCAGATTTCAACGTAGATATGCATTTTGACCATCCCTGAATCCATTTTGACTAGTTTTGGTGTAACCTCTGTATCTCGCATTACTCAAAAATGATTAGTCGTAGGATGTTGAAATTTTGAACTTGGACTGCTGTAACATCTAGTTGTGCACCTCCCCTTTTGATTGTAATTGATTAATCAAAAGTTTCCAAAAAACAAAAAAATATTTGGATTTTGGACTTTTTACTAACTACAGTAATAAGCCCTCATGGAGAGCTTTTGAATGATATATCATAAGTAGTCTTTATTTTCATCGGTTCCAGAGTTATAGCCAAATGTAATTTTAATTAATGAAATATTTTGATCTTTAAACAGGAAAGCACATCAGTTCTAATCAGACTTCATCTCCATTTTTGTATAACTTTTTTTTTTAAATTTAAATATATTAATTTATTAATAATTATTAACCTTTGATTGTAAAAAAAATTACAGTAAATAATTATTCAATAACAATAAAAAAAAATGAAAAAATATGAGGTTATTTATTAGTAAAATAAAATTTTATGTACTTCTAATTTAAACAAATGAATATATGTAATTTAATAGATGTACGTACAAGGAAGTCATGTAGTGTCCACATCAAAGTTTTTCAATTATGATGAGGTAAAACTTATGAAATGATGAATACATTTTTTGTGTAAAAAAGCTGCGCGTGAAGCTGTTATAGATTTTCTAATGTACAGTATTGGAAAATGTAATTTACTTACAAACCATTTAAGCCAAAATTTGCTTCATATGATATACATACAAACATAAATTGAAAAGAAGAGTTAGCTCATTTTGCAAAAAACTTAACACAAAAATTTTTAATTAAGTAATTTTTAAATAAAGTAAAATTGATCAGCTAAAAATGCAAACCTTTTGATAATATTCTTCGTAAACTTTATATAAAGTTTTGTTAACTAATCTCGAATGACTTTGGTCATCAGGTTGGATTTAACAAAACAGGTGTGTAAACTGTTTTTGCCTTACTGGTAGGAATTTTTATGCTGAGGATGTTCTTTCAGTACTAATCCAGGTATTTGTTACATGACCGGTAAGGTTATGATTATGAAGATATGTATCTGTGAAAACTCCGCATAAATGACTTAAGAACAGTCACCATTTTTTAATATGATTTGTTGTAAATCATATAAAAAAATTTTTAAAAATGGCAAGTTGTGCATCACTCTTCACGTCAAATAATATCAGCAATATGGCTGTGCAGTGGTACATATACAGACACACCTCCATAATCAGTATTGCCAACATTGCACGTACAATGTTGGCAAGACTGAAAGATTACCTGGTTTTTTGCTTCATCATGCATAATATTATAATTGTAATTAATTTATTTTAGTTTCTTAATGTTTTATATTTTTTTATAATTATTTCCAGGCTGGATATCAATAACACCAAATGAAGGACAACTTTGTAAATTTCGATGTTGGACACCGGATGGTCGTGGAATATACGTTAGAAAAGTACCGTTAATGAAATACGCTGTTACCATTCACGGTCAACGCATTCGAAAAACACCAGCGTACTGTAGAAGATACCTTAAGGAAGCTGCAGACGATATTTAAATTAGAATTAATTTTTATAAAATTTAGTATCATACATATAAAAACTTTTGTACAAAATAGTTTACAGATTTCATTTGTATTATTAATTTTGTTAAATAAATTTATTTAATAAATAGAATTATTAAATAAGTGTTCATTATTTTTCAATTAACATTTACATTTTAGCCTGATTATACAATTACTAGATACATTTTTTAATGTACGAGAAATAATGTTGAAAGCCTTATCAGTAATCCCGATCAGACTTTCAGATGAAAGGCTGAGAGATAGAGAGAGTGTGAGGGAGAGAGAGAGATGCTACTGCTACAGCATAGAGGTTTGAATATATTGCATACATATTATTAACTTGCCAATATCTTTACTAAAAAGTTTTGATTAAAAGAGCAACATTATCTATCTATCCCTCTCAAAACGGATAACAGAATTGTTTTCATGTTGACTCAATAATACATAATAAAATATTTCATGTTTTACATGCAGCATGACCACAAGAAAGACTGTGACAGATACTGTCACAGTTAGAGTTAGTACGTTAGAATGTACATAACTTTGTTATGTACATTCTAACGTACTAACTGTATTCTAATGTACATAACTTTGTTATGTACATTCTACCTTATCTTTTAAATGAAAAAAACCCGTAGTTTTTATAACATTTTTGAATACACAATTCTTAAATATCCTTCCCAAAACCTAACAGTTAAAGAGCTATACCTCATTTCAAAATGTACCAGTCAACAATATATACGATGTAAGTAAAACTTAAGTCCAGTGTTGTAATTTTACAAGGGTAAAGTCAGTTATTATCCGCAATGTAGTTATAAATTTTATTGCAATAAAAATAGGAAACTTACATGTACATCATTTTTCAACATAGTTGCATTTCAACGTATTTGGTCTATCGTTGCACAAGCTTCCTGATACCCTCATAAAAGGAAGTTTTCGGTTGAGCTGTAAGCGTGGAATGCACCATTTCTTTCACTGTTTCGTCTGAGGTAAATCGACAGTCCCTTAATGCCTCTTTGAGTGGACCAAACAAGTGGTAGTGAGAAGGGACAAGATCAGGACTATACAGAGGACGAGCCGGTACTTCAAAGTTGAGTTTCTGGAGCTTATCAGCAGTGTGTGGATGGGCATTGTTGTGCAACAACACAACACTTTTGGACTGCAGTCCTTGGCGTTTGCTTCGAATTGCAGGCTTCAGCTTGGCAGTGAGCATCTCACTGTAACGCACACTGTTTATTGTCGTGCCCCTTTCCTCATAATTTTCCAGTTCTGGGCCTTGAGTCCTAAAAAACCGTGAGCTTCAGTTTTCCTGCGGACGGTTGGGTCTTGAACTTTTTTTTGCGGGGCTAATTTGGATGTTTCCATTCCATACTCTGCGGTTTACTCTCCGGCTCGTAATGATTGATCCGTGTTTCATCACCAGTGATCATTCTGTCTAAGATGTCCCATTCATTACCGTAGCAAACCAAATGTTTTTGGCAGATGTCCAAGCGCGTTTGTTTATGTGACTGTGTGAATTGTTTTGGAACCCGTCTTGCACAGACTTTATGAAACCAAAGTCTGTTGTGGATGATTTCATATGTAGAACAGTGACTAATTTTCAGATGTGCCGCTTCATCGATAGTTACTCATCTGTCTAAGAAAACCATGTCACGTGCACCTTCAATGTTTTCCTAATTTGTGGTGGTAAATTCGTAATTAATAATAATAATTAAAGAATTTTAAAAAACCTGAATTTTCTGAATCCTGTTTAAAATGCTTTATTTTATATATTTCATATCTTCATGCATTCATTTTAAACATAATTTTTTTTACGTTTACATTTTAAATGATTATGTACGTTGTGATCAACGTTTTACTACAATATCCATCCAGACAAATAACGGGGCAATTTATTTACTTTGTGTAATAACAAATCTACCCATTCCTGAGGCGATCTGAATTGAATAAGCTTGAATATATTATTTATTTATTACAGAAATTTTTTTTTTTTTTTTTTTTTTGTCTTCAGTCATTTGACTGGTTTGATGCAGCTCTCCAAGATTCCCTATCTAGTGCTAGTCGTTTCATTTCAGTATACCCTCTACATCCTACATCCCCAACAATTTGTTTTACATACTCCAAACGTGGCCTGCCTACACAATTTTTCCCTTCTACCTGTCCTTCCAATATTAAAGCGACTATTCCAGGATGCCTTAGTATGTGGCCTATAAGTCTGTCTCTTCTTTTAACTATATTTTTCCAAATGCTTCTTTCTTCATCTATTTGCCGCAATACCTCTTCATTTGTCACTTTATCCACCCATCTGATTTTTAACATTCTCCTATAGCACCGCATTTCAAAAGCTTCTAATCTTTTCTTCTCAGATACTCCGATATAATAATAAATACAAAATTGAAAAAGAAAGAATTTTTTATTAACATTTTTTGTTCTTTTGATGTGATGTAGAATACAAAATTGAATCAGCCGGAATATTATTATTTCAATATGTATGTATGAAAGCCTTGGGGAAAACAATTTTGACCACAAGGTTGTGGTCAAAACAATTTTGTCACAGTCTTTCTTGTGGTCATGATGCATGACCACAAGATACTGTGACAAAAGATGTATGACTGTGACAGATACTATAAAGAACAAAGTTATGTACATTCTAACTTCACTTGTAAATGAAAAAACCCCAGTTTTTATAACATTTTTGAATACACAATTCTTAAATATCCTTTCCAAAACTCAACAGTTTAAGAGCTATACCTCATTTCAAGATGTACTGATCAACAATATATACGATGTAAGTAGAACCTAAGTCCCAAAAAGTCCTAAAAATAGGAAACTTAAATTTACATCATTTTTCAAGGTATGATGATTCTGTCTAAGAAGATGTACCATTCATTACTGTAGCGATCCAATGTTTTTGGCAGATGTCCAAGTGTGTTTGTTTATGCGACTGTGTGAGTTGTTTTGGGACCTGTCTTACACACGCTTTATAAAACCCAAGTTTGTTGTGGATGATTTCGTAGGCAGAATCGTGACTAATTTGCAGACGATGTGCCTCTTCATCGATAGTTACTCGTCTGTCTAAGAAAACCATGTCACGTGCACCTTCAATGTTTTCCTCATTTGTGGCGGTAAATGGTCGTTCGGCTCCTTCGTCACTTAATGACCATTTTTGAATTTTTCAATACGTTCGTAGACACTCCGTTGCGGCAACACGCTGTACTGTACCAAAAGTACAAAGACAGATTATTTATATTAGTACAAGACTAATGAGCGTTGCATCAAATATTTTTTTTAAGATGAAGTTATCAAATAAACAACTAATAAAGAACGAACAAAATGAATTAAAAATATGTTTTATTTAATATAGGTAGTTTATTATTTATTATTAAATATATTTTACCAGTTTACCTCTCTGTTGTTTTTTGTCAAAACATTTAATCTTTAATTATTTCAATTAATAAAATTGCAATTAATTGTTATAATTTTGTTTTGCTCATGAACTAAGTATAGTATTTTCAATGTTTCTCCTTTTATTGTATCAACTTATATGTCTGATCTATTACTTGTTGCTGGGTTGCTACGATGCCATGTGGCACCTTATAAATTATCTGGTAGCCCTAGGAAGGGTCATTGTGCATTTGATGGGGTAGCTCTGAAAAGAGCTGTTGAGTCTGGTCGCTGGTGATATTGGCTTCAGCTTGATGGGGAGTAGCCGCTCCCATTGGAATTGGACTGAGCATCCCCTCAGCGGCTGTTGGGTTAGCATCTTGCTTTGGCATGGCCGAGGTGGTTCTCGTCTGGCTCCGACTTCATCACTAAGCCTCCTGGCATTAGCAATCTTATCTTGGTGTTAGTAGTAATAGGCTGGCCAGGCTTGCTGTTCCTGCAGGAGTGTGGCCCTCCACCGGCAAACCCCATTTTGGGCTGCCGGCCAGGGCGGTTGAAGCCAGACCGGTTGGGTGTAGATTTGGTGTCCAGTGGTTTCCTCAGCAGGCCTGCTGCTCTTAAGGGAAAGTTTGCATTCACCAGGAGATCCCATGTTGAGCTGGACATGGGATCTCGGCTATATAAGTGGACTTCGTTGCCACTTATATAGCCGCCGGTGTGTGGCGGGGTGCTGTGTGCTCAGCAGCGAACTGATTGGTAGGGGAAGTGCATGATAATCAATTATTTTTAAGTAAAATATATTAATATTTTAATCCAAGTGGATTCAACAAGACTACATTTCTTTTAAAACTGTATAATATTTGAATTGTACTGAATTTTGATGTTGGCAAGCAATAAATATAATGAAACTGACAAATTATTTTTCTTTACAATTTAAAAAACAAATATTATTACTTCAGACAATACAAAAAAACTGTAAAAATATAATTTATTAATTTAAGAAATTACTGACAAATAATTAAGTACAGGAATAAAATTTATGAAAATATGCTCACAACCATCTGTAAAAATAGATTAGTCTAATTTGTTTCAGAAAAAAAAAGTTATACAATGTTGTCAACAGAGAAAACTAGAGATGTGGCATATCTCGTAAACAGTGTATCCAGGGGAAAATGTCTTATTAGATGTTGTATCATCTGTAAATGATACAAAAATTGGGTATTTCCATTTAAAAATCATGGAAATATGTCAGATATAAAAATAGGAAAGTAGGAATGTCAAAAGAGTACTGTTTAATAATGCATTCAATAATCGAGAAAAAGTTCCTCGTTTTAATGTTTTCTGTAGTTTTTCTTGTTTTCGAAGTCTTAATGATTGTACACTTTAAATTACAATGAATTATATACAATTATATGAATTATTGCAATGAATTATACAACAAAATGTATAATAAATGGTAATAATAAAAAAACAACATATTATTTTTAAATAAAAATTATTTTAATAATATAATTAAATTAAAATACATATACCAAAATATATTTTAAATAAAAGATTACATTAAAAATAAATAAACGACTAGTACACAATTATCCTGTAATCCCTGCAAATAAAAAAAAAACTGTTCTCAGCTTTTAATGAACATAAACGTTTATCTTTACCTAATTCTGAATATACAAAATTACTTAATGGAATGAATAAATAAATACCAAAAACCTTATGTAATAAAAATTAAAAGATTAAACAAAAATGACTCATATAATTTTAATTATCTAATAATAATAAAGTATGATGGATAGGAACAGGTGATTTTGAATTGTTCATTACCAAACTGTAATTTCAGCTGGCAACACTGTTATAATGCTACTTTATACCCCAGACAGTGCTAATTGTTTAGTTTCAATGTAATAAATAACATTAAAAAATGTTAAATAAATGAAAAAATAAGACACTACAACACAGTTATAAAACCAAAGCTTTATAAGGCAGCATCTTCCTCCTGAATGAACAATCAAAGACATCAGAAATCAAAAGAAGAAATGTAAAAACCTGCATCAATAAAAAGTACCAGGAAGAACGACAGTGATAGATTGTGCCCAACAAATTCGTGTACAAAGAGTTAGAACAAGTCACTGATACCATGCGTAATAGGAGACTAGGATTCTTTGTTCATATCATGAGGATGCAAGATTCAAAACTTCTGAAACAGTACAGTACAATCTCGACTCGAAAAACAGAGACTGGATGCAGAGAAATAAGAGAGCTGAAGCAAATTGGACTTACATCACAGATAAGATAAAATTAAACAAGAAAATCAATAACACTTGTTTTACACTCACAGGAAAAACTCACAACACGAACATTTTCAACACTAGAAAGGGCACAAAAACTGGAATGTAAGAAAAATTACTGGGAGAACTGTTAAGTCCAAACAGTTCCATCGAAGAAACTTGGATAATCGACAGACTAATGTGATCCTATGCGGTCATAAAAGATAATAATAACATTAATGAGAAATGAATTGGGCTTTTGTCATGAAAACATTTTGTAAGTCTGGTTTTATTAGTTCATAATTTATGGGAATGAATTGATCATTTTGAAATAATCGGTTCAGTATCGAGAGAGTAAAAACATCCAAGCCCAATAATGTAACCTGGGTCAATCAACTTGTTCTATTGATGTTTTGGGAAGGATTTTTACTAAGATCATACTTTGAATGATTCAGGAATTAAACATGCAGTTTTTAAAGGAGAGGAGAAAAATTCCTTAAAAATCTTAATGGGTTCAAAAGAAACCTCACTTTTAATAAATTAATTATTATGTAAAGAAAAAGGTTACAATGTGGTGGCAGTATCATCAAAACGAATTATAGTACTATTTTTTTGTTTTTAAATTAACAACAGTGACACGTTTGGTACTTCATATGGTTGATAACTTTACAGTGCTAAAGACCAACAGAACTGAAATATATTTCAAAGATGGAACAAGATAACTAATAAGAAAACAAAACCTTAAAGTGTCTCATTATAATAAGCTGTAACCAATGATGAAAAATATAAATTATCATTTAACAATTTTTTTTTTAAATATGGGTATTATGTTCTAGCAGTTAATGGAACAGCTGCAATATGATTTCACATATATAATTTAAAAAGAGTTACTCAATATTTTTTAACACAACTTACAACTAAATTTGCTTTGTAATATATAGTACCCTTAATACTTATTTTTATATAAAATTGCTAAAATAAATGACATAGCTTTTGGCCTTTAACAACCGTCAATATAAAAATAGCAATTTTCTGAAAAATCTGTTCCTTTTACATCACTCCAAATTAACGCTAAGAATAAAAACCAGTATATATTAACAATTCTTTATTTTATAATAAATATAATATAATAAAAATAGGTTTAAGATTTTTTCTTGTCGGTTGGTTTTGTACTACCTCCCCCGATGATCTTCTTTCTTTGACTAACCATGTGAAGATATAACATTGGGAAAACTGTAAATACAAAAAAAATTGATATAACAATATGTGAAAAATGTACATATATATTCAACAGTTAACTTATATGTTACACTTGATGATAAAACTTTACTTTAACATTTACCGTAGTTGTAAGAAAGAATTGTTATAGTGAACATGAATAAACTAATGTAATTCTATAAGAAACAAAGCATAATCCAAAACAACCCAAAATTTTAAAAATATACCTCTTACCAGTATAGATCCTGACCACCACCACTAGCAATAAGACATCCATCTTATGGTGATTCCAGTCACCACATCATCCCCTCAGTTTCTAGCCGCGATGATTTTTACTGGAGGTTGTCTTATTGAGCCTCAGACACTAATCATCGGTCTCAGTGGCACGAGTGGTAGCGTCTTGGTTTTTCATCCGGAAGTGCCGGGTTTGAATCCTGGCATTTTCGCACGCTACAAATCATCCATCTCATCCTCTGAAGCAATACCAATTGGTGGTTCCAGAGGTTTAAAAGAAGACGCTAATTAAATACATAAATACACAGACATCAGCTAGGCCTCTGTCAGGATGTCGCTGATGCAAATGCCTCGATAAACATTTTATCAGCGTTTTTAGCTAACTATTGTCTTTGCTGTAAGCGTTTTTGGACATCTTTACTCTTCTCTCCTACTTAGAAGCCCTCACAATTGTGATCCGCACGTCTCACTCTGACATCAAATAAGACTATTATTTATTAAACAAAAGCAAACAATCTAGACTGCAATATCAAATTTTACAACTGAGTCTAAGTATCAAAAGTTTAGACTCACACCTAACGAAACTAGTTGAATGCAACAGTGGCAATTTTGACCTGTAAGATCTACCAATCATATTATAATTATAAATTAATAAACAGACTGAAACAAGTTGGAAACTCTTTTCCAGAAATGTATCTCCATTCCAAGGAAATTCTTCCCAAACTTTAACTGACTGAACCTGCAATCTGCTCCGCTTTTGAAAGCGAAGTCAGTGCCTTCACACTCCCACATCGCATCTCCATCAGAGTTCCCAATATTGATTATAAAACAGATTTATCACTGGTCGGCCTGCTCTTGCGAGGTTAGTGCCTTCACCCTTCTACACATACTTCCATTGCAGGATAGAAAAATTGTTCTGATCAGGGATAGAGTGCCAATTCACCTTCGGCACATAAATGCCAAAATGGGTCACTAGTTACTCAGCCGACTACTCTGAATTGAACATCATACCCTTTCAGCAATTCTCTGCAGTGCCAAAAGCCTGAGGAAGCCACAAGCCATTCTCTTCGAGTCTTCTAACTGACCTGCAGATCTAGAATTAACTCTCTTGAACTCCCTAACAATTCTGGTACGTCTTATACTTTGGACAAGCATACAGCAGGTGGTCTACAGTAACATTGGCCCTACAATCCGGGCAAATGCTCGCATCAGCCAAATCAAATCCTAGCTAATTTGATCATAAATGCATCATATCCAGACAGGAACTGAGTACTATAACGATTGGAAGAAATCCACAGACAAGTAACATCCTAGAAAATACCAGGTATGGAATGACCATTAGAAGATTCATTTTACCTAAGCTGCCAAGATTAAAAAACTCAACCGCATTAGAAAGTCAAATACCACAAAGAGGAAATTCCCCCTTCTTAGCAAGTGCAAGTACTATGGTCAGGCTTTGTTTGTTAAAGGATGTTATTTCGGAATGGAATGGAATGCAAAGTTGGCAGGAGTTTATTACTCCCTACTTTATCGCAAAACCTGGACAGACTCCCTTGCTGCTGGATCATTCTAATCGGGCTTGGTTTTTAAAAGAATTATTTTAAATCTCGGTTCTAATTTTCTCAAGTTTTGTGTATTATTATTTTAGTGAATTTAAGACGGATTTAATTGCATTCCAATCCGTTGTTGAACCAGCGTTATCGAACCCATTTCATGGG
Organism: Lycorma delicatula; assembly: GCF_047948215.1. Classification (NCBI taxonomy): domain Eukaryota; kingdom Metazoa; phylum Arthropoda; class Insecta; order Hemiptera; family Fulgoridae; genus Lycorma; species Lycorma delicatula. Next base: position 73,886,587 of record NC_134466.1, on the reverse strand, counting down.
CCGACTGCGGAAGGCTAGGCTTATAAAGCCTGTCCTCCTGACGTAATTCCCCTTCAGACCGTCCACTGAAGTCCTTTCGGTGCTAACGCTTAATAGGCTAGCAGGAATACGCCACAATGGGGTACTAGCTATAAGGAGGGAGCAATGCGTCCCCTTTTCCGGAGGAGTCGCAATTGCTGGGTTATTTTACCTAACTTGTAAGTTTTGAAAAGGAGAGGTTGTGTAGAAGCTCTTCATCCGCTTCTGGTATAGCTGCCCTTCAGGACGCATCTCTGCTGGGCTCTGTTCCGGACTCCAGTCCGTGATGTTGAGACGAGTGGCTGGTCTTCCTTCTTCTTCATCTTCTCCCTCTTCGTTCTTCTTTGGCCTGCACTTTCCAGGAATTGGTAGTAACCGAAGTTACATACCATTAACCTTGGAATTCCCGAAGGGCTGAACGGGGGGAAAGTGCAGGTTTCTTCGTTCTTCTGTGCTGTCAGTGGCTGCTGGGCAGGTGACTGCTGGGCAGGTGGCTGCTGGGCTTGTGACTGCTGGGCTGATTTTTTTTTTTTTTTTTTTTAAGGGCGAAAAACGGTTGAACGTTATCATCGCCCGGAAAATAAATAAATAGATAAAAAAATAAATAAATAAAAATAATTTTAGGTTTTTAGATAAAATTAAAACTTAAAACTACTATCACAGAAACAAAATCCGGAATGGGTGTAAAAGGCCCATTCTCGGATAACAAAAACACTAATATGTAACTTAAAACTCTGTTAAAAACTATCACATTAAAAATAAATAAAACTTAAAACTATGTTAAAAACTATCACATTAAAAATAAATAAAACTTAAAACTAAAAAAGGAGATAAAACTTAAAACTAATATCACAAAAATCTTATAACTAATATCACAGACGAATTTAAAAAACATACAAAAAAAACAAAAAAAATCCGATAGGGAGTGTAAAAGGCTCCCTACTCGGATAACAAAAACAATACATAGGACAATACATACAATTATGAAAGAACACATACTTATTAAATTTTTTGCATTAACCCTATACTATGTAAAAATATAAACATCCGGTTTAAAACCTCCTTATCGTCACGCAAGATACCACGGATGTTACCAGGTAATTTAAATTTACGACGCAATGCCGCATAACATATGCAGTCCACGAGTATGTGGCGCACAGTCATGCGGCAGTTGCATCTTGCGCATAGAGGTGGTTGTCCTCTTGTAAACAGGTACTCGTGTGTGACTCTCGTGTGTCCTATCCGCAATCGACAGAGAACTACTTCCTCACGCCGGGGTTTTCTGTATGAGGAGTTCCATGGTAACACAGAATCTTTAATCTGACGGAGTTTATTATCGACAGTAGCTGTCCAATCACCTTGCCACCTTGTTCTTAATAATTGTTTTACATAGTTAATGAAATCAGAAGTAGCAACTCGGGTGGTGAAAGGAGGCTGGTTACATGCTTCTTTGGCAGCGGAATCTGCATGTTCATTACCTGGAATCCCTACGTGGCTAGGGACCCAGCAAAAACTTAATTCTGTGTTGCGATTATTCAACTCAGCGATTGCGTTGTAAATTTCAATGACGATAGGATGTTTGGAATAAAAGTTCTTTAAGGCTTGGAGAGCACTACACGAGTCACTGCAAATAAGAATTTTTCTATATTTAGGGTTAATGATGTTTAGAGCCTTATTTATAGCATATAGTTCAGCGGTAAACACACTCGTAATACTGGGGAGACCAAACATATAAGTTCTCTCATTGACAACAAAAGCACACCCAACCGTATCGTTTTGTTTCGATCCATCAGTGTATACAACCGCGTCTGGTTTCGTCTTGGAGAGAACACACTGAAACATCTGCTGAAAGACGATAGATGGTGTTGATTGTTTATTACATGTAGTCAGGTCAAAATTAAAATTTATAAGGCTTATTCTCCATGGAGGATATGAGCAAGGGTACATAGGAAAGAATGACGGTGTGTCAACATTTATATGCTGCAGCAGACGCCAGGTACGGACACCTACAGGTGCAGTACGACGTGGATGATCCTCATACTTTCCTAGATTAGGATTTTTAAAGACTGACTCAAGAGCCGGGTGATTTGGCTGTCCTCTGAGACGAGCAAAATACGATAATAAAAGCTGGTCTCGTCTATCCCAAAGTGATGGTTCACCACAGTCTACAAGTAAGCTTGCGACAGGACTTGATCTAAACGCGCCTGTGGCAAGCCGAAGGAAAGCATGATGTACACTATCCAGCATTTTAAGCACGGTTTGACGAGCTGATGAGTAGGCCACACAACCGTAATCTAAACGGGAGCGAACAAAGGAATAGTAAAAACGTATCATACATGATCTATCGGCTCCCCAGTTGGTGTTAGTAAGGACTCGCATCATATCTAAAATTTTGGAACATTTTGTTTTCAATTCTTTTAAATGTTTAACCCAAGTAAGACGACTATCAAAAATTAAACCTAAAAACTTAACGTAATTAGAGATAGTAATAGTCTCACCGTTCAGAAAAATTTGCGGAATAGAAGGGTTTCGTAGCCGAGAAAAAACTACACATTTTGTTTTTTCGGATGAAAATGTGAAACCAGTAATCCTGGACCAAGCTTCAAGGTGATATATAGTGTTCTGCAGTAGTCTCTCTGCTGTAGGTGCCGAACGGCTTGCAATGTAGATAGCAAAGTCGTCAGCAAATAGAGAGCATGAGACAGGAGCCTGAACACATTTGGTAATATCATTTATGGCTACAGAAAATAAGGTGGCACTTAATACACTACCTTGGGGCACTCCATTCTCCAAGATGACACTATCTGAGAGCGAATCATCTACACGAACACGAGCCGTTCGGTGATTTAAGAATCCCCGGATAAAAGCAAGCATATTGCCCTTGATTCCCCATTTTTGGAGAGTGTTAAGAATACCACGTCGCCAGGCTGTGTCATACGCCTTTTTTATATCAAAGAAGATAGCGACGAGGTGTTGCCGATTGAGGAAAGCGTTTTGTATGGCTGTTTCTAGTGACACTAAATGGTCAGTAGAAGATCGTCCTTGTCGAAAACCACACTGTTCTGGAGATAGAAAGCCATGTTTCTCCAAGTACCATGTAAGTCTGCGGTTTACCATTCTCTCCATTATTTTACACAAAACGCTTGTTAATGAAATAGGGCGATAGCTTGAAGGGTTCGTCTGGTCTTTACCAGGTTTTGGTACTGGTATAATAAATGCTTCTGACCAGCCGGGTGGGAAGACTTGTTCGGAGAATAAACCGTTGAAAATATTCAAAAGTTGTTGTAGTGCCAAATTAGGAAGGTGTGAAAGCATGGAAAGGCGAATGTTGTCCGGTCCAGGGGAAGTGTCCCGTGAATTTTTAAGTGCATGTAACAATTCTTTAAATACGAATGGAGTGTTTAATTCACCAACCGAATCACCAATGTTTAACGACAACACCTCCATTTGTATCTTGTACCGTTGAAAATCGTAATTATATGATGAGGTGAGAGACACCGAGCGGAAAGATTTTGCTAGACTATTTGCCACTTCCGAGGATGATGAAAGGAGTTCTCCTTCATCAATAAGACCAAGAATAGATTGTTTCGGTGATCCGAAGATTGCACGAATTTTCTTCCATACAGTAGACGTGGAAGTAGTGCGCGAGATAGTGCTCACGTATTTCGTCCATGAATTCCTCTTAGCGTCCAAGAATACTCGACGGCACACCGCTCTAGCCCTGCGGTATAAATTTAGATGTTCTGTTGTGGGCCTACGATTAAATTTACGTAGTGCCTGCCGTCGATTCCTAATAGCAATTTTGCATTCATCGTTCCACCATGGAACGAAAGGACGTCTAGGATTACCCGATGTTTGTGGGATATACCTGTTGGCATTCTTAAGTATCATGGACGTAAAAGAAGAATATTGGTCGAGGATGTTCGCTCCATCGTCATACTGAGATTGGAATGCTTTACAGTATCCGTTCCAATCTGCCTTTTCAACAATCCATCTCCGTGGCATTCTTTTAATCTCGCAGTCTACACCGAAACTAATAATAATTGGTCTATGATCACTGCCGTGATAGTCATCACAAATCGACCAATTAAGATGAGGGAGTACATTCGGTGAGCATATGGAAAGATCAAGGTTAGATGCAGCACCAGTTGATAAGGACATAAATGTGTGTGATCCATTATTCAGTAGGCAAAGGTCAAAATCTTGTCTCAATCTGTTTATCATATTTCCTCGAGTGGAGCAGAAGGTTGAGCCCCAGGAAATATGATGGGCATTGAAGTCTCCTACTATTAACGATGGAGGTGGTATTTGTGTAAGGAGATTTGAGACATCTAAAGCACTGAACACAGTGTTTGGTGAGAGATACAGATTGCAGATATGCAATTTGAAGGGAATAGTGACCTTTACTGCAATAGCAGGAATGACAGTGGTTAGTTGAATTCTTGTAGCTGACACCCCATTCTTCATGAAAATCGCTACTCCACCACTCTCCCTACTGTCTACTAGGCAGTCGTATCTCTCGCAGAAGTATCCTCTAAGAGTAATTCGGTCATGTTGTAGAAGGTGAGTTTCCTGGAAACACATGATTAGTGGATCATGTGTGTGCGCCAGTACTCTAATATCTTCAATGCGGGACCGAATACCTCTAACATTCCACTGAATAATGTTCACAAGTGTAAAAAACAAATAAAAAAATAAATTTCGGAAACTATATAATAATTAGTTGTACGTGATTCGGTTTTTCTTTTTTGTATTTTTTATTTTAAAGAACTCCGATGCCCTAGGGTCGGGTGGTTCTTCAACCATATCCTCCAGTATATGAGGTGATGGTGGAGGAGATTTATTTGAATGGGATGCTGTAGTTGACATCCCAGAAGAGATAGTTATGTGGGTTCCCTTTATGGGGAGCTTATTAGGTGGCTTACTGCCAGCTGTGATAGTCGCTATTCGTGGCGGTACGATTTTGGGAATAGGAACTTTCGTATGTATCATACTGTTTGATTCACTAGCTGCGACGGAGGACTTTTTATTCATTTTTGTCAGCTCTGAGATAGTGGCTGTAAGTGAAGCTACTTGATCAGATAGCATCTGAACAAGTTTTTTAAGCTCATTGCAGGATCCGCACTGCTGATTATTAGCATTTGTAGGAATTTGTTTAGTTGTAGCGGTGGCAAAAGATATGTCTGGTTTAACCAGGTTCCGTGAGTTGTTTATCTTTTTATATTCTCTACGTGCAGCCGGAAAAGATATTTTTTGCTCCGTACAGATTTTGAGAATTGCCTTTTCTTCTTTAAAAGTTGGGCAATCTCGGGAGCGGGCTGTATGTGGACCACTGCAGTTTGCACATTTTTCACTTTCTTTGCAGTTAGTGTCGTTGTGACCTTCTTTACCACATCGAGCACAGATCTCAGTTTTCGTGCAAGATGTTGTAGTATGACCAAAACCTTGGCATCTGAAACATCGCCGTGGGTTGGGTATGAATGGTCGTACCCGAACCGAGAGGTAACCCACTTTAATCTTCTCTGGTGGAACAGGGAGATTGAATGTTAATATAAGAGACGGTGTCGGTTCTTCTGTTCCGTTCTGCCGTCTCATTATACGCTTCACCTCAACAACATCTTGGTGGTAAAGCTCATCAACTATTTCCGAGATATCTATATCTAAAAGGTCTCTACAAAAAATTACACCCCGGCTCGTATTTAACGTTTTGTGGCATTCTGTACTTATATTTATACCACCCATATTACGGAGACGTAAGATAGATCGACTCTGCTCATCGTTGAATGTTTCAACCAGAATCGATCCGTCGCGTAATTTCCTGATATTCTTCGGGGAGCCACTTGCACCTGTTATGGTTTTGTTTATTAAAAACGGTGAGACCTTTTGAAGGGAGCCACCTTCCTGACTATTTTTGAGAACAACGAATCTAATATTTTTATATTTTGATTCTTTCTCTTTTGTAGGACTTTTATCCTCGTCAGACGAAGCTGATCGAGGTCTCTTCGCAAGACTTGAATTGGTGGTTTTTTCAGATGGACCACCAACCATCATTGTGTTAATTGTTGGAACTGAAATTTTGGTCCCACGAGTACCGGCGAAAAATGGACCACTCCAGCAGAGCGCACGCGTACTGGAGTTAGAGCTAAATACAACTGGGTTCGCCCTGGTGCCCAGAGGACATCGTTCGGGACTCACTACGTAGAGCCATTCACCCATCGGCACGATTTGTTCCCACCTTGGGTTACGGTTGCGTTTCGTAAGATGTCGCAACACCACCGAGTGTTAATGTAAGAAATATCAGTGTAGGATGTTGTTGTGTAATTGTGTAAGTGTGTATGTTGTAATTTATGTAGTGTTCTTGGTGTAGTATATGTGTATAATGTAAAGTGTTCTGCAGCTCACTGTATAGTGGGAAGAATAGCTGCAGAGGCTAGGCCCGTGGGGACGCCAACCCCCAAAGTCTTAAAGAATAAGACTCCCCGTCGGGGTGCTGGGCTGATGACTGCTGGGCTAGTTCCCTCATTCTTCTTTCTTGAAAGGAAAGGAAGATAATAGGGAACTTACAAATGGTGATACCTATTCGCGATCGCGGTTTTGGGGCGGCGATTTTGTTTGAAGAAGTAAACAGAAATTATTCACTCCACGTAATTATTAACCTTCAGACACACGTGTGTCTGAGAAGGGGTTGGGGGGGACCGCGTGGCCGCAGTGAAGGAACCATTTGTTTTTGTGGTGGCTGTTGGTATCTGCAACAAAGAAGCAGAACACACACACGAAAAGAAAAAAAAAAAAAAAAATTTTAATTTTTACTTTTTTTGGACTGGCAGGATGAGAGGACGGAAAGGCCGTTTGGATGTTATTTCATTGTAGTTACAAAAAATCAAGCAATTTGAACAGGTATTATTTGAAAATATAAATGCAGTGGGAAGCTGATTTTTATCTGGAAGCCGTCCAATTATCTGAAATGTTTACGTCCACACTAGGCAATTTAGAAAAAAATTAATATGCTATTTAAAAAAATGTAAACTACTGTTAAAATAAGGCTTTGCTTCAACAGGAAATTTTATCAATATTTGTTTTTAATGAATTTTTTAACTGACTTTTAACAATTTTTATAGCACACAACATTAGTAAATTTAAGCTGTATTAAACTGATTATAAAATTAGCGTTTGAATAGAGGATGGAAACACACTAATTGATCAAGCATGAACTACGATATGACTTGCATCCAATCCAAGGTTGTCATAAAAAACCTCATGAATATTTGTCTATTACTACGGACTAGTTGAAGAGACACATAGAATGTGATTCTACACAAATTCTTTGTTTAAAATGATTACATCATCTTGCAGCTCATAAAAGAAGAACATTAAAGCAAGTAAATATTACAGAATATTTTAAGAAGAAATTGTGTTCACTAGGTATATTTTGATTATTGGCTGTAAAAATGTTTTATTCTATTACACAAGCTGTAATTTTTTTATATTTTTTGTAATATTTTAGAAATTATAGTTTTTATAATAAGTAAGTTTTAGTTTTTAAATTATAGTTTTTATAATAAGTAAAATAACCCAATTTTTCTTCAGAGAACATTTTTGTAAAACAGTAAAGTTTTTTCTAATATGTTTTTTACATTACTTTTTATAAAACACTAAGGTAGTAGATCTAAATTTCTTTTGGACAATTTTTGTAAATTCTAATATTTTTATTAGCAAATTTCCACTCTTAATGATTTTTTGTAACTTATTATTGGATCTGTTTTTTTTTACATTGTACGAATGTTCCTAGTAGCTTTTTAATTTTACTACATTACTTTTTTCATATACACATTTTCATATACAAATATTCATCCGGCTTGGCTTTAGTTTAGTGTGCAGTTTTGCCTTTTAATGTTTGATCACCACATAAAATTCTGTTCAGTCCAATTTTCAGAAATCACAATGTATAATCGACTCAAACAATTGTAAAAACAGAATTATGAATGTATACGCATAGTGGAGATGCGGAAACAAAGAACGACCTCAACAACTGATACTCAAGTCATCTGTTGACCTCGTTCAACCTTATCAAATAAATACTCCTTGTAAAAGTACAATATATTTAAAATTTTATTATTATAATAAATGATTACTTACGTGGTATATATGATGACATGATATATATAAGTAAATATCGGTAGTTAAAGGTAAAATTTAATGAGTTGGGAAGTTCATAAGTCCATAGCTTTGTGTCTCCAACAAACTGTTGAGCGGCATAAAAGCATAACAATTCACCACTAACTCCGATTGGATATAAGGCAAGAAAAATGTGTACCTAAAATAACAGAAAAAGTTTTTTTTTTAATTAATAAATCTTTAGATGATGTTTCTTCATTAAAATACAAAGAATATTAAATTAAAAAGGTTTTTTTCTTTTTCTTTTAATAAATTTGAAATGACATTAATTATAATTTATTAGCAATTAATAAATCCCAATAATGAGATTGCACCAGTTAACAGGAATATGGCTTAGATCATTGGCATTTTATCATTTACTATTCAATTTCCAGGATGTTACTTTTTAAAGTATTCCTGGTGCAGCGGAAAAATTCTGGTTGTAAACATATGGGCTTGACAAACAACCATACACTTAGCTGTTCAGTTGAATACTAGTAGTCATCGTTTACTACAACAGTTCACCAGAATTATTAGATTAGTTAGCCAGAATAAAACTAAGTTTAAAAATTGGGCAACATTCAATTTGAGATTTTAGTAAAACTGAACAAAATATTGACTGAATGTCTTCAAATGCTTACTGAGGCTTATAACAAACATTGCTTATCTCATGCAGGTGTGTTAGAATGGCAATAATTGTAAAAATCTAATTGTATACAGAAATTGGCGTGTGCTTGTGGCTCAATCAGGATATTGAGAGTGACAATTGAAAATTTTTAATAAAATTACAATTTATCGTTTAAAGAACATAACTAAAACAAGGCAAATCAATAATAATAATAAAAAACAACAGTAATAATAAGCAACAATAATAAATAACTCACAATAATAATGTCAATAATAAACAAATAATAATCGTAGTAATCCTAACCACAATAATAATAATAATAATGTAGCCAAATATTTCCAAAATTTATTAAATTGTGAGAAACCAAAGAAACTTATAATTTCAAAATTAATCATAATGCACAAAACTCTACACTTACACTTCTGGATTTGGATGAAAATCAAAACTTAAGAGTAATAAAGTTTCTGGGGAAGGTTCAATTATAGCAGAAATGTGGAAGAAGACAAACATAAATGCAAAAGAATCCCTAGTCAAAATGATTAGTGAAATATGGAATAACAAGAAATTTGCAAAGATTAGATGGATGCACTCATCTACCCGCTTCATAAAAAAGTATCCAAATAGCTGCAGGAGATTTTTGCTTTTGGAAGTTACATACAAGATTCTATCTAAAGCTCTTCATATTCGTTCCAAACCTCAATGTGATTCACAACTGGGTGGATTTAGGAAAAATAGATCTTGCGCAGAGCATATCTTTAATCTCAAAAATATAATGCAATACTGTAAATGTCAAAATAGAACATATGTTATAACTTTTATTGATTTTCAAAAAGCATACAATTTAGTAAATATTACATCACTTTTTTCAACATTAGCAGAATTAGGTTTAGATAAAACGGCAAACTTAATCAAAGTAACATTAACAAACACATACTCTAAAATAAAATTTCTAAGAGAATTATCAGATCCTTATCCCAACGAAATCAGCATAAGACAAGGAGATGTATGTTCTCTACTACTTTTTAAGTGTGCTCTTGAAAACGCAGTTAGAGAATGGAAGAAAAATTTAGACAAAAATCATGTTTATCTATTGCTGATAATATGGCATTATTAGCAAAAGACTGGAATGAAGCTGAACAAAAAAAAAATTACAAAAACAACTTGCTAAAATGGGACTAAAAGTTGCATTTGAGAAAATTTTAATTTGACTAATGATAAAAACTGCCCAAATTTCTTTAGTAAAAATAACTAGAGAAAGTGGATAATTTCAAATATCTCGGAGAACGGATCAGTTGGAATTCTTTAGATAATAATTTGTTGACAGTTAGAGATAATAAAATTTGAATTAACTTTCCAGCTAACAAAAAACACATACGACAAACAGTCTTTATCATGGAACTCAAAATTTCAACACTATAAAATTGTAATAAAGCCGGAAACACTCTACATTGCAGTAACCCTAAGACTGTGCAACAAGGGAGGTCTACTATAAAATCTAAAAAAAAAAAATTTTAATTATGAAAAAAATGTTAATCCTAAATTACAAAATAATCAGGTAAAATTAATTCCAGATAAAAAATTTTATATTAAATTGAAAAACTGTTAGCCAGGTGATGAGGAATAGATGAATTACATTTTACTCCTATTTATTTAGAATGAATATCAGTAGATCGACTAAACAAATTTTTGATTTCTTTCAAAGTAAAAAAACTAAAGGCAAATGGTAAAAAGAACTGAAGGTAACTAAAGGAATTATTAGAGAAAGAAAAATGTTACAGATAATATTATAAGATGAAAATAAAAGGTTCCACAGAGTCAAAACGCAAGAAAAACTGAAATAATCAAAAATAAATGATCTAAGATGTTGTAAATAGATAAAAAATCTGATGTGGACAACATGTGACTTCCTTATATGCCTATTAAATTACATTTACACATTTTTTTAAACTGAAGACTACGTAAAATTTTATTTTGTTAATAACTTCTGATATTTTATTATTATTATTATTATTGAATTATATTTATCATAATTTTTTTTTACAACCAGAGGTTAATAATTATTAATAAATCAATATATTTAAATTAAAAACAAAAGATGATGATGAATTCAAACCGATGTGCCTTCCCCTTGTAAGAACCAAATATTTCCTTAATTAAAATTTTATTTGGCTATAACTCTGGAACCAATGAAAATAATTACCACTATGATATATCATTGAAAAGCTCTCAATGAAGGCACTTACTGAAGTTAAGAAAAAATCCAAATTCAAATTTTTTTGGATTTTGGGCTTTTTTGGACCCATTTGGTTCAGTCAATTGCAATCAAAAGGGGAGATCCACAACTAGATGTTACAACAATCCTAAATCCATAATTTCAACATCCTATAGCTAATTGTTTTTGAGTTATGTGAAATACATACATATATATGCTAAATGTCACACCAAAACTAGTTAAAATGGATATTTTCATTGAAATCTGAAAACCAAAATTTTTTGTGATCATAATACTTCATTTACTTCAGACAAGGAAGTAAAATCATTCAAAGCGTTACAACTTATTGTGTTATTATTAATAAAAGCAATCACACAACAACATTTTCCTACTGACCTTTTATATCTGTCATTTACTGAACTAAAAACTGAATATACTTCTAGCCTGATGTAAATTAATCATGAAAAAGTGTTCTCTCTTCAGAATTACCTCATTTTACCTTTGGAGCAGAAATTAAAGTGAAATATTTTGTTTCTTACAACTAGAAAACGAAGCGTTTCCGAACCCACGTGTTTACATGAACTTTTTTCTTTTCACTTTTAATAATGTTCTGAAATTCTTTCAGTTACTTCGAGAGTCATTATGCACGATATAATTTTTTAAATATTTACATTAATTTGATTATAAAATGAAATATATATTAACGTACACTTACCGGCACCATACTAAAACATATGGAACCAAGTTAATTATATTCAATGCATAATAACCGTATAGAATAATCTCAGTGATTGACCAAGCGAATAGTAGCAAAGGCATTCCAAAAGATACTGGAGCAGTAGGTGTAGCTAGTAAAACACACAAACAACCATAACTCTGGAAAACACTTGAAATCTCGTTAGCATTAAATTAGATTTAACCAATCCGGCAGCTACATTAATTATCTGAAAGAAAAAAGAGAAAAATTTAATAAATTATTTTATTCTAGCCACGATTATATAACAACAAAAGTACATTACGTAAGATACAAGTAGATATCCAACTCCACAGATAAAAATGAAAGGAACTGCTCTAGCATTTACATGGATGGAACAAGGGAAATTATGGTAAAATGTTGATCAGTGCGGATTACAAAAACGTAATAAATAATTTTAAATATAAATAATATATGAAAGTACTAAACATAAAATAGAAATTCAAATACAATTCAGAAGGCATTAATGATAACTAATAACATAATCTATATGTTGAACGCATTTTATGATTAATAATATTTACAAATTTAGCATAGTAAAACTCCTTTTGTAAAAGAAAACCTTTTAATTTTATTTTAAATAAACCGATACAAAGAATTTTTTTAAACAATTTGATAATTTTGGAAAATCCTTTCTTTTAAGTTGAAGTATTGAGTAGAGTTACATGTAAACAATTTTGTTGTCGATGGTTTCTTAGAGGTGGAATTGCAATTCTTTTTTAAGAATAAGTGATTATTTTTTAGACACATATTGCTCATTAATAAAATATTTGTAATATCTTATTAAAAATTTACCTACACAATTCATATTTATAGATGGTAAACAATATTTTTTTTTTTTTTTAATGAGCCCTAAGAGTTGATACTAAACAATTCATACAAGAATATATGCATACAAGAGTACGGTTTGATCTTGTAACCAATAAAAACTGAAATGTAATTATTAATGAGATTTCTATCGATGTCAATCTGACCAACACAATGCAACGGTTTAATTTGTATTTAAAGATAGAGATGGTTAAAATCGATCCAGAAGAATATGCAAAGAACGGTTCAAGATATTGGGGCAAATCTATATCTATATTATTATATAAAGAGGAAGAGGTTTTTTGTTTGTTCGAGATAAATGAAAGAACTTCTCGAACAATTGCAACCAAATTTTTACTGGTGTTTCTTGGCATAACTAAGAAGGTTTTTACATATAATTCATTTTGAAAAAAAAGGAATTTATACACAGATATATATATATAGTGGAGATTTGCCAGTTGAAGCTCAAACTTTAATGAATTGCACTGATGAACTGCGAGTCTCTACCGCTGCGTGAGCTGGGTTTGAAGTGAATGATTCAAATCAATTGAATGAATAATAATACAAAGATATTAGAATTAAATTTACATTAAATAAATTTAATGAATATAATGGATTTCTTGTGGGGACTGCGTGACGGTAGAGCGGTGAGGTATGCCAGCACCTTGTGGGAGGCTAGACTAATCATCAACATCAACTGGTAACAAACAGCATGCCCCTGAGGCACTGTTTTGGAAGGTGCGATGGGGTACCCTTAAAATATCTCTGCAAACAATGGTCCGATTATCAAAATTCAAATGAGGTAGTTGTTAGTACGTTGGAGGCTAACTTTTATATGAATCAGATACACTCACAAAGTAACACAGATCATGGTCGTTCAAAAACATATATATATATATATAAAGTATGTCTTTTTATTATCGCATAATGCAAGAACCAACCAAGACTCCCTTGAAGGTTAAAATATTAAAAATATTCATTATTTCTTCACCCCCAAGGAGGGTGAAGTTGTGAATTAAAGGTATTCATTAAGAAAAAGATAGATTAATTCTTTTGCTTCGTTATTATATTTCTGCCACCACGACAAAGAAATAAGTTATGAATTTTTCATCGTTAAATGACTGTGTACTTTCGTTATCGTAGTTACTATTATTCTATCTTTTGTAATTTACTCTCTTTTTCAAATTTCTATAAACCCTATCTACGAAGATTATTATTTATCGGTATTATTCAGACAACAGTGCAGGGATCCAGGGGGAGGAGCCTTCTGGGTAAATAGAAATTGTGACCGAAGTAAGTAAGTAAGCTCTGCAGGTGTCCAGGGCTTACTGGACTTATAGTAAGTGCAGTAAGGACTTACTATATTTTCACTTCTTTGACTTATAGTAACCAAAATTAAATGATCTGTATTCAGAAATCGCCGCACAAAATAGGATAATTCAGTCTGTAGTTATCACGCAAAACAAACAATTACTGAAAAAAAAACTAGATTTATTATTCCTTCCTCAAATAAAATTACTCAAACATATAACAACCAAAGTGACATACTAATTAAATGGAATCATCAAATTAATATAAGGATATGGTGACTGAAATTAATATAAGGATATGATTCATGTCCTGAAATGACAAAAGAATTTCTTTTATTGTGCCCAACCATTTATGAAATTTTGAATAAAACCAAATGCATCAATCCATCTCTTAGCTACCTAAGAGGGATATATTAAATTATAACAAACAACTTATCTACCTTTCGAGTAAAAGTTTATGTATGTGACTCATAAAGACTGCATCTACCTGCCACCTTCATTGAATATGACCAAAATCAAGTGAAAATGTCATCAAATTCCCATTTACAAAAATCATAATGCCAGATTTCATCCGAAACGGTCCATCCAGTCTGGAAGTAAAGCAAAAATAGGCCAACATACATAATATACAACGTTCCAGAATTTTTGTTAGAAAGATTATGAAACATCAATATACACAAAATTTGATTCAATTTTTTGTTATACACCTGTACATTCATTATAACTACTGAATACGGCTGGAATCTATTTAGTTAGTAGTTTGAAGCCCTCTTATCCATTTATCGAACGGGGTTAAAAATCAGGCAAAAGTTGGGATATCTAATATAGCAAAATATTTGTTCTAAATTTTAACTATTTGTTGAGTACGTTTTCAAGAGGAACATGCAGTTAAAAAATAATGTTGAATATCCTACCCCACCCAGCATTAAGTGAAAATAGAGTAGAAAAAAGAGAATTTTACCAAGTCTTTCGACTTTTAACCCGATCTGCACAAACTATTAAAAACGAAGAAGGAAAAATAATAATGAACTAGGATGAAAATTTAATAAGACTAGCCTATTATTTAGAAAAAATTATTAAACTGCCTCTATCCCAAAGAAATTTTTTATTTTATTCAAAATAACGAAAAAACCAAAAATTTGCGACCTCCACATTTAAAAGGAATTAAAAAAGTCATTATTATTCTGATGACTAATTAAGTCATCATTATTATTATTCACATGGGGTGAACTGATTTTAAGTTAATCTGGATTTACTAAATTTTAAACAGAAAATCATAGTTATGACACATGATTTTAAAGTAAGGTCAGTTTTGAATTTGCCAACACATGCGAGGTCTGTTCAAAAAATACATAGACTAACGTCATAAAACAAAATGTACTTTATTTAGAAGTCACTTGTCTGGGTCCCCTTTAAATTATTCTCCTCCCCGACGCACACGCTTATCCCAACAGTGTTTCCCACTTTTGGAAACAATCCTGGAACGTTACTTTTATGATGTTCTTCAATTCCTTTATAACATTTGCTTCAATCTCATGAATCATCTCAAATTTTCTTCTTTTCAAAGGTCTTTTAAGTTTGGGGAATAAGAAGAAGTCATAAGGAGCGAGGTCAGGTGAGTAGGGTGGGTGGGGAAGAACAGTGATTGCGTGTTTGGCCAAAAACTCATGAGTTCTGGGGGCTGAATGGGCTGGAACGTTGTCACAATGAAAAACCAGTCACCACCTCTTCCACATTTCTGGCCTTTTCTGCCAGATCCCAAATAGAGGTTTGAGAACTTCAATGAACTTCTCTGATGGTCAGACGTCAATTTGCTCGAACCAGGGTGTTGATTTTGTGTACATGTGAGTCGTCAGTTGACCTGGAAGGACGTCCAGGACACTCATCGTCTTCAACCATCTTTAAAAAACATCAATGCCACTTAAAATATGTTGGACGCTTCATAGCAATTATATAATCACGGCATTAATACTTTTTTTTTTAAATTTGTTTAAATACAGTAAAAAAATGTTTGAATAAATTTTTTTTTTAATTGCAGTAAACTAAGTATTACTAGAGTAAAACATGTATATAAATAGTATAACAAATCAAAAACAGTAAAGAATACTGATAATTAAAAGTATCCATAAATGAAAGGTTGTAGAATAAATGATACAAGACATCAATTCTAGTGATACTGCAATTCTCAAGCATAACAAACTTTTGAAACACTAGAAAACGTGAGAAATGAAGTACTCTTCTGCTGCCTTCTTCACTAAGCTATTATATACTGTTGCATATCAACAATCCAAAACCAAAAACTCATTAGCACAAAGTAAGCAAATTTTGAGTAGTATATTTGTCACAATCATAGAAATACTAAAATTTAGTGTAAAGCAACAATATATTCCTTTAAATTGTGAAAAACTGCAATATTGCCTCAAACAAAATAAAGAAAACTATGATTTTGAAATATAAACCACATCAAAATGGCATGCAGGTTTAAGCTGCAGGTAGAGCTAAAATTCACATTACCATCACTGTTTTGTAAAATGTAAAGCTGACATTTCCCAAAAACTGTTCACACAATTTTTATAAAAATATTAATTTTTAGAATCTGCAATCATTTTTAAAAATTACTGAAAAATAGTACATTGCATCCCCTCAGTAATAAAGTTATAAAAAGAAAATAAAGAAAAATATAGTTTGAATTAAAAAAAAAAAAGAAAAAAAAGGATAATAATCAGCTTCTTCTAATCTGTTGAAAGTTAGGTACAGTTTTTTCTCCACTGTCATGGATGTTTGATTTTGAAGAAACAATCTCAACAGATTTCAAGAAAACTATGAAATTGAGGGTTTTTATTTAAATACAATATGTTTTCTATGCATACATGGATATATTATATAATAATTATAGTAAATTACCAGTCTCTTGTTTGAATCCAAAAGGACATTACAGAGGATTAAATAACAAATACAGGACTGTGAGCAGCCTATTCACGTAATTTATTAACATCTGTTTTGAAACATAGGTCTTGCTTATCATGGAAGTCTATCAGAACAAACTATAGAAATTTAAATGAAAGACAAGAAACTAACACACAATAACAAAGCGCCCAACATCAGCACTAGTTACTGAATTAAGAACTAGACTGAGTGCCAAACATACTGGAGGCAAATACAGTTTAAACCGATTGAGATCATCAGTATTGTAAAAAAAATTTATTTACAATAAAACAAGAATCATTAAAAATCAGATAATTACTTTTTAAGAAGTAGTAAAATTTTTAACACCTCAACTACGGAAAAACATTAACACATGATTAATTTTTGGGATTTATCACTTTCAAAGGCTTTCTTCCTAAATTTTTGACTTGCGACCCCTGTGACCTAGTAAACAGTTCTGCAAGTCTAAAAGTTCCACCAGCTTCTCAATTTTCCCCAGTACTCCTTCACTAGAAGGTGCTTGTGACATCCTAAATTTCTTTTATGTTTTAGCGAAACATTGTCCCTTTTATTCCAGCTTCATTTTGGAAACTGCAATGAAATTTTTAGAAGATCAATTTAGCTCGCTAATGAAAAGAGACTAAACAGACTAAAAGAGAAGGAGAGGAAATAAATGGACATTTAACTGGTTGCACTACAGTTCTGTTCCTTCCATATTTTACACAAAAATATCGTAACAGAAGAAAGAATTCATCATTCCACAAAGAGGGAGAATTTTCCATCGCATAATTCCTTAATGTTAAAAAAAATCAACATGCATGCTACATTTCCAACATATCATGACTTTGGCAAACAGTACTTTATAGATGTTTATCAATCAACAACTGTCACTCAAAAAAATGCAATTTGTTGAAATTATGTTTTTGGAAGCCTAATCAATCTTTTTGGGTACTTTAATATCTTATTCCCAAGATACATATAATAATATTTCATTCAAAACTGAAGAAAAAATTACTCTATTAATCATATTTTATTGCAATATTTTTTTTTTAAATTATTTTCTGTAAAAAAATTAATTAATTATTTTACCTGTTTTATGTAAGATAATGTCCCTCGTAATTTATGGGATGTTGTAATATCAGGAACAAAAATTGATAAAGAATTTTGAAATAAAGTTTAACTAGATTTTTAATTATATCTTTTCATTTATAACTGTAAGTAATTTATAAAATTTATTTTCTGATGATGGAGTACAAACTCAGGAAGTGCTACAGATAGGTGAGTCTTCTTACCTTTTATTTGAACAGTAATTGGTGGATTTAAATATTTGTTTTTAAGATAACTTGATGCAGTAGCGCGCGTGCGCACACACACAATGTATTATATATTTTCTTTTGGTAGCTTCAGTAGCATACCAATGGTTTTTTAATTCAGTATAATTTCCTCACTTTTATAATTGTCCTAACTATAAAAAAATTAACAAAAATGTATCAATTTTCTGCCTCACACTCTCTTCTCTCTTACAATTATATTCTCTCTTATTATAATAAGAAGAAAGTGTTTTTCTTATTCAATTACTAATAAATAAATAATAGTTATATAGTCATTTACAATTAATAAGCAAGTTTCTTTTTGAACAACCAAAAAATGATTGATATAAAACGTAGATATGGAATACCTTGTATTTTAAGTGGAACAGATTCAATTTCTGCTACTGGAATGTCTGAAGTGATATCATTATTTGTTTTCAGATAATGTGGGTTCATAGCCTGTTCCAATTTACGAGCCTCTCTTAGCTAAAGAAAAATAATAATCAAAATTAATCTGTTCATTATCATTAAATAATACTATATTAATTAAGTTGAAGATAAACTTAAGTTGTCAAATTTTATTCAACATATGATAAAAATGTTAAGGACATTGTACCAATACAGTACAACCCACTCATGCTGACATTCTCTCTACTCATCCAGACATTCATCTGACTGGACATGATCCAGATCAATTAACGTTCAGATAATTCAGAGATCTCATATCACAGTAAAAATTAAATGTTAAATACATAAAATTTCAAAACATTTTTAATGAATATATTAGATTCAAATTTTTACTTACAATCTGATCAATTTTGAAAAAAAACTTATAAAACAAATAGTCAGCCAATAAAATACAGTGTCACCTTGTCACTCATATTTCTTCAAACAAGGGATAGTTCCACCGAGTTCAACGTGGTGGCTACAAAAGCTTATACTTACAAATAATGCACCTAATTGATGGGTCTAAAATCTAGTCTTTAATTAAATGATGGTTGAGTAAACCCTGAAGCCTCAATATACTGATTTTACTGTTTGAACTTTACAATACTAAATCACTTTGAAAGAAAAAAAATCAAACCAAAATTACAAAAAAAAAGAACAACAGGAAACTCAAGTTTTGTAAATAATATATATATACATTTAACATATCATAATGCTAAACTGACCCAGATACTCCGGATGTCTGGATGAACAGGATCTGGATAACAATTTGATATTATTATGAGTACAAAAAAATAAATATCAAAGAGAATAAAAATATTATTAATTTTTTAATAAAACAATAGCAAAATAGAAAAAATATTCAGTTAGAAAAGTATCATCTATATTTATATTAGTATCATTTGCATTTATATAACAAAGAAGATTAAAACTGTAACCATAAGAAAGGAAGTAGAAGAGTGATGTTCTTTATAATTAAGGAGGTATAACATTTCTTACAGTACTGCTACCAATTTTTAAAACAGCATTCATATTATAGCAAACACAAATATAACATTTGGCAAAGGATCTTCTGAACTGATGTGAGAGGACTTCTAACAGTTTGATATAGTTGTTTTTACTGAATAAAATATGATGGCCTGAAATATTAATGATTTAAATGTTAAATACCTGTGAATAGATGTAAAAGATCATCTGCACCTAAACTTACGTATGATTACAAGGAAACCCACCGGCTGGTCCAGGTATTATCCAATTCTTTTGAATTGGATAATACCTCATCATTTTCATTACATATCAAAACCTTCTGGAGAATTGTTAAACGATTATCTTTGTGACTTAAGCCATTGGCTTATATTGAACTCGGTTCCAACTTCATCGACTTTAATTTGTGAATTATTGTAATCTGTTTAACAGTTTCAACATTGTCATAATTCTTTGAAAATGGTTGTCTGTCAGGTGATGTATAACCAGGTGAGCACAGACTTTTAAAAGTTTAAAAAGTCATGGATGACTATAAATAACAAACCATTCGCTTGTATTGAACTAACTTGCAATTTCATCAAGTTTATTTTGAGGATGAGTAATTTGTTTAACTGCTTCAATATTGTCATAATTCTTTAAAATGGAAGGCCCATATTTTTGTTGTTTATCACAGAGAGAAATCCTACCTTTTCTAAAGTGAACAATCCTTTTAAAGCACTCTGACAAAAGAGCACTCATTTTAAATTGTCTTTTAAAAATAATCATAACAATTAACAATGGAACAATATTTCCAATGAATAAACGTATAAGATTACAATCTATACCAGAACAGTCAGTGTTGTAAGACATGTGACCGAAAGGAAAATTTCACTTTATTTTTGGCGATCCCTCATACATTACCTTCATTAAGTAATATATATTAATTTATTTAAAAACAAAAGCCCATTTTTAACATAAGATGTTATTAGTCTAGAATACTAACATTATCTATAAAATTGGTTAAGCATAACCTTCTGGAACTTGCACTTTTCGTTGAGCTTTAGGTGCCACAGGATTAAGTTCACCAGAAAATAGGGCAGCCATTTCACAAGCGATAATCTCTAACGGTTCACCACCTTTAAGTTGTTCATGAAAAAACTGAACCAGATGCAAAGCTGAACTTGCACGCTCCTGGACTTCAAGATCTGCACTGCACAAACTGAGGAAGCCTATTACAAACATGTGCACATATCTGGAAAAAACAAAAATAAATAAAGATATGTCTACTAAAATAAAAAAAATTAATACACCACTACATTAACAACTTTTATTTATAACCAATTATTTGTTTTTTAATTAATCATTTAACTGATTTGATAAAGTTCATAATTCTTTTCTATTATGTACTAAAAATTTTAATTTCAAAATATTTACTACATTTTATATCCTCAATTATTTGTTCCACATACTCTAATCTTTGATTTTCCCAAGAGATTTTACTCTTTCTCTCTCCTTCTAGTGACAAAATTAAGTTACTTTAAGACTATTAATTAAAAACTACAGATGATCAGCCTTGTTCTTTTGGTAAGATTGTACTCTATGCTTTTCCTTCTTCAAGTCATCTTCAAATATCTTCACTTTGTAGTCTTATTGATCAAATTAATTTCCAAAATATTCCTATAAAGTACATTTCAATGCATTATTCTATTCCATCCTGGTTTTCTACAGTATACACTTCACTCTTATAAATCACAAAGCTTTGCAAACATTTTCTGGTGAACTTCTGTTTTTGCAGAGTTTAAGTAATATTTCCTTAATATTTTTTTTTTATTTATTATTGGGTCCTGAGCAAGACAGCAAACCATCCCCAAATCAACCTGATTATTAAATCATTCCTTCTAATCACCTACCCTCTTTCCTCGATTTCTCTTTCCCAATATCGATTCTAGATGTGTAGTCTCGTCCTAATACATTCTCCTTGCATTTGTTGAGGAGGGGGGGGTCTGCCAATTCAGAAACTGTTAATTTTTTTATACATAAATAATAAAAATGCTTATATATTTTATAATACATAAATAATAATTTACTTTATAAGTAGGTGAAACTAATGTTCAATTAACTTCTAAACATGAAAGGCTAATGTAAGAAAATTAATTTCTATTAGTTGAAAAACTCTATGGAATGACATAAACACAATGTTTATATGTTCAATCTAAATATATAAAGAGATCACACAAAACTGTTATATTTTCAAATTAATTATCTAAATAAAACAGATAAAGTATGTTTGCTTATCAATAGAAAATGTGATAAATAAATGTCATTACACAATCAAGAACATTTAAACGAATACATTTTGTCATTGGATGTATTTTACAGTTTCAAAAAAAATTAATGATGGCAAAGAATCATATAAAACATTTAGGAAATCTTTATATATCATACAAAGTAATGAAAAACAACTTCATACTATAATGAAACAGCATAAAACTGTCTATCACGTAAAAATAATATCAGTTATTTATAAATAAAAAATCTTATATTTTTAACATTTTTGGCGAACTAATATTTAAAAATGAATCCCACTCAGGCCCACCCTTGTTTTTTGAGACTTAAAAGTTTATTTATTAGTGTAATTATTTACTTCAATAAGTCATCTTGATTTGGCACAGTTATTTAACAAGGCTAAAAAATTACAGCTTACAAAAAGAAAATTTGTGTACCATGATGCCCCCTAGTCCAACGCAGTCGAAAATATAGTGTGTCCATAAAATAATGAATGACAGATGAAACAGCTTCAGTGATTCTTTCTTTTAAATGGTCCAGATTTTGAACATGAATCGAATACACTTATGTTTTACATAACCCCAAAAGTAGAAATCCATGGGGAGATAAGGTCTGGAAACCATGGGAACCAGGTAATTCACCCTTCTCGTCCAATCCAGTGCTAAGGAAATGTTTCATTAGGAAAATCCTGCTCAATCCTGCACAACTGTGGCAAAATGTGGAGAAGCTCTGTTTAACTGAAACATGAAGTTCTCTGGTATTTGGGATGCTGCATACCCTTCTAACATATCCAGGAAGAAGTTCCCATTACAGTTTCTTCAGCAAATTAGAAGGGGGCCAATGCTTTTTTTTCCCCGGGCCGGGTATCCGATCAAGTATGCGCAGCCCACGAAAGTGTTCTTTAAACTGAAAGGAGGCCTCCCCACCCGCCAGCTGTTCGTCCGGCCCGGCAGGTCAGCCCCCCAGACAGAGAACCAGGCCCGACAAAGCCGTCCCTAGCCCCCACCGAGGGAACCGGGTCTTGGTCTTTTCATTACCCAGTTGTTATGATCTCCAAACGAAGGAATGATCTTCTCCTCATAGCTGCTTGCCTTAACAAAAATATTAAACTGCTAAGTTACCACGGGGCCTCAATGGCCTCTTAAAAGGGCTACATCATCTTTAGCCTTTAGTACTATCTTGGCAAACTCCTCCATTTTGTTCCAATAGTCAGCGGATCGCAGGAGAAAAAGAAGCAGATTCTCCAGATTTAATTCCTGCAGCCCTGAACGTCGTCTATGTATAGTCCATCTATTACAGTGGAACAGAGTATGTTCGGCAGTATCCGAATCCTGGCAGAACATGCAAATAGATGCTGGTCTTCTACCGAATCGATGTAAATAATTACCGAAACTACCATGCCCAGATAGTATTTGAGTAAAATAATAACCAACCTCACCATGTCCTCTATCAAGCCACATGCCCAAGTCGGGTATCAACCAAAATAAAAAAAAAATAAGGATGGTCAATCGATAGGTAATGGCCCAATTCGTATAGATCCTGAATGGTTTTGGTCTACGACCAACGGGTAACAAGATATGAACATTTAAAGTTACCCCCATATAAAAGTCTGTAAACACTTTCAATTCAGTATACCTACTGTTATTAGTGAAAAATTTTCAGTCCTTGTTTACGTTAAATACAGTGATGTCTCTCTCCTGTATTAACTTGCACGAAATGTCCACTACAAAAAACAGAAATAACTCCGTTGTCTAATTTTCCCAAAATTTTAAACACTTATTTGTATATCCATCCTCGATGTGAATCCAAAATTTCCGTTTAAAAAAACAAAAAACAAAAAAGTTTTTAAAAAAATTTAAAAAACTTAGTAATCCGTTAACCAAAAATTCTATTTTTTCTTTAGACTTGTCCAGTAATCCAATCACAATGTTAAACAGCAATTTCCTGATAGATAAAGCCGAAAAACCCCGATCAAAAAGCGGAGCAAAAATAGCACGTCTTAACACTCTGTTGAACAGTCATGCTGATGCAAACATGAAACACTGCTTCATCATTGAAAATGGTCTTGTTTAATTAAAAATCTTCACCCTGCCACAATGTCTACAGCAAAATCAAATTGTTTCCCTTTGTAGTAGAGCTATTGTAACACCTGAATTTTGTACGCAGTGAAATGTAACAGTCTTTTTAACACCTTATGAACAATTGATTTAGGAATGCCCAACTTGCTAGAACACTTCTGCATATACAAAACTTTTTTGCACTGCTTCAATCATTTCATCAGACACTGATGGCCATCGTGGATGTGTTTGCTTCAGTAGGCTGCCTGTTTCTTTGAGTTGCTTGTCTCATTGCCAAATGTTATTTTCATGCGATGGGGGTCTTCATTGTACACACAATGGTATTCACACCTAACATGTGTAACTGTCTCAAACATAGCAAGCCATAACACACATTGAATCTTCCTCTGCACTGCAAACATGATGACTAACACACATGTTTACTTGAGTGTACTGGAAACAACAACGCGTACGTGCTAGCTTTCAACACATACACTTGGAGTGTTTGTTTTTCATTTAATATACAGTTCATCTCTCTACAATGCTTTGTTACAAAGATATAACCATTTAAAACCCAAATATTATTTTGCAGACACAGTTTGCATGTATACAGCCAAACATCTGGGCTAAATTTCAACTTTTTGGTCAAAGAGTTTTTGAAATACAAAGTAAATATTGTTTACAAATAATGTTGAATGTCCCCCTTGCCGCTACATGTAATCAACTTAAAACATTAAAATTTTAAATAACTTAATAAGTACTTTCATACTAAAAGCTCAATTTTTTGTGACCACTAAGGCAACGTCAAAAATTCAAAATGCCAAAAACTACCCTTTGCCTCTTTTAATTCCGACCAAAATTTAATGACATCAATACCCCACAAAAAAAATGTTTTGAGCCACTTTGGAAGAATTTACGTTGAGCCAATTTGTTAAAATTAATTAAATACAGGCCAATATCAATATTACATACATTAGGTGTACATCTGAAAATTTCTATTAAAACTTTTTCCTTTAAAAGCCTTGAAACATAACATTTTCAGAAAACCAGACCCAAAATTTCTGCCATACATTAGGTGTACATCTGAAAATTTCTATTAAAACTTTTTCCTTTAAAAGCCTAGAAACATAACATTTTTAGAAAACCAGACCCAAAATTTCTGCCCATTGTTGCTATGCTTTTCCTTTATAGCCACGGTAATGCAGTAGCAGCAACAGTGCTACAGCTGGGAAAGTAAATATGTAAATATCTGCTTTAATTATCCACTTTCAAAACAATAATGTAAATAAAAATTAATAAAAGTAAAAAAAAAACTTAAAACATATAGACAAATAGTAATTATATTAGATATAGTATCAAGATAGCATCATGACTGGCTGGTGATTTAGTCAGCAAAACAGTAAGCACCTTAAGAATATTTTGAACATGACCAGACAAGGAATTCACTCTACCACCAAGCATTGCTTCTAATGTTGCTTCAGCATTATCCAACTCCCTATGAAAATAAAAATGAAGTCAAATTATTAAATTTTTTTTTAATAAAATAAAATAAAAAAAATTTTTACGAATAAAGATTTTACTAAAGCCACAGTTATTGTAATTGTAGTCAACAAAATAATATTTAAGACGTGAAAATGATTTATAGAAAAATAAAATACGTAAAGGTGCTCAAGAGAAATAAAAATTAGCAGAAAGGCAATAAATAAAAAGTGAATATGAATAAACATGGAGATTTGTTTTAACACAAAAGAACGATTTTGTTACGGTCGAGTAACTTACACAGTTTCAGAGAAATTATACCATAACAAAAGTGCTTTTTGTGCAATTTAAAGTAAATTTCATTGAATATCCTACATTTACACAAATATCTTCTTTAAATAGTAAATTTCCCAGTTTGAATTGAAGACACACACTGGATTCCATTCCATTTTTCCCATATTATCAAATTCATATCCCATCACTAATGTAATTAATATTAGGATATTACTTGTAATTAAATAAATAAATACGTATAAGAAAAATATATATTGGGTGTATCTCTCTTTAACTATGGCACATTACTTTGGTAAGTCGGGAAGAATTTGTGTGACAATAAGAAGCAGACAGGAAGTAGTACTGTCTCTAAAATGCGAATCTGTGGGTAAGCCACACTAGGAAATGATTCTTAAGAGGATAAGCAACTATACATTACCGATCATACCAACACACACAAAAATAATATCATGCCAGACTGTACAAAAGTTCTTTCTTGGAATATATTTATCTTAAAAAATAGTGCATATTAAAATTCAACTAAAATTTTCTTTAAAGAAGTTTCCTTTGGCAGAAATATAGGTGGCAAAAAAAATCACTTGACACTTATTTATAAAAGTACTGAATTTATTTCATTTTATTTATTACAGACAATTATACTTTATGTTCAAAATATTTTCAATCTTCATTAATACATTTTTGCAATCTTTTGGGATTACTGTTACACATTGTATGACAAAGTTCTCTAACACTGTCCAAATCATTGAATGCGTCGTAAATGTAATCTTTCAGTTCGTCAAGAGTACGAGACTTTCTAGAATAAGTAGCTATTATTACAGTAAACAAGAACATAACGCTGACCGCAATCTGATTTTACAAATGCTGCTAAATTATGAAATTGAGGTTGTCTCTATTCACAATTACACAAAACAAAATGCATGGATGAAGTAATAGAATAATTTAAAAGATTTTTAACTTGGAGGACACTCACAGGACAAAAAATAAAAATACTTAATTTCATCAATGATACTGTTCTAGCTGACTGGTTCTGGAAATGATTTAAATGTTAATAAGAATAGGTTCAATGTCAGGGATTCATTGTCAGGGAGAAATTCAATCTGAAAAAATAATAAAAATTTGATGATGAGGAAAATAATGAGATAAACTCAACAAAAAAAAATAACAATATTCATTTAGAGCATGGCAACAAAATACTTATCAGTAGTATATACAAAAATATTAACAACTAAGAATAAAGGTTCTTGTAATCTGGCGATAAAGATAATCTTCAGAAATATGTTTTTTGACAGCATTATCTACAGAGGGTTTAAAAAGAATCCATGAGAAAAAATTTAGAATACAGTTGAACATTAAAGCATACTGATTATATTAATTTGGTTATAGAAACCATAAAGGAAGACAAAAATTAGAGGTAAAAAAAAGTGAACTGCAATGGAAGATTACCAAGTATGAAATACGTACTTCTATATTCTTCAATAAACCTACAACTGCAATAAACCAACATATCTAACTAACAGATATAAATCATATAACAGTTTCAGAAACTAACTGAACTGGAATGGAAATGAATTAGCTGAAGGTATATAAGCCAATCTACATAATAACATCTGTAAATAGAATTTAAGAACTGTATGTGCAACACCAAACTTAATGGTAGCGGATAAGACTTACACTTAATATTTGCATAATCTCATAAGTCATGTTATCATTAACAAAAAAAATAATAACAATAGTAACAACAATTAGGAATAAAACACTACAATTAAAAGAATACATAAAAAGATTTACTTACAAAGCAAACTCTCCACAAATCCAAGCAGCAGCATAAAGTACATCAGCCATTTTTGATCCTGGTTGTGTAAGTATGTGTGCATCCTCTAACAACTGAGCCATTTTTTGTACAGCAAATCCTCTTATAGCCGTACACGCACTGCGACAACTAACATTTGAGCAGCTACTAATGGGCCATGTTGTGTACCTTCCATTCTAGTTAAATCTACCAGTACACTTACGTATCTGTTAAAAAAAATTAAAGAAGTAAATACCATAACAATACCGATATGAATTAAAACATGATATTGAATCGTTCCACAAAAACAATCTTAAATATAAGATCCTAAATGCCAATAGCAAGTATGGAAACTATAATCCGGTAATTTAATGTCAGCAATCTACTGGACCAGTCTATTAAATGAACAATACAGGAAACACAATGCTTAAGAGTGGACTTACTAGTTTTGAGGCTACAATTAGAAAAAAAAATGCTGCAGTCTTGACACAATACTGTTAAAACGAAGTATATTGCAAAGTTTCCCTTGTATTCTAATTAATCAGAGCAATACTGTACCGGTAACTAGCCTACTAGTTTTCAGAGCATAAGCCTCAATAATAGTTGTTATAGACTTTTAATAATGGTTTCATCTTCTTAATTTTTATTTACAAAAGTGCATTTGAGAAATAACTATCCATACATCTATACAAACATATATACTGAGGCAATTTTTTTCCTTGTACTGCGATTAATGTTTTTTGTAGTTTGGTTTTACTGCGTTGTGTGCAATTTGCTTCTGTGAGCCAGTCAGGCCGATGACCTTGAAATGAGAATGTTTGTCATGTTCTTCGTTATTCATTGTGTGAACACACAATGAATGAAGGTGGACGAACGTCCACCTTTAAATGACTGAAACCGTTTTTTTTTCTGTTTTATAACAATGAATATTTCTTGTTAACTACATCTTCTGTGAGAACAGTAGACCAGTATTCTGTTTGAATTCCAGGTACACCAATTCCTAATCAATATAGTATAAGGGTGTTAATCGAGAAATTTAGGAAATCAGGAGAAGTAAAGGAATATAAGTAAATCAGTAGAATTACAGTACTCAATGAAGAAAAACTGTAAGACATATCAGCTAGTATGTGACGTAGTCCCAACAAGTCCATGTGAAAGTCGCCCTAACAGAAAAACTGCAAATTACAACTGCACACAACACATAAGGCAGTTCATAAGAAGCACATTATAGTGAGATTTGTTAAGATTTATTTAGAAAAAATTGATTTCTTGATTGCTGTTTTAGTTAGTATAATGTGTTTATGAGATGAATCTGGGAAGAAAAAATACTAAGATAAGTTTAATAAAGATAAGAACTATTAATTTTAAAAAATTCATAAAATCGTGTAAAATACCTTTTCTTTATATTTCAGGAGAGCATGTCAAACCTTGAAGATGTGCTGGAACCCAATAATAAGATGGATTTTGCTATTGCATTTAATATTCAAATATTGTGTAGCATAGTATTACCACATATTGGTAAAAAACTTGACAGCCAACTGTTTTCGTTATTAAATAATGTTATTTCACTCTCATCAAGGAATCCTCTTGTGTGTCCTTTTTGTGATTGACTACATTACTTAAAATTTCTGAAAGTGTTAATTTATTTAAGATAAATAAAAAGTTATATTATTAAAATTTTACATTTAGTTGTTTTGTTTTTTCAGTTCTTTCTTTTGGGAAGGTTAGATAGTGAATACTTAATGGTGCTTTGTACAAGTGTTAAAAGATTTCATTTAAGCATTATAGTTTTGTTTTTTATGATGAAGATACTTTTATGATTAAGTTACCAGATGATTAAAATACTTGAGTTACTTGGTCATTGTTTTATTAATTAAAATGGTAATTCATTGTTTTTCTTTGAAATACTTTTTAGCACTCAGATCTTTGGCATACATTATATCTAAAGTATTTGCTTATAAATATTTTTGCTAAACACTTTCGGATGAAATAAACTTCTTCCAAGAGAAATGATAATTTAACTAGCTCCAACAGTTCTCTGTTGGAGCTAGGTGTGCTCTGCTGTACCCTCTCTGTCACCAAACATGTAGCATGGAGAGTCCCGTCTGCCAAATGAGTTGAGGTAAGATTCAAATGTTCCATGGCCGGAGAACATTTGTGACATATGAAAATGTATATCACCATGTTTCCTTTTTGTCCACATGTCTGAGTCTGTGATTAATCTCCTTGTTCAGGCTGCATCATTTCCAGTTATCCATCTTTCATGCCATGTCTCCATTACATTAGCCTCCGCATCACTTTTCTCCAAATCATAGTAGCAAAGCTCTGCACTCTAACTTGTAGGTCAATTGGCAGAGCTGATGCCAACATGCACACTGCACTATATGACGTTGTTGTATAACCCGCTGTAACACCCAACAATGTACGCATGTGGACCCTCTGTAGACGTGCCCAGTTCCTCATGACCCTCATTGCTCCTCCTGAAACCGGGGTGGCATATAACAATGCTGAAGCTATCATTGACATGATTAATCGATGTTTGGAAGCCCTTGGGGCTGACTGAGTAGTGATCAATGCATTCGGTGATTTTTCAGTGATTCAATGCATTCAAGGTTATTTTGGTTCTTGTACAACTGTCTACTATGTGTTCAGTAAATTTACGTGATTTGTTGATGTGTACCCCTAGGTACTTTATTGTGTCTCTCTTTTGTAGCAACTGTTCACCTAGCATGGGTTTGTTCTATCCACCGTTCTTCTGCCTGTTAAGTATACTGTATACACATTTCTATGGGGACAGGTCCAGTCCGTGTCCTCATATCCAATCCCCGATTTCATTTAAGGCCATGTTTCACTTTTCTTCCAGCTCAGCCTCAGACAGAACAGCCAGGTCATCAGCGTATGCCACTGTTTCAGTTGCAGCCGGCAAAGTAAGCTGCAGGACGCCATCATAGACCAGGAGCCAAAGCAACTGCTCCCAGACAGACCCCTGCAGCTTGCCCCCAAAGATCTGAAATTTCAGCCTTCCATTCTGGGTGCCAGTATCAACCCATCTGTCGGACAGGTGCTCAGAAATTTGTTTCCTGAGGCAGGCACTGACCCCTTTCGCGGCCAGTGCTGCCATAATCAATTCCCATGTTATTGAACCAAATGCATTATATACGTCCAACATGATTAGCATCGGCATTTTTCTTGTGCGCTAGGTGACCTGTCTCTAGAGTAGTCCAGTCCACTACCTTTCATATCGCCTGTATTGTGGAGCGTCCCTGCCAGAAGCCAAACTGGTTTACATGGATGCCTGCACCTGCATTAAGCTCGTCAATCATATGATGTGCAAGCATCCTTTCAACGGCCTTACCAAAATTATTTAATAGGTACATGGGGGCAATAATCTGTATTATTCTTGAAGAATAAACCATTCTTGAATTCTTCGAGCACTCTGGAAAAGTCCTGTTCTTGAGTCAGTGAGTGGTGATGTCTGTAATCTCCCACAGGACTTCCTTGACTAGTCCCTTTGCCATTGTGGCTGGTATGCTGACTGTGCCTGGATGCTTTTTGTCCTTCAGTTTGAGGATGCCTGCACTAACCTCATCTTGCGTGAAACGCTTTCTGTCACACTCAATGTATTCAGCAGCACTGTTATCTTTACAAGGGAACAATCTAATCAGTTGGCGTTTTGCTGTTTCCTGTGTGAGGATGGGGAGCCGTCTACCAAATCACTTCATAGCGATCTAATAGGATGCCCCCACAGATCTGAATTGAGCTCTCTGCAGAGTTCTCCATTTATTTTTCTCAGACTGCTTGATTTCATAATTTAGTAAGTGTCATGCAGCTATGTATCTTTGCACAGCCTCTTCATATGCATTCCCTCTTGAAACCCTTAACCGCTGTTCGGCATCATAGACTCTGAAGTTCACTTCGCATATGTGCTATTTGCTCGGTCCACCAATATACCGAGTGAAACTTATTACTACTCTTATGAATCTTTGAAATCTCATAGACTATAAAATCCTGGAGAGATGATGGCGACAAATTTCTACCATCTCTGATCTGTCTGGCAACAATTTCAGCGACAGTTGCAACTTGCCTTCATGTCAGTTTTAAAGTTTCTGATTGGCTCTCAAACGAAATGACAGGACTTCGCTTTCTAACAGTGTGGCCAAGTGATCAGACCACCTGGAGTGGTCCCATCATCCGTCCATTATGGTTAAATCCAGAATTGAGATATGTCCCCTCACTGCATAGGTAGGTGTGTGGTTATTTAAGCAATAAAGACGATTCACCATCATGATTTCTGAAAGAACCCTGCCACGATGGTGTGTGTAAGGACTACCGATGATAACAGTCTTACAATTGAAGTCACCCATCAGGATGATCTTCCTGGGTGATCTGGCAATGACATCATTGAGTCTACCTATAAATGCCTTAAACTCATGAAATTCGCAGTTGGGCTGACATAGGCTCCAATCAGCATTGCATTAAGTAATTCCACTGCTGTCAGTCCTTCTCTGTGAAATGGCTGCCAGCCTCACAGTCCACTAATATTCAGGATAGCGACGTCACCTGCAGCATCTGTGCACCATTCTCTTCTGGCAACTGTCTATTGGTTAGGTTTGGTTGTTATGAGGATGTCCATGTTCAGACCCTTCACCAATACTCCCACTAAGTCGTGGGAGAAAATACTTCAATTGGCATTAGATAGGGCCAACTTAATCATTTCTGATTGAGCCGCACATCACGCTTCCGGTGCAGTGATCAATGCTACTGCAGTCCAAACATCTTTTTCCTTCTCAACATTCCCTAATCTGGTGGTCTCCACAGTTTTAGCACAGCTCCGTTCTGTTGGGACCCTGACACTCAGTGCTCCTATGCCCGGAGCTGTAACATCTGTTACAGCGATTGGATTCTTCTCTAATATAAGTTCAGCAGTGAACTCACTCGACTGCTATCCTCTCTATGAGTTTATTTGCTGCTGTGTGTGTCATGATGATTGTCGTGTTCTGTGTATTGCCATACCCTCTCCTTATTGACGATATTCTGAAGGCCTCATGACTATCAACAACATCAGCAATTGCCTTGTTTATCTTCTGCTCTGATGTGTTCAGTTCCACATCTCTGAGATGGACAACTGCTCTCCTGTCGCCTCTGGTGTGCGTGTCCGCTTGCAGCTTCGCCGTCTTATCTCAGAGAGCTGGGGACCTCCTCAGCCTCTTCCTTGGTTACGGTTGGTTTCATTGTAGTTAGTAAGGCTGCGTAGGACTTACCCTGAGCTCTTACTGTGATTACTTTGCTGTCTTCAGCCGGAGGGGTCGATCTTTGAGC
Organism: Lycorma delicatula; assembly: GCF_047948215.1. Taxonomy (NCBI): domain Eukaryota; kingdom Metazoa; phylum Arthropoda; class Insecta; order Hemiptera; family Fulgoridae; genus Lycorma; species Lycorma delicatula. Next base: position 73,853,835 of record NC_134466.1, on the reverse strand, counting down.
CGAGGCCGACCTTGGTCTTGAATGGCCGGATGTCTCAGCTGGCTTGAAATCACCACCACCACTGGTTCATCACTGTTCTTAGTTAAATATATTAACATCTTTCTAATAGCCGTACCAACCGGTTGTCCAAGCAGAACAAACATCGGTGATACTGATCTCTTCAATACATGTTTTAAAATTATGCTGGCTGACATCTTGCAGTCACTGCCTTCAGTACTGTAGTAGATCCTGAACTTGCTGTGGTGAGTTGACTACGCATCTTCCTCCATGAGAGAGGAAACATCTCTGGCAATGTCACCTGCTTTAAATCTTTGCGCTCTTGGGTTGTTAATGTCTACCCTCTGCTTGTATGCCAAGTTACTAAAATTACTCAAATCCCTGTCTCCGTCACCAAGAGATTTATTCTGTTTTACTCTGTTTAGTATCTCAGACGGCCATCTGCGTGGAAGTAGGTCAAGAAGTTCTTCAAATCAATTAAATTTAATTATAAACATTGTAAAAAACAACAGTTAACCTTATTAGAACTTTCTTCACTAAAATAAAAAATAAATGCTTCTAAACATGACAAATGAACTGTACTCTAATTAGAATGAGACTTTTCAGAATGATGTATTCATACTTTTAAGTAGAAAAAGATTCATAACTTGGCTTTAATTACTCGTAGTCAATTGAATGAGTAGTGTCTGGGAATACAGATTTGCAAACATAGCAAATGGGAAAGAACCACTTTGCCTACAAATATATAAGCATAGAAGTAAATGTGTTGGTTTTACAAAATTGAAACCTCTTTTGAAAATTAAAGTGGTTGGCCTTTGCATTTTTCACGTGCTACAGTATACATTTTTTTATCTATATGAAAAGTGCATTTTTTTTTTGTCTTCAGTCATTTGACTGGTTTGATGCAGCTCTCCAAGATTCCCTATCTAGTGCTAGTCGTTTCATTTCAGTATACCCTCTACATCCTACATCCCTAACAATTTGTTTTACATATTCCAAACTTGGCCTGCCTACACAATTTTTTCCTTCTACCTGTCCTTCCAATATTAAAGCGACTATTCCAGGATTTGTCACTTTATCCACATATCTGATTTTTAACATTCTGAAGGACTGTGTACGATTGCAAATTTTGTCAAAATATTCCACGATTTACTCGAAATAAGTCGATGGAACGATTACCGGATATTATTTTCCATACGTAATCGAAGCGATTACTCTTCCGATTTATCTCACAACGTAGCTGATTTACGCATGAATAACGCAGAATTACAAATATAAAACAACTAAAATATAAAACGTAAATTACAAATAAGTAAAATTTAAATCCTGCGTCACTTTGGGGACAACTTTTTTATAATTCTGATCGGTGTATAATAATACATTATATATTCGTAGATCACATCATAAATGTATAGATACGGTATTATACGGATAAAAAGAAAAAGGAACGGCCTCAACATTTGCTTGGTTGGACCAAGGTAAACTGCGATAAAAGCACACGATGATCATAGGGACATCATCAAATACACAATTCATTATTTTAAATATAAATAATTACACAATACTAAATATAAAAAATCTGATGTGGACGCCACGCGACTTCTTTTAATCCTATTAAATTACATTATTCGCTGTTTTAAAATGAAAAGTACATAAAATTTTATTTCATTAACAACTTCTAATATTTTTCCATATTTTTTTTTTATTATTATTGAATTATTATGAGTCGAAAAAAATGTTTACAATCAAAGATTAATAATTATAAATAAATCAAAATATTTAAATTAAAAAAAAAAAGTTAAAAAAAAAGGAGATAAGTCTGATTCGAACCGATGCGCCTTCCCCTTGTAAGATCAAAGTATTTCAACAATTAAAGTTTTATTTGGCTATAACTCTAGAACTAATCAAAATAAATACCACTTATATATGAAAATATATCGTTGAAAAGCTCTTAATGAGGGCTTATTACTGCAGTTAAGAAAAAGTCAAAAATCCAAATCTTTCAGGATTTTTGGCAAAAGTGTCCAAAATACTTTTGGTTCAGTCAATTGCATACAAAAGAGGAGATTCACAACTAAATATTACAACAATCCTAAATCCAAAATTTCAACATCCTACGGCTAATCGTTTATGAGTTATGCTAGATATATACGTACGTACGTCCAGACGTCACGCCAAAACTAGTCAAAATGGATTCAGGGATGGTCAAAATAAATATTGCCGTTGAAATTTGAAAACCAAATTTTTCACGATCACAATAAGGAAGTAAAAATAACTACAAAATAAATCACAACAAAGAAGGTAAAAAATAAAGAAGTCGAGAGTTCCAGCGTTAAGTACTAGTAAAGGCAGTTACGTTTATATAGATTTGAATACTAGATCGTGGATACCGGTGTTCATTGGCGGTTGGGTTTCAATTAACCACACATCTTAAGAACGGTCGAACTGAGACTATACGAGACTACACTTCATTTACATTTATATATATCATTCTTTGAAGTAATACCTGAACGGTAATTCCAGTAGGCTAAAGAGAAAAATGAAAGAAAGTACTTATTAATACAAACTTTGAAAGGATTTTTAAAATCTTTATTTTGTATTATTTAAAAATCGATCGAAAAAGAAAATCTTCTTTTTTTTGAGATGAAGAGGCATCGACTACTTTGTATGTTTTTTTCCTACGGTAATAAAAATTTGTAGGTATGAAAAATGCAATGCCTGACCGGGATTCAAATCCAAGACCTCCGAATGACAAAATATTTTATTTGTATACAAACAATTTCTTAATTTTGTACGATTTTTCTTGTAAATCAAAGTATTGTGTTATCGAGTGGACAAGAAAACAGTTTTGTTGTCCAGTATGATAGATTGACATCGTTACATTGTTTTATGAGAATTGTATTTTAGTAAAGATCGCAAATTCATAAACATATCGATAAATCTACTTATTTATTTAAATTTTTCTATACCCGATTCATACTTAAGATATCAAAAAATGATCTAACACCCGAATTCCGTATCTAGAAAACTTTCTGTGATTATTTTCGGGAACGTCAAGATACGATATATTTTAAACGGGAATATCTTTAAATTTCAGTCATTTTTCAGTACACGATTCTACAAATGCACGTATTACGTGAAACATCAACGGTTTGTCGCTTTACAAACACTTCCGTTCCGTTTACAAACTCCTTAAAATTACTTTTTTTATAGGAAAAAACATCAAGAAATCTAGGATCCAAAAAACCCTAGATTTCCGCACGAGTATAAAAATTCTTTCTCGTCGACCGGAAGAAAGATAATTTTAAGAGAAGGTATTGAATTTGTTTAGAATTTTAACACTCGCATTAATACGAGAAAATTTCTTTTGACATTTCGTGCACGACGGCGATTTTAAATAAGACTCCATTATAAGCACGCGGTGTGAATATGTAAAAGATGTAATGATTACTCGATATATAAATATTAATTGGCGACAGAGAAATAAATAATTAAGTTTTCTATTTCTGTTACAACGATCGTCGCATTAGAAGACGAGATCCACCTGTCGATTATATTGACATTACAAAGCAAATATTTATAGTGTACATTTTGACTCTTTTTTTAGATGGGATCACCATATAAAACATATATGTAAAAATTTAAGAGTGGTTGCTATGAAATTCCACCACATCTCACCCCTATTACCAATTCACTGTAAACGCTTACTCTATTCATCCTTGTTTGAATCTGTTATTCGATACGGCTTGACAACATGGGGATCAGCCGCAGACTATCTCATAAATAAAATAAATTTAATACAAAATAGGGTCCTCAAAGATATTGCTCTTTATGATTCTGATAACAATTATGACACTAATTTAAATAATCTTACAAGGTTTCTGTCAGTTAGAGGTCTATTTAAATTCTTAATTATTTTTAAGAACTTTTACAACAGTGAATACAGGGTAAATATAGAAAGCGGATACAATTTGAGAGCAATGAGCTTTATCACAGATAGATATAATAATACTTACGGTAAACGATTAAAGAAGTACGTTGTTCCTGCATTACTTAATTCTTTACCGAATCACCTCAATAATGTAAAAATAAAAAAAAATGATTTAAAAAAACTTCTCATTGAGTGGGCATTACTTATAACGTAATAGGTACTAACAGGATTCATGTTGGATTTATACTGGCAGTCCAGACAATTATAACATGATTATAGTTATTATTTTAATGTTGATAATTATTGTAAATCAATAAATAATGTATTGTTGAATGGTTAAAGCTTAGTTATTTATTTTCTTTATGTAATTGTTGCAACAAGATATTGTGTAATTCGTTGTTGTAATTAAGTATAGTTTTGTTTCTTGAATATAATTTTAGTTACTAAATCTAATACATTACAATTATTAAAGAAATAATTTGTTCATTAGTTTTTAAATATTTAGTCTAATTTTGTAAAATTAATTTTTATAATTGTACTACTATTATAAGTATTATAAAACTAATAATATCTTTAGTTGTTACATAAAATTGGTTATTACATTAACCACTTAATAATGTAATAATACTCTTTAGTATATCTGTCGACAGACTTAGGTCTGACGGATGACCATGTAAGTTTTAAATTGTAAATAAATAAAAATAAAATAAAAATAGTAGATACCGGATATAAATTAAGAACTCTGTTAAATAAAATTAGTAAAATAAATTTAAAAAAATACAATTAAATTGTAAACGGTACGGTAAGTGTCTCGCAAATATCATTCTTCCGCTCAAAAAACAAAAACTTGTGTAATATAAATAAAACTGTTTGTAACAAAACGATACTGATATCAAAAAAAGGTAAGACACTGTATTTCTATTATCAAAATCTGTTATTAATTTAGAATTTTGTTTAAAAAAAAAAATACACGTTAAATATATGTAATAACCAATAGATGTACAATAATAGATAATAAATAATGTTTAAGCGTTTTGATAGATTATTATTTTATTTTTTTTATAAATTACCGATTCCTATCTTATGGATTTATTATTAAAATTTATTTGAATTTCTCGGCCAATTATTTTCGTCGATAGTCATATAATTCATTTCATACCGTATTTTTCCTTTCTTAATAAAACTAGTATAATGAATGACCTTCACGAATCCAAGATTCGTGATGTTATATTGCACTTAATTTGCAAGTGTAACCCACGATTTTTATCCTTAAATTCTATTGGTAAAATCGAATTTATTTCTGTTTTATTTATTCCATTTTTAATAAAACTAGTATAATATCTTGTAAAGTAATACTTTTATTTTTATTTTTTTATCGAAGTGATGGGAATTAAAAAAGTTGTTTCATCTTCAATACTTTCATTTAAATAAGAGCATTTACTACTAAAACAAGTTATAGTATATTTTCTTTTAAATTTTATTATTTCAAATACAATATCAAGTTTTTGTACGCTACCTAGTACTATCAAATACTGCTATCTAGCGGCGCGATTTATAAAAGTACATAAAAACATGAATAAAATTACATATCGAGTCCCGCGGTTCATCGAAAGAAAAAAAAATCTAACAAAATTCGAGAAATTTTTGGAAAGTATTCTTTATTACTAATCTAACAGAAACGAAATATAATGTTTTCACGCATATTTTATTATTTTACCCCGTTTTCATTTCACCGTTAGGTTGGTCGCGTTTAGAATCGTAAACGTAGTTCTTTGACTTTAACCCACCGGGTCGGTCTAGCGGTTAACGCGCCGATTTGAAAGTCGAGAGTTCCAGCGTTCAAGTCCTGGTTACACGGATTTGAATACTTAGATCGTTGATACCGGTGTTCTTTAGCGGTTGGGTCTCGATTAATCGTACATACCGGAGGCTAAACAAGAAAAAGAAAGAAAAAATAAAGTTGTTTGACTTCATCGCCTATTGCCGAGAATTCCGTTCGAACGCTTAAAACCGTGAATATTTTTAACGATCCGTTTAGAACAAGGGGGAGGAAAAACAATAACTGTTATCCGTTTAGCCGATTCGAAAAGAAAACGTAAAGTCAACTTAATAATACTTAAACCGATGGAAACATTCAAATCAGAACGATCATCACAACCTAACGGATGAACGTTAAATAAATCGGGTAGATAAAAATTTTACCGGGGCAATATAAGAAATGCTACGAACCTTTAATCGAAAAGAAATATCTCCGCCCATCAACGAAAATTAAGGGAATGGTTTTAAATGTGCGTACGATTAAAAACATTCATTAAAAAACTTGTAATGTATTTATTTAAAATCTAAAAGCCTATTAATTAATTTATTTACGTTTAATTTTTTAATTTAATATTTAAAAGGCCGTCAGATATTTTTCTTCGTTGTTTTTTATTACGAAAGTATTTTTAATAAATTTATATAAAATTAAAAAGGTAATATAGATCCGTCTACTATAGAATGAAGTTTCTTATTACCGATGAAAAAATAAGTTACCTAACTGTCTAATTAGTTATTCCTGTTTATTACGTATATCTTTAAAACTCTTTTTTCTAATAAATCCATTTTGTAACGAATTTCCAGGCGATATAGGGTTACAACCGATTTATGTGATTTTCTATATTTATAATCGGCTATGTACTACTTCGCTATAATATAAATATTTCTGTTTATTCATTTTAATTAACCTAAATTGTAATGATTGTCTGTAAATTAATCTACGTATAAATATAACCGGTTTAGTTTTATCTTTAACGTTTCTAAAGAAAGAGGTCGATTTTCTAAAAAGTTCCGCATCCGACTTAAAGTAACGATTTTAAAAATATTTTTTACGTACTCGTTACCGTCTCCAATTTTTCTCTATTGTTTGTAAACGAAACTCGGTTTACCACTTTTGTTAAATTTTTCAGTTAATTCTTCGTACCGGTTAATATTTTTTTTTTTGTCTTCAGTCATTTGACTGGTTTGATGCAGCTCTCCAAGATTCCCTATCTAGTGCTAGTCGTTTCATTTCAGTATACCCTCTACATCCTACATCCCTAACAATTTGTTTTACATATTCCAAACGTGGCCTGCCTACACAATTTTTCCCTTCTACCTGTCCTTCCAATATCAAAGCGACTATTCCAGGATGCCTTAGTATGTGGCCTATAAGTCCGTTTCTTCTTTTAACTATATTTTTCCAAATGCTACTTTCTTCATCTATTTGCCGCAATACCTCTTCATTTGTCACTTTATCCACCCGTCTGATTTTTAACATTCTCCTATAGCACCACATTTCAAAAGCTTCTAATCTTTTCTTCTCAGATACTCCGATCGTCCAAGTTTCACTTCCATATAAAGCGACGCTCCAAACATACACTTTCAAAAATCTTTTCCTGACATTTAAATTAATTTTTGATGTAAACAAATTATATTTCTTACTGAAGGCTCGTTTCGCCTGTGCTATTTGGCATTTTATATCGCTCCTGCTTCGTCCATCTTTAGTAATTCTACTTCTCAAATAACAAAATTCTTCTACCTCCATAATCTTTTCTCCTCCTATTTTCACATTCAGAGGTCCATCTTTGTTATTTCTACTACATTTCATTACTTTTGTTTTGTTCTTGTTAATTTTCATGCGATAGTTCTTGCGTAGGACTTCATCCATGCCGTTCATTGTTTCTTCTAAATCCTTTTTACTCTCGGCTAGAATTACTATATCGTCAGCAAATCGTAGCATCTTTATCTTTTTACCTTGTACTGTTACACCGAATCTAAATTGTTCTTTAACATCATTAACTGCTAGTACCATGTAAAGATTAAAAAGTAACGGAGATAGGGAACATCCTTGTCGGACTCCCTTTCTTATTACGGCTTTTTTCTTATGTTCTTCAATTATTACTGTTGCTGTTTGGTTCCTGTACATGTTAGCAATTGTTCTTCTATCTCTGTATTTGAACCCAAACTTTTTTAAAATGCTGAACATTTTAATCCAGCCTACGTTATCGAATGCCTGTTCTAGGTCTATAAACGCCAAGTATGTTGGTTTGTTTTTCTTTAATCTGAGGCCTAAAATTGCTTCCCTTGTCCCTATACTTTTCCTGAAACCAAATTGGTCTTCTCCTAACACTTCTTCCACTCTCCTCTCAATTCTTCTGTATAGAATTCTAGTTAAGATTTTTGATGCATGACTAGTTAAACTAATTGTTCTGTATTCTTCACATTTATCTGCCCCTGCTTTCTTTGGTATCATTACTATAACACTTTTTTTGAAGTCTGATGAAAATTCCCCTTTTTCATAAATATTACACTTCAGTTTGTATAATCTATCAATCGCTTCCTCTCCTGCTCTGCGCAGTAATTCTACAGGTATTCCGTCTATTCCAGGAGCCTTTCTGCCATTTAAATCTTTTAATGCTCTCTTAAATTCAGATCTCAGTATTGTTTCTCCCATTTCATCCTCCTCAACTTCCTCTATAACACCATTTTCTAATTCATTTCCTCCGTATAACTCTTCAATATATTCCACCCATCTATCGACTTTACCTTTCATATTATATATTGGTGTACCATCTTTGTTTAACACATTATTAGATTTTAATTTATGTACCCCAAAATTAGAAGTTTAAAAAAAGTACATTTATCGTAGTTAAATGTTAAGTCGGAAAAATTCAACAGCAGAAATGGATATATACTTCATCAATAAAAACAGCAACTACCTCAGCGGTTGCTTTTTTTCTTTCTTTTCCTGTTTAACCTTTGACTTAACCCTGTTGGGTTAATTGAAACCCAACCACCAGAGAACACTGGTATCCACGATCTAGTATTCAAGTCCGTGTAAAAATAGCTGGCTTTACTAGGACTTGAACGCTGGAACTCTCGACTTCCAAATCAGCTGATCTGGGAAGACGCGTTCACCACTAGACCAACCCGGTGGGTTCAGTCTAGAGTCCTGTTCCCTGCAGTACCCCACATTTTATTAGACCATCAGCACTCGATATGTTTGAAATACAGATTTATTGAGCCTTATTTGACAAAAAGCTTGCGAACCAGTCATTACAGACCCTTATACACCAGCATTATTCATTTCTTTATAGAATAATGAATTACAGTAATGTATGCTTTCCTGATGTTAAGGAAGAGGCTTGCAGCCTTCCGTTTATTTTTAATCCCCTTATAAATAGATACCAAAAGCTTTAACATTGCCTCTTCCATCTTGAGTCTTTTTCTAAATCCAAATTGTCTTTTAATAAGATAATAGATTTTTGTGCTCTAGTAAGGTAGGTTCATAGTCAGTCATATCCTTACAATTTTTTTCAAAATCCTTGCAAAGACAGATACAAGAGCAATTGGTTTGTAGTTATTGGGGAAATTTTTGTCTCTTGACTTATATATTGGAACAATAACAGTTTTTTAAATGCTGTGGATAAACCCCTTTAACCATGGTCTTATTATAGATAAATGCTAGGACTTCAGAGATGTGTTCAATTATTATAATTGATTCATTTCTAATCGCGTCAATACCTGGTGCCTATTTCGATTTTAAAGAATTCATAGTATGTTTGATTTCAGCTGAACATATCAGAAAAGTAACTTTGACCAAATAAAACTCATATTTGATGGAGTATGTTTCATCTTTTCAAATCTGTATTTTTTTATGAGAGAGCTCATTAGTTATATTTAAAAAATAGTCTTTAATGACTACTTTTGAAAGGTCATTATGCTAGCTACTTGTAGCTTATCTTAAAATGTAGCTTAATGTAAAATGTTAGTTTTTAGTTTATTCTGGAAATTTCTAATAATATTTGAGTAGACTTTTGCTATAAGGTTGTTTTAATACCTTTTTGTATAATACACTTTTTTCCAATGCAGTTTAATAAAATGTTGCTTATCCACAGTATGGGCCTCTGCCTAACAACATTGCTTGTGTAACAGCATTATTAAAAATGTTCAAGTTAACGGTTATACTTATCTTTTAATTTTATTTATCTATTTCCTGTTTTCTGTTAATTGAGGTTCTTGAAAAGAACGTCCGCTTGATTGTTGATATGTTCATTTATGATCGTTTTATTGTTACTTTTTATTTGAATTTCTCATAATGAAGGACAAATCCATATTTTTTTCTAAAATTATAATTTAGTGGTTTGTTTTGTATGATACAAAACTGTTTAGAACACTTGGTAAAAATATTTTCATTTACTTAGGTTGTTTTTCAAATTGGTTATGAACAGTTGGATTTGGCAAAGCACGGCATAGAAGCACTGGAGCGTTGGATTGGGGAATTAACAACAGAACAGTTAAAACCATTAATTAGTAATATCATACCACAGTTATACCCATTTCTTCATACTAGACGTAAGTTCAATTTATAGTTGTGATTTCATTTACTTTTATCTTTATTTACTCGTCACCATTACTTACTGACTATTAACTGCTTCATCAGTAATTACGTTTCAATTCTGTTTTTGTTTTGTTTTTATGCACATGTATTTAAATTTTTTAACATCATAATTTTGTTATTTAATTTATTGAATAATAGAAAGCATAAAACCCCTTTGTAATCATCATTCATTACAACATTGTGGAAAAATAAACATTTTTTTAATTTTGATAAATATATAAGAAAGGCGTGGGTGATGAAAAAGATCTATCCTAAAAGAGTAAACAGGGTAGTTTACCATCTTACCAGGACGAGTGGTATTCAGAGATTTAATTAAATCTCGGTAAATTGTCCTATGACCCACTTTTGTCTTTTTCTTTGTAAGATTTTTACTACAGACTTTATTTTCTTCACTTTATCTCTAAGTATCTTCATTTTGAATTGTGATCATTCCATCTGATTTTTCAGTATTCTTCTATGATAATGTTTACATTCAAATTATTTCTATAATGTTCTGTGAGCTGATGGAGGACTGCTGAATTAACTCTTAATAGAAAAGCTGATGCTACTATCATTTGCTGGATAGAGTGAAACGCACTTGTTATTTATTTAGATGATTATTGTAAATAAATTTATCAGTAATTCTGTTTACTATAATTTTATTTGTTATTGATCTACATAACTGATTATTTTTCAGGAATTGTTTGAAAACTAGAAAATACTGTTCAGATCTTTCCTTCAAAGATTGAAGATGTTATAATTTCTTGTTGAGAAATGTATAAAAGTTATTTAATGTTCTGTTATTAATTAAGTATTACAAAGTATATTTTTTTATTTTAAAATTGTTTTTACTATTGCTGTACAAACTTTTTTAATGGCTTATTTTTATTGATATAGAAATTTGATTTAATATTTATCAGTGTTTGTTAATAAACTTCTAAAGAGTTTCTTTAAGTTAATTATAATTTTCATCTTTTGCATTAGTTTTATCTAATGCTGTCAGGAGAAAGTGTAATATGTTTGAGTTATCAGTTGCTTTATCATGAAATCATAGTATGAAGTATTATTTTGTTTTGTTTTTTCATAATTGTTCTTATTACTTTCAGGGTTAATTACTCATGTCCTGTTTGATGAAACAACTGAAAAATTACCATCAAAATAATCACAGAGATCCAAGATAATAACTTGCTTGAAAAAATCGAATATATCTGTAACAGAATTATCAGACCTGCAAAAACGTATTTTACTCTTTCTTGGGAGACTTGATACACCACTTTTATTGTCATTGTTGAATCAGGATCACACTGATTCTGTAATAGTGTGGAATTCTACCCCTGTACTATCAATCGAAGTAAAATTTCCAGATATGGAAAAATGTACTAAGGTAAGGATTTGTATAATATTTAAAAAGATTATGTAAAATAATGTTTACTTTGTTTTTATTTTATGCATTCACACAATTTTGCAATCCATTTTTCAATTGGTCTTAAATAATTGTAGCTACCACTGAGATATGCGCAACAAATTTCATTGTTTTATAATTTAAAAAATTTTTTATTTTCAGTTTTTCCCCTTGTACAGATGCAAAGTGTTCAATATCCATTGCAGATTAATATCTGTACAGCCTTATTATAGTCATATTTGGTTATCTAGAGAGTATTGAGCCTTTGGAGGTCAAAATTGAGAAGACATTTATGGTTATTGGAAAATAACATTATGAGACCACTTATGCACCATTTTTTTCAATGACTTTCTACCATTTTTTCGGGAACACCATAATCCTGTTGCTATAGAACTACTGTGGTTTCTGGTCAAAACATTTTTACACATGGTTTTTCACAGGCCTCCTGTGAAACTAACGTAACACCATTCATAGAGTTTAGAGAGACCAAAACAAATAATAGTCTGACAGTGCCAAGTCCAGGTCCAGGATATACGGTGAATGCATTAAAACCTACCAGTTAAGTTCTTTCAATCTCTTATGTTTCTGGCATCAGATGTATGTGGTCTGGCATTGTCAATGCCAGACCTAATGCGATTTCAATACGTCAATCCGTTCAATCCCAGATTCCAATACGTCACCCTTTCTGTTGACTAGTTCAGGCCGTCTTTTTAAATTGCTAGGTACAGTCATAGGTCATGACAGTATAGGTCATTTTTAACAGTATTTTTGACAGTATAGGTCTCAGTTTATGGTTCTGTTTGGCGGCAGCAGCTCATGATGCATGATGCCCTTCCAATCCTACCAAACACACAGCATAACCTTCCTGGGCTTCAGTGTAGGCTTTGCCACAGACCATGGAGCTTTGACTACAATCTTTTTCGCACATTGTTTTTGTAGGTTATCCACTTTTTATTGCGCGCAATCAACTGCTTTAGAAGCAGCTCGATTTTGTTATGCTTCGGTAGAGATTCACAGAAAGAAATTCAATCGAGTAAATTTTTCTGATTCAAATCATGCAGCACTCTAACATTGAGCTTAATGGTTTAACACTGTTTGGTGATGGATATCTATGTCATTAGGGATGTCATGATTGCTTGATTTTTGCCAGAATATGCTAATGCTATCTAGTACACAAAAGGTTCAATATTTTTTAGACTACCTATTATATTTATTGTTAAATTTCATTTACACATGCTGTTAATAAAAAAATTGAATAAAATTCATTGTACTTTTTAATTAAATTTGTTGACAAAAATCACAGTAGTAATATTTACAGCAGTGTTTCGCAACCTGGAGGTTGTGAAATTAGCCTACAACTTTGCTTGTAAACAATAGTGTTTTTCTCATTTTATGAGAAAAAAAATCATTTATAATAAACATTTTACTTTAAAAAGTACATGTGTGTAAAGAAAATAGATCAATAAGATGGTTGCATTTGTTTTCATTTAAAAGTTTCTCCATACGTGGGTCTATGTTAGAAGCACACAAAAGCAAATTGTTTTCAAGTGATAAAAGAAGATTCCTATATTTAGTTTATAGCATAATTGTAGACAATAAACCCTTTTCGCAGAGATGTCAAAAGGGATTATTAATATTTTCAATGCTTCTATGACTACAAAATTTCCATATTCACTTTGACAAGCAAGCCAAAATTTATCCAAAGCTTCAGGTGTGAATTGTAGTTGTAACATTTTATCTGCAGACATTTCGATGAGCTGGTCATGAATCTCAACTGCATTAATATTTTCACTAAACGGATTCAGTCCCCATCTCTTCAAGAAATCATATTTATTTTCCAGGAAATACTCCGCCAACTGAATCTTTATCTCAAGCAAATGCATCTTCATCCTATCCAGATTGTGGTGAATAATAGTGTCTTCTTCATCCAAATTTTGCTCAATATAATCAGAAGTGTAGAAACGCCAAAATGTTGTTTGGTTTGAAAGTGAATAATCCAGATATCAAGCTTCTTAATGAAAGCATGAAGTTTGTCATTAATAAAATGTTTTATCTTGCCCTTGTAAATTCACATTTAAGTTGTTAAGTGCAAAAATACATCAGCTAAGTAAGTCAACAGCAACATATACTCATTATTCTATAAAAAAAAAAACATTGAGAACGGCATTTTTTTATCCTGAAAAAAGTATTATTAATTCATTTTTCAATTCCAATAATCGGGTCAACACTTTTCCCCGCAATAACCATCTGATGTCTGTATGGAAAAGAAGAGATTTTTTTTTGCCTATTTCATCACTTAGTTTAGCAAACAGCATATTTTGTGACGACCAGCTTTGAATAAAATTAACTATTTTTACAGCTTTGCAAGGAATTTGTTTTTTTAATTTTTTCAAAAATCCACTGTTCTTTCCTGTTGTCGCCTTTGTACCGTCACTACATACTGCAATACATTTTGTCCAATCTATGTTACAGTTTTTAGTAGCATCATAAAAAACATCAAAAAGACATTGTCCTGTTGCATGACCAGTATTGATTTGCATATCAATATATTTTCTTTAATTGGTCTGTCCCTTTTGCATTCATATCTCACAATACATAAAGAACTGAAAAATGTTTACAATTTCTGTTGATTCATCAAATTGAATACTAAAAAATTCATTTGAACTCATTTGAATTATCTGAATTGCCAGCCATGTCAGTGATTTGCCTTGATACTGTGTCGTTAGAAAGCGGAATTTTTTTCAGTTTTTTTTTTTTGCTTCCACTCCTATTAAACCACTGTCCATATCAATTGCAGCAAAAAGGTTTTCTGCGATTGTATGGGGTTTAAACATCTTAGCTACTCTTAATGCTATGAGATAAGATAATTCAGGTGTACTTTTATCAGTACGTTTGATTTACAAATAGAAGCTTGTTGATTTCTGAAAGTCTGTAATCTTCTTTTGAAAAATTCCAAGGGTTTGCTTTTATGATCCGAATGTTTAGTTTCCAGGTGTCAAAGTAATTTTGATGGTTCTATGTTTTCATTAGAGAAAACTTGAAAGCAAATAATAAACTGCAGCCTTCCATCCAATGAGGTAAAATCATAATTTAAATAACTGCCATTGTTCAATTTTTTTTTTTACCTATCGATTCACTGGATCTAGATGGCTCACTTTGTTTTTTACAAATTTATTCATTTTGCATAAAAATCTAATTGAAAAAAAAAAGAATTAATTTGTTTGACCACTCACGAAAAAACCAAAACCTCAGTTACTATTATCATTATTTTCAATTAAATTATGCTTTTAAGAACTTAAATAAAGGCACCAGATGTCCACTTTGCATTTAAAACTAAAGCGATGTTCTGCAATCAATTACACCTCTTTTATACTGCTGAGAGTGATATTGCATTAAATGTTAATGATATCTTGTTTATACTGCTGACATGTTCAAACTTATCATATGCATGTACAATCATGACACTCTCACAGTGAACATTGTACAAGGTGCATGTACACATCAAGTTAGAACCTGTAAATTGTTCATGTTTGTACATGTCATACAACGGGTATGAACATGCATTCATACCCGTTGTTATCAGTGCAGCTAAATAGATTTAACTAGATTCCATTTGGCTGGATTGGGAGGGTTATGAAATATTATATATTTTTTTTCTTTTTGCGGGTGGTGGAACTAAAAAGATTAAGAACCACTCAGATTCAGTAATCACAAACATTTTAATTTTTTATGAGTAAAATAAAAGATTAAACTAAATACATAAGCATACCATAAGAGCAAATTTTTGGATTAAAAATGTAGAATGTTTCAGGAAGTTTCTGCCATACTTTTCAGGCATGTCCTTGTCAAAATTTTTTTTTAATTGCACTGAAAGATTTCATTCAAATTTTAGCTATAAAGTTTAAATAGTGCTATAGTAAACCTTTAAAACTGTATCTTGTTTTTTATTTGTCTTTTAGTGATTGTTTAGGTACTAAGAGTGCTAATTTACATAATAATACACTAAGGTGTATTCTATTTCAAGCAGGCGCGCAGACTGTTCGGGAGAGCGGCTGTGTCCGAACACAGTCATCTTCGGGACATCTGCAGAGAGGACCCAACTCCGACAGTTGTAAGGAAGCGGCCTCACGCCGTACTGGACGAACCACCGTGATGGTGCGGTGCGGTAGCCGAAAATCGACAAACCAGGCTTAGGGGCCTCCATATCGCATGAGCCATAAACGGAATAGTGCGTCAGACGCGTTTCCGGGGTCGCGAGTGAAAAGTTTTTTCGCGAGTTATATAGTTTGAAGACTTCAAATACGGTAAGTCGCGCACAAAACAAAAACGCGGTCTAAAAAATTTTTTTTTTTTTTTTCTCGCGTGAGTTTTGTTCTGTTTCTCTTGTTTCAGAAACGGGAGAAACGTGGATGTGGAACGACGCGTCGTGCCGTCTCATCCTGCCAGTCGAAAGGAAAGTAAAAATTAAATTTTTTTTTTCTTCTCGTGTGTGTGTTCTACTTCTTTTGTTGCAGATGCCAACAGCCACCACAAAAACAAATGGTTTCTTCACTGCGGCCACGCGGTCCCCCCAACCCCTTCTCAGACACACGCGTGTCTGAAGGTTAATAATTACGCGGAGAGAATAATTACTGTTTACTTCTTTCCAGAAAATCGCCGCCCCAAAACCGCGATCGCGAATAGGTATCACCATCTGTAAGTTAAACTTACAGTAAGATAAAATAACCCAGCAATTGCGACTCCTCCGGAAAAGGGGACACATTGCTCCCTCCTTATAGCTAGTGCCCCGTTGTGGCGTATTCCTGCTAGCCTATTAAAGAGTTAGCACCGAAAGGACTTCAGTGGACGGTCTGAAGGGGAATTACGTCGGGAGGACAGGCTTTATAAGCCTAGCCTTCCACGGTCGGCCCATGAAATGGGTTCGATAACGCTGGTTTAACAACGGATTGGAATGCAATTAAATCCGTCTTAAATTCACTAAAATAATAATAGACAAAACTTGAAAAATTAGATCCGAGATTAAAAAATAACCCTTTTAAAAACAAGCCCGATTAGAAAGATCCAGCAGCAAGGGACTCTGTCCAGGTTCTGCGATAAAGTAGGGAGTAATAGACTCCTGCCAACTTTGCATTCCATTCCATTCCATATTTCAAAATGTACCGTAGGTTTAACCTTTTGAACATTGTTGAAGTAATGTACTGAACTAATGTCAGTTAAGTTAAAGTGTGAGGAGTACAAATTTTTATTAATGTTTTTGATGTGCTAGTTATAGTTTTTACTAAAAAATGTTACGGAAATTCATTCATAAATGTTTTTTCCAATTTACTTTTTCTATTAACGAAATTGCTACCCATTGTTTTTCTTTAAAAAATTCTTTAATGTTTGATCTTAGCTGGAATAATATAATTTATCATTCGCCATTTCCATTCTTTCATAATATTTTGATTTCATAAATAATTGCAAGGGCAGAAAATACACAAGCTCTCAAATATACATTGATGAAGACTGTTCTCAGTATTTTCCAAAAACAAGCTTTGATTTCTAAAACCTTGGCTGATAATTGTGCTTTTCACTTATTCTTAAAATTGCCAGTTGTATGGAAACAACTGCTTGAATATTTCATCAATGTATATTGACTACACTGCACCATCATGTTTGAAAGAAGACATTGTATATTCCCCACTTAGGCATATCCAACTCAAATTCGTCATTCATTTAGTTTAGCAATCCGACTATGTACATTGCAACACATATCTTACCCCATATACTGTATTTAAGTATTGTTCTGTTTAATTTTTGTTTAAATATATTATACTGTATTATAATGTCCAGTCATAAGAAAAGAACTGATTTAAGTTTAGCAGATAAGGTTGAAATTTTTTAGTGATTTGACAAATTAAATTTAAAAATGTAAACCCAAAGAGAAGCAGCAGTTAAATTAGGAATCCCACAATTAACATTAAGTGTCAACTAAAAAATTGAAGTAAGTTGAGAACATTGTTACTGACTGGAAACGAAGCGTACGAGTAAAAGTCAAACAGTCAATGAAGCTTTACTGATTCATAGAGTATGAAGGTGTATGAATGCCCCTACTAATCACAGTAAACAGTATGCTGTGGCATACTGTTGCAGAAAGCAAATGATTTAGCACAAAAAATGGGTGAGCAGTTTACTGTGAAGGATGGGTGTGGTTAACAAAATGGAAAAATCGGCACAAAATAATCTATAAAAAACTACACGGAGAAAAACAAGACTCTTGATGTTAATTCGACTAGGACTGGGCAGGAACAATCTGGAAAACTATAGTAAAAATGTACGTGCCAGAGAACAACAACATAGATGAAATGAGACTTTATTACACAGTGATGCATGGTTTTCAAAAAATCTTTAGCTTCTGCTGGTAAAACATTGAAAGCTAGAATTACAGTAGTAAACTGGATCAGATAAATTGATACCATTAGTGAACGGCACAAATAAAAAAAATCTAGATGTTTTAAAGGCATAAAAAATCTTTCCATTTACTATATGAATGATTAAAAGGTCAACATTTGAAGGTTACTTGCATGAATTAGATGTGCAGCTTTGTAAGAAGAATAAAAAAAAATTGCTTTAATTTTGGATAACTGCTTGGCACACCCAAATCTGTTTCTGGAGAACATTAACCTTGTGTTCTTACCACCAAATTCCACATCGATCATACAGCTGCTTGACCAAGGAATTATTAAAACTTTTAAAATATATTATTGATCTGATTTCAGGAAAAAAATTATTGACATGATAAATAATGGTGAAGGAACATGTACCGAGATTGCAAAGGTCACAATTTTAGATGCTTTGTACATGATAGCAAAAACTTGGAGTATGGTTTTGGAAGAATTTATTTTAAATTGTTTTAAGAAACTGGAAAAAGTGCTCCACAAGAAATGGTACGACTTGTCGAACTTGAAAGGTCTGCAGCTATTGAAGAAAAACAGTTCAGTGCACGCGTAGAAATTGACTACAATTTACCCCTTGCAGAAATCATGAGTAATACAGACATCGTGCAAGCTGCTGATAAAAATTTGCAAGATGAAGACAACGATGATGACGAAGAGGAAGAGCCAGATAGAGAATCATTAAATTATATGATTATTTCCTATGCTGATGATACTGTATTAATTTTCTCTCGTGATTCTTGAGAAAAAGTCTTTGAAATAGCTAAAAATGATTTTGTGCCGTTAAAATGTGATTCAACTACAATATTTTAAACTTAAATACAAAACAGTAAATTTATTAAAATTTTAGCAAATACAGCCTAACAATATCTAAATATGAAATTAAATTTCCTTTCATCAGTGACGAGTATAAAATTAATGTGTGTAACTGCCCAATTTTAATAAAAAGTAACATAAAATACTGACATATTTTTAGAAAAAATTCAAAATGGAACCTTCATGTAGAATATATCAGCAACATTTTAAAATTCATAAGCTGTAAATTTTACAATGCATTGTATATTCTAGAGTTTAATAACCTAAAAGTTTTATACTTTGGTGTAGGTCAATGACTTTTACGATACAATCTGTATGGGATTACAATCTAGAATATATAATGCATTGTAAAATTTATAGCCTATGAATTTAAGAATCATGCTTGTACATTTTATATAAAGCCTCCATTATATATATTGTAAAATAATCAGTGATGATTCTTCTACAATTATGTCAAGATATTTTATGTTATTACTTTTTTCTAAAAGTGGGCAGCGACACATTAATTTTACAATCTTCACTGGTGTGGAATTTTAACATCATATTTTAATAGTGGTGTATTTGCAGAAAAAGTAATAAGTTTAGTTTTATATGTATTGTAGTTAATTTAGGTTTTAAGTACTCTAACTCACCAAATTTTAATGACACAGAAACCACTTTGTAATTTGTATAATTTTAATTACTGAATTTTGTTATTTAATAATAACAGTTGCCACAAGAGATGGTCATTTCAGGGAAATGTTTGATGATTGGTTATTTTATTGGATTTTTTTATTGTAAAAATTATCACTTTTTTTCAGGTACAAAACAATACGTCTGTCTAAACAATATGACGTTTAAAACAAGCTCCAAGTATACTTTGTGAAACAATTAAGATACAGCACTTCAAGAAAATGTATTATTGAATATTTGTACATTATTTGAGCTTGAAAGCTCTCATAGTAATGATAATAAATTGGCATTATTACGACTTGTTAATACGCATAAGGGAGATGCTATTTGCATATCTTGTCTAAAGTTACAAATGTAAAATATTATTATTATTTTTTTTAAGTACTAGTCTTTAATTGTATTTAAATTTTAGAATTAATCCAAAAGCTTTTGCACATGAAAATCTGAACATTTGATCTTCCTGTTAATCATCATAATGCCTTTTTTTTAATCACAAGTATTATTTGAATTTTGGATTTATTGTCCTCTATAATACATACAGAATAAATTATGATAGTTTTTGTGGGATAAATAGTTATCCTGTGGGATTTCACATATTGGTGATCTGTTATTGAATGTTACATAATAAGTAAAAAGTAGAAATGTGTTTTTTTGTAAACTAAATATTATATTTTGAAGATCTGTGATACTTGTTGGAAATTCACTTTTATTACAATTTAATTTCCTAATATGAGTATCAAAGCAGTGTAATCAAATTCAATTGTTCTACAATCATTCTGACAGTTAATCACCAGTCATACCATATCAGGTCTCTGATTCACTCAACATTGTCATCACTTTTTGACGTTAATGGTCTTCCAGAGCGTGAACTGTCCACAACTGATTCCTGGCCATTTGAAAATGCTTTAAACCACCTAAAAACTTGAGCTTGTGACAGAGCATCATCTCCATACGCTTTTCAATTTTGAAAAAGTTTCAGTAGCATTCTCACTGAGTTGAACACAAAACTTGATTGCACAACATTGCTCATAATTAGTATCACTCATTTTTATAACACACAATAAAAACTGGTTTACAAAAAGTTTTACAATAGACTAAAAATATTAATACCTAATATAAATCAGCTGTCCATACAATGGTATGTTTACTAGTAACTTCTACAGTGTTGCCACTTTTGCTGCCAAAAAAAAAAAAACTGGTCCCATTAATTTATTTACAGACTTTGTATAAGCACTTAACCAAACATCTTGCCCTACCTTATTTTACATTTTTTCAGAATTCAAAAATAGAAATACTGCAAATATTGTACATGTAAATAAATAGCTGGTTAATTGCTTTCAATGAAGTTGAAGGAAACAAGGACCTTGGCTGGTTCTAACTGATTCACCACTTGTTTAAATCATTCACTGATATGGAGTATTATACAATTTCCATTCAGGAAAAAACAAGTAAATTAGCAATTTTTAGCAAAAGTCATAAAAAAAAATTAAACAATAGTTAAAAATAGAATTAACAGATTTTTAACTTTCTCCACCTGACCGTGATAGATGTCGGTTATTGCATATGACAGGTATTCACAAATAAGTAGGAAATTTTTAATTATATCGCTTACATCATGGCTCAACAGTTGTTAATTTAGAAGTTTCAAAAGAAAATTACTGTTGAATAATAAAAGTAATGATAAATTTTGTTGAAAGATCTGGTAAAAATATTAATTTTTTAATCTGAAAAATAACCAGTCTTCAGGTAAAATATTTTATGAAAAATTTGTTACGCTTTCCAGTTTATTTTACTGAAAAATATGTCTGTGCTTACCATTATATATAACATAGAGATTGTAATGGGCAATTTTATGCAAAATTTGTGTTTGATGATTTTATAGTAAGTTACAGAAAAATTTAGAGAAAAAACTAAATATAAAGCATGAATGTTACAATTTAGCTTATAGAGGGCAAGTGTTGTGTATACTCACAGATCTCCAGTATTGAAAGTTTTACAGATCTTAATTTTTGTTTTAATCTACTTTATTATATTACAAGCCATTTATTATGCAACAAAAACAGTTTAAATATGTATTGTTAGGAGCCATATAGTGTGCGCGTTTGGTGTTTGGTTTAAGGACAGACACTTAGGTTCATGTATCCTAATGTTGACACCTTCTTTTTAGCACATCTCAAAATGCCCAACACCCAAAAATATTGAAGTAACATTAAGAACAACTATTTTAATAGTAGGAACTTTTTCCATCGATTTTTTAGACGATTCAAGTAAGAAACTAGCGATCTTATTTTGAGCGTAAATCAGTAGTTCAGAGTGTAAAAACCGGATGTGTAGTTACCGCCATAGGCACATGAAGCCCTAGCCAAGGACATCAATCACAGAAGTCTAAAGAGACCATTTTCTCACATATACAAACATTCATCCTCAAGAACTAAACATTTAAACCTATCTGTTAGGGAATCCACTGCATTATTTGGTGTCAGCTGATACCATTTAACAGCATTAACATGCAAATAGGAACAACTATATTCATAGAATCTAACCGTCTATAATTCTTATCTATAACTTGGAATAACAACTAGTAAAGGTATTGAATATTTTAAAATATGTTTTATATAGTTATCCATACTTTTAAGGTCTAATACTAATAATTATAGAATAAAGATACTAACATTTTTAATTTGTTTAAAATAAATTTAAACTGCATTTGTTATCCTTTTACAAAAATCAGTAGTGTATTTGAATATGGCCAACCTACAGACTTTTTTTATTTTAAATCATCAAATATAGGTTTAGTATGAACATTTTTCATACTTTTACTAACTGTTCACCTTTCATTTGTATTTCTTTAATTAACAGTTTTTCATTTTAATGCCTACAGTGTCATTTTAATGTACAGTGTCTAATTCATAAATATTTTTCACACTTTTTAACTGTTCTTTATTTTTACTATGTTGAATGAAAACTTTTATTATAAGGTAATTTATAAATCCTGATTCATAATCATGTTTTTTATTATTTCTACAGCTATTTTTACACGGATTTGAATACTAGATCGTGGATATTGGTGTTCTTTGGTGGTTGGGTTTTAATTAACCACACATCTCAGGTATGGTCGAACTGACAATGTACAAGACTACACTTCATTCACTCATACATATCATCCTCATTCATCCTCTGAAGTATTATCTAAATGGTAGTTACCGGAGGCTAAACAGAAAAAAAAAAGCTAAATTGGTGTGAAATATTTACAAAAAAGGAGAAGTTGCATCAGATTTCAAAAAGAGTGTTATAATCATGATACCAAAGAAAGCAGGAGCAGATAAATGTGAAGAATACAGAGAGCAATTAGTTTACAAAGTCATTCATCAAAAAATCTTCTAGAATTCAGTACAGAAGAAGAGAGAACAGAGTGAAAGAGGTGTTAGGCGAACATGATGTGGCTTCAGGAAAAATATAAGGGCAAGGGAAGCAATTTTAACGCTCAGATTAATAATAGAAAGAACCTTAAAGAAAAAAAAACAACTTATTTGGCATTTATAGACCTGAAAAAGGCACTGGATAACATAGGCTGAAATAAAATGTTCACAGCATTAAAAAAAAATTAGGGTTGAAGTACAGGGATTGAAAAACAATTGTTAACATTTACTGGAACCAAACAGCAACAGTAATAATTGAAGAATATAAGAAAGCAGGTGTAATGAAAAAGGCAGTCGTACAAGGATGTTCCCTATTCCCGTTACTTTTTAATCTTTACATAGATTAAGCAGTTAATAATGTTAAAAGAGCAATTTAGATCCTGAGTAACAGTACAAGGTAAAAAGATAAAGATGCTATGATTTGCTGATGATATAGTAATTCCAGCTGAGAATAAAAAAGATTTAGAAAAAACAATGAACAGCATGAATAAGTGTTATGCAAGATCTACATTGAAATAAACACGAACAAAATGAAACTAATTAAATGTAGTAGAAATAATATATAGATGGACCACTGAATATAAAAGTAGGAAGAGAAAAGTTTATGGAGGTAGAAGAATTTTGATATTGGGGAAAAATATAGTTAAAAGTAGAGACACAGTTATAGGTCACATATTAAGGCATCCTGGAATAGTTGCTTGAATATTGGAGGGAAGGGTAGAAGGAAAAAATTGTGTAGCCAGGCAACGTTTGGAATATGTAAAACAAATTGTTAGGGATGTAGGGAGTATACCAAAATGGAACGACTGGCACTAGATAGGAAATCTTGGACAGCTGCATCAAACCAGTCAAATGACTGAAGACAAAAAAAAGGTTTTAAATAAAACAACACAGTCATTAATATTTCATGTGGTGCTTCTGTACTGTATGTACAATGGCGAGTTTGAACAAAGTTGTTTGGTGTTCTCACAACAATGTTGAAATGACAAAAGCTCTACCCCCCCATTTACTTTCAGATGTCATAGGCAATGGAGATATGTTTTAAATATTTGTGATATTATATTTTATTTGAGTACCTACCCAAATAGAAGAAAAGGTGAAGATAAATAAATTCACTTAATACTTGTATTGTTTTATAATATGTACATTATTATTATTAAATATTTACAAACAAATCTTTGTTATAAGAAAATAAATATTGGTTGATTATTCTGATTAAACTAAAGTATGTTCTCACAAAAAAATTTAACCACAAACCACGGAAGCAAAATGAACTGTTCTGGCATTTGCCTTGCAACCAAGGGAAACCATGGAAAAACCTTGGTCAGAACATCGACAATATTTTAAACCATACAGCATTACAAAAAAATAAACGTTACGATCAGAAATAATTGTAAGTTCGAATAATTATATTACATTCTGAAATAAAATAAATTGAGAAAGAAAAATCTCATATTTTTTTGAACATATTCTTGTCAGGAAGGAGCCCTACATTAGTTAACATCAAACATTTACAATTGTCTTTACACATTTATGATTATAAATATAAATAAGAACAAACCCTTGTTTTGATATACAAAAAATTAAGTTTTAATACCTTAATGTATACTTACTGGGCAACATGAAAGTTTTTATTCATAATATTTGTAATTAACACTAAATATTTTTAGTTTTTCTTTTGTAAAAGAAATAACCATTTTCACAATTACATAAATAAATAGTATAAATATAATTAAATTAATAAAAAGTTTTTCAGTAATAAAATAATTGTTAATATAAATTTAACACACAACAAAATCAGAAAGAAATTAAAAAAAAATAAAAAAAAAAAACATTGTACTTGAAATAATAATTAACAATATAACTTTCAAGCTCAAAAAAAAATTAATTTTACATAATATAAAACTAAGAATTATAAAAAATTTCTGCACAATATTTCCAAATAAGGATTTATAACATTACAATACATTTAATAATAAAACAACGTGAATTAAAAAGATAAATTAGGATTTTGTTTTTATTTTCCTTGAAAATCTGATTTTCTGTATTAATTTTAATAATTAATTGCTACAAAGTACACGAAAATGATTCGATTATGAAATCAGTTTAAAAGTATATCCTTCTGCAACCTCAAAATGTTAAACTTTCTTCATAGTTTATAATCATGATCTCAGTAAGACAGATAATATAGTACAGCCTGTTACTGGAATAAAAATTCATCTAACTTAATGTTTCAATACATCGACAACAGTATTCAAAAGAATCAATATTTTAAATATAAATAATATTACTGTAATACTTAAATTAATGCATCTTCTTAAGTTAGTTAATTGTGAAAATGATTTTTATATTAAGTACCTTGTAAAGAGCTTTTTAGGTAATTTTTAAGACCATTGATATTTACAAACCGATGAAGGTAACAAAAATAATTATAATTTGATGAAATTTGCGACTGTCATATGAAACAACTAAGATGTTATTCGACGATTTGGTTCCTTAATTTCTGAATCCGGTGATCATATGATGAAATCTTAACTATAAGTGCTGTCCTCACTCTGTCATGATGATCCTACATCTGATGAAATCTGCAAAGATATATAAATAGTCTTTTAAATACTTGCGTTAGAAAAAAATTGTTAAAATAAATAAACATAACGGATAATTAATGTATCCGTCATTTCCCTGAGAAATAGAGCGGTCATGGAGGTTCAGATTCCTAGCCATCAAGATCACCTGATCTAACACCTTTTAGATTTTTGCGTCTGGGGATGCATGAAAAATATTGTATATAAAACAAAAATACATTCTAATGAGGAATTAATTGTTCGCATTATGGATGCTGCCTAGTTACTTAAGGATAGCCCTGAAGAACTATGAAGAGTTACATAACCAGTACAGAAGCGAGTCAAGAAATGTTTTGAAACTGGCAGGCTTATTTTTGAATGTTTATTATAAACCAATAGGTACGATCTTCTGTATTGTTTGTAAATAAAATTCTAATTTTTCTAAACTTTCTTTTTGTTATTTGAATTATCTTATACCATTTTGTTCAGAATTAAGTTCTCTACAAGTTTTATTTAAAGGTTTTAGATGTTTATAATACATTTCACAAAGTTATTGTACATCAAACATAAAAATAGGTTTTTTACCCAATTTATTGATTTTCATCCCAGATTCCTTAAAAACTACTACAGATATAGTTGTGGTAGGTATTTTATTTAATTTTTAAGATAAAAAACCATTGAAATCACTAATTCTGTCCCCTAATCAATGTCCAAAAAATTTCAGTATGACCTGTTTCACCAGGGTTGCTGAAGTCTGAATGAAATCTGTCATTAGCCGTTACAAATGAAGCATTTAAGGGCGTATGTTTATATGAAATTTTCCATAAATTTAAGGTGTAGAATATGTTATAAATCCCGGGAGAACTTTTTTATACACTCTCAATCCAATTTAGCCTCCGGGAATCAGTCGGATATTACTTCTGAGGATGATATGCGAGTGTAGATGAAGTTTAACCTAACTTTCTACTTTATAAATAATTGTTTTTTCTGATCTGAACAAATATAAATTAGAAAAAAATTATACTTGTATTTCAAGTTCATATTAACTATTTAATCAAACACATGAAATAATATTAATGTAAATACATCAACAATATGTTACTACAAAATAATTAACGGTTAAGAAATCGTTACAGAAAATTATTTCGAGCATATACTTGTATTTGTACATGTTGAAGTGGTCGCAGATAAATCATATGTTTGTCCTTCTTTTAATTCATCAACAGAACAATATTGTTTTTGTAAAAGTAAATTTTTTAATTGTAAAATAAACTGATTGTACAGTTACCTTTCTAATAAAGTATGCGTTGCTAATAATCTAAAAGCCCATTTTTTTTCTCTTTAAAGCTCATGATTTTAGGAAGACCAAAACCCGGACATTACACATTATACGAGAAAATATTTAGGCATAATATTTATTTATAATGATTACAAGCTTAGTGTTTTGTAAAGGTTCTTCAGAGTAAAACGGTTCACTCCATTTTGTTAACAAACAAAATCAATTTTATCATCCCACAAGAATCTATCAAATAAAAAACCCAGACGTTTTGCTTTATGGACAACAAAAATAGTATCACAATCATTAATGGGAATTCTGGCCATGCTATCTGCAGTGTTATGTTAGATGGTTACAATACATCTAGTGAATAATTTTTTAAATCTGCAATTATGCAATTTTCAATTTATTTTTAATAATATGTTTAGAAATAGGTAGTTGTGTTACCTGTGAGAACAATCACATCATTAATAAACAATAAAGAAAGCAAAAACTTTTATCTGAGGTGATCCACATTCTACAACTTGAAGTGTGAACCTAAATTTACATGTGCATTTTTGTCAAAAGATAAAATTTCTACTACTTGTTCACAATTTGTGAGGTACAATTTGAAATGAAAGTTTCTCCTCCTCCGAAAAATATATCAGAAAATTTAAAATGACATTTTTGTTTATCTTAAAAGAATTTAAAATACTTTCTAAAAACTAGGAAATTGCTACGTCTTGTTGACGTTTGCTAATGGAAACTTAAAAATTAAATTACCTTATCAATATAGTAGTACACCTGCTGTTAAGCTGTCCTGTCGGTACACTGCACAATAATATTTATCAAGAATAAACATAGCTATATACGTGACTTTAATTAACATAGCAGTATACACTGTCTATTAATTATCACGCATTTGAGTATGATATTTTAAGTACATTATAATACACATCTTACTCAGTTCAAGCAGCATTTGGATAGGTAATACAGAACGTACTTTAAGAACCGATTCAGTATATGAAAAACAGAATAAAAATCAATTTATTATCATCAACCATTCTATCTATATTATCAATCCCTTTTATGTTTTTAAAAAATTTATTTCTCATTAGTAAGTTTTAAGATATCTTGATAATATAGTTATTACATTTTCAGATAAACTAGTAGATATGTGACAAATACAGCTTCATTTTGTAGTAAATTTAACAATAAATTAAGCTCTAAAAAGAGATAGAATAACTACAGTGAAGATTAAATTAAATTGTAAAATGGAATTATTGTTTGCAATAGTATTGTATTGTATTGTAATTTACATATAAATTTATAGCAAAAATACTTTAAAAGTTGGTCTATATCCCTTTTTTTGTGTTTTTTTCTTTTTTATCACAAAAGATATGAAGGTAAAATGAAAAGTAATAAATTTATACGATTAAAAATTTAATATGGTACTTAGAACAAAGTACTGTATGATAACAGAATGATCTCTGAGGCAAATGTTATATTTTAAGGCGTAATAAATCATGAAAGTGTATTTTATATGATATTGCTGAGAATAGATTGCAAGTGACAAATTATGTCGATGGTAGACTACATCGACTGCAGCTATAAGGTGAGTTCATTTTTTTCAGAAATTATAGTTTGATAACAGAAAGTTTCCCACCACTGTACCTCTCCTGAACAACATTGCAAAATGCTAAAAGTTTGATTTAAAATACAATTTTTCTTTACTAGTCGATAAATAAACTGCCATGAGTATGTTAATTTTCAATGATTATCTCTTCATGTCATATGTACTATTAAATTATATTTTTTAGTTTAACTGTTATGAATTTTATTATCACAAAATGACATCATTTATTAAAATATAATTTTAAGTTAACGCAGAAACTACATGTAAGTGCAGGTGTACACATATGTTTAGTAAATAACAAAGTAAATTATTTACTACCATAATTTACAGGTAAGTTGCAATTAAAAATCACACCTGAAAGTGAGTTAATGATTTAAAGGGTTTTCGTCTCTGTGAGCTTTATTCTCTTAACACTTATTCAAAAAAAAAATATATATATATAAGTAATGTTTGTATGATTTGAATATTATAATACTCTAGCAGATTTTGTAAATTCTGCAAAAGAATATCGGTGGTTATAAATATCATTTCCCAACAGTGAAAGTGGAGATGTCACTCTTACCCCAAAAAACATAAAAAACTTTCTCATGAAAATTAAACAGATCGTTTCTCTTTTTGGTAGATACATTAAAACCTGCCACAATATGCTTCATCTCTTATATGAAGTAATTTGAAAGAAAGACATCCTGGAACTTTAGCTGTTATCCAAATTAATCGCTTCATTACCAATATTGTCAGATGAATCGGTGGAATTTAGAGAAGCTTGAGGAAGAGGAGGTAAAGAAGATTTTTGAGGAGGACATCGCAAGAGGTCTGAGTAAAAAAGATAAGTTAAAACATGCAGAAGAAGAATGGAAAAATGTTAAAAACGGAATTCTTAAATCAGCAGAAGAGAATTTAGGCGGAACAAAGAAAACTTGTAGAAAACCTTCGATATCAGAGGATATATTGCAACTGATGGTTGAACATAGAAAGTATAAGAATGCTAGTGACGAAGAAGGTAAAAGGAACTATGCACAATTTAAGAAATACCATATTTCTAATATAGTATTTTGCAAATTGACAAAAGAGTAGTGGATTAAAGTAAAGTGTTCAGAAGTGGAAAGAGAAATGATCATCGGTAAAATAGACAGAGCATACAGGAATGACAAGGAGAATTTTGTAGTACATAAGTTAAAATCTAATAATGTGTTAAATAAAGATGGCACACCGATTTATACTACGAAAGAAAAGGCCAATAGGTGGGTGATATAAATTGAAGAGTTATACGGAGGAAATGAATTAGAAACTGGTGTTATAGAAAGAGAAGAGGAAGTTAAAGAGGATGAAAAAAGAGATACAATACTGAGATCTGAATTTAATAGAACACTAAAAGATTTGAATGGCAGAAGGCACCTTTGATAGATGAGATACCTGCAGAATTACTGTGCAGTGCAGGTGAGGAAGTACATACAAACTAGTGTGAAATATTTATTAAAAAGGGAAAGTTCCATCAGACTTCAAAAAGAGTGTTATGACATGATATCAAAGAAAGTAGAATCAGATAGATGTGAAGAGTACAGAACAATTAGCTTAACTACTCATGCATCAAAAATCTTAACTAGAATTCTGTACAGAAGAATGAGAGGAGAATGGAAGAAGTGTTAGGAGAAGGACATATTGGTTTCAGGAAAAGTATAGGGACATGGGAAGCAATTTTAGTGCTCAGATTAATAGTAGAAGGAAGATCAAAAAAAGCAAACCAACATACATGGCATTTATAGACTTAGAAAAGACATTTAATAACATAGACTGGAATAAAATGTTCAGCATTTTAAAAAATTTAGGGTTCAAGTATAGAGATACAAGAACAATTGCTAAAATTTACAGGAACCAAACTGCAACAGTAATAATCGAAGAGCATAAGAAAGAAGCCCTAATAAAACAAGAGTCTGACAAGGATGTTCCCTATCCCTGTTACTTTTTAATCTTTACAAAGAACTAGGAGTTAATGATGTTAAAGAACAATTTAGATCCGGAGTAACAGTGTAAGGTGAAAAGATAAAGATGCTATGATTTGCTGATATAGTAATTCTAACTGAAAGTAAAAATTATTTAAAAGAAACAATGAATGGCATGGATGAAGTCCTATGCAAGAACTACCGCATATAAATAAACAAGAAAAAAACGACAGTAATAAAATGTATTAGAAAGAACTTAGGTAAACCACTGAATATAAAAATAGAAAGAGAAAAGATTATGGGGGGTAGAAGAATTTTGTTATTTGGGAAGTAGAATTACTAAAGATGGATGAAGCAGAAGCGACATAAAATGTCAAATAGTAAAGGCAAAACGAGCTTTCACTCAGAAATATAATTTGTTTACATCAAAAATTAATTTAGACAACAGGAAGACATTTTTGAAAGTATGTGTCTGGAGCATCGCTTTATATGGAAGTGAAACTTGGATGTATGATCAGAGTACTTGAGAAGAAAAGATTAGAAGCTTTTGAAATGCAGTGCTATAGAAGAATGTTAAAGATCAGATGGATTCAAAATTTCTTAATATTTCTGTTTTGGTGTAATTTAGTGATTTAATCTAATCCTATCGATAAAACAATTTAAACACATTATGTTCAATGCTCTCATGGACCCATTGGTAAAGAACAAAATTTTTTTTTTATAATAAACTTTCTTCGCAAAAGATTTTTCTAATACTCATAAGATGAATGTTTGAAAGAATGAAGAACATCAGGAAGAAAAAAGAAATGACATGAAATGATATCTGCATTGTCCTTGAAGGACTACCCGTGGAGAAAAAAAACCATAAAATATCAATATATTGTGTTTCAAAATGATTATTAGGGTTTAAAAATTATTTAATATTTATTAAGTTTTACTTACATTGATAAATTATATATGAAATGAAAATGCAATACTCACTCAAACAGTTTTTCCTACAAGTGTTCAATGTGAGTACCATTTGTCACATGGTACACCATCCAGCCGATAGGAGAGTTCATCTAATACTTTAATCACAGAGTCTGGAGTAATTGATGTGACAGCAGCTTCAATCCTACGTCTCAAGTCGACTAGGTCAGCTGGTAACAGTGGCACATGCATTTGATCCTTTATAAACCCCCAAAGAAAAAAATTGCACACGGTCAGATTGGGTGATCGTGGAGGCCACGGCAAAAGAACCCTGTGATCTGGTCCTTAGTGACCGATCTGGCAGTCAGGAAGAATTTCATTCAACCAATCGCATACAGCATCATGCCAGTGAGGAAGTGCACCATCTTAGGCCAAAGAAATTTTAGCAGTTGTATTTGCAATTAAAGAAAGATTTCCTATGAATACGCACAAAAGACTCTTACAAATTCAACATTGTCTTTGGACACACTCGATTGTCCTGTACTCTTCCCTTTACAAATACAGCCAGTGGTTTCATATTGTTTATACCACCTACGATTGTTACTGTCACTTGGAGGACCATCACAGAACTTAAAACAGAATGCATGTTGAACGGCAATTACAGAATAACATTTTGTAAACTGCAAAATACAGAATGTTTTCAGATGGTGGTGGGGGGTCGCCATCTTTGCTACTAGGGCTTTTAAACAGAAGGTACAGGGAACATTTTATGAGTCTATGCACAGCTAAAACTGTTTGAGTTGCTCTTTCATTTAATATATAATTAATCAATGTATGTGAAACTTGAGAAATATTACATAACTTTAAAATGGTGATATTAATTTTGACACACGCTGTATATTTACAAACATCTAATTGCAACATAATTATGTTTTATATTGCAATATATTTAGTAAAACACAACACAAAAAACCAACAATGCATACGAATATCAATTTGCATAACCAATCACATGAGTAATTAAAAATGTTTTTTAAGAAGAAAGCTTTTTTTTATTAAAAAAAAAAAAAGTTTGTTCTGTACCAGTGGGACCACCAAAGCACTGAACATAATGTGTGTAAATGGTTTGGCTATAGGACTAAATCAAATCACCACTAAATTATACCGTAAAATTATGTAAGGTCCGATTTCAGCTCAACAAACCAATTGCTGAAGTGTAATTGGATCCACATCCTTTTATAAGTCAATATCTTAAATAAAAATGAAGTACATAATAAAATTAATTTACATATTATCAAAAAGAAATTACTTCTTTCAGTTGCTTCTAATGTAATAGTTCAACGGTTTATCTAATTGCACAGTGTAAACGAACCACAAATTTCTGTTGGTTTTGTTTTGTTAATCTTGTTATAAGCTAAATTGTATACTTATTTTATATAATTAAAGTCAAATAAACGTAAATGAAAACTTAAAACAAAATAAAAAATATTATTCATACTACAATTAAAATTATAAAAAATACAACTAAAATTAAACTGTAACAGTTTTATAAAAAATTAAGAAGTCAAAAATTTATAAAAAATAAAATTTATTCATAAAGGTAAGAAATAATAAAAGTTAAGTATTAATACAGAAAAATACTGTTACGAGAAGTTAAAAAATGAGTGAATTAGAGTGTTTAAAGGTGGAAAGAGTTTTAAGATGGAAAGTATAAGACTTTTGCAATGTAGCAGAACTACACAGATATAAAAATAAAACAATTCATATAAATATAGTATATATCCTTTTAATATGAAAACAATACACTTTGATTTATAATTAAAGGTGCTGTGTTAATAGCAATTTAGTGATTTAAGTGATAATTGTGATTTAAATATTAGCAGTGATGATGAGTTATAAGGAACTGAAACATTATGATTTGATTCGGTAAGTAGCAGTTCCGGTCAATATTAATACAAAGTACTTCTCCTCCTTTGTTCTTTCTTCCTTCTCTACGTCAATCACTTCCCCTTCAAACTTATTGTAACAAGCCCTACACACACTTGAGCATACCTGCATACATGTAGTTAAATGTATTTGGACATTTTTTATACTTAAAAAAAAATTTATCATAAAGATAAAGATGCTACGATTTGCCGATGATATAGTAATTCTAGCCGAGAGTAAAAAGGATTTAATTACATTAAATTTAATTAATTTAATTACATTAAGGTAAAAATTAATATTTTTATTTGCGATTTTCACCTTTTTATCGAAAAACAGAATAAAATTTTCTTAACATTTTTTTACAAAAACACTTAGAAAAGCATTTTTCAGGAATTTTATACGATCGCCAACTTAGCGATATCGTTGTTAAAAATAAGTATTATCGCTTGTAAACCTATTTAGATATCGATTTGAGAGTAATTGCAGTATCTGCTTTACGTTCTACTTTATAAAGCAAATTGGACACGCATTAATAAAAAAAATAAAAAGGACACAAAACAAAATAAACTTTTAAAACCTCCTCGTGGAAACAGAATTCTTACGTAAAGTTACGAACCGCACCAAACAAATCCTAACTTTAAATACGGATAAAAGTTTTGCAATCCGCTTCTCAGGAAGACAAATATTGCGAGTAACATTTCCGTTGTCTACATTACGTAAAAGTTTTAGACTTATAAGTCCAAACGATTCGATTACTTTTAAGACCGTTTTGGTTCATAAATATTAGTTCGTAAGAAGTAGAAAAGCGGTCTGTCATATCGTTGAACACTTGTTGCGATTTGAATTAATAGCCTAATAAAAGTAAATAACAATAAATACTGTAGAAACGAATCGTTTTTTTATTTGATGTTTTCATTCGGCGCCGACCGAATCGACTTATAAATTGATTACTTGGCAGCTATATTTTAGGTTACATCAACTCTGACAAACCGCGACAGACGATAAAGTATTATACAAATACCGGTAAGGAGTAACAAATCGAGTAACCCGGTCGGTACATTACTGCAATTTAGCTTCAATTTCTTTTTTTTTATGTCTGTACAACTTTTCTGAAACAAATTATTCCGCTTTAATGAGAAAGGCCACTTTTGTCTTAAATGCCGCACGTCCCCCGATCTAAGCAACGTATCGATACGAATAAATAAGGGCATTAACGGGTTTTCATCTAGCTTAATGAAAAATCGTGAGGTCTTTTGACTTTTATGCCGAGATTTTAACGACCGAGAATGCTGTTCAATTGCCGCTTTTAATAGCGCATCTTAAAAACCGCAATTACAATTGTTATTTTTACATTTGGGGGCCGATAGAAAATGTTTGATTCTCGATGCGGTCGCTGGACGAAAAGCTTTGAAAATCAACGATACTATTTTTTATGAAAATAGTTCGAAAATTTGACGGGTCGAAGAGGTCCAAACCAAACGGAGGCAGAAGAGGGATTTTTGTGGCAGTATCTTATAAACGACTCGGTCGGTGAACTTATACGTATTTTGTTTTAACCGATTTGGTTTAATATTATAGGGTTAGGTAGAAGGTAAAAAAGTAATACGAAGATAGATAAATATATATATATAAAACAGTTCATTAAGAATGTAGAATTTAGAAAATACATACATGAAGGTCCAAAAAAAGGCGAAGAGTAACATCACACCAGTCAATCGAAGTGATGACGACAAAAAAGAAAATAAAAGAAGTTATCGGAGTATATAGCAATATTAAACGAGACAAGAGAGCGATAACACATTCAGTTTTTTCTTTCAAGAAAGGTTTTTTTTTTAAAAAAAAGGCCAAAATAAAAAATAATACTATTCATAAATTCTTTAAATTTCGACTTTGTGAAATTCGGTTGATTCAGAAACTTTTTCAAATTGTTTATTTGGCGGAGATTATTTATTAGTTTTTTTTAAGCGTTCATCAATTTAAAAAAAAAAAAATTATTTTTATCTGTAATAGAAGCAGTATTAAAAATAAAAATGTCCGTATAGACCGTTCTCAAGAAACGTAAAGGTGAAGCGAGCGTTCCGATTAAAATAAAAAGAATATCGCTCAAGGTAGTCGGTTATAACTTCTACTAAACTTTAAGGAAGTCAGAAAATATTTCTTATTGCTTTTAAACAATTTGCCTTTTAACTTTCCACAAAAATATACTTCAATACCGGAGAAAACAGTCAAAATGAGACTCTTATAAATATTTTAAACGAATGATGTACAAAAAAGCATATATAAAAGAGAAAAACCCCACTTACGAAACATAGAATCGTTAATCGCCCCGGTATATCACAAAGCCCGCGCTATTTAAAACACAATAAATTTATTTCGGAGCAAAAATAATTCAAACTTCAAAAAACTCCTAACTTAGACGTAAATAAAATTACTTTTAACGTAAGTAGAAAATACGTAGTTTGTTTATATTGAAATAAAAATTACGGTTCAAGGAGTTTAATTTAATTAACTAGCTGTAATAACCGAAGGATATTAACGTTTTTAAAAAGTAAATATTTAAAATATAAATAAAATTAATGTAACTAATTAATTCCCCAAAAATTCCGATTAAGAAAATTATAACCTAAAAAACATACGGACAAAAACGTTTTAAAAGAGTAAGAATGATTTTTACGATCGGTGGGATTTTATTATGTTAATAAAAGTTTTTCGTGGAGTGCATGTTCAGGTAAAAAAGATACACCAAAGTCGCAAATTTTCTCATCTATTAGACGCACAGGAATGAAAAATTGTAACCGCAAAAAGGAGGCTTCCAGAAAACTATTATTCTTGATCGACAAAATATTTTAGGTTAAAACCACAAAATCAAACTATACGGACGATTCCCTCGATATATTATGTAATTAAGACGAATCTGAGGTCATACTCGGCTTTAATTTCTTTGTCGTATAGTATCCGCATTTGAAATTACTTTTTACGGGCGAAGACAATCCTTTATATGCCCGCTTGCAAATAAATTAAATATTAATAGAATTTTTTTGTTACTATTATTAAATAATTCGATTTAAAGTAATTTAATTTTAGACTGAATTAATTTAAATTTTTTTAAATTATTTTCACGGCCTTCGAAACAACTAAATAATTAACCCCAATTAATTTGTACTCATATTAATACAGCAAAATAAGCTTCAACACGATCGCCCCCTGCCCCTCTAGCAAATCTATAAAAATGATTATTCTACTGAATAATCGTGAAAATTTTTCCGTCAAATCTAATACAAAAATAAGTATAACAAATAATTTGATTTTATCAAATATTATTAGTTTTACGCTCTTCTACACGCTTTTGTTTCTGCGCTAATCTTTTCATTTCAGAGTCCTTCTTACAGTTTCTAGATCTACCTTGGCATATTAACTACATCTAATGCGTTTACGGAAATACGCAATAGAAACTAATCGATAGCCTGCCTACCACGACTGTTCGAAGACTAATACGCTAAATTTTCAAACGGCATGAAATAAGCGTGTCAAGTGTAGGGTAAATTGTTCTACAACCGAAGAAAAAAATTGAGATTTTTTGCTGGTTTTTTTCTCAGTCGATAATAAATACAAAACTCGAAACCTTGTGAATGGTGGATGGTAGTGAAGAATGGAAAACATTTTAGCATATTCCGGCGGCTAGTATATATATATATATTATATATGTTTGTATATTATTGAAAAATGGAACAAACTAAAGCTAGAAAGAAATGGCCTATTTGAATTCGATTTAAATTGCGATAAAAAAAATTCCAAAGGTTTATGCACGTATGGACTGAAAAAATATTTTTAAGTTAATTACTTTAACAACGAACTATTATTTAATTTCTTTACATAAAACTAATTCTTTACCAATATCGCGCGCGCGCAACACACACGTAATCTCATTCGATAGATTTAATAATTTTTTCTGAATGTTTACTTTCCCCTTATATTTATGACCGTTATTACGAAAAATACATTGACGTTGCGTAATTTCTTTGTAATAAGAATTTAAGATATAAATCCACACTGATATGTTATAAATTAATAAATGAAATAAAAGGTTTTCTTTTATTTAATAATAAAAAAAATACATTTTGACACATTAGGTCATCGTAAATAATTTATGGCTAACAACTACGCGTTTTTGATTTGTTTTTTTTTTTTTTTGCTTCATCTGAAAACAAACTATCATTCTTTTGATTATATTTTAAACTAACTTTACCCATCGTACGTATATGTTATAAGGAGATCTATAGATTATCAACTATTAGTGAAGCGAATAAAAACCAGTATTTACTTTTACTTGCAATTATACAAGTGTTTACTTGCACTTCTGTGAATAAACAACTGTAAACCAAATACTTGACAAGTATTCTCTTTACTTGTAAAATAGGGAAGTGAATAACCTTTACTTATCAAGCGTTTACTTGTAACTATACGCAACTGATTCCGGTCAGACTTTACTTAAAACGAGTGAATAAAATCCTAAGTTCGGAAGAGTATTCAAGTATTTACCGGTAGAATTTCAAGGTAGCTATTTAGTAACCTTATGAAACTTTCTAGATTAACTTTTTAGATAGGGAATCTTGGAGAGCTGCATCAAACCGGTCAAATGACTGAAGACAAAAAAAAAATCAAACTTTCATTTAATTTTTTATACTTGGTATGGCTGCGTTTGTCAACATTCGTCAACCAAAAACTTACAAAGAAAGGCGAATATTGAGTCCAAGAAGATATGAAGAACTAATTCGTTTTACAAAAGAATCAGTTGAATTTTTGACGAACGCTTTTTTGGAAGAAAGTAATGAAAAGCGAGGAGGTGCTCTGTCATCGCAACAGAAGATGCAAGTATTTTTGCGGTACTTATCAGACCCTGGATTTCAAAACGGTGTCTGTGAAGACTTCGGGATTCACCGTTCTACGGTATGCAAAACTTTCGATTACGTTCTGAATAAAATAAACGAAAAGGCATCTGAGTGGATTCGCTTCCCACAGAATGCTCATGAGTTAAATGAAGCCAAGAGAAAATGGAGTTCTCGCTTTAAAATGCCGAGCGTAATAGGTGCTGTGGATTGCACGCACTTAGAAATAAATACGTCACTTTATTTGAAGTCTATAAATATATTTTCTGACAAACGATATCGGTAAACATGTAACACATAACGATTCGTAATGAATAAGAGTATACAGTAAAAATGGGGTTTTTTCAATATGAATAGCCTTTTGAGTGGTGGGAATTTTTATAAAAGTAGTTTTCTGAATCTACGTTCACTTATACTAATCTGTGATTTATGACACGGGTTTTTCATCATATTTTGCCCAATTTTCAACCGATTTGCTTGAAAGTATTATTTTTAAAATCATCAAACTTTGTTTCATAACAGAAAACAAAAAATTCGCTAATAAAAAACGCGTTACAAATGCGCAAAATAATTCTCCAATTAATCAGATACCAACATATTTTCGCGGATACCAATCAACCGCGGATCATTGTGATGGGAAAAGATTAAAATAAATGAAACGTTTGATGTATTGACAAACGTGTCTGAACATGATGATGTACAGGATATTAATCATACAAGTGTTTACTTTATAAGTAAAGAGAATACTGGATAAGTAAAAGCAAAATGGGAAAACTACGAATGTTACAAGTGTTTACTTATAAGTATAAGTAAAAGATTATTCACTTAGTCTCAAGGGTTTACTTTACTTGACCGGTATTTATTTTAAAGTAAAAAGTATAGTTTAAATATCTGTAATCGGTTCAATCGATGATATAATAGGTAATTTCTCCACTATCTTAAGTACTTGCTCTGTTCCATCAAATAATAATAATAATACTGTATTTGCATTTTTTGCATTGACAAATAGCTAAATCAATATATAAGTTGAAAAAATATATATATTTTAGAGAAAAAGAATAAACAAATGATTACGTAGTTTTTTTTTAATAATTCAAATGGGAGTGAAAATATCTTTGAAGGAAAATTTTAGATAGAAATGGTATAAATAATATTTATTACAAAGAATACGACCGGTTTAAGTACATTAGCAAAGATATAAAACAGCTGCAAACTAGTGTAATAAAAAAACCCGTTAAAAAAAGAAGTGAAACCGAACTGATCTAAGACAAAGCATTCGACATAAATGCAATAATAAATCATCTCTTATTTGTAGACAAGATGACAGCTGTCCAAAAAAATTATCTTTTAAAAAAAGACGGATTGAAATTCCCTATCTCTTGTACATGTGTAATACGTTTTAATATATATGTATGTATGTATGTATGTATGTGTGTGTGTGTGTGTGTATATATATATATATATATATATATATATATATATATATATATACACATATATATCTGTGTAGAGAGAAAGTTAGAGTGATTGAGCGAGTAGAAACGATTTATGAGTTACTAACAAATCTGTTCACTTCTTTAACTCTCTTGGTTTTTTGTATATGTGCTCTAATTGTGCGCTATTATGTCTCAATACATACACACGTACGCGCAGAGGCAAAGCAAAAAATGTTAAGACTGTAGAA
The DNA here is from genome assembly GCF_047948215.1 of Lycorma delicatula. Lineage (NCBI taxonomy): Eukaryota > Metazoa > Arthropoda > Insecta > Hemiptera > Fulgoridae > Lycorma > Lycorma delicatula. The sequence continues at coordinate 73,813,967 of NC_134466.1, read as the reverse complement.
CTAAAGGAAAGACCTATTTTAATACTAGATTATCTATACGAATATTGTGTTATAAATGTTCTAGATTAAACATTTACAAATTTTTTGTATTTCCAAGCGTACAACGTCGAAGGGACACGATGGTTTTAAAAATATTAAAAGCGGGTAATTTTTATTAATTTACTATTATTATTTGTAATTAATAATTTTTATTACATTTGATGGAGAAAATAGAAACGGATAAAAACGCGTACTGCCGGGTTCATTGTGTACTCGATCGTTTGTCATTTTATTCAAAATAAAAAGCTTAATAAATTTTTTAATAGGTAAAGATGTTTAATTTTTTTTATTTTGTAAAATAAAAATTTAGATTTTCCAAATTTAATTAATGTAAGTTTACCCGTTTCTGAGAAATAATTTTTTTTTGAAAATCACAAAGTAGCGTCCAGAAGGAAAACAAAATAATTAACCTCGGTTCTACATATATTGACATCTTTTCGTTTGTTCCCGATAACCGCAAAAACTACTGAACCGCAAAAACTACGAAATTTTACCTGTAGTTTTCTTATGAAACTGGAAGGTTACCAACCGCAGTTTAAATAATCAATCTCACTACTATGTAAATCATAAAACAAAAATAAAAATCGATAACTTCCTTTAACAAAATTTAATGCGTTGTATATATTAATATCGACTTCTTCAGACAGTAATTATGTGATTTACTAAATTTAATTCGTTATCTATAAAATATTAATTTGTATTAGTATCATAATATACGTAAAAGTAAATTAATTTGATAATAAAATTATAGGAAATGACGACCGTTACAAATTTACGACTGTATACAGAGTAGCCACTCTTTACATCTTTAGTACCTGAACTAAGAATTTACATCAGGGTAAGCCATATCCGTAATCTGCATAGATTCGACATTCAATCTGGTATTAATATTTTCGTAACGCCAAAGTCACAGATAGAAAGAAGAACTTCTAGGGGTGCTATGATTTATGGTCGCAAACAACGTGAATCTACGCAAGAACGTTCTCAAGGACTTGAAGAGCAACGCATACGCTATTTTAAATAAATCGGTGGGAAAATCTTATAAACACTTCGGTAATTTATTAAAACGGTAACAGAAGCGTAACATCTTTTCTCGTAAGCCGAAGTATTATACTGTGTTTTACGAAAACAGTTCTAATTTAATAGCAGGAATATATTTTTACTTCCTTGTACGATGTAAAGGAGGTGAGAGCAAAAAATTTCGGTTTTCAGATTTCGACGAAAATATCCGTTTTGACGATCCCTGATTTCATTTTGACTGGTTTGGCGTTACGTTTGTACGTACGTACGTACGTACGTATGTAACACATAGTCGTAGCGCGTTGAAATTTTAGATTTAGGGCTCTTGTAACATCAAGTTGTGCTCCTCCCTTTTTGATTGCGATCAAGCCCAAAATCCAAAAACAAAATTAGGTTTTTGGTAGATTTCAGGTTTAGGTAGATTTCACCGGTGCTAAGTAGAGGATAAAAAAGATTTCTTCAAAAAAGTTGAAAGAAAAATTAAATACTATTTAATTTTTCTTTTCACTGTGTCGAAATATAACATGTCGATTACCAAAAAATGTTAGTAATATACTTTGTACGATATCTAACCGCAAGACAATTTTAACTTGTTTAATAAAACCCTACATAATACCCCTGCACTGTGAAAAACTAACTGATTTACCAACGACAAAGAAAACAGAACTCAAACTCAAAGTAAGTAACTTTCAGAACCACTCAGGCTAAAATCAGAATTCAATTACTAAGCGAATTTGCAAGCAAATTGGTCTTCAAATTTCTTATGAAAAAAAACTAATTAATTTTCCAAAGAAAAAGAAAAAAGAACTAAATTCCTTAAAATTTCTGACATCAACGAAGTAAGTAGAGTACAAAAATGTAAATATTTGAGAGAAATCATAACATCAAATATAATTGAAAAATGTGTAGGATGAGGAATACAGTACAAAAAATCGAAACTGCCTATCATCTCATAAAGAAAGTTTATCATAAAAATTCCCTGTTATATAACTCCAAATTGAGGCGCTAAAAAACTGCAGTTCTACCAGAAGCACTGTATGGGGTAGAATGTATGCATTTTTTTTTAGAACAAAAAATAGCAAAAGTAGAAATAAAAATCTTAAGAAAACTCAGGGACAAAAATATGTAAATGAAATTTATAAATTGAAAAGTAATATAGAAATTTAAAAATGTACAGTAAAATTTAAGGTTCTTAATCTGAGAAAGAAGATTTATGAAGTAATAAAATCATTTATAACTGAAATTATGGCAACTTTACCTGGCAACTCTCCATTGGTCTTATTGCTCTGGTTTGGTACTTTTTTTTCATTTAAGTACCATTCTTCTTACGATAAAGAAATTAATTGTAAATTTTCAGAATAATTCTGATAAAATACTATGCGATGTAAATTTTAAACTAAATTCATATAAAAGTTATGAATGCAATCGTTTCCTAAAGTATATTTTATTTCAGCAGCCATAAAAATAAACAGATTCAAATGTTCAAGTATTTGTAATTTTCAAGTATAATCAAATTGAAGTATTTTTCAATATATTTTTGTGCCAGAAAATATTTTTGTATATAATATTTTCATTTACATTCATATGAAAATTCAATTTTAGTTCCTATAAAATAGTATAGTAGAGACAAACAACTGCATTCTGTGCTTCATTAGAACAGCTTTTAAAAAGTAGGCTAAACATGCCTAGACAAATTTTTTCTTGTCAATTTCAAATACTCAGATTTGCTATTCAGTACCCGCTATATATGTATTGTTACAAAACTTAAAATCAAAACAATTCTCATAGGGTCATTTAAAAGAATAAAGTATTTTGTTTTTTAGTTCTCAAAACTCATTGCAGTTCCTATATAAAATTTAATTTTATAAAAATAACGCCGTCATATTGGTTAATCAAGCTAATGTAAAATGCATTATTTTTTTACTAAATAAAATGTATGTCTGAAAATAATTATTAAATAAAATTAAACGTTAGAATAGACCTTAATAAAATATAAAAATCATTCTACATATCAATAACTCTAACAAAATATAACAGTTTAAGATTCCTGATAATAAGCTTTATAAAATCATCCGATTACATTTTCAACTCGTTTAAATTTAGTTTAAGTATTATTAGCTTAAAAAAAATTACCAAATCTGTATATATATATATATATATATATATATATATATATATATATATATATATATATATATATGAGTAATAAAGTTATTACTTACTTTAAATAACGTCCTAAATTGTGTTCAACAGTTATTTTTCTAGAATATTCTATAAAAAAAAGTTCATCATTATAAACCCACGTACATACACCAAAACGTTAACGACGAAGTGAAATTGAGATCGGTAGATGGCATCATAAATACTTTAAAAGAAATTATTCATAATTTTACATATAAGAAATTTAATAATAATTAAAAAAATTATATAGCTTGAAACACACACTTTTTGCCACTGTTTGTTCAAAAAATATTTATGATAATTAATAAATAAACAGAATAAAATTGTTTCTAAATCTTATTAAGAGATTGAAAAATTTATATACATTTTTAATTATGATGCGTTTACAACAAATTATTCCTCAAATTAAGATTATTTTAAGTCAGCTAAAAATTATTGATATCAAACAAAAACAAGATCGATAAGTAATAATGTATTATTGTCAGCTAATTAAAAATATCGTTGAATTCAGCTTGGGCATAATTATAACAATTATTTACTAGCACGGTAAAAGTAAAACGTGTAAAATTTTTGATTTATTAATCATGAGGTTTAATAAATTTTTGAATTTCACTCATTAAATTGCCGTTCAATAAGTCTTAATAAAAACAAACTTGGTTTTGTTTTTCTAGGTTAAAAAATTTAATCACTCACTATCTTCCGTACAACTTAATCTTGAATTCTTAATAATATTTAAAAATGCATTCACAAAATATACAAATTTTTATAGTTAATTTTTCTTAAAGAGTGTGTGTGTGTGTGTGTGTTAAACTTTTAAAACTGTGTAATAAAAAGTCCTATTCTATACCGTAGCAGAATTGCAACAGTAAAACGGTTAAAAGTTAAACCTTCCCTCTCCATGTCTAACCGCAGCATGCACGTATATCTTATATAACGTACTTTTTGCTCTTGAAAATTAACTAGAGCATTTTTTTGTTTCAGTCTTGTTATGACTTACTTATTTCAACTACTTTTTAAAATTTGAAAACCGAAATTTTTTGCGATCACAATACTTTCTTTACTTCGTATAAGAAAGTAAAAATCCTCAGTATAAATATGACTAAAACAACAATACAAAATATTAGATACCGATATAATCAGTTTTGAAACTGTACAATTTTTTTTTATATTTCAAATTAGTTAGATAACCTTACTTGTCAATTTATCTTATCCATGAAACTGTACGGCTCTGTGCATTTGTCATTCTTTAATATCAGACCGACTTTAAAGCACAACTTGAAGTACAAGATTACAGTTCATCGTTAGCTTAAACGAATACCTTTATAAAATTAACAAAAAATTGAGAATATTTCTCTCTTAACTCAATGACAGAAATTTGTATCACAAATTCATTATGAAAATTTACCGATCAATTTTTTTTTTGCAATGCGTTCCAGTACATCGATCGGTCTAAAAATCGATTTTCTCCAATTACTAATAGAAAAGTAGTTAAAAAGAAAATGTTAACAAAAAAAAGGACTTTTTTAAATACATGTTTAATGAATATGTTCAAAAGATCTTGCTTCCCCCCTCCTTATGCAATCACGATGGCATTTACTACAAAATTACACATTTTTCCCCTAAAACTTTTGTCCGATTTATGAAATCAAATAAATGAGTTTTCAATCGACTGTGAGTGGTAATTCAGGATGTTTGGATCTGAAGAAAATTCAAATTCGTCTCTGAAGATTACCTGACCAAAAATCATACGAATGAGGTTACCGTTCCAAGTTGTTTCTCGACATCCTAAACGTTCAAAAAATTTTTGATCGATGTCGACTGTAATTTTTAAGATCGTAGCGAGTAATATTTGAAAGACACACGACTATTTCTCATGAATTGTCAAAAATATAAACCGAAATATAAAATATGAATTTGCGTTATACTTTTAAAAGAAAAAAAAAATATGGATAAAATGCGAAACGTTTGAATAATTTAAATAAATTCTTGCACAACTGAAAGGACCTGTCACGTTACCCGAAGTGCCAGAAAATAATTAATTACAATGTATATTCATTGTTTAACTATAATATTTTGATTTTTACGTGTCAATTTTGGGATGTACCGTTCTTATTTTACGAGTTAATTTCCTTCTATTTAAATGTTACACGTAAATAATGTTATTTATTTGTGTAAGCATCGTGACAATTCAGTTGTACACTAACGTCTACATTTCACGACAAAGAAAGTCACTGGCAGATCTCTGTTCTTCCTTCTACAAGGAAAAACTAATCGTATTAATCGTAAAGGTTTAAGCGGGTGCACGACAGGTTTCAGCGTTTGTCAACCGATGCTTTATCGGCACCCTACAGAAGAACATGATGGCAGACGGCATTATTACAGACATTGCTGGCCGTTACCGTTTACTCTTTGTCGAATTAATCTGCAAAACATTTACAACAGTTAGAAGGCAATTTTTAAACGGTTCTAGTGTGTATTTTGTTTCGTTTTTTTGTTAGTATTATCATAATAAACATAAAATCAATGCAAAATATAAATTAAAAACTTACTTGCAACGCGATCGAGTGAGGTACGTGCTATTTCATTCTCTGCTCTGAGCATACTCTACGACAGAAAAAGAAAATTATAACAGATCTAATAGTAACATGTTTTTTTTTTTTTTTTGTATTTGTTCGTACAAGAGTTATGTATATAAGATATATGTACTGTAAAGTAAAACTCTTTTTAATTACACTACGCTTGTGCTAAACAAAAAAGAAGTTTCAGTTAAAAGTGACAGTCAAAACAAAAAACAGACTCTATTATATGTAATGATTTCAACAGTGGTCACTTGTACGTGACCACTGTTCATACTTGTTTGATACTAGCAGACCCGGCAATGCTTATGTGTGTGTATATATATATATATATATATATATATATATATATATATATATATATATATATATATATGTATATATATATGAGAGAGAGAGAGAGAGATTTACTTTAACCACCTACGGCGATATTATAAAATTAATATTTACAGAGGTCGAGAAAAGTTTTAAATAAATCGGTAATAAAATTTAAACATTTATATTTCTCTAAAGTAAACCGTTTTAAACGGTTCATACAAAATAGAAAACAATCATTTTACCAGTTCATGGACATTTACTTTGTAAATCGCTGAATATTTTCAAATAAATTTACTTTTGTTAGTTATTTTAATTAAAGGATCCTTTATACTAGTATTATTGGAATAAAATTTTGTTCAAACAAAATGAAATGAAGTATTTATTTTTTTTACATTACATTTATATTACAGCGTAGACAACAGATGCGTAGCTTATAAGTCCGTACGGGTAACCGCTCGATACAGTCCATCATTCATTTATCCGTCTGGTTACAGGAGCGTTTCATTAAAGCCCTGTACTAAGTCTATTAGTTATTATTATGGCAAAAGATACCAGAATTGTAGGTAGTACTGGTAGACAGAAAGTTCTGGGTTCGAATTCCGGTCAGAATTGGCTTTTATATACGCTTTATTAAAATTGAAAATAAACGTAAGTGACGAACCGGATGTCGGTCTATTGCCGATACATATCAATAAATATAAAAATGTATTAGGTACTAATACGTGTAAGGAATAGCATTAATAAAGATAATGTGGAGCGACTTATTAACCGTTGGTAGCCGTGATGCTGTCGAGGTAACACCGCCCTTCCTCTCCAAAAGACTACGCTAAACGTTTCACTAAATACATGCTGCAACATAACTCATATTTTGATAAATAATTAAATCTATAACGTACATTCTATTAAATTAAGTTAAAAATTCTAACGGCGACTGAGATTCGGACCCGGGACCTTCCGGAAGATTCCATTTAGGAGATCAGTCGGCAAACGGTTTAGTTGATGTTTGTTGAAGAATTAAATAACATTATATTTTCTGTTCTTATAAAACATAAAAGGATTACATAAATGTAGGTCGATTACGTAAATGTTGCTAACATTGTTGTATTTATGTGGACGTCTCTTACTTTTATTATTAGAACCTTAAATATAATCGAGTTAATTACAAGTTTTACATTTTTTTTTTGTCTTCAGTCATTTGACTGGTTTGATGCAGCTCTCCAAGATTCCCTATCTAGTGCTAGTCGTTTCATTTCAGTATACCCTCTACATCCTATATCCCTTACAATTTGTTTTACGTATTCCAAACGTGGCCTGCCTACACAATTTTTTCCTTCTACCTGTCCTTCCAATATTAAAGCGACTATTCCAGGATGTGGCCTATAAGTCTGTCTCTTCTTTTAACTATATTTTTCCAAACGCTTCTTTCTTCATCTATTTGCCACAATACCTCTTCATTTGTCACTTTATCCACCCATCTGATTTTTAATATTCTGCTATAGCACCATATTTCAAAAGTTTTACATATTCATTTTTTTACCCTTTAATGCTGTATTTCATTTTATAAATAAGTTTATAACGTTTTATCATATTAAAAACTGATCGATCAGTCGATATAGTTGTTAGCATGTTGGCTGCTAAATATACCGGTCTCGGGTTTGATTCTGGGCAAAAATTTCACTTTTTTTAATAACTCATTAATTTCATCGACCATATTCTTCGCTCGTTAAAATACACGTGTAGGGTATTACGAGGTCAAATTGTAAATAAAACTGGAAAATGTTATCTTATTATGTAAAATTAGAATCTTTTTTTTGTAAATTACTTTACAAAACGGATAAACTTTATCGTAATATTTTTATTTAATTTATTAAAATTTAAGGTGATTAATTATTATTTTAAATAAAACGTAATAAATATAAAATAATCGACAAATCTTGATTTAATTTAATTATATCGAACGTCTATATAAGAAATGTCTTTATAAGAAAACGTCTATATTAACGTGTACTCGCACAGCAATACTCATACGTACGCACACACATATGTACACATGTTTACGGTTGTATTTGAATTGTACAACGCTTGTTCAGTACTGTCTGACGGTAGCCAATCAGAGCGAAGGAAGCCACCTGCGTTTGTTAAACCCCGTCCCTCCTTCGCCCCTCGTCCATTAGTTAGACTGACAGAAGTGTTTACTTATGCCTCATCCCAAAAAAATTAAATAAAAAAAGATTTACCTCTAAAATTCCTCTTAGCTAAAGTCCTCTGTCACCGTATAATATAAACTATACAATTTTATTAATTATGTTATTGTATTATTTTATCATTAACTCTTGAACTATTTATTTATTTTATTAAAGCATTTGTTACTATAAGAAATTTATTTTATTAAATTTATTTATCATAAAACATTTCCCTTTAATCAACTGTTTTTTTTTTAAATCTAGCACAATGAAGTATTACAATTAATAAAAATACCTTCAAAACTAGAATGATCTAATATACCGGTGATACAGATCGGGTTGATGAAGCTTTCTATTATTTAATCAAATCTAATGTTCAATCTTGTGTAATGTCTTTATCAGTAATGCAAGATTTCGCACGCACACACACACCGCGCGCAAATGAAATCTGTTACTCCATAATTACAATTTTTGCTTTTTAATTTTTATTAAAATACAGTAGACCCGGTAATGCTTCGCTATTGCTATATATATATATATATATATATATATATATATATATATATAGAGAGAGAGAGAGAGAGAGAGATTTTTACAAATATAAAACATATATTACAAAAATATAGTATATATCCCCAACGACAAATGTTTTCCAGCGATTCATCTCAACGCTACCACCAAAAATTTTAATAAATAATAATTACCTCTAAAATTTTTTTTCTCTATTTTCTTTTTATATGATAGATTTTAATCATTATGTAATTATTTGAACGAATATTACGCTACTGGCTTTTTTCATCTATAATACTAACCGGTCACTACACCGAATACTTCCCGTCTAGCCCTACTGCGTTCATTATCCTTCTTGTGACAAATAACAATCAAAATCTCTTCAATTTTTAAAAATGTCACTTATTGTAATCTCTGCAGAGCCACAGTTTGGTCAGTATAGGATTCGAAACTTTTAATAAGTTGAAGTATACGGGTTTCAAAAAAGTCGGTTTCCATCTTAAAAATAGTAGTTATAGTCGGTTACCTGTCCTCCGTACGGGTAAAAAAATATTTCCTACTATTTGAGATATTTCCTACTATTTGAGATATTTCCATGCAAGAAACTTGCAAACTTATGGACGGAAGGGCAAGAAACGAAAAGGACCTAATCCGGTTGTTACCGTAAGTTAGTTGATCCCCCACAATTTTGAAACGGTGAAACATTCGTGATGACTAATCATATGGTCCTTCCAGGTTACGTAACATTTCAGAAAAGTCGGTTTAGTAGTTTTTTGCGTGAAAAACACTCTCAGAAACTACTAGATTTTTAAATACGGTATAATAGAATTTAAGTTAACTTCGTTTTATTCTTTTAGAACGATCACTTTACACTTTTTTAAATTTTAAAACTTTTTAGAACAGCATTAATTTACAAAGAGAGGGGGGGGGGAGACGGGTTTGGAACCGATTCTACATTTTGAAATAAAGAAAGAACTTCATATACCAACATATGTCCGAAAACGCTTATTTGTCGAGTTACGGTTAGCGTGGGTTTCGTTCGGATTTCAGTTCCCCGGTGAAATGAGGTCATGTTAAAATTTTTAGGGGGTCATAGGAGGAGTAAACTTTATGGGTTCTTATGATTTTGACCTGAAAAATCTAATAAATAGGTCTCAAATTTGTATCTCCCACAGGTTTAATGAAAACCACCGTAAAACGGAAAAATTCCGTGACAAAAAAAACTCGTTTTTTTAGGTTTGAAGCACAATAACTTTGTTAAATGACAGATAAATGCGTAAATTTGATTGATGTACCGTGTAGAGAACTTAATTTTGAGAAAATTGATGAAACGAAGTCTATGAAAAACAAAAAAAAATATCAACTTTTATTATTAAAAACAAAACAGAACAAAGTGAATGAATTTATGAAAATTAAAAACAACTTTTTAGTGTAATAAATTTAGACCGCAAACAACAAATTGATTTGTAGAATTTAATAATCTTCGTGAGAGTAGTACACTTCGCAGCACTCGTGTTTCATCTGAACGCCGACCGTTACAAGTTGATGAAAAAAAAATTCTTCAAGTAGTACGGTTTAGTTCTAAAACGGGCACGCGAATAATTTTTACGCTACTCGACATTCTGCAAAGTACAGTACGGAGGACATTACACGCTCAAGGGCTGAATCCTTGTCACGTCCAGATAATACAACACCTCCAGCTTGGGTGACCGTGTCGGACGAGTTTTTTCAGCGGGTTAACATAATTACCTTTAAATCTCGTTTGTACTATTTTCGGACGAAGATACGTGTATCCGTAACGGCGTAAACAACACGTGAAATTCACATCGGTGGTGTGAAGAAAACCACACGCTCCAGTCGGATCAAATTTCCAGCCGTAATTTTCGATGAACGTTTGATGCGGCACGATCGACAAAAAAATTAGGCCCTTTCTTACTAGAAAAACGTAGACGCACGTAACGAACTGGTCGCTTGCATTCTCAGTGCTGCTGCCCTCATCAAGGAACGTCAAGGAAACTAGTTGAAAAGTGCATCGATGTCAACGGTGGAATTTTCCAACATTTATTTTAAATTTAAAAAATATAAACCACACAGAGTATTTTTTATTTAAAGTAAATTAAAATTATTATTTTAATTTTTCCAAGGTTAAACGTATTTTACTAAAAAAAAAGAAAACGGTTGTTTTTATTTTTACTGATCCTTAAAGTTTTTTTCCATAGAGTATATTACAACGATTTTCTCAGAATTAAACTCTACAAGTTTGTTTTACAGAGTTATTCTACTTCAAACCTAAAAAAAACGAGTTTTTCGTCACTGAACTTTTCTGTTCTACTCTGGATATCGCGAAAATAAGGGATGATAGTACTGTTTTTTTTAATCCTATTTTTCAGGTCAAAAAACATAAAAAACGATCAATTTTACCCCTTATATAACGCCTTAAAAATTTCAGTATGACTTATTTCACAGGGGAACTGAAATCCGAGCGAAATCTACGCTAGCCGTAACTTTACAAAGAAGCGTTTTCGGACATATGTTTGTATGTGAACTTGTTCCTTTATTTCAAGATCTAGAATCGGTTCCCAAATTATTTCCCTTTCCCCCAAAATCACCCTGTATTTACGATAAATAAAATAGAACTGATAGTTACCGTTTATTTAATGTTCCATTTCGGACAAAACTCAAATCAGGTGACTTTTTATTAATACAAAAGTGCACATTAAAACAATCGCACGCGCGCGCATAGAAATTTGATATCGCATATCACTAAATATTTAAAATTAAATAAGTAAAACGAATGAAAATTGCAACAACGGGAAAAGAACTGCTCCCCCTGTTGCACTGAAAGTCGTGGGTTGAATTCCCGCCTAGTTATGGTAAACGTATAACAAAACAATCAAAACGTAATTAATACCTGAACCGACTTAAAAGTGAAAAATAAAATTAATTACTCGATTTCCGTAGCTGAGCGGTACCGTCTCGGCCTTTCATTCACAGTACCGGGTTCTAATCCCGGCCAGATACGGTATTTTTCATACGCTACAAATTTCCATTTTCACGTTCCCGCTTTAGAAGTTTCTTTGTAAGATTTTACGGTGAATTATTTCATCGATCGAAAAAATAAATAAATAAACGAACAATAAACATTGTATAGATGGTAACAGTGGCGGATTGAGTCATCACGCACGGCTATCAGGAAGTTGTTATTACGTCTAATGTTTGACACAGCAGAACTGAGGTTCAAATTCAGTAAGTCTATTAGTAGACAATAGTGAACAGTCTCTTTGTAATAGCGAAACCAAACGATCTGCTACTATGTACCTCATATTAAAGCGCAAACAAAAAATTCAAATTTTGAACCGGCATGCTGATTCAAAACGTTTTTCTTTTTCTTTTACTTTTTTTTTGAAAAGCAACTAACAATGGAATAAAATGATTTTTTTTTCACGCGTTCATAAGTACGAAATTTACTTACCCCCCCTCAAAACACTTTATCTTTTCTTTTTTGGGATTCCTCAGACATAAAACTTCGAGAAATTAAAAAAAAAACCATACCCCATTTTTGACTGATAACCATACTTTTCCTTCTTGCAGTATACCTTTATATCTATGCCAGGAAAATAGAATGAAAAATATTTTCGATCGGTTTATATATATATTGTGTATTTTTACATTAAAAAAATTACAATAAAAAGTCATTTAATAAAAATTTCCGAAAACACTTATAAGATTATCATTAGAGAGAATTTATCTTAAAAAATAAAAAAAAACCGTAAAAAGTGATCCATTTTGTTAATAATAAATAAATCAAAACGCATAAAAAAATAGTTTCTTACTTAATACACGTTTTAATTTTAGTTCATTTTTACTTCCTTGTACGAAGTAAGAAATTATTGTGATCGCGAAAAATTTCGATATTCAGATTTCAACTGAAATATCCATTTTGACCATCCCTCAATCCAATTTGACTACTTTCGGCGTGACTTCTGTACGTACGTATGTACTTAAGTATTGGGCATAAGTCAAAAACGATTAGCCGTAGGACGTTAAAATTTTGTGTTTAGGACTGTTGCAACATCTCGTTGTGCACCTCCCCTTTTGATTGCAATCCACTGAACCAAAAGTGTCCAAAAAAGCCCAAAATCTTGTTTCTAACTGCAGTAATAAGCCCACATTGAAAGGATTTCAACGATATATCGTAAATGGTATTTATTTTCATTTGTTCCAGTTATAGCCAAATAAAATTTTAATTAATGAAATATTTGAAAGGGGAAAGCACATCGGTTCAAATCTCCTTTTTCATCTACATTTTTTTTAATTTAAATATACTGATTTATTAAAAATTATTAACCTTTCATTATAAAAAAAATTACGATGAATAATAATTCAATAACAAAAAAAAAGAAAAAATATCTACAATTATTAATGAGATAAAATTTTACGTATTTACATTAAAAAAAAAAAGTGTAAGTGTAATTTAATAGGCGTACAAAAAATCATGTGTTGTCAACATCAGATTCTATGTAGTTAAAATTAATATAAATTACATTAATCATAAATTTTTAAATATTTTTTTTTTTTAATCATTTAATGGTATTAATTTGTAAATTTATTACAATTTTTATACTCATTCATTAAAACAAGATTAATTTTATCTTGTGGTTATGTTCAGCCCAAATAAAAAAATTGGTTATTTAATGTTTAAAGGGCATTATTGTTTAAAATTTCCTTTTTAATTTCATGGAACAAGGATTATTTATTTGCACTCTGAGTATGAGTGTGTGTTTGTGTGTATGTAATATATATATATATGAAATAAGAGAAATACATTTATCTGACAGATATTCGCTCCAGTGAATTTTATACGTGTTTATTCTCTCAAAGAATCGGACTTAAGACATATAACAGTATCAACGCATCAGGAACAAATGGTAACATAACACACGCACACAGAAAAACACACACACATATATATATATATATATATATATATATATATATATATATACGTGTGTGTTATATATATATAACATACGATTGGGATGTTATATATATATATATATATATAACATCCCAATCGCCTCTTCGTTGGCGTTGTTTGGTTTACTTGTGTTTCCCGTCACGATCTTCAGTAGTTTTTAATGGGCGTTCATTATGAATGACTTACGTCATGTTTTTATATGTGTATATATATATATATATATATATATATATATATATATATAACAAGTATTTTTGAAATCTGATACCGACTGACTGAAATGTGCTGGGGCTCCATCGTGGTGAAACCACATATTTCCTCTTAATTGGAGAGTTTCCAAAAAAATATGATAATTTTCTCCATTTAAACGATTTGGTAGAATGAAAGAAATTTAGATCCAAAGTACATGCACATTAGAATATTTTACAGGTGATTAAAAATCTGTTAAGAGAATTTGTAAACAAATTATTTTGAATACTGTGTACTTACAAATATATAATTTGTGTAAACTTCTTTTTTAAATTACTGTATAAAAACTCATATTGGATAGCCCACAGAACTGATTAACTCACCACAAATCAGTTGTTTAATAGCCGATTCTCGAAGTCAAAGGTTATGAGATTCAAAGCCTAGTACAAGTTAGCTACTTTTATATGAAATTGAGTACTAGACAGTAAATGCCAGAATACTTACGGTTGAAATTCAATTAACCACAGGTCTCGGGAATTGTCAGCCTAAGTCACCTCATTTACATGTCATACGTATCATTGGGTCATGGAGGGTTGCTTATTATTTACTCGTTGAACATTTACATGTACACTTTAGGAGAAAAGAGCAAATTATACATTAGAATATATTTAAGAATTGCATTATAATAGGAAATGTACGTTACATAGACTATATTTATAATTAAGGTGTAAGTTAAGAAAATATTAAAAGCTTAGTACAAGATTTTTTTTTAAAATGAGCAGTTACACTAAAATATTTTACAAGTATTACAGATATAACCAAGACAAAATGTAGATGACAGTATAGAAAGAGTTATTTTATGTACTAATAGTTATTTGTAAGAAACATTTCATCTAGTATTACTAATTGTAATCAACATGTGGATAAATAAAGGTTATTTATATATAAAACACACACACACACACACAAATACATATATATATAAACTAGGTAATTTGCTGCATTGAATTTTTATCAAAACCCAATTAATTTTGTACATCTCTTACACACAAGTTTAGTTTTAATTATTAGTTTTAATTACAAATTAATAGTAATACCACTGTTAAACATATTCCTGAATAATATTTCACATTGTAATAAATATAATAAAACCAATTTATGGTGTTTCAAAAGAAAGCAAGATTTAATAAAAATGTACATGTTTTAATGCTCTAACAAGCGTCTAGAAAGGTTGTTCTTCAAACTAACGTTCGTTAATTTCCGCGTACATACGTTCAAGCCCGAAGCTGGCTACATACGATATCTGTGTTCATTAACTGCGTCGGAGATATATATTTGTCGACTACCTTTTTATAAAGTTATATAAAAGTTTATAATTTTAACAATTATAAAACGGATTTTAGATTACTATTACAGATAAAATTTATCTTTATTTTTTTTAATTACTTATTTTTTTATTTCATGAATTAATTTACTACGACGTTTTATAGAGAAGCTTATGTATGGGAATATGGAAATGGAATTTAGTAGCGTATAAAAAATGCCATGCCTGACGGGAATTCGAACTCGGGACCTCCGGATAAAAAACCGAGATGCTAACACTCCACCACGGAAATCGACGGGTAAAATATATTTTTTTTAAATTATATAAATAATTAAAATATTATTATTATTATTATAAGAATTATTATTACTTCGTTTAATTTTATGTATTTGTTTGAAAAATTATGACGCGTAAATTTTATTTACTTTTTTAGGGTTACTAGAACCCCATTAATTGTGTAATTTCATCTGTGTGTCTGGGGTAATGTTTATAAAAAATAAAGCCTCGAGCCAACACACAGTTTAACCTAACCTAATCCACTTGTAACGCATCCAATGTAAATCTTTTTATTACTTATTACTGATTAAATAATAAGTTTTATTTACTTTTTTAATATTAAACTTAATATTTAACTTAAAGAGGAACGTACTTCAGTATGATGTAAATGCACTTCAAGCTACCTTAAATAAAATTTCACGTTAACCCACATACATACACACAAAAGATTTTATTAACCCTCCCCTTTGAGATTAATGAGTGCGATGTAACACTCGAAAACCGTCTTTATTCCGTTGGTTCACAAACGATAACTTAACTACCTATCATTGTATTTACTAAATTAGTGTCTACTCAAATATTCCTTATTTACAGATGTTTGTTACGTAAGTAAACTAGAAAACCCAAAAATAATACGATTTTAAATTATAATTTACAATTAATATTAAATAATCAGATGTTTCACGAACATCTATTACATATACACATATGTAATACCTATTAAATTAAATTTACACATTTTTAAAAGTACGTAGAATTTTATTTCGCTAATAATTTTTTTCATTTTTTTTTATTATCATTGAATTATTATGTATTTTTTTTCCTACCCCTTCTAATCATCACATAATCAACGCATTAGTCACCGATTGACAAATCTTTTACTTGATGCGACCAGCTACTAAAAAAAAAATTAAACGAAAAAATAATTATTTCTAAAATTACTCTTTGCAAAGTAGTCCTATATCAGCGTTTGACCGATACATTATTATTATTTATCATATTTATAATTGTCTATTGAACAATTTTTTTATTTATTAAAACATTTCTTACTATAAAAAAATATTTTATTACGTTTATCCATCATTAAACATATCGTTTTAAACTAATTCTAAATGGAGTGCATTTATACACATTATTTCTTTTAAATTACTTTTTTCTTATGATAATTAAAAATCATACAATGGCTGTCATCGATACCGCCTCTGGAATAAAACCTCTCAACAAGACGAAAATTTTCTCGAATTTTTAAGTCATAAAATTCTTCATCAAGACCATATTTATCAAAGATTTTGTCGTGTAATATGAGATGTAAAATTTTGCAATTATCATATCATAATCGTTTGCCGACCTACATTTAAAATTGTTCAATATTTAAGCTTTTTGACCGTCAATGTCTCTGTGACATAACAGCACTGAAAACCAAGAAGACGAACCGTTCGCATTCGACGGTAACGGTTCGAGATAATGGCCGCATAAGCGTTTTCAACCTTAGGAAAATCGCTCGAGATTGTTCGGTTCAAATTTTAATTTCAGCCGAAGATTCCCGGTTTATTAACCCCACATATGTTGTTGCAGTTAAGATATACAAATTTAGCAAATTTTTCCACGAGTATACATCTTTATCATTCTATCGCCCCGAATATCACTTCGCTTACTGACCGTTTAATTAAGTTTGAATCCTTTATTTTTCCTGTTTAGCCTCCGGTAACTATCGTTTAGATAATACTTCAGAGGATGAATGAGGATGATATGTATGAGTGTAACTGAAGTGTAGTCTTGTACATTCTCAGTTCGACCGTTCCTGAGATGTGTGGTTAATTAAAACCCAACCACCAAAGAACACCGGTATCCACGATCTAGTATTCTAATCCGTGTAAAAATATCTGGCTTTACTAGGACTTGAACGCTGGAACCCTCGACTTCCAAATCAGCTGATTTGGGAAGACGCGTTCACCACTAGACCAACCCTGTGGGTCAATTAAGTTTGAAATTTGTTACACGTAACGGTATTATAATTAGTATCAAGGAATCTTTACCGGAGTTACCGTTAATTATATCATCAGCAAAGATTATAAAAGATTGTAAAGAAGAAAAAGAAAAGATTATATTATACGTAGTCGATTATAATCGTTATATATTTTTTCTTCAGCGACCTCAATCAGCCCCTTAATAAATATCTCATTAGAATAGTCTTAATGTTACTTCATTCTATTACGATAGATTTTTCGTTTGCTGCTACTTTACGTCGTATCAATGAAATAATAACCCTTGTGAAAATGAAAACTAGCTTGCTATTTATTCGATTTAAAAAGCTATAAGTTAAATAAATAAAAGATAACGGTTAAAAGAGATATTTAAACTGAATTTTTGGATTGTTCTACGTACAGCTTTGGAAAATAAAAATTATTAGTTTCGATTTACATTACAATATATTTGGTAAAAGATAAAGATTTTTTCTTTGTTTGTGTATTAAAAAGCTTACATCCTGAGAGAAAAAATTTCAAAAAATTTATTTTTCTTATTTAAGGACAGATGGAAATACGTTTAATATTACAACTTGTTTTTATGTGTTTATATATCTATTTATCGGATATATTCTCGTAACTTGATCCGAAAAATGAAATATTATTTTTAATGAAGTACTAATATTAAGAAAAAAAGGCTTTATAGTTTAACATGGAAAAGAAAATTTTTCATCGACGTACTGAAACTAAATATTTTTTTTTTTCAGTTTATATATTCAGAAGCAGATTTTTTCTAAATGATTTATCGGTATTCTATTTTTTAAATCGTACATAAGTAGATATTTTATAAGTATTTTTATAAAAGAATAATTTGTTTCTAAAGTTATAAACGTTAGCTGCAGAAAAAGAAGTCGCATCTGGACTTGCATTTCTGAAGCAAGCCCTGGAAAAGCCTTGTGTAATCTTCACAAGGCGATCAGAAGACGGCGCGGAAAGTAAGGGCACTTTGATCGCCAAATCAGAAGGGCTAAAGAGAAGATAATAAGTAAAAACTAATCACGTATTTGTTTCTACGTAGATAGAAATTGAAATTAACCACCGTTGGAGTATAGTGTGTTTTTAAGCGGACTAATATTACTAAAAAATATTATCCGTTGACATTTTTATTATTTATTCGATTAAACCGAATACGCCTTTAAGCGTAATGTGCTTAGAAACGGTGTGCCGTATTCTTGAATGTAATAAAGTGTAGAATTAGATTATTATCCTGCTTTCTGCTATCGATTCATTCTTGTTTTAAATTTGTCACGATAGGTGTAAGAGGCAAGGAGATATGGACCTTAAGGATACTGTATCTCAAAATTTTATTCAAAGGGCAGAAATGTTTCCTAGCGAACATATTTTCCGGTATTATTCAATCCCCTATAAAGGGATAAAAATATCCTTTTTTCGGTTTCTCGCGCGGTTGGCGAAAGGACCTGTTGGTCTGCGTAAATTATATTTGAACTATATTTCGACGAAATAGACTTTTCCGTTAGCGGTCGAGAAATGTTAATCGCTGAAATTACTTAATTTTTCATATTTAGTTATAATTCTAACGTTACATATTTGTTAAACTGTTTACGCCGTATCAAAACAGTACATACAATGAATATTATTAAGCGACGTCAGGAACTGGGTGGAGCGAAAGCACGGTAACACAGGCAACGAATTTACCCGGCTCCTGTCTGGACATAGATGTTTTCGGGAGTCGTCGCTCGTCGATCACCCCTTGGGGACGCCTTCCGGTCATACGGATTCGGATAGTAGAGTGCCTGCGTGATCATGCAGGGACTGTACATACCATATGGCTTAGATCCGGACCCTGCACGATAGGGGGGCAGGTTTTTTTAGCGGGGGAGAACCCCGCACTGCCATTAGTGCTGGTCTGACGGCGGCTGGCAGAGCTTTTTCCCCCCCTACGGAAAGAGAAAAAAAAGAATATTATTAAAAATACTGGTATCAACATTTTATTTTTATTAAATTTCAACTCGACCCGTATTCTATTTTCTCATTTTTGACAGCTGTTTTTAAACGCTGTACATGTACAGAGAAGTGAATACAGTATAAAAAATTAATGAAACTTATAGTAAAATCCAATATAAGTTACGTAAATTAGCGAGCGATTTAATAAATAAACCTCGAAAATGAGAAAACTATTTCACAAGAACAAAATATTTTTTTTACATTTTGTAAATATAAAAAGCATACAAATGCTGCATAATGAATATGTACAACTTTATCCAGGTTTCAAAATCGCCACAATAAACACTTAAATTACTTATATACGCTATTACATGATATCTCGTATCACACGATACTGATATCTCGTATCAGGTTATCCACGTTAAAAATGTACATTTATTTCTACTGTGGAATTTTTAATCCCCATAATAATACTAGAAAGGCAACAACGACATTTTTAAGAAATTATACGCATAATAACTTTTAAGATACGAGTAATACATAATTTCTTATTTTTTACCGTATTTTACGATAATTTATTCGGTTAACGTAGTTTCTCAAAATTTTTGGAACTCTGCTTCAGATCGTGCTTAAAACACAATTAACGTTTCGTTAATTATTCCGTTATATTTAATAAACGGATGTAGAAAGTTTAAACATTTT
Source organism: Lycorma delicatula (assembly GCF_047948215.1). NCBI lineage: Eukaryota > Metazoa > Arthropoda > Insecta > Hemiptera > Fulgoridae > Lycorma > Lycorma delicatula. The sequence goes on along the minus strand of NC_134466.1, from coordinate 73,793,742 downwards.
AAAAGATTTATTACGTTTTTTAACGGGATTTAAAAATATTCGGTAGAATAAATCCATAATACATCCGTAGATCGATTAACTCATCGTAATCAGGAAAAGGAAAGGTGGATATCGTTTTGATAATAACCGTAAATTAAAAGAAGTTTTCCATCTTTGAGTTAGTGGAGTTTTTATTTCTGTAAACTACAGGTACGTAAAACTGATAGGCGACGGTCGTAAACGTATCAAACAAATATCACACCTTTATAAAACAATGCAAGCAAAACCGACATCAAAATCCGTTCAGCACGCAACACCCGGTCGGTTTACCGAAAACGATTTGGATGTATTTCAATTAAACAACAGATTTTTCTTTGAAATTACGAACGGTAACGTATTCCTTAAAAAATTATAATCATTTCCGTCTTCATTTTCTCAATTTATCCACCATCGTGTTATATTAGTAACGTTTTCATCGGTTTCTTATCGTCTGCGAGTAAACTGTAATTTTATTTGCAATTATTTCTAAATTCGGAAAATAAAATTAGGTTATAATTACGGACAAAATTAATACGATAGCTGCCGTAATTACAATGAAGTTAAAGTTAAAATACAAAGTAATTGTAATGTTTACAAGCTGTAATTTTAACGATAAATATTGTTCGAGCTGGTTGTAAGTAATAGTTTAGATGAAAAATTAGATATTATTTGTAAATTACCCGTCAAGATTGCGATTATTATTTTAAGATAGGTAAATCGCATTCATATTTTAAGTTTTTTTTATTTTTTTATTTTTGCGTAATAAAATAAATTTTATATCCGTTGAAATGTTATTTTTAAAATTAACCTTCTGTTTTTTTTTTTTTTTTTAGAACGCTGGATGGGAAACACTGTTGAATGTAAAAATCTTGGAGGTAGCAGTACATCGTATCTCGTTAAATTTATTATTTTTATTTATGTTTTTTTAGTAAATTAACCGGAGTCAGGTGCAATTTTTTTTTTACCTTTCTTTACCCCTTTTGAAATATCTAAGTCGGTTGTTATTTATTCGCGTGAAAATTACACACATCAGAGATCAAATAGATTTACCGCTGAAAGAAAAATCTGAAAAATTATAAATACGGATTCTATTATTTATTATAAAAAAATGTTACGCGCTTTTTAAGTGTGTTAACATTTTCCGTTCGAAAATACATTTTTTTAAATAATAATAAACGTCCTTCTGGTAACGAGTGATCTTTATTTTAATATTCTACGTTACATTACACAATTAACGATTACCAAAATTAAATGCGATAACAAAATTCTAATAGATATTTCACTAGTAATAATTTTTTTTTCTTTTTAACAGGTGACAAATTAATTTTATCTAAATCTAATGTTTTTAAATTTATATAAAATTCTGTGCGTCGAGTCTTATCAAAACTTAGTTCATTATCGTTTTGGATGCCCGCGACTTTCATCGCATACTGTTATTTGTTTATATAATTTTACCGTTATTAAGTGTTTTAGTTATTTTTTACTTATAATTTACAACTTTTATTTTTACGTAAAAGGAAGTATTGTAATCCCGAATAAATTCGGTTTTCAGATTTCAACGGAAATATACATTTTGACTTGTTTCTGCGTGACGTCTGTACATATGTATGTGCGTAAGTAATTACCTCGCGTAGCTCAAAAACGATTAGCCGTAGAATGTTGGAATTTTGGATTTAAAACTGTTGTAACATATCTATTTGTGCACCTCCCCTTTTGATTAGAATCGGATGAACCAAAAGCGTCCAAAAAAAGCCAATATTTAAAAAAATTGGATTTTTTACTTTTTCTTAACTGCAGTAATAAGCTCTGATCGAGAGGTTTTCTACGATATATCGTAAGCGGTACTTGTTTTCATCGGTTCCAGAGTTATAGCCCCCAATAAAATTTTAATTAATGAAAGAAAGCGAACCCACGCACTCGTGGGTAAGACTACCCTTTTCGGGCCCAGTTAAGGGTTAAATTAAAAAGTTGATTATATATTTAATAATGTGTACATCACGCGAATTTATTTTATTTGTTTTTCCGATTTGCATTTAAATTACGGGTTCGTTTATTAACTTCATGTAGTTTTAAACTCTAAGTAATTAACCGTTTAAAACAATATCTTTTTCACGTGTAAAGGAGGATATATTTTAGGTAAAAGGGCCGTATTAAAACCACGTGTTTTCGCGTCCCTCAGTTTTCTTTTTTTTATTAAATATTTACTCGATTAGTATTAGGGCACAGAGTACATTTTTGTGAACATTTTGAAGTGATTTGATCAATTTTAGGACGATTCTCTGATTTATTGTAGAATTTTACGGTTTTTATTTTTAATATTAATTTTGCTTATAGCCATTTTCTTTATAAAGAGGCTTCATCCTTGTTGTGTGTGCGTGTGTGTGTGTTGTGTGCTGCCAGGCCAGCTGCGCTTCCCTACTCTGTTGCTATTGGTGCAGATGGGACAAGTGATGCGCCATGCTGCTCTGCGCATCTCAGCCATTGCTATGTAGTTAGTGCAAGAATTATATAAAAATAAAAAACATAGACTTCAACGTAATATCTGTTAGAATTACTACTATTCCAGGAATACGCTTGCATATGCTAAATACTAACTCCTCCTTCCCCCAAAAATACCCGGGAGCTGCTGATTACAATACATAATAAATATGAGCCTTATAAAAATTTAATTCACTAACGTCTAAAAATCTGGATTCCTGCAACTCTTTCTTGTTTAAAGTAGTGGGTTATTTCTATATAAAATTTTACTATTATTGCGGTCGATGAGATACGTTCCTATTCCTTAAAGTCTTTTCGTTATCGTTTCCTAATGTTCTGAGAGGATCTGATGGTCTGATCGGGTAGCGGTTACGAAAGATAAAAGAAAAACATAATAAATCGCATAAACGCTATTTAAAGTTTGTTAAATTTATAATTATATACCAGAATCGCAAGAAGAGTTTACACGTCAACTACAATAAAGGAAAACACAATACGGTAAATAACATTTACGCTACAAGAACAGAAGACTAACCAGAAAATATACACTCTGCATCGAATACACATTACATTCGCAAATACAAAAATAATAAAATATAATTTTACCTTTTTTTAATATATTCCGACAATCCAGAAACAGCCGCGAACAGTAAGTAAGAATTAAATAAAATATTTATATAACTTAAATCTTGTAAAGAGCTTAGCGGGATGATTTATCGATAACAAAAAATTTACACTGCACAACCGAAGCTTTCGTACTCGCCTCACGAACAGAAATGCTCGATAGATTGGTAACATCGTCCTCCCCACCCATTATTATTAATAATAGTCTTGCGTGTGTAATTTGTTGGCAAGTTGTTTATTACAACGTTCACATTTGTTGACAAATTCTAGCCGGTATTGCGAAATCGACAAAACTGCTGGCGACGTGTGTCCTTGACCACAAAATCTAATAATTTTTATTTTTTCCTTTTGCGGCACACTTGACAAAAAATACTGCATCTCTGTTATATCCGTTTAATTAAATTTTAATTAACATCTAAAGAAACATATTTACTATTCTTACTTGTGTATCGCTAGATTAAATAATAAAATCTTCACAATTTATTTCTCGATCGATATTATTTCAAATGAACATAAATCTTTCCATTACTTTTTGTTAGCACTATATAGGGAATCTTGGAGAGCTGCATCAAACCAGTCAAATGACTGAAGACAAAAAAAAACTTTTCCTAATTCTAATTTTTGTTGATACTATTCCAGTCGCATAAAATATCAGTTACATATTACTCATACAGTCGATTATTCTACTCTCTTTTTCTAAATAAGATACATCCCATATATCGTTTATTTTTTGAATTTTTAGTACTCAAAATCGTATTTTGAAATTTTAAAAAATAACTGAGATTACTAATTTTTCCCTACTCCAATCCTAATAGCCCAGTCAAAGTTACACACCCGAGCTCAACACTATATCGAACAAAAAGGAAAAGGAAAATATAAGCGGATTTTTCCAACACTTTTAACCAAGCAGCGGCTTGGTTTGAGAGTGGCAGAAACACGTTTGACATTCGTGTATCCTGACGCGGTGAAGGACAGGATCTTAAATAGATTTTATTCTCAAGTAGTTTTAATTCCTATGGAGTTTTTCTGGCCAGTCTTATCGATTCTTTTTTCTACAATCGATGAACGATTTACCACACAAGCTTACAAAGAAGTTATTACGAACGAATGTGAAAGTGGAAATTTTTAGCGTAAGCAAAATGTTACACCTGACCGGTATTCGAATCCGGGACCTCAGGATGAAATGTCAAGACGCTACCACAAAGCCACGGTGACAGAAGAGTGGTACGCTTAATTTATTATATCGGTATATTTTTTTAAACCTTTGTTCGATTTCTAAACGGTTTTTTAATTTAATTTTTTTAATATTAATCTATTTTCTTTTTTAAATAAACCTTTATTTAGCTAATTAATTTTTTATAATAAGTCAAAGTATTTATATATAAAATTAATTTTAAATTACATTTAACGCTTTATATTAGCAGGTAGTTTTAAATAGACATTGAGTGTATCTGTGAGGGCGCGCGCACGTGTGTATTTGATAATAAAACCGTTAACTATACGTTAATCTATATTATATAAATTAGCGTCCTGTAATCATACACCGAAGATCTCCAATTGTACGCGGAGATTGACGATATGTATAACAACTCGGTCGACCATCTGTCCGCTTACTGTTACGGGCAATAAGGTGTACGTATACGTTTCGTTAATGTGTGTTATTTATACAAAAGAATCATCGTTATTTTAACATTTTGGTATGTTTTTTTACACATAAGGATATTAATTTAAAAAAATTCAATACGCATATATTTCATTTTTAAGTAGTCATACATGTTTCGCTTTTTAATGATATGGTTAATACAGAATATAATGTATTACGTTATAAAAAATAGTATTAAAAAACTTGTTTCAAACCTGGGGTTGTGTGTGTGTGTGTGTGTGTGTGTGTCCTAATCCTTTATAATAATCAAATTATAGTTGATTTTTGTGCGAGTTTGCGTGCGCGCGCACATCTGTGTATGTATTTAATTGCATACCTTAAAACACTAATTATGATATATTTTTCCGTCAACCGGTTGTAAATTATTTTATTATTTTTTTGTCTTCAGTCATTTGACTGGTTTGATGCAGCTCTCCAAGATTCCCTATCTAGTACTAGTCGTTTCATTTCAGTATACCCTCTACATCCTACATCCCTAACAATTTGTTTTACATATTCCAAACGTGGCCTGCCTACACAATTTTTCCCTTCTACCTGTCCTTCCAATATTAAAGCGACTATTCCAGGATGTGGCCTATAAGTCTGTCTCTTCTTTTAACTATGTTTTTCCAAATGCTTCTTTCTTCATCTATTTGCCGCAATACCTCTTCATTTGTCACTTTATCCACCCATCTGATTTTTAACATTCTCCTATAGCACCACATTTCAAAAGCTTCTAACCTTTTCTTCTCAGATACTCCGATTGTCCAAGTTTCACTTCCTGTAAATAATATAAATGAATAAATAATGCCTTTTCAGCTGATCTGATCTAGAACAGATTCTTTTTTTACGATAAAATTTATTAAATTTTAATAGAGTTGCAGCCAGAATAATAAAATCACCCCAAACCGAAGTAGGTTATTTAAATTTTAGGTATTTTTATAAATGTGTCATCCAGTCGCTAAACACATGTCAAGACTTAAATATTTTTTCAGAAAGGTCAAAAGAAATACTAGTATAATTATGATAGCTACCTGATTTAGAAGAAAGAACAATTTGGAAAAATATACTTAAAAGAAGAAACAGACTTATAGGCCACATACTAAGGCATCATGGAATAGTCGCTTTAATATTGGAAGGACAGGTAGAAGGGAAAAATTGTGTAGGCAGGCCACGTTTGGAATATGTAAAACAAATTGTTAGGGATGTAGGATGTAGAGGGTATACTGAAATGAAACGACTAGCACTAGATAGTGAATCTTGGAGAGCTGCATCAAACCAGTCAAATGACTGAAGACGACAAAAAAAAAATTTAGGCTATATTAAAATAATATTAATATAAAAAAACTTCTGTCACAAAAAGTAGCATGCTTGCCTGCTACACCAATGGTGTCGGGTTCGATTCCCTGTCAGGATCTGAACACAATTTTTCAATAACTTAGACCATATCGTCTTTAGTAACTTACCACAGAAAAAAAGAAAGAAAAAAAAAGGATTATTTGTTTTAATATAGATAAGAAATATTAATGAGTACATAAGGGGGTTATGATATAAGAGGATTATTTCTCAATTTACCTCAGCAAGCCGACTACCGTATTTCACAGTAGAGCCCAGCCCGTCTATTAATACAAACAAGCGCGCGAACGCAAACGCGCAGACACACATTTAGTATGGATTTATCTCAAAAATTATACTTAGATATTACAAAGTAACTTTATCATTTTTCGTGTCTCATTGATTTTTGTAATCGATTTGTCACCTCGGTAACTGAACATTGTGTAATTATCGAGATGGACCTTGCAAGGCCAAATGTGGATAATTTAAAAGAGGTTTAGCATATATATATATATATTGCACATATCATTCTATATTTAGTGGGTAACACTAAGGAAAACATTAAAATTAAAAAAAAGTAAACGTATTTCAGTGAAATTAAGAAGAAATTTGGAACATATGTACAATGTAAGAAAAAAGAGATGTAGTAATGCGGTACAAAAAATACCGTTTGTAGAAATTTACTTTTATAGTTATGATAAATAAATGAAATTATTATATATAAACGAATTGCAAAAAAGGCAGTTAAAAAACCCAGTGTAATAAAGATTGATAAAAAAAATTCCTATTGAAGCAAGGGTTTGTTTGAATAGTTTAAATTTTTCAAATAATGTACTAGCGTTTTTTAAGTTGCCTAGTCTGAATTTAAGTAGTCCAGTTAGTTGGACATTGGAAAATTGGCGTCCCACTGTATTATCTTTTCATTATAATTTTCTAATATGTAAATTTTGGATTACATACATATAGTTCACTTTTCAACTCGTGTGTGTGTGTGTGTGTATATATATATATATATATATATATATTTAGCCCACCAGGCTAGTGTTAACTTATGGCAAATCAGTGGTTTAACTGCTGATTTTCAATGTCAAAGGTTCTCAGGTTCAAATCCTAGTAAAAGTTAGTTGCTTTTATAAAAATTTAATAACTAAACCGAGGACACCGATATACTTTGGTGGTTGGGGTTCAGTTAAGCATACGTCTCAGGAATGGTACGCCTGAGTGTACAAGACTTCACATTATTTATATGTCATACATATCATCCTTATCTCATTGGACCGTGGTGGGGTAGCTTTATTATTCACTAGTTTAACAAACTGCAGTCTAATTTGTGTTTAGTTAAACACAAGACATCTTGTTTATCTTGCCACTTCAACAGCATCATTTTTCCTACCTTACCGCATACTGCATGAATTTCATTTTTATTTAATTTTTTTTTTAAATATTACACCTGTATTTGCTGACTTTACCCATAAGTCAATATTTCGCTCACTCAACCCCTCAGGGGCAATAATAGTTATAAGTGTAAATACAGTAACCATTCTTTTAACAGATTACTAATTTCTAAAAGACTCATGACAATGCTGCTTAGTGGTGTAGCCATCATTAGGGTTTTTTACTTTTTTTTCCATTTCTTTTTTACCTACATGAACTTTCAAGTTACATATATAACCGGTTTCTGACGCTGAAATAACTTACACCGTAATGTCAAAGCGTGCTCTTTTTATTCTAATAAACTGAATGAAGTTAAGTCCTCCTTTCCAGTAAACTTTCATCAGTTGCTAAATTTTTTTTCTGGTGTGTATACTTCTCTGAATCTGTTAACAAGATAGTCAATAATCGATCTTATTTTTTTAGATGGATTAGTATTATCATCAGTAAGATGGATGATATGCGACAGAAGTTTAACACTTTTGGATAAAATTTTTCTAGATCCAAGAATTGTAAAAAGAGGCTTGTTTGTATAATAACTTTCAATTTGTGGCTTCCAAGTGATTCCTGATTGCATTTATACGGCTGCAAACAAAAGCATCTCATATTATCAGTCAGTTTCCACAGGTGAAACCTCAAAAACCGGTTTATTATTTATTATTTTTTTAAAGACATTTTTGACATAAGATTAGTCTTCTTCACTAGAATATCAACTATTTTATTAGTAAAAAATAACTTTAATAATGAATATACATTTTTAAGGTCATCAATTGGGAAGTTTATTCCTGGAGTACCGATAAATATTTGAGGGTTGGAAAGCTTTGTGGTAACATCATACATCAGCCATTCTAAGCCCGATGTATTGTCTTTTTTTTAGCGACAGATATTCGAGGTCCTACATCGAATATCTTTACCTTTCTGGACAGGAGGTTATAAATCCTGTTCTATATCGTGCTAGTCGTCGGTAATATTCACAAGAAAATGAGAATCACTGTCCAAGTCGTTATCAGATGAACCGTTTAAAAGTTCAATTATATCATTATCATTTACAGATAATGATCAGTCCATGTTGAACTAATAAATATCATTACAATATCCAATTCTTATATCGGTAATATTTTAAAACAATAATAAGCGATTCTTATAACATGAATATCATTTACTCGCATAAAAAATATAGTTGCAGTAAACAACTCTGTTATTTGTCATTTACATATGGTCGCATCCACAGATACAAAGAGTTGGAAATAAAAATATGACCGAAAATTACACAAAAATAGTAGCAAAAATTACAAAAACGATAAAAGAAAACAATAGATTACACAAAGAAATAAGAAAAATACTAACTCAACATATGGAGCAATCAAAACAACAAAAATATATGCACAGTAACACTTTTTCAGAATGATAAGAAACAAGATATATAGAATAGAGAAACAATATGCTATCGCTTCAGCATTAAATTAGAATAAAAATAATGAAATTAAAATAAAATAAATTTTAATTACATATTTATATTAGAAAAAGTTAACATATTTACCATATTATCACAAAAGATATTTGTAGTTAGCATCTGGCAGAGGTGATGCAGCAATGTTAAAGTAATCATACTCAGAACCACCTGATGCAGAATGTTGTCCTAGTGCCTTGGACAACCACAGAGTTCACTTCGGTTGCCATTCCTATCTATCCAGAGGTCTCCACTTCACTTCCTGGTGAACACACACAGAAGGTGGCACAATGTTAACCGTTCTGCATACCAAGCAAATTCTGTAAACCGTAACAAATCATAACAATTCGACAGTTTTGACTGTTCGCATAACCATCGAGGTGGATTCAAGCTTCATCACTAAAAAACATTGTATTTAAAAATTTGATTCCGTTATCGTTTACGAGAGACCTAAACCGACAGCAATATTACAATTGCTTGTTTAAATCTGGAGGCTGAAGCTCTTGGAATAATCGTATGCGATACGGATATGATTTCAATTTTTTAGCAGCTTTCTGAACACTTGAATATGACAAATAGACTTGCATGGAAAGTTTTAAACTTTTCCCTGGAGAATTGAGGAATCTTGTTTTCACATTCTCTAAAAAAAATCATCTGTCAAGCAAGTCGGTCGACCACTACATTTTCTGTTGCAAACACTACCTGTCTCTCGAAAGCGGTTTGCTAGGATAGAAATTTAATTTTTTCTGGCGCAGGAACACCAACAAATTTAATTTGAAATTATTATTTTACACTCGCGTATGATTTTATAGCAAAATATTGTTCAAGAATGAAAACACGTTGTTCTGTGGTAAAAGACATTCTGTTTGTAACACGACCGGAAACGGCACAAGAGTTTATACAGCTCGAGGAGAATCAACTCACACTGCCGTATTTATACCGGTTGAGTAGCGCTTCCAACTTCGTGTCACAAAACAAAATTTCCTTTTCTTAGAAAAAAATTACCAGACATTAACAATTGGATAACAGGACTAAAAAATCACCCTGTATTATTGAAATTTTAAATGCCTTTTATTTATTAACAATAAATATAAATTACATTTTCCTGTTGAGATCACAAAACAAAAATCTATTTTATTAAATTTACAAATACCTTTTATGATGAAATATTATAATTTTCAACTGATTATGAAGAATGATAGAAACATTAAAGAAAATAATCTTTCATCTACTTTAAAATTTAATTTAAAGCATAACAAGTTTTGCCTATGAAGTATTTAAGAATGATGTCATAAGAGTAGCAATATAGGTCTGCTTACTTAGATAACAATAAAGAAAATCATTCTTTGGAAATTCAGTATGGGCAAAAGAAAAGTTATAATGAATTAACAATAAGGTCAATAATTAATGATAAAGACCATTAAGGTAAGAGAAATGGATCTGAACAAGTATAATCCTGATCTGCTAATAAAATTTATTTATGATTTTTGAGTGAAAGCTATCATTTGTACACTAGTATGCCAAATAATCATTTAACATTTGAATTATCATTCATACCTAAAATCAAATAAACCTAATGCATACTACAAGATTTTTTGCCAGGTTATTTTCAGTTTTCAATAAAGATTTATAAGTTTTATTGAAACTATCTAATTGATTATAAAAAGGTAAAAAGATATTCACATCAATCAGATTTAAAATATGAAATAGGTGCTGTATTGAAGATATGTCATTGTTGCAACACAGTTTGAATTGCAATTTAACGATTTTTTAAGTAAAATATTGAAGTTTATATCAATTTCCAATTGAGTTTAAACAAATTAAATATTAAACAGTTCCAAAACCAATGCTTTATTTTAAAACAAATAACACACTATAACATGAAGTTAAAACAAACAACGCAGTTGTTAATACCAATAAAAATGAACAGAATCTTTGTTTTAATTTATTAAGAATATCTGTTGATCCATTAAGCAGTGTAAATTTAATACCTTATCAAGAAATTTATATAAATAAAAATTATAATTATGAAACTAGCAATAATACAAGGATTTTTTTTTTTCAAGGTCTGATCGGTCACGAAATTAAAACCACAGTGAAAATAAAAAATTTTTTATTTGTAACAAGTACATACATAGTTGTGTTTTCAGCCATGTTTCTACGCCGGTCTGCAGCTCGATGTCTGTACCAAAATGTTGTCCTCCTAGCCAGCGATTCATGTGAGCAAAGAGGTGAAAATCGGATAGAGCAGTGTCCGGGCTGTATGGTGGGTGATCAAACAGTTCCCAACAAAAACGCTGCAGGAGCTTCTTTGTTACAGCTGCAGTGTGCAGCCGAGCATTGTCATGGAGAAAGACAATGCCTGATGACAACATTCCTCTCCGCTTATTCTGAATTGCCCTTCGTAGACGTAGAAAAGAGTCACGCAGTATGAGGCTGCAGTGATGGTCGTGCCACGTTCCATGAATTCCACCAAGAGAATTCCATTCCAGCACGTCACACTTGGCAGAAGATGCTATTGTTGAAGACATGTTTACGTGCTAGCTGCGTGTTCAGAACTAAACGAAGTGATGTGACGTGATTGAAGGCCATACTAGAGACGCTGTGCATAGGTTCATCTGATTTTTGCACGGGTTTTTATTTCGCGACCGATCGGACCTTGAAAAAAAAATAACCCTTGTATAAACCTGCAAAAATAAAATGGATCAGTGGATAGGGCCAATTTAAATACAATAAGCAGTATTATAACAATGGAAACAATGTATAGTAGCATACAAATTAATCTGAATTCAGAGAATTTTTTGTTTATTTCTATGTTGTGGTTATAATGCTTGACCATACCATTCTTTAAGTTGTCCATGTTATAAGAGATTATTTTCCTTTGGTTATTGATCAATTTTCATGTTTTAAATAGTGTTTTGTGAAAGTTTATTTCATTTTTTAATACAAAATCATACTTTCTTATTTTTTTGTTCTGTGGGTCTTGAATTTATAATAAAGGAAATAGATTTCAACTTCTTGCAGTTGAAAAGCATGTTGACCAGCTAAAAAGCAGCTTCTAACACAGCTATGTGCAAAAAAAGGCTCTTCTGATCCAAAGCACAAAATAAAACAGGAAAAATGTTGTTTTTTGATGACTACATTTTTATGTTCAGGGGCAAAGCGTTCCATATATCACAAAAGTATCAGATGAAAATACATCACCTCATTTTCAACAATCAGTTATGGTATCGGATGTTGCATTAAACATAATCTACAAATAAATGGGTTTGATAAGTTGATGTACAGTTCTATATTACACGTCAACCTGTATATTTGAAAATGTGTATACGTAAGAGAGAAACCACTTCTTACCATATATTCCTTGATAAATTATCAAGAATAAAGTAATTATTTTAATTGATTACAAACTTTTTTGGGAGTCATGTAAGGTAATTTACAACAATTAGGTTATGTCATTTAATGTACATAAAATAAACATTAAATTCTCTAATTTTTAAATGAACAAATTCACAGGAGCCTTTATCGAATTTTATTTGATTGTTAATACGATACACAACTGCTTAGAATTAAATCGTTTGGATACGTTTAGTTTAAAAAAAAAAAAAGTATGTATTTGTTAAACATATATGTTTAGTGTAATAAAATTATAACATATATTTTTTGTGTAATAAAAAAAAACACGAAGAATTCTGAAGTATCCTATTATAAATTATTTGTTACATTGTATAATAATTATAAAACAAAATTAAATATTTGATGAATATTTTGAAATGACTGCCTAAATTTACCAAGCCTGTAACAAACAACAAGACCCAACCCTAGCTTTGAATTCATTGGAAATAACGCAACTTTACACAATGGCGTAAACAAACATTAACACTGGAGTGTATTCTTAGTAATCTTTCATTTCTTAGAATTTTTATTATAGCTGAAGCCTTTGTCTATGAAATATTTTATTCAATTCTCTAGTAGTTACACATTAGCATATATGCTGAATGTTAATAAATAATTATTGAAATAAATATTCAATAATAATAGTTAATAATAGAAATCAAATGAAAATATAAAATTGTAATATTAATTGTGTAAAATAAAAATTGTTTTTTAAAAACAATAATTGTTAAAAGATTTAATTTAAAAATATTAATTAGTGAGGGGGTCTAAAACAAGTACCATATGGCCACAAAACATAATTATTAATTATATTAATACATTGTACAGAAGCTTCCCCATAAAGAGAGAAAATGAATATAGAATTTAGAAGACAAACAGGTTCTTTCTAGAAAAGAACTTAAAAGTGTAGAAGCTATGGAAAATGGACATTATCATACTTGAACAATCAAAAGGACAAGTCAGATATTGGTATTGCAAGTTAAGAGATAAAAAATACTGCCGAGGACCAGCATGGTGACAGTTTTTCAAGTTTAATTCAGTGTGCAATAAAAGTGATCACAATGTGCAGGAGCAGTTAGAATAAGTGTTTGGTAACAAACAAGTGAAGAATGTCCACCAGTATTCCATTTTGGACAGCGGTTGAATTCTATTCATTTATAAAGTGTAGTGTAATTCTTTTGTAAACACTAAAAGTGAATAATACTTGAATTTAGTGAATTGTTGATTTTTCAATTTTATCTTACTGTTAATTCCATATTAGTTTCTATTAATTTTAAAGTGTATAGTAAATCATAATTGTATTTTAGAATTCATAATTTAATTATTATTACTTAGTGTTTAATACAAATTGCTATTTTGTATAAGTTATTTAAGAGTAATAAATTCTTTCATGTGCTATCCCCCAATATCCTTGTTGAACCATGAGCATGTGATAATATCATAAAATATAATTAGATTGTATATATAATTGTATTTAAATTACACGTATAACACATTTAATAATTTTACTGACAGCTCATCACTCTCCATAACTTTTCAATTCTACATATGCTTGTACAACTTTCAACTTTAGGATTGTTGCTTCTACTATAACCTCTTCTACTTCATTCTGAATTTATAAACAGACTAACTGGCTTTTTATTTTAATAATATAGAATAGATCCTGTGCAGATATTTCTTTCTTTAAGCATGTCTACCTCTCTGCATAATACTCTGCCATCTTTTCTGGCCAGTTCATTAATCTGTACTCTTCCTCCACTCATTACTGCTTTTACTTTTTTATACTTTAATATGTATAATTCTTTTCTTTCACTGTCTGAGCAACATTAATCTGCCAGCCACTTTTGCATTTTATATCTCTTTAATTCATCATTCAATTTTTATTGAGCCTACCTTCCTCATCCTTCACATTTATCTTCTTACCTCCATTTATTTTCTCTCTATCATTGCCTTCTTCCCTTAATGAAGAGTCACTGTTCTATTCCTAGTATTTATTTTACAAGCATGATTGATTTTCCTAGAGTTTGTTTACGATAAAACCTTCCTATTTCACATGCAGATAATTTAGAATTCTTACTATTTTGAACAATGCCCCCTCTTTAATCAGACTAAAATCAAAATTAAACTGAAGAAAAACGAATATATTTCGTTACTTCATATTAAAAACACACCAGAGAATTACTCTGGACACAATAAAAACTATTGCCCAATTTATCTCTTAGCAGCACATCAATCACAGCACAGTTAAATACAGTTGATATACACAAATATTTACACTTGTACTTTTGCAACACCTTAAGAATTAATCATCACATACTAAACTTTTTTTTGTATGCAGTATATATTATAGTGTAGTATTACAACATAACTTAAATGTTTGATCGAGTGTACTATTCAAAATTAGAGCTTTTTTTTAATGTTACTTTCTAACTTTAATGTCATAATAAACAGGTGATATTAGTAATAGATTTTTCTTCAGCTTAATTTGTGACAAAATAAGCTAAATTATGTTCATAATAAAATTTCATAAAAATTTCTGTTTGAAATTTTTTCAACTCTAATATGTTTTAAAACTTGTTATTTTGAGTAATATTTCCCAATATTCATTCATATATTTTTTTTTTTTCAACTAATGTTAAAACCGTACTTTAACTCATGCATTCACTAAGTTTTGTATTTATTTTTTTATATACTGTTAGTTAGTTAACTCCTTGAGTAAGAAGTATGAGACTTTGAGATTATAATGGCATGTGAAATCATAAAAAATTACACAGAGTTGAAGTTGAAAATAGAAGTATTACAACCTCTTGTTCAAATCCACTGAATTACTGAAAATATTTATTCTACGGTGGTAGCAGCATTATCCCCTTGTACTTCAGGCTGTCTGTCCTCAAAGTCTGAATAAGTTTTACAAATTAAGAATTTCAATAATTTGGAATGGCTTTCCTACCTAACACTGTAAATAAATAAGGTTTAAATTCTTAGTATGAACACTCTGAATTTTAGCTTAGGTACTTATGTATTAACGCCACCGCAGCTACAGCTTTATTTAAAAACAAAGTAGTCAATCGGATTTCAGTGGAAAATGGTCCGAAACAGAATATAAATGGTTATTTATATTTATTTATTTATTTTATAAATATAATTTAACCAAACTTGACCTATGCTCGCTAACCTTGACTAATTAGCACCGTAATTTTTTGAGTATTTATTTAATAAATTCAGTAATAATTGCAATTTGATTATTTAAATAATAAATAATTTTAATTACTGAATTTATTAAATAAATACTCAAAAAATTACGGTGTTAATTAGTCAAGGTTAGTGAGCAAAGCGAGTGTAGGTTAAGTTTGGTTAAATTATATTTATAAAATAAATATTTATTTATGTTAAACTCTACATCGGCCCATTTTCCACCGAAATCCAATTGACTACTTTGTTTTTAAATAAAGATGTAGCTGCGGTGGCGTTAATATGTAAGTACCTTAGCTTATGTTAATCCAGGTTTCTTGTTAATGTTTTTAAATTTGTGTTCATTTACATAGTCAATACACAATTTTACCTCCTATAATTTCCACGCTTAGATTTTTCTTTTATGGTTTTTAAGTATCTATTATGTGGACATTTTATTCTCTTTAAGGCAATCAATAAGCCTTTTTCTTTCATTATATATGCTCTGGCCACACTTTTCCACTACTTAATCAGTACCTATACTGCAAGCATTTCAATTACCCATTAGATTATATTCCCTATTTTAAAAGTTTAAATTTTGTAAACATTAGTTTACAATAGTTCTTCTAATGAATATATACTCCCATATCTTCCCAGAATAGGAACAAATTGTTATTACAAACTGTTGTTAAAAAAATTGTTTATAACATTTTTAAGCACACTGTTAATGACAAAAACATATATAAAAATAATGAATACGAACTGCATGTAAATATAATATCAATGAATTATTAGAATCGGTTAAAATTAGCTTCTGAAGTTGTACTATCAATTTATGGAAAGATTACACTAGCCTAGACAAAAGTTTGAAACTGAAAAGGGAGGTGTTCTATATAGTATTTTATAAGCTGAATATATATTCCGAAACAACCCATCACGTAACATTAACACAACATGGTACAACCCCTTAAATTTATTTTTTCCATCATTCACAGAATAAGCAATACAAATAAGTTAGTACTTCCGTATTTTTGCTTATTCAAATCTGATTTATATTGTGATGCAATGCTGTAGACCTATATCTGACACATAACAGTCAAATGATGTCATTTCATGTCAAGCCAGTCATGTACAGACATGTACAAGTCAAGTAATAAGTAATTCAACGTAATGAAATTTTCTTCAGAATGAATTCAGCTATTAGTATGACTTGCTGTGTTGTTTAGTAGTGGTTTTTATCACACACACACATTACAAAGATTGTTTCATAAGCAGTGTCATAAATTTAGTGAAAGATTTATATGACAAAACAACTTTTTGTATTATTTTATTGAACATAAACATTTGACTGTCCCTTGGGAGACAAGATAAATCCTGGGCTCCACATGTAGCAATCATTAATTGCTAAGTTAAACTAACCCAGTGGTTAAAGAAAAGCATTTAAGGAAAGAAAGAGCATTTGCCTTTTGGTGTACCTGATTTGGCAATGAAGAAGATTGTTACTGAAGATTCCTACTAACCATTATGATGACTGCTATTTTTCTGCAACAAATGCAACTGGTTTCAATTCCAACAATAAAATCAGTATTGAATACCCAAATCTTCATTCAGCTTTGAGACCAGTACTTCATGGTGTTGATTTACAGATTCAGATTGCTCCAATTTCTTGGTAAGAAATTTCTGATTCCCTACAACACTCAGTCGATGAATAATCAACTTCAATAGATATTAATTACATACCAGAAGAATCAAATACTGAACTCTCACTTTATCACACAAGCAGAACTGAACAACCTAGACTTGTATTTGCCGAGAATTCTTGTATTTATGAGATGAATCTGTGATTCATCTCGTGAATCTGAGAAGTTTCTCAATATTTTAAAAGATCATAACTAAAAATCTGAGGGTGATAAAAGAAAAACTGATTTCATTTTAAGATTCAGCATAAAAAACACATTCTTATTCACCTACTTTTATCTCAGTTCTAAATTTTTTTTTACTGTTGACCTGTATTATTAGTGGTAAAAGAAAAACCAGTATAAACCCAAAAATGGAAAAGGTCAAAATACTAAGCTGCAAGTTGAATTTTAACACACTCAGGCAAAGTAATACTACTGCCACATAGTGTAATATATTTTTTCTTCTACACATAACTGGCTTAGAAACTTTTTTTTCACAATCAGGAAATTTAGAAAATCATATTTCTTAAAGTAGAACCTGCCTTTCATACCAAGCAATGTGAGAGTTTGACCAACATATAGTACTTGCTTAGGTTTCAAATTTAGGAAGGCTAAATGTTTATTTACAGAAAGAGTAAATTTAAATTACAGAAAAGACTTTTTAATGGTGTCTTTTCTGTTAAAAATGTGTAAAGTGTATTTACGATGATAGATTAAATTTACTCCACAACTGAAATAAATCTTTTGCAGGTCTAATGACTGTTCTAAATAAGTTAAACTTTAAATTACTAAACATATTTAATTTAATATTGAAGGAGTAGGCCACCTACAAGAGACTCAGCAATAATTCTGTTTTAGCAATTCATAAAACAAAATTATATTTATGATGTTATTCAATTGTTAAGAAATGTAAATATTGTTAGAGTAATTACGTTTTAGTACATGTTATCACGACAAATTAAAGATCACAATACAAAAATTAAATAAACCTCTTGTGATTCCCTTAACAAAGTACAACATAAACAGCCTACCTGTGCCATTAAAACTTCACCAAATGACTCAAAATATTCTCTCAACTGCTGTTCAGAAGTTTTCCACGGCAATCCAAGAATAATCAAATCTGTGCACTTCATTTTTGTTTCCATCCTTTTTGTTTTTGCTGTAGAATTTTCCAAATGGTCATCAGACTTTCTTTTGTTTTCTGAAAAGCATAAATAAAGTATCCGATAATAAATTTTTTTTAATAAGATCATTCTTATGCTCTGGGCAACTGATTAAAATGCATTCATAAATTTTGTGACAAGTAGGCTGCATAAAAAAGGGGTGTAAGCATGAGTAAATTAATGTCCGTCCATGTCAATACAATTATTTGAATTTTATGACCAACTATAATTACGTTAAGTTAAATTTTACTTTGCATTGCTCATATCTTTGTAATAAGCAGAACAAGAAAAGGACATTTTCATACCCACTTCTAAGGATGTGTGTATCCAAGCAATTTTCAAAATTTCAATGTTCTAATATACTGTATGTGTACTGGAATAAAAACAATTTATTGTTAAAGCGACATTATTTCAAGTTTTCTTTAATTTTATGTATTTCTTTTTTTTCCAATATATTGTTTTATTTACAAATATTTAATTTTAATTAACAATAAAACAAATACAGAGCAAGTAATAAAATAAATATACTAACACCATACAGAAGAGCTTTAAAGAAAAGGATACGACAAATTTTGAAATAGAATTTTTTAATGGATATATACAATTTAAGTTAATAAAAACTTATGACTAAAATTGGAAAATTTTGATGAACACAAAGTATCATTTATGTTAGCTGACAAACTAGGGAGGTGTTTTCTGTTTTCTCCCACAATGTTTTTTTTTTTTACATTACATATTAGTAATTTTGCTCATGCTATAATTATATGCTTACAATTATAAATATAATCTAACCAAACTTAGCCTACGCGTGCTAACTTGACTAACGTGCACGGGTTAAGTTTTTGGTTGACCCACCAGGTTGGTCTAGTGGTGAACGCGTCTTCGCAAATCAGCTTATTTGGAAGTTGAGAGTTACAGCATTCAAGTCCTGGTGAAGGCAGTTACTTTCATACAGATTTCAATACTAGATCGTGAATATCAGTGATGGTTGGGTTTCAATTAACCACACATTTCAGAAATGGCCAACCTGAGACTGTACTAGACTGCACTTCACTTACAATCTTAGATATCATCCTCAATTATCATCTGAAGTAATATCAGACGGTAATTCCCAGAGGGCAAACAAGAAAAAGAAAGTTAGGTTTGGTTAATTATAATTCCTCTGCAAATACCTCCAAATACTGTATAATTATAACACAAGCAATTACTAATACGTAATATAAAAAAACAATCGTGGGGGAAAGCAGAAAAGACCCCAAACTAGAGCTTCAAAAATAAATATAGGGAAAAAATCTTAAATTACAGGCATGAGAGAATATTCTAATTAGGACATAATGAAAATATCAGCTTGTATGATCTGCTTATTCTGAGTAGTATATATGAACAACCACATAATAAAGTCCAGTCCCATGACACATTGAACCTTCTACATTATGAAACCAACTACACTAAGAAAATAAATTGCAATACTAGTTAAGTCTTTACATACTAATGATAAATTTGTCCATAAAACAATTTATGCAACAGTTTCAATAAATCAAACTCAAATTAAAATAACACAAGAAATAAAAAGGGTGATAAAAGTTTCCAATGATAAAATCTAAAAAATAAGCAGTGACAGTAATAGCTAAACTTCATAATGAAAAAAGGGAATATTCAGAATAAACAACGAAGAATCACCACAATTGTACTATCTGCAAAAAAACTTCTGCCAATCTATACTTGAAAGACGATAACATTTTACAAATGACAGAACTGGATCTGCTGGACTCAAAGCATGTTTTCATTGAAAAGGCAGTCCATAATACATAATTATTTATCAGTAATAAATATCTAACATCTAGTTACATATAGCATAAAGAAATTAGTGATTATGAGACTAATCAGATTACTTTAAACTTAAATTAAAATTTCCCTTCACACTGAAGCATGTAATATTTAATCTGACAAGATAAAAACCATCATTTCCTTGATAACAAAACTTACTACAAGAGTAGACAGACATTTACAAAAACCAAGAATCTTTGTCTGTATTTTCAGAAGTTAAATCATGCAGGGGTAGAAAAATAATAAATCTACCAAAAATTTACAATATACTAATTTCTGCCAATTTTGTTGCTAAAAAATTTCTTTAAAATATTACAGTGAAATTTTTAAAACTTCCTTATTTAAACTTAATTTGACACTTCAAACCAACTACTTAATTTGTTACAGCTGGAGATGTTTTTATTTCAAAAAAATATGAATTTAATTTTTTCTCATGAGATAAACTTTATCTCACCTGAAAGGTACAAAACTCATTATGGCAGTTGGTGATGTTTTGGGCAGTAGGTAGGTAGGTAGGTAGGTAGTTGTGAGGGAAATTCCACTATATTTACATTACTGTTTGCGCTAGAATAGGGACTCATATGCGATTCCTAGGGTTAAAATGGCAATTAAGGAAGGAAATCATCAAATGTTTAAAACAAATTATGATGTCACATCATTTTAAAATAGTTTCACTTTTTTTTTTTAACTTTAAAGAATTTTGTTGCTGGCACATAGGTATATCCCAAATATCTGTTCTTTTGTTCCTACATTTACTTAAGATTTTATTCCAGTAATTTTTAAAGATTTTCCAAATTTATGGAGGTGTTTTAAAAGTTTCAATTAATTCAAATCGGTTACCATAAAATCCATTTTCAAGTTCATAAATGTAAAATGATAAATTGATTATGTTTTTCTTTTTTAACAGCTTTCAGTGCAAAGTATAATTGAAAATTACTATAATTTAATTAATAGGTAATAATCTGAGTTTGAGCAATTTAAAAAAAACCTTATCTTGCCATCTAGAATTTTTTGGTTCTTACCTTAAAGGTGATTTCAAGACTACCTACATCACCATTAGATTAAATTGAAATGGTTGTGGGAAAGGTTAGGTTAGGTTAGTCAAATTTAATGTCTACAAAACATACGAGAATGTAACCTTAGATGAACATATATTACTTGAAAAGATTGTTAATGTGAACAATTTGTGTTCTTTCAATAACTGTTTAAGCAGAAGGAAAAATAACAAGTCTGGACACCCAAAACCAAAGAAAAGAATGAAAGTTAAGCCTGGGAAGAGCATAACTGCTAGCGGCTTAAATAAATGTGTGAAGGAGAAATAAAATGAAATAGGAAAAAAGCATCCTGTAACAGGGAAAAAATATGTATTAAAAAAAGACAAAACTAAGGAGAGAAAAAAGGAACAATTAAATGAAAGTATTTCTCAAACATGGAGTTTCATTATGACACAACTTTGATAACTTTGCTAAATCAGTAGAACAAGACAGTCAAGCAACTATATGACAATAGTTTTAACTAGGAGATTGGGGCTTAGATAAAATATGCAGCTAAAAAACATGTTCACACATTATGCAGGCCTAATTTGTGAAGTTAATGAAGAAAAGTTTATGGATTGTATATTATATCCATATTCTTTCCAGCAATAATCTTTAGCCTAATGAAGATGATGTTGACATACTTAACACTGACATGTAATAAATCTATTGAATTAAATGAACTTATGCATATTAAGTGTTCACAGATGCTGACAATAATTTTGTTTCATGATAAACAAAACTATGATACATTAAATAGCATTAGAGCCAAATCCATTTTAATGACTCATAAAAATTATCCATTTCTGAACAAAAACTAAATTTCATCTAAAACTAAATATTAAAATATATCAGAGAAAATGTAACACCAGAATATAAATACGATTGTCTAAACCTAAATAACCTAAGACAATAGCCCTATTTTGTTGACAATTTCAATGAAATCGTTTAGGCTGTTAAAAACTGATATGAACAAAACAATTTGATTAATATTAAAGAGCTGAATAAAAAGAATGTAAAGCAGTTTCATTCTGAAATTGTAAAGTTTTACAACTATGTTCCAATACAAATACAAAAATAAAAGTAATTTCAGAATTTAATTATATTATCTGAGGACAAAATAGAAAAACCGATTATCACAGTGCCACAATTATTTCAATAAACTCTATATCAAAATTTCTAAACAGAATGTCATTTAGTAGGAACATATTTTCGAAGACTTTATTAAATCTACCAAACTAATCATGTGATATACAAATCATAAATACTGGGATTACTATTCAAATAAGATGAGTAGAAATAAAAAGGTTACATACTGACTAGACGCATACACAAGCCGCCTAAATACAAACAGGATAAGACACAAATCCTAAAAAAAAATTATCTTAACTATCGCAATACTATAATTTCTCTCCTGAATTTTTTTTTATAAGTTATTAAATTGTTTAAACAATTAAATCATAGTTTTAAAATCAATGTTTCATTACATCGGCTTAAAACCTACATTTGTGATTATTACACAACACGAGAAAAAACTTTTCACGGTAAACAAAAAAAAATTAGCAACTACATGAAAATATACTCAATTCGGTTGTAGTAATGGTTAATTGCTTACCTTTTGGGAAAACGCAGTAAAAAACGTTATTTCCCCAACCATCATCAGGAGGATGCAATCGGCCATCTACTAGTCTCACACCACGCGACTCTGGATTTCTGTATTTCAAACCACACGTACCAGGAAACTGAGCAGAAAGCGTCGACAGTAATAAAGTACCATCATCCTCCGAAGGTAATTCTATGGGTTCCTCGCCTTCATCTTCAGCAACTTGCAAATAAGAACTCATTTTCATCAATTACGTTTTACACGATACCCACGCTATGCCAGAAACAAGAAATAAAAGTTCTCCTACACGTCTTAAGAAGCTTAACGCAACTATTAGTATCAATTCATTCCACTAAATCGTTATTCTTAGTTTAAACTAACATTCAAGTAGACAAATTTCTTCAAACAAATTCCACAGTTCCCATCTACACGACGAACAAAACACTCACTCCACACTACACTATAACAACAATGGCGGATTCATCAATGATACAAGGAGGAAGTCAATGTTACACAGGTGTGTTGCCTGTGGAATTATATTTCACTGTGAAAAATATTGCACATTGAATTAACTTTAACTGAAGCGTTAATATTCTATTAATTAACAAACTGATATTACAGATACAGATAAATATACATAATGAACCTCAAATTTCACAATTTTCATACCTTTTTAAACAAATATTATCAATATAAAAATTATATCGAGTAAACTCATAAATATCCAGTGATTTCTGTATAACATAAAAGTAACAAGCACTTACACATTACAATGTGGACGAGTGTAAGTTATATGCTTAACATACGCTTGAGAAATATATCAGGAATTGGCAGATACTCAAAATCTTTAATTTTACTTACTTAAATTAAAGTACCAACAAAATTGATTGTACAGTTACTACTTTATTGGAACTGCCATTAATATTGATGTCATTTTATAACAGATTTAATTAATCGCATTCAGCCGATATGTAGAACTTTCGATTGCCAGCCGGCAAAATCTTTTATAATAAAATAAAAAATTACACGATTAATGTCATATTAATTCTAAGTCACCAGCTAGTAATGATGAAATGGTATATTCCATCATGCAAACGTATTACTTTGCTCAGTCAGCTAAGTAATTACTGGCGAAATTATTAATGTACATCTTGGCACAACGCATTTTATAGAGTCAACAATATTTAAGTGCTGCTTATCTAAGTATAAATTTCATTGGCAACACCTTTCTTTTATTATAATAGATGCATACACCTAAGTTTAGTAGGACTCATTTTATGACCAAATTAGCGGAGTTTTCACAAAAAGTATCTGATCATCAATATCTCAACATCAAGATGATGGATCAATTTTCACTTGTTTTTGTTTTTTCACTCCTGATATGATCTTTCAGAATTACTACAAAAATCTTCTCCAAAATACAATCTTGATTGAATTCATTTGTACCACCATTCACCAATATCTTTGCATTAATTGTCTACACCAATGAACTACATAATATGGAACTTCCATCATGTTTTTAAAAGTTATTATTATAATTTATTTTTCTTTATAAGACCCAATATCCAAAGTATGGACTACAGTTTCATTATTGATATCCTTCCCTTATTGATTTTGATGACAATGTTTTTCTCATAATAGAACTAGCTTTTTGTAAAATATTTGCAACAAACTTAGGAAAAACTGGGTCCAATTCTCCAACTTGTACGTGATCCAAATTATGCAATCTGTAAAAAATTGAATCAGCTTTCTTAAACTTGGATTCAGACCCCAATAATTATTTAAATAGTTCAAATCATGATAATCAGTTTGTTTTTCCAATGGCTATGAACTGAATAATAGCTACTAAAATACTTTCATCCAAACATTTCTTTTGGTTGGAGTGGATTATCATAAAAAGTCGTAAACTTGTGAGTAATTCTTGTTTATTCATTCTCATTTAACAAATTTCTCGTTACATGTTGGATGTTTTCCTACTTTGCTTTAAGCAAGGTAGGAAAAATAGTTGTTGTCTATCATTACCAGCGGCTAGTAAGAAGAAGGGAGTGCCGGATCTCTTCCAGGTTTCACGACAAGCACCAGTCACTGGCGCTTCCAAATCTCGGGGAATACGCCTTCCATCAGAGGAAACTGTTGTAAGCCTTAAGAAAAACCTCTGGCTCAGCCCAAACCACCACCTTGACCAATGAATTTAGCAGCCAGTCCGGACCCGGATCCTTAGCCAGAAGTAATCATGTTGATGTCTCCAAAAGTTTTAAAGTGAAAGGAGGAGGGCTCTCCTGTTCACTCCTCTCATTAATCCTAAGCTCCTCTCCTTCAGGAAAGAGCCCATCTATTATATTGTGAATCTCCTGAGTAACAGGGGCTCTAGGAGTAACAGGGGGTTAAGGCTCCCCCCTTACCAGTATGTTGTAAGGCCTGCCCCATGGATCCATTTCACTTCCAAAATTAGTTTCTTTCGTGTCCTCTTCTTAGCTTCTCGGATGCATCTAACAAGATTCTTTTTGCATTCACGATATCTATATTTAAGGATGTCTCTAAGGGCGGGGAGGTACACTCTCGGCATGAGTTTCCTAGTCCTGTGGCATGCCTTCCTCTTTTCTGCAATTTCAGGGGTCCATCAGTATACTGGTGAGTGCCCCTTTCTGGAATACCTTCGCAGTAGACTGGCACACACTGCCTCAATTGAATCCACTAAACAAGATGCCTTCTTGTGTGTTGTGCATCCTTTGCTGACTCTTCTGAGGTCAAGTACCTGTGTAAAGGCACCAGGATCCAGGTTTTTGGTGCTCTAACCAATGAATGTTGGAGGGCCTTCTCCACCAAATTCTTCCTCCATTATTGTCGTTATGACTGGCTGATGGTCACTACCAGAGAACCCCTCCCACACCTGCCAATTACCAATACGCATGGTCAGCTCTGAAGTCACAAATGTTAAGTTAACAATAGATCCTGTGCACCCCGCCTGATTGTAAAAACATCTCAGTATTCAGACAGATAAGGTCCAGCACTGCAGCTGTTTCCATTAATGTTCTTCTACAATTGATATGCATTCCTTTCATGTGTTGTCATCTGTTGACACCCTCTGTAACATATGGTTGAAATTTATTCTGTCAGATGATGGTATAATATAGAGAGAAATTCTGTATTTAATAAATGCTTTAATTGAATTCCCAGAAAATTGTTCGCTTAAAAAATGAGTAAAAGAAATTGAAAACTATTTTTTTTATAACTAAGGGACTGATATTGAGTTTAAAATACTCAGTCGGCATACTCTGGGAAAACTTATTAAAATAAAGACCACCTAAATACTCAATTAACCATCTAAAAATTTCATCCGGTCAGATTGCTTTAGTTGAGAAAGCTCTTAATTTAATTAATTTTTACATATTGTTGTCTAACCGAATAAATGTGTTAGGATATTAGGATTGAAATACAGAGAAAGAAAATTTGTTTAGAATATGTATAAGAATTCGGTAGCTGTGATAAGATAGAGATCTAGAAAAGTAAGCTGAAATTTAGGAAGGCCAGAAAACCTTTTCTCAGACATATTGGTCTTATCACCTTTCCTATTCTATTTATGTTTAAAAGAAACAATTGAAGGAGAAATTTGATAACAATCAATCAGGAAAGAAATAGAAAAAATAAGATACCAACAAGAAAGAAAATAAAGATGTTGAGATTCAATATTGATATTGCTTAAACAAGAAACCAGAAATTCTTTCCGGCTAATGGTGAATCAGAGGAGCGCAGATTTTGAAGTGCTAGATCTCCCTTGGATCTCTGAATTAATCTTGAAGCAGAATGTTTTATTGGATACTTTGAATCCCAGTGCCACGTTTGCTGTCTTCTTCAATTCTGAAAAGGCTTACAAATTGACTTGCTGAATAGATATGCTGCGCATCTTAAAAGAATGGGATGTAGATGGCAATTTTCTGGGCTTCATAGTAAGATTCTTTGAGAACAATGTTTTTAACTTCAGAACCATTTACACTGGAAAATGTACCTTAAAGTACTGATGTTCTATAATTTTATTTTCTTTGGCTGTAAACAACACTATAAAATTTATTAAAAACTGTCTTCATGTGTTCATTATATGTAAATGATTTAACAGCCTACATCCATCGACAGCTGCAAAACGTTTGCTTCAAAACTTCATTTATGAACGAGTCATAAGGTGAAATTATCTAAATTAACAAAAAAATCTCAGTATCTCAGTATGAATGCATTGCCTGAATTAACCATGTAAGAGAACTCAAAATTCAGTGTTTAAGACATTTTGATAGGTTAACAAGTAACAGCATAATATTTACAGTAACAGCTTTTGGGGTGCAAATGAAATGTGTACTTAAATTTTACTGAATCTTGGTAATGTCTAAATTCAATTAGTAGTTTACTCCTCAGAGTGTACAATTCTTGGTATGTTGGATCACCATTCGTAAAATTTTATTTGATTTGCTACCGGATCATTCCTGTCTAGTCAAATAGTAAGCACTTTAATGAAGAATGGTGAGCCTTTCCCTCTCTGGTCGAGTCTGACCAATAATGATTTACATGCATCATAAAGGGACAATCTTAGCAACTTCTGTGTGATTTTGTTTTTATTTTCCAGTCTTAATCCACAGATTCCCATTTAATTTAGTTTTATGATTATTCAAGCTCGGGGAATGTTTGTTTTATCTTTCCTTAGTATGAAACTAAATAATGCTACATTTACTGTTCATTAGTATATTTACTTAGGTGATTAGTTATAAGAAAAACAGACAATAAGCCTGTAGTATTACAGAATTTCTGCAATAAAGATACTTCTTTATAAGGTGAAGCGATTTACATTGATGGATTTAACCAGAGCAGTTACATTGGATATTCCTTTATGGCATATTTTCTTGGATACAGATTTTATGTATATGTCTTACTGGTGCAAGGATGCAATAAATCTTTCAAAAAAATATATATACTGTAGTTTGAAATAAGCTCTACTTGAGAACGTTGATACAAACATATATCTAAAAAACATTTTGTTATCGAGTTACAGCTTGTGAAAGATTTTTTCTGTATTTCAGTTTTCCTGGTGAAATGAGTTCATACTGAAACTTTCTGGCGTTAAACCGGATGGTTTTGTATGACTTTTAACCTCAAAAATCAAATAAAATTGATCACAGAACTGCATTTCCTGCAGTTTTCATAATATTTAACATAAAACAGAAAAAATAGCTCTATATACATGCATGTATCTTCTTAGAGCCATCTCTTAACCTAAGTAGACCGTCGTAAACTATTCTTAATTTTAGGTGGTTGCTGTAAATAAATAAATGGAGAACTTAAATCTTCAGTCGTTAAAACTTTTCTGAAATATATTGACGGAAAAAATATGTTGCTGTTAAAATATCTTAACAAATTTTAAGAAATTTGAAGGAAACTAATTGGAAAACAGTTATTTACTTTAGTTCTAGAAGTACCGTTATTCAAATATCAGTTTGATAAACATAACTGGTTTGTTATAAATTTTATATGTGTGTGTGTGTGTGTGTTGTTTCTTACACAATTATTTATTTTTTAGTATAATTTAGTATTTAGTACGATTCAGTATAATTACTTATTTTATTTACTTATATATCTATTGTTCTGTACCTACTTTTATTATAACTTATGTTGTGTTCATGAATTGGCTTTAACTTATTGGTTTTATTTACAGGAATATCAAGCAATCCATTATTGTTAACTGCTAATCTGCTGGAGAATTCAACTTTACTACAGTACTTGTATTAGTACCACCAATAATTATAGATATTTTTAATGAAACTTAGTTGTTCAAAGGTTTTTATTGTAAATTCAAATAATGCATTTAGCGACATGAAGTGTAAAACAATTTTGAATGTAATTATACATGATGGTGTCTGAGTACAATTATATAATTTTTTAAATGATTTTGCCTATATTTTTTAAATATAAACACACACACTTACTTTTCTTGTATATTTTAAACATTTAATATTTTTAAGTAGAAGTGATTCTGTCAGAAAAGAATATGTATACAATCTTAAGTTAAAATTTATTTTTCATATCATGATAAAGACAGATTACTTGTGTTAATTCATATTTATCTTAAACTATTTCAGTGACATATTGTAGAGGTTATGATAATGATAAAGTTATTAAGCGGTAAACGTTATCTATGTATGATTTATTTTCTTCTCTGAAAATTTACATAATGCTTGTAATGTATATTGCATTTATGTTGTATAGTAAATTACGTTCGCTTAATCTTTATTATAATTATTGAAACTAACCTATAAAAATATTTTTAAAGTTACATTTGTTCCATGCAAGAACTGGGACCATCGCCTGCACTTTTACTTTACTTAGAAAGCTGTACAAAGATTTTCAAGATATTTCTCAATTAAATATATTGTGTTACAACAGAAAATTAAGTCGGGACTATATACCAATACTTTTGTATACTTTTGATTTTTTAGCGGTCCTGATTTTCAGGGCTTAAAAACTGATGCGCATTAATTTCATTTGTGCGATTCATCTGGAAAGGGTCATTATCAGGTATTATTATTTTCTCATCAGATTTCCTACCAAAATGTGAAAGTTCCTACCAGTCAGTGGCTTACTGAATCTTTATAGACAAGAAAAAAAAACATTCCTACTGCACCTTTTGCTCTATGTTAAGCTAATTCAGAGACTGCCACTGGATTGTTCCAGTTCTGCTTCTAGACAAGGCACTAGTGTTCTAATTAGGTTTTAAAAGATCTTTGCTTAATTAAATGAACGCAAACAATTAAAATCATGCATGCTGTTCGTACTTGTTGTAAATAAATATTACCTTTCAAAACCCGATTTGAACACCTACATTGCAACCAGTGGTAGCAACACAACATTCAGAAATCCCAGCATCAATCTCTAATAAAACAGAGTTCCACCCCTCAGTCATAACTTTAGCAGAAGCTAAAGTTTAACTCGCTGTATAATTTTTCCAGTCGGTTCTCCATTTGTGCAAACAGTTGGGTGGCTGCAAACTAACTAGATTACAACTGATCTGGCCAACAATTTTGAGAGTTTTTAAGGTACGTCTCGCAGAAATGTTTGTACTAGTTCTCTCTCTATTACCTCACATTCAAATACTGTTTGGGAGGATTAGGTAGAGTAGAGGGCTCAAAGCTTGAATTATAGAATTTATTAAATACCACATATTACAACCGCATAATTTAAAACACGTGTATAGAATTTTAATCATAGGGAGCAATAAAATTATTTTTTTTCATTGCTAATCCTCTGTTAAAATTTGTGTGTATATATTCGAACATTTAAAAAAATGTTTGGAACTATATCAGTCAATTTTTTGATTTTTTTTTCTTTTGTTTACTTTTGCGTATAACAAAACGTTTTTACAGTTTTTGTGATTGGTTTCTGTTTTTATAAAACAATTACAAGAAACTGAGCTGTCTGAGTATTCTCATCATAACCATAATTTTCTATTTTCTTTTTACCCAAGGAGTGCTACGCTGTCATATAACTGTGCTATACGGTCAAATCTTTATATAATGAAATCGAGAATCCCAGGAAAAATTTGTTAGAGATTTTCATTAGAAGTAATACAAATTCTGTCTAATTTTTTTATGAATGTTTTATCCCGTTTTATAATGAATTAAAATTGAATAGTTTTTATGTCATGCATTACATATTAATTATACATTCTGTGTAAAATGTATGTATCTCAGGTAAGAACTTAGAATGCTTGTAGGCTATACTTAAAAGCTTCTTGTACTCGGTTGTAGGTTGCCTTGCAACCACCATGACCAATGAAAGTGTTGCAAAAATCCACAATGCGGATTTAAAAGATTTGACTGTTGAAGATACAAGAGTTTGCAAAAATATCAGTAGACCGTATTCGCATCTTACATGAGCATTTGGATATAGATAGCTATCGGCACAATGGGTGCTGCGTTTTTTAACGGTTGATCAGAAACGCAGACAAATGAACATTTCTCAGCAGTGTTTGGACATGTTCAACTGTAACTCGACTGAATTTTTGCGATGTTTCATTACTGCTGATGAAAAGCGGATTCATTATTACTTTCATTATCACATTTAGGCGAGAAAAAAGTGCTTTTTTACCTTGACAATGAACCTGTGCACACATCTTCGTTGCTGCTAAAATTCACAAACTGCGCTTCAAATTGCTTCCACATGCACCACATTTAGCTCAGAGTGATTATTTCCTGTTCCTGAATCTGAAGAAATGGCTTGGTGGGCGAAGATTTGCCTCAAATTACAAAGTCATAGCCGAGATAGACGCCTAGTTTGCAGAGCTTGAGAAATTGTATTTTAATGAAGGAATAAATTAGCTGGAAAAACGATGGACGAAGTTTATTACTTTAAAAGGTGACTATGTTGAAAAATAAAAAAAATTTGGTAAGAAATTTTGTTTTTTCCTTAGGTCGCAAACATTCTGAACCGCCTTCATATGTATGCACTGAACAATAGAGGGATTATGCGGTAAATGTTTTCTAAGTATTTTTTTTTGTTATGTCTATGTAATGTAGACAAATGTCTCGTTTAGATAAACGAATAAAGGTTTGCACAGCAATCTTAGTGAGTGCTCTGCATTAGTTAATGGATTTCAGGAAATTCTGCTACTTTAATATGTAGACAGACAGGTTTTATTGTTAATGGCTTATAAGAGAATCTTGGACATTTTTGCTTTACCATTTCAGTAAAAATAACTTGTCATTCTTGACTGTTGTCAAGAATACTTTGTGTTTGCATACATTTATAATTTCAGTGCAGAAATTAAAAGAATGTCTTAAACTCACAGAGATGTCCAAAATATTAAATTTAGTGTCACTGTTAAAAAACATTGCATAAAAGTTACTGATGTTACTACATTATCATGTTAATATTCAGTATGTCACCATTTTGTTATATAGAGGTATGAATACGTTAAATAGAGGTAAATTTATACTTAGTCTTATTAAAATGTCAGTGCAGAAAAACAATTTGTAAAATCAAAGTTTTTGTAATAACAAAGTTCGTTATATATAGAGGTTCAAATGTATTTCAGTTTTATCCTTAGGTGGTAAATCAGTTTTGGTGGGCTCCCCCTCCCCTCAAAATTAACACAGCTTGATAAGGTAATCAGGTTCAAGAATGCCAAGACATGTATGCCTAGAAGGTTTTGGTTTTTCATTTCTCAAAAAAAAAAAAATTTAGTTGCCAGTACCGCCTGATAATGTCATATCCCTAATTTGTAATTCCTTTTAGTTTCAAGTGGTGTTAAACAAAACAGATTCGTATGTTATTTATTTTCCAAGGCCTCCTTTCTTAAGTTTGATATATTTTGTATCTTAAAAAATAATTAGGGTGTTAGGCCTCCCATTCACCAGCAATTTGATTCTAAGTCTTTTATTTTGTTCTCGTTTTACCTTACACCTTAAATGATCAATTCCTATAATTTTTTTTGACTACATTCACTCCATTGATGCAAAAACAGTTTTGGAGTAGTGCAACCTCAAGATAAGAGTGCAATTCAGGTTAGCTATGGTTCTATAAATTTTGAGACTAGTGAAATGAAAAGGTTCCTATACTTTTTCACAAATATTGATTTCCACTAAGTACCAAGCAAATATTTGCATGGACTATGCTCCTTGCAGAAATCATACCACCCTAATATCTAATCGGTTTTGATCATGGTGAACAAGAACAATGTAATTTAATTTAATGGCAATTTAAACTTTTCCATTATGCATCTATTTTTAAACATAAGTATTACAGAGGGCTGCACCGCCTAATAATTATGAACTAATTGAGATTTTCATCTTCCCCTTTCATGCAGTGGATTGAGTGATGTATTAAGATTATTTTTCAAGGTTTTTTTATGTTTAATAATAATTTTGTAGAGCAAAATTCCATGACCAGTGGTTCCAAGAATTCTTGGATAAATCCAACAAAAGTCTTCCAATTTCTAATTCTTCAAAGCCTCCTTCTGTGTTCATAAGAAACCCTTACTCAATGAATTTATGATCAGCGAGTATTTATTGTTTGACACTTTTTCTTATTTTATAGATTTATCCTGATGCTTAATAACAAATTGGAAAGTGAAAATTATTTGATGTTTTTTTTTGTAGGATCTTCAAATTATTTTTTAAAACCAATTTAATTAATTTATAGCATTATTGTTTAAACTGCAGTAGAACATTGCTCAGTCAAGTTTATTAAACGGACCATACCTTGGATAACTAAACGCTCAGGTAATACAGTATGGCCCCATTAATTCTGGTTTAAAAATAAATCTATGCTTAACATTTCCACAACTTATATTTTAAAATATTCTATTAGGACAATAAAATAGCATTTTTAAGAAAATGATATATATATATATATATATATAGAGTATGACATTTAAAGTGAATATTTGAAAGTAAAAGTAAAAATTACTCTAAATAAAAGTAACAAAAATTTATTATTTTACATTAAATAACTTTATAAATCATTTTAAACGTTGAAAGAAGTCCTTTTACGACCTTGTTCTGCCATTATTCAATGCTTCTATGCTGCAACATTACGCAGCCACCAGTGTCAATGAAGAATCTTACTCCTTTTAATGGCTTTTTCAGTTGACCCTCAGTAGTTTGTAGATTACTGCAAGTCAAAAAAGAGGTTTTGATGACTTTTTGACTCGCTCAGTTTCTTGTTGATGTTGAGCTAAAATATTATCCAGACTTTAAACTGTCATTCATCGGTTTTGACAGCTTCCCAAAATTCTGGCAGTTATTAAAGTATATCTTTTACATTAATAACATTGAAAAGAGCATGAATATTCCCACTAACCGATTTAATTTTATCTGACAAAATTATCCAACATCATGAATGATTTATATAGATTATCTTCACACATTCAAAAAAAAAGATCTTCATAAAACCATTTTGTAAATCCATCCGTACACTTTTTTTTTAGTATACTTCACAGGAAGGGAGTTAATGTTTTTAAAAGCTCTCGGGTGTTAGGCTTCATCAATGAGAACAAACTTACTAAACCCCAATTTATTTGAACGGTAAGCATGATGGTTAAACCTCTTTTTGCTTCACTGTCGCCAAGAGCTAACTTCTTATTTAAAAACAGAGTTCTGATGATAGTATTTTGTAATTTAAACCGGTTTCAAAAAATTTGAAAATGTGAAAAATAAAACTTTACTGAAATTTCAAGATTTCAGCATCAGTTATTTTCTTAATTTTGTAGTGTTTTCACCGACAAAATCTTACTAATTGTCTACGACTTCAGTCGATCAAGCCAACCCTGATTAAATGTAAATTTCTCTTTCCCCATATTTAAAAATTCCAAAGCATTGACATAGAATCGGGCCTGATAGCGAGCTACTTTATTTCAAATTTGGTTGAACAGCAAAAGTAGAATTTACATTTTTTCACATTTGTTTGTTTGATGGCTCTAATTTGTGTATCACTACCAACCTTTGCAAAATCGATCTTTCAATTTCTGTTCCGAGTTGGATCTAAAGCCTCTTCAATTGTCCCCAGTCCAACAATGATGAAATAAATAAGCCTCTAATTTTTCTTCTGTAGTAACCGACTTGTTTTATAAACTTCCAAGTCTCTATGGAGATAATCAAAAGTTTCTGTGGAGAACTAGCAAATCACACTTACAATATGACAGTAACCGGTCCTTTACTATCTACTCTCGTTCTGATTACTGTAAAGAATTATTTTAATTACAATGTGTTTATTACACTCAGTTGGATAATCGATATCTTCTATATCTGTTTTTATATAAATAAATTAGCATACACTGTGAACTGATTTATTCATTATTATTAATTGAAGTTAACAAGTTTTAATTTGTGGCCGTTCTTGTTTATTTCTCGCCATCTTTTAAAAATATGTTGACTTGCACAAAAGTGATGCTAGACTAAATACTATATATTTCTGTTTCCTTTCAAAACTGTCCCAAAAAAACTAAAAGGGCGTTTTTGCAAACCGATTCATAATAATGAAATAATTTACGGGTCTTGAAAACAACCATATGTTTTAAGACTAAACTCTCATTATGTAATTTTTTTCTGTTATTTTGATAACATACAAACAAAATTAATAGCGATCACATACTTCATTCTATAGCCCCATATAAGCCATCACCAACCATTGGCAGTAATGAAAGTACTGACTAATTTGTTGGATTTTCACTTAATGAAATAAAAATTCATCAAATCAATAAATCTAATAAAATCTTAAGGTAAACAGACTATCTCAATAACGAATTTATTAAGTTATTATTTTGAACAATGAATCATGTATGTAATAATGAAATTACTCTTAAAAATGCAATTGATAAAAAATACACGGAATCAGAGCTACTTTACTAGCAGCTGTAGTGGAGGCCTGAACTTGTTTGTAACAAACCCTATAGAAATTCATTCTCTTCTCCAATTCATTGTAATGAATGGGTAAATTTCTTAACCCTATATATATATATATATATATATATATATATATATATATAGGCAGGGTGTCCCTGCCTATGGAGGTATGGAGAAACTTTCAGGAAATTTCTACTGGTGAAAATAATGGAAAAAAATTCATATAAACATAGCTAGATTTCACCCTGATTTCAGCTCTATATCTATGCTAAATAAGATTGATTTTCATTAATACTAAAATAAAAATAAATTTTTAAATTGAGAGGAATGTTTAATGAAATTAAAAATGAATAGTAATTGTGTAATAAACATTTTAATATTTTATTTTTGAAACACAATTTTTTTCATTTTACAACATTATCAATAATAAATAATTAACAATAAATATATTAAAAGCATACATGATATTCAATTATCAGTATAATTAATTTTTAAGGTCACCACACCAACCATCTCAACAAAATAAACAGAAAGACTCATAATTAAATCTTAAATAAATATAACCAGTAATATATATTACACATTTTCATCAAATTCAATGCAATAATAGCATTATTAACAAACTTGATAACTATATTTATATAACTATATTTTTGTTAAGTCTAATGTTTTTGTATTATAGTAAAAATATCACAATTACGAGGGTTTTTTTTCAAGTTCCGATCGGTCACGAAATTAAAACCACAATGAAAATAAAAAAATTTTTATTTGTAACAAGTACTTACATTGTTACGCTATCTCTCTACATAGTCGCCACTCCGATTTAGACATTTGTCATAGCGTGGTACCAACTTTCCAATACCCTCGTCATAGAACGGAGCCGCCTGTGTTTTCAGCCATGTTTCTACGCTAGTCTGCAGCTCGATGTCTGTGCCAAAATGTTGTCCTCCTAGCTGGCGTTTCATGTGAACAAAGTGGTAAAAATCGGATGGAGCAGTGTCCGGGCTGTACGGTGGGTGATCAAACACTTCCCAACGACAACGCTGCAGGAAATTGTTTGTTACAGCTGCAGTGTGTGGCCGAGCATTGTCATAGAGAAAGACAATGCCTGATGACAACATTCCTCTCCGCTTATTCTGAATCGCCCTTCGTAGACGTTGAAGTCACGCAGTTTGAGGCTGCAGTGATAGTTGTGCCACGTTTCATGAATTCCACCAAGAGAACTCCATTCTGGTCCCAGAACACAGTAGCCATATACTTTCTGTTGGAGAAGGTTCGCTTGAACTTAATTTTCTGGGAGAATGAGAATGCGAATACACTGTTTGGATTGTTCTTTTGTTTCTTCAGTTTTGAAATGGACCTGTGTCTCGTCGCCTGTGAAAATTTTGTTCAAAAAATCTTCTCCTTCACTGGAGAAACGTTAGGGAGGTGTCCATTCTCATTGTTTTGTGATGGTCGGACAGCATCTTGGGAACCCATCTCGCACACAGTTTGTGGTACTGAAGTCTCTCACTAACAACGGTGTAGAGAGCTGACCTTGAAATTTCAGGAAACGAATCACTCAATACAGAAATTGTGAACTGACGATTTTCTCGAATTGCCACATCCATTCTCTCAATGAGATCATCGGTTGACAGTCGCTTCCTTCCCTGACCGCCTGCAACATGAAAATCTGTACGTCCTGGACCATTGTTGCACTTTGCCGTAACTGATTGAAGTTTCACCGTACACATTACTTATTCGTCTATGAATTTCAGCCGCATTACACCCCTCAGCCTAAAGAAATCGAATTACCGCACGCACTTAATACTTGGTGGGAGATGCTATTCTTGTAGAATAAATACCAATATATCCAGAATAGGATAAGGCGGTGGATATTTCATCTGGTGAACAGAGTGCAATTATAGGAGTTAGTTCACAAGGTACAACACTGTTTTTGTTGATCGATTGCACCGTGTCATAATGTTAGAATAAATAGTATCAGATCAGATTCTTAGTCTAAGAGCACATATTTTTTAATTACAAATATTGAAGGTAAAATAAATGTAAACCGCATCTGAAGGTAATAATATAAACTACATCCTTTACAACTAACCGACTGTTCCATCACACCTGGAACGTCCAGGCAGAGCATCCTGGAAACAGAAGGGTGTGAAGTAAGGATGAAATGGTAATGGCAGAGATATTTAATAAATAGGTTCTCATAGACTGAGTGCGAGAAGCTGAATATAACTGTAATGTAAGGTGTTTGTATTTTTTAATGGCTGATATTTTTAATAATGTTAATGTAATTATTGTAGACTGGATTATTTGTAACGCTCAAGCTCTCATGGCAATTGTTCTTTAACATAGGACTGTGATGGAAATCCAATAAAAAGGGTAGCTGTATCAAGCCCTAATTCTTTGAATTAGATACAAATGCTTGATGTTCTGAACCAAGGATGTAAATTATCAGTAAAACAGATAAAGTCAAATATAATTACTTTTTTATTGTTTTAAAAGGTGCTGCAAAAATAATTTTGTTTATTAAACATTAATGCGATCCAATGTAGATTCCCTGTATTAAATAATATTAACAAATGCAAATATAAATTTAATAACTTATTCAATAAATATCTTATGTCATTACATGTTTTATTCGCTAAAAAACTAAGAGCAGCATTCTTTATTAAAAAAAGTACATCCAAAAATATTTTCTTAATGAAGATGTATTTTTATTTAAGTGAAACACATTACAAAGTCAATTAAACTGGTAACACATGAACATTTAAAAAAAAAATATTTATATGTAATAAAATTTAATACATATTATAAATATAACGTAGTTTTTTTTAAATCTTTGTCAAACTAAATATTTTTCTCTTAAAGCTGTGTAATATAATTGAATTTAAAATAAAAAATTAATAAAATTGATTAATATAAGGCTGGGTTTTTTAAACCGCATTTATATTTTCAAAACACGACATATTCTTACTATGTCAAATATTCGGACAAGAAGGTAGTTTTTTTTTTAAATCTGTAACTTAAAACCTGATAAAAAAATGCAGATTAACTTATTATTATAAACTGTCTTTGGCATAATGTAGCACTGCTAAATAAAAAAAAAAACAGCATGAACTGAACATATGGAAATAAAATATCATATACCTTGTTAGATACCACAACTAAGGGCTTAATGAACTCATCAGACTGAAGACTGGCATTGCAATTAATTTATACTAATATACAGCGATATAATATTAATATACTGTAATCAGTATTGAGACTTTACTGCTCACTGAGACTGCTTCTTCAGTCCTTATATTGCCACAATTTTAAATCTATTATGTGACAGTAAAACACTAATGTTTATTAATTCAACTCTACAAATAAAAATTCTAAAAAATTACTGCCTGATATTATTGAAATAATTTTTTTAATTGTTTAATCTACTTTCAAAAGTAGAAAATTTTTATCTCTATCGGTTTGGATTTTATAGCAATTTAAGTCGACATCTCAACAAAAAAACTGCAAAAAATTCGTTTTTCATGCCCCTAATTTTCAGAAAAATGAGGCTGAATCCAGGTAGCCCAAAAATAATTGCATTTTCTGATGATACCTTAATTTTTATTGTGGGATTTTTCACTTAGATGCAGTAGTTTAAATACTAGCGCCGTTTTTCATAGTGACCACTGTAATATAATTGCAATTTCTCGCAAAAATTTCTGTATATGATTAATATCAAATTCTGGTCAGGCATTGTAATATTCTTATGCTGCAAAATTGCATTTCCATATTCTACACAAGCTTCAAGGTTATGTGGCAACATAACAAATAAATAACTATTGTTTGGAATTTATCTTTCAGTCATTGAATTTGAATCTTATAAAATCTTATAAAAATTTCTATTTTTATAATCTGGTATGTATTGTCAGATATAAGATAAGAATTCAAAATTTTAGGTAACATTATCTTTAAAGGTATATTTATGACTAACAAAAATTTTACCATAGACAATATTAACACAATGTTTCTAAGATTAGAAAAAACTAAATGAGGAAAATTACCGCAGCAGTTTAACAAATTATTTGATTGTAAAAGATTACAATTTGTAGAATAATCTGTAGTTGAGTAGCGACATTTTTAACATTTAAATTTGGATGATAAAATTTGGTGTAAGAAACATTTTCTAGGTTCTCCCATACAAAATCTGGCTTATTAAAGTCATGATAATAATAATAATAATTTGACTGTGGCTGTACTGTTATGGTGTGTGGTAAGTAAATTAGAGGTACAGATTATTCTTATTTTACAAACTATACAAAAAATCATAAATATTTATTTTTAGCATTCATTTTTTGGTTTTCATTACAGCAGGTAGATTTAGTACAACTGAAAGAGGAACTGGTTAATATGATTAATGGTGATATTCCAAAAGATCCTTTATCGGTTGAAGAGAACATCTCAGTTAAATCAAAAAATGTAAAAGTTGAAAATGAAGTGGTAAGAGTATTAGATTTTGCATACAGTGGAATACCAGTTATCTAGATTGACCTTTGCTAGGCCAGATCTGGATAACTGGAAAAGATAATTTAAAAAGTTTAATATATATATATATATATATATAATATATCATTCTAATGTTTAAATGGGTAAAAAAAAAAGTATTTATGTAGAAGTAAAAAAAAGTCACTAAAATAAAAAAGAAATTTGGAACATGTACAGTGTAAGAAAAAAGTAATGTGACACATTAGTATGGTGTAAAAAAAAATTATGTGTAGAAATTTACTTTTATAATTAGTTTAACAAATCCCTTAATACAGGGTGAGCAACATAAAATCAAACTCATAATGTAACCGCTGCAGAATTGGTAGGTTATTATGGAATGAAATTTTATAAATGATATAGATAAATTAAATAAGAAAAACATAAAACGTAATTTAAATGTTGCATTTATATACCTTATTGTTACAAAAGATGTTTAAAATGGCCACCCTGGACATCGATGCACTTTTGTGCTCAACTGTTCATATTGAGTGTTGTCTGATTCAAAATGTTGTCATTTGTGTTGATTTTTTGTTAAATGTTCACCTTCAGAATGTTTTATGTGTGACAAGTTACTCCATCTTTTTGAAAGTATTCTTTTTCATTATCAGTTACTTGTGCATAGAATTTTTTGAAAATTGCAAGGTAACTTGTGTATTGACGGTCTGGTCAAAAAATATTGTTCCCACTATACAATAACCGGAAACAGTATGTAAGACCAATCTTCTCATCGTGAAGGGGAACGCTTGAATACATTGTGAGGATTCCTTGCCATTTAGTACTTCGTGATCTGTGAATTAATATTGTCTCTAATACTGTTGCCAATAATGTTTTCGAGAAGCCGGTTGCAATAATCAAGTCATTTCAGTTTGTCTGTCTCCTTCAGTTGTGTCACAGTTATAATGCGGTATGTTTTCAATTTTAATTCATGAAGAATTTTACGACAAGAAGGATCACACAATTGGATTCACTAACTGTGACTAACGACTTATTGTTCATTTTCCTCAGCTCTGAAATAGTGGCCTTAAGTGAAGCGACCTGACCAGATAACATCTGAACAAGTTTTTTCAGCTTATTGCAGGATCCACACTGCTGAATACCTAAATTCATGGGAGCTTGTTTTGACGCAGCAGTGGCAAAAGATACATCTGAATTAACAAGGTTCTGTGAATTTAAGTTTTTTCTGTATTCTCTGCATGCAGCCAGAAAAGATAGCTTGTGCTCGGTAGAAAGTCTGAAAATCGCCTTTTCCTCTTTAAAAATTGGGCAGTCTCGAGAGCGGGCTGTGTGTGAACCACTATAGATCACATATTTTTCATCCGCATGGCAGTCTGTGTCATTTTGGCCTTCTTGAGTACATCGAGCACGGACCTCCATCTTCGAGCAAGATTTTAATGCTCTCGGTATTACTGGGAGCTTAAATGTTAATATAAGAGATGGCATTAGTTCTTCCGACCCGCTCTGCCACTTCTTGGTACAATTCACAATTCGAAGTTCATCAGCTATTTCTAATGACGAGTAGTTTCATCAAAAACCGTTAAGGGGTGTTAAGTTTTAATATCATGTTTTCTTATTCAAAATATTGTAATGGTAGCTTGTTGTTGTAGTTACATCTCACGCCGCTAGGGCTGACCAGACGCGTTCACTTTTTCTTTGTTACCAGGGGTGTGGCACAAGTTGCTAGATGGTGTAGTGGGACGGTAACACACAATGCATTTAGTTATTC
Source organism: Lycorma delicatula (assembly GCF_047948215.1). Taxonomy (NCBI): domain Eukaryota; kingdom Metazoa; phylum Arthropoda; class Insecta; order Hemiptera; family Fulgoridae; genus Lycorma; species Lycorma delicatula. The sequence goes on along the minus strand of NC_134466.1, from coordinate 73,752,264 downwards.
AATCATTCATTTACGTTAATTCAATTCAATATACTTCAAGTACTCTGTATTATTAATATTCAATGTGTTATTACTAAACTGAAATCAAACTACAACAAACAAGACTACCAGATATATCTAATCAAAAATGTATTCTACAAATGAATAAATACTACATAAACTCAATATGGATTCGTCTACTTATTCAATCTTCACCCCTAATCACACACAAGCGGGTTAAATAACTAATATCAATATTTGATGTCATAAGTTACAAAATTTATTTTTGATTGATTTGTAGTTTTAAACTCGCTTGTTTAATCAAATTGCTTTTATGTACATGTTATTTCTTTTTTCAGTTTCTGTTTCTTCCATATCTCCTTTATTATTTTCCAGTATTTTACATTTTTCTTCTGTCCAGGTAAGAAATATTTCTTCTATGGTTTTTTTCTCTCCTGGAAACCTGAAATATTTTGCAATTCTTGCTTGTAGTAAATGTTCTTTGATGTCTTCTTGTATTATTTTCATTTCTTCTATGTCTTTTTCAGTTTCTCTGTTTCAGTTGTTATTAGTTTCTAGATTTTTAAAGTGTATAAATAGCCTATTGGGGTTAATTCTTTGTAGATGACCATAAAAGGCGATTCTTTTTTCTGATTAAATCTGATATTTTCTCCATGTTTATGTATAGTTCATTCCTTATTGTGTCTTCTTTTCTGTCTTTGATGGGCTGAAAGACTTTTTCTGAGTATTCATTTTTTGTTAATTAGAAGTTTGTTGTCAAATGTCAGATGTTAAGTTGGATATAGAGCTTCCAATGAAATGATTGTGCAGTAGTGTCTTAGTCTTTTTTTTTTCATCCCTTCCCCTCGGGACCAGACCTAGACTGGCGAAGCACGACTCAGTCCCAAAAGTGCCTTTGTCTCTAACCTCCCGAGTGACCATGCTGGACCCGGCTATGTCTTTCCAAGCACGGGGTACCATGTGGTAGGCCGGGACTGGGTCTTTCCTAATGCCTTGCCTCTAAGCAGAGGGACCTCCACCTGGGACTCTGGTCTTCCTTTATGCCTTGCCTCTAAGAGGAGGGCCCCCTAGATGACCTTTCACCCAGCACTCTGTTTTTTTTTCATTTTAACCCCCTAACAAAAGTAAATATACCAGAGTAATAGAAAAATCTACTTTTTTTTTAAGAAGTTTATAACCTAGGCTGGCCTCTGTGGTGAGAGTTCTAGTGTCTCGCTCTTTAATCCCGATGTCCTGGGTTCAAATTCAGGTGAGGTATGTTATTTTTCACAGTGTAAAAATTGCTATTTCATCTCATCCTCTGATGCAGTATTGGTGTATTACATCAATGAGAATGGTGGTACAAAAATAAGAAAAATCTAATGTTAAATTATAAAAATTTTGTTTCTCCCTAATCAATTTCTCCTTAATCAAAGTGTAACTCTCATTAAAAATTTTTGTCAAATGTTATTTTTTCTCTTGGTGTAAATTAATATGCCTCTTTAAATTACAAAGATGAATGAAACCCTTTTGGCAGAAGTTACAAACATAATTTTTCTCTTTATGAATATTTAAATGCAATTTTAAAGCAGAACTTCGATTAAAAGACTTCTGACAAAAGTTGCAAACATAATTTTTCTCTTTTGTATGAATATTAAGATGCGCCTTTAAACTAGAAGGTTGATAAAAAACCTTTTGGCAGAAGTTACAAACATAATTTTTCTCTTTTGTATGAATGTTAAGGTGTATCTTTAAATAAGAAGGTTGATAAAAAACCTTTTAACAGAGGTTTCAAACATAATTTTTCTTTTTCGTATGAGTATTATTATGTCTCTTTAAATTGTTTTTACGATTAAATGACTTTTCATAAAAGTTACAAACATAATTTTTCCTCTTTTGTATGAGTATTAAGATATGTCTTTAAAATCTCTGAGATTAAATAACTTTTGACAAAAGTTACAAGTATATCTTTATTTTTATATGAATATTTAAATGTAATTTTAAAGTAGAACTTTGATTAAAACTTTTCTGACAAAATTTACAAATATAATTTTTTCTTCATTATGAGGGTTTTTAAATCATTATCATGAATGAGACACTTTTGAAAAAAGTTCTTTATTTTTTCTTTTTACCGTGAAAGTTAATAACACATTTTTGAAATAGTGACAGTTTATTGAGAACGTCGTTTAAAGAATTCAACAATTACCTTCGATTTTACCACAATTGCTTTTACTTCAGACACTGCTGCTTGGACAATCAAATTAATTGTATGCGCTAAGCAAGGATTATGGCGTAGCCGACAATTGCAAGTAGCAGCTGTTAAATTTGCTGCATTGTAACTAACAACCGCTCCTATTTTGTCAGTAATAGCCCATTCATTGAATTTATCTTGTAATTCAATGGCAATGTTTTCAGCCGTATGTTGACTGCAGATTTCCATACAAGTAAGTAACTGGGTTTTTAAATTGCAATCACGATCAATGAAATGGATAGCCGTATAATTATTATTTGAAACTGATGTCCAACTGTCAGTGGTTATTGCGCATGCTTCTATATTATATAATGACTTACGAATCTCACAAGAAATTCTATCGTATAATTGTGGAATTAAACTAGTTGTAATTATTTTCCGACAAGGAAGCGAATACCCAGGGTTTAACGTACGAACAAACTTCTTGAATTCTTCATCCTCAACGAGTGAAATAGGTTGATATTCTTTAGTTATTAACCTAATTAATTGAATATCTAACGCTCGGCTTTTACTCTGAGGAACAGGTTTTGTAACAAAGTAAGGGACAACTGTTGTATTTTTCTGTTTATTGAGGACAAAGATGTTATTGGATGCACAGAAGAAGGATTAGGCGATTCAACAAGTTTTGTTAATTTAAGGGCTAATTGCTGCGATTCATTTGGTTCAGTCGCAGTAGACGTAGTAGGATTTAAATTATAATGCATTTCTGAAACATAATCAGGACAAGGATTTTTTTGTCTTGGAATATCAACTCCTGGGTGTTTAACTTTAATATGACGAGATAGATTACTAGTCGTCCCACCGGCACAGGATAATGAACTACGGCAAAGATTACACAAAGCTTTTCCAGGGCTTGCTTCGGAAAAGCAAGTCCAGACGCAATTCTTTTTCTGCAGCTCATGTTTATAATTTTAAAAACAAAATATACTTTTTTAAAAGTGCTTATAAAATATCTACTTACGTAAAAACTAATGATTTAAAAAAATAATACCGATAAACATTTAGAAAAAATCGTCTTCTGATTATGTAAAGTAAAAAAATCTTACGAAATTGAGTAGGCCCAAATAAAAAAATATAAACGGTTGAAAAAAAATCAGATGTTTTTTCAACCGGGTCGAACAGGAGTATGAACAGAGATGAACGGCTAAACTCGGGCGAAGAAGAGAAAGAGAGCATGCGCATTAGAAGCGATAGGCTTCTAAGTTAAAACATCGAATTGTTAAAACATCTAAAGTTAAACATCGAATTGAACTGAAAAAGAATCAGATGTTTACGTCTGTTAACTGTCGGTTGCAAACCGTTCGTGGTTCAGTGCTGTATAGTTTCGTTCTTTACAGTTGTATTTTTCTAAAACGCCTTATTCGGTCGAGGGAAGAGGTTTTAAAGGGAATCGGTAAGTGCGTTCTGGATCCTTTCAGGAAACGCGTCAAATAATCGCGGAAAGATTTCCGAATGCCAGTAGCCCAGCAGAATAGCGTACGCGATTTGTTTAAAAAGTAACGTTCAACGGGATAGGTTTCAAAGGCAAAACAAAATGAACGATTCCGGAGGCAAAAGCTGATATTCAAAGAATTTCTGCCTGTCGGAAAACATTTATATATAAATTATCACAACAAAGCGTTAAAAAATGCAGATCTTGCCGTAAGATTCTTCACGATTTTAATTTGAAATCGTATCGTGTAACAATTTTGCAAAAATCTATTAGAATAGAAACTGAAAAGTTTTAATTGTTCTGTCCGGCGTTTAAAAAACATTATCGATGAAGAAATAGACTCAATTTCATGTCGGTCGAAACACGCTTTCATTTAACCGGGCGTGTTAATTCGATTGGCACCAGGTATAGGATGACTAGACATCTCAGTAATGATCGAACTGAGAATGTACAAGACTACACTTCATTTACAGTCATACATATCATCTTCATTCATCCTCTGAAGTATTATCTAAACGGTAGTTACCGGAGGCTAAACAGAAAAAAAAGAAAAGAAGGTACAGGATGACTGAAAAGCGACACCGGATTTTTATTCGTCCATTTCATGATGAGAAATTCGGTGTATGATACGATTCTGATATCGAACAGCACTATATTTTGCGACCGGACTGTCCGTACAATTTTTGTCGATTTCTACTATCGGTTAACAAATGGTGAAAAGGGGACGGCTTCTTCAAATACGACGGAGAAACATAAAAAAAATTCACTAGCTCGCGTTCGTGCGGTTTTTTGTGTGTAAAAGAACGAATTGTCAGTAGAGGTCGATGGATTCAGCGTTTGCCGGATTTCTCTTCAGATTTTCGTTTTGGGCTTTTTCAAGGAAAGAGTTTACGAACCAAATCCTCCACATTATCGATGAACTGAAAACGAATTTTCAACAACATTTTGCGTCACGCGTCTCTCAATATGCTCTTTCGAGCACAAAGATGCATGCTTCCGTCGGACCGCTTATTTCGAACGTGTTTTGTAAAAATTTGGTAAATATATAAACTTTTGCTAATGTAGTTGTAGAATTTAATTTAACTCGTTCATTTCATTCGTAAAATGTTACATGCGGCGACTGAGTTTAGTCGTTAGCGGTTCTCTTAAGTCGGTACCCGTTATAACGGGTATCGTAATTAAAATGATTATCGGCAACCTGACACAGGAAAAATCACCTCTAAAAATTACGTCGCCGTTCCTGATAATTACAAACATCATGTGCCAGGCTTACTAAAATAAACGAGGCCTGAAGTATTTTTTCCATACCTTCTTCGCTGAACCGAATTTACTTTCACGTATCAGCAAGACAATGCCGTTCAAAAGTAGATGATGTATTCAGCGCTTCATGGACTGGGTATACAAATCAGCATCCTTTCAACGAGTTATACAATTTCTAGTAAGTTAGAAACAGGATTAACTAAATATTACATAAAAATAAGAAGTGAAGAAAAATGTTTTCTGAAATTTTAGAAATTAAAGAATTTAATCATATTTTTCTCACAGTTTTTAAAAATACCCTAATTTTATACAATAAAAACAAATTTTTTTTATGTTATAGCTAAAATTAATAATGCAGTTTTGTATTGATTAATCTTTAAAGAATATTTTCGATCCCGAAATAATCTATCAGAAGAGTAGTATGAAACCTTTTCCCAAATCCCAATACATTTTCCTGATTGTCTACAGATTGTTATGAATACAATTTAAGGATTTCAATAAAAATAAATTTTTGTAATAACATTTTATTAGAAGATCTTGCTGCAAAATTTTTTGTTTAAAATAAATTATAATCACGTTAAAACAAAAGGCTTTAATATTATTTAATTATTATCTGCTTTTCAAATGCATATGTATTATATAAAATAACTTTTTAAATTGGTGTGTATCTGTATGTATTATATTTTTCTCAAAAAACCATAAGCTGAACATAAACTATTTACTGCAAGTCAAGCAATAATAACCATGTGACAATTCTGTTTATTCATTTTGACATACCTAGAACTATTTAAAACGGTTTATCCCATGAAATGTTTTGCGTAAACGATGAGGAGGGGTTATTTCATACTCTCAATACTCAGATAAATACGTTAATATTATTAAACTCAAATTTTGTGTTTCGGTGTTTCAAATGCAGTTTATCAGCTCGTTAAAAATAAAAAAAATGAATTATAAAAATTTTTAGAAATCTATCTTTATCATTATTTCTACTTATCAGAATAATCGAGGTGCAATTTTCTGAATCGTTAAGAATCTAATTTCTCTTTCTTTAAATTTGGTATTAAAAGTTTAAACGCCTTTGATTTTAAAAATGCAAGTATAAATATAGTTTATACATCTATTTATTTTTTTGTGTTTGATTTTAAATGTCTTTTTTTTAAAAGTAAATAATTATTTCGATAGAAATAAAACACGGGGTACGAACGAGACCAGTATTTAAAATATAAATTTTAAATGTGAATTTGTACAAATGAAAGATCCCCTGTAAGAAGTCTTTAATTTTGACAACATGGAAGCTTAAAAATTAAGAAAACAACGTGCGAAAAACATTGTGACTGAAGTGAAGAGAAACTCCATAGTCTGTGGCAAAGCCCACGCTGATGACCAGGAAGATTATGCTGTGTGTTTAGCGAGACTTGAACGGCACTGTGCATCACAAGCTGCTGCTGCCAGGCAGTATGACAGACTCAGACCTGTAGTGTTGACAATTAAGTTATTGCACCTAGCAATTCAAAAGAAACGACCTCAATTGGTCAACAGAAAGGACTTCATACGACACGGTGTTAACTGCCACACCACATACATCTTTAACAACCTGTCAACAATTGAGAGAACTTGACTGTAAGGTTCTGATGCGTCCACCATATAGCTGTACATAATACCGTTAGCATATAATTTGTCTCAGTCTCTGCAACAACACCCTGAATGGTGTTAAATTAGTTTCAAAAAAGGTCTGTGAAACCATAAGCCATAAACCAAAAGTTGGTGAATAGAAACCATGGAAGTTCTATAGTGTAGGGTTTATGGTGTTGATGGAAAAATTTTAGAAGTTTATCGAAAAAAAATCTTGCATGTGGTCTCAAAAAGTTAATTTTCAATAACCATAAATGTATTCACAAATTTGTCCTACATGTCTCCATATTTCTTAGACAAACTGAAAACAAGGAAATATGAATCATTTAATAAACAAGTTATTAAAAAGTTTTTTTATTAAAAGAATTATACATACATTATATAAATCATTCCAAATCATCTTATGTATAAAATAATTAGTTTTAATAATAGTGTATATGCAATGACAAAAGAAAAAGAAAATAGCTACAAACTGCAAAGACCCTATACTAAATAGAGATAATTTATACCACTCTGTCAACCTTATTTAACTTTTGTGTAAAAGTTTATAGATAAAAATTACATGTAAAATTTTTCTAACCAATATGAATAGAAAGATGTATTTTTAAATTATCCCTTCGATTAAATGTTTTCTTACAAAAATTACAAGTGAATTTCTTCTCACCAGTATGAATAGAGAGATGTCTTTTTAAATGACTGCTAAGTCTAAAAGTTTTTTTACAAAAATTACAAGTGAATTTCTTCTCACCAGTATGAATAGAGAGATGACTTTTTAAACTACTCTTTTGACTAAATGTTTTCTTACAAAAATTACAAGTGAATTTCTTCTCACCAGTATGAATAGAGAGATGTGCTTTTAAATTACTGCTATGATTAAACATTTTCTTACAAAAATTACAAGTGAAGTTCTTATCACCAGTATGAATTGAGAGATGTGTTAATAAATTACCCTTTCGACTAAATGTTTTGTTACAAAAATTACAAGTGTATTTTTTCTCATCTGTATTAGTAGAGATATGTGATTTTAACTTACTGTGTCGAATAAACATTTTTTTAGAAAAATTACATTTTAAGTTTTTTTTGACAACATGAATAGATAAGTGTGACTCTAATGTAGATCCCTGAGTGAAAGACTCCTTACAAAAAACACATGTGTGAATAGGAAGATGAGAAGATATGACATTCCTTTCTTTAACAGGTTTTTCTGTAATTTGCAGGCACTTTTCGTTAAAAGAAAAAGTGTTGAAATCATCATATTCTTCATCGCTGGCATTATCACATATGCACTTATATTTTAATTCATTGCAAACCACACATTTTGATCTCTGAAAACTACTTTCAGTAATTCTTTCCTCCACATCATCGATAACCTCTTCAATAAGATTCTAAAAAAAAAATGTAACTGTTAACTTAAAAGTCTGTCGGAAAATTTTTTATTTTTAATAATTCCAACTACAAATTGACAACTTATACTTTAATATTAAATATCTTATGTTCATATTTAAGCAAGCACAATATGTTTGTTTCAGAGTAGCAAAAATAAAAATTTCATTTGTATTAGTAGTTAAAATAGAGGACAAAATGTAACACAATCAAACTATATGCTACATTGCGCAGAAATTAAAACTGGTCAGTCAACAAGCAATTTCATAATGCAGAATAAAAAAAAAACAAATTTAAAAATAATTACTGTAGTTTATTTCTGTTTAAATTAACTGAAAATAGAAACCTGACAATAAGTGTAGGTATTTTCCAAACTCATCCACGGATTAAGATATTGGTCATTACATTTGTTCTTAAAAAATCAAACACAGAGAAGAGTAATAAGATCAGTTTATCACTTTCATTAGATATTAATCCACTGGAAGAATTGAATGAAGTGAAAAATAAGAGAAAACAGGTTTAGGACTGGATGGGTGAGTCAAGTTAATAATGAAAGAATTATATCCTGAAGATCCAAAATTATATTAGTAGATCATGAAAATGTCAAACAAAGATTTTAATTTCTCTTTAATACATTCTGATACACAAAAATGAGAGTGCCATGAGAAAAACAATGTCTGCTGAGATTAAACTTGAATGAAATAATTGTGTTATTTACCTACAAGAGTGAGCTACACATTTCTCTAGAAATGTTATCATGTTTCTAAATCACGTATATTCAGTTTCATACTACAAGTGTTTAATGCAATTTATAACCTGCTGAAGAATGATTGGTCTTATTTAAAAGATTCTTAAATGTGTTCTGATTTTAAGATAAATCTATGAGCAACAAACTTTAGATCTTTAAAAACATAACAAAATTAATTAACATGCAGAAATGACATTTAGCTTAGCTAGTGAACATCTCTCTCTACGAACATGAGACCCTTGATGTTGGTATGGGGGCTTGAGTGCTCAGTGATACAAAGTAGCTGGACCGAAGGTGCAACCATATCAGAGAGGTATCTCTTGAGAGCCAAACTAAGGAATGATTCCTGAATGAGGGCAGCAGCTCTTTCAGTAGTTGTTAAGGGTGTAGGTCAGGACGACTTAAATGGTCATATCAACATCACTCAGTCCTATCAGTCATATCAGCAGTACTCAGTCCTCTGAATACTGCGAACTGAAACCAATGGAAAACTACAGCAGCTTTTTTTCCAAGAAAATGTAGCTCTCTGCATTTTCGTATAGCAATGATGGAGGCATCTTCCTTGGTAAAATATTCCGGAGGTAAACTAGTTCTAATTAGAATCATTGTAATAAGGATAAAATCAAAACTTAAACAGACAATGATTGTTAACATCTATATGCCTACAAGCGCCCACGATGATGATGAAGTAGTGTGTATACAAAGAAATTGACAAAGCAATTAAATACATAGAAGGAGATGAAAATTTAATAACAGATAGGAGACTGGAATGCAAGCATTGCAAGAGGCAAGGAAGGAAATATAGTGGGTGAATACGGGCTGGGCAAAAGGAATGAAAGAGGGGACCGACTTACAGAGTTTTACACAAAGTATAATTTAGTAGTTGCCAACATCCAGTTTAAAAATCATATTAGAAGAATATACACACGGAAAAAGCAAAGCGATACTGCAAGGTATCAGATAGATTATATCATGGTTAAGCAAAGATTTAGAAATCAACTCACTGACTGCAAAACTTACCCTGGAGCAGACATTGATAGCGACCTTAATTTGGTGATAATGACATGTAGGTTGGGGTTTAAAAACCTGAAGAAAAGGAGTCAGATGAATCGGTGGAATTTAGAGAAGCTTGATGAAGAGGAGGTAAGAGGATTTTTGAAAAGGACATCGCAAGAGGTCTCAGTAAAAACGATAAAGCAGAAAATGTAGAAGAAGAATGGGTGAATGTTATAAAGGAAATTCTTTAATCAGCAGAAGTGAACTAGCGAAAGAAGAATGGATTAAAGAAACGTGGAAGAAGAAACCAAAGATGGTACACAGATTTATAATATGAAAGGTAAAGTCGATAGGTGGGTGGGATATATTGAAGAGTTATACGGAGGAAATTAATTAGAAAATTGTTACAGAGGAAGAAGAGGAAGTTGAAGAGAATGAAAGGGGAGAAACAATACTGAGATCTGAATTTTAGAAAGCATTAAGAGATTTGAATGGCAGAACGGCACCTGGAATAGACAGAATACCTGTAGAATTACTAAATAACTAGTCATGCACCAAAAACTTAACAAGAATTCTGTACAGAAGAATTGTGAGGAGAGTGGAAGTGTTAGGAGAAGACCAATTTGGTTTCAGGAAAAGTATAGGGACAAGTGACGCAATTTTAGGCCCAGATTAATAGTAGAAGAAAGATTAAAGAAAAACAAACCAACATACTTGGCATTTAAAGACCTAGAAAAGCCATTCGATAATGTAAACTGGAATAAAATGTTCAGCTATTTAAAAAATTAGGGTTCAAATACAGAGATAGAAGAATGATTGCTAATATTTACAGGAACCTAACAGCAACAATAATAATGGAAGAATATAAGAAATAAGCTGTAATAAGAAAGAGAGTCTGACAAGGATGTTCCCTATCACCGTTACGTTTTAATCTTTACATATAACTAGCAATTAATGATGTTAAAGAACAATTTAGATCCAGAGAAACAGTACAAGGTGAAAATATGAAGATGCTACAATTTGCTGATGATATAGTAATTCTAGCTCAGAATAAAAAGGATTTTGAAGAAACAATGAACGGCATAGATGAAGTCCTATGCAAGAAATACTGCATGAAAATAAACAAGAACAAAATGAAAGAAATGAATTGTAGTTAAAATAACAAAGATGGACCACTGAATGTGGAAATAGGAGGAGAAAAGATTATGGAGGTAGAAGAATTTTGTTAGTTGCGAAGTAGAATTACTAAAAATTGACGAAGCAGGAGCAACATAAAATGCTAAATAGCACAGGGGAAACGAGCCTTCGTCAGAAACATAATTTGTTTACATTAAAAATTAATATAAATTACAAGAAAAGATTTTTTATAGTATACATTTGGAGTGTCGTTTTATATGGAAATGAAACATTGACAATTGGAGTATCTGAGAAGGAAAGATAAAAAGCTTTTGAAATGGGGTACCTATAGGAGAATGTTAAAAATCAAATCGGTGGATAAAATGACAAATGAAAAGGTTTTGCGGCAAATAGATGAAGAAAGAAGCATTTGGAAAAATATAGCAAAAAGAAGAGACAGACTTATAGGCCACATATTAAGAATACCTGGAATAGTCGCTTTAATATTGGACGTACAGGTAGAAGGAAAAAATTGTGTAGGCAGGCAATGTTTCGAATATGTAAAACAAACTGTTAGGGATGCAGGATGTAGGGGGTATACCGAAATGAAATGACTAGCACTACATAGGGGAACTTGGAGAGCTACATCAAACCAGTCAAGTGACTGAAGACAAAAAAAAAGTTAACATCACTTCGTATCAATTGTGAATTTGTTGCAGTATCAAAGCTATAGTTCATTGTGTCCATTTAGAAAAATTAGTTGATTATGAAGTTACTTATTTTTCTTCAACAGTCAATATTGATCATATTTCGAGTAATGATGAAAGCATCTCTTTATAAATAAATTATATACATTTCATTGCTAAGATCTCTAAAATTGGTTAACAGGGCAAATCAATCACTAAGTTGTTTGCATTTAATGGTCAATTTTTAAACAAGGAGACTGAATTTTTCTCACCGTTTACAACTCACACAAAGCCACACATATTTTCTTCACAGCTATTTTGGTAACAAAATTTTGAGTAACGAGATTAGCATCTTTGTAGACAAAATATTCAGCAGTTATCAAATTCTGTCAATTAAATTCACTGGTACCATCCAACTTGATGAAAATATACCATTCTAAAGCGCGAGCTCTAACAGGAAGTTCATAATCCAGTGCATTCGAAAAGTAACTACATACCGACATAAACATGATTATAGGTTGAGGGATTTTATTCTGTGTTAATAATAGTAATGTTTTCTACAAAGGTTTGTAATTCTGTATTGAATGCAGTTAGCTTCCATGACCCGATCAGGATGTTGCGACAAGTATATGTGTCTCAACTAAAGAAGATATGATTCTTTCCTGTCACTGTCTGTTCATTATATTTAAACGATTGAGGCTGTCTTTCCATGTGCACACTGAACAGTGAATATTTCTCATTTAACACATCTTCATAAGCACAAGGAGTATATACAGACAGTGAAAGATTAGTATTTTATTAGATTTCCAGGTATAGTGGTCGATATAGCGTAAGAACACTAATCGAAGACTTTGGGGAGATTGGTTCAGTTAAGAAATATGAGTGAAGTGGTAGACCATAAGTACTTGATGAAGACGTATCGACTACTACGTGATGTAGTCTTAACAAATCCGTGCAAAAGTTAGCTTAACAGAAAAACAACTGCAACAAGGCAATTTGTAATAAGCACAGTCTTTTCCCATGTAAAGCAATTCAAAAGTTATTGGCCAGAGACTGTGCAAAGTGAATTCAATACTGGGGATGGTTTCTACAGTTTCTAGTGGATGTTTGTGAGCTGCCAACTATTTAAGCACAAATTTTACGTTATACTACCATTTAAATATGAATTCAATTCTCTGTGAAAAGAAATTCTAAGAAATTAACTTTGTATTGAGGAAGCCGATACCCTCCATGGCTTCAAAAAGGCATGTTTTTTTGCTAAAAAATAGTAGCATTTCAATATATTCTACTAATTTTCAGATTTATATCATGCAATAGTCATATTACTACTGAATAATCATTTTATTATATTACCGATTATAATTTAATACACATGAAAAAAAGATTCTAATCAATGAGTACTGAAAAACCATAGAGAAATCGCAAAAAAACCACATTAAAAACCCAAGGATCCCTCAGAAAACACATAAATACCACACTAAAAACTATACATGAAGTATTAAGAAGTACAATATTTCCTACATTTATTCATTTCTATGTTTTATGGATGATTCAACAGCAATAATGCAACATGTTGGGAGGTAAACAAACAATTTGTTCTGGCTGTGCCACATTTACAGTACCATAAGAGACACAATGAAGTAGTTTCTCTGAGGACAACATTGTTCTTCATAAAACTGGTTTCTGTGAAAAGATTATAAATTTACTTGCAAGAATATATCAACTGCATTTCAGTAGGTTTGTTGTGTGATTAGGAACAGTATATTTTGGCACTATGAAGAAAGAAACAAGAACCTTATATAAAACCTTGCACGGAATGTTTATTCTTACTCAAAAGCAACAAGTTTTCAGTGACTTGTCAATCATACAATCCTACACATACTTTTGATCATTTCACATACAGTTTGGTATCATTTTTTTAAGTTTTAGTCAAAATATCCAGTGTTAAACAAGAATGCTAAATATTAGGTAAACCATCAAAAAGTAAATGAAAATATGTTACTTGTCTAGGTGTTGTCAGTTTATCATCTGCCATAGCAACAGGAGAAATAAAATGTTCTGTTCGCTCTGTTTCATGCTTGGTTTCTTGTTTAATACTAGAAGATAATGGATCTTCATCAAAAAATGAACTATCAGTTTGTGCATCCATACTCTGCAGCAAAACAAAGTAATAATAATAATAATTTATTATCTTTATATAAATAACATATATTAAAAATATATCTATTTTTCTTATAATGATAAAACAAATTGGTTTTCATAGAAATAACTCATCCATATGAGTAGTTCTATAATAATATTCAACTGGAACCTTTCAATATATAATCACACATGATAGTTCCAGAAAAGTGAAATATTGTAAGTATTGGCAGTAAATTAATATAAAAAACACATCAATCTTGTTTGGAAACAAAAATGCCATAGAATAAGAATTATCGAAACCTATAACAAAGTTTCTCTAACAAAGTAAACAAGGTTCATAAAGGAAAGGATAGCTTTATATTCTTATAAAACATTTTTATAAACAATGTTAAATGTGGGTATAAAATTACTATGTTAGTCACCTTCATTTAAGGCGTGAGGCACCTGCTCACTGTATTTTATTTGTTACGTATTGTTGATAAAATGTTAATGCAATCTGTTAAATAAAGTTATTTATTGCCCTATACTCTACTAAAATGTTTTTTACACCATAAACCAAAATATCTCAAGCTAGACATAAATGGAATATGATTATATGTGAGCAATAAACAATAAATAAAAATAACATAATGAACAGAATAAATAAGAATTCTTACAATAACTAGGTTTTATGTTTTTAACTTAAAACAAGGTAAAGAAGAAAATAGCTTACTTGTTTAAATATTGTCAGACGATCATCTGTCTTTGAAAGATGTACAAAAAAATGTTCTTCTTGCACAGATTCCTGCAGTTCTTCTTTTTTAATGGGCAAGGATAATGGATTTTCTTCCAAAACTGAATCACTAGTTTGTGCATCCATAATCTGCAAAAAATATTAAGTAATATTAATATTCTATTACAAAACTATACCTTAAAATAAGCATGTTAAATGAAATATTACTGAAACGTAAAATCTGATGAAGTCAACAGCTTGGAGCTAACTATTTTGTTAAAAATAATTTAAGACTTGTTATATATCAAAGCGGGTTTTAATACATTAACCTGTGTCAGTTACATATTGAAATGACTTGTTATACAAATATTGTAGATTTATATAACTAACACCACATGAAAACCACAGTTTATGGTATAAATGAATTTCTAAATCTCCAAAAAATTTACATGAGTAGATAATAACAGTAGCGGTCATCATTTTTTATTACCAAAAATGATACAATATTTTTCATAAGAAAAGTATTCACTGGGTATATAGACTAAATTATAATGGTATAATTATAATTATGTGGGATGTAATGGGTATAGATGCTAAATTAAACAAAGATTATTGCAAGTTTTCTTAAGTATTAATGGAAGCCAATTCAGTTGTATAAAAGAAGAAAATTTAATTTTTACAGAATCAAAAAATTTTCAGATGTAAAAAGATAATTCAACAGTTAAGATGCCAGTAACATAAAATAATGCTGTCTGCCATCAAATATTAGAAGAACGTGTGTCCTAACCTGACCCTAGTTATAACTCTGTCACACAAGCATCCTACTGAAAAACGCCAGAGTTGATACTTATCGATTAGCATAATATGACATATGACATATGTAGTATGTAGACATAGACATATGTTATATGTAGTTATATTAATATACTTACGACACGTAAATAATACACGCTTCTTTCACTCTTGGACCAAGGCCCTTTCATTTTTAGAGATCTTAACAATGAAATTTATAGAATTTATTTATATAGAGATGCTTTCATCACTACTCAAAATTTGATCAATGTTGACTGTTAAAGAAAAATAAGTAACTTCATAAACAACTAATTTTTTTTGAATGATGTGTTATTGAATTTGGATCTCAGGTGTTAATTACATGCTAAGATGCTATTCTGCTGTTTTATCACATTGTCTGGCCAAAATTGGGCAAGAGTTTTTCCCAAACCTTGACACAATGAACTGTTGCTTTGATACTACAACAAATCCACAATTGACCTGAAGTGATGTTCACTAGCTAACACCAAATGTCATTGCTACATGTTACTTTTGTTATGTTTTTAATGATCTAACGTTGTTGCTCATAGAGTTCTCTTAAAATCAGAACAAATTTAAGAATTTTTTAATTAAGAAATTATTCCTCAGCAGGTTATAAATTGCATTAAAAACTTGTGATATGTATCTGAATATATGTGATTTAGAAACATGATAACATTTCTCTAGAAATGTATAGCTCAATCTTGTAGATAAATAACATACAATTATTTCAAGTTTTATCTCATCATACACTGCTTTTCTCATGGCACTCTCATTTTTGTGCATCAGAAGGTATTAAAGAGAAATTAAAATAATTTGTTTGACATCTTCATGGTCAATTAATATAATTTTGGACCTTCAGTATATAATTCTTTCATTATTTACTTGACTCACCCATCCAGTACTAAGCTTGTTTTCTCTTATTTTTCATTTCATTCAATTCTTCCAGTAGATGAATATCTAATAAAAATGATAAACCGATCTTATTACTCTTCTCTGTCTTTGATGTTTTAAGAACAAATGTAATGACCAATATCTTAATCTGGGGATGAGTTTGGAAAATATCTACACTTATTGCCAGGGTTCTATTTTCAGTTAATATTAACAGAATTAAACTACAGTAATTTTTGTTATGTGTTTTTTGTAAGGAGTCTTTCACTCAGAGATCTACTTTAGAGTCACACTTAACTATTCATGTTGTCAAAAAACGTAACATATAATTTTCCTAAAAAATGTTTATTCGACGGAGTAATTTAAAAACACATATCTATCTCTACTAATACAGTTGAGAAGAAATTCACCTGTAATTTTTGTAAGAAATCATTTAGTCAAAAGAGTAATTTTAGTAAATTTAACAATCGCATGTGGCATTTTTCCATACAGTGAGAAGCCTAGAACATGCTAAACAACAGATATATGGGATCCGGGCCCTTGTTTGGTCTTGACTTTACACCCAAAATAAAGTTCATTACACTTTAAGTAACAGAGTAAGGGTTTCGCCTTTGGGACTAGAGCATTACTTCACCACATCCATAAAAAAAGAAGTTAAATGATTTAAAAAACTCTAGACATTTTGTAACTAACGACTAATTAAAAGAAATAAAATTGTAAATATGTAATACACAATAATTCAAACACACAAAGCACTTACAATGACATGTTTACTGGTTCACTACTATCTCATAACTGGCATTGTTCCGATGACTACGCTGCACTAGGTAACATTTGTACATATTTATACACGTCTAAATCTACACAACAATAGCAACACTACTATTTGAGTTAGCTCATTTGATTCAATCATATTTATAATTTTCTATGATCTTTTAGTTGAAAATTGACAAAAAAAAATTTTTTTTATATTTAAAAAAATTAAAATAACAAAGAAGCTGCAGGTAATTGAGAAATTACGAATACATATTTGAAAACAGCATAAAGAACTGCATTAAATACACCTATTGGTACTCGTGAGTCAAAAATCATGTTGACCATCGTTATTGGCAACATTACATGAGATATTTGGCACTTGAAGTTGCAAAATCAATCTCATGATAAAAGTATCCCATGATGAGCTTCCTTAAGAAATTTAGAAGTGAAGTTGTATTCAGTTACTTTCTTCTGTGAGCTAATCATACTTCTTTGTAAATTTAGGGTAAATCTTAAGGGATTGTATAGTACAACATCTCAATGTACCACAGGTTAGTTTAGTGTTTAAAAAACTCAGTTGGATAAACGGAAAAAGGGATTATGCAATCACCTCACTGGATGAGCACATGTTCAGCATTGTTACTATAAGCTGTTTTACAATTCTGCAAAACCCTTGGTTCTAACAAAACTAAGTAAGAAAAAATAGTTATTTTAAAACTAGATTTAAAATACTACTACTCATTAAAATTCGGTTACCTCGTGATGTGTTTATATGATTATATGTTAAGCTTCAACTTCAATTGAGAAATCATTAAAAAACTTTTTTTACTGTGTGTAAATAAATTATTTTTATAATTTTGAGTTTTACTCTAGTACTTTTAGATCTGATCTCTATCTTGTTATCATTCTTTGAGGGGTTTTGTGCAAACTGTATCTTCTTTTTAACAAATTTACGGATTACAAAATTATTAATGCAATGTTCACTGGCAGCAGTTTTCCAAATTATTGAATAACGTTTTCAAAAATATTTTCATGAAAAAAAATTGATGTTAAGATACTGGAGAAGGAATCTGTATTATATTAGTTAAATCACTTTACTTTCTTGAACTTGAAAACAAGGGCCTGGGTCCCATATATCTGTTGTTTATCATGTTCTAGGTTTCTCACTGTGTGGAAAAATGTAAGCGCCACATGCCATAGCTCTTCCTATGATTTGGAGGGAACCCAAAAATCACTCTTTTGACTGTTATTTCTGCTTAACAAACATTAAAGGGATTACATCAAAATCAAAACATACAGTGTTGTAATCAAACTTACAATCTGCAATGTGAACAGATCCATACTGCGAAGAATTGACAACACCAAAGTATCCAGAACATGTGACATTAGACGAAGGGAGCTCAGAGTCTGGTGGACGTAAGAAAGAAAAATAAACAGATTCTGGTAATACAACTTATGAACAAAGCATGTCATCTGAGCCTCATTTACTGATTCAAGTAAAAATTAACGAACTCATAAAAGATTTAACGTATCCAAAAAACAATCTGGAATGCTTGCTTCCCGGCAAAAAGGATGGAATCTTCTTATAAAGGAATACGATATGTAGCATTTATCGTAATCATTCTGAATTTAAAGTTATTTTTCTGAAGAAAGTGCCTTAGTGTTTTGTAATGACATTTCTTCTCTTATGCAGCCACTTTGTAATGAACATAACCCAACAGAATGGCACTTGTTCATCATAGATTCCTCTAAAGTTAGTTTAAAAGCTGTGCTTCTGCATAATGGCAATAAATTCCCATCAGTACCTGTGGCCCACTCTGCTACTATGAAAGAAACTTATGAAAACTTTAAATCTATATTGGAAAAGCTTCAATATGCAGTTTCAAAATGGAGTATTTGTGGTGATTTGAAAATGATTGCATTTATTCTTGGTCTGCAGCTTAGTTACACAAACTACTGATGTTTATTGTGTGAATGGGATACTAGGGACAGAAAAAAACATTTTATTAGAAAAGAACAGCCTAAACCCATGGCCTAAAAATGTGTATCTACTCTGTTACATATCAAAACAAGAATTAATGAACAATTTCGTCAAGGACGTGGACAATACTCCTGGTTCATGTACTTAAAACAGAACTTTTCTAAATATGTCAGTGAAAAGAAACTCTAAGAAATTGTTTTGAGAAAGCTGATGCACTCCATGGTTTCAAAGAGGCAATTTTTTTTTGTAAAAAATAGTGGCATTTCAATACATTCTACTAATTTTCAGATTTATATCATGCAATACTCTTATTACTATCGTATAATCATTTTATTATAATTACCGAATATAATTTAAAACACATGAAAAAAACATTCTAATCAATGAATACTGAAAAATCCTAGAGAAATATAGCATAAAAACAGATTAAAAATCACAAGGAACGCTCAGAATAAATACCACACTAAAAACTATGCATGAAGTATAGATCCTGGAAGAGTAGCCTCATGGCTGTTATCAAAGACCAATAGGAATAGTATGAAGTACAATATTACTTACGTTTATTCATTTCTATGTTTTATGGATATTTTAACAGTAATAATACAACATGCTGTCAATTGGGTGGTAGTAAACAGTTTGTTATGTCACAGAATTTGTTATAGCCATGCCACATTTACAGTACCATAAGAGACACAATGAAGTAGTTTCTCTGAGGACAACAATGTTATTTTTAAAACTGGTTTCTGTGAATAGATTATAAATTTACTTGCAAGAATATATCAGCTGCATTTCAGTAGGTTTGTTGTGTGATGAGGAACAGTATATTTTGACACTATCAGGAAAGAAACAAGAGACCTTATATAAAACCACGCTCGGAATGTTTATTCTTCATCAAAAGCCACGAGTTTCCAGGAGCGACTTGTGACTTGTCAATCATACAATCCTACACGTAACTTTTTATCATTTCACATACAGTTTGGTATCACTTTTTTAAGCTTTTAATCAAATTATCTAATGTTAAACAAGAATGCTAAATATTAGGTAAACCATCAAAAAGTAAATGAAAATATCTTACTTGTCTAGATGTTGTAGGTTTATTATCTGTCATAGCAACAGGAGATATCAAATGTTCTGTTCGCTCTATTTCATGCTTGATTTCTTGTTTAATACTGAAAGATAATGGATCTTCATCAAAAAATGAACTATCAGTTTGTGCATCCATACTCTGCAGCAAAACATAAAGAAATAATAATAATAATAATTTATTATCTTTATGTAATTAACATCTATTAAAAATATATCTACTATTTTTCTGACAATGATAAAACAAATTGGTTTTCATAGAAATAACTCATCCATTTGAGTACTTCTATAATAATATTCAACTGGAACCTTTCAATATATAATCACACATGATAGTGCCAGAAAAGTGAAATATTGTAGGCCCTGGCAATAAATTAATAGATCAATAGAAAAATGCGCTTAACCACAATCTAAATGGTTTGGTAAAAGAAACAGGTTCCTGGTGTAAATATAAAAAAAACACATCAACCTTGTTTGGAAACAATAATGCTGTGACATAGAATAAGCATTATCGATACCCTTCATAAAGGCAGGGATAGCTTTCTACTCTTTTAAAACATTTTCATAAACAATGTTAAATGTGGGTATAAAATGAATATGTTAGTCACCTTTGTTTAAGGCATGAGGCATCAGCTCACTGTATTATATTTGTTACGTCTTGTTGTACAAAATGTTTTATCTAATGTAAAATGTTAAGATGTAATCTGTTAAACAAAGCTATTTAACCCTTTATACAGCACTAATAAATGTCTTTTACACTATATATCAAAATATCTCATGTCAGACATGAATGCAAAATGTTACGTATCATGAATCGAATAATTAAGAATTAATTAACGATAACAATAGAGGTCATCGTTTTTTTATTACCTACAATGGTACAATTTTTTGTAAAAGAAAAGTTTTCACTAGGTACATAGACATTGATGCTAAATTAAAAAAGGATTATTGCATTTTTTTAAGTAATAATGGAAGCCAATTCAGTTGTATAAAAGTAGAAAATTTAATTTTTACAGAATCAAAAAATTTTCACATGTAAAAATATAATTAAAGAATTAAGATGCCAGTAACATAAAATAAGGCTGTATTCCACAATCTATTAGAAGAACAGGAGTCCAAAGGGAGTGTCCTACCCAGATCCTACTTATAACTCCATCAAACAAGCACCTTGAACTGACAAATGCCAGAATCGATAGTTATTGATTAGCATAATATGACATGACATTGCAATGTTACACTGTGTTGTTAACATAAGCATACTATTCGATTTGGCTACAGTAATTGACAAGCTTCTTTTCCTTTTAATTAATCTGTCATAGTAACATTTGACATGAAAAGCTTGTAAAACTACAGCCTCACATATGCCATTATCAACCAACCATTAATAAACACATTACAGATTTTTTGGATGAAAATTTCAGGAGAAGCTTACGATTAACTAAAGATCTAAATTTATTACACTGTTTCTGGTAAAGCCAGACTGCATTAATTTTCTGTACTACAAAGAAGCGATTGTGGAAAAGTTAAAAATTTTAAATATGAGATTATCTCTTCTTGTAGAAAGTTTACGAGAACCTTCTACAAGTACCTTTTAGACAATTGAACAATCACAACCAGTACATCAAACTTAATCAAAAATTTAATATATATGTAGGATATGATTTCAACTGAAAAAACACAAGCACATCGAAATCTGCCTATTTCTATAAATAAGTTTAATGTTTTTATTAAACTTGTTTCAGAATACTTCAAAGTATTTCACCTCCAGAATAATTCTGAATATCTCTCATATTGTTCACGACTAATTTTCTATTTGCTAATTAGGAAGTCTGACGCCATCACGGGTGGGGGTCTATAATTTCACAAAAAATACGTAACGATTTCTTACCAACAAGGTTTCTAACCACAATCTAAATGGTTTGGTAAAAGAAACAGGTTGCTGGTGTAAATATAAAATAAAACATCAACCTAGTTTGGAAACAAAAATGCAGTGACATAGAATAAGCATTATCGAAACCTTTAATAAAGTTTCTTGTAACTAAACATGGTTCATGAAGGCAAGGATAGCTTTGTACACTTTTTATAAACAATGTTAAATGTGGGTATAAAATGAATATGTTAATCAACTTTGTTTAAGGCATGAGGCATCTGCTCACTGTATTTTATTTCTTATGTACTGTTGTACAAAATGTTTATCTAATGTAAAATGTTAGATGCAATCTGTTAAACAAAGCAATTTACCGCTCCCCTATACTCCAATAATAAATGTTTTTTGGACTATAAATCAAAATATCTCAAGCCAGATATAAATGCAAAATGATGATGTGTAGGCTATAAACAGTAAATAAAAATATCATAATGAATAGAATAATTAAGAATTCTTCTAACTAGGTTTTATGTTTTTAACTTAAACCAAGACAAAGAAGAAAAAAGTTTACTTGTTTAAATATTGCCACACCATCATCTGTCTTGGCAAGATGTACAAACAAATATTCTTGTTGTCCTTTTTCATGTGTGTTTTCGTTTTTAATGGGCAAGGATAATGTATTTTCTTCCAAAACTGAATGACTAGTTTGTGCATACATACTCTGCAAAAAAAAGAATGAAGTAATAATAATATTCTATTATAATAGTATGACTATCAAAGCAGGTTTTAAAGCACTAACACGTGTCGGTTATGTCTGCAAATGATTTTTTATACAAATAATCTATATTTATAACTAACCATATAATAATGAAAAACCAGAGTTTATGGTATAAATGAATTTCTAAATTTCCAAAAATATACATGAGTATGCAATAACAGTACAGATCATCACTTTTTATTACCTAAAATAATACAATATTTTTCATAAGTAAAGTATTCACTGGGTATATAGACTTCGATGCTAAATTAAACAAAGGTTATTGCATGTTTTTTAAGTATTAATGGAAGCCAATTCACTTGTATAAATAATGAAAATTTAATTTTTACAGCATCAAAACATTTTCAGAGGTAAAAAGATAATTCAAGAGTTAAGATACCAGTAACATAAAATAAGGCTGTCTTCCATGAAGTATTAGAAGAACACGAGTCAAAAAGGAGTGTCCTAACCTGACCCTAGTTATAACTCTGTCACACAAGCATCCGACTGACAAACGCCAGAGTTGATACTTATCGATTAGCATAATATGACATATGACATTTCAATGTTATACTGTATTTTTAACACAAGCATACTATTCAGCTACTGTAATTGACAAGCGTCTTTCCCTTTTAATTAACTGGCATAGTAACATTTGACATGAAAACTTGTAAAACTGCAGCCTCTCATAAGCCCATATGCACCATTAATAAACACATTACTGATTTTTTGGGTGAATATTTCAAGAGAAGCAAACGATTAACTAAACATCTAAATTTATTATACCGTTTCTGGTGATGCCTGACTACATTAATTTTCTGTGTTACACGGAAGACATTGTGGAAAAGTGAAAAATTTAACAGAAAAATATGAGAGTATCTCTTTGTACAGAAAGTTTACGAGAACCTTCTACAACTATCTTTCAGAGAACTGAACAATCACGACAAGTACATTAAATTTAATCAAAATAATAATTTATATGTAGAATATGATTTCATTTAAAAAAACACAAGCACATAGAAATCTGCCTATTTCCAAGAATATGTTTGATGTTTTTATTTTTTTCACTTTCACTTTTAGAGATCTTAACAATGAAATTTATAGAATTTATTTATAAAGAGATGCTTTCATCACTACTCAAAATTTTATCAATGTTGACTGTTGAAGAAAAATAAGTAACTTCATAATCAACTAATTTTTTCTAAATGATGTGTTATTGAATTCGAATCTCAGGTGTTAATTAAGGCTAAGATGCTATTGTACTCTTTTATCACAGGCCAAGATTGGGCAAGAGTTTTTCATAAACCTTGACACAATGAACTGTAGCTTTGATACTACAACACATCCATAATTGACCTGAAGTGATGTTCACTAGCTAACACTAAATGTCATTGCCACATGTTCATTAATTTTGTTATGTTTTTAAAGATCTATTTGTTGCTCATAGAGTTTTCTTAAAATCAGAACGCATTTAAGAATCTTTTAAATAACTCAGTTTATACCTCAGCAGGTTATAAATCGCATTAAAAACTTGTGGTATGAATCTGAATATATGTGATTTAGAAACATTATAACAATTCTTGAGAAATGTGTAACTCACTCTTGTAGGTAAATAACATACATCAAAAAGTAAATGAAAATATCTTACTTGTCTAGATGTTGTCGGTTTATCATCTGTCATAGCAACAGGAGCAATCAAATGTTCTGTTCGCTCTGTTTTATGCTTGATTTCTTGTTTAATACTGAAAGATAATGGGTCTTCATCAACAAATTAAATATCAGTTTGTGCATCCATACTCTGCAGCAAAACATAAAGTAATAATAATAATAATTTATTATCTTTATATAATTAACTTCTATTAAAAATATATATGCTGTCAATTGGGAGGTAGTAAACAGTTTGTTATGTCACAGAATTTGTTATGGCCATGCCACATTTACAGTACCATAAGAGACACAATGAAGTAGTTTCTCTGAGGACACCAATGTTCTTTATAAAACTGGTTTCTGTGAATAGATTATAAATTTACTTGCAAGAATATATCAGCTGCATTTCAGTAGGTTTGTTGTGTGATGTGAAACAGTATATTTTGGCACTATAAAGATAGAAACAAGAAACCTCATATAAAACCACTGTCTGAATGTTTATTCTTTATCAAAAGCCATGAGTTTTCAGGAGTGACATGTGACTTGTCAATTCTACAAATACGGTTTTATCATTTCACATACAGTTTGATAACACTTTTTTAAGATTTTAGTTAAAATATAAAGTGTTAAACAAGAATGCTAAATATTAGGTAAACCATCAAAAAGTAAATGAAAATATCTTACTTGTCTAGATGTTGTCGGTTTATCATCTGTCATAACAACAGTAGCAATCAAATGTTCTGTTCGCTCTGTTTCATGCTTGATTTCTTGTTTAATACTGGAAGATAATGGATCTTCATCAAAAAATGAACTATCAGTTTGTGCATCCATACTCTGCACAAAACATAAAGTAATAATAATAATAATTTATTATCTTTATATAATTAACATCTATTAAAAATATATCTACTATGTTTCTTACAATGATAAAACAAATTGATTTTCATAGAAATAACTCATCCATTTCAGTACTTCTATAATAATATTCAACTGGAACCTTTCAATATGTTGGCACATGATGGTGCCAGAAAAGTGAAATATTGTAGGCACTGTAAGTAAATTAATAGAATAGAAAAATGCGCTTAACCACAATCTAAATAGTTTGGTAAAAGAAACAGGTTGTTGGTGTAAATATAAAAAAACATATCAACCTTGTTTAGAAACAAAAATGCATTGACATAGAATAAGGATTATCGAAACCGATAACAAAGTTTTTCGTAACTAAACATGGTTCATAAAGGCAAGGGGATAGCTTTGTACTCTTTTAAAAGTGGGTATAAATGTTAAATGTGGGTATAAAATGAATATGTTAATCACCTTTGTTTAAGGCATGCGGCATCTGCTTACTGTATTTTATTGGTTATGTACTGTTGTAAAAAATGTTTATCTAACGTAAAATGTTAGATGCAATCTGTTAAACAAAGCTATTTACCGCCCTATACTGCACTAATAAATGTTTTTTACACTATATATCAAAATATCTCATGTCAGACATGAATGCAAAATGTTACGTGGGCTATAAAATGTAAATAAAAATATCATAATGAATAGAATAATTAAGAATTCTTATAATAACTAGGTTTTATGTTTTTAACTTACCAAGACAAAGAAGAAAAAATCTTACTTGTTTAAATACTGACAGACCATCATCTGTCTTGGCAAGATGTACAAATAAATATTCTTCTTGTTGCCCTGTTTCATGCGTGCTTTCTTTTTTAATGGGCAAGGATAATGGATTTTCTTCCAAAACTGAATCACTAATTTGTGCATCCATACTCTGCAAAAAAAATATGAAGTAATAATAATATTCTATTATTATAGTGTGACTAATCAAAGCAGGTTTTAAAGGAATAACATGTATGTTATGTCTGGAAATGATTTTTTATACAAATAATATATATTTATAACTAACACCACATGAAAACCACAGTTTATGGTATAAATGAATTTTTAAAACTCAAAAAATATACACGAGTAGACAATAACAGTAGAGATCATCACTTTTTATTACCTAAAATGATACAATATTTTTCATAGGAAAAGTATTCACTGGGTATATAGACTTCGATGCTAAATTAAACAAAGATTATTGCATGTTTTTTAAGTATTAATGGAAGCCAATTTACTTGTATAAAAGATGAAATTTTTATTTTTACAGAATCAAAATATTTTCAGAGGTAAAAAGATATAATATTATAAGATAATAGATTAATAATAATAGAGTTATAACTCTGTCACACAAGAATCCGACTGACAAACACCAGAGTTATCGATTAGCATAATATGACATTTCAATGTTATACTGTATTTTTAACATAAGCATACTATTCAGCTACTGTAATTGACAAGCGTCTTTCCCTTTTAATTAACTGGCATAGTAACATTTGACATGAAAACTTGTAAAACTGCAGCCTCTCATAAGCCCATATGCACCATTAATAAACACATTACTGATTTTTTGGGTGAATATTTCAAGAGAAGCAAACGATTAACTAAACATCTAAATTTATTATACCGTTTCTGGTGATGCCTGACTACATTAATTTTCTGTGTTACACGGAAGACATTGTGGAAAAGTGAAAAATTTAACAGAAAAATATGAGAGTATCTCTTTGTACAGAAAGTTTACGAGAACCTTCTACAACTATCTTTCAGAGAACTGAACAATCACGACAAGTACATTAAATTTAATCAAAATAATAATTTATATGTAGAATATGATTTCATTTAAAAAAACACAAGCACATAGAAATCTGCCTATTTCCAAGAATATGTTTGATGTTTTTATTTTTTTCACTTTCACTTTTAGAGATCTTAACAATGAAATTTATAGAATTTATTTATAAAGAGATGCTTTCATCACTACTCAAAATTTTATCAATGTTGACTGTTGAAGAAAAATAAGTAACTTCATAATCAACTAATTTTTTCTAAATGATGTGTTATTGAATTCGAATCTCAGGTGTTAATTAAGGCTAAGATGCTATTGTACTCTTTTATCACAGGCCAAGATTGGGCAAGAGTTTTTCATAAACCTTGACACAATGAACTGTAGCTTTGATACTACAACACATCCATAATTGACCTGAAGTGATGTTCACTAGCTAACACTAAATGTCATTGCCACATGTTCATTAATTTTGTTATGTTTTTAAAGATCTATTTGTTGCTCATAGAGTTTTCTTAAAATCAGAACGCATTTAAGAATCTTTTAAATAACTCAGTTTATACCTCAGCAGGTTATAAATCGCATTAAAAACTTGTGGTATGAATCTGAATATATGTGATTTAGAAACATTATAACAATTCTTGAGAAATGTGTAACTCACTCTTGTAGGTAAATAACATACATCAAAAAGTAAATGAAAATATCTTACTTGTCTAGATGTTGTCGGTTTATCATCTGTCATAGCAACAGTAGCAATCAAATGTTCTGTTCGCTCTGTTTCATGCTTGATTTCTTGTTTAATACTGGAAGATAATGGATCTTCATCAAAAAATGAACTATCAGTTTG
Organism: Lycorma delicatula; assembly: GCF_047948215.1. NCBI lineage: Eukaryota > Metazoa > Arthropoda > Insecta > Hemiptera > Fulgoridae > Lycorma > Lycorma delicatula. The sequence continues at coordinate 73,724,620 of NC_134466.1, read as the reverse complement.
TGCATCCATACTCTGCACAAAACATAAAGTAATAATAATAATAATAATTTATTATCTTTATATAATTAACATCTATTAAAAATATATCTACTATGTTTCTTACAATGATAAAACAAATTGATTTTCATAGAAATAACTCATCCATTTCAGTACTTCTATAATAATATTCAACTGGAACCTTTCAATATATTGGCACATGATGGTGCCAGAAAAGTGAAATATTGTAGGCACTGTAAGTAAATTAATAGAATAGAAAAATGCGCTTAACCACAATCTAAATAGTTTGGTAAAAGAAACAGGTTGTTGGTGTAAATATAAAAAAACATATCAACCTTGTTTAGAAACAAAAATGCATTGACATAGAATAAGGATTATCGAAACCGATAACAAAGTTTTTCGTAACTAAACATGGTTCATAAAGGCAAGGGGATAGCTTTGTACTCTTTTAAAAGTGGGTATAAATGTTAAATGTGGGTATAAAATGAATATGTTAATCACCTTTGTTTAAGGCATGCGGCATCTGCTTACTGTATTTTATTGGTTATGTACTGTTGTAAAAAATGTTTATCTAACGTAAAATGTTAGATGCAATCTGTTAAACAAAGCTATTTACCGCCTTATACTGCACTAATAAATGTTTTTTACACTATATATCAAAATATCTCATGTCAGACATGAATGCAAAATGTTACGTGGGCTATAAAATGTAAATAAAAATATCATAATGAATAGAATAATTAAGAATTCTTATAATAACTAGGTTTTATGTTTTTAATTTACCAAGACAAAGAAGAAAAAATCTTACTTGTTTAAATACTGACAGACCATCATCTGTCTTGGCAAGATGTACAAATAAATATTCTTCTTGTTGCCCTGTTTCATGCGTGCTTTCTTTTTTAATGGGCAAGGATAATGGATTTTCTTCCAAAACTGAATCACTAATTTGTGCATCCATACTCTGCAAAAAAAATATGAAGTAATAATAATATTCTATTATTATAGTGTGACTAATCAAAGCAGGTTTTAAAGGAATAACATGTATGTTATGGCTGGAAATGATTTTTTATACAAATAATATATATTTATAACTAACACCACATGAAAACCACAGTTTATGGTATAAATGAATTTTTAAAACTCAAAAAATATACACGAGTAGACAATAACAGTAGAGATCATCACTTTTTATTACCTAAAATGATACAATATTTTTCATAGGAAAAGTATTCACTGGGTATATAGACTTCGATGCTAAATTAAACAAAGATTATTGCATGTTTTTTAAGTATTAATGGAAGCCAATTTACTTGTATAAAAGATGAAATTTTTATTTTTACAGAATCAAAATATTTTCAGAGGTAAAAAGATATAATATTATAAGATAATAGATTAATAATAATAGAGTTATAACTCTGTCACACAAGAATCCGACTGACAAACACCAGAGTTATCGATTAGCATAATATGACATTTCAATGTTATACTGTATTTTTAACATAAGCATACTATTCAGCTACTGTAATTGACAAGCGTCTTTCCCTTTTAATTAACTGGCATAGTAACATTTGACATGAAAACTTGTAAAACTGCAGCCTCTCATAAGCCCATATGCACCATTAATAAACACATTACTGATTTTTTGGGTGAATATTTCAAGAGAAGCAAACGATTAACTAAACATCTAAATTTATTATACCGTTTCTGGTGATGCCTGACTACATTAATTTTCTGTGTTACACGGAAGACATTGTGGAAAAGTGAAAAATTTAACAGAAAAATATGAGAGTATCTCTTTGTACAGAAAGTTTACGAGAACCTTCTACAACTATCTTTCAGAGAACTGAACAATCACGACAAGTACATTAAATTTAATCAAAATAATAATTTATATGTAGAATATGATTTCATTTAAAAAAACACAAGCACATAGAAATCTGCCTATTTCCAAGAATATGTTTGATGTTTTTATTTTTTTCACTTTCACTTTTAGAGATCTTAACAATGAAATTTATAGAATTTATTTATAAAGAGATGCTTTCATCACTACTCAAAATTTTATCAATGTTGACTGTTGAAGAAAAATAAGTAACTTCATAATCAACTAATTTTTTCTAAATGATGTGTTATTGAATTCGAATCTCAGGTGTTAATTAAGGCTAAGATGCTATTGTACTCTTTTATCACAGGCCAAGATTGGGCAAGAGTTTTTCATAAACCTTGACACAATGAACTGTAGCTTTGATACTACAACACATCCATAATTGACCTGAAGTGATGTTCACTAGCTAACACTAAATGTCATTGCCACATGTTCATTAATTTTGTTATGTTTTTAAAGATCTATTTGTTGCTCATAGAGTTTTCTTAAAATCAGAACGCATTTAAGAATCTTTTAAATAACTCAGTTTATACCTCAGCAGGTTATAAATCGCATTAAAAACTTGTGGTATGAATCTGAATATATGTGATTTAGAAACATTATAACAATTCTTGAGAAATGTGTAACTCACTCTTGTAGGTAAATAACATACATCAAAAAGTAAATGAAAATATCTTACTTGTCTAGATGTTGTCGGTTTATCATCTGTCATAGCAACAGTAGCAATCAAATGTTCTGTTCGCTCTGTTTCATGCTTGATTTCTTGTTTAATACTGGAAGATAATGGATCTTCATCAAAAAATGAACTATCAGTTTGTGCATCCATACTCTGCACAAAACATAAAGTAATAATAATAATAATAATTTATTATCTTTATATAATTAACATCTATTAAAAATATATCTACTATGTTTCTTACAATGATAAAACAAATTGATTTTCATAGAAATAACTCATCCATTTCAGTACTTCTATAATAATATTCAACTGGAACCTTTCAATATATTGGCACATGATGGTGCCAGAAAAGTGAAATATTGTAGGCACTGTAAGTAAATTAATAGAATAGAAAAATGCGCTTAACCACAATCTAAATAGTTTGGTAAAAGAAACAGGTTGTTGGTGTAAATATAAAAAAACATATCAACCTTGTTTAGAAACAAAAATGCATTGACATAGAATAAGGATTATCGAAACCGATAACAAAGTTTTTCGTAACTAAACATGGTTCATAAAGGCAAGGGGATAGCTTTGTACTCTTTTAAAAGTGGGTATAAATGTTAAATGTGGGTATAAAATGAATATGTTAATCACCTTTGTTTAAGGCATGCGGCATCTGCTTACTGTATTTTATTGGTTATGTACTGTTGTAAAAAATGTTTATCTAACGTAAAATGTTAGATGCAATCTGTTAAACAAAGCTATTTACCGCCTTATACTGCACTAATAAATGTTTTTTACACTATATATCAAAATATCTCATGTCAGACATGAATGCAAAATGTTACGTGGGCTATAAAATGTAAATAAAAATATCATAATGAATAGAATAATTAAGAATTCTTATAATAACTAGGTTTTATGTTTTTAATTTACCAAGACAAAGAAGAAAAAATCTTACTTGTTTAAATACTGACAGACCATCATCTGTCTTGGCAAGATGTACAAATAAATATTCTTCTTGTTGCCCTGTTTCATGCGTGCTTTCTTTTTTAATGGGCAAGGATAATGGATTTTCTTCCAAAACTGAATCACTAATTTGTGCATCCATACTCTGCAAAAAAAATATGAAGTAATAATAATATTCTATTATTATAGTGTGACTAATCAAAGCAGGTTTTAAAGGAATAACATGTATGTTATGGCTGGAAATGATTTTTTATACAAATAATATATATTTATAACTAACACCACATGAAAACCACAGTTTATGGTATAAATGAATTTTTAAAACTTCAAAAAATATACACGAGTAGACAATAACAGTAGAGATCATCACTTTTTATTACCTAAAATGATACAATATTTTTCATAAGAAAAGTATTCACTGGGTATATAGACTTCGATGCTAAATTAAACAAAGATTATTGCATGTTTTTTAAGTATTAATGGAAGCCAATTTACTTGTATAAAAGATGAAATTTTTATTTTTACAGCATCAAAATATTTTCAGAGGTAAAAAGATATAATATTATAAGATAATAGATTAATAATAATAGAGTTATAACTCTGTCACACAAGAATCCGACTGACAAACACCAGAGTTATCGATTAGCATAATATGACATTTCAATGTTATACTGTATTTTTAACATAAGCATACTATTCAGCTACTGTAATTGACAAGCGTCTTTCCCTTTTAATTAACTGGCATAGTAACATTTGACATGAAAACTTGTAAAACTGCAGCCTCTCATAAGCCCATATGCACCATTAATAAACACATTACTGATTTTTTGGGTGAATATTTCAAGAGAAGCAAACGATTAACTAAACATCTAAATTTATTATACCGTTTCTGGTGATGCCTGACTACATTAATTTTCTGTGTTACACGGAAGACATTGTGGAAAAGTGAAAAATTTAACAGAAAAATATGAGAGTATCTCTTTGTACAGAAAGTTTACGAGAACCTTCTACAACTATCTTTCAGAGAACTGAACAATCACGACAAGTACATTAAATTTAATCAAAATAATAATTTATATGTAGAATATGATTTCATTTAAAAAAACACAAGCACATAGAAATCTGCCTATTTCCAAGAATATGTTTGATGTTTTTATTTTTTTCACTTTCACTTTTAGAGATCTTAACAATGAAATTTATAGAATTTATTTATAAAGAGATGCTTTCATCACTACTCAAAATTTTATCAATGTTGACTGTTGAAGAAAAATAAGTAACTTCATAATCAACTAATTTTTTCTAAATGATGTGTTATTGAATTCGAATCTCAGGTGTTAATTAAGGCTAAGATGCTATTGTACTGTTTTATCACAGGCCAAGATTGGGCAAGAGTTTTTCATAAACCTTGACACAATGAACTGTAGCTTTGATACTACAACACATCCATAATTGACCTGAAGTGATGTTCACTAGCTAACACTAAATGTCATTGCCACATGTTCATTAATTTTGTTATGTTTTTAAAGATCTATTTGTTGCTCATAGGTATAAGCCTTACTGCTGAAGTGAATGTACGGGAATCAGTCGATTCATTCAACTATAGACAACAGTCTGTTTTTGTGAAGGTAGATCCTGCCATCGGCTAAATTCATGCTTGTGACCATAACGGTGTACAGACATCGACCACATCAATAATCGCCCAGCTAAAAGAAGAGTTGTTAACGGTAAATCAGTCTAGTCATAAAAGTAAAGTCTGTCCCTAGCATGCCTATGTACCCTATTATTTATTTTAAACCTAAATATAAGTTTTAAATATTTAGCTTTATCAGTAAAATTATTGCTACGTAAGATTACAATTAGCAAGAGTTCCAAAGATCGGACTGTGGGTCTATATGCCATCGATACGTGGCCTAAATTGGTAGCAGAAGAAATATTAGTTAAAAAAAAAAGTTTGATTCGTTAAATGTTATCTCCGTCATCTAAAGTTGAAATCGATTTGTTTGTTTACGTCGTTCATATGAAAGGCACAATTCTATTCATACATTGTAAATTGAGCATATTAAACAATCTTTGCTCATTAAAGCATAATAATTTTTTTATTTATTTATAATGGGAAAATAACTGATTTTCTTTTACTTGCAATAAACCATCATTATAGATGTGTTTTTTCACTCAATTCTTTCTATATTCTCCTGAAGATGGGGGTAACATGTAACAATTTTTTTATTGATAAGCGACTGTAGATCGTTATTATATTTTTTTTTTTGTACAGGGGAAAAGGATGGATATCAGATGTGGAAAAAATTTATAAATAAAAAGATTTATTATAATTAAACTTTCAGTATTATCATACCGTATAAGTTTTTTTTTACTTATGTTATATGCCTGTAATCTGATAATGTTATCATAGACATAAATATTGTCAAGCTGTTCTTATCAAGGTTTTGCAACGGTTTTCCTTGATACAATAGGGCAAATGCCGGAACAGTTCATTTAGTTTTTCGTGGAATTTAATCTTTGGTATCCTTATTCGCATTTAAAATAAGAAAAATAAATATTATTTATTTATAATTATATTTGTTGTATTTGTTTTCATTACCTGCTTAATGTGACCCCGTTAACCATTAAAAATTGAAATTTAGCTCATATATTGCTGTATATCAACACATAAATATAAGGCATTGATAACATAAAATTTTGAACTTATTTAAAAAAGCGGGGGTATTTATCGCCCCCCAAGAATTTTTAATATTAAAAATTTTTAATTTTTGTAGAGGCATTATAGGATCTAAAAATTTGGTACAGTGCTGTATATACCAGTTGTTTGCAGTATCGAAGTCTGTCAGTCGATAGTTTGTAGCTTAACTGTTATAGAGTTTCTATAATATATTTCCGAAACGGGTAACTAAAAATTCATAAAACGGGAAAAATATTTCTCTGCATAAGTATAATTCTATTAAATTTTATTCCCGGTCCGACCGTACCCCTAATTAAAGTATAGTAAATAAAAAATATACATTCTTTGGGAAAAATATTAAATATATATTTTTTTTTGTAATTTCTCATATCGATTAAAAACGTTTTCAACTTTTGTTTGTTAAAGTGCCTCGTTTAAAAATTTGAAATTGTATTTCGGCCAAACACCCTGATCCCTTTTACCGGTTTTCGCAAACGTTTAATACATTACCCCCCCACCGCGAAGATAGTGCCTGTTGTCTACCAAGTTTAAAGAAAATCGATCCACGGGTTCCAGAATTATGAGACAAAACACAAGCCAAACTACACACGCACAAACGTCCGACTGATAAAACTTTTTTTTTTTTAATTTGGAGTATTGGAATAAAAAAAAATTGTAGATTATTTAAAATTTTTTTTTTGGAAGGGTGGGTTTTTTTTAACGTCACCTTAAGGTACCAAACTTAAAAAAAATACTAATTTTTTAGACATTTTTTTTGACCGATTTACTCGCTATTTCCCGTTACAGCTGTTGTAGCAGTAAATATCGCTTTAGCGGGAAAAGTAAAAAATAAATGTTTATTGACATTAGGCAAATTTATTACTTCTGATTATAAAATATTTTCATTAACTGTGCTATTTAACAGAGTTAATCTTAAACAATTAAATTTTATCTGTAAGCCTCATAAAACAATTTTTGTTTATCATCAACTACAGCGAAATGAGAGCAAAATTTTTTTTCAACTCATTAAAAATATTTATATCTTTTTTTTATCTTGTTAACATTCGGTAGTACAGTCAGGAATTACTTCAGAAGGTGATTAAGGGTGATATCTATGAGTGTAACTGAAGTATAGTCTTGTACAGTCTCAGTTCGACCGGTTCTGAAATGTGTGGTTAATTGAAACCCAACCACCAAAGATCACCCGCATCCACAGTCTAGTATTCAAATCCGTATAAAAGTATCTGCCTTAATTAGGACTTGAACCTTAGAATTCTCGACTTCAAAATCAGCCGATTTGCGTAAACGCGTTCACCACTAGACCAACCCGGGGGGGTAAAAGTATTTAGAACTAGAAAATTTATCTTATACTAATTTCTTTAAAGCTATAAACGAAAAAATGAATAATGCAAAATAATATAGCTTGTACCGTACCTTATTTTTGAGCGGGCCATTGATTCAGTCTTTGTTTTCTTTTATCACATTGATGTTATTTTAAATTTACTTTATGAAATACAGACAAAATAAATACTTAAATACTTATACAGACAAATACAAAAATTTTGTTTTTAAAAATTGTTGGTTCTATTATCACAAAAAATAATAAAAAAAAAAAAATGAAAAAAAAGACGCTTTTGAAAAAATTCGTTCACAGGGAACAGAGGTTGTAAGAATGGAAAGTCTAGTTTGCGTTATTTTTAAATATCTTGTTTAAATTAACCGCCTTTTCCACCAAGAGAGAGGATTTTGTGTTCTTGAGATGAGCGGTTCATTTATTTATTTATCTAGCTCTAAAATTCCTGCTATTGTTGCGTTTGAATTAGTTAAAATTGGCGTTACCTTTTTATCGAAATCTTCCTATGCAGTTGAAATGGAGAGTTCAATAATAAAAACAAAACCTTCTGTGAAAGTATTGTGTAAGCATTTTGGTAAGATGCTTCATCTTTAAAGCGAGGATCTAATAGCGTGCTTTCAAGCAAAATATTATTTTCAACATGCTTAAATCTATGTTGTGGTTGGTCTAACATCTTGTTACATACTTTAACGATTTCAAGTACGTGTCTTGTCATCGCTCGCGCCAATAAACACATTTTTGAAATAGTCGTCGTTTAAAAAATTCAACAATTACCTTCGATTTTACCACAATTGCTTTTACTTCAGACACTGCTGCTTGGACAATCAAATTAATTGTATGCGCTAAGCAAGGAATATGGCGTAGCCGACAATTGCAAGTAGCAGCTGTTAAATTTGCTGCATTGTAACTAACAACCGCTCCTATTTTGTCAGTAATAGCCCATTCATTGAATTTACCTTGTAATTCAATGGCAATGTTTTCAGCCGTATGTTGACTGCAGATTTCCATACAAGTAAGTAACTGGGTTTTTAAATTGCAATCACGGTCAATGAAATGGATAGCGGTATAATTATTATTTGAAACTGATGTCCAACTGTCAGTGGTTATTGCGCATGCTTCTATATTATATAATGACTTACGAATCTCACAAGAAATTCTATCGTATAATTGTGGAATTAAACTAGTTGTAATTATTTTCCGACAAGGAAGCGAATACCCAGGGTTTAACGTACGAACAAACTTCTTGAATTCTTCATCCTCAACGAGTGAAATAGGTTGATATTCTTTAGTTATTAACCTAATTAATTGAATATCTAACGCTCGGCTTTTACTCTGAGGAACAGGTTTTGTAACAAAGTAAGGGACAACTGTTGTATTTTTCTGTTTATTGAGGACAAAGATGTTATTGGAAGCACAGAAGAAGGATTAGGCGATTCAACAAGTTTTGTTAATTTAAGGGCTAATTGCTGCGATTCATTTGGTTCAGTCGCAGTAGACGTAGTAGGATTTAAATTATAATGCATTTCTGAAACATAATCAGGACAAGGATTTTTTTGTCTTGGAATATCAACTCCTGGGTGTTTAACTTTAATATGACGAGATAGATACTAGTCGTCCCACCGGCACAGGATAATGAACTACGGCAAAGATTACACAAAGCTTTTCCGGGGCTTGCTTCGGAAAAGCAAGTCCAGACGCGATTCTTTTTCTGCAGCTCATGTTTATAATTTTAAAAACAAAATATACTTTTTTAAAAGTGCTTATAAAATATCTACTTACGTAAAAACTAATGATTTAAAAAATAATACCGATAAACATTTAGAAAAAAATCGTCTTCTGATTATGTAAAGTAAAAAAATCTTACGAAATTGAGTAGGCCCAAATAAAAAAATATAAACAAACTAAAAACACAACTCTAAATAAAACACGCAAAGATTATCCACCATGAAAACAGAATCCACTGTCGTCTTTTATCCGTCTACTAAGAATAATTGTAACAAATATCTTCAGCATGATAGTACGTGTAAAAGAACGACAGTAATTAATATTGTGCAACATAGCTTCCCCCCGAATGAAATTAAAAGAAAAAAGAATAATGAACAGTTTAAATTTTCCCTTCTCTATTTAGCGATGAGGTTTGTTGATATAAGCTTTTTTTCGTAAAGGAATCGAATAAGAGATGAAATAAGGAGAATCGTCGGGTAGATGGAAGGGAATAGAGCATGTGTATTACAAGTGATAGGCTACTAAAAATCGTATTCAACCGAAAAAAAAATCAGATGTTTTTTTCAACCGGGTCGAACAGGAGTATTAACAGAGATGAACGGCTAAACTCGGGCGAAGAAGAGAAAGAGAGCATGCGCATTAGAAGCGATAGGCTTCTAAGTTTACTAAACATCGAATTGAACTGAAAAAGAATCAGATGTTTACTAGGAGTCGAATAAGAATTGAAAAGGAAAATTCACATATTTTACTCAGTTTACTAATTCTGTATTTTATTATGTTACAGTTTATATTAGTTCCAAATGATATTTACGGAGGGAAATTACATTCATATGCACAAGATGACAGACTTAAAACCGAACCGAACCGATCCAAATACAATTATTTGAGGTCGCTTTTAACGCTGCTTCTTTCAACTACTACGTCTGGCACGATTCCATCCTTGGCTCTTGTAGTGAAAGGTTGTGTCTTATTGTGCTCTGTGATTGTGAGTTGTAACCAGTCCAGCCAGGTGTTCAACAGTTCTTCTACCTGCGTCGCCAGACAATGTGAGAAGGGTCTGCTAGGACATCAGCCGGGCGGCCAGCTACCTGGATTACAGGCCAGTTACATTAAGAAAAGGATAATCCTTTTCTTAATTTTATTTCTATTCTATTCAAATTTCTATAATAATGTAAAGTGAACTCTTGTAGTCATTACGAACACATTAAGTTAATAGCCTATTATTATAGGACTATTGTGCTGATTTTAAAATAATTTTATTTTAAATTGTTTGATATAATCTGTACCTATTTAGGTCTACAGGTTATATCTTGTTTTGATTTTTCTTGTCAGTGGTTTTATTTTGCAGCAAGTGTACATTAAGAAGTGTTTAATTAAGTTTAATTTTAATTTTTAAATTTTATTCTTTATTTTTCCTCAATGGAAGGAAAAGTAAGGCCTGCCCCGCCCCGTTCTCCCACCCCGGAACTGTCCGTCGGTGGAGAGGAAAGCGGGTCTGGCGCTAGGAAGCGCCAGAAACGCCGGGACTCCGCGCCTCCTATGGAGACGGAGCCCGTAGCGGGCTGCAGCAAGGCTGCAGCAGCCGCCTACCCGCAGGCTGATGATGGGGCCCCATCACAGCCTGCTACCGTCAGGCGGGAGAAAAATGCTGGACTGCCCGAAGGAGTGGCCAGCATTAGCGCGCGACATTAAGTCGCGGATCGGGGGGCGCCTGGTGGCTAAAAGCACCGGGCTCTCGATAAGGCTGCAGCTGGGCAGCGAGGCGGATTACCGGGCGGTGCAGAGTTTTCTGCACTCGAAGGGAATCGCTCCCGAAGGACAGGGAGCTGAAGGTGGTTATACGGGGAATCCCCTATGGGGCTGCCCCGGAGGAAGTAAGGGAGGAACTGACCTCCCTTGGCTATGAGGTGGTTTCGGTTAAGAAGCTCCTCACAAGGGACGGTCGGGAAACCCCGACCTGCCTAGTGGCCCTTAAGAGGACCCCTTCGGCCCGGACCATTTATGACCTTGGCAGTATTTTTTACTGCAAGGTCGCAGTGACTGCGTTTGTGTCACGAGGGGGGCCACCCCAGTGCCACAGATGCCAGAAATTTGGACACTCGTCCAATTATTGCCAGAGGGCCCAGCAATGTGTCAAGTGTGGTGGGGACCACGACACTGCCACATGCGTTAAGCCGCGTGAGGAACCAGCCTCATGCGTTAACTGCAAGGGACCTCATCCGGCTAATTACCGGGGTTGCCCCTATTATAAGGAGCAAGTCAATAAGGTCAAGGGCATTAAAAAGCCCGCGACTGTTGACGGCCGCAGCTGGGCCCGTGTTGCCGGTGGGGGAAAATCAGCCCCCAAACCGGAGGTGCCGGCACCTTAGGCCAAGGCGGTAGTGAAAAAAGGGGAGGTACCCTCCCCAACACCCGCCAAGCCAAAACCGGCGGCGACCACCAAGAAGGTGGTGAAACAAAAGGCGGCGTCAAAGCCGGCCCCGGCGAAGAAGGCCAAGCCTTCCTCGACGGGAAAGGCAAAGCCTGCTCCGGCTGGGAAGGCCAAGCAGGCTGTTAAAAACACCGCGGCCCCTGTAACCCCGCGCCCCACCAAAAGGGCGGCCGCGCCAAAAGGCACCTCCAGCGGCAATCCGAAACCGGCTACCCCGTTGGAGACCACTGGCATGGACTTCCTGTGGCAGATGACAGTGAAGGATATCCTGCCACATATCATGATGGTTTTGCCACGCCTGCTCCAGGCAAAATCTCTCAAGGACTGTATTCAGTCCTTAATAGAGTGCCTCATGGCTGTACTGTCCAGGTATGGTTAGGCCCACCCTCAGACTCTTGCAGTGGAACGCCAACTCAGTAGTAGGCCGGACGGAGGAACTATGCCGTCTGGCCGAGGATCTACTGATAGACGTGATACTGTTGTCTGAGACGTGGTTGAACCCAACCAAGCAACTGACCCTTCGGAACTATTTTACATATAGGACGGATAGGCCAGTTCGACCCGGATCTCGCACCTCTGGTGGAACTGCGGTTTTAGTCCACAGACGCCACATGCATATGCGCGTTGTTCTTCATACAAACGTGATGGAGCAAACGTGTGTGCATGTGGAGCATCTGGGCACGGTGTATCGGCTGGTTTCGGCTTATAGCAAGCCGAACGACGCGGTAACCGGCGCAGATCTGGATGACGTGCTGGAAAATTGGGATGGGCCCATGATACTCATGGGTGACCTCAATGCCAAACACGTGTCATGGAACAGCATTCTGACAAATCCGAATGGCAGATTGCTGTACGAAAGGGCGAGAGCCCGCCGCTTGGTCGTCGTAGGCCCTGAGGTGCCCACGTTCGTGCATCGCTCAGGCAGATCTAGGCCTGACGTGCTGGATATCGCAGTCATGAAGGGGGTACCCTCCCATTCATGATTGAAACGATAGAAGACCTCAGCTCGGACCATTCCCCTGTCCTGTTGGAACTAGGTCAGGCAGGGGGTGGCCGAGATCCCCCGCCTATACCCCGAAGGTCAGTCAACTGGAAAAGGTTCTACGAGACCCTCCAGCGGGAGTACAGGCCGGTAAATCCTGAGCTCCTGAGCTCCTGAACACCCCGGAGGAAATCGACGACACTGTCGGGCGCGTCACGTCGTCAATGACTGAGGCCCTGGCAGGCAGCTCATCGGCCAAAACTCGAGCAGTTGTTCGAAACGACCTCCCTCCTCATATCTCCGAAGCCATAACGGAGAAACGAAGACTGAGGAGGAGATATCGAATCACCCTGTCCCCCGCTGATACCTTGGAGGAGCAGTTCACTCCAAACCCCCCTCCCTCCCCGAACGACGAGCACACAACCGAGGTGGAATCCTTTCTTGTAGATTATTTCTCACAGGTGGAGGATGCCCCTCTAGAGATTGACCAAGTCACTGAAGCAGAAGTTTCCGCAGCCATTAAGGCCACAAGCCCCGACAAGGCCCCGGGTGTCGACGGGATCAGCGCCCGTGCATTCCGGAACATACCGGCCTCCGTGATTACAGCAATTTCGGTGATATTCACGTCCATTTTGTACGTTGGATATTTCCCGAATTGTTGGAAAACGGCCAAAGTCGTATGTTTACCCAAACCGGGGAAAAGTTTACTTTTCCCACGGAATTATAGGCCAATCTCCCTGTTACCGGTATTGTCTAAGTTATTCGAGAGGATTTTTCTTGAAAAACTGAGGCGATACATGGAGGGAGAAGTGCGGCCCGAGCAATTTGGGTTCAGGGAGGGTCACTCAACCACCCTCCAACTGGTAAAAATAATAGACGACCTTGTCGGAGGCCTGAACAGGAAACGGGTGACTGCAGCCGTTTTTCTGGATGTGGCCAAGGCCTTTGACAAAGTTTGGCATAGCGGGCTGCTTTATAAGCTAGCGCGATCGGCGATCCCCTACCGCTATGTCAGACTGATGCGGTCATATCTGCTAGACCGACATTTTGTCGTGCGCGTAGGGGAAACGATTTCCTCCACCAGAGAAATAGCCGCTGGGGTTCCCCAAGGAGCAGTACTTTCCCCGTTCTTGTACACTTTGTACGTGAACGATATGCCGCTGTCGGAAGGGCTCAAAACGGCCCTTTACGCAGACGACACGGCATATTTCTACGAATCCGCAAATGTGGATTACGCGGTCCGGAGGCTCCAAAGGCAGCTGGACTTAGTGGAACCGTGGCTCGACATGTGGAGAATCAGGGTCAACGGTGAAAAATCGGTGGCCGTGATGTTCACATGCAAGACAAGAAAACCGACCAGAGAGCTGGAAATCTCAGGGGAGAAAATCCCTTTTGAGAAAACAGTTAAGTACCTGGGGGTGGTGTTGGACAGGCGGCTTACCTTCGGCGAACATGTAAATTATGCGACCCGGAGGGCTAAGGCCGCCAGAGCCTCACTATACCCAGTGCTGAACAGTGCCAGCCCATACCCACTGGCAACTAAGCTTCTCATTTTTCGGCTGTACGTACTGCCGATTCTAACATATGCTTACCCGGCATGGGGGGCAATGTTGAGCTCCTCGCTTCAAAAGAAGATCGAGGAGTAGTACGGAAATGGTGGTACGGCGCCAAACATGACGTCATTCCAAGATGGCGGCTGTCACGCACGCACGCAAACACAGCCGCCACCGCCTCCCGGTGCACGATCCACGACGAGAACCTCTCTCCGTCGCGGTAACGCCTCCCGACGCCATCGCCTGGACGACCAGGATCATCCTCGAGGTACGTCTATATTCACTTGTGTGTATATGTATGTGTGTGCGCGCGTGTGTGTGTGTGTGTTTGTGTGTTGCAGCAGACATCGCCGCCACCGCCTCCCGGTGCACGATCCACGACGAGAACCTCTCTCCGTCACGGTAACGCCTCCCGACGCCATCGCCTGGACGACCAGGATCATCCTCGAGGTACGTCTATATTCACTTGTGTGTATATATATGTATGTGTGTGCGCGTGTGTGTGTGTTTGTGTGTTGCAGCAGACATCGCCGCCACCGCCTCCCGGTGCACGATCTACGACGAGAACCTGTAACGCCTCCCGACGCCATCGCCTGGACGACCAGGATCATCCTCGAGGTACGTCTATATTCACTTGTGTGTATATATATGTATGTGTGTGCGCGTGTGTATGTGTGCATGTGTGTTTGTGTGTGTGTGTGTGTACAGACTGATGTTACGTTAAAATTCACAGCTTACGTAGAACATTTTTCACTCATTACATCAGGGAGTCACCGCAGCCGATTGGTTTAAGGCGTCAGTCGGTCGCGTCCCGTCATGACCGGGTTCGAATCCTCTAGCCGACAGAATTTTTTTCACTTTAAATATTATTTATTTAATTCAAATCGACCGCCACACAACAGTGATACCAACCTTTGAAATATTTCTTCAATATATAAACATGTCAACAAAAAATAAATCAAGTTGGTAACACTGACTCACATCGACATAAAACAAATCAAGTTGGCAACACTGACGGGGTACCGGCGCCAATGACGTCACAATCCAAGATGGCTGACCACCGCCATCTTGAATTAGTGACGTCAGAAGTGACGTTTCCAAAATGGCGGACGGTCGCCATCTTGGAATCCAAGATGGCGGACAGCCGCCATCTTGGAATGACGTCATGTTTGGCGCCGTACCACCATTTCCGTACTACTTCGAGGCCGTCCAAAACATCGCGTTGCGGACGATCTTTGGAGCTCCGTGGTTCGTCAGGAACGCCACTCTCCGATCTGATGCGAGATTTCAATCCGTGTCCGAGGTGGGGGTGGCGCAGGCGCGCAGACTGTTCGGGAGAGCGGCTGTGTCCGAACACAGTCATCTTCGGGACATCTGCAGAGAGGACCCAACTCCGACAGTTGTAAGGAAGCGGCCTCACGCCGTACTGGACGAACCACCGTGATGGTGCGGTGCGGTAGCCGAAAATCGACAAACCAGGCTTAGGGGCCTCCATATCGCATGAGCCATAAACGGAATAGTGCGTCAGACGCGTTTCCGGGGTCGCGAGTGAATAGTTTTTTTCGCGAGTTATATAGTTTGAAGACTTCAAATACGGTAAGTCGCGCACAAAACAAAAACGCGGTCTAAAAAGGAAAGAAAGGAGAAAGAAGGGGAAAAAACGCGGTTTTTTTTTTTTTCTTTCTTTTTCTCGCGTGTGTTTTGTTCTGTTTCTCTAGTTTCAGAAACGGGAGAAACGTGGATGTGGAACGACGCGTCGTGCCGTCTCATCCTGCCAGTCGAAAGGAAAGTAAAAATTAAATTTTTTTTTTTTTTTATTTTTCTCGTGTAGGTGTTCTGCTTCTTTTGTTGCAGATGCCAACAGCCACCACAAAAACAAATGGTTTCTTCACTGCAGCCACGCGGTCCCCCCAACCCCTTCTCAGACACACGCGTGTCTGAAGGTTAATAAATTACGTGGAAAGAATAATTACTGTTTACTTCTTTCCAGAAAATCGCCGCCCCAAAACCGCGATCGCGAATAGGTATCACCATCTGTAAGTTAAACTTACAGTAAGATAAAATAACCCAGCAATTGCGACTCCTCCGGAAAAGGGGACACATTGCTCCCTCCTTATAGCTAGTGCCCCGTTGTGGCGTATTCCTGCTAGCCTATTAAAGAGTTAGCACCGAAAGGACTTCAGTGGACTGTCTGAAGGGGAATTACGTCGGGAGGACACGCTTTATAAGCCTAGCCTTCCGCGGTCGGCCCATGAAATGGGTTCGATAACGCTGGTTTAACAACGGATTGGAATGCAATTAAATCCGTCTTAAATTCACTAAAATAATAATAGACAAAACTTGAAAAATTAGATCCGAGATTAAAAAAATAACCCTTTTAAAAACAAGCCCGATTAGAAAGATCCAGCAGCAAGGGACTCTGTCCAGGTTCTGCGATAAAGTAGGGAGTAATAGACTCCTGCCAACTTTGCATTCCATTCCATACGTCTGGCACAAGATGAGAGAGTTAAAACCGAACCGAACCGATCCAAATACAATTATTTGAGGTCGCTTTTAACGCTGCTTCTTTCAACTACTACGTCTGTTAACTGTCGGTTGCAAACCGTTCGTGCTTCAGCGCAGTATAGTTTCGTTCTTTACAGTTGTATTTTGTAAAACGCCTTATTCGGTCGAGGGAAGAGGTTTTAAAGGGAAACGGTAAGTGCGTTCTGGATCCTTTCAGGAAACGCGTCAAATAATCGCGGAAAGATTTCCGAATGCCAGTAGCCCGGCAGAATAGCGTACGCGATTTGTTTAAAAAGTAACGTTCAACGGGATCGGTTTCAAAGGCAAAACGAAATGAACGATTCCGTTGGCAAAAGCTGATATTCAAAGAATTTCTGCCGGTCGGAAAACATTTATATATGTTATCACAACAAAGCGGTAAAAAATGCAAATCTTGCCGTAAGATTCTTCACGATTTTAATTTGAAATCGTATCGTGTAACAATTTTGCAAAAATCTAAGAGAATAGAAACTGAAAAGTTTTAATTGTTCTGTCCGGCGTTTAAAAAACATTATCGTTGAATTAATAGACTCAATTTCATGTCGGTCGAAACACGGTTTCATTTAACCGGGCGTGTTAATTCGATTGGCACCAGGTGTAGGATGACTACACATATCAGGAATGGTCGAACTGAGAATGTACACGACTACACTTTATTTACACTCATACATATCATCCTCTGAAGTATTATCTAAACTGTAGTTATCGGAGGCTAAACAGGAAAAGAAAGAAAAGAAGGTACAGGATGACTGAAAAGCGACACCGTATTTTTATTCGTCCATTTCATGATGAGAAATTCGGTGTATGATACGATTCTGATATCGAACAGCACTATATTTTGCGACCGGACTGTCGGTACAGAACTATTACCGTACAATTTTTGTCGATTTCTACTATCGGTTAACAAACGGTGAAAAGGGGACGGCTTCTTCAAATACGACGGAGAAACATAAAAAAAATTCACTAGCACGCGTTCGTGCGGTTTTTTGTGTGTAAAAGAACGAATTGTCAGTAGAGGACGATGGATTCAGCGTTTGCCGGATTTCTCTTCAGATTTTCGTTTGGGGCTTTGTCAAGGAAAGAGTTTACGAACCAAATCCTCCACATTATCGATGAACTGATAACGAATTTTCAACATTTTGCGTCACGCGTCTCTCAATAAGCTCTTTCGAGCACAAAGATGCATGCTTCCGTCGGACCGCTTATTTCGAACGTGTTTTGTAAAAATTTGGTAAATATATAAACTTTTGCTAATGTAGTTGTAGAATTTAATTTAACTCGTTCATTTCATTCGTAAAATGTTACATGCGGCGACTGAGTTTAGTCGTTAGCGGTTCTCTTTTAAGTCGGTACCCGTTATAACGGGTATCGTAATTAAAAAGATTATCGGCAACCTGACACAGGAAAAATCACCTCTAAAAATTACGTCGCCGTTCCTGATAATTACAAACATCATGTGTCAGGCTTACTAAAATAAACGAGGCCTGAAGTATTTTTTCCATACCTTCTTCGCTGAACCGAATTTACTTTCACGTATCAGCAAGACAATGCCGTTCAAAAGTAGATGATGTATTCAGCGCTTCATGGACTGGGTATACAAATCAGCATCCTTTCAACGAGTTATACAATTTCTAGTAAGTTAGAAACAGGATTAACTAAATATTACATAAAAATAAGAAGTGAAAAAAAATGTTTTCTGAAATTTTAGAAATTAAAGAATTTAATCATATTTTTCTCACAGTTTTTAAAAATACCCTAATTTTATACAATAAAAACAATTTTTTTTAATTTATAGCTAAAATTAATAATAGAGTTTAGCATTGATTAATCTTTAAAGAGTATTTTCGATCCCGAAATAATCTATCAGAAGAGTAGTATGAAACCTTTTCCCAAATCCCAATACATTTTCCTGATTGTCTACAGATTGTTATGAATACAATTTAAGGAATTTCAATAAAAATAAATTTTTGTAATAACATTTTATTAGAAGATTTTGCTGCAAAATTTTTTGTTTAAAATAAATTATAATCACGTTAAAGCAAAAGGCTTTAATATTATTTAATTATTATCTGCTTTTCAAATGCATATGTCTTATATAAAATAACTTTAAATTGGTGTGTATCTGTATGTATTATATTTTTGTCAAAAAACCATAAGCTGAACATAAACTATTTACTGCAAGTCAAGCAATAATAACCGTCTGACTATTCTGTTTTCGTTTATTCATTTTGACATACGAAGAACTATTTAAAACGGTTTATCCCATTAAATGTTTTGCGTAAACGATGGGGAGGGGTTAACTCTCAATACTCGGATAAATACGTTAATATTATTAAACTCAAATTTTGTGTTTCGGTGTTTCAAATGCAGTTTATCAGCTCGTTAAAAATAAAAAAAATGAATTATAAAGATTTTTAGAAATCTATCTTTATCATTATTTCTACTTATCAGAATAATCGAGGTGCAATTTTCTGAATCGTTAAGAATCTAATTTCTCTTTCTTTAAATTTGGTATTAAAAGTTTAAACGCCTTTGATTTTAAAAATGCAAGTATAAATATAGTTTATACATCTATTTATTTTTTTGTGTTTGATTTTAAATGTCTTTTTTTTAAAAGTAAATAATTATTTCGATAGAAATAAAACACGGGGTACGAACGAGACCAGTATTTAAAATATAAATTTTAAATGTGAATTTGTACAAATGAAAGATCCCCTGTAAGAAGTCTTTAATTTTGACAACATGGAAGCTTAAAAATTAAGAAAACAACGTGCGAAAAACATTGTGACTGAAGTGAAGAGAAACTCCATAGTCTGTGGCAAAGCCCACGCTGATGACCAGGAAGATTATGCTGTGTGTTTAGCGAGACTTGAACGGCACTGTGCATCACAAGCTGCTGCTGCCAGGCAGTATGACAGACTCAGACCTGTAGTGTTGACAATTAAGTTATTGCACCTAGCAATTCAAAAGAAACGACCTCAATTGGTCAACAGAAAGGACTTCATACGACACGGTGTTAACTGCCACACCACATACATCTTTAACAACCTGTCAACAATTGAGAGAACTTGACTGTAAGGTTCTGATGCGTCCACCATATAGCTGTACATAATACCGTTAGCATATAATTTGTCTCAGTCTCTGCAACAACACCCTGAATGGTGTTAAATTAGTTTCAAAAAAGGTCTGTGAAACCATAAGCCATAAACCAAAAGTTGGTGAATAGAAACCATGGAAGTTCTATAGTGTAGGGTTTATGGTGTTGATGGAAAAATTTTAGAAGTTTATCGAAAAAAAATCTTGCATGTGGTCTCAAAAAGTTAATTTTCAATAACCATAAATGTATTCACAAATTTGTCCTACATGTCTCCATATTTCTTAGACAAACTGAAAACAAGGAAATATGAATCATTTAATAAACAAGTTATTAAAAAGTTTTTTTATTAAAAGAATTATACATACATTATATAAATCATTCCAAATCATCTTATGTATAAAATAATTAGTTTTAATAATAGTGTATATGCAATGACAAAAGAAAAAGAAAATAGCTACAAACTGCAAAGACCCTATACTAAATAGAGATAATTTATACCACTCTGTCAACCTTATTTAACTTTTGTGTAAAAGTTTATAGATAAAAATTACATGTAAAATTTTTCTAACCAATATGAATAGAAAGATGTATTTTTAAATTATCCCTTCGATTAAATGTTTTCTTACAAAAATTACAAGTGAATTTCTTCTCACCAGTATGAATAGAGAGATGACTTTTTAAACTACTCTTTTGACTAAATGTTTTCTTACAAAAATTACAAGTGAATTTCTTCTCACCAGTATGAATAGAGAGATGTCTTTTTAAATGACTGCTAAGTCTAAAAGTTTTTTTACAAAAATTACAAGTGAATTTCTTCTCACCAGTATGAATAGAGAGATGACTTTTTAAACTACTCTTTTGACTAAATGTTTTCTTACAAAAATTACAAGTGAATTTCTACTCACCAATATGAATAGTGAGATGTCTTTTTAAATGACTGCTAAGTCTAAAAGTTTTTTTACAAAAATTACAAGTGAATTTCTTCTCACCAGTATGAATAGAGAGATGACTTTTTAAACTACTCTTTTGACTAAATGTTTTCTTACAAAAATTACAAGTGAATTTCTTCTCACCAGTATGAATAGAGAGATGTCTTTTTAAATGACTGCTAAGTCTAAAAGTTTTTTTACAAAAATTACAAGTGAATTTCTTCTCACCAGTATGAATAGAGAGATGACTTTTTAAACTACTCTTTTGACTAAATGTTTTCTTACAAAAATTACAAGTGAATTTCTACTCACCAATATGAATAGTGAGATGTCTTTTTAAATGACTGCTAAGTCTAAAAGTTTTTTTACAAAAATTACAAGTGAATTTCTTCTCACCAGTATGAATAGAGAGATGACTTTTTAAACTACTCTTTTGACTAAATGTTTTCTTACAAAAATTACAAGTGAATTTCTTCTCACCAGTATGAATAGAGAGATGTCTTTTTAAATGACTGCTAAGTCTAAAAGTTTTTTTACAAAAATTACAAGTGAATTTCTTCTCACCAGTATGAATAGAGAGATGACTTTTTAAACTACTCTTTTGACTAAATGTTTTCTTACAAAAATTACAAGTGAATTTCTACTCACCAATATGAATAGTGAGATGTCTTTTTAAATGACTGCTAAGTCTAAAAGTTTTTTTACAAAAATTACAAGTGAATTTCTTCTCACCAGTATGAATAGAGAGATGACTTTTTAAACTACTCTTTTGACTAAATGTTTTCTTACAAAAATTACAAGTGAATTTCTTCTCACCAGTATGAATAGAGAGATGTCTTTTTAAATGACTGCTAAGTCTAAAAGTTTTTTTACAAAAATTACAAGTGAATTTCTTCTCACCAGTATGAATAGAGAGATGACTTTTTAAACAACTCTTTTGACTAAATGTTTTCTTACAAAAATTACAAGTGAATTTCTACTCACCAATATGAATAGTGAGATGTCTTTTTAAATGACTGCTAAGTCTAAAAGTTTTTTTACAAAAATTACAAGTGAATTTCTTCTCACCAGTATGAATAGAGAGATGACTTTTTAAACTACTCTTTTGACTAAATGTTTTCTTACAAAAATTACAAGTGAATTTCTTCTCACCAGTATGAATAGAGAGATGTCTTTTTAAATGACTGCTAAGTCTAAAAGTTTTTTTACAAAAATTACAAGTGAATTTCTTCTCACCAGTATGAATAGAGAGATGACTTTTTAAACTACTCTTTTGACTAAATGTTTTCTTACAAAAATTACAAGTGAATTTCTACTCACCAATATGAATAGTGAGATGTCTTTTTAAATGACTGCTAAGTCTAAAAGTTTTTTTACAAAAATTACAAGTGAATTTCTTCTCACCAGTATGAATAGAGAGATGACTTTTTAAACTACTCTTTTGACTAAATGTTTTCTTACAAAAATTACAAGTGAATTTCTTCTCACCAGTATGAATAGAGAGATGTCTTTTTAAATGACTGCTAAGTCTAAAAGTTTTTTTACAAAAATTACAAGTGAATTTCTTCTCACCAGTATGAATAGAGAGATGACTTTTTAAACTACTCTTTTGACTAAATGTTTTCTTACAAAAATTACAAGTGAATTTCTTCTCACCAGTATGAATAGAGAGATGTCTTTTTAAATGACTGCTAAGTCTAAAAGTTTTTTTACAAAAATTACAAGTGAATTTCTTCTCACCAGTATGAATAGAGAGATGACTTTTTAAACTACTCTTTTGACTAAATGTTTTCTTACAAAAATTACAAGTGAATTTCTTCTCACCAGTATGAATAGAGAGATGTCTTTTTAAATGACTGCTAAGTCTAAAAGTTTTTTCACAAAAATTACAAGTGAATTTCTTCTCACCAGTATGAATAGAGAGATGACTTTTTAAACTACTCTTTTGACTAAATGTTTTCTTACAAAAATTACAAGTGAATTTCTTCTCACCAGTATGAATAGAGAGATGTCTTTTTAAATGACTGCTAAGTCTAAAAGTTTTTTTACAAAAATTACAAGTGAATTTCTTCTCACCAGTATGAATAGAGAGATGACTTTTTAAACTACTCTTTTGACTAAATGTTTTCTTACAAAAATTACAAGTGAATTTCTTCTCACCAGTATGAATAGAGAGATGTCTTTTTAAATGACTGCTAAGTCTAAAAGTTTTTTTACAAAAATTACAAGTGAATTTCTTCTCACCAGTATGAATAGAGAGATGACTTTTTAAACTACTCTTTTGACTAAATGTTTTCTTACAAAAATTACAAGTGAATTTCTTCTCACCAGTATGAATAGAGAGATGTCTTTTTAAATGACTGCTAAGTCTAAAAGTTTTTTTACAAAAATTACAAGTGAATTTCTTCTCACCAGTATGAATAGAGAGATGACTTTTTAAACTACTCTTTTGACTAAATGTTTTCTTACAAAAATTACAAGTGAATTTCTTCTCACCAGTATGAATAGAGAGATGTCTTTTTAAATGACTGCTTTGTCTAAAAGTTTTTTTACAAAAATTACAAGTGAATTTCTTCTCACCAGTGTGAATAGAGAGATGTGCTTTTAAATTACTGCTATGATTAAACATTTTCTTACAAAAATTACAAGTGAAGTTCTTATCACCAGTATGAATTGAGAGATGTGTTAATAAATTACCCTTTTTAATAAATGTTTTGTTACAAAAATTACAAGGGTATTTTTTCTCATCTGTATCAGTAGAGATATGTGATTTTAACTTACTGTGTCGAATAAACATTTTTTTAGAAAAATTACATTTTAAGTTTTTTTTGACAACATGAATAGATAAGTGTGACTCTAATGTAGATCCCTGAGTGAAAGACTCCTTACAAAAAACACATGTGTGAATAGGAAGATGAGAAGATATGACATTCCTTTCTTTAACAGGTTTTTCTGTAATTTGCAGGCACTTTTCGTTAAAAGAAAAAGTGTTGAAATCATCATATTCTTCATCGCTGGCATTATCACATATGCACTTATATTTTAATTCATTGCAAACCACACATTTTGATCTCTGAAAACTACTTTCAGTAATTCTTTCCTCCACATCATCGATAACCTCTTCAATAAGATTCTAAAAAAAAAATGTAACTGTTAACTTAAAAGTCTGTCGGAAAATTTTTTATTTTTAATAATTCCAACTACAAATTGACAACTTATACTTTAATATTAAATATCTTATGTTCATATTTAAGCAAGCACAATATGTTTGTTTCAGAGTAGCAAAAATAAAAATTTCATTTGTATTAGTAGTTAAAATAGAGGACAAAATGTAACACAATCAAACTATATGCTACATTGCGCAGAAATTAAAACTGGTCAGTCAACAAGCAATTTCATAATGCAGAATAAAAAAAAAAACAAATTTAAAAATAATTACTGTAGTTTATTTCTGTTTAAATTAACTGAAAATAGAAACCTGACAATAAGTGTAGGTATTTTCCAAACTCATCCACGGATTAAGATATTGGTCATTACATTTGTTCTTAAAAAATCAAACACAGAGAAGAGTAATAAGATCAGTTTATCACTTTCATTAGATATTAATCCACTGGAAGAATTGAATGAAGTGAAAAATAAGGGAAAACAGGTTTAGGACTGGATGGGTGAGTCAAGTTAATAATGAAAGAATTATATCCTGAAGATCCAAAATTATATTAGTAGATCATGAAAATGTCAAACAAAGATTTTAATTTCTCTTTAATACATTCTGATACACAAAAATGAGAGTGCCATGAGAAAAACAATGTCTGCTGAGATTAAACTTGAATGAAATAATTGTGTTATTTACCTACAAGAGTGAGCTACACATTTCTCTAGAAATGTTATCATGTTTCTAAATCACGTATATTCAGTTTCATACTACAAGTGTTTAATGCAATTTATAACCTGCTGAAGAATGATTGGTCTTATTTAAAAGATTCTTAAATGTGTTCTGATTTTAAGATAAATCCATGAGCAACAAACTTTAGATCTTTAAAAACATAACAAAATTAATTAACATGCAGAAATGACATTTAGCTTAGCTAGTGAACATCTCCCTCTACGAACATGAGACCCTTGATGTTGGTATGGGGGCTTGAGTGCTCAGTGATACAAAGTAGCTGGACCGAAGGTGCAACCATATCAGAGAGGTATCTCTTGAGAGCCAAACTAAGGAATGATTCCTGAATGAGGGCAGCAGCTCTTTCAGTAGTTGTTAAGGGTGTAGGTCAGGACGACTTAAATGGTCATATCAACATCACTCAGTCCTATCAGTCATATCAGCAGTACTCAGTCCTCTGAATACTGCGAACTGAAACCAATGGAAAACTACAGCAGCTTTTTTTCCAAGAAAATGTAGCTCTCTGCATTTTCGTATAGCAATGATGGAGGCATCTTCCTTGGTAAAATATTCCGGAGGTAAACTAGTTCTAATTAGAATCATTGTAATAAGGATAAAATCAAAACTTAAACAGACAATGATTGTTAACATCTATATGCCTACAAGCGCCCACGATGATGATGAAGTAGTGTGTATACAAAGAAATTGACAAAGCAATTAAATACATAGAAGGAGATGAAAATTTAATAACAGATAGGAGACTGGAATGCAAGCATTGCAAAAGGCAAGGAAGGAAATATAGTGGGTGAATACGGGCTGGGCAAAAGGAATGAAAGAGGGGACCGACTTACAGAGTTTTACACAAAGTATAATTTAGTAGTTGCCAACATCCAGTTTAAAAATCATATTAGAAGAATATACACACGGAAAAAGCAAAGCGATACTGCAAGGTATCAGATAGATTATATCATGGTTAAGCAAAGATTTAGAAATCAACTCACTGACTGCAAAACTTACCCTGGAGCAGACATTGATAGCGACCTTAATTTGGTGATAATGACATGTAGGTTGGGGTTTAAAAACCTGAAGAAAAGGAGTCAGATGAATCGGTGGAATTTAGAGAAGCTTGATGAAGAGGAGGTAAGAGGATTTTTGAAAAGGACATCGCAAGAGGTCTCAGTAAAAACGATAAAGCAGAAAATGTAGAAGAAGAATGGGTGAATGTTATAAAGGAAATTCTTTAATCAGCAGAAGTGAACTAGCGAAAGAAGAATGGATTAAAGAAACGTGGAAGAAGAAACCAAAGATGGTACACAGATTTATAATATGAAAGGTAAAGTCGATAGGTGGGTGGGATATATTGAAGAGTTATACGGAGGAAATGAATTAGAAAATTGTTACAGAGGAAGAAGAGGAAGTTGAAGAGAATGAAAGGGGAGAAACAATACTGAGATCTGAATTTTAGAAAGCATTAAGAGATTTGAATGGCAGAACGGCACCTGGAATAGACAGAATACCTGTAGAATTACTGCGCAGTACAGGTGAGGAAGAGATTGATAGATTGTACACACTGGTGTGTAATATTTATGGAAAAGGGGAAGTTCCTTCAGACTTCAAAAAAAGAGTTATAGTCGTGATACCAAAGAAAGCAGGAGCAGATAAATGTGAAGAATACAGAACAATTAGCTTAACTAGTCATGCACCAAAAACTAAACAAGAATTCTGTACAGAAGAATTGTGAGGAGAGTGGAAGAAGTGTTAGGAGAAGACCAATTTGGTTTCAGGAAAAGTATAGGGACAAGTGACGCAATTTTAGGCCCAGATTAATAGTAGAAGAAAGATTAAAGAAAAACAAACCAACATACTTGGCATTTAAAGACCTAGAAAAGCCATTCAATAACGTAAACTGGAAATGTTCAGCAATTTAAAAAATTAGGGTTCAAATACAGAGATAGAAGAATGATTGCTAATATTTACAGGAACCTAACAGCAACAATAATAATGGAAGAATATAAGAAATAAGCTGTAATAAGAAAGAGAGTCTGACAAGGATGTTCCCTATCACCGTTACGTTTTAATCTTTACATATAACTAGCAATTAATGATGTTAAAGAACAATTTAGATCCAGAGAAACAGTACAAGGTGAAAATATGAAGATGCTACAATTTGCTGATGATATAGTAATTCTAGCTCAGAATAAAAAGGATTTTGAAGAAACAATGAACGGCATAGATGAAGTCCTATGCAAGAAATACTGCATGAAAATAAACAAGAACAAAATGAAAGAAATGAATTGTAGTTAAAATAACAAAGATGGACCACTGAATGTGGAAATAGGAGGAGAAAAGATTATGGAGGTAGAAGAATTTTGTTATTTGCGAAGTAGACCACTGAATGTGGAAATAGGAGGAGAAAAGATTATGGAGGTAGAAGAATTTTGTTAGTTGCGAAGTAGAATTACTAAAAATTGACGAAGCAGGAGCAACATAAAATGCTAAATAGCACAGGGGAAACGAGCCTTCGTCAGAAACATAATTTGTTTACATTAAAAATTAATATAAATTACAAGAAAAGATTTTTTATAGTATACATTTGGAGTGTCGTTTTATATGGAAATGAAACATTGACAATTGGAGTATCTGAGAAGGAAAGATAAAAAGCTTTTGAAATGGGGTACCTATAGGAGAATGTTAAAAATCAAATCGGTGGATAAAATGACAAATGAAAAGGTTTTGCGGCAAATAGATGAAGAAAGAAGCATTTGGAAAAATATAGCAAAAAGAAGAGACAGACTTATAGGCCACATATTAAGAATACCTGGAATAGTCGCTTTAATATTGGACGTACAGGTAGAAGGAAAAAATTGTGTAGGCAGGCAATGTTTCGAATATGTAAAACAAACTGTTAGGGATGCAGGATGTAGGGGGTATACCGAAATGAAATGACTAGCACTACATAGGGGAACTTGGAGAGCTACATCAAACCAGTCAAGTGACTGAAGACAAAAAAAAAGTTAACATCACTTCGTATCAATTGTGAATTTGTTGCAGTATCAAAGCTATAGTTCATTGTGTCCATTTAGAAAAATTAGTTGATTATGAAGTTACTTATTTTTCTTCAACAGTCAATATTGATCATATTTCGAGTAATGATGAAAGCATCTCTTTATAAATAAATTATATACATTTCATTGCTAAGATCTCTAAAATTGGTTAACAGGGCAAATCAATCACTAAGTTGTTTGCATTTAATGGTCAATTTTTAAACAAGGAGACTGAATTTTTCTCACCGTTTACAACTCACACAAAGCCACACATATTTTCTTCACAGCTATTTTGGTAACAAAATTTTGAGTAACGAGATTAGCATCTTTGTAGACAAAATATTCAGCAGTTATCAAATTCTGTCAATTAAATTCACTGGTACCATCCAACTTGATGAAAATATACCATTCTAAAGCGCGAGCTCTAACAGGAAGTTCATAATCCAGTGCATTCGAAAAGTAACTACATACCGACATAAACATGATTATAGGTTGAGGGATTTTATTCTGTGTTAATAATAGTAATGTTTTCTACAAAGGTTTGTAATTCTGTATTGAATGCAGTTAGCTTCCATGACCCGATCAGGATGTTGCGACAAGTATATGTGTCTCAACTAAAGAAGATATGATTCTTTCCTGTCACTGTCTGTTCATTATATTTAAACGATTGAGGCTGTCTTTCCATGTGCACACTGAACAGTGAATATTTCTCATTTAACACATCTTCATAAGCACAAGGAGTATATACAGACAGTGAAAGATTAGTATTTTATTAGATTTCCAGGTATAGTGGTCGATATAGCGTAAGAACACTAATCGAAGACTTTGGGGAGATTGGTTCAGTTAAGAAATATGAGTGAAGTGGTAGACCATAAGTACTTGATGAAGACGTATCGACTACTATGTGATGTAGTCTTAACAAATCCGTGCAAAAGTTAGCTTAACAGAAAAACAACTGCAACAAGGCAATTTGTAATAAGCACAGTCTTTTCCCATGTAAAGCAATTCAAAAGTTATTGGCCAGAGACTGTGCAAAGTGAATTCAATACTGGGGATGGTTTCTACAGTTTCTAGTGGATGTTTGTAAGCTGCCAACTATTTAAGCACAAATTTGACGTTATACTACCATTTAAATATGAATTCAATTCTCTGTGAAAAGAAATTCTAAGAAATTAACTTTGTATTGAGGAAGCCGATACCCTCCATGGCTTCAAAAAGGCATGTTTTTTTGCTAAAAAATAGTAGCATTTCAATATATTCTACTAATTTTCAGATTTATATCATGCAATAGTCATATTACTACTGAATAATCATTTTATTATATTACCGATTATAATTTAATACACATGAAAAAAAGATTCTAATCAATGAGTACTGAAAAACCATAGAGAAATCGCAAAAAAACCACATTAAAAACCCAAGGATCCCTCAGAAAACACATAAATACCACACTAAAAACTATACATGAAGTATTAAGAAGTACAATATTTCCTACATTTATTCATTTCTATGTTTTATGGATGATTTAACAGCAATAATGCAACATGTTGGGAGGTAAACAAACAATTTGTTCTGGCTGTGCCACATTTACAGTACCATAAGAGACACAATGAAGTAGTTTCTCTGAGGACAACATTGTTCTTCATAAAACTGGTTTCTGTGAAAAGATTATAAATTTACTTGCAAGAATATATCAACTGCATTTCAGTAGGTTTGTTGTGTGATTAGGAACAGTATATTTTGGCACTATGAAGAAAGAAACAAGAACCTTATATAAAACCTTGCACGGAATGTTTATTCTTACTCAAAAGCAACGAGTTTTCAGTGACTTGTCAATCATACAATCCTACACATACTTTTGATCATTTCACATACAGTTTGGTATCACTTTTTTAAGTTTTAGTCAAAATATCCAGTGTTAAACAAGAATGCTAAATATTAGGTAAACCATCAAAAAGTAAATGAAAATATGTTACTTGTCTAGGTGTTGTCGGTTTATCATCTGCCATAGCAACAGGAGAAATAAAATGTTCTGTTCCCTCTGTTTCATGCTTGGTTTCTTGTTTAATACTAGAAGATAATGGATCTTCATCAAAAAATGAACTATCAGTTTGTGCATCCATACTCTGCAGCAAAACAAAGTAATAATAATAATTTATTATCTTTATATAAATAACATATATTAAAAATATATCTATTTTTCTTATAATGATAAAACAAATTGGTTTTCATAGAAATAACTCATCCATGTGAGTAGTTCTATAATAATATTCAACTGGAACCTTTCAATATATAATCACACATGATAGTTCCAGAAAAGTGAAATATTGTAAGTATTGGCAGTAAATTAATATAAAAAACACATCAATCTTGTTTGGAAACAAAAATGCCATAGAATAAGAATTATCGAAACCTATAACAAAGTTTCTCTAACAAAGTAAACAAGGTTCATAAAGGAAAGGATAGCTTTATATTCTTATAAAACATTTTTATAAACAATGTTAAATGTGGGTATAAAATTACTATGTTAGTCACCTTCATTTAAGGCGTGAGGCACCTGCTCACTGTATTTTATTTGTTACGTATTGTTGATAAAATGTTAATGCAATCTGTTAAATAAAGTTATTTATTGCCCTATACTCTACTAAAATGTTTTTTACACCATAAACCAAAATATCTCAAGCTAGACATAAATGGAATATGATTATATGTGAGCAATAAACAATAAATAAAAATAACATAATGAACAGAATAAATAAGAATTCTTACAATAACTAGGTTTTATGTTTTTAACTTAAAACAAAGTAAAGAAGAAAATAGCTTACTTGTTTAAATATTGTCAGACGATCATCTGTCTTTGAAAGATGTACAAAAAAATGTTCTTCTTGCACAGATTCCTGCAGTTCTTCTTTTTTAATGGGCAAGGATAATGGATTTTCTTCCAAAACTGAATCACTACTTTGTGCATCCATAATCTGCAAAAAATATTAAATAATATTAATATTCTATTACAAAACTATACCTTAAAATAAGCATGTTAAATGAAATATTACTGAAACGTAAAATCTGATGAAGTCAACAGCTTGGAGCTAACTATTTTGTTAAAAATAATTTAAGACTTGTTATATATCAAAGCGGGTTTTAATACATTAACCTGTGTCAGTTACATATTGAAATGACTTGTTATACAAATAGTGTAGATTTATATAACTAACACCACATGAAAACCACAGTTTATGGTATAAATGAATTTCTAAATCTCCAAAAAATTTACATGAGTAGATAATAACAGTAGCGGTCATCATTTTTTATTACCAAAAATGATACAATATTTTTCATAAGAAAAGTATTCACTGGGTATATAGACTAAATTATAATGGTATAATTATAATTATGTGGGATGTAATGGGTATAGATGCTAAATTAAACAAAGATTATTGCAAGTTTTCTTAAGTATTAATGGAAGCCAATTCAGTTGTATAAAAGAAGAAAATTTAATTTTTACAGAATCAAAAAATTTTCAGATGTAAAAAGATAATTCAACAGTTAAGATGCCAGTAACATAAAATAATGCTGTCTGCCATCAAATATTAGAAGAACGCGTGTCCTAACCTGACCCTAGTTATAACTCTGTCACACAAGCATCCTACTGAAAAACGCCAGAGTTGATACTTATCGATTAGCATAATATGACATATGACATATGTAGTATGTAGACATAGACATATGTTATATGTAGTTATATTAATATACTTACGACACGTAAATAATACACGCTTCTTTCACTCTTGGACCAAGGCCCTTTCATTTTTAGAGATCTTAACAATGAAATTTATAGAATTTATTTATATAGAGATGCTTTCATCACTACTCAAAATTTGATCAATGTTGACTGTTAAAGAAAAATAAGTAACTTCATAAACAACTAATTTTTTTTGAATGATGTGTTATTGAATTTGGATCTCAGGTGTTAATTACATGCTAAGATGCTATTCTGCTGTTTTATCACATTGTCTGGCCAAAATTGGGCAAGAGTTTTTCCCAAACCTTGACACAATGAACTGTTGCTTTGATACTACAACAAATCCACAATTGACCTGAAGTGATGTTCACTAGCTAACACCAAATGTCATTGCTACATGTTACTTTTGTTATGTTTTTAATGATCTAACGTTGTTGCTCATAGAGTTCTCTTAAAATCAGAACAAATTTAAGAATTTTTTAATTAAGAAATTATTCCTCAGCAGGTTATAAATTGCATTAAAAACTTGTGATATGTATCTGAATATATGTGATTTAGAAACATGATAACATTTCTCTAGAAATGTATAGCTCAATCTTGTAGATAAATAACATACAATTATTTCAAGTTTTATCTCATCATACACTGCTTTTCTCATGGCACTCTCATTTTTGTGCATCAGAAGGTATTAAAGAGAAATTAAAATAATTTGTTTGACATCTTCATGGTCAATTAATATAATTTTGGACCTTCAGTATATAATTCTTTCATTATTTACTTGACTCACCCATCCAGTACTAAGCTTGTTTTCTCTTATTTTTCATTTCATTCAATTCTTCCAGTAGATGAATATCTAATAAAAATGATAAACCGATCTTATTACTCTTCTCTGTCTTTGATGTTTTAAGAACAAATGTAATGACCAATATCTTAATCTGGGGATGAGTTTGGAAAATATCTACACTTATTGCCAGGGTTCTATTTTCAGTTAATATTAACAGAATTAAACTACAGTAATTTTTGTTATGTGTTTTTTGTAAGGAGTCTTTCACTCAGAGATCTACTTTAGAGTCACACTTAACTATTCATGTTGTCAAAAAACGTAACATATAATTTTCCTAAAAAATGTTTATTCGACGGAGTAATTTAAAAACACATATCTATCTCTACTAATACAGTTGAGAAGAAATTCACTTGTAATTTTTGTAAGAAATCATTTAGTCAAAAGAGTAATTTTAGTAAATTTAACAATCGCATGTGGCATTTTTCCATACAGTGAGAAGCCTAGAACATGCTAAACAACAGATATATATGGGATCCGGGCCCTTGTTTGGTCTTGACTTTACACCCAAAATAAAGTTCATTACACTTTAAGTAACAGAGTAAGGGTTTCGCCTTTGGGACTAGAGCATTACTTCACCACATCCATAAAAAAAGAAGTTAAATGATTTAAAAAACTCTAGACATTTTGTAACTAACGACTAATTAAAAGAAATAAAATTGTAAATATGTAATACACAATAATTCAAACACACAAAGCACTTACAATGACATGTTTACTGGTTCACTACTATCTCATAACTGGCATTGTTCCGATGACTACGCTGCACTAGGTAACATTTGTACATATTTATACACGTCTAAATCTACACAACAATAGCAACACTACTATTTGAGTTAGCTCATTTGATTCAATCATATTTATAATTTTCTATGATCTTTTAGTTGAAAATTGACAAAAAAAAATTTTTTTTATATTTAAAAAAATTAAAATAACAAAGAAGCTGCAGGTAATTGAGAAATTACGAATACATATTTGAAAACAGCATAAAGAACTGCATTAAATACACCTATTGGTACTCGTGAGTCAAAAATCATGTTGACCATCGTTATTGGCAACATTACATGAGATATTTGGCACTTGAAGTTGCAAAATCAATCTCATGATAAAAGTATCCCATGATGAGCTTCCTTAAGAAATTTAGAAGTGAAGTTGTATTCAGTTACTTTCTTCTGTGAGCTAATCATACTTCTTTGTAAATTTAGGGTAAATCTTAAGGGATTGTATAGTACAACATCTCAATGTACCACAGGTTAGTTTAGTGTTTAAAAAACTCAGTTGGATAAACGGAAAAAGGGATTATGCAATCACCTCACTGGATGAGCACATGTTCAGCATTGTTACTATAAGCTGTTTTACAATTCTGCAAAACCCTTGGTTCTAACAAAACTAAGTAAGAAAAAATAGTTATTTTAAAACTAGATTTAAAATACTACTACTCATTAAAATTCGGTTACCTCGTGATGTGTTTATATGATTATATGTTAAGCTTCAACTTCAATTGAGAAATCATTAAAAAACTTTTTTTACTGTGTGTAAATAAATTATTTTTATAATTTTGAGTTTTACTCTAGTACTTTTAGATCTGATCTCTATCTTGTTATCATTCTTTGAGGGGTTTTGTGCAAACTGTATCTTCTTTTTAACAAATTTACGGATTACAAAATTATTAATGCAATGTTCACTGGCAGCAGTTTTCCAAATTATTGAATAACGTTTTCAAAAATATTTTCATGAAAAAAAATTGATGTTAAGATACTGGAGAAGGAATCTGTATTATATTAGTTAAATCACTTTACTTTCTTGAACTTGAAAACAAGGGCCTGGGTCCCATATATCTGTTGTTTATCATGTTCTAGGTTTCTCACTGTGTGGAAAAATGTAAGCGCCACATGCCATAGCTCTTCCTATGATTTGGAGGGAACCCAAAAATCACTCTTTTGACTGTTATTTCTGCTTAACAAACATTAAAGGGATTACATCAAAATCAAAACATACAGTGTTGTAATCAAACTTACAATCTGCAATGTGAACAGATCCATACTGCGAAGAATTGACAACACCAAAGTATCCAGAACATGTGACATTAGACGAAGGGAGCTCAGAGTCTGGTGGACGTAAGAAAGAAAAATAAACAGATTCTGGTAATACAACTTATGAACAAAGCATGTCATCTGAGCCTCATTTACTGATTCAAGTAAAAATTAACGAACTCATAAAAGATTTAACGTATCCAAAAAACAATCTGGAATGCTTGCTTCCCGGCAAAAAGGATGGAATCTTCTTATAAAGGAATACGATATGTAGCATTTATCGTAATCATTCTGAATTTAAAGTTATTTTTCTGAAGAAAGTGCCTTAGTGTTTTGTAATGACATTTCTTCTCTTATGCAGCCACTTTGTAATGAACATAACCCAACAGAATGGCACTTGTTCATCATAGATTCCTCTAAAGTTAGTTTAAAAGCTGTGCTTCTGCATAATGGCAATAAATTCCCATCAGTACCTGTGGCCCACTCTGCTACTATGAAAGAAACTTATGAAAACTTTAAATCTATATTGGAAAAGCTTCAATATGCAGTTTCAAAATGGAGTATTTGTGGTGATTTGAAAATGATTGCATTTATTCTTGGTCTGCAGCTTAGTTACACAAACTACTGATGTTTATTGTGTGAATGGGATACTAGGGACAGAAAAAAACATTTTATTAGAAAAGAACAGCCTAAACCCATGGCCTAAAAATGTGTATCTACTCTGTTACATATCAAAACAAGAATTAATGAACAATTTCGTCAAGGACGTGGACAATACTCCTGGTTCATGTACTTAAAACAGAACTTTTCTAAATATGTCAGTGAAAAGAAACTCTAAGAAATTGTTTTGAGAAAGCTGATGCACTCCATGGTTTCAAAGAGGCAATTTTTTTTTGTAAAAAATAGTGGCATTTCAATACATTCTACTAATTTTCAGATTTATATCATGCAATACTCTTATTACTATCGTATAATCATTTTATTATAATTACCGAATATAATTTAAAACACATGAAAAAAACATTCTAATCAATGAATACTGAAAAATCCTAGAGAAATATAGCATAAAAACAGATTAAAAATCACAAGGAACGCTCAGAATAAATACCACACTAAAAACTATGCATGAAGTATAGATCCTGGAAGAGTAGCCTCATGGCTGTTATCAAAGACCAATAGGAATAGTATGAAGTACAATATTACTTACGTTTATTCATTTCTATGTTTTATGGATATTTTAACAGTAATAATACAACATGCTGTCAATTGGGTGGTAGTAAACAGTTTGTTATGTCACAGAATTTGTTATAGCCATGCCACATTTACAGTACCATAAGAGACACAATGAAGTAGTTTCTCTGAGGACAACAATGTTATTTTTAAAACTGGTTTCTGTGAATAGATTATAAATTTACTTGCAAGAATATATCAGCTGCATTTCAGTAGGTTTGTTGTGTGATGAGGAACAGTATATTTTGACACTATCAGGAAAGAAACAAGAGACCTTATATAAAACCACGCTCGGAATGTTTATTCTTCATCAAAAGCCACGAGTTTCCAGGAGCGACTTGTGACTTGTCAATCATACAATCCTACACGTAACTTTTTATCATTTCACATACAGTTTGGTATCACTTTTTTAAGCTTTTAATCAAATTATCTAATGTTAAACAAGAATGCTAAATATTAGGTAAACCATCAAAAAGTAAATGAAAATATCTTACTTGTCTAGATGTTGTAGGTTTATTATCTGTCATAGCAACAGGAGATATCAAATGTTCTGTTCGCTCTATTTCATGCTTGATTTCTTGTTTAATACTGAAAGATAATGGATCTTCATCAAAAAATGAACTATCAGTTTGTGCATCCATACTCTGCAGCAAAACATAAAGAAATAATAATAATAATAATAATTTATTATCTTTATGTAATTAACATCTATTAAAAATATATCTACTATTTTTCTGACAATGATAAAACAAATTGATTTTCATAGAAATAACTCATCCATTTCAGTACTTCTATAATAATATTCAACTGGAACCTTTCAATATATTGGCACATGATGGTGCCAGAAAAGTGAAATATTGTAGGCACTGTAAGTAAATTAATAGATCAATAGAAAAATGCGCTTAACCACAATCTAAATAGTTTGGTAAAAGAAACAGGTTGTTGGTGTAAATATAAAAAAACACATCAACCTTGTTTGGAAACAATAATGCTGTGACATAGAATAAGCATTATCGATACCCTTCATAAAGGCAGGGATAGCTTTCTACTCTTTTAAAACATTTTCATAAACAATGTTAAATGTGGGTATAAAATGAATATGTTAGTCACCTTTGTTTAAGGCATGAGGCATCAGCTCACTGTATTATATTTGTTACGTCTTGTTGTACAAAATGTTTTATCTAATGTAAAATGTTAAGATGTAATCTGTTAAACAAAGCTATTTAACCCTTTATACAGCACTAATAAATGTCTTTTACACTATATATCAAAATATCTCATGTCAGACATGAATGCAAAATGTTACGTGGGCTATAAACAATAAATAAAAATATTATCATGAATCGAATAATTAAGAATTAATTAACGATAACAATAGAGGTCATCGTTTTTTTATTACCTACAATGGTACAATTTTTTGTAAAAGAAAAGTTTTCACTAGGTACATAGACATTGATGCTAAATTAAAAAAGGATTATTGCATTTTTTTAAGTAATAATGGAAGCCAATTCAGTTGTATAAAAGTAGAAAATTTAATTTTTACAGAATCAAAAAATTTTCACATGTAAAAATATAATTAAAGAATTAAGATGCCAGTAACATAAAATAAGGCTGTATTCCACAATCTATTAGAAGAACAGGAGTCCAAAGGGAGTGTCCTACCCAGATCCTACTTATAACTCCATCAAACAAGCACCTTGAACTGACAAATGCCAGAATCGATAGTTATTGATTAGCATAATATGACATGACATTGCAATGTTACACTGTGTTGTTAACATAAGCATACTATTCGATTTGGCTACAGTAATTGACAAGCTTCTTTTCCTTTTAATTAATCTGTCATAGTAACATTTGACATGAAAAGCTTGTAAAACTACAGCCTCACATATGCCATTATCAACCAACCATTAATAAACACATTACAGATTTTTCGGATGAAAATTTCAGGAGAAGCTTACGATTAACTAAAGATCTAAATTTATTACACTGTTTCTGGTAAAGCCAGACTGCATTAATTTTCTGTACTACAAAGAAGCGATTGTGGAAAAGTTAAAAATTTTAAATATGAGATTATCTCTTCTTGTAGAAAGTTTACGAGAACCTTCTACAAGTACCTTTTAGACAATTGAACAATCACAACCAGTACATCAAACTTAATCAAAAATTTAATATATATGTAGGATATGATTTCAACTGAAAAAACACAAGCACATCGAAATCTGCCTATTTCTATAAATAAGTTTAATGTTTTTATTAAACTTGTTTCAGAATACTTCAAAGTATTTCACCTCCAGAATAATTCTGAATATCTCTCATATTGTTCACGACTAATTTTCTATTTGCTAATTAGGAAGTCTGACGCCATCACGGGTGGGGGTCTATAATTTCACAAAAAATACGTAACGATTTCTTACCAACAAGGTTTCTAACCACAATCTAAATGGTTTGGTAAAAGAAACAGGTTGCTGGTGTAAATATAAAATAAAACATCAACCTAGTTTGGAAACAAAAATGCAGTGACATAGAATAAGGATTATCGAAACCTTTAATAAAGTTTCTTGTAACTAAACATGGTTCATGAAGGCAAGGATAGCTTTGTACACTTTTTATAAACAATGTTAAATGTGGGTATAAAATGAATATGTTAATCAACTTTGTTTAAGGCATGAGGCATCTGCTCACTGTATTTTATTTCTTATGTACTGTTGTACAAAATGTTTATCTAATGTAAAATGTTAGATGCAATCTGTTAAACAAAGCAATTTACCGCCCCCCTATACTCCAATAATATATGTTTTTTGGACTATAAATCAAAATATCTCAAGCCAGATATAAATGCAAAATGATGATGTGTAGGCTATAAACAGTAAATAAAAATATCATAATGAATAGAATAATTAAGAATTCTTCTAACTAGGTTTTATGTTTTTAACTTAAACCAAGACAAAGAAGAAAAAAGTTTACTTGTTTAAATATTGCCAGACCATCATCTGTCTTGGCAAGATGTACAAACAAATATTCTTGTTGTCCTTTTTCATGTGTGTTTTCGTTTTTAATGGGCAAGGATAATGTATTTTCTTCCAAAACTGAATGACTAGTTTGTGCATACATACTCTGCAAAAAAAAGAATGAAGTAATAATAATATTCTATTATAATAGTATGACTATCAAAGCAGGTTTTAAAGCACTAACACGTGTCGGTTATGTCTGCAAATGATTTTTTATACAAATAATCTATATTTATAACTAACCATATAATAATGAAAAACCAGAGTTTATGGTATAAATGAATTTCTAAATTTCCAAAAATATACATGAGTATGCAATAACAGTACAGATCATCACTTTTTATTACCTAAAATAATACAATATTTTTCATAAGTAAAGTATTCACTGGGTATATAGACTTCGATGCTAAATTAAACAAAGGTTATCGCATGTTTTTTAAGTATTAATGGAAGCCAATTCACTTGTATAAATAATGAAAATTTAATTTTTACAGCATCAAAACATTTTCAGAGGTAAAAAGATAATTCAAGAGTTAAGATACCAGTAACATAAAATAAGGCTGTCTTCCATGAAGTATTAGAAGAACACGAGTCAAAAAGGAGTGTCCTAACCTGACCCTAGTTATAACTCTGTCACACAAGCATCCGACTGACAAACGCCAGAGTTGATACTTATCGATTAGCATAATATGACATATGACATTTCAATGTTATACTGTATTTTTAACACAAGCATACTATTCAGCTACTGTAATTGACAAGCGTCTTTCCCTTTTAATTAACTGGCATAGTAACATTTGACATGAAAACTTGTAAAACTGCAGCCTCTCATAAGCCCATATGCACCATTAATAAACACATTACTGATTTTTTGGGTGAATATTTCAAGAGAAGCAAACGATTAACTAAACATCTAAATTTATTATACCGTTTCTGGTGATGCCTGACTACATTAATTTTCTGTGTTACACGGAAGACATTGTGGAAAAGTGAAAAATTTAACAGAAAAATATGAGAGTATCTCTTTGTACAGAAAGTTTACGAGAACCTTCTACAACTATCTTTCAGAGAACTGAACAATCACGACAAGTACATTAAATTTAATCAAAATAATAATTTATATGTAGAATATGATTTCATTTAAAAAAACACAAGCACATAGAAATCTGCCTATTTCCAAGAATATGTTTGATGTTTTTATTTTTTTCACTTTCACTTTTAGAGATCTTAACAATGAAATTTATAGAATTTATTTATAAAGAGATGCTTTCATCACTACTCAAAATTTTATCAATGTTGACTGTTGAAGAAAAATAAGTAACTTCATAATCAACTAATTTTTTCTAAATGATGTGTTATTGAATTTGAATCTCAGGTGTTAATTAAGGCTAAGATGCTATTGTACTGTTTTATCACAGGCCAAGATTGGGCAAGAGTTTTTCATAAACCTTGACACAATGAACTGTAGCTTTGATACTACAACACATCCATAATTGACCTGAAGTGATGTTCACTAGCTAACACTAAATGTCATTGCCACATGTTCATTAATTTTGTTATGTTTTTAAAGATCTATTTGTTGCTCATAGAGTTTTCTTAAAATCAGAACGCATTTAAGAATCTTTTAAATAACTCAGTTTATACCTCAGCAGGTTATAAATCGCATTAAAAACTTGTGGTATGAATCTGAATATATGTGATTTAGAAACATTATAACAATTCTTGAGAAATGTGTAACTCACTCTTGTAGGTAAATAACATACATCAAAAAGTAAATGAAAATATCTTACTTGTCTAGATGTTGTCGGTTTATCATCTGTCATAGCAACAGTAGCAATCAAATGTTCTGTTCGCTCTGTTTCATGCTTGATTTCTTGTTTAATACTGGAAGATAATGGATCTTCATCAAAAAATGAACTATCAGTTTGTGCATCCATACTCTGCAGAAAACATAAAGTAATAATAATAATAATAATTTATTATCTTTATATAATTAACATCTATTAAAAATATATCTACTATGTTTCTTACAATGATAAAACAAATTGATTTTCATAGAAATAACTCATCCATTTCAGTACTTCTATAATAATATTCAACTGGAACCTTTCAATATATTGGCACATGATGGTGCCAGAAAAGTGAAATATTGTAGGCACTGTAAGTAAATTAATAGAATAGAAAAATGCGCTTAACCACAATCTAAATAGTTTGGTAAAAGAAACAGGTTGTTGGTGTAAATATAAAAAAACATATCAACCTTGTTTAGAAACAAAAATGCATTGACATAGAATAAGGATTATCGAAACCGATAACAAAGTTTTTCGTAACTAAACATGGTTCATAAAGGCAAGGGGATAGCTTTGTACTCTTTTAAAAGTGGGTATAAATGTTAAATGTGGGTATAAAATGAATATGTTAATCACCTTTGTTTAAGGCATGCGGCATCTGCTTACTGTATTTTATTGGTTATGTACTGTTGTAAAAAATGTTTATCTAACGTAAAATGTTAGATGCAATCTGTTAAACAAAGCTATTTACCGCCCTATACTGCACTAATAAATGTTTTTTACACTATATATCAAAATATCTCATGTCAGACATGAATGCAAAATGTTACGTGGGTTATAAAATGTAAATAAAAATATCATAATGAATAGAATAATTAAGAATTCTTATAATAACTAGGTTTTATGTTTTTAACTTACCAAGACAAAGAAGAAAAAATCTTACTTGTTTAAATACTGACAGACCATCATCTGTCTTGGCAAGACGTACAAATAAATATTCTTCTTGTTGCCCTGTTTCATGCGTGCTTTCTTTTTTAATGGGCAAGGATAATGGATTTTCTTCCAAAACTGAATCACTAATTTGTGCATCCATACTCTGCAAAAAAAAAATGAAGTAATAATAATATTCTATTATTATAGTGTGACTAATCAAAGCAGGTTTTAAAGGAATAACATGTATGTTATGGCTGGAAATGATTTTTTATACAAATAATATATATTTATAACTAACACCACATGAAAACCACAGTTTATGGTATAAATGAATTTTTAAAACTCCAAAAAATATACACGAGTAGACAATAACAGTAGAGATCATCACTTTTTATTACCTAAAATGATACAATATTTTTCATAAGAAAAGTATTCACTGGGTATATAGACTTCGATGCTAAATTAAACAAAGATTATTGCATGTTTTTTAAGTATTAATGGAAGCCAATTTACTTGTATAAAAGATGAAATTTTTATTTTTACAGAATCAAAATATTTTCAGAGGTAAAAAGATATAATATTATAAGATAATAGATTAATAATAATAGAGTTATAACTCTGTCACACAAGAATCCGACTGACAAACACCAGAGTTATCGATTAGCATAATATGACATTTCAATGTTATACTGTATTTTTAACATAAGCATACTATTCGGCTGCTGTAATTGACAAGCGTCTTTCCCTTTTTATTAACTGGCATAGTAACATTTGACATGAAAACTTGTAAAACTGCAGCCTATAATAAGCCCGTATACACCATTAATAAACATATTACTGATTTTTTGGATGAAAATTTCAAGAGAAGCATACGATTAACTAAACATCTAAATTTATTATACCGTTTCTGGTGATGCCTGACTACATTAATTTTCTGTGTTACACGGAAGACATTGTGGAAAAGTGAAAAATTTAACAGAAAAATATGAGAGTATCTCTTTGTACAGAAAGTTTACGAGAACCTTCTACAACTATCTTTCAGAGAACTGAACAATCACGACAAGTACATTAAATTTAATCAAAATAATAATTTATATGTAGAATATGATTTCATTTAAAAAAACACAAGCACATAGAAATCTGCCTATTTCCAAGAATATGTTTGATGTTTTTATTTTTTTCACTTTCACTTTTAGAGATCTTAACAATGAAATTTATAGAATTTATTTATAAAGAGATGCTTTCATCACTACTCAAAATTTTATCAATGTTGACTGTTGAAGAAAAATAAGTAACTTCATAATCAACTAATTTTTTCTAAATGATGTGTTATTGAATTTGAATCTCAGGTGTTAATTAAGGCTAAGATGCTATTGTACTGTTTTATCACAGGCCAAGATTGGGCAAGAGTTTTTCATAAACCTTGACACAATGAACTGTAGCTTTGATACTACAACACATCCATAATTGACCTGAAGTGATGTTCACTAGCTAACACTAAATGTCATTGCCACATGTTCATTAATTTTGTTATGTTTTTAAAGATCTATTTGTTGCTCATAGAGTTTTCTTAAAATCAGAACGCATTTAAGAATCTTTTAAATAACTCAGTTTATACCTCAGCAGGTTATAAATCGCATTAAAAACTTGTGGTATGAATCTGAATATATGTGATTTAGAAACATTATAACAATTCTTGAGAAATGTGTAACTCACTCTTGTAGGTAAATAACATACATCAAAAAGTAAATGAAAATATCTTACTTGTCTAGATGTTGTTGGTTTATCATCTGTCATAGCAACAGTAGCAATCAAATGTTCTGTTCGCTCTGTTTCATGCTTGATTTCTTGTTTAATACTGGAAGATAATGGATCTTCATCAAAAAATGAACTATCAGTTTGTGCATCCATACTCTGCAGCAAAACATAAAGTAATAATAATAATAATTTATTATCTTTATATAATTAACTTCTATTAAAAATATATATGCTGTCATTTGGGAGGTAGTAAACAGTTTGTTATGTCACAGAATTTGTTATGGCCATGCCACATTTACAGTACCATAAGAGACACAATGAAGTAGTTTCTCTGAGGACACCAATGTTCTTTATAAAACTGGTTTCTGTGAAAAGATTATAAATTTACTTGCAAGAATATATCAGCTGCATTTCAGTAGGTTTGTTGT
The DNA here is from genome assembly GCF_047948215.1 of Lycorma delicatula. Classification (NCBI taxonomy): domain Eukaryota; kingdom Metazoa; phylum Arthropoda; class Insecta; order Hemiptera; family Fulgoridae; genus Lycorma; species Lycorma delicatula. The sequence goes on along the minus strand of NC_134466.1, from coordinate 73,681,126 downwards.
GTGATGTGAAACAGTATATTTTGGCACTATAAAGATAGAAACAAGAAACCTCATATAAAACCACTGTCTGAATGTTTATTCTTTATCAAAAGCCATGAGTTTTCAGGAGTGACATGTGACTTGTCAATTCTACAAATACGGTTTTATCATTTCACATACAGTTTGATAACACTTTTTTAAGATTTTAGTTAAAATATCAAGTGTTAAACAAGAATGCTAAATATTAGGTAAACCATCAAAAAGTAAATGAAAATATCTTACTTGTCTAGATGTTGTCGGTTTATCATCTGTCATAACAACAGTAGCAATCAAATGTTCTGTTCGCTCTGTTTCATGCTTGATTTCTTGTTTAATACTGGAAGATAATGGATCTTCATCAAAAAATGAACTATCAGTTTGTGCATCCATACTCTGCAGAAAACATAAAGTAATAATAATAATAATAATTTATTATCTTTATATAATTAACAACTATTAAAAATATATCTACTATGTTTCTTACAATGATAAAACAAATTGATTTTCATAGAAATAACTCATCCATTTCAGTACTTCTATAATAATATTCAACTGGAACCTTTCAATATATTGGCACATGATGGTGCCAGAAAAGTGAAATATTGTAGGCACTGTAAGTAAATTAATAGAATAGAAAAATGCGCTTAACCACAATCTAAATAGTTTGGTAAAAGAAACAGGTTGTTGGTGTAAATATAAAAAAACATATCAACCTTGTTTAGAAACAAAAATGCATTGACATAGAATAAGGATTATCGAAACCGATAACAAAGTTTTTCGTAACTAAACATGGTTCATAAAGGCAAGGGGATAGCTTTGTACTCTTTTAAAAGTGGGTATAAATGTTAAATGTGGGTATAAAATGAATATGTTAATCACCTTTGTTTAAGGCATGCGGCATCTGCTTACTGTATTTTATTGGTTATGTACTGTTGTAAAAAATGTTTATCTAACGTAAAATGTTAGATGCAATCTGTTAAACAAAGCTATTTACCGCCCTATACTGCACTAATAAATGTTTTTTACACTATATATCAAAATATCTCATGTCAGACATGAATGCAAAATGTTACGTGGGCTATAAAATGTAAATAAAAATATCATAATGAATAGAATAATTAAGAATTCTTATAATAACTAGGTTTTATGTTTTTAACTTACCAAGACAAAGAAGAAAAAATCTTACTTGTTTAAATACTGACAGACCATCATCTGTCTTGGCAAGATGTACAAATAAATATTCTTCTTGTTGCCCTGTTTCATGCGTGCTTTCTTTTTTAATGGGCAAGGATAATGGATTTTCTTCCAAAACTGAATCACTAATTTGTGAATCCATACTCTGCAAAAAAAATATGAAGTAATAATAATATTCTATTATTATAGTGTGACTAATCAAAGCAGGTTTTAAAGGAATAACATGTATGTTATGGCTGGAAATGATTTTTTATACAAATAATATATATTTATAACACCACATGAAAACCACAGTTTATGGTATAAATGAATTTTTAAAACTCCAAAAAATATACACGAGTAGACAATAACAGTAGAGATCATCACTTTTTATTACCTAAAATGATACAATATTTTTCATAAGAAAAGTATTCACTGGGTATATAGACTTCGATGCTAAATTAAACAAAGATTATTGCATGTTTTTTAAGTATTAATGGAAGCCAATTTACTTGTATAAAAGATGAAATTTTTATTTTTACAGAATCAAAATATTTTCAGAGGTAAAAAGATATAATATTATAAGATAATAGATTAATAATAATAGAGTTATAACTCTGTCACACAAGAATCCGACTGACAAACACCAGAGTTATCGATTAGCATAATATGACATTTCAATGTTATACTGTATTTTTAACATAAGCATACTATTCGGCTGCTGTAATTGACAAGCGTCTTTCCCTTTTTATTAACTGGCATAGTAACATTTGACATGAAAACTTGTAAAACTGCAGCCTATAATAAGCCCGTATACACCATTAATAAACATATTACTGATTTTTTGGATGAAAATTTCAAGAGAAGCATACGATTAACTAAACATCTAAATTTATTGCACTGTTTCTGGTAAAGCCAGACTGCATTAATTTTCTGTGGTACAAAAAAGACATTGTGGAAAAGTGAAAAATTTAACAGAAAAATATGAGATTATCTTTTCTTATAGAAAGTTTACGAGAACCTTCTACAACTATCTTTCAGACAATTGAACAATCACGACCAGTTCAGAAATTTAATATATATGTAGGATATGACTTCAATTGAAAAAACCCAAACACATCGAAATCTACCTATTTCTATAAATATGTTTACTGTTTTTCTTTTACTTGTTTGAGAATACTTCAAAGTATATCGCCTCCAGAATAAAACTGAATATCTGTCTCTTGTTGTTCACGACTAATTTTCCGTTTGCTAATTCGGATATCTGACTCCATCACGGGTGAGCTTCTATAATTTACCAAAAATTATATCGCCCTATACTCTACTAAAATGTTTTTTACACCATAAACCAAAATATCTCTAGACATAAATGCAAAATGATTATATGTGAGCAATAAACAATAAATAAAAATATCATAATGAACAGCATAAATAAGAATTCTTACAATAACTAGGTCTTATGTTTTTAACTTAAAACAAGATAAAGAAGAAAATAGCTTACTTGTTTAAATATTGTCAGAAGATCATCTCTCTTTTAAAGATGTACAAACAATTGTTCTTGTTGCCCTGTTTCAAGCATGTTTTCTTTTTTAACGGGCAAGGATAATGGATTTTCATCAAAAACTGAATCATTAGTTTGTGCATCCATACTCTGCAAAAAAAATTTAATGTAATATTAATATACTACAAAAGTGTGATTTAAAATAAGCATGTTAAATTAAATATTACTCAAACATAACATCTGATGAAGTCAAGAGCTTGGAACTAACTATATTGTTAAGACTTTTTATGTATCAAAGCGGGTTTTAATGCACTAACCTGTGTCTGTTATGTATGGAAATGACTTTTTATACAAATAATCTATATTTATAACTAACACCACATGAAAACCACAGTTTATGGTATAAATGAATTTCTAAATCTCCAAAAAATATACATGAGTAGACAATAACAGTAGAGGTCATAATTTTTTATTACCAAAAATGATACAATATTTTTTATAAGAAAAGTATTCACTGGGTATAACATAAAATAAGGCTGTCTTCCATGAACTATTAGAAGAACGCGAGTCAAAAAGGCGTGTCCTAACCTGACCCTAGTTATAACTCTCTCACACAAGCATCTTGAACTGATAAATGCCAGAATTGATACTTATCGATTAGCATATTATGAAATGACATTTCAACGTTATACTGTGTTTTTAAACACAAGCATAGTATTTGTTTACTGTAGTGACAAGCTACTTTCCCTTTTACCTAACTGCCAGCAACATTTGACAGTATAACTTTTAATACTGCAACTTCTCATAAACCCTTATGCACCATTAATAAACACATAACTGATTTTTTGGATGAAAATTTCGAGAGAAGCATACGATTAACTAAACATCTAAATTTATTACGCTGTTTCTGGTAAAGCCAGATTGCATTAATTTTCTGTGGTACAAAGATGCCATTGTGGAAAAGTTAAAAATTTAACAGAAAAATAAAAGATTATCTATCTCTTCTTATAGAAAGTTTACGAGAACCTTCTACAACTATCTTTCAGAGAACTGAACAATCACGACCAGTACATAAAATTTAATATATATGTAGGATAGATTTTAATTGAAAAAACCCTAGCACATCGAAATTTACTTATTTCTATAAATATGTTTACTGTTTTTCTTATACTTGTTTGAGAATACTTCAAAGTATATCGCCTCCAGAATAAGACTGAATATCTGTTTCTTGTTGTTCATGTCTAATTTCCCGTTTGCTAATTATGAAGTCTTACTCCATCACGGGTGAGCTTCTATAATTTACCAAAAATAATGTAAGGATTTCTTACCTTCTAGCTATGCAAATACGATTAATTATTAAATGTGTTATTATAGAGTTTTCTGTATTATATTTAGTTATATTAATATACTTACGACACGTATATAAAACACACATTTTTCACTTAATAAAAATAACGTTAATGACTACCAACCACTATGTGACAGAACAGATTTCATATATATGTTAACGAGGATGTCACATGAAAGGAATGCATATCAATTAAACTACTGTGCTATTAGGGTGTTCGTAATCACACTTTACAGTCCGCAATATATGTAAAAAAATGAAATTGGGTGGCAGTTAGCAACCACCATGGATTCTCAAGGCTTCTACTGAACAAACGTGTGTGGAACCCACGCCTTCTGTATCATTCTGAATATCTGTCTGTTGTTGATCATGACTAATTTCCTATATTCCAACAGGGCGATTATCACTCGGTCCCATTATTTCACAAAAAGTAAGTAAACTTTACTTACCTCCTGGCGTTTTCTATTACTTTACTCAATATTCAATACGAAATAATAATTACATTGTTTTTTTGTATCCAATTGTTCGATTAATCGATGTAACTTTTGGAGTCGATCAAAAAAATCTGTTTTCAGTATACTTTTCAATTTTCATTTTGTCTTTGGTATTTGTCGACTGACGACATTAAATACCACGAATTAAAGTTTGAATAAATAATCCTCAACTTAAATAATATTTATTTTATACTGTTTAAAAAGGATTGAAGTATTCCCTTTCATGTAAAACAAGTTCGTCGAATATATTTCGATTAGTTTAGTTCTATTAATTCTTCGAACGGCGATGCACTATGACACGAGTGTTACCAGCTGTTTGTGATACGAAAAATATGATTCAAAGAGATTTATTTTATGATAGTCAAATTTATCATAAATTTTGTTTTTGGTGAATTTCAAATTATTTATGCAAAATCAAGAATTTATCTGATACTATTTTCTATGTAATATAATTTTTCTCATAATATAAAATACATCAAAACTTGATACACAATTTTTAAAAAATAAATATTCTCTGCGATATAAATATAGTTTTATGAATATGAACAACAATATTCACTGTTTTAAATATCCGAGTTCAGAAATGCGTGTACACAATTAGACATTAAAATACATATTTAAATGTGGGGAGAAGGCATGATTTGTAAGATCCCCGTGTAATCAAATGCAAACTAACAGCTACCTTTCTTAATAATATGTTGAACTACAGAATGTTCCAAGTTATCATGGGATCGGATATACGCTCACCTAGGAAACTCAAGAACGGCCTTCCACAAGGGTCGGTACTTGCGCCTCTCATTTTCAGCCTCTATGTTGCAGACGTGCAAGAGACTCCTGGTTCATGTACTTAAAAGTTTTCTGAAATTAGTGATGCAAAAATTACAGAAGGATTATTTGTGGATCTACAAATACGGTCACTAATGCATAATGAAAAGTTTGAGAAAGTATTGAATCCCTTGGAGAAAGCAGCTTGACAAGCATTCAAAAATCTTATTATTCAGATTTTTTGGGGATATCGAAAGGCGGAAAATTACTGTGATATTGTCGACAATCTTATAAAAACTTGGGTCGTAATATGTCCTTAAAAGTACACTTCCTGCACACGCACATAGATTTGTTCCCGAAAAATCTTGGCGCAGTGAGCGATGAGCACAACGAACACTTTCCTCAGGAGATTTCAGTTACGGAAAAGAGGTATTAAGGCAAATAGAATGCTAATATGCTGGCCGATTATTGTTGACCATCAAGAGGGATGCTCCACAGGCGAAGTGTAACAGTAAATCGTCATTTCTTACTTTCTAGGTGAGCAAAATGTTTTAATATTTTGTAATGAAGAATGCAGAAAGTATTAAAATGTTTGAATTATAAATGCCTGTCTCTCAGAAACCTTGGTTGATCATATTTGAATTCAGAAAAATAAAATACTCTCAGAATCACATATTTTTCTTACTGAGACAAAAAAAGAATTCTTTGATTGTGAAAATATAACATTTCTGAAAAATCATCATCTGGTAGATCGAGATTATACCTGATGCATACAAAAGTTAGCCATCAGTCCACTAACAAATACCCTCTTTTGAATTTTGAAAATCAGACGACTGTTTGCAGCGATATAAGAGCACCTCCCAAAACAACGCCCCAAAATATCACTCCATTTTTTACAATTTGATGTTGATAACTGGTCTAACCTCGCAAGAGATGCTTGCATGACACCAAGTTGCCACAGGAATCCCATTATTATAAACACAAATTTGTTAAATTTATTTTTTATTATTATTTTATTTTATTTAATGTAAGTTTAATTCTATTATTTTTGTAATTTTATTAATTCGATTGGTTTGTGTTCATTCAATTCAAACCCAGCTAACACAGTGATAGGGGCTCACAGTTCATTAAAGTTTGTACTTTATACAAACATATATACATATTTTTATAGCCTATGACACTTCTTGTAATGTAAGGATTCCAACGGCGAGCGGGCGGCATAGATACTGTAAAATTACTTATACTTCCCATCGCCTTACTACCAGTAAAATAGTGGAGGAATGGAATTTCCCAGAATCCAGAAATAGCCAGTACAAAACTGTAGATGGCTTACTGATGCATCTGGGAAGAGGTCATTGCCTCTCTGGTCTAATTGAATAACGTCGTTGTAACATTCAGTATTACAAATATACAGCACTAATAACTTTAACATTTAACTTCATCAACATCAACTTCCTGTTTTCATTTTTATGGGCGTAAATCAGACCCTGCTTTTATTCGTTTTATATTATATTTTTTAACACTACATAATGCTGTAGAAAGCAATTTGTGGTTCAGGATTGTATTCACTTTCTTCACCATTCACTTGCTTCTCATTATGCTAGGTAGAGAGTAAGATTACCGATTTTCTCCTTTTTGGAACATAGGAAACTACAGTCGAGTCATTTGTGAGACGAAACATTAAAGAATGAACTTTTTTCTTTCGGTCAGACAAAAATTCCTTCAGAATCTCTTTCTTACTGGAGCGCTGGATGCCAACCAGTATCTTGTTTCATTTTAGTAGTTTAGCAGCCAAGGGAAAACATTTGTCAAAAATGGCAATTGATAATTTTTTCGCCAGTTTTACGATAAGACTTTCCATACCAAGCAGGGTAGTCTCACAATCCCTCCAATGTATCCTGTCAATAATACCTACAAAAATCATAAACATTGGTCACTCACAAGTGCGAATACAATATCAATCATTTTAGATTAAAAATCATGAAACACAACTACGTATCTCTTCGGATAAAATTATTATAGGAAAAAATAAACCTGGATTATTCAGAATGCCCTGCTTGGTAATGCAAGGGTTAAAGAAGTTTCTTTTGCAGTACTACTAACAGGATAAAAAATCATTATATTAAAATGATTTTTCATAATTCTGACAAAAACAAAATCAAAGAAATACAGTACTTATATTTTTAATTAGAAGTCATTATGAGTTGTAAGAAACAAGTAAACTCAAGGAAAATAAGTTAGAATTTTTTCTGAACCCTTTCAAATCTTAGTTCTTTTGTTCCATATTTCATATTATACCTCATTTTCTTTCTTTGCAACATTACAGTTTCATTTCCAGTTTAATAAACTAGAACTAAGAAATCTAAAAATTCTATAGAGTTTTTTTTCCACTAATGGATTAGTTCTGAATAATAATTAGGCATTTGTTATGTTTGTAAACAAATTTTATGATTTTTAAATTCAGGAATTAACATATTTTTTATTGTAGCATTCATTATATTCAATAATGTTATTTATAATTTTTATTTTTATAAATTTAATTAGCACAGTGGTCAATATGCTGATGAAATATTTGAATTTAAAAAAAAAAAAGTACATATATATATATATATATATATATATATATATATATATGTTTAATCACATCAATTTTTTTTTTTTTAAGAATTATGATTTTGTAACGCTGCTGTGTTATAATCCACAGAGTAGCATAACGATGTATTTAATGTATTATTTATTATTTAACGATCAGAATACAAGATTTAATTAACTCGATTAAATAAACACTCTTGGTTGCTAGACAGTAACATAGCCAAGAGGAACAACGGTCTGTCATTAAGGGTGACGATTATGGTATAAGCCTTACTGCTGAAGTGAATGTACGGGAATCAGTCGATTCATTCAACTATAGACAACAGTCTGTTTTTGTGAAGGTAGATCCTGCCATCGGCTAAATTCATGCTTGTGACCATAACGGTGTACAGACATCGACCACATCAATAATCGCCCAGCTAAAAGAAGAGTTGTTAACGGTAAATCAGTCTAGTCATAAAAGTAAAGTCTGTCCCTAGCATGCCTATGTACCCTATTATTTATTTTAAACCTAAATATAAGTTTTAAATATTTAGCTTTATCAGTAAAATTATTGCTACGTAAGATTACAATTAGCAAGAGTTCCAAAGATCGGACTGTGGGTCTATATGCCATCGATACGTGGCCTAAATTGGTAGCAGAAGAAATATTAGTTAAAAAAAAAAGTTTGATTCGTTAAATGTTATCTCCGTCATCTAAAGTTGAAATCGATTTGTTTGTTTACGTCGTTCATATGAAAGGCACAATTCTATTCATACATTGTAAATTGAGCATATTAAACAATCTTTGCTCATTAAAGCATAATAATTTTTTTATTTATTTATAATGGGAAAATAACTGATTTTCTTTTACTTGCAATAAACCATCATTATAGATGTGTTTTTTCACTCAATTCTTTCTATATTCTCCTGAAGATGGGGGTAACATGTAACAATTTTTTTATTGATAAGCGACTGTAGATCGTTATTATATTTTTTTTTTTTGTACAGGGGAAAAGGATGGATATCAGATGTGGAAAAAATTTATAAATAAAAAGATTTATTATAATTAAACTTTCAGTATTATCATACCGTATAAGTTTTTTTTTACTTATGTTATATGCCTGTAATCTGATAATGTTATCATAGACATAAATATTGTCAAGCTGTTCTTATCAAGGTTTTGCAACGGTTTTCCTTGATACAATAGGGCAAATGCCGGAACAGTTCATTTAGTTTTTCGTGGAATTTAATCTTTGGTATCCTTATTCGCATTTAAAATAAGAAAAATAAATATTATTTATTTATAATTATATTTGTTGTATTTGTTTTCATTACCTGCTTAATGTGACCCCGTTAACCATTAAAAATTGAAATTTAGCTCATATATTGCTGTATATCAACACATAAATATAAGGCATTGATAACATAAAATTTTGAACTTATTTAAAAAAGCGGGGGTATTTATCGCCCCCCAAGAATTTTTAATATTAAAAATTTTTAATTTTTGTAGAGGCATTATAGGATCTAAAAATTTGGTACAGTGCTGTATATACCAGTTGTTTGCAGTATCGAAGTCTGTCAGTCGATAGTTTGTAGCTTAACTGTTATAGAGTTTCTATAATATATTTCCGAAACGGGTAACTAAAAATTCATAAAACGGGAAAAATATTTCTCTGCATAAGTATAATTCTATTAAATTTTATTCCCGGTCCGACCGTACCCCTAATTAAAGTATAGTAAATAAAAAATATACATTCTTTGGGAAAAATATTAAATATATATTTTTTTTTGTAATTTCTCATATCGATTAAAAACGTTTTCAACTTTTGTTTGTTAAAGTGCCTCGTTTAAAAATTTGAAATTGTATTTCGGCCAAACACCCTGATCCCTTTTACCGGTTTTCGCAAACGTTTAATACATTACCCCCCCACCGCGAAGATAGTGCCTGTTGTCTACCAAGTTTAAAGAAAATCGATCCACGGGTTCCAGAATTATGAGACAAAACACAAGCCAAACTACACACGCACAAACGTCCGACTGATAAAACTTTTTTTTTTTTAATTTGGAGTATTGGAATAAAAAAAAATTGCAGATTATTTAAAATTTTTTTTTTGGAAGGGTGGGTTTTTTTTAACGTCACCTTAAGGTACCAAACTTAAAAAAAATACTAATTTTTTAGACATTTTTTTTGACCGATTTACTCGCTATTTCCCGTTACAGCTGTTGTAGCAGTAAATATCGCTTTAGCGGGAAAAGTAAAAAATAAATGTTTATTGACATTAGGCAAATTTATTACTTCTGATTATAAAATATTTTCATTAACTGTGCTATTTAACAGAGTTAATCTTAAACAATTAAATTTTATCTGTAAGCCTCATAAAACAATTTTTGTTTATCATCAACTACAGCGAAATGAGAGCAAAATTTTTTTTCAACTCATTAAAAATATTTATATCTTTTTTTATATCTTGTTAACCTTCGGTAGCACAGTCAGGAATTACTTCAGAAGGTGATTAAGGGTGATATCTATGAGTGTAACTGAAGTATAGTCTTGTACAGTCTCAGTTCGACCGGTTCTGAAATGTGTGGTTAATTGAAACCCAACCACCAAAGATCACCCGCATCCACAGTCTGGTATTCAAATCCGTATAAAAGTATCTGCCTTAATTAGGACTTGAACCTCTTAGAATTCTCGACTTCAAAATCAGCCGATTTGCGTAAACGCGTTCACCACTAGACCAACCCGGGGGGGTAAAAGTATTTACAACTAGAAAATTTATCTTATACTAATTTCTTTAAAGCTATAAACGAAAAAATGAATAATGCAAAATAATATAGCTTGTACCGTACCTTATTTTTGAGCGGGCCATTGATTCAGTCTTTGTTTTCTTTTATCACATTGATGTTATTTTAAATTTACTTTATGAAATACAGACAAAATAAATACTTAAATACTTATACAGACAAATACAAAAATTTTGTTTTTAAAAATTGTTGGTTCTATTATCACAAAAAATAATAAAAAAAAAAAAATGAAAAAAAAGACGCTTTTGAAAAAATTCGTTCACAGGGAACAGAGGTTGTAAGAATGGAAAGTCTAGTTTGCGTTATTTTTAAATATCTTGTTTAAATTAACCGCCTTTTCCACCAAGAGAGAGGATTTTGTGTTCTTGAGATGAGCGGTTCATTTATTTATTTATCTAGCTCTAAAATTCCTGCTATTGTTGCGTTTGAATTAGTTAAAATTGGCGTTACCTTTTTATCGAAATCTTCCTATGCAGTTGAAATGGAGAGTTCAATAATAAAAACAAAACCTTCTGTGAAAGTATTGTGTAAGCATTTTGGTAAGATGCTTCATCTTTAAAGCGAGGATCTAATAGCGTGCTTTCAAGCAAAATATTATTTTCAACATGCTTAAATCTATGTTGTGGTTGGTCTAACATCTTGTTACATACTTTAACGATTTCAAGTACGTGTCTTGTCATCGCTCGCGCCAATAAACACATTTTTGAAATAGTCGTCGTTTAAAAAATTCAACAATTACCTTCGATTTTACCACAATTGCTTTTACTTCAGACACTGCTGCTTGGACAATCAAATTAATTGTATGCGCTAAGCAAGGAATATGGCGTAGCCGACAATTGCAAGTAGCAGCTGTTAAATTTGCTGCATTGTAACTAACAACCGCTCCTATTTTGTCAGTAATAGCCCATTCATTGAATTTACCTTGTAATTCAATGGCAATGTTTTCAGCCGTATGTTGACTGCAGATTTCCATACAAGTAAGTAACTGGGTTTTTAAATTGCAATCACGGTCAATGAAATGGATAGCGGTATAATTATTATTTGAAACTGATGTCCAACTGTCAGTGGTTATTGCGCATGCTTCTATATTATATAATGACTTACGAATCTCACAAGAAATTCTATCGTATAATTGTGGAATTAAACTAGTTGTAATTATTTTCCGACAAGGAAGCGAATACCCAGGGTTTAACGTACGAACAAACTTCTTGAATTCTTCATCCTCAACGAGTGAAATAGGTTGATATTCTTTAGTTATTAACCTAATTAATTGAATATCTAACGCTCGGCTTTTACTCTGAGGAACAGGTTTTGTAACAAAGTAAGGGACAACTGTTGTATTTTTCTGTTTATTGAGGACAAAGATGTTATTGGAAGCACAGAAGAAGGATTAGGCGATTCAACAAGTTTTGTTAATTTAAGGGCTAATTGCTGCGATTCATTTGGTTCAGTCGCAGTAGACGTAGTAGGATTTAAATTATAATGCATTTCTGAAACATAATCAGGACAAGGATTTTTTTGTCTTGGAATATCAACTCCTGGGTGTTTAACTTTAATATGACGAGATAGATACTAGTCGTCCCACCGGCACAGGATAATGAACTACGGCAAAGATTACACAAAGCTTTTCCGGGGCTTGCTTCGGAAAAGCAAGTCCAGACGCGATTCTTTTTCTGCAGCTCATGTTTATAATTTTAAAAACAAAATATACTTTTTTAAAAGTGCTTATAAAATATCTACTTACGTAAAAACTAATGATTTAAAAAATAATACCGATAAACATTTAGAAAAAAATCGTCTTCTGATTATGTAAAGTAAAAAATCTTACGAAATTGAGTAGGCCCAAATAAAAAAATATAAACAAACTAAAAACACAACTCTAAATAAAACACGCAAAGATTATCCACCATGAAAACAGAATCCACTGTCGTCTTTTATCCGTCTACTAAGAATAATTGTAACAAATATCTTCAGCATGATAGTACGTGTAAAAGAACGACAGTAATTAATATTGTGCAACATAGCTTCCCCCCGAATGAAATTAAAAGAAAAAAGAATAATGAACAGTTTAAATTTTCCCTTCTCTATTTAGCGATGAGGTTTGTTGATATAAGCTTTTTTTCGTAAAGGAATCGAATAAGAGATGAAATAAGGAGAATCGTCGGGTAGATGGAAGGGAATAGAGCATGTGTATTACAAGTGATAGGCTACTAAAAATCGTATTCAACCGAAAAAAAAATCAGATGTTTTTTTCAACCGGGTCGAACAGGAGTATTAACAGAGATGAACGGCTAAACTCGGGCGAAGAAGAGAAAGAGAGCATGCGCATTAGAAGCGATAGGCTTCTAAGTTTACTAAACATCGAATTGAACTGAAAAAGAATCAGATGTTTACTAGGAGTCGAATAAGAATTGAAAAGGAAAATTCACATATTTTACTCAGTTTACTAATTCTGTATTTTATTATGTTACAGTTTATATTAGTTCCAAATGATATTTACGGAGGGAAATTACATTCATATGCACAAGATGACAGACTTAAAACCGAACCGAACCGATCCAAATACAATTATTTGAGGTCGCTTTTAACGCTGCTTCTTTCAACTACTACGTCTGGCACGATTCCATCCTTGGCTCTTGTAGTGAAAGGTTGTGTCTTATTGTGCTCTGTGATTGTGAGTTGTAACCAGTCCAGCCAGGTGTTCAACAGTTCTTCTACCTGCGTCGCCAGACAATGTGAGAAGGGTCTGCTAGGACATCAGCCGGGCGGCCAGCTACCTGGATTACAGGCCAGTTACATTAAGAAAAGGATAATCCTTTTCTTAATTTTATTTCTATTCTATTCAAATTTCTATAATAATGTAAAGTGAACTCTTGTAGTCATTACGAACACATTAAGTTAATAGCCTATTATTATAGGACTATTGTGCTGATTTTAAAATAATTTTATTTTAAATTGTTTGATATAATCTGTACCTATTTAGGTCTACAGGTTATATCTTGTTTTGATTTTTCTTGTCAGTGGTTTTATTTTGCAGCAAGTGTACATTAAGAAGTGTTTAATTAAGTTTAATTTTAATTTTTAAATTTTATTCTTTATTTTTCCTCAATGGAAGGAAAAGTAAGGCCTGCCCCGCCCCGTTCTCCCACCCCGGAACTGTCCGTCGGTGGAGAGGAAAGCGGGTCTGGCGCTAGGAAGCGCCAGAAACGCCGGGACTCCGCGCCTCCTATGGAGACGGAGCCCGTAGCGGGCTGCAGCAGCCGCCTACCCGCAGGCTGATGATGGGGCCCCATCACAGCCTGCTACCGTCAGGCGGGAGAAAAATGCTGGACTGCCCGAAGGAGTGGCCAGCATTAGCGCGCGACATTAAGTCGCGGATCGGGGGGCGCCTGGTGGCTAAAAGCACCGGGCTCTCGATAAGGCTGCAGCTGGGCAGCGAGGCGGATTACCGGGCGGTGCAGAGTTTTCTGCACTCGAAGGGAATCGCTCCCGAAGGACAGGGAGCTGAAGGTGGTTATACGGGGAATCCCCTATGGGGCTGCCCCGGAGGAAGTAAGGGAGGAACTGACCTCCCTTGGCTATGAGGTGGTTTCGGTTAAGAAGCTCCTCACAAGGGACGGTCGGGAAACCCCGACCTGCCTAGTGGCCCTTAAGAGGACCCCTTCGGCCCGGACCATTTATGACCTTGGCAGTATTTTTTACTGCAAGGTCGCAGTGACTGCGTTTGTGTCACGAGGGGGGCCACCCCAGTGCCACAGATGCCAGAAATTTGGACACTCGTCCAATTACTGCCAGAGGGCCCAGCAATGTGTCAAGTGTGGTGGGGACCACGACACTGCCACATGCGTTAAGCCGCGTGAGGAACCAGCCTCATGCGTTAACTGCAAGGGACCTCATCCGGCTAATTACCGGGGTTGCCCCTATTATAAGGAGCAAGTCAATAAGGTCAAGGGCATTAAAAAGCCCGCGACTGTTGACGGCCGCAGCTGGGCCCGTGTTGCCGGTGGGGGAAAATCAGCCCCCAAACCGGAGGTGCCGGCACCTGTGGCCAAGGCGGTAGTGAAAAAAGGGGAGGTACCCTCCCCAACACCCGCCAAGCCAAAACCGGCGGCGACCACCAAGAAGGTGGTGAAACAAAAGGCGGCGTCAAAGCCGGCCCCGGCGAAGAAGGCCAAGCCTTCCTCGACGGGAAAGGCAAAGCCTGCTCCGGCTGGGAAGGCCAAGCAGGCTGCTAAAACACCGCGGCCCCTGTAACCCCGCGCCCCACCAAAAGGGCGGCCGCGCCAAAAGGCACCTCCAGCGGCAATCCGAAACCGGCTACCCCGTTGGAGACCACTGGCATGGACTTCCTGTGGCAGATGACAGTGAAGGATATCCTGCCACATATCATGATGGTTTTGCCACGCCTGCTCCAGGCAAAATCTCTCAAGGACTGTATTCAGTCCTTAATAGAGTGCCTCATGGCTGTACTGTCCAGGTATGGTTAGGCCCACCCTCAGACTCTTGCAGTGGAACGCCAACTCAGTAGTAGGCCGGACGGAGGAACTATGCCGTCTGGCCGAGGATCTACTGATAGACGTGATACTGTTGTCTGAGACGTGGTTGAACCCAACCAAGCAACTGACCCTTCGGAACTATTTTACATATAGGACGGATAGGCCAGTTCGACCCGGATCTCGCACCTCTGGTGGAACTGCGGTTTTAGTCCACAGACGCCACATGCATATGCGCGTTGTTCTTCATACAAACGTGATGGAGCAAACGTGTGTGCATGTGGAGCATCTGGGCACGGTGTATCGGCTGGTTTCGGCTTATAGCAAGCCGAACGACGCGGTAACCGGCGCAGATCTGGATGACGTGCTGGAAAATTGGGATGGGCCCATGATACTCATGGGTGACCTCAATGCCAAACACGTGTCATGGAACAGCATTCTGACAAATCCGAATGGCAGATTGCTGTACGAAAGGGCGAGAGCCCGCCGCTTGGTCGTCGTAGGCCCTGAGGTGCCCACGTTCGTGCATCGCTCAGGCAGATCTAGGCCTGACGTGCTGGATATCGCAGTCATGAAGGGGGTACCCTCCCATTCATGATTGAAACGATAGAAGACCTCAGCTCGGACCATTCCCCTGTCCTGTTGGAACTAGGTCAGGCAGGGGGTGGCCGAGATCCCCCGCCTATACCCCGAAGGTCAGTCAACTGGAAAAGGTTCTACGAGACCCTCCAGCGGGAGTACAGGCCGGTAAATCCTGAGCTCCTGAGCTCCTGAACACCCCGGAGGAAATCGACGACACTGTCGGGCGCGTCACGTCGTCAATGACTGAGGCCCTGGCAGGCAGCTCATCGGCCAAAACTCGAGCAGTTGTTCGAAACGACCTCCCTCCTCATATCTCCGAAGCCATAACGGAGAAACGAAGACTGAGGAGGAGATATCGAATCACCCTGTCCCCCGCTGATACCTTGGAGGAGCAGTTCACTCCAAACCCCCCTCCCTCCCCGAACGACGAGCACACAACCGAGGTGGAATCCTTTCTTGTAGATTATTTCTCACAGGTGGAGGATGCCCCTCTAGAGATTGAACAAGTCACTGAAGCAGAAGTTTCCGCAGCCATTAAGGCCACAAGCCCCGACAAGGCCCCGGGTGTCGACGGGATCAGCGCCCGTGCATTCCGGAACATACCGGCCTCCGTGATTACAGCAATTTCGGTGATATTCACGTCCATTTTGTACGTTGGATATTTCCCGAATTGTTGGAAAACGGCCAAAGTCGTATGTTTACCCAAACCGGGGAAAAGTTTACTTTTCCCACGGAATTATAGGCCAATCTCCCTGTTACCGGTATTGTCTAAGTTATTCGAGAGGATTTTTCTTGAAAAACTGAGGCGATACATGGAGGGAGAAGTGCGGCCCGAGCAATTTGGGTTCAGGGAGGGTCACTCAACCACCCTCCAACTGGTAAAAATAATAGACGACCTTGTCGGAGGCCTGAACAGGAAACGGGTGACTGCAGCCGTTTTTCTGGATGTGGCCAAGGCCTTTGACAAAGTTTGGCATAGCGGGCTGCTTTATAAGCTAGCGCGATCGGCGATCCCCTACCGCTATGTCAGACTGATGCGGTCATATCTGCTAGACCGACATTTTGTCGTGCGCGTAGGGGAAACGATTTCCTCCACCAGAGAAATAGCCGCTGGGGTTCCCCAAGGAGCAGTACTTTCCCCGTTCTTGTACACTTTGTACGTGAACGATATGCCGCTGTCGGAAGGGCTCAAAACGGCCCTTTACGCAGACGACACGGCATATTTCTACGAATCCGCAAATGTGGATTACGCGGTCCGGAGGCTCCAAAGGCAGCTGGACTTAGTGGAACCGTGGCTCGACATGTGGAGAATCAGGGTCAACGGTGAAAAATCGGTGGCCGTGATGTTCACATGCAAGACAAGAAAACCGACCAGAGAGCTGGAAATCTCAGGGGAGAAAATCCCTTTTGAGAAAACAGTTAAGTACCTGGGGGTGGTGTTGGACAGGCGGCTTACCTTCGGCGAACATGTAAATTATGCGACCCGGAGGGCTAAGGCCGCCAGAGCCTCACTATACCCAGTGCTGAACAGTGCCAGCCCATACCCACTGGCAACTAAGCTTCTCATTTTTCGGCTGTACGTACTGCCGATTCTAACATATGCTTACCCGGCATGGGGGGCAATGTTGAGCTCCTCGCTTCAAAAGAAGATCGAGGAGTAGTACGGAAATGGTGGTACGGCGCCAAACATGACGTCATTCCAAGATGGCGGCTGTCACGCACGCACGCAAACACAGCCGCCACCGCCTCCCGGTGCACGATCCACGACGAGAACCTCTCTCCGTCGCGGTAACGCCTCCCGACGCCATCGCCTGGACGACCAGGATCATCCTCGAGGTACGTCTATATTCACTTGTGTGTATATGTATGTGTGTGCGCGCGTGTGTGTGTGTGTGTTTGTGTGTTGCAGCAGACATCGCCGCCACCGCCTCCCGGTGCACGATCCACGACGAGAACCTCTCTCCGTCACGGTAACGCCTCCCGACGCCATCGCCTGGACGACCAGGATCATCCTCGAGGTACGTCTATATTCACTTGTGTGTATATATATGTATGTGTGTGCGCGTGTGTGTGTGTTTGTGTGTTGCAGCAGACATCGCCGCCACCGCCTCCCGGTGCACGATCTACGACGAGAACCTGTAACGCCTCCCGACGCCATCGCCTGGACGACCAGGATCATCCTCGAGGTACGTCTATATTCACTTGTGTGTATATATATGTATGTGTGTGCGCGTGTGTATGTGTGCATGTGTGTTTGTGTGTGTGTGTGTGTACAGACTGATGTTACGTTAAAATTCACAGCTTACGTAGAACATTTTTCACTCATTACATCAGGGAGTCACCGCAGCCGATTGGTTTAAGGCGTCAGTCGGTCGCGTCCCGTCATGACCGGGTTCGAATCCTCTAGCCGACAGAATTTTTTTCACTTTAAATATTATTTATTTAATTCAAATCGACCGCCACACAACAGTGATACCAACCTTTGAAATATTTCTTCAATATATAAACATGTCAACAAAAAATAAATCAAGTTGGTAACACTGACTCACATCGACATAAAACAAATCAAGTTGGCAACACTGACGGGGTACCGGCGCCAATGACGTCACAATCCAAGATGGCTGACCACCGCCATCTTGAATTAGTGACGTCAGAAGTGACGTTTCCAAAATGGCGGACGGTCGCCATCTTGGAATCCAAGATGGCGGACAGCCGCCATCTTGGAATGACGTCATGTTTGGCGCCGTACCACCATTTCCGTACTACTTCGAGGCCGTCCAAAACATCGCGTTGCGGACGATCTTTGGAGCTCCGTGGTTCGTCAGGAACGCCACTCTCCGATCTGATGCGAGATTTCAATCCGTGTCCGAGGTGGGGGTGGCGCAGGCGCGCAGACTGTTCGGGAGAGCGGCTGTGTCCGAACACAGTCATCTTCGGGACATCTGCAGAGAGGACCCAACTCCGACAGTTGTAAGGAAGCGGCCTCACGCCGTACTGGACGAACCACCGTGATGGTGCGGTGCGGTAGCCGAAAATCGACAAACCAGGCTTAGGGGCCTCCATATCGCATGAGCCATAAACGGAATAGTGCGTCAGACGCGTTTCCGGGGTCGCGAGTGAATAGTTTTTTTCGCGAGTTATATAGTTTGAAGACTTCAAATACGGTAAGTCGCGCACAAAACAAAAACGCGGTCTAAAAAGGAAAGAAAGGAGAAAGAAGGGGAAAAAACGCGGTTTTTTTTTTTCTTTCTTTTTCTCGCGTGTGTTTTGTTCTGTTTCTCTAGTTTCAGAAACGGGAGAAACGTGGATGTGGAACGACGCGTCGTGCCGTCTCATCCTGCCAGTCGAAAGGAAAGTAAAAATTAAATTTTTTTTTTTTTTTATTTTTCTCGTGTAGGTGTTCTGCTTCTTTTGTTGCAGATGCCAACAGCCACCACAAAAACAAATGGTTTCTTCACTGCAGCCACGCGGTCCCCCCAACCCCTTCTCAGACACACGCGTGTCTGAAGGTTAATAAATTACGTGGAAAGAATAATTACTGTTTACTTCTTTCCAGAAAATCGCCGCCCCAAAACCGCGATCGCGAATAGGTATCACCATCTGTAAGTTAAACTTACAGTAAGATAAAATAACCCAGCAATTGCGACTCCTCCGGAAAAGGGGACACATTGCTCCCTCCTTATAGCTAGTGCCCCGTTGTGGCGTATTCCTGCTAGCCTATTAAAGAGTTAGCACCGAAAGGACTTCAGTGGACTGTCTGAAGGGGAATTACGTCGGGAGGACACGCTTTATAAGCCTAGCCTTCCGCGGTCGGCCCATGAAATGGGTTCGATAACGCTGGTTTAACAACGGATTGGAATGCAATTAAATCCGTCTTAAATTCACTAAAATAATAATAGACAAAACTTGAAAAATTAGATCCGAGATTAAAAAAATAACCCTTTTAAAAACAAGCCCGATTAGAAAGATCCAGCAGCAAGGGACTCTGTCCAGGTTCTGCGATAAAGTAGGGAGTAATAGACTCCTGCCAACTTTGCATTCCATTCCATACGTCTGGCACAAGATGAGAGAGTTAAAACCGAACCGAACCGATCCAAATACAATTATTTGAGGTCGCTTTTAACGCTGCTTCTTTCAACTACTACGTCTGTTAACTGTCGGTTGCAAACCGTTCGTGCTTCAGCGCAGTATAGTTTCGTTCTTTACAGTTGTATTTTGTAAAACGCCTTATTCGGTCGAGGGAAGAGGTTTTAAAGGGAAACGGTAAGTGCGTTCTGGATCCTTTCAGGAAACGCGTCAAATAATCGCGGAAAGATTTCCGAATGCCAGTAGCCCGGCAGAATAGCGTACGCGATTTGTTTAAAAAGTAACGTTCAACGGGATCGGTTTCAAAGGCAAAACGAAATGAACGATTCCGTTGGCAAAAGCTGATATTCAAAGAATTTCTGCCGGTCGGAAAACATTTATATATGTTATCACAACAAAGCGGTAAAAAATGCAAATCTTGCCGTAAGATTCTTCACGATTTTAATTTGAAATCGTATCGTGTAACAATTTTGCAAAAATCTAAGAGAATAGAAACTGAAAAGTTTTAATTGTTCTGTCCGGCGTTTAAAAAACATTATCGTTGAATTAATAGACTCAATTTCATGTCGGTCGAAACACGGTTTCATTTAACCGGGCGTGTTAATTCGATTGGCACCAGGTGTAGGATGACTACACATATCAGGAATGGTCGAACTGAGAATGTACACGACTACACTTTATTTACACTCATACATATCATCCTCTGAAGTATTATCTAAACTGTAGTTATCGGAGGCTAAACAGGAAAAGAAAGAAAAGAAGGTACAGGATGACTGAAAAGCGACACCGTATTTTTATTCGTCCATTTCATGATGAGAAATTCGGTGTATGATACGATTCTGATATCGAACAGCACTATATTTTGCGACCGGACTGTCGGTACAGAACTATTACCGTACAATTTTTGTCGATTTCTACTATCGGTTAACAAACGGTGAAAAGGGGACGGCTTCTTCAAATACGACGGAGAAACATAAAAAAAATTCACTAGCACGCGTTCGTGCGGTTTTTTGTGTGTAAAAGAACGAATTGTCAGTAGAGGACGATGGATTCAGCGTTTGCCGGATTTCTCTTCAGATTTTCGTTTGGGGCTTTGTCAAGGAAAGAGTTTACGAACCAAATCCTCCACATTATCGATGAACTGATAACGAATTTTCAACATTTTGCGTCACGCGTCTCTCAATAAGCTCTTTCGAGCACAAAGATGCATGCTTCCGTCGGACCGCTTATTTCGAACGTGTTTTGTAAAAATTTGGTAAATATATAAACTTTTGCTAATGTAGTTGTAGAATTTAATTTAACTCGTTCATTTCATTCGTAAAATGTTACATGCGGCGACTGAGTTTAGTCGTTAGCGGTTCTCTTTTAAGTCGGTACCCGTTATAACGGGTATCGTAATTAAAAAGATTATCGGCAACCTGACACAGGAAAAATCACCTCTAAAAATTACGTCGCCGTTCCTGATAATTACAAACATCATGTGTCAGGCTTACTAAAATAAACGAGGCCTGAAGTATTTTTTCCATACCTTCTTCGCTGAACCGAATTTACTTTCACGTATCAGCAAGACAATGCCGTTCAAAAGTAGATGATGTATTCAGCGCTTCATGGACTGGGTATACAAATCAGCATCCTTTCAACGAGTTATACAATTTCTAGTAAGTTAGAAACAGGATTAACTAAATATTACATAAAAATAAGAAGTGAAAAAAAATGTTTTCTGAAATTTTAGAAATTAAAGAATTTAATCATATTTTTCTCACAGTTTTTAAAAATACCCTAATTTTATACAATAAAAACAATTTTTTTTAATTTATAGCTAAAATTAATAATAGAGTTTAGCATTGATTAATCTTTAAAGAGTATTTTCGATCCCGAAATAATCTATCAGAAGAGTAGTATGAAACCTTTTCCCAAATCCCAATACATTTTCCTGATTGTCTACAGATTGTTATGAATACAATTTAAGGAATTTCAATAAAAATAAATTTTTGTAATAACATTTTATTAGAAGATTTTGCTGCAAAATTTTTTGTTTAAAATAAATTATAATCACGTTAAAGCAAAAGGCTTTAATATTATTTAATTATTATCTGCTTTTCAAATGCATATGTCTTATATAAAATAACTTTAAATTGGTGTGTATCTGTATGTATTATATTTTTGTCAAAAAACCATAAGCTGAACATAAACTATTTACTGCAAGTCAAGCAATAATAACCGTCTGACTATTCTGTTTTCGTTTATTCATTTTGACATACGAAGAACTATTTAAAACGGTTTATCCCATTAAATGTTTTGCGTAAACGATGGGGAGGGGTTAACTCTCAATACTCGGATAAATACGTTAATATTATTAAACTCAAATTTTGTGTTTCGGTGTTTCAAATGCAGTTTATCAGCTCGTTAAAAATAAAAAAAATGAATTATAAAGATTTTTAGAAATCTATCTTTATCATTATTTCTACTTATCAGAATAATCGAGGTGCAATTTTCTGAATCGTTAAGAATCTAATTTCTCTTTCTTTAAATTTGGTATTAAAAGTTTAAACGCCTTTGATTTTAAAAATGCAAGTATAAATATAGTTTATACATCTATTTATTTTTTTGTGTTTGATTTTAAATGTCTTTTTTTTAAAAGTAAATAATTATTTCGATAGAAATAAAACACGGGGTACGAACGAGACCAGTATTTAAAATATAAATTTTAAATGTGAATTTGTACAAATGAAAGATCCCCTGTAAGAAGTCTTTAATTTTGACAACATGGAAGCTTAAAAATTAAGAAAACAACGTGCGAAAAACATTGTGACTGAAGTGAAGAGAAACTCCATAGTCTGTGGCAAAGCCCACGCTGATGACCAGGAAGATTATGCTGTGTGTTTAGCGAGACTTGAACGGCACTGTGCATCACAAGCTGCTGCTGCCAGGCAGTATGACAGACTCAGACCTGTAGTGTTGACAATTAAGTTATTGCACCTAGCAATTCAAAAGAAACGACCTCAATTGGTCAACAGAAAGGACTTCATACGACTCGGTGTTAACTGCCACACCACATACATCTTTAACAACCTGTCAACAATTGAGAGAACTTGACTGTAAGGTTCTGATGCGTCCACCATATAGCTGTACATAATACCGTTAGCATATAATTTGTCTCAGTCTCTGCAACAACACCCTGAATGGTGTTAAATTAGTTTCAAAAAAGGTCTGTGAAACCATAAGCCATAAACCAAAAGTTGGTGAATAGAAACCATGGAAGTTCTATAGTGTAGGGTTTATGGTGTTGATGGAAAAATTTTAGAAGTTTATCGAAAAAAAATCTTGCATGTGGTCTCAAAAAGTTAATTTTCAATAACCATAAATGTATTCACAAATTTGTCCTACATGTCTCCATATTTCTTAGACAAACTGAAAACAAGGAAATATGAATCATTTAATAAACAAGTTATTAAAAAGTTTTTTTATTAAAAGAATTATACATACATTATATAAATCATTCCAAATCATCTTATGTATAAAATAATTAGTTTTAATAATAGTGTATATGCAATGACAAAAGAAAAAGAAAATAGCTACAAACTGCAAAGACCCTATACTAAATAGAGATAATTTATACCACTCTGTCAACCTTATTTAACTTTTGTGTAAAAGTTTATAGATAAAAATTACATGTAAAATTTTTCTAACCAATATGAATAGAAAGATGTATTTTTAAATTATCCCTTCGATTAAATGTTTTCTTACAAAAATTACAAGTGAATTTCTTCTCACCAGTATGAATAGAGAGATGACTTTTTAAACTACTCTTTTGACTAAATGTTTTCTTACAAAAATTACAAGTGAATTTCTTCTCACCAGTATGAATAGAGAGATGTCTTTTTAAATGACTGCTAAGTCTAAAAGTTTTTTTACAAAAATTACAAGTGAATTTCTTCTCACCAGTATGAATAGAGAGATGACTTTTTAAACTACTCTTTTGACTAAATGTTTTCTTACAAAAATTACAAGTGAATTTCTTCTCACCAGTATGAATAGAGAGATGTCTTTTTAAATGACTGCTAAGTCTAAAAGTTTTTTTACAAAAATTACAAGTGAATTTCTTCTCACCAGTATGAATAGAGAGATGACTTTTTAAACTACTCTTTTGACTAAATGTTTTCTTACAAAAATTACAAGTGAATTTCTACTCACCAATATGAATAGTGAGATGTCTTTTTAAATGACTGCTAAGTCTAAAAGTTTTTTTACAAAAATTACAAGTGAATTTCTTCTCACCAGTATGAATAGAGAGATGACTTTTTAAACTACTCTTTTGACTAAATGTTTTCTTACAAAAATTACAAGTGAATTTCTTCTCACCAGTATGAATAGAGAGATGTCTTTTTAAATGACTGCTAAGTCTAAAAGTTTTTTTACAAAAATTACAAGTGAATTTCTTCTCACCAGTATGAATAGAGAGATGACTTTTTAAACTACTCTTTTGACTAAATGTTTTCTTACAAAAATTACAAGTGAATTTCTACTCACCAATATGAATAGTGAGATGTCTTTTTAAATGACTGCTAAGTCTAAAAGTTTTTTTACAAAAATTACAAGTGAATTTCTTCTCACCAGTATGAATAGAGAGATGACTTTTTAAACTACTCTTTTGACTAAATGTTTTCTTACAAAAATTACAAGTGAATTTCTTCTCACCAGTATGAATAGAGAGATGTCTTTTTAAATGACTGCTAAGTCTAAAAGTTTTTTTACAAAAATTACAAGTGAATTTCTTCTCACCAGTATGAATAGAGAGATGACTTTTTAAACTACTCTTTTGACTAAATGTTTTCTTACAAAAATTACAAGTGAATTTCTACTCACCAATATGAATAGTGAGATGTCTTTTTAAATGACTGCTAAGTCTAAAAGTTTTTTTACAAAAATTACAAGTGAATTTCTTCTCACCAGTATGAATAGAGAGATGACTTTTTAAACTACTCTTTTGACTAAATGTTTTCTTACAAAAATTACAAGTGAATTTCTTCTCACCAGTATGAATAGAGAGATGTCTTTTTAAATGACTGCTAAGTCTAAAAGTTTTTTTACAAAAATTACAAGTGAATTTCTTCTCACCAGTATGAATAGAGAGATGACTTTTTAAATAACTCTTTTGACTAAATGTTTTCTTACAAAAATTACAAGTGAATTTCTACTCACCAATATGAATAGTGAGATGTCTTTTTAAATGACTGCTAAGTCTAAAAGTTTTTTTACAAAAATTACAAGTGAATTTCTTCTCACCAGTATGAATAGAGAGATGACTTTTTAAACTACTCTTTTGACTAAATGTTTTCTTACAAAAATTACAAGTGAATTTCTTCTCACCAGTATGAATAGAGAGATGTCTTTTTAAATGACTGCTAAGTCTAAAAGTTTTTTTACAAAAATTACAAGTGAATTTCTTCTCACCAGTATGAATAGAGAGATGACTTTTTAAACTACTCTTTTGACTAAATGTTTTCTTACAAAAATTACAAGTGAATTTCTACTCACCAATATGAATAGTGAGATGTCTTTTTAAATGACTGCTAAGTCTAAAAGTTTTTTTACAAAAATTACAAGTGAATTTCTTCTCACCAGTATGAATAGAGAGATGACTTTTTAAACTACTCTTTTGACTAAATGTTTTCTTACAAAAATTACAAGTGAATTTCTTCTCACCAGTATGAATAGAGAGATGTCTTTTTAAATGACTGCTAAGTCTAAAAGTTTTTTTACAAAAATTACAAGTGAATTTCTTCTCACCAGTATGAATAGAGAGATGACTTTTTAAACTACTCTTTTGACTAAATGTTTTCTTACAAAAATTACAAGTGAATTTCTACTCACCAATATGAATAGTGAGATGTCTTTTTAAATGACTGCTAAGTCTAAAAGTTTTTTTACAAAAATTACAAGTGAATTTCTTCTCACCAGTATGAATAGAGAGATGACTTTTTAAACTACTCTTTTGACTAAATGTTTTCTTACAAAAATTACAAGTGAATTTCTTCTCACCAGTATGAATAGAGAGATGTCTTTTTAAATGACTGCTAAGTCTAAAAGTTTTTTTACAAAAATTACAAGTGAATTTCTTCTCACCAGTATGAATAGAGAGATGACTTTTTAAACTACTCTTTTGACTAAATGTTTTCTTACAAAAATTACAAGTGAATTTCTTCTCACCAGTATGAATAGAGAGATGTCTTTTTAAATGACTGCTAAGTCTAAAAGTTTTTTCACAAAAATTACAAGTGAATTTCTTCTCACCAGTATGAATAGAGAGATGACTTTTTAAACTACTCTTTTGACTAAATGTTTTCTTACAAAAATTACAAGTGAATTTCTTCTCACCAGTATGAATAGAGAGATGTCTTTTTAAATGACTGCTAAGTCTAAAAGTTTTTTTACAAAAATTACAAGTGAATTTCTTCTCACCAGTATGAATAGAGAGATGACTTTTTAAACTACTCTTTTGACTAAATGTTTTCTTACAAAAATTACAAGTGAATTTCTTCTCACCAGTATGAATAGAGAGATGTCTTTTTAAATGACTGCTAAGTCTAAAAGTTTTTTTACAAAAATTACAAGTGAATTTCTTCTCACCAGTATGAATAGAGAGATGACTTTTTAAACTACTCTTTTGACTAAATGTTTTCTTACAAAAATTACAAGTGAATTTCTTCTCACCAGTATGAATAGAGAGATGTCTTTTTAAATGACTGCTAAGTCTAAAAGTTTTTTTACAAAAATTACAAGTGAATTTCTTCTCACCAGTATGAATAGAGAGATGACTTTTTAAACTACTCTTTTGACTAAATGTTTTCTTACAAAAATTACAAGTGAATTTCTTCTCACCAGTATGAATAGAGAGATGTCTTTTTAAATGACTGCTTTGTCTAAAAGTTTTTTTACAAAAATTACAAGTGAATTTCTTCTCACCAGTGTGAATAGAGAGATGTGCTTTTAAATTACTGCTATGATTAAACATTTTCTTACAAAAATTACAAGTGAAGTTCTTATCACCAGTATGAATTGAGAGATGTGTTAATAAATTACCCTTTTTAATAAATGTTTTGTTACAAAAATTACAAGGGTATTTTTTCTCATCTGTATCAGTAGAGATATGTGATTTTAACTTACTGTGTCGAATAAACATTTTTTTAGAAAAATTACATTTTAAGTTTTTTTTGACAACATGAATAGATAAGTGTGACTCTAATGTAGATCCCTGAGTGAAAGACTCCTTACAAAAAACACATGTGTGAATAGGAAGATGAGAAGATATGACATTCCTTTCTTTAACAGGTTTTTCTGTAATTTGCAGGCACTTTTCGTTAAAAGAAAAAGTGTTGAAATCATCATATTCTTCATCGCTGGCATTATCACATATGCACTTATATTTTAATTCATTGCAAACCACACATTTTGATCTCTGAAAACTACTTTCAGTAATTCTTTCCTCCACATCATCGATAACCTCTTCAATAAGATTCTAAAAAAAAAATGTAACTGTTAACTTAAAAGTCTGTCGGAAAATTTTTTATTTTTAATAATTCCAACTACAAATTGACAACTTATACTTTAATATTAAATATCTTATGTTCATATTTAAGCAAGCACAATATGTTTGTTTCAGAGTAGCAAAAATAAAAATTTCATTTGTATTAGTAGTTAAAATAGAGGACAAAATGTAACACAATCAAACTATATGCTACATTGCGCAGAAATTAAAACTGGTCAGTCAACAAGCAATTTCATAATGCAGAATAAAAAAAAAAACAAATTTAAAAATAATTACTGTAGTTTATTTCTGTTTAAATTAACTGAAAATAGAAACCTGACAATAAGTGTAGGTATTTTCCAAACTCATCCACGGATTAAGATATTGGTCATTACATTTGTTCTTAAAAAATCAAACACAGAGAAGAGTAATAAGATCAGTTTATCACTTTCATTAGATATTAATCCACTGGAAGAATTGAATGAAGTGAAAAATAAGGGAAAACAGGTTTAGGACTGGATGGGTGAGTCAAGTTAATAATGAAAGAATTATATCCTGAAGATCCAAAATTATATTAGTAGATCATGAAAATGTCAAACAAAGATTTTAATTTCTCTTTAATACATTCTGATACACAAAAATGAGAGTGCCATGAGAAAAACAATGTCTGCTGAGATTAAACTTGAATGAAATAATTGTGTTATTTACCTACAAGAGTGAGCTACACATTTCTCTAGAAATGTTATCATGTTTCTAAATCACGTATATTCAGTTTCATACTACAAGTGTTTAATGCAATTTATAACCTGCTGAAGAATGATTGGTCTTATTTAAAAGATTCTTAAATGTGTTCTGATTTTAAGATAAATCCATGAGCAACAAACTTTAGATCTTTAAAAACATAACAAAATTAATTAACATGCAGAAATGACATTTAGCTTAGCTAGTGAACATCTCCCTCTACGAACATGAGACCCTTGATGTTGGTATGGGGGCTTGAGTGCTCAGTGATACAAAGTAGCTGGACCGAAGGTGCAACCATATCAGAGAGGTATCTCTTGAGAGCCAAACTAAGGAATGATTCCTGAATGAGGGCAGCAGCTCTTTCAGTAGTTGTTAAGGGTGTAGGTCAGGACGACTTAAATGGTCATATCAACATCACTCAGTCCTATCAGTCATATCAGCAGTACTCAGTCCTCTGAATACTGCGAACTGAAACCAATGGAAAACTACAGCAGCTTTTTTTCCAAGAAAATGTAGCTCTCTGCATTTTCGTATAGCAATGATGGAGGCATCTTCCTTGGTAAAATATTCCGGAGGTAAACTAGTTCTAATTAGAATCATTGTAATAAGGATAAAATCAAAACTTAAACAGACAATGATTGTTAACATCTATATGCCTACAAGCGCCCACGATGATGATGAAGTAGTGTGTATACAAAGAAATTGACAAAGCAATTAAATACATAGAAGGAGATGAAAATTTAATAACAGATAGGAGACTGGAATGCAAGCATTGCAAAAGGCAAGGAAGGAAATATAGTGGGTGAATACGGGCTGGGCAAAAGGAATGAAAGAGGGGACCGACTTACAGAGTTTTACACAAAGTATAATTTAGTAGTTGCCAACATCCAGTTTAAAAATCATATTAGAAGAATATACACACGGAAAAAGCAAAGCGATACTGCAAGGTATCAGATAGATTATATCATGGTTAAGCAAAGATTTAGAAATCAACTCACTGACTGCAAAACTTACCCTGGAGCAGACATTGATAGCGACCTTAATTTGGTGATAATGACATGTAGGTTGGGGTTTAAAAACCTGAAGAAAAGGAGTCAGATGAATCGGTGGAATTTAGAGAAGCTTGATGAAGAGGAGGTAAGAGGATTTTTGAAAAGGACATCGCAAGAGGTCTCAGTAAAAACGATAAAGCAGAAAATGTAGAAGAAGAATGGGTGAATGTTATAAAGGAAATTCTTTAATCAGCAGAAGTGAACTAGCGAAAGAAGAATGGATTAAAGAAACGTGGAAGAAGAAACCAAAGATGGTACACAGATTTATAATATGAAAGGTAAAGTCGATAGGTGGGTGGGATATATTGAAGAGTTATACGGAGGAAATGAATTAGAAAATTGTTACAGAGGAAGAAGAGGAAGTTGAAGAGAATGAAAGGGGAGAAACAATACTGAGATCTGAATTTTAGAAAGCATTAAGAGATTTGAATGGCAGAACGGCACCTGGAATAGACAGAATACCTGTAGAATTACTGCGCAGTACAGGTGAGGAAGAGATTGATAGATTGTACACACTGGTGTGTAATATTTATGGAAAAGGGGAAGTTCCTTCAGACTTCAAAAAAAGAGTTATAGTCGTGATACCAAAGAAAGCAGGAGCAGATAAATGTGAAGAATACAGAACAATTAGCTTAACTAGTCATGCACCAAAAACTAAACAAGAATTCTGTACAGAAGAATTGTGAGGAGAGTGGAAGAAGTGTTAGGAGAAGACCAATTTGGTTTCAGGAAAAGTATAGGGACAAGTGACGCAATTTTAGGCCCAGATTAATAGTAGAAGAAAGATTAAAGAAAAACAAACCAACATACTTGGCATTTAAAGACCTAGAAAAGCCATTCAATAACGTAAACTGGAAATGTTCAGCAATTTAAAAAATTAGGGTTCAAATACAGAGATAGAAGAATGATTGCTAATATTTACAGGAACCTAACAGCAACAATAATAATGGAAGAATATAAGAAATAAGCTGTAATAAGAAAGAGAGTCTGACAAGGATGTTCCCTATCACCGTTACGTTTTAATCTTTACATATAACTAGCAATTAATGATGTTAAAGAACAATTTAGATCCAGAGAAACAGTACAAGGTGAAAATATGAAGATGCTACAATTTGCTGATGATATAGTAATTCTAGCTCAGAATAAAAAGGATTTTGAAGAAACAATGAACGGCATAGATGAAGTCCTATGCAAGAAATACTGCATGAAAATAAACAAGAACAAAATGAAAGAAATGAATTGTAGTTAAAATAACAAAGATGGACCACTGAATGTGGAAATAGGAGGAGAAAAGATTATGGAGGTAGAAGAATTTTGTTATTTGCGAAGTAGACCACTGAATGTGGAAATAGGAGGAGAAAAGATTATGGAGGTAGAAGAATTTTGTTAGTTGCGAAGTAGAATTACTAAAAATTGACGAAGCAGGAGCAACATAAAATGCTAAATAGCACAGGGGAAACGAGCCTTCGTCAGAAACATAATTTGTTTACATTAAAAATTAATATAAATTACAAGAAAAGATTTTTTATAGTATACATTTGGAGTGTCGTTTTATATGGAAATGAAACATTGACAATTGGAGTATCTGAGAAGGAAAGATAAAAAGCTTTTGAAATGGGGTACCTATAGGAGAATGTTAAAAATCAAATCGGTGGATAAAATGACAAATGAAAAGGTTTTGCGGCAAATAGATGAAGAAAGAAGCATTTGGAAAAATATAGCAAAAAGAAGAGACAGACTTATAGGCCACATATTAAGAATACCTGGAATAGTCGCTTTAATATTGGACGTACAGGTAGAAGGAAAAAATTGTGTAGGCAGGCAATGTTTCGAATATGTAAAACAAACTGTTAGGGATGCAGGATGTAGGGGGTATACCGAAATGAAATGACTAGCACTACATAGGGGAACTTGGAGAGCTACATCAAACCAGTCAAGTGACTGAAGACAAAAAAAAAGTTAACATCACTTCGTATCAATTGTGAATTTGTTGCAGTATCAAAGCTATAGTTCATTGTGTCCATTTAGAAAAATTAGTTGATTATGAAGTTACTTATTTTTCTTCAACAGTCAATATTGATCATATTTCGAGTAATGATGAAAGCATCTCTTTATAAATAAATTATATACATTTCATTGCTAAGATCTCTAAAATTGGTTAACAGGGCAAATCAATCACTAAGTTGTTTGCATTTAATGGTCAATTTTTAAACAAGGAGACTGAATTTTTCTCACCGTTTACAACTCACACAAAGCCACACATATTTTCTTCACAGCTATTTTGGTAACAAAATTTTGAGTAACGAGATTAGCATCTTTGTAGACAAAATATTCAGCAGTTATCAAATTCTGTCAATTAAATTCACTGGTACCATCCAACTTGATGAAAATATACCATTCTAAAGCGCAAGCTCTAACAGGAAGTTCATAATCCAGTGCATTCGAAAAGTAACTACATACCGACATAAACATGATTATAGGTTGAGGGATTTTATTCTGTGTTAATAATAGTAATGTTTTCTACAAAGGTTTGTAATTCTGTATTGAATGCAGTTAGCTTCCATGACCCGATCAGGATGTTGCGACAAGTATATGTGTCTCAACTAAAGAAGATATGATTCTTTCCTGTCACTGTCTGTTCATTATATTTAAACGATTGAGGCTGTCTTTCCATGTGCACACTGAACAGTGAATATTTCTCATTTAACACATCTTCATAAGCACAAGGAGTATATACAGACAGTGAAAGATTAGTATTTTATTAGATTTCCAGGTATAGTGGTCGATATAGCGTAAGAACACTAATCGAAGACTTTGGGGAGATTGGTTCAGTTAAGAAATATGAGTGAAGTGGTAGACCATAAGTACTTGATGAAGACGTATCGACTACTATGTGATGTAGTCTTAACAAATCCGTGCAAAAGTTAGCTTAACAGAAAAACAACTGCAACAAGGCAATTTGTAATAAGCACAGTCTTTTCCCATGTAAAGCAATTCAAAAGTTATTGGCCAGAGACTGTGCAAAGTGAATTCAATACTGGGGATGGTTTCTACAGTTTCTAGTGGATGTTTGTAAGCTGCCAACTATTTAAGCACAAATTTGACGTTATACTACCATTTAAATATGAATTCAATTCTCTGTGAAAAGAAATTCTAAGAAATTAACTTTGTATTGAGGAAGCCGATACCCTCCATGGCTTCAAAAAGGCATGTTTTTTTGCTAAAAAATAGTAGCATTTCAATATATTCTACTAATTTTCAGATTTATATCATGCAATAGTCATATTACTACTGAATAATCATTTTATTATATTACCGATTATAATTTAATACACATGAAAAAAAGATTCTAATCAATGAGTACTGAAAAACCATAGAGAAATCGCAAAAAAACCACATTAAAAACCCAAGGATCCCTCAGAAAACACATAAATACCACACTAAAAACTATACATGAAGTATTAAGAAGTACAATATTTCCTACATTTATTCATTTCTATGTTTTATGGATGATTTAACAGCAATAATGCAACATGTTGGGAGGTAAACAAACAATTTGTTCTGGCTGTGCCACATTTACAGTACCATAAGAGACACAATGAAGTAGTTTCTCTGAGGACAACATTGTTCTTCATAAAACTGGTTTCTGTGAAAAGATTATAAATTTACTTGCAAGAATATATCAACTGCATTTCAGTAGGTTTGTTGTGTGATTAGGAACAGTATATTTTGGCACTATGAAGAAAGAAACAAGAACCTTATATAAAACCTTGCACGGAATGTTTATTCTTACTCAAAAGCAACGAGTTTTCAGTGACTTGTCAATCATACAATCCTACACATACTTTTGATCATTTCACATACAGTTTGGTATCACTTTTTTAAGTTTTAGTCAAAATATCCAGTGTTAAACAAGAATGCTAAATATTAGGTAAACCATCAAAAAGTAAATGAAAATATGTTACTTGTCTAGGTGTTGTCGGTTTATCATCTGCCATAGCAACAGGAGAAATAAAATGTTCTGTTCCCTCTGTTTCATGCTTGGTTTCTTGTTTAATACTAGAAGATAATGGATCTTCATCAAAAAATGAACTATCAGTTTGTGCATCCATACTCTGCAGCAAAACAAAGTAATAATAATAATTTATTATCTTTATATAAATAACATATATTAAAAATATATCTATTTTTCTTATAATGATAAAACAAATTGGTTTTCATAGAAATAACTCATCCATGTGAGTAGTTCTATAATAATATTCAACTGGAACCTTTCAATATATAATCACACATGATAGTTCCAGAAAAGTGAAATATTGTAAGTATTGGCAGTAAATTAATATAAAAAACACATCAATCTTGTTTGGAAACAAAAATGCCATAGAATAAGAATTATCGAAACCTATAACAAAGTTTCTCTAACAAAGTAAACAAGGTTCATAAAGGAAAGGATAGCTTTATATTCTTATAAAACATTTTTATAAACAATGTTAAATGTGGGTATAAAATTACTATGTTAGTCACCTTCATTTAAGGCGTGAGGCACCTGCTCACTGTATTTTATTTGTTACGTATTGTTGATAAAATGTTAATGCAATCTGTTAAATAAAGTTATTTATTGCCCTATACTCTACTAAAATGTTTTTTACACCATAAACCAAAATATCTCAAGCTAGACATAAATGGAATATGATTATATGTGAGCAATAAACAATAAATAAAAATAACATAATGAACAGAATAAATAAGAATTCTTACAATAACTAGGTTTTATGTTTTTAACTTAAAACAAAGTAAAGAAGAAAATAGCTTACTTGTTTAAATATTGTCAGACGATCATCTGTCTTTGAAAGATGTACAAAAAAATGTTCTTCTTGCACAGATTCCTGCAGTTCTTCTTTTTTAATGGGCAAGGATAATGGATTTTCTTCCAAAACTGAATCACTACTTTGTGCATCCATAATCTGCAAAAAATATTAAATAATATTAATATTCTATTACAAAACTATACCTTAAAATAAGCATGTTAAATGAAATATTACTGAAACGTAAAATCTGATGAAGTCAACAGCTTGGAGCTAACTATTTTGTTAAAAATAATTTAAGACTTGTTATATATCAAAGCGGGTTTTAATACATTAACCTGTGTCAGTTACATATTGAAATGACTTGTTATACAAATAGTGTAGATTTATATAACTAACACCACATGAAAACCACAGTTTATGGTATAAATGAATTTCTAAATCTCCAAAAAATTTACATGAGTAGATAATAACAGTAGCGGTCATCATTTTTTATTACCAAAAATGATACAATATTTTTCATAAGAAAAGTATTCACTGGGTATATAGACTAAATTATAATGGTATAATTATAATTATGTGGGATGTAATGGGTATAGATGCTAAATTAAACAAAGATTATTGCAAGTTTTCTTAAGTATTAATGGAAGCCAATTCAGTTGTATAAAAGAAGAAAATTTAATTTTTACAGAATCAAAAAATTTTCAGATGTAAAAAGATAATTCAACAGTTAAGATGCCAGTAACATAAAATAATGCTGTCTGCCATCAAATATTAGAAGAACGCGTGTCCTAACCTGACCCTAGTTATAACTCTGTCACACAAGCATCCTACTGAAAAACGCCAGAGTTGATACTTATCGATTAGCATAATATGACATATGACATATGTAGTATGTAGACATAGACATATGTTATATGTAGTTATATTAATATACTTACGACACGTAAATAATACACGCTTCTTTCACTCTTGGACCAAGGCCCTTTCATTTTTAGAGATCTTAACAATGAAATTTATAGAATTTATTTATATAGAGATGCTTTCATCACTACTCAAAATTTGATCAATGTTGACTGTTAAAGAAAAATAAGTAACTTCATAAACAACTAATTTTTTTTGAATGATGTGTTATTGAATTTGGATCTCAGGTGTTAATTACATGCTAAGATGCTATTCTGCTGTTTTATCACATTGTCTGGCCAAAATTGGGCAAGAGTTTTTCCCAAACCTTGACACAATGAACTGTTGCTTTGATACTACAACAAATCCACAATTGACCTGAAGTGATGTTCACTAGCTAACACCAAATGTCATTGCTACATGTTACTTTTGTTATGTTTTTAATGATCTAACGTTGTTGCTCATAGAGTTCTCTTAAAATCAGAACAAATTTAAGAATTTTTTAATTAAGAAATTATTCCTCAGCAGGTTATAAATTGCATTAAAAACTTGTGATATGTATCTGAATATATGTGATTTAGAAACATGATAACATTTCTCTAGAAATGTATAGCTCAATCTTGTAGATAAATAACATACAATTATTTCAAGTTTTATCTCATCATACACTGCTTTTCTCATGGCACTCTCATTTTTGTGCATCAGAAGGTATTAAAGAGAAATTAAAATAATTTGTTTGACATCTTCATGGTCAATTAATATAATTTTGGACCTTCAGTATATAATTCTTTCATTATTTACTTGACTCACCCATCCAGTACTAAGCTTGTTTTCTCTTATTTTTCATTTCATTCAATTCTTCCAGTAGATGAATATCTAATAAAAATGATAAACCGATCTTATTACTCTTCTCTGTCTTTGATGTTTTAAGAACAAATGTAATGACCAATATCTTAATCTGGGGATGAGTTTGGAAAATATCTACACTTATTGCCAGGGTTCTATTTTCAGTTAATATTAACAGAATTAAACTACAGTAATTTTTGTTATGTGTTTTTTGTAAGGAGTCTTTCACTCAGAGATCTACTTTAGAGTCACACTTAACTATTCATGTTGTCAAAAAACGTAACATATAATTTTCCTAAAAAATGTTTATTCGACGGAGTAATTTAAAAACACATATCTATCTCTACTAATACAGTTGAGAAGAAATTCACTTGTAATTTTTGTAAGAAATCATTTAGTCAAAAGAGTAATTTTAGTAAATTTAACAATCGCATGTGGCATTTTTCCATACAGTGAGAAGCCTAGAACATGCTAAACAACAGATATATATGGGATCCGGGCCCTTGTTTGGTCTTGACTTTACACCCAAAATAAAGTTCATTACACTTTAAGTAACAGAGTAAGGGTTTCGCCTTTGGGACTAGAGCATTACTTCACCACATCCATAAAAAAAGAAGTTAAATGATTTAAAAAACTCTAGACATTTTGTAACTAACGACTAATTAAAAGAAATAAAATTGTAAATATGTAATACACAATAATTCAAACACACAAAGCACTTACAATGACATGTTTACTGGTTCACTACTATCTCATAACTGGCATTGTTCCGATGACTACGCTGCACTAGGTAACATTTGTACATATTTATACACGTCTAAATCTACACAACAATAGCAACACTACTATTTGAGTTAGCTCATTTGATTCAATCATATTTATAATTTTCTATGATCTTTTAGTTGAAAATTGACAAAAAAAAATTTTTTTTATATTTAAAAAAATTAAAATAACAAAGAAGCTGCAGGTAATTGAGAAATTACGAATACATATTTGAAAACAGCATAAAGAACTGCATTAAATACACCTATTGGTACTCGTGAGTCAAAAATCATGTTGACCATCGTTATTGGCAACATTACATGAGATATTTGGCACTTGAAGTTGCAAAATCAATCTCATGATAAAAGTATCCCATGATGAGCTTCCTTAAGAAATTTAGAAGTGAAGTTGTATTCAGTTACTTTCTTCTGTGAGCTAATCATACTTCTTTGTAAATTTAGGGTAAATCTTAAGGGATTGTATAGTACAACATCTCAATGTACCACAGGTTAGTTTAGTGTTTAAAAAACTCAGTTGGATAAACGGAAAAAGGGATTATGCAATCACCTCACTGGATGAGCACATGTTCAGCATTGTTACTATAAGCTGTTTTACAATTCTGCAAAACCCTTGGTTCTAACAAAACTAAGTAAGAAAAAATAGTTATTTTAAAACTAGATTTAAAATACTACTACTCATTAAAATTCGGTTACCTCGTGATGTGTTTATATGATTATATGTTAAGCTTCAACTTCAATTGAGAAATCATTAAAAAACTTTTTTTACTGTGTGTAAATAAATTATTTTTATAATTTTGAGTTTTACTCTAGTACTTTTAGATCTGATCTCTATCTTGTTATCATTCTTTGAGGGGTTTTGTGCAAACTGTATCTTCTTTTTAACAAATTTACGGATTACAAAATTATTAATGCAATGTTCACTGGCAGCAGTTTTCCAAATTATTGAATAACGTTTTCAAAAATATTTTCATGAAAAAAAATTGATGTTAAGATACTGGAGAAGGAATCTGTATTATATTAGTTAAATCACTTTACTTTCTTGAACTTGAAAACAAGGGCCTGGGTCCCATATATCTGTTGTTTATCATGTTCTAGGTTTCTCACTGTGTGGAAAAATGTAAGCGCCACATGCCATAGCTCTTCCTATGATTTGGAGGGAACCCAAAAATCACTCTTTTGACTGTTATTTCTGCTTAACAAACATTAAAGGGATTACATCAAAATCAAAACATACAGTGTTGTAATCAAACTTACAATCTGCAATGTGAACAGATCCATACTGCGAAGAATTGACAACACCAAAGTATCCAGAACATGTGACATTAGACGAAGGGAGCTCAGAGTCTGGTGGACGTAAGAAAGAAAAATAAACAGATTCTGGTAATACAACTTATGAACAAAGCATGTCATCTGAGCCTCATTTACTGATTCAAGTAAAAATTAACGAACTCATAAAAGATTTAACGTATCCAAAAAACAATCTGGAATGCTTGCTTCCCGGCAAAAAGGATGGAATCTTCTTATAAAGGAATACGATATGTAGCATTTATCGTAATCATTCTGAATTTAAAGTTATTTTTCTGAAGAAAGTGCCTTAGTGTTTTGTAATGACATTTCTTCTCTTATGCAGCCACTTTGTAATGAACATAACCCAACAGAATGGCACTTGTTCATCATAGATTCCTCTAAAGTTAGTTTAAAAGCTGTGCTTCTGCATAATGGCAATAAATTCCCATCAGTACCTGTGGCCCACTCTGCTACTATGAAAGAAACTTATGAAAACTTTAAATCTATATTGGAAAAGCTTCAATATGCAGTTTCAAAATGGAGTATTTGTGGTGATTTGAAAATGATTGCATTTATTCTTGGTCTGCAGCTTAGTTACACAAACTACTGATGTTTATTGTGTGAATGGGATACTAGGGACAGAAAAAAACATTTTATTAGAAAAGAACAGCCTAAACCCATGGCCTAAAAATGTGTATCTACTCTGTTACATATCAAAACAAGAATTAATGAACAATTTCGTCAAGGACGTGGACAATACTCCTGGTTCATGTACTTAAAACAGAACTTTTCTAAATATGTCAGTGAAAAGAAACTCTAAGAAATTGTTTTGAGAAAGCTGATGCACTCCATGGTTTCAAAGAGGCAATTTTTTTTTGTAAAAAATAGTGGCATTTCAATACATTCTACTAATTTTCAGATTTATATCATGCAATACTCTTATTACTATCGTATAATCATTTTATTATAATTACCGAATATAATTTAAAACACATGAAAAAAACATTCTAATCAATGAATACTGAAAAATCCTAGAGAAATATAGCATAAAAACAGATTAAAAATCACAAGGAACGCTCAGAATAAATACCACACTAAAAACTATGCATGAAGTATAGATCCTGGAAGAGTAGCCTCATGGCTGTTATCAAAGACCAATAGGAATAGTATGAAGTACAATATTACTTACGTTTATTCATTTCTATGTTTTATGGATATTTTAACAGTAATAATACAACATGCTGTCAATTGGGTGGTAGTAAACAGTTTGTTATGTCACAGAATTTGTTATAGCCATGCCACATTTACAGTACCATAAGAGACACAATGAAGTAGTTTCTCTGAGGACAACAATGTTATTTTTAAAACTGGTTTCTGTGAATAGATTATAAATTTACTTGCAAGAATATATCAGCTGCATTTCAGTAGGTTTGTTGTGTGATGAGGAACAGTATATTTTGACACTATCAGGAAAGAAACAAGAGACCTTATATAAAACCACGCTCGGAATGTTTATTCTTCATCAAAAGCCACGAGTTTCCAGGAGCGACTTGTGACTTGTCAATCATACAATCCTACACGTAACTTTTTATCATTTCACATACAGTTTGGTATCACTTTTTTAAGCTTTTAATCAAATTATCTAATGTTAAACAAGAATGCTAAATATTAGGTAAACCATCAAAAAGTAAATGAAAATATCTTACTTGTCTAGATGTTGTAGGTTTATTATCTGTCATAGCAACAGGAGATATCAAATGTTCTGTTCGCTCTATTTCATGCTTGATTTCTTGTTTAATACTGAAAGATAATGGATCTTCATCAAAAAATGAACTATCAGTTTGTGCATCCATACTCTGCAGCAAAACATAAAGAAATAATAATAATAATAATAATTTATTATCTTTATGTAATTAACATCTATTAAAAATATATCTACTATTTTTCTGACAATGATAAAACAAATTGATTTTCATAGAAATAACTCATCCATTTCAGTACTTCTATAATAATATTCAACTGGAACCTTTCAATATATTGGCACATGATGGTGCCAGAAAAGTGAAATATTGTAGGCACTGTAAGTAAATTAATAGATCAATAGAAAAATGCGCTTAACCACAATCTAAATAGTTT
This sequence comes from Lycorma delicatula, assembly GCF_047948215.1. Taxonomy (NCBI): domain Eukaryota; kingdom Metazoa; phylum Arthropoda; class Insecta; order Hemiptera; family Fulgoridae; genus Lycorma; species Lycorma delicatula. The sequence goes on along the minus strand of NC_134466.1, from coordinate 73,641,205 downwards.
GGTAAAAGAAACAGGTTGTTGGTGTAAATATAAAAAAACACATCAACCTTGTTTGGAAACAATAATGCTGTGACATAGAATAAGCATTATCGATACCCTTCATAAAGGCAGGGATAGCTTTCTACTCTTTTAAAACATTTTCATAAACAATGTTAAATGTGGGTATAAAATGAATATGTTAGTCACCTTTGTTTAAGGCATGAGGCATCAGCTCACTGTATTATATTTGTTACGTCTTGTTGTACAAAATGTTTTATCTAATGTAAAATGTTAAGATGTAATCTGTTAAACAAAGCTATTTAACCCTTTATACAGCACTAATAAATGTCTTTTACACTATATATCAAAATATCTCATGTCAGACATGAATGCAAAATGTTACGTGGGCTATAAACAATAAATAAAAATATTATCATGAATCGAATAATTAAGAATTAATTAACGATAACAATAGAGGTCATCGTTTTTTTATTACCTACAATGGTACAATTTTTTGTAAAAGAAAAGTTTTCACTAGGTACATAGACATTGATGCTAAATTAAAAAAGGATTATTGCATTTTTTTAAGTAATAATGGAAGCCAATTCAGTTGTATAAAAGTAGAAAATTTAATTTTTACAGAATCAAAAAATTTTCACATGTAAAAATATAATTAAAGAATTAAGATGCCAGTAACATAAAATAAGGCTGTATTCCACAATCTATTAGAAGAACAGGAGTCCAAAGGGAGTGTCCTACCCAGATCCTACTTATAACTCCATCAAACAAGCACCTTGAACTGACAAATGCCAGAATCGATAGTTATTGATTAGCATAATATGACATGACATTGCAATGTTACACTGTGTTGTTAACATAAGCATACTATTCGATTTGGCTACAGTAATTGACAAGCTTCTTTTCCTTTTAATTAATCTGTCATAGTAACATTTGACATGAAAAGCTTGTAAAACTACAGCCTCACATATGCCATTATCAACCAACCATTAATAAACACATTACAGATTTTTCGGATGAAAATTTCAGGAGAAGCTTACGATTAACTAAAGATCTAAATTTATTACACTGTTTCTGGTAAAGCCAGACTGCATTAATTTTCTGTACTACAAAGAAGCGATTGTGGAAAAGTTAAAAATTTTAAATATGAGATTATCTCTTCTTGTAGAAAGTTTACGAGAACCTTCTACAAGTACCTTTTAGACAATTGAACAATCACAACCAGTACATCAAACTTAATCAAAAATTTAATATATATGTAGGATATGATTTCAACTGAAAAAACACAAGCACATCGAAATCTGCCTATTTCTATAAATAAGTTTAATGTTTTTATTAAACTTGTTTCAGAATACTTCAAAGTATTTCACCTCCAGAATAATTCTGAATATCTCTCATATTGTTCACGACTAATTTTCTATTTGCTAATTAGGAAGTCTGACGCCATCACGGGTGGGGGTCTATAATTTCACAAAAAATACGTAACGATTTCTTACCAACAAGGTTTCTAACCACAATCTAAATGGTTTGGTAAAAGAAACAGGTTGCTGGTGTAAATATAAAATAAAACATCAACCTAGTTTGGAAACAAAAATGCAGTGACATAGAATAAGGATTATCGAAACCTTTAATAAAGTTTCTTGTAACTAAACATGGTTCATGAAGGCAAGGATAGCTTTGTACACTTTTTATAAACAATGTTAAATGTGGGTATAAAATGAATATGTTAATCAACTTTGTTTAAGGCATGAGGCATCTGCTCACTGTATTTTATTTCTTATGTACTGTTGTACAAAATGTTTATCTAATGTAAAATGTTAGATGCAATCTGTTAAACAAAGCAATTTACCGCCCCCCTATACTCCAATAATATATGTTTTTTGGACTATAAATCAAAATATCTCAAGCCAGATATAAATGCAAAATGATGATGTGTAGGCTATAAACAGTAAATAAAAATATCATAATGAATAGAATAATTAAGAATTCTTCTAACTAGGTTTTATGTTTTTAACTTAAACCAAGACAAAGAAGAAAAAAGTTTACTTGTTTAAATATTGCCAGACCATCATCTGTCTTGGCAAGATGTACAAACAAATATTCTTGTTGTCCTTTTTCATGTGTGTTTTCGTTTTTAATGGGCAAGGATAATGTATTTTCTTCCAAAACTGAATGACTAGTTTGTGCATACATACTCTGCAAAAAAAAGAATGAAGTAATAATAATATTCTATTATAATAGTATGACTATCAAAGCAGGTTTTAAAGCACTAACACGTGTCGGTTATGTCTGCAAATGATTTTTTATACAAATAATCTATATTTATAACTAACCATATAATAATGAAAAACCAGAGTTTATGGTATAAATGAATTTCTAAATTTCCAAAAATATACATGAGTATGCAATAACAGTACAGATCATCACTTTTTATTACCTAAAATAATACAATATTTTTCATAAGTAAAGTATTCACTGGGTATATAGACTTCGATGCTAAATTAAACAAAGGTTATCGCATGTTTTTTAAGTATTAATGGAAGCCAATTCACTTGTATAAATAATGAAAATTTAATTTTTACAGCATCAAAACATTTTCAGAGGTAAAAAGATAATTCAAGAGTTAAGATACCAGTAACATAAAATAAGGCTGTCTTCCATGAAGTATTAGAAGAACACGAGTCAAAAAGGAGTGTCCTAACCTGACCCTAGTTATAACTCTGTCACACAAGCATCCGACTGACAAACGCCAGAGTTGATACTTATCGATTAGCATAATATGACATATGACATTTCAATGTTATACTGTATTTTTAACACAAGCATACTATTCAGCTACTGTAATTGACAAGCGTCTTTCCCTTTTAATTAACTGGCATAGTAACATTTGACATGAAAACTTGTAAAACTGCAGCCTCTCATAAGCCCATATGCACCATTAATAAACACATTACTGATTTTTTGGGTGAATATTTCAAGAGAAGCAAACGATTAACTAAACATCTAAATTTATTATACCGTTTCTGGTGATGCCTGACTACATTAATTTTCTGTGTTACACGGAAGACATTGTGGAAAAGTGAAAAATTTAACAGAAAAATATGAGAGTATCTCTTTGTACAGAAAGTTTACGAGAACCTTCTACAACTATCTTTCAGAGAACTGAACAATCACGACAAGTACATTAAATTTAATCAAAATAATAATTTATATGTAGAATATGATTTCATTTAAAAAAACACAAGCACATAGAAATCTGCCTATTTCCAAGAATATGTTTGATGTTTTTATTTTTTTCACTTTCACTTTTAGAGATCTTAACAATGAAATTTATAGAATTTATTTATAAAGAGATGCTTTCATCACTACTCAAAATTTTATCAATGTTGACTGTTGAAGAAAAATAAGTAACTTCATAATCAACTAATTTTTTCTAAATGATGTGTTATTGAATTTGAATCTCAGGTGTTAATTAAGGCTAAGATGCTATTGTACTGTTTTATCACAGGCCAAGATTGGGCAAGAGTTTTTCATAAACCTTGACACAATGAACTGTAGCTTTGATACTACAACACATCCATAATTGACCTGAAGTGATGTTCACTAGCTAACACTAAATGTCATTGCCACATGTTCATTAATTTTGTTATGTTTTTAAAGATCTATTTGTTGCTCATAGAGTTTTCTTAAAATCAGAACGCATTTAAGAATCTTTTAAATAACTCAGTTTATACCTCAGCAGGTTATAAATCGCATTAAAAACTTGTGGTATGAATCTGAATATATGTGATTTAGAAACATTATAACAATTCTTGAGAAATGTGTAACTCACTCTTGTAGGTAAATAACATACATCAAAAAGTAAATGAAAATATCTTACTTGTCTAGATGTTGTCGGTTTATCATCTGTCATAGCAACAGTAGCAATCAAATGTTCTGTTCGCTCTGTTTCATGCTTGATTTCTTGTTTAATACTGGAAGATAATGGATCTTCATCAAAAAATGAACTATCAGTTTGTGCATCCATACTCTGCAGAAAACATAAAGTAATAATAATAATAATAATTTATTATCTTTATATAATTAACATCTATTAAAAATATATCTACTATGTTTCTTACAATGATAAAACAAATTGATTTTCATAGAAATAACTCATCCATTTCAGTACTTCTATAATAATATTCAACTGGAACCTTTCAATATATTGGCACATGATGGTGCCAGAAAAGTGAAATATTGTAGGCACTGTAAGTAAATTAATAGAATAGAAAAATGCGCTTAACCACAATCTAAATAGTTTGGTAAAAGAAACAGGTTGTTGGTGTAAATATAAAAAAACATATCAACCTTGTTTAGAAACAAAAATGCATTGACATAGAATAAGGATTATCGAAACCGATAACAAAGTTTTTCGTAACTAAACATGGTTCATAAAGGCAAGGGGATAGCTTTGTACTCTTTTAAAAGTGGGTATAAATGTTAAATGTGGGTATAAAATGAATATGTTAATCACCTTTGTTTAAGGCATGCGGCATCTGCTTACTGTATTTTATTGGTTATGTACTGTTGTAAAAAATGTTTATCTAACGTAAAATGTTAGATGCAATCTGTTAAACAAAGCTATTTACCGCCCTATACTGCACTAATAAATGTTTTTTACACTATATATCAAAATATCTCATGTCAGACATGAATGCAAAATGTTACGTGGGTTATAAAATGTAAATAAAAATATCATAATGAATAGAATAATTAAGAATTCTTATAATAACTAGGTTTTATGTTTTTAACTTACCAAGACAAAGAAGAAAAAATCTTACTTGTTTAAATACTGACAGACCATCATCTGTCTTGGCAAGACGTACAAATAAATATTCTTCTTGTTGCCCTGTTTCATGCGTGCTTTCTTTTTTAATGGGCAAGGATAATGGATTTTCTTCCAAAACTGAATCACTAATTTGTGCATCCATACTCTGCAAAAAAAAAATGAAGTAATAATAATATTCTATTATTATAGTGTGACTAATCAAAGCAGGTTTTAAAGGAATAACATGTATGTTATGGCTGGAAATGATTTTTTATACAAATAATATATATTTATAACTAACACCACATGAAAACCACAGTTTATGGTATAAATGAATTTTTAAAACTCCAAAAAATATACACGAGTAGACAATAACAGTAGAGATCATCACTTTTTATTACCTAAAATGATACAATATTTTTCATAAGAAAAGTATTCACTGGGTATATAGACTTCGATGCTAAATTAAACAAAGATTATTGCATGTTTTTTAAGTATTAATGGAAGCCAATTTACTTGTATAAAAGATGAAATTTTTATTTTTACAGAATCAAAATATTTTCAGAGGTAAAAAGATATAATATTATAAGATAATAGATTAATAATAATAGAGTTATAACTCTGTCACACAAGAATCCGACTGACAAACACCAGAGTTATCGATTAGCATAATATGACATTTCAATGTTATACTGTATTTTTAACATAAGCATACTATTCGGCTGCTGTAATTGACAAGCGTCTTTCCCTTTTTATTAACTGGCATAGTAACATTTGACATGAAAACTTGTAAAACTGCAGCCTATAATAAGCCCGTATACACCATTAATAAACATATTACTGATTTTTTGGATGAAAATTTCAAGAGAAGCATACGATTAACTAAACATCTAAATTTATTATACCGTTTCTGGTGATGCCTGACTACATTAATTTTCTGTGTTACACGGAAGACATTGTGGAAAAGTGAAAAATTTAACAGAAAAATATGAGAGTATCTCTTTGTACAGAAAGTTTACGAGAACCTTCTACAACTATCTTTCAGAGAACTGAACAATCACGACAAGTACATTAAATTTAATCAAAATAATAATTTATATGTAGAATATGATTTCATTTAAAAAAACACAAGCACATAGAAATCTGCCTATTTCCAAGAATATGTTTGATGTTTTTATTTTTTTCACTTTCACTTTTAGAGATCTTAACAATGAAATTTATAGAATTTATTTATAAAGAGATGCTTTCATCACTACTCAAAATTTTATCAATGTTGACTGTTGAAGAAAAATAAGTAACTTCATAATCAACTAATTTTTTCTAAATGATGTGTTATTGAATTTGAATCTCAGGTGTTAATTAAGGCTAAGATGCTATTGTACTGTTTTATCACAGGCCAAGATTGGGCAAGAGTTTTTCATAAACCTTGACACAATGAACTGTAGCTTTGATACTACAACACATCCATAATTGACCTGAAGTGATGTTCACTAGCTAACACTAAATGTCATTGCCACATGTTCATTAATTTTGTTATGTTTTTAAAGATCTATTTGTTGCTCATAGAGTTTTCTTAAAATCAGAACGCATTTAAGAATCTTTTAAATAACTCAGTTTATACCTCAGCAGGTTATAAATCGCATTAAAAACTTGTGGTATGAATCTGAATATATGTGATTTAGAAACATTATAACAATTCTTGAGAAATGTGTAACTCACTCTTGTAGGTAAATAACATACATCAAAAAGTAAATGAAAATATCTTACTTGTCTAGATGTTGTTGGTTTATCATCTGTCATAGCAACAGTAGCAATCAAATGTTCTGTTCGCTCTGTTTCATGCTTGATTTCTTGTTTAATACTGGAAGATAATGGATCTTCATCAAAAAATGAACTATCAGTTTGTGCATCCATACTCTGCAGCAAAACATAAAGTAATAATAATAATAATTTATTATCTTTATATAATTAACTTCTATTAAAAATATATATGCTGTCATTTGGGAGGTAGTAAACAGTTTGTTATGTCACAGAATTTGTTATGGCCATGCCACATTTACAGTACCATAAGAGACACAATGAAGTAGTTTCTCTGAGGACACCAATGTTCTTTATAAAACTGGTTTCTGTGAAAAGATTATAAATTTACTTGCAAGAATATATCAGCTGCATTTCAGTAGGTTTGTTGTGTGATGTGAAACAGTATATTTTGGCACTATAAAGATAGAAACAAGAAACCTCATATAAAACCACTGTCTGAATGTTTATTCTTTATCAAAAGCCATGAGTTTTCAGGAGTGACATGTGACTTGTCAATTCTACAAATACGGTTTTATCATTTCACATACAGTTTGATAACACTTTTTTAAGATTTTAGTTAAAATATCAAGTGTTAAACAAGAATGCTAAATATTAGGTAAACCATCAAAAAGTAAATGAAAATATCTTACTTGTCTAGATGTTGTCGGTTTATCATCTGTCATAACAACAGTAGCAATCAAATGTTCTGTTCGCTCTGTTTCATGCTTGATTTCTTGTTTAATACTGGAAGATAATGGATCTTCATCAAAAAATGAACTATCAGTTTGTGCATCCATACTCTGCAGAAAACATAAAGTAATAATAATAATAATAATTTATTATCTTTATATAATTAACAACTATTAAAAATATATCTACTATGTTTCTTACAATGATAAAACAAATTGATTTTCATAGAAATAACTCATCCATTTCAGTACTTCTATAATAATATTCAACTGGAACCTTTCAATATATTGGCACATGATGGTGCCAGAAAAGTGAAATATTGTAGGCACTGTAAGTAAATTAATAGAATAGAAAAATGCGCTTAACCACAATCTAAATAGTTTGGTAAAAGAAACAGGTTGTTGGTGTAAATATAAAAAAACATATCAACCTTGTTTAGAAACAAAAATGCATTGACATAGAATAAGGATTATCGAAACCGATAACAAAGTTTTTCGTAACTAAACATGGTTCATAAAGGCAAGGGGATAGCTTTGTACTCTTTTAAAAGTGGGTATAAATGTTAAATGTGGGTATAAAATGAATATGTTAATCACCTTTGTTTAAGGCATGCGGCATCTGCTTACTGTATTTTATTGGTTATGTACTGTTGTAAAAAATGTTTATCTAACGTAAAATGTTAGATGCAATCTGTTAAACAAAGCTATTTACCGCCCTATACTGCACTAATAAATGTTTTTTACACTATATATCAAAATATCTCATGTCAGACATGAATGCAAAATGTTACGTGGGCTATAAAATGTAAATAAAAATATCATAATGAATAGAATAATTAAGAATTCTTATAATAACTAGGTTTTATGTTTTTAACTTACCAAGACAAAGAAGAAAAAATCTTACTTGTTTAAATACTGACAGACCATCATCTGTCTTGGCAAGATGTACAAATAAATATTCTTCTTGTTGCCCTGTTTCATGCGTGCTTTCTTTTTTAATGGGCAAGGATAATGGATTTTCTTCCAAAACTGAATCACTAATTTGTGAATCCATACTCTGCAAAAAAAATATGAAGTAATAATAATATTCTATTATTATAGTGTGACTAATCAAAGCAGGTTTTAAAGGAATAACATGTATGTTATGGCTGGAAATGATTTTTTATACAAATAATATATATTTATAACACCACATGAAAACCACAGTTTATGGTATAAATGAATTTTTAAAACTCCAAAAAATATACACGAGTAGACAATAACAGTAGAGATCATCACTTTTTATTACCTAAAATGATACAATATTTTTCATAAGAAAAGTATTCACTGGGTATATAGACTTCGATGCTAAATTAAACAAAGATTATTGCATGTTTTTTAAGTATTAATGGAAGCCAATTTACTTGTATAAAAGATGAAATTTTTATTTTTACAGAATCAAAATATTTTCAGAGGTAAAAAGATATAATATTATAAGATAATAGATTAATAATAATAGAGTTATAACTCTGTCACACAAGAATCCGACTGACAAACACCAGAGTTATCGATTAGCATAATATGACATTTCAATGTTATACTGTATTTTTAACATAAGCATACTATTCGGCTGCTGTAATTGACAAGCGTCTTTCCCTTTTTATTAACTGGCATAGTAACATTTGACATGAAAACTTGTAAAACTGCAGCCTATAATAAGCCCGTATACACCATTAATAAACATATTACTGATTTTTTGGATGAAAATTTCAAGAGAAGCATACGATTAACTAAACATCTAAATTTATTGCACTGTTTCTGGTAAAGCCAGACTGCATTAATTTTCTGTGGTACAAAAAAGACATTGTGGAAAAGTGAAAAATTTAACAGAAAAATATGAGATTATCTTTTCTTATAGAAAGTTTACGAGAACCTTCTACAACTATCTTTCAGACAATTGAACAATCACGACCAGTTCAGAAATTTAATATATATGTAGGATATGACTTCAATTGAAAAAACCCAAACACATCGAAATCTACCTATTTCTATAAATATGTTTACTGTTTTTCTTTTACTTGTTTGAGAATACTTCAAAGTATATCGCCTCCAGAATAAAACTGAATATCTGTCTCTTGTTGTTCACGACTAATTTTCCGTTTGCTAATTCGGATATCTGACTCCATCACGGGTGAGCTTCTATAATTTACCAAAAATTATATCGCCCTATACTCTACTAAAATGTTTTTTACACCATAAACCAAAATATCTCTAGACATAAATGCAAAATGATTATATGTGAGCAATAAACAATAAATAAAAATATCATAATGAACAGCATAAATAAGAATTCTTACAATAACTAGGTCTTATGTTTTTAACTTAAAACAAGATAAAGAAGAAAATAGCTTACTTGTTTAAATATTGTCAGAAGATCATCTCTCTTTTAAAGATGTACAAACAATTGTTCTTGTTGCCCTGTTTCAAGCATGTTTTCTTTTTTAACGGGCAAGGATAATGGATTTTCATCAAAAACTGAATCATTAGTTTGTGCATCCATACTCTGCAAAAAAAATTTAATGTAATATTAATATACTACAAAAGTGTGATTTAAAATAAGCATGTTAAATTAAATATTACTCAAACATAACATCTGATGAAGTCAAGAGCTTGGAACTAACTATATTGTTAAGACTTTTTATGTATCAAAGCGGGTTTTAATGCACTAACCTGTGTCTGTTATGTATGGAAATGACTTTTTATACAAATAATCTATATTTATAACTAACACCACATGAAAACCACAGTTTATGGTATAAATGAATTTCTAAATCTCCAAAAAATATACATGAGTAGACAATAACAGTAGAGGTCATAATTTTTTATTACCAAAAATGATACAATATTTTTTATAAGAAAAGTATTCACTGGGTATAACATAAAATAAGGCTGTCTTCCATGAACTATTAGAAGAACGCGAGTCAAAAAGGCGTGTCCTAACCTGACCCTAGTTATAACTCTCTCACACAAGCATCTTGAACTGATAAATGCCAGAATTGATACTTATCGATTAGCATATTATGAAATGACATTTCAACGTTATACTGTGTTTTTAAACACAAGCATAGTATTTGTTTACTGTAGTGACAAGCTACTTTCCCTTTTACCTAACTGCCAGCAACATTTGACAGTATAACTTTTAATACTGCAACTTCTCATAAACCCTTATGCACCATTAATAAACACATAACTGATTTTTTGGATGAAAATTTCGAGAGAAGCATACGATTAACTAAACATCTAAATTTATTACGCTGTTTCTGGTAAAGCCAGATTGCATTAATTTTCTGTGGTACAAAGATGCCATTGTGGAAAAGTTAAAAATTTAACAGAAAAATAAAAGATTATCTATCTCTTCTTATAGAAAGTTTACGAGAACCTTCTACAACTATCTTTCAGAGAACTGAACAATCACGACCAGTACATAAAATTTAATATATATGTAGGATAGATTTTAATTGAAAAAACCCTAGCACATCGAAATTTACTTATTTCTATAAATATGTTTACTGTTTTTCTTATACTTGTTTGAGAATACTTCAAAGTATATCGCCTCCAGAATAAGACTGAATATCTGTTTCTTGTTGTTCATGTCTAATTTCCCGTTTGCTAATTATGAAGTCTTACTCCATCACGGGTGAGCTTCTATAATTTACCAAAAATAATGTAAGGATTTCTTACCTTCTAGCTATGCAAATACGATTAATTATTAAATGTGTTATTATAGAGTTTTCTGTATTATATTTAGTTATATTAATATACTTACGACACGTATATAAAACACACATTTTTCACTTAATAAAAATAACGTTAATGACTACCAACCACTATGTGACAGAACAGATTTCATATATATGTTAACGAGGATGTCACATGAAAGGAATGCATATCAATTAAACTACTGTGCTATTAGGGTGTTCGTAATCACACTTTACAGTCCGCAATATATGTAAAAAAATGAAATTGGGTGGCAGTTAGCAACCACCATGGATTCTCAAGGCTTCTACTGAACAAACGTGTGTGGAACCCACGCCTTCTGTATCATTCTGAATATCTGTCTGTTGTTGATCATGACTAATTTCCTATATTCCAACAGGGCGATTATCACTCGGTCCCATTATTTCACAAAAAGTAAGTAAACTTTACTTACCTCCTGGCGTTTTCTATTACTTTACTCAATATTCAATACGAAATAATAATTACATTGTTTTTTTGTATCCAATTGTTCGATTAATCGATGTAACTTTTGGAGTCGATCAAAAAAATCTGTTTTCAGTATACTTTTCAATTTTCATTTTGTCTTTGGTATTTGTCGACTGACGACATTAAATACCACGAATTAAAGTTTGAATAAATAATCCTCAACTTAAATAATATTTATTTTATACTGTTTAAAAAGGATTGAAGTATTCCCTTTCATGTAAAACAAGTTCGTCGAATATATTTCGATTAGTTTAGTTCTATTAATTCTTCGAACGGCGATGCACTATGACACGAGTGTTACCAGCTGTTTGTGATACGAAAAATATGATTCAAAGAGATTTATTTTATGATAGTCAAATTTATCATAAATTTTGTTTTTGGTGAATTTCAAATTATTTATGCAAAATCAAGAATTTATCTGATACTATTTTCTATGTAATATAATTTTTCTCATAATATAAAATACATCAAAACTTGATACACAATTTTTAAAAAATAAATATTCTCTGCGATATAAATATAGTTTTATGAATATGAACAACAATATTCACTGTTTTAAATATCCGAGTTCAGAAATGCGTGTACACAATTAGACATTAAAATACATATTTAAATGTGGGGAGAAGGCATGATTTGTAAGATCCCCGTGTAATCAAATGCAAACTAACAGCTACCTTTCTTAATAATATGTTGAACTACAGAATGTTCCAAGTTATCATGGGATCGGATATACGCTCACCTAGGAAACTCAAGAACGGCCTTCCACAAGGGTCGGTACTTGCGCCTCTCATTTTCAGCCTCTATGTTGCAGACGTGCAAGAGACTCCTGGTTCATGTACTTAAAAGTTTTCTGAAATTAGTGATGCAAAAATTACAGAAGGATTATTTGTGGATCTACAAATACGGTCACTAATGCATAATGAAAAGTTTGAGAAAGTATTGAATCCCTTGGAGAAAGCAGCTTGACAAGCATTCAAAAATCTTATTATTCAGATTTTTTGGGGATATCGAAAGGCGGAAAATTACTGTGATATTGTCGACAATCTTATAAAAACTTGGGTCGTAATATGTCCTTAAAAGTACACTTCCTGCACACGCACATAGATTTGTTCCCGAAAAATCTTGGCGCAGTGAGCGATGAGCACAACGAACACTTTCCTCAGGAGATTTCAGTTACGGAAAAGAGGTATTAAGGCAAATAGAATGCTAATATGCTGGCCGATTATTGTTGACCATCAAGAGGGATGCTCCACAGGCGAAGTGTAACAGTAAATCGTCATTTCTTACTTTCTAGGTGAGCAAAATGTTTTAATATTTTGTAATGAAGAATGCAGAAAGTATTAAAATGTTTGAATTATAAATGCCTGTCTCTCAGAAACCTTGGTTGATCATATTTGAATTCAGAAAAATAAAATACTCTCAGAATCACATATTTTTCTTACTGAGACAAAAAAAGAATTCTTTGATTGTGAAAATATAACATTTCTGAAAAATCATCATCTGGTAGATCGAGATTATACCTGATGCATACAAAAGTTAGCCATCAGTCCACTAACAAATACCCTCTTTTGAATTTTGAAAATCAGACGACTGTTTGCAGCGATATAAGAGCACCTCCCAAAACAACGCCCCAAAATATCACTCCATTTTTTACAATTTGATGTTGATAACTGGTCTAACCTCGCAAGAGATGCTTGCATGACACCAAGTTGCCACAGGAATCCCATTATTATAAACACAAATTTGTTAAATTTATTTTTTATTATTATTTTATTTTATTTAATGTAAGTTTAATTCTATTATTTTTGTAATTTTATTAATTCGATTGGTTTGTGTTCATTCAATTCAAACCCAGCTAACACAGTGATAGGGGCTCACAGTTCATTAAAGTTTGTACTTTATACAAACATATATACATATTTTTATAGCCTATGACACTTCTTGTAATGTAAGGATTCCAACGGCGAGCGGGCGGCATAGATACTGTAAAATTACTTATACTTCCCATCGCCTTACTACCAGTAAAATAGTGGAGGAATGGAATTTCCCAGAATCCAGAAATAGCCAGTACAAAACTGTAGATGGCTTACTGATGCATCTGGGAAGAGGTCATTGCCTCTCTGGTCTAATTGAATAACGTCGTTGTAACATTCAGTATTACAAATATACAGCACTAATAACTTTAACATTTAACTTCATCAACATCAACTTCCTGTTTTCATTTTTATGGGCGTAAATCAGACCCTGCTTTTATTCGTTTTATATTATATTTTTTAACACTACATAATGCTGTAGAAAGCAATTTGTGGTTCAGGATTGTATTCACTTTCTTCACCATTCACTTGCTTCTCATGATGCTAGGTAGAGAGTAAGATTACCGATTTTCTCCTTTTTGGAACATAGGAAACTACAGTCGAGTCATTTGTGAGACGAAACATTAAAGAATGAACTTTTTTCTTTCGGTCAGACAAAAATTCCTTCAGAATCTCTTTCTTACTGGAGCGCTGGATGCCAACCAGTATCTTGTTTCATTTTAGTAGTTTAGCAGCCAAGGGAAAACATTTGTCAAAAATGGCAATTGATAATTTTTTCGCCAGTTTTACGATAAGACTTTCCATACCAAGCAGGGTAGTCTCACAATCCCTCCAATGTATCCTGTCAATAATACCTACAAAAATCATAAACATTGGTCACTCACAAGTGCGAATACAATATCAATCATTTTAGATTAAAAATCATGAAACACAACTATGTATCTCTTCGGATAAAATTATTATAGGAAAAAATAAACCTGGATTATTCAGAATGCCCTGCTTGGTAATGCAAGGGTTAAAGAAGTTTCTTTTGCAGTACTACTAACAGGATAAAAAATCATTATATTAAAATGATTTTTCATAATTCTGACAAAAACAAAATCAAAGAAATACAGTACTTATATTTTTAATTAGAAGTCATTATGAGTTGTAAGAAACAAGTAAACTCAAGGAAAATAAGTTAGAATTTTTTCTGAACCCTTTCAAATCTTAGTTCTTTTGTTCCATATTTCATATTATACCTCATTTTCTTTCTTTGCAACATTACAGTTTCATTTCCAGTTTAATAAACTAGAACTAAGAAATCTAAAAATTCTATAGAGTTTTTTTTCCACTAATGGATTAGTTCTGAATAATAATTAGGCATTTGTTATGTTTGTAAACAAATTTTATGATTTTTAAATTCAGGAATTAACATATTTTTTATTGTAGCATTCATTATATTCAATAATGTTATTTATAATTTTTATTTTTATAAATTTAATTAGCACAGTGGTCAATATGCTGATGAAATATTTGAATTTAAAAAAAAAAAAGTACATATATATATATATATATATATATATATATATATATATATATATATATGTTTAATCACATCAATTTTTTTTTTTTTAAGAATTATGATTTTGTAACGCTGCTGTGTTATAATCCACAGAGTAGCATAACGATGTATTTAATGTATTATTTATTATTTAACGATCAGAATACAAGATTTAATTAACTCGATTAAATAAACACTCTTGGTTGCTAGACAGTAACATAGCCAAGAGGAACAACGGTCTGTCATTAAGGGTGACGATTATGGTATAAGCCTTACTGCTGAAGTGAATGTACGGGAATCAGTCGATTCATTCAACTATAGACAACAGTCTGTTTTTGTGAAGGTAGATCCTGCCATCGGCTAAATTCATGCTTGTGACCATAACGGTGTACAGACATCGACCACATCAATAATCGCCCAGCTAAAAGAAGAGTTGTTAACGGTAAATCAGTCTAGTCATAAAAGTAAAGTCTGTCCCTAGCATGCCTATGTACCCTATTATTTATTTTAAACCTAAATATAAGTTTTAAATATTTAGCTTTATCAGTAAAATTATTGCTACGTAAGATTACAATTAGCAAGAGTTCCAAAGATCGGACTGTGGGTCTATATGCCATCGATACGTGGCCTAAATTGGTAGCAGAAGAAATATTAGTTAAAAAAAAAAGTTTGATTCGTTAAATGTTATCTCCGTCATCTAAAGTTGAAATCGATTTGTTTGTTTACGTCGTTCATATGAAAGGCACAATTCTATTCATACATTGTAAATTGAGCATATTAAACAATCTTTGCTCATTAAAGCATAATAATTTTTTTATTTATTTATAATGGGAAAATAACTGATTTTCTTTTACTTGCAATAAACCATCATTATAGATGTGTTTTTTCACTCAATTCTTTCTATATTCTCCTGAAGATGGGGGTAACATGTAACAATTTTTTTATTGATAAGCGACTGTAGATCGTTATTATATTTTTTTTTTTGTACAGGGGAAAAGGATGGATATCAGATGTGGAAAAAATTTATAAATAAAAAGATTTATTATAATTAAACTTTCAGTATTATCATACCGTATAAGTTTTTTTTTACTTATGTTATATGCCTGTAATCTGATAATGTTATCATAGACATAAATATTGTCAAGCTGTTCTTATCAAGGTTTTGCAACGGTTTTCCTTGATACAATAGGGCAAATGCCGGAACAGTTCATTTAGTTTTTCGTGGAATTTAATCTTTGGTATCCTTATTCGCATTTAAAATAAGAAAAATAAATATTATTTATTTATAATTATATTTGTTGTATTTGTTTTCATTACCTGCTTAATGTGACCCCGTTAACCATTAAAAATTGAAATTTAGCTCATATATTGCTGTATATCAACACATAAATATAAGGCATTGATAACATAAAATTTTGAACTTATTTAAAAAAGCGGGGGTATTTATCGCCCCCCAAGAATTTTTAATATTAAAAATTTTTAATTTTTGTAGAGGCATTATAGGATCTAAAAATTTGGTACAGTGCTGTATATACCAGTTGTTTGCAGTATCGAAGTCTGTCAGTCGATAGTTTGTAGCTTAACTGTTATAGAGTTTCTATAATATATTTCCGAAACGGGTAACTAAAAATTCATAAAACGGGAAAAATATTTCTCTGCATAAGTATAATTCTATTAAATTTTATTCCCGGTCCGACCGTACCCCTAATTAAAGTATAGTAAATAAAAAATATACATTCTTTGGGAAAAATATTAAATATATATTTTTTTTTGTAATTTCTCATATCGATTAAAAACGTTTTCAACTTTTGTTTGTTAAAGTGCCTCGTTTAAAAATTTGAAATTGTATTTCGGCCAAACACCCTGATCCCTTTTACCGGTTTTCGCAAACGTTTAATACATTACCCCCCCACCGCGAAGATAGTGCCTGTTGTCTACCAAGTTTAAAGAAAATCGATCCACGGGTTCCAGAATTATGAGACAAAACACAAGCCAAACTACACACGCACAAACGTCCGACTGATAAAACTTTTTTTTTTTTAATTTGGAGTATTGGAATAAAAAAAAATTGCAGATTATTTAAAATTTTTTTTTTGGAAGGGTGGGTTTTTTTTAACGTCACCTTAAGGTACCAAACTTAAAAAAAATACTAATTTTTTAGACATTTTTTTTGACCGATTTACTCGCTATTTCCCGTTACAGCTGTTGTAGCAGTAAATATCGCTTTAGCGGGAAAAGTAAAAAATAAATGTTTATTGACATTAGGCAAATTTATTACTTCTGATTATAAAATATTTTCATTAACTGTGCTATTTAACAGAGTTAATCTTAAACAATTAAATTTTATCTGTAAGCCTCATAAAACAATTTTTGTTTATCATCAACTACAGCGAAATGAGAGCAAAATTTTTTTTCAACTCATTAAAAATATTTATATCTTTTTTTATATCTTGTTAACCTTCGGTAGCACAGTCAGGAATTACTTCAGAAGGTGATTAAGGGTGATATCTATGAGTGTAACTGAAGTATAGTCTTGTACAGTCTCAGTTCGACCGGTTCTGAAATGTGTGGTTAATTGAAACCCAACCACCAAAGATCACCCGCATCCACAGTCTGGTATTCAAATCCGTATAAAAGTATCTGCCTTAATTAGGACTTGAACCTCTTAGAATTCTCGACTTCAAAATCAGCCGATTTGCGTAAACGCGTTCACCACTAGACCAACCCGGGGGGGGGGGGGTAAAAGTATTTACAACTAGAAAATTTATCTTATACTAATTTCTTTAAAGCTATAAACGAAAAAATGAATAATGCAAAATAATATAGCTTGTACCGTACCTTATTTTTGAGCGGGCCATTGATTCAGTCTTTGTTTTCTTTTATCACATTGATGTTATTTTAAATTTACTTTATGAAATACAGACAAAATAAATACTTAAATACTTATACAGACAAATACAAAAATTTTGTTTTTAAAAATTGTTGGTTCTATTATCACAAAAAATAATAAAAAAAAAAAAATGAAAAAAAAGACGCTTTTGAAAAAATTCGTTCACAGGGAACAGAGGTTGTAAGAATGGAAAGTCTAGTTTGCGTTATTTTTAAATATCTTGTTTAAATTAACCGCCTTTTCCACCAAGAGAGAGGATTTTGTGTTCTTGAGATGAGCGGTTCATTTATTTATTTATCTAGCTCTAAAATTCCTGCTATTGTTGCGTTTGAATTAGTTAAAATTGGCGTTACCTTTTTATCGAAATCTTCCTATGCAGTTGAAATGGAGAGTTCAATAATAAAAACAAAACCTTCTGTGAAAGTATTGTGTAAGCATTTTGGTAAGATGCTTCATCTTTAAAGCGAGGATCTAATAGCGTGCTTTCAAGCAAAATATTATTTTCAACATGCTTAAATCTATGTTGTGGTTGGTCTAACATCTTGTTACATACTTTAACGATTTCAAGTACGTGTCTTGTCATCGCTCGCGCCAATAAACACATTTTTGAAATAGTGACAGTTTATTGAGAACGTCGTTTAAAAAATTCAACAATTACCTTCGATTTTACCACAATTGCTTTTACTTCAGACACTGCTGCTTGGACAATCAAATTAATTGTATGCGCTAAGCAAGGAATATGGCGTAGCCGACAATTGCAAGTAGCAGCTGTTAAATTTGCTGCATTGTAACTAACAACCGCTCCTATTTTGTCAGTAATAGCCCATTCATTGAATTTACCTTGTAATTCAATGGCAATGTTTTCAGCCGTATGTTGACTGCAGATTTCCATACAAGTAAGTAACTGGGTTTTTAAATTGCAATCACGGTCAATGAAATGGATAGCGGTATAATTATTATTTGAAACTGATGTCCAACTGTCAGTGGTTATTGCGCATGCTTCTATATTATATAATGACTTACGAATCTCACAAGAAATTCTATCGTATAATTGTGGAATTAAACTAGTTGTAATTATTTTCCGACAAGGAAGCGAATACCCAGGGTTTAACGTACGAACAAACTTCTTGAATTCTTCATCCTCAACGAGTGAAATAGGTTGATATTCTTTAGTTATTAACCTAATTAATTGAATATCTAACGCTCGGCTTTTACTCTGAGGAACAGGTTTTGTAACAAAGTAAGGGACAACTGTTGTATTTTTCTGTTTATTGAGGACAAAGATGTTATTGGAAGCACAGAAGAAGGATTAGGCGATTCAACAAGTTTTGTTAATTTAAGGGCTAATTGCTGCGATTCATTTGGTTCAGTCGCAGTAGACGTAGTAGGATTTAAATTATAATGCATTTCTGAAACATAATCAGGACAAGGATTTTTTTGTCTTGGAATATCAACTCCTGGGTGTTTAACTTTAATATGACGAGATAGATACTAGTCGTCCCACCGGCACAGGATAATGAACTACGGCAAAGATTACACAAAGCTTTTCCGGGGCTTGCTTCGGAAAAGCAAGTCCAGACGCGATTCTTTTTCTGCAGCTCATGTTTATAATTTTAAAAACAAAATATACTTTTTTAAAAGTGCTTATAAAATATCTACTTACGTAAAAACTAATGATTTAAAAAAATAATACCGATAAACATTTAGAAAAAAATCGTCTTCTGATTATGTAAAGTAAAAAAATCTTACGAAATTGAGTAGGCCCAAATAAAAAAATATAAACGGTTGAAAAAAAATCAGATGTTTTTTCAACCGGGTCGAACAGGAGTATGAACAGAGATGAACGGCTAAACTCGGGCGAAGAACAGAAAGAGAGCATGCGCATTAGAAGCGATAGGCTTCTAAGTTAAAACATCGAATTGTTAAAACATCTAAAGTTAAACATCGAATTGAACTGAAAAAGAATCAGATGTTTACGTCTGTTAACTGTCGGTTGCAAACCGTTCGTGGTTCAGCGCTGTATAGTTTCGTTCTTTACAGTTGTATTTTTCTAAAACGCCTTATTCGGTCGAGGGAAGAGGTTTTAAAGGGAAACGGTAAGTGCGTTCTGGATCCTTTCAGGAAACGCGTCAAATAATCGCGGAAAGATTTCCGAATGCCAGTAGCCCAGCAGAATAGCGTACGCGATTTGTTTAAAAAGTAACGTTCAACGGGATAGGTTTCAAAGGCAAAACGAAATGAACGATTCCGGAGGCAAAAGCTGATATTCAAAGAATTTCTGCCTGTCGGAAAACATTTATATATAAATTATCACAACAAAGCGTTAAAAAATGCAGATCTTGCCGTAAGATTCTTCACGATTTTAATTTGAAATCGTATCGTGTAACAATTTTGCAAAAATCTATTAGAATAGAAACTGAAAAGTTTTAATTGTTCTGTCCGGCGTTTAAAAAACATTATCGATGAAGAAATAGACTCAATTTCATGTCGGTCGAAACACGGTTTCATTTAACCGGGCGTGTTAATTCGATTGGCACCAGGTATAGGATGACTAGACATCTCAGGAATGATCGAACTGAGAATGTACAAGACTACACTTCATTTACAGTCATACATATCATCCTCTGAAGTATTATCTAAACTGTAGTTACCGGAGGCTAAACAGAAAAAAAAGAAAAGAAGGTACAGGATGACTGAAAAGCGACACCGGATTTTTATTCGTCCATTTCATGATGAGAAATTCGGTGTATGATACGATTCTGATATCGAACAGCACTTTATTTTGCGACCGGACTGTCGGTACAGAAGTATTACCGTACAGTTTTTGTCGATTTCTACTATCGGTTAACAAATGGTGAAAAGGGGACGGCTTCTTCAAATACGACGGAGAAACATAAAAAAAATTCACTAGCACGCGTTCGTGCGGTTTTTTGTGTGTAAAAGAACGAATTGTCAGTAGAGGACGATGGATTCAGCGTTTGCCGTATTTCTCTTCAGATTTTCGTTTGGGGCTTTTTCAAGGAAAGAGTTTACGAACCAAATCCTCCACATTATCGATGAACTGATAACGAATTTTCAACATTTTGCGTCACGCGTCTCTCAATAAGCTCTTTCGAGCACAAAGATGCATGCTTCCGTCGGACCGCTTATTTCGAACGTGTTTTGTAAAAATTTGGTAAATATATAAACTTTTGGTAATGTTGTTGTAGAATTTAATTTAACTCGTTCATTTCATTCGTAAAATGTTACATGCGGCGACTGAGTTTAGTCGTTAGCGGTTCTCTTTTAAGTCGGTACCCGTTATAACGGGTATCGTAATTAAAAAGATTATCGGCAACCTGACACAGGAAAAATCACCTCTAAAAATTACGTCGCCGTTCCTGATAATTACAAACATCATGTGTCAGGCTTACTAAAATAAACGAGGCCTGAAGTATTTTTTCCATACCTTCTTCGCTGAACCGAATTTACTTTCACGTATCAGCATGACAATGCCGTTCAAAAGTAGATGATGTATTCAGCGCTTCATGGACTGGGTATACAAATCAGCATCCTTTCAACGAGTTATACAATTTCTAGTAAGTTAGAAACAGGATTAACTAAATATTACATAAAAATAAGAAGTGAAAAAAATTTTTTTCTAAAATTTTAGAAATTAAAGAATTTAATCCTATTTTTCTCACAGTTTTTAAAAATACCCTAATTTTATACAATAAAAACAATTTTTTTTAATTTATAGGTAAAATTAATAATAGAGTTTTGCATTGATTAATCTTTAAAGAATATTTTCGATCCCGAAATAATCTATCAGAAGAGTAGTATGAAACCTTTTCCCAAATCCCAATACATTTTCCTGATTGTCTATAGATTGTTATGAATAGAATTTAAGGAATTTCAATAAAAATAAATTTTTGTAATAACATTTTATTAGAAGATCGTGCCGCAAAATTTTTTGTTTAAAATAAATTATAATCACGTTAAAACAAAAGGCTTTAATATTATTTAATTATTATCTGCTTTTCAAATGCATATGTCTTATATAAAATAACTTTAAATTGGTGTGTATCTGTATGTATTATATTTTTGTCAAAAAACCATAAGCTGAACATAAACTATTT
Source organism: Lycorma delicatula (assembly GCF_047948215.1). NCBI lineage: Eukaryota > Metazoa > Arthropoda > Insecta > Hemiptera > Fulgoridae > Lycorma > Lycorma delicatula. Next base: position 73,619,302 of record NC_134466.1, on the reverse strand, counting down.
ACTGCAAGTCAAGCAATAATAACTGTGTGACAATTCTGTTTTCGTTTATTCATTATGACATACCAAGAACTATTTAAAACGGTTTATCCCATTAAATGTTTTGCGTAAACTATGGGGAGGGGTTAACTCTCAATACTCAGATAAATACGTTAATATTATTAAACTCAAATTTTGTGTTTCGGTGTTTCAAATGCAGTTTATCAGCTCGTTAAAAATAAAAAAAATGAATTATAAAGATTTTTAGAAATCTATCTTTTTTATTATTATTTCTACTTATCAGAATAATCGAGGTGCAATTTTCTGAATCGTTAAGAATCTAATTTCTCTTTCTTTAAATTTGGTATTAAAATTTTAAACGCCTTTGATTTTAAAAATGCAAATATAAATATAGTTTATACATCTATTTATTTTTTTGTGTTTGATTTTAAATGTCCTTTTCTAAAAGTAAATAATTATTTCGATAGAAATAAAACACGGGGTACGAACGAGACCAGTATTTAAAATATAAATTTTAAACGTGAATTTGTACAAATGAAAGATCCCCTGTAAGAAGTCTTTAATTTTGACAACATGGAAGCTTAAAAATTAAGAAAACAACGTGCGAAAAACATTGTGACTGAAGTGAAGAGAAACTCCATAGTCTGTGGCAAAGCCCACGCTGATGACCAGGAAGATTATGCTGTGTGTTTAGCGAGACTTGAACGGCACTGTGCATCACAAGCTGCTGCTGCCAGGCAGTATGACAGACTCAGACCTGTAGTGTTGATAATTAAGTTATTGCACCTAGCAATTCAAAAGAAACGACCTCAATTGGTCAACAGAAAGGACTTCATACGACACGGTGTTAACTGCCACACCACATACATCTTTAACAACCTGTCAACAATTGAGAGAACTTGACTGTAAGGTTCTGATGCGTCCACCATATAGCTGTACATAATACCGTTAGCATATAATTTGTCTCAGTCTCTGCAACAACACCCTGAATGGTGTTAAATTAGTTTCAAAAAAGGTCTGTGAAACCATAAGCCATAAACCAAAAGTTGGTGAATAGAAACCATGGAAGTTCTATAGTGTAGGGTTTATGGTGTTGATGGAAAAATTTTAGAAGTTTATCAAAAAAAAATCTTGCATGTGGTCTCAAAAAGTTAATTTTCAATAACCATAAATGTATTCACAAATTTGTCCTACATGTCTCCATATTTCTTAGACAAACTGAAAACAAGGAAATATGAATCATTTAATAAACAAGTTATTAAAAAGTTTTTTTATTAAAAGAATTATACATACATTATATAAATCATTCCAAATCATCTTATGTATAAAATAATTAGTTTTAATAATAGTGTATATGCAATGCAAAAGAAAAAAAAATAGCTACAAACTGCAAAGACCCTATACTAAATAGAGATAATTTATACCACTCTGTCAACCTTATTTAACTTTTGTTTTAAAGGTTTTAGATAAAAATTACATGTAAAATATTTCTAACCAATATGAATAGAAAGGTGTATTTTTAAATTATCCTTTCGATTAAATGTTTTCTTACAAAGATTACAAGCGAAGTTCTTCTCACCAGTATGAATAGAGAGATGTGTTAATAAATTACCCTTTTGACTAAATGTTTTGTTACAAAAATTTCAGGGGAATTTCTTCTCAACGGTATGAATAAAGAGATGAGTTTTTAAATTACTCTTTTGACTAAATGATTTCTTACAAAAATTACAAGTGAACTTAATAGAGAGACGTGTTTTAAAACTATTGCTGTGTCTAAATGTCTTCTTACAAAAATTACAAGTGAAGTTCTTCTCACCAGTATGAATAGAGAGATGTCTTTTTAAACTACTCTTTCTACTGAATGTTTTCTTACAAAAATTACAAGTGAATTTCTTCTCACCAGTATGAATAGAGAGATGTGCTTTTAAATTACTGCTATGATTAAACATTTTCTTACAAAAATTACAAGTGAAGTTCTTATTACCAGTATGAATTGAGAGATGTGTTAATAAATTACCCTTTTTAATAAATGTTTTGTTACAAAAATTACAAGTGTATTTTTTCTCATCTGTATTAGTAGAGATATGTGATTTTAACTTACTGTGTCGAATAAACATTTTTTTAGAAAAATTACATTTTAAGTTTTTTTTGACAACATGAATAGATAAGTGTGACTCTAATGTAGATCCCTGAGTGAAAGACTCCTTACAAAAAACACTTGTGTGAATAGGAAGATGAGAAGATATGATATTCCTTTCTCTAACTGGTTTTTCTGTAATTTGCAAGCACTTTTTTTTTTAAAAGAAAAAGTGTTGAAATCATCATATTCTTCATCGATGACATAATCACAAATGCACTTATATTTAAATTTATTGCAAACCACACATTTTGATCTCTATAAACTACTTTCAGTTATTCATTCCTCCACATTATCGATAACTTCTTCAATAAGATCCTAAAAAAAAAACTGTTAAGTTAAAAATCTATCGTAAAATTTTGTTATTTTTAATAATTCCAACTACAAATTGGCAACTTATACTTTAATATTAAATATCTTATGTTTACATTTAAGCAAGCACATTATGTTTGTTTCAAATTATCAAAAATAAAAATTTCATTAGTATTAGCAGTTAAAATACAGAGGACAAAATGTAACACAATCAAACTATATGCTACATTGCGCAGAAATTAAAACTGGTCAGTCAACAAGCAATTTCATAATGCAGAATAAAAAAAAACAAATTTAAAAATAATTACTGTAGTTTATTTCTGTTTAAATTAACTGAAAATAGAAACCTGACAATAAGTGTAGGTATTTTCCAAACTCATCCACAGATTAAGATATTGGTCATTACATTTGTTCTTAAAAAATCAAACACAGAGAAGAGTAATAAGATCAGTTTATCATTTTCATTAGATATTCATCCACTGGAAGAATTGAATGAAGTGAAAAATAAGGGAAAACAGGTTTAGGACTGGATGGGTGAGTCAAGTTAATAATGAAAGAATTATATCCTGAAGATCCAAAATTATATTAGTAGATCATGAAAATGTCAAACAAAGATTTTAATTTCTCTTTAATACATTCTGATACACAAAAATGAGAGTGCCATGAGAAAAACAATGTCTGCTGAGATTAAACTTGAATGAAATAATTGTGTTATTTACCTACAAGAGTGAGCTATACATTTCTAGAGAAATGTTATCATGTTTCTAAATCACATATATTCAGTTTCATACTACAAGTGTTTAATGCAATTTATAACCTGCTGAAGAATAATTGGTCTTATTTAAAAGATTCTTAAATGTGTTCTGATTTTAAGATAAATATATGAGCAACAAACTTTAGATCTTTAAAAACATAACGAAATTAATTAACATGCAGCAATGACATTTAGCGTTAGCTAGTGAACATCTCCCTCTACGAACATGAGACCCTTGATGTTGGTATGGGGGCTTGAGTGCTCAGTGATACAAAGTAGCTGGACCGAAGGTGCAACCATATCAGAGAGGTATCTCTTGAGAGCCAGACTAAGGAATGATTCCTGAATGAGGGCAGCAGCTCTTTCAGTAGTTGTTAAGGGTGTAGGTCAGGACGGGGTCATATCAACATCACTCAGTCCTATCAGTAGTACTCAGTCCTCTGAATACTGCGAACTGAAACCAATGGAAAACTCCAGCAGCTTTTTTTCCAAGAAAATGTAGCTCTCTGCATTTTGGTATAGCAATGATGGAGGCATCTTCCTTGGTAAAATATTCCGGAGGTAAACTAGTTCTAATTAGAATCATTGTAATAAGGATAAAATCAAAACTTAAACAGACAATGATTGTTAACATCTATATGCTTACAAGCGGCCACGATGATGATGAAGTAGTGTGTATACAAAGAAATTGACAAAGCAATTAAATACATAGAAGGAGATGAAAATTTAATAACAGATAGGAGACTGGAATGCAATCATTGCAAAAGGCAAGGAAGGAAATATAGTGGGTGAATACGGGCTGGGCAAAAGGAATGAAAGAGGGGACCGACTTATAGTTTTACACGAAGTATAATTTAGTAGTTGCCAACATCCAGTTTAAAAACCATAGTAGAAGAATATACACACGGAAAAAGCAAAGCGATACTGCAAGGTATCAGATAGATTATATCATGGTTATGCAAAGATTTAGAAATCAACTCACCGACTGCAAAACTTACCCTGGAGCAGACATTGATAGCGACCATAATTTGGTGATAATGACATGTAGATTGGGGTTTAAAAACCTGAAGAAAAGGAGTCAGATGAATCGGTGGAATTTAGAGAAGCTTGATGAAGAGGAGGTAAGAGGATTTTTGAAAAGGACATCGCAAGAGGTCTCAGTAAAAACGATAAAGCAGAAAATGTAGAAGAATGGGTGAATTTTATAAAGGAAATCAGCAGAAGTGAACTTAGGTGGAACAACAACAAGAAATACAACAAACAGGAAGTGCAAACTAGCGAAAGAAGAATGGATTAAAGAAACGTGGAAGAAGAAACCAAAGATGGTACACAGATTTATAATATGAAAGGTAAAGTCGATAGGTGGGTGGGATATATTGAAGAGTTATACGGAGGAAATGAATTAGAAAATTGTTACAGAGGAAGAAGAGGAAGTTGAAGAGAATGAAAGGGGAGAAACAATACTGAGATCTGAATTTTAGAAAGCATTAAGAGATTTGAATGGCAGAACGGCGCCTGGAATAGACAGAATACCTGTAGAATTACTGCGCAGTACAGGTGAGGAAGAGATTGATAGATTATACACACTGGTGTGTAATATTTATGGAAAAGGGGAAGTTCCTTCAGACTTCAAAAAAAGTGTTATAGTCGTGATACCAAAGAAAACAGGAGCAGATAAATGTGAAGAATACAGAACAATTAGCTTAACTAGTCATGCACCAAAAACTTAACAAGAATTCTGTACAGAAGAATTGTGAGGAGAGTGGAAGAAGTGTTAGGAGAAGACCAATTTGGTTTCAGGAAAAGTATAGGGACAAGTGACGCAATTTTAGGCCCAGATTAATAGTAGAAGAAAGATTAAAGAAAAACAAACCAACATACTTGGCATTTAAAGACCTAGAAAAGCCATTCGATAACGTAAACTGGAATAAAATGTTCAGCAATTTAAAAAATTAGGGTTCAAATACAGAGATAGAAGAATGATTGCTAATATTTACAGGAACCTAACAGCAACAATAATAATGGAAGAATATAAGAAATAAGCTGTAATAAGAAAGAGAGTCCGACAAGGATGTTCCCTATCACCGTTACGTTTTAATCTTTACATATAACTAGCAATTAATGATGTTAAAGAACAATTTAGATCCAGAGAAACAGTACAAGGTGAAAATATGAAGATGCTACAATTTCCTGATGATATAGTAATTCTAGCTCAGAATAAAAAGGATTTTGAAGAAACAATGAACGGCATAGATGAAGTCCTACGCAAGAAATACTGCATGAAAATAAACAAGAACAAAATGAAAGAAATGAATTGTAGTTGAAATAACAAAGAACTGAATGTGGAAATAGCAGGAGAAAAGATTATGGAGGTAGAAGAATTTTGTTAGTTGCGAAGTAGAACCAAACAGCAACAGTAGCAATTGAAGAACATAAGAAAGAAGCCATATGTTAAAGAACAATTTAGATTCGGAGTAACAGTACAAGGTGAAAAGATAAAGATGCTACGATTTGCTGATGATATAGTAATTCTAGCCGAGAGTAAAAAGGATTTAGAAGAAACAATGAACGGCATAGATGAAGTCCTACGCAAGAACTATCGCATGAAAATAAACAAGAACAAAACAAAAGTAATGAAATGTAGTAGAAATAACAAACATCAGATTTCACTGAATGTGAAAATAGGAGGAGAAAAGATTATGGAGGTATAAGAATTTTGTTAGTTGCGAAGTAGAATTACTAAAAATTGACGAAGCAGGAGCAACATAAAATGCTAAATAGCACAGGGGAAACGAGCCTTCGTCAGAAACATAATTTGTTTACATTAAAAATTAATATAAATTACAAGAAAAGATTTTTTATAGTATACATTTGGAGTGTCGTTTTATATGGAAATGAAACATTGACAATTGGAGTATCTGAGAAGGAAAGATAAAAAGCTTTTGAAATGGGGTACCTATAGGAGAATGTTAAAAATCAAATCGGTGGATAAAGTGACAAATGAAAAGGTGTTGCGGCAAATAGATGAAGAAAGAAGCATTTGGAAAAATATAGCAAAAAGAAGAGACAGACTTATAGGCCACATATTAAGAATACCTGGAATAGTCGCTTTAATATTGGACGTACAGGTAGAAGGAAAAAATTGTGTAGGCAGGCAATGTTTCGAATATGTAAAACAAACTGTTAGGGATGCAGGATGTAGGGGGTATACCGAAATGAAATGACTAGCACTACATAGGGGAACTTGGAGAGCTACATCAAACCAGTCAAGTGACTGAAGACAAAAAAAAAGTTAACATCACTTCGTATCAATTGTGAATTTGTTGCAGTATCAAAGCTATAGTTCATTGTGTCCATTTAGAAAAATTAGTTGATTATGAAGTTACTTATTTTTCTTCAACAGTCAATATTGATCATATTTCGAGTAATGATGAAAGCATCTCTTTATAAATAAATTATATATATTTCATTGCTAAGATCTCTAAAATTGGTTAACAGGGCAAATCAATCACTAAGTTGTTTGCATTTAATGGTCAATTTTTAAACAAGGAGACTGAATTTTTCTCACCGTTTACAACTCACACAAAGCCACACATATTTTCTTCACAGCTATTTTGGTAACAAAATTTTGAGTAACGAGATTAGCATCTTTGTAGACAAAATATTCAGCAGTTATCAAATTCTGTCAATTAAATTCACTGGTACCATCCAACTTGATGAAAATATACCATTCTAAAGCGCGAGCTCTAACAGGAAGTTCATAATCCAGTGCATTCGAAAAGTAACTACATACCGACATAAACATGATTATAGGTTGAGGGATTTTATTCTGTGTTAATAATAGTAATGTTTTCTACAAAGGTTTGTAATTCTGTATTGAATGCAGTTAGCTTCCATGACCCGATCAGGATGTTGCGACAAGTATATGTGTCTCAACTAAAGAAGATATGATTCTTTCCTGTCACTGTCTGTTCATTATATTTAAACGATTGAGGCTGTCTTTCCATGTGCACACTGAACAGTGAATATTTCTCATTTAACACATCTTCATAAGCACAAGGAGTATATACAGACAGTGAAAGATTAGTATTTTATTAGATTTCCAGGTATAGTGGTCGATATAGCGTAAGAACACTAATCGAAGACTTTGGGGAGATTGGTTCAGTTAAGAAATATGAGTGAAGTGGTAGACCATAAGTACTTGATGAAGACGTATCGACTACTATGTGATGTAGTCTTAACAAATCCGTGCAAAAGTTAGCTTAACAGAAAAACAACTGCAACAAGGCAATTTGTAATAAGCACAGTCTTTTCCCATATAAAGCAATTCAAAAGTTATTGGCCAGAGACTGTGCAAAGTGAATTCAATACTGGGGATGGTTTCTACAGTTTCTAGTGGATGTTTGTGAGCTGCCAACTATTTAAGCACAAATTTTACTTTATACTACCATTTAAATATGAATTCAATTCTCTGTGAAAAGAAATTCTAAGAAATTAACTTTGTATTGAGGAAGCCGATACCCTCCATGGCTTCAAAAAGGCATGTTTTTTTGCTAAAAAATAGTAGCATTTCAATATATTCTACTAATTTTCAGATTTATATCATGCAATAGTCATATTACTACTGAATAATCATTTTATTATAAATACCGATTATAATTTAATACACATGAAAAAAAGATTCTAATCAATGAGTACTGAAAAACCATCGAGAAATCGCAAAAAACCACATTAAAAACCCAAGGATCCCTCAGAAAACACATAAATACCACACTAAAAACTATACATGAAGTATTAAGAAGTACAATATTTCCTACATTTATTCATTTCTATGTTTTATGGATGATTCAACAGCAATAATGCAACATGTTGGGAGGTAAACAAACAATTTGTTCTGGCTGTGCCACATTTACAGTACCATAAGAGACACAATGAAGTAGTTTCTCTGAGGACAACATTGTTCTTCATAAAACTGGTTTCTGTGAAAAGATTATAAATTTACTTGCAAGAATATATCAACTGCATTTCAGTAGGTTTGTTGTGTGATTAGGAACAGTATATTTTGGCACTATGAAGAAAGAAACAAGAACCTTATATAAAACCTTGCACGGAATGTTTATTCTTACTCAAAAGCAACGAGTTTTCAGTGACTTGTCAATCATACAATCCTACACATACTTTTGATCATTTCACATACAGTTTGGTATCACTTTTTTAAGTTTTAGTCAAAATATCCAGTGTTAAACAAGAATGCTAAATATTAGGTAAACCATCAAAAAGTAAATGAAAATATGTTACTTGTCTAGGTGTTGTCGGTTTATCATCTGCCATAGCAACAGGAGAAATAAAATGTTCTGTTCCCTCTGTTTCATGCTTGGTTTCTTGTTTAATACTAGAAGATAATGGATTTTCATCAAAAAATGAACTATCAGTTTGTGCATCCATACTCTGCAGCAAAACAAAGTAATAATAATAATAATTTATTATCTTTATATAATTAACATATATTAAAAATATATCTATTTTTTCTTATAATGATAAAACAAATTGGTTTTCATAGAAATAACTCATCCATGTGAGTAGTTCTATAATAATATTCAACTGGAACCTTTCAATATATAATCACACATGATAGTTCCAGAAAAGTGAAATATTGTAAGTATTGGCAGTAAATTAATATAAAAAACACATCAATCTTGTTTGGAAACAAAAATGCCATAGAATAAGAATTATCGAAACCTATAACAAAGTTTCTCTAACAAAGTAAACAAGGTTCATAAAGGAAAGGATAGCTTTATATTCTTATAAAACATTTTTATAAACAATGTTAAATGTGGGTATAAAATTACTATGTTAGTCACCTTCATTTAAGGCGTGAGGCACCTGCTCACTGTATTTTATTTGTTACGTATTGTTGATAAAATGTTAATGCAATCTGTTAAATAAAGTTATTTATTGCCCTATACTCTACTAAAATGTTTTTTACACCATAAACAAAAATTTCCCATCTGGACATAAATGCAAAATGATTATATGTGAGCAATAAACAATAAATAAAAATATCATAATGAACAGAATAAATAAGAATTCTTACAATAACTAGATTTTATGTTTTTAACTTAAAACAAGGTAAAGAAGAAAATAGCTTACATGTTTAAATATTGTCAGACCATCATCTGTCTTGGCAAGATGTACAAACAAATATTCTTGTTGCCCTTTTTCATGCGTGCTTTCTTTTTTAATGGGGAAGGATAATGGATTTTCTTCCAAAACTGAATCACTAATTTGTGCATCCATACTCTGCAAAAAAAATATGAAGTAATAATAATATTCTATTATTATAGTATGACTATCAAAGCAGGTTTTAAAGCAATAACATGTATGTTATGTCTGGAAATGATTTTTTATACAAATAATCTATATTTATTACTAACACCACATGAAAACCACAGTTTATGGTATAAATGAATTTCTAAATCTCCTAAAAATATACATGAGTAGACAATAACAGTAGAGGTCATAATTTTTTATTACCAAAAATGATACAATATTTTTATAAGAAAAGTATTCACTGGGTATATAGACTAAATTATAATGGTATAATTATAATTATGTAGTATGTAATGGGTATAGATGCTAAATTAAACAAAGATTATTGCAAGTTTTTTTAAGTATTAATGGAAGCCAAATAACTTGTATAAAAAAAGAAAATTTAATTTTTACAGAATCAAAAAATTTTCAGATGTAAAAAGATAATTCAAGAGTTAAGATGCCAGTAACATAAAATAAGGCTGTCTTCCATGAACTATTAGAACGCGAGTCAAAAAGGCGTGTCCTAACCTGACCCTAGTTATAACTCTCTCACACAAGCATCTTGAACTGATAAATGCCAGAATTGATACTTATCGATTAGCATAAGACATGACATTTCAATGTTATACTGTGTTTTTAACACAAGCATGGTATTTGTTTACTGTACTGACAAGCTACTTTCCCTTTTACCTAACTGCCAGCAACATTTGACAGTATAACTTTTAATACTGCAACTTCTCATAAACCCTTATGCACCATTAATAAACACATAACTGATTTTTTGGATGAAAATTTCAAGAGAAGCATACGATTAACTAAACATCTAAATTTATTACGCTGTTTCTGGTAAAGCCAGATTGCATTAATTTTCTGTGGTACAAAGATGCCATTGTGGAAAAGTTAAAAATTTAACAGAAAAATAAAAGATTATCTATCTCTTCTTATAGAAAGTTTAAGAGAACGTTCTACTTTCAGAGAACTGAACAATCACGACCAGTACATAAAATTTAATATATATGTAGGATATGATTTTAATTGAAAAAACCCTAGCACATCGAAATTTACTTATTTCTATAAATATGTTTACTGTTTTTCTTTTACTTGTTTGAGAATACTTCAAAGTATATCGCCTCCAGAATAAGACTGAATATCTGTTTCTTGTTGTTCATGTCTAATTTCCCGTTTGCTAATTATAAAGTCTTACTCAATCACGGGTGAGCTTCTATAATTTACCAAAAAATATGTAAGGATTTCTTACCTTCTAGCTAAGCAAATAAGATTAATTATTAAATGTGTTATTATAGAGTTTTCTATATTATTATATTTAGTTATATTAATATACTTACGACACGTATATAAAACACACTTCTTTCACTTAATAAAAATAACGTTAATGACTACCAACCACCACGTGACAGAACAGATTTCATATATATGTTACCGAGGATGTCACATGAAAGGAATGCATATCAATTATACTACTGTGCTATTGGGGTGTTCGTAATCACACATTACAGTCCGCAATATATGTAAAAACAATGAAATTGGGTGGCAGTTAGCAACCACCATGAATTCTCAAGGCTTCTACTGAACAAACGTGTGTGGAACTAATGAGTTTCCCACGCCTTCTGTATCATTCTGAATATCTGTCTGTTGTTGATCATGACTAATTTCCTATATAACAACAGGGCGGTTATCACTTGGTCCCATTATTTCACAAAAAGTAAGTAAACTTTACTTATCTGCTGGCTTTCCTGATATGAATCAATATTGAATACAAAATAATTACATTGTTTTTTGGTTTTGTTGGGGAAACCATTCCCAATACTGTTAATGGTTTCAACATTTTCTAGTGGATGTTTGTGAGCTGCCAACAATTTAAGCACAAATTTAATTTATACTACCATTTAAATATGAATTCAATTCTCTGTGAAAAGAAACTCTAAGAAATTAACCTTGTTTTGAGAAAGGTGATACGCTCCATGGCTTCAAAATGGCAAGTTTTTTTTGCTAAAATATAGTGGCATTTAAATACATACAACTAATTTTCAGATTTATATCATGCAATACTCTTATTACTATTGTATAATCATTTTATTATAATTACAGATTATAATTTAATACACATGAAAAAAAGATTCTAGGCAAAGAGTACTGAAAAACCGTAGAGAAATAACATAAAACTACATTAAAAATCCCAAGGAACCCTCAGAAAACCCATAAATACCACACAAAAACTACACATGAAGTCCTGGAAGAGTAGCCTCATGGCTGTTTTGGCTGGCCCCAAAGACCAATAGGAATGGTATTAAGAAGTACAATATTACTTACGTTTATTCATTTCTATGTTTTATGGATGTTTCAACAGTAATAATGAAACATGCTGTCTGTTGGGAGGTAAACAAACAATTTGTTCTGGCTGTGCCACATTTACAGTATCATAAGAGACACAATCAAGTAGTTTCTCTGAGGACAGCAATGTTCTTTATAAAACTGGTTTCTGTGAAAAGATTATAAATTTACTTGCAAGAATATATCAGCTGCATTTCAGTAGGTTTGTTGCGTGATGTGAAACAGTATATTTTGGCACTATAAAAATAGAAACAAGAAACATCATATAAAACCACGGTCGGAATGTTTATTCTTTTTAAAAGCCATGAGTTTTCAAGAGTGACGTGTGACTTGTCAATCCTACAAATACTGTTTTATCATTTCACATACAGTTTGGTATCACTTTTTTAAGATTTTAGTCAAAATATCAAATGTTAAACAAGAATGCCAAATATTAGGTAAACCATCAAAAAGTAAATGAAAATATCTTACTTGTCTAGATGTTGTCGGTTTATCATCTGTCATAGCAACAGGAGCAATCAAATGTTCTGTTCGCTCTGTTTCATGCTTGATTTCTTGTTTAATACTGGAAGATAATGGATCTTCATCAAAAAATGAACTATCAGTTTGTGCATCCATACTCTGCAGAAAACAAAGTAATAATAATAATAATAATAATAATTTATTATCTTTATATAATTACCATTTATTAAAAATATATCTACTATGTTTCTTACAATGATAAAACAAATTGATTTTCATAGAAATAACTCATCCATTTGAGTACTTCTATAATAATATTCAACTGGAACTCTTCAATATATAATCAAACATGATAGTGCCAGAAAATTGAAATATTGTAGGCACTAGCAGTAAATTAATAGATCAATAGAAAAATGCGCTTAACCACAATCTAAATGGTTTGGTAAAAGAAACAGGTTGTTGGTGTAAATATAAAAGAACATATCAACCTTGTTTGGAAACAAAAATGCAGTGACATAGAATAAGGATTATCGAAACCTACACAAAATTTCTCGTAACTAAACATGGTTCGTAAAGGCAAGGATAGCTCTGTACTCATTTAAAAGTGGGTATAAATGTTAAATGTGGGTATACAATGAATATGTTAATCACCTTTGTTTAAGGCATGAGGCATCTGCTCACTGTATTTTAATTGTTATGTACTGTTGTAAAAAATGTTTATCTAACGTAAAATGTTAGATGCAATCTGTTAAACAAAGCTATTTATCGCCCTATACTCTACTAATAAATGTTTTTTACACTATAAATCAAAATATTTCAAGCTAGACATAAATGCAAAATGATGATATGTGGGCTATGAACAGTAAATGAAAATATCATAATATCGATGTAAGTTTTGGAGTCGATCAAATAAATCTGTTTTCAGTATACTTTTCTATTTTCATTTTGTCTTTGTTATCTTTGTTATTTAGGTTTTAATTAGTAAATATTTTTCTAAAATTTGAATACGCATGTCTTTATTTAAATAGAGACATAACATTTTGGGAAGAGGAGAAAAATTTGTGTACCAAAAAAGTTAAAAAAAAAACTTTCTGTGTTTATACACATTCAAACAATTTTAGTTAAACGATCGACTGACGACATTAAATACCATGAATAAAAGTTGAATAAATAATCCTCAAATTAAATAATATTTATTTTATACAGTATAAAAAGGATTGAAGCATTCGTTGTCATGTAAAACAAGTTCGACGAATATATTTCTATTAGTTTAGTTCTATTAAGTCTTCGAACGACGATTCACTAGGACGCGACTGTTACCAACGGCTTATGATACGAAAAATATGATTCAAACAGTTTTATTTTATGATAGTACAATTTTCAAAAATTTTGTTTTTGGTGAATTTCAAATTATTTATGCAAAATCAAGAAATTACCTGATACTATTTTCTATGTCAAATAATTTTTCTCATAAAATATAATACATAATCTCAAAACTTGATACACAATTTGCAAAAATAAATAAATAAATATTCGCTGCAATATAAATAAAGTTTTATTTTTATGAACAACAATAATCACTGTTTTCAATACCAGTCTTCAGAAATGCGTGCATATAATTTCACATTAAAATATATATTTAAATGTGTGGGGAAGGCATGATTTGTAAGATCCCCGTGTAATCAAATGCAAACTAACAGCTCCCCTCCTTAATAATATGTTGAACTACAGTATGTTCCAAGTTATCCGATATAAGCTCACCTAGGAAACTCAAGAATGGCCTTCCACAAGGGTCGGTACTTGTGCCTCTCGTTTTCAGCCTCCATGTTGCAGACGTGCAAGAGACTCCTGGTTCATGTACTTAAAAGATGTTTTCTGAAATTAGTGATGCAAAAATTACTGAAGGATTATTTGTGGATCTACAAATACGGTCACTAATGCATAATGAAAAGTTTGAGAAACTATTGTGAATCCCCTGGAGAAAAAAGCTCGACAAGCATTCAAAAATGTTACTCAAAGTTTTTTAGGGATATCGAAAGGCGGAAAATTACTGTGATATTGTCGACAATTTTATAAAAACTTCGGTAGTTATGTATCCTTAAAAGTACACTTCCTGCACATGCACATAGATTTCTTCCCGGGAAATCTTGGCGTAGTGAGCGATGAGCACGGCGAACACTTTCCTCAGGAGATTTCAGTTACGGAAAAGAGGTATTAAGGCAAATGGAATACTAATATGCTGGCTGATTATTGTTGGACCATCAAGAGGGATGCTCCACAGGTGAAGTGTAGCAGAAAATCGTCATTTCTTACTTTCTAGGTGAGCCAAATGTTTGAATATTTTGTAGTGAAGAATGCAGAAGGCATTAAAATGCTTCAATTATAAATGCCTGTCTCTCGGAAACCTTGCGTGATCATGTTTGAATTCAAAAGAATAAAATACTCTCAGAATCACATATTTTAATTCCTGAGACAAAAAAAGAATTCTTTTTTTTCCCCAGTGTAAGCTTTTGAATTATAACAATCAACATACATGTACAGATAAATTAAAATATTTTATAAAAGAATCACTTATTCTTACACGAATGGCCAAAAAGCATTGTAATGTAATTAGAATGTATGTAAATTATTATATAATTTATTTAAATATACATTATATATATATATATATATATATTTATTTATATAGCCTGTGACACTTTCGGTAACATAAGGATTCTAATGCGGGGTCGTACATCTAAATCGGTTGAGTCATTGAGCTAATGTGATGGAACAAACATACGCACACTATAAATACATAACACTCCTTTTATCAAGTTTGGTTGCATCGTGATTTTGTATTGTATTAGTAAATACGCAGTTTCAATTTTGAAAATCGGAAGATTGATTGTGAAAACATAACATTTCTGAAAAATCATCATCTGTTAGATCAAGAGTATACCTGATGCATTCAATAGTTAGCCATCAGTCCACTAACAAATACCCCCTTTTGAATTTTGAAAATCAGACGACTGTTTGCAGCGATATAAGAGCACCTCCCAAAACAACGCCCCAAAATATCACTCCATTCTTTACAATTTGATGTTGATAACTGGTCTAACCTCGCAAGAGTTGCTTGCATGACACCAAGTTGCCACAGGAATCCCATTATTATAAACACAAATTTGTTAAATTTATTTTTTATTATTTTATTTTATTTTATTTAATGTAAGTTTAATTCTATTATTTTTGTAATTTTATTAATTCGATTGGTTTGTGTTCATTCAATTCAAACCCAGCTAACACAGTGATAGGGGCTCACAGTTCATTAAAGTTTGTACTTTATACAAACATATATACATATTTTTATAGCCTATGACACTTCTTGTAATGTAAGGATTCCAACGGCGAGCGGGCGGCATAGATAGTGTAAAATTACTTATACTTCCCATCGCCTTACTACCAGTAAAATAGTGGAGGAATGGAATTTCCCAGAATCCAGAAATAGCCAGTACAAAACTGTAGATGGCTTACTGATGCATCTGGGAAGAGGTCATTGCCTCTCTGGTCTAATTGAATAACGTCGTTGTAACATTCAGTATTACAAATATACAGCACTAATAACTTTAACATTTAACTTCATCAACATCAACTTCCTGTTTTCATTTTTATGGGCGTAAATCAGACCCTGCTTTTATTCGTTTTATATTATATTTTTTAACACTGCATAATGCTGTAGAAAGCAATTTGTGGTTCAGGATTGTATTCACTTTCTTCACCATTCACTTGCCTCTCATGCTGCTTGGTAGAGAGTAAGATTACCGATTTTCTCCTTTTTGGAACATAGGAAACTACAATCGAGTCATTTGTGAGACGAAACATTAAAGAATGAACTTCTTTTTTTCGGTCAGGCAAAAATTCCTTCAGTATCTCTTTCTTACTGGAACGCTGGATGCCAACCAGTATCATGTTTCATTTTAGTAGTTCAGCAGCCAAGGGAAAACCGGTGAAAAAATTATCAGTTGTCATTTTTGACAAATAAGAAGATAAGACTTTCCATACCAAGCAGGGTAGTCTCACAATCCCTCCAATGTATCCTGTCAATAATACCTACAAAAATCATAAACATTGGTCACTCACAAATGTGAATACAATATCAATCATTTTAGATTAAAAATCATGAAACACAACTATGTATCTCTTCGGATAAAATTATTATAGGAAAAAATAAACCTGGATTATTCAGAATACCCTGCTTGGTAATGCAAGGGTTAAAGAAGTTTCTTTTGCAGTACTACTAACAGGATAAAAAATCATTATATTAAAATGATTTTTCATAATTCTGACAAAAACAAAATCAAAGAAATACAGTACTTATATTTTTAATTAGAAGTCATTATTAGTTGTAATATATTTTTAATTAGAAGTCATTATTAGTTGTAAGAAACAAGTAAACTCAATTGCGTTTAGTATATTTATTGCTCAGTGTAATAATCATTTGGAAAATAAGTTAAAATTCTTTCTGAACCCTTTAATATTTTAGTTCTTTTGTTCCATATTACATATTATCCCTCAGTTTCTTTCTTTGCAACATTACAGTTTCTGTCCCAGTTTATAAACTAGAACTAAGAAATCTAAAAATTCTATAGAGTTTTTCTTTCACTAATGGATTAGTTCTGAATAATAATTAGGCATTTGTTATGTTTGTAAACAAATTTTATGATTTTTAAATTCAGGAATTAACATATTTTTTATTGTAGCATTCATTATATTCAATAATTTTATTTATAATTTTTATTTTTATAGAAGCCAATTATAATGAATTCGACTGTAATTTGGTAATAAATGTAATCGATTCATCCTAATGGATAAATTTAAAAATAATACAAATGCTTTCAAAAAAAGGAAAAGAAAAAAGACATTTACGTTTAATTAAAAACAAAAAATATATACAGTAAACATTAAAAATTCAAAACAAATCGAGACACAGTTAACATGAATTCTCAATACGATCAAATTTGAATATACACTATGTTGTTATAAGATAAAATTATAATAGAACACTAAAATTAATTATGGAGAAACAATAAATACTTAACTCATTTATATATCTTTATTGCGGGTAGAAGAAAGATACAGCTTGAACAATATAAATTAATAATTTCAATAAATTGCATAGAAATACCTTACAGTAGGCAACAGCACAATATTTTTGGATGGTCAGAATCATAATTAACAAAATAATTTTCATTAATAAAATAATATCATTTGAAATGTTTGATAATTTTTTGCAATTTACAATTTATTATCTTCTAATCTTATTATCTGAATCTTCTTGAATCAGAAGATTCGAGACTTCAAGAAAGTTCCAGTACATTACAATCTCGACTTGAAAAAAATCAAGACAGGATGCAGATGAATCAGAGAAATAAGAGAGGATCTGAAGGAAATTGGCCATGCACCAGAAGACACCACGGATAAGATAACATTAAACAAGAAAAAAAACACTTGCTTCACACTCACAAGAAAAATACACACAAATATTTCTAACACTAGAAAGGACACAAAGAATGGAACATATTAAAAAAGTTGTGGGAGGACTGCAAGGCCCAAATAGTACCATTGAAGAGACTTGGATAATGGACTGACTAAAATGTTCTTACGCAGTCATAAAAAATAAATTGTATATCTATATATATATATTTACATATTCAAAGAATATGTAAATATTCTTTGAATATTTTATTAATAACAACTTAACCACCAAAACACAGTAACAAAAAACCTAAAAAAACAATACCCAATTTTTGCCGGATCCTGCATCATCAGTCTGAACACAATTCTATAATTACAACAAACAAATAACAAAGAAATAAAATCTTAAAAATTTAGAAAACATAAACACCCTACCACAATTTTTTTTTAACATCCGGATCCATCGCTAAGTATTGCTTCAGAGGATGAGATGAATGATTTGTAGCGTGTGTGGAAATGACATGCCTAACCGGGATTCGATCCTGCGACCTCCGGATGAAAGGCAGAGACGCTACCACTCGTGCCGGGCAACCACAAAATTTATAATAACATAACTCCACTTATTTAGGTTTTTTGTTACTGTATTTTGGTGGTGTGTTTATTTTTTAAAAAATTTAATTAGCACAGTGGTCAATATTTGAATTTTCAAAAAAATAATATTTTATATATATTGTTTAATCACTTTTTTTTTTTTTTTAAGAATTATGATTTTGTAATGCTGCTGTGATCAAGGTTTTACCACAGTTCTCCTTGGTCTATACAGGTAAGTTCTGAAGTAGTTCCTTTTTTATAATCCACGGAGTAGCATAACGATGTATATAATGTATTATTATTTAACGATCAGAATACAAGATTTAATTAACTCGTTTAAATAAACACTGTTGGATGCTAGTCAGTAACATAGTCAAGAGGAAAAACGGTCTGTCATTAAGGGTGACGCTTATGGCATAAGCCATACTGCTGGACTGAATGTACAGGAATCAGTCGATTCATTCAACTATAGCCAACAATGTCTGTTTTTGTGAAGGTAGATCCTGCCATCGGCTAAATTCATGCTTGTGACCATAACGGTGTACAGACATCGACCACATCGATAATCGCCCAGCTAAAAGAAGAGTTGTTAACGGTAAATCAGTCTAGTCATAAAAGGAAAGTCTGTTCCTAGTATGCCTATGTACCCTATTATTTATTTTATACCTAAATATAAGTTTTAAATATTTAGCTTTAACAGTAAATTGATTGGTACATAAGATTACAATTAGATTGGACTGTGGGTCTATATGCCATCGATACATAGCCTAAAGAGGTAGCAGAAGAAATATTAGTTAAAAAAAAGATTGATTCGTTAAATGTTATCTCCGTCATCTAAAGTTGAAATCGATTTGTTTGTTTACGTCGTTCATATGAAAGGCACAATTCTGTTCATACATTGTAAATTGAGCATATTAAACAATCTTTGCTCATTAAAGCATAATAATTTTTTTATTTATTTATAATTGGAAAATAACTGATTTTTTTTTTACTTGCAATGAACCATCATTATAGATGTGTTTTTTCACTCAATTCTTTCTATATTCTCCTGAAGATGGGGATAACAGGTAACAATATTTTATTGATAAGAGATTGTAGATCGTTATTATAATAATTTTTTTTTTTTTTTTAACAGGGAAAACTTACATAGTTACGCTATTTCTCTACATAGTCGCCACTCCGATTTAGACATTTGTCGTAGCGAGGTACCAACTTTCTGACACCCTCGTCATAGAACGGAGCCGCCTGTGTTTTCAGCCATGTTTCTACGGTGGTCTGTGCCAAAATGTTCTCCTCCTAGCCAGCGTTTTATGTGAGTAAAGAGGTGAAAATCAGATGGAGCCAAGTCCGGGCTGTATGGTGGGTGATCAAACAATTCCCGACGACATTGCTGCAGGAGCTTCTTTGTTACAGCTGCAGTGTGCGGCCGACCATTGTCATGGAGAAAGACAATGCCTGATGACAACATTCCTCTCTGCTTATTCTGAATCGCCCTTTGTAGACGTTGAAAAGTCACGTAGTGATGGTCGTGCCACGTTCCATGAATTCCACCAAGAGAACTCCATTCTGGGGCCAGAACACAGTAGCCATACACTTTCTGTTGAAGAAGGCTCGCTTGAACTTCTTTGGTTTACTGAGAGAAGGAGAATGCATCCACTGTTTGGATTGTTCTTTTGTCTCTTCAGTTTCGAAATGGACCATGTCTCGTCCCCTGTGACAATTTTGTTCAAAAAATCTTCTCCTTCATTGTGGTAGTGCTGCAGAAACGTTAGGGAGGCGTCCATTCTCATTGTTTGTGATGCTCGGACAGCATCTTGGGAACCCATCTCGCACACAGTTTGTGGTATTTTAGTCTCTCAATCACAATGGTGTACACCATTGTGAGCAGTGTACTTTCACGTATCAGCATGACAATGCCGTTCAAAAGTAGATAATGTATTCAGCGCTTCATGGACTGGGTATACAAATCGGCATTACTCTACCAGATGTTTCATATACGTTACAGTCATAAAGATTGTTAAAGCATCACTTAAATGGACTCCTTTCAACGAGTTATACAATTTCTAGTAAGTTAGAAACAGGATTAACTAAATATAAAATAAAACTATATTTTTAAGATAAATGAAAAAAAAATGTTTTCTAAAATTTTTTCAGGAAAAATTAAAGAATTTTATTACTATTTTTCTCAGATTTTAAAAATACCCTAATTTTATACAATAAAAACAAATTTTTTTATGTTATAGCTAAATTTAATAATACAGTTTTGTATTGATTAATCTTTAAAGAATATTTTCGATCCCGAAATAATCTATCAGAAGAGTAGTATGAAACCTTTTCCCAAATCCCAATACATTTTCCTGATTGTCTATAGATTGTTATGAATACAATTTAAGGAATTTCAATAAAAATAAATTTTTGTAATAACATTTTATTAGAAGATCTTGCTGCAAAATTTTTTGTTTAAAATAAATTATAATCACATTAAAGCAAAAGGCTTTAATATTATTTAATTATTATCTGCTTTTCAAATGTATGTCTTATTATATAAAATAACTTTAAATTGGTGTGTATCTGTATGTATTATATTTTTCTCAAAAAACCATAAGCTGAACATAAACTATTTACTGCAAGTCAAGCAATAATAACCGTGTGACAATTCTGTTTATTCATTTTGACATACCTAGAACTATTTTAAACGGTTTATCCCATGAAATGTTTTGCGTAAACGATGGGGAGGGGTTATTTCATACTTTCAATACTCAGATAAATAAGTTAATATTATTAAACTCAAATTTTGTGTTTCGGTGTTTCAAATGCAGTTTATCAGCTCGTTAAAAATAAAAAAAATAAATTATAAAGATTTTTAGAAATCTAACTTTATTATCATTATTTCTACTTATCAGAATATAGATTTTTTTTCAGTCTCTGCAACAACACCCTGAATGGTGTTCAATTAGTTTCAAAAATGGTCTGTGAAAACCATACGCCAAACACCAAAAGGTCGGTGAACAGAAACCATAGAGGTTCTATAGTGTAGGGTTTATTGTGTGGACGGAAAAATTGTAGAAGTTTATCGAAAAAAATGTTGCATGTGGTCTCAAAATGTTAATTTTCAATAACCATAAATGTATTCACAATTTTGTCCTACATGTCTCCATATTTCTTAGACAAACTGAAAACAAGGAAATATGAATCATTTAATAAACAAGTTATTAAAAAGTTTTTTTATTAAAAGAATTATACATACATTATATAAATCATTTCAAATCATCTTATGTATAAAATAATTAGTTTTAATAATAGTGAATATGCAATGCAAAAAAAAACTAGCTACGACTAAAAACTAGCAAAGACCCTATTCTAAATAGAAATAACTTATACCACTCTGTCAACCTTATTTAACTTTTACCACTCTGTCAACCTTATTTAACTTTTGCGTAAAATGTTTTGGATAAAAATTACATGTAAAATTTTTCTAACCAATATGAATAGAAAGGTGTATTTTTAAATTATCCTTCCGATTAAATGTTTTCTTACAAAGATTACAAGTGAATTTCTTCTCACCAGTATGAATAGAAAGATGCGTTTTTAAACTATTGCCGTGTCTGAATGTTTTTTTACAAAAATTACAAGTGAATTTCTTCTCACCAGTATGAATAGAGAGATGTCTTTTTAAACTACTGCTGTGTCTAAATGTTTTCTTACAAAAATTACAAGTGAATTTCTTCTCACCAGTATGAATAGAAAGATGCGTTTTTAAACTATTGCCGTGTCTGAATGTTTTCTTACAAAAATTACAAGTGAATTTCTTCTCACCAGTATGAATAAAGAGATGACTTTTTAAACTACTCTTTTGACTAAATGTTTTCTTACAAAAATTACAAGTGAATTTCTTCTCACCAGTATGAATAGAGAGATGTGTTTTTAAATGACTGCTTTGTCTAAAAGTTTTTTTACAAAAATTACAAGTGAATTTCTTCTCACCAGTATGAATAGAGCGATGTCTTTTTAAACTACTGCTGTGTCTAAATGTTTTCTTACAAAAATTACAAGTGAATTTCTTCTCACCAGTATGAATAGAGAGATGACTTTTTAAACTACTCTTTATACTGAATGTTTTCTTACAAAAATTACAAGTGAATTTCTGCTCACCAGTATGAATAGAGAGATGTCTTTTTAAACTACTGTTTTGTCTAAATGTTTTCTTACAAATATTACAAGTGAATTTCTTCTCACCAGTATGAATAGAGAGATGACTTTTTAAACTACTGCTGTGTCTAAATGTTTTCTTACAAAAATTACAAGTGAATTTCTGCTCACCAGTATGAATAGAGAGATGTCTTTTTAAACTACTGTTTTGTCTAAATGTTTTTTTACAAAAATTACAAGTGAATTTCTTCTCACCAGTATGAATAGAGAGATGTGCTTTTAAATTACTGCTATGATTAAACATTTTCTTACAAAAATTACAAGTGAATTTCTTATCACCAGTATGAATTGAGAGATGTGTAAATAAATTACCCTTTTGACTAAATGTTTTGTTACAAAAATTACAAGTGTATTTTTTCTCATCTGTATTAGTAGAGATATGTGTTTTTAACTTACTGTGTCGAATAAACGTTTTTTTAGAAAAATTACATTTTAAGTTTTTTTTGACAACATGAATAGATAAGTGTGACTCTAATGTAGATCTCTGAGTGAAAGACTCTTTACAAAAAACACATGTGTGAATAGGAAGATGAGAATATATGACATTCCTTTCTCTAACTGGTTTTTCTGTAATTTGCAAGCACTTTTCTTTAAAAGAAAAAGTGTTGAAATCATCATATTCTTCATCGCTGGAATTATCACATATGCACTTATATTTTAATTCATTGCAAACCACACATTTTGATCTCTGAAAACTACTTTCAGTAATTCTTTCCTCCACATCATCGATAACTTCTTCAAAAAGATCCTAAAAAAAAAAATGTAACTATTAAGTTAAAAGTCTATCAGAAAACTTTGTTATTTTTAATAATTCCAACTACAAATTGACAACTTATACTTTGATATTAAATATCTATGTTCATATTTAAGCAAGCACAATATGTTTGTTTCAGAGTAGCAAAAATAAAAATTTCGTTTGTATTAGCAGTTGTAACAAAATGTAACACAATCAAACTATACGCTACATAGCGCAGAAACTAAAAGTGGTCAGTCAACAGACAATTTCATAATGCTGAATAAAAAAAAACAAATTTAAAAAAAAATTACTGTAGTTTAGTTCTGTTAATATTAACTGAAAATAGAAACCTGGCAATAAGTGTAGATATTTTCCAAACTCATCCAAAGATTAAGATATTGGTCATTACATTTGTTCTTAAAAAATCAAACACAGAGAAGAGTAATAAGATCGGTTTATAATTTTTATTGATATTCATCCACTGGAAGAATTGAATGAAGTGAAAAATAAGAGAAAACAGGTTTAGTACTGGATGGGTGAGTCAAGTTAATAATGAAAGAATTATATACTGAAGATCCTAATTATATTAATAGATCATGAAAATGTCAAACAAAGAATTTTAATTTCGCTTTAATACATTCTGATACACAAAAATGAGAGTGCCATGAGAAAAACAATGTATGCTGAGATTAAACTTGAATGAAATAATGTGTTATTTACCTACAAGAGTGAGCTACACATTTCTCAAGAAATGTTATGTTTCTAAATCACATACATTCAGATTCATACCACAAGTTTTTAATGCAATTTATAACCTGCTGAGGAATAATTGGTCTTATTTAAAAGATTCTTAAATGTGTTCTGATTTTAAGAGAAATCTATGAGCAACAAACTTTAAATCTTTAAAAAATAACAAAATTAATTAACATGCAGCAATGATATTTAGTGTTAGCTAGTGTACATCTCCCTTTATGAATCATGAGACCTTGCCTTAGGTGTGGGTGCTGAGTGCTCAGTGATACAGAGTAGCTGGACCGTAGGTGCAACCATATCAGATACTCAAGAGGTATCTCTTTAGAGCCAGACTACGGAATGATTCCTGAATGAGGGCAGCCGCTCTTTCAGTAGTTGTTAAGGGTGTAGGTCAGGATGACTTAAATGGTCATATCAACATCACTCAGTCCTATCAGTCATATCAGCAGTACTCAGTCCTCTGAGTACTGAAAGCAATGGAAAACTACAGCTGCTTTTTTTCCAAGAAAATGTAGCTCTCTGCATTTTCGTATAGCAATGATGGAGGTGCCTTCCTTGGTAAAATATTCCGGAGGTAAACTAGTCCCCTGTTCGGACCTCCGGCTGGGGACTACTAAGGAAGGGGTCACCAGAAAATTAAAAAATTACATTCTACGAGTCGGGTCGTGTAATGTTAGAAGTCTAAAAAAGGTTGGTAGGTTAGAAACTTTATAGAGGGAAATGGATAGGATAAATGTAGCTGTAGTAGTTAATAGCGAGGTTCGGTGGGAAGAGGAAACGATGTTTAATCAGGTGATTGTAGAATAATTGAATCGGATCAAAAAATGGGCAGGCAGGAGTAGGTTTTGTTACGAACAACAAGATTGGGAAGAGAATAGAGTATTTCAAAATGCATAGCGCGATAGAATCATTGTAATAAGGATAAAATCAAAACTTAAAACCGACAATGATTGTTAACATCTATATGCGTACAAGCACCCACGATGATGATGAAGTAGTGTGTATACAAAGAAATTGACAAAGCAATTAAATACATAAAAGGAGATGAAAATTTAATAACAGATAGGAGACCAGAATGCAAGCATTGGAAAAGGCAAGGAAGGAAATATAGTGGGTGAATACGGGCTGGGCAAAAGGAATGAAAGAGGGGACCGACTTATAGTTTTACACGAAGTATAATTTAGTAGTTGCCAACATCTAGTTTAAAAATCATAGTAGAAGAATATACACACAGAAAAAGCAAAGCGATACTGCAAGGTATCAGATATCAACTCACAGACTGCAAAACTTATTTTTTTGAAAAGGACATCACAAATGGGTGAATGTTAAAAAGGAAATTCTTAAATCAGCAGAAGCGAACTTAGGTGGAACAAAGAGAACTGGTAGAAATCCTTGGTTTCAGATGATATATTGCAGCTGATGGATGAATGTAGAAGATATAAGAATACTAGTGATGAAGAAAGTAAAAAGGAACTATAGACAATTAAGAAATACAATAAATAAGAATTGCAAACTAGCGAAAGAAGAATGGATTAAAGAAACGTATTCAGAAGTGGAAAAGGAAATGAACATTGGTAAAATAGATGGAGCATACAGGAGAGTTAAGGAAAATTTTGGGGTACATAAATTAAAATCCAATAATGTGTTAAACAAAGATGGTACACAGATTTATAATATGAAAGGTAAAGTCGATAGGTGGGTGGGATATATTGAAGAGTTATACGGAGGAAATGAATTAGAAAATTGTTACAGACGAAGAAGAGGAAGTTGAAGAGAATAAAAGGGAAGAAACAATACTGAGATCTGAATTTAAGAATGCATTAAAATATTTGAATGGCAGAAAGGCTCCTGGAATAGACGGGATACCAGTAGAGTTACTGCGCAGTGCAGGTGAGGAAGCGATTGATAGATTATACACACTGGTGTGTAATATTTATGGAAAAGGGGAAGTTCCTTCAGACTTCAAAAAAAGTGTTATAGTCACGATACCAAAGAAAGCAGGAGCAGATAAATGTGAAGAATACAGAACAATTAGCTTAACTAGTCATGCACCAAAAAACTTAAGAATTCTGTACAGAAGAATTGAGAGGAGAATGGAAGACCAATTAGTTAGTTAGGAGAAGACCAATTTGGTTTCAGGAAAAGTATAGGGATTGAAGGGATAGGAAATTGACGCAATTTTAGGCCTCAGATTAATAGTAGAAGAAAGATTAAAGAAAAACAAACTAACATACTTGGCATTTATTAGAAAAGCCATTCGATAACGTAGACTGGAATAAAATGTTCAGCAATTTAAAAAATTAGGGTTTAAATACAGAGATAGAAGAATGATTGCAAATATTTACAGGAACCAAACAGCAACAATAATAATGGAAGAAAATAAGAAATAAGCTGTAATAAGAAAGGGAGTCCGCCAAGGATGCTCCCTATCCCAGTTACGTTTCAATCTTTACATATAACTAGCAATTAATATGTTAAAAAACAATTTAGATCCGGAGTAACAGTACAAGGTGAAAATATAAAGATGCTACGATTTGCTGATGATATAGTAATTCTAGCTCAGAATAAAAAGGATTTTGAAGAAACAATGAACGGCACAGATGAAGTCCTATGCAAGAAATACTGCATGAAAATAAACAAGAACAAAACGAAAGAAATGAATTGTAGTAAAAATAACGAAGATGGACCACTGAATGTGAAAATAGTAGGAGAAAAGATTATGGAGGTAGAAGAATTTTGTTATTTGGGTAGTAGAATTACTAAAAATTGACGAAGCAGGAGCAACATAAAATGCTAAATAGCACAGGGGAAACAAGCCTTCGTCAGAAATATAATTTGTTTACATTAAAAATTAATATAAGTTTCAGGAAAAAATTTTTTATAGTATACATTTGGAGTGTCGCTTTATATGGAAATGAAACTTTGACAATTGGATTATCTGAGAAGAAAAGATAAGAAGCTTTTGAAATGGGGTGCTATAGGAGAATATTAAAAATCAAATGGGTGGATAAAGTGACAAATGAAGAGGTGTTGCGGCAAATAGATGAAGAAAGAAGCATTTGGAAAAAGATAGTTAAAAGAAGAGACAGACTTATAGGCCACATATTAAGAATACCTGGAATAGTCGCTTTAATATTTGACGTACAGGTAGAAGGAAAAAATTGTGTAGGCAGGCAACGTTTGGCCAATGTAAAACAAATTGTAAGGGATGAAGGATGTAGAAAGTATACCGAAATGAAATGACTAGCACTACATAGGGAAACTTGGAGAGCTACAGCAAACCAGTCAAGTGACTTAAGCCAAAAAAAAGTGAACATCATTTCAGGTCAATTGTGGAGTTGTTGCAATATCAAAGCTACAGTTCATTGTGTCAATGTTTGGGAACAATTCTTGCACAATTTTGGCCAAACAATGTGATAAAACAGTACAATAGCATCTTAGCATGTAATTAACACCTGAGATCTAAATTCAATTACACATCATTTAGAAAAAATTAGTTGAATATAGTTACTTATATATAAGTTACTTATTTTTCTTCAACAGTCAATATTGATCAAATTTCGAGTAATGATGAAAGCATCTTTTTATAAATAAATGATATAAATTTCATTGCTAAGATCTCTAAAATTGTTTAACAGGGCAAATCAATCACTAAGTTGTTTGCATTCTATGGTCAATTTTTAAAGAAGGAGACTTTTTCTCACCCTTTACAACTCATACAAAGCCACACATAATTTTTTCACAGCTATTTTGGTAACAAAATATTGAGTAACAAGATTAGCATCTTTTTAGAAAACATATTCACCATCTAACTTGATGAAAATATACCATTCTAAAGCGCGAGCTCTAACAGGAAGTTCATAAACCAGTGCATTCGAAAAGTAACTACATCAACATGATTATAGGTTGAGGGATTTTATTCTGTGCTAATATGAGTAATGTTTTCTACAAAGGTTTGTAATTCTGTATTGAAAGCAGTTAGCTTCCATGACCCGATCAGGATGTTGCGACAAGAATATGACCCCTCAACTAAAGAAGATATGATTCTTTCCTGTCACTGTTTGTTCATTACATTTAAACGATTGAGTCTGTCTTTCCATGTGCACACTGAACAATGAATATTTCTCATTTAACACATCTTCATAAGCATAAGGAGTATATACAGACAGTGAAAGATTAGTATTTTATTAGATTTCCAGGTATAGTGGTCGATATAGCGTAAGAACACTAATCAAAGACTTTGGGGAGATTGGATCAGTAAAGAAATATGAGTGAAGTGGTAGACCATAAGTACTTGATGAAGACGTATCGACTACTATGTGATGTAGTCTTAACAAATCCGTGCAAAGTTAGCTTAACAGAAAAACAACTGCAACAAGGCAATTTGTAATAAGCACAGTCTTTTCCCATATAAAGCAATTCAAAAGTTATAGGCCAGAGACTGTGCAAAGTGAATTCAATAGTGGGGATAGTTTCAACAGTTTCTAGTGGATGTTTGTGAGCTGCCAACTATTTAAGCACAAATTTAATTTGTACTACCATTTAAATATGAAATTCAATTCTCTGTGAAAAGAAATTCTAAGAAATTAATCTTGTTTTGAGGAAGCTGATACCATCCATGGCTTCAAAAAGGCACGTTTTTTTTTTCTAAAAAATAGTAGCATTTCAATATATTCTACTAATTTTCAGATTTATATCATGCAATAGTCATATTACTACTGAATAATCATTTTATTATAATTACCGATTATAATTTAATACACATGAAAAAAAGATTCTAATCAATGAGTACTGAAAAACCGAAGAGAAATCGCATAAA
This sequence comes from Lycorma delicatula, assembly GCF_047948215.1. Classification (NCBI taxonomy): domain Eukaryota; kingdom Metazoa; phylum Arthropoda; class Insecta; order Hemiptera; family Fulgoridae; genus Lycorma; species Lycorma delicatula. Next base: position 73,590,414 of record NC_134466.1, on the reverse strand, counting down.
ACTACATTAAAAATCCCAAGGAACCCTCAGAAAACACATAAATACCACACTAAAAACTATACATGAAGTATTAAGAAGTACAATATTTCTTACATTTATGCATTTCTATATTTTATGGATGTTTCAACAGCAATAATGCAACATGCTGTCTGTTGGGAGAGACACAATGAAGTAGTTTCTCTGAGGACAACAATGTTCTTCATAAAAATGGATTCTGCGAAAAGATTATAAATTTACTTGCAAGAATATATCAACTGCATTTCAGTAGGTTTGTTGTGTGATGAACAGTATATTTTGGCACTATGAAGAAAAAAACAAAAACCTTATATAAAACCTTGCACGGAATGAATATTCTTACTCAAAAGCAATGAGTTTTCAGGAGTGACTTGTCAATCATACAATCCTATACATACTTTTTTATCATTTCACATACAGTTTGGTATTACTTTTTTAAGATTTTAACCAAATTTTCCAGTGTTAAACAAGAATGCTAAATATTAGGTAAACCATCAAAAAGTAAATGAAAATATCTTACTTGTCTAGATGTTGTCGGTTTATCATCTGTCATAACAACAGTAGCAATCAAATGTTCTGTTCGCTCTGTTTCATGTTTGATTTCTTGTTCAATACTGGAAGATAATGGATCTTTATCAAAAAATGAACTATCAGTTTGTGCATCCATACTCTGCAGCAAAACATAAAGTAATAATAATAATAACAATAATAATTTATTATCTTTATATAATTAACATGTATTAAAAATATATCTATTTTTCTTACAATGATAAAACAAATAGGTTTTCATAGAAATAACTCATCCATTTGAGTACTTCTATAATAATATTCAACTGGAACCTTTCAATATATAATCACACATGACAGTTCCAGAAAAGTGAAATATTGTAGGCATTGGCAGTAAATTAATAGATCAATAGAAAAACAATCTTAACCTCTATAAATTGTTTGGAAAAGAAACAGGTTGTTGGTGTAAATATAAAAAACACATCAACCTTGTTTGGAAACAAAAATGCCATAGAATAAGGATTATCGAAACCTATAACAAAGTTTCTCTAACAAACTAAACAAGGTTCATAATGGCAAGGACTCAGAAGAACATATGAACAATTTTTATAAACAATGTTAAATGTGGGAATAAAATGACTATGTTAGTCACCTTCATTTTAGGCGTGAGGCACCTGCTCACTGTATTTTATTTGTTACGTATTGTTGATAAAATGTTAATGCAATCTGTTAAACAAAGTTATTTATCGCATTATACTCTACTAAAATGTTTTTTACACCATAAACCAAAATATCTCAGGCTAGACATAAATGCAAAATGATGATATGTGGGCTACAAAATGTAAATAAAAATATCATAATGAATAGAATAAATAAGAATTCTTACAATAACTAGGTTTTATGTTTTTAACTTAAAACAAGGTAAAGAAGAAAATAGCTTACTTGTTTAAATATTGTCAGACGATCATCTGTCTTTGAAAGATGTACAAAAAAATGTTCTTCTTGCACAGATTCCTGCAGTTCTTCTTTTTTAATGGGCAAGGATAATGGATTTTCTTCCAAAACTGAATCACTAGTTTGTGCATCCATAATCTGCAAAAAATATTAAGTAATATTAATATTCTATTACAAAACTATACCTTAAAATAAGCATGTTAAATGAAATATTACTGAAACGTAAAATCTGATGAAGTCAACAGCTTGGAGCTAACTATTTTGTTAAAAATAATTTAAGACTTGTTATATATCAAAGCGGGTTTTAATACATTAACCTGTGTCAGTTACATATTGAAATGACTTGTTATACAAATAGTGTAGATTTATATAACTAACACCACATGAAAACCACAGTTTATGGTATAAATGAATTTCTAAATCTCCAAAAAATTTACATGAGTAGATAATAACAGTAGCGGTCATCATTTTTTATTACCAATAATGATACAATATTTTTCATAAGAAAAGTATTCACTGGGTATATAGACTAAATTATAATGGTATAATTATAATTATGTGGGATGTAATGGGTATAGATGCTAAATTAAACAAAGATTATTGCAAGTTTTCTTAAGTATTAATGGAAGCCAATTCAGTTGTATAAAAGAAGAAAATTTAATTTTTACAGAATCAAAAAATTTACAGATGTAAAAAGATAATTCAACAGTTAAGATGCCAGTAACATAAAACAATGCTGTCTGCCATCAAATATTAGAAGAACGCGTGTCCTAACCTGACCCTAGTTATAACTCTGTCACACAAGCATCCTACTGAAAAACGCCGGAGTTGATACTTATCGATTAGCATAATATGACATATGACATATGTAGTATGTAGACATAGACATATGTTATATGTAGTTATATTAATATACTTACGACACGTAAATAATACACGCTTCTTTCACTCTTGGACCAAGGCCCTTTCATTTTTAGAGATCTTAACAATGAAATTTATAGAATTTATTTATATAGAGATGCTTTCATCACTACTCAAAATTTGATCAATGTTGACTGTTAAAGAAAAATAAGTAACTTCATAAACAACTAATTTTTTTGAATGATGTGTTATTGAATTTGGATCTCAGGTGTTAATTACATGCTAAGATGCTATTCTGCTGTTTTATCACATTGTCTGGCCAAAATTGGGCAAGAGTTTTTCCCAAAGCTTGACACAATGAACTGTTGCTTTGATACTACAACAAATCCACAATTGACCTGAAGTGATGTTCACTAGCTAACACCAAATGTCATTGCTACATGTTACTTTTGTTATGTTTTTAATGATCTAACGTTGTTGCTCATAGAGTTCTCTTAAAATCAGAACAAATTTAAGAATTTTTTAATTAAGAAATTATTCCTCAGCAGGTTATAAATTGCATTAAAAACTTGTGATATGTATCTGAATATATGTGATTTAGAAACATGATAACATTTCTCTAGAAATGTATAGCTCAATCTTGTAGATAAATAACATACAATTATTTCAAGTTTTATCTCATCATACACTGCTTTTCTCATGGCACTCTCATTTTTGTGCATCAGAAGATATTAAAGAGAAATTAAAATAATTTGTTTGACATCTTCATGGTCAATTAATATAATTTTGGACCTTCAGTATATAATTCTTTCATTATTTACTTGACTCACCCATCCAGTACTAAGCTTGTTTTCTCTTATTTTTCATTTCATTCAATTCTTCCAGTAGATGAATATCTAATAAAAATGATAAACCGATCTTATTACTCTTCTCTGTCTGATGTTTTAAGAACAAATGTAATGACCAATATCTTAATCTGGGGATGAGTTTGGAAAATATCTACACTTATTGCCAGGGTTCTATTTTCAGTTAATATTAACAGATTTTAACTACAGTAATTTTTGTTATGTGTTTTTTGTAAGGAGTCTTTCACTCAGAGATCTACTTTAGAGTCACACTTAACTATTCATGTTGTCAAAAAAGGTAACATATAATTTTCCTAAAAAATGTTTATTCGACGGAGTAATTTAAAAACACATATCTATCTCTACTAATACAGTTGAGAAGAAATTCACTTGTAATTTTTGTAAGAAATCATTTAGTCATAAGAGTAATTTTAGTAAATTTAACAATCGCACGTGGCATTTTTCCATACAGTGAGAAGCCTAGAACATGCTAAACAACAGATATATGGGATCCGGGCCCTTGTTTGGTCTTGACTTTACACCCAAAATAAAGTTCATTACACTTTAAGTAACAGAGTAAGGGTTTCGCCTTTGGGACTAGAGCATTACTTCACCACATCCATAAAAAAAGAAGTTAAATGATTTAAAAAACTCTAGACATTTTGTAACTAACGACTAATTAAAAGAAATAAAATTGTAAATATGTAATACACAATAATTCAAACACACAAAGCACTTACAATGACATGTTTACTGGTTCACTACTATCTCATAACTGGCATTGTTCCGATGACTATGCTGCACTAGGTAACATTTGTACATATTTATACATGTCTAAATCTACACAACAATAGCAACACTACTATTTGAGTTAGCTCATTTGATTCAATCATATTTATAATTTTCTATGATCTTTTAGTTGAAAATTGACAAAAAAAAATTTTTTTTATATTTAAAAAAATTAAAATAACAAAGAAGCTGCAGGTAATTGAGAAATTACGAATACATATTTGAAAACAGCATAAAGAACTGCATTAAATACACCTATTGGTACTCGTGAGTCAAAAATCATGTTGACCATCGTTATTGGCAACATTACATGAGATATTTGGCACTTGAAGTTGCAAAATCAATCTCATGATAAAAGTATCCCATGATGAGCTTCCTTAAGAAATTTAGAAGTGAAGTTGTATTCAGTTACTTTCTTCTGTGAGCTAATCATACTTCTTTGTAAATTTAGGGTAAATCTTAAGGGATTGTATAGTACAACATCTCAATGTACCACAGGTTAGTTTAGTGTTTAAAAAACTCAGTTGGATAAACGGAAAAAGGGATTATGCAATCACCTCACTGGATGAGCACATGTTCAGCATTGTTACTATAAGCTGTTTTACAATTCTGCAAAACCCTTGGTTCTAACAAAACTAAGTAAGAAAATATAGTTATTTTAAAACTAGATTTAAAATACTACTACTCATTAAAATTCGGTTACCTCGTGATGTGTTTATATGATTATATGTTAAGCTTCAACTTCAATTGAGAAATCATTAAAAAACTTTTTTTACTGTGTGTAAATAAATTATTTTTATAATTTTGAGTTTTACTCTAGTACTTTTAGATCTGATCTCTATCTTGTTATCATTCTTTGAGGGGTTTTGTGCAAACTGTATCTTCTTTTTAACAAATTTACGGATTAAAAAATTATTAATGCAATGTTCACTGGCAGCAGTTTTCCAAATTATTGAATAACGTTTTCAAAAATATTTTCATGAAAAAAAATTGATGTTAAGATACTGGAGAAGGAATCTGTATTATATTAGTTAAATCACTTTACTTTCTTGAACTTGAAAACAAGGGCCTGGGTCCCATATATCTGTTGTTTATCATGTTCTAGGTTTCTCACTGTGTGGAAAAATGTAAGCGCCACATGCCATAGCTCTTCCTATGATTTGGAGGGAACCCAAAAATCACTCTTTTGACTGTTATTTCTGCTTAACAAACATTAAAGGGATTACATCAAAATCAAAACATACAGTGTTGTAATCAAACTTACAATCTGCAATGTGAACAGATCCATACTGCGAAGAATTGACAACACCAAAGTATCCAGAACATGTGACATTAGACGAAGGGAGCTCAGAGTCTGGTGGACGTAAGAAAGAAAAATAAACAGATTCTGGTAATACAACTTATGAACAAAGCATGTCATCTGAGCCTCATTTACTGATTCAAGTAAAAATTAACGAACTCATAAAAGATTTAACGTATCCAAAAAACAATCTGGAATGCTTGCTTCCCGGCAAAAAGGATGGAATCTTCTTATAAAGGAATACGATATGTAGCATTTATCGTAATCATTCTGAATTTAAAGTTATTTTTCTGAAGAAAATGCCTTAGTGTTTTGTAATGACATTTCTTCTCTTATGCAGCCACTTTGTAATGAACATAACCCAACAGAATGGCACTTGTTCATCATAGATTCCTCTAAAGTTAGTTTAAAAGCTGTGCTTCTGCATAATGGCAATAAATTCCCATCAGTACCTGTGGCCAACTCTGCTACTATGAAAGAAACTTATGAAAACTTTAAATCTATATTGGAAAAGCTTCAATATGCAGTTTCAAAATGGAGTATTTGTGGTGATTTGAAAGTGATTGCATTTATTCTTGGTCTGCAGCTTAGTTACACAAACTACTGATGTTTATTGTGTGAATGGGATACTAGGGACAGAAAAAAACATTTTATTAGAAAAGAACAGCCTAAACCCATGGCCTAAAAATGTGTATCTACTCTGTTACATATCAAAACAAGAATTAATGAACAATTTCGTCAAGGACGTGGACAATACTCCTGGTTCATGTACTTAAATCAGAACTTTTCTAAAAATGTCAGTGAAAAGAAACTCTAAGAAATTGTTTTGAGAAAGCTGATGCACTCCATGGTTTCAAAAAGGCAATTTTTTTTTTTGTAAAAAATAGTGGCATTTCAATACATTCTACTAATTTTCAGATTTATATCATGCAATACTCTTATTACTATCGTATAATCATTTTATTATAATTACCGAATATAATTTAAAACACATGAAAAAAACATTCTAATCAATGAATACTGAAAAATCCTAGAGAAATATAGCATAAAACCAGATAAAAAATCACAAGGAACGCTCAGAATAAATACCACACTAAAAACTATGCATGAAGTATAGATCCTGGAAGAGTAGCCTCATGGCTGTTATCAAAGACCAATAGGAATAGTATGAAGTACAATATTACTTACGTTTATTCATTTCTATGTTTTATGGATGTTTTAACAGTAATAATACAACATGCTGTCAATTGGGTGGTAGTAAACAGTTTGTTATGTCACAGAATTTGTTATGGCCATGCCACATTTACAGTACCATAAGAGACACAATGAAGTAGTTTCTCTGAGGACAACAATGTTATTTTTAAAACTGGTTTCTGTGAATAGATTATAAATTTACTTGCAAGAATATATCAGCTGCATTTCAGTAGGTTTGTTGTGTGATGAGGAACAGTATATTTTGACACTATCAGGAAAGAAACAAGAGACCTTATATAAAACCACGCTCGGAATGTTTATTCTTCATCAAAAGCCACGAGTTTCCAGGAGCGACTTGTGACTTGTCAATCATACAATCCTACACGTAACTTTTTATCATTTCACATACAGTTTGGTATCACTTTTTTAAGCTTTTAATCAAATTATCTAATGTTAAACAAGAATGCTAAATATTAGGTAAACCATCAAAAAGTAAATGAAAATATCTTACTTGTCTAGATGTTGTAGGTTTATTATCTGTCATAGCAACAGGAGATATCAAATGTTCTGTTCGCTCTATTTCAAGCTTGATTTCTTGTTTAATACTGAAAGATAATGGATCTTCATCAAAAAATGAACTATCAGTTTGTGCATCCATACTCTGCAGCAAAACATAAAGAAATAATAATAATAATAATTTATTATCTTTATGTAATTAACATCTATTAAAAATATATCTACTATTTTTCTGACAATGATAAAACAAATTGGTTTTCATAGAAATAACTCATCCATGTGAGTACTTCTATAATAATATTCAACTGGAACCTTTCAATATATAATCACACATGATAGTGCCAGAAAAGTGAAATATTGTAGGCTCTGGCCTAAATTAATAGATCAATAGAAAAATGCGCTTAACCACAATCTAAATGGTTTGGTAAAAGAAACAGGTTCCTGGTGTAAATATAAAAAAACACATCAACCTTGTTTGGAAACAATAATGCTGTGACATAGAATAAGCATTATCGATACCCTTCATAAAGGCAGGGATAGCTTTCTACTCTTTTAAAACATTTTCATAAACAATGTTAAATGTGGGTATAAAATAAATATGTTAGTCACCTGTGTTTAAGGCATGAGGCATCAACTCACTGTATTATATTTGTTACGTATTGTTGTACAAAATGTTTTATCTAATGTAAAATGTTAAGATGTAATCTGTTAAACAAAGCTATTTAACCATTTATACAGCACTAATAAATGTCTTTTACACTATATATCAAAATATCTCATGTCAGACATGAATGCAAAATGTTACGTGGGCTATAAACAATAAATAAAAATATTATCATGAATCGAATAATTAAGAATTCTTACAATAATTAGGTTTTATGTTTTTAACTTAGGCTAAAGAGTTAAGTTTTTAACTTAAGACAAAGAAGAAAATGGGTTACATGTTTAAATATTGTCAGTTCATCACCAGTCTTCCCCAGATGTACAAACAATTGTTCTTGTTGCCCTGTTTCGTGCATGTTTTCTTTTTTAACGGGCAAGGATAATGGATTTTCTTCAAAAACTGAATCATTAGTTTGTGCATCCATACTCTGCAAAAAAATTTAAAGTAATATTAATATTCTACTACAAAAGTGTGACTTAAAATAAGCATGTTAAATGAAATATTACTCAAACATAACATCTGATGAAGTTAAGAGCTTGGAACTAACTATACTGTTAGAGATAATTTAAGACTTTTTATGTATCAAAGTGGGTTTTAATGCACTAACCTGTCAGTTATGTATGGAAATTACTTTTTAACAAATAATGCAGATTTATATAACTAACACCACATGAAAACCACAGTTTATGGTATAAATGAATTTCTAAATCTCCAAAAAATATACATGAGTAGGCAATAACAGTAGAGGTTATAATTTTTTATTACCAAAAATGATACAATATTTTTCATAAGAAAAGTATTCACTGGGTATATAGACTAAATTATAATGGTATAATTATAATTATGTGGTATGTAATGGGTATAGATGCTAAATTAAACAAAGATTATTGCAAGTTTTTTTAAGTGTTAATGGAAGCCAAATAACTTGTATAAAAGTAGAAAATTTAATTTTTACAGAATCAAAAAATTTTCACATGTAAAAATATAATTAAAGAATTAAGATGCCAGTAACATAAAATAAGGCTGTATTCCACAATCTATTAGAAGAACAGGAGTCCAAAGGGAGTGTCCTACCCAGATCCTACTTATAACTCCATCAAACAAGCACCTTGAACTGACAAATGCCAGAATCGATAGTTATTGATTAGCATAATATGACATGACATTTCAATGTTACACTGTGTTGTTAACATAAGCATACTATTCGGTTTGGCTACAGTAATTGACAAGCTTCTTTTCCTTTTAATTAATCTGTCAGAGTAACATTTGACATGAAAAGCTTGTAAAACTACAGCCTCACATATGCCATTATCAACCAACCATTAATAAACACATTACAGATTTTTTGGATGAAAATATCAGGAGAAGCTTACGATTAACTAAAGATCTAAATTTATTACACTGTTTGTGGTAAAGCCAGACTGCATTAATTTTCTGTACTACAAAGAAGCGATTGTGGAAAAGTTAAAAATTTTAAATATGAGATTATCTCTTCTTGTAGAAAGTTTACGAGAGCCTTCTACAAGTACCTTTTAGACAATTGAACAATCACAACCAGTACATCAAACTTAATCAAAAATTTAATATATATGTAGGATATGATTTCAACTGAAAAAACACAAGCACATCGAAATCTGCCTATTTCTATAAATAAGTTTAATGTTTTTATTAAACTTGTTTCAGAATACTTCACAGTATTTCACCTCCAGAATAATTCTGAATATCTCTCATATTGTTCACGACTAATTTTCTATTTGCTAATTAGGAAGTCTGACGCCATCACGGGTGGGGGTCTATAATTTCACAAAAAATACGTAACGATTTCTTACCAACAAGGTTTCTAACCACAATCTAAATGGTTTGGTAAAAGAACAGGTTGCTGGTGTAAATATAAAATAAAACATCAACCTAGTTTGGAAACAAAAATGCAGTGACATAGAATAAGGATTATCGAAACCTTTAATAAAGTTTCTTGTAACTAAACATGGTTCATGAAGGCAAGGATAGCTTTGTACACTTTTTATAAACAATGTTAAATGTGGGTATAAAATGAATATGTTAATCAACTTTGTTTAAGGCATGAGGCATCTGCTCACTGTATTTTATTTCTTATGTACTGTTGTACAAAATGTTTATCTAATGTAAAATGTTAGATGCAATCTGTTAAACAAAGCAATTTACCGCCTTACACTCCAATAATAAATGTTTTTTGGACTATAAATCAAAATATCTCAAGCCAGATATAAATGCAAAATGATGATGTGTAGGCTATAAACAGTAAATAAAAATATCATAATGAATAGAATAATTAAGAATTCTTCTAACTAGGTTTTATGTTTTTAACTTAAACCAAGACAAAGAAGAAAAAAGTTTACTTGTTTAAATATTGCCAGACCATCATCTGTCTTGGCAAGATGTACAAACAAATATTCTTGTTGTCCTTTTTCATGTGTGTTTTCGTTTTTAATGGGCAAGGATAATGTATTTTCTTCCAAAACTGAATGACTAGTTTGTGCATACATACTCTGCAAAAAAAATATGAAGAAATAATAATATTCTATTATAATAGTGTGACTATCAAAGCAGGTTTTAAAGCACTAATGCGTGTCGGTTATGTCTGCAAATGATTTTTTATACAAATAATCTATATTTATAACTAACCATATAATAATGAAAAACCAGAGTTTATGGTATAAATGAATTTCTAAATTTCCAAAAATACACATGAGTATGCAATAACAGTACAGATCATCACTTTTTATTACCTAAAATAATACAATATTTTTCATAAGTAAAGTATTCACTGGGTATATAGACTTCGATGCTAAATTAAACAAAGGTTATTGCATGTTTTTTAAGTATTAATGGAAGCCAATTCACTTGTATAAATAATGAAAATTTAATTTTTACAGCATCAAAACATTTTCAGAGGTAAAAAGATAATTCAAGAGTTAAGATACCAGTAACATAAAATAAGGCTGTCTTCCATGAAGTATTAGAAGAACACGAGTCAAAAAGGAGTGTCCTAACCTGACCCTAGTTATAACTCTGTCACACAAGCATCCGACTGACAAACGCCAGAGTTGATACTTATCGATTAGCATAATATGACATATGATATTTCAATGTTATACTGTATTTTTAACACCAGCATACTATTCAGCTACTGTAATTGACAAGCGTCTTTCCCTTTTAATTAACTGGCATAGTAACATTTGACATGAAAACTTGTAAAACTGCAGCCTCTCATAAGCCCATATGCACCATTAATAAACACATTACTGATTTTTTGGGTGAATATTTCAAGAGAAGCAAACGATTAACTAAACATCTAAATTTATTATACCGTTTCTGGTGATGCCTGACTACATTAATTTTCTGTGTTACACGGAAGACATTGTGGAAAAGTGAAAAATTTAACAGAAAAATATGAGAGTATCTCTTTGTACAGAAAGTTTACGAGAACCTTCTACAACTATCTTTCAGAGAACTGAACAATCACGACAAATACATTAAATTTAAACAAAAATATAATTTATATGTAGAATATGATTTCATTTAAAAAAACACAAGCACATAGAAATCTGCCTATTTCCAAGAATATGTTTGATGTTTTTATTTTTTTCACTTTCACTTTTAGAGATCCTAACAATGAAATTTATAGAATTTATTTATAAAGAGATGCTTTCATCACTACTCAAAATTTTATCAATGTTGACTGTTGAAGAAAAATAAGTAACTTCATAATCAACTAATTTTTTCTAAATGATGTGTTATTGAATTCGAATCTCAGGTGTTAATTAAGGCTAAGATGCTATTGTACTGTTTTATCACAGGCCAAGATTGGGCAAGAGTTTTTCATAAACCTTGACACAATGAACTGTAGCTTTGATACTACAACACATCCATAATTGACCTGAAGTGATGTTCACTAGCTAACACTAAATGTCATTGCCACATGTTCATTAATTTTGTTATGTTTTTAAAGATCTATTTGTGCTCATAGAGTTCTCTTAAAATCAGAACGCATTTAAGAATCTTTTAAATAAGTTTATACCTTAGCAGGTTATAAATCGCATTAAAAACTTGTGGTATGAATCTGAATATATGTGATTTAGAAACATTATAACAATTCTTGAGAAATGTGTAACTCACTCTTGTAGGTAAATAACATACATCAAAAAGTAAATGAAAATATCTTACTTGTCTAGATGTTGTCGGTTTATCATCTGTCATAGCAACAGGAGCAATCAAATGTTCTGTTCGCTCTGTTTTATGCTTGATTTCTTGTTTAATACTGAAAGATAATGGGTCTTCATCAACAAATTAAATATCAGTTTGTGCATCCATACTCTGCAGCAAAACATAAAGTAATAATAATAATAATAATTTATTATCTTTATATAAATAACTTCTATTAAAAATATATATGCTGTCAATTGGGAGGTAGTAAACAGTTTGTTATGTCACAGAATTTGTTATGGCCATGCCACATTTACAGTACCATAAGAGACACAATGAAGTAGTTTCTCTGAGGACAACAATGTTATTTTTAAAACTGGTTTCTGTGAATAGATTATAAATTTACTTGCAAGAATATATCAGCTGCATTTCAGTAGGTTTGTTGTGTGATGAGGAACAGTATATTTTGGCACTATGAGGAAAGAAACAAGAGACCTTATATAAAACCACGCTCGGAATGTTTATTCTTCATCAAAAGCCACGAGTTTCCAGGAGCGACTTGTAACTTGTCAATCATACAATCCTACACGTAACTTTTTATCATTTCACATACAGTTTGGTATCACTTTTTTAAGCTTTTAATCAAATTATCTAATGTTAAACAAGAATGCTAAATATTAGGTAAACCATCAAAAAGTAAATGAAAATATCTTACTTGTCTAGATGTTGTAGGTTTATTATCTGTCATAGCAACAGGAGTTATCAAATGTTCTGTTCGCTCTATTTCATGCTTGATTTCTTGTTTAATACTGAAAGATAATGGATCTTCATCAAAAAATGAACTATCAGTTTGTGCATCCATACTCTGCAGCAAAACAAAGTAATAATAATAATTTATTACCTTTATGTAATTAACATCTATTAAAAATATATCTACTTTTCTTACAATGATAAAACAAATTGGTTTTCATAGAAATAACTCATCCATGTGAGTACTTCTATAATAATATTCAACTGGAACCTTTCAATATATAATCACACATGATAGTGCCAGAAAAGTGAAATATTGTAGGCCCTGGCAGTAAATTAATAGATCAATAGAAAAATGCGCTTAACCACAATCAAAATGGTTTGGTAAAAGAAACAGGTTCCTGGTGTAAATATAAAAAAACACATCAACCTTGTTTGGAAACAATAATGCTGTGACATAGAATAAGGATTATCGATACCCTTCATAAAGGCAGGGATAGCTTTCTATTCTTTTAAAACATTTTCATAAACAATGTTAAATGTGGGTATAAAATAAATATGTTAGTCACCTGTGTTTAAGGCATGAGGCATCAACTCACTGTATTATATTTGTTACGTATTGTTGTACAAAATGTTTTATCTAATGTAAAATGTTAAGATGTAATCTGTTAAACAAAGCTATTTAACCCTTTATACAGCACTAATAAATGTCTTTTACACTATATAACAAAATATCTCATGTCAGACATGAATGCAAAATGTTACGTGGGCTATAAACAATAAATAAAAATATTATCATGAATCGAATAATTAAGAATTCTTACAATAATTAGGTTTTATGTTTTTAACTTAGGCTAAAGAGTTAAGTTTTTAACTTAAGATAAAGAAGAAAATGGGTTACATGTTTAAATATTGTCAGTTCATCACCAGTCTTCCCCAGATGTACAAACAATTGTTCTTGTTGCCCTGTTTCGTGCATGTTTTCTTTTTTAACGGGCAAGGATAATGGATTTTCTTCAAAAACTGAATCATTAGTTTGTGCATCCATACTCTGCAAAAAAATTTAAAGTAATATTAATATTCTACTACAAAAGTGTGACTTAAAATAAGCATGTTAAATGAAATATTACTCAAACATAACATCTGATGAAGTTAAGAGCTTGGAACTAACTATACTGTTAGAGATAATTTAAGACTTTTTATGTATCAATGTGGGTTTTAATGCACTAACCTGTCAGTTATGTATGGAAATTACTTTTTAACAAATAATGCAGATTTATATAACTAACACCACATGAAAACCACAGTTTATGGTATAAATGAATTTCTAAATCTCCAAAAAATATACATGAGTAGGCAATAACAGTAGAGGTCATAATTTTTTATTACCAAAAATGATACAATATTTTTCATAAGAAAAGTATTCACTGGGTATATAGACTAAATTATAATGGTATAATTATAATTATGTGGTATGTAATGGGTATAGATGCTAAATTAAACAAAGATTATTGCAAGTTTTTTTAAGTGTTAATGGAAGCCAAATAACTTGTATAAAAGTAGAAAATTTAATTTTTACAGAATCAAAAAATTTTCACATGTAAAAATATAATTAAAGAATTAAGATGCCAGTAACATAAAATAAGGCTGTATTCCACAATCTATTAGAAGAACAGGAGTCCAAAGGGAGTGTCCTACCCAGATCCTACTTATAACTCCATCAAACAAGCACCTTGAACTGACAAATGCCAGAATCGATAGTTATTGATTAGCATAATATGACATGACATTTCAATGTTACACTGTGTTGTTAACATAAGCATACTATTCGGTTTGGCTACAGTAATTGACAAGCTTCTTTTCCTTTTAATTAATCTGTCAGAGTAACATTTGACATGAAAAGCTTGTAAAACTACAGCCTCACATATGCCATTATCAACCAACCATTAATAAACACATTACAGATTTTTTGGATGAAAATATCAGGAGAAGCTTACGATTAACTAAAGATCTAAATTTATTACACTGTTTGTGGTAAAGCCAGACTGCATTAATTTTCTGTACTACAAAGAAGCGATTGTGGAAAAGTTAAAAATTTTAAATATGAGATTATCTCTTCTTGTAGAAAGTTTACGAGAGCCTTCTACAAGTACCTTTTAGACAATTGAACAATCACAACCAGTACATCAAACTTAATCAAAAATTTAATATATATGTAGGATATGATTTCAACTGAAAAAACACAAGCACATCGAAATCTGCCTATTTCTATAAATAAGTTTAATGTTTTTATTAAACTTGTTTCAGAATACTTCACAGTATTTCACCTCCAGAATAATTCTGAATATCTCTCATATTGTTCACGACTAATTTTCTATTTGCTAATTAGGAAGTCTGACGCCATCACGGGTGGGGGTCTATAATTTCACAAAAAATACGTAACGATTTCTTACCAACAAGGTTTCTAACCACAATCTAAATGGTTTGGTAAAAGAACAGGTTGCTGGTGTAAATATAAAATAAAACATCAACCTAGTTTGGAAACAAAAATGCAGTGACATAGAATAAGGATTATCGAAACCTTTAATAAAGTTTCATGTAACTAAACATGGTTCATGAAGGCAAGGATAGCTTTGTACACTTTTTATAAACAATGTTAAATGTGGGTATAAAATGAATATGTTAATCAACTTTGTTTAAGGCATGAGGCATCTGCTCACTGTATTTTATTTCTTATGTACTGTTGTACAAAATGTTTATCTAATGTAAAATGTTAGATGCAATCTGTTAAACAAAGCAATTTACCGCCTTATACTCCAATAATAAATGTTTTTTGGACTATAAATCAAAATATCTCAAGCCAGATATAAATGCAAAATGATGATGTGTAGGCTATAAACAGTAAATAAAAATATCATAATGAATAGAATAATTAAGAATTCTTCTAACTAGGTTTTATGTTTTTAACTTAAACCAAGACAAAGAAGAAAAAAGTTTACTTGTTTAAATATTGCCAGACCATCATCTGTCTTGGCAAGATGTACAAACAAATATTCTTGTTGTCCTTTTACATGTGTGTTTTCGTTTTTAATGGGCAAGGATAATGTATTTTCTTCCAAAACTGAATGACTAGTTTGTGCATACATACTCTGCAAAAAAAATATGAAGTAATAATAATATTCCATTATAATAGTATGACTATCAAAGCAGGTTTTAAAGCACTAACACGTGTCGGTTATGTCTGCAAATGATTTTTTATACAAATAATCTATATTTATAACTAACCATATAATAATGAAAAACCAGAGTTTATGGTATAAATGAATTTCTAAATTTCCAAAAATATACATGAGTATGCAATAACAGTACAGATCATCACTTTTTATTACCTAAAATAATACAATATTTTTCATAAGTAAAGTATTCACTGGGTATATAGACTTCGATGCTAAATTAAACAAAGGTTATTGCATGTTTTTTAAGTATTAATGGAAGCCAATTCACTTGTATAAATAATGAAAATTTAATTTTTACAGCATCAAAACATTTTCAGAGGTAAAAAGATAATTCAAGAGTTAAGATACCAGTAACATAAAATAAGGCTGTCTTCCATGAAGTATTAGAAGAACGCGAGTCAAAAAGGAGTGTCCTAACCTGACCCTAGTTATAACTCTGTCACACAAGCATCCGACTGACAAACGCCAGAGTTGATACTTATCGATTAGCATAATATGACATATGATATTTCAATGTTATACTGTATTTTTAACACAAGCATACTATTCAGCTACTGTAATTGACAAGCGTCTTTCCCTTTTAATTAACTGGCATAGTAATATTTGACAAGAAAACTTGTAAAACTGCAGCCTCTCATAAGCCCATATGCACCATTAATAAACACATTACTTATTTTTTGGGTGAATATTTCAAGAGAAGCAAATGATTAACTAAACATCTAAATTTATTATACCGTTTCTGGTGATGCCTGACTACATTAATTTTCTGTGTTACACGGAAGACATTGTGGAAAAGTGAAAATTTAACAGAAAAATATGAGAGTATCTCTTTGTACAGAAAGTTTACGAGAACCTTCTACAACTATCTTTCAGAGAACTGAACAATCACGACAAATACATTAAATTTAAACAAAAATATAATTTATATGTAGAATATGATTTCATTTAAAAAAAACACAAGCACATAGAAATCTGCCTATTTCCAAGAATATGTTTGATGTTTTTATTTTTTTCACTTTCACTTTTAGAGATCTTAACAATGAAATTTATAGAATTTATTTATAAAGAGATGCTTTCATCACTACTCAAAATTTTATCAATGTTGACTGTTGAAGAAAAATAAGCAACTTCATAATCAACTAATTTTTTCTAAATGATGTGTTATTGAATTTGAATCTCAGGTGTTAATTAAGGCTAAGATGCTATTGTACTGTTTTATCACAGGCCAAGATTGGGCAAGAGTTTTTCATAAATCTTGACACAATGAACTGTAGCTTTGATACTACAACACATCCATAATTGACCTGAAGTGATGTTCACTAGCTAACACTAAACGTCATTGCCACATGTTCATTAATTTTGTTATGTTTTTAAAGATTTATTTGTGCTCATAGAGTTCTCTTAAAATCAGAACGCATTTAAGAATCTTTCAAATAACTCAGTTTATACCTCAGCAGGTTATAAATCGCATTAAAAACTTGTGGTATGAATCTGAATATATGTGATTTAGAAACATTATAACAATTCTTGAGAAATGTGTAACTCACTCTTGTAGGTAAATAACATACATCAAAAAGTAAATGAAAATATCTTACTTGTCTAGATGTTGTCGGTTTATCATCTGTCATAGCAACAGTAGCAATCAAAAGTTCTGTTCGCTCTGTTTCATGCTTGATTTCTTGTTTAATACTGGAAGAAGATAATGGATCTTCATCAAAAAATGAACTATCAGGTTGTGCATCCATACTCTGCAGAAAACATAAAGTAATAATAATAATAATAATTTATTATCTTCATATAATTAACATTTATTAAAAATATATCTACTATGTTTCTTACAATGATAAAACAAATTGATTTTCATAGAAATAACTCATCCATTTCAGTACTTCTATAATAATATTCAACTGGAACCTTTCAATATATTGGCACATGATGGTGCCAGAAAAGTGATATATTGTAGGCACTGTAAGTAAATTAATAGAATAGAAAAATGCGCTTAACCACAATCTAAATAGTTTGGTAAAAGAAACAGGTTGCTGGTGTAAATATAAAAAAACATATCAACCTTGTTTAGAAACAAAAATGCATTGACATAGAATAAGGATTATCAAAACCGATAACAAAGTTTTTCGTAACTAAACATGGTTCATAAAGGTAAGGGGATAGCTTTGTACTCTTTTAAAAATGGGTATAAATGTTAAATGTGGGTATAAAATGAATATGTTAATCACCTTTGTTTAAGGCATGCGGCATCTGCTTACTGTATTTTATTGGTTATGTACTGTTGTAAAAAATGTTTATCTAACGTAAAATGTTAGATGCAATCTGTTAAACAAAGCTATTTACCGCCCTATACTGCACTAATAAATGTTTTTTACACTATATATCACAATATCTCATGTCAGACATGAATGCAAAATGTTACGTGGGCTATAAAATGTAAATAAAAATATCATAATGAATAGAATAATTAAGAATTCTTATAATAACTAGGTTTTATGTTTTTAACTTACAAAGACAAAGAAGAAAAAATCTTACTTGTTTAAATACTGACAGACCATCATCTGTCTTGGCAAGATGTACAAATAAATATTCTTCTTGTTGCCCTGTTTCATGCGTGCTTTCTTTTTTAATGGGCAAGGATAATGGATTTTCTTCCAAAACTGAATCACTAATTTGTGCATCCATAATCTGCAAAAAAAATATGAAGTAATAATAATATTCTATTATTATAGTGTGACTAATCAAAGCAGGTTTTAAAGGAATAACATGTATGTTATGTCTGGAAATGATTTTTTATACAAATAATATATATTTATAACTAACACCACATGAAAACCACAGTTTATGGTATAAATGAATTTTTAAAACTCCAAAAAATATACACGAGTAGACAATAACAGTAGAGATCATCACTTTTTATTACCTAAAATGATACAATATTTTTCATAGGAAAAGTATTCACTGGGTATATAGACTTCGATGCTAAATTAAACAAAGATTATTGCATGTTTTTTAAGTATTAATGGAAGCCAATTCACTTGTATAAAAGATGAAATTTTTATTTTTACAGAATCAAAATATTTTCAGAGGTAAAAAGATGTAATATTATAAGATAATAGATTAATAATAATAGAGTTATAACTCTGTCACACAAGAATCCGACTGACAAACACCAGAGTTATCGATTAGCATAATATGACATTTCAATGTTATACTGTATTTTTAACATAAGCATACTATTCGGCTACTGTAATTGACAAGCATCTTTCCCTTTTTATTAACTGGCATAGTAACATTTGACATGAAAACTTGTAAAACTGCAGCCTCTAATAAGCCCGTATACACCATTAATAAACATTACTGATTTTTTGGATGAAAATTTCAAGAGAAGCATACGATTAACTAAACATCTAAATTTATTGCACTGTTTCTGGTAAAGCCAGACTGCATTAATTTTCTGTGGTACAAAGAAGACATTGTGGAAAAGTGAAAAATTTAACAGAAAAATATGAGATTATCTCTTCTTATAGAAAGTTTACGAGAACCTTCTACAACTATCTTTCAGACAATTGAACAATCACGACCAGTTCAGAAATTTAATATATATGTAGGATATGACTTCAATTGAAAAAACCCAAACACATCGAAATCTACCTATTTCTATAAATATGTTTACTGTTTTTCTTTTACTTGTTTGAGAATACTTCAAAGTATATCGCCTCCAGAATAAGACTGAATATCTGTCTCTTGTTGTTCAAGACTAATTTTCCGTTTGCTAATTCGGATATCTGACTCCATCACGGGTAAGCTTCTATAATTTACCAAAAAATATGTAATAACCTAATAATATAGAATATATGCCATAGAATAAGGATTATTGAAACCTATAACAAAGTTTCTCTAACAAAGTAAACAAGGTTCATAAAGGCAAGGATAGCTTTGTATTCTTATAAAACATTTTTATAAACAATGTTAAATGTGGGTATAAAATGACTATGTTAGTCACCTTCATTTAAGGCGTGAGGCACCTGCTCACTGTATTTTATTTGTTACGTATTGTTGATAAAATGTTAATGCAATCTGTTAAATAAAGTTATTTATCGCCCTATACTCTACTAAAATGTTTTTTACACCATAAACCAAAATATCTCAAGCTAGACATAAATGCAAAATGATTATATGTGAGCAATAAACAATAAATAAAAATATCATAATGAACAGAATAAATAAGAATTCTTACAATAACTAGGTCTTATGTTTTTAACTTAAAACAAGATAAAGAAGAAAATAGCTTCCTTGTTTAAATATTGTCAGAAGATCATCTCTCTTTAAAAGATGTACAAACAATTGTTCTTGTTGCCCTGTTTCAAGCATGTTTTCTTTTTTAACGGGCAAGGATAATGGATTTTCATCAAAAACTGAATCATTAGTTTGTGCATCCATACTCTGCAAAAAAAATTTAATGTAATATTAATATACACCAAAAGTGTGATTTAAAATAAGCATGTTAAATTAAATATTACTCAAACATAACATCTGATGAAGTCAAGAGCTTGGAACTAACTATATTGTTAAGACTTTTTATGTATCAAAGCGGGTTTTAATGCACTAACCTGTGTCGGTTATGTATGGAAATGACTTTTTATACAAATAATCTATATTTATAACTAACACCACATGAAAACCACAGTTTATGGTATAAATGAATTTCTAAATCTCCAAAAAATATACATGAGTAGACAATAACAGTAGAGGTCATAATTTTTTATTACCAAAAATGATACAATATTTTTCATAAGAAAAGTATTCACTGGGTATATAGACTAAATAATAATGGTATAATTATAATTATGTGGTATGTAATGGGTATAGATGCTAAATTAAACAAAGATTATTGCAAGTTTTTTTAAGTGTTAATGGAAACCAAATAACTTGTATAAAAGAAGAAAATTTAATTTTTACAGAATCAAAAAATTTTCAAATGTAAAAAGATAATTCAAGAGTTAAGATGCTAGTAACATAAAATAAGGCTGTCTTCCATGAACTGTTAGAAGAACGCGAGTCAAAAAGGCGTGTCCTAACCTGACCCTAGTTATAACTCTCTCACACAAGCATCTTGAACTGATAAATGCCAGAATTGATACTTATCGATTAGCATATTATGAAATGACATTTCAATGTTATACTGTGTTTTTAACACAAGCATAGTATTTGTTTACTGTAGTGACAAGCTACTTTCCCTTTTACCTAACTGCCAGCAACATTTGACAGTATAACTTTTAATACTGCAACTTCTCATAAACCCTTATGCACCATTAATAAACACATAACTGATTTTTTGGATGAAAATTTCAAGAGAAGCATACGATTAACTAAACATCTAAATTTATTACGCTGTTTCTGGTAAAGCCAGATTGCATTAATTTTCTGTGGTACAAAGATGCCATTGTGGAAAAGTTAAAAATTTAACAGAAAAATAAAAGATTATCGTTTGCTAATTATGAAGTCTTACTCCATCACGGGTGAGCTTCTATAATTTACCAAAAATAATGTAAGGATTTCTTACCTTCTAGCTATGCAAATACGATTAATTATTAAATGTGTTATTATAGAGTTTTCTGTATTATATTTAGTTATATTAATATACTTACGACACGTATATAAAACACATTTTTCACTTAAAAATAACGTTAATGACTACCAACCACTATGTGACAGAACAGATTTCATATATATGTTAACGAGGATGTCACATGAATGAATGCATACAATTATACTACTGTGCTATTGGGGTGTTCGTAATCTCAGATCACAGTCCGTAATATATGTAAAAACAATGAAATAGGGTGGCAGTTAGGAACCACCATGGATTCTCAAGGCTTCTACTGAACAAACGTGTGTGGAACCCACGCCTTCTATATCATTCTGAATATCTGTCTGTTGTTTATCATGACTAATTTCCTATATTCCAAAGGACGATTATCACTCGGTCCCATTATTTCACAAAAAGTAAGTAAACTTTACTTACCTCCTGGCGTTTTCTATTACTTTACTCAATATTCAATACGAAATAATAATTACATTGTTTTTTGGTTTTGTTGTATCCAATTGTTCGATTAATCGATTTAACTTTTGGAGTCGATCAAAAAAATCTGTTTTCAGTATACTTTTCAATTTTCATTTTGTCTTTGTTATTTATGTTTTAATTAGTAAATATTTTCCTGTAATTTGATTACGCGTGTCTTTATTTAAATAGAGACATAACATTTTGCGAAGAGGAGAAAAATTTGTGTACAAAAAAAGTTAAAAAAAACTTCCTGCGTTTATACACATTCAAACAATTTTAGTTAAACGATCGACTGACGACATTAAATACCACGAATTAAAGTTTGAATAAATAATCCTCAAATTAAATAATATTTATTTTATACTGTTTAAAAAGGATTGAAGTATTCCTTGTCATGTAAAACAAGTTCGTCGAATATATTTCGATTAGTTTAGTTCTATTAATTCTTCGAACGACGATGCACTATGACACGAGTGTTACCAGCTGTTTGTGATACGAAAAATATGATTCAAAGAGATTTATTTTATGATAGTCAAATTTATCATAAATTTTGTTTTTGGTGAATTTCAAATTATTTATGCAAAATCAAGAATTTATCTGATACTATTTCTATGTAATATAATTTTTCTCATAAAATAAAATACATCAAAACTTGATACACGATTTTTAAAAAATAAATATTCTCTGCGATATATAGTTTTATGAATATGAACAACAATATTCACTGTTTTAAATATCAGAGTTCAGAAATGCGTGTACACAATCACACATTAAAATACATATTTAAATGTGGGGACAAGGCATGATTTGTAAGATCCCCGTGTAATCACATGCAAACTAACAGCTACCTTTCTTAATAATATGTTGAACTACAGAATGTTCCAAGTTATCATGGGATCGGATATACGCTCACCTAGGAAACTCAAGAACGGCCTTCCACACAAGGGTCGGTACTTGCGCCTCTCATTTTCAGCCTCTATGTTGCAGACGTGCAAGAGACTCCTGGTTCATGTACTTAAAAGTTTTCTGAAATTAGTGATGCAAAAATTACTGAAGGATTATTTGTGGATCTACAAATACGGTCACTAATGCATAATGAAAAGTTTGAGAAAGTATTGAATCCCTTGGAGAAAGCAGCTTGACAAGCATTCAAAAATCTTATTCAGATTTTTTGGGGATATCGAAAGGCGGAAAATTACTGTGATATTGTCGACAATCTTATAAAAACTTGGGTCGTAATATGTCCTTAAAAGTACACTTCCTGCACACGCACATAGATTTCATCCTGAAAAATCTTGGCGCAGTGAGCGATGAGCACAACGAACACTTTCCTCAGGAGATTTCAGTTACAGAAAAGAGGTATTAAGGCAAATAGAATGCTAATATGCTGGCCGATTATTGTTGACCATCAAGAGGGATGCTCCACAGGCGAAGTGTAACAGTAAATCGTCATTTCTTACTTTCTAGGTGAGCCAAATATTTGAATATTTTGTAATGAAGAATGCAGAAAGTATTAAAATGTTTGAATTATAAATGCCTGTCTCTCGGAAACCTTGGTTGATCATATTTGAATTCAGAAAAATAAAATACTCTCAGTATCACATATTTTTCTTACTGAGACAAAAAAAGAATTCTTTGATTCTGAAAATATAACATTTCTGAAAAATCATCATCTGGTAGATGATGATCAGTCCACTAACAAATACCCCCTTTTGAATTTTGAAAATCAGACGACTGTTTGCAGCGATATAAGAGCACCTCCCAAAACAACGCCCCAAAATATCACTCCATTTTTTACAATTTGATGTTGATAACTGGTCTAACCTCGCAAGAGATGCTTGCATGACACCAAGTTGCCACAGGAATCCCATTATTATAAACACAAATTTGTTAAATTTATTTTTTATTATTATTTTATTTTATTTAATGTAAGTTTAATTCTATTAATTTCTATTATTGTAATTTTATTAATTCGATTGGTTTGTGTTCATTCAATTCAAACCCAGCTAACACAGTGATAGGGGCTCACAGTTCATTAAAGTTTGTACTTTATACAAACATATATACATATTTTTATAGCCTATGACACTTCTTGTAATGTAAGGATTCCAACGGCGAGCGGGCGGCATAGATACTGTAAAATTACTTATACTTCCCATCGCCTTACTACCAGTAAAATAGTGGAGGAATGGAATTTCCCAGAATCCAGAAATAGCCAGTACAAAACTGTAGATGGCTTACTGATGCATCTGGGAAGAGGTCATTGCCTCTCTGGTCTAATTGAATAACGTCGTTGTAACATTCAGTATTACAAATATACAGCACTAATAACTTTAACATTTAACTTCATCAACATCAACTTCCTGTTTTCATTTTTATGGGCGTAAATCAGACCCTGCTTTTATTCGTTTTATATTATATTTTTTAACACTACATAATGCTGTAGAAAGCAATTTGTGGTTCAGGATTGTATTCACTTTCTTCACCATTCACTTGCCTCTCATGATGCTGGGTAGAGAGTACGATTACCGATTTTCTCCTTTTTGGAACATAGGAAACTACAGTCGAGTCATTTGTGAGACGAAACATTAAAGAATGAACTTTTTTCTTTCGGTCAGACAAAAATTCCTTCAGAATCTCTTTCTTACTGGAGCGCTGGATGCCAACCAGTATCTTGTTTCATTTTAGTAGTTTAGCAGCCAAGGGAAAACATTTGTCAAAAATGGCAATTGATAATTTTTTCGCCAGTTTTACGATAAGACATTCCATACCAAGCAGGGTAGTCTTACAATCCCTCCAATGTATCCTGTCAATAATACCTACAAAAACCAAAAACATGGGTCACTCACAAGTGTGAATACAATATCAATCATTTTAGATTAAAAATCATGAAACACAACTACATATCTCTTCGGATAAAATTATTATAGGAACAAATAAACCTGGATTATTCAGAATACCCTGCTTGGTAATGCAAGGGTTAAAGAAGTTTCTTTTGCAGTACTACTAACAGGATAAAAAATCACATCTTAAAATGATTTATAATAATTCTGACAAAAACAAAATCAAAGAAATAAAGTATTTATATTTTTAATTAAAAGTCATTATGAGTTGTAAGAAACAAGTAAACTCAAACTCAATTGCGTTTAGTATATTTACTGCTCAGCGTAATAATCACTTGGAAAATAAGTTAAAATTCATTTCCAGTTTAATAAACTAGAACTAAGAAATCTAAAAATTCTATAGAGTTTTTTTCCACTAATGGATTAGTTCTGAATAATAATTAGGCATTTGTTATGTTTGTAAACAAATTTTATGATTTTTAAATTCAGGAATTAACATATTTTTTATTGTAGCATTCATTATATTCAATAATTTTATTTATAATTTTTATTTTTATAAATTTAATTAGCACAGTGGTCAATATGCTGATGAAATATTTGAATTTAAAAAAAAAAAATTTACATATATATATATATATATATATATATATATGTTTAATCACATCAATTTTTTTTTTTTTTTAAGAATTATGATTTTGTAATGCTGCTGTGTTATAATCCACAGAGTAGCATAACGATGTATTTAATGTATTATTATTTAACGATCAGAATACAAGATTTAATTAACTCGATTAAATAAACACTCTTGGTTGCTAGACAGTAACATAGCCAAGAGGAACAACGGTCTGTCATTAAGGGTGACGATTATGGTATAAGCCTTACTGCTGAAGTGAATGTACGGGAATCAGTCGATTCATTCAACTATAGCCAACAAAGTCTGTTTTTGTGAAGGTAGATCCTGCCATCGGCTAAATTCATGCTTGTGACCATAACGGTGTACAGACATCGACCACATCGATAATCGCCCAGCTAAAAGAAGAGTTGTTAACGGTAAATCAGTCTAGTCATAAAAGGAAAGTCTGTTCCTAGTATGCCTATGTACCCTATTATTTATTTTATACCTAAATATAAGTTTTAAATATTTAGCTTTATCAGTAAAATGATCGCTACGTAAGATTACACTTAGCAAGAGTTCCAAAGATCGGACTGTGGGTCTATATGCCATCGATACGTAGCCTAAATTGGTAGCAGAAGAAATATTAGTTAAAAAAAAAGTTTGATTCGTTAAATGTTATCTCCGTCATCTAAAGTTGAAATCGATTTGTTTGTTTACGTCGTTCATATGAAAGGCACAATTCTGTTCATACATTGTAAATTGAGCATATTAAACAATCTTTGCTCATTAAAGCATAATAATTTTTTTATTTATTTATAATGGGAAAATAACTGATTTTTTTTTTTACTTGCAATGAACCATCATTATAGATGTGTTTTTTCACTCAATTCTTTCTATATTCTCCTGAAGATGGGGGTAACATATAACAATTTTTTTATTGATAAGCGACTGTAGATCGTTATTATATTTTTTTTTTTTGTACAGGGAAAAAGGATGGATATCAGATGTGGAAAAAATTTATAAATAAAAAGATTTATTATAATTAAACTTTCAGTATTATCATAACGTATAAGTTTTTTTTTACTTATGTTATATGCCTGTAATCTGATAATGTTATCATAGACATAAATATTGTCAAGCTGTTCTTATCAAGGTTTTGCAACGGTTTTCCTCGATACAATAGGGCAAATGCCGGAACAGTTCATTTAGTTTTTCGTGGAATTTAATCTTTGGTATCCTTATTCGCATTTAAAATAAGAAAAATAAATATTATTTATTTATAATTATATTTGTTGTATTTGTTTTCATTACCTGCTTAATGTAACCCCGTTAACCATTAAAAATTGAAATTTAGCTCATATATTGCTGTATATCAACACATAAATATAAGGCATTGATAACATAAAATTTTGAACTTATTTAAAAAAGCGGGGGTGTATTTATCGCCGTTTAAAAATTTTTAATTTTTGTAGAGGCATTATAGGATCTAAAAATTTGGTACAGTGCTGTATATACCAGTTGTTTGCAGTATCGAAGTCTGTCAGTCGATAGTTTGTAGCTTAACTGTTATAGAGTTTCTATAATATATTTCCGAAACGGGTAACTGAAAATTCATAAAACGGGAAAAATATTTCTCTGCATAAGTATAATTCTATTAAATTTTATTCCCGGTCCGACCGTACCCCTAATTAAAGTATAGTAAATAAAAAATATATATTCTTTGGGAAAAATATTAAATATATATTTTTTTTTGTAATTTCTCATATCGATTAAAAACGTTTTCAACTTTTGTTTGTTAAAGTGCCTCGGTTAAAAATTTGTTAAAATTTTTCCACGGGTTCCAGAATTATGAGACAAAACACAAGCCAAACTACACACGCACAAACGTCCGACTGATAAAACTTTTTTTTTTGAATTTGGAGCATTGGAATAAAAAAAAATTGCAGATTATTTAAAATTTTTTTTTTGGAAGGGTGGGTTTTTTAACGTCACCTTAAGGTACCAAACTTAAAAAAAATACTAATTTTTTAGACATTTTTTTTGACCGATTTACTCGTAATTTCCCGTTACAGCTGTTGTAGCAGTATATATCGCTTTAGCGGGAAAAGTAAAAAATAAATGTTTATTGACATTAGGCAAATTTATTACTTCTGATTATAAAATATTTTCATTAACTGTGCTATTTAACCGAGTTAATCTTAAACAATTAAATTTTATCTGTAAGCCTCATAAAACAATTTTTGTTTATCATCAACTACAGCTAAATGAGAGCAAAATTTTTTTTTCAACTCATTAAAAGTATTTATATCTTGTTAACCTTCGGTAGCACAGTCAGGAATTACTTCAGAAGGTGATTAAGGGTGATATCTATGAGTGTAACTGAAGTATAGTCTTGTACAGTCTCAGTTCGACCGGTTCTGAAATGTGTGGTTAATTGAAACCCAACCACCAAAGATCACCCGCATCCACAGTCTGGTATTCAAATCCGTATAAAAGTATCTGCCTTAATTAGGACTTGAACCTTAGAATTCTCGACTTCAAAATCAGCCGATTTGCGTAAACGCGTTCACCACTAGACCAACCCGGGTGGGTGAAAGTATTTACAACTAGAAAATTTATCTTATACTAATTTCTTTAAAGCTATAAACGAAAAAATGAATAATGCAAAATAATATAGCTTGTACCGTACCTTATTTTTGAGCAGGCCATTGATTCAGTCTTTGTTTTCTTTTATCACATTGATGTTATTTTAAATTTACTTTATGAAATACATACATACTTATACAGACATATACAAAAATTTTGTTTTTAAAAATTGTTGGTTCTATTATCACAAAAAATAATAAAAAAAAAAATGAAAAAAAAGACGCTTTTGAAAAAATTCGTTCACAGGGAACAGAGGTTGTAAGAATGGAAAGTCTAGTTTGCGTTATTTTTAAATAATCTTGTTTAAATTAACCGCCTTTTCCACCAAGAAAGAGGATTTTGTGTTCTTGAGATGAGCGGTTCATTTATTTATTTATCTAGCTCTAAAATTCCTGCTATTGTTGCGTTTGAATTAGTTAAAATTGGCGTTACTTTTTTATCGAAATCTTCCTATGCAGTTGAAATGGAGAGTTCAATAATAAAAACAAAACCTTCTGTGAAAGTATTGTGTAAGCATTTTGGTAAGATGCTTCATCTTTAAAGCGAGGATCTAATAGCGTGCTTTCAAGCAAAATATTATTTTCAACATTCTTAAATCTATGTTGTGGTTGGTCTAACATCTTGTTACATACTTTAACGATTTCAAGTACGTGTCTTGTCATCGCTCGCGCCAATAAACACATTTTTGAAATAGTGACAGTTTATTGAGAATGTCGTTTAAAAAATTCAACAATTACCTTCGATTTTACCACAATTGCTTTTACTTCAGACACTGCTGCTTGGACAATCAAATTAATTGTATGCGCTAAGCAAGGAATATGGCGTAGCCAACAATTGCAAGTAGCAGCTGTTAAATTTGCTGCATTGTAACTAACAACCGCTCCTATTTTGTCAGTAATAGCCCATTCATTGAATTTACCTTGTAATTCAATGGCAATGTTTTCAGCCGTATGTTGACTGCAGATTTCCATACAAGTAAGTAACTGGGTTTTTAAATTGCAATCACGATCAATGAAATGGATAGCGGTATAATTATTATTTGAAACTGATGTCCAACTGTCAGTGGTTATTGCGCATGCTTCTATATTATATAATGACTTACGAATCTCACAAGAAATTCTATTGTATAATTGTGGAATTAAACTAGTTGTAATTATTTTCCGACAAGGAAGCGAATACCCAGGGTTTAACGTACGAACAAACTTCTTGAATTCTTCATCCTCAACGAGTGAAATAGGTTGATATTCTTTAGTTATTAACCTAATTAATTGAATATCTAACGCTCGGCTTTTACTCTGAGGAACAGGTTTTGTAACAAAGTAAGGGACAACTGTTGTATTTTTCTGTTTATTGAGGACAAAGATGTTATTGGATGCACAGAAGAAGGATTAGGCGATTCAACAAGTTTTGTTAATTTAAGGGCTAATTGCTGCGATTCATTTGGTTCAGTCGCAGTAGACGTAGTAGGATTTAAATTATAATGCATTTCTGAAACATAATCAGGACAAGGATTTTTTTTGTCTTGGAATATCAACTCCTGGGTGTTTAACTTTAATATGACGAGATAGATTACTAGTCGTCCCACCGGCACAGAATAATGAACTACGGCAAAGATTACACAAAGCTTTTCCGGGGCTTGCTTCGGAAAAGCAAGTCCAGACGCGATTCTTTTTCTGCAGCTCATGTTTATAATTTTAAAAACAAAATATACTTTTTTAAAAGTGCTTATAAAATATCTACTTACGTAAAAACTAATGATTTAAAAAAATAATACCGATAAACATTTAGAAAAAAATCGTCTTCTGATTATGTAAAGTAAAAAAATCTTACGAAATTGAGTCGGCCCAAATAAAAAAATATAAACAAACTAAAAACACAACTCTAAATAAAACACGCAAAGATTATCCACCATGAAAACAGAATCCACTGTCGTCTTTTATCCGTCTACTAAGAATAATTGTAACAAATATCTTCAGCATGATAGTACGTGTAAAAGAACGACAGTAATTAATATTGTGCAACATAGCTTCCCCCCGAATGAAATTAAAAGAAAAAAGAATAATGATGTGATATAGAACGTGTGCCTAACAGTTTAAATTTTCCCTTCTCTATTTAGCGATGAGGTTTGTTGATATAAGCTTTTTTTCGTAAAGGAATCGAATAAGAGATGAAATAAGGAGAATCGTCGGGTAGATGGAAGGGAATAGAGCATGCGTATTACAAGTGATAGGCTACTAAAAATCGCATTCAACCGAAAAAAAATCAGATTTTTTTTCAACCGGGTCGAACAGGAGTATGAACGGCTAAAAGGAGTATGAACGGGCGAAGAAGAGAAAGAGAGCATGCGCATTAGAAGCGATAGGCTTCTAAGTTTACTAAACATCGAATTGAACTGCAAAAGAATCAGATGTTTACTAGGAGTCGAATAAGAATTGAAAAGGAAAATTCACATTTTTTACTCAGTTTACTAATTCTGTATTTTATTATGTTACAGTTTATATTAGTTCCAAATGATATTTACGGAGGGAAATTACATTCATATGCACAAGATGAGAGACTTAAAACCGAACCGAACCGATCCAAATACAATTATTTGAGGTCGCTTTTAACGCTGCTTCTTTCTACTACTACGTCTGTTAACTGTCGGTTGCAAACCGTTCGTGCTTCAGCGCTGTATAGTTTCGTTCTTTACAGTTGTATTTTTCTAAAACGCCTTATTCGGTCGAGGGAAGAGGTTTTAAAGGGAAACGGCAAGTGCGTTCTGGATCCTTTCAGGAAACGCGTCAAATAATCGCGGAAAGATTTCCGAATGCCAGTAGCCCAGCAGAATAGCGTACGCTATTTGTTTAAAAAGTAGCGTTCAACGGGATCGGTTTCAAAGGCAAAACGAAATGAACGATTCCGGAGGCAAAAGCTGATATTCAAAGAATTTCTGCCGGTCGAAAACATTTATATATGTTATCACAACAAAGCGGTAAAAAATGCAGATCTTGCCGTAAGATTCTTCACGATTTTAATTTGAAATCGTATCGTGTAACAATTTTGCAAAAATCTAAGAGAATAGAAACTGAAAAGTTTTAATTGTTCTGTCCGGCGTTTAAAAAACATTATCGTTGAAGAAATAGACTCATTCATGTCGGTCGAAACACGGTTTCATTTAACCGGGCGTGTTAATTCGATTGGCACCAGGTACAGGATGACTAGACATCTCAGGAATGATCGAACTGAGAATGTACAAGACTACACTTCATTTACACTCATACATATCATCCTCTGAAGTATTATCTAAACTGTAGTTATCGGAGGCTAAACAGCAAAAGAAAGAAAAGAAGGTACAGGATGACTGAAAAGCGACACCGGATTTTTATTCGTCCATTTCATGATGAGAAATTCGGTGTATGATACGATTCTGATATCGAACAGCACTTTATTTTGCAACCGGACTGTCGGTACAGAAGTATTACCGTACAATTTTTGTCGATTTCTACTATCGGTTAACAAACGGTGAAAAGGGGACGGCTTCTTCAAATACGACGGAGAAACATAAAAAAAATTCACTAGCACGCGTTCGTGCGGTTTTTTGTGTGTAAAAGAACGAATTGTCAGTAGAGGTCGATGGATTCAGCGTTTGCCGGATTTCTCTTCAGATTTTCGTTTTGGGCTTTTTCAAGGAAAGAGTTTACGAACCAAATCCTCCACATTATCGATGAACTGAAAACGAATTTTCAACAACATTTTGCGTCACGCGTCTCTCAATATGCTCTTTCGAGCACAAAGATGCATGCTTCCGTCGGACCGCTTATTTCGAACGTGTTTTGTAAAAATTTGGTAAATATATAAACTTTTGCTAATGTAGTTGTAGAATTTAATTTAACTCGTTCATTTCATTCGTAAAATGTTACATGCGGCGACTGAGTTTAGTCGTTAGCGGTTCTCTTAAGTCGGTACCCGTTATAACGGGTATCGTAATTAAAAAGATTATCGGCAACCTGACACAGGAAAAATCACCTCTAAAAATTACGTCGCCGTTCCTGATAATTACAAACATCATGTGTCAGGCTTACTAAAATAAACGAGGCCTGAAGTATTTTTTCCATACCTTCTTCGCTGAACCGAATTTACTTTCACGTATCAGCATGACAATGCCGTTCAAAAGTAGATGATGTATTCAGCGCTTCATGGACTGGGTATACAAATCAGCATCCTTTCAACGAGTTATACAATTTCTAGTAAGTTAGAAACAGGATTAACTAAATATTACATAAAAATAAGAAGTGAAAAAAAATGTTTTCTAAAATTTAGAAATTAAAGAATTTAATCCTATTTTTCTCACAGTTTTTAAAAATACCCTAATTTTATACAATAAAAACAATTTTTTTTAATTTATAGGTAAAATTAATAATAGAGTTTTGCATTGATTAATCTTTAAAGAATATTTTCGATCCGAAATAATCTATCAGAAGAGTAGTATGAAACCTTTTCCCAAATCCCAATACATTTTCCTGATTGTCTATAGATTGTTATGAATAGAATTTAAGGAATTTCAATAAAAATAAATTTTTGTAATAACATTTTATTAGAAGATCTTGCCGCAAAATTTTTTGTTTAAAATAAATTATAATCACGTTAAAACAAAAGGCTTTAATATTATTTAATTATTATCTGCTTTTCAAATGCATATGTCTTATATAAAATAACTTTAAATTGGTGTGTATCTGTATGTATTATATTTTTCTCAAAAAACCATAAGCTGAACATAAACTATTTACTGCAAGTCAAGCAATAATAACTGTGTGACAATTCTGTTTTCGTTTATTCATTTTGACATACCAAGAACTATTTAAAACGGTTTATCCCATTAAATGTTTTGCGTAAACGATGGGGAGGGGTTAACTCTCAATACTCAGATAAATACGTTAATATTATTAAATTTGTGTTTTGTGTTTCGGTGTTTCAAATACAGTTTATCAGCTCGTTAAAAATAAAAAAAATGAATTATAAAGATTTTTAGAAATCTATCTTTTTTATTATTATTTCTACTTATCAGAATAATCGAGGTGCAATATTCTGAATCGTTAAGAATCTAATTTCTCTTTCTTTAAATTTGGTATTAAAAGTTTAAACGCCTTTGATTTTAAAAATGCAAGTATAAATATAGTTTATACATCTATTTATTTTTTTGTGTTTGATTTTAAATGTCCTTTTCTAAAAGTAAATAATTATTTCGATAGAAATAAAACACGGGGTACGAACGAGACCAGTATTTAAAATATAAATTTTAAATGTGAATTTGTACAAATGAAAGATCCCCTGTAAGAAGTCTTTAATTTTGACAACATGGAAGCTTAAAAATTAAGAAAACAACGTGCGAAAAACATTGTGACTGAAGTGAAGAGAAACTCCATAGTCTGTGGCAAAGCCCACGCTGATGACCAGGAAGATTATGCTGTGTGTTTAGCGAGACTTGAACGGCACTGTGCATCACAAGCTGCTGCTGCCAGGCAGTATGACAGACTCAGACCTGTAGTGTTGACAATTAAGTTATTGCACCTAGCAATTCAAAAGAAACGACCTCAATTGGTCAACAGAAAGGACTTCATACGACACGGTGTTAACTGCCACACCACATACATCTTTAACAACCTGTCAACAATTGAGAGAACTTGACTGTAAGGTTCTGATGCGTCCACCATATAGCTGTACATAATACCGTTAGCATATAATTTGTCTCAGTCTCTGCAACAACACCCTGAATGGTGTTAAATTAGTTTCAAAAAAGGTCTGTGAAACCATAAGCCATAAACCAAAAGTTGGTGAATAGAAACCATGGAAGTTCTATAGTGTAGGGTTTATGGTGTTGATGGAAAAATTTTAGAAGTTTATCGAAAAAAAATCTTGCATGTGGTCTCAAAAAGTTAATTTTCAATAACCATAAATGTATTCACAAATTTGTCCTACATGTCTCCATATTTCTTAGACAAACTGAAAACAAGGAAATATGAATCATTTAATAAACAAGTTATTAAAAAGTTTTTTTATTAAAAGAATTATACATACATTATATAAATCATTCCAAATCATCTTATGTATAAAATAATTAGTTTTAATAATAGTGTATATGCAATGACAAAAGAAAAAGAAAATAGCTACAAACTGCAAAGACCCTATACTAAATAGAGATAATTTATACCACTCTGTCAACCTTATTTAACTTTTGTGTAAAAGTTTATAGATAAAAATTACATGTAAAATATTTCTAACCAATATGAATAGAAAGGTGTATTTTTAAATTATCCTTTCGATTAAATGTTTTCTTACAAAAATTACAAGTGAATTTCTTCTCACCAGTATGAATAGAGAGATGTCTTTTTAAATGACTGCTAAGTCTAAAAGTTTTTTTACAAAAATTACAAGTGAATTTCTTCTCACCAGTATGAATAGAGAGATGACTTTTTAAACTACTCTTTTGACTAAATGTTTTCTTACAAAAATTACAAGTGAATTTCTTCTCACCAGTATGAATAGAGAGATGACTTTTTAAACTACTCTTTTGACTAAATGTTTTCTTACAAAAATTACAAGTGAATTTCTTCTCTCCAGTATGAATAGAGAGATGTCTTTTTAAATGACTGCTTTGTCTAAAAGTTTTTTTACAAAAATTACAAGTGAATTTCTTCTCACCAGTGTGAATAGAGAGATGTGCTTTTAAATTACTGCTATGATTAAACATTTTCTTACAAAAATTACAAGTGAAGTTCTTATCACCAGTATGAATTGAGAGATGTGTTAATAAATTACCCTTTTTAATAAATGTTTTGTTACAAAAATTACAAGTGTATTTTTTCTCATCTGTATTAGTAGAGATATGTGATTTTAACTTACTGTGTCGAATAAACATTTTTTTAGAAAAATTACATTTTAAGTTTTTTTTGACAACATGAATAGATAAGTGTGACTCTAATGTAGATCCCTGAGTGAAAGACTCCTTACAAAAAACACATGTGTGAATAGGAAGATGAGAAGATACGACATTCCTTTCTTTAACAGGTTTTTCTGTAATTTGCAGGCACTTTTCGTTAAAAGAAAAAGTGTTGAAATCATCATATTCTTCATCGCTGGCATTATCACATATGCACTTATATTTTAATTCATTGCAAACCACACATTTTGATCTCTGAAAACTACTTTCAGTAATTCTTTCCTCCACATCATCGATAACCTCTTCAATAAGATTCTAAAAAAAAAATGTAACTGTTAACTTAAAAGTCTGTCGGAAAATTTTTTATTTTTAATAATTCCAACTACAAATTGACAACTTATACTTTAATATTAATTATCTTATGTTCATATTTAAGCTGTCACTGTCTGTTCATTATATTTAAACGATTGAGGCTGTCTTTCCATGTGCACACTGAACAGTGAATATTTCTCATTTAACACATCTTCATAAGCACAAGGAGTATATACAGACAGTGAAAGATTAGTATTTTATTAGATTTCCAGGTATAGTGGTCGATATAGCGTAAGAACACTAATCGAAGACTTTGGGGAGATTGGTTCAGTTAAGAAATATCAGTGAAGTGGTAGACCATAAGTACTTGATGAAGACGTATCGACTACTATGTGATGTAGTCTTAACAAATCCGTGCAAAAGTTAGCTTAACAGAAAAACAACTGCAACAAGGCAATTTGTAATAAGCACAGTCTTTTCCCATATAAAGCAATTCAAAAGTTATTGGCCAGAGACTGTGCAAAGTGAATTCAATACTGGGGATGGTTTCTACAGTTTCTAGTGGATGTTTGTGAGCTGCCAACTATTTAAGCACAAATTTTACTTTATACTACCATTTAAATATGAATTCAATTCTCTGTGAAAAGAAATTCTAAGAAATTAACTTTGTATTGAGGAAGCCGATACCCTCCATGGCTTCAAAAAGGCATGTTTTTTTGCTAAAAAATAGTAGCATTTCAATATATTCTACTAATTTTCAGATTTATATCATGCAATAGTCATATTACTACTGAATAATCATTTTATTATAATTACCGATTATAATTTAATACACATGAAAAAAAGATTCTAATCAATGAGTACTGAAAAACCATAGAGAAATCGCAAAAAAACCACATTAAAAACCCAAGGATCCCTCAGAAAACACATAAATACCACACTAAAAACTATACACGAAGTATTAAGAAGTACAATATTTCCTACATTTATTCATTCTATGTTTTATGAATGATTCAACAGCAATAATGCAACATGTTGGGAGGTAAACAAACAATTTGTTCTGGCTGTGCCACATTTACAGTACCATAAGAGACACAATGAAGTAGTTTCTCTGAGGACAACATTGTTCTTCATAAAACTGGTTTCTGTGAAAAGATTATAAATTTACTTGCAAGAATATATCAACTGCATTTCAGTAGGTTTGTTGTGTGATTAGGAACAGTATATTTTGGCACTATGAAGAAAGAAACAAGAACCTTATATAAAACCTTGCACGGAATGTTTATTCTTACTCAAAAGCAACAAGTTTTCAGTGACTTGTCAATCATACAATCCTACACAGACTTTTGATCATTTCACATACAGTTTGGTATCATTTTTTTAAGTTTTAGTCAAAATATCCAGTGTTAAACAAGAATGCTAAATATTAGGTAAACCATCAAAAAGTAAATGAAAATATGTTACTTGTCTAGGTGTTGTCAGTTTATCATCTGCCATAGCAACAGGAGAAATAAAATGTTCTGTTCCCTCTGTTTCATGCTTGGTTTCTTGTTTAATACTAGAAGATAATGGATCTTCATCAAAAAATGAACTATCAGTTTGTGCATCCATACTCTGCAGCAAAACAAAGTAATAATAATAATTTATTATCTTTATATAAATAACATATATTAAAAATATATCTATTTTTCTTATAATGATAAAACAAATTGGTTTTCATAGAAATAACTCATCCATGTGAGTAGTTCTATAATAATATTCAACTGGAACCTTTCAATATATAATCACACATGATAGTTCCAGAAAAGTGAAATATTGGCAGTAAATTAAAGTATTGGCAGTAAATTAATATAAAAAACACATCAATCTTGTTTGGAAACAAAATGCCATAGAATAAGAATTATCGAAACCTATAACAAAGTTTCTCTAACAAAGTAAACAAGGTTCATAAAGGAAAGGATAGCTTTATATTCTTATAAAACATTTTTATAAACAATGTTAAATGTGGGTATAAAATTACTATGTTAGTCACCTTCATTTAAGGCGTGAGGCACCTGCTCACTGTATTTTATTTGTTACGTATTGTTGATAAAATGTTAATGCAATCTGTTAAATAAAGTTATTTATTGCCCTATACTCTACTAAAATGTTTTTTACACCATAAACCAAAATATCTCAAGCTAGACATAAATGGAATATGATTATATGTGAGCAATAAACAATAAATAAAAATAAAATAATGAACAGAATAAATAAGAATTCTTACAATAACTAGGTTTTATGTTTTTAACTTAAAACAAGGTAAAGAAGAAAATAGCTTACTTGTTTAAATATTGGCAGACGATCATCTGTCTTTGAAAGATGTACAAAAAAATGTTCTTCTTGCACAGATTCCTGCAGTTCTTCTTTTTTAATGGGCAAGGATAATGGATTTTCTTCCAAAACTGAATCACTAGTTTGTGCATCCATAATCTGCAAAAAATATTAAGTAATATTAATATTCTATTACAAAACTATACCTTAAAATAAGCATGTTAAATGAAATATTACTGAAACGTAAAATCTGATGAAGTCAACAGCTTGGAGCTAACTATTTTGTTAAAAATAATTTAAGACTTGTTATATATCAAAGCGGGTTTTAATACATTAACCTGTGTCAGTTACATATTGAAATGACTTGTTATACAAATAGTGTAGATTTATGTAACTAACACCACATGAAAACCACAGTTTATGGTATAAATGAATTTCTAAATCTCCAAAAAATTTACATGAGTAGATAATAACAGTAGCGGTCATCATTTTTTATTACCAAAAATGATACAATATTTTTCATAAGAAAAGTATTCACTGGGTATATAGACTAAATTATAATGGTATAATTATAATTATGTGGGATGTAATGGGTATAGATGCTAAATTAAACAAAGATTATTGCAAGTTTTCTTAAGTATTAATGGAAGCAAATTCAGTTGTATAAAAGAAGAAAATTTAATTTTTACAGAATCAAAAAATTTTCAGATGTAAAAAGATAATTCAACAGTTAAGATGCCAGTAACATAAAATAAGGCTGTCTGCCATCAAATATTAGAACGCGTGTCCTAACCTGACCCTAGTTATAACTCTGTCACACAAGCATCCTACTGAAAAACGCCAGAGTTGATACTTATCGATTAGCATAATATGACATATGACATATGTAGTATGTAGACATAGACATATGTTATATGTAATTATATTAATATACTTACGACATGTAAATAATACACGCTTCTTTCACTCTTGGACCAAGGCCCTTTCATTTTTAGAGATCTTAACAATGAAATTTATAGAATTTATTTATATAGAGATGCTTTCATCACTACTCAAAATTTGATCAATGTTGACTGTTAAAGAAAAATAAGTAACTTCATAAACAACTAATTTTTTTTAAATGATGTGTTATTGAATTTGGATCTCAGGTGTTAATTACATGCTAAGATGCTATTCTACTGTTTTATCACATTGTCTGGCCAAAATTGGGCAAGAGTTTTTCCCAAACCTTGACACAATGAACTGTTGCTTTGATACTACAACAAATCCACAATTGACCTGAAGTGATGTTCACTAGCTAACACCAAATGTCATTGCTACATGTTACTTTTGTTATGTTTTTAATGATCTAACGTTGTTGCTCATAGAGTTCTCTTAAAATCAGAACAAATTTAAGAATTTTTTAATTAAGAAATTATTCCTCAGCAGGTTATAAATTGCATTAAAAACTTGTGATATGTATCTGAATATATGTGATTTAGAAACATGATAACATTTCTCTAGAAATGTATAGCTCAATCTTGTAGATAAATAACATACAATTATTTCAAGTTTTATCTCATCATACACTGCTTTTCTCATGGCACTCTCATTTTTGTGCATCAGAAGGTATTAAAGAGAAATTAAAATAATTTGTTTGACATCTTCATGGTCAATTAATATAATTTTGGACCTTCAGTATATAATTCTTTCATTATTTACTTGACTCACCCATCCAGTACTAAGCTTGTTTTCTCTTATTTTTCATTTCATTCAATTCTTCCAGTAGATGAATATCTAATAAAAATGATAAACCGATCTTATTACTCTTCTCTGTCTTTGATGTTTTAAGAACAAATGTAATGACCAATATCTTAATCTGGGGATGAGTTTGGAAAATATCTACACTTATTGCCAGGGTTCTATTTTCAGTTAATATTAACAGGATTAAACTACAGTAATTTTTGTTATGTGTTTTTTGTAAGGAGTCTTTCACTCAGAGATCTACTTTAGAGTCACACTTAACTATTCATGTTGTCAAAAAACGTAACATATAATTTTCCTAAAAAATGTTTATTCGACGGAGTAATTTAAAAACACATATCTATCTCTACTAATACAGTTGAGAAGAAATTCACTTGTAATTTTTGTAAGAAATCATTTAGTCAAAAGAGTAATTTTAGTAAATTTAACAATCGCATGTGGCATTTTTCCATACAGTGAGAAGCCTAGAACATGCTAAACAACAGATATATGGGATCCGGGCCCTTGTTTGGTCTTGACTTTACACCCAAAATAAAGTTCATTACACTTTAAGTAACAGAGTAAGGGTTTCGCCTTTGGGACTAGAGCATTACTTCACCACATCCATAAAAAAAGAAGTTAAATGATTTAAAAAACTCTAGACATTTTGTAACTAACGACTAATTAAAAGAAATAAAATTGTAAATATGTAATACACAATAATTCAAACACACAAAGCACTTACAATGACATGTTTACTGGTTCACTACTATCTCATAACTGGCATTGTTCCGATGACTATGCTGCACTAGGTAACATTTGTACATATTTATACATGTCTAAATCTACACAACAATAGCAACACTACTATTTGAGTTAGCTCATTTGATTCAATCATATTTATAATTTTCTATGATCTTTTAGTTGAAAATTGACAAAAAAAAATTTTTTTTATATTTAAAAAAATTAAAATAACAAAGAAGCTGCAGGTAATTGAGAAATTACGAATACATATTTGAAAACAGCATAAAGAACTGCATTAAATACACCTATTGGTACTCGTGAGTCAAAAATCATGTTGACCATCGTTATTGGCAACATTACATGAGATATTTGGCACTTGAAGTTGCAAAATCAATCTCATGATAAAAGTATCCCATGATGAGCTTCCTTAAGAAATTTAGAAGTGAAGTTGTATTCAGTTACTTTCTTCTGTGAGCTAATCATACTTCTTTGTAAATTTAGGGTAAATCTTAAGGGATTGTATAGTACAACATCTCAATGTACCACAGGTTAGTTTAGTGTTTAAAAAACTCAGTTGGATAAACGGAAAAAGGGATTATGCAATCACCTCACTGGATGAGCACATGTTCAGCATTGTTACTATAAGCTGTTTTACAATTCTGCAAAACCCTTGGTTCTAACAAAACTAAGTAAGAAAAAATAGTTATTTTAAAACTAGATTTAAAATACTACTACTCATTAAAATTCGGTTACCTCGTGATGTGTTTATATGATTATATGTTAAGCTTCAACTTCAATTGAGAAATCATTAAAAAACTTTTTTTACTGTGTGTAAATAAATTATTTTTATAATTTTGAGTTTTACTCTAGTACTTTTAGATCTGATCTCTATCTTGTTATCATTCTTTGAGGGGTTTTGTGCAAACTGTATCTTCTTTTTAACAAATTTACGGATTAAAAAATTATTAATGCAATGTTCACTGGCAGCAGTTTTCCAAATTATTGAATAACGTTTTCAAAAATATTTTCATGAAAAAAAATTGATGTTAAGATACTGGAGAAGGAATCTGTATTATATTAGTTAAATCACTTTACTTTCTTGAACTTGAAAACAAGGGCCTGGGTCCCATATATCTGTTGTTTATCATGTTCTAGGTTTCTCACTGTGTGGAAAAATGTAAGCGCCACATGCCATAGCTCTTCCTATGATTTGGAGGGAACCCAAAAATCACTCTTTTGACTGTTATTTCTGCTTAACAAACATTAAAGGGATTACATCAAAATCAAAACATACAGTGTTGTAATCAAACTTACAATCTGCAATGTGAACAGATCCATACTGCGAAGAATTGACAACACCAAAGTATCCAGAACATGTGACATTAGACGAAGGGAGCTCAGAGTCTGGTGGACGTAAGAAAGAAAAATAAACAGATTCTGGTAATACAACTTATGAACAAAGCATGTCATCTGAGCCTCATTTACTGATTCAAGTAAAAATTAACGAACTCATAAAAGATTTAACGTATCCAAAAAACAATCTGGAATGCTTGCTTCCCGGCAAAAAGGATGGAATCTTCTTATAAAGGAATACGATATGTAGCATTTATCGTAATCATTCTGAATTTAAAGTTATTTTTCTGAAGAAAGTGCCTTAGTGTTTTGTAATGACATTTCTTCTCTTATGCAGCCACTTTGTAATGAACATAACCCAACAGAATGGCACTTGTTCATCATAGATTCCTCTAAAGTTAGTTTAAAAGCTGTGCTTCTGCATAATGGCAATAAATTCCCATCAGTACCTGTGGCCCACTCTGCTACTATGAAAGAAACTTATGAAAACTTTAAATCTATATTGGAAAAGCTTCAATATGCAGTTTCAAAATGGAGTATTTGTGGTGATTTGAAAATGATTGCATTTATTCTTGGTCTGCAGCTTAGTTACACAAACTACTGATGTTTATTGTGTGAATGGGATACTAGGGACAGAAAAAAACATTTTATTAGAAAAGAACAACCTAAACCCATGGCCTAAAAATGTGTATCTACTCTGTTACATATCAACAAGAATTAATGAACAATTTTGTCAAGGACGTGGACAATACTCCTGGTTCATGTACTTAAAACAGAACTTTTCTAAAAATGTCAGTGAAAAGAAACTCTAAGAAATTGTTTTGAGAAAGCTGATGCACTCCATGGTTTCAAAAAGGCAATTTTTTTTTTTGTAAAAAATAGTGGCATTTCAATACATTCTACTAATTTTCAGATTTATATCATGCAATACTCTTATTACTATCGTATAATCATTTTATTATAATTACCGAATATAATTTAAAACACATGAAAAAAACATTCTAATCAATGAATACTGAAAAATCCTAGAGAAATATAGCATAAAAACAGATTAAAAATCACAAGGAACGCTCAGAATAAATACCACACTAAAAACTATGCATGAAGTATAGATCCTGGAAGAGTAGCCTCATGGCTGTTATCAAAGACCAATAGGAATAGTATGAAGTACAATATTACTTACGTTTATTCATTTCTATGTTTTATGGATATTTTAACAGTAATAATACAACATGCTGTCAATTGGGTGGTAGTAAACAGTTTGTTATGTCACAGAATTTATTATGGCCATGCCACATTTACAGTACCATAAGAGACACAATGAAGTAGTTTCTCTGAGGACAACAATGTTATTTTTAAAACTGGTTTCTGTGAATAGATTATAAATTTACTTGCAAGAATATATCAGCTGCATTTCAGTAGGTTTGTTGTGTGATGAGGAACAGTATATTTTGACACTATGAGGAAAGAAACAAGAGACCTTATATAAAACCACGCTCGGAATGTTTATTCTTCATCAAAAGCCACGAGTTTCCAGGAGCGACTTGTGACTTGTCAATCATACAATCCTACATGTAACTTTTTATCATTTCACATACAGTTTGGTATCACTTTTTTAAGCTTTTAATCAAATTATCTAATGTTAAACAAGAATGCTAAATATTAGGTAAACCATCAAAAAGTAAATGAAAATATCTTACTTGTCTAGATGTTGTAGGTTTATTATCTGTCATAGCAACAGGAGATATCAAATGTTCTGTTCGCTCTATTTCATGCTTGATTTCTTGTTTAATACTGAAAGATAATGGATCTTCATCAAAAAATGAACTATCAGTTTGTGCATCCATACTCTGCAGCAAAACATAAAGAAATAATAATAATAATAATTTATTATCTTTATGTAATTAACATCTATTAAAAATATATCTACTATTTTTCTGACAATGATAAAACAAATTGGTTTTCATAGAAATAACTCATCCATTTGAGTACTTCTATAATAATATTCAACTGGAACCTTTCAATATATAATCACACATGATAGTGCCAGAAAAGTGAAATATTGTAGGCCCTGGCAATAAATTAATAGATCAATAGAAAAATGCGCTTAACCACAATCTAAATGGTTTGGTAAAAGAAACAGGTTCCTGGTGTAAATATAAAAAAACACATCAACCTTGTTTGGAAACAATAATGCTGTGACATAGAATAAGCATTATCGATACCCTTCATAAAGGCAGGGATAGCTTTCTACTCTTTTAAAACATTTTCATAAACAATGTTAAATGTGGGTATAAAATGAATATGTTAGTCACCTTTGTTTAAGGCATGAGGCATCAGCTCACTGTATTATATTTGTTACGTCTTGTTGTACAAAATGTTTTATCTAATGTAAAATGTTAAGATGTAATCTGTTAAACAAAGCTATTTAACCCTCTATACAGCACTAATAAATGTCTTACACTATATATCAAAATATCTCATGTCAGACATGAATGCAAAATGTTACGTGGGCTATAAACAATAAATAAAAATATTATCATGAATCGAATAATTAAGAATTCTTACAATAATTAGGTTTTATGTTTTTA
This sequence comes from Lycorma delicatula, assembly GCF_047948215.1. Lineage (NCBI taxonomy): Eukaryota > Metazoa > Arthropoda > Insecta > Hemiptera > Fulgoridae > Lycorma > Lycorma delicatula. The sequence continues at coordinate 73,546,469 of NC_134466.1, read as the reverse complement.
ACTTAAAATAAGATAAAGAAGAAAATGGCTTACATGTTTAAATATTGTCAGTTCATCACCAGTCTTCCCCAGATGTACAAACAATTGTTCTTGTTGCCCTGTTTCGTGCATGTTTTCTTTTTTAACGGGCAAGGATAATGGATTTTCTTCAAAAACTGAATCATTAGTTTGTGCATCCATACTCTGCAAAAAAATTTAAAGTAATATTAATATTCTACTACAAAAGTGTGACTTAAAATAAGCATGTTAAATGAAATATTACTCAAACATAACATCTGATGAAGTTAAGAGCTTGAAACTAACTATACTGTTAGAGATAATTTAAGACTTTTTATGTATCAAAGTGGGTTTTAATGCACTAACCTGTGTCAGTTATGTATGAAAATTACTTTTTAACAAATAATGCAGATTTATATAACTAACACCACATGAAAACCACAGTTTATGTTATAAATGAATTTCTAAATCTCCAAAAAATATACATGACTTGGCAATAACAATAGAGGTCATCGTTTTTTTATTACCTACAATGGTACAATTTTTTGTAAAAGAAAGGTTTTCACTAGGTATATAGACATTGATGCTAAATTAAAAAAGGATTATTGCATTTTTTTTTAAGTAATAATGGAAGCCAATTCAGTTGTATAAAAGTAGAAAATTTAATTTTTACAGAATCAAAAAATTTTCACATGTAAAAATATAATTAAAGAATTAAGATGCCAGTAAGATAAAATAAGGCTGTATTCCACAATGAAATGTAGTAGAAATAACAAAGATGGACCACTGAATGTGAAAATAGGAGGAGAAAAGATTATGGAGGTAGAAGAATTTTGTTATTTGGGAAGTAGAATTACTAAAGATGGACGAAGCAGGAGCGATATAAAATGCCGAATAGCACAAGCTAAACGAGCCTTCAGTAAGAAATATAAGTTGTTTACATCAAAAATTAATTTAAATGTCAGGAAAAGATTTTTGAAAGTGTATGTTTGGAGTGTCGCTTTATATGGAAGTGAAACTTGGACAATCGGAGTATCTGAGAAGAAAAGGTTAGAAGCTTTTGAAATGTGGTGCTATAGGAGAATGTTAAAAATCAGATGGGTGGATAAAGTGACAAATGAGGAGGTATTGCGGCAAATAGATGAAGAAAGAAGCATTTGGAAAAATATACTTAAAAGAAGAGACAGACTTATAGGCCACATACTAAGGCATCCTGGAATAGTCGCTTTAATTTTGGAAGGACAGGTAGAAGGGAAAAATTGTGTAGGCAGGCCACGTTTGGAATATGTAAAACAAATTGTTAGGGATGTAGGATGTAGAGGGTATACTGAAATGAAACGACTAGCACTAGATAGGGAATCTTGGAGAGCTGCATCAAAACAGTCAAATGACTGAAGACAAAAAAAAAAAAAGTATTCCACAATCTATTAGAAGAACAGGAGTCCAAAGGGAGTGTCCTACCCAGATCCTACTTATAACTCCATCAAACAAGCACCTTGAACTGACAAATGCCAGAATCAATAGTTATTGATTAGCATAATATGACATGACATTGCAATGTTACACTGTGTTGTTAACATAAGCATACTATTCGACTTGGCTACAGTAATTGACAAGCTTCTTTTCCTTTTAATTAATCTGTCATAGTAACATTTGACATGAAAAGCTTGTAAAACTACAGCCTCACATATGCCATTATCAACCAACCATTAATAAACACATTACAGATTTTTCGGATGAAAATTTCAGGAGAAGCTTACGATTAACTAAAGATCTAAATTTAAAGATCTAAATTTATTACACTGTTTCTGGTAAAGCCAGACTGCATTAATTTTCTGTACTACAAAGAAGCGATTGTGGAAAAGTTAAAAATTTTAAATATGAGATTATCTCTTGTTGTAGAAAGTTTACGAGAACCTTCTACAAGTACCTTTTAGACAATTGAACAATCACAACCAGTACATCAAACTTAATCAAAAATTTAATATATATGTAGGATATGATTTCAACTGAAAAAACACAAGCACATCGAAATCTGCCTATTTCTATAAATAAGTTTAATGTTTTTATTAAACTTGTTTCAGAATACTTCAAAGTATTTCACCTCCAGAATAATTCTGAATATCTCTAATATTGTTCGATTTCTTACCAACAAGGTTTCTAACCACAATCTAAATGGTTTGGTAAAAGAAACAGGTTGCTGGTGTAAATATAAAATAAAACATCAACCTAGTTTGGAAACAAAAATGCAGTGACATAGAATAAGGATTATCGAAACCTTTAATAAAGTTTCTTGTAACTAAACATGGTTCATGAAGGCAAGGATAGCTTTGTACACTTTTTATAAACAATGTTAAATGTGGGTATAAAATGAATATGTTAATCAACTTTGTTTAAGGCATGAGGCATCTACTCACTGTATTTTATTTCTTATGTACTGTTGTACAAAATGTTTATCTAATGTAAAATGTTAGATGCAATCTGTTAAACAAAGCAATTTACCGCCCTATACTCCAATAATAAATGTTTTTTGGACTATAAATCAAAATATCTCAAGCCAGATATAAATGCAAAATGATGCTGTGTAGGCTATAAACAGTAAATAAAAATATCATAAAGAATAGAATAATTAAGAATTCTTCTAATTAGGTTTTATGTTTTTAACTTAAACCAAGACAAAGAAGAAAAAAGTTTACTTGTTTAAATATTGCGAGACCATCATCTGTCTTGGCAAGATGTACAAACAAATATTCTTGTTGTCCTTTTTCATGTGTGTTTTCGTTTTTAATGGGCAAGGATAATGTATTTTCTTCCAAAACTGGATGACTAGTTTGTGCATACATACTCTGCAAAAAAAAAAAAATGAAGTAATAATAATATTCTATTATAATAGTATGACTATCAAAGCAGGTTTTAAAGCACTAACACGTGTCGGTTATGTCTGCAAATGATTTTTTATACAAATAATCTATATTTATAACTAACCATATAATAATGAAAAACCAGAGTTTATGGTATAAATGAATTTCTAAATTTCCAAAAATATACATGAGTATGCAATAACAGTACAGATCATCACTTTTTATTACCTAAAATAATACAATATTTTTCATAAGTAAAGTATTCACTGGGTATATAGACTTCGATGCTAAATTAAACAAAGGTTATTGCATGTTTTTTAAGTATTAATGGAAGCCAATTCACTTGTATAAATAATGAAAATTTAATTTTTACAGCATCAAAACATTTTCAGAGGTAAAAAGATAATTCAAGAGTTAAGATACCAGTAACATAAAATAAGGCTGTCTTCCATGAAGTATTAGAAGAACACGAGTCAAAAAGGAGTGTCCTAACCTGACCCTAGTTATAACTCTGTCACACAACCATCCGACTGACAAACGCCAGAGTTGATACTTATCGATTAGCATAATATGACATATGACATTTCAATGTTATACTGTATTTTTAACACAAGCATACTATTCAGCTACTGTAATTGACAAGCGTCTTTCCCTTTTAATTAACTGGCATAGTAACATTTGACATGAAAACTTGTAAAACTGCAGCCTCTCATAAGCCCATATGCACCATTAATAAACACATTACTGATTTTTTGGGTGAATATTTCAAGAGAAGCAAACGATTAACTAAACATCTAAATTTATTATACCGTTTCTGGTGATGCCTGACTACATTAATTTTCTGTGTTACACGGAAGACATTGTGGAAAAGTGAAAAATTTAACAGAAAAATATGAGAGTATCTCTTTGTACAGAAAGTTTACGAGAACCTTCTACAACTATCTTTCAGAGAACTGAACAATCACGACAAGTACATTAAATTTAATCAAAATAATAATTTATATGTAGAATATGATTTCATTTAAAAAAACACAAGCACATAGAAATCTGCCTATTTCCAAGAATATGTTTGATGTTTTTATTTTTTTCACTTTCAGTTTTAGGGATCTTAACAATGAAATTTATAGAATTTATTTATAAAGAGATGCTTTCATCACTACTCAAAATTTTATCAATGTTGACTGTTGAAGAAAAATAAGTAACTTCATAATCAACTAATTTTTTCTAAATGATGTGTTATTGAATTCGAATCTCAGGTGTTAATTAAGGCTAAGATGCTATTGTACTGTTTTATCACAGGCCAAGATTGGGCAAGAGTTTTTCATAAACCTTGACACAATGAACTGTAGCTTTGATACTACAACACATCCATAATTGACCTGAAGTGATGTTCACTAGCTAACACTAAATGTCATTGCCACATGTTCATTAATTTTGTTATGTTTTTAAAGATCTATTTGTTGCTCATAGAGTTTTCTTAAAATCAGAACGCATTTAAGAATCTTTTAAATAACTCAGTTTATACCTCAGCAGGTTATAAATCGCATTAAAAACTTGTGGTATGAATCTGAATATATGTGATTTAGAAACATTATAACAATTCTTGAGAAATGTGTAACTCACTCTTGTAGGTAAATAACATACATCAAAAAGTAAATGAAAATATCTTACTTGTCTAGATGTTGTCGGTTTATCATCTGTCATAGCAACAGGAGCAATCAAATGTTCTGTTCGCTCTGTTTTATGCTTGATTTCTTGTTTAATACTGAAAGATAATGGGTCTTCATCAACAAATTAAATATCAGTTTGTGCATCCATACTCTGCAGCAAAACATAAAGTAATAATAATAATAATTTATTATCTTTATATAATTAACTTCTATTAAAAATATATATGCTGTCAATTGGGAGGTAGTAAACAGTTTGTTATGTCACAGAATTTGTTATGGCCATGCCACATTTACAGTACCATAAGAGACACAATGAAGTAGTTTCTCTGAGGACACCAATGTTCTTTATAAAACTGGTTTCTGTGAAAAGATTATAAATTTACTTGCAAGAATATATCAGCTGCATTTCAGTAGGTTTGTTGTGTGATGTGAAACAGTATATTTTGGCACTATAAAGATAGAAACAAGAAACCTCATATAAAACCACTGTCTGAATGTTTATTCTTTATCAAAAGCCATGAGTTTTCAGGAGTGACATGTGACTTGTCAATTCTACAAATACGGTTTTATCATTTCACATAGTTTGATAACACTTTTTTAAGATTTTAGTTAAAATATCAAGTGCTAAACAAGAATGCTAAATATTAGGTAAACCATCAAAAAGTAAATGAAAATATCTTACTTGTCTAGATGTTGTCGGTTTATCATCTGTCATAACAACAGTAGCAATCAAATGTTCTGTTCGCTCTGTTTCATGCTTGATTTCTTGTTTAATACTGGAAGATAATGGATCTTCATCAAAAAATGAACTATCAGTTTGTGCATCCATACTCTGCAGAAAACATAAAGTAATAATAATAATAATAATAATAATAATAATTTATTATCTTTATATAATTAACATCTATTAAAAATATATCTACTATGTTTCTTACAATGATAAAACAAATTGATTTTCATAGAAATAACTCATCCATTTCAGTACTTCTATAATAATATTCAACTGGAACCTTTCAATATATTGGCACATGATGGTGCCAGAAAAGTGAAATATTGTAGGCACTGTAAGTAAATTAATAGAATAGAAAAATGCGCTTAACCACAATCTAAATAGTTTGGTAAAAGAAACAGGTTGTTGGTGTAAATATAAAAAAACATACCAACCTTGTTTAGAAACAAAAATGCATTGACATAGAATAAGGATTATCGAAACCGATAACAAAGTTTTTCGTAACTAAACATGGTTCATAAAGGCAAGGGGATAGCTTTGTACTCTTTTAAAAGTGGGTATAAATGTTAAATGTGGGTATAAAATGAATATGTTAATCACCTTTGTTTAAGGCATGCGGCATCTGCTTACTGTATTTTATTGGTTATGTACTGTTGTAAAAAATGTTTATCTAACGTAAAATGTTAGATGCAATCTGTTAAACAAAGCTATTTACCGCCCTATACTGCACTAATAAATGTTTTTTACACTATATATCAAAATATCTCATGTCAGACATGAATGCAAAATGTTACGTGGGCTATAAAATGTAAATAAAAATATCATAATGAATAGAATAATTAAGAATTCTTATAATAACTAGGTTTTATGTTTTTAACTTACAAAGACAAAGAATAAAAAATCTTACTTGTTTAAATACTGACAGACCATCATCTGTCTTGGCAAGATGTACAAATAAATATTCTTCTTGTTGCCCTGTTTCATGCGTGCTTTCTTTTTTAATGGGCAAGGATAATGGATTTTCTTCCAAAACTGAATCACTAATTTGTGCATCCATAATCTGCAAAAAAAATATGAAGTAATAATAATATTCTATTATTATAGTGTGACTAATCAAAGCAGGTTTTAAAGGAATAACATGTATGTTATGTCTGGAAATGATTTTTTATACAAATAATATATATTTATATATAACACCACATGAAAACCACAGTTTATGGTATAAATGAATTTTTAAAACTCCAAAAAATATACACGAGTAGACAATAACAGTAGAGATCATCACTTTTTATTACCTAAAATGATACAATATTTTTCATAGGAAAAGTATTCACTGGGTATATAGACTTCGATGCTAAATTAAACAAAGATTATTGCATGTTTTTTAAGTATTAATGGAAGCCAATTTACTTGTATAAAAGATGAAATTTTTATTTTTACAGAATCAAAATATTTTCAGAGGTAAAAAGATATAATATTATAAGATAATAGATTAATAATAATAGAGTTATAACTCTGTCACACAAGAATCCGACTGACAAACACCAGAGTTATCGATTAGCATAATATGACATTTCAATGTTATACTGTATTTTTAACATAAGCATACTATTCGGCTACTGTAATTGACAAGCGTCTTTCCCTTTTTATTAACTGGCATAGTAACATTTGACATGGAAAACTTGTAAAACTGCAGCCTCTAATAAGCCCGTATACACCATTAATAAACATATTACTGATTTTTTGGATGAAAATTTCAAGAGAAGCATACGATTAACTAAACTTTAATTAGACTTTAATTAGAGTAGACAATAACAGTAGAGGTCATAATTTTTTATTACCAAAAATGATACAATATTTTTTATAAGAAAAGTATTCACTGGGTAAATAGACTAAATTATAATGGTACAATTATAATTATGTGGTATGTAATGGGTATAGATGCTAAATTAAACAAAGATTATTGCAAGTTTTTTTAAGTATTAATGGAAGCCAAATAACTTGTATAAAAGAAGAAAATTTAATTTTTATAGAATCAAAAAATTTTCAAATGTAAAAAGATAATTCAAGAGTTAAGATGCCAGTAACATAAAATAAGGCTGTCTTCCATAAACTATTAGAAGAACGCGAGTCAAAAAGGCGTGTCCTAACCTGACCCTAGTTATAACTCTCTCACACAAGCATCTTGAACTGATAAATGCCAGAATTGATACTTATCGATTAGCATATTATGAAATGACATTTCAATGTTATACTGTGTTTTTAACACAAGCATAGTATTTGTTTACTGTAGTGACAAGCTACTTTCCCTTTTACCTAACTGCCAGCAACATTTGACAGTATAACTTTTAATACTGCAACTTCTCATAAACCCTTATGCACCATTAATAAACACATAACTGATTTTTTGGATGAAAATTTCAAGAGAAGCATACGATTAACTAAACATCTAAATTTATTACGCTGTTTCTGGTAAAGCCAGATTGCATTAATTTTCTGTGGTACAAAGATGCCATTGTGGAAAAGTTAAAAATTTAACAGAAAAATAAAAGATTATCTATCTCTTCTTATAGAAAGTTTAAGAGAACGTTCTACTTTCAGAGAACTGAACAATCACGACCAGTACATAAAATTTAATATATATGTAGGATAGATTTTAATTGAAAAAACCCTAGCACATCGAAATTTACTTATTTCTATAAATATGTTTACTGTTTTTCTTATACTTGTTTGAGAATACTTCAAAGTATATCGCCTCCAGAATAAGACTGAATATCTGTTTCTTGTTGTTCATGTCTAATTTCCCGTTTGCTAATTATGAAGTCTTACTCCATCACGGGTGAGCTTCTATAATTTACCAAAAATAATGTAAGGATTTCTTACCTTCTAGCTATGCAAATACGATTAATTATTAAATGTGTTATTATAGAGTTTTCTGTATTATATTTAGTTATATTAATATACTTACGACACGTATATAAAACACACATTTTTCACTTAATAAAAATAACGTTAATGACTACCAACCACTATGTGACAGAACAGATTTCATATATATGTTAACGAGGATGTCACATGAAAGGAATGCATATCAATTATACTACTGTGCTATTGGGGTGTTCGTAATCACACATTACAGTCCGCAATATATGTAAAAAAATGAAATTGGGTGGCAGTTAGGAACCATCATGGATTCTCAAGGCTTCTACTGAACAAACGTGTGTGGAACCCACGCCTTCTGTATCATTCTTAATATCTGTCTGTTGTTGATCATGACTAATTTCCTATATTCCAACAGGGCGATATCACTCGGTCCCATTATTTCACAAAAAGTAAGTAAACTTTACTTACCTCCTGGCGTTTTCTATTACTTTACTCAATATTCAATACAAATAATTACATTGTTTTTTTGTTTTGTTGTATCCAATTGTTCGATTAATCGATGTAACTTTTGGAGTCGATCAAAAAAATCTGTTTTCAGTGTACTTTTTAATTTTCATTTTGTCTTTGTTATTTATGTTTTAATTAGTAAATATTTTCCTGTAATTTGATTACGCGTGTCTTTATTTAAATAGAGACATAACATTTTGCGAAGAGGAGAAAAATTTGTGTACAAAAAAAGTTAAAAAAAAAACTTCCTGCGTTTATACACATTCAAACAATTTTAGTTAAACGATCGACTGACGACATTAAATACCACGAATTAAAGTTTGAATAAATAATCCTCAAATTAAATAATATTTATTTTATACTGTTTAAAAAGGATTGAAGTATTCCTTGTCATGTAAAACAAGTTCGTCGAATATATTTCGATTAGTTTAGTTCTATTAATTCTTCGAACGACGATGCACTATGACACGAGTGTTACCAGCTGTTTGTGATACGAAAAATATGATTCAAAGAGATTTATTTTATGATAGTCAAATTTATCATAAATTTTGTTTTTGGTGAATTTCAAATTATTTATGCAAAATCAAGAATTTATCTGATACTATTTCTATGTAATATAATTTTTCTCATAAAATAAAATACATCAAAACTTGATACACGATTTTTAAAAAATAAATATTCTCTGCGATATATAGTTTTATGAATATGAACAACAATATTCACTGTTTTAAATATCAGAGTTCAGAAATGCGTGTACACAATCACACATTAAAATACATATTTAAATGTGGGGACAAGGCATGATTTGTAAGATCCCCGTGTAATCACATGCAAACTAACAGCTACCTTTCTTAATAATATGTTGAACTACAGAATGTTCCAAGTTATCATGGGATCCGATATACGCTCACCTAGGAAACTCAAGAACGGCCTTCCACACAAGGGTCGGTACTTGCGCCTCTCATTTTCAGCCTCTATGTTGCAGACGTGCAAGAGACTCCTGGTTCATGTACTTAAAAGTTTTCTGAAATTAGTGATGCAAAAATTACTGAAGGATTATTTGTGGATCTACAAATACGGTCACTAATGCATAATGAAAAGTTTGAGAAAGTATTGAATCCCTTGGAGAAAGCAGCTTGACAAGCATTCAAAAATCTTATTCAGATTTTTTGGGGATATCGAAAGGCGGAAAATTACTGTGATATTGTCGACAATCTTATAAAAACTTGGGTCGTAATATGTCCTTAAAAGTACACTTCCTGCACACGCACATAGATTTCATCCCGAAAAATCTTGGCGCAGTGAGCGATGAGCACAACGAACACTTTCCTCAGGAGATTTCAGTTACAGAAAAGAGGTATTAAGGCAAATAGAATGCTAATATGCTGGCCGATTATTGTTGACCATCAAGAGGGATGCTCCACAGGCGAAGTGTAACAGTAAATCGTCATTTCTTACTTTCTAGGTGAGCCAAATATTTGAATATTTTGTAATGAAGAATGCAGAAAGTATTAAAATGTTTGAATTATAAATGCCTGTCTCTCGGAAACCTTGGTTGATCATATTTGAATTCAGAAAAATAAAATACTCTCAGTATCACATATTTTTCTTACTGAGACAAAAAAAGAATTCTTTGATTCTGAAAATATAACATTTCTGAAAAATCATCATCTGGTAGATGATGATCAGTCCACTAACAAATACCCCCTTTTGAATTTTGAAAATCAGACGACTGTTTGCAGCGATATAAGAGCACCTCCCAAAACAACGCCCCAAAATATCACTCCATTTTTTACAATTTGATGTTGATAACTGGTCTAACCTCGCAAGAGATGCTTGCATGACACCAAGTTGCCACAGGAATCCCATTATTATAAACACAAATTTGTTAAATTTATTTTTTATTATTATTTTATTTTATTTAATGTAAGTTTAATTCTATTAATTTCTATTATTGTAATTTTATTAATTCGATTGGTTTGTGTTCATTCAATTCAAACCCAGCTAACACAGTGATAGGGGCTCACAGTTCATTAAAGTTTGTACTTTATACAAACATATATACATATTTTTATAGCCTATGACACTTCTTGTAATGTAAGGATTCCAACGGCGAGCGGGCGGCATAGATACTGTAAAATTACTTATACTTCCCATCGCCTTACTACCAGTAAAATAGTGGAGGAATGGAATTTCCCAGAATCCAGAAATAGCCAGTACAAAACTGTAGATGGCTTACTGATGCATCTGGGAAGAGGTCATTGCCTCTCTGGTCTAATTGAATAACGTCGTTGTAACATTCAGTATTACAAATATACAGCACTAATAACTTTAACATTTAACTTCATCAACATCAACTTCCTGTTTTCATTTTTATGGGCGTAAATCAGACCCTGCTTTTATTCGTTTTATATTATATTTTTTAACACTACATAATGCTGTAGAAAGCAATTTGTGGTTCAGGATTGTATTCACTTTCTTCACCATTCACTTGCCTCTCATGATGCTGGGTAGAGAGTACGATTACCGATTTTCTCCTTTTTGGAACATAGGAAACTACAGTCGAGTCATTTGTGAGACGAAACATTAAAGAATGAACTTTTTTCTTTCGGTCAGACAAAAATTCCTTCAGAATCTCTTTCTTACTGGAGCGCTGGATGCCAACCAGTATCTTGTTTCATTTTAGTAGTTTAGCAGCCAAGGGAAAACATTTGTCAAAAATGGCAATTGATAATTTTTTCGCCAGTTTTACGATAAGACATTCCATACCAAGCAGGGTAGTCTTACAATCCCTCCAATGTATCCTGTCAATAATACCTACAAAAACCAAAAACATGGGTCACTCACAAGTGTGAATACAATATCAATCATTTTAGATTAAAAATCATGAAACACAACTACATATCTCTTCGGATAAAATTATTATAGGAACAAATAAACCTGGATTATTCAGAATACCCTGCTTGGTAATGCAAGGGTTAAAGAAGTTTCTTTTGCAGTACTACTAACAGGATAAAAAATCACATCTTAAAATGATTTATAATAATTCTGACAAAAACAAAATCAAAGAAATAAAGTATTTATATTTTTAATTAAAAGTCATTATGAGTTGTAAGAAACAAGTAAACTCAAACTCAATTGCGTTTAGTATATTTACTGCTCAGCGTAATAATCACTTGGAAAATAAGTTAAAATTCATTTCCAGTTTAATAAACTAGAACTAAGAAATCTAAAAATTCTATAGAGTTTTTTTCCACTAATGGATTAGTTCTGAATAATAATTAGGCATTTGTTATGTTTGTAAACAAATTTTATGATTTTTAAATTCAGGAATTAACATATTTTTTATTGTAGCATTCATTATATTCAATAATTTTATTTATAATTTTTATTTTTATAAATTTAATTAGCACAGTGGTCAATATGCTGATGAAATATTTGAATTTAAAAAAAAAAAATTTACATATATATATATATATATATATATATATATATGTTTAATCACATCAATTTTTTTTTTTTTTTAAGAATTATGATTTTGTAATGCTGCTGTGTTATAATCCACAGAGTAGCATAACGATGTATTTAATGTATTATTATTTAACGATCAGAATACAAGATTTAATTAACTCGATTAAATAAACACTCTTGGTTGCTAGACAGTAACATAGCCAAGAGGAACAACGGTCTGTCATTAAGGGTGACGATTATGGTATAAGCCTTACTGCTGAAGTGAATGTACGGGAATCAGTCGATTCATTCAACTATAGCCAACAAAGTCTGTTTTTGTGAAGGTAGATCCTGCCATCGGCTAAATTCATGCTTGTGACCATAACGGTGTACAGACATCGACCACATCGATAATCGCCCAGCTAAAAGAAGAGTTGTTAACGGTAAATCAGTCTAGTCATAAAAGGAAAGTCTGTTCCTAGTATGCCTATGTACCCTATTATTTATTTTATACCTAAATATAAGTTTTAAATATTTAGCTTTATCAGTAAAATGATCGCTACGTAAGATTACACTTAGCAAGAGTTCCAAAGATCGGACTGTGGGTCTATATGCCATCGATACGTAGCCTAAATTGGTAGCAGAAGAAATATTAGTTAAAAAAAAAGTTTGATTCGTTAAATGTTATCTCCGTCATCTAAAGTTGAAATCGATTTGTTTGTTTACGTCGTTCATATGAAAGGCACAATTCTGTTCATACATTGTAAATTGAGCATATTAAACAATCTTTGCTCATTAAAGCATAATAATTTTTTTATTTATTTATAATGGGAAAATAACTGATTTTTTTTTTTACTTGCAATGAACCATCATTATAGATGTGTTTTTTCACTCAATTCTTTCTATATTCTCCTGAAGATGGGGGTAACATATAACAATTTTTTTATTGATAAGCGACTGTAGATCGTTATTATATATTTTTTTTTTTGTACAGGGAAAAAGGATGGATATCAGATGTGGAAAAAATTTATAAATAAAAAGATTTATTATAATTAAACTTTCAGTATTATCATAACGTATAAGTTTTTTTTTACTTATGTTATATGCCTGTAATCTGATAATGTTATCATAGACATAAATATTGTCAAGCTGTTCTTATCAAGGTTTTGCAACGGTTTTCCTCGATACAATAGGGCAAATGCCGGAACAGTTCATTTAGTTTTTCGTGGAATTTAATCTTTGGTATCCTTATTCGCATTTAAAATAAGAAAAATAAATATTATTTATTTATAATTATATTTGTTGTATTTGTTTTCATTACCTGCTTAATGTAACCCCGTTAACCATTAAAAATTGAAATTTAGCTCATATATTGCTGTATATCAACACATAAATATAAGGCATTGATAACATAAAATTTTGAACTTATTTAAAAAAGCGGGGGTATTTATCGCCGTTTAAAAATTTTTAATTTTTGTAGAGGCATTATAGGATCTAAAAATTTGGTACAGTGCTGTATATACCAGTTGTTTGCAGTATCGAAGTCTGTCAGTCGATAGTTTGTAGCTTAACTGTTATAGAGTTTCTATAATATATTTCCGAAACGGTTAACTAAAAATTCATAAAACGGGAAAAATATTTCTCTGCATAAGTATAATTCTATTAAATTTTATTCCCGGTCCGACCGTACCCCTAATTAAAGTATAGTAAATAAAAAATATATATTCTTTGGGAAAAATATTAAATATATATTTTTTTTTGTAATTTCTCATATCGATTAAAAACGTTTTCAACTTTTGTTTGTTAAAGTGCCTCGGTTAAAAATTTGAAATTGTATTTCGTTCAAACACCCTGATCCCTTTTACCGGTTTTCGCAAACGTTTAATACATTAATACAAGCAGCTGTTAAATTTGCTGCATTGTAACTAACAACCGCTCCTATTTTGTCAGTAATAGCCCATTCATTGAATTTACCTTGTAATTCAATGGCAATGTTTTCAGCCGTATGTTGACTGCAGATTTCCATACAAGTAAGTAACTGGGTTTTTAAATTGCAATCACGATCAATGAAATGGATAGCGGTATAATTATTATTTGAAACTGATGTCCAACTGTCAGTGGTTATTGCGCATGCTTCTATATTATATAATGACTTACGAATCTCACAAGAAATTCTATTGTATAATTGTGGAATTAAACTAGTTGTAATTATTTTCCGACAAGGAAGCGAATACCCAGGGTTTAACGTACGAACAAACTTCTTGAATTCTTCATCCTCAACGAGTGAAATAGGTTGATATTCTTTAGTTATTAACCTAATTAATTGAATATCTAACGCTCGGCTTTTACTCTGAGGAACAGGTTTTGTAACAAAGTAAGGGACAACTGTTGTATTTTTCTGTTTATTGAGGACAAAGATGTTATTGGATGCACAGAAGAAGGATTAGGCGATTCAACAAGTTTTGTTAATTTAAGGGCTAATTGCTGCGATTCATTTGGTTCAGTCGCAGTAGACGTAGTAGGATTTAAATTATAATGCATTTCTGAAACATAATCAGGACAAGGATTTTTTTTGTCTTGGAATATCAACTCCTGGGTGTTTAACTTTAATATGACGAGATAGATTACTAGTCGTCCCACCGGCACAGAATAATGAACTACGGCAAAGATTACACAAAGCTTTTCCGGGGCTTGCTTCGGAAAAGCAAGTCCAGACGCGATTCTTTTTCTGCAGCTCATGTTTATAATTTTAAAAACAAAATATACTTTTTTAAAAGTGCTTATAAAATATCTACTTACGTAAAAACTAATGATTTAAAAAAATAATACCGATAAACATTTAGAAAAAAATCGTCTTCTGATTATGTAAAGTAAAAAAATCTTACGAAATTGAGTCGGCCCAAATAAAAAAATATAAACAAACTAAAAACACAACTCTAAATAAAACACGCAAAGATTATCCACCATGAAAACAGAATCCACTGTCGTCTTTTATCCGTCTACTAAGAATAATTGTAACAAATATCTTCAGCATGATAGTACGTGTAAAAGAACGACAGTAATTAATATTGTGCAACATAGCTTCCCCCCGAATGAAATTAAAAGAAAAAAGAATAATGATGTGATATAGAACGTGTGCCTAACAGTTTAAATTTTCCCTTCTCTATTTAGCGATGAGGTTTGTTGATATAAGCTTTTTTTCGTAAAGGAATCGAATAAGAGATGAAATAAGGAGAATCGTCGGGTAGATGGAAGGGAATAGAGCATGCGTATTACAAGTGATAGGCTACTAAAAATCGCATTCAACCGAAAAAAAATCAGATTTTTTTTCAACCGGGTCGAACAGGAGTATGAACGGCTAAAAGTAGTATGAACGGGCGAAGAAGAGAAAGAGAGCATGCGCATTAGAAGCGATAGGCTTCTAAGTTTACTAAACATCGAATTGAACTGAAAAAGAATCAGATGTTTACTAGGAGTCGAATAAGAACTGAAAAGGAAAATTCACATTTTTTACTCAGTTTACTAATTCTGTATTTTATTATGTTACAGTTTATATTAGTTCCAAATGATATTTACGGAGGGAAATTAGGAATGGAATGGAATGCAAAGTTGGCAGGAGTCTATTACTCCCTACTTTATCGCAGAACCTGGACAGAGTCCCTTGCTGCTGGATCATTCTAATCGGGCTTGTTTTTAAAAGGGTTATTTTTTTAATCTCGGATCTAATTTTTCAAGTTTTGTCTATTATTATTTTAGTGAATTTAAGACGGATTTAATTGCATTCCAATCCGTTGTTAAACCAGCGTTATCGAACCCATTTCATGGGCCGACCGCGGAAGGCTAGGCTTATAAAGCCTGTCCTCCCGACGTAATTCCCCTTCAGACCGTCCACTGAAGTCCTTTCGGTGCTAACTCTTTAATAGGCTAGCAGGAATACGCCACAACGGGGCACTAGCTATAAGGAGGGAGCAATGCGTCCCCTTTTCCGGAGGAGTCGCAATTGCTGGGATATTTTGTCTTACTGTAAGTTTTTTTTTTTTTTTTTAATTTAGACCGCGTTTTTGTTTTATGCGCGACTTACCGTGTTTGACGTCTTCAAACTATATAACTCGCGAAAACTTTTCACTCGCGACCCCGGAAACGCGTCTGACGCACTATTCCGTTTATGGCTCATGCGATATGGAGGCCCCTAAGCCTGGTTTGTCGATTTTCGGCTACCGCACCGCACCATCACGGTGGTTCGCCCAGTACGGCGTGAGGCCGCTTCCTTACAACTGTCGGAGTTGGGTCCTCTCGGCAGATGTCCCGAAGATGACTGTGTTCGGACACAGCCGCTCTCCCGAACAGTCTGCGCGCCTGCGCCACCCCCACCTCGGACACGGATTGAAATCTCGCATCAGATCGGAGAGTGGCGTTCCTGACGAACCACGGAGCTCCAAAGATCGTCCGCAACGCGATGTTTTGGACGGCCTCGATCTTCTTTTGAAGCGAGGAGCTCAACACTGCCCCCCATGCCGGGTAAGCATATGTTAGAATCGGCAGTACGTACAGCCGAAAAATGAGGAGCTTAGTTGCCAGTGGGTACGGGCTGGCACTGTTCAGCACTGGGTATAGCGAGGCTCTGGCGGCCTTAGCCCTCCGGGTCGCATAATTTACATGTTCGCCGAAGGTAAGCCGCCTGTCCAACACCACCCCCAGGTACTTAACTGTTTTCTCAAAAGGGATTTTCTCCCCTGAGATTTCCAGCTCTCTGGTCGGTTTTCGTGTCTTGCATGTGAACATCACGGCCACCGATTTTTCACCGTTGACCCTGATTCTCCACATGTCGAGCCACGGTTCCACTAAGTCCAGCTGCCTTTGGAGCCTCCGGACCGCGTAATCCACATTTGCGGATTCGTAGAAATATGCCGTGTCGTCTGCGTAAAGGGCCGTTTTGACCCCTTCCGACAGCGGCATATCGTTCACGTACAAAGTGTACAAGAACGGGGAAAGTACTGCTCCTTGGGGAACCCCAGCGGCTATTTCTCTGGTAGAGGAAATCGTTTCCCCTACGCGCACGACAAAATGTCGGTCTAGCAGATATGACCGCATCAGTCTGACATAGCGGTACGGGATCGCCGATCGCGCTAGCTTATAAAGCAGCCCGCTATGCCAAACTTTGTCAAAGGCCTTGGCCACATCCAGAAAAACGGCTGCAGTCACCCGTTTCCTGTTCAGGCCTCCGACAAGGTCGTCTATTATTTTTACCAGTTGGAGGGTGGTTGAGTGACCCTCCCTGAACCCAAATTGCTCGGGCCGCACTTCTCCCTCCATGTATCGCCTCAGTTTTTCGAGAAAAATCCTCTCGAACAACTTAGACAATACCGGTAACAGGGAGATTGGCCTATAATTCCGTGGGAAAAGTAAACTTTTCCCCGGTTTGGGTAAACATACGACTTTGGCCGTTTTCCAACAATTCGGGAAATATCCAACGTACAAAATGGACGTGAATATCACCGAAATTGCTGTAATCACGGAGGCCGGTATGGAGGGAAATTACATTCATATGCACAAGATGAGAGACTTAAAACCGAACCGAACCGATCCAAATACAATTATTTGAGGTCGCTTTTAACGCTGCTTCTTTCAACTACTACGTCTGTTAACTGTCGGTTGCAAACCGTTCGTGCTTCAGCGCTGTATAGTTTCGTTCTTTACAGTTGTATTTTGTAAAACGCCTTATTCGGTCGAGGGAAGAGGTTTTAAAGGGAAACGGTAAGTGCGTTCTGGATCCTTTCAGGAAACGCGTCAAATAATCGCGGAAAGATTTCCGAATGCCAGTAGCCCAGCAGAATAGCGTACGCGATTTGTTTAAAAAGTAACGTTCAACGGGATCGGTTTCAAAGGCAAAACGAAATGAACGATTCCGGAGGCAAAAGCTGATATTCAAAGAATTTCTGCCTGTCGGAAAACATTTGTATATAAATTATCACAACAAAGCGTTAAAAAATGCAGATTTTGCCGTAAGATTCTTCACGATTTTAATTTGAAATCGTATCTTGTAACAATTTTGCAAAAATCTAAGAGAATAGAAACTGAAAAGTTTTAATTGTTCTGTCCGGCGTTTAAAAAACATTATCGTTGAAGAAATAGACTCAATTTCATGTCGGTCGAAACACGGTTTCATTTAACCGGGCGTGTTAATTCGATTGGCACCAGGTACAGGATGACTAGACATCTCAGTAATGATCGAACTGAGAATGTACAAGACTACACTTCATTTACAGTCATACATATCATCCTCTGAAGTATTATCTAAACTGTAGTTATCGGAGGCTAAACAGGAAAAGAAAGAAAAGAAGGTACAGGATGACTGAAAAGCCACACCGGATTTTTATTCGTCCATTTCATGATGAGAAATTCGGTGTATGATACGATTCTGATATCGAACAGCACTTTATTTTGCGACCGGACTGTCGGTACAGAAGTATTGCCGTACAATTTTTGTCGATTTCTACTATCGGTTAACAAATGGTGAAAAGGGGACGGCTTCTTCAAATACGACGGAGAAACATAAAAAAAATTCACTAGCACGCGTTCGTGCGGTTTTTTGTGTGTAAAAGAACGAATTGTCAGTAGAGGACGATGGATTCAGCGTTTGCCGGATTTCTCTTCAGATTTTCGTTTTGGGCTTTTTCAAGGAAAGAGTTTACGAACCAAATCCTCCACATTATCGATGAACTGAAAACGAATTTTCAACAACATTTTGCGTCACGCGTCTCTCAATAAGCTCTTTCGAGCACAAAGATGCATGCTTCCGTCGGACCGCTTATTTCGAACGTGTTTTGTAAAAATTTGGTAAATATATAAACCTTTGCTAATGTAGTTGTAGAATTTAATTTAACTCGTTCATTTCATTCGTAAAATGTTACATGCGGCGACTGAGTTTAGTCGTTAGCGGTTCTCTTTTAAGTCGGTACCCGTTACAATTTAAGTAATTTCAATAAAAATAACATTTTATTAGAACATCTTGCTGCAATATTTTTTGTTTAAAATAAATTATAATCACGTTCAAGCTTTTGCTTTAACGTGATTATAATATTATTTCATATTATTTCATTATTATTTTCTTTTCAAATGCATATTTCTTATATAAAATAACTTTAAATTGGTGTGTATCTGTATGTATTATATTTTTCTCAAAAAAAAACCATAAGCTGAACATAAACTATTTACTGCAAGTCAAGCAATAATAACTGTGTGACAATTCTGTTTTCGTTTATTCATTTTGACATACCAAGAACTATTTAAAACGGTTTATCCCATTAAATGTTTTGCGTAAACGATGGGGAGGGGTTAACTCTCAATACTCAGATAAATACGTTAATATTATTAAATTTGTGTTTTGTGTTTCGGTGTTTCAAATACAGTTTATCAGCTCGTTAAAAATAAAAAAAATGAATTATAAAGATTTTTAGAAATCTATCTTTTTTATTATTATTTCTACTTATCAGAATAATCGAGGTGCAATTTTCTGAATCGTTAAGAATCTAATTTCTCTTTCTTTAAATTTGGTATTAAAAGTTTAAACGCCTTTGATTTTAAAAATGCAAGTATAAATATAGTTTATACATCTATTTATTTTTTTGTGTTTGATTTTAAATGTCCTTTTCTAAAAGTAAATAATTATTTCGATAGAAATAAAACACGGGGTACGAACGAGACCAGTATTTAAAATATAAATTTTAAACGTGAATTTGTACAAATGAAAGATCCCCTGTAAGAAGTCTTTAATTTTGACAACATGGAAGCTTAAAAATTAAGAAAACAACGTGCGAAAAACATTGTGACTGAAGTGAAGAGAAACTCCATAGTCTGTGGCAAAGCCCACGCTGATGACCAGGAAGATTATGCTGTGTGTTTAGCAAGACTTGAACGGCACTGTGCATCACAAGCTGCTGCTGCCAGGCAGTATGACAGACTCAGACCTGTAGTGTTGACAATTAAGTTATTGCACCTAGCAATTCAAAAGAAACGACCTCAATTGGTCAACAGAAAGGACTTCATACGACACGGTGTTAACTGCCACACCACATACATCTTTAACAACCTGTCAACAATTGAGAGAACTTGACTGTAAGGTTCTGATGCGTCCACCATATAGCTGTACATAATACCGTTAGCATATAATTTGTCTCAGTCTCTGCAACAACACCCTGAATGGTGTTAAATTAGTTTCAAAAAAGGTCTGTGAAACCATAAGCCATAAACCAAAAGTTGGTGAATAGAAACCATGGAAGTTCTATAGTGTAGGGTTTATGGTGTTGATGGAAAAATTTTAGAAGTTTATCGAAAAAAAATCTTGCATGTGGTCTCAAAAAGTTAATTTTCAATAACCATAAATGTATTCACAAATTTGTCCTACATGTCTCCATATTTCTTAGACAAACTGAAAACAAGGAAATATGAATCATTTAATAAACAAGTTATTAAAAAGTTTTTTTATTAAAAGAATTATACATACATTATATAAATCATTCCAAATCATCTTATGTATAAAATAATTAGTTTTAATAATAGTGTATATGCAATGACAAAAGAAAAAGAAAATAGCTACAAACTGCAAAGACCCTATACTAAATAGAGATAATTTATACCACTCTGTCAACCTTATTTAACTTTTGTGTAAAAGTTTATAGATAAAAATTACATGTAAAATTTTTCTAACCAATATGAATAGAAAGATGTATTTTTAAATTATCCCTTCGATTAAATGTTTTCTTACAAAAATTACAAGTGAATTTCTTCTCACCAGTATGAATAGAGAGATGACTTTTTAAACTACTCTTTTGACTAAATGTTTTCTTACAAAAATTACAAGTGAATTTCTTCTCACCAGTATGAATAGAGAGATGTCTTTTTAAATGACTGCTAAGTCTAAAAGTTTTTTTACAAAAATTACAAGTGAATTTCTTCTCACCAGTGTGAATAGAGAGATGTGCTTTTAAATTACTGCTATGATTAAACATTTTCTTACAAAAATTACAAGTGAAGTTCTTATCACCAGTATGAATTGAGAGATGTGTTAATAAATTACCCTTTTTAATAAATGTTTTGTTACAAAAATTACAAGTGTATTTTTTCTCATCTGTATTAGTAGAGATATGTGATTTTAACTTACTGTGTCGAATAAACATTTTTTTAGAAAAATTACATTTTAAGTTTTTTTTGACAACATGAATAGATAAGTGTGACTCTAATGTAGATCCCTGAGTGAAAGACTCCTTACAAAAAACACATGTGTGAATAGGAAGATGAGAAGATACGACATTCCTTTCTTTAACAGGTTTTTCTGTAATTTGCAGGCACTTTTCGTTAAAAGAAAAAGTGTTGAAATCATCATATTCTTCATCGCTGGCATTATCACATATGCACTTATATTTTAATTCATTGCAAACCACACATTTTGATCTCTGAAAACTACTTTCAGTAATTCTTTCCTCCACATCATCGATAACCTCTTCAATAAGATTCTAAAAAAAAAATGTAACTGTTAACTTAAAAGTCTGTCGGAAAATTTTTTATTTTTAATAATTCCAACTACAAATTGACAACTTATACTTTAATATTAATTATCTTATGTTCATATTTAAGCTGTCACTGTCTGTTCATTATATTTAAACGATTGAGGCTGTCTTTCCATGTGCACACTGAACAGTGAATATTTCTCATTTAACACATCTTCATAAGCACAAGGAGTATATACAGACAGTGAAAGATTAGTATTTTATTAGATTTCCAGGTATAGTGGTCGATATAGCGTAAGAACACTAATCGAAGACTTTGGGGAGATTGGTTCAGTTAAGAAATATCAGTGAAGTGGTAGACCATAAGTACTTGATGAAGACGTATCGACTACTATGTGATGTAGTCTTAACAAATCCGTGCAAAAGTTAGCTTAACAGAAAAACAACTGCAACAAGGCAATTTGTAATAAGCACAGTCTTTTCCCATATAAAGCAATTCAAAAGTTATTGGCCAGAGACTGTGCAAAGTGAATTCAATACTGGGGATGGTTTCTACAGTTTCTAGTGGACGTTTGTGAGCTGCCAACTATTTAAGCACAAATTTTACTTTATACTACCATTTAAATATGAATTCAATTCTCTGTGAAAAGAAATTCTAAGAAATTAACTTTGTATTGAGGAAGCCGATACCCTCCATGGCTTCAAAAAGGCATGTTTTTTTGCTAAAAAATAGTAGCATTTCAATATATTCTACTAATTTTCAGATTTATATCATGCAATAGTCATATTACTACTGAATAATCATTTTATTATAATTACAGATTATAATTTAATACACATGAAAAAAAGATTCTAATCAATGAGTACTGAAAAACCATAGAGAAATCGCAAAAAAACCACATTAAAAACCCAAGGATCCCTCAGAAAACACATAAATACCACACTAAAAACTATACATGAAGTATTAAGAAGTACAATATTTCCTACATTTATTCATTTCTATGTTTTATGAATGATTCAACAGCAATAATGCAACATGTTGGGAGGTAAACAAACAATTTGTTCTGGCTGTGCCACATTTACAGTACCATAAGAGACACAATGAAGTAGTTTCTCTGAGGACAACATTGTTCTTCATAAAACTGGTTTCTGTGAAAAGATTATAAATTTACTTGCAAGAATATATCAACTGCATTTCAGTAGGTTTGTTGTGTGATTAGGAACAGTATATTTTGGCACTATGAAGAAAGAAACAAGAACCTTATATAAAACCTTGCACGGAATGTTTATTCTTACTCAAAAGCAACAAGTTTTCAGTGACTTGTCAATCATACAATCCTACACATACTTTTGATCATTTCACATACAGTTTGGTATCATTTTTTTAAGTTTTAGTCAAAATATCCAGTGTTAAACAAGAATGCTAAATATTAGGTAAACCATCAAAAAGTAAATGAAAATATGTTACTTGTCTAGGTGTTGTCAGTTTATCATCTGCCATAGCAACAGGAGAAATAAAATGTTCTGTTCCCTCTGTTTCATGCTTGGTTTCTTGTTTAATACTAGAAGATAATGGATCTTCATCAAAAAATGAACTATCAGTTTGTGCATCCATACTCTGCAGCAAAACAAAGTAATAATAATAATTTATTATCTTTATATAAATAACATATATTAAAAATATATCTATTTTTCTTATAATGATAAAACAAATTGGTTTTCATAGAAATAACTCATCCATGTGAGTAGTTCTATAATAATATTCAACTGGAACCTTTCAATATATAATCACACATGATAGTTCCAGAAAAGTGAAATATTGTAAGTATTGGCAGTAAATTAATATAAAAAACACATCAATCTTGTTTGGAAACAAAAATGCCATAGAATAAGAATTATCGAAACCTATAACAAAGTTTCTCTAACAAAGTAAACAAGGTTCATAAAGGAAAGGATAGCTTTATATTCTTATAAAACATTTTTATAAACAATGTTAAATGTGGGTATAAAATTACTATGTTAGTCACCTTCATTTAAGGCGTGAGGCACCTGCTCACTGTATTTTATTTGTTACGTATTGTTGATAAAATGTTAATGCAATCTGTTAAATAAAGTTATTTATTGCCCTATACTCTACTAAAATGTTTTTTACACCATAAACCAAAATATCTCAAGCTAGACATAAATGGAATATGATTATATGTGAGCAATAAACAATAAATAAAAATAACATAATGAACAGAATAAATAAGAATTCTTACAATAATTAGGTTTTATGTTTTTAACTTAAAACAAGGTAAAGAAGAAAATAGCTTACTTGTTTAAATATTGTCAGACGATCATCTGTCTGAATAGACAGATGATCGTCTAGTAAATGATTTCTTACAAAAATTACAAGTGAATTTCTTCTCACCAGTGTGAATGTAGAGATGTGTTTCTAAACTACTGTTGTGTCTAAATGTTTTTTTACAATAATTACAAGTGAAGTTCTTTTCACCAGTACAAATAGAGAGATGTCTTAATAAATTATACTTTAGAGTAAATGATATCTTACAAAACTTACAAGTGAATTTCTTTTCAACAGT
This sequence comes from Lycorma delicatula, assembly GCF_047948215.1. Lineage (NCBI taxonomy): Eukaryota > Metazoa > Arthropoda > Insecta > Hemiptera > Fulgoridae > Lycorma > Lycorma delicatula. The sequence goes on along the minus strand of NC_134466.1, from coordinate 73,522,280 downwards.
ATGAATAGAGAGATGTGCTTTTGAATTACTCTTTTGACTAAATGATTTCTTACACAAATTACAAGTGAATTTCTACTCACCAATATGAATAGTGAGATGAGTTTTTAAATGACTCTTTTGAATAAATGATTTCTTACAAAAATTACAAGTGAACTTCTTTTCACCAGTATGAATAGAGAGATGTCTTTTTAAACTACCGTTTTGTCTAAATGTTTTCTTACAAAAATTACAAGTGAATTTCTTCTCACCAGTGTGAATGTAGAGATGTGTTTCTAAACTACTGTTGTGTCTAAATGTTTTTTTACAATAATTACAAGTGAAGTTCTTTTCACCAGTACAAATAGAGAGATGTCTTTTTAAACTACTCTAACAGTGAAAGTTTTCTTACAAAAATTACAAGTGAATTTCTTTTCACCAGTATGAATAGAGAGATGACTTTTTAAATTACTGCTTCGTCTAAAAGGTTTTTTACAAATATTACAAGTGAATTTCTTCTCACCAGTATGAATATAGAGATGGTTTTTTAAACTACTGTTGAGTCTAAATGTTTTCTTACAAAAATTACAAGTGAAGTTCTTCTCACCAGTATGAATAGATAGATGTTCTTTTAAACTACAGTTATGCCTAAATGTTTTCTTACAAAAATTACAAGTGAAGTTCTTCTCACCAGTATGAATAGAGAGATGTGTTTTTAAATTCCCGCTGAGTAAAATTTTTTTTACAAAAATTACATGTTAACTTATTTTTACCAAAATGAATAGATGTGTGACTCTCTAGTAGATCTCTGAGTGAAGGATTCCTGACAAAAAACACGTGTGTGAATAGGAAGATGAGAAGATATGACATTCCTTTCCTTAACTGGTTTTTCTGTAATTGGCAAGCACTTTTCTTTAAAAGAAAAACTGTTGAATTCATATTCTTTGCTAATGACATTATCACATATACAGTTACATTTTAATTTATTGCAAACCACACATTTTGATGTCTGTAAACTACTTTCAGTACTTCTTTCCTCCACATCATCGATAGCTTCTCCACTAAGATCCTAAAAAAATTAATGTAACTGTTAGGTTAAAAATTTACCGGAAAACTGTGTTAATTTTAATAATGCTAAATACAAATTGACAACTTACACTCTAATATTAAATATCTTATCTTCACATTTAAGCAAGCTCAATATGTTTGTAAGAAGTAAAATTAAAATTTCTTTAGTATAGCAGTATCTTGCAGCCTTGCGAGTCGCTTCCGCATATGGTCCAGGTTGTCACTCGCTGAATGGCATCAACTGCAGACCTACTCCTAACAAATCCGTATTAATTGGAGGACAGGCCCTCCCCGTTTCATCAATCTCTTCCCAAAGACTCTTTGTCAGCATTCGTTCATATATCTTGGCTATGACATCAAGCAGGCATACAGGTCAATACTTCTTGCCCTGTTCCCCTAACCTGGTCTTTGGTATCAAGACCAGTCTGGCCTCCTTCCATGACTTGGGGAAGCTGCCCCTCTTAAAGCCGTATTCAGCATATCCAGGACATAAAACTCTACCAACCTATTCATCAACAAACCCAACAACCAATCCAGGCCCAGGCACTTCCTGAGGTTAATTCTATCTGTTCCGTTCCTAGAATGAGCCAGCTAGTGCTGCGCTCTAGTTTCTATTAGCGCTGGCCTGCAAGTCAGTTTTATACATTCATTCGAGTAAAGAATCCTGTCTGGTGCAATCATGTATTTTTTGGTCTAATGTGACTAGTGTTATTTAGTATTGTACGAAATAAATTCAACTGTCCTAGAAGAATATGGTTTCATTTCATTCAATTACAATCAACGATCAATACAGTCCATCGTAGCTCTAAAGATTTAACTCATTTAAGCTCATTGCAGCTCATTTAAGCTCCCCAATGGTGAACCTCTCCTCCTGAGCAATCATATTTCAGTGCTCCATTTGAATCATCGGGAATAGGTCCAACATATTTCTCAATGCCTTAGCCCTTGAAAGGAGTGGAACAGGTACCCACAAACGTTTTGGTAACACGCCTATAGGTTCTACCTCACGGGTCCACCTCCAGGTCTTCTACAAGTCTTCGTCAGTCTGCCTTTTTCACTGACTTAATAGCGGCAGTTACAAGGCTGCTTCTGGCAGCCTTGTATGTAGATTCTGCCTCTTCAGTCTGTATTGAATTTCTGGACCTGAGCCTCTGCAGTCACCTTCTAGCTTACTGGACTGCAGCTCTTAAAGATGCAATTAATGTTCCCATTTCACCAGTAAATTCGCCTGAGGTCAAAGCTGTAGCTTCTGTGCAGCTTATCACAATCTGCAAACATAATAAAAGAGAACTCATCTGGATCTCTCGATTGTATAATTGAGATACTTTCAGCCACAGAATCAGCAAAGGTCGTAGCCTGAGCCTTGGAAGGCTTCCATTTTTGAGATAACTTCACTCTTGGGCATCTATCCCCCAATAGCTTAAATACTACGGCCTGCTGGTCAGTGTTGTGGACATGCAAATCGGCCACTCATTCAGCCAGCCAACCTGGAATCGCCAATATATCTACAACAAACCTCTGTTCCTCTTCCAATAAAGGTTGTTAGAATATATGGAGTATTGATGACCACCAGATTCACCGAGCCCAGCATGGTAGCCAATCTGTATCCATGACTGGTAGACCTTGTACCACCTAGCTCAATACATTCTGCATTCACATCACTGTCAAAATAACCAGGTTCGCAAATCGTCTTATAAAGCGTTCCAGCTCATCCATCATTGCATCAAATATATCTATATTAAATTCAGAGAGATGTAACAGTTCACTAATGTATATTCAGACAAGGCCACAGCCACATAACCATCTTTGCAATCAATCTCAGAGATAGCATATCTCCCTGAAAAATTTATAATGGCAGCATCTCCCATACAATCAACAATTCAGTTGCCCAATGTCATCATTCTCTTGTTAGGCTCCACTATTAGTAGGAAATATACATCATTATTTATTGCTATGACCCAGGCAAGGTTATAGGCCACAGCGTGATGGTTGGTATTGAGTTGAAAACATTTCATTTTTTATAACAAGTGCATTCCCAGCTTCCATCCGATGACTTGTTTGATCAATGAATACACCTAGTTCGCTCTCTTAATATATATAATAGTCTGCCCTCTTAAGCCCAGCACTGCCACAATTGTAGCAGTTATTCCTCCTGTCGACACCTTTGCATGCAGTAGCAACATGTCCGATCTGGGCTTCTAACTTCCACCTGGCAAGAATGGTAGCCGATGACCATTCGCCCTGAAGCTAAGTGCAGACCAGCCTCCTTGGTTGGTATAATTATGGTAGCATTTTCACAGCTACCAAAGACCAGCCTGATTGATGTGACGCTAACTTCAATTGTTTGATTGAGCGTCTCCCGACAACTTCCACCACCCCTTCCTTAGCGGTGTCACTAACCAAATCTTTAATATGGACCACAGACAGTTTATATATTAGAGTTTTGTCTGTCATTGACACACCTGACGCTACAGTGGCCATCTTGTACTTGAGGTTATCTGGCACTGTATTCCCTTTGAGTCTAGCCTCAAGCTCTTCTCCTTTACCTTCTGGAGATCGACTTGCACAGTTTGCATCCATTTGTCTTCAGTGTCCTTATCCCTAGTCAGGTCTCTGACCCACTCAGCCTCAACTTTAGCCTGATTTTTTAGCTAGGAAACGAACTCTCTGATCACCTTCTTAATAGTAGGGTGTGCTCTGCACATGACTACCAGCGCTTGAAGCTCCTCCAATAAGATACCTATCTCCGTGTTGTTGGAGTCCATACTGGTCTTTAGGCCTCTTCCTAGCCCATTCAGCAGGTCCAAAAATATTCCTCTCCTCCACCGAAAGATCGACCACACTAAATTAGGGGGTCCCTACGGAAGATATTGCTGTATTGGCACATTTCAGGAAGATCTCTGCAGTCTCCATCTCTTGCGGCGCAGTACCAATCAGATGTTAAACATGAACCCTCCACCCAATTCCTACAACAGCACGTCCACACAACACTGAACTATTACACATTACTCAACTCAAATATAAAATGAACTATAGAAAGTTCAACCAAAATTTTAAATAATTCAGATTAAAAACTGCTTACATGACTAACAATAACATAAATAAATAATGTCAATCCTAAAAAAAAAAAAGAAGATAAATTTAATATAGATAGACCAGGTATATATATATATATATATATATATATAATATATATATCGTTTAAAATGAGCAACCGTGATTTTAAAATGTGTCAATCAGTATCAAAGAACATATAAATGCTATAAATAAAAGTTGCATAAAAAAATTAAATTTTGCTAACCACATTCTAAATAAAAATCATAATTACGACACAGAAAATTTTATTAATATACATCACTATTCTAACAATATTATGAAAATAATAGTTTGGTAAAATTACATGTATATTTATAAAGACAATCTGATAAGTGAGTAAACAAAATTTGATGTTTTATGCAAAAAAAAATATTGAATAATAATTGTTTACTTTTTGGTTGGTCAAACTGATTGCCTCTGTCCACTACACATTACAATTTAGACCACTGTATGGGCAACACACTACCATTACTTGTGGAAATCAATTACAAAACGAATATCACTGAACTGAATTCACCATCTGGTCTATCAACAACAAAAATGCTAACCAAGAATGAGGATTATCATAAACTATAACAAAGCTTCCTGGTAAATGAACATGCTTCATAAAAGCAAGGAAAGCTTTGGGCTGTTTTACTTTATCTATTATTTTACTTTTTGTTTTATTGTTTATCTTCGTAAGCAATGTTGAATCTCGGTATAAAATGAATAATGTTTAGGCAGCTCTCTTTGTTACGTATTGTTGTAAGAAATGTTTATATACCATAAAATGTTAGAGGCATTCTGTTTATCAAAACTATTTACCTCCTTATACTCCATAATTAACCATTTTTTACACTATAAATCAAAATATCTCATGTCAGACATGAATGCTAAACGATATCTGGGCCATAAACAGTACATACAAATATCTTGAAAATAGACAAATTGAGAATTCTTATAATAACTAGGTTTTAAATTTTTAACTTAAACCATGATATAATAGAAAACAGCTTACTTGTTTAGATATTGTCGGTGCATCATCTGTCTTTGCATGAGGTATAAACAAATTCTCTTTGCTGTGTTTCGTGTATGTTTTCTTCTAAAAATGAATTCCCAGTTTGTACATTCATTCTCTGTAAAAAATAAAGTAAAAAAAAATATGTTATTATATTAATGGAACATAAAATGTACGAAGTTAATGAAATATAACATCTGATGATGTTAAGAGATTGAATCTAAATATAATGTCAAAGAATTCAAAATAATTCAATGGATCAGAGCGTGTTGCAAACCACCAACCTGTGTCGGTAACTTCCTCAAACAATCATTTTCGACTCATAAATGCCAGCGTTAACACTTAACTATCAGCATAAAATGACATGACATTTCAATATTATACTTCGTTTTTAACACAGGCATGTGCCTGTGCACATGCCTGTGTTAAACTCCGCGTGCCATTTAACTCAGCGTGCCTAATTTCATTGACAAGCTTTTCCCCCTTTTCATTAATCTGACATAGTAACAAATATGTGAAAACTTGTAAAACTGTAGCCTCCCATACACCATTATCACATAGGCATATAACCTATAAGATCACTTATGGTGGCAGTCCAAGAGCTCCAGATTCAGGATGCTATAACCTAAGGTGTCTGTATCTGGACAGGCCGCAGCGCAAGTGTGTGGCTGCCTTACAGGGGTTGGAATGGCGCATGGAGCACAGGGAAGAAGTAAAATTGTTGCTGAACAACTTGGCTGGACCATCAAGATTGGTTTCGATAGGGTCCTATGGCGGCCTCAGCCAATGGTTGGAACCTTAGGTAGTAGCTAGTCCGCTGATCTGAGAGTGCCTAGAGTCATCATGACCTCCGCTTCTGAGGAGCTGTATATTAGTCGCAGGAGGAGATTTGGAAAACAGTGGTGGTCCCCTGACTTTAACGTGCTGCGCGCAAGTGCTACTCTGTGTGTTGGAAAGCTGCAATGTTCCCATAGCCCAGAGGGCTGTAGCACATGACTACTTGTCTGATCGCACAGTTTGGTTCATGGATGTGCACCTAGTTCTGGAAAAATCCATCAACAGGAGAAGCTCGTAGAGCTTCGTTCTCGGTCCCTTGCTGTTGAACCTGGTATTCAACGGATTTTTGGGACTGATATTCCCGAAAGTGGTCACGGCACAGGCTTTCACTGATGACTGTTTCCTGTTAGTTTCTTGGTAACTCATGACTTCAGCTAGAAGACAAAGTGCAGTCGTCTTTGTCAACCGCAGAGGGATAGACATTCAAAATTGAAAGATTTCTGTGCCCAAGATGAAGTTTATGCTTCTCAAGGGTGCAGACAAATTATCATACAGTCATAACCACCATATTAAATATAAAGGCTGTGTAATCAGCCAAGTTTGAGTTCAACTAGGTATTTCCTAGGTGTGTTCTTTGATGAGAAATCAAACAATGAAGGTGAAGGTGTCTTCAAAAGTACGACTTCTTATGCAGCGACCATTTGGGTGTATAGATTGGAAAGAAATCGAGCACTTATTCAAAATTTAAGGAGTGCCTAGCGCAGATCCTTAATTGTATACACTGGTGTTTTTAAAACAACCTCCTACAAGGCTATCACTGTATTGGGAAAGGCTCTAACAATTGATTTAGTGGTGAATGTTCGAACGACCATGTTTAGATTGGGAAGAGAAAGGGAGGCTGAAGTATCTGGGATGCGGTTCTGAGCCAGGCAGAGCCTGTACCAAAGTGGAATGGTGATCTCAATGCTCTGGTTCTAAATTTTGAACAGTTGCCCATCTCATGCCTGTGGAGGAGGCTTTACAGACGCGCGATGGAGGCATGGCAGCAAGAATGGCACGCCGTGACTAAGAGATGACCCACTCTATTTCAAAGCTCAGTAGCAGTTTGTGGCACAGACATTCAATTTTATTCTTTAGGGCGACAGAATGGGATGGTGGCAGGAGAAATGCCAAGCAAACCAGTACATCATTTAAACCAATTAAAAAACACATTAACAGATTTTTCAAATGAAGATTTTACAAATAAGCAATTAAATAAACATCAAAATTTATTACACTGTTTCTGGTAATGCTACACTGTGCTATTGGGGTTTTCGTAATCAAACATCAGAGTCCAGAATATAAGTAAAAACAATAAAATAAGGATGTGTTAGCAACCACTATGGATCCTCAATGCCTGAACTGAGCAGTCATGTGAGGAACCAATGAGCCCCTTGTGGCAGCTAATGTGTTAATTATTTTATTATACCAGTTAGAGAGTACTTTAAAAAACATAGATCCAACATTTTGTTTGTAATTCTCTATATATTATATTTGAACAATGTGCAAATGCAAGCGTATATTTTATAAAGATTTTAAGTTAATTGGTTACTTATAATTAATTTGAAACTTCAAATAAATTATAGAGAAATCAGATATAACACATACTTTATTGCATCTAAAAAAAGTTCAACAATGTGGAAGTCAATTAAAAAACGAATACCACTGAATTGCATTCACCATCTGTTCTACCTGCATTTATCACTCAGTCTTATATAAGAATTTCCTTCCACTGAATTTTCTGCTACTCTTTTTTATACTTTTGTACCAATCAACCTAGTAACTTTAATAAGAGTATTCAAGAGGAGAAAATCTATACTGTTGACAGACTGTAAAGGGGAAAAATTCTCCTCAGTTTAAGAGGGCCTCCTTTCAGTTATAGCAATGATATACAGAATTCAAGATCTTAAAAACATCTATTTTTCTTACGGTCATAAAATAATGGTTTTCACTGAAATAATTCATTTGTGCAAGTGCTTCGATAATAATATGCAACTGGCATTATTAGACTTTATCTCACCAGAACACAAATATAATGCAGGCATTGCCATTAATTAATCTATCAATAGAAAAATGTTTGCCCCTAAGCACAATCTAAAAGGTTTGTCAAAAGACATAAGTCTCTGGTATAAACATAAAAAATCCATCAATCTTGTTTGAAAGCAAAAATGCAGTGACCTAGAATGGGCATTTATTGAAAACAATAACAAAACTTCTCATAACTGAACATGCTTCATAAAAGCAAGGAAAGCTTTGTACTGTTTTACTACTATCTTGGTAGACAATGTTGAATCAGGGTATAAAATGAATAATGTATAGGCAACTTTGTTTATAACTTGAGGCATCAGCTCACTGTATTTTCTTTGTTATGTATTGCGATAGAAAATGTATATCTATTATAAAATGTTAGTAGCAATAATCTAAGCTGTCTACCTCCCTTTACTCCATTAACTGTTTTTTACACTACAAATCACAATATTTCATGTTAGACATGAATGCTAAACAATATGTCAGCCATAAATAGTAAATAAACATATCCTGATGAATAGAATAATTAAAAATTCTTGCAATAACTAGGTTTTATATTTTTAACTTAAACCAAGGTAAAATAGAAAATTACATACTTGTATAATAATTGTAAGTTCATCATCATCTGTCTTGAAAAGAGGTACGAACGAACATTCTGTTTGCCCTATTTCATGTATGCTTTCTTTCTTAATAGGCAAGGATAATGGAACTTCTTCCACAAATGAATTATCAGTTTGTGCATCCATACTCAGGAAAAAATATAAAATAATAATAATGAAATATTACTGAAATTTAACATCTGATGAAATCAAGAGATTAGAGCTAACTATAAAGTCAAAGATAATTTAAGACATGCTATGGATCGGAGCGTATTCCAAAGCACCAACCTGTGTCAGTTAGGTATGCAAATGACTTACTACAAAAATAATCTATAATAACAAACACCACATGAAAACCAGAGTTTTATGGTGTAACTGAATGATCACTGAATTTCTAAATCTCAAAAAAATATACATGAGTTGGCAACAACAGTACAGGTCACTGTTTTATATTCCCTTAAAAGGTACAATTTTTGGCAAAAGTAAAGTTTCCACTGGTTACATAGAATTTGATGCTTAAATAAACAAAGATTATTACAACTTTTTAACTATTAATGGAAAATTATTTAGTTGTAAAAACATGAAAAGTAATTTTTACCAAATCAAAAAATTTACGGTTGAAAAACAATAATCAGAGTAAGACACCAGTAACATAAAATAAGCACAATCTTCCATTAGCTATTAGAAGTACGCAAGTCAAAAGGAGATGAACTAACCTGACCCTAGTTACAACTTCCTTACACAACCATCTTGGACCGATAAATGGCAGCATTAACATTATTCGATCAGCGTAATATGACATGAGATTCAATATTATAAAGAGTTTTTAACACAATCATACTACGTTTTTAATACACTTTTCATTAATCTAACATCATAACATGTGATGTGAAAACTTGTAAAACTGCAGCCTCTCATACGTCATTATCAACCATTAACAAAAACATAACTAATTATTTGGAGGGAAGCAAGCAATTTAAAAAACATCTAAATTTATAACAGTGTTTTTAGTAATGTCACACCGCATATATTACCTGACTATTTCCATAATTTGAGTCGGTCCCATTATTTCACAGAATATAAGTAAGATTTACTTACCTCCTGGCTATTCAAAGAAGGTTCAATATTCAATACGTTGATACTGTAATAGTAAATTATTATTTTCAAGCGTTGTTCCTAACGATCAATAATTTACCTATGTATGTAGACTATCGAGTAGTAATATGATCTGTCGAATGAAAATGTAGTAACAATTCGATTACTGAAATATTTCGAGATATCCCGAATTACCAAATGCATCTTTAAAATTATTATCTCGCTTGAAATACAGTAGTGCAGGGGAATATTACTAATTTTTATGAATTATGAATAAATTTTACTACTTTTAATTCGTCACTCGCTCGGATTTGGAAGATGAATAGGCCGAATACTATTTTGTATGAATATAACAGGAATATGAATGATGACAGAATCTGAACTACTACTATTTTCGGGCAAGTGAATATTTTAATATGTAATTACCAATTCCAGCAGACACGTATTTATTTTCTGACGTAATTTCTCTCTACTTCTTTCACTATAATATACAACTTCTACTATTAATTTGAAAAAATATATTTAAATTCGTACTCACCTTCAACTCTATGTTATATATAAGACTACACTTCATTTACTCATACATATCATCCTCATGCAGATTCAGACTCTGAAGTAATACCCGAACGGTAATTCCCGAAGACTAAACAGGAAAAAGAAGGAAGTAACAATGTCATTTTTTACTATTCTCATGTTCCATACGAATTAACACAAAATTTACAAACAAAAAAAAAAACAAAGATATCCATATTAGCGACTGTTTGAGAATGACATAATAATTCAATAAAACCATTACATTGTAGAATATAATTTTTAGGGAGAGATGAATTGCGGCGCCAGTAACCAGTAGACAGTCATAACTTAAGAAATGATCCATTAGTAACAGCTATTAAAGTGTATTAGTCAAAATAATAATTATTCAGTGTTTGTACTCGTGAAAAACGATTAGTAATATTCATATTTCAAATAAATCATTCGATTATTTATATCATTCCATTACTAATATCTCGATTATTAAAATCGAGATATTGAATACAAGAGAGAAATATTAAAAATTAAAAAACACGTCTTCGAAAAAAACTTTGCTGACAAACATTGCCTTTTAATATAGAATAACTACTAATATAATAGAAAGACCGTACTGGTGAAAATTTTGTATGTAGTATTTGTACATGTATAATTTTTTTTATAATTGTTTAAATCTAAACATATATATATATTTTTTTTTTTTTTTCTGAACAATCCTTGTTCAGACAAGTATTTTACCTGCCATTCAAAACCTGTATGGTGATGAACGTTTTTACGTGCAACAAGACGGAGCCCCGCCTCACTTCTATCGAGATATCAGGTTGTACCTCGATAAAATTCTACCCGGACGGTGGGTGGGTCAAATAGGTGCTGTTGAGTACCAACCTCGGTCTCCTAATTTGACACCTCTGGACTTGTACCTCTGGGGGACCATCAAGAATGTCGTGTATCGACAAAAACCAGCAACATTCGACGAGCTACGTGAAAAAATCGTAGTCATGTGCCGCTATTACGCCAAATACACTAACAGCCGTAGTTCGGCGCCATAGGCATTATATAAAAGCTGCTGGTGATCATTTCGAACACATTCCATAACCCTCTGTCAGTGCCAAAAATTGTCACGTCAAGTCAAATTTATCACGAGATATGGACTAGCAACAAACCCTTCTATATACATATATATATATATTTATTTATTTATAGTCTATGGCACTCCTGGTAATATAAGTGTTCCGACGCGGGAATACTTAAATATGGGATACATCAAAATCGGTTCAGCCGTTGAGCTGCTACGGTGGAACAAACATACATACATTTTTTTTTGTCTTCAGTCATTTGACTGGTTTCGTGCAGCTCTCCAAGATTTCCTATCTAGTGCTAGTCGTTTCATTTCAGTATACCCCCTACATCCCTAACAATTTGTTTTACATATTCCAAACGTGGCCTGCCTACACAATTTTTTCCTTCTAGCTGTCCTTCCAATATTAAAGCGACTATTCCAGGATGCCTTGGTATGTGGCCTATAAGTCTGTCCCTTATTTTAACTATATTTTTCCAAATGATTCTTTCTTCATCTATTTGCCGCAATACCTCTTCATTTCTCACTTTATCCACCCATCTGATTTTTAACATTCTCCTATAGCACCGCATTTCAAAAGCTTCTAATCTTTTCTTTTCAGATACTCCGATCGTCCAAGTTTCACTTCCATATAAAGCGACACTCCAAACGTATACTTTCAAAAATCTTTTCCTGACATTTAAATTAATTTTTGATGTAAACAAATTATATTTCTTACTGAAGGCTCGTTTCGCTTGTGCTACTCGGCATTTTATATCGCTCCTGCTTCGTCCATTTTTAGTAATTCTACTTCCCAAATAACAAAATTCTTCTACCTCCATAATCTTTTCTCCTCCTATTTTCACATTCAGTGGTCCATCTTTGTTATTTCTACTACATTTCATTACTTTTGTTTTGTTCTTGTTTATTTTCACGCGATAGTTCTTGCGTAGGACTTCATCTATGCCGTTCATTGTTTCTTCTAAATCCTTTTTACTCTCGGCTAGAATTACTACATCATCAGCGAATCGAAGCATCTTTATCTTTTCACCTTGTACTATTACTCCGAATCTAAATTGTTCTTTAACATCATTAACTGCTAGTTTTTTTCATTAAAAAGTAATGGAGATAGGGAACACCCTTGTCGGACTCCCTTTCTTATTACGGCTTCTTTCTTATGTTCTTCAATTGTTACTGTTGCTGTTTGGTTCCTGTACATGTTAGCAATTGTTCTTCTATCTCTGTATTTGAACCCTAATTTTTTTAAAATGCTGAACATTTTATTCCAGTCTACGTTATCGAATGCCTTTTCTAGGTCTATAAACGCCAAGTATGTCGGTTTGTTTTTCTTTAAACTTCCTTCTACCAATAATCTGACATATATACACACACCCTAAATATATTACACTCCTTTTTGGGCAGTCGTGTAATAAATTATTAGATATAAACTACAGTGAATATTTTATAAAAGTAAATTAGAAATGTTTTAATTTTTCAATGGTCTAAATTTATTCTTTTAAAAACAGTTGTTTTTAATTTTTACAAATTCATAAGTTTTTTGTTAATAAAAAAATGAAATTTTTTTCATGGACTTATTAAATCAACTTTCTCATTATAAAATATGCTATACATTTTGATCATAGAATGTACGCATTTAGGAGTATTGGTCATTCAACATAGTTATTGTACTTCAAACCTAAAAAATGTTTTTCGTTAAATACTTCGTTTAGTATAGACGAAAATGGGGAAATTTTACAATCATTTTTTCCCTGCTTTAAAGGTCGGGTTTCAGAATATCTAGAAATTTGTTCGAACAAAATTCAAAAATCCATTTCAGCTCTTTAAACTTGAAATTTCAAAAAGACGTTATTAGCCCATCAGGGCTAATAACAGAGGTGGTGGTGTGATGACTGCAATTGTAAGTTGATAATTCCTCTATGGGGATTGTCAGGATATGTATGTATGAGTAGGGAACAAAAGATTAATCGACTGTTGATGACCTTACTGTTTTACTCATTTTTTTTAATGTTTCAGAAACTTACAGCAGAATTATTAGCAAATAATGATGTCAATGTTATAACTGTTGATTGGGGATTTGGGTCCAGTCCTCCGTACACACAAGCAGTTGCTAATATTCGGTTAGTCGGAACAATAACAGCACTTTTAATTAATACAATGAGTGTAAGTTTTATATAATTATATATTTATCTTATTTGAATATTTAGTAGGTTGTAATAAAGTTATAATGAACTAATTAATAGATGTAGTAGAGCTTAATTGTAGTTATTAAAAACTAATCTTTTACATTAAAAAATGAAAGAAATTACTGTGCAACAACCTTAGATACTATTAACTGATAGCAACTATTAAATGATAGCTGATGTAAAGTGCCATATACTGTACTGCAAGATTTTACAGAAGTTTTATAAATTTAAATGGGATCATTGTCTAAACATTTCAAAAATTTTACCAGTATATTTATGTAAGTGTGTTTAAAAAATCAAGTGCACAGTTGAATTTTTATAGAGAACATTTTAATATAAATTAGATGCATTTAAAATAGAATTCTGATCTATATTTCTTCAGTTAAAAGAAATTTAAAGTTTTATTGAGATTGTGAACAACACATGAAATAGGTTACTTCACCAAATTGGGATCGGTTTTAATTGATTGTGTAATAAATAGTACATCTCAGCTAAAATAGTCTATCAGTGTCTAATAAATCTCCAGTTTTTAAAAACTGAAGAATTTCACTTGATGGACTTGCATATTTATCCATTTTAAAATTGAAATGGAAGCATATTTACAAAACATAAAAAAAAAAAAAAATAGTTTACAGTAAACAACACCATCACCATCTGTATATGAAATGATTGATATGACTCTCAAAATATCTAATTAAGTTAAGTAATCATGAAAAATAAGCTTAAAATTTCTGTTATTGATTATTTATTATATTCTTTTTAATAGGAAAGAGATATGACAGTATGTTTACCTAATATATTAATGATTATAATCTATGTAATTGCATATGTAGGATGTTATTTACCAATTAATTTTCAATCTTGATGAGAAGAAATTTATTTTAGAATCAATCACGCTAAGCTTATAATGTTGTTTATAATTCGTTTACATTTTTTACAAATTTTTAAAATTTACCTGTCATGTACCACAACTTTATTAATTTTGTAAGATAAAAAGTGAAATTAAGTTTTTTTTAAATGTTTCATTATTAAGAAAATATTTAAATTAATACATAGTTATGTGTAATATTAACACAATGTTAATATATTTTTAATTTTCAAAAAAAATTTGTGAGTGATCAAAAAATGGATTACACTGTTCAGTTATAGTTAAAGAATGAAAGATTCTTTGATAGTTAAAATTCACGTACAAATTTAATTATTTTGAATTAAGGGCTAACTGAACATGGAAACTAGCAGATGGTAATGGTATTTTTACACTAAATTAATTACAGTTAAAAACTGATTAAAAAACAGTTATTTAAAATAAATATTTACCCTATGAACTTTATCTGTTAACTGAATGTACTTCCTCTTTTCCTTAATGCAGAATATACTTTATGGGTGGCTATCACAGGGTTTTTTATTGTCTATGAAGGATGTAATTAACTATTTCCCAAATTCCTAACTCTCATTAATCATGTATCTCATGGCAGTAATCTAATGAAACCTTACCTCCAGGATTTATACTGTTCTTCCTTCAACAGTTTTCAAATTTCTCTCATTCTTTATTTTCAATATTCTTTCAAGGATTTTCAGTATGCAGAGGTAACATTAACAGAACTGATAATTAGTTTTGTTTTCTAAATTCTGTTTAATTAATTTAAATCATTTAAATTAAATTTAAGAAAGTTTATTTGAAGAAACATTATTGGTTTAAGCATGATGCTTACAGTAATGTGATGCATTAAATACTGCATGATAATTATTAATAAATAAACAATAAATCTTTATAAAAATAGTCTTTATAAAAATCCATTTTTATTTTTTTTTATATAGACTAAAGTTGGAGTGCAGCCAGAATTCTGTCATGTGATTGGTCACAGTTTAGGTGCTCATTTGGCTGGTTATGTTGGTAATATTCTTCAGACAAAGTTTAATCGAAAACTTGGCCGTATTACAGGTAAGTGATATAAATCAATATAATAATTATTTGTTATATTATGGTCTGAGAAAAATTAAAAAAACATTGACAAAAGTACATAGAGAAACTGTCTGTAATTGAGTAACAAACTGGACAAAGATATTTTGCGAAATGAGACTGATCTTCAGGCAGAGGAGATCAGATCAACAATACTAAGAATTCAACTTAGCACTAAAAGAGTTAAAAGATAATAAAGCTCCAGGAAAAGATGATATCACTGGAGAAATTTTAAAGGCCGTAGGATTTGTGGCCAAGGATCTAAATTTTAAAACAACACACATGATATGTATACCCAAAAGCAACACTATATAGAAATGTGAAAGCCACAGGACTGTGAGCCTCATATCACTGACCTCAGAAATACTAGCAAGAGTTATTTGCCATCTATGAAATATAAGATAGATGAAACCTTGTAGGAGGATCAGTTTGGTTTTAGGAGAAATCGAGGAACAGAAAAGGCTGTACCAATCCTTAGGATAATATTAGAAGAAACACTTGGACTTTACAAAAATTATTATAGATTTTATTGACATTGAAAAGGTTTTTGATAATGTGGACTAGAACATCATGTTCAAATTGCTTAGAGATGCAAGAACGGACTTTAGGAACCAAAGAATAATTTTGCAACTATACAAGAATCAGAAGATTCTCATAGGCCAACACAGGTTGCAAGCAAAGATTTCCAAAGGTGTGAGACAAGGCTGGGGCTTATCACCTCTACCGTTCAATCTATACGTAGAATTTGCAATAAAAGAATTTCAGAAACCAGCAAGAATGATATAGGAGTGAATGTAGAATACTTTAAAACAATCCATTTTGCAGATGACATTGATTACTGGGGTGTAGTGAAGATGAACTATAAGATGCAATCCATCATATGATAGGATAAATATGGTATGAAGATAAATAAACAACAAACCAAAATCATGAAGTGCTCAAGATAAGGGAAAGAAAAGGGTCGGGTATCGCTATTTAGGGAACTGTATACAATGGATGGCAGAAGTACATCTGACATGAAAAGTAGAATAGTACCAGCAAAAGAAGAATTTTTCAACAAGAAAAGCCTACTGACATCTCCTCCATTCCTAGCCCTGATGGACATTACCGGAGGTTGTCTTTTAGACCCATTAAACCTGATAACAAACAGTTACCAGTTTGGCCTCTGTCAGGATGCCACCGATGCAAATGCCTTGGCATACATTTCCATCAGTGCTATTTATACCTCAGAGACTTGGACTATAAGGACAACAGGAAGGAAGAGGTTTGAGGCCTTCGAGATGTAGTGCTGGAGAAGGATGTTGAAGCTACCTTGGAAAGAGAATGCAGTGAATGAAGAAGTACTATTCTGAGTAGGGGAAAGAGGACATTGCTAAGATCAATAGTGAAGAGGAGGAATAGTATGGTCAGTCATCTACTATGTCACTCAAGCTGGTTCACCACTTTTCTGGAGGGAAATATAGAAGGTTGCAAAGGAAGAGGGAGATAGATGAAGTAAAGGTAGGAAGATCATACAAGGAAGTCAAGAGATTGGCTCTAGGGAGGAAGGAACTGCAGACCCATCAACCTCGGTTCAGGAAAGAAAGAAGATATTATGCTAATGTGTTAATCACATTAGCATGTTTTGAATCAGAAGTTGGTAAAGTGAAGAATATTGAGAATAAATCTCAATATATGAGGCTGGAAACTGGTGGACTGTAAATTTTGTGCAACACATACAGATCTTAAAATGCCTTATATATGTATTCTGTTCGAAAATCCATATAGCTGGAAATTTTGCAACACAATAATACTAGGTCACATCTCAATGAAAGCAACTGCCGAGGCTCTCGGCAGAAAATTGAAATTTGAACCTATTTCAAACCCTTCATACTTTCCAGATTTGATTCCCAGTTGAATTTTCATCTTTCAGCAATTAAAGAGGAATATTAAGGGTATTGATTTCATCACGGATGATGAAGCTAAAGAGCGCAGTGAGATGGTCGTGGATCAAGGAAAGACTGCCAGCATTCTTCATTAATGGAATGAGAAAACTGGTTCACCAAAATATTAATTTTGTAGTGTTCATTATTATAAATTTATAATTATTATTTTTTTTATCAATTTTTCATTTATTTATAATTAATTATTATTGTTATTTTATGTGTAATATTTCCTTGTTTTCTATTGATAATGATTAACATTATAAATAGCCATTTAGTTTTAGATTTAAGTCAGTTTTTTTAAACAGTCTCAGCATTTCCTTATTTTCCAATTTAATACTACTGATATCTTTTATTTTCACACTTGTTTACCTGTAATGCCTGTAATGTTATGCTTACTTACCATTTATTAGGAGCTCTGTTGCACTTAGAAAATTTATTATTAGCTTTACATAGTACTCTATAAATCTCTTTTTATATGATCTGATGATTTTACCAATAAAGATTAATAATAATTATATAAATACCAGTTAGGTTAAATTCATCAACTTATGATGAAAACAATTACAGAATTTATTAATGGTTTTTCTTTAGGTCTAAATGCAATGATATATTTATTTTTATACAAAAAAAAAATATGTTTAGTTACTCGCAGATTGAATTTGAATATTTATAAATACACATATTTCTTTTTTATTTATAGTTAGTAAATTTGTTTTATTAATTAAATTATTTTTAGTTATGGTTTTTATAACATTAATTTCTGTATTTAATTAAACTATTACATTGCATATGAACCCTGCGGATTAAATTATTATTATTATTGTTTATCTTGTTTATCCATGGATTATTGGAATATTTACAAAATTTTCATAACTTTAGCTGTTTTATATCAGCTTAATTATAATTTGGTAGTTTATTGAAATTTATATCATAGATTACCTTGAATTTTTATATTGTGTTATTTTTACTGTAATTATTATTGAGTAATATACTTTTTACAGGTTTAGACCCAGCTGAACCTCATTTTAGTAAAACTGATCCCATAGTTCGTTTGGATCCAACAGATGCTAATTTTGTTGATATAATTCATACTGATGCTACACCATTTATTGAAGGAGGTAAAGATTTTTTTGGTTATATATTATTAAAATATTTTTGCTGGAATACTGTTTTTATATTATATGAGGGTCATTCTATAATTAAAAGAGACAACTTACTAAAAAATTAATATTTATTCAACGGCAATGAAAGTAATGCTACTTTTCAACATAATACTGGCTACCTTTAGGCACTTGTACCATCTTTTTGTGAACTTTCTTATTCCAATAGTAAATAATTATTCACCTTGTTGTCCGAGCTATTCTTGATCTGTTCATTGTTAACAGTTATTGGGATAATTGTAACGATTGGGACCGGTGGATGTAACACCACCAGTGAACTAACTTTTGAATAGCCTCCTGTGACTTTTGAGTGGTATGGGTGCCAGGAATTATTGTCTAGAAGAATACATTTTGAGAGAGAACCAGGACATTTCCTCCTTAGTGTGGGTTTCATAGTTTCTAGTGTTACAATAGTACTCATGATCATAGTTCCCTCAAAGCTGCACAATAATTTTAGAGGTATTTACAATAAATTGCACAGAGAAACTTATTTCCTGCTCATATACAATTGGCTATTTTAAATATGTCAGGTATACTGAATGACATATTTATTTGAGACTATGGAGTAGCATACACCATGACTTTCATACGAGAGTGTATAACTACTATTCACAATAAAAACATTCTGTTCAGTTATCAGCAGTTCATCACACAAAAAACGGTAATGTTTATGAATGATGGAGCCAGTGTTATGCTCGGGAAGAAAAATGCAGTAGTAGCTATTATCAAAAGAGAAATGTCATGTTTAACTGAACACTATAGTGCATAGGGAAGATTTAGGATTAGATGATGCATGGAAAAAGTATCTGTTATGCGGGAATAAAAAATTTGATTACAACTGTGTACACAATGTTTTACCTAAAAAAATTTTGAAGAATTGCTCAAGCGTTAGAACATGATGTTATATCATTTAAACTATTAAATGGTCATCCAGGTATTTTGCAGTTGGTGCTTTTGTAAAAAATTATGATACAATAATTGAGTATAGTATAAGTCAGATAGCAAAATGCAATGACCCCATTTGTAAATATTGTGAAAAAATTCTGATTAATTCACAATATCAGGTAGCAATATTTGCTCTGAAAGATATATTAGATGAGCTTACATCCTTATGCAAATATCTACAAAAAAGTGATTTAACAGTTATTGATGCTTATCAGTATGTAAAAATTACAGTTAAATAACTGAGAAATCAATATTTGGGACACAAAATATTACTGGAATTTCAAATGATACTGACACATCAGCTATAATTCGATTTATGAACGTGTATGTTCACTTAGAGAGCAGATTTCCAGACGAAGAATTAAAAGTTCGGCAAGCATTTGATAATGAAATTATTATAAATCAGGAAATTATTTTGATTTTTGAAAGCAAAATATACTACAGCTTTCCAAAATATTCTGAGTTTATGGCAAATAAAAACTTGATATAGATCAAATACGGAACAAATATTAAGAATTGAAATTTACAATTCTTGAGAAAACTAACTAGGATTGTTCAAGACTTTTAGCGATACATTAACCGTTGTTCAAACTAACTCTGAACCTTTCCTTTCTATATAACATTATGGGAATTTTTCAAGCACCCAGCACAGACTGCAAACGTGGATTTTCTGCTATGAATTCTTTAAAAACAAAATATAGAACAGTCTTGAAAATGAACACTTGGGTGACCTTATGAGAGAATTAGATTACATTTAGTCAGTGTCATTTCTAAGAGGTAGAAGAAAAAGTTTAAAATGTTAAGAAAAATCTTAATTTAGAATAAAACAAGTTATATAGTTGATTTTGTTTAAATATGTATACATATAAGACTATGTAACACTCTTTTCTGAATAACCATGATCTGTTAGATTGAGAGTGTAACTGATGCACACAAAAGTTAGTCTTCAATCTACTAACAAATATGCCGTTTCAATTCTAAAAATGGGATGATTGTTTGCAGTGATATTATAAAAGCATCCCATTGTACCTCCCAAAGCAGCGCCCAGGGACACCCTGTTTGTTCCAGTTGATGGTGATGATTGGTCTAGCCTCGCACGAGATGCTCGCATACTTCATTACTCTAGCCTCACACGCAGCCCCCATGGGAGGCCCATTATAATTAAACACAAATTTTTTAACATTTTTTTTTTTTTGCTTTTAAGACCATAATGGATCACTTTGGCAACTTCTTTCTTTTCTTGCTGATTTGTTGTTTTTCAGCTTTTCTTTTTTGCTAGTAATTTCTAAGGGTTTCAGATCTTCTTGCCCTTTCTTGTTCAGAGTATACCCGGCTTATTGTTTTCTTGGGTTTTGATAGGAATCTTGTTTCTTTATTTTTTAATTTCTCATAGTTTCCGGTTTTCGTTTTTAGGTTTTCATGGGGTATGTCTTAATTCCTCCATGTCTTTCTGTACTTCATATAACCAGTTCGGTCTGCTTTTCTTGTTCCAGAAAAGTTCGATTATCCATCTGATAAGTCTGGTCTCTTCCGTTCTGAAAATGTGTCCTAGAAAGGAAATTTTCTTCTTTCTAAATTTATTAGTTATCGGGATGATCGTTTTGTAAATCTCTTCGTTTGGAATAATTCTCCAAATCCCGTCTTTTTTAATGTTTTTCCTGATGCATCGTCGTAGAATCTGCCTTTCAATCTTTTCCAGTTTGTCGGTAAACCTTGTCTGGTACGGTCCAAATATGGTTTCGCATCCGTAAAGTATTTCTGGTCGAATAACTGAGTTATAATGTCTTATTTTTGTGTTTATGGACATGCATTTTTTGTTATAGATATTTTGTGTTTTTATTGTGGCTTTGACGAGTTTATTTATTCTTTCATTCCAGTTTGGATTTTCTTGGAGGTTGTGTGTGATGTTTTCCCCCAAATATTGAAAGTTTTCTACTAGTTCTATGTCATTATTGTTTATTTTTACTTTGCTTATGCATAGTGGATCTCTCACCATAATTTTGGTTTTTTTGTATGAAATTTTTAGACCAATTTTTCCTGCAATCTCTTCCAGTGTTGACAGTTGGTATTTGGCCTCTTCTATATTTTGGGATAGTCCGCAAATTGGGATAGTTCTAAATCGTCCGCAAAGCCTAGGCAATTTACTGAGATACCTTTTCATATTTTAACGTTGTCTTTATTTAATTTTTTCCAATCCCGTATTATAAATTCAAGGGCACAGTTGAATAAAAACGGTGACAGTCCATCTCCTTGTCTCAGTCCTGTTTTGATGTCGAATGGATCAGATATTTCTCCCCTGAATTTAACCTTGGATTTGGTATCCGTTAGTGTTAGTCCGATGATTTTGACTAGTTTTGGGTGAAGCCCTAAATTTCTCAGGATTTTTAGCAGGGATAATATTTATTTAATGTAAATAAATATTTACATTAAATAAATGTTTATTTATATTAATATTTTATTTAATGTAAATTTAATTGTATTATTTTTTTAGTATTTGAATATCAGACTAGTTTGATTTTTTGAGATGAAATATATCTAAAAATCTTCTTAGTTAAGCCAAAAAACATGATTAAAAATTTGATTGCAATTATTCAAGTAGTTTTTTTGTTTCCCCAAACAAACAAAAACCCTCCTCCTCTTTATATAATAGTATAGATTATAATGTTTTATTTATTAATTATTAAAATTGTTTATGATTCTGTATAAAGTAATTAACTGATGTAATAAATTTCTTAGTTTATAATTTACCAAAAGAGCACGCAATGAACTTCACTCGGCACTCCTTATTTACTTTTGTGATCTGTAGGAATCAGTTCATTGAACATGTCTTTGGCCATTATTATTTAATCTTACTTTACACCCCTTAATTTTCAAAATGGTACTCCCCTGAGAAGCTCCAGGTTTTGCTGAACCATCTGTTTGTAAGGGATTTAGTTTATCATTTTTCAGAACTCATAATGTTTTTATAAATGTGTTGTCATGCTACTTTTAGTGCTTTGTGTTTTAAGTGGAAAACATCTTTTATTTAAGTATAATTTTATATTATGTTTATATTATATTATTTCACTTTATATTATGCGTATAATTTTTGTTAAGTCAGACTAGTAGATGTCACTTTATTTATGTTATGCCATTTGGATGGCTCAAATTAAACAAATTTAATAGGAGTAAATGAAAACAATACAATTGTCTAGTAAAGTCAAGATACAAAAAAGGTTTATTTGCATTTCAATGTTTTCTTTACGTTTTATTATTCTACTATAAATTTCAATATAAAATTCTTCTACAGCAAATCACCAAATACAACCTTTAATAAACATATCTTTTATAGTTTTGCTAACCAGAAAAATATTTCTTAAATATACATTACTAAATTAAAAAAAAATTTTTTTTAGGATTAGGTATGGATGAACCGATCGGACATCTAGATTTTTATCCAAACGGTGGAGAAAATCAACCTGGATGTGATAAAGGAATGATGAATTATATTCAGCAGGAAAAAAATAGTTTTATTAAAGGTAATTTTTAGATCTTCCTTTTCTCCTTGTTTGCCATTTTTTTTTTTTTTTTTGCCAGGAAACTAACCTCATGTCTCTATCCACGGCAAATTTCTTCATTGCTATTGTGGAAATTTCTCTTTCTTGGGTCCATTCTATTTTTTTTCTTCTTCACTTATAAATTTGTTTCCTTTTCAGTTTTATGATGTTCTATATCCTAAATCTTTTTTCCTTTTTTTTATTATAGTTATCCATTCATTCCGTCCTTATCAACAACCCGGTTGATTATTTTGAATCCTATTACATGGATTCAAAATAATCAACAGAGGAAATGCAGAAGATTAATCGAACAGCATGGATTCTATTATTTCAGAACAGCTGGTCTGCAGATATTCTTTTAAATTTTTTTTATAAAACAGAACTCAGAAAAATATTAAATATTTCTGGTTGTCACTTAACAATAATCCATGTTTTGATCACGTGGATCATTTGCATTCAGTTGTTATAATACCGATTGAGAGCTTATGTTCTCTCCTTCTTTTGGGTCAATAATTATCAGTGCTATAGTATTACAAGTCTTCATGAGTATTGATTATCATGTTGTTTTATTTCTGTTTATTTTACTTCTTTTCAGTCGTACTTATGTGCTAAAAAACATTAAAAAAATTCTGTTTTATGTGTGAACAAAATAATATGAAATCATCCTGCAGTTTTTAAAAAAATAAAAGAACATTTTTATAGAAAATGCGTAAGGTAGCTTATTACAGAAATAAAAGATTACATCTTCTAGGGTTAAAGTAAACATTATTAAAGTAAATGAGATTATACAAAAATATCTAATGTAGCTGGAGCAATTTATAAAAAATAATCTACCATTAGAAGTAAATGTTAAAATTCATGAAATAGAGCAACTAGAGATATATTATCCACACCAACCTCCATGGCGAAGTGATAGCATATCACCCTTTCATCGGTAGGTCTTGGGTGTGAATCCCAGTCAGGCATGACATTTTTCACATGCTGCAAAATTCATTATCACTCATCGGTAACCATTGTTATTAAACAAATAAATATTTAAAAATTTTATAATAAACAACAATTAACGATAAAAATTTGGTAGATTGTAAGGGAATATGTATTTTTTCTCTTCTGGCTTAAGTAATATGCTGCTATAGCTATAACAAGAAAAAATATAATGGTAAAAAAAAAATCTAAAAAAAATTAGTCTTTTTTTAAAGTTTTGTGCCTTAAGGAGATAAAAAAGAAATTTAACAACAAAAATAGATTTAAATAAATTGTAAATAATCTGCAAAAATCTTTTTATTTTGATGCTTCCAAGTCCAAAAAATGCATTTTTGTTCTAAGGATGTTTGTGCTTATGTATGTGTGTATGTTGGCCTGTATTTAGTCTTATAATTTTGATCCCACTGAACAATTTTCTTCAAACACACTAGACAGTTACTGCTAAAATAACATTTAAAATCTGTAGTGGGTCACTTTAGCAAAAACGTTTCCGTACAAAAGTTGACGATTTTTTATCAAGATCACAAATTATCAAATATTTTTATTTAATATTTACCCCTCCAAAAAAACTGATTATATATTTTTCTTTTTTTAGCTGTATCTTGATTCTGAAAAGAAGTTAATGGTTTGTTCTTGCATGTGTATTTTCAATATAAAATGGCCTTCAAACCACTAACATTTTTTTGCCCATCCCACTCCAATGGTCTGTCGTAACAAAAAATATTTTTTCAATTTTAAAATAATTTTAAAAAATATACTTTACATAATTAATTAATAATAATTTATAATTAAAACTTAATAATTTTGAAGAAATGATAAATCTGGGAAAATCCTTAGATGAATTACTGCAAGAGTTGATACAAATAGGTGTCAAGGATAGGGAACAACTGATTGACATATCAACAAAAGTCATTCTGTATTCACTTACTGTTCTTTTATATCTTTGGAAAAGAACAAGAGTAAAAACAATATTCATCTTTCATTAAATCCTCCATTAGTATAGAAATAATCTTTTTTTTTTGTATTTATTTATTTAACTATGTATCATAAAATTAGAAATAAATATTTTTACATAAAAATGTGAAAAAAAAAGAATGACTGGCTTAGCTGGTGAAGTTATAATTTTCAAGTTAGCCAGGCAACTTATGTAATTCTTTGCCGGCTTTTTTAGTATAGATTAATGAAGAAGGAATAATAAATTTTATTTTACTTGTTAAGGCATACTAATTCATTAAAATTTTATTAGATATTCATTTGTTTCAGGAATTAGAAAATTTTTGGGTTGCGATCATGTTCGTAGCCTTGAATATTTTACTGAATCTGTCAATACACAATGCCAATTTTTAGCTGTTGAGTGTGATTCGTGGAAAAATTTTATTGCTGGTGAATGTTTTGATTGTGATGTAAGTATTTTATTCATAAATTCAAGTTATTTCTAGATATTTGTTTACTTAAACGAATTGTTTGATTACCATCTGACTAATCAATATTTGTTTTGTATTAGAAAATAATGCGATGGCGGAAGCCATGTTACTTCCAATATTAACATGCAACTAATGCCTAATGTAGTGATAATGATTATCATTGACTTAGCATCAGAAATAACAGATAAGTAATCGAGATAGGTGACTGTTCATCACGTGCTGTTATATGTTCAGATTCTTTGGCAATAGTGAGGTGAATAAATAAACCCAAAAACCTATTGAGGCATCTTTGTAGAACGAGTACGAAACTACATTTGAGAAAAACAAATTAGAAGTTTTCATTGATTTGTATCAAAATATCTTTTATATTGCTATTAGTGATCAAATTCAACATTAAAGTATAACTAAAAGTTGCAAAAGAATTTTCATCAAAAGAATTTCTTTAAAGATTTTCATAAAAAAAATATGTGACAAAAACAATTCCATTTCATGTTTACACTTAATATTATATTCTGCATTATTCTTGAGAGTTTCTGTTTATTTTGAAGCAAACCTAAAATAAAACCAGAAAACACTAAAAGCTGAATAAAAACAAATGTATTTAAAATTGAAAAATAGTTGACCATTTTGATTGTTAAGTCATTATCAGTAGAGTGGAGAAAATAATGTAAAAAAAAAATTAAGAAATAATAATTTAATCAATAAACGATATAACATACAGCAAATGAATAATGTTGACAAAACACTGTAAAATGCGTGTTTTTTTAAAGTGTTTGTAGAATAAAAGTAAAAACTTGTACTTTTTTTAAATTAATGAATGATAATTGCTAAATTAACTGAAAAAAATTTTGTACTCATGAAGGAAAGTTCACAAACATAGTGTGCGAATCTTGCATCATGATATATTGAGTAGCTAATTCATCGCATCATAGTAATGGTGTGATTGAATGTTCATGTTGTACATTGAATGTTCGTGTTAAGTTTGTGAAACATTTTATGAATATTATTTATATATTCTTAAATTGTTATATTAAGTGTTCAAATTGACTTAAAGATTAAATTTCAGCTAACTAGAAAATATGATCTTAAGATAAAAAGTAACAGTTTAGAAGAAGAAGTATAACAAACTAATTAAATAATTAGAAATAACACAAAGATTACATGTTCGAACACATAGACATGAGTTGTACGGTTAGTATTTAACTTTTGCTTTTAGATATTTTGCTTAATTAAGATTTTTTTTTTAAAAACAAAAATATTTTATTTCAAATTAGTGCATTACAACTGTAAAATTTGATAGTTTATATGTAAAATAAAAAAAATATGTGATTAATAAGTTTGAGGGTTGAATCAAAAGTAACGGACTGTGTGCGTGCATGCAAAAACGAAGACATGGGTCCGCTTACAGAAGTATGTAGCCTGAACTGTCATGAAGTACACCATATAAGTTGTTTGGGTTATATTAAGTGCATAAGAATGTCAGTGCAGTACGAAGACGAGGCAGAAATGAACTCAGGTCGTATAACAAAATTCGAGCAACGCACAGATATCAAAATTAAAAACTTTAAGAGGCAATAATGTGCCAATAATTGATAAATTGGGAAAATGTGTGGTGATAGTATTGTAGATTGCAACATTACAGAAAATGTTTAGGGAGAGCAGAAGTAATATAGCAGATCAGCCATTCTCTGGTTGATCACTACTGCTAAAGAGAATATAAACATCATTATTGTTGCCATGGTGATCGACAAAGACTTTCACATGACAGTGAGCGCAGTCGAAAATCAAACTGGAATACCTAAATCTACAGTACACCACATTTTAACAGAAGAGATCACAAAATGATAGGTACGTTCTAACGGAATGAGTGGCAAAAAGTGATATGTCTTAAAATTACACAAAAACTGCGTACATGTAACACAAAAGGTGAGCAATTCTTGAATAGAATAACTGCTATTGATGAAAGATGCTTACATGATTTTTAATCTGAACTGAAGTCGCAAAGCAGTGTTTGGAAGAATCTATACTCTCTGAAACCAAAGAAATGTCATTGCATGCAGTCAAAAGTGTAGCAGATGATGATTTTTGCAATGAAGAGGGTGATAATTGATACAGACAAAGTAATAAATTGTGTTAGTGTGATTGTTATTACTACAGAAACTTCATTCAGAAGGTTTTGGGACCAAAAGTTTGAAAACAGCGTCTAGAAAAGATCAACAATGGTGTGTCAATTTTGTACGACTATGTGGACCTACATATTTGCAAGTTCTGTCGATATTTTCATTGACTATCCTTGGGAAACACTTTATCATCTACCATACATCCTGATTTGAGTTTGCTAAACTTAAATCAATTTCCAAAGCTGAAAGAACAATTTATTTTAGCAGTGGGAAAGAATTATCGGTTGCCATTTCCAGAGAATTAGGCACCTCAACAAAGATCGTCTTCTACAGGAATCCAAAAGCTGCCAAACCATTGGTGAGCATGCATCACACATGGGAGAAATTATATTAAAGGGCTGTAAACTTGATCTGATGTACAAATAAATTTTCTTTGAATCCTGATGAACTGTGCATTATTTTTTGGGACACCATTGTAATTTCTTGAGAAGACAAGATATAAGTTTTATGATATAAATACCGAGAACATATAAAATAATTGTTAATTAAAAAAATTAATCTATAACATACTCTTACAAAATTTTAGTTTATACAAAAATAAAGAAAACACTGTTATGTGGATGTTGTAAATGCGATTTAATGGCATATTTGAAACTGAAATAAATGTTAAACTATTCTTTCTTCTTCTGTGAAGTTGACAAATTTGTCAATTTAGGAATAAGACAACCAATGTAAAAATGATGGCTAACTTTTAAGCAGCTTTCAGAACAATGTTTATAAATACATTAGATTTTAACTGTATATTTTTTGAATAACGTTTTAAAAGCAAATTGCATGTTGACCTTTAAAACAAAAAGTCAATTGGTTGAATTAAAACCAGAATTTCTGTTTAATATATATATATATATTTTTTCATTGATTATTAAATGATCTGAATGATTTAATTGTAAAAGTAATTTTGTTTCAAAGGTAGAAATTATTAACCTTAAATTATTAACAGCAATTACAGAACTCAAAGTATATTTAGAAAACGATTATACTATCATATCAAGGATAATTCTAAATTAAAATAATTGATTATAAAAGAAACAAGCTACAAATTTTCAGTAAATTAATAATTTACTAAACTGAAGTCACCAAGTTAGTGAAAACTAAGTTTAAATTTTATTACTGCATCAATAATATAAGGAGTAGATTATAAATTGATGTTTTAACTCTGTCCTGAAAAATAGTGATAGATTGTAGCATAACTGCTGTCTTCTTTTGCTATGATTAGAAATTTTATTATTCTATATTCATTCCATAAACTTGATTCTACATAATTTGTTTTAAAGTCAGATATTAGAATTCATTGAATAATATTTTTTTTATTAATTACTTATATGGATGATGTAATTTTATTTATTAACTACTACATTTTTTATTACAGGATGATAACAGAGTTTGTGCTCACCTTGGAATGAACTCTTTTCATACAGTACAACGTCAAAAGGCTGGCCTCGGTATAGTAGATGCTCCATATTCAAGTAGTATGGTAAAACCTTTTACCATAACTCAATCAGAAGCACCTTTCTGCCGTAAGTTTAAGTAGGACATATGTTTATATGAACTTTTACCATTTTTTTCATGAGTAGAATAGGTTATGAAAGTCCTGGGAGAATTTCATGATATTCTGTATGTATAAAATATATATTAATTTTTATTTCCTTGTACAAAGTAAAGGAAGTATTGTGATTGCAAAAAATGTTGGTTTTCAGATTTCAACAGAAATATTCATGTTGACCATCCCTGAATCCATTTAGAAATCTACACGAGTGTATCTCGTATAACTCAAAAATGATTAGCTGTAGGATGTTGAAATTTTGGATTTAGGATTGTTGTAACATCTAGTTATGCACCTCCCCTTTTGATTGCAATCGACTGGACCAAAAGTGTCCAAAATTAAAAAAATCTGGATTTTGGACTTTTTCTTAATCACAGTAATAAGCTCTCATTGAGAGCTTTTCAATGATATATCATAGTGGTAGTTATTTTCATTGGTTCCAATCCGACTTCATCTCCTTTTTTTTTTTTAATTTAAATATATTGATTTATTTAAAATTAACCTCTGCAAAAAAATTTGTACAATAAATAATAATTCAATAATAATAATAAAAATATATATATATATATGGAAAATATCAGAAGTTATTAATGAAATAACATTTTATGTACTTTTCATTTAAAAAAAATACTGTAATTTAATCTATTTTTATTTCTACCAATGGATATATTTTATATATTTCAGAGCACAGCTCTTCACAAACATTTTATTTTGTTAAATTTGTGGGTGTATGAAAAAGCACATAGTTTTTAGCTTTAAAGTAGATATTACTCATAGTTACCAAAGGTAACATACATGAGATATAAAGGAATGAAGGAGAGGTCTGGTGACGTGCACTAAAGGTACTAGAACACACTGATCTAAAGATTTGTATTTCATCAAGATCTTATTAGTTTTATTTTTATTCAGTGCATTGATATTTATGTCAAACAGCTTACTATTTTATTTCTAATTTTTGAACATAAACAGAGGAGAAAAGGAGGTATAGATGCAAATCAACCAAATCTATGTGTAATCAACAGGTTTATTGGGAACTACATATATAGTTATTTTATAGTCATATGAACAATGAAGTGGTGCATGGAATGTTTAGATCTTTCTATTTAAATATAGTATTTCATCCAGATTACATGGAAATGGATGTATTTATCATTCAGTTTATCTGTAAAAGTTGTATTACCTATTGATTACAATAAGTGTGAAGAATAAAATATAGTAAATTTATTAATCATATAAAATTATTAATAATTTAAACTCTATTTATAAGATAAGATTAAATTTGAAGAAAATAGATCAGTAACAAAGTTGTTATGACAAACATTTCTTTCAACGAGATACGGTGAATTCAGTGTGCTATTCTGGTTACGGTAGCTTAACACTAAAACACCTAACTGATGGATTTATAGTCATAATTTACCGATGACTAAAAAATCTTAACTTTTATAATTTGAAAAATTTAATTTATTTGAGTTTTATTTCATAATAGTATACAAGCTTGAAATTAAGTAATGACAAAATAATGAGATTTGGAAGTTTTGTAAAAATATTTGTATTTAAAATATCTTTCTACTTAATTCTGACTCCATAGGGGGAAGACACCTGATTTGTGATGATTCCGATTGCCACACCATCCCCCCGTTCTCTGCCCTGATGAGCTTTATTAACCCTCAGACACTTTACTATTTATCAAAATCTTTGTGTAGGCCTCTGTCAGGATGCCACCAATGCAAATACCTCGGAAGATGTTTCCATTAATGATTTTAACTCGCCTTTGCTTGCTCTTTGTAGCCTTCACAATTGTTGAGTTCACGGAAGCACAAACCCCGCATCTTGCCCTAATTACCGAAGAAGACTAGTTATTAATCAAACGGTACAATTTAACACAAGCAAGACTGAATTTGAGTTTTAAATAACACTGAGGCCTTAATCAACTGTTCCTCGCAACAGTAGCAATTTTGGCCTACAACTGCCCTGATTTCCATTGATTTATTAAATTATAAAATTAATAAACAAAAGAAACAAATCAGGTAGACCTTTCCACAAATGTCATCATTATTGACTTTAATTAAAATAAACTAAATCTCCGGTCTGGTCTGTTTTTGGGAATGAGGCCTTCATTTTCTTGGATTGCAGTTCCAACACACTAAATCTAATATAAACTTACCTTCAGTCTGGTCTGCTCTTAGAAGGGACTTCAGTGCAGTCACCCTTTCGCATATAGCTCCATCACTAAAGAGTAAAAATAGTTAAATTGATAATATCTGATCTGACCAGGCCTTGAAATGTGAACATGCCATCCTTCAGCCGATTAATGTCCAAGCAGATCCCAGGCTTCTAATCAACCTAATAGTAACTCGGACTTCTAATCTGTCTAACAGAGTATCAAATGTTTCTTTATTGGTGAATGGAATCTGCACAAATGGTGTTACACTAATATAATTCCAGACATTCAGAAAATATTTCTAAACAAAATATGTCAGCAGCCTGTAATAGTTTGCCATCAGGATAAGTATTCAGCTGTTAAATCGTGCTAAAACTTGATTGCAGAATGACTGAAGTGGACATAAACACAAAAAATGTCATGCATTGAAGTCTGACCTGGACCAAAACAAAATTAAAGTGAAATCTATTAAGCTGGAACTTTTCTTTTTTCTTTTAGGTGCTCTTTAGAGGGTGACAGTTATAATTTCAAATTTAACTGAAAGTATTGAGTATGGTGGTGAAATAGGATTATTTGCAATAGAATTAAAAGGCGTTAGTGGAGACACAAGATTCATCAATTTATTTAGGTATGTCTGATTTTAATGTTGTGTAAAATATGTTTATATCTTCCTTTGGGTTGTGATGTAATGGTTTACACAAAAAATTGGATAATCTTGCATACAATATAATTCTATGGATGAGTAAAGGTTTATCTCAAGGAAAGGAAACTTGAGACTTATCTTAAAATGGCTGTAGATATCTAAAAGAAAAGCAATTCATTTCAACTTATATTTTATTAACTCCTAAGAAATTTTGGGTGGGCTGACTGTCAGGAAGGCCTTGAAGTTCCTCATTGGGTATTTTTTTACTCTTAAACATGGTCAAGAAGATGGAGAATTCAGAAAAGATATTTATAGATCTCAAGTAAAAGTGACGTATTTATGACCACAAATCCCATTTTTTTTGTGTGCCGTTTATCATAATTTATTATGTGTTTCAATACATCAATATGTTGCTAGTAAGATAAGCTATTTTTGTAAATAATAAATAAATCCATAATCATCATACACACAAGCACATTTCTGAGAAAAAATGGTCATATTCTTTCTACTCTAAATAAACCATTTTACATCGTATAAACATAGTTCAAATTGTGTAATAAAACTGATTCCTTTGTGAATATAAAACAAAATAACAGACTTAGATGCCATATAAAATGATTTTGTAATTAAAACTGACGCTGTACATAAACAGTTCCAAGGCTAAATTGGTCTGAAAAGGTTAAGAGACATAGTAATTGAAACTTAAAACTCATTAAAATTATATAGACAAAATTTCAGATTGTTTTGTTCATCATACTAAAAAATGTAGGCACAAACCACATGGTAGAAAATATTTTGGTTATTAGGGGATTAGGATACAGAAAGAGCTTTCTGTAGCGGGAAACAGAGTACAACTTTTTATTTGTAATTTTCCATAATTTATACCAGTTTTCTTTAAACATTAACAATCTCAAGAATAACACAAAAAACAAACTTTAATGAGACACAAAATTGAAATTTTTTTGCTTCAAACGGCTGGCTCACAAGATAAACCCTTCAAAGAATTTATTTGTGATGCACAAATAATATTTTATTAAAAGTAATGTATAATTAGTCCTACCTATTTATAATTAACGTATACTTTTTTATGTCTTTTAGAGAACAGCATTTTGTACCTGGTAGTAAACATCGTCAAGTTGTTGCTGGCATTAATGTTGGTAGAATAAAAACAGCAGTTTTAAAATGGGAGCACAGAATGACCATGAATATATTAACTTGGAGGTTTGGAAAAACATTAATACACCTGCACGAAGTTCATGTGGATACCATTGATGAACCACGTCAAAGGTAAGTCTTAACAAAAAAAAATTGGGTGCTAGGCAAATTTTTAAACTTTCACTTTGTAGACTACATTTAAGGAGGATTGAGCCATCCCCTTTCTCTACTCTTTATTGCTTGTTTATTGAGCCAGTAAGATAATAATAGGAGATGTTTATTTATTGGTATTCAAAAGGATAATGACGCTTTGTGCAAGTTTGAAACTGTACTAAGACAACTCTCTTTCTGTCTGGTAATTATATAAGAAACCAAACTATCGGTTGAGATGCTTAGTGGATAAAGTTAAATTTTAAAAAAAATTTCATTCGAGTACAAGCAACTTTTCATGAAAAGTTGATCAACAGTCATGAAATATTTTTTTGAAGATTATATTGCACAACAATATAAATAATAAAAACACATTGCAGACATATTTTGTTTGCTTACTTATTTAACAGTTCTGTCTACATTGCCTCTAGCGGGAGGAAACTGGCTTAGTTTACATTCTGGAATCCCAAAAATCTGTTTGCATCATGTTGTTTGTCCTAATTTTGTTATATCTTGCTGTAAATAACCAGATCTCAATGGTTGAAAAAAATAATGTTATTAAAAGTTTAAAGTATTTTTAAAATAATTTTTTTTTTTAAATGCCTTCATTAGTGATACTTTGCATTTTGAACTATTAAGTTGAATTAAAATTAAAACTTACATATATTGAGAGACATGTGATTCAATAAAACTTTTATAATTTTTTTATGGGGAAGAAGAAAAATAACATTATTAGTGTAAAATATAAAAATCAGGTCTTACTTCACTTTATAAATCATAAATGATTCTTTTACACCATCCTGACTTTCAATATAGCAATACAGAGTTAGGCAAATTATACGCATTTGGATGATTTTTTTTTTTTTACATTCTCGCTTTGATATTAAGAAGTCGCAGAGGCTTCTGTTAGCCAACTAATTAGACACAATTTTTTTTAATATTTACAATTTTAATTTCACATTATTATTATTAATCTAGTGACATTTTTAAAAAATTATTATAGTCCTGTAAATCTTATACTGATGATCATTTGAAAAGTTACCACATTTATTATTCAACAACAACAGTTCCATCATATTTTTGTTTTCAGACATGTATACCATTCTCAGGGGGGGGGGGGTACCCTTTTAGAATTATTTTCAAAGGGGTGGACCCACCCTCTTCGCTACACCTACCAAACTCAAAAATCTTAAATGGCAATGGTAACATTTAAATTATATTAATTGACAACCGAAAAAAAAAAATTAATATTAGTGAAAAGAAAGTTAAAATCCGCCCACCCTTTCGCACAGTAGGTGCGAAAAACCATTTTGGGTAGTACTTTTTTTTAAATTTCAGTCCAACAAAAATAAATGTAAAGTTACATGATATTACTTAAATCATTTGAAATAATCATCTGTGGATTAAAACTGTGAAAATTATTTTGAATTACAAACACAAAATTTCACCTGTAAATATTTTATAAATTTTCAAGGGTTGAAAACTTTTTTTAAACGAGATGATGCTTGTGATACCTAAAGTAAAGCTTAAATTATTCATTAGTTAATTTTGTTATGGAGGCTTTTAATAATAGCAACCTTAAGAAATAATAAATGAAACATTTTTTCTTACCTAATAAAATAAAAGTACACCTCTGTATGTTCTTATAATTTTATTTTTGAACTCTTGTATGTTGCATAAATCTCTTTATAAATTATTGATTGTAAATAACCCCCACAAAAAGCAAGTCCAGTAGTATAAGATCAGCAAATCTTGCTGGCCAGTCGACTGTTCCTCTTCTACCTATCCAGTACCCAGGAAACATTCGGTCCAACCATTGTCAAACTGGAAGTGAGCAGAGAGTAGGTGCTCCATCTTGCTGAAAGTGAAGCATGTCTTCGTTAAGTAACATGTTTCCATTGTCGTCGAACTAATTTCTAAGGCACGGACTAATAGGTGAATAACTTCATCCAGCAACTGCAAATACTTTTCCACCTGTCAAATTCCCATTGTTAAACACTGGACCGATTGATTATGTTATTGTAAATCCCGGCCGACAAATTTATTTTTTCAGCATTAAAATCATGAGTATTTACATCGCTCCAGTATCAGCAGTTATGTTTATCAACAAAGCCATTTAGAATGAAGATGAAATCAATCAGAAAAACAATTATTTTTTGTAAACTCTGGATTGACATCTATTATGTGAATCATTTTATCATAGAATTCAATCCGTCTGTCAATTGAATTTTATATGGAAAAAATTTATTCAATTTTAATGTAGTGAAAACAGAACCATAAGAAACCCGTTTCACAGGATATTTTACGAATTTAGCTCTGAGGATTTGCTACATTTCCTAAGATTTCAACCAAAGTTAATTTGTCTAAAACCTTTAGCCCAAATGATCACCTGATATAAATAATGCAGTTATTTAAATATCACACAAATTGCTGTCACTAAAACACAGAAATCTTGAGTAAAAGATCAACGAATTAACTTTGATTCAAATCTAACCAAACCGTAATCTCTTAATGCAATAGTATTCTCATTTGATTTTTTTATCAGACCATTTTATATTCATTTACATTCATATGAAATTTTACTAATAGTATAGGTGTATCGTAAAATATTGTTTCTAATAAATTACTATTTCATTTTTTTTTGACAAATGGGTTGCTGACATTTCTAACATTTTTTTTTTCTTTTTAGGATTCGTTTATGTACTTATAATTATGTAGAACCAGTGTATTCTTCAGTGCCTGTAAACTTACACAATTGTAATGATATGCCTAAAAATGAGATCTGAGAAAATCTAAATGCATCATCTTAAATTAATTTATATTTATTTATTTACATACAAAGTGTAATTATGTAAATAGTTGTTATTTTTCATATAGTCCGCATATAATATTTCACGATTTGTTTTATTCATTACAATCATCTCTTTGTCATTATTAGTTCAGTAATGTGTAAAATACTGTATTAAATAGTATTTTATTGTTATTTTAATAGTAATTTATTATGTACAGTTTTTATTTTTTCAATAAAGATATTGTTTTGTAATTATTCTTTTTTGCTGTTAAACAATTCAGCATATTGTTACAAGCACCATTTTGTTACAGTTTGAGATAACGTGTAACATCTTTAAACGTTGGAAGAATGTAAATAAATAATGACTGTTCATTTAATTACAGTTTGTGCATAACTGCAATTCTACTTGAAAATGTTTCATATAGTTCAAACGGTTACAACACAGGACAATTTTGGAGGGTCAATTAAAAAAAGAAGACATGAATCAATGGAGTGTTTTGATATATATATGGATGGACTGCTTTACTTTTTCAAGATGATGATGCTTTTAACCAGTATCGCACACCTCAACAAGTTCATGGCGAAATGCTACAGTAATTCTCTAATGTATAAACTTAAAGATCTCCTTTCAAGTTATAATCCAAAACATAGGTAATAAAAAATTAATCAATCATAATTAAACACACCACACTAATGCTGAACCCCCAGCTGCATTCAACTAATGAAGAATATGATGAACACAAGAAAACGAATATGAAAATCTGGAACAATGTATGGATAATAAGTTTAATATCGATAAAGACTAATTGTAATTCCACTTTTTGAACAAACCGACATTGCTTTGATATAAATAAATAAAGTTATTCTGATAAATAAATAAATAAAGTCTTTTTTGATAGACATGTAATGTACATTATATATCTCGTGTCTGGATAGTTATATAAGTGATCACAAAAATGATTCGGTATATTCTAGGGGTTAATAAGAAATGAACAAAGCAATGTAGCTTTGTTATAACTATCCAGACACGATCTATATAATGTACATTACATGTCGATCAGAATAGCTTTATTTATTTATTTATATATACCAGGTTACAGAGTAACAACAGCGCAGTGGCATGTTAACAGTACTTTGCAGAGATGCTAAGGTATCTTGCCCGCAGTCTGGCATGTAAATGTGTAGCCTTGAACATACTCAGGCTGACCACTCCTGGGATGTGTAGTTAAATTTACTAAAACAAGCTAAGAAGGCAAAATAAAACTCAAAACTAATACCACAGACAAAGTTGATAAAATATGAAAGTTAAAATAATAGATTAAAGAAAGTATATAAAACTTACTTAACTCTGATGGGTTGTGCAGAAATCCCCTCCCCGGACAGTGAAATTAAATACATAGAACCAAAAATCAAATTGAAAATAAAAGGTTAAAATTATTAAAAAAACTGTCCTTACAGAAAAACATGTATGAGCATACTAAATCCGTTCCAAAATCCCGCTATTGTCGCACAAGACATCACCACAGATGTTTCTGGGTATATTAAACTGACGACGCAACGCCGCATAATATATGCAGTCCACGAGAATATGGTGCACAGTCATGCGGCAGTTGCATCGTGTACACAGGGGTGGGTCTACCCCTGACATTAGGTATTCGTATGTGATCCTCGTACGTCCCAACCATAACCGACGGAGGACCACTTCCTCACGACAAGAGCTCCTGCAAGAGGAGCCCCATGGCAACACTGAATCCTTAATCCGTCGGGAGTTTATTATCGACGGTAGCCGTCCAGTCACTTTGCCACCTTGCCCGCAGTGAGTGTTTTACATGATTGATAAAATCAAGGTACTAACTCGGGTGGTGAAAGGAGGCTGAATACACACTTCCTTGGCAGCAGAATCTGCTCTTTCGTTACCTAGAATTCCAATGTGGCTAGGGATCCAGCAAAAACTTATCTCCCTGTTGCGTTTATTTAACTCAGCGATTTTATCATAAATGTCAGTGACGACAGGATGTTTGGAATAAAGGTTTTCCAACGCCTGGAGAGCAAAAGCACTGTACAAGTCACTGCAAATAAGAATGCTCCTATATTTAGGGCCAACGATACTTAGAGCCCTATCCACAGCAAGTAGTTCCGCGATGAACACACTCGTAACACTGGGTAGGCCAAACATATAGGACTGTTCATTGATAACAAAAGCACAACCAATGTTACCGCCATGCTTCGACCCATCAGTATATATCACCACGCCTGGGTTCGACTTGGCGAGGAGAAACTGAAACATCTGCCGGAAAACAATAGGTGGCGTGGAACGCTTATCATACGTTGTAAGATCAAATGTAAAATTTACATGGTTTATTCTCCACGGGGGGTTCGAGCACGGACATGATGGAAAGAACGAGGGAGAGTTAACACTCATACGCTGATTTTGCAGTGACGAGTTAACCAACCGCTAGACTAATCCGGCAGGTTAAACTAGTGTAGTGGGATAAACTACTTTGCTACTTGTCTATCCGTCCATTTACCCACTACAAAAAAAACAACAATTTAAAACTACAGGAACATTTTTATTGCGGTGCCTATTTCTTTTGTTTTCTTGATTAATATTACTTTTTTGAAATATTTTAAAAACTAAAAATTAAAACTAACCGGTACAAAATAATAGTTACATGATAAATGAGAATGTTTCATTTCTTTTTTTTTTTAAATATACACAATTTTTTTACAACTTAGTATGTTATCTAAATACTGTGTAATAATAACCCAAAGTGTTTACATAACAGTGCAGCATTGAAAATATAATACAAATACATTTAATATTGCTCAATAGTGTTCCTGAATAATTACACTACAATAATCATAAACAGCTATAAAAATACACTATAAAGAGAAATATTTTTTTAATTTTAAGTCACTAAAAAGAAAATAGCATTTTCAAACAGATATATTTTGAGAAACAAAATAATACAATATACATTAAAATTTTAATTTCAGACTTTCATATAAATCACCGAATAATATATATATTTTTTTATACATGTATTATATCAAAATATTTACAAAAAATGATGACAAATAAATTACTAAACTATAAAAAAAATATAAATATTAATTACTAATACACCAAAATGAGTAAATCAAGATACAAATAATTGCATAAGGGATTAACAGCAATAAATTTTGGGCTTTGATGAGAATGACATTGCACCTATGTTTTGAAATTTTAATCGAAACAATAACACAATGAATGTGATATTTACCTTATTTATCATATCCTTAATCAGACAAATTCTGAAAATTTCCATAAAATAGTTCTTTTATTAATTTATTATTATTTTAAACTATACTTATCTATTAATTAAATAACATTAAGAGAAATATAATTACCATCAACTAAGTTTTGATAACAAATGAAAATGCT
The DNA here is from genome assembly GCF_047948215.1 of Lycorma delicatula. Taxonomy (NCBI): domain Eukaryota; kingdom Metazoa; phylum Arthropoda; class Insecta; order Hemiptera; family Fulgoridae; genus Lycorma; species Lycorma delicatula. The sequence goes on along the minus strand of NC_134466.1, from coordinate 73,482,835 downwards.
TTATTAAGATTTAAAAAAAAGAAAAGAATTCAAACTATCTAATTAGCGTTAAAGCACAATTTTTAATCATCACCATATTAAGATTTTATCAAAAGTATGGTAAGTGTCAAAACTGTGGTTTTAGACAATCATCTAATCATCACCCCCTTCCACTTCCTTATTATCATCATCATAATCTTCTTCATCATCATCATCTTCATGATGTTTGGAATAATCTTTAGCCTAAAAAAAAAAATTACCACAATATTATGCGAAAGTCAAGTTATGTTACATAAAAAATAAAACCGAATGATATTTATCTTTATAAAATGCTGCAATCAGATTTTATGTAAAACTCAGAAAGGACTAAAAAGTGATAACTGCCAAAGATTAGAAAAAGGCACTATTATATGAAGGTTTTTGAAGTTCAGATCCTCTTTCTGAAGTATAAAACAATGTACTGTTTTCTAATCTGTATATAAAAATGTTTGTACCAAGCTTTAACTGAAATTGTTCACTTTAAAGCCAATAAAGTACAGCACATGTTGGTGAAAGAATTATATTAGTCACATTAAAACACATAGTACTTAAATGATAAAGTTCTGAAATGAGTTTGTGACCGCAGTCTTTGTGAACAAGTTACTGCTGTCGCATAAGTGACATCAATCCTGAAAAGATTAATACCTTTAAATAACACTAATTCTATGATTTTCACAGCTTTTATACTAGTCTATAATTTTATTTTAAAGTTTTCTGTTGTTATATTTCTAAGGCTTTCAGGAAGTTTGTTAAAATATTTATAAGCAATAAATTTGTGATTATTTTTACTGCCAATTTCTTTGTTGACTTTCGTGATCATAATAGATTCTATAACAAACTTATCTTTCAAGTTTAATGGTATTCTGTAATTATTTATGTCACCTTTGAAGACCATTCTAATCACTTTTTCATGCATTATTCCGACAAGTTTATAACTGTTTTACTTACAGAAACCCTACGCTAAAATTCGATATATTACTGTATTATAAACTATACAAGACTGAGTGTAAATTTTTGTGACTTAATAGCTTACTTAATTTTGATAAAACAATGGTAAAGTATTTGTTTTTATTAACCAAAGTTTGAATGTGATACAAGGTTTTTAATAAAGTAAGGTTCATTTGAAATAAAAAAAAATACTGAAAAAATGAAAAAGCCTTATTAATTATGCATAAAAACTACATTTATTTACTACTTTTCTACATAGATGCCTTCGACACATTTTTTATAACCCATAGTTAGGGCTACTGGAGCGGATGATTGAAGATTTTCCACTGAAATTTCTCTGATCGTTTCACTTTCTGATTTACAACGTGTGGCCAGACAACATCAAAGTCCTGCAGGATAATATCCAGCTTTGTTTTTTGTAGCTCTTCTATGGATTTTTTTAATGTTTTGCAATACATATCAGTATCCACAATCACTAAATCTGACAAGCAAACGCTTTTAAACTCTCTTAAAAAAAAAAAAACAAACAGTAGCTATAAGCTTCTTTATTGAATGCTCTTGTTTGAATTTCTTCAGTCTAAGAGATGATGAATGTTGCCATCACAAAGTGCTTTCTCTTGATGTACAAATAAGAAATCTAGGTTCATATCCAATAACAATAAAATCAAACAAGTCATCACCTTCAGTTTCATAATGTCGCAAGAATTCATGTGCTGGACAATTCTAGATTAAAAACCACTAATAAAGTTTACTTTTAGCAAAAATGAAGCAAATACAGTACCCTCATTTAACATGGTTAATTGGTTCCTGGACTTGTGTTAAACAAGACTTACACAATACCTACAAAAAAAAAAGGTGTTAAGTTCTAAAGATTTCTTTGCTTTTAATTATAAAAACAAAATAAAATATGCAAGAATTATCTAGTATAAGAAAATTCTTTATTTAAATCAGATAATTCTTAAGAAAAGGTATAAAAAAGTTAATATGAAATTATAAAAATTGTACGCGCATTTCATTACACATACATTGTACAGATAAAAAACAGAAGGCATTTTTAATCATCATCGCTGTCTTTGAGAACAGAATTTTGTAGGTATTATTACTTATCAGCGGCCAGCTGTCTTCATTACTTGAAGTCCTCATTTCATTTGTAGGATTATCATGACATTGTTTGGCCAGTTTAGTTATCAAGAAATCAGTATTAAGATTTTGCTTATTGATGTGCTGCAAGTTTTCATAAGTTTATCTTCATTATTGCTTTGAGTGTAAAGGATTAATGCTATATAAAAAATATGTTGGAAAAAAATATAAATATAAACATATATATATATATATAAATTCTTAGAATTAAAAGAATTTGTAAATTTATGTGGAAATTATACCCATATAGAGTAATATTATTTTTCGTCAGCAATTTATTAACATAAAGGATATATCTACTAACAAGAAAGGTTTTGAAGGCTACACAAACATGAAAATCCATCTTTTATAGTAAATATGTATATTAAATAGCCAGAAAAAATAAAGGCCTACAATTAAATAAATTATTGTACAAATTGCCAAGTTGATTTATATATTTTACACAGAAATAATTCAGATTCTGATAATTGAACGTTAGAATACCTTTGTGATATACATCTAAATATAAATATGGTAGCCAGTCACCTCATTGAAAGTGCTTAAAAATGATTCAGCATCAGACTCATTAATGAATTTAGCCATAAGTTGTCTTTCTTTTGGAACATCTAAAGCAGCATCTTTAGCTGACCAAACTGCTACGTGTTCTTGAACCTAAAAAAATACATCTAAATTAATAAATTTATCTAAGAAGTAAATATAAGGGAGATATTGTTATCTGGTTCATTCTGTTCTTATTCCTTAATGATTAAGCTCTTTCAAAAGAACTTTTACTATCAGTTAAAATGACTTAAAAATGATGACATAATATTTCCATCGATGAGGATCAATCAAATACAACCCAAACTTTTATTTTTGACACTTATTAGTAGAGAATAAAAATTCAAAACATATTTATTGGTCTCCTTTAAGTTCTACACATTTTTTCCAAGATGTAAGGAACATGTGCATTCCTTGTTTACAGAATGTTTGAGGACTTCGTCACTAACGTGCAATTAATAATGTGTGAGCTCTACTTTGTTGGCGCTCTGGAATTACAGAACCAACTGGACTCAAAAACTGAAAACTGATTTTTGAGAAATGCCTTTATTTTCAAGTTAAAAGCAATCAAAGTTGAAAAAAATCACAGTATTAATAAAACTAGGTAAAGTGTCATGTAGTAAACTTTTTACTTTGTATTATGTTCAGAATTGCATTCCAATAATAAAGTTTAAATGTTGGAATTAATGGCCTAAACATGAATAATAACAGCCTTTATAATAAAAAACAACACCTATAATAGTTATAAACAATAACTAATAATTTGCAACATTACACTACAAATTAAATGACTAGGGCACTAATATTTACTTAAATCTTTTTGATTCTAAATTACTTAATACAACATATTTGAAAAAAATTTAATTAAAAGTTGTAAAAATGTAATATAAATTTTGAGTAATAAATCAGTTTTTAGTTAACAACAATGTACGTTATTAACTTCACATTATGGACTTCTTATTTCAAAAAACAAGTACAGTCACTATTTAATAGTTTCTAAATTATGTATTCCAGATTCAAATTGTAGTGGTTCAATTATTTATTCTCTAGTACAAATTTTATTGTTATTATAAATCATCATCATCATTTATCAAATAATAATAAGTGAAAAGGAAAGAATAACTGATGATATATGGGTCTGGAGTATGGATTTAAAGTGATATGGGATTTATTTATTAACATTTAAAAAAAAAAACCAATAAGTAAATCGACTATGATCAAGATAGTATAGTGACTTCCCTAACGAACTTTTCGTAATATCAGACACTTTTACATTCCTTGGCAGTTTTATAGTGGTATTGATGGATAAAATATTTCTCAATAACGTACCTTCTAAATAATGGATGCAGACTATGAATTTAACTGTAAAAACTGTTCAATCAGTTTTGAAAAACGGACAGCAGGAATAAAAAGTGTAATTTTTCTTTTTCTTATTTTATAATCAGTGTGACTAATCTGTTGTGAATTGGATTCCTTCTAATCTAGATGCTGATATTATGACTTCAATCAATTCATCATCCAGTGTGATACTTTATCAGTTATGTGCAAGTGTTATAGTGTACATTGAAAAAGTGTAATATCTTTGTTACGGTATAGTACTGTATTTTTTATTGTAGTAATTTTCTATACAAACTATTACTATATGCTCAATTTTGTGTATTAAACTCGTGGACTGAAAATGACAATCAGTTAAGCAAATTTGCATTTCCTAAAACGCCAGACCTGCAGTTGACAATTTGACTTATGAGTGGTTTTGCAGGACTTGTGGTAATAACATTCTGGTCTCTGGACTTTTTATATGTGAGAAAACCCTAGAAATTACTTATGAACTCTGTTACGATGAGTTTAAAGCATCAGGAGGTTGATTAGGTTAATTCTGAATTTGATATAACATTTCATTTAAAAACATTTACGATGAAATGTCAAGGGCTGCAGATGAGAACTTGATGTCTAAGTGGAAGGAAGAGTTAAATGACATATATGTTAAGTTATAATGAAAGCAACATTTTTAATTGTGATGAGACTGGTCTTTTTTGCCCAGTAAAACGAGCGTTGAAAAAGGAAAAATGTACTGGGGGAAGAAATCAAAAGAAAGACTGAATATGTTATGTTGCTTGTGAATATTTCAGGTGATTTGAAAGACCATTAATAATCAGCAAAGCTGCAAAACCCTGATGTTTTAAGGGCATAGCATAAATTCATTAGAGATTGAATGGTATTAAAATAAAAAATCCTAGATGACTAGGGACATAATGATGGACTGGTTAATTCTTGATTGTAAAATGGGAAGGTGAAATAGGAAAGTCATACTGTTCTTGGACAATGAAAAATTCCACCCTAATGTTAGCTTAGTAAAACTGATATTTCTTTCCCCATATACTACTGCAGTATGTCAACAGTTTGATAAGGGGATCATTAAGAACTTTAAAATTCAGTACAGAAAAAAGGTGTTACGGTACTTGTTTTCAATAATGAATAAAGTTAGAGATGCTGATGAGCTTTCTAAAAGCATTAGTGTTGGATGTAGTTTTATGGATTTGCATGGCAATAAAGCAGATTACTATTACAACAGTGAGAGATTGTTTTGTATGATAATGACAACAATAAAACTAAACTAAATGTTGATTTTTTATTTTGATTTTACATTATACGTGTGTTTTGATTAATATTATTATACATTGTAGCTTCTTTGATTAATATTTTTATAGTGTCCATTGTTTTTTTATTCCATTTTAGTATAGTACAGTATTATTTTTTTTATTCAAGTACGAACATAGAGCAAGCAAACAGTGTTTTATTTTCAGAAAAACTACTAAAAAAACTTGGAATTTTTAAAAACTTTAGCCATTGTTTTTCTGTTGCTCAGTATATTTGAACTTTTTCAGCTTGTTTGGAGAAGTGTGCATCCACTGCTTAGACATACTGGATCCAAGTCTCATCACCAGTAACAATAGACTTTAAAAACTCTTCCCCCTTATTGTAATGCATTAAGGCTGGATGTCATTCGCTGCGTTTTGTGATTGTCACTCAACATTTTTGGGACCAAAAAATGCAGTTTCCTGAATCCTAGGTCTTTTAGTCAACTGTGTACAGAGAATACCTTACAATTTCTGGGACTTCTGCAGAAAGTTCACTTACCGTAAACTTCTGTTTGCCGTGGACAAAATCATCAACACACTCAACCAGGCGTACAGTAGCGATAGACTTGTGTCTTTGCCCACCTTTGTCATAGACATCCGTTTGGCCTTTTAATTTCCTACACCATTCCCATGCACTATCATCACTCAAAGTTTTCAACATACACTAGGCTCATTCTGCGATCGATTTCAGCAGCACTACATCCTTATTCTTACAGAAAACATATCGCACTTGGTGGGAGCATCGATTATAGTGACCATTTTCAATTGCCTATATAGCTCGGCTCGGTTCACACTGATGCAATGGAGCCAGCAATAGCAGAGATAGTGGTGAGGGGGCAGTGCAATCACACCATGCGCAGATCCTGCTTATCTCTTGTTTACTAATATGCATGATCAGAGGTTTAAATAACAGCCCTCATATACAGTGTTTTTTCCTGTCAATAACCAAATAAAATACTGTATTCACATTTTTCTGAATAGCAGAAGCCTCTAAATAATGGACAAAATCTTGTTCCCAAGCCATGTCCATATTTGGAAGTTTTTTACTGTCCAACAATTTCAAGAAACCAATACTGTAAGAAATTGTCCTTACAGTGCGAGACCAAAAACTGTTATTAGTGATAAAAAAATCATTAATGTTTTGCATATCCTCATTTAATGTTTTAACGGTTATACAAATAATAAAAGAAATTTTTCTTAAAAACAACTTCAGACAGCACAAAAAAAATAATTAAAAAATGTAGTATTAGGGTTTGAAAAATTAATATCCATTCACTTTTGGAAACAGAAAGCTTCAGTATGTTCTTAAATACAAAACAGTATGACAAACAGTTCTTAATTGACAAACAGTTATGGTGAATTTTATGCAAAAAAAAAAATCCTTAAACAAACAAGATATGTTAAATTATTTAAATAAAAGCTATTCCCCTAAAATTTAAAAGCAATGCCTTCAATGTATCTTATAATGTTGTTGAAAATTGAAAAACAAGTCTCAGATAACAAAACCTAAAAATAACTATAACTATTAGACAACTTATAGAAAAGAACATATTGGTGCATACCTTACTTGCAATATAAATATTAAAGCTAAAAAAAAAACATCATCATAATAGCTGCTCAAAACTTTAGTCAGTAAAATTAAATGAATGTGACTAATGATTTGCAGTGCTATTTTAAAATGACAATATGTTAAGACAAGTTTCCTAGAAAATGCTGAGTAATTAAAAAAGAAATGCTCAATACAAATTCATCAATTTTAGACGAGTTAATGTCAGTCTTACAGCTATGAATATACCACCTGAATGAAGCCATATGAATTACAATTAAAACAATTCACACCTGGATAAATATTTATTTTTTTGAACGGATTACATATTAAAACTTACCCTGTTTATTTTTTATAATAAAAGATTTCTATATGGACGAAAAAGTAATCAAACTAATATACCTTTATGAAAAGTAATATTCCTTCTAATTTGTGTTACGTAATAGTCAAATAATTAAGTAATTAAAAAAGAATAGAAGCTTAACCCTTTCTGAATGTTCATGCTAAAATACTTCATGAATATCACAATGAAATCATGCTGTTACAATTACACTTTTACAATTCAATACTAAGCAAAAAAAATAAAAAAGTTAAAATTGTTTGCATAGACCATGTAATGAATATTTCTCGCTTCATTAAAATTTACCACAAATTCCTTAAGTGAAAAAAAGGAAAAGATTACCTCAATACTACTATTAGCATCAATTGTTGTAAGGCTAAGAATTGCTTGATCTTTATCATCTATAATTCGGATCTGCCCAGACATAGAATTTATTTTTGGACAATACAATATATGAAGCATTCCAGTACTGGCAGTACTCCACTGATCTTTGCTCGTATTACGAACACAAAGTGTGACTTTTTTCAAACATAATCTCATAGCCATCATCTTCTGAAATAATCATAGAAACAAACAATAAAATTATTACAACAGTACAGTAGGGTGCAAATTAATCCGAACACAACAGATGTAATTAAAAACAACTTTATTTTTAAAAAAACTCATACTGTACTGTTTGTGAATATGTAATAATTAATATATCCTCCTTTATCCTTATCACTTTACATACGTGATTTGGCATCAATACACTACACATTTTTTGATTTCTTCATCATGAAACCATATTGATATTGCTTTAATGAGGTCAATTTTTGCGTGCAATTCATTTTTTGACTATAGTACAAAGATTTTCAACCCTTTCCTTCAGAATATAGCCATCACACTTTTCAACATACCATCTATTGGAAATAATGAACCTTCAAATGTGAAACAATCCCCAAAACATTTTTTTCGGTCTTCTTTGGTCCAGTTAGCAAGTATTTTGGCTTACAAGAGCTTTTTTTTGCGCACTGCTAGTGTTAAAAGGTGTTTTTTTAGCTGTCCAATGAGCTTTCTGTCCAGCTGCAAGAAGTTGGCATCTAACAGTTGTCATGGGTAAATCTGTTCCACTGGTTGTAAACTCTGTTTAAGTCGACAACATATAATTTTTGATTGAGTTTACTTTTTTCACGAATAACAAATTTTGTAGTTTTTCTTTTAGGGCCACATTTGCCTTTTCTTTGAGTTGAAAAGGAACCGGTTTATTTTAAAGTAGCATTTACTTTCCTAGTCCAGCACTACATTCAGAAGCTATTAGTCATTATGTAATTTTGGTATACTCAGAAAGAGAAACAATTTTTCAAAGCTTTCTTGGAGTTACATCCATTATTAAATATTCAACATACACAGAACAAAAAATATGATTTTGTAGTAAAAAATGAAATAAACTATCATAAAACACTATAACATGAAAATTATTAAATAACCTTACATTACACTAACAACTTAAAGAATGTGTGTGTGGACAAGCAATGTAGCCAGAAATAAACAAAAATTCCCTGTGTTCGAATTAATTTGCACACTAATGTCAATATTTTTTATATACATAATAAAATAAATTAACAAATCATTTATTCCTTCTTTTCTCATATTTGAATTATTAAAATTTTACAATAATATCGTTTAATATATCAGCTTCTATAATGGTTTCCTTATATAAAGAATTATGGATATTGATACATTGACTGTACATTTAAATTAAGCAGAAATCTTACGGTCATAAATAAACAAGATTGGTCCTAAAAAATAAGACATAACTTATGAATGAAGGAATTTTTACAATTAGTCCCGGTTTAATCATACACTCCCATACACCTTTTCTCATCCTCTCTCCCATTATTATTTCTCTCGCTACTATTTGCCATTATGTCCCTCTGTATACTAATTTATCCCTTCTGCTTTCCAATCTTTCTTTACTTCTATCCAGAGTCCATGGGTATCTTTTTGGTTCATTTCTTATCATCATTACTTCTGACTATTTGCCCTGACTGGTCCCACTTCCTTTCTAATACTATTTTTTTTTTATCTCATCTACTTTAATTTCATTCCATGATCATGGCTTAGACTTTCTGTCCTTCCTTGCCAAACTTAATATGATCCATCCCCCTCTTACACGTATTCAATTTTTCTATTTACTTTCTTTGTTACTGTCCATGTTTTACACCCATTGTTCCACACCAGTATGATGCAATTATTAAATACTTCTTTTTATTCACTGTATTATCACAAAATTTATTGAGCATGGTTTGACCTAAGCTTCTGAATTTCAACCCACTGTCTTAACTTCCTGATTCTCTGTTCCAGATAAAGTTATTTACAATCTCAATTTCCTCTTGATCAATGTTTAAGGTTCTATCTCAGTTTCAAAGATAAAATAAAATTTCTTTCAGATTTTCTTCTAATTAACATTTAAATTTTGCTAAATTACATTTTTTCTTTCTCTATTCTTCTTAATTTTTTTCTCTTCTCCATAAGCTTTTTGAATACTTTCGGAATCGGTTGTTTATTTTTTCCGATATAGATTATTTATATTAAAATCCAACAACATTCTGACGTACAAAATAAACAAGTACATCATCGCTTTCACAGCTTTGCATTTCCTTGAATTATTTAAAACAGTTTACCTTTTCTGAACGTGTTAATATTAGGATAAGCATTAGAATTAATGATGCAACTGAGAAGCATACTTACATATGTCTATACTGATAACAGTCTGTACAAAATTCTGATGTGTCATGGTTTCGGTGCAGATATCTTTGATTACAGCAAAGAAATTTTATGTGTTAACTGTGATCAGGTCAGCAATTTTCTAGCCTGATTTCAGTAATCCTTCCACTAATTCATAATATGGGGTTTCCTCCATGTATGGATAAAATTTAATATACTCCGATGAAGTATTCAACCAGAATTCACTTTTATATTTTATTGCTATGTTAAATATTCTATTAAAAATTGTTATAGTAATACGATTAAAAATTTAGTTACATGGCTATAAAATATGTCATATGTAAAATACTTAACATACGTTACGATTAGCATACATCATTGAAATTTCAGAGAATAAACAAGCAGATATATTTTTAAAAAATAATTCTCAGATTTACATACATATAAAATGTTTCATTTTAATCGCCCCAGGCAGTTTTCTCATAAAATACACACAATACAAAATGATGTCATCATGAGGTGTCCCCCTCCATCTGAGTAACTTTTGTTTAGGTCATTTTTTTGTATTGTGCTTAGTTTACAAGAAAATCACCTGGGGCAATTAAACTGAAATACCCTGTATAAGTTGAGAAACTAACATTTATTTAATTGTATGCCCTAAAAGTAAAAACACAACTCAAGTAAATAGAACTCTCAAATGCACATGGGTGGATTGTGCAATGGTCAATTAAAATTTTCTCTTCTTCATAATTTCTGACATGCTATAAAAACTACTTATACATTAATGGAGCATGTTTATATTGATAAACAGGATTTCCCTTGTTAAAATAATTTTTCCAATGGTCAATTTCAATATATCAGCCTTTTTTTTTAAATTCCTATTATTTAGGCTTATTAAAAGTATTTTTTTTTTTTTTACTGAACATATATATATAATATAATATATATATATATATTTTAAGAACATATATATATATATATATATGCTATAACAGTTGCATTATATTAATTAACAGGGGACAGAAAAAAGTTTGAATGGAAAGTAGAATTTTTGCTAAAAATATGTGGGAATCTATTAGAAAATGGTATAGTTATTTACACAGGTAAAGATAAAGTACTTATCTATACCACAGCTCAGGTACAGAACACTGTGAAAAGAGAATGTTTTCTCTATCAATAACAGAATTGGCTATAATGGAAATTTTTCTTTCATTCATAACCTTTTTCAGTTTGCAAATTAAAATAATGATATTATGCATCTATTGAAAATACATGCTACAAGAAATACTAAAAACAACAGGCATATAAATATTTTTGAAAATACACTATATTTGACCAACATTTATGAATACCTTTTTAAAAACCAACTATGGAAAAGTAAAAGTTTAAATACTTTGGAGAACCCTGTGGAACATCCAAGAAAAAATAATCCTAAGAAATTGGGTGAATAAAATTGAATCGGCCTGCCGTCTAACATAAAATATGTACAACAAAGAAATCTATTTCTTTGAAAGTAAAATTCAGACATTTGACTTTCAGGTGATTCATTCATCCTGAGTATATATATATATATATATAAATATATAAAATTCAGAGAATGTTTGATGGTGATCGACATGAGCTTTCAAATGAAATAACCTAAGAGGAAAATATTTTGTCATATACAGAATGATACTTAATCAACTCTTCCATAAAATGTTATACCTGTAATTTAAAGAAATCACATATTATATGGGAGAGAAGTGGCTTTTTCAAAGACCACATTTTAAGGATGAGAATAATAGAATTCCCCAGAAAATTCTATTCTTTCATCTAGAAATTAACATTAAAAACATATATAGTGATAAAATTAAGAAAACTTAAAAAGAAATCTTGAAGAAGCTACAAAACAAAAAAAAGAAGAGAAATAACAGAGGAATTCAGGAGAAAGGCCAGTAAGAGACTAAGTGTAAGAAAAGTGTAAATATGTTCCATTAATTGATCAAAATAGGGGAGCACAAAATATTCTTTACTGACAGCCAAAATAGCAATTTTATTATTATTTTTTTTTTTAATGACAAAACTAAATATACTTTAACACTTTTATGAATATTCTTTAAAATTTTTTTTACATAATTTCTTAACAAAGTTATAAACATGAAATTGCTTTTAATAATAATGTAGAAAACAGGTTTCATTCTTTGTAAAGAAACAAGCCTTGTTTTATGTCTTTTTTTTTCATCAAATGGTTTACAAGATTCAATTGACATTACAGTCTATTTACAGACTTGGAAGCTAGACAAACTGATGGCATTTGTCACAAGGGATGAAGTTTACAAGAAGTTTTCGCAAATCTCTCTGGCTTAAAGAATTTGCTTTGTATCAAAATCATTAGACAATAACATTTGACAAGACAGTTAAGCGTTAAATTTCTCCATAGCAATAGGCTAGACAGAAAAGGAAATGAACGATTTTTATTTAGTGTAAATGCACTGCAGGCAACCACTGTATCTAATTGTCTATAACATAGTGTGAGAGTAGATAGGCAGAGTTAAGTTACTTACTTCTTCAGTTTGTTTTAAGGTGCTTCTCTGATATCCTATTTTGATATTCCTTTAGGTACTTATCAAAATGCTAACCTGTGTGGTAGTGTCAGAAGTCTCATAAAAAAGCCCGATTACACTTCTTGACATTTTTTCAGAACCTACATATCATCCCACATTCCCAAGCAAACACTTGGGACTTATGAGGTCAATTAAATATAAGAAAAAAATAAGTTACCTTCATCAATGTATTCACTACTTTCTTCAGGATCATCATCCTCATCATCATTAATATCTGTTTTGCTAACATTTTTTTCTTCAGTGAGCTGGGCAGCAGCCTGTTCTTCTGTAAACAATAAATAAATAAAATAGAATACATAATATACAGCTGGAAAACATGTAATGTTATTGCTACAGTGGTTGTAGAATTAGCTAATGTAACAGTTTCTAACGTAATAACAGATAGCAAATATGTTTCTTTATTTGACCGAGTGGTTTGATGGAACTGAGTGATTAACTGTAAACTACTTGAATAATATTGAATTTTAATTTAATAAACAATACTTAAAAAACAATTAAAAAAGATATTATTTTTGTGAGGGATATTTTAACTTCTCAAGAATAGCTGATACAATGTACTTGTCCGTTTCTTTTTCCCAGTATGATCAATGAGATATCCACATCCAATTTAGGCCCTTCTTTTACTGAACTCTGTAGTAAAACAGATAAACTAAGTAACTCAAGTATATGCTTGAGCGATTAATTATAATTTTTTTTATTTATTTATTAGATATAAGCCTACAAATAAACAAAGACCATACAAAAACGCATTCATAAAAATCTCTTGTCATGATGAAAATTAAAAAATACAGAATGAGTCCAGGCTTTCTAGAAAGTAAGAATATTTTTACCCCAATTTTTATGTGAAATATTTTGATTATCAGCAATTAATCGTGAAATTAACATTCAGTAATGTGCAATGGTTTAAAAAAACCTTCAATTTGTCATGTAGACAATGTATTTTTTATTTAAAAGTTCTTTTACCTAAGTGATGTGCAAAAACTTATTAGCACTTTTGCAAATAGCTGACCTCTCTCCTTTGGAATTAAATTTAATATATTCATTGTTATAATAATATCAACAATAATAAAAATTGTATTACTGCTTGTAATTTGTAGTTTAGATAAGTGCTTTTGTAATGATCACTACTACATAAGTTATATAAAAAAAAATGTTATGTTAAAATATTAAAGTAAAAAAGAAGGAGATGTCTCATCTTCTTAGGTAAATAAATAAATGGTAATTTTGAATAAAAAATTGTTGATAACTTCGATATTAAACCGTTTAATAAACAATAGACATTCTGTTTCTGATATTAACACAATTTTAGAAATACTACAAATTAATAAAAACAACAAAAATAATAGAAAAATATTACATATTTATTTATTATCTTTTATGACCACACAGGATCACTTTAGTCAGTCCATTATCAAAGTCTCTTCAATGGGACTGTTTGGGCCTTGCGATCCTCCTGGTACTTTTTCATATATTCCGATCTTTGTGCCTATGTTCCTGTGAGTTTTTCTTTAAAGTGTTTTTGTTCTTGATTTTCTTTATTTGTGGTGTCTTCTGGTGCTGGTGTAAAGTCAATTTCTTTCAGATCCTCTCTTATTTCTCTGATCTATCTGCATCCTGTGCTGGGTGTTTTTCAAATCGAGATTGTACTATACTAGCTGTTTCAGAAATCTTGAATCTTGCATCCTGATGATATATCCATAGAATCCTAGTCTCCTCTTAAGCACAGTATCAGTGGTGGGTTCTAATTCTTTGTACATGACTGTTGGGCACGATCCACCACTGCTTGTCTTTCTGGTACTTTTTATCGATGCAGGTTCTTCCAATTTTCTGGAGTCAGTCTGTCTATAATTGTTCGTTGAGGTGGAAAAGTGTTTCTGCTGCATTAAGTGGCTGCTGGTCTTATAACTGTGTTGTGCTGTCTTATCTTTGAGTTTACTGATAGGCATTTTTTATTGTAAGTGTACCAGGTTAATTTTTGAGCTTCAGCTAGTTTGGTTCTTCTTATTTGGATTGAGATTTTTTCGTTTAGGTTGTTTACTACCATTTTAAGTTATTTAAATTGGGTTACGGTTTTTTTTTAACCTCCAGGACTACCATTAGGTATTGCTTTAGAGGAAAAGATGAATGATAATTTTGTAGTGTGTGAAAATGCCATGCCTGACTGGGATTCGAACCCGAGGTGATGTTGTTTGCTAGCAGTGCCAAGTCGTTAGTGAAACCAAGAGTTTGTTTTGATTTTTTGAGCCATTCCCTCATTACCATTTCTACAGTGCAGTTGAATAATAGTGGTGAAAACCCATCACGTTGGCGCAGTCCTGTTTTGATCTCAAATGATTCTGAGAGTTTGCCTCTGAATTTTACCTTCGACTTAGTATTTTTGAGGGGTCAGAGTTTATCATGTTTATTAATTTGGCATGGTTCGAGGTATCTTAGGTTTAGCAGGGATTGTCTGTGGATGCAGTCATAAGCTTTCTTGAAATCTACAAATGTTACCTTTTCTCTGTTTCTTTTCCTGTTGTAATCAATTATTAGATTTGAGACTCACGAACTGGTTTGGACAGCTCCTCCAGGGTCTGAAACCTCCCTGGTATTCTCCTATTTCTTTCTCGAGTCGTGAACTGATCCTGCTGAGGACAATTCTTGAAAATATTTTGTATGTTGTGTTTAGGAGTGAAATTCTACTGTAATTGTTAGGGTCTGTTTTGTCCCAACTGGCTGTCATCCAGTGTTCTGGTAGTTCTTGTTTGATCCACATGTTAACAAGCCAGTGATTTAGGACAATTTTTGCTGATCTTCCTGCATGCTTCTAGATCTCTGATCAAAAGACTGATCTTCTGCTGCTTTGTAATTCTTCATCTCACCCAGTGCTTGGTAGATTCCTTTTATTGTGGGAAGATTGATGTTTTCTGGGTGTTGTTATTGGGGTGTTCGATGTATATTATAGATAAATAAAAATAAAATTTCAATTTGATAAACGGTCAAACAAAGACTGCAACAGATAGCAGTACTTGTTTATATTAACACACAATTTTTATTTATAACTATTTATTTTTAATGTATTCATATGCTGTAAATTAATGAGTTTATGACTGCTGCCTTTTAAACAGTCTGTATAATTAGATTTTTGTTTACCTTTTCTTAAAAGCCTATAAATATTCTTTGAATCTTTTTTCAATTGTTCTTCTGGTCATGCCTATATAAATTTATTACAATTATTACTCCCACAATTTATCTTATATATACCTGATTTATTTAAATATTTTTAAAATTATATTAAGTTTTTTAATTTGTTATTACTGGTTATGGAAGCCATTTTATAGAAATTAGAAAGATTATGTTTTGTTAATCACAAAAAATTCAAATAATGAGAAGTAATAATAAGATAAATTAATAATTAAATTTTGAAGATAATAATGGTTTAAAGAAATGATAAAATTTATTTAATATAAAATTATCTAATAATAATAATACATGTACAATAAAACTGAATTAAGTGAACAAATCAGAATTATTGATTGCAATTATAAATGAAAGGTACAGTCAGCATTAAAGAGAGATCACAGACTTTGATCGATTGAGAAAGCTTTCCATTTATTAAATTCCTAATATTTTGTCATATCTTTTAAATTATTTTGTGAATAAGTAACCAAGGGAAAAATGACAAAAATAATGAAAACCAATTTAAAAACGTTAACCTGAGAAGACAGACATAATGCTGTCTAATAAAAGTCTCAAGAGATAAATATTAAGCTTAAAATGTAAAAAAAATAAAATATGTAAAAATGAAAAATAGAAACTACAATTTTGAAATGGAATTGTTATGAAAAATTCTAACATACTTAATTTCGAAAATCAGAAAACTTATTTAGAAAAAAATATTTATAACCACAAATGCTTAAGTTAATAAATAACAATTTTAAGCACTAAAAATATACGTACCTTTAATTTTGGTTATATGAGCGATACATTCATTTACTTTATCTCCAAATGCATTTGCCAATTCTGGATTTTTAAATCTGACAGCAAGACGTTCCAATTGTGGTTGCGAATATTCTTCAGCCATATTCATGGCCGACCAACACCATGCATGTCTACTGGTTGTCAACGGTGCCAAATTTAATTCAGGGGTAATTAAATGATTACAAACTACTTTATGTACCTGCATCAAAACAAAATTTTATGTTACAATAAGCTGAATACAATTAAGAATTAATAATATATTAAATCTTATTCAAAGAATAGGTACACAGGACATGGTGCTTGCCCCATGAATATTTTAAAAAATTGAGAGGTATGATACTATTCAGAAATTAATTTTTTGCTACTGCGACAACAAGTGCCTGTTTTGATTCAATTATATATATATAAAAAAGACTAGCAATATTATCTGTTAGGTTTGTGAATGCCTATCAATTATATATATATAAAAAAAGACCTGACAATATTATCTATTAGGTTTGTGAATGCCTAATACTTTTTTTTTCTTTTTTCTTCTTATTCTTGTTTTCTTTTTTTCTTAACTGACAGTTCTCTACTTTTTTCTTTATATTTTCAAAATAATTCCTATTCTAATCAAACAATTTTTTTTAAAAAACAATCTGGTTTGTATTATGGACATAAAACATTTAAAAAATTTCATACTTTATCTTATGACAAAATGTCTAACCATAATTCCAATACATTATGTGTCTAATTAAGATTCTAATGTCTATTATGTGTAATAAATAAGCCGTTACAAATGACCTTACATGAAACTAAGCGATGATCAAAAATGATATTTCAAGAATAACAGAATTAAATAACTAGCTAATAATATAAATAAGGAATGAGATTCTCGTATTGTCTTTTTCATGTTGAACTGAACATAGCAATTAAATTTAGTTTTTTCATTTTATCCTTCTATTCCAGACAGAAAGTTTTTAGTTACAGCATTCTTTAAAAATTAAGTATGACTTGATTTCAACCTTAAAATCATCCTTGTATTCTATAAATACGACTTCATAAAAGAATGGTGAGGTTTTGAACGTGGATTAAATGAAAACAAAAATACTTACAGTTGATGTTTATTTATTGAATTTGTCATTCAAACAAGTTTTTTTTACATAATTATAAATTTCAATATGGTGCTTTTTATTTTGCTTGGTAAATATACAATCAATACTCAGTTTCTGCCCATACCCGAATTAACATATCCTCTGTTATGGTCACAATTGCTTCATTAATCCTTTCCTTTACGTGATGTTTTTTATAATTAGACCCACAAGAAAAAAATTGCAAGATGTTAGGTCTGGACTTCTTGGAGGCCAGGTTATAAGTCATGTCGGCCTATCCATCGATGCCTAAATTTTCCATTCAAAGCCTGGCTGATGAATGCATAAAGTGCGGAAATTGATGTATGTTTTCGAGTTTATTCAAAGGAAGAAAGCAGTAACTGTTTAACATATTGAGTTAAATATTTACATTAATAGTATTTCAGTGAAGAAAAAAGGCCAGATTTTATGATTTTTCATCACACCATATAAAAAATTAATTCTAGGTATGTGGATTCGTTTCTCGAAAATTACGAATGGATTTTCAGATCCATTTCTGTGAATCGTGTCTGTTAACACATCTATTAATATGGAACGTAAATACATACGTAAAAATTTATGTTCTAAACATAATTCATTTTCATCGATTTTGTGAAAAATGTTACAACTGAAATTTAAAAAAATTTTCCAAATTGAAACTTTTTCTCTATCATCAGGTTTAAATTTCTGCAACAGCTGCATTTTATATGCGTGTAGTAATTTCAATCTTTTGTGTAAAACTTTGTGAATTGTTGTTTTTAGAATATCTTACTCGAGGCTTCAATGAGAGATGAATTTGTTAGGACTTCTGATTGTAGATTGTCTAATTCGTTCCAACAGTTTTTTCTGATACGTGCGGTCTGCCAGTTGATTTTTCCTTAAGAACAGATCCAGTTTCTTTGAACTGACGCCATATAGGGGGTCAGTCCATTTGAAGTGCCCCAAAAATATAAGCTGGTTGCTTGACCGCTTGTTTCCTATATGTTTCAGGACCTTAAACTTCTTTTTTTTTAATTTTTTATTTAAGCAGTTTATCTGTGGTGGCCATTTTTGTTACAGTGTGCACACCTATTTTTGTGATTGTAAGGGTTTACAGAAAAATCATAACTAAAAACTATTGGTACTGGAAGGACAAAACAAAAAGCAATTTAATCATATTTTCTCAAGATAAAAGACTGGTCCAGTGGTTTATTTACCTCTCTCTCTTCTTTCTATGAAAAAAATCACAAATAAAGTTGAACGTGGAAAATGGTGAAATTTCAATTTTAGTAATTTTTTCTAAGAGGCAGGGATGGCATACACAGTTTGAATTATTTTTTTATATGTATTATACATAGAGGCTAAATATAAAAAAATGTAAGTGCAAAGAAGACAAGAAACCCCCTTGGAGCACAGAGTCAAAATGGCATTGCTTTCAACAGGTTTTGCATGATTTTTGAGAGGTTATAACTTTTTTATTAGTACAAGAAATGTTTTTACTTGCCATAAACATTTACACAAACACTAAGTTGTGCAAATTTGAGATTTTTATTACCAGCTTTATCAGACTTATTTGAAGCCAAAATATGAATTAAAAAAAAAAAATAGTTTTTAAAAATTCGTAAGGATTTAGGGGTTAGTATATCACCATTAATTTTATTTACGGTAAAATTACTAACATATATCTACATATAAAGAAATAATTCTAACTGTGCTTGCTACCCAGCCTCTTGAAAAAAAATTACCAAAAGTGAAATTTCACAGTTTTTCATGTTCAACTTTTATCTGTAATTTTCTCAAGAAAGAAGCGAGATAGGTAAATAAACCACTGGACCAATCTTTTATCTTGAGAAAATATGAATAAATTGCTTTTTGTTTTATCCTTCCACTATCAATAGTTTTTTATCACAAAAATAGGTGTGCACACCATAATAAAAATGGCTGCCACAGGTAAAGTGCATAAATAAAAAAATTGAAAAAAAAAGTTTTAAAAGTTATCTGATACATGTAAGAAACATGTGGGTAAGTTTCAATTTTTTTAATTGGTCAAGCAACCACCCTTAGGTCACTTCAAATAGATTGACCATATACTATTTCTATGACGTGGCTCTTCCATATTTATGTTGAAATGCATGTTCACATAGGCGTAGCCAGGTTTTTCTCTTGAGGGGGGGGGGGGGTAGTAAAGATAACATTTTTTGTTAAAAAATGGTTTTATTTGAAAACACTAAAAATAATCAGTTGCAAATGCTATTCGAACCAATCTAAATCTTATTTCAGTACTAGTGTACAGAAAGTTCTGGCTAAATCTTGACAATATTTCTTTCTCAAATTTATTTTGTTTCTAGAAGTCTTTTTTTATGCATACTCATCAAACAAAGATCGACAAGCTGATTTTCTCATCGTTGACCGTTACAAGGTTTTTACCCTGTGTAAGGTGCTGAAAGATCTTTCTATAGTGGACGTTGTGCAGGGCCGTGTAAGTGAAATAAGTAAAAAGCCTGTTTTATGGATGCATAGAACAATTGGGTTTCTAGTACAGTTAGTCTATCACAATCAGTTCGGCATTTGGCACATTTTTTCCTTTCCATTTGTTGTACTAAAGTTCAGCTTCAAAGATGAAATCATTCAAATTGTAGTAACTACAAAAACTTGTAGTTTTTTAAAAAAAATTCTCATATCAAGCATTATGTGAGGATGCAACGTAAACAATGAGGATCCGGGCAAGTTCTCAGAAAAACGCTTTTCCAGAAACATTAATAATTAGTGATCTTCTTCAAAACTCGCTAGAAGTCTTTGCTGGTGGATTCGCATGATGTTTCTGCTGATTTATGACTTGCAGCATATTGAAATCTGTTCCAAGATGCTCGACGATTATTTCAGCCTCTGTTACAATACTTTCACTTTCAACAACCGCATTTAGATGGTGTTTTTCCATGATGTCTGTAATTTTATTTATTTACACATTTTTATTTTTTTATTTGCGCACTAAAGTAAGTTCACACTTGCTGACTGAACAGCATTTACTGCCAGTTGAAGGAATGCCAAATATTTTGCTATGAAACATTAATGATGAATTCTGATTTTGTAGTAGGGCAATACATTTGAAAAGCAGCTTTTCTTGTTACTAAATGTAGATCTAAGCCAGTGACCTGCATCGTTATCAAAATATGTTTGATCCTGTACACCAGAGCCATAAAGTAGCGAAGATCCACTTGATGTCTCACCAACATTCTGCTTCAGTTTCTCTTCTTTGCTGCTACCACTTTTGTTACTAGTTATCTGGTTGCTTCCTCTTCCATCTCCCTAAAAGAAAATGAATAACTACTACTAAACTTCCGAAGAAAATTAAAGCACCTAAGAATTTAAGCTTCTGAACGAACTCTCTACTAGAAACTTCAGCTTAATAATGGTTTTTTATAAATAATTTTTCACAAAGTAACAATGTTTTGAAAATCAGTAAAAAATTTTTTTTTTGTGAAAGATTTTCTTAACCTAAATATGAGTTGAATTTCATAACTGTATTTTTTTCAAATTTACAAAATTAAATTTTTTTCATTTCTACTAGTTTACTAGTGGAAAAAGTAGAAAAAAAATCACAAAGAAACTTGTGGAATGGGTCAAATCTAACAGGCTGTGGCAGGGTACAAAATGAAATTGTTTAATATAACTCTTGCAGCAATTGAAATTGATCACAATAAAAATTGGACTATTATGAATTTTGAACCATTCACTACTTATTAGTTATCAAACTTTTAATGCTATTTTATTACTGAATGATGGTAGACTAAACCTTTAATAGTGTGTACAAATTTTTTTATTATTTGCAACCAGCGAAGTAGCTAATTGCAAAATCAACCATTTCAAAATTCAAAACCATCTAATTAAGTAAAACTGCTGCAAAAGTAGCTAATTACAATTTACAATCGTTACTAAAAATTATTGGAGTGTGGTACACACTTGTTATTATTTCCTTATTTAGTATTGTATAATTTTTCTTAAAATTTCAATAAAGACATCAAAATCACAGTCAGGATAAAAAAGACATCAAAATCACATTCAGGAAATGCAAAGTCTGTTAACAGACTTCACATTTCCTGAATGTTTTAGATTACTTCAATTAAATTGTTTTGAGACTCATCAACTCAAATGAAAATAATATAGATACATAACTTTCGTCGTGCTATACACATTTCTAATATAGATTTTAGATTGCTATTGTTATAGAATTGCGGTCTGAATTAGCTGAAATGCGTCAACTCACTCGCACTGATTGCAGTGTTTAAATAGGGAATAGAAGGTATTAGAACTTTCCTACTAAATTTAATCTTGAATATTCTATAATCTTCAAGTTTTACCACACACCACCCAGATCTTGAACCTCCAGTTCCCCACTTGTTCACCAGAGAGCGCTGCCAAAACTCAAACATGCTTTCTTGCCGCACAATACTATTATAACCTATTGATATTGAACTATCATTTTTCATTTGACTAAATAAGATGGTGGGGGGGGGGGTTGCAAACACCCCACCCTGCTTACGTCTATGCATGTTGAACTAAAATCACAACTTAATCCAGCCTACCACAAACCATGTTTTACTTTTTCTTCAACAGTGAACATAGTAACAAACAATAGAAAAATTAGTATAGTGGTTTGAATTGCTGTTACACAAACTTTTGGGTTGGAGGCTATCAGGGCTATCAACATAACGTCTCAAAATTTCCCTACTGCCTTGATCTGAAATAAAGAAACCCCACCATTCTTTTATGAAGACCATGTATAATAATCACATTTTTTAATTAAGGGGCATTAATGTAATTAAATTAAGACAAGTGTGAAATTGTTAAGATAAATCGAGATAACAAAATATAAAATTAACATAATAGTGTACCTGTTCACGGCGCATTAAAAATCTGTATGTAAGCTTCACAGGATGATGCAATATTTTCATTTCACCGACACCTCTTTCTTTCCATTCCTTTATATCGGTATGATGCTGATACAGTTTAGCTCGTTGACAAAACACTGAGGAAAAAAAAGAAAAAAATGTTGAAACATTTATAAATAAAATTATATATAGAGAATGTTTATAATATATGGTATTACCTAAAGCATACATTCATTAGCAGAGTAAACAGCCAAACAAAATAATATAAATTCTTTGTGCTTTTTTTTGTCTAACATTACTGACTGCATCAGTACTGACTTTCAAGTTCTGTTGTAACTTAAGAGTAAATTGAAAATCTTTCTTCTTATTCTCATGACAGAATTTTAGTAAGTCTTCGAAAAATTTATTAACTGAAAAACTCTTAACTGACAGCATGATTCAAGAATTCATGATACACAACAGTTTGATCCAAGTTCCCGCTCATTTTATTTCAAATCTTTTTCTTTAAATATTAAGTATTATAAATATGTAGCCTATAATTTTAATTCTTCATTAAATTAATGAACTCTCATTCTTTAAGTTTATTTCTGTTTAATTTCAATTGTAAGTGTTTTATTCTTGCTATAGTATTTTAAATCATCAAGAAATACAGTTTTTATAATATAGTAATTTTTTTTACTTTCCTGTCCAGAAGCGCTATAGCTCTAGAAGGGAAAGAATTGTAATTGGTCCAGTTTGGGTATATGTGGTTTTCACCAGATCTTGTTACTTTGACACCTAAGGAACCCAAAAAACCAAAAGGAAATTTTCTGGATGTTCATATGCATGTGTGTGTGTTCAATGTTCCCTCTAAATCACCTTATATCTTCAGAACTACAAGACTGATTTTTTACCAACCTTGATCAGATTACTTCTACATATGAGGCATTGATGCCATTAAATTTTCAATCTAGAAGGTCAAGTGGGTGAGGTTGTAGATAGAGCAAGGTCACCAAGAGGGACCTAGGTATCTTGACATTTCTCTAATTAAGGTCATAATCTTTCTTAGGAAAATTTGTTAACAATTAAAAAATAACAATATTTGCAACAATTTTTTTTTTTAAAAAAACCATACTCCTACTCCAATAAAGGATCTAAATTAGTGGCTAAGTGGGCATACTGCATCAATAGTACTCCTCGTCACCACAAGAAGAGCTAGTGTAGCACTGACATACAGCTGTTGTAGTCGTCTGTGATGTTGTGACGATGTTGGATTGGAATTGTTTGAACAGTTTGTTTATAAACTAGCAAAACATTATGTAGGATCATTAAATGTAATAAAAAAAGAAATCAATCGATTAGGTATGACAGATTTAATGTTAAGAATAAAATTAATCACTACATTACCTCTAACTTCTTCTTCTTCACCAGTTGTTACTTGTATTAAAGGAGGTAGTGGAACAATCGGCTCAAAATGGGGTTCATTTTGACTCTGTGCCACCTCACCTTCATCCTCACCACCGCTTGAATCACCACCACCTTCAGTCTGCTTAGGAGCTGCGGAAGTACAGGTGTTAATATAATTACCAAACACAGTAGTATTGGCACCAGACCACCGAAAATTTTCTGATGCTGTAGAAAAAAAAACATATCGTGTAATAATTTTATTTTAAAAGAAGAAATAAACCGACAAAAAATGTGTTTATGAAATTCAATAATTTCTTAATTTCATCATATTTCTGGAAAAAAATATGCTTTTCAAAAATTTGCCGTAACACCCTTCTGCTGGAACAAAACTTCTCCCAAATATATCTATTTTTCCCAGTCTTGGTCAATCAATTCTACCTTGTTCAAACAATTCATATTACTCTCCATCATGTACTTCACTGCAACTTTATGTACATGAATACATAAATTCTGCAATCTCTTCTGTACTGAATGGTTACTGGTAGCAACTGTTTTAAGTCTGTGATACTATTTTAGTGAGTGATATCTGGTTGAACAGTTTCACCAGACATGACACAATTCTGTAAAAAGTTTTCTTTAAAGACAACCTTAGGACTGTATTTTTTTCTGCCCATCTGTTCTCATTTGCCAGATTGCTATAACCTGAGCTTCTTATTGAAAAATTGAACATCTTCACCACAGATTCTTTGTGGTTTTCATGCTAATTTATTTAAATGTTAGGTTATTGACAATAAAAAAAGCAAAGTAAGGCCCAGATTTAACCCGTTTTATCATTTCTCTATTTGTGATTTAGTCATGGATATATATATATATATTTTTTTGTTAAATAATTCTTTATCTGTTTTCATTTACACATTAAATTTTATCTTTTTATTTTTATTTCATAAAAATTGTCATTAATAATATTTCAAAAATTCAGAAAAAATATTTGTTCTTCAAAAATATCACTGAACATGGGCTTAGGCCTGCAAAACTTTGTAGATAATTTAACATAAAAAAGTAAAAGTAAGAGTTTCTCTAATTCTTTACTTTGTGGAGGCTGAAAAAATATTTTATATATTCATCATTTATATATACAAATGATATTATCAATCCCAATCTGTTTTTGTTGTCCCAGTTCACATTTAAATACTTCATTCTACTTCAACTCTAATCTTAATGTTTATTTTTGAGACACCACTCTCAGACTTATTTACAGCTCTGTTCCATTCTCAGTACATTATTATATATTTAACCTAATGTTACCTTTTTAATAAGCATTTTTGGCAATTTTACAGGAGAAAATAAGACCGATTCTTATAATGAAACTGAGCACAATTTTAAGCCACAGGCTCATGAAATTGTGAAGTGTAGGGTGGATCTTGGATGTATTTTGTCTGTTCACGTACTGCATGCGTACCTTTTTACTGGTTAAAAAATTCTCCCACATAATAAACTTACTTTGTAGAATTTTTGTCTATTTAAAAATATGTTCCTTAAATCGATCAGGGTGGTAGAATCTATTTACAAATTACAATTTTTAATTGGCTTTTTTATATGAAACAGAAAATAAATCTTTTAGTCATTTACATAACTAATTTATCTTGGCTACAATTCCCTATAATTTCATAATGATTACTTTTGAATCAAATACATTACAATAATAATTCATAAATTATTTTACTTAAGAAACCACACATAAAATGCCATTCCTTAAAAGAGATTTACATAATGCACAGAATATTAACTTAATTTTCTTAAATTTTTAAAATCAACTTTCTGTTTGGCATCTACTACTCCCTCACTTGAGTACAAGGGGGATGCCATGAATAATGCTGTGACAGATTTGACGCCTCAATTTGAGAAGCTTGAATTTAGGATAATGCAAATTAAGATAATAAGGATGGTAGCCAGTGTGATGCTAATAATTGATAATCGTCATGGCAAAAGAAGAAAATTATCTACAACCAATTTTTTTTACAATGCTGCTGAGCTAAAGGTTTTTTCTCTAATATACCTTGTTCCTTCTACGCAAATATTACATCTTTTTTATAACACATGATCTAGCAAACCTATACTTTATATGAATTAATTAATTATTTAATAAAGTACTTGAATGTAACAAAAAATGTACTAACAATTAAAATACATTTTGATAATACTGGTTCAGAAAAATTATACAACTAATTCAATATATTCAGTTTACATTACTAAAACTAAGTAATAATTTATAGATCAAAAAATTATAGCATTACTAGTGAGGGGCATCTGATAAATAATAATCGGTTTTAAATTAAACTTGACTGAAAAACCATCACACATTTTTCTAGGTTTTTAATTGATACTTTTGATGCTGATATAATTAAAATTCTTTTCAACATATTTATTTAATAAATTTGTTACAAATAATTTTACCTTCTGGTAAAGTTGAAATTTGCGAACTTTTTGAGCTAAGATCAGCGAATGATAATACATCTTTAAAAAGATATGAACAAGTTTTGTCTTCATCTGGTTGTGAAGCGGCTGTTTTATATATGCTTGTGTCAGAAGTATTTGCTGAAATCAATTTCGGATCGCTTGTTGTTATCGATGTATCTAAAGTTGAAGTGACTGAAACTACTTGATCACTTGTTATTGATGTATCTAAAGCTGAACTAATAACTGAAGCTACTACTGAATTTTGAACCGCTGAGGTTATAGATACAGCAGACATACTAACCTTAAAAAACAAATAAAAAAACAGACTACAAACAAACTGTTACAGACTACAAGTTTTGTATTCTAACCTTTAATTTTATTACATGGTTGTAGGAAACAAACCATGAGCTTATTTATAAAGACAATAAAAAAATCATAAAAATAAGTTGAATATAAAACAAAACAAAAAAAAACTGACTGTTGTTTTTGATGGCGATGTTGTCATCGGTAACGTTTCTACAGTAACTACATCTTCACGTTCACAACCTTCACAACCTGGACAAGACGGTAAGTTTAAGTACGAATAAAAATTTGGTGGAAGTTGAAGTTTAAGTGCTGCTTCTCTCAACTCATCACTGACATTCAGTTCATAAACTACTTTAACATCACCTGTAAAAATTTTTTTTACTATACCAAAGGATTTTTAACGTTTTTAAAAATCTAATTGAACCCAATTTCTTAGTAATATAAAAACAAAGACAAAGTTGGTAAAAAGTGCTATAATAGTAATTTGTTTTTTAGTAATTCTTTTACAACAGTGACATGTAACTAAATTAAGTTACAAATAATTACCTCTGTTAGGAGCCTACCAGGTAGTCTTAAAATAACTACCAGAATTTGTAAACTTACCTCTTAGGTAGCAGGAAAATAAAAATTTGTCTTCAGTAATAATTGTTGTTCTTAATACAGTATATATTCCTTTAATTAATGTCAACTGTACCTGTTTTATTAAGATGTAAAGTGGGTTTTTATTTTTAAAC
This sequence comes from Lycorma delicatula, assembly GCF_047948215.1. Taxonomy (NCBI): domain Eukaryota; kingdom Metazoa; phylum Arthropoda; class Insecta; order Hemiptera; family Fulgoridae; genus Lycorma; species Lycorma delicatula. The sequence goes on along the minus strand of NC_134466.1, from coordinate 73,455,538 downwards.
GCTAAGGGTAAATGAATTCTTATTGCACACAAAAATTATTTTGGAATATTCCTGACATCTTGCACAATTCCACTGAAGACATATACGGTCATCGTTCAGGCAAATGTCTGAAATTGTTTGAGATTAAAAATAAGACTGTTGTAGTCTACAAGAAAATCAATGTGTAAATTATCTTCTTGGTTAGAATCCCTGAAAAGTTTTTTAAGAGCAACACTACGTTGCTTAAAATCACAAAATTGCATTAACATTATTCAAAAGAACATACAAATCGATTAAACAGATTAATTACTGCAAATGGTTTTCATTACCTACTGAAAGTTTTATAGTAGCCACTTAAAGTTTTAAGTGGCTACACTAATGCACAATATAACTGAATTCAGAATGCTGTATATACATTAGAATAAATATCATATTTATGTAGTGAACAAAATCTGTTTAATCATTTTACAAAAGAAAATTATGGGACTGATTTGTTTTAACAATTCTGTAAATAAATATTTATAACAAGATATGCTACAGCACATACAGTAGCTAAACTGTATATTTTCGATCCCAACTCACCAGTGATAACCTCACATCACCAGTTTTCCATTAGGGAACTTTTAAAAAATAATATGTCTAACAACACTCCTTATAAAAGTGAAAAATGAATTGCGTATAAGTTAAGAAATGAATCCAAATTTTTGTAAGTTGAAGCAAATTAATATTTTTCGATTAAAAGATGAATTTAAAGAACTAGATTTAACACAAACCCTTGCGATATGATCGTTTATTAATGATAAATACAATATTTATATTATATTACTTTTGATATAATTCTTGTAAAAAGTAAATAAAGTACAGCATGAAGTTTATATTTTTAATAGTGGTGTATAAGTCAATCTATGGTTTTTTTAACCGCAGTTTATTTTAAAAGAAGCTTGAATTTTATGTTGGGATTTACATTATAAAGGAATGAACTTTTACCTTCATCTTTCCCATTAGCATCAGTTGCAGTTTCTGATGATCCACCAAATGATTTAGGGACATCACCAGCTGTAAAATACAATAAGCTACTGTACATATAGTTCAACTAATTAAATTAACAATAAATAAGTTCATTTTTTCAAATTCTAGATTTTTAATTTCATTATATTTTTTATTAATACACAGACCAACCTTCAGACCTAACAAGTCAAAACCAACTTTTCGAATTACAATGCACAAAAAAAAGAGCAACAAAGTACTGTATTGTTCTGTGAATAACAATAATGAAATACTGAAGAGAAATTATAAAAAAAAACATATTAAATGACAACATTTTTTGATATATTGTGTAAAATAGAAAGAACAGAGTGAAGCCACAAAGACACAGAACACAGTGGTGTGCATTTGCAGAACCCCCACAAACAAAATATAAAATTAACATTAAGCAAATTAACAACAAAGTAAACCTGTAAAATAATACAATTTCTTCCTTTTGTCAAAATAGTAACACATTATGAGGAATAGCTCTAAAGTAAAGACCAGTGGGAAATTTCTCTCCTTAAGGTTGTCAAACATGTGTCGCTCATGACCACACTAGTAATGTACACACTGCATTGTTGTCTGTAAGTTGTCGCGTTGTAGTATCTTTGATTACGTATGAGATATTACATTATAAAATTAATAGGAAAATCGATGTTGCAGCTGACTGTGAAATACGTGGAGTCAAATGTTTTTTAAAACATCAAAATGTTAAACCGGCTGTAATTCATACACAACTGGTTGCTGTGTATGGTGATAATATAATGAATGAAAAGAAACTTGCGAAAATGGTGTGAAAGGTTTAGAAGCAACAGAATTAATATGCACGATGAATAACGTTCGGGAAGGCCCTCGATAATAACAGAGGACTTGTTGAAACGCGTCGATGATGAAATCAGAAAAGATCGTCGCTCAATGATTTCCGACCTGGCCCTTCTTTTTTCTTATGTTTCTAGAGCTGTTATCAGTTGCATTGTTCATAACCATTTAGGCCTCAATCCCCAACCAGACCAACAAAGTTCAAGCCTCAGCGATTTGGACGCAAAGGTGATGGCCACAGTCTTTTGGGATTGGTTTGGCATACTGCTGATTGATTTCATGCCACGTGGAACTACTATAAATGCAGAAGCCTACTACTGCAAAACTCTATGTAAGTAATGGCATGTTATTCAAAATTGGCAACACGGGCGGCTGATTGACGGCATCGTCCTGCTGCACGACACTGCACATCCACATGTTGCGGAACCGACATGTGATTTACTGAGAAAATTTGAGTGGGAAATTTACGATAGAGTAAACCACCATAGAGTCTGGACTTAGCTCCTTCTGATTACCATTTGTTTGGAAGATTAAAAGAATTTCTGAGCGGTAAACAATTCACAACTGATAACTTAAAAATGCTTTTAATCATTGGCTAAATGGACTGGTGGTAGAAGAATACGACGAGGGTTTATTGAAGCTGGTGTATCGCTACGATAAATGTCTTAATTCATGTGACGATTATATAGAGAAGTAGTATAAGGAATGTAGTTTAAAATAAATAAAAGATATATAAAGTTTTCAGAATAAATCTTTTTACAATGAAACGGTCTTTAAAGATATCCTGTCATAATTTACTGAAATTATTCTAAATAACATTTAACAATAAAAATTTCAATTAAAGATTCAAACCAAAATCTTCTAAATTTCATGCATACAATATTGACAATGACTCAAACCATCACAATAATGAAAACCGAGTTGTAAAATAAAATGTGTTGAGACCTTTTGCCAGATCAAAAGCTTGACCAAATAATAATATATTAACTCGATGAGTTAAATCTACAAAAAAACCTTTCTCTAAGTTTAATAAAAATAAAGCAGAATAGTTTAGTTGAAAGATTATTTTATATATGTATATATAGTAATTACAATAATAATATATATAATTTTTTGAATATTAAAATAATTCAGTAATATTCTGACCAAGGTGCTAATAAAATTTAATACATGGAATCTACACCACCAAAACACACTAATTAGATAAGTTAAATTTACCTCATTAATTTCCAGTAACTGGTTTTAATGGTATTCCACATCTTCAGTTGGTGTTAAACTCTATTATAGTTTAATAAGTAGAATAAGTTTTTATTACATTAAAACTTATTCTTTTTAATGATTTATCTCATGCGGTCCAGTATTGGGCAAAACAAGTACGTGTACATTTATAATATCATTTAAAATGTTAAATTCCTGAAAAGAAAATTGTAAATATAAAATTTGATGGCAACTGAAGATGCGGGAGACTGCAAAAACCAGTTATTGGGAATTGATAAGGTTAATTTAGTTTAACTTATCTAATTAGTGTGTTTTAGGTGGTTTATATTTCATATAATATTAAATATATACGTATAAGTACCATGCACTGCAACACTGTAACACAAGGTACAAAAGAAAAATTACATAACACTACAGATTAAAGAAAATGGAAGCTTACTGGTATTATTATTATCTCTAAACTGTGCAGCAAGAGAAAACATACTGCTGGGAGAAGTCACAGTTGGTGATCCAGTTAATTTTGGTAAAGCAAATGTAAAATTTTTCATAGCAGGTGATTCTTTATCTTTAGCTGAAAGAAAATCAGGTTATCAGTTTGTTTACATATGCTAATAACATCCTATTTTAGTAAAAATAATAATATAGTAAAAGAAGGCACCTGCAAGAAAGACAAGAAACCTTGAAAAATATGATTTGATATGCCAAAAAATAATATAGACTATTATCAAGAATTGCTATAGTTCTCCAGATCATGGGAATAAGCTACAGATATTTTTTTTATTATAAGCCTTGCATTAAATTACTTCACAATTTCATAATGATATAGTATAACAACCCAATAGATCACGACACAAAAAAACACACCTTTGAACCATTGAGGCATGAATTTTTTTGTTAGAAAACATTTGTTCTGTCATCTACATTAAAAAAAAAACCAATTAATTACACACACTTTGCTAGTTAGAAGTTGTATGTGCTTGACATACAAGGTGTTCTTTAAAGTAAGGTCCGTTTTGAATTTGATATTAACATGCATGTGTAGCTTGATGCTACACGTACATGCTATACATTAACATGCATGCTGCTTGTGTAGCTCAGTTATTTCAATCAATAGTCAGCTGTTAGCCACAATAATTTAGTCACTTTGTTATTTATATTAATCCATATACAGAGTGTCTCTAAAATGGTGGGCTGGCTATACTTTTTCAGATTCTACTATCCTTAGGAAAAATGGCAATTTCTCCTCTGTTCTACCCTTGTCTGCCATTTTGTTATTTTTAGATAAAAATTTATATTTCAAGTTTGGATAGAGGAATCACATTAATATTTTATTAAAATTAGCAAAAAATCAGGACTTAAATACCTTCACAAATTATTAAATGGCAGCCATTTTCATTTCTCAATCTGTTATTATATCTTCATAAATATAAGTTTTATAAAAATGTATGTTATTTGCTAAAATATTAAGCCTTTCATTTTGAACAAAATGACATTTTATTTTTTTAAATTGGTTAACAAATAGTCGAATTATGGTAGATGAGTGATGTAATTTTGTGTCTGCTTTCATTTCATCAACTTTAGGTTCAATTTTATTAAATATTAATTGTTTTTATTTATTGTTAATTCTAATATTGTAAATTAGTATCAAATTAAGTAATAATTTTCTCAGAATAAAATTTAACAACAATAAAACAATTGATATTAATTTTTCACTTTTGAATAATTTTACACAGCGACTATTACTGCTGATCAAGTTAACAATGTAAAACTGAAGCTTCTTTCAACGGGAATGGTGTTCGAAACTATCACAACCAGCATATCTGGAGCAATGAAAACCCTCATGGTACCTTCCAAAGTAGCCATCAACAAAGATTTTTCTTGTACAGGCAGCCATTCAGGAAAATTTGTGACATTTACAAGTGAATATTATAATGATGCTAACTAAAATATGATTTGGTGCCACTGATTTCAAGAAGAGCAAATATACATTCATGATGAAGAATATAGCAGCCAACCGTTGATGATAACTGATGGTTTGATTTAGAAGACTGAAAAAAAAATTTTGAGGAAACCAGTGCTTTACTATGTCCCAATTGTCTTTGATGTTGCCTGAACTTTGATTCATGAAGTTTTAACGAAAAATTGGGCTATAAAAAGTGAAAGAGTTAACCTTCATTAGCAAGACATTACTGACAGAAACAAGGAAAACATATTGCTGCTGCTGTAAGTGAATTTTTTCAGTATTACAAAAATGAAAGTGATGAATTGTTGTTTGATCACATTGTTACCAAAGATGAAACCTGGATTTCCTATTCAAATATCTAGACAAAGCAGCAGTCAATTTGATGTTGGCATTTATCATCTCCTAGACCGAAGAAATTCAAATAATAACTGTTAATAACAAATGATGTGGGATGCTATCCTACAGCATTTTATTTTTGTATAATACCTGGCCACACACGGCAAATAAGACACTGAAGTGATAGTAAAGATTTAGTTGGAAAATCTTCAATCATCAACCATAAAGTCCTGACTTAGCTCCCAGCAATTATTTTCTTCTCTCACCTTAAACAGTGGTTTGTTTCACAAAAGTATGACAATGACAACAAATTGAAAAATAGGGATAATTGTGGTTTGTCACTGGCAGCAGATTACTTGAAGAGGGGATGAAGAGGCTAGTGAAACGCTAAGAAAAATGTGTTGAAACTGAAGGCAGCTAACTAGAAAAGCAATAAATAAATGTAGTTTTCATATGCAAATAATAACGTTTGTTCACATTCTACAGCTGAACTTCTTTACAAATAAGCCTCTTACATATATTTAATCAAATCTACTGAACCGCTTCAATAACCTGCTATACGCTGAACAGCACTTTCTATTCAATCATTTATGACGTAAAGTTACATGAAGATAAATACAATTTTTGGGAAATATTGAATTAACTTACCTGTTGAAACTTCAGGTGTACTAGAAACAGGAGTAGAGACAGATTGATCATCTGAACTTTCTGACAGTTCAACCTAAAAGAGAAACAAATTTAAAAATAAAATTATTAAATAATCTAAAACAAAGTTAAAAGCATGAAATGCTTCATCATAAATGATCACATACTTATCCAAAAAAATAATCAGATGATCAATAAATAATTCTGTAAAGAAAATTATGCAACAGATATTTTCATATTTTACTGATTTTTCTTCCAGTACATTGCAGTAAGTGCCCTAAATGATTAGTAGAGGCACCAAAACAACAGCAAATTGTTGATTGGGTGAATTATCTGCTATACTCCTGTACAATAAATATTCTCAATATTGTGCTGGGGCAGAGCTCCAAAACAATATTAACAATGGTTCCCAAAGTGTGCACCTTGGTACCCTGGGAAGCCATAACTTCCTCGCAGGGATATTGTGAATTCATAATTTTATTTTGATTTTCAATTCAATGTCATAGGTGCAACATATAGTAAGAAGCTGGTACAAACAATTTAGTTACTGTTTACAAAAGACTATGTTAAAGATTGCTAGATGATGCAACACCAGTCTCTCGACTGTTTAGTAGTAATCTCAAAATATTTGGTACTGCGTATTTGTATATAAATAAATGTCAGTTTTGCACACTTTTAGTGCTAAATTAGTTTTCAGTACTAAAAATTTTGAATTAATTTTCAGAGATTCTATCAATTGAATGTTGTTGTGACAGTCAAGTGAAGTTTTTCTCATATGTAATTTACAAAATGGATTGCATTTTACTAAATGCCAATAAGCATTATGAGAGTGAAGTTGAAGAGGGCACACCGTTGTCAATCAGCGGCAAGTGTGAAGAAGTATAAAAGTTGAAAATATGATGTCAGCTATTTGGACTTTGGCTTTATATCAACACAAGTCAACAAGCAAAGAGAGACCATGATGTGTTCTGTGTATGAAAGTTTTGGCAAAAAGAAGTTGAAATGTCGTTTAGAAACCATTTATTCCAACATATCTTTTAACTACTTTAGCAAGAAGCCACAAGAGAATTAAATCAACAAAAGAGTGGGTTTTTATAAGCAGACATCAATATCAAGTAATGCTTTACTAGCATCTAACAAGGTAGCACATAGAATCAAAAATGTAAGAAGTCCCATACAATTAGAAGAACTCATTTTACTGGTTGCTGCAGTTATATCAACTTTATAATCAGCGCGTCAACTGGGAAACTACTTTCAAAAGAGCCTTTGTCCAATAACACCATCAGCTACAGAATACAGCTCATAGCTGAGGATGTTATTGACCAATTAACACAAAATTAGAAGAGAAGGAATCTGGCTTTATCTGGATGAGGCCACAGATAATAATTATGCTCACTTGATTTGTACAGTTTATAAATTGCAATAACATTGTAAAATACTGCTAGTACAAAGGCTCAAGACTTGTTTGCGATCATTGATACTGTTAGATCCAGAAACAGTTAGGCGTGAACTAAGTGGATTGGTGTCTGTACAGATGGAGGTTCATTCTGGAGGGTCAGATTTAATTTCTCAGACTTTTTTTTTAAGCAAAACCCCTGAGGCATTGTAGAGTCCTACACTGAACCAGGTTTTACAGTATGTAGTGAATATAGTAAATCTTTTTAAAGATTCAACCGTAGAATGCAAGATTTTTCGATAGACTATGTGGGATCCAAAGACATGTCTTTGTTGGTTACAGCACTTACAATGGCTTTCTTGTAGTAATGTACTCTCTTGTACGTTTGAATTGCAACAAGAAATTTATTTCTTAATGAGAACATTAAATATAAAGAATATTTTGTAAATGATGTTTTGGTAAAACCAGCACATTTATCTGATTTTTTGAAAAGATGAATTCTCTGAATTTCTATCTGCAGGGAAGTTAAAGTTGATTGCAAAAATTTTAGCTTTGAAAAAACTAAAGCTAAGGAAAAGAAAAAATTAATGAAGACACAGGCAAGCAATGCTTCTCTTTGTTGCAAACTTTTTTTTTGCCTCGAATGGAGTTGAGTTTTGTTCTGATATGAAATTAATTTTTGAAAAAATTGATTTTGCCGCTGCTCAATCTCAATTTACTGTTACATAAAACAATCCGATGTTGCCTTGTTGCTAAATTTTGTTTTCAATGTATTGTCACATCAAATTAACTCAATTTTGGATATCAATAAAAGATGAATACCCACTTCTAAGCAGTAAAGCTCAGAGAATTTAAATTTCATTTACAGCTTATTTTCTGACTGAAGCAGGGGAGGGGTTTAGCAGTTGCTGTGATAAAATTGGATGAAAATAAATATGAAGGAAATGAGGGCAACTATGTTCAGTTTAATTTTATTATTTGAGAAAATTTACGGCAACCAACAGACTTATCCTGCCTACTAATTATAATTATAATTAGTTGAATTTGTTCAACTGCATTTTTTATTACAATGACACTATATTTATAATTAAAAATGTAATAACTACATTTTTTTAAAATTAAATTTACTGTGATCTAAAATGAGTTTTATTTATTTTTACTTAACCTTTACAAAAAATTATTGGCTATTTTGTAAAGTGTACTTATTAGAATTTGACAAAGGATAGCTAAGGAAAATCTGGATTCGGCAAAGCCACTGCGAATCAAAGAAGTTAAAGAACCATTACATTAATATTAATCATGCACCAAGAGTCACTACTATGTAATCTTATGTTGTGGAAAGCTATCTAAGAAAGTACACATCACATTATTGGTGTTTACTTTTAAAAAATGAATTCTTATACTACAAAAACTCTCTCTATTTTTTCTTTTTCAGTGGCTATGGTGTGGTTCATGCAGGCCATTTAAAACTGTGTCAGATCAGAAGCTCCTATGGAGCACCACAAAATCACTCACTGCTATTTTTCTGACACTGCTCCACCAAATGAGCACAACATTATATGTGGTACTAACTTTCACCTAACAAGAAAAATACTGATTGTAAGATTTCTATACAGATGATGCAATTGTACTAGTTTTGTTTTTGTTTGCAGGAATTTGAAAAGGGCATTTATAAAAGAGGGGACCTTACAAAATCTATTCTCTTAGCAGGTGTTTTTTCCCCTTCCTTATCTATTTTTTACTTATCCTTATTTATTTTAAGTTCAGTGAGATTAGGAACTGTACAGCCAATGCGACTTTGATGTGATTTTGTGAGGGTAACTGCCAATTTCTCATTTTAAGTTTAAATTTGAGATGAAGAGTAACAGCACTTATTCTGTCTACTGAATAAGGGCATTATTAGATTGTTCTATCTGGTTGTGACTACAAATCAAATTAGAATATTCTACATTATATATTGTTACATAATATTGTATCCAAACATAAACAAGATTTCTGAACAAAAATAATCTCAAAACTAACATTTTCACATCTAAAAAATCTACCTATAAATTACAGATTAAAATATATATTATTTTTTAATATTTCAATAATTTAGTAACATTTTGATCACTGTGATAATAAAATTTAATATTATGTGAAACATAAACCACCAAAACACAGTAATTAGATACGTTAAACTTAACTAATTCAATCCAATAACCTCGTGATAACCTGCTAATACAAACTGAAGATGTGCATTATAGCGAAAACCAGTTATCGGAAATTAATAAGGTAACTTTAACTTATCTAATTACTGTGTTTTGGTGGTTTATATCTCATATTTTATATATGACATAAGATTAAGGTTAAAACAAAGAAAACTGTAAATACCTGTGCAGCATCAATAGCAGCCTTAAAATCTTGTGCAATATCTGGCGTTTTAAATCTAATAGCAAACTTTTCTTGACTAAATTCTCCTTCTGAATAATCCATAGCACACCATAACCAAGTCTTATCATCTTTTGGTTGAAATACTAATTCTGGTGTAAGAAAGTGATTCAGACATAATTTAAATATAGTTTCCCTTCTCATCAATAACCTGTGTATTTAAAAAAAAAATTAAAACCAATAATAGATAGTAAGATGAGAAAACAACTATTGAAATAAAAAAGGATGTTTTATGGCTTAGATAAATGAGCATGCATTTATTTTTCTATTGACACCACAAATCTATTTTGTTTTCTAAATGATAGGACATTGCAGTTAACAAACCAATCATCCCAAGTTAAGGAAAATATATTCCGTGCCATGTATGATCATGGCAAATACGTCAGATATTTAAACCACTAAGGAAGGTGACAGAGCTCATTATTCCTTAGCCAGATGGTAACTAGAATTAGGGCATGTTTGTTTAGATGCCCACATACTGATGTTGAAGATCAACATTTAAAAAAAACAAACTTTATGTTTTTTATAACATGTTGTTTAAAGGTATACTTGGGAAGAGTGATGAAAAATATCCCACAGTTTGTGACAGGTTTTTTAGCCAGCTTCAAAATAATAAACTCCATTCAAGAATTCAATCCCCAAGAATTTCAACACACCCTAAAAGTATCTAATAAAATCTATATTATAATAAACATCCATGCACCCAATAATAATAAAAATAAGTTTCCTAAAGACTGTAAAGAAACAAACGTTCTGGGATCTACTCGACCTGACTATAAACAACACCCCCAAAAACCATATTAAACAAGTAATCAGTGACTTCAATGTTCAATTAGGCAGAGAAAGAAGATATCGCATCATTGAAAATGGCCCCCAAAAGAAAAACAAAAATGGACAGACTCATCGATCTTTGCAGAAACCACAACCTATAGAAATGCACATATTGAAAGAGGAAACCTCAAAACCTGGAAACAACCCAACTACACTAAAGGAGAATGACAACGAGACTATATATTTGTGGACAAAACACACCACAAGGAGAACGTATAAGTCCTCTGAGGAGTATACACAGGCTCAGATTACTATGTAGTAAAATTAAATTTACTTCCCGAAGAAAGCAACATAACCAAGCCCCTAAAACTAAAAGAAAAGGAGACCCTACCCGACTAATCAAGAATAAAAATTACACAAAAACAACTGAAAAAATAACAATCACAGAAAAATTCGAAAGTCTAGTCAATACCTCACACAAATCACAGAATTAGCCCCAATAAAATCCGGTAAAAAACATCAATGGTTGAACAGCAAATGTGACAAAACAGTGGAGAAAAATCAAAAGCATGGCTTTCACTAATTCCAAAAATCAGAGACATCCTTCCAAAATCTAGTAAAACAAAGAAAAGAAACAACCCTAACTCTAAGGAGAATAATAAACAATATAAAGACAAACTCAAGTCAATAGAAGAATTCAGAATAAAACACAGCTGAGACTACTATAAAATCTTGAAAGATCAGCTACAAAAATATGAATCGCAACTCTACTAATAAAGAATGAAAACAGTAGATTGGCCCATAACAGTAAAGACAATACAGAAATCCTAACTAAATATATTTCAACAAACTCCTAAATTGCGAAAAACCAACAGAACCCCTAAACTTCCAACTACAACACCCCAATAAAATATCAACCCTCCCACAATAAATGAAGTCTACCAAGCACTGGGTGAGATGAAGAATTAAAAAGCAGTGAGAAATCAGTCTTTTGTAGAGATCTGGTCATGCAGGAAGATCAGCAAAAACTGCCCATCAACAACTGGAAAAAAGAACTACCAGATCACTGGACGACAGCCCTCATCCATCTGCTAAACAAAAAACAAAACAAAAAAACAGACCCTAACAATTACAGGGGTATCTCACTCCTAGACAATTTATACAAAATCTTTCAAGAATCATCCTCAACAGGATTGGTTTACAAATAGAGAAAGAACTAGGAGAATAACAGGGAAGTTTCAGACCCTGTAAGAGCTGTCTAGACCAGATCACGAGTCTCGGCTAATAATGGATCACAACAGAAAAAGGAGAAGAGACACAGTGATAACATTTGTAGATTTCAAGAAAGCTTATGACAGCATCCACAGGGAATCCCTATTAAAAATGATAGGACACCTCAGACTATATCCCAAATTTATAAACAGGATAAAACTGATACTCAAATACACTAAGTGAAGAGTGAAAATGAAAGGAAAACTCTTAGAACCATTTGAGATGAAAACAAGACTGCACCAAGGCGATGGGCTCTCACCACTATTTAACTGCACTCTAGAATTGGCAATGAAGGAATGACTCAAAAAATGCTGCTAAATGTAAAAATAGGCTGAAAAATCAAAACAAACTGTTTTGGTTTCGCTGACAACTTGGCACTGCTAGCAAACAACATCGATAAAAGCTAAATCACTGATATTAGAACTTCAGAACATTGCAATGAAATTGACCTTAAAATATCATTCAAAAAGACAGAACTTATGTTCCAAAAACCAACAAGATTAAAAAAAGTAAACATAAATTTTAATAAAATCAAAATAGTAACTGAATTCAAATACCTCGGAGAAATAATAACATAAATGAAAAATTCTCCATCCAAATAAGAAACAAAGTAGCTAAAAAGCACAAAAATTAACAAAGTACACTTACAATAAAAAAGGCCTATCAATAAGTGCAAAAATAAAGACACTACAACACAGTTATAAAACCAGAAGCCACTTATGCAGCAGAAATGCTCTTCTACCTGAAAGATCAACCAGACAGACAGACTCCAGAAAATCGAAAGAATTGGAAGAACCTGCATCAATAGAAAGTACCAGGAAGATGGGCAGTGGTGGATCATGCCCAAAAACATAGTACAAAAATTAGAATCCATTACTGATACCATGCGTAAGAGACTAGGATTCTCTGGATATATCATGAGGATGCAAGATTTAAGACTTCTGAAACTGCAAGTACAGTATAATCTCAACTTGGTAGTACCAAGACAGGATGCAGATGGTTCAAAGAAATAAGAAAGAATCTGAAGTTAACTGGCCTTACACCGCAGATAAGATGAAATTAAACAAAAAATCAAGAACAATCACAACAAAAAACTCACAACATTTTCAAAAGTAGAAATGGCACAAACATCGAAACATATGAAAAAATAGTGGGAGGACTGCAAGGCCCAAACAATCCCATTAGAGAGACTTGGATAATAGACTGACTAAAGTGATCCTTTGTGGTCATAAAAGATGATACTTTATATCAAACCAAATTTTATAGCAAAAATGTTTAATTTTTTGAGAACACAGTAAAGTTTTTTTGCATATAAAATATATTTTATAAGTATAGCAATATTTCACTTTAATGACAAGTATATATTAATAAAAAGAACATTGATAAATAAAAAACAGATAAGTTGAAAAACCCAGTAAAGAAAAACTGCTTCACTTTTTAGATACACATACAATTTTTTAGATTCTGAAAAAAATATTTCATGGAATAGTCAATAATTATGTTTGTTACATTATTTAACATTCCGTACTAATAACTGGTAAATTTATTTATTATTATTAACTGTAACTTATTATTAATTTTACAAGTTATTTATTTAAAACAATATTATTCATATTTTTAACAAAAGATTGGATGTATTTATTTATTGGAATTGAAAATGGATTGGAAGAGATGTATTTTATGACTGAGAAAACATTGTAATCATAAATAAACCAAATTCAGAAACATACATCAATTAAAATGAGACAGTGTAATATCTGAACAAAAACTAAAGCAATTGTTGTTTATATCATTCCAATTGACAGCAGAAATGGTATTAACTTACGATATTTATTGTGATTTGGTGGTTTAAATTTCATGTAATATTAAATTTTATTAGCATAAATATATAAGTTGTGTGTTTGTGGTTCAACAAGGTTATCGAGGGATAATAACACATGTAAAAAATCGCTATAAATGCAATTCGTTACTCTTAAGTAAGAGTACAAAATATGTTTACTACACACCTTAAAATACCAAATATAAATTATAACAACACAATAAGTTACTAAATCAACAGTTCTTTGTGCGATAATTAATCACTTTTAATGTCTACAAAAAGAACAAGTTTACACTGTATAAATGAATGTCTGACTCCTGTTCACAAAGAACTCACCAAACAGCTTCTTCTTCTTCTTATGAGGATTCTTTGTTTTTTTTTTGTTACAGCACACTCACTTAGAATGCTCTCACACACTCCAGGCCTAAAAGCCTGTTCTGTAATACCAGTACCCGACCCACCCTTTTGCGTAATGATTTCAACTGTCTGCACCTTCTACAGTTTTCTATAAATTCTTTCTAGAAATAATTTCTTTGTCATTTCTTCTACATTCTTCTTCTGAAAGCTTCTCTACTTGTATTATATATATATATATATATATATAAGGATAAATTTTTGAAAATTTGCATAAATGTTCTTTTTATGGTGGAAGTGCACATTAAGAAAAGATTTTTTGAAATCAGCGTTTAAAGGGTTAAAATGGAGTAACAATGAAATTTACTATTATTTTAATTTCCTGGTAACAAATGAAGATATTAACTTAATTTTTGGTGTACAATCTTCATGTGAATATCTAAATACATCTATAAATTTTTTCAAAGTCAACTTTGAAAGGTGTAAAGAAAGGTAAACAATTTTTGAACAATGAATGTAAATTTTCCCCATTTTACTAAACGAGATATTCAGTCGATTGGACTTGCAAATATTCTTCAGAAAAATATCTAAAAACCATTTTTGGGTTTTTTAAATTCAATTTTTTTTAGGGATATGATAGTATACTATATGGCAGGGTGTGGCAGCTCAACCAACATAGCTACTGTCACCATTACCATATGTGCAAATGAATGCACCTGCCTCTGGTTACTTCACTAAAAAAAAATTGACAGCGACAGGAAATGGAAGTAACCAAACCATGTAGTAGCACAGGTAAAGCTGTGACAGGGATGCAGATTATATATAAATAAATTGACGTCTACTTGTTCCATTTCTGCAAGTTAATTTTTTTTTTTAAATATAAATTAGTTATAATAATACATACCTACACAAGTTATAACAGAGCAAAACAGTTCCTTACCTGATTTTCTTATTTTCCAGATGTTTTAACACTTTAACAACACCGATACCACGCTCTTTCCATTCTCCATCAAAAAATCTAAACAATTTTGCACGATGTGAATAAAGAACTTCCTCATTTTCCTCACCAGTCATTAATGGTACTTTATCAGGCAATGGAACCACCAGCTGAAAAAATGGAAAAAAATTGCTATAAAGACTGGCATTAATCTTGATAGAAAGTCAAACAATTTTATAAAAATTAAAGCTTATTTAAGAAAAGTTATAAAATTGAAATGTTACAACTCTGAATAACACCAACAGGAAAGTAGGAGTAAAATTATTTGAAAAAGTTTTTCAACATTGATTCTAAGTGCGGATTAACTTTTTCTCTATTTCAAACATTAGGTTGTAACTCAAGAGGTTGAAAATGATGAGGAAATGAAAGAAAGTAATTGGCTGGTTTGTCAGTCAGAAATTTTTCCCAAGACTGAATAAGCTAGAATGAGTGAAAAACATATTGCAGTGATTGGCAACTATGAAAAAAATCTGATGTGGACACTGCATGGCTTCCTTGTATGCCTATTAAATTACATACACATTTTTTGCTGCACTTCATTTAAACTTATTTCATTTACAGTAAGATACGACCTTCCAGTTCTTTAGTAAAGTGGACAGTTACACAATTGCTAAAACAGAATTAACTTATAAAACAAATTTATGAGTAAATTAAAAATGAACTGAAAAATATATTTAAAAACCAAAACATTTTCAAAATTTTAAAAGTTTATGGATTAAAAATTATGTTAATTTTAACATATAAATATTAACAATTGGGTTCTCTAACAATAATCTATGATACATTGCCCTATTATCCACACTATCAAGGAGAATGGGACAAACTATTATACAGGTAATTTACTAGCTATAATGTGCTTATTGTAAACGATTTCATTTTGCTAAGTGTCTAGTGTACACACTGCTGCATATATTTCTGTAATTAATACTAGTAATAATGAAATACATTACCGTATTTGCAAAGAAAAAATATAGTATTTTACTGCAAATACAGAAAATATATTACGATACACATGAATATTTCTCTTAATATTTTTTTGCTAATAGTAAATAAGAAGTTGAAATGTAGAATATTAAACTGTACACATTTATGGACAATATTAAATGGGAATTATTCATTATGACATCCATAAAAATTCAAAGTAACTAAAAAATCTTTAACTATTATTAAGTAATAAAATAAACATAAAAGTTCACTCTTATTTCTGCTCTAATCCTGGAATGAAGCCAAATTGAAATTTTTGGAACTTAAGTAGTAAATTTGATTTGATACAGTTTTTGCCCTGAAAAATTGAATGGAACAGGATACAATAATTTTGTTAAATTGGGAATAAATAAAATTTGTAGAGAATTTAATTCTGAGAAAACCTATATATATAATATCAATTGAACATGAAGTGTTAAAGAAATTTGAGTTTTATTAAAATTAAACAGACTACAACATTGCAAAAAACTGACTATTACACAATTATTGTTCAACATCTTTGAATGTTCAAAAATTGTTACAAATGTTTCATAATTTTATCTATTTACTGGCAATTTAACAAAGTTACTGTACATCAAACCTAAAAAATTGTGTTTTGGAACATACATTTTTTTGTTTTACAATAATTTTCTTAAAAATTACAAAAAAAAAAAAATAGTTCTGGGAACTGTTTTATTCAATTTTTCACTCCTTAATTTAAGTTCCTGGAATTTCAGTATTACTTTATTATATTCTTGGACAGAAAACAGGGTGAAATCTTTTGAAAGCTATGACTTGAGAACAAATTACTTCCAGACTCATGTTTACATAAACTTTTTTCTTTATTTTTACTAGTAGAACATGTCCTAAAATTTCTTTTTTATATATATGGGTGCCTTCATTAGATACCCTTATAATTATAAGTGTTTAGTATACTATTTATATATGTGAACTATAAAACAAAATAAGAAATAAAATTATTTTATTTGGGTAGTAAAATTATGAAGCACAGACTAAATTAAGTAAATAAGTCATCAAAAATGGACTTGACGTCAAAAAATTTTTATTCTGTTTTCATTCATTATCAAAAATACCTGAAGAAAATACTATCGCTTTCCTCATCAACATCGTTAGCTGCTTCACCATCACTGTCGCCATCAGTATCAGGGTGCCCCAGAGACTTCGGTTTAGGGCTACGAATAACACTGAAGTTAAACTCAAATTTATTTTCAGAATTTTCTTCACTTTCTGTATCTGGACCTATAGAAAATTACAATTGGAAATTATACAATTTTAATAAATTCTTGTAAAACCGTTGTAATGAAAGAAGGTAAACTGAAAACCTCTATTAAGATGGTAATTATAATTAAAAATTATGTTAATAATAAGATTTTTTAAAGCACATTAACTTAACTTTATTTTCAAAGTAACACTAGCAGTGCGAGTGTAATTTTGTAATTCCTATCAAAAATACACTTACTACAGGGTGTTACGTGTAAGTCACCACCCTGCTAGATGAGAAGAGATTTTTATCTTGATAAAAATCTTAACACATGCTACTGAGATTGTCATGATTCTCTAAAACATGCTTTTACCCAAAGTTTTCAACTAATTTTCATTTGAAAATATTTTGAATACCAGAATTAAATTAGCTTATATATCATAGTGCTATTTACAGATACTAACCTATGATGACAAAATGAAAATTCTTCACATTTGTATGTAAATAATTTTAAATTATCTGTAAAAAATTAAATTAAATTTATTATTTAAAATATTCTTTCATTTTGGTTACCTGGAAAAAATTTACAGTAGAACCACCAGAAAAACTTCTAAAGAAGTACACAGATCACAGAAATTGGTTTAGTAAGGAATAAGTTATGAACATACATACAAAACGTTTTATTCAAGTTAGCTTAGAAATACTTCTGGAATTTAGCAATACAGGGCAGTGAAACATTGCAGTATTCTCATTCTTTACTGTGGAAAGTAACAACAAATCATTCATTGCCAGTTTCTGGAATATAATGTTAGCAAATACTTCCTGTTAATAAATAACAAAAATAACAGAGGATGTAAAATATTAGAGAGCTATTTAGAATTAAAAAATTAAGTGAAAGCAGAGACGAATGCATTGAAAAAAAACCACTAGCAGTTTTGAGTACTATGTTCATTCCAAACCTGCTGATCCTCATCAAAATTGATGGGGACAGAAATATACTACATCATACAATTGTAGACAAAAGGATTTGCTAATTCATCATAACAGCTAATAATTTTATTAATCCGGAATTTATGAAATGACATTCTCAAATGAAAAAGAAGTTTTTGTAGTTCAAAGGAAAACTATGGAGTACTAGCTAGCAACATTGGACCTTCATGCCAAATGTTAGAATAAGTTTAATGAATAATTTAATAAGTGACTACATATATTTGCTTTTGTGTGTTATATGCTACGATTTATTCTTAAGTTCATAGCAACAAGGAATATTTACAGTGAACAGCAATGTACATGTGGTTACTGAACTCTTGTTCTATGTTGAATATAACTTAACATCAAGATAACAAAATGTCTTTGATTACTGAGGCATTAAA
The DNA here is from genome assembly GCF_047948215.1 of Lycorma delicatula. Classification (NCBI taxonomy): domain Eukaryota; kingdom Metazoa; phylum Arthropoda; class Insecta; order Hemiptera; family Fulgoridae; genus Lycorma; species Lycorma delicatula. The sequence continues at coordinate 73,436,955 of NC_134466.1, read as the reverse complement.
TTTCACAAACATATTTTAACAAAATTATTCCAAGACTATTTACATATCTGTCTTATAACAGCTTAAAGCTGAAAACATAAAAACTTGCTGTAAAATGTATTTTATTCTTATTCATTCAATGAATCTTTGAAAATTTTTTGAGTGTATGAGGGGTTATGTACAAATTTTTGATGAAATAAAGTTAAAGTGATATTACTGCTATTTTGTGTTGAAATAATAAACAGTATTGCAATGTTGTTTTTATTATTATCCAAGAAATTCATGTGATTGACATATTATATATGATCTCTATTTTTAAAATTTGGTTTTAAAGGTTTCTTATAACTTACTTGATACAACCTTCTCAAAAGTCTTAATGATATATTGTAATCCCAATGCAGGGGTCTTTATTTAATTATGTGCTAATTACTATTCCCATTACTACTCTAAGTAGCAGATTTATTTTATTGTAATTTTACTTTTGTTAAACATTTTGTAAAATGGTAATAAAATTTAAACTTGGACAAATATTTATGATGTTAAAAAGTCAAACTTTTTTAATTTCGCACTGACCAATGCACAGAGCGTGTTCCACCTAGTGGTGGTGACTTGTGGCAACTTTTAGAAACACAATATTGTTTGACAAGTCAACACATGATTAGTTATTTCTCCAACCTGGTTGTTAATATTAATATTTTTCCTGTTATTTTGAGTTATTTCCAGGTGAAAAACTTGGAAACCTTTTTTTGGGAAGGGGATAAACGAAAAAGTACCTAAAAATGAATAATACTTCTTTTACTGGTGTTTCAAATTTTTCTATCTCCGCCTTTGTTTTCTAAGATTTCTTCGCGTTTTTAAAAAGTTATTTACAAAAATTTAGTAATTCGTAACCGCATTTAAAAATCTTTGTTGACGTATCATTAACTTTTTAGCGGTCTGAATGAGATTTTAACTGTAAACTGCTTACCTTGGTACTGTTAATTCTTAAGCCTTCGCCTTTTTATTGGAAGAATAGAATTTAGAAAAATAGGATAAATCGTGAAATTTCCGAACATGATCTTCACCAAAAATCGTGCTGCGATTACATGTAGGAAATCGTGGCAGTCCTCTTGCATAAATCTGTAAGAGAAAAAATAAAACGGTGTTTAATATGATCAGTAACATTGTAAAGTGTTACTAAAAGTAAGTATTTCATTGTAACTTAAAAAATTACAAAAGTAAATTAGGTCTTAAACACTTTCGGTGGTACCGCAGTTTGAAAAATTTTCAAATCTATACCTAGATTAGAATCTAGACCTATTTTAACATTTGAATGTATTTAAAATCTAGTCAGATATTAAAAACCAATAACCTATAGTCTAATTTTTGTTTAAATACTCAAAACATTACTCTGTTAATTAGTCAAGGTTAGCGAGCGTAGGTTAAGTTTGGTTAAATTATAAGTATATTTGTATAATAAATAAATAAATGTAAATGGTAATATCGGGTGATATTAATAATAACAAAAACGTTTGCCGCTTATAATTATAGATACAAATTAACCGACTTACCCTACGCACTAACTCCACGACCAATTAATGATTAGTCGTGGAGGAACCCCGTTTACAGGCGCCTAAGCAGTGTCAGGCTCGCTAACAGGTTCCGCCAGTTATAACCAAGGGTGTATGTATTCCTGCGCACTTGCAGAGTTTCCTGCACTCGAAGGGAATCGCCTTCCACTCCTTTCAGCTCCCGAAGGACAGGGAACTGAAGGTTGTAATACGGGGGATCCCCTATGGGGCTACCCCGGAGGAGATAAGGGAGAAACTGACCTCCCTTGCTTTTGAGGTGACTTCGGTCAAGAAGCTCCTCACAAGGGACGGTCGGGAAACCCCGACCTGCCTAGTGGCCCTGAAAAGAACCCCTAGCGCGAGAAAGATTTACGACCTCAGCAGTGTTTTTTACTGCAAGGTCGCAGTGACTGCGTTTGTGTCACGAGGGGGGCCACCCCAGTGCCACAGATGCCAGAAATTTGGACACTCGTCCAATTATTGCCAGAGGGCCCAGCAATGTGTCAAGTGTGGTGGGGACCACGACACTGCCACATGTGTTAAGCCGCGTGAGGCACCAGCCTCATGCGTAAACTGCAAGGGGCCTCATCCGGCTAATTACCGGGGCTGCCCCTATTATAAGGAGCAAGTCAACAGGGTCAAGGGCATTAAAAAGCCCGCGACTGTTGACGGCCGCAGCTGGGCCCGTGTTGCCGGTGGGGGAAAATCAGCCCCCAAACCGGAGGTGCCGGCACCTGTGGCCAAGGCGGTCATGAAAAAAGGGGAGGTACCCTCCCCAACACCCGCCAAGCCAAAACCGGCGGCAACCACCAAGAAGGTGGTGAAACAAAAGTCGGCGACAAAGCCTGCTCCGGCTGGGAAGGCCAAGCAGGCTGTTAAAAACACCGCGGCCCCTGTGGCCCCGTGCCCCACCAAAAGGGCGGCCGCGCCAAAAGGCACCTCCAGCGGCAATCCGAAACCGGCTACCCCGTTGGAGACCACTGGCATGGACTTCCTGTCACAGATGACAGTGAAGGATATCCTGCCAGACATCATAATGGTTTTGCCACGCCTGCTCCAGGCAAAATCTCTCAAGGACTGTATTCAGTCCTTAATAGAGTGCCTCATGGCTGTACTGTCTAGGTATGGTTAGGCCCACCCTCAGACTCTTGCAGTGGAACGCCAACTCAGTAGTAGGCCGGACGGAGGAACTATGCCGTCTGGCCGAGGATCTACTGATAGACGTGATACTGTTGTCTGAGACGTGCTTGAACCCAAACAAGCAACTGACCCTTCGGAACTATTTTACATATAGGACGGATAGGCCAGTTCGACCCGGAATTCGCACCTCTGGTGGAACTGCGGTTTTAGTCCACAGACGCCACATGCATACGCGCGTTGTTCTTCATACAAACGTGATGGAGCAAACGTGTGTGCATGTGGAGCATCTAGGCACGGTGTATCGGCTGGTTTCGGCTTATAGCAAGCCGAACGACGCGGTAACCGGCGCAGATCTGGATGCCGTGCTGGAAAATTGGGATGGGCCCATGATACTCATGGGCGACCTCAATGCCAAACACGTGTCATGGAACAGCAGTCTGACAAATCCAAACGGCAGATTGCTGTACGAAAGGGCGAGAGCCCGCCGCTTGGTCGTCGTAGCCCCTGAGGTGCCCACGTTCGTTCATCGCTCAGGCAGATTTAGGCCTGACGTGCTGGATATCGCAGTCATGAAGGGGGGTACCCTCCCATTCATGATTGAAACGATAGAAGACCTCAGCTCGGACCATTCCCCTGTCCTGTTGGAACTAGGTCAGGCAGGGGGTGGCCGAGATCCCCCGCCTATACCCCGAAGGTCAGTTAACTGGAAAAGGTTCTACGAGACCCTCCAGCGGGAGTACAGGCCGGTAAATCCTGAGCTCCTGAACACCCCGGAGGAAATCGACGACACTGTCGGGCACGTCACGTCGTCAATGACCGAGGCCCTGGCAGGCAGCTCATCGACCAAAACTCGAACAGTTGTTCGAAACGACCTCCCTCCTCATATCTCCGAAGCCATAACGGAAAAACGACGGCTGAGGAGGAGATATCGAATCACCCTGTCCCCCGCTGATAAGCGGGCCTTTTATAATCAAACGGACAGGGTAAAACAACTGCTGACAAGCCATCGAGAGGATTCGTGGAACGAATACCTCGCCTCGGTCTCTGACGACATCTCCTCGGTGTTCAGGTTGAACAGGAGACTGCGAGAAGGGAAGAAGCCTTGCCATCCGGTTCTGGGGTAGCGAGGTTTTCTTGCATACTCGGAGGCGGAGAGGACCGAGGTTTTCGCCGATACCTTGGAGGAGCAGTTCACTCCAAACCCCCCTCCCTCCCCGAACGACGAGCACACAACCGAGGTGGAATCCTTTCTTGTAGATTATTTCTCACAGGTGGAGGACGCCCCTCTAGAGATTGACCAAGTCACTGAAGCGGAAGTTTCCGCAGCCATTAAGGCCACAAGCCCCGACAAGGTCCCGGGTGTCGACGGGATCAGCGCCCGTGCATTCCGGAACATACCGGCCTCCGTGATTACAGCAATTTCGGTGATATTCACGTCCATTTTGTACGTTGGATATTTCCCGAATTGTTTAAAAAGGCCAAAGTCGTATGTTTACCCAAACCGGGGAAAAGTTTACTTTTCCCACGGAATTATAGGCCAATCTCCCTGTTACCGGTATTGTCTAAGTTGTTCGAGAGGATTTTTCTCGAAAAACTGAGGCGATACATGGAGGGAGAAGTGCGGCCCGAGCAATTTGGGTTCAGGGAGGGTCACTCAACTACCCTCCAACTGGTAAAAATAAAAGACGACCTTGTCGGAGGGCTGAACAGGAAACGGGTGACTGCAGCCGTTTTTCTGGATGTGGCCAAGGCCTTTGACAAAGTTTGGCATAGCGGGCTGCTTTATAAGCTAGCGCGATCGGCGATCCCTTACCGCTATGTCAGACTGATGCGGTCATATCTGCTAGACAGACATTTTGTCGTGCGCGTAGAGGAAACGATTTCCTCTACCAGAGAAATAGCCGCTGGGGTTCCCCAAGGAGCAGTACTTTCCCCGTTCTTGTACACTTTGTACGTGAACGATATGGCGCTGTCGGAAGGGGTCAAAACGGCCCTTTACGCAGACGACACGGTATATTTCTACGAATCCGCAAATGTGGATTACGCGGTCCGGAGGCTCCAAAGGCAGCTGGACTTAGTGGAACCATGGCTTGACATGTGGAGAATCAGGGTCAACGGTGAAAAATCGGTGGCCGTGATGTTCACATGCAAGACACGAAAACCGACCAGAGAGCTGGAAATCTCAGGGGAGAAAATCCCTTTTGAGAAAACAGTTAAGTACCTGGGGGTGGTGTTGGACAGGCGGCTTACCTTCGGCGAACATGTAAATTATGCGACCCGGAGGGCTAAGACCGCCAGAGCCTCGCTATACCCAGTGCTGAACAGTGCCAGCCCGTACCCACTGGCAACTAAGCTTCTCATTTTTCGGCTGTACGTACTGCCGTTTCTAACATATGCTTACCCGGCATGGGGGGGGCAGTGTTGAGCTCCTTGCTTCAAAAGAAGATCGAGGCCGTCCAAAACATCGCGTTGCGGACGATCTTTGGAGCTCCGTGGTTCGTCAGGAACGCCACTCTCCGATCTGATGCGAGATTTCAATCCGTGTCCGAGGTGGGGGTGGCGCAGGCGCGCAGACTGTTCGGGAGAGCTTCTGTGTCTGAACACAGTCATCTTCGGGACATCTGCCGAGAGGACCCAACTCCGACAGTTGTAAGGAAGCGGCCTCACGCCTTACTGGACGAACCACCGTGATGGTGCGGTGCGGTAGCCGAAAATCGACAAACCAGGCTTAGGGGCCTCCATATCGCATGAGCCATAAACGGAATAGTGCGTCAGACGCGTTTCCGGGGTCGCGAGTAAATAGTTTTCGCGAGTTATATAGTTTGAAGACGTCAAATACGGTAAGTCGCGCATAAAACAAAAACGCGGTCAAAATTTTTTTTTTTTTCGCGTGTGTTTTGTTCTGTTTCTCTTGTTTCAGAAACGGGAGAAACGCGGATGTGGAACGACTCGTCGTGCCGCCCTGGGAAACGGCCTTTCCTTCTTCTCATCCTGCCAGTCCAAAGAAAAGTAAAAATTAAAAAAATTTTTTTTCCTTGTGTGTGTTCTGCTTCTTTTGTTGCAGATACCAACAGCCACCACAAAAACAAATGGTTTCTTCACTGCGGCCACGCGGTCCCCCAACCCCTTCTCAGACACACGTGTGTCTGAAGGTTAATAATTACGTGGAGTGAATAATTTCTGTTTACTTCTTCAAAGAAAATCGCCGCCCCAAAACCGCGATCGCGAATAGGTATCACCATTTGTAAGTTCCCTATTCCTTTCAAGAAAGAAGAAAGAGGGAACGAGCCCAGCAGCCACTGACAGCACAGAAGAACGAAGAAACCTGCACTTTCCCCCGTTCAGCCCTTCGGGGCTTCGGGAATTCCAAGGTTAATGGTATGTAACTTCGGTTACTACCAATTCTTGGAAAGTGCAGGCCAAAGAAGAACGAAGAGGTCTTCGGAAGAAGAAGAGGGAGAAGAAGAAGGAAGACCAACCACTCGCCTCAACATCACGGACTGGAGTCCGGAACAGAGCCCAGCAGAGATGCGTCCTGAAGGGCAGCCATACCAGAAGCGGATGAAGAGCTTCTACACAACCTCTCCTTTTCAAAACTTACAGTAAGATAAAATAACCCAGCAATTGCGACTCCTCCGGAAAAGGGGACGCATTGCTCCCTCCTTACAGGTAGTGTCCCGTTGTGGCGTATTCCTGCTAGCCTATTAAAGAGTTAGCACCGAAAGGACTTCAGTGGACGGTCTGAAGGGGAATTACGTCGGGAGGACAGGCTTTATAAGCCTAGCCTTCCGCGGTCGGCCCGTAAAATGGGTTCGATAACGCTGGTTCAACAACGGATTGGAATGCAATTAAATCCGTCTTAAATTCACTAAAATAATAATAGACAAAACTTGAAAAATTAGACCCGAGACATAAAATAACCCTTTTAAAAAACCAAGCCCGATTAGAATCACCCAGCAGCAAGGGACTCTGTCCAGGTTCTGCGATAAAGTAGGAAGTAATAAACTCCCGCCAACTTTGCATTCCATTCCATCCTGCGCACTACCGACTAAACCTCCACCCAGGGCGGAACATGTGCTCACGTCTCAAGTTGCCGAGCATCTCTCTACGCTCTATGGCGAATCGCGGGCAAAATACAATACATGTTGGGTGGTCTCTTCCACCTCGCACTCCGGACAATTTTCAGATAGATCGAGCAAAACAGAATAAAACTTTGTAAACCTCATCGTGGAAATTGAATTCTTACATAGTTACCGACCCCCCGTGCAAATCCTAACTTTAGCTTTAAATACGGTTAAAGTTTGTGCGATCCGCTTCTCAGTAAGAAATAACATTGCTAATTACATAAATATTATTCCCTTTAATAGTAACATTTTCTGTTGTACATTATGTAAAACGTTTGGACAGTCTAATTACGTAGCAAATTTTCACGAGACGACTAAACCGATTTCATTTACAAGCGAGTCAAATCACATTGTGTTGCTTTCAAGTGTTTTAATAAAATGCTAATCTTGTATCATCGTTATCATTTATTACGTTTACGTATACCTTGTCTAAAATATAATACTATGTTTTGTTATTACTTGAAAAAGTAACAAAAATATACTAAAATGGGCTATCAGAACTTTGTTTTGTACCGGTAAATGTGATTCGCGTAAATTGTTTAGTAAATTAAATATTCTGATGTTTCCACGCATTTATTTATGAATATATAACATTTGCTAAGAAGCAAACGTTATTTTAATAAAAATTGTAATTATCTGGTAACAGATTTCTCCCTTTGCGCGTGCATGTACGTGTACGTGTGAATTCTTTCATTACTGATGAAGACATGTACACGTATAGTTCTATCAAGATGAAACATTACATTTGATTAAATAATAGAAAGCTTCATCACTCTTGTGTACCGTCGGTATATTAGTTTAATATAGTTTTGATGGTAGAATTTTATTTAATTTGTTGTAAATACATCATTTGAGATGATTAAAAAAAAAAAAAATCAGATTTTGATTAAAACGAAATGTTTAACGATAAATAAATGTAATAAAATATTTTTTTATAGTAATAAATACAACAAAATACTTCAATAGCCGATGACAAATATGATAATTTATAAAATTGTAACGGTCATACGCATGGAGGAGTATTTTGTAAAGACGAATATTAGAGGTAATTATTTATTATTTTTTGTTTAATTTTTTGTGGAAGTGAAAAGATTTGTCAGTCGATGACTAATGCGAGGATGGTGTGAGTCAAGAGGGGGGATGGTGAACTGAACGGCCAGCTGTCTGGTTAAGCTACCGTCGGACAATTCAAATATAACCCTAAACATAACGATCATTATAGCTATGCGAGTAACAATTATATAATCCTTTTTTCTTATACGTACATCTGAGATAATTAAATGAAATTAGTCCATTATTTTATACGAATTACATTTTATTAAAATAATAATTAATTTCCTTTAATTTTAATAGGTATAATAAAAATATTACGATAACGTTTATCCGTTTTTGTTAAGTAATCTATAAAAAACCATTTTAGTATTAAATAATAACATTTCAAAATTTTCCAATTTTATTTACAATTAGATTACATTTAAGGTTCTAGTAAATAAAAGTACCAGACGGCCAGATAAATACAAAAATATTGCGTTAGACGCAACTTGAATTCCTACATTTATGCAATTATTTTATGTTTATAAGAACAGAAAATATAATGCTATTTAATACATCAATTAAACAGTTTGCCGACCGACCTCCTAGGTAAGATCTTTCATCTGCAAGGTCCCGGGATCGAATCTCAGACACGGTTGGAATTTTAATTTAATTTATTGTATATTATAAACTCTTAATTATTTATCAAAATATGAATTTATACTGCAGCGTGTAAGGCATGTGTTTAACCGGTCTATTTATATCGGCTACCAGATCCAAACGATCTGGTAGCTAGATTGCATACTCTTGTAGGCGAATATGACGCCGGAAACAAGGACGTTTCTAACGAACTGATATCTATAATTAAAGAAATGAAACAAGTTGAATTTGAAGAATAGATTATTTGTTTTTAATTTTTATTTTTGCAAATATAGAAATGTCACGATTAAGATTAGGTCGTAATGGACGTCGAACAGCGGGAAAACGAGGGCCTCCTGGGGAAGGTTTATCGTCGACCGGTGATGGAAATTATGATATAAATCACCATAGATGATGCAACGTGTCCGATCCTAGCGGTGAATTTGAAACATGCCAAACAAATGTCGTCGGGTTTCCCCATCACAACCGATGGAAATTACGATATAAAAAATCATAGGTTGTGTAACGTGTCCGATCCTATCGATGATGCGGACGCGTTGAATCTGCGTCGAACCAAAAGTATTTTTGATGAATACACGATCAATCTGTATGAAAAGTTTATAGGTTTGGAAAGATGAAATGCATACGATGCGGTTATTAGAAAATACGTAGAAGATGAAATGGAAAAGCTTGCTAACGATACTTTACAATTTATAAATGATGAAAACATCAAGCTTAAAACAAAAGTTGATAGATATATATACATGATGCGATAGAGACGGCCATTAAGGAAATTTCGGAAGCGATTAACAAAAACAATAATGATGGCGTAAAAATAAATTTGGTTCGACATGATGAATAATGTATTTGAATGAAACAATAATTCTTTTATATATAGAGATATGAAGGTGAAGAAGAAAAATATTTCCAAGAAAAAAGGCGGACGCGGTATAATCGGGTCAGTAATCAATAAGGCTGTAGATTTATTACCGTTTGAAGCTCATATTCCAGGTTACAATTATTGCGGTCCTGGCACGAACTTGGATAAGAGGTTGAAGCGTGGTGATAGAGGCATAAATAAATTAGATGAGGCGTGTAAACTGCGCGATATAGCTTATTCGAAATATTCAGATAATAAAACAAGATCTCAAGCCGATAAAGCGCTTGCCGAACGGGCGTGGAAACGTGTGCTCGCGCCGGATAGCAGTTTGACTGAAAGAGCGGCCGCCTACGCAGTAACTAACGCGAGGAAACTTAAATCCAAATTTGGCGATCGATTGAAATTGAAGAAATGCGGCGGTACGGCTAAGAAAAAAAATAATCAATTCAATACCAAATCGCGCTTTGTACGATCGCGAAACGATCCGCGGTGTTTTTTATGATGGACGCTTTACCGAAAAAGATTTGGAAAAATGAATGCTCGATAGTGAATTTAGACACCTCAAAGGGCCGCGGTACGCATTGGGTTTGTTTCCGAAAAATCGATAAAAATGTAGATTATTTTGATAGCATAGGCGATGCGCATCCGCCTCCAGAACTGATGAATTATTTCAGAAACTCTAACGTAACGTACAATTACAATAGATATCAAACCGACGATGATGTGATTTGCGGTCGATTATGTTTAGAATTTTTATCCGAATTAAATTATACGTTTTTTGTTTTTTTATTTTTTGTAAAAAGATATGTTGGGTCTATTATCAAGCGATGGTAACAGTTCGATGATTAAAAATCATTTTTTCCTCCGATCGACCTTTCAAAAGGCCAATACGAATCGGTCTCAAATGGTAGATGACCGCCAACACACGTCGAGGAAAACAATAATAAATTTTGTTTCGCTTTGGAAAAGGATGTCATAAAAGATGAAAATAATAATTATGTGTCGACAAAAAAGCATACATAACAATACCAACAGGTAGTTATGAAATTGAAGATATCAGTAACTATATACAGAATAAAATGAATAAAACCATCATATTGCAAGCAAACCCAAATACGTTACAGTGTGAAATTAAAAGCACCGTATGGATAGACTTTTCGGATACAGATTGCAGTATCGGCAGGCTGTTGGGCTATGGGCCGAGAATTCTCAAAGCGAATGCGACGCATCTTTCGGATGAAATAATAAATATCGCTCCCGTGAATGTAGTACGTGAGAAATGTAACATTATTTCGGGCAGTTATAGAAATGAAAATCAAGACCGCATTTTATATGAGTTTCCGCTGAGTGTAGATCCGGGCGATAAGATTGAACAATATCCTCCTTATATTAAATTTCTACCGGTAGATGTGAGCAATTTACAATTTAGTTATATCGTTGACCGATGAAAATGATAATTTATTAAATTTGCGCGGCGAACGAGTAAACATCATGTTGGTTTTGAAAGAATCAACGACCCATCGGAGTTTCTGAATAGAATATTGTAATTTTATTTTTATTTTTGTTATTTTAGATAGATATGCCGCTAGTATTTGAAAGTGATGATGAAATTGATGTTAGAAACCGTTACAAATTGACCGAAGAAAGGGTTAAAAAATTAAAATCTTTAGGTTTTGAAATCGTCGAAGGGAAACTTAAAAGTACCATTACGTTATTGAAATAAAAAATTAAACTTTTTCTATAGAGATGAATTATTTAACAGTTAATAAGATAGCGCCGTTCAGATGAGTCCCTAACATATAATCAATTCACAATCACCCTTAGCGAATAAAATCGAAAAGGAGATTAAAATCCCAATAAATCAACCGGACGCGTATACCGTTCCGGGTGAAAGTTATTTGATTGTTTCCGGCAAACTCGCCTGAACGGACGGAAAAAAATCGACTACTTCAGAATTAGTTAATTTTGGTGCGGCCTTCTTATTCCAGGATATACGATATCTTATTAACGCGCAAGAAGTAGCTTCGGTGAGAAATGTAGGCGTGACAACTGTTATGAAAAATGCTCTTTCAGTGACAAATTCTACGTTGACATCTGCCGAAATAGCGGGATGGATTAGTGGAAAAAATAAAGTCGATTTAGATGAAAATGGTAATTTCAATTTACGCATACCGTTATCGATGCTGTTGGGTTTCGCTGAAGACTATAAAAAAATAATCATAAACAACAGACAAGAATCGGTGTTGAGACGTATTACGCGATACGCGCTACGGTTCCCGACCACAAATCTAAGATAGAATTAACAGACATCGTGTGGGATGTCCCGTACCTCAAGGTGGCACCCGAATATGAATTGGAACTAGCTAAACTAAGAGATCAAAATAAGGATGTGCGTATGGCGTTCAGAGAGTGGGACCTTCAGGAAAATACGGCGGTTCCTCAAACGAATTCTTTTATATAGAATGTGACAACGTTGTCGCAAATAGATAAACCGCGCTATGTTATTGTAGGTTTTCAAACCGATAGGAAAGACAAAGCCATGAAGGACGCGTCAGAATTCGATTCGTGTAACGTTAAAAATATTTGTGTAATGATCAATTCGAATAAATATCCGTATGAAGATTTACGAGGGAACCAAGCGATGATGTATAGAATGTTTATTAATTTTCAAAAATCATATTATAAAAATACAGATTCGCCGTACACGTTTTCCGATTACAAAACCAAATATCCTTTACATGTGATCGACTGTTCGCGTCAAAATGAATCCGTAAAGACTGGTGTAATCGATTTGAAGATTGAAGTTGAAGCGGAAGAGAATTTTAAACGAAATACAGTCGCATATTGTTTATTGCCCTGTTTTCTTGCCCTTCCGTCCATAAGTTTGCAAGTTTCTCGCATGGAAATATCTCAAATATTAGGAAATATTTTTTTACCCGTACGGAGGTCAGGTAACCGACTATAACTACAATTTTTAAGATGGAAACCGACTTTGTTGAAACCCGTATACTTCAAATTATTAAAAGTTTTGAATCCTGTCCTGACCAAACTGTTGCTCTGCAGAGATTACAATACAGTGACGTTTTTAAAAATTGAAGAGACTTTGATTGTTATTTGTCACAAGAAGGATAATGAACGCAGTAGGGCTAGACGGGAAGTATTCGGTGTAGTGACCGGTTAGTATTGTAGATGAAAAAAGCCAGTAGCGTAATATTCGTTGAAATAATTACATAATGATTAAAATCTACCATATAAAAAGAAAATAGAGAAAAAAACTTTTAGAGGTAATTATTATTTATTAAAATTTTTGGTGGTAGCTTTGAGATGAATCGCTAGAAAACATTTGTCGTTGGGGATATATACTATATTTTTGTAATATATGTTTTATATTTGTAAAAAATGTTCCAAGCGATGATACTGAGTGTCACCTGAATTTGTGTCAGTCGCAAGAACTTTGACAGCAACGTTTTGCACATTGTTGTCAACGGCATTGATTTCTGTCGAACGTTCGCCTTAAGTTCATCGATATTGAGGGTTGTAACATTTGTTAAGAAATTTATTAATCTATATATATATATATATATAAATATAAATGAATGTTTGTCTGTCTGTATGTTTCTTAAGCCTTTCTAAACCGTTCATCCGATAGCATGAAACTTTAGGGAACGGTTGGACGCATGCCAGGGAAGGTTTCTTAATTAGTTTGGACCCGCTAGGTAGCGCTGTGTTCGAGATATTTAGAAAAATTATATTTATGGACCAATTTGGTTCGTATTCAGAATATGAATATTAGTTACGTGAAAAGAAATATTTTTTTAAAAACTGTACCCGCTAGGTGGGGCCGGTGTCGACATATTTAAGAAACAAACAAACAAATATACAAATAAACTTTTTTATTCTATATATATATATATAAAAGGCTTGTTCGTATGTGTGTCCGCTAAAGACCAAAAAAATAATGGACCGACCGCGGGGAAAATGGAAAACGGGGAAAAGGTGGAAAGAGAAAAGGGGAAAACGGGAAAGGCTAAAAAGGAAACTGGGTGAGCGATGAGGGAGAAGAGCGAAAGGGAGAAGTTGGAAAGGGAAAAGGGGAAGGAGAATAAGTGAAAGGTAAAATTTGTGAAGTTCAGATTTTTAATTTTTTTATCAAATTTTCAATTGTGTATCAAATTCTCTCTCTCTCTCTCTCTCTCTCTCTCTATATATATATATATATATATATATATATATATATATATAGCAATAGCAAAGCATTACCGGGTCTACTGGTATTTTAATAAAAATTAAAAAGCAAAATTTGTAATTATGGAGTAACAGATTTCATTTGCGCGGTGGTGGTGGTGGTGTGTGTGTGTGTGTGCGTGCGAAATCTTGCATTACTGATAAAGACATTACACACGATTGAACATTAGATTTGATTAAATAATCAACCCCATCTGTATCACCGGTATATTAGATCATTCTAGTTTTGAAGGTATTTTTATTTATTGTAATACTTCATTTGTGCTAGATTTTTTAAAAAAATCAGTTGATTAAAGCGAAATGGTTAATGATAAATAAATTTAATAAAACAAATTTCTTATAGTAACAAATGCTTTAATAAAATAAATACAAAAATATATATGAATAGTTCAAGAGTTAAATGATAAAATAATACAATAACATAATTTATAAAATTATATAGTTTATACAGTGACAGAGGACTTTAGCTAAGAGGAATTTTAGAGGTAAATCTTTTTTTATTTAATTTTTTTGGGATGAGGCATAATTAAAAACTTCTGTCAGTCTAACTAATGAGCTGAGGGTGTGAGGGAGGGAGGGACGGGTGTTTAACAAACGCACAGGTGGCTTCCTTCGCTCTGATTGGCTACCGTCAGACAGTACTGAACAAGCGTTGTACAATTCAAATACAACCGTAAACATGTGTACATGTGTGTGTGCGTACGTCTGAGTATTGCTGGGCGAGTAACACGTTAATATAGACGTTTTCTTATAAAGACATTTCTTATATAGACGTTCGAAATAATTAAATCAAGATTTGTCGATTCCTTTATATTTATTACATTTTATTTAAAATAATAATTAATCACCTTAAATTTTAATAAATTAAATAAAAATATTACGATAAAGTTTATCCGTTTTGTAAAGTATTTTACAAAAAAAAAAAGATTCTAATTTTACATAATACGATAACATTTTCCAGTTTTATTTACAATTTGACCTCGTAATACCCTACACGTGTATTTTAACGAGCGAAGAATATGGTCGATGAAATTAATGAGTTATTAAAAAAAGTGAAAACCACATGACGTAACAAAATAAAGATATTATTAACTTATAGTCATAATACCATCAATAGATTATTTATACTCGAGACACATTATTCTTCAATTCTGATATCCATCAAACATAGACGTCAATTTGTAGAAATAAGCTTAATAATTATCTTGAATTACTATTATTAATTATCATTAGTTATAAGCACGAGGATTATTTAATTTCAACCGTTATTAACAATAATTCGAACAACCGACATTTTTACCGATAATTACATACGCTAGTTATCAGGTAAAGCGGTATGTTCGTAACAATGCTAAATGAATACCGTTGACTTAAGATTTTTTCATTATTTAATTAGATATTTTAACTTCAAAATCTTAATACGATAGTACTATTGCGTTAGCACATCAAACACACCTACACCATCAATAGAAATTCCCTCTAAAAACAATGTACCCTTTATACATCAGATATTGTACAAGAAAGTCTAGTTCCAGATTCATTTTCAGCAGATTCACTGTAGAACTCGGCACATAATTTCCAATATTTCTTTTGGTTCTCTCTTCTCAAGGGTTGTCATTTATTTTTAGAATACGGAAAGTAGCAATTCAGAGTGTCTTAGCCGGTTGTAGTTTCCTTTTAAATTTTGTTAGATATTATTACAACATACCATACTACAGTATACGCAACACAAAAATATAATAGCAAACAACATTAAACTTTCATTTTTCTTTATATTTCTACTTATTATAATATCTTCCTACGTATTCTCTTAGACTACACAGCCTACTTCTATTAGGAAAGTTATTAATTCCGTAACTAATTGTCTGTATAGTATGTATACTAATAATTTTTAAAATCGTTTAAATTAATTATTTTTAAAATTAAAGATTTTGCTAACAAATGTGATTTTGGCATTTCTACTGAACTGTGAGATGGACCAAACTCGAAAAAACAAATTTTTTTGTTATTTTTACGTACTTCATAATTCAGTATTGAGTTTTGTTAAGGAATTAAAATAATAAGGAAGTTAGGTGAACTAAGAAAAGTCCTTTAGGCTGAGGTGCTTAGGGCTAAACTCAAGGCCGCTCGCTCATCTTAAATCGCACTGTAATTTCCTCACTCGCCCAGGCTACCGTACTTTGATCGTTCTTACGATTTACTCTTTCCATCATTAGATCAAAACATTATTAAAATATTTCAAGGATCGGGTACCGGTTTTTATTTTTATTGAAATTAATGTATATCGGTTACATAGTGTAATCGCAGCGTTCATCACTTTTCTTTTCTTTTTTACTTGATAATACCGGCAATAAGTTTAAAGCTTGTGCGTGGGATATAGAAATGGAATTTTGTAGCGTATGAAAAACGCCATACCTTACTGGGATTCAAATCTGGAACCTCCGTATTAAAGGCCAAGCGCTACCGCTCGCCCCACGGAAGGCGGCAATTTCATTTTAGGTTGTTAAATAATGTGCGCCATTAAAAACAAAATAATGTAAAGAAATAGAAAAATAGAAATTAACGAAATCGTGCGGCTATTAAAATATTATATCTTTTTTCATTAAAATGTTTACAAGTTAATTTGAAAGTTTACTGAATAATTACTATTGCGCAGTTTATGTCGCTACTTTAATGTTACTGTACACGTAGTTTTGCTAAATTTCTTCATACTGAACAGGTACATTTTAAAAGCTCGGTTAGAAGATAGCGACGTAACTTTTAAAAAAGTATATCTTTTTCTTCATAAAAACGTATTTAATAATTAATTAAAAAATTACGTAAACGTAATTTTATCCGTCGGTAAGTATAATGTCATTTCAGAAATATCAACAGGTCGCACTATCTTTTGTCGGAATAGTGATGAAACTGCTCCAGAGGTTGTTGTTTCTTGGAAAGAGCTTCGGTAGTACAAGAAAAAATATGTATTTATTCAACAGATTGCTGCTCGATCTTTATAGTCTAAGCGATATATTTTTTTACGATTTTCATTTCTACTAAGGTTAGCGTGCTTTTAATTTTTGTTATTTTAATTAATGTATCTGGTTTTTTAGATATTGCGGATATTTTAATTAACGCTTTAAAAACGATCGAATAAATTGATAATTTTTTTAAATATAAATACAAATTTTCTGTATAGTTTAAAAATCACTTAACAGTAAAATCATTAAAAAAACCGTTTAAACATCGGTTGAAAATTAGCAAATAAAAAATGAGAAATATAAAATTTCTCTCCTGTAAAATCGCTAGTTTCTTGATATTTTGTCTTCTACGTAAATAAAATAATATGAGCATAAAACATCCGGTTTATTTAAAGCAAATTCTATTAAAATATTTTATTAAACAGAAAATTGTTTGTTTAAAGAGTTAAAACTTTCTAAACAAATAACTCACGTTAATTTTGCCTTTTTTTATCGTTCTATCTATTTTGTTTCGAAGCCTATTATTAGAAATATTAACATAATATAAACCAAAATGTTACACATCACAACACTTTTATCATCCCTTCCGTTTATACCGCATTGCTAGGCTATCTACTTTCTTCAATTACGGTATACATACCGCAATTACAAATAATTTAAAAAATATACAAAAAAACTAAATGCAGTTTTCATTATTACTATTATTTTTTATAATTATTATTATTATAGTGAAATAAATTTTCCTTCGTTTTTATTCACCGTAAATTATTTGCAAAGAGTTTAATTTTAAATCTAACAGACCGATAATAGAAATGTAAATAAGAAACCAGGTATACGAGTAAAATTAATTTCACACAATTCCAACAATTTAGAGCCAGAAATTATAAACTAGGAACGAAAAAATAATAAAAAGGACACGGTACGGTAAGGTCTCTGAAGTACACAGATCGGACGGTGCGATGTAAGGACACAGACAGACATCAAGGTCGGATGGACAGTCTTTTTAGGTCATTTCCTCGTAACAAACAACACGTTCGCGCCCGCTTTCATTTAGTAAGATTTACCAGCCTTCTTGTCAGTTTGACTCTTTATTGATACGCTGTTGTAAATTGTTAACTTGCTTTCAATATCGTGTACGCACAGTTTATATAGTCGATCCGGTACAATAATACAACATACACTGATCTATCGATCACAACGTATTTACTACACCGTAAAGACCTTACTTCGATCCTCGGAGACCTTTCTATTCAAAAATTATTTAATCGCTTTTTTGCCGGTATTATATTCTTAGAATTCGATACGATGTCCTTGAATGAAATACCTACATTTTACAAAAAATAGTTTTAATATTCGACTATTTGATTTTGATCGATCGATTTTATAATAAGAAGCTTCGATATTCTGACCGTAAAATTTTAAAATCTCAACTAACGCATTATTTTAATATTTACGTCGATTATATTTAATATATATCTGAAATCGTACAATAAACCCGCTTAGTATCATATAAGTCATATTTGTTATTATTTATTTATACACCGACCGACTGCAGTAGCAGTAAAATAAATGTACCCGGTAATAGAAAAATGAGAACAAAAATGTTGAAGATATTAACATTTTTGCTGCTGTTTTTTGTTAAAGGAAAATATACATAAGGTGTCGTCCAAAAGGCAGTAACCCGGTTTTAAGTTGTTCTTACTCCTACCTCTCATCTATATAACAAGGTGTAACCGAGCGAATCACCCCTATTTCTGGTTATGTAATGCCTATTATTCTGCTTCTTTTTTAAAAAAACAAAGAATTATAATTTTTTATATAAACGTACATATTTACATGATTATGTAGGAACTCTTTAAGTTAGATAATATGTGGATAAAGGTTAGTTTAATTTTCACATTTTATTTATTACAACATTTTTTCAGCTTTTTTTTTGTATGGAAGGATACAAAAAAACTATCAAGGACTGTAACCCCTCCGAACTAAGGGTAAATAAGTACGCTACGCAAAATTATTACAAGTGTAGTAAGCTACCTAGTGTTTATTTTTTCTTCTAAATTAGAACGGTTTTTTTTTAATATAAAAAAAAGATTTATGAAAAAAAATTATTTTTTAAAACAAAAGTAAATTCACTTACACTTAAAATATCATTCGCAGGTTCCTTTTGTACGAGTATTTATGTCATCGTTACACGCATTTTTTATGCTAATATAAACAATATTAATCGGCTGTTGTTTGGAAAACGGTAAATATTAATTTACTCATCTGCAACCTTCTAAATAACATATCGTAATCTTATATTATACCTCTACCCTGTTCTAAGACAAACTGAAGTCAGGGGGGACAAGAAAATTATCAGTAACCAAAAACTGAATTCTGCTGCCTAGAAAAATTCAATACCAAAAAATTATAAAACTAATTATTTTGCGTTACATATTTATATCGGTATATGTACAGTTCTGACCGGCAATATAGCTCAGAAGGCAACCGGGTTCTTTATCCAAATAAATAAAGAGATTCTATCGGTTTAAATTTGTAAACTAATAAAAAATGAGGTTTATTTTATCAGCACCTCATCCCATCTAAGTTACTTTGATATGAACTTTAACTGCTAGTGTATTAAAAAAAAAATAAAAAATACTTTTTTAAGAGAATTTTGACATCGTATTAAAAAACGAATAATACAAATGGAAGAATAAATATCCGCTGGACAGTTTGATGCGATAGACGTAAGATCTAGAATTTGTACAAAAACAGTACTATTTTTTAGATTTGTTATTCGGTTTTTCCCAGGGTAACAGGTCGCAATCAAAGACGGTAATAAAATATTAAAGCATTGATGGTAAGGATGACGATGATAATAGGTGTAGATGCAAATAAGTATCGGACAATAGTTTCACGTTAATCGCCCCCGTCTCGTAACGGAACAGTGCTGGTAGTTGTTTGTATTTCTCCGGTTGTACTCCGATATTTGTTCCCACAGTCGCACCGCAATTCTACAACAAAAATTATTAATTAGCCCTCCTTCCCTTCTCTTCGTCTTTTCTTTCGGTCGTTCATTCGTTCTTTAATTTTCTTTCTCTAAACCGAATTCACTCGTACATCATTTTATTTCTATTCTTTCTTTTACACGAGATCTAATGTCGTAAGTAAAATGGGTCGTTTCTACACTGGCACGCGTGAATTCACAAAAAGGTAATGTTAACCTTCATAAATCAGATGAAACGATTTATTTTTTTACTGTCTATATCAACCGACTCCATCCCGCTCGTAAAATTTATAACGTATCGGTTATAAATTACTTAACAGCCGGCAAAAAAGTTTTCGATATTTTCCTGGCATTAATTATTTTCATACGGTGGAAAAATAATGATACGTGAAAAAAGTTAACTAAAATTTATTTTTTCGGCTTGGAGATTTATGATGGTTTACTGTAAAATTATCGTGTGTTTAAATAAATTTTTTAAATTCAAAAAATCCCCTCCTCTAAAATTTCCCTCTAATCGCCTCCATAAAAATCATCTTCCAAGCAATTTTTTTGATTTTTCTAGTTTCTTTGTTAAATGAAAGAAACTAAAAAAAATTACACTAAAAAATAGACGGTCGATAAAATGTTACCTAAGTTTATTTTTTGAGTGTCGGATTGAATTGAAATTAAACTTTATTCTAATACTGTTATTAAAAGCTTATTACTTAAACTTTTAATAGCGTTAAAATTTTAAATAGACCAAATAAAGCTTTACAAAATTCAAAAATCGATATTTGTAAAATTTGATCGGGGGCCCACCACCCCCACATTGCCACCAAAGTATTTTTTGGGAGGTCACTTGTACTACTACTATGTCAAGGAAGATAAAAAAAAATTTTATTTCTTCCTAAAAAAACTGTTAAAAAATATACGATAAATAGAAAGATTTTTAGTTTTTTTGGGGGAAAGGAGGTGAATTTTGAGGCAAAAACTTTATTTAAAATTGTAAAATAAGCATGTACATATGTACCGAGTTCAATATGAAATGGGGTAATGTTAGTAAAATTTTGAGAAAACCGACCTCAAAAAACTATTTACTCCCCTGGCGATATTGACCCCAATATGTGTTATATGTGTTATAGTCATGATACCAAAGAAAGTAGGGGCAGACAAATGTGAAGAATACAGAACAATTAGTTTAACTAGTCACGCATTGAAAATCTTAACTAGAATTCTATACAGAAGAATTGAGAGGAGAGTGGAAGAAGTGTTAGAAGACCAATTTGGTTTCAGGAAAAGTATAGGGACAAGGGAAGCAATTTTAGGCCTCAGATTAATAGTAGAAGGAAGATTAAAGAAAAACAAACCAACATACTTGGCGTTTATAGACCTAGAAAAGGCATTTGATAACGTAGACTGGAATAAAATGTTCAGCATTTTAAAAAAATTAGGGTTCAAATACAGAGATAGAAGAACAATTGCTAACATGTACAGGAAACAAACAGCAACAGTAATAATTGAAGAACATAAGAAAGAAGCCGTAATAAGAAAGGAAGTCCGACAAGGATGTTCCCTATCTCCGTTACTTTTTAATCTTTACATGGAACTAGGAGTTAATGATGTTAAAGAACAATTTAGATTCAGAGTAATAGTACAAGGTGAAAAGATAAAGATGCTACGATTTGCTGATGATATAGTAATTCTAGCCAAGAGTAAAAAGGATTTAGAAGAAACAATGAACGGCATAGATGAAGTCCTACGCAAGAACTATCGCATGAAAAAAAACAAGAACAAAACAAAAGTAATGAAATGTAGTAGAAATAACACAGGTGGACAACTGAATGTGAAAATAGGAGGAGAAAAGATTATGGAGGTAGACGAATTGTTATTTGGGAAGTAGAATTACTAAAGATGGACGAAGCAGGAGCGATATAAAATGCCGAATAGCACAAGCAAAACGAGCCTTCAGTAAGAAATATAATTTGTTTACATCAAAAATTAATTTAAATGTCAGGAAAAGATTTTTGAAAGTGTATGTTTGGAGTGTCACTTTATATGGAAGTGAAACTTGGACAATCGGAGTATCTAAGAAAAGATTAGAAGCTTTTGAAATGCGGTGCTGTAGGAGAATGTTAAAAATCAGATGGGTGGATAAAGTGACAAATGAAGAAATATTGCGGCAAATAGATGAAGAAAGAAGCATTTTGAAAAATATAGTTAAAAGAAGAGACAGACTTATAGGCCACATACTAAGGCATCCTGGAATAGTCGCTTTAATATTAGAAGGACAGGTAGAAGGAAAAAATTGTGTAGGCAGGCCACGTTTGGAAAATGTAAAACAAATTGTTAGGGATGTAGGATGTAGAGGGTATACTGAAATGAAACGATTAGCACTAGATAGGGAATCTTGGAGAGCTGCATCAAACCAGTCAAATGACTGAAGACAAAAAAAAAAATGAATTCAGTAGCACATGAAAGTGCTCCATATGATTAGGAAGAAAAAACCAAGTATATTCTGGAAGAAAGGTAGAGTTGCTATCACTTCACCTCAAAGGTAAACATAATAATGATAATTATAATAACAATACCTGGTTGAAACAACTGTTGTAGAGTTGTATATATTTCATGGCAATCACGTTCTCTAGGAACAACAAATGTAATGGATAAAAATGTTTTACATCGTAACTGTAATGGCGATCCTGATGTAGTCAATGGCAACTTTTCTTTTCACTTGCGATATGCATATGTAAAACCTGAAAAATAAAAAAATGTATTACATAATTATAACAATACTAGTAAAATAAATTCCGGTATTTCCAATAAAGTCCGGTATAACAGACCTGAGTAAAGATTCCTGCCAATTAACAAGAAAGTAGTAGAAAATATAATGGAAGGAATCCAGAAGGGGACTAAAAGGGATCCTTTTTCTAAAACTAACAGGTCCATTTACAACAAACAAACAACAAAGAACAATAGTTCTTTTTAATACCGCCCAACAACACACCTACCACAGATGTTGTTCCACGAGAAGAAATACCAGACCAGGGTGGGAATGTATGGGAAAATGTCTCTGAAAATCACTATCACGCTTCAACTTGGGTCTGGTTCTGTAAGTAAAGAGGATAAGAGTATAAATACTCCAGGGAAGACAAGGTGAGTTCAGTTTTGAAAAAGGGAGGAGTTATTACACAAGTCAGTGAAGAAGTGAGATTGTGCATATTTGACCATGTGAAGTGACATTCAAGCATTCCGTGAGGACAGTAGGAGGCCGCAGGAGGTTGATCGGTGAGTGACTATAGAAAATTAGTGAAAGAGATAAAGTATTGAACTCATTTATAAATTATTAGGGTAATTTTATTTGTGAACAGGAAAGGTATTTGAATGAAAGAACTTTGGGCTAATATTATCTTCATAGTAATACAAAACCAGTTGTTAGAGGTGTAAATATTAGTGGTCATGATAATGTGTTTTGTCAATGGGCTGAATTCTGGTTTTTAATATTTAACTACCTGCAAATAAATCCTGATCTTACTTTAAATTCTATTTTGTATGTAATCATTGTTTATTACAATTACTGATAGTTGTCATTATTTTTATTATAAATGTTTGTTATTGTTGATTGGTCTTATTTTATTTATGTTCTATACTGTTAAACTAATAAATTGTAATTATATAAACATTCTCAAATTGTTAATTTCTCAATATCCTGATCGAGCCATGAACATGCGACAGTATAATGTTAAAAGATACAAGAAACAGAAAACAGGTAAGATGATAAACAGCAGTTTATCTATCTGCTGTTTATAGCAATAGTAACTGAATGTAGATGGTGAAATACTAGTAACCAAGTTATGTTTACGAAACTAGTGTGTGTAGATAATCAAAGTTAAACACAATGCTAGGTGCAGTTCCACTGCACGTTGTTGGAATTAATTAGTCAGAGACCAATGACCTTATCAATCAATGCCAGTTAAATAAAGAGTAGTATTTTAAAGGGTAAAGCCTTAATAGCCAAACCTATGCTTAAGCTGGTTTTTATACATCACCACCAAGAACACTAGTTCGGTTTCATAAAACGTTGATATTTTTGAGTGACAATTAAAAATTGATCTAACTGATCTCTTAGCAATAGATCCAAATAAAATAAAATTAATATAATATGAACCTTAAGGAGCTCACCTAATTAACAGAGGTTTTGTTAATATCAAATGAAGTTCCATACAGTGTTCTGAAAAAATACCCTTCTCGGCATTTCATGAGGAGGTCCTAGATTTGAATCCCGGTCAGGAACAGGGTCTTTTCATACGCTACCAACTTTCCATCAGGCTAATGAACATAATTTTTGATTCCCACTCTTTCATACCAAAAAAATACATATAAATTGTCATTAGTTTTCTTGTTTTTAAAGTAATTACTTTATTTGAAATCACTAAAGCTTCTTTTCCATATTTAAATTAAGAGGGACATCCTCAACTAGTACAGACCAACACCCTCCATGTGACAGTTACAGTCGCCACACCACCTCCTCCGTACCTAGCCCTTATGGGCTTTTACTGGGGGTCATTTTTAATACCTCGGTTATGACAGCTTCCAGTCTTAACCTAGGCCAGGATGCCACCAATATGAATGCCAACAGCAACATTCACATCGATGTACTACTAACTAAGAACTCTAATGAACAAAACACATCTCAAGTCTTAAACAAGACTTTTTTGTATCTGACCCCGCATAATCCGAGATGGCCGGTCACACATTCTTAAGACATGACGGATTAGAACCACCTTTGGTAGTATTCTTCAAAAATGAACTTTCCATTTTTATTGTTTCTTAACTGCACAGAAGTTTAGAACTCCTGAAAAAGGACGACAGTTAGAAGTTGTACAATTCTGGCATCAGCTATACAACCGGCACTACCAGTTACCGGAGGAATTCCATTTTAGTTCACTCTCTTGGCCTTTTTTTCTCTACAAAAAGAACTATCCAGCCAAACCACATGGAGGCACGCACCAAATTCGAAGTATTAAAGATGTTAATATGTATTATATCACCATCGTATTAAAGTGTAATATGCTTTAACAAATGTAAAGCACTGGTGATATAAATATGTTGATGTTTTTAAAGATGTTGAGGCAAATAATGAATTTAAAAATTCTTGAACGGGATATATGGAAAGAGAAGTAAAGAGGTAAGAGAAGATAAGGAAACACCGATAAAGAGGGAAGAGAATAGTTGATGCCTCCTCCCTACCAAGAATGGAACAGAAACTTGTGTTAAAGACAACTAATTAATAAGAACAGAGCTCCAATATCTAAGAATTGATTGAAAGACATAACAAGATCTCATCAACATGATTGTTAGCACGAGAAGATAACTAAAGCAGAACCTGGTGGTGGACTTCTTAGAAAACAGACAACTTAGATTATATGATCGTATGAAAGGAATGAATGATACGAGTATCTCAAAATGAATACTGAAGAAGAAACTGGATGAATAGTGAACAAAGAGAGGCAAAGAATGGATTTAAAAAAACCTGAATAGAATATGTGGAAAGAGAAGTAAAGAGATAAGAGAAGATAAGGAGATGCCAACGAAGAGGGGAGAGAATAAAATTTGGCTGAATATTCTGCAACTCCAAGGAATGTAATGAGATATTATGACAAAAAAAGGTGAAGAAAAGATACAAAAAGGTGGCATTAACAGAGGTTGAAAGTATATAAGAAAGATAAGAATAACTAACATAAAAGTTATAATATTGTAATAAAAAGGAATGATAAACAAGTTAACTTAGGACAGAAATCTAATTAACAGTTCAAAACAAAAGCTATAAAATGTAAACTTTTCCTGCATTTAAAAAGTTTTAAATTACAAGTACATTAAAAAAAGAAGGATTTGTTGCTAATAAAGCTAAACTTTTTAGAAACTTTGTTTAGAAATAGCAAAAACTATCTATTTATTAATTAACAAATTTAACACATTGTGACAAGACCGACATAAAGCTCACACAACTGTTAGAATGGAAATAACTGTTTTCAGTTGTTAACATCAATTTGATTAATGACTATAATAATAAAATGAATTTCCTTTAAATCAATCGCACTAATTTTCAATAGATTACTGCTGAAATATTAATTTACCTTAAACCAATAAAATGATTGATCGCTACTAAATAAAAACAATTCACTGGAAGGGGTTATTCACAAAATAATTTTTTTACCAAAAAGGAGGTTTCCAATATGTAGTTAAAATTGATCACTGGGAGATGGGGCAGTATCAATTAACAGGATATCCTTTGTCTATTTTGGTTTAGGGTACAATGAAATTTTCTTGTTTTTTAACAAAAGCTTTTCTAGGGTTAGGTGAATGAGACTCAGTAAAATTTCCGAGATGCTCTCTACATAAAGTAGAGCATCTCATAGATAACAAATAACAAACAATAAAATTAAACAATAGATAATAATAATAATAAATAAATAACAATAAAAAATAATAATAAATAACAATAGATAACAAATAACAGATATAAATGGATAAAAAAATAGAAAATTAAATTTCATCTATGACTGTTATTCAACAGTCTATTAACTTCAACAATAGCATAGTAGTTCGTATAACAATACTGTTGTCAAGTCATGTCAGGTCTGCAAACTGGTAATTTGTAATGTTTTTTTTAAGATTTTAATTTACATTTTCAGTGACAAAGAGCAAAGTTTTGGCTTTTACAAGAGCAATGACCCCTAGATCAAAGATTGTAATTGATGATTATTCTATTGAGTACGTCAAGTGTTTTCAACTTTCTTGGATGTAACAAATCTTATCACAGTAAGGGTAAAATAAACAATAAGACCGAACGAGTCAACAGAATGAGTAGCGCAGTGAAACATGCTTAAAAATAAAATAAGATGAGAAATCCTCCTGAAATTTATCAGGTAATGTCAGTTCCAGGTTGTTTATTGTCCAAGACATGGACAATAAGATCGGCTCACAGGCAAACACTGTAAAACAGAGAGATGAGGTTCTTGAAAGCGGTTGTAGAATATCCAAAGTTGAACAGAAGGTGTAATGAGTATACAAGCAAGTACTGAACATTTTTAATTTAAATGCTAAAATTAATGATTATAAATAACAACAGCTCTATACATAAGAAGAATGGATGCAGACTGAATTCTAAAAATTATTAAGGAATATGAACCAAGAGGGAAGATAGGTTTCGGGTGATTGAAGAAGAGATGAAGGAATTGGTTTTAGATGAGAGATCAATGGATGACATAAATATCCAACAAGGCATATACTTAAATAAAACAAGTATAATTTAAAATTATTTACTCTGATAAAAACTTGTTTATTTTAAAATATCACACTATTATAACTTTTAGTAAACTATGTAGAATGTCGAGTAGCGTAGAAATTCTTCCCGTGCTCGTTTTCGAACTAAACTGTACTACTCGAAGAATTTTTTTCTTTTCATCGGCTTGTAACGGTCGGGGTTCAGATGAAATACGAGTGCTGCAAAGTGTACTACTCTCACGAAGATTATTAAATTCTACAAATTAATTTGTTGTTTGCGATCTAAATTTATCACACTAAAAATGTGTTCTTAATTTTCATAAATTCATTCGTTCTTTCTGTTAAAATTTGTTCCGTTTTGTTTTTAATAATAAAAGTTGATATTTTTTTTTGTTTTTCGTAGACTTCATTTCATCTATTTTCTCAAAATTAAATTCTCTACACGTTTTCTTAAAATTTACGCATTTTTCAGTCGTTTAACAAAATTATTGTACTTCAAACCTAAAAAAACGTGTTTTTCGTCACTGAATTTTTCTGTTTTACGGTGGTTATCGTAAAATCTATGGGAGATACAATATTGGGACCTGCTTTATTCGAGTTTTCAGGTGAAAATCATAAGAACCCGTCAAGTTTACTCCTTTTATGACCCCCCTTAAAAATTAAGACGTTTCGGTTAGTCTGTTTTGCTTAGTTTTTACACGATAAGGTTTCGATTTAAGTCGTGAAGAATCTTACGACAAGATGTGTATTTTACACGATCTTGGTGCGATAATTTACCCTATAGATTTTTTTCGGACCGGCAGATATTCTTTTTTGAATACGGGCTGTGGCCTACGGAGTCCTGACGAAAGGTCGCCTATTTGGTTTTGAGTTTGAAACGGACTCCGTTGTGCGCCGTTTTTTAACCGAATCGTGCACTACTCTTTATCGAGGGATACTGACGTTCGAAAACTTAGCGAAAATATTTTACGTTTCTCTTGAAAGGATCCAACGCTTCCTCGATAGCAGCCCTTTCCTCGATGGAATACTGTATTTTAGAATAAACATAATCGTAAAGAACGAAACTATATCGCACTGTAGCTGGAACAGTTTACAACCGACAAAAATAGACTATTAGTAATAGCAGTGTTAAACGCGACGCTAAAATAACTGCAGTTCGAGCTGATTAGATTTGATTTTAAGTCGCTCGCCCGGTATTACAATATTGAAAAAGCTGCTTCAGAAGACCTTGTATTTTTCTCAAAAGTCTGTATAAGTGTATATTTATTTATACATATATTCAAATGTTAATCCTTTAGGTCTTTTTTTGAAAAAACGTGCTTAAATCAAAATATGAATTTATATAGCAATATGTGAATTTTTGTTTTGTACCGGTAAATGATTCGTGTGATTTAGTAAATTAAAAATTCTGATGTTTCCCCGCATTTACATTTACGAACGGTAACATTTAATAAAAATTAAAAATTGTAATTATGTAGTAACCGATTTCTTCATTTGCGCGCGCGGGTGTGCGTGCGTGCGAATTCTTGCATTACTGATAAAGACATATACACATATAGTTTTATCAAGCTGTAACATTAGATTTTATTAAATAATCGAAAGCTTCATCAACAACATCTTGTAAATAAATTTGTACCTTCAAAACTAGATTGTATGTTAGTTAAATCTAGTTTTGAAGGTACAAATTTATTTACTGTAATACATAATTTGTGCTAGATTTAAAAAAATTCAGATTATAATAAAAGCGAAGTGTTTAATAAAAAAAATTAAATATAAATAAAATAAATGTAATAAGTAAATTCTTTATAGTAATAAATGCTTTAATAGAAAAACAATAGTTCGATAGGCAATGATAAAATAAAACAATAATTTATAAAATTGTATGGTTCATACGCTGTCAGAGGTAATTATTTTTTTGTTTAATTTTTTTGTGATTACGCATCAAGTAAACCAACTTGTCAGTCTGACTACTGTGATGATAGTGCGGGGAGAGAGGGGTGATGAAACAAATGCAGCAGGTGGCTAACTTCACTCTGATTGGCTACCCACGTACAGTACTGGTCACGCGATGGTACAACAATTCAAATACAACCGTAAATGTGCGTACGTGTGTGTGTATTTCTGTCGAATAACATATCCCTATTATATTTCTTATATAGACGTTCCATATAATTAAATTAAATAAAGATTTGTTGATCATTTTATATCTATTATTACATTTTATTTAAAATAATAATTAATCTCCCTTAATTTTAATATTTTTTTTTTAAAAATATTACGATTAAATTTATGTTTTGTAAAGTAATTTACAAAAAAAAAAATATTCTAATATTACATAATAACAGATAAAATTTTTCCAGTTTTATTTACAATTCGACCTAGTAATCTTTATTAATGCTATTCCTAACAAGTATTAATACCTAATACATTTTTCTATTTATTTATTTGTACGGGCAATAGACCGACATTCAGTTCGTCACTTACTTTTATTTCAAATTTTAATAGAGCGTATAAAAAAGCCAATTCTGACCGAAATTTGAACACAGAACTTTCTGTCTACCTGTACTACCTGCAATTCTGGTATCTTTTGCCAATGTTTTACATCACTATTATTTTTGTTTTTACTCTTTATTTTCGTAAATACAAGTTTAAAATTATAATTTATCACCGATAAATTTCAAACATTTTAAAATACGAAATTTAATATTTCAGAAACGACTAAAAGTGAAATACAAAATACCGTAAGAATTTGGTACGAAATTATATACTTATTTAGAGAATACGATTATCAAAATAAGAGTCGCTCTTGGAAAGTAATAAAACATCACAATCACTATCATCACCCCGTCTCTTAAACCTCACTCTGTCCCAGACAGCGCGAAAATTCTCTAACACTCACACACACACTCTCTCTCTCTCTCTGTGGGTGCGTGTGCGCGCGTAAATTTTGAAGGGTATAAAGACCATTTAATTTCTTACCGAAGATGCACTATAGTGGATAATAATTTCGTTATCGGATGTGACTTCTCAAGGGCGCTTTCAATTTCCAACCTCCACGATATTTATTTTATTTATTAGTTATGTTAAATATTATAAGGAATAAATATAGTCAAATCAAATTTAATTCGAATCTCTGACATATTTTTTTATGTATGTGTATAGATTCTATGAAATTATTTCATAATTACAAAAATTATATTTCTCATTGAAAGAGGAGAGTAATCCCGTCTAAATTTTTTAAACGTTCAAGTTGATCGTCGCATCAAATTTACAAACTTCATTAAGACTTTTAGTGAAGAAATTATTTTATCATAAATCATGTTTTTAAAAAGATAATTTTATAAAATGTAAACTATACATTTTATATTTGCGTATTTTTACTTTATATTTTAATTTTTGTAATTAAATATATATATATATATATATACACACAAGATGATTTAGGAGGAAAGAGAAATAATTTGGGAACCGATTTTAGAGCTTGAAATTAAAAAGAAGGGTTCGTACAAACATACGTCCGAAAACAGTTTGTAATCGAGTTACGACTACCAAATTCTTTAAGATGAATTAGGAAGAAGCCGTTTCCCGTTAAATACTTTACTTAGCTAATATATGTTGTCGCGTAACAAGGTGCTAACCTACTGAAACGGAAATGATGTTCAGTCGTACAAATGATACCTTCACTTCTTTCACCTCAACGAAGGCTGTATATACCGAACATCATTACTATCAGAGAAAGCAATTCTTATTGGTACCTCCTATACCAGAGACGGTTTATAAATATCACAATCGCAAAAAAGAATGCGACAAATTAATGGATTCTTTCTTCAGGAAACGATATATTATACACAAACTCCAATCCGTATGGAATGAAGTAATTACGTCTATATCAGATAGTTATTCTACCGATATAATTATTTGTTTCTTATTATTTGTTTTAACTTTTACAAAATTAATAACAAAAGTTATCGTAATCAATTTTTTTTCATAAAATGATCAACAGTTTTGTAAAAATAAAATCGAACTAGCGAGTTACAAATGAAACATTTTAATTGCAGCTAATTACTTGAAAAATTTATTTTTATGAGTAAATCCAGTATAAACTTTTCTTTATACTTTTGTTAATGATTTTTTCTTTATAAATTTAAAAATTATAGTTTTTATGAATGAAAAAAGTCAAGGAAAAGGACAATAGTAGTAGATAAAAAAAATACCGCTGCCTCTCTACTTTTGAAGTATCGTGTCGGGTTACATGAAAACAGTCTTTTTTTCCTGTTTAGCCTCCGGTAACTACCGTTTAGATAATACTTCAGAGGATGATATGTATGAGTGTAAATGAAGTGTAGTCTTGTACATTCTCAGTGCGACCGTTCCTGAGATGTGTGGTTAATTGAAACCCAACCACCAAAGAACACCGGTATCCACGATCTAGTATTCAAATCCGTGTAAAACATGAAAACAGTCTGGTTTGATTAAAGTTGATTTGTTCTTCTTTTTTTTTTTAGTATCTTTGTAAATAAAAAAATTAAAATTAATTACAATATCTTAAAAAATAATAATCTTTATAATTGTACAATTTAATTAAAACGTTGTAGTGGCATCAACTTGATCGATATTATTTTTGAAAAAAATATTCTTCTAGGTTAAAAACGCAATATTATTTTATAAACTGCAAATATTACAGTGCGTGATAAGAAAACAAAAATAATAACACTTATTTTAAGCTATATTAAAACAATATTAATATTAAAAAAAACTTACCTCGATCAATAATGAAGGTCATTAACCAAAACAAAAATAAACAACGTATAAGAAATAGTTAAACAAGAATGACCGCAGACACGAGGATCCAAATTGAACTGCATATTGCAGGGCCATCTGTAATGTCGCTAGATTCCATAAGCTTTCGTTCTCTGCCACGCACGTTATTTCTCTGTCGCTTCAAACTACGTCCGAACAACAAACCTGCAAAATAAATTATGAAAATTAGCGCGCCAACTAAAATGTATTGGCTACACTGTACTGTTTCTCCTCTCATAATAACAACCGACAGTATAGCATTAATGTTTTACAGATTTGAAAACTTTTAATTTTACAAAATAATAATTGAAACCAAATTTTCGCTTAAACCTATGTATACAAAGTTAACAAAGGAACGTAACCAACGTTAAACTGTAATGTTAAGGTTTTCAGTTATTTCGTTTTACCTAATATTCAATTTACGGATATAATTTACACTCACGCATATTTTATTTTAATTTTAAAAAAAAACTAGAGAGCGCCCGTTCATCTTTTTTACTAAATATTGCTATTTTCTTTTAATATAAAAAAAGTTTATAAAAAAACGTAATAGCGTAAATAAAAATAAAAATGTTACGTCACCACTTTAGTGTCACATAAAGTAGCATGCTTGCCTGCTACACCAATGGTGTCGGGTTCGATTCCCTGTCAGGATCTGAACACAATTTTACAATAACTTAGACCATATCGTCTTTAGTCACAGAGAAAAAAAACAAAAAAAACAGGATCATTTATTTTAATATAGATAAGAAATATTAATGAGTACATAAGGGGGTTATGATATAAAAGGATTATTTCTAAATTTATCTCAGCAAGCCGACTACCGTATTTCACAGTAGAGCCCAGCCCGTCTATAATACAAAAAAGCGCGCGAACACAAACTTGCAAACACACATTTAGTATGGATTTATCTCAAAAATTATACTTAGATATTACAAAGTAACTTATAATTTTTCGCGTCTCACTGCATTTTTGTAATCGATTTGTCACCTCGGTAACGCAATAGTGAAACTGACTATACTGAAAGTCACAGGTAATTAATACTTCAGCACGTATCAACTAATCACCTCGCCAGTCGCCGACGTGGAGTAGTAATGTCTTCCCTTTTTATCCGAAAGGTCCCGGGTTCATATCCCTGTCAGGCTTTAAATTTTAATTCGCTTTAGAATTGAAATACCGTACTTCTACACACAACCACCAACCTAATATTATGGTGAATATTTAATAACAATAAATTATTGAATTAAAATAGTATTATCGTTTCCGCGAGCAGAAAAAGTCAGGTTTTTGTACTCGTCGAGTTAAAGCCTCATATAATTTCTTAAACGTCCTTTATTCAAAAAAAATTTGAATTTTTTTTAAAGAAGATTAAATTTTTGTATTAAATTTATATTTAATTTTTAGGGTACGGTTACAGCTCGGGAATCACTCCATATATGTAATACTTGTAGGGAGTTTTATGCGTTAAAAAAAAATTAAATTGAAGATTCGATTATAGAGTTGTTATCAATTGCACGCATAATCGTTATTAAAAAAAAATTTAAACTCAATTTGATTACCACAGAGTTCAATTTTTCTGATGTAAGTTTTTTTAAAAATAAGATCGTAAAAAGATTAAAAACTAAAGAAAAAGGATTTAAATAATGAAAATCTGGAGGTTCGATTCTCAGTTTAAAAAAAAAAGACTGACAAATTGAAAGTCGCGATTTCGATTCTTCGTTTCCGCACAAAATCACATACTTAACGTTAAAATAAATATTACATAACGTTAAAGAATAGACTTGATCTTCCCCCAAAACAGAGTTTTACTTTATTTAACACAGTTTCATTCAAAAATACTGTTTATTAACGATAAAAAAACAATATTTAAAAAATCGAGAGATATGCTGAAGGGTCTCGGGTTCAATTCCCGGTTTGGATACAAGTAGTTCAATTCGTAATGTATATCCGAGTATCAATATTAAAAAAATCTAAGTTGAAGATCCTGGGTTCGACTCTCACAACATAATCCTTTTCAAAACATAATCGATTTATAATATTTATAAAATATTTCGCCTAGAATCAATTTAGTCTCCATACAGTTAAATTTATTTATTTAGAGCTAATTAAAAAAAAACAAAAAAGGATATTGAAGAACTAAGTTTCGATATTATTGACTTACATCCGTGCTGCTTATACGTGTATTTAAAATACAAAATAAATAAATAAAAATGATAAAAAAAAATAAAAATGCCGGGTGGTGTGAGAAAAAAAAAATGAACCGAAAGACTCTATTTTAGTCAGTATTATAAAGTTAAAATTGCTTTATGCAGTTTAACCTTCAACACAGCTGTTGTGAAGGGTGGGGGTACCACTCGTAGCAACGGGATTGTAGACAGCCGTCGCCGAGCAGTTCCGCAGATGATGCAGTATGATTTATATAAGTTATGTTACACTAAATAACCAGCTTTTTTTTATTAATTTATTTTACTCGTATTGACAACATACACAGTATCTACAATTTTTTTCATTTCCACAGCGCCAACCGTTATGTATTGCATCACAGGATGAGATGAGATGGCAATTTTGTAGCGTGTGAAAATGCCATGCCTCATCGGAATTCGAACCCGGGACCTCCGGATAAAAGGCCCCGCAATTAGTCGAAAAATGTTTGAGATATGGAGGTCCGAATAATCGACGTTTTAACAAACATTAATCTCAGATTATATTTAATTTGAATCACAATTTTGTAACAAGAAAATCTCTGATAATTCGAGTACTTAAACAAGCAATAGTTTATGTAAATTTTACGGATAAATAAAATGTAAGTCCGGTTACCGAGAGTCGGATGTATAAAATCAGTGATTATTTTACTAATTGTATTATAACAACATAAAAAAAATTAAAATAAACAAAAAAGTTATCAAGTATGATTTTTAAGTTTTTAACACTAATACATAAACGATAAATATCAAAGTTCATTGACCTTATTGTCAAACAAAGAATTTAACACGATTTTTTTTTTTTTTTTAATATATAAATATAAATAATAGTAAAATAATAATATGATTCATTATTAAATTTAAAAAAAAATAAATAATAAAAATTTTACGAAAAATATTAAAAATTATTTTTTTCATTCATCTTCCTTACTGGTTAGCTTGGAATATGTGTTCTATGTAAAAGTGTTGAATAACTCAAACGCAGTAAATTACCTGATGCCGATCTTGGCGGCCAAAGGGTCAGGGGGGAAGGAAAACTCAGGTTAATTGGCAACATGGCACCTGTTGTAGTCACAATGTTAGAGCTGCGTTTTATATACCACTACGTATTAAGAATAGTATTAGAAGGGAAGAGAAGTAAGAGAGAGTGAGAGGGAGACCCTCTGTCTCGCTTCCTCACCATCACTGATCCCCCTACCAACCCCTCTCTCAATTTCTCTCCATCGCCCTCGCACCCTCTCCCACCAAATCTCTCTCACACTACCCGCTCTGTCTCTCACTCGACCCCTCTCTCCCCAGTCACTCTCTCACTCTCCCCCTCCGTCAATCTCTCTCGCTGTATGCGGTGGGCTACTTAAACATGTTTGTATTTTTTCAATTTTCTCACTCAAAGTGCATTTTTACAAAAACTTTGTAATAAAAAAATTGACCGTTAAGGTTTTCGACACTTTTTAAATTTATTAATGCCTTTCCGTTCGTGAAAAAGCTTTAAAAAATTTCTCGTTGGAATTATAACAAAAAAACGGTAACTGTAAATGAAAAATTTACGTAAATTTTAACCTCTGATCCAAAGATTTTTCCCGACGAGAAGAAAAGTTACAACGTCGTTTGTAGTAATAAAAAATTACGCGTATAGAATTTTATTTCGAAAATACGAGTACATCGTTAAATTATGTTACTTCATAAATTGTTAGCTTAAAAAATATAAAGTAAACACGGGAAATGTTAAATATAAAAATTTGTAATGACTGTTTGTTGTATATATGTCGTACACTTTTTACGAATAATTTCTGCTTTAAATACTATGTACGCATAATTATTAAGATATATGACAATTACCCGGGGTCGAACTCAGAACCTCACATAAATTATAAATATAGGTCGCCTTCTACAAACTCGCTACCGATGTTTTTTTTCTTTTCTTACGATTAATTATTGTTAAATATATATGTTAAATAAAAAATACTATAGATTTCTAAAAATATTTTTACGAATTTATTAAAATGATTATTTGTAGCTTTCTTTCCTATCAAAAATTATTTTTTTCAAATTTTTGTGTTATTCCCGAGAATACATTCATTTATGAATATTTAACGACATTAACTGAGATCGGTGAAGAAACGGTAAGCTATTTTGGGTGTCGAACCCAAAAAGCTCCAGTAAATCAGTATATTCTTTATAACGATACAGACGCGAATTATTTTCTCGCTTAGCACGATTCATTCTCGTTACCAGACTTAAAACTTAATATATCTAATATATCACTCACGAAATACCCTTTGCTTATATCAGTTTAGTTAAATATATACACCGTTAATGGCCAAATAACCTAAAATACAACCATAAATTTGTTTCTCTTTATTTATTTTTTTCGATAGTGTTTACCCGCCATTTAGTACTTGGATAAATTATTAATTGATAAATACAACAAATTTATTTATTTATTATTATTAAATTTAGTTTGTAAAAATCAATCGGCGTTAACTGGAATCTAACATTTTTAATCTAATAAATAATTTGAATAATACATACACAGGATAAAACAACTGCTAATTATTGTTTAAAAAATGTAATAATATTAACAAAATAAATAAAACTCACCTTAAATCAGTAATAAGGCATATCTCAATAAAAAGATGAAATTTGGATAACGTTACATGTCGATTAGGTTAGACTAAACAACACCGTTATGTGAAGGCACTACGTACTCAGTCGCCTATCTACCGATAATTCCCGCCAATAACTAACTACAAGACAAAACATCTCTGTGAATTTCGTTAGTTTACACTCATGATGCGCTTCTCCATCACCCCCCCCCCCCACCGTCGCCAACGGAATCAACCATCATCGAAACACACAACCACTTACTTGTTTTAAACAACAACATTATAATGAAAAATTATTACATCTAAAATTCGGTTCGCAAACTGTTTCAGACGGTGAAAGCGAACACAAAGCTTAAAGTTGCTTTAAGTTGTTTTATTTTATATTTTTGACTTTATTTCCTGCCACTGGGTAAAGGGATATATAAAAGCGATAAGACTCTGTTCACCTTGAACGTACGTGATTGGAGTGAGGAACGGTTACATAACTGTGTACAGCAACAAAACGCTGATGAGACAGGGCGGCAACGAACTTTTATCTTCATCACGCATTATAAAAACAAATATTCATAATCTATTTTATCTTAAATAATTTATTAATATCAATTGACAACATTAATATCCAGTTATTTCTTCTCTTTAATTATGAAATAAGGATGGCAGTTAACGGTTTGGAAAGAAACATAGTTATTATTACTTTTTTTTTTTTTAACCTCCGGGATCACCGTTAGGTATTACTTTCAGAGGATAGGATGAATGATTTGTAGCGTGTGTGAAAATGCCATGCCTGACCGGGATTCGAACCCGGGATCTCCGGATGAAAGGCCGAGACGCTACCACTCGAGATGCTACCACTTTTTTTAATTATTGATTACAGTTAAAAAATACGTTTACAATAAATTATATTGAAAGTAGTTTAAAAGTGTTATAATATTAAAAAAACCCCTTTCGGCACACCGGAAGGCGAAGGTAGATTTCACCGGTGCTAAGTATGGGATAAAAAAGATTTCCACCTTAAAGTTAAGAAAAACTTCATATTTACTCGATACAAAAATAACTGCACGTGAAAAAAAATTTCACATGTTTAGCGTACGACAATTTTAGCCCATCTTACAATTCCGGTAATATTTTGGTCGTCCTTGCCGAAAGGGTTGGTCATATCAAAAATTGTTTCAGACAAAAGCTTTAGGTAATGTTTAGAGGATTAACGATCACTTTAAACAGATTCGATATTGTGCCTATTAAGGGAGGTATGATTTTTTTGTCTTCAAAACCCCATTTTTCCATCCCCTGGGCCAATAGTTGGCGATATCAAAAAACTTTACTTACATATATTTTAGGCCCTTATAGGAATTTGAACGGAAGTTCAATATTCTACTTAATAAAAAGTTATAGCGATGTTTTGTTTTCTAAAAAAAGCCACCCCATTTCCACTGCCATAGTCCGATTTTTCCCATTAACGAACTCGATCGAGATTTTGGGCAGTTATATTTTATGTATCAATTTGAAAGTGATTGGCGCAAAATTACGGCAGTTATCGTCCATAATATAAAATAAGTGAAATATATATATATACTTATGATATATCGTTGAAAAGCTCTCAGTGAGGGCTTATTATTCCCAATTTTTTGGATTTTCGGCACTTTTTGTTCAGTCGATTGCAATCAAAAGGGATAGTGTACAACTAGATGTTACAACAGTCCTAAATAAAAAATTACAATAATCTAAAGCTAATCGTTTTTGAGTTATGCGAGATACATACAAACAGACGTCACGCCAAAACTAGTAAAAATGGATTCAGGGATGGTCAAAACGGATATTTCCATTGAAATCTGAAAATTTTTCACGATCATAATATACTTTCTTTACTTCGTACAAGGAATTAAAAACTATTAACTCGAAAATTAAAACTAATGAATTCAGTAATCTGTATTATTAATATAAGGAAGTAATAATAAATAAAAAACTAACATTAGTAAAATAAAAAGATGGCTCTGAACAAAATTTACTTCCTGTGATAACTTCGTACGTAGTGATGATTGTGAGGGAGTGTGCACGAGTGAATGGGACCAGATAGCAAAATTTCTAGAATGTTCCGATTCTCATCCTTCATCTGGTTCGCGCCATAATTCGTCAACAAAAAAGAACTGCGTGTGTCAAAATGTGTTCGTTGATGAAAAATTATATTTGTTTATAATATTATTACCTGTTCCATTACATAAAGCAATGTAAAGAAAATAAACCAAACTTATATATATATAATCTAATCTTTTCTTTCTGATAATTTGTTAAGTTAGTATTATTGTTATTAACGATTAAAGTTGTCAAATACACCAAGTAATATTTCTTTACGATTTGTAGCGTCGTTATTAAAGCCGTATCAAATTTTGTTTACTTGATTATTTGTATTTGGCGAACATTATTAATATTTAGGAATATTTTAAACGAATCTGAACGACCGTTCAGAAAAGAATTCAACATGTAAACCAGGTAAGTTCTTTTAAAATTCTTATAAAATTTATGTATAGATTACTTTACACATAATAAAAATAATTTGCTTTCAAGTAAGTTATACATTTCTCTTTTAGTATACACTAAAAGAGAGGTTTCCGATTCTTTTGTAGACTAAATTTTTTCTATTTAATTTCTATTTAAATGTCCTCTAATAATTGCTACTTATTAATTATTTCGGGTGTCAATATTTTATTTAAATTCTGTTTTTTGTTTTTAAAAAAATTTAGATTTCTGTTAATAACAAAATCTTTTATCTGTGTCTGCATTTGATGATTAATAAATTAGCTATATATTTTAAAAAGGTAAAATGGCCTTTATTGTTACGTGAAATACTTTTTAAATATTTTCTCGTTTTTTTTTTAAACGTGACTGATACGTATCAAAAAACATCTATGATATTGCTGATAATACAGCAATAATAGGCATGGGATATGTTGATTGCCTGAATTAACATCTATGTATAGAAGAACTGAGAAACAGACCAAGAACTTTTTCATTAGATAATACATTTTTTTGAAAGCAATGTATAGTGAATAAGTCAGGAAATTAGACAAGGAGGCAGGATGTGATGTTGGATGTTAGGGAGGAAATTACAGTTGCAAGAACTGAAAAAATACAGTCAAGAAATATGACAAATAAAATGAGCTGTAATCATTTTCCTATTTTGCTTGTCAAATTTAATAGAATGATGTATTATATGCCCAGTTAACAGAAAAAAAATAAACAGTCACAGTGAGTCACTTATTTCCTGTGTGGTTGGTCAGATGTAACATACAAGAAGGACTTTTGTTCATATCATATAATAAGAAATTAGTTTTTTTTTTATTATTTTGCTTATGAGTTTCTTTATACCACCTTTTTAAAAATTATTTTTGGATACATTATTTTCTATATATTAACAAATATAGAAATAATTCAAAAAATATGGAATTAAATATTCTATACTTAATTTTTGGGCAGAAAAATAACTAAATTAATTTTTCTATAATATTATCAAATTAATAGTAGAGTAAGTTACAATTTTTTATATTTACTTATTAATAATTTTTATATAAAAAAACACTAACCGATTCAGGCACACAGAGCTGGTGTGTGTAGGGAATGGCAAAACACATGTTTTTTTTTTTTTTATTTATCTTCATTACATGTAACCCTATCAAAAGAGATAAAACTAGTAAAAAGGTACATGAAATTTTGCACCATAGTTTTTTGTTGTTGTAGGAAACAGTCATAATATCTCTCCTTCCTGTAGTACAGACTTCTCTTTTTATGAGAATTATTTCCATATTTTGAATGACAGAAAGTTTGCTAGTTGTAAGTAGATATTCTAATACAAGCAAAACATTATATTGAAAATAAGAAAATTAAAAAAATATAACAAAACAACTATTTTAAAACATTTAATTTATAAAAACTGGTAAAAATGCTTCTACAATGGCAACATTTTTGTAATCCAAAAAGTTTTGAAAAATCATTAAATTGCTCTGATCTATTTGTTTATACAGAATTTAAATAGTGATACACATGACTAATGCACTGTTGACAAATAATCAAATTAGCAGTAATTTGAAACATGTCATAAGGGGGTTAAAGCAGAATCAGTAAGCTTACATTTTGCATGATTCACTCATGTATAATTATTATTCATGATTTGAATACTCATGATTTTTATTTGTGGTGACTC
Source organism: Lycorma delicatula (assembly GCF_047948215.1). Lineage (NCBI taxonomy): Eukaryota > Metazoa > Arthropoda > Insecta > Hemiptera > Fulgoridae > Lycorma > Lycorma delicatula. The sequence goes on along the minus strand of NC_134466.1, from coordinate 73,396,352 downwards.
TACAATGATGATTAGATATCTGATTAACATTAACAAGTAATAACAAAATTTAAGTGCCAAAACCATAATGGTTGGAGACAATCTGACATATGTCATAAATCACTTGCAAAAATATACCTCTAAGAATAACAATCATTATCCCGCACCCGGCTTATTAGGGAAAGTGAGGTACAGTTGTGAGCAACCATATATTTCCTTCCATTAAAGAAATGTATGGTTGCATATCAGCATAGAGACTGGGAGGTATAGTGAAATATAATTTTTAGAAATTTGTAACTCAGTTATTTACATGTATTACAGCTTAAGAAAGAATGGGATAGATAGTAAATGCAACAAATTAATGTTCCCCTTTCTACTGAGAATAATGTTCTCGCACAATTCTATTTGAAATCAAAAGAGATGATATTATTTTGTACTGTACACCCAAATAATTTTAATAAAATTATAATTTTTTCAGTTTCAATAATAATATACTAGTATTATAATCTGACATCTCATTGGCAGCCCTGAACTCATTCTTCTCAGCATCAATTTTTTATCTGTTGAACAGAATAGTAGAAATCTCATGTTATTAATCCATTTATCAAGTTAGACCAACATAATTCAGAATCACACGTACACACTGTGACAACAATCATCACAAGTAATTCATGGTGTATTAACTGAATTAATTATATCGCATTAAAATAATTCATTCATTAAATTTCACAAATACAGTAAAAAAAAGAAAAAACATACATTTTTATAATAAAAATAATTTGTATATTACAAATCATGCTTTTATATATTTTAATAGATTGCATAATTATGTACATTTTTTTGTTATATTTTTTTTAATAGGTTTTATATTTATTAGTAGAAAAAAATATGCACAACACTAAAAAAATAAAACTTGTATGTAAGCAACAATAATATTCAGATATTCCAAGTCTCTGGTTTCAACAAGAATTTTATTTTCATCAAAATCATAAGAGCTCTCTAATATTTAATGTCATATTTAAAGGAAAATACATTTTCCTTTTGGGTTAATCTAATTCTATCTACTGATGATGAAATGGATATTTATAATACACGTCACATAAAAATCTTATCTTTGAAGATTTATACGTCATGAACCACTCGATTGGTAAAATAGAGTTTTATACTGTATTAAATTTAGTATTTTTCTGCATTATGGTAGAAAGTTTTAATGTATTTGAAGAAAATGTGTAGAAATTATGCATAAAAAGACACACCCTGGTACCCTGGTATGGAGTGTAATTTCAATGTTCTGCAATTCAGCAGTCAGAAAAAAAGAATTTTTTTCTTTAAATTAAGTGTTTCAACAAAAAAATTTTAATCACAGTTCACAGTTTCATAATTTCAATGAACGATGGAATGTAAAAAGAGTTGTACAGGGAAGAATTTCTATTAAAATATATGAGAATCTTAATTTTTTTGCCAGTAAAAAGTGAAGCTGCTTCAGAAAAGCATGTGGCGAATATAGTGCAGATATAATAATTGTATATATAGCTCTTTGATAGCGGAGTACTGAGAAGCAACTAAATTATTCTATAATAGAGAGTTGAAATTACCACAAATAACACAGTTGCCATAATGAAACAAACTGACGTAAAAGTTAAAAAAAAAATTACAGATAAAAACTCTATACTTAAAACACTAATTTTTTATAAAACTTTTTAACAAAATTATAGAACATTGAAATGTAGTATCATAAAAACAGATGGAAAAAATAGGCACCTTCTATTGTAATATAAAATTTACAATATTTCCTACTGGCTTTCTTCAAATAAATTGAAACTCTATCATAACATAAAAATAACTGGTCAATGTAAGATATAACTCTCAAAAATAAGTTTTTCTTTTCTGATGATTACTATAGTTATAGATTTAAATTTTTTATTAACGTTGACTTAAGCATATCTTTGCTATTTTATTACAATAACTGATCAATAATGCGGTTCATTTTTATAGTGAATACTACATTTATTTTAAATATATAAATAATTTAATAAATTAAATCCTAGCAGCAGAATATTATATAAAAATTTGTAATTAAGGATAAAAATTGAAATGATTAACGCCACGTTTAATAGATCACTAAAGTTAAACGATATCTTTTCCTTAAATACTGTTAGTATATTAAAAGGCTAACCACGGTAGTCAATACCATTTAAAAAATATAATTATCCAGGAAACAATAATGTTCCTATAAAGTAAATATTATTTTTAACAATCTTACATAATATACAGTTTTGAATACGAGAAAATGTATTGTTCCACATTATTTAAGAAAAGCAGGACTCGATTGTATTACTTTAATCAATGCATTAATAAAATTTTATTTCAGTATAAAAAAAAGGCCAATAAATTATAATAAATAAACACTAAGTCAATTTTATTTTTATTAAGATGTAGCTCAAGAAAGGCACTTTACTCACATAAATAATATAATTAAATAGTCATATATTAGATCAAGACGTTCCCAGAATCAATAGACTTCTTTCACATACCAAAATCCTTATGCCTCACATCTACTGTTAACAAGAGCCATCCTTCACTCAATAAGCATTCTCAGTGTGTGATAGAATAAGAAGTGTTGACATAATTTTTTTAACAACTGTGAATTGTATCAATAACCTGACTATGGGCTCAAATTCTGGGAACTTTCTTAAATTTAATTGTCTTTAAAATGACAGCAAAAAGATCAAATTTAAATAAATTACAAAATATTCGGCTACTTTGATTGATATATATTTTTTTAATGAAACTAATACTTTGAGTAAAATCCGCTACATTTTGGCACTTATTCCAACTTTCTGTGAGCTTTCTTATTCCAGTTGTAAAGAACCATTTACTTTGGTGTCTGAGCATTTTTTATTTGCTCATTGTTGCAAATCTTAGTGCAAGTAAATATTCTATAAGAGAACTAAACAAAAAGTTTTATTATACAAGATTTGGATTCTAAGGCAGATGTGACAACACCTACCAAACCAACTTTTGAATAGCTTTCCACGTCTTTTCAGTGCTATGTTAGTGGGTGTTATCATGCCCCCTAACATATCACCTTTTTTATAAATTTAAATAAAAGCACATTAGGTGCTAAATGTTTATATTAGTTTTGTTCTGATTGTTCCCACAAATAACACAATTTACAGTCCACATAAAGTGAACGCAATTTTTTTATAAATTTTGAAAGTTGTATAAATATAAAATTAGAAAAATGGTTTAATTACAATTATTATGTATTTTATTTATTTATAATTTTATTTTCTAATAACATTTTAAGATACTTTCCTTCCAATTTGGCTTATACATAATTTGTTACAATCATTGCCTTAATATTACACATCCTGAATGATTTTCCATGGTTTTTGTATGTTTTCTTCTCTTTAACATATTTAAATGTTGGTAGTTTTGAAGGCTGTATTGTCTGACTATTGATCTTTTTTAGTTAGTTTTTAATAATATAAGGAAGTATTTTAGTGCACTCAGGCAAAATAAAACAATTTCAATTTCTTTTTTTTTATTTGTCTACAAGTTAATGTGTGCGTATATAGCAGTTCATTTAATTGTATCAGGTTCATCTTGATAACAATTAGATATTAATGGTATTGTTAATCTATTTATGAGAGCACTTAAAAGGAGCCATTTTTTTGTGAAAGCGGCTTGTTGAATCACCATATCATCAGATATATGTCTGTTGTTGGTTTGTTATATATTTTAAAGATTAACAATTATGAAGATTTCTTATATTGCACGGTCAAGGGAACTTGTACAGTTATTGTTTTCTTTTTATATATAAATTTAATTTTGTGATTAAAATTATTCACATATTTAATTAAAAGTTTAATTTGTTGTACGTATCATAAAAATTATACAAGTTATCTACATATTGAGAATAAGACTAATAATTATGAAGTTTGTTATAGCTTGTAAATAAACCCTTATTTCTGTAGCAAATTTCTGCTAATAATGAGATAGATAGAGTAACCGAGATAGATCTCATCACAAAGCCTTCTATTTATTAAAAAAAATGTATTTCATGGTTGAAGTAATTTTTTTACAGTAAAGTATTTTATAAAGATTTAAAGTTCTATTTGCTGCTTATTTAAAATTGCAAACTATTTTTGAAATTTATTATACATTTGGATTTTATATATATATATATATGTATATACGTAGCTAAATATTTTGTTAATTTATTTACAATTGATCTTTGTTTTTATACAAAGTATAAAAACAGTTTACAGCCAACAGTACAGAATTCAATAATGCTTCTTACCTATGCTTACTGTTTTTATAACAGCGCTTTCAAGGGTTTGCCTCATAATCAGTTAAACTTTTTTTTTTAAAAATCACACATTAAATTAAAAAAATTAAAATTATCAACATATAAAAATATGTATTCATAAATATTAAAAAATTATAAAATTAAAAAAAATACTTTATGCGGCTTGAATAAAAAATATATATATATATATATTTTTTTAATAAATATATAAATACATATATATATATATATTGTACATGATTCGCTCTCTGAATTGTAGTGATCAGTTAACAAATTTGTTACTAGATAGGTATTACCTACCTAGCAGTGAATGTACCTACCTATGTACCCTGATAATTGTTGTGTATGTTTGAATATATATATACATATATATATTCAAAAAAAGGTTTGCGCCTCCACGTTGGTTCGTCTGGATAACCAGTTAAAAACGTGGAGATTTCTACTGGTGAACTAAATCGGAATCACCTCTCTGGATCACATCCAGAGTTGTAACTCGGGAATTTATTCCCACCCAAGGCTGACTTGCCTTTGAAAGTCAAATATGGAAGGTCTTTTAAGAAAAAATCCACCGTCTGGTAAATACCAGAGAAGGCTGCACTCGGATCCGGTGGGCAGCTGCTTAAAAGATAACAATGAATCGGAGCGTTTGGAAACACCCAAAAACAACACAACTTCAAAATTGAGTATAAGACACAAGCAAATAAACTACATTGCCACTCACAACATTAATTCTCTAACTCAACCCGGCAAACTAAAAACTCTAACAGACATAATGGACAAACAAAATATCCTAATCGCAGGACTTCAAGAAATGAGAAACACCGATCGAGAGCCGTTTGAATCTCAGGGTTACAGAATTTACAAAGGAATCCCCGGGAAACGTGTGATGAAGAATTGCCCACAGTTCGGAACAGGATTTGCAATCAATCTTAAAATAATTGACTCAGTCGTAGAATTTAAGTCTTACTCCCCCAGGATTTCAACCTTAACCCTAAAATCAGCCGATAAATTCTACACCGTAATAAATGTCCATGCTCCCACAAATGACAAAAACAATCTTAAAAAAGATAGACAAGAGATGGACAAATTCTGGGAACTTCTTGACCCAACTGCAAACAACATAAATAAGACCACATGAAGATTTTAATAGGGGACTTTAATGCCCAACTTGGTAAAGAACGAAGATATCGTGATATTATCGGAAAATGGCGTGCCCAAAAGAAAACTAACAAGAACGGCCAAAGACTTGTCGAATTTTGCAGAAACCATAATATGATCTCAAAATCCACCTATTTTATGAGAAAACCAAACAAATTGAAGACTTGAAAACACCCAGATTGGAAAAAAGGAGAATGGCAACTGGATCATGTTTGCATGGACCGGAATTATCACAAGGAGATTTATAATGTAAAAGTCTTGAGAGGAACAGATACTGGATCGGACCATTACTTAATTAAAGTTAAAATAAAATTCACCCCGCATAAAAAGAAAAAATCCCAACCTAAAAACAAAAGAGCTTATGATCCACATAAATTAATAAACAATGCCATCTTTGAAGAAACAACAAAAAAAATCAAATTAACTAATAATTTAAAAGAACTGACATCCCAACTGAAAGAAATAGCTGAAGAACTAGCCCCTATAAACCCAAGAAAAAAACACCAATTGTGGAATGAAGAATGTGACAAAGCAGTCAAAGACCGACACCGGGCTTGGATCAACCACCAAACCCAGAAAACTGAAGAATCTAACCATGAATTCACCAAACAAAGGAAAATAACTCAGAAAATTATAAGAGGAACCAAACGACAAGCCCAAAAAAACTTGATTCAGCAAATAGAAGAAAGTTCCAAGAAAACTAATTTCCGAGACTATTATAAAATTTTTGGTCAGGCTCTTCAAAGATATGAACCACCCACCCTTATGCTGAGAGGAAAAAAGGAAATATGGCCCACACCAATAAAGAAAATGCTGAAATTTTGGCAGAAACCTTCAATAGACTCCTCAACTGTGACGACCCCCCAGAGCTTTTTGAGATTGACACTGAAACTCCAGTTAAAACTTCACCGGTAAATATCAACCCGCCAACAATTCAAGAAGTTCTCGCAGCCTTAAATGAAATAAAAAACTACAAAGCAAGCGGAGAAGACCAGCTTTTCCCAGAACTCTGGAAACACTCATCAGTTTATTCAGTCAAAACTTCCCTACATCCATGCCTCGTGAAAATATGGAACGAAGAAAAACTTCCAGAACACTGGACCACAGCCCTCATCCATCCATTACATAAAAAAGGGGATAAAACTAATCCGGAAAACTACAGAGACATATCTCTCCTGGATTGCACATACAAAATCCTGTCGAGAATCATATACAACCGATGCAAAGACCAACTTGAACTGGAACTTGGGGAATACCAAGGGGGATTTAGGCCATGGAGAGGTTGCCCGGAACAAATAATATCCCTAAAACTTATGATGGACTTATATAAAAGACGGAAAAAACAACTAATAATCACCTTCGTCGACTTTAAAAGGGCCTATGATTGTATACACCGACCATCCATGCTGAATATCCTGAGAAACCTGGGCCTTCACCCTAAACTCGTAAACATGATAAAATTAACTTTAACCAATACCCAGTCCAGAGTGAAATTCAGAGGTGAACTCTCTCAACCCTTCTACATAAAAACTGGATTGAGGCAAGGAAACGGCCTCTCACCACTCCTTTTTAACTGCGCCCTCGAATTTGTCATGAGAAGATGGTATGAAATAAATCCCAAAAATATAAAAATGGGTACTAAGAAAAACTCCATCACACTAAATTGCCTAGGATTTGCAGATGACCTCGCTCTTTTAGCAAATAATATTCAAGAAGCCAAAACACAAATCATGAGCCTTCAAAACCTAGCACAAAAGATAGGGCTTCATATCTCTTTCGAAAAAACTGAACTAATGGCCATAGATCCTCTGGTAATAGAGCACATTACGGTAAACAATCAGAAAATTAAAATAGTAAAACAATTTAAATATCTAGGGGAAATAATAACTTATAATTTAAATGAAAAAGTGACATGGCAAAACAGGACAAATAAAATGATTAAATCCCAAAAATTAACTCGGTCAACATATAACAAAAAATGCCTTTCTGCTAAAACAAAACTTAAACATCATAAAACTGTAGTACAGCCAGAAGTCACCTACGGAAGCGAGACCCTTTTCAAAATCACTCAGAAAAACCGAATCGAAAAAATTCTGAAAATAGAGAGGAGAATTGTCAGAACGTGTATCAATAAAAAACACCAAAAAGAAGGCCAATGGTGGATTGTGCCAAATGAGGTGGTGTATCGAGAAATAGAGCCTGTTACTGATACTATGCGAAAAAAAAGAATCTCTTTCTTCGGTCATCTCATAAGGACACCGGAAACAAGACTGTCAAGAAATATCATTGAAAAGCTCTGGTTCCAAAAGCTAGAAGTAGGATGGATCAAAGAAATTAGAGAAGATATGAAAGAATTGGGAATTTCCCTGACCGACCTACAGAATAAAACTGGAAAAATTACAAAGCTAAAAGCATTAGATTTAAACAAAAGACAGACAAACGACAAAATACAACGAAGAGGGTGTTTACGGATGAAGAAAAGAAAGCAAGATCTGAACGGATGAAGAAATACTGGGCAGCTCGAAAGAGTAAAATAACACGCTTTTCTCAGAAAAGATCCAACTAAAATTGACTTAAGTGGTCCCATGTTGGCCGTAAAAGCATCATAATAATAATAACTCTTTAGTATATCTGTCGACAGACTTAGGTCTGACGGATGACCATGTAAGTTTTAAATTGTAAATAAAATAAACAAATAAAATAAAACCTAAAATATAACCAAGCATGTAACTTGTTTCATTTTTGTTCGTTTTCTTTCACGATTCTATTTGGCTAACAATATAGAAATAGTAAATAATATTACAAACGTTTGTATATGATATAAAAAAATAAGCAGGTGAAAATCGTATTCTAACCAAAAAATTGTTTTCATTCCATGGTAAGTACGGTTAAATCACGCAAACAAAAATAATAACAGGAATTATGACTACAAACAGTTATATTAAAATAATATTAATCTAAAAAAGACTTACCTCAATCAATAATGAAAATCACGTATCTAAATTAAAACAGTATAAGACAATTAAACAAAGTAATAAGACAAACAAAGAGTAGCCGTTAGCTCTAAACCGAACAGTGTACGCCGCGCCATCTTTAATTTCTTTCAGCCCGAGACCACTGGTGGATTCTATTCATATTATTTTTTTCCTTTCATAAAAACAAGGCTACAAACTTGTAAAACGACAGTAATAGTTTATTTAACTAAAATCTAAAACGCTTATAAAATTAAAGTGCAAATGTTAATCCTGGTTAAGCACGGCAGTTTCACACAATACGAATCATTTATCTCAGTCTCTGAAGGAAAACCTAACGGTGGTTGCGGGGGATTAAAAAAATTGTTAAATAACCAATCAGTCAATTAATGTTGCCAACATCATAATACTTTAACTAAATGTAAAATTCTGCGATTAGTACTAGAGGTAAAAAATTAATTAAAGAACCTTCTCTATTAAATATTTGATTTTAAATTAAACTCGCATACTGACTCTTTATATATATATGCACATACAAATTATATATTTGTTCTTTTCTGTTCACGGTATTTTCCACAAGTTTAACATTTCACAATGTTAAATTTCACAATGTCTGTTGTTTTAACATTTTTCACAACGATTTGATGAATCTATCAGCTGGTATAGGATTTTGGTTAAGATTTATTTACTCTTCTGACTAGACTGTATAATTGCTGTTTGGAAGCTAACCTTAATTTAAAATTAATATTATATTTGCTGTAAAGTCATATATAACTAAAATGGCAGAAGAAAGTGGTCCTGGAATGAAAGTTTTGTTGATGGATAAACAAACAGTGAGTTTTAAGTGAGTGTTTTATTAAGTACAATTAGTTTTATAGTTGACTGTGAGAAGTGTAGATTTTTTTACGGAAATCCAAAAATTCAGTTTATCATACTAGATCCAAAAAAAATGTTAAAACAACAGAATATTTAACGTTTGTAATCGAGTGTTATAAGAGAATGGAATTCCTTGCATAAAATTGAATACAATTGTTAACCACTATAGAATTTCTTAATTCTCAAATTACCTAAATATTTACTAACTAGTATTTCAGTTGATGTTTATTTTTTTATCGAGTTAAAAATTTTTTTTTTGCAAAAACCAAAAATGAACTATAGTAAATTATGAACGGCATTGATTTATTGCTAGGAGAGAAGTTTTCTTTGTAAATAAGTAATTTTAAAACAAATGGTAAGGAATTACTTTATAAAAATATTTTTAATTTTTTCTGGATTTGTAAGTTGGTCTGTTCAACTAGGGAACAATAAGGACTCACCGCCACACCCCACTGAGATAAAGATGATATGTATGACATATAAATCAGGTGTAGTCTTGTACAGACTCAGGCTGACACTTCCTGAGATGTGTTGTTAATTGAACCCCAACCACCAAAGTACACTGATATCCACCATCTAGTATTCAGATCTGTATAAAAGCAACTAACTTTTACTAGGATTTGAACCTCATAGTTCTAAGGTTCAAATCCTAGTAAAGGCTGTTACTTCTAAACGGATTTGAATACTAGATCGTGGATACCGGTGTTCTTTGGTGGTTGGGTTTCAATTAACCACACATCTGAGGAATGGTCGAACTGAGACTGTACAAGTCTACACTTCATTTACACTCATACCTGTCATCCTCATTCATACTCTGAAGTAATACCTGTTGTTGCTTCCAAAGGCTAAACAGAAAAAGAAAAAGAAAGGATTTGAATTCCATAACCTTCAACCTTGAAAATCAGATGTTAAACAAGTTAAACCAGCCCAGTTGGCTAATTTAAAAAACGCTATTTTAATTTTGTTTTCTTTGCAATCTTCCTTTAAAAATATATCTAATTGTATTGTTTTACTTGTTTAGTTTTCATTTGTGCAGACATTTGTTGTGACCTCCACATTTCTTTGTTCACATAACGTTCATTTTCATACCATATTTTGTCATTTTTATACAATGACTTATGATTTTGAAATTATTTGTTGAATATTCTTTGCTTAATCTCCTAAAAAAAGAGCACATCATCTGTATAACTTGTACAATTTATTCACTTTCCTTCTATGTTGATTCTGTCATCTTTAGAGAATTTTTGGTAATTTATAAATTTTTTTTTTTGTCTTCAGTCATTTGACTGGTTTGATGCAGCTCTCCAAGATTCCCCATATAGTGCTAGTCATTTCATTTCAGTATATAAATATCCCCTTCATCCTGCATCCCTACCAATTTGTTTTACATATTCCAAACGTCGCCTGCCTACACAATTTTTTCCTTCTACCTGTCCCTCCAATATTAAACCGACTATTCCAGGATGCCTTAATATGTGGCCTATAAGTTTGTCTCTTCTTTTAGCTATATTTTTCCAAATGCTTCTTTATTCATCTATTTGCCGCAACACCTCTTCATTTGTCACTTTATCCACCCATCTGATTTTTAACATTCTCCTTTAGCACCGCATTTCAAAAGCTTCTAATCTTTTCTTCTCAGATACTCCAATCGTACAAGTTTCACTTCCATATAAAGCGACACTCCAAACATATACTTTCAAAAATCTTTTCCTGACATTTAAATTAATTTTTGATGTAAACAAATTATATTTCTTACTGAAGGCTCGTTTAGCTTGTGCTGTTCGGCATTTTATATCGCTCCTGCTTCGTCCATCTTTAGTAATTCTACTTCCCAAATAACAAAATTCTTCTACCTCCATAATCTTTTCTCCTCGTATTTTCACATTCAGCGGTCCATCTTTGTTATTTCTACTACACTTCATTACTTTTGTTTTGTTCTTGTTTATTTTCATGCGATAGTTTTTGCGTAGGACTTCATCTATGCCATCCATTGTTTCTTCTAAATACTTTTTACTCTCGGCTAGAATTACTATATCATCGGCAAATCGTAGCATCTTTATCTTTTCACCTTGTACTGTTACTCCGAATCTAAATTGTTCTTTAACATCATTAACTGCTAGTTCCATGTAAAGATTAAAAAGTAACGGAGCTACGGAACATCCTTGTCAGACTCCCTTTCTTATTACGGCTTCTTTCTTATGTTCTTCAATTATTACTATTGCTGTTTGGTTCCTGTACATGTTAGCAATTGTTCTTCTATCTCTGTATTTGAACCCTAATTTTTTTTAAATGCTGAACATTTTATTCCAGTCTACGTTATCGAATGCCTTTTCCTGGTCTATAAACGCCAAGTATGTTGGTTTGTTTTTCTTTAATCTTCCTTCTACTATTAATCTGAGGCCTAAAATTGCTTCCCTTGTCCCTATACTTTTTCTGAAACCAAATTGGTCTTCTCCTAACACTTCTTCCACTCTCCTCTCCATTCTTCTGTATAGAATTCTAGTTAAGATTTTTGATGCATGACTAGTTAAACTAATTGTTCTGTATTCTTCACATTTATCTGCCCCTGCTTTCTTTGGTATCATGACTATAACACTTTTTTTGAAGTCTGACGGAAATTCTCCTTTTTCATAAATATTACACACCAGTTTGTATAATCTATCAATCGCTTCCTCACCTGCACTGCGCAGTAATTCTACAGGTATTCCGTCTATTCCAGGAGCCTTTCTGCCATCTAAATCTTTTAATGCTCTCTTAAATTCAGATCTCAGTATTGTTTCTCCCATTTCATCCTCCTCAACTTCCTCTTCTTCCTCTATAATACCATTTTCTAATTCATTTCCTCCGTATAACTCTTCAATATATTCCACCCTCCATAATTTATCAATATGACGTCCATTCAGAAGTCAATAATCCTGGCAAGAAAAAAATCTTGCTGTACTGTAGTTTTTAAATTTTACCATATTTTTGTTGTAATAATAATGATGAATTGTACTTTTTCTTAACATATGAGAATGGAATAAAAGTCAGTTGTGACACAGATATTGGTTTCAAATTTCAGAAAAATTAAGTAAATTTTATTTTTACCTGGTTTAATTGTTATTAGTCAAAATCTAATATCAGAAATTAAGAAATAAGCACCCCCAATCACTTAGTCATTTTAATGACTAATATTTTGAATCGGATAAAGATATTTATGTGCATTGTTTGCCATCAGATTTTACATAGAAATGATGTGTCATATGATTACAGTATTAGTAAAATAAATGTTGAATCCAGTATATTTGAAATAATATGACGGTCAACATTTTGAAGTAGATTAATATCTAATAGGTTAAATAGTAATATTATAATACGTTAAATAGGTTATATATAAAAGAGATGTAGCATTAGTCAGGGTTCTCCAAATTAAGAGTTCTAGAAAAAATAGGATGGGGAATTACTGTATATACACTTGTATATTATATATTTATATCGTAGCCACTGTAATGGACAAAACATAGCAAATATTGATGTGTATACCATTGGTGGTGTTCTTTACAAAAGAAAAAAATGGCGCTTAACTAATTAACTAATTTTTAAGACATAACTCTTCAAACATAAGTGCTATTTTTTTCTTTTGTAAAGAACACCACCAATGGTATACACATCAATATTTGCTATGTTTTGTCCATTACAGTGGCTACGATATAAATATATAATATACAAGTGTATATACAGTAATTCCCCATCCTATTTTTTCTAGAACTCTTAATTTGGAGAACCCTGACTAATGCTACATCTCTTTTATATATAACCTATTTAACGTATTATAATATTACTATTTAACCTATTAGATATTAATCTACTTCAAAATGTTGACCGTCATATTATTTCAAATATACTGGATTCAACATTTATTTTACTAATACTGTAATCATATGACACATCATTTCTATGTAAAATCTGATGGCAAACAATGCACATAAATATCTTTATCCGATTCAAAATATTAGTCATTAAAATGACTAAGTGATTGGGGGTGCTTATTTCTTAATTTCTGATATTAGATTTTGACTAATAACAATTAAACCAGGTAAAAATAAAATTTACTTAATTTTTCTGAAATTTGAAACCATTCTGGTTAATTTTTGCAGTTAATGATAAAAAAAATTGAATGTCAAAATGAAATCTTTCAACCTATAGGTTAAAGTATATTGAACAACTTCATTGAAGTATAAGAGTAATTAAAGTACATACTAGCCAGAAAGAGTGTATACTTTGACTGCCTAGAGGTAATAGTATATTCCATCTTGTATTACTCTATACTTGTAAGGATAAGAGGGTTAAGGTATTGATACGCATTAGTTTCCTGATCTTCAGGTCTTCAATATCTGCCACACAGGTTTTTTAAGCACTGACTATTTCAAATAATTTTAAGAAAATGATCAATGAATGTAAAATACATCAATAAATCATCATGAATGCAACTGTTTTTGATTATATTTTTTCTTAAGTAACAGAGTAATCAAAGAAGAATCCTCAATTGGTAGGCTTTTAATGGCAGATACCTTGAAATTTGATAGGGAAATCCTATCTTTACCATCAATTTTTACATAGAAATAACATAAGATATGAAAATAATGCTAAATTAACAATTACAGGAAAAAAATATGAAGAGGAACTTATTTTATATATACTCTCTATATAAATGCACTCGATTAACTGTTGTTAATGTGAGAACAGAAATATCAGCTGCTGCAGTAGATAGTCACAGATTGCAAAGATGATAAAATCATCTTATAAATTTTTATAAAATTTTTGTTATAAAGACAATGTTTCTAAGGCGGAGATTACGTGGGTTCTCAGTGTTGTACAAAATTAGTTAAGTGTATGTAAAGATATTTTGCAACTTTTAAACTATGTTTTCTGATAGTTGTAAAGCATCAAAATTCCAGCTTGCGGCTACTAATTGCTCTTATGTCATTAATCATGGCCTTCCACCATACTTTTATGGCATTCTGCAAATATGCTAGAATAATGACAAAATATTTTTCAAGTAAATCTTAATGTTTGTTTTCTGTTCTAATTTTCTTATCTACATTACTTTAGCCATGGTGATTTTAGTTTTCCTAAGTTGTGATCATACATATACTCTTTGTTAAATTGAAATCTGTGTTTCTTAGCATTTTTTTTTTTTTTATTTTCTTTGCAAAATAATGTAGGCTAGTTTTTGTGAAAAAGTTTTAGCAATCTTAGGTGTGAGCTAATTATTTTTAAGAATTGGTTTAGTTAACCCAGGTCTAGGTCTGGTCTAGTAGTGAATGTGTCTTCGCAAATCAGCTGATATTGAAATCCAGAGTTCCAACATTCAAATCCTAGTAAAGGCAGTTACTTTTATACGGATTTGAATTCTAGATTGTGGATACCGATGTTCTTTGGTGGTTGGGTTTCAATTAACCACATATCTCAAGAATGGTCAACCTGAGACTGTACAAGACTACACTTCACTTTCACTCATACATATCATCTTCTGAAGTAATACCTGACGGTGATTCCCAGAGGCTAAACACGAAAAAAGGATTGGTTTAATTAGTTTATTTCTTATCTTTGTTACTTTTATTTACCATGATATTCATTTTTACGCAAGAAACTTATTAAATATGGTTATTTTTTTTGTAGCTTGCGATGAAATTTACTGAAACAGTTTATCACAAAAAATAGTCTAATTTTAAATGTACGTTGTAAAATAAATCATTAAGAAATAAATTTAAAAAATGACTGTAATAATAAATAATAAAAAAGTGTCAGTTCAGCTGCTATAGGGATGGAGAAGGTTGCAAAAGAATTAAATATCGATATATTTGTGGAGTAAATGGCAATAGCATTAACGTTAAGTCAGGAAAAACAAATCTTAAAATTTGGTTGGAACCCTGATTTATTATTACGGTTTATTATGGTTTTATTTTCACATAACTTCTTATTCAATTTTTTTCTATCTTAATAGTCTTATGCTATCTTCAATTCTTTAATTAAAAGTCTTTTCATATATGCTGATTATTATTATTGTATATTATTAGAAAATTTTGATTATTATTATTTATTTTATTAATTAATGCATTTATCCGTTTTGTTTTATAACCATTATTAACAGCTATGTATTTTATTCTATTAATCTCTTTTGTTAGTCCTTTTTTTTAATTATTAATATAATTAAAAGCTCTATTAACATGCTGTTATATGTTGACATTTTTTGTGTAAATGGATGTATATGTTATGGTAAATTTGATTAATCGCCCGTAACATATATAATTTATATACTTAAATATATATATATATATATATATTATATAAATCCGATCAACCTAAGTACAGAATTAATAAATAAAATAAACTAGTTTGACACCTACCTTATTTCATAATTCATGCAAGAGCGCTTTCACGAGTTGCTTGCGTCATCAGTTGCTCTGCATAACTTTTTCAAATCATAAATGATTTGTATCAAATTACATATCAAAGTTGGAATTAAAAACCATTTTATTATACTTAAGGTTTAAAATTTTAAATTGTTAAAAGAACCTTTTCTAAATTAAAATGTAAGCAAAATAATAAAACTAAAAATTTTTAAATTCAAATATCTTATCTTTTCCATATATATTTGTTTGGTTAGGTTATGTGACTGTTTAAATAATAAATTCAGGTATTAATGCTTATAGTCGAGCTGTTATCTTAATAAGTAAAATATCTTAATTTGGAGAATATGTAAAATGAACAGTATATTTTATAAATTACTATGAATTTATTAAATTCTCCAACATTGTAAGTGATTAATAAAATTCTCCGGTAATTATGCATAATCATTGGATTAATCAAATTTACTGTAATATATATCTATTAAATAACATATTTATCATAGAAATAGGAGTTATTGGCTTTCTAAATATTCTCACTAATTTATATTTGTTTTTATTAATCTTAATATCTAAAAAGTTTATTATATTATTTACTTCATTTTGTGTGTTCTGAGAATTTGATATGCTATTATTTTTTTCCATATTTTGTGAATAAATTTTTGACATTATATTACTAATTTATGAATCCATAGTCAATCTTTCTTTTTGTATATAATAATTTATGCCAAATTTGAAATAACTGATTTAAACGTAATTCAAGTAACATTATTATTTGATCAAATCTTTTTTACATTGTTTTTAATAAGTACTTTTTGTGTTAATTTTATTGTATTAGGTGTGATCAGAAAATAACTGAACTTTATATTTTAAATCTTTATTATTAATTTTACAGATTATCGGTCCTTCTCCGCTTCAAAATCCTCTCCTCGCCCCTATTCTCACACTTTTTTCAGCGGTGTTTCCACTTTGTGAAGCAGGCCTGGTTAGCTTCATTTGAAATGGCTTTTAAGGTCCATGATGAATTTGCTTTAATGTTGTCAATAGTTCAAACGGCATCCTTTCATCACTGACTTTAATTTTGGAAATAAAAATCAATCAATAGGAGAAAGATCTGGCGAGTAGCAAAGCTGAGAGAGGACAGTCATTTGATATTTGGTTCAAAACTGACGAATTGACAAAGCTGAGAGTGTGTGGGCGTATTGTTGTGGTGAAGGAACCACGAATTGTCTCGCAACAATTCTCGTCTCTTTTTGCTGATTTTTTCACGTAACCATTGGTAAAACGCCTAGTACGCACAATCCCATTAAAATCTAAAAAAACAGAGTATCACTTTAACATCAGATCAAGACTGACATGCTTTCTTGGGGCATGGAGATTCTTTGTAAATCCACTGTGTGATGATTGAACTTTTGTCTCGATGTCATAGCCATAAACCTGGCTTTCATCTCTTGTTAAGATCCTTTGCACGAATGTTTCATCATTATCGGCTTGTTCAAGAAGTTGCCTACAAACATCCACTCTATGTTCTTTCTGCTGTTCGGTCATCAAACAAGGAACAGACTTTGCTGCAACTCGATGCATGTTCAATTTTTCAGTCAAAATGACATGTCATGATCCAGTTGAGATGTTTACCTCTTCTGCACCAGATTGTTGATTTTCTGAACGTGGTTGTCATCGGTTGAAGTGGTCGAGGGTCATCTTCAATTGACTGATGACCGCTTTTAAATCATGAAAATGATTTGTAACATTGCATATGACCCAGAGCAAACATCATCTCTATAAGCTTGTTTCAAAAATTGAAACGTTTGTGTGAAAGTTTTCCTCAGTTTTACACAAAATTTTACATCGCATCATTGCTCCTGAAAATTGCACATTATAAAAATCAATACTAACACTTAAACACGTTACACTCAAATAAAAATAACACAAAAACTAAAACTGTTGTTACACGTTGGAGTATAATTCAAAATGTTTGTTTATTTTCTGAACACACCGTGTATCTATTACAGGTATGCATATCTTTGATATCAAAAGATATTAATTTATCTTTTTTCTCTTATTTTTATTTTTTTAATTTATTTGCTGGTTCTAATTTGTTTTGTGTATTATAATTAGTTTTTAATTTCAGGTTTTTTCAATAATCTAGAAAAAATCTTGCAATATTATAAAACAGAGTTGTTTTACAGGTCATTAAAGGTCTTATTGGAAATCCATCTTTGTATATTTTTATTAATCCATTAAAGTATGATGCTGATGGATTTTATTTTATGTATTTATTTTTATTGTTTTACATATTGCAATCGTTGCCTGCCTGCACAATTTTTTCCTTCTACCTGACCCTATAATATTAAAGCGACTACTACAGGATGCCTTAATAGGTGGCTTATAAGTCTGTCTCTTCTTTTAGCTATATTTTTCCAAATGCTTCTTTCTTCATCTATTTGCCGTAACACCTCTTCATTTGTCACTTTATCCACCCATCTGATTTTTAACATTCTCCTGTAGCACCGCATTTCAAAAGCTTCTAATCTTTTCTTCTCAGATAATCCGATCGTCCAAGTTTCACTTCCATATAAAGCGACACTCCAAACATATACTTTCAAAAATCTTTTCCTGATGTTTAAATTAATTTTTGATGTAAACAAATTATATTTCTGACTGAAGGCTCGTTTCGCCTGTGCTATTTGGCATTTTATATCACTCCTGCTATGTCCATCTTTAGTAATTCTACTTTCCAAATAACAAACATCTTCTACCTCCATAATCTTTTCTCTTCCTATTTTCACATTCAGTGGTCCATCTTCGTTATTTCTACTACATTTCATTACTTTCGTTTTGTTCTTTATTTTCATGCGGTAGTTCTTGCGTAGGACTTCATCCATGCCATTCATTGTTTCTTCTAAATCCTTTTCATCTCAGCTAGAATTACTATATCATCAATGAATCGTAGCATCTTTATCTTTTCACCTTGTACTGTTACTCCGAATCTAAATTGTTCTTTAACATCATTAACTGCTAGTTCTATGTAAAGATTAAAAAGCAACGGGGATAGGGAACATCCTTGTCGGACTTCCTTTCTTATTACGGCTTGTTTCTTATGTTCTTCAATTATTACTGTTGCTGTTTGGTTCCTGTAAATGTTAGCAATTGTTCTTGTATCTCTGTATTTGAACCCTAATTTTTTTAAAATGCTGAACATTTTATTCCGGTCTACGTTATCGAATGCCTTTTCTAGTTCTATAAATGCCAAGTATGTTGGTTTGTTTATCATTAATCTGAGGCCTAAAATTGCTTCCCTTGTCTTTATAATTTTTCTGAAATCAAATTGGTCTTTTCCTAACACTTCTTCCACTCTCCTCTCAATTCTTCTGTACAGAATTCTAGTTAAGATTTTTGATGCGTGGCTAGTTAAGCTAATTGTTTTGTATTCTTCACATTTATCTGCTCCTGCTTTTTTTTATCATGACTATAACACTCTTTTTGAAGTCTGGTGGAACTTCCCCTTTTTCATAAATATTACGCACAAGTTTGTATAATCTATTAATTGCTTCCTCACCTGCACTGCGCAGTAATTCTATAGGTATTCCGTCTATTCCAGGAGCCTTTCTGCCATTCAAGTCTTTTAATGCTCTCTTAAATTCAGATTTCAGTATTGTTTCTCCCCTTTCATCCTCGTCAACTTTCTTTCTTCCTCTATAATGCTATTTTCTAATTCTAAATTTTTTTATGAATTTATAATTAGTCTGTTGTTGACAATAATTCTATATATTTTTTTTTTAATTTGATCAGTTAAACTTTAAAAAAGAACATGATTTAATCATAGAGTACTATTGTTTCAATATTAAGCTATTTTTATTATTTTAACAAGCAAGCCAATAAGGTTTATTTAACTTGTTTTACTCTATTCTATTTATTAATTATTATATCCATTGTTGATTTAATTGTATGTTATATTATGAATCATATTATTTTATACATTTTTTTAGAAAATGTCAGGTACTGTTTCGAAACATGTAGCTGTTATTAGTGAATTGTCAACTCTTGTGACAAAACGTAATCTTCTTGAAGTATCAGAAATGGAACAAGAGTTAGCATGTCAAGCCCAACATTCTGCACAACTTCAGGTACAACTGTTTCTTTAATAATCACTTATTATAGTATGTAATATAATTTTATAAACTGTTGCCATATATAAAATATTTAATCTCCCGCGATTCTTGTTTTTTCGATTGTTTTATTGTTTTTCTTCCAAATTATGAGATTCTCTTAGTTAAAATATATGAAAATTTTTGTTAAAATGGTTTTTCCATTTGTTTATTGGTAAATATTATCAATCGTTTAACTTATAATCGTGAAATTTAGTGCATTAGAATCAGGCAAATCGAAGGAAGACCAGTTCAGTTTCAGAAAACTGTGCACGGTTACAAAGAAGACCTTCTACTCATACACTAATCATACATGGCACGCTTATAAAGAATAAATTCATTTGGAGAAGGCCTATGATGATGTAGATTAAAATAAAATGTTTTAATATTTTAAGGGAAATTGGATAAGAATGTGGAATGTGAGAGGCATTTGGAAATTTCTTGATTTGACAGAGGTGGTACAAGTATGATCACATGACTACAGTATTTGTTTAGTATGATCTTTTACATGATGCGCTGTAGTTTTAAACATTTTCATTTAGTTGCTTGTTTGTAGTGATTGAGTATTACAAACAAATATTGACATTTTCAGACAAATGGATAAAATTGAAGTTCTAGCTGTTATAAAGTACTTTGTTTTAAAAGGTTTAATCTTGACGAACATACAAAAATAGTTAGATTCCATATTAGAGGATTATTCCTCCTCATTTTCAACAGTAAAAATTTGTGCTACTGAATTTAATCGTGATTATATGTCCATTCAAGATTATGAAAGATCAGGATACCCAAAAACCACTACGTCCAACAAAATTGTTTCAAAAATCCACAATGCTGTGACAAATGATCAGCTGAAGGTACATGCACCTGCTGACATTATAATCATCTTATAGGTCTGCTACATTTTTACATGATAATTTTGATATAAAAAAGCTTTCTGCTTGATATGTACTTGTTAACAGTAAAAAAAATCACATTTGACTGAACACTTCTTGACAGTGTTTAAATGTATTTAAACATGATGCTGCTGAGTTTCTTTGATGTTTTATTATAGTAGATGAAACTAGGATTCACAGATCAAATAGAGGTTGGGAACAGAAGAAAGGTGTACCAAAGAAAGCAAAAAACTGTTCCATCTACAGGAAGTCATGGCTACAGGTTTTCTTTTTTAATCTTTTGATACGGTGCTCTTTGACTATCTGGAAAAAGGCAGAATCATCACTGGAGAGTATTAGGCTTTACTACTAGATCGATTGAAATGTGCTAAATAACCAGTCAATCAAATAGACAAACAAGTAGTGCTAAAAAATACAATCAAATGACTTCAGGCTAAAAACTCCACATCTGGCCAAAAATAAAGTGTTCTTTCACCATCATGATAATTCTTCTACACACGTCTCGGTTTGTTGCTCCAAAACTCCACGTCCTATGCTTCATAGTGCTTCTACATTCATCAGATTTGGCTCCCAGCAGTTACTTCCTCTTCCCAAATTTGAAGAAATAGCTTGTTGGATGAAGATTTACACAAATGATGAAGTCAAAACCAAGACAACTGCTTATTTTACAGAGTAGGACAAATCACATTGTAATGAGGATATTAAAAAGTTGAAAAATTATCAATCTGTATTTTTCAAATTGCATTGAGGATGATTCTTGAAAGAATTTTGTATGTTGTGTGTAAGACTGAGATTCCCCTGTAATTGTTATGGTCTGTTTTCTCCTGTTTTGAGTAGCGGATGGATGAGGGCTGTTGTCCAGCGTTCTGGTAGTTCTTTGATCCAGATATTAACAAGCTGTTGATGAAGTGCAATTTTTGCTGATCTTCCTGCACGTTTCAAGATCTCTATCTGATCTCCTGCTGCTTTGTAATTCTTCATCTCACCCAGTTGTTGTTAAACTTCATTATTGTGGGATGGTTGATGTCTGATTATGTTGTTATTGGGGTGTTGGTCTTGAAGTTTAGGATTTCTGTCAGTTCTTCGCAATTTACGAGTTTGTTAAAATATTTACCTAAGATTTCCACATTGTCTTTATTGTTATGAGCCAGTTAAACGGTTTCAATCTTTATTAGTAGGGTTGGGGATTCATATTTTTGGAGCTGATTTTTTAAATAGTATCTTGACTATGTTTTATTGAATTCTACTATTGACTTCAGTGTGTCTTTATGGTGTTATCTTTTTATTATCCTTAGGGTTCGGGTGGTTTCTTTTATTTGTTAAGAAATCTTTTCTTTGACAACTTCATATTTTATTTAATAATAATATTTTTAGTTTTCAAAATCAACCTATTTAATAATTTAATCCCTTTTACTGTTATTTATTTTGGCAGCGTATAAGGCAAGTAATTGGTAACAGTAAAGTGCGTGATGAAGAAGCATGTAAATTGGTTATGTTGTACGCTTTAAGATATAAAAGACATTCAAATAATGATATAACTGGATTAATTTACGCGTTAAAGAAACGAGGTCTACCAGAAAATAAAACAAATGTAAGTAATTATTTTTACCATTATGTTTATATATATATATATTTATTTATTTTGATGTTACATAATAACTTATTTACAAAATACTTAAAACGGTAAGTCACTTGTTAGTATTATATATTTTATTTATAAACAATTTACTAGTATGGAAATCCCTGAATGACTTTAAAACCGTTCCAGATAGAATACTGTAACTTTCAGGATAATGTATCAGTCAACTTTTAATGAGAAATAGAATTTCAACCCCTTAGCCCAGGGGTTGTAGCTCAAATATTTTAAATGGTATAAATAAAAAGTTGGTACGATGTCTGTACCAAAAATGGCGGTAGGATAAAATTTATGTTTGAAAAAATCACGTTGATAATCTAAGGAACTGTTACTGCAAATAAATAAATTTACAGAGTTTTGATTAATTGGATATTATCGAATAAATTTATTAAAAAAAATTATTTTTTAACCGTATTGTTTACTTATTTACTTACATGTTATTTTAATAAATGTTCGAAACGTTATCCATCCGTTGTTTGACAGTGTACCAGTCAGTTATAAGAGGATGATACTGTATTATCCAGTGATTCCCTATTGATAGTTTTTGCTGCTTCTTGAATTCTAGTTTGTAAATCATCGATATCTTGGGGCTTACTATGATAAACAATACTTTTTAAACGGCCCCATAGAAAGTAATCCAGTGGTGACTATTCAGTTGATCTCGCTGGCGATTCTATTTGACCCCTTTAGCTAATCCGTCTTCCAGGAAAAAATGCATTTAAAATTTCATGTACCTGAAGACTGAATGAAGCGGATCTTGTTGAAACCAAATATTTTGGAAGTCGGGGCCAACAATGTTTTGAATGTTTGGAATGATCTACTCGAAAAGCAAAACCTCATATTTTAATGTATTTAAATTTCCATCATTAGATATTGGTCGTCCACCAACAATACCTGCCAGTACATTTACTTTTGACTGGATACTGAGTATTTGCCTCATGATACTAGTGTGGATTAATATCAGTCCAGTATGTTGTTTAATAAATTAGTATCTACATAAATATTGTTCTTTATAATATCACAGAACTCAAATCTTTGATCATAGTCATCTTGCACCGAACAAATTTTGAAGGGTTTGAAATTTTCACTATTTAATGTGTTGGTCATTGAGAAGTTGAGAAGTGGTAGGAGAACTCATAATGGGGTTTGGTTGTAATCGATCATTAAATCAGTCGTGCATAGCATTTGTTGGGGAGCAACATCATGTTCACTCCAACAGCGAGCAGTCGTGTTTTAGCACTTGTTGAGAGCAAGATCACCTCCACCCGCAAGTTAGTCATGATTAGCATTTGTCGTAAGTAGCACGGTTCCATTCCATCAGCGAGTATTTCATTATGTGCATTTACTATATGTCTTGTAGTTTAGTGAATCTTATTATAAATTAAATATTTATCTTATTTATCAAGTATCTTTATTCTCATACTGGTCCAAGGGATTGTTCCAGCCCAAGCATTATCTTATACAGTCCACTATCTCCAAATCAACATAATTTTTCTACTTACATGGTATCATCTTATCATTCATTTTACCCAACATTTCTATGATTTCATTATTTTCTTTGGTTCCCTATTCATTATTTTTGGTCCTATGGGCCTATGAAATAAATTCATTATTTTTTGGTTTCCTAATCCTTCATAATCTACGAATCTCTGAACTTTAGTTAATGTTATATTCTTGCGCTGCTGTTTGAATCAAGGAATGAGGATTCTCAATAAATTCTTGCATAATCTCTAACGATTTGTTATTTTATTGCAGATTTGGGCCTCCCTGGTTTTCCCCTATTATTAATGCTCCTCGTTTCTTCAAATTGTTTCATGGTTTTTGATGCTGCACCTTTTGAAATGCGGTTATGATTATTAAATGTTGCGTTGAACAATTCACAGACTTCACTCTACGACATAACTCTACTGCAAACCTCTGCATCACTAAAGGTGTGACCCTTTCCTGTTCACTAAGTGACCTGCTGATAGCAATGTTAGCAGATACCACAGAAAAAATTAATTCAGTAAAAAACAGTT
Source organism: Lycorma delicatula (assembly GCF_047948215.1). NCBI lineage: Eukaryota > Metazoa > Arthropoda > Insecta > Hemiptera > Fulgoridae > Lycorma > Lycorma delicatula. The sequence goes on along the minus strand of NC_134466.1, from coordinate 73,371,968 downwards.
ACAAAATAGGGAAAAAATATAAATAACAAATATAGTAAAGGTAGAAAAATTCAATTATACTCATTACCATTAATATAGGCAGGTTGTGCACGCAGCTTACAGTCCCCACCATAGGATCTCAGTTCATACACACTTATGCTGTCTCACACACAAGATGTAACAGTAAGCGATGTTTTTCTTGCTGTTACTGCGGAAACAGGGCATTGTTTTTGCGGTAACTTGTACATGGTCATGCGAAATAGGAGAGTTGGGTCACAATGGGGGCAACAAGACGAGTAGATGCTACTGAAGGGGTAGGGGAAACCACCGATGTAAATGGTAATGAGCATAGCTAACCTATCACAATAAATTCTCATGAACTAAAGTAATAATGAAAGACTCTAAATGGAATATTATACAACAATGAAATAGGCTTCATTTTTACAACAGCGGTAAGAAACCATTAATGATCAACTGATCAGTATGATTAGGTGACAGTATTTTTATTTATTCATTCATTAAATTGGAACAAAAACAATTTTTTGTGTTAAAAAATACAAATGTGTTAAAATGTAAATTTTAATCAAATTAGATTAAATTTGAATTTAATTCAGTTTAATTTCATTTTATTTAGTTTTATTATTTGAACTACTAAATTTAGTAATTTTTCAAAATCCATTCTTCATCCCACTGCTACTTTGGTTACAGGCATCGTACCAAGTTTTAGTTTATACCATTTTTCTTGTCTTAAATAGACCTTTAAAAGGATGTATCTCACAAAGAATGTTACCATTTAAAATATTTGAGTTACAACCCCTGGGCCACCCCTCAAGGAGGAGTTGAAATTCTATTTCTTGTCTACAGGTTGATCAATACCTTATCCTGAAAGTTATAGTATTCTATCTGGAAAAGTTTTAAAGCGGTTGAGGATTTTCTGTACATTTGATTCACTCTGTATATACTCACCTTTTTAATAAGTACAGTAGAACTCCATTTACCAAATTTGTCTTTGCGAATAATTGGAAAATTAAAGTGCGTTTATCATACGTACTGGACATGTTTTACTGATAAATAATCATACTTAATAAAAAGATGAAAATATAAAAAGTAAATTTATTTCTGTTAAATTAAAAAGATTGCTCAGAACATAACATACAATGTAATAAAAAAATATATAGAATAATAACATTATAAAAAATCCAATGAATAGAAATTGCTAGTAAAAGAATGAGAGTTTACAAAAATTATCTGAAAGAGATTAAAATTTACTACTGTATTGTTTTATAAAAAAATGTCATTAAAAAAAAGCTTTTTTATTACAAAAGATGTATCGAAGAGAAATTAAGTTACTCTGTGTTTTCAAAAAAAAAAAATCACTTCTTAAAATTTACAAAACAAATAAATTGCTTTAAGTTTAATAGAATGATATTATTGATAGTCAGTAGTGAAAATATATCTTTAAAGTCTCTATTCCTCTTAAAAATACCTCTAATCTGTACTCACTTTAACATTGACTACATAGTCATTTTAAACAAAGAATCGTGTTGAATAGCATTTTTTCTTGAGTTCATTCTTTTAGTTTACCGCAGGCCTAAATTTATGTATGTTTTGTGCTGTACAAATTTACAAAAAAGATCAATTGAAAAACCATGTAAGCACAAAGACCAATAAAAATATACATTTCCTGTTGAAGAAAAGCTTAGATTTAAAATATTATTTTAGATTTTTTAAGCAGTGTATTTATTATTGGCATTTGATTAATCGGCAACCTACTGTACTACCTATATTAAATTTATTTTTTGGAATAAATTACAAATTTAGATTTTTGCTAAATTAAAACTTACCGTTTATTGATTTAAAAAAAAATTATATTCTCATCTTTTGGAAATTTTTCTTTCACGTATATGTCTGAATTTCTTGCAGTTATTTTTATTCATGTATATTTTTTATTTTTTTAGATTATCTATAATGTTCTTGAATATGGTAATTTGCAAGATCAATTTGTTGGTGATATTGTATCACAAGAAGCCGTAGTTAAAATTACAAAAAGATATTTTAAGGTAATATATTTTTTATTGGATTGTTATTAAAAATAATGTTCAAACTGAAGCTTTTATTATTTACTAATGTAGAATACCATGTTAAAAATGCCTTGTTTAAACGAGTGACAGAAAAACCAAATGGTTTTGAAATTGGTCAAGTAAATCAGAAATAAATAATAATGAAAAACTTAGAAGCACAGTTAATTTTCATTTTTATTACTTCTAAGATTTAATTCTTTTTTTAAGTTACGACCGATAAATGATGATTACTCTCGACTAACATATTAATGTTGCTTAAAGTTAAGCATTTTTTTTTTTAAATCTTGTCATTTAATATTTTCTATGTTTAGTACTGTTTACCTTTCATAGATTCATTCTTTAATCTCTTGCTGACACGTTTCGGAACCGCTCCATTGTCAAAACTTATTATATTGATACTTTAAATTTCTGTTAGTATTTATATAACATTTAGTCAACGCCCCTCCCTATATTTAACATGCCTTATTTGGCTTTCTTTTTGTTTATTTGTTATTAATGGTTATATTTATCTTTTATCTATTTCCTGCTTTCAATAAATTGAGGTTGTTGAAAAGGACATCTGCTTGATTATTGATCTGTTCATTTATGATCGTTTTATTGTTACTTTTTAATTTAAAGATTTGTAGATTTTTTAAATGTCATTCTGCTTCCTTTAACAAATTTATAAATTAATTTTGTTGATTCTTCCAATTTCATGAGGTATGCCCTTCTTTTATTAAATGCGTTGCATAATTAAAATCATTTTTTTGATTTTGAAAGATTTCATGTGTTTGTTGTACCTTAATTTTAAAGTTCTTCCCGTTTGTCCTATGTATGTTGCATTGCATTTACATTTCATTTTTTATATACCATTACTGTTGTATATATCTATGTAGCTATCAAAAATCTTTTCTCTGTATGTATAGCCATTTTTATATTATATTTATTAAATAATTTATTTAATAATAATTTGTTTATTAAATCGGGTAAATTTCTTTCCTAGTAAATGTTGATTTACTCCATTTAAAGATTTCTTTATGACTTGTTTTAATTTCATTTAATCTATTTCTATTTTATTAATTTTTCTGATAATTTCTTTTTTATACCCGTTATTTGCTGCTAATTGAAAAATAGTGTTTAACTTTTTTTATATGCCGGTTTCTTTAATAGTAATTTATATTGCCCAACTTATCATTATCTAAAAGCTGCTAATTTTTGCTCCACTGGGTGATTCTAATGGTAAGCTATGATGTTATCTGTAATGGTTTCTTTTCTGTATCTTTCAAAATCTAGATTGTTATTTCATTTTATTGTTGCGTCTAAAAAATGAATATTTTGTCCTTCTCTTTTTCTATTGTATATTTAATGTTATGGTGCAATTTGTTCACTTCTTCCAAAATCTTTTCTTCTTTATTATTTATCTTATTTTTAAATACTAATGAAGCGTCATCTATGTATCTAATATATTCTAAGCATTTGTGTTTTTTCATGATATCTGGTATATTATCTTCTTCCATATTCTGCAAGAATACTTCGCTTACTATCGCTGATAGCGGGTTACCCGTGCCTAATCCATTTTTTGTTTCATATATTTTATTAAATTTAAACTAATTTTGTTGTAGAATTGTTTCTAAAGTTTTAATCATTTCTGTTTTTAAGTTATTATTTATGTTTTCCTCATTTAGTTTCTTTTCTAAAATTTTTATAGTTTTTTTTAATGGTATAGATGGATATAAGTTTTCTATGTCAAACGACACAATTCTACAGTGTTCCGTTATTCTTATATTTATAATTTTTTTGCTACATCAATTGAATTTTGTTTTACTATTTTTTTGGTTTTTCAATATTCCCACGTCTTTTAATATATTTGCTAATTTATATGCTGACGCATTCATTTAATTTTTTTCATTTAATAGTACTGCTGTTTCATTACAAGTAGCTATTTCATATCTTTATCTTTTCACATGATCCTTTTATGTAAAAGGCTTGAGACAAGTACTCACATCCTAACAGATCTGGCAGATCCAAGCAGGCCATAGAAAGTCTTTATTTTTAATATAAATATATCCTGGAAACATTTCTTGTCTTACATTCATTGGCGCTGTATTAGCAATAATACTTACCTGGTCTTAGTGTCTAATTACTAACAAATGTTTATAAATTTAATTTCATGATGATTTAATTACTTTGAAAAAAGCTTTTCTTTATTTCCACATAATGAGCTGAAGTAACAGAAGCTGCTTATATATTCTCTTAAAATGTATGACCTTATTCTGAAGATACTTACAACACATGAAAATGTTGAACTAGCCTATCATGAAGTTACTGATAATTTCCATCTAGCAATGTAAATTTTTGTTTTTCGCACTTACGGGAAGAAAATAGTGATCCTTGTCTAACTTAATGATAGTTTTATCAGTCATCGGTAAGAATGTTGGGAATTGACTTAGCAAGTTTTTTTTGGTATTATCCATCATTTTTTTTATGTGGTTCTTGTACGGATGAGGTTTTTACATCGGATATGGTTCTTATGAGGTTTAATACAGATGAAAATAAAGATTCTGTGCATCATTCTTTAAACACCAGCCCGATGTACATTTTGTGATGGTTACAGAGCAGTAGAACTATCGTCAACTAAGTTGGCACAAAAAACTACTAACATTCAGCAAACATTTGGCATGGTACTATGCAGACTAAAAACATTGTCATGTTAACTTAATGTAGATGATATTTATTACCAAAACTTCATATGATGTTATTTAATTTAAACTAATTTAGAATCCCAATTAATGTTATTATTTTAAAGTACGTTAAATAATTATTTTTTCTACTAACTTTATTGCTGTAGCTTGCAAATTCTGAAGTCGGTAGATTCTAAAGAGCTGAAGTCCGATTCTGAATTCACATTTATCACAAAATTGTCGATATCAATGTGCACATCATATAAATGTTTATCTTCAGTGTATTTTTTTCAACGTTGACAACATGATTGCAGACATTACTCCAGTCAGCTTCAGACACTTTATGAAATTCATCTTCAACTGACTTAAGAACATCTGACATGTGAAACATATTTCTTTTAGCCACATGCCCTTTCACTTGACTCCAAATCATTCCAATGGCATTTAAATCAGGATGATAAGGTGGCAGCCGTAAAACTGTGTGACCATAATTTTCTAAAATGTTGTCTATTTGAAACTTCTTTGATTTTCTTTGTGTGATTTTATATCATATAATTCACTCTTTGTCGTAGCAGGAGTACAATTAATTTTGTGTTTGACTAATCATTTTATCACCTTGCTTTTTAAAGAGTTAGAATTTGGCTGCTTTTGTAGCAGAACGTTGTGATACATCGTATCATAAGTACCTAGTACAATGACCGACTGAGGTGGCAAGTTGGGAATACACTTCTCCAGTAACCATTTCTTGTATTTTTCAGAACCCTTCAGTTTGTGATCTCCTTTCTTATTCTAATCGTACATAAGTAAAGTATTGTTAATGAATTCTTTATTACAGCTGGCATAAACAATTATTAATAGTGAGCCCTTGAATACTGGTGTTTTGTTGTGTCCCTCATGAAGGTTTGTTGTGTATCCACAATTTTGGTGTCGCACGACTACTGTGAATGTAGGTTTCATTTGTGTATGCAATCGATCTTCCTTCATGAAACAGGGAATTTTGTTGTAAAAATTTAATTCTTTGCATTTTAATGTCATGCTATTCTACCAGTATCTTACAGTTGTCTTCTGTTTTTTTTTTTTTCTATCTAATCCCATTTTACATAATACACTCCTTAAAGATCTTTCACTCCCTTTGAAATTAATTTCACTTTTGCGGCTTTTTTGTATAATTCTCTTCACATTAGAAACACATTTTTCGGTTACATAAAATTTATTTATTAAACAAACCATTTGCGTCAAACGAATCTAAATTGCACACAGAATTGGGGTGATTTACATGTTTTTCAGCAAAATGAACACAGATGGCTTCTTAGTTTCATTTGATCTCCCTTCTGCTATTTCTTTGGACTGTTTATGCTGATACTTTTGTCGTTTGAACAATAGTATTCAGCACTTCTGTTTTCCTCACTATTCCAGTTCCGGTATTGTTTTGTAAAAAGAAATTGTAAACATCGAATACAATTTCCCACGCCCGACTATATGAGCTACCGTACCTTTTCCTCCTAATTTGGGTATTTTAAAAGAAAATAAATGTTGTATTGAAGTATTAAAAATTTAAATGACTGAATTTATCACTTAAATAAGTCTTAAATGAAAACAACACTACAAATAGTAAAAGTAAATCACTAACAGCTATTCACTTCATTAAGTAAAATATATACTGCAATAACTGTTTCTATAATAACTATTTTCAGAACTTAATTATAAGTGGTGTTTGAAATATGATCTTCACAGCGCAGTGATTACAGTAGATTAAAAATAAGTTAAGGTTACATTACCCATTCTACACGCTAAAAGTAATACATGATTTGTTTTAAAATTTTGAAAATAAATATAGTGTCCCATTTGAAATGCTGGACTTTTATTTAACTATATTTTCTAAAATATTACACATATCGACATAAAACAAAAATTAAATTAAAGTCTGTCTTATCAAGTTATAACAGAAACTTACATTACATCACATCACATTCACTTGTGCCCCACCAGTCACGCGAAGACTATCCAGCTGTTAGGCAAATTCTTGCCATGTTCATTGAAGTACGAGGGTTATTTTTTTGTCAAGGTCCGATTGGTGATGAAATTAAAACCACAGTGAAAATAAAAATTTTTTTATTTGTAACAAGTACTTACATAGTTACGCTATTTCTCTACATAGTCGCCACTCTGATTTAGACATTTGTCGTAGCGTGGTACCAACTTTCCAATACCCTCGTCATAGAACGGAGCCGCCTGTGTTTTCAACCATGTTTCTATGCTGGTCTGCAGCTCGATGTCTGTGCGAAAATGTTGTCCTTCTAGCCAGCGTTTCAGTGAGCAGAGATAAAAAAAGGGAATTTCAAATGGGACACTCAATATTTTAAATAACAATTAAAAATAAATAAGCTTTGTATTTCTCAGTTTTATCTCTTTCTCAGGATATTGAGCAACGGTGAATTTAGCCACATCTGTAAGGTCTTTGTCAACTTGTCAGTAACTGAGTAACTGCATATGCTCAGATGTCAGTGGGAGTACAGTATACATACTCACATGTACCCACTAAGGCAGCTGATTCCACAACTCTCCCACTACAGTGGCGCTGCTGCCCTATCACTCACAGGCTCCTTTAAATGAACGAATGGCAAATCAAATTTTCAATTTGTCACCAACCATCACCTGAAGAAGAAGAAGAACCTCCCAGCAGATGCCAACATCCCTACTGGAGCAGCAGGCCTGGCCAGCTCGCCAAGGGAGCCACTGGGCGCGGACGCTACCACGCAGCCTCAGCTTGCTGCACTTCAAGCTCCCTGGCTGGCAGGCCTGGGGAGAACTGCCTCGGTCATACCAGCAGAAGACGACCAATGCCGATCCAACGCTGCGGGGCTCTGGGGGCTACCACTACCACGCTGTAGCTGGGACCCAACTACAGCTGAGAGGAAGTTCAGTCAGATTCCAGTATATATGAGCCGCAACTCTCCGCCTACAGCCAAGCCAACATCACTGGAGTACAGCTTCCGGACCCAACAATCCTTGTCAGGGCTACCTCACAAAATGCACAAACGGCCCTTTTCAGAACCATCACTCAAAAAACTCAAACAGCCCTTTTCAGGACTAACACAAAGTTTTAAAGTATCAAGTGCCATCGAAGCCATTCGACAATAATATATATTTATATTGAGTGTATCATGAAGTTCTCTCAGGTCTTTCATAACCTATTCTTCGCATGAAAATAATGAAAACAGTTCATATAAACCTACGTTCTGAAATGCTTCGTTTGCAAGTTATGGCCAGTGAAAATTGTCACTTTAATTGCAGCAATCTCGGTTAATAAGATCGTACTGAAATTTTTAGGACTTAATTAAGGGGCAGAATTAGTGATTTGTTATGATTTTTTACCAAAGAAATGTCCCAGAAACATAGAATGTCCCAAAGAAATGTGTCCCAGAACTGATTATGCACAATTTTTTGAGAAAACCAATAATTTTTTTCGAGTGAAAACCAATAAATTGGGATAAAGAACCTTGTTTTTATGTTTAAGTTGACAATAACTTTTGTTTAATGTGTGATAAACACATAAAAGATTTAAACAAAACATGTAGATAATTAAATTCTGTGAAATCGATTTCTAAAATTAATCCTTTCAGGAATCATATTCCTTTGCACTGTACAAATTATATTAATCTGATCAACCCAATAATAGTTTTTTAATTATTTATTCTGAACTTGGGTTGATTGGATTAATATTATATATATCAATTAAATATGTGTATGTATATACACAAGGTTTTATAAAACCGGGTTCGAATCCCAGTCAGGCATGGCATTTTCACACACGCTACAAATCATTCATCTCATCCTCTGAAGAATGCCTAACAATGAATCTGGAGGTAAAAAAAAAGAAAAAAAAATTGATAAAAAGATTAAAGGAATTTTTTAATTTCCCAGGCTGTATAAGTCCAATTGTCGTATTTTTTTGTTATATATGTTTACACAGAGGTCTATCAAGATGTTTGCTGTCAGCAAGCTTACATAACTTCATTGATGATCATTTAATACAGCATATGAAATTTTGTGAGAATTTTCTTTCCGGGTGTTGGTTTTGTTCATTGACAGATGTATGATCACATTTAAGTCCAGCAGCCCACTTTTTTACCATCTAAAACAAGAGGAAGAATCCTTTAAAGTGGAATACAACTTTTTTTATATCTGCTGAGGTTAACCCTTTGTAATAAATTGAACTTCAACATCATCATTTTTTTCAAAAATGTCAAAACTTGTTTACTTAGTACCACAAAAGTGCAATTAAATGCTTATATTTGAAACTTCACATTTCATTAATTGTTTATATTTGTGCCACCTCTGTGTCAGCTCAAGAACTTTCTGAACAACACTGGATATACGTTATATCTAGCTAAAAACGTTAAGCTGGAAAAGCTTAAGCTTTGAACCTTCTCCGCTTAGAGAAGGTCGAAAGAGGAAGGGGATAGAGTAATCGCACGGTGTTTCTCCTACCTGTCATAAAAGCATCGTATCATTAACATGACTCAATCAATTTTTTGAAAAAGGAAGAAAAATTAAAACGTTGAAACTGATCTATTTTGAAAACCAGAATCTATAAGAGATCTACATAAAAAAAATCTATATTTTTATTTTTAAATGACATTGACTCCTATAATTATTAGTCATTAATAAATGCCAACAACAGGCAATCAAATAAAACAAATATAAGGAAAATTAAAAATATAATTTTTGTTATCTCGCATCACATATTTAATTTAAAGTATTTTACTGCCCAAGAGATTCTAGTTGTTGAAGAATATTCAGATCGTAAAGGATGCATTTATTTTTACTACAGTTTTTTTTATTTATTAGTACTGTTTTTTTTTTGTTTTTCTTTTAACAGAGTTCAAAATATTATTGTATTCATAATCGGTGGAGTTACTTATGAAGAATCTTTAGCTATATATCAATTAAATCATACTAGTACAATACCTGTTCGTGTTATACTAGGCGGTACGACAATACATAATTCACAAACGTTTTTACAAGAAATATTAAATGCTACACAGCATTTACCTATATCTCATTCGAGAATGAATCGCAATTACCGTAATTAATTAATTAATTATTATAACAATTGTTATGTATATTAATTGGACTGATATTTGTAAATATATTAATTTGTTATTTGTACATAGTTTTAATTTTTATATTTTTAAATTATATGTTATTCTTTTTCGTTTTTGTTTTATAATCGTTTCTTTAAAAAATGTATGTAAATGAACAAAAAACTTTTTTTTAATGTTAAGTTACTGTATAAAATATGTTGAAATAACTAACCAATTATTCAGGTAATATACGAATGTATTAATTCTAGATTTGCATGCAAATTACTATTGTTATTATTATTATTATTAATTGTAAGATTTTCTATATATCAGGTTACAACCTAGTTTTGTTCCATACATTTTGAGTAAACATGACAAAAAATATTTGTCAGAAATTTCTGCTGCCTGGCTTGTAAATCATGACAGGGTTGAAACTATTATTTTTTTTTTTTTGTTTGCTAATATTTATTTATTTATGATTATAATAAAGAATACATCATGGAGAGTATACTATGAACACAAAATTACATTTTTTAAAAGTCTTCTAGTTTCGAAGTTATACATACAAGCTCTTTCTGCAGCATGTTCCATAACTTTTGTTAAGTGTCTGTCGGTGGTTGTAGTTCCCTAATTTCTACATGAATGTTTTCCTGCAGTTGTTTTCTTTTCTTAGATGTCCTCATAAAACAAAGTCAGGGACCGTTAAATCTGGAAACTGTGGCAGCCTGTCTGCTGCAGATTTTCTGGAAATTTTTGTTCACCAAAAATGTTTCTATTAAATTTACACATTGTAGCTTCAGCTAGATTGCAAGTGGATTCATCTCGTGAAAACCCCTTTCCAGGTCTGTTTTTCTCAATGTAAATCTTATGAAATTTTGAAGCAGCTCCTTATTCATTCTCCATTGACTCTCACAGTATCACCGTTGTTGTTGTTTTTGAAGAACGGCCCTGTGATGCTTTTGAAACAGTGCAGTTCATGCTGCTGTGTAACTCCTTGATTTTTGGTGCTCCAAATTGTAATGTTCTATCTATTTAAAAAACTGTAAAGATGGAAATGAGCCTCATCAAATATAATCAGACTGTAAATAAATTTGTTTACTTCCCTTGCTGGTTTTTGAAATCGGACTGCATAATTCAGCCGTCGCGAATTATATGCAGGTTTTAATCCTGTACCCGTCGAATCTTGTACGGGGAAAGGTGTAATCCATGTAAAATGAGCTGCAGCTACATACAAGAGATGTGACGTTGAGTCACATCTCCTGGTTGATGCCTCTAGTTCTTTAACACTTTCTTGCGTACATTCCTTATTCACCTCTGTCCTAGCTGACCGTGATCTTCTGATATGTGGAAGTTCAGCAACTGAACCCTGTTACTGGAAACTATCCTTTAAGCAACAAAACATTAATTCCTAGGGCAAATAAAATTCAAATGTTGACAATATGTTTGTTGTGTTCTAACAATTGAATGTTTTTTCAAGTAAAACTGAAGGATTTTGGTGCATTGTACGGTTGTTAATTTTTCCATTGTGAGTTTTCACACTACTGGCCCCAAATTCTAAAACAAAACAAAAGATTTTAATCAGAAAAGTTGTTACTGATCCAAACCCTGTTGTGTCTTATCGGCCACCCATTAGATCTTGTAAATAAAGAAATGAAACCATGACAAGGAAACTTAGTAATATATCTACCAGTTATGAAGTTGGAATAAAAAACATCTAATTTCGTTCAATTTTTGTTTTTTTATGTTTGCAGTTAAAATTCCTTATTGCACTGTTTTTCAACATTTCTGCAGAACTCTGTCTTTCATGATGTTATTCTATGATTTTTTTCTTCTTTCAATTTTCCAGAATTCAGAATTATAAATCCTTTTCCTTAATAATCTCTTTCTAATATATCATCAGCAAAAATATTTAATTCTTCTAGGACTTCTGTTTTTATAAACCAAATATGACCAAAGTTTGGTGTAACTGTTTTGCTACTGTAAATCTCAAAACCTACTTTATTAATTTATTATTATTCATTCAGAAAATGAGTCTGTAAAAACATAATCTTCGCTTTTTAAAATGCTTTGTGAAATATTTTCTTTTTTTTTGTAAATTTCATTATTAGATTTTATAATGGAATTCCATCTTTGATTTTTGGGGTTGGGATTTTTCTTTCATATTATTTTCTAATTCTTCAGCTTTATAAGTTTGTTGAACATTCAAATGGATACAAACTTTCCAGTTGTATAGTTTGAATTATAATGCCGTAATTCTGTGTTAAACGATAAAATTTTTTTTTTTTTGTTTTAAATACATTGCATTAGCCTCTATTGAATTGTTTTTCCCAGATGTTTAAAATGGTATACTTTTTCCATTTTGTATGTTTAAAAACTTCAGTGAATCTTCTTTGTTAGTAAAAAAATTCAGCTTTTCAAATATTTGAAATTTTTTTTGTTGTGCATTTTTTTAATAGTAATTTGAATTTTGGCCTCTTTTTCATTGTGTTCTAAAATTATAAGATCATCATCCCCAAAGGTCATATAATTAAAAAAATTCTATCTTTTTCTGATTTAAAAATTTATTTTACTTTCATTCAATTTTGTATGTCAGATTTTCATAATTTTGTCTAAAAATTGTGTTAAAGAGAGGTTGAGATATATTAATCCTGGAAAGGTTTTAACCTCTAAAAGTTTTGAGATTTATCCCATAAATTCTTTACCGTTGAAAATGTGTCTGATAAAATGTTTCTTTAAAGAAGTTTAGAAGTTTTTATACTTTTATAATTTTGCCAATTGATAAATTCACATGCTTATTTTTTAAAATCCATGAAAGTTATGATTATTCTTTACTTTATTTATTATTTTTTTTACTAATTCCAAGTAAAACACATTTTAGTTTCATAATTTTTTCAATGCAAAACAACTTTTCTGAATCCATCCAGATTTTCATCTAACTGCAGATCGATAAATTTTTCTTAATCAAAATTAATCTTGATGTTTTATATCTGATAGGTAAAAGTGAAATGCCTCTGTAGTTGTTAACATTTTGTTCTTTACTTTTTTATGCGGTGGATAAAATGAATTAGGGAAGATTTCCATTCGGTTAGCATTTTTCTGTTTTTCAAATATTTATGCTTTTTATTGACCTTTTCAGAACTGGCGTTGCGCTTACACAACTGGAGTAAACTGTCCGCACAGACTTTTTTTTTCCTGTTTAGCCTCTGGTAATTACCTTTCAGATAATACTTCAGAGGATGATATGTATGAGTCTAAATGATGTGTAGTTTTGTACAGTCTCAGTTCAACCGTTTCTGAGAGTGTGGTTAATTGTAACCCAACCACCAAAGAACACCGGTATCCACGATCTAGTATTCAAATCCGAGGAATGGTCGAACTGAGACTGTACAAGACTACACTTCATTTACATTCATACATATCATCCTCGTAATACCTTACATTGGTTCCGGAGGCTAAACAGAAAGAAGAGTGGTTGTTTGCAATGTGTGTGGTCAAGCATTGTCATCTTTGAGCATTATTAGCTCTTGTTGAACTCAACACAAACATCTTCCAAGGTGTTTTATCAATTCAGAATTTAAAGTTGATCCAGCTTTCAGGTAGTCAGTCATGTACATATGTCTGTAATCCCAACACACTATCAAAAGAATTTTTTTGTAGAGGGTTGTGTTTGGAATTTTTTGTGGCTGACAGAGAATAAAAAGATATGGGTTAACGAGTATTGAGATGTTAGTAATAAGAGAATGAAACTATAAGATGGCAACACCTGTCCCTTTATACATTTTGTTCTCTTATGTTACAGTGTACATTACACTTCAGTTGTCCTTTGTATTAATCAGGTAATTCTAATTATAAATATACCTATTGTATTATATTTTTGTTAACATTGATATTTTATATATGGTATTTGTGTAATTGTAATTTTATATATGTTACGTATATACAGGGTCATTCACGGGAACCGGATGTTTTTAAAATAATCATAAAAAATTGAATATTTACTTTAAAAAAGTTTTATTGGTACTGAAACACTTGTTAAATCAAAGCATTTGTTACTTACTCATGAACGAAAAATTATATCCGGCAAGTGATGTCCATTTTGGGCAATATATTGTTGTAGCCTTTCACCGTAACCGGCCTCAATTCTTTGCAGCATGTCTACATCAATCTGGGTGACGCGATGACGAATTGCGATCTTTAGGTCCTCCAATTTACGCGGTTTATTGCCGTACACACGCGATTTCAGAAACACCCATAGAAAAAATCACAACTACTCAAGTCGGGGGACCGAGGGGGCCAAGGAATGTCACCGAATCTGGAAACGAGTTATGGAGAACAGCCATCGTTGCCCTCGCTGTGTGCGCTGTAGCTCCATCCTGCTGGAATAACACATTTTGAAAATCGATTCCCCGGTTACGTAACTCAGGGATGAAAAACGTATTCAACATCGCAATGTAACGATCAGCTGTTACAGTTGCGGCAGCGTCATTTTCTTAAAAAAAATACGGTCCAATAACACCGACCTTTCCTATTGCACACCAGACAGTCACCTTTGGGCTATGAAGTGGTCTCTCGTGAAGTTGATGTGGGTTTCTTTCTGCCCAATACCGGCAATTCTGTTTGTTGACGAAGCCATTCAGATGAAAATAGGCTTCGGCACTCATTAACAATAACAAATTTTCATTTTCTTCAAAAACGGTAAGCATTTGTCGACAAAATTGTTAGCGCTGCGTGAAATCTTGCTCGTTTAACTGCTGCACGACGGCTATCTTGTAAGGATGGAAATGCAGGTCTGTATGCAGAATTCGTCTAAGCGTACTTCTCATTTGAAGCGCTGCTGAATGCCTCTGAATAGAGCAGCATGGGCTTCTGACAATGGCTTCCCTTACTCGTTCGATGTTCTCCGGAGTGCTAGCAGTTCGTCGGGGACCTGGTGGTGGTTTTTTCTTCAATATTGTACTGCTTGTTCGAAGGTTGTTTACCCGTCGCAATATTGTGTTACGAGAAGGGACACTTGCATTACGATGGATATTAAACTGACGGCGGAAATCTCGTTGAACAGCAGTTACGGATTCATCATTTCACACAAAACTGTCATACGCGTACAGGCATTGGTCTAGCATCCACGGCGGCTCCATCTCAATGACTAAAATGTAAATGCTATGAACAAAGGAAACGTCAGACACCAGCCAGGTGCCCCTCCCACCACGAACGCCCGAGTACAACCCACTTCAAAAACATCCAGTTTCCGTGAATGACCCTATATATTAAAAAATGTTTATCTTTAATATTTAAAATAATAATTATATGTAATAAAAAATTATTCAAATCTAATTGTATGTATGCATGTACAGGAAATGGCAGAAAAATATGACAGTTTTGAAATGAGTAAAGGAAATCAGAAATATATAAAAGTAAATATATTTATTAACAAATTTCGATGTATTTATTTCCTTTTTTATTTGTTCCATCTACATTCTAAAATATATTTTTTTTTTTTACGGAGGTTGAAAAAAGTACAGTAATATTTTCAGTCATGTCGTGGGATTGGAGGCTGAAATTGAATTTTCTTTATGGTTTGAGCTATGAAAATATCATTCATTTAAAATGGAATTTCCTTTTATATATATATATATACATATATACATACACACACACACACACACACACACATATAAGCCCATATATAAAATTTGTGGCTTGAAAATCTTCAAATCTATCAATTTTATTGAAATTTGGATATGCAGTGGTAGTGTAACTGAAGTTGTACATGTGAAAATTTGATGAACATTGGTCGAGTCATTCTTAGTAACGCTCAATTGTTATAAAAAATTTTTTAAATGTTGTAGCTCGAAAATCTCCAAAACTACTTGACAATTTCATTGAAATTTAGATATTCTGTAGTAGTTTATCTGAAGTTCTACGTGAAAAAATTTTGTGAAGATCGGTTGAGTTGTTCAGTTATGCTCAATTTAAGGTTGACAATATAGATAACAACCTAACCCCAATCTGAGGTTTTGTTGACTTTGTATCGGTATATTTTTCATATGTGCCTATATAGTGAGTTTGAAATTTTTGCTTGAATATAGTGTGTACATTATATTTAACTATTTCATCAAATTGCAGTTGTAATAATTTAATTTTCTTATTAATAAAAAAAATATTTTAATATCAAATAAAAAAGAGATTATATCTCTTTTAGTTTTCTCATTTAATTTATGTTTTGCATATTTCTTGTGCTGAAGATTATAAAAAATAAAATTATGAAAAGTTGGTCTTCTTGCATAGAACTGTGCAAGAATTTTATTTTTAAATTACATTCAATAAATGACCACCAATCGGTATATATTTTTGTAAATGTTACTTCAAGTTTAAAATTGTAATTGTCACCTTAAAAGGTTAAAGTTTTAAATCATTTAAAGTTAAAAGAGTCACAAAATAGTTTAAATTAAAATTTGTTAAAAGTTCCATCTGATTGTCACTAGTAAAGAAAATTTTAGACGCTCGGTTACGGGTACCTTTTTATTATACAGGTGTTCAAAAAGTGATGCAACCTTACGGGAAAATGAGTAAGTTACAGTTGGTGTTGAAAGTAGCCTCCATTATGCGGGGTTCATGTAACCGACTATGACGTTGCATATTCTTAAACACATTTAATGTTTGTTGGGGAATTGCAGCAAGACATCGTTCAATTTTGCTCTGCAATTCAGGAACGATGAGAGAATGAGTTTTGTAAGCAGCATCCTTAAGGTATCCTCACAAGAAAAAGTCAGGAGAGGATAAATCAAGAGACCGAGGGGGTCACAATCCCTTCGAAATCACTTATCCATAAACACCGATCCAAAAAAGTCATAGTATTATCCTGCTGGAACCATATGTACTCTAGCCGGTCCTACAGATATAATGTTACAAATTGTTGCACTATCTTTATGTAGCGCTCACTGTTCACTGTGTCTTGAAAGAGTGCCATGAAGATTCACCTATGTGACATCGCACACCAAACACCCACTTTTTGCCCGTGCAGAGGAGATTCGTGCAGCTGACGTGGATTTTTCATACACAAAATGCGTGAATTCTGTGCATTTACTTACCTATCAAGATGGAACCGTGCCACGTCAGACCAAAACCGATCATCAAGTTCTTCCTGATCTGGTGTTATAGATGACATGAACCGCTGACAGAAAACTACATGTTTTCCAGTTTCTGCAGGTAACAATTCGTGAACAATGCAAATTCTGTACGGTTGCATCTTTAAGCTCTTGTGCAATGCCGTGTGGGCACTACCGACAGAAAGACCAGTCTGATTAGATAGGCGTTGCAAAACTTCTTGATACTAACAGAAAATACAGTTTGCAACTGAACTGAACTTTTCTGGTATTAGCACTTTCAGCTGCATCTGCCATATTCCCTGTCTCTTGGAACTCTACAGTCACTTGATGGAGGATTTATTTGGAGCATCCTCACCGTACTTTTCTGTGAAGGCAGTCTGGGTGTAACCGGTGCATTTAGTGTATTGAGAGACAATGAATATTCTCTACTGCATTGTGTAACCCGTTTTTCCTCGATTAAACCTGGAACAAAAGAAGGAAACATTCTTCCATAAGGTTGCGTCGCTTTTTGAACACTAGAATTTTAATTTTATTTACCCTCTGAGAAAATATTCACAAACCTGTGGACCAAGTAACCGAATAGTGAGTTAGTAATTTCTTGAAATAACGCATTCCAGAGACATTTTCCTCGCTGTGTTTTTCAGTGCTCTTGTTTGTGCATCGTGTTCATCTTCTGATGACCACGTGATCGGTCATGAATTTCTGTCCCTAGAGCGGAAACTTGACTTCAGCAAACAGCTAGAAGTCGGAAGGGGCCAAATCTGGACTGTACAGTGGGTGGGATACAGTTGCGATGCCGCGAGCGTTGACGAAAACAACTACAGTGTGAGCCGTGCATTGTCATTATGGAATAAAATTTCGTTAGTGTTCTTTTGCGACCGTTTTTTCTCAAAATGACGCGACATCAGGATCAAAACCAATTTGTAATATGTCGTGTCCGTCTGGCTTTGAAGGACAGCTGTTGGTACAAAAAACCCCAAAATCGAAGAAGATTATCATCATAACCTTACCGGCGCTGCGACTCATCTTTGCTTTATTGAGAGGTGGCGACTGCGCCCTTTTCTATTGGAAAGTTTGTCGTTTCAGTTCCGGATTGTAGTGATACATTCAAGATTCATCTACGGTTACGATTTTCGTTTGCTTCCCCACCAAACCGTCTGTTATTACTTCAGAGGAGGAATGAGAACGATATATACGAGTGCAAGTGAAGTATAGTCTTGTACAGTCTCAGGTCGACCGTTTCTGAGATCTGCGGTTAATTGAAACCCGACCACCAAAGAACACCCGTATCTACGATTTGTTATTCAAATTCGTTTAAAAATAACTGCCTTTATTAGGATTTGAATGCTGGAACTCTCGACTTCCAAATCGGCTAATTTGCGAAGAAGCGTTCACCGCTAGACCAACCCGGTGAGTTGTAGAAGGTCACCTGGTTCATAACATCTTCACCACAGTTAATAATTCATACGCGTCTTTTCGGTTTTCCCGAGTTTCAGTAAAATTTTACGTTACAATGTAGCTCCAACTGTTTATCCATGCCGGATATGGTAGGCGAATCATCACATACGTCCACACACGGCTCTGATCGACTTGAAACTGATCGTTATACACGGCTAAAAGAATGGGATACACGATGGTACGGAGTATTACCACCACCCTTCGTAGCACATTTTCCCTTAGGGTCACTATTATCATTATTTTTTGAACAGCCCTTGTATTTATAAATTACTTCGTGTGGTGTACGAGTACTAGATATGTATTTATGAAATACAAGGTTTTTCTTTATATTTCAAATGAAGTTTATTAAACCGAGTCGGTTGGAAGAGGCTATACAAAAGCAATATTAGTAGGTTGTGTAAATACTCGTACGCTGATGGAAATATCTGCCGAGGCATTTAAATCGGTGGCATCTTGACAGGCCAAACTGATGACTGTGTTATGCTATCGAGTTTAGAGGATCTAAAAGACGACCTTCAGTTAAATCCATCAAGGCTAGGAATGGACGGGGTAGTGTGACGGCCAGGATTGTCACAAGGCTCTTCCCCTACCGAGTTTTGGATGCCGACTTTTTTTTTGTGATGAATGTTCAATAGTATATAATGCCTTATTGGTACGTACGGTTAGTGCTATTTTATACGTATTCTAGCAGATCTGATAAGCTGCTCTATCTTTCTTGCTCTTTTAAGAGTTATAGTAGGTTTTCCTGTTGATGTTAACCGTCCTTCAGTATATGTATTTAAATTTATCTACCCTTCTAATTTTTCCGTAATTTGTTTTCATCTCTCGGGCATTATATTTTCTATCTTTAACTTTAGTCTTTCCAAAAGAGATTTATAATCCGACTTTACCGGCTATTTCCTGTAATATTAATATCTATATTTTTTTTGTCTCTGACTTCTAATAGAATTGCCATGTTATCTGCATAAACCGGATGATTTACTTCTAACAGAAATTTTTTTGTTGTTATAATAAAAACACGCCCTGTTTAGTACAAGCAGTTGCATAATTGAAAAGGGCAATGGATCGCACTCTTATATTTCCAGAGATAGTAAATTCCCAGATCGCTTTTTAAATTTTAATGGAGTTTTGTTTTTGAAGTTGATTTTTTTTTCATTCGGTTTGGTCAAAAACTTCTACTTATTATTAAAAAGCCATTCGCAAAAAATTCAAAGGAAAGAAACTTGCCGAAAATATATATCAGGAAAAACTTACGATCAGGAAACTTATGTAAAGAGACTGCTATCCAGAATGTAGGAATCCAGAAATATGTATTATTTTTACCCGAAGTTACCCGTTAATTTTCTTGAAATTTTGCATGAAAATATCATTGCGCTTTAATAACAGCATAATTAACAGTGAAGTCTACAAAAAATGAAAAGTACTTAAATATATTTATATAATAATGTAATTTTCAGTTTAAAAAATCTTTCACGTAAGTCGTGTGAAACCGGTTTACCTTATTCTTGCAACAAAAGAATTTATAAAAGTCGATTCATTTTGTTAAAAATAAGGGTTGAAAAAAGTATTTGAGTTTTCAGGGGCCCGCTTGGCTTTTCCTTGCAGCGATCGATCTTTTTTTTGTTAATGGAATTGAATTTTCCTTAATTTTGGCCAGAAGCTCTTAATAAACCGTCGGGTTTATGAAAGAATCAACGGTCGTGATGTGCTGCTGATATTAGCATATGGAGTCTCTTTGTACCGTTGATTGTTTTACCGTTATGCGCTTTGCATACGTATAATGTTCTCTTTGTCTAGAAGTTATACATTTCCTAAACTAAAATGTTAGAAAGACAAGTGTTTATTCGATTTAACTACCGTGATTCAGAGTAAATGATTAATCGTTCCTCGATAATATCGGTTTTGACTGTCTGTTATCTAGACAAGAAATTTGTTAGGAATCGTGTAAAGGAAGTTCTATTTTTTTAAATTTCACCAAATATCTACCGTCTGAATGTTATTTTTTCTTCTTTGTAAATATGCTTTTATCAATTTCCACTACAAAACTGCTGCCGCCAAATTTTTTGCTATAGTTATTAATATAATAGAGAATACAGGTTTTTTTTTAAAAAAAAGAAGTTTAGCATTATTTAAAAAATAATTTGTCATCTAATAAAACCGACAGAAAGTAACTTGTTATTCAACCGATTTAATTTACGTCATCATTTCGGCCAAAAGAAGTATCTTATCAGGCGATAAAATATTTGGCTTGGCCGGCCTCTCTGGCGGAAACGGTAGCATCTTGGCTTTCATCCGAGGCCCGGGTTCGAATCCCGGTCATTTTCACACGTTACAAAAATTGTCATTCATCCCATCCTCTGAAGCAATACCTAACGGTGGTCCCAGAGGTAAAAAAAACAAAGAAAAAAAAGATAGTAAAGATATAAGTTTGAAACTAGTAAAATGTAAAATAAAACCACGTGACAATCTACTAATATATACAAAAAAATATTAAGTAAGACCTTTTATTAAGGTCTTACAAAACATATATATTCAATATTTTATATTTTTTCTGGTTTGAGTTTCGCATACCAGATTAATTATCGACGTTTCCAACCGGTCAAATCACAACTAAGTGTAGGTGTAATTTATAGGTAATAAATTAACCCTACAATCGGTAACTTCATTAAATTATTTTCTTATAAGAAAATAAAAACTTGAAAGACAGAGGAGCTTAAAACTATGAATGAAACTAACAGCAAGGGAAAACTTTTCCTGGTGTAACCCATGATGAAAGTAACAAGGTGTAGCATTGCGCACAGTATTCGGCGCGCATGCGTATACGCTCGTCCGAAAAATCTCATTTTCTACCGGGGTATTTGAACTTATAAGTAAGGGATTTTGGGACAAAAGTTTTTAGTCGTACAAAAATTTTACAAACTTTTAAATACATGATAATGATTAAACGAGCTAACAATCGAATATTTATGAACGATTATTCACTTTCAATATGAATTAGTATTATTTGGCACTGATAAAGTCGTAATATTTATTAAAAATAATAAACAATTTTTTTTAATAATCCTTAATAAAAATAAATATTTTATACAAGTCTATTGATTCTTATGAGTATTGAAATCGATTGTTAATTAAGATAAAATTCAAAATAACGAATGAAAACCTAAACAAACATACAGGGGACACATCTTATGAAGTGCAACTGACACAAAGTCTTCGTGTAGCGTTTGTGGCTCTACGGTAACGACTCCTTTTGCTATTTGTGGGGTTCGGTATCGAATCACCGATAATTTTTTTTTTTATGCTCATAATTTTTTTTTTTTACTAAAATTATTTTCCATTTATTATGTGAAACTATTTAATGCTGTTAAAATGGAAAATCAACTAAACGGGAGATAACTTATTTCAAAATGTTATAACTAAAGATCTGATATTATTTATTTTGGTCGATCTTCGGAATCGATGATTTTTTAGTTTAATTAAAAATATTATCGCAAAACAATTTTTGAAAGAAATTGCTTTTAATAATCTAATTTACACGGGAAAATGAGATATTACTTATTTTTTTACGGATCCAAAATGAATATTACTTTATAATACCGAAATAAAAATAAAATAAAAAGTTGTTGTTTAGTGAAAAATAATTTTATATTCGATAAACTTATTTTTCTAACGAGTCAAATGAAATGCAAGGGATTTTCTAGGTAAACCATTTTAAACCGCGTGCAATAAAGAGAACAATTGCAAAAGGGTCGGTTTTAGTTTTTATGTTAATGAAAACTATTTTATTTTCTATTTCATATAAAATGTTTCCATTATATTTTCATTTTGAATTAAAATAATCAAAGTTAATTATTTTCTGAACCGTTCTGTACCTAATAGTACATTAATAATTAATTCAAGGTAAATTGTTTATTAAGGAAAATTATTAGAAATTATTATATCGTTAAGAAATTACTCATTCAGATCATAATTCTCGACTCCATATACAGTCGATTAAATTTTATATAAAATAAACAAAAAAACCTACACTCCATATTTATTTGGAAGTGCGTGTACACGCACACGTGAGTACGGCACTTCCTATTTATAAATATTAGAGTAAAAATCCACATTTTGAGCTAATTTTCATATACGTCAATAAATTTTATTCTTTTATGTTTCAAAAGTTTGTTTATTTTTCATAATTCTTCCTTTAATCGCATTGATGTCTTGCTTCTGTTTGTGCGCCAACCGCATAAACGAATTTAAACATCACGGCAGGAAAAGGATTTTGGGACGAGCCACTGCGCAACGCCGGGTGTGCGACACCTTGTTACTTTCATCGTGGTATTGCGTACATTTTAATTCGACTCCCGGTGCTTGTAGAAGTCGGTTTTTATTAATGCGTTAATGCTTTGATTTGAATGAATATATATTATGGATTCATTATATTGTAAGTATACGTTTATTTTATATTTGTTAAATAAAATTAATTTATTTATCGATAATAGGTTTAAGCACAAATTTCTGTTTAATTCGTCGTATGAATTTTCTTATATTCTACATGAAACTGTAAAGAAAAGAGGCAATTTAGTAGACGATTAGACATATCTAATTACACGAAAAACTTAAAATAGTTATGTATCTTTCTCTTTATTTATTTAATTTCTTAACGTTTGAAATTTATATTTTAAAAATCATCTTTAAGCAGAATATTTATTTCGATAAAATGTTAAAAACGACCGTTGAGAAATGACAAATATAACCTTCATGTTTTTCAGAAACTGTTAAATAACATTTATACGTGTAGATTTAAAATCCATTATTAGCAAAGATTTTTATTACGTTATAACGAAACGATAAAACGGCAATTATTTTTGTAATATAAATTCTCATACTAACAAGACGCCTTCACCGATTATTGTTTTATTTGTTAGGCGCCTAAACAGTGGCGGCTCGCGTATAGGCGCTGTGAACCGCCGCACTTTCTATTTATATTTGATATTGTCGTTAAGATTTAATGCAACGAGTTCTTTTTTCTTTAATTCTTTGTTTATACTTGTACAATATATAATCCTTAAGTTTAATGTCAGCAGTCATCCCCCGGTTTTTGAAAAAAATTACAAATTGTCAAAACCATTACAAAAATAAAAAAAAGGGTTACTTGTTAAAAGGAAGAGTAGCGAAGAGGTTTCCTCGATACCTTCTTCACAGAATTGTACGTACAATTATATCATCGTACCTAGCTAATTTAAATCGAATGTGACACTTTCACTATAAACTAATTTATATTTTTCACGTGCAATACTAAATTACGAAATGTTTTATTAGGGTATTATGTAAATTTTGAGAGCCATAATTCGGGTGAAAGGCGTTTTCGTCGATAATTGCAATCGTAACGAATAAATTACGTCCCAAATAAGGTATATTCTAAATTCAATCAAATCCGGAGGCGAATCCATAATTCTATATAATGTATCGATGAGAAATTATAACCCAAAATAATTTTTTATAACCGGCGATAATCGTGTCGGTCTTCAATGAGGTCTCTTTTAATTATTGAGTTACCGCACGATAATAATAATAATAATATAGTTACCGTCATAAATTTACGCTTGAAACTAATCCCGTAAAAGCATTGTAAGAAGAATCATTTGTCGTTCCACAACGGTTTCTGAGTTTTAGTAGACGTTTATACAACCCACCGGGTTGGTCTAGCGGTGAACGGGTCTTCCCAAATCAGCTGATTTGGAAGTCGTGAGTTCCAACGTTCAAGTCGTAGTAAAGTCAGTTATTTTTACACGGATTTGAGTACTAGATGGTGGATACCGGTCTTCTTTGGCGGTCGGGTTTCAATTAACCACACGTATCAGGAACGGTCGATCTGAGACCGCACAAGATTACACTTCATTTTCACTCGTACATATCTTTTAAGAGCGGTCGAAGATAACGTAGTAAAATTTTGTACTTTATTTTAAAATAACATTTTTTTAAAAGAAATAACGATACTCTTCGTTGCCAAATTTCAAAATGGCGGTCGTTTCAATTTTCAATCTTAAATGTCTTAGGAATTACTAAATTTATCAAATTGTGTTGTATCATAAAAATTATGTAGAATTGTTTTATGAACAAAACGACACCTTTGTCGTAAAATCCGACGACAAACAACAGAGTTATGGCAAAAAAGTAGGCCTAAAACGATAAGGCGGTTGGTTATCTTGCTTTTTTTTTATCGTGACTCACTTGACAACTAAATCAAATTTTTTAATTAAAATTGCTAAAATTAGCAATTTTGATCGTAAACCACGATAATAAACCGGTAATAAAAAAAAACCCAATAGGCTATTTTTTCCTATTAAAAAATGTTACTTTAAAATAAATTACAAAATTTTATTGCGTTATCTCTAACCGTTCTTGGAAAATAATGATTTTCTTCAAAAACACACAGAAAAATATGCGTTTTCTAACAAATGTTCACCGGACATTTTTTCTTCAGTATGTTAAGTAGAATTAGAATCGCTTACTAGAGTTTGATCGTATCTTTAAAGGACACTGTGTATACATATTATATGTACAAATAAAAATGTAAATGTTCGTTCGTTCAAAATCTTAAATCTCCGAAAGTTCTTCACCGATCGCTTTGAAATTTTGACGCAACGTTGCGTTCGAATACGCGCGGTTTTTTTATATTGCTAAGATGTCGCGCCTGTGACAGGTAAAAACATGATTTTTTTTTAAAAACAGCGCTATCTGTTGGACGAAAAAGCAACACACGCTATACTAAATATTTTACGATTCAGTTTCAATTTTTCCGAATGTGTGTCCGCTATAGACTAAAAAGCTACCGGACCGTTTTACGCGCGAGGAAAAAGGGAGAAAGGGAAAAACCGGAAAAGGGAAAGAGAGAAAAATCGAAAAAGGGGAAGGGGAAAAGAATTGGGGAAGTAAAAGAAAGATGAGAAACGGGGAAATGTGGAAATAGAAAGGAAAAATGGGGGAACAGGAAAGCGAATATGACAGAACTGAAAATGGGAAAAAGGAAAGGAGGTATGAAAAAAGGGAAGGAGAAGGGTAAAGGGAAAAGGGAAAAGTTAAATTTTGTGAAGTTCCGTAATATTCATTTCGTTGATGTTTTATCAAACTTTCAGTTATGTTCATTTAATCTAATATATATATATATGCTAGGTAATAATAATAAATGAATGTACGTTCCGATTTATAAAATTATTTTATATATATATTGTGTGTGCGCGCGCGGGTTTTAAATAAAGACAGGAATGTTCCTCAACCTTTAGCATCTTCATAGGAATAACTTTTTTTTTAAATAATTAATATTTTTTTTTAAATAACCCGATTGCCTATTAATTAAATCCGCTATTTATGGTATACAACATCAAGATTTTGTTGATAAAATATTTTTTATCATAATTTTCAGCTAAATCACTTCTTTTTTTCTTTTTTTTTTTGAGAATAATTACGTTTTTATTGTTTTAAATAATCGTTATTATTTTACATTTTTAAATTGCAAAACAATATTGGAAGCCAAAAATAAAATTATAAAAAATTTTACTTAAAATCTAAAATTAAATTGCCGATTTCGATTACTAGAGATATCATCATCGGTTGACGCTAAGGAAAAATATATAAATAAGTGAAATAAATGTAATACTTTATTAATTGTCGACCTCTGTGGCTGAGTAGGCAGAATCTTGCGGAGGTTCCGGGTTCGAATCCCGGACAGGATGTCATCTTTTCATACGCCACCGATTTCCACTCGGTTAGTAACAAAAATTTCAACATTCTGCGGCTAATCGTTATTGAGTTACGCGAGATACATACGTACAAACATCACGCCGAAACTGGCCGAAATGGATTCAGGGGTGGTAAAAATGGATATTTCCGTTGAAATTTGAAAACAGAAATTTTTCGCGATCACAATACTTCCTTAATCTTGTACAAGGAAGTAAAAAATTAGTAATGAAGTTTCTCGGTCACCTCTTCCTGGATTTTATCGATAACGCTATAAATTCTAATAATTGAAAAATGGTTCATCGTATGCAAAAATAAATCTGTAGTGAATTCCTAGGATTTTGAAAAATGTATAAGTGCTAGAAAAATATATAAATAAATAATCTAAAACTTAAACTAAGTTTAATGTAATTGTCTATATCGATAGGAATTGTCCAAGTCATTATCGACTTCATATAGTCGTGTGATTTTCTGTGTTTAATGTAATTGTCTCTACTCTGGCGGCGACCAGCGACAACTCATCCCAAGGTAAGTAAAGTAGCACTCTGTAGACTTTTATACACTGAACTGAAAAGTTACATCAGAGTACACGATGCACATAATCGGCGTAGATTCGACTTTCAATTCGGTACTAAAATTCTCATATTCCTTTGGTCGACGAGGTCACAATTAAGTAGTAAAACTTCTAGTGTTATCAGAATTTACGGTTTTAGAAGACGTGAAGTTGTTCTCAGAACTTGAAGAGCAACGTGTGCGCACGGCTCAAAATATATTTCGATCTTCTAGAAACACGTTTGATCTTAATTCAACTTTTAAAAATCACCCTGAAATTAACTACTTGAACTTGAAAGATATTTAAAAAACGATTAAAATATGTAACCGGTGCGATGCCAAAAAACTGAATGTCGAAATTCCTGGATTTAGACAGGAGTGTTAAAAATATATAATCGCATCAGATTTTGCCGGTCGGGTGAAGGAAAATTCTTGAACCGCTTCAATATCCTTCTGGTTTCATTAGATATCTAATTTTGGGAAGATAAAATTATACTGACTGATAATCATATGAGTATGCAAATAAGGAAACAGTTCGCTAAAACTTGTCTAGAGTGTTCTAACTTACGGGTGTGAAACACGGATGCTTGGGAAAGCAGAAAGAAGAAGATTGGAAGTAATGGAAATGTGGATTTCGAGGAGAATAACAAGAACAAGCTGGGTGGATAGGGAAAAAAATGATCAAGTATTAGCAGAAGTGAATGAGAGAAGGTCCTTGCTAAATGTTATATGAAGAAGAAGAGCAAAATTTACAGGACATGTAATACGACATGACCAGTTTTTAACGAATATACTTGAGGGCAAGGTTTTGGATAAAAAACCTAGAAGTAGACCCAGAGCAACCATCATCGATAATGTTAAAGAAGAGATGGGCCTTGGTTCATATAGTGGTTGGAGAGAGAGGCAGAGATGAGAGTGATGTGGCTAAATCGACAAGTTGTAGCCTTTAGTGAATGATGATGATGACATTACATTCTGACAAAAAGTACAATTTAAAAAAAATTGGACTTTGTCAGTTTTATCACTAAGCAAAAAATATGTTTAATTGAATATGGCATAGCAATTTGCATTCAATCAAGGTTTGGATTCCATGCCGGCCTCTGTGGTGTGAGTGGTAGCGTCTCGGCCTTTCATTTGGAGGTCCCGGGTTTGAATCCTGGTCAAACATGACATTTTCACAGGCTACAAATCATTCATCTCATCCTCTGAAGCAGTACCTAACAGTGGTCCTGGAGGTTAAACAAAAAATAAAAAAAAGCTCTGGATTCTGTACAGTATAGATGTACCTGCTTGAGGTTTGGTTTATCTTGACATTGATTGAATCTGCAAGTTAAAAGTTTTAGGAGCAAATTTAGTGTTATTTCTAATTACATTAT
This sequence comes from Lycorma delicatula, assembly GCF_047948215.1. Classification (NCBI taxonomy): domain Eukaryota; kingdom Metazoa; phylum Arthropoda; class Insecta; order Hemiptera; family Fulgoridae; genus Lycorma; species Lycorma delicatula. The sequence continues at coordinate 73,343,941 of NC_134466.1, read as the reverse complement.
GTTATTTTTATTTTTTCTAATTAATTATGTGATTTGTTTTCAATGCTTAATGTTAATTGCTTCAGTGTATTTTATTCTGTTTGATTTTCTTTTTTTTTTGCAGCTAAGAAAAATATAGTTTTTTTTTGAGTGTGTTTAAAAATTGAGTTCTTGAACTAGAAAGTTTGTTACCTAAGGGAGATTCATTCTGATCTCAGTCCCCTGATGTTAGGGAAGAAAGGAGGCTTTGGTTGTACGACTACAAGCTGCCAGTAGCTCTATTGTATCGAGACTGAGGAAGAAGTTCAATTCTTCCTAGAGGGTTGTGGAAATGTCTCTTATAATTAGATCATTCATAGCTCACTTGACGATGATAATTGTGGCCAGATTGCAGGGATTTCCTTGGCTTTATTTCATCAAGGTAAGGAAACAAAGGTAGTAGAGGGATACTAATCCCCTAAAAGTTTTTTTGTTTGGCAAAAGCGTTGCAAAAGTTTGACCTGCGATATGCAGAGTCATTTGGAGTCAGACTACCATGTGATTTTGATGGTAAGGCTGGTGGTTCTCTGCCTAAATCCAGAGGATCTGTCTAAGGATCTTTTTCTAGAGGATCTTTTTAACATCACCGGCATACCATTGATCTACCAATGCGGATCCCTGGTGTTGCATTAAAAATTGAAATTTGAATTATAAAAAATTTTTGTATGTTAATATCCTTCACTGGTTCAGTACTTTGGTGTTTGAAGAGGCCTAATGTAAAGTGAATGGTTGCGTGAGGAGATGTATTGATATGATTTCACCCAGTGAAACCAAAAAATGTACTATGTTAACATTAAGATTTCCCAAATAGATATATATATTCAGTTCCTAAGAAATAAAACTGAAGAAAATGAGTATTTCTTTCCAATGAGCCGACAAATTTTGCATGTTTTTTTAATTGCTTACTGATGAGCATGTTTTTTTGTTGCTAGATTTCAACAAAATCTAGCAACAATCTAGCTATATCTTATAAAAATGCACATTTTACCTTAGTTTAAAATTTGAAAGTTTTGTATATTTTTCATCAAATAAAACACAAAAAGTTTTGATACATATATGTTACACAATTAAAAAAGGAGATTGCTATTGAGTTAATCAATGTGGCTATAAATAAAAAATAAAAATGTTACTTATTTAATAATTGATTTTTAAAAAGAAGTTAAAACTTGTATTTTAAGTATAAAGGATAAAAATTCAGCGGATATTAATAAAATTCCTGTCAGTAAATAATTTTCACCATCAACTACTTAAAAGATGAAATGTTACTGACTTTAACTGTAATAATTTCCTCTTCATTAAACCCTTACAAGAAAATTTGGAATAATATTAAACTAGCAATGATAATATACAACTTTATATTGCTAATCCTGATTGTTACAAATTGCCTTAACAATTAAACTAAAGTTTTGTAAAATTGATTGTACCCTTAATACAAGTAATGTGCCAGTCAAATTTGCAATAAATCTTTACTGAATATGTAGTCCTGTAAGTATAGATTTGTGATTAAACTTATCAGTGAGGGAGAGATCTAATCTGCTTTCCAAAATTAAAAAAACTCATTTACTACTGATATGTGTATTATTTCCATCAGACTTTTAAAGAACATTATATAGTGAAATCCTTGATGTTCTTATTTAATAACTTAATTAAATCTGGTTCCTTGAATGCAGTTGGTGGTTGTGAAGCAGATTTTTGTATCTCAAAAGAAGGCAATCAGTTTTTACATATAATTTGGTTCTTAAAGAGCTGCATTTTGATATAACATGACATTTTAATAGTGACAGAACTAGTTTCATTTCAGATTGGTTTACTTAAATTTAATAATAAAGATCTGTTTCTCTCAAACAATTTAATTATTAGAATTGTATCAGGAATAGAAACTAATTAAGGATAATAAAGGCTAATAGTTTGATGACCCTGTCTAGCATTCTTCAATTACATTCAAAAATATTTAATAAACTGCCACCAACTTCAGGGAGTATGGAGGCAGCTAATTTATTGAGAAATGCATCAAAATCCTTTCTAAAAAAAGACCAATATTTTTAGATTTTTTTTTATCTATATACTTTCCTGTCATGGCTATAGCGGCAAATATCCATACATACTCACATATATAATATATAACCGCATGTATCCATTAATAAATAGCTGGGAAACTAAAAAGAAATATTACAGTTTAAATTTTTTTTTAAAGGTAATATTTAATTGAAATGTAATACTTTCAGTATCATTTGTATAAATTAGCATATTTATTAATTTATAAATAGTATTTTTGTATATTGACTATATATGTTTATTGCATATAACCTATGTATTTTAATGTATGTTATGACTTTATGTCAACACTTATGTACAAACAAATAAAAATAAAAATTTAATAAAACTTTTCTTTATTTTAGAGATTCTGTGTATAATATATATGAATGATATTTAATATATATTGTGTTATAAGCTTTACAGATTGACATATTTTAAAGAAGAAATTAATTAATATTCCTGGTTTTATAGTCTAAGACATGAAACGTAATCTTCAAAAAGAAATTTTGCAACCTGTATAATTCGGGACTGTTTTTAAAATTATGCTGAAAACTATGAATTAGTTCACTAAAACGCCGTCGTACGTATTTATGAACGACGCCGTCGTGTATTTTGGAGTGCGCTGTTTCGTTTCTATAGAATAATACTTATTTTTAGAACAAGGTTTGTCATTAATGGTGGTCCTACAAAGCCTCTTATCTAGCCTTTCATTCACTTATATAAAAACATGCATAACATAATCATTTACATTTGGCTGGATTGGGGTCCTTACTGAAAACGTCACATCGTTAGTGAAAAGCTTTGCTTCTACTGGCGCTGTTTATTCGTCAACAGCCACAACCTACCAACTGATACGATAATTTCATACGCGTAAAAATTAGCAAAGAAAGATGCTGATAGATGAAACAAATAAATTATATTTATTAAACAATTAATTAATAAAATTGTTTTACTAATTAACTAGACTATTAATTCGACAAGATTTTAGAATTTTTATCTAGGCTTCCTCTGAAAACGTTGAACGTATAGAATCTACTGAAATAAGTTAAATGTATGTGATTATCTAGTAAATTTTTCCAACATTAGTTCAATATTAACAATATTTAACAGAATTAAATACACCCTAATAAGACGCTAGTAAAACCATAAAATTTAATCTGTGAATTACTGTTGAAGACGTACAAAGTTATATAAATATGTTTTATGTCGAAATATTTTAAACATTTTGAACAAAAAATACTTTTTTTTTAATTCTAATAATCTAATATTTCTGAAATATTTTAAAACAGTTGATGATAATTCCTCCCTAATTGAAATTCACATCTGTTGTGGTTGAATAAAATTACTAATTTCTTCTAAGTTTTAAATTATTACGTTAAAAATCATCATACTTTTACTTTTTGTTGTAATTTCAAAGTAATCATATACGCTTTAATACATGTGCACACATAATTGAGTTTGTGTCTATTCCTAAATTAAATTATAAATTTCTTTAATAACTTATAATAAAACCTTGGCCTTTGTTGTCTACGCCAATAACTACAATTTAATAATAATAGTAATAGGACCATATAAAGTAGAAAAGTTCAATTCGAAATGCTTATAATTTGGCGCTTCATTGGTATTGATTGGTAGTTCTGAAGTCGTCATCGGCAAGCGAGTGGAGAGGATTGCGCATCCCGAAATACATTTCATACTCCGTGACGTAACGAAATGGCAGGCGGCAGAACGTTAATATATTGTTTCTTTCATTAATTCTTCAATAAGTAAAATAATAAATAATTAGCAGCTACATCTTAAAGGTCAAATTCGTTACGATATTTCATTTTATCTGTAGTATAGCGCACAACTCACTATTTAATCAAGTAGGTAACCTTTTTGAATTTTAAATTTAGTGTTCTGATTTAAAAAAAAATAATACTGTGTCAAAGAAAAATATTTTTGAACTTATAAATGAATATAATTGGTATACTTTCAGTATAAGTAATGGCGGTGGAATGGAAGATTGGATTACTTTATATTTTTTAATACGGCTTTTCGTTTCTTATTCATAAAAAATATATATTTTAATATTATTCGTAGACTAAACTGCGATACACGATTGTTTTTAAATCCAGATTCTATTTAAGACAATTCCATAAAAATACTAATACATATTTGTAAAGTTACAAACAAAAAGAAAATATAACCTAACTTGTACAACAAAATATTTAATGAAATCGTGAAGCCTGCTGTGGTATCAGTAATGATAACATGTTTACCCATTTTGGAAGAAATTGCCTGTATTAGATTTATTGATGCTAAAGATTTATAAATGATTAGAAAAAAGTTGTTTAACAAAATATTTACTTAGATACTATCATTTCAGATAAAATAAATATATCACTGTTTTAAAATATTGATAAAATTCTTATAGAATTTATATTTAAAAAAGTGAGTCCCTCCTCCACCATTTATACAAAAAAATAAAAAATAATTGGGTACACTGAAAAAAATATGTAAGGAGTCATAACCAGATGGATGTAAGATATGAATTGTCATTTGAAAATGGCATAGCAGTTCATAGAATATTTAAGACTTCATTAATATAACATCAGAATAACTAATTTTGTGATGATATTTATTATCATATTACTTTACATTTTAACCGCACAATAAATAAATTAATATTAACCATACCGATAACCAATCTAAACAATTATGTTATATTTATTAAATGCTTATTTTTATGCCATATAATACTACAACACAAGCAAATCCATTGTATTTGCTTGTGTTGTCTTTTAGATGATCTTGCTAACAAAATTTCTATGGATGAGAGGTTCAGGGAATATGAAGGCAGTAAGTAGCCTGCTAGAAGTTATACAGTTGCGGCAAGATTTGAATTGACAATGTAGCATGTTACACCACCTCACTGTAACCACTATTTCAAATTTAATAAGAAATTTCACACCCTATACTGATTTTCATAGACAGAGAATCTGGGCTTTTCAAACTTATACTCTACTGCTTTGTGTTTTAATGTAAAAAATGGAAACCATGCTGCAATCAAACACTAAAATTTGTCTGAAACATGTATAACATTTCAAACAAAATTCCTAAACCTTCTAGTCTAAAGACATACTTTTCAATTTTGCAACTAATTGAATTTAATGCGATCATAAATGCTTAAGTTCAGTTTTTTATAGTCTTGTAAACAACACAGAAAAAATGACCAGTATGTTGAAAAAGTTTGACGAGTGACTTTTGTAGAGAAAATAACAATGACATTTTCTCTGTTTTGCAGAGTAGCATCATGTAGAACCAAAATTTAATTTATAATACTGTTTCATGGACCAAGTCCTGAAATAACTTGCAAATACCAGATTTATTTGGTTCTGTCCATTTACAAAAATTACTCCTAAAATCATTTTGGAGGTTATTTATTCATAAGTGTTTGTGTATTCAATATCCATATTCTTTGCAAAACTATAAATTCAAATGTTTGTATATTATTTGTGCTTTGGCTGTCACATGTACAATCATAGCAAAATAATCACCTTTCACAGAGACTGTATCAAATATATTGCAAGATGTATTAAACATTAGTTTTGGGTTGTATGTTCTCTTGAATTGTTATAAATTTGTTTTTAATACTCTGTTTTTGCACGCTTATAACAAATTCAAGATACACTTTATTCGTGTAAATTGCTTTATTTGCCTTTGACTAGTTAAATCTTATCTTTTAGGAGATCTTTTGAACTGTATGTTTTCTGGTCATAGACTGTACCATTGTCCTATCTTTAATTTATTTGGTGATGAACTGTTGTTTCTACTTTCCTTGGTTGTGGTTGTATGTGTATATGAATGTCTGTGATCACTTGTTCTTTTAAAGCATAAGCATAAGGATGGACAGGAGAACATTAACTATTCAGTACATTTTAGGGGTTAATAAAAAATTAATAAAGCAGTATAGCGCACGTTTATTATTTTCAAACATTATTGTTGGCACTAGAGTTATTGAGTTGTGTGAATGAACACACTAAAACTAAATAACGTCAGTTGAGCAGTGGCTACTGTGGAGGAGAAAGCAATGAGTGTACTATGGTTTCATGAAAGTGGATCTGTTATTACTGATTGCAGACGTTTTCGTTTACGGCCATGCTTCTCTTAATAAAAACTATTAATATTGGATTTATTGCTGGTACTTGCAGTTTAACGAAACAGGAGGTGTAATACAAAAAAGCTGCTGGCAGACCTATCTTTGAGGAAGTTATGGATTAAGAGAAACTTCAGAGAAGCCCAAGTAAATCAACTCATTGTGCAAGATTAGATCTAGGATTACAGCAGTAGATAATTTTAAAGATTAGGTTCACAAGCACCTAAAACTTTATCCACACAAAATTTAGTCGGTGCGTGCAATTGAAGATGACGATAAACCACACTGTTACAATTCTGCCATGGACATTCATGATAAAGTGTTGAAAGATAATCATTTCATTTTTTTCTATTTCTGTTCCTGTTAAGGTTATAATTGTTGGATTTGGGGTAGCGAGAACCCTCATCCTGTTTGACAAACACATGACAGTTCAAAAATTAATGTTTGGTGCATCGATTGCTTATGAAATGATCGGACCATTCTTCTTCGCCATGGTAAAGGTTACTAGTGTTAGTTATCTAGACATGTTACAGGTGTATGCAGTATCATAAATAACCAGCGATTTAACGTTTACGTCCAATAAGATGGTGTATAAACGTACCTAGGTTTACATGAACAATTTCCTCAACATTGGATCGGCTGTGATGGACCAATTCCTGGTTACCTCAATTCCTTCACATTAGCCACTCAATTTCTGTTTTACGGGGTTTACGCAACGAAGGTTGTCAATATCACTGAACTAAAAAGAAGAATCAAAGGTGTAATTAATGTAATAATTACAGATATTCTTCGTAATGTGTGGTATGAAATTGAATATCGTCTAGACACATTACGCCCCATAAAATATGCTCATGTGGAACTTGTTTGAAGTTAATAATTGTTGTTAAGAAAATTGTTGGTAAGAAAACTGTTTGAAATGTCCTGTTAAATAATAATAACATGCATGAAAGTACATTGCTTTTATTTTTTGTTTATTAACACCTAAAATGCGTATCTGTATAGTATCCTTATTTACATCTGTTGGTATAACGATGTTTTATGTTTATGTTGTTTAAAATATAATTTTTAAATATGTACCCATTTTTGGTTTCTCTCTCTCTCCCTCTCCTCTTATTTATATATATATATATAATGTATTAAATTAAAGACTAAAAGTAAAACTCACCAATCCACCATAGTACAGAATTGATCAAAAAACTAAAAACTTTGAAATTACACATTAAAAAATTATATATTAAGAAATTAAAATTATTGCATATATAGTGTTAATTATGCAGTCAAAAATTAAACATTCTTAATAATAAAAAAGTTCTTAAATTTTTCTATACATGCCTGTGGCCAGCAACTACATACTTTACTGTACTAATATTTTATGAATTTTACGTCATATTTAGAAAAGTCCTGCTATCTATAGCAGCTTTGATAAGAAAAGTGTTATCAAACTCTGTCTGCAGAGTAATCAAGCAGAATATTTGTCTATATTTGTGTATATAATATTTTTTCTAAAATATCTAGTTTTTTATCATCATTTTCTTTTGCAATTTCAATTATTTTTAAATTTGTTTCTAAATCGGTAATGGAATGTTTGTTAACTATTAAAAATGGTCGGCAACATTAGAAAATTCTAACTTAGTGTTTTTATAATGCCTAAAATGTTTTGCAAACCTTGCACTAAACTATCTATTAGTTTTCCCAAATAAATTTTTTTACAGTCATTACATGTTATTTTATAGATACCAAATAAATTATTAGAATCATAATCATCATTATGGAATTTTAAATGTCTTATTACATGATTGTTTGACTTGTACGCTGGTTTATATTTTTTATCATTATAAATATTAATTAAACTTTCAATAACATTATTAGAGTATTTTATATAGATATTGTCACTGCAGTGTTTATTATTTATAGGTTTCAATGTTGTATTAATAGATTTTAACCTTTGTTTTTTATAAATGTTATCAATTAATGAGGTGCTATATCCATTTCTTACTGCAATACTTTTTATGATATTATTTCTGTATTCAATCTTTGTAAATATATTAATTTTGTGTAACCAAGGGCGATTTGATCTTCTGTTAATAGTTATTTTACTTGCTGTTGACTTCCTATGTACGGACAATTTTTTTTTTTTTTATTAATTTCCATATCATCCAAAAAACTTATTTTTCTGAAATTATCCGTCTCAAATGTAAATTTTAAACTGTCATGACACGAATTGAGTTTTTCAAAATTATAAGATGTTAATTATTTATAACAGGCTCAAAAACTTCCAAGATGTCATCAACATATTGAACCCATAATTGAAATTTGTGTGTATGAGTAATATCATAAACTATTTTATTTTCAAATTCTTGTAAATAAATTTCAGACATAATGGCCGACAAAGGAAATCCCATAGGTAAAGTATTCTCTTGTATGTAATATACATTATTAAATTCAAAATAATTCTGTTGACATATGTTCCTAATGATAATAATATTATCGATAAATTTTGGGTCCTCATTATTATATTTCAGTTTATTTTTTATTATACAAATAGTTTGATTTATAGCGATACTAGGGTACATATTAAGAAAATTAATATTATTTATATCGGGAAAACTAATAGATCATTTAGGGCAAGGTTTGCAGAACATTTTAGATATTATAAAAACACTAAGTCAGGTTTTTCTAATGTTGCCGACCATTTAATAGTTAACAAAATATTCATTACTGATTTAGAAACAAATTTAAAAATAATTGAAATTACAAAATAAAATTATAATAATGGTAAAAAACTGGATATTTTAGAAAAATATTATATACACAAATATAGACAAAAATTCAGCTTGATTAATCTGCAGAGTGTGATTTTCTTATCAATGCTGTTATAGATAGTGGGACATTTGTAAATATTAAGAAAAATTCATAAAATATTAGTACAGTATTGTATGTAGTGGCTGCACAGGAATGTATTGGAAAATTTAAAAAAAAATTTGTTATGAAGAATGTTTAATTTTTAATCTCATTTTAATTTTGGATTGGATATTTTACGCCAGAGGTAGGTAACCTTTTTGTCAGTAAGGGCACAAAATAAATTCAAAAGTTATTTGGGGCGCCACATTATTACACAATAAGCAGATACATTTGCCTTTAAAGTCAATAAAACAAAATTGTTCTTCCTAATCAACATTAAAGTAATAAATTCTTTTTCTTTTACAATTATTCATGATGGGTTATTTATAAAATCTGTTTAACCAGTACGATACGAATTTAATAGTGAAAATCGCAACTATCTTACATGATGTGGTTACTAATACTACATAAATAATAAAATATAGTTAATAATAATAACACTCAAAATACGATAATAACATACTATCAAATTTATCAGAAGTGAGAATATTCCTATATGCTATGTGGCAATTGTGTCATTTTACCTTGATTGCTATTTGCTGAGACAGCTTGCGCAATTAAATTGTCTTATATATGTGTGATAACGATATGTTATTGGGCTTAATAGGTGTGAAATATAGTGAGGGCATATAAAAATCTCATTAAGGGTGCCATGGCTCCCACAGGCGCCACATTGCCGACTCCTGTTTTACACTATATATGCGATAATTTTAATTTCTTAATGTATAATTTTAAAGTTTTTAATTTTTTGATCAACTGACAATGAAGGAAAATCCTTGAAAACGCTTTTGATGTACAGATGAAGAACTAATAAGGTAAGAAATATTACAGAAAATAAAGTAATATTAGATAATAAAGGAAGAATTGATTTTACAAAATATACTGTGTGTGTATATATATATATTTTTTTTTTTTTTTTTATAATTTCCCTTCCCAAATACAGTATCTATTTTTGTATTACCTGTAAGTGGTTTATTAATTTTTATCATTTGATGCATGTTTACATTTTTGTTGTATATCAGTATTTATTTATTCATTCACTACCTACCAACTGACATTTAATTAAAGAAAAAATTTTATTTTTCGATGAGAGATGAATTTTTCCGTGTGTAAAATGCTAAGCATATCTGTGATTAAAATCTGAATAGGAAGGTATTAATTTGTTAATAAGAACTTTGATATTCCGATAAAGTAGTTTTACCATTGTAGTCTTTTCTACACTATATTTGTATTTTTTATTTTATTTTATCTTTACCTTTTCTTCCCATTTTTCTTGTTCTATTCCTAGGTAGGCTTGTTTCACTTACCTTTAATTTTGTCTTTTCAGCATTGATATTTAGTTTTACCCAAGGCTAAAACTTAGAAATTACAGCCTCTTAATAGCCAAAAATTAAGTATCTGTGCAAGCTTTAGATCCTTCTAATTTAGATGGTTCTATTTACATATCTTTAACAAACATATTTGAATTTTTATAGTTTACTTGAAAAATTTATATGGAATAAAAAAGCTACTGTATTCACATTTTCTCAGCAATACGTATATCCTACTGTACCGTTTGCGTAGGCTATCTTCAAAATGTCTTTGAAAATTTACAGTGTAGAAGTAAGAGAGTTATTAACAGTTGAGAGTTATAAGGTTCAAATCGTAGTAAAGGCAGTTAGTTATTTTTATATGGATTTGAATACTAGATCATGGATACTGGTGTTCTTTGGTGGTCGGGTTTCAATTAACCACATATCTCCAGAATGGTCGACCTGAGACTGTATAAGACTACACTTCATTTACATTTGTACATTCAAAGTGTAGAAGTAAGATCAATTATTACTTTTCAGAATGCAAAATAAAAACATCCATAAAAGACTTCTTCAAGTGTCTATTTCTCAATAGACCTTCTCTCTTGTTTACAGAAAATGGCATTCTCTCAAGTGTCATTTTCTGTAAACAAGTCGATTACTACTTAATAAGAACCATACAATGAAATCGCCAATCTCATACAGTGTTAACTACAAATATTATGTTACTCAATATTTATTGTTGGATTGTTATGAGATTCTTGATTACCAGAAATAATCAGCTCCATGAATACTTAAAAACTTGACAAAACAATACAACACCGAAAGTGATTATTTCTTTGATCAACCAGCCCCATTATCAAGAATCCCTTAGTATTTCATTGGAGATATCGCAGAATTTCCCTCGATATTGCAGAAAGAAATAAGGCTTTTAAATTTCCAGAATCCAATAGATTATAAATTTATGACAACACACTATAGGTCAAGAGAACCATCTTGTTTGTTGAATCGATTACCAAATTAGTTAATAGTTAATTTTGATCATTACAGTTAAATTTCATACAAAAAGGAAAAAATTTATTGATTCGAAATGTGCTTTTATGCTCCCTAAAGCGTCAGGCTTTTTATGATAATGTAATTCCCCATGATATTGTGAGAATACATCAGGAAAAAATAGATTAGGAAATTCCTGAGCTCTGCTTTTATATCCCTCTGACCTTACAATGTGTGATTTCCATCAGTTGAAGGAAAAAATGTTCAATTTGATTGAAGATGAAAGTGAAATAAAAGGATATTTAAAAGTAGTTGAGAAAAATTTTCAACTCCTTGGAAGTGTGTTTTAATAAATAAGAAAATAAGCTTGTTTTTTGTACTTAATAATAAATAATTAGAATAAATTTTTCAAATGTACCTTACTTTTGGAATTAAATCAATCAAAAAAATCATACCTCACTGTTGGTGATTCTGCAGTACCATAACCAGTTTTATTATTACAGGTATACTCATTACCATGGCTGAACTGGCTAGCCTAAATGTAAACGTTACCAACACTGATCCATTATTTACACCTGCTGCGCCTTCACCAGAATTTATATTAGTGGATGAAGAATCTGCATCAACTTATCCGTTACTGACTCCATCACCACCAACACACCATAATTTTAATCATCCATTAGCGCTTGAAAATAATCAAGGTACTTTAGATAAACTTATTCTATTGTATATTAAATCGTGAATACCTTATTCATTTTTAAATATCAATTTAAAAATTAATAACTTTGAATCTTTTTTTTTTTTTATTTAACCTCCGGATCCACCGTTAGGCATTCTTCAGAGGATGAAGCTGAGTGATTTGTAGCGTGTGTGAAAATGCCATGCCTGACCGGGATTCGAACCCGGGACCTCCGGATGAAAGGCCGAGACGCTACCACTCGCGCCACGGAGACCGGCAATAACTTTGAATCTAGTTGATATGAGATGTGCCTGAAATGTAATTCAGTCACTCATAACAAACAAATGAAAAAAAAAAATGTTATAAAAGTACATTTTAATTGCTTCAAAAACTTAACATTTATTTTTCCATTTAGTCACCATTTACAGCTTTTTCCAGTGGTGAACTAGTTTTCTCATTCCATCAATGAAGAATGCTGTTTATCTTTACTTGATCCATAACCTCACTGAGTCCTTCAGTTCATCCATCCATGGTGAGATGAATACTCTTAATATCCCTCTTTAATTGCAGAAATAAGTGAAAATAGCAGGGTTCCAAATCTGGTGAGTATGGTGGTGAATATGGAATAAGTTGAATTTCAACTTAACACTAATCATAACAATTGCATGTGATGTGCAGATGGTTAAGCATTATCAAGTTGCACAATTATATATAGGTTTTGTGGATTGTCGAATACGACTCAGATCTCCCCTATGGTGTTTTAATTATTATAAATTGCACAGAATTTACAATCTTTACAGGCTTCCAGATAGTCAGTCATGTTCAAATGTTTGGAATCACAGAACACTATCAAGAAAATATTTTTTGCAGAGGGTTGTGTTTGGAATTTTTTGATTTTGGCCGACCATGGTACCAGTATTTCATGCTCTGCTATTTTTCTTCTGGGCTGTAATGATGCACCAATTTTTTTCCCCTCCCCTATCAAAATATTGAAATAGAAGTAATCTCCTTTATTACAATAATGCTTCAGAATCTGTTTCACAATGCTCTTTTCGTGTTAGTTTTTTCTGTGAGTTTGAATGGCACCCACCCTGAACAGATTTTATAGTAGCCCATTTATGCAATAATGCATCCTACACATTCTTTCGATACGCTGTCTGAGTGGTGGTGCACTGTTATGTTATACGACAATCATTCTGAATCGATTCATCCACTTCCTTTTGGTGCTTCTAATTAGTTACTACTACTGGTTTTCTACTGCAAGTTTCATTCTCGATATTCACTTTACTAAATTCTGATGCGCAAAATGTTATTGCCCACATGCTAACAGTACTTCAATCGACAGTTTTATTGCCAGATTGGCTTTTCGACAACAATGAACATCACCAGTGTTCACTTTTCTGCTGTTAAAAATTCAATCATGTATGTTGTTTTAGAAGCATTGACATATCAGGTATATTTCACTCCATAGCAATGGCAACTGACAGAAAATGAGAGTGAATGGGTCAGTTTGGAATTAGTAGGGAAATGAAACCAAAGATGGCAGTACCTGTCAACTTTGAGTAACATTTTGTTCTCCTGTATGTTCCAGTGTGAATTACATTTCAGCTGCTCCTTTTATATCATCAATCAGTTACAACATAACTTGCATGGACAGTAATAAACTTCCCCATCTACCCTGAAATTATATCAACCTTTTTCACTGACCATTCCTTTTCCTTTTTTATGATGTCTTCTTCCCCAATATCAGTTTTATAGGTTCAGCAGTCCTGATCGTACTAGGTTTTTACTGAGGATACCAAACCTTGGAAAGAAAACCCATGCAACCTTGGTATCTGGTAGGAACTGATTTAGCATCTTGGTACGTAGTAGCCTGTGGACTGATTTAGAGGCTCTTATTTTCTGGTCAGTGGCTGTAAGTAAACCTCAGGGAGAAATAGAGTTCATTAAAGATATAGTTTAGCTCACTGTTTTACTAGAAAAACCAGTGACAGTATACAGAAAATAATTCACAAAATTTTGTTAAAGTCAGTAAAATATCCTTACTTCAGAATATCATGCAAGAAAATGGATTTCAGATCAGATAAGACATTAATACAAACTGCATATTACCCTTAAGGTAAAATACATATTTAAATTATAAGTATACTGCATTATATAATATATATATATATATATATAAAAGACCAAAGAAATCAGCTGTGATTCAACATTGCATGGAAAGTGATTATGAAATAAGTTTAATTTGATAAAACTTTGTTTTCAATTTTGAATTGAGTGTAACTCAAGAACGACTCAACCAATTTTCATCATGTTTTAACATGCACAACTTCAGATACAATACTATAGCATTTCTAAATTTCAGTGAAACCTATTTAGTAGTTATTGAGATTTTCAGGCCACAAACGTTTATTCATAGCCTATATATAAATAAATAAGGAATATGTTATATAAATATAAGAATTATATAAATATATAAGGAAACCCTCGTTTAAGTGAATGGTATTTTCGTTGTCTGCATACCTCAAAATGTAAAGAAAATTCATTTTCACCCCCTACTCGCACCATGAAACTGAAAGAAATACCATACTTTTCTTTGAAAAATTGGTAACAAATATAGGGTTATAAATGGGATCCAACTTGTGTAAAAGTTAAAAATGAATTTTTATTTTCTGGCTGCTCTGTGGCAGTATAAATGTGTTTTAATTGAAAAGATAATTTAATAAATGAAATTTCATTCAGGATTTTTTTTGGGGGGGTCCAGCTTTACCTGATTGATATTCAACCATAAGGTCGATTGTGCTGTCACCAAACAGGAAACGGAATCCCTGAGTCCCGGCCTAAGCACTCCTAGTTACGAAGGATCTGTTGGTTCTTCAGGTCCTAGCATTCTTAGCATGTATAAAAAAGAGATCAATGATGAGAAAGAATGATTTTTCCATCAGGTTGGTTTACTGACTTGGCTCAGAACCTATTCAACAACATTAAAGAGTAAAATTAGGAGAAATATATGCTTATATAATATTCGTTATCAGCTCAAAAAAAGTTGTTTATTTTATGTACAATTTGTACTTATTTATGTGAATATAATTTGTTATTAGTTCTGGTGTATGAAAGACAACTGAGTCCAAGCAGTATTGACACAGACATTGGTTCACTGCCAGCTATCGGAACAGATATAAATACATCTGATTATGCTGTACTTAATGCCAGTTCAACTCCTGAAAAGCCATCAGAGAAAGGTATACTATAAATTACTTATTCTATTTTTCTCTTTAGCCCTGTTTTATTCCCTCATTTGAATTTATGGTTGTTAACAGAGAAAAATTATTAACCCATTAACTGTCTGGTTTTTTAAGAAAATATTCATCAGTGCTGAGTTTCTTTTTTGAAGTATTTTTTGCATACATTTTTTTTTAACTACATTAAAATTAATTTAAAAAAATAAAAAACTCGACTGACATGCAGAAGTAATAAAAATAAAATATAAAAAATACCATATGCTTCACACCTTTTTTCATTTTTTGTATTTGAACAGAATCTCTGCTTCAGTAAAAGATTTATTATCACGAAAAAATTCATCACAAAGATATATGAATAACCTCAATCCTGAACAGTGGTGTCTGTCAAAACAAAGGTTTGAAATATATCCACAATTTGCTTGATTTCATTACTTTGTAAAATATTTATACCAATATAACTATAGAAATATGTTGGGAACACTAGAAGGCACCAATTTAAAATGAAGAATAGGAATCGACACAGTGTGATCAAATATCAGTTCCTTTATTTATGGATTTGGTTTCTCACAGACACATCGCATATACAAAATGTTACAGGATTGGCAGTCAGTGAATTAAAATATGGCTCCTTTAGATTTTTGTGGTACTTAGTGTTTTGGGGTGTTGTGAGAAAGATTACCGAAATACTGGTTACCAGACTGCATTCATGTTTTAATATCTGTTTAGATTAATCTCTCAGGAACTTTTTAATCTTTAGGAATATCATATCTTTTTGGAATATGGGGATTGTTCTATTAATTACTTTTTTTAACTGGATGAAAGAATAAAGAAAAGTTGAGAGTTATTTTATCTTGAAGGCAATATAATGAAATTTGACTCAGGCATGTTATTGTTATTTTTTTTTTTTAGTTTATAAAAGAAAATGTTA
Source organism: Lycorma delicatula (assembly GCF_047948215.1). NCBI lineage: Eukaryota > Metazoa > Arthropoda > Insecta > Hemiptera > Fulgoridae > Lycorma > Lycorma delicatula. The sequence continues at coordinate 73,327,713 of NC_134466.1, read as the reverse complement.
GCAGCAGTATTAACTGAAATAACATGTTTGAAAAATCACTAAAATAGTATTTCATTAAAAACCCTTGCCCCTAAGAATTTAAAGTTATAAATTGTTTGATTTGATATTTCATCCTATCATCTTAAAAGATGTTAATTCTTTTTTTACACCTTTGACTTGAATAAGACAGAAGAATTTTTTTTATGAATAAAATATAATATAATTATAATATAAATAAAATAAAATCTGCAAAAATAATATTTATACATTTTCTAATTTTGACTGTTTCAAACCAGATTAAAACATGTTTTTTACTTACTGAAGCATTGTTAGGATAAAGATAAACTCTATCTCACCGATGAGTAAATTTTTTAATTTTCTTAAAAATTAATTTTTCTTCGTTTTAACAATAGCCTGTAATTTTAGGAACCTTTAATGTGTATATGTAAAGCTAAAATAAGTAATTATAGCATAAATTCACTTTAGTGTTTTTTATTATTTTTTGTCTTCAGTTATTTGACTGGTTTGATGCAGCTCTCCAAGATTCCCATCTATCTAGTGCTAATCGTTTCATTTCGGTATACCCCCTACGTCATACATCCCTAACAACTTGTTTTACATATATCATATGTTGCCTGCCTGCAAAGTTTTTCCCATCTACCTGTCCTTCCAGTATCAAAGCGACTATTCCAGAATGCCTTAATATGTGGCCTGTATAAGTCTGTCTGTTCTTTTAACTATATTTTTCCAAATGCTTCTTTCTTCATCAATTGCCGCAGTACTTCTTCATTTGTCACTTTATCCACTCATCTAATTTTTAACATTCTCCTATAGCACCGCATTTCAAAAGCTTCTAATCTTTTCTTCTCAGCTACTCCGATCGTCCAAGTTTCACTTCCACATAAAGCTACACTCTAAACATATACTTTCAGAAATGTTTTCCTGACTTTTAAATTAATTTTTGATGTAAACAAATTATATTTCTAACTGAAAGTTTGTTTCGCCTATGCTCTTCAGCATTTTATATCGTTCCTCTTTCATCTATCTTTAGTAATTCTAATTCCCAAATAGCAAAATTCTTCTACCTCTATAATCTTTTCTCTTTTTATTTTTATATTCAGCAGTCCATCTACATTATTTCTAATACATTTCATTACTTTTGTTTTGTTCTTGTTTATTTTCATCCAGTACTTGCGTAGGATTTCATTCATGACATTCATTGTTTCTTTTAAATCTTTTTTACTCTCAGCTAGAATTATTATATCATTAGAAAATCGTAGCATCTTTATCTTTTCACCTTGTGCTGTTACTTCATTAAATGCTAGTTCTATGTAAAGATTAAAAAGTAATAGGGATAGCGAACATCCTTGTTGGACTTCCTTTTTTATTATTACTGTTAGCAATTGTTCTTCTATCTCTGTATTTGAACCCTAAATTTATTAAAATGCTGAACATTTTATTTCAATCTATGTTTTCTAAGTCTATAAATGTCAAGTATAATGGTTTGTTTTTCTTTAATCTTCCCTACTATTAATCTGAGTGTTAAAATTGTTTCCCTTGTCACTATACTTTTCCTGAAACCAAATTGGTCTTCTCCTAACACTTCTCCCACTCTCCTCTCAATTCTTCTGTACAGAATTCTAGTTAAGATTTTTGATGCATCAGTAGTTAAGGTAATAGTTCTGTATTCGTCACATTTATCTGCCCCTGATTTCTTTGGTATCATGACAATTGGACTCTTTTTGAAGTGTGATGGAATTTCCCCTTTTTCGTAAGTATTACACACCAGTTTGTGTACTCTCTATTGCTTCCTTACGTGCACTGTGCAGTAATTCTGCAGGTATTCCGTCTTTTCCAGGAGCCTTTCTGTCATTCAAATCTTTTAATGCTCTTTTAAATTCAGATCTCAGTATTGTTTCTCCCATTTCATCCTCTTCTTCCTCTATAACACCATTTTCAATATAACTCTTCAATGTATTCCACCCAGCTATTGACTTTACCTTTCGTATTATAAATCGGTGTACCATCTTTAACACATTATTGGATTTAAATTTATATACCCTAAAAGTTTCCTTAACTTTCCTGTATGCTACATCTATTTTACCAATGTTCATTTCTCTTTCCACTTCTGAACACTTTTCTTTAATCCACTCTTTTTTCGCTAGTTTGCACTTCCTGTTTATAGTATTTCTTAATTGTTGATAGTTGCTTTTATTTTCTATGTTCATCCATCAGCTGCAATATATTGTCTGAAACCCAAGGTTTTCTACCAGTTCTCTTTGTTCTGCCTAAGTTCGCTTCTGCTGATTTAAGAATTTCCTTTTTAACACTCTTCAATTCTTCTTCTACATTTTCTACCTTATCTTTTTTACTCAGACCTCTTGCGATGTCCTTCTCAAAAATCTTTACCTCCTTTTCCTCAAGCTTCTCTAAATTCCACTGATTCATCTGACACTTTTTCTTCAGGCTTTTAAACTCCAATTTACATTTAATTATCGCTAGATTATGGTCGCTATCAATGTCTGCTCCAGGGTAAGTTTTGCAGTCAACGAGTTGATTTTTAAATCTTTGCTTAACCATGATATCTATCTGATACCTTGCAGTATTGCCTGGCTTTTTTCATGTGTATATTCTTCTATTATGATTTTTAAACTGGTGTTGGCAATTACTAAATTATACTTCGTGCAAAACTCTATAAGTCGGTCCCCTCTTTCATTCCTTTTGCCCAGCCCGTATTCACCCACTATATTTCCTTCCTTGCCTTTTCTAATGCTTGCATTACAATCTCCGACTATTATTAATTTTCATTTCCTTTTCTGTGTTTAATTGCTTCATCAGTTTCTTCGTATACACACTCTACCTCATCATCATCATGGGCGCTTGTAGACGTTAACAATCGTTGTCGGTTTAGGTTTTGATTTTATCCTTATTACAATGATTCTATCGCTATGCTTTTTGAAATACTCTACTCTTTTCCCTATCTTTTTGTTCATTATGAAACCTACTCCTGCCTGCCCATTATTTGAAGCTGAGCTAATTATTCTAAAATCATCTGACCAAAAGTTGTTTTCCTCTTCCCACCCAACCTCACTAATTCCTACTACATCTACATTTATCCTATCCATTTCTTTTTAAATTTTCTAACATACCAATATGATATGATAGCATTCTGTCACGTGATTCTGATGGAAATGTCTCAAATGACAGAATCCAAATTAACGACATTTTATGTAATATAGACTAAAAATTAAGTGCATTAATTATTGTTTTAATATTAATAAGCTGGATGTAAGTCAAAACATTCAATGAATGGCCTGTTATTAAAGTATATATATATATATATATATATATATATATATGTTTCTTCAAGATTATTGATATGGTTACGTTTCAATACCACCGTGGAGGTAGCAACCATGGCGCATTACGATTTTTTTTTATGATTGAAATCTATCCCCCATAGGCCTGTATAAAAATATTCAAATTTCTCTTGAATGATCTTAATGAATAAATCGTGTTCAATGGTTTTATTGGAAAAATAGAAAATACGGCGTATTACTCACTGCTTTCTTACAAAATCTGCTCAATAATGCAGCATCCTTGACATCGTACAGATGGTCAGAACCAGTCAGAGATGTAAGGAGAAAATCATCACCCTTTCCTAAAAGGGAATACCCTTGCTAAAGAAAAAAATTCCACCCCCCCACTTTGTTACAAATATCGAAATAAAAATTTCCTTTATACCTGTCCTGCCCTTTTTACCTATCCTAGTTTTGGTCAATACCACTGACTCATTTTTTTGGCTGTTGCAAAAATTATCAGCTGTAAGAAAGAGAGTGAGCTGTAATCCGTCGTTAGTTTATTTTTCTAAACGTCGAACGTGACTTTACACAAAAGTCTTCAGTTCTATTAGTTTATATATCATTATTAGATTGAAACATGGAGAATCTGTTTCCCCATTAATTTTTTGTGACGAAGAAGAGAAGAGCTCAAAGTTATATCTACAAATTTCTGGACAAATTTACAAATACGATCATGAAACGTCATGACGGAAGTTGGAAAATATGAGGAGAGAATTCAACGAATTACATAGATTTGGAAAGCCTCGAAAAGACAGTCGAAGACTTGAAAATAAGAATGGAGGGACAAATCTGATCATAACAAAGACAATAAGATAATTACATTGGAGAGAAACAACAATTATTTGTATGTAGAGGTAGACATCCTAATAGCTGAGACAAGTAATCTGGACAAATCATGTAAACAAATGACCGATCTAATTTTCACTTTTGATATCGTACAAGAAAGTGTCAAGGACGAATATTATAAAAAAGCATATGATGAATGCATCGCAAATTCTTCAATTTATATGTAGGTATATGTTAGCAGTTTTATCATAAATATTAGTGGTGATATACTTATCCCTAAATTTTTATGAATTTTTGAAAACTAATTTTAAAAAAAATTCAAATTTTGCCTTCATATAACTCTGGGCTTAGCTGGTGATAAAGATCTCAAATTTGCACAACTTGCAGTGTTTTTGTAGATGTTTATGGCAAATAAAAAAGTTGTTAAAAGTGATACCATTTTGACTTACCAAATAAGTGCTCCAAGGGGGTTTCTTGTTTTCTTGGCACTTTAATATTTTTGTACTTATTACAGTAGTTGAAATAGACTTGTTTGAACCATTCAACTGCAATGTTCATGTTATAACAGGTGCTTGAAGTCATTTCCAGTCGTCAGGAAAATTCATGTTGCAATATGCTGTTATGTTGCATCATTTAGCTTTGCTGTTACAGACCGGTCAGTCTGACATTAGTCAGTGATGAGTTCATAACTTTACAGTGTCTCAAATTTCATTCTGTGTTTGGAAGTGTTTATTAAATAAATAAGTTTTACTTAATAATATTATATTTGCAAATTTTAAACACAGTTTTACATTATTTTCAAGTAATTTCTCGTAAAATAATGGAAAAACAGTATTCCGTAGTAATTTATGTGAATGAAGAGTGTCATAAGACTGTGTATGGTACAGTGCCAAAAGAACTCATTAAAATTTGTGAATTTAGTGATGAAAACAACATCTTATTTTTTTTACATGTTAATTCAGTCACCTATATAAACAGTTTTGTTGACACCCCAGTTTTCCATTGCTTTCAGCTGCGCAGTACTCAAGAAAATTGAGTGACGTTTATATAGCTGTTAAGTCAGGAGGGCTTTATAAGTCCTCCTGACCTACGCCCTTAACAACTACTGAAAGAGCTGCTGCTCTCTTTCAGGAATCATTCTTTAGTCTAGCTTTCAAAAGATACGTTTCCGATATGGTTGCACCTCTGGTCCAGCTACTCTGTATCACTGAACACTCAAGCCCCTTCACCATCGGCAAGGTCTCATGATTCATAGAGGGAGACTTTAACATTAACAAAATTATTCTTCAATGGGCCTACTAAGGCTAATTATTAACATCTCCCTTGGTACTGTTTTCAGTTCCACGATTGTTAAAAGCAGGAAACACTTAAGTCTGAAACATGTTCAGGAAGTAAGTGTCATTTCCAAATATGACTGCTAGACTTCTTTTCATACCTGTGTAGATGTGCACTGAATTTCTTAATTTATTACCTTGTACAGATACAATCATAGATGAAGAGGTTTCTGTTTACAGTTTGTTTTGTACATTTAACTACATAAGATAATTGAATGATCCGCATACTGTGAAACATGCTGTTATTTTTTTTTTTTGAATCTGTTCTTTGTTATTTGTTTTTGAATGCAACAAATATGAAACCAACAGAGGTTATTGGCAGATTAGTATAGTGATGCGGCATGTAATCCTTATACTCTGTTTCAGTGTTACAGCAATTTATAATTCTCAGCCACATACTGCCACCACCCAAACCCATAAACTCATCGCATAATTTGGCTGGAACAAATGGTTCATCCCTCTATATCCCGATGACTTTCACTTCTTTTGACGTTATTCCACTATAACAAAGATGGTAATGTTAAAAGCCGTGCAATGTCAGCAGTCTTTACAGGGATCATCATTTTGTGAAAAGGATAATAGAATGACAAATGTCTGTTAGTTTGAATGTGTTTTTCAGTTCAATTTGTTTTTTCTTTTATAAGATTTAGCTGGTTTTTATGTTTCATAGTGTTAATTTTGTCAAGATTTGTTACATATACTATATGTAAAATTGTTGTATTTAGCGATGTGGATGTTTGTTTGAAAGGATCTGAATTCAAAATCCATTACAACTACAAAATCCAAACATTACAGCTGCAAATATTACTTATCATATTCCCATGTGCAAAAAAGGAAACAGTAATGTATATACTCATGATTTGAAATGACAACTACCTTTATCAAGGAAGGTAAAAATAACTCAACTGATACAATTAACAATGTTACTACCTTTAATATTGTATAAATAGCCGATCGTATATTAATCCTAATCGTTATTATTATTATTAATGTAGGTGGTGAAATACAGTGCCAAGCTCTTACAACACATAACAGCCTTCAGAGCGGTATGGGATCTTCATCCTCGTCTTCCTCAGTATTACAAGACACAACTGCTGCATCTGCACAATTACTTAATTCTCATCATTATCATAATTTAGCCGGAGACGTTACTTGTCAGGTACATTTATAAAATTTTATTAATAATGAGAAATTTACAGAACAAAGAATTAACAAATTGCTAACAGGAAGGCCAATAAAAATAAACTTAAGAGCTTTTTTTTACCATACAAGGCCAATCGGTAACTGCCTAGAAGATGTTGCCTCGGTTGACCTTATGTGACGCAGCAATGTCCAGCCACCACCCTTCAGCATTGTCCACCCATTGGGCCTTCCCAACGGGATCCCTCCTGGTTCATTGAAGCAACACGACCTTTGCTTCTGAATACTGTGATACGCCTCCCCATCCCTACACCTAGTCGGGGTCTGAGTGTGCCCCCATGCATACCCCGTCTGACGGTCGCGTGCCCACCCTTCAAACCTCAAGGGCCCTTAATGTTTCATCAGAGTGTCCTGATCCAGTCACTCTTGAGTGTGACCAGGCCAAGACGTCCTCAGCAAAAGAGCTACTTCCCTGGACCTGCACGGTTCCACGCTTCGACCCCACTGGCTACATTAGTTTTTTAGCCATCTCCCAGTTATTATTATTATTATTATTATTATTTATTTTATATATATATTTTTTTTTTTAAAGGACCAGCACCAGCCTCACCTTGAGGCATACAGCAGCCCCCCTAAACACCTTTTACGAAAAGGGCTTATAGGGTTGCACCTTTGGATGACAAATATCAGGAAAGCAAAACATGTGATAAGAAAACACAATTATAAGGAGAAACATACAAAACCAAGACAATAAATAAATTATAAAGGAGTACAAAATAGCAAAATAAACATAATATAAGACGTAGTATAAAATAATATAAATAGGTAACATACATGAAACAAAGCAATCCAGTGTGAAATGAAAGTAACTTAGATTAAACCTAAATTTGGCATGTCCTGAATCCATCCTGGGGGGTGGAACGGCGCCAATTACTTTCAAGAAGGACAGTCGGTCCAAGCCCCATTCTGCAGCCTCCATCGATTTGGTCCGTAGGATGCCTGGGACCAGCGTAGACACCCCTGTCCATTGCTCCCTGTCCACAATAGACTTAGGAGCTTAAAAAGTTATTCATTTCATTTGTTTATAGGTTTTACAGGGCAAACTTTTCATGCATTTAAGAATTAAATTATAAATTTTGAAAAATTTTAAATTGTAACTATAAATTTTTTTCCTTTGATTTTAAGTTTTTGAATAATGATAATATTCTTATTTATTTTTTTCCAGGAAAACGGTAATATAAAACCAACACTGTGTGGTATACAACTAAATATACGAAAATCTCAACAAGATTATTATTTTGTGTCATGGAACTGGCCATTAATACGTAAATTTTGTTTTTGGGGCGTAATGTCAATGATGGTAGCTTGTATATGTGTTGTAATCGCATATGTAACTACGTTACCGACACGTTGTGATCCACCAAGATCTTGGTATCAAGGTTCACTAATGTATGAAATATTTCCTGGATCGTTTAAAGATTCAAATGATGATGGAATAGGAGATATAAACGGTATAATTTTGAAAATCGATTATTTACGTAATATTGGTGTACAAAGTATTAAATTGAACTCGATATTTCCATCCGAACATTATCCTGAACATTACAACAATATTGAAAATTTAACAAAAATTGAACAAACGTTAGGCACAATTAATGATTTTCGTTTACTGATAAAAAAATTACACGAAAACAATATATCTGTTATATTGGATATACCTTTGTATCCTCATTTCAAGGAACTAAATTCACAGGATGATGTATCATATCAAAAAATGAATAACGATAAGAAACAAGAATATAATCCGAACACCATGACACATGTTATTTTAAATAATCATATTTTGAATAGCCATTTAAATAAAACTGGGGCTAATTTTCAGCCACTGGAAACAAAAATTAAACATAATTGGTATGATAATCACGACCGTGGAATCATTACAAGAATTTTACAGTTTTGGTTACACGAAAACGTAGATGGTTTTTATATGAAAAATTTAGAAAATTACGTTGATGATGAAAATTTTATCGATCAAATAATCGAATGGAGATCATTACTACATAACTCTAAAGATGGTTTTGATAAGGTGTTAGTATGTTCTAGTCGTGTTATAGATGAATTAGAAAAAATTAACAATGATATAAACATCAATGCAAAATTAACAACACTACTAACACATTTTAGTTTAATAGATATTTATATAGATGATATAAAAAGAATACCTCAACTGTTAGATTATTTTCAAAAAGGAATTATTTTATCAAATCCTGGATATCCGTGGCCATTGTGGTCATCAGGTGGTATTGAAACAACTCGTTTAACCTCTAGATTACAATCGCACAACGAAACGCTTGCTGCTATCGCACTTCAGATGATGTTACCAGGTACACCATCTATATTTTACGGTGATGAACTTGGACTGGATAATATACATGATCCAAATGGAGAGGTAAGTAGTTTTAAATTGTTTGTTTTAATTTTAGAGATGTTGAAAAAGTACTTTTTAATTCAGTAAATGTTTAATCATGTGACCTAAATGGGACCATGAAAACATCAAATAAACAAAAATGAAAAAACTTAGGATAGACCTCAGTGAATAAAATATCACTGAAACAGTCAAAAGAGATCTGCCATGCTTACAATGGTACTATGGGAAGTATTTTTGTTGGTACATCAATTTCGCTGACTAATGCCTAGTAATATTTGCTTGTGGTGGAGAAAGAAACTAGCTAGTTTTTCTGTAGATTTTCTTTGTAAATATATCTTTCAACATCTCTTTAGTAGATATTGTATTTAATTTGGATATAATCAGAATTTTTTGTTGATTACTTTTTTATTAGTTAATATTGTACTTTGTTAATTTTTTTAAACATAATTATAGTTTAGATGAATTTATGCAATATATAACACTTAGTTAAAAACTTTACATGTTGCTTGAACAAATGGAAATTTATGTTAAATAATATTTTCAATAATTTAATTTATAAATTCTATTTCGTATTAGATAACACGTACACACACACACACACACACACACACAAACACATGCACACACACACTTACATGCACACAAACACTTTAAATACCTATCTGGTAATGCTTGAATAATGGCATAAAAGATTTTTTTCTTTCACTAGTACTCTCATTCTGATGCCAAGGCTACATTCTGATGGAGGATCTATACTGCAGCAAACTCTAACATGAATTGGTAAGGGGAGTTTTTGCACACATGCTCATACACAAACTTAACTTGCAGCAGCACTGCTACGAGCACAGATGTACCCTGACTGAAAACCTCTTGCCCCACTTCCTAAAAAAAGTTAGAGTACATCAAATTGAACACAATGCTTTTTGTCCCACTGTGCTACTCCCAACCATTACAGAGATGCAACCAAAATTTTGAATAAAGTTTGATCAGATTTGGGATAACATCAAAGACAATTTTTTCTTCTTTGTAAAAAAATTTTTTTTATTAACCTTTTACATTTTTTTATGTGTCAACATCACAGGGGGAAAGGTAAAGAGTAGTAGAAAATTGGGAATTATGGGACAACCTTGGACTTTAGACCCTTACACATGCTGTTCATGTGCCAATTTTTCAAGTGACATCAACTTTTTATTATGTCATAATTTTTTTTGCCAGGTGCTAGAAATAAGTCATGGTGATTGGAAATTTTATGCAATACACATGCTTGCTGATTGCATTAACCTTGTTTACTAGTTTGAAAGTTATCTCAATTATGAGGCTGTGCAATACACATATTTGTTGACTACACTAACCTTGCTTACTAATTTGAAAGTTATCTGACAATAATACATTTGTGTCAGAGTGTTTTATTTGTTTGTTTGAAAGTTATCTCAATGCTACCAATGGAGTTATATAAATATGTGACAAATTTTCATTGCATTCATACCATGTCCTTTATTGTCAGTGTATACTGTATGTATTTTACTGTGCTTATTTTGTCAACATAATTTCTGATTTCAGTTATAATCTTTATCACTCAGGTGAATGAAACTACATTTAAATATAATTAGTATTAATTTTAATATAATTATGCATTTATATGTTTTATTCATCGGTTTAATTTCACAGATTAAATATATAAATACATACTTTATTTAATAATTAATAATTATAAGCCGGAAATAACAAATATTTTATTTTAAATTAATGTATGAAGTACTAACTATACTTGAGAATAATAAAATTCTTAATTTTGGTGTAAGATGTGCTAAATATGTATAAGAAAATAAATAGTAATTATTTACTTTATTTAATTTGTTCTCCAGTTTATTTACACATTAAATAATTATATTAAGTTTGTGCTGGAAATAAAATTAATATCTGGTATTTGTTAAAACTTAAATTGGACTAATTAATAATATTTATTACAGTCCTATCATATTGAAAGCAACAGCCCTGTCAATTCTTGTTACAGTGCTGTTGTATGTAAAATAATCTGCTAAACTACAAGGAGAGCAACAGCCCTATCAGTAAGGTGAAGAATTTGAAGAGGAATGTTTGTGAATTTAAAAGATCTTACTATAGTGTATTGTAATAATAAGGCTGTCGTATATTTTAATAAGAGAAACTATAGTTGCCGTAGTATTAAATTTATATCTGATAACATTAAAATTTTATATCTGGTTCATTCATAAGTTGATCATGAATTGCCTTTGTACAGATAAATTTGAAGGTCTTTCTTATATCAAGTGGGCAGGAACTTCCATATTCTGTTGGCTAGCTTTTTTATTTCAAAAACTGAAATGGGTACATTTTGTGAAGCTTAGTATTGTTATGTCCAACCCACCGGGTTGGTCTAGTGGTGAATGCGTCTTCCCAAATCAACTGATTTGGAAGCCGAGAGTTCCAGCATTCAAGTCCTAGTAAAGCCAGTTATATTTACACGGATTTGAATAATAGATCGTGGATATCGGTGTTCTTTGGTGGTTGGGTTTCAATTAACCACACATCTCAGGAATGGTCGAACTGAGAATGTCGTACAAGACTACACTTCATTTACACTGATTACATATCATCCTCATTCATCCTCTGAAGAATTATCTAAACGGTAGTTACCGGAGGCTAAACAGGAAAAAGAAAGGAAAAGTATTGTTATGTCCAGTGTTGTCATTTAATATGTTTTTTATGTCAAAGTTTCACTCAGTAAGAAGATGCCTCTGATAAAGACTAGTTCTATACAGTTTGCATTATTCTCACTCAACCTTGTTACTGATGGGCATCATCCCATTATAGTTGAAATAATTCAACATATGTAAGCTTACAAGATGTGATAAATTACACATACAGTTTTACTGTGGTTATATGGCAGCAGGCAATAGGAAGAGGAGCAGAGAAAGTTCTTTTCCATCATTAGTTTACGATACAGATGACATTTAATTTTAAAAATCTTTACTAGCAATTCAGAGATCTTGTGATGGAAATCATTGCAAGGTTTGGCATAGTTTTCTTCAAAACCATGCCAGTTGTATGGAGGACAATCAGCTAGCTCTAATGAATGTGTTTCACATGCTAACATGTGAGAAGATTTTAGATGTAGCAAGATCAATAGCCAGGCAGATTGATAACAATTTAATAGAACTGAGGTTGAGGAATTACGGATCTTTATGAAAGCCTCTTCGATAAAACAGATGTTTGATGATTTATTTGACAGAAAGGCAGTCTCTCAGAGAGTACAATTCACTCACTCGCAATCCTTAGATATAAAGCATCAAAATAAACATTTCTTGACATGGATGCTGCCTAAGAAGGGCAAGTATCTACCGAGTATGGAACTCCTTGAAACAGAAGAAATTTAAGTTCTTTCACTCAGACATAGATACAAACAATTAAAATAAAGGCTGAGCTCGTTTTTAATGAAACCGACGATCAATTCGAAATGTTTAATGAAATGAACTCTCCACATTTAAAAACATTAAAAAGGAAAATGGGTTTAAAACAGTTACCAGATTGCACAGGTTCACCCTCAGTAGTACATAGGATGGTTGGTCGCTAAGAAATTGTAAAAAAATGTTCACTTTTAATTTAAAATTACGTTTGCAGGAATATTTCAAATTGGGAATTCCGTTACAAAAGAGCAAGACTTGCAACAGTTGAACAAGTCGGCCGATATTTCCTCATTGGAAATGCATTTAGCTGCTGTTTAACTACTTCTAAAATAATGATAATGAGATTAAGGATATTTGGACGCTTCTAGCAGCTAGCAGCAGTGAGGGAAGAGATCGGAATGTTGTTATTCGAATCGGTAGCATGTTACGGTACTATAAAATATAATATTTTAATAGAGCTTTTTTACAAAAACTTTTAGTAAGCGAGTTCAGGATATCGGTATTAAAAAGAAATTTTGTAATTTTCAATTGTATTGAAAATTCAATACAAGAAGCGATCGAATATTGCTTCAAGAAGAGGCTAATTTCGAAAAAATCCGAGCGGATGGGCGCTTTTAAGCATCGTTGGTGTTTTAGAATGAATAAACTGTTACCGTCCTCTTAGAGGATCGTGTTACATTCCCTTTCTAAATTTATCCAAAACAAACACGAGGACGTTAATGTAAGAAATAATAATGATTATTATTTTAAGTGGATGACGTAAATGTGTGCAGTCAACATCGTGAGCGGGTAGGTAAGCGATATGAAGTTCTATTTGATAAATACAATTTTGGTTCCCTTATTTTCCCATTATCTGTGAGCGATTATAAATTCGAATAAAAATAATGTTTCTGAATATATTATCGGTATATGAAAATGGCAACATCGTCCCGATCAAGGTATGTATGAAGAAAAGATAATGATCATTTTGACCTCCTCTGTTGATAGTTGAAGGTGACTATGAACACTTTTCCTTCATCTCCGATTTCAAAAGATTGATCCGTACTCAGTTGACGAAACATCATAGTATAGAAATCTGTAAAAGATGTTTCACTTATTACAATGATAAAATCTGCGCAAGAAACACGGTAGATCATCTAGAAAAGTGCTGCAGCAATCCCCCCTGAAAAGTCATTCTCCTCGAGCTACAGGAAGATGGCTCTAAACTTGTACTACACTACAAAAATTATTATCATATGTTTCGATTTCCCGTAGTTTGTTATTCTGATTTTTATAGTCCTAAAACCGGTCGTGACGTACTATTCCAACTCCAAAATTCAAACACGATTTCCACGGAGTAGCACATTCCTATGAATTATTGCGTGCATTTCGTAGTCCATCTTTCTACACCGGTGACTGTTCAAAATGTGATCCCAACAGACCCTATCGTATACAGAGGAGGGGCCCCTCATTCGTAACTGATCCTAGTTACTCGAAAAGAAGTCGTATAAGAACACCATCTCGTGAGATACGCTGGAAGGGACGTCTCTTCCACCGAAAGAGAAATTCTACAGCTCTCACGGGGACGGATATATCCGAAGAGGACTACGAGCACGCAAAAAAATAGGACCGTTTCAAAATAAACACGTTCGGTGATCTTTGCCTCAAATGCAATGTGCTGCTCCTGTTCGACATTTTCGAAAATTTTAGATCTTTATGTTGGAGGAAGTACGGATTAGAATGTTGGCATTACTTCATTCTACCTAGATTCTCGTTCGATGCGATGTTGTACAAAATGAGGATCTAACTCGAACTGACTACAGACTACGAAATCTACATGTTCCTAGAAAAAGGAATCCGCGGCGGCAATTTGGTGTGTGTTAAGAAATATGCAATGTCAACACAACATACATCCTAGATGGGTGCGATTCCGACCAACCGTACTCGTGTACCTTGACGCCAACAGCTTTTGTAGTTTGGCCTTAAGCCGATGTTTACCGTGCAAAAAATTCGGTTGACAGCTTTATAGTGATTTTCATACTGGACAACATCATGCGTGTAATGCACTAGAGAATGATTGGATATATCCTCAAAGTAGATGTCTAATATCCTCCGCACCTCCACGATGCGCAAGCGACTTACCCCCCTTTTTCCCCACGAACTAGGCCCTTCGATCTCTATCCTAAACTCGTACTAACACTACGGAACAAATTCTAATATATCTGTTATTTCTCCACCCTAAAAAGGGTGATTAGAAACTTACTTCGAGTGAGCAAAATCCATAAAATTTTGCAGTTTGTGCAGTTCCCGTAGTTAAAGAGAAACATTAAGCTCAACACGATTAATCGCCAGGCAGCTTGCGACGATAGATTAATCGAAATCAAAATAGAGGCCGACCTACTTATCCTGATCCTGCTTCATTCCAAGACATTGACATTCCTGATGAATAGTGTTACTCGTGCTGGAGAGAGGTACCTTTTGTACGATTCCGGACCAGAAGATGAGAACAGAATACTTTTTTGTCACGATTTTTGTCACAATGAAGAACCTGAGATTGTTCTCTGCTAGCCCAATAATATTCGCGGACGGTACTTTTAAGACGGCGCCAAATCAATACATGCAATATTTACATTACACGGTATTTTTCGGGGGAACGTCTCCCTATTTATATACGCTCTGACTCCGCGGAAAACGGAGGACACGCATCGACTGTTGTACGAACGTGTTCCTCGTACAACTCGAGAAGCAAATATCCATATACATCCTGGAACTATCATGATGGATTTCGAATTGGCAAATATTAACGCGCTTGACGAAGTTTTCCAAATGCAAACATAAAGGGTTGCTTATTCCATTGGTCTCAATCGATCTGGCGTCAAATTCAGTCGGTGGGATTAGCAGCAGATTATAACACCATAGGGAATGAAGTACGAAAACAAATCGCATTGCTACTGGGATTACCATTTGTTCCCGTGGAAGATGTCCTTGTTGACATTGTTGAAATAATGTCAAAGGATCTGGACGGTCTGGTGGAATACGTCGCGCGGGTATATGTAATGGGAAGATGAGCTTGAGGCCGACGAAGAACCGAGGGCGCAAGATTACCTGTCGAAATGTGGAACGCGTACGACCTAGTGATAAGTGGCCAGCAGAGAACAAACAATGTGGTTGAGGGTTGGCATAATAAATTTCAGAAGTTGATGACTTCACCGTGCCTCCGTATGGAGATTCATAATACAATGATAGATGAACAGCAACAAAATCAACAAGATATCACCCGGCTGCTAGGAGGCCACATTAACATAAGACCGCCTGTGAACAAAACATTTAGCAAACCAAACGCACATTGTTGAAGTTGTGGAACGACATCAACAATATTAGGACGAACAACGCATGACAACTTACTTGAGAGTTGTCGCGTATAGAATAAAGGTGAACCCTGCAGAATCGGTTGATGAATGAAATCTGTAACAACTAATTAATAGGTATGTCAATTATTTCTGGGATACATACACAATAAAAAAAAATATTTCTATTTTTTTATTTATCTCGGTAAGCGTACTAGACAGATATGCGATGGACTTTATTTAAAGGTCTTTTAGTAGACAATACGGTAATGGATACTACCTGGAGTGGACATAAGTGCGATGAACGAAACTGTAATGTGAACTAAATAATTAATGGACATTAAACTTGAGGTTGACGTTACCGTAAGTGGTCCACTTACGTGGTCCTTACACTGTAAGGTCCTTACAGTGTGGACCAGACGTCCTGGAAGCCGACTAAATTTTTTTCTAAGATACTTTCCCTCTTAATTCTTTTCTTTTAAAAATGGGAAATTTAATTTCTATTGAGAAACTTATGCAAAATAGAACTATCTTTATAATAGAGTAAAATGAAAGCTACTTTCTGTCACTACCGACCCTTTGGTAGTGGCGATGAGAATTCTACATCGCTTTATTTCAATCGTAGGGTCGTTTACCGCATCTAATGTGACACTGCCGTACGTCATCGTTGCCGTCGTCTAACAAATGAGCATAAAGAACTACATTCTCATTCTCATCCGATATTGACCGTTCTTATTAGTATCCGACTCTGACCGCTCCAGTCTCCGCTGTCTTTCATTTCTACGTAGAAAGAGTGCTTCCCGCTCAGATGATGGCGGATGACGAGATGAACCAGGCATTCTATTTCCCTCATCCTCTTTCAACACCTATTTCACAACCGAATGTTTCATCAGCAGAAAAAATTTCTTGGGGCAATATTAATTCGATGATTCGCGAGGAGTGGTGTATAGTGACCGGTTTTCATCGCGCCCTTGCAGTGTGTAGGTCTGCAGAGGGAGTTTAATCGAGGTACTCGATCGTGGTAGGATCCCGGGTGGCTAGGGTTCCGCCTTAGACATTGGATCGGTGGGAGGTATGCGCATCGGCATCGTGCCACGGTTATATCGGTATTGTTTGCGATTCGATTTGTGCTCCCGCTGGTGGGAGTGGCCGCGCCGCCGGAGTATGTTAACCCGTGCGACCGGGGGCGTGGCTTTCCTCCGCCGGTGGCGGTCCTGATCGTGACTTGGAACCGGGTGGCGGTGCGGGGTTTATCCCCGGTTTCCCTTGCTAGGTAACCTAAATCGGTCGAGTTATTTGAGTGTAGGTCTGAATTTATATGTTATGTAAGTCATAATTTTGATCGGTATGAATGTAGCACCGATTTAACTTTCAACTCGTTCGTTTTCTGAGGCATTCACAGTCACAAATGGTGCTGTCAAATCTGGACTAGGTGCGGGGTTCGCGCTTCCGCGGTTTCGGTCGGTTAGTTTGAGGGAATCATGTTATGTTGGATGTGAAGATGTCCGTTTGAGGCCTAAATGAAGGCAAAATTTGATATCCATTTTACTGATGCAAATGTCTGCCGAGCCATTACATCGGTGACATCCCGACCGAAGCCTGGCTGATGACTGTGAGATGTAATCAGTTAGAGGGTCTACAGATGACCTCCGGTAAAGCCCCTCAGGGCTTGGAACGGAGGGGGTGGTGTGGCGACCGGTAACGTCAGAAGGTGGGTGTCTTCCCCCTACGGGGTTGGGATTTCTTAGGACATCTGTAGAACAATATTCGCATTCAAACATATCGAATAAGAAAAAATTTACACTAATAATACAAAATTTATTTTAAATGCGACTTACGTTATTAAAGAGGTAAATTATACTCAAGTTGATTTTTCGTAGAGTAACCGTAAATAATTAATAGTTAGGTTTTTAGATGATTTTTACTACTTATTCCCTAGTACATATTTAACACAACGTACAACTTTAATTAATAAATGTTATTTACTTAAGTAGTGTTATTAGTTCACGCAAGCATTTTAAATGAAATATTTAGGAACTATTTATCTTATGATAGGGCTGTTCTTCTCAATACGATAACGCTGTAACAAACAATATTGATTAGTTCAATTTAAATTGCAAGAAATACCAAACATTAATTTTGTTTCCAGCACACAATTAATATAATTTTTATTTAATGTGTGTAATTAAATTGGAGAACAAATTAAATAAAGTAAATAATTACATTCTTACACTATTTGTTATTAACTTTTATTCTTTTTAAATAGAGTTAGTACTTTATACATTTATTTAAAATAAAATATTCGTTATTTCCAACTTACAGTTATTAATTAAAGTATGTATTTATGTATTTAATCTTTGCAATTAGACCGGTGAATAAAATTATATATATATATATATATATATATATATATATATATATATATATATATATATATATATAAAGTACATAATTATATTTGATGTATTATTATTTAATTATGTTTAAATGTAATTTCACTAATTTGATTCATAATAATTATAACCGATATCAGAAATTACGTCGATTAAATAAGCATAAGATAATACGTACAGTATATGATGACAATAAAGAAACGGTATGATTACAGTGAAAATTTGACGCGTATTTATATAAATCCGTTGGCCTAGTCATCGAGATAACTTTCAAACAAACAAGTAAATAACTGTGACGCAAATATAATATCGTCAGATAATTTTCAAACTACTAAACAAGATTAATGCAAAATCAGCAAGCACATGTATTGCATAAAATTGATAGCCCCTTTTTCTATTACTGTCAAGGTTATACTTTTTCATTTTTACACTTCTGTTCATACACGTGCTTTTACTAAATTGCATTAGCTAGCTTTTTATCTGTTGATTTATATTTTAGAAAATAAAGGAGCACAGCACGGGTCAAAAGTTGTATATAATGCCATAATACGAGAGTTATTTTTTTTCAACGTCCGATCGGTCACGAAATTAAAACCACAGTGAAAATTAAAAAAAAATTATTTGTAACAAGTACTTACATAGTTACGCTATTTCTCTACATAGTCGCCGCTCCGATTTAGACATTTGTCGTAGCGCGGTACCAACTTTCCAATACCCTCGTCATAGAACGAAGCCGCCTGTGCTTTCATGAGAATGCATCCGCTGTTTGGATTGTTCTTTTGTTTCTTCAGTTTCGAAATGGACCCGTGTCTCGTCCCCTGTGACAATTTTGTTCAAAAAATCTTCTCCTTCATTGCGGTAGCGCTGGAGAAACGTTAGGGAGGCGTCCATTCTCATTGTTTTGTGAAGGTCGGACAGCATCTTGGGAACCCATCTCGCACACAGTTTGTGGTATTTTAGTCTCTCACTCGCAATGATGTAGAGAGCCGACCTTGAAATTTCAGGAAACTAATCGCTCGATACAGAAATTGTGAACCGACGATTTTCTCGAATCGCCTCATCCACTCGCTCAACGAGAGTAATCGGTTAACACTCGCTTCCTTCGCCGACCGCCTGCATCATGAACATCTGTTCGTCCTGCTTTAACGTTCCTGCACCGTTGTCGCTCGTTGAAGTTTCACCGTACACATTACTTATTCGTCGATGAATTTCAGCCGCATTACACCCCTCAGCCTGAAGAAATCGAATTACCGCACGCACTTCACACTCGGCGGGAGATGCTATTGTTGTAGACATGTTTACGTGCTAGCTGCGTGTTCAGAACTAAACGAGGTGACGCGGCGTGATTGAAGGCCATACTAGAGACGCTGCGCAAAACATATGCGCAAAGGTTCATCCGACTTTTGCGCGGGTTTTTATTTCGCGACCGATCGGACCTTGAAAAAAAATAACCCTCGTATATATTCTATTCCTAATGTGTTCATCGCAATCTGTTCAACTCGTGAACAATAAGCGATCTCATGACTCGATGAGATTAAGATAAGTACGGAACGATGCCGTAAGTCGACAGTTGTACATTTCCTTAAACAATGATCGACAAGAACCGACAAATTTCTAATATTATAAATTCAATCTTTTAAGTCTGTCGTCCAAAAATAATAATGTTATTAAGAACTTTGTTATTAGTAGAGTAATAATAATATATTAACAAATATGCCACACCCTGGCGTTTAATTTACCTGCACTACTACAAATTTTGGAAGAAATTACAATTTTACAGTTGTTGCGTATGTAATCGATATTAATTTTTTTCAGAGATCTGATATAAGTCACGTACATAGTTTAGCACCGATGAAGTGGTCTTCAAGCACTGATGGTATCAAGAGTTTTACTCACTCTAGAATGTTACCGTGGATGCCGGAAGCCAAAGTATATGGACCTTCAAGCGGACAAAAAGTGATCTCAATTCTTAGTAATATCAGAGATAATAATCCAAGTATATATATGCATGCTATATGGAAGGAAAGGGTTTTGAATTCAAACAGTGCCATAAGGTTTGTTGTAAAAAATTAATTCATCAACTAACTTAATTATTCTTCACATTTTTTTTTTTTGTAATTAAATGTCTTTTGTTGTGTACTGTTTTTTCAGATTAATTGGAAAATGTAATTACTTAATTTAAAAAAAGTAAAAGTTTAAAATGATATCGTATACTATTGATAAAAAAGGTAGCATGTTCTGTGTCGCTTTAATTTTTTTGTACTTATTAAATATTTTCCGCTTTGTTAATTCTAATTAAAAATTGACTGGCTATTTACACCGAAGAGAAATGTTACAACTTATGATTCTCTGTAAGCTAGAGTTAGACTATCGTGATAATAATTACATTATTTGTGTTATAACAAAGCATCTAATTTTGTAGTAGCATTTATTTTATCTCGATAAAAGTCATAGAAATTGAGTATAATTGCCGGTACATCGGTTATGCTTGTGCTCTTTTTAAGAGATGAACAACTTCAAACAATTTATTTAGCAGTAATTAACTGTTTTTAATTGCAGAAATTAATTAAAACGTTAAACTATGTAAAATAATAAATAACTGAATAACGGGAACTAACCGTTGTCAAGAAGTTTTTGTATAACAAGAAACAAAACCATCGGTTAAACACAACCTGATAATTTCTCAATATTATTTTAATAACTAATATTGTTATTTACTCGAGTGAAAATCGATCAAATTTGTCGATACGGTAGTTAAATTTCATTCTCAGTACGATGATAATAATACAAATTATGTTATAATTGTTATTAATGCGCTTCTATAACTTTCATATAAATAATTTTTTGTTTAAAATGAGATTAACCTATTCCAAAAGATTTTTTGAACGTTCGACCTATACCAAAAAAGCGCCAATTTTTTATCGCATAGATACAACTGTGAAGAGAACTCAACAGTGCTACTATATTTTTCACGTATAAAAGTACAGTGCGTTCAGAAAGTCGCTGTGCAGTACGCTTTAGAATTAAGCGATGAATTCTTTCGGCGTTAGATTAGTCGCCCGGTGGGTCATCGGGAGTTACTCGGTAATAAACCATGACGTCGTGTGTCGATATCGGAAACGGTAGAAACGAGAACGCAACGGTTCTTTTGGTAGAGTAAAGCATTTTTCTCGTTAAATACGTCTTTCGTGAAGGTGACAAGTATACTGATTTATCGAAGCGCAATTTTTTTTGAAAAGTATCCAAACACTCCTGTTCCTCACCCTGATGCATTTTGAACTCTTACTGAAACATTTCGGGCAACGGGCTCTGTTGAAGATGCCGATCGAAGTGGAAAACTACCTAAACACAAAAGCCGCTTGATATTTCGGATGCTTTGGCCGAAAGTCGATGCGTAAGTTAGCATAGCAGTAACATATTGGATTTTCTATCGTACATAAAGCTGTAAGAAAAGAACTGAAACTTTCCCCCGCAAAGTAATCTGTATTCAAGAACTGAAACCTACAGATCGTGCCAAAAGACAAAATTATTGTCGACGGTTAAATATTTTTTGGTCCAAAATTTCTTGACGTTACTTTTTTTACAGATGAAGCACAGTTTCATCCGGAAGGGTGTATTAATTCACAAAATACACGATTATAGTTGACAACTAAACGTCATTAATAACACGAAGCAAAAATTGCAGTCTGGGTCAGGGCGTGTAGAACTCGCAACGTAAGTCCAATCTTTTGGAAAATAGAGATAATAGTGATCATTATTGTGCTATTTTAACAAACTTTATTAGTCGGTAAACAGCAGTGGAAATTAATCGCGGTTGATTCTAACAAGATGCGTTATAGCTTACAGGTCAATGACCTTTTTACGAAATGTCTTCGGTGATCGGATCGGTTTGCTTGGCATTTCTCCCACCACCACCACCCCATTCGGTCGTCCTAAAGTATAAGATCCAATATCTGTATCGCAAACGGCTACTGAACCTCGAAACAGTTTAGCGAACAGTGTCCTAACCGGTTCCTAGAGCTAACCTAAAAGCGCGAGCGGAGCAAGCGTGGTACCGTACATTTCTCGCTTGCGTGTCCCACCGCCCGCTTGTCATATATCACTAAAACGGGTAGGCGCACCATGTCGACTACTAAAACATATATGACTATCAACGATTAAATTTATCGCGTCAAAGACAGCGATTCGCTGCCACGCCTAGGCCGCTGAACGCCAAAAATTACCTGTCCACCGTTAAAGCGCTTGGAGCCTTAATATGGCTGGTAGCCTGCCATATCTCTCGGTTAGCTTCCTACAGCAGCGCGATAGGAGTCTTTTCCCTTAGGCAAACTACCGATATCGGTCGAACTAAGCGACCGCATCAAGGAACTCCCGCACGGTCTGACAATGCGGCTCTCGCCGCTTGTGAGCGGCCAATTTTCCCCTTGACCTCTAAGTTCCAGGGCGGCCCGAGTTCTGCCCCTTTCAAGAGCCGGGCGGACGAACATCACGTGTTCGTTCGACTGGACTTCCTCGCAGACGCACAGCCGATGAGCAGCGCGTCTGCGAGGAGTGTTTGTAGGGTTAGACTTGGACTGATGTTCCACCGTGCCTGGGAAAGAAGATGCGTAAAGCATTTTTGATGACGAAAACATTATCCCAGAAATTCGAAATTTGCTTTGAAGTTACGACGGATATAATCCGTATTACGACACAAGTATTCCTGTGGCCGCTTAAATACAAGAGCATCCGTGTTTTTAAGGATCACTCGTTCATATTTTTTGCAGTGTTGAGATACACAAGCGGTGTATCTCAACAGATTATGTACGATTGACCGACTAAAACCTACAATAGCGGCATACATATGAGACGGTTCAGTACATCAGCGGATTAAAGTATTTGAAAACACTTTGCGTTGATGTTAAGGAGCTCATTTTCAACACATTTTGTAAACTATTTCAGCTATCGTAATGAAAATACAAAGTAATAATTAAGAAAGTTTTATCGATACACTTCCAGTGCACAGCAACTTTCCGAACACTCTGTATAAAGATTGTTTGGAGGCATAAGTAAGGCGATATTTGAGTCCCTTCCCGGTCGCTTTTAATAATAAATTTTGAAATTAAAATAAAAAATTAGTTTATTATAACTTTTATAATACTGAATTTGTAACGGAACCGACAAACAAACACACGCGATCGTATAAATTGATAATTCAAATATATCGTATTTTCAAAAAAAGCCTAATGTAGAAAATAAAATAATAACGGTTAAGAGCCAGTTATCACGCTTCAAAACCAGAAACAGTCTGAGGTTACGGATTTTGTAAGTTACAATTTGCCACCGAACAATTGTCACAGAGGATTTTTAAAATAAAAGAAAAAAATACAAAAAATCTGTAATTCTGTTTCAACAAAAAGTAATCTGTTTATAGATTCGTTATAAGGTTCTACGTGTGCAATAAATATCAAAAATTTGTCATTTGCTTAATGCTATTTGTACCAAACTTAAGTACGGGTAGTTAAAAAAAAAACATATATAGTTTGTTTTAAACCGCAAAATAATCTTAATCGATTATTATCTTCAAGTTTACGGTTGTTTAGGCAAATCTTAGTTACTAGTAAAAAACAAAAATGATTTCTTTGTTTTTAGAATGTCGTGTATTGAAAGTATTGTTTTATCAAACCTATCGAATACGTTCCACGTTCTAACTTTACATACCTAAATAAAACTAGCATCCCAACCCCGCAGGAGGAAGACATCCACCTTCTGACGTTACCGGTCGCCACACCAACTCCTTCGTTCAAAGCCCTGAGGGGCTTAGACCCTCTAACCGATTACATCTCAGTCGTCAGTCAGGCCTTCGGTAGGGATGCCACCGATGTAAATGCCTCGGCAGTCGGTAAAATACAAAACGTAGGCCTCAAACGGATATCTTCACATCCAACCTTACAAGATTCCCTCAAACCGACTGACCGAAGCCGCGGAAGCGGGAACCTCGCTCCTAGTAAATATCTGACACCGTTCGTGACTGTGAATGCCTCAGAGAACGAACGAGTTTAAAGTTAAATCGGTGCTGCACTCGCACCGATAAAAATTATGTTTTACGCAACGTAGAAATTCAGACCTAAACTCGATTAAGTCGACCGATTCAGGTCACCTAACAACGGGAACGCGACCTCATTACGCTCCGTGAGGTGGCGGTGCGGGGACAAACCCCGCACCCCCACCCGATCCGATCGTGATGTCTCGCGTGGCATTACCAAGAAACGATCAGAACCGCCACCGGCGGAGGGAAGCCGCACCCCCGGTCGCACGGGTACCGTACCACCGCAGCGCAACCACCCCCACCGGAGGGAACCCCAAATCGAATCGCAAACAATACCGATATAACCGTAACACGATGCCGGTGCGCCTACCTCCAACCGATCCGATGCAGATAAAATCCAATCCGAATAAAACTAGACAACATTTTGAATTATCAGTGTATCCATATTTTAGACCTATTTATTAATTTATACTAGCTACACGACACGCCTCCGTAGCTAGGCCCTCCGAACGGGCTGCGGCGGCGTCTCGGAATGGGATTATTAGGTATCCAAAATTGTTAACCTCTTGGGTAAAAATATGTTTATTTATTTATTTTTTTTTTAAACGATGAAAATCGATATAACGAAAGTTAAATTGCAAATTTAACTCTAGAAATCGATACTAACGAATCGGGATTTTCCGCTACTGATCGGTGCATTCCGGTGCCTACTTTTTGGTTATACTTCATTATTTTATGAAGAAAAACAATCAGATCGATAAATAAAAAATATGTTTAAAACGATTGTTAAATTGAACGCGCTAAAAGGTAAAAAATAATTTTAGGACTGTATCTCAGAATGGATTTTACAACAAGCTTTGGCGGTGATAAGTAAGATTTATGTAAAAGTCGTAGTTTCAAATTAAAAATTTGATTTTTTAGCCGATTTTTTCTTATACGTGTTTGCACCCTACGTTTTAGGCCATTCATCACGCGTAAGAAAAAATCGGCAAAAATATCTAATTTTAAATTTGAAGCTATGACTTTCCCATAATATTACGTATCATCATCAAAGCTTGTTGTCAAATCCATTCTGAGATCCGTCTTAAAATTATTTTTTACCTTTTAGTGCGTTCAATTTAACGATCGTTTTAAACATTTTTTTTACATATTTATTTTTTATTTATTAGCGCATACGAGTGGTTTTTTTTAATATTTTCTACTTTTTAGTCTTCATAATTTTATACTTTACAGCTGCGCTAGCGCACAGGTTTGAGCGTATTTAGCGATAGATCGGATCGGTACGTTTTACGATGGGCGAGTGCGATCAAAATATAGGGCTAAACGATTTAATTTCGGTATAACCAAGATCCGGTCATCAAGAGTGTACTAGATGCGTTAAACTGTTAGTGCTCGACCTGCTGATACATAAACTCTTTCGATCGTGAAAATCGGACCGGCGGTTGCCGAGACATTTCGGTGGCACCCCGTCACAACCCCTCACCGATTTCCGAACGACGCTACGGGGGCGTTTGAAAATATTATCATCTGCCGGATATCACTGCGGGCGGATGGGGTAACTGTCTGGGGATCAACGATTTTTCAGAAAGCTAGGACGGACCGTTTTCCAGATATTTGTGATTTTCGTTCGAAAATTCGGATCCGTTTAAAAAGTAATAAATTTTTCCAAAATTTCGATATATATCGATCTATGTATACGGTATATCGATGTATAATAATATAACCGGTATACACCTGACCACCAGGAGACATGTACTAACGAATTTGGATTTTCCATTAGCGATCGGCACATACCGGTGCTAAGCTAGGGAGGATGTGTGCGAGCGCACACACACAACAAATGCTGAGGATTTAGCACACAACACATTTTTTACCCAAAGCACTGCTTATACAAAATCATATACTATCGCTACTATAATTTGCTTTAAAAATCTGTTTGCTTTTTTAAACCGTCATATTGTGATGAAGGCTTTTTCTGTGGACCCGACTTTTATTTTATTTAAATAGAAAGCGATTAAAAGTATTTTTATTTCCGGTTTGATGGTAGTTGGAAAATATAAAATGTTGAAGGAACCAAGTATAAATATCAACAATATATAGATAACTAAAGATCTGAATGTCTAAATTAATAAAAAAAGGGGGGTTTACAAGTAGTTCTATTGAAACCGTAACATATAAGTCTGATTACTTAATGTTGGCGTTTAAAATGCGATGGAGCATTACTTTTAAAAGCGATCGAGTAAAACGTGTTACAAAATTTAACGCACGTTACTATTTTGCAAAAATACTACGTACGGTTAAAAAGATACTATATACACAATGTGTATATAGTATCTTTTTAACGTGTGTGTATTACACATGATTAACTACTTTACGTGTCTTTTGAAGTAGTAAGGAAAATTATTTACAAAGACTTTTTAATAATTTTGGTAGTTTTTTAAATATTGTTTAGGAAATCCTAAAAAAGCATAAAATATGCTTAAAAACAAATTTAAATAAATTTTTTAAACGGTTTTTGAACATTTTCTTGGTTTTCAATTTATCCCTCTACTCTGAGTCCCAAATAATCTACATTGTTATGTTATCTTAATGTACAGTTTACCAGCTTAGTTTGTTTACAGGATTTTGCCGCATTTTTTTTTTCTTTATTTAAGATTTTTTTCAAAATTTATCATTCCGTCTAATTTTCATAATCCTCTTGTAACACCGTATTTCAAAGACCTTAATTTTTTCCCGTTTGCTTTTCTACCGTAAAGCGCATCTACATTCCATACAAATATTTATATCGTTCTGTCTTAGATTCCTTTATTGTACGCGCAGCAGATTACTTTTCTACGCAAAAGCTTTCCTTGCTTATCCTTTCTTCGCTCGTCTTTTACAACTTTACTAGGGTTCGGTAAAACAAAAATTCTGCACCTTCTGATGTACTACGCGCTGTTATTTTAATTCCTCATTAATTTCTGCCGTATTTCATTTTCTTTGTTTCAGTCTTATTTATTTTCAAACTTAGTTTCTTCTCTAGTAATAAATACACGCTGTTCCGAATTTCTCCCGATTCATTTTTAGTTTTTGTCGAAAGAACGATATCCTTGGCCGATCTAAAATTTTTATCCTCTTGAATAATACATAAGTTTTTTCTTTAAATTCCTGTATTGTTACTTCTATACGTAAGTTTTTCCCCTTTCCCCCTGTCTTTCCCCTTTCAAGATCAGACCTCGCATGATTTATTATTAATTAATGCGTAATTAAAGGCGATCGAAGTTAATTTTCATGCGTTTAATTTTTCAGATATCTTGATGACAATTTAATCCTGCTGGAAAGAAGTTATCCACGAAGAAATACGTACATAATTCTCAGTAATGTGGGGAAATCTAGAACGGTTAAAGATTTATCATCGATATTTTTTGGAGGCCAGGTAATGGTAGACCACGAGGGAAAATCGGGGTATTCGATAACCTTCCATAAATTAATTTTAAATCCTGGTGAATTTTACGTAATAAAACTTGATTTGTAAAATGATGCTCTTATATTATAAATAAAATTGTTTTAAAAAATTGATAGTTTTATTTTTATACCGGGATGGGGAGATAAAAGTCACTCGATCAAAATTCATTTTTTAAAAAAGTAGATATTGTTAAACTACTTTTAAATTTACTTACGCTTCTTATTATTGTATTTAAGAATATAATCTTTGAATCGCCAAGCAAAATACTTTTTTATAAGTATAAGATTATTTTTTTAATAATTTCAAAACATTTTCAGTCGCCCTAACTCTAGTAGATCTCATTACTTAACTTTACAGAATCAAAACGTTAACATTTTTGATCGATATATTATAATTTTTCTAGTCGTTCTTTTCAAGACTCATATTCCTCTGTACTAATATTCAAATATAAACCAAATTAATACATATACAAACACGATTAATAGAGCAATTAATTACACACAATATAATAAAAATAAATTAAACAAAGAAATAGATAACTAATTCAGGGAATATCCTTTTCCGCTACAATAAACAATGATGAAGTTAAAAAAGGAAAAGTATCTTCAAATTAAAATGTACTTTTCTTTTAGATAATCTTTCACGTAAATTTTCTGAAAAAAGCTTACAAAAGGAATCCTGAAGATAAAAGGATAAAATCATCTTGTTTGAAATCTGTTAATAAAACCTTTTCAATTCTAAATTGAGAGTCGCTAAGCTTTTAACTACAAATAGTTAATCCGTACTTAAAAAAAAGTAAAGGTTCCGATGAATGAAAAACCCCCTTCTCGTAATCATGCAGACTGATAAAACAAAAATTTAAGTTTTTGGAAAACTATTATTATTTAATCTTTGTATGGTGATTTTTAAGTCTATTATTTTTTTTTTAAGAAAAGCTTATGTTAATATAATAAAAATTAATATATTTTTCCATCTAAATCAGGTTAACAAAAGAGAATGGGAAAACTTAAAAGATAGACGTTAAGAAATATATTGAAATAAAACATTAGGATAAACAGAAACACTTTATTAACTATAAATACGAACGATTACAAAAATAACAGTTTTTAAAACTATCACCATTTAGCTCTTATAACACCAGCTAATTTATTATAATCCGATAGATGTCTAAATATGATACGGCTGACACGCCATCTATAAACTACACCCCTTGGACGAGATGTCACTGCACATCGCCAAACAATTTTTTTACCCAGTACATCAGTGGGAAGTTTTAACAAATCTTCTTCAGCAGCTTCCTGGACAAAAAATTATTTATTTTCTATTATTAGCTTAATCCAAGATATTTATTTTATTAATAAATAACATTCAAAATGAAATAACAGTGGATCGTATGAAATGCCAACTTTAGAAAAATAAACAGATTATTATTAACGCTACTGATGATATGTGATTATCACATTAGCCTATTTGAGACTGAAAGTTTTAATGTAATATCTTTCAGTCGCTTTATTTTATTTATTCATCGATTTTATTTCACAAAATCCTGCGATGAACAAGCACATGACTACTCAAAATAGTTAATTTAAATTTAATAAAAAAACAAGCGCTTCCACGACTGATACCCTCTTCCAAGCGATTACATATGCATATTTTGACTGCAATAATAGAATTTTTTGAAATTAGATTTAATAAACAGTAAAATTTTATATACACAAAAACGGAACGGATAGAAAATGATAATGTTAAAAAAGGAGATTTGCAAAATTCATATCGCTTTGCACAACATTGCCCACAAAACCCATTTCTGTTGGCAAAATATAATTTTAAAATCAGTAGAATTGATCCAAAATATAAGTACAGAACTATAGGAATACCATGCACGCAACACAGAATTCTCACAATTTCAAAACCGACTGTCTACGAAAGGTAAGAAAAATGTACAACATAAATGTTTTTTTTAAGGATAGCCATCAAATACTTCACATGACTGAACCAAATAAAGCTTCTTAATGACAATTCCAAGGAACTTTTTCACAGTTATCAATTTCAGCTGTGGTTTCAGGATTACTTGGGAAATTTGAAACTGTATTCATATTGATTCTATGTTTGATAGCTTATTGCATAATTCGTATGAAATGTTTGGTTGAGTTTTGGCAAATTCCAATAGAGTTAAACCATTTCATTATGAAGCGAGTTGTTTGATAGCTTACTCAAATTCTACGCAGTCTTTTTGCTCAATTTAGCACCAATACCATCAGCAAACATGATTATTTTAGAAATGGGAATATTTATTAAAAGGCCATTTATAAAGATAATAAAGCAAACTGAAAAGAATAGAGCATTTTGTTTACGGGGAGAAACCCAAATTGAATTTTATTTTTCCCTACTGTGACCGATTGCTGTTTTTTTAATTAAGTAAGACTTATTAAGCAAGTCTAAAGCTACACATTTTACTCTATAGTGTTATAAGTCATTTATTAAAAAAAAAACAACGTGGGCATGCAACAAATTGGAGAAGATTAAATGGACAAAATGAAATAATGAAAACAGTGGCTAAGAATAAAACTTATTCACAATATTTCAGAGGAAAACTAACTACCTGAAAGATACTATGGGAGAAGAGTTAATTAACAGTAACAAAAGGATCGGTAGAAGCTTTAACTGGCTTCAATAAGAACTTTTTACAGATAATAATTACTGATATAGTAATAACATAACCTGTTGATTTCTTAAGAGACTGTAAAACTTTATTCTTTTTCAACTATTAAAAACAACGATCTGTCATTACTCAGGCTGTTTCTTGAAATTACTTATAATTTATAGTTTCTCATTTCAAGTAGTTTACATTTTTTCCTGTTTTCATCTTTTATATTTATTTCCTCATTTTCTGATTTGACATACTTTTACGATTGAGGATGACATAGGAGACCTTGATGCCAAATATTTGCTACCAAGCATCACGTGAATCATCGTGATGTGTGTGCTTGTTGATGTAACAACGCATCTTTGTTACATGAGCAAGCACACACATCACAGTGAGTTGCGATTTCTTGTTGCCTGTAGTGACAGCAAATATACTTTTGGCATCTTTCTCTTCAACTAATGTACAGGTTAGCACGTTGAAGTAAACAGGAGTTTCATCGGCATTTCCGATTTACCCAAAGAGGTACTAATGTTCCTTTCTCAGTCTTATAACTCAGTCAGTGATACCAACAGACTTCTTTCTCTTCATACGATGCTGGAAGACGCTGAGCAAGAGATGTTTGGCATTGCAGCAGAAGTCCACTCCATCACATTATTCTTGTACACCACTTAGAGCTGAGTTTAAGCTGGGCACTGTATTCCTGTGCTTTAATTCTTATGACATAGCAGGAAACTACCATCCTTCTTTATGTTTCTCATGCGCAAATGCTACTACTTCCATTTTACATTTTTGAAATGTCCACTTTGTGGGCCACTGAAAACTTTTCTAGTCATTTTTCAGATGTTCTTCGTTCTTTTGCCACCTCTGAACATTAGGTTCTGTGACGTCATAATTCTTCAATGCCACACAACTGTCTGTTGCTTCTGCACGCTGAAAAACCGTGATTTTAAAATCTGCATAATAGTAATGCCAGCAGCCTGTTGCAAAGAACGATGTTCAAGATTACGATCAGTTACATAAGGGTACTGCCATAAAAGTCAAGAAGAATAACATATACAAATCACCTTTCTATACTACGGTGGATCACGTTTTACTATAAAGTTTAGAAGTGGAATCTACGTTTCACATCAATTGATAAAAAAAATATTTGCCACAACACTCACTATGTGCTACTGCACAACAATGCTTAAAGCACATGGAAACATTCAAGGTTACAGAAGTAGGCACGGTGAGGGAAGAGCTTGAGATTAATGGAAACTCGTGGTTCTGTTACTTAAGAAAAGAAAAACTCCAAATCATATAGCATATACTGCAAAGTAAGACAACCCATACTTCTGGGAATGAAATTGTAGCTAAAAGCTTTGTCTTGGATTCAGAAATATATGGTAATTGCAGAGAAGAATACTAGAGTTTCTTGTATTTCAATCGCACAACACAATCAAAAGAACGGCTGTGATACTTGTTTCAACTGGTTTGCTAGTGTGTGCCTATGTATGTTACAATTTCTTTTCAGTTTTTAGTTAATATATCTCTGTTGTAAGAATACAAATTCATTTTTTATGAAAAAATTTATTATAATGCAAGAAAATACATGCCCATACACAGCATATTCAGCACATATGTATAATATTACACATTCAAGTTTATTATGCAGTAATCTTTTTTTTCACGTCTAATTTTCCCCTGATCCTAGTTTCTGGTTTCCTACTCTTTTGAAAAAATAAACGGTTATCTATGTGTCTATAGGCACAATACGAACTAGTAACTGTAGGCTCATTCAATGATACTTCCTTTATCTCTTTTACCGAAGTTTCTAATGAAATATTTTGTGTAGATCTTGTGTTTGAAAGAAATATTTTAAAATCAAAACGTACAAAAAGTTATATTACATTATTACGATGATGTTTTTACAGCTTTGTAAGCATATTTTATTTTGCGAAATATATTTAACAATGTAATAAAAATACATTAATTTTTGGTAAAACATGTTTTTATTTGAATATTATTTTTTTTAAAGCTGCTTCTTGGAATAAATTTGTAAAAATTTCATAAATGACATATGATTTACTTCTACTTGTACTGTAAGAGATGTATTTACATTTTCTAAAAATCATAATATGGTTCAAGTCATCATAATGGATGAAGAAAAGGTAAAGATCTTACATCAACCCGGTAGATATTAAATAACAAAAAAAAAAAAAATTTTCTGGCAAAGTGGACAAGAAACTGTAATAGCCTCATTCAAATAATAATGCACAGAAAGTAATATTTCTTGACGTTACATAACCCTGCAGATATGTGGCCATAGCAATAAACAGGTTAAAAAAATAAATAATTAATAGTTCCCTTATTACTACAGATAAATGAACATACCCTCAACTCAGGCGGAAGGATTTTGTTCCTTTTAAGACTCAGTAATCGAGTTTTTAATGGAGCATAGTTTGAACAATTGATTCGTTTTCTTACATCTTTTCTCATTCGAGCATCAGTCCATTCACTACATGACTGTTGTTTGGTAGCAACAGCTAAAACCTGGTAAAAAAAGATACAAAAAA
Organism: Lycorma delicatula; assembly: GCF_047948215.1. Lineage (NCBI taxonomy): Eukaryota > Metazoa > Arthropoda > Insecta > Hemiptera > Fulgoridae > Lycorma > Lycorma delicatula. The sequence continues at coordinate 73,294,865 of NC_134466.1, read as the reverse complement.
TGACTAATATATTTATTAGATATAATAGTAATCGTAATTTTAATTAATTATTGTTAACAATTTCCACATAGAAGACTCTTCTTGACTTTCATTTCTGATAAGAGTATAAACTCACTGGTTAATATAACTAACACTTATTATTATTAAGAAACTGTAGTATTAAAATTGAACTCTATAACAGAGTCTAAAAAATATATTTTATAAGAACAATATTTTCCTTAGTTTAATAAGGAAACCTAATTCCCAGGCAGATGTAACACCATTTATCATGTGGATAGAATTCCATTAATGAAAACAACAGTATTTCTGTTGCCCACAAACCAAAATTTCTGGGTGTTTTATTATATAACAAGTTCTCGTGAGATGATCAATATGATTTCATTGTAACAAAATCAAGCTGTACTGTTTTGCTCTGAAGCACCTTAATAAAATGCTAAGCTTGTCATCATTATTTATTACGCCTACATAATCATGTTAACCTATATTTAGAAAATTAAACGTATTAACAACATACCCTTGTGTTTATATTTATGAATGTGCAATCTTTGCAAAAGAGAATAGTTGCTTCTTCTTAAAAAATTACACTATCCACAGTTCCATTGTCTTTTAAACAATGACAATGGAACAGTTTTTGTAAAATCAACACAATACTTTGGCTTGTAAGACAGGGCTTTATTATGCTACCATACCCATTTTTAATAAATTGCCAAACCATTTGAAAAAATAGAATTTTCTTCTTCTTTTACTTAATAAAACTATATTTTTTATTTACACCTTTCACACACATTTACTTTTGCCTCTTCCCCCACCAGTATGTATATGTATATTTTACATATATATATATATAAAATTCTATTTTGCTATATATATAAAAAAAGAAAATTCTATTTTATTAAGTAATAATAAGGATCGCATAAAACATGCAATTAAAAACAATATCTTTAGTATTCAAGTTGATTGCTTTTTGCATTCACATACTACTGTAGTCTAGATTTTACATTGAGCATACTTTGTTTTCATTCATTTCTTGGTGTGCTTCTTTAATAACTGAATCATATCGTCAGCAGTTCATTGTTTTCTTGAAAATACTTTATCTTTAATAACCCTCCCAAAAAAAGAAATCCATCATTAAGGTAGGAGATCTTTGTGACTGACAAGTGACCCTTGTTGACCTCTCCATCTGTAGGAAATTGTCGGTATATATATAAATATATATAAAATTCTATTTTGCTACATACAAATTTAATTTAATATTTACTTTGTATTGGGTAATGGATTTTTTCTTGATTCTGCATTGATATTTTACTGCAGATAGTTTTTTATTTATGTTATTTACACTACAGAATTAAAAATGAATATAAAATAAAAAACCCCAAAACTTATGTAAAATAGTTGTATCCCACTGTTCAGAATATTCTAGGAACAGTAACAAATAATAAGGTTAAATTTAGCAGCATATCATAAAAAAAAACTTTGATACCAAATGTTTTGAATAGGCAACCCAAAAATAATAGATTGAAATAGAGAAATGAATTACAAAAATGTACAGTCAACATTCCCATATACAAATTCAGAAGACAAATTAATTAACAAAAAATATACAAAGAAAAATATTCATTTTTAATAAAATGTTTTTGAGTAAATTTTTAACTGTGCAGCATTTTTTTACTTGAAGAAATTTTTGTGTTTCTAAGCAAATTGTTCAGTTTTTGTCATTTTAAAAGCGATAAATTAATAGTTAATGAAGTATATTAATGGTGATTTATAATACTAAATGTGAGACATTACATGAAATGCACTTTTAATATTTAAATTTTAAATAGTATAATACACAATCGTTTTAATTATTTTTCAGACAATTTACATTTTATCCATTATCTTTGCATCAATCTATAACTCATTAGAAGAATAAAGGGAGATGGTGACCTAGAGAACAGCTCCAACCATACCTCAAACACTTACTATATCTAGTCTTAAGATTATATACAAAACCAGTAGTCACCTTGTTCTTGCCATGTTACACTATGCAGGTTGGTTACAGATACTGTTTGGCTTGCCAGATATACACCATAATTTCATTTTCATAGGTTAGGAAGAACATGAATAGATCCAGTAAGACCATCAATGGGATTTCCAATTGGTTGAAAATGAATAAGATGATTTATTGTTGTGATGTAAAATTTATGAAATCCACAGGCAGGGTGCTTTGATATCACAAAGTAGTACGATTTTTTGAAGAACAAATTAATCGCAATTGGTTAGGTAAGATTGCTTTATTTTCTGAAATCTATATTTTTCTTACAAAGCAAGATTTTTAGTTAGCATTTTCTGATATTAAGTGATATTTACAATATTGATTTAACCCTGGGAATTTGTTTTTACTGCCTGAGCAAAGCTTTCAATTTGGTAGAGCATACAATTTTATTAATTAAAAAACTTGAACACTGTGGTTTCTCGCTCTTCTGGGATCAATCTATTTTGGAAAATCGGAAACTGTTAGGCAAAATTAGATTTAAGAATGATAACATTTTGATGGCTGCCTCAAAGTTAAAATGAGGAAAAGCGTCCTCTTTTATAAAGTAATTTATCTTAAAATTTAAATAAAGAAAGGGTTACGGTAATAACATAAATCTAAAAAAATGTTATCCCAGGAACTTATTGTTCATTTAAGTTACCGAGCTGTCAAGTAAAACTCATCCTGTAACATAACCCCGATGCTGTATAACCTCTTAACCTTAAAGTGAGAAGTAGGAAATTGCAGAAATCAAAAATCTAATACAGAATAACCTAATTAATAATAAATATTGCCATTTATATATTTATTTTCCTTCTAAAATTTCTACGGAGAAAACAATCTGTCTTGAAAAGATAAAATTAACTATTTTATGAAATAAAGTCCAGTTTACATTAAACGTGCCTTAACGGAACTACAGTAGATGACACTTACTTTTTCATTACCTAAAACTCTCTTTGCAGACTGCTTAAAAACATTTACAAGACGGCTACCTAAAGACAACATTTTTCCATGAAATTCACAATCTTAAAAATACAGTATCTGTTAACTAATTATGGGAAATTCGTGAACGAGTCGTTCCTTCGATTAGATTCTCTATTCTGAACGAAATAATCGAGATACGATTCTCAACAATGAACTGAATAGACGATGGGAAACCAAATCCTTCTCAGTTTCGATTCGATTTATAGCAACCTTTCTTATGCTTATTTTGAGGTGAGAATCCTCTTACCATACCAAATTCTAGCTCGCGTTTGTTTACTTTATATCCTTTCACATGACTTATAACTTATTGCATCACCACTACTAATGTTTATTAAACATTCGGCAAATTTATCACTGCTTGATAAGATATTTTCATTAATTGTGCTATTTAACTGAATTAATCTTAAAAAATTAAATTATATCTGTAAGCCCCAAAACACATTTTTTATGTTTAATCACTAACTACAAACGAAACGACAGCCAATTAATTTATATATCATTATTATTATATATATATATATATATATTATTATATAGATAGATAGATAATTTCAACTCGTGAAAAGTATTTTATATCTAGAAAATTTATCTTAATCTAATTTCACTATATGTATACATGACATAAATTATTGAACTGACATCAATATCAAATTATATATGACAAAATCAATATTTTAAAATAATATAGTTTGTACCATACCTTATTTTTGAGCGAGCCATTCATTCCGTCTATTTTTTTCTTTCTTGTACGAAGTAAAGAAAGTTTTGTGATAGCGAAAAATTTCGGTTTTCAGATTTCAACGGAAATATCCATTTTGTCCATCTCTGAATCCATTTTTACTAATTTCGGCATGACGTCTGTACGTACGTGTATGTATCTCGCTTAACTCAAAAATGATTAGAAATTTTGGATTTACGACTTACAACATTGGATTTACAACATTTGGATTTAGAAACATCTAGTTGTGCAAGTACCTTTTTGATTGCAATTGACTGAACCAAGTGTCCAAAAAGAGTGCAAAATCAGAAAAAAAATTGGATTTTGGACTTTTTCTGCATTAATAAGAGCTCATTTAGAGCTTTTCAACGATATATCATAAGTGGTATTTATTTTCATTGGTTCCAGAGTTAGAGCCAAACAAAATTTCAATTAATGAAGTATTTGAATCAAGGGGAAGGCACATCGGTTCAAATCAGACTTCATCTCCTTTTTTTTTTAATTTAACTATATTGATTTATTAATAATTAATTATAAACCTCTGTTTGTAAAAAAAATTACAATAAATAACAATTCAATAACAATAAAAAAAAAAATAAGAAAAAATATAAGAAGTTATTAATGAAATAAAATTTAGTGTACTTTTCATTTTAAAAAATATGTATATGTAATTTAGTGGGGTACAAGGTCCAGGCATACAGTCTTGTGGTTTCCACTAGATTTTACTAATACACGCAAAGTTACTATTACTACACAACACACACACAAACATTTTGTTTTTAAAAATCTTTGGTTCTATTATAAAAAAAATAATGAAAACTAATAGTAAAAATTAAAATAATCAATTAATACTTTTCAAATAAACTTTACAGTATTTTACATTTTTTTCATGTAGAAATATAATTTTTTGAAATTCTTTGAAGTAAGACTACTTCGCCTTTTAGTTATTAACTGTCTCACATTTTGTGTTCTTGAAATGAGCAGTTCATTTATATATTTACCAAGCTCTAAAATTCTTACAACAGTTGGTTTTGAATTAGTTAAAATTGGCGTTACTTTTTTATTAAAATCTTCCCATGCAGTTGAAATTGCAGGGTTCAATAATTTCTTGTTAGCTTTCAAACCTATCGCCTTGTACGATTTGAATACTTCAAACTTTCTGTGTATTATATAATAAAACATATAAAAAATATAATTATTTTAAACAGTTATCAATTATCTTCAGTGACTGGTGTACTGTTGTTTTCATACTGCTGGTTTTTTAATGTTGTAAAGTGTGTGTGTGATTTGAGTTGTCTTTTCATTTATTACATCATTTTATATTTATGTTCCATAATTTTCAAGAGTGTTAAGATGTGTTTTTTGTATACATCTAAAATATCAAGGTTGTTCTCAATGTTAACAGATTTGTGACATCAATAATATACTAATAGTTTACATTATGAAGATTTTTTGGGCAACATTTGTAATATGCATCAATCTTATATAATTAAAAGAAAACTGCCAGCAGTAACATCAGTTGATGGAAGAGGAAAAACAACACCACCTGGTAGTTACAAAGACTACTGAAAATGTTTTGATGGTTCAGTATATCATTACAAAAGTTTTAATTCCAAATTGACGTTATTACTGATCGTCTTACACAAGAACCTAACAAAAATTTAATTACTTGGCTTTCAGCCAAGTAAAATATTGCAGTACTCATATAAATTAATATGCAATTTTCATTATTTTAGTATTTTTACAGTTAAATATGCAATAACAGAATTATTTCAATCATGACTGAGGATGCGGGATCCTTGAAAGTACTTTCATGGAAAAATTAAAGTAAGCTATGTCTTATCTTAATATTCTGTACTTTAATAGAATTTAAATATAATTTAACTTACAAAGGACTAATATGAATCTTAAAAAATATTAATTTCAATAAAATAATATATATATTATTTTATATATATATGCATACACACTCGCACGCATGCAGGCAGGCTATCATCCTCTGAAGTAATATCTTACGGTGGTTCCAGAAGCTAAACAGTAAAAAGAGAGATGGTTGGACTGAGGAAGGGTTACATAACAACCGTGTCTAGCAACCAGACGCTGGCCAGACAGCACACAAGGAACTTTTATCGTCATCATGCACTACTGAAACAAATATTCATAATCTATCTTAAATAATTTATTAAATTGAATTGACAACATATTATAACATATCCATATTATAATAACATATCCAGTTATTTTTTTCTCTTTAATTATGAAATTAATTTTTAGGGTGTAAAAATATTGAGCTTGACTGGAATTCGAAGCCAGAACCCTTTTGCAACATACTTTTATTTTCAAACGGTTTTTTTTTAAACACAAATTCTTTAATTTATTCGTATTTTAACTAAAATAATGATTAAGTATTTCCATTAAAATAAGTACCGTCTAATTTGAAAATAATATTTGCAGAAGGGTCGATTATCCGGAAAACCCGGAGTATCGTGGTACTTACTATATTATACCATATTCCTCTATAGCAATTTTAACCTTTCTATCTACTCGCGCACGCACACACACAGTATGATTTATAAACATTTTTCTTTAAAAAAGTTTAAGATTTGTGTAAAGTAACTTTCAGATATTTCCTTCAAATTAGGTGTAGCAATTTTGGAACGAACCGTACGCTTGTCCAAGTGTTACTTCATCATAAATAACGCTTTGAAATTATGTATGTTTATGATATATAACTATACATACACCAATTGTAAGCAATGGTAGATTGTAATTAGTAAAAAATTCATTTAATTTCAATTAATTAAAATTAAAAAATTCATTTTTAAATGCGTTCAGAGAATGGAAAAAGCGTAATTGCTGTGAGTACATCTATCTCGTCCTTCCACTTGCTTCGCGCCGCGAATTCGTCAAAACAACTGATGTATCAAAATGTGTTACGTTGATGAAAAATTACATTTGTTTATAATAATATTAGCTGCTTTCATTACATAAAGTGATCTTGTGAAAATAAACAAAACTTACATAGTATATTATCTAATTCTGTATTTTCTTTCTGATAACTAATATTAGTGTTATTATTGAATATCGTTGTCATGTAGGGTAAATAGTATTTATTTGTTTACGATCTCTTGTGGCGTTTATAAAACCGCATCAAATTTTCTTTACTTGATTATTTGTGTTTAGCCTATTCTGTATGTTAGGAGTATTTTATACGAATTTAAACAACCGTCTAGAAAAGAATTCTACATGTAAACTAGGTAAGTTCTTTCAGTAATTTTTACATTAAGAAAAATAGTACACAATTAAATAATGTGATTTACATGTATGTTAATATTAATTGTAAGGTTAACTTAGCAGGAATTATGGGAATTTAATGAGGTAAATGTTTGCACACTTTGTAAGGCTTTAAAAAATTATTTTTAGCTTACATACATATTATAATTCTTGTTATTTTAATTTAAATTAAATAAAATTTATTCAGATTACTTTTTAAACATACATGATAAAAATAATTTGCTTTCAAGAAGTACCTATACACTAGAAGATGGTTTGCTGATTCTTTGTAGACCAAATGTTTTATTTATGCATTACTATTTCTTTTAAATGTGCTCTAATAATTGCTACTTATTAATTATTTTGGGTATCAATATTTTATTGAAGTTCAGTTTTTGTTTTAAAAAATTTAGGTTTCTGTTAATAACAAAATCTGCTTGTGTCTGCATTTGGTAATTAATAAATTAGCTATCTATTTTAGAAAGGTAAATTGCCTTTATTGTTAAGTATGAAATACTTTAGAAATATTTTCTCACTTTTTTGAAACTTGCCTTGATGTGTTCTGCAGATCAAAAAGGTCAGCTTTTATGTTCATGTTCAATTTTATTAACATTTTGTTCAACAAAAAGTTAACCAAAATTTTTGTTCTGATTTTTTTTTCATTTTTATTTTTTATTAACTGTGATAATGTACAATTCTACAATATAATAAATGAAACCGTCTTTTAAAATTCACCTGTATGTGTTAGCTAAAGAATATAATAGCCAACTGTACATAAATGGGTAATGCCTTTTAATTTCTTCTCAACTTATTTTCACTAATTAGATGAATATTAATGGTTTTTTAATTTGTAAAGGAAGGTCTTTTGGTGATATTGTATGTGCTTTTACAAATAAATAAGTGAACAGTTTTCATTTTTATTTAATTAAAAAAAAACTTCACTTTTATGAAGGTACTTTTTTTTTTTGTTGCTTAATTACTTAATTTTTATTTATTAATTCTAAGATCTAAATTTTGTATATTTATACAGCCAGAAATAATTTGTATGGTTCTACAAATATTATAAATAAAAAAACCTGACTTCATAAATACACTCTAAAAAAGAAAAAGATCTTTCTCTTTAATCTTCTATTTAATAAGTCTACTTAAATCTTACCAAATACTAAATTTAATCTTGCCAAATTGTAGATCAATAAGAATTAATTCATAAAAATGGATTATTTGTAGTGTTCTATATAACAAGGATTAGACCATAAATAAAGAACTGAATCGAAATTGAAATTAATTTTTATGTTAAACAAAAGTCCATCCTTTTTTTTCTTTTTTTCTTTAAGTATCAGGAATTGGCATTAATATTTAATTTAATGGTACGCCTTATTTAAACTATTCTGGTGAAAGACCACTATTGAAGAATTAAACATTTTTTTATTAATAATATTCATTTTTATCTTTCACTAACCTATGTCCTAATGATTCTGACATTTTAATGGGTCTTATGCCAAAATTTATGGTAACTTGTTCATTTTACATTTGCCACTTCATTTTTTTTTTATCTATAAGAATTCATAATAAAGTACTAAATCATCTGTTTTGGGAAAACAACAGCGCTCCAAAATATTGTTAATGATAATACATTATATATTTATTTTTGGTAAAAAATGCACACTTTGTATATGTGATTTTACTTTCTACATACAATAAAATAAAGAAACTAGATTCCAAAAAAAGAAAATAGATAAATAAATAAATAGATAAAAATGTAACAACGTGGGATTATCATAATTAATCATATGTTGACCTTCATGACTGGTCGTCTCCATCTTCCAACTGGAAGGTGCTGAGTTTGGATCCCAGTCATACATGGCGTTTTTCATTAGCTATGAAATCATTTCTTTAAAGAAAACAAGGGTGATACCTGTAATTGGGCATTAGTTGCTTGAGTGGATAAATAAATAAATAAATAAATCTGTTCTTACTTAATTTGGGTCAATGCATCATTAAATGATGCTGCAACATGTCTGGAGTCAAAAGAAGAATTTATTAAACCTGCTACGGGTGAGCAATAACAATAGCATATTTCTTATTAGTTTATTTTAAAATATAATCACTCATGAAATTATAACTTACATTATGACACCACCATTCATTTAACTGTATTTTCAATGGAAACTGTTTACTCTTCTATTTTGGCACATAATACTTTGTCATATCATTAAGCCATGATGCAAAATTAATTCTGTACCATGCCATATGGTTTTTTAAGCAATCAAGCCTGTCTTTCAATGCTTTGAATCTATTTTTCCCTACAAAAGTTTTCTCCTTCTTACAATTCTAGTTTTCTTGCTGCTTGAAAAGTTTGAGTTTGAATAATTAATCCTGAAGTAGTGTTTCTTTCATTCATGCTCTCACAAACTGATCCCAAACAGGGACAGTTAACTTCATCATACTAGGAAGTTATCCTTTACTTGCCTCAATTTTCTTTTCAATCATTCAAATGATTTTTTTAAGATTAGATTTATATTTGCATTTTTCTGTAGTCATGTTAAAAAATTAAAGTAATTTGATTTTTATTAATCTTAGAATATTGTACATCCATAATTATTGCAAACTAATTTTTCTCTTAAGTCTGTTTTTAACTTATTTCTAGGCATTTTATTGAAAGTATAAATCTGAAATAATAATATTAGGGTAAAATCATTATTATTAAAAAAGTATGCTTTCACAGTTGGAGAATCAAAAAAAAAAATTGCCATCTTACATAAATTATAAGAATTAAATATTTAAATAAGTCATAAAGAACAAATAGTATAATGTAGTTTATATTAAGCATTTGAATAAGTAACATGTATTATTCTCTTATAAGTAAGGTCTTTTATAACAGTTTAAAGTAGGTCCACATTCATTTTTTACCAATGGTTTTACACTTTTAACGATTTAACACTGTTATAGTTTAACAATATAGATGTAATATATTTTTTTTTACGAGAAGATATACAATAAGAAGTAACTAATTTTTTGTAAATAATTCTAAATAAGTTTTATGTTTATCAGTTATACTGTAATTATTTTGATACTGGTGGATGACTTGCAGAAAAGGTATGTAATAGCACTGCTGGTGGAAATGATGGTCAGCTAAACAGTTTACTTTTAAATACATTTAATAATGTAACCTTAATAATGTGACATTAAAATTTTAAAAAAGATAATAAATAATTGAACAGATGAAATTAAAATGGCAATCCCCTGTATTAATGCGCTTCGATGGAGGTATATCTTCTGGCTGAAGTGAAGCCAATCTGCTCGTGCTCATGGAAGGGGCCTTCGGACCTCATTAATAAGTTATTACAAAATCTGTTGCTAAGAAACAAAACAAGTTTGCCAAATACGTTGTCTAAGTAAGAGTAATTAATATGTACAGTCAAAGTTGCCAGGTGCAATGGGCCTGGAAGACCCCCAAGCATCTGGTCTGAATAATTAATAGCATAGTTTTTGATATCTATTTTGAATTGTTGCAATTGTTAATATTATAAAAGAAAGGTAGATATTTTCTACCTATGTTATATGAAAGATTTATTAATTCTTATAGTTTACTATTTATTTTTTATATTTTATATTTTTATTGCAATAATTGGTTAGTATTGTATTAAAACACTTATATCATACAAAAACACTATTGATTAAACACTATTGATCATCGTCAAGATGCCGCTACATACACCTCACAGCTGCATGACAATCCATGTCCTTGGCAGTGCAGTCACCATCCCGCTGACAGTGATGCTTGCTCATTCAAAAATTGTCCTTGTCAAAACGACACTACACCTCATGGTTGCCTCAGGAACCCATGCCCTCAGCAATGCAACGACTAACATTAACAATAATCACCATTACTTTTACTAACTAACCGTGGCTCGATGCCAATACACCTACCTCCGGCCAATCAACTTTCTTTTTCCTGTTCAGCCTTCGGTAGTTACCATTCAGATAATACTTCAGAGGATGAATGAGGATGATATATATGCATGTAAATGAAGTGTAGTCTTGTACAGTCTCAGTTTGACTGTTCCTGAGATTTGTAGTTAATTGAAACCCAACCACTAAAGAACACCGGTATCCACAATCTAGTATTCAAATCCATGTAAAAATAATTGACTTTACTAGGACATGAACGCAGGAACTCTCGACTTCCAAATCAGCTGATTTGGGAAAGACGCATTTACCACTAGAGCAACCCGGTGGTTTCCGGCCAATCAACTGCCCAGGCCGCCCCTAGCCATGCGGGGTGCTGCTACTCTACTATACCCCTTCAACCATTCTGCTCAGGGCGAGGAAATGGAGGAAGCCAGCCATGATAGTCCATTCTCTGGGAGTCATCCAGTTGACTCACAGATCAAGAAAGGAATCGCTCTCTCGAGTTCCCTAACAATTCTGGTACGTTCAGCCTCTCCAATTATGTCAAAGTAAACTCAAAAATGCAGAATGCAGAGTATATTTTATAATCGTATTAATTTCTTTTCAAAGAGTTTTACCACATAATTTCCTTTCAAGAACTATTCCAGCATCATTATAGGCCAGAAACAACCTAATTTATAATGAGTTGAGATTCGATTTTAAATTATATATTATGTGTCAGAAAAAATTTAATGTACTGAATCCATACTAAAATTTATTGTTTTGCTGTCAAATTATCTCTAGTCTAAGAAAGAATCATATCCCATCAACAAAATATAAATTCAAATCGCTGAAACTCTAATCAAATGTTTTTTTTTACAAAATAAAGGTTATTCAAGAGAAAAAAGACTTCCCCTTTCGCATTAAAAAGAATTCTGCTGTATTTAAAGGTTATCAGGAGTGAGACATTTTTCAGAGGACAATTTAAAGAAATTTTACTCTGTATGTTTGAACCGGAATGCCGCAGCATCAGCAGCTGTATTATTACCAGCTGATTACTAATGATACTATTGTTTAAGCCACATTAAATAAAACAAAATGGGGTTTAGAAAATCTGAAAATTACAAATATTGATGACAGAAGAGCTTTCATAGAGTTGTAGGTGTAAATGTTGAAAAATCAAACATATTTTTTTACCTTTTCTGTCTAGTCAAGTTCAGACACAGTTGAAACCCGGTAATCAGACTTTTTGGAATTGTTCTTGATTCAGATCAACAAAGGTTTATATAAATTACATGTAATTATAAGAATCTTTTTTACAGTTGTACTATGTCAGCTGTTATCTCATTGATTTCTTTATTAGACCATTTCAATAAAATTTAAAGTACCGTTTACAATCTTTTTATTCTCAAACAAAATTAGCCTAATCTCAAATCCAACAACAATCATACAATGATATCAAAATTTGTTTGGTTTGCTATTGAAAGAGCATGTAGAAAATGGAATTTATAAAGAAAGACAAATGAACTTTTAAAACAGAATCGAGCATGTATTTTGTCACAATTATGTTGAGGTTAAATTATTTATTAAACAAAATCAAGCCGGTAAAAGTTTTGTAATAAATTTTTCTATTTTTTGTTTATTATATGGAGTGCTTAAAATTGTTTATTTATTATTATTGCACTCATATCTACTGTCTATTACATATATATAACATGTACTTTTTCTAAAGAAAATTCTAAATTAATAACAAATTTTTATAGTATAAATCATATATTTTATAGTATAAATAATTTTTATAGTATAAAAGTGTTTTACCTTTTTTGATAAAGTATCATTTTGTTAAAATCAGTTTTATTTGTATTACAAAAATGTGAGACAATAAAAAAGCTTCATTTATCAAAAGTAGGCAGCACTTAAATATGTAGTAAGCAGTAAAGTAGATATGTGATGTAAGCGAGGTAGTAGGCAGGAAATAGAAGATGAACATAAAATATTTGTTAATTGACAACACTAAAAAAAGCTTCATTCTTCAGTAGTAGACAGCAGTTAAGTAGGCAGTAGGCAGTAAATAAAAGAGACAACATAAAATATTTGTTAATTGACAACAATGTGAGACAATAAAAAATCTTCATTCATCAATAGTAGGCAGTAGTAGATGAAAAATAGATGATGATGAATCCTCAGTTTTGCCAACCTTTGAAATATTCGTTAATTGAAAACACTGAGACCAAAGGGAGTTTCCCACATGAAAACAGAAATTCCAAGGTGGCCAACACTGTGTATGCAGTACCTGTGCCCTTGAGGTTATGTTAACGCAGCACTAGTGCCTCGGTAGGTTAGAAACAAACTAGATGAAGACACTGGCAGCAGTATCAGGGTACACTTAATACATTTAAAATTCATTGCTGATAAACTATAGACTCTATACTAATATTTTTTCCTGATTCATCTTTTGTTTCACACCTCTGATGCTGACAAATATTCTTACTTAATATTCATATTATAATATTTTATATTAATATTTAATCATTAACATTTGTCATACTGTAATAGTTACGATGGACTACAGAAAACTACAGTTACCCATGAAGAGAAACTCAGTCTATCAGATCAGACAATGATATTTCCCATTCACAAAGAACATGTAAGCATAAAAAAAGGGCAAATAACACACTTGCATTCTTACAACAAATGCTACAACACACAAAAACCTAGTTCATGAGTTCGGAGTCAAAATTAATGGACGGTTAATGCCGACGGTTAAGGAGAAAAGTAGTAGATCCTGTGAAACATTAACTGCATCAGGGATTTGTTTGACATAAACACCCTACCTGTCCTGTCCTGTCCTATCATCACTAGGACTAGGTTCAGGTTCTGACCCAACATTATCTTAGGTAATATTTTGTCAACACTAATGGGGGGTTTTATTATGGGTAACATAAGGCATGGGTAACTTAGGCAGAGGTAGGGGTGAATTGAACATTTGATCAGCATAAGGATATATAGGGTTTTGTGTGATTTAGCTAATAGGTGTTTGTTAAGGAGTAGTAGGAGATAAAGTATGTAAAACAATGTTGTGATAGGTGTTATGTATCATCAAGTTTTTGATGTGGTTAATGTATTTGCAGCATTTACTGCTTTTCAACTGACCCGTCGGTATTAAATCAGCGCCTGTTGCTTTGATTACAGCTCTGTATGCCCTAATTTCACATTTATTTGTTTTATCCGATCGCTTCAGGTCTGAATTTTTATAGAATAACAACTGTAACAAACTAGGTTTAATAATTGCTCATCAATATGCATTCCCTTTTGGTCAAAGCTGACAATTTTCTCTCTTATTTAACTTACATCTACTTTCTTGACTCTGAACAATTATCATCCGCTATACTCTTTATACAGTTCTCTACTTTTTTACACACGTTGATAGTTTCACATATCAACAGTCTAGTAATATACTGAAGTAAACAGGAAATATCACCGTTTACTGTTATCCGAATGTATATTATATATTATCTATATCAATAATATATCAAAAACAAGAATTATACAAAAAAAATAATCATTCAAGTAGTCATACTCTAGAAATATTGTAACATCTTAATTTGTTACAGAATTTTAATTGAAATATGTCCTGGTATTTGATTGATCTAATATTGAAGAATTCAATTTTGTTAGGTAACTATTTGTCTGTAGTCCATTATAATTATTACAAATTGAATATGGAAATAGAACATCTTTGATACACCACATCCAAAAAAACAGTAAAAACATAAAAAATACAGTATCTAGATATCATAACATCACAATAAGTGATGTTTTTCAGCATCAGGGGTTACCCGACCATAACACTGATAATGTCTACACCTAGGTTGGTTCTAACCCAACACAGAGCTAGTGAAATTTTTTTAAAATACTAAATGTTATACCAATCTAGTTTATTTTTTCATGTTATAAATATTATCTATTTAACGAATACCTCAAAAGTTTGAAAAACTGGGAACACAACCTTCTATTTTGCCCTTGAACCAACTACTTCATCTTGAAATGTTAAAAAAAAATTTATGTAAATTGTTACATGATAAAAAAAAAAGATTACATTTTTCAAAAAAAGAAATCGTTACATAAGAAAAAAAATTTCATAAAATAAATTGCTGCCTACAACTTAACATCATATTGAAATAATTACAAATAAAATTGATATAAATGATTACATAAAATTGAAATAGAAATAAAAATTTTATTAAAATTAATAAAAAAACAAAAATTTTAAACAGATAAAACTAGCAAAAAAAAAAACAAAAAAAAATAATTGAAAATTGAAATAAATTAAAAAAAAAATAATTAAAAAAAAATTGCTGCCTACAACTTAAACAATATTGCAATAGTTACAAAAGAAAATTGAAATAGATTAAAAAAAAAAAAAAAAATTACAAAAACATTTGCTGCCTACCTCTGTTATCATATTAAAATAGTTACAAAGAAAATTGACATAAATGATTACAAAAAACTGAAAAAGAGAAAACTACAGTCAAAAGAAATTGTTACATAAAAAAAAATTGCTTTTTACTACTTTTCATCATATTGA
The DNA here is from genome assembly GCF_047948215.1 of Lycorma delicatula. NCBI lineage: Eukaryota > Metazoa > Arthropoda > Insecta > Hemiptera > Fulgoridae > Lycorma > Lycorma delicatula. The sequence continues at coordinate 73,279,397 of NC_134466.1, read as the reverse complement.
AATAATTATAAAGAAAATTTACATAATTCATTAAAGAAATTGAAATAGAAAATACTACCATCAAAATAAATTTTTATGTAAAAAAAAAAAAATTCATTACAAAAAAATTGCTGCCTTCTGCTGTAATCATATTCAAATAGTTACAAAGAAAGTTTAAATTATATGATTACAAAAATTTTAAAAAGATAGAACTAGTCAAAAAAAAAAAAAATTACCTACCAAAAAAAACTTGCTGCCTACATACATCATATTGAAATAGTTACAAAGAAAATTTACATAAATGATAATTTACTACCGTCAAAAGAAATTTTACAGTTGAATGTAACAAAAAAAAATTACATTATTAACATTTTACAAAGAAAATTTAAAAATATTATCTTAACAAATATTTCAAAAGTTTGCATAACTGTGGGTACGCCATCTTGTATTTCTCGCTTGAACCAACTACTTTGTTACATACTTAAAAAAAAAAAATTGTTATATATTTATAAAAAAATACACACATGCTCACATTCACATTGTTTTTTTTGTTTATTATAATATTTCTTAATATTATTATTACACCGTAAATAACACAAAGAAGTTCTCTCAACATAGACATAAAGATCAACTAGAAGGTTCAGTCTTAGTAAGTATAACTATTACTTTTTATTAAATAATACTACCTTTTTTGATTCGTTTTTACATCTCCAAACTTCCATACTCTTTTATTTTTTAAATTGTTCCTTAAGAGGATATTTCATTAATTCTGTTTTTCTAACATTACTCCTTTTCATCCATTAGTCTTCTTACTTGAAATCACAAGTTCAAGATTGTACAGACTATCTGCTAATTGGCAGGGATTCACTTCTGGGTTGCCAGAATTACATTCTGGTGTTATTTATTTAAACATTAAGTATTCATTGTTATCTTATCTCTTAATAAAGATGCTTCCTTTAATGGTGTGCGACAAAAGACACACCTATTGCTTGGACATATCCTTCAATAACGAGCAAGTCCTGTATCACTGACACATTTCTTGTAGCTATATGATATTGATACTCTATAATTTGATACAAACTTGGACAATTTTAATGAATAAAACATGTAATCCTGTTGTTGCTTAAAGAATAAATAAGGTATGAAACGAGCAAAACAATAGTATATTAAGACAAATTAATACTGCACACTATACCACCAAGGATAATCCACCTCCATAATGTGGCCTTATGAAGAAAATCCTAGGATTGGTCTGCAGTAGTCTTCCTCTGACAGCCAGTTCTATTATTCTATCATGTGCTAATCTTTTTGTTTCCATACACGTTTTACACCCAACATACTGTACGTATGATTTGTTCAATATTCCCTAGTCTTGGTCTTCCTCTTTTATTGTTTCCTTCAACTATACCTACCCTCTATTACGGTGTGCAACAAACTGTTATGCCGTAGTACATGTCCTATCTGCGTATCTTGCCTTTTCTTTGATAAGCTTCATAATCAGGACACCTTGTCAATCCTTTGTAACACATCTTCATCGGTTATTTTCAAATTCTGAAAACATAAGAAAACACTCCGTATGAATGTTATCATCAGTTGTTTTCTTAATTTTTTGTTTATTATATTGTTTGAGGTTTTTAATTTTCTTATCGAATGCTAATTTTGCTAATTATCAAGATTCACCCGTCTAACGTAATTCTGCTTCCAAGATAGTTGAATCCTTCATACATTATAATTTATGTCCATTCATATCTATATCATCTTTTGTATCGCACCTGCTCACTACCATTATATTTAAGTAACTATTATCGGCAAACGTTTCCCCCCACCGCTAGCAATTGTCATGTCTAGAAGATAGTTTGGGGGACTCTACCGTTTGTATAAACAGAAAATAAATATAATCAGATGAATAAACACGGCACCCGCTTTATATAAATACGTATTTAAAAACACAAGCGCATAATATTTCCAAGCCATCTTTTGTTAAATTAACGCATCGTTATTATGCGTTGTCGTATTAAAAAAGTTAGTCTTAAATTACAGGAAAATTAATTATAAAAATGTTTGATCGCTCACAATTTAATTCATCTAACAACCCTAAAATCACCAGGCTACACCGCAAGTGAAAAATAATAACGGTGTTCGTACATAAGTTCCAGATCGTAGAACGGGTAAAATATTGACTTCTTAAGCTCACCCCGTGTGTGTTTTTCTCTTTGGAGCTCAAGAAAACATATCATCCCTGCAAATCAATATGCGCTTTGTGAATTTGAAATTCTATCTACGAATGGAACCGCATAAATGACTATCTGATATTAAGGTTTTGTCCTTCATACGATCCTTTTGTTAAATGATTAACGCTTTTGGTAAATAAACTAGATATATGAAATCCATTTTCCCAGTATTAACTCCTTGAAGTGTTAACTTTAAACGTATGTTCGATATGTATTTTATCAGAATTATGAAAGTAGAATCTGTAGATATTTTTTATTCGACATGTTAAATATAACCACAGGGATTTAATAATCCTCGTTTAATCGGTTTCATCCTTTTAGGGATAATTAAGTAGGAAGCCCCAATATATATTCACACATATTATTGAAATTATTTAATAGACAAATTCTAGCTCCGATCGGTATTCGATCAAGAAATAAATAACATGTACATGTCTTTAATATATATAGAATATCTGTTTGATATAGTAAATAAAAATATATCTTTATTTTTAGGTTCTTTAATAAGGCGTTTATAAACTGTCGCTTTCCAGTTAAAAACTTTTTTTTAATTTTCTCTTTTTAAACCCGACATAATAATCAACAGGTGTAATCAACGATGTAGGAAATATATGAATACGATTGGATATTAATTATATTTAAAAAAATTATTAAATACTTGCTTTCAATTTTGAAATTTTTTACACCCGCCCCCGTAATTTACCCCCGTACGGCAGGATGTTTGCAAAAGTAACGGTTGAATATCGTATCGTCATCCGACCTTAGTAACTGTGCAAAATTTCATCGACAGGCAATTTCAGGAAGAACGTTAAATTATTACACCGCTCCTCTAATTTCCACGCTTAAGCAAACATCCTCTGTACGGGGGTAATACAGTGGATGTTTGCAAAAGTAATCCTGGAATATTATATTATCGCCCGACCTTAGTAACTGTGCAAAATTTCATGAATCGGCAGCGTCAGAAAGATGCAAGATTTGAGGACAAACATGAAAAAAAACATTGCGACTTAAAGAAAAGGAAGTAATTAAAAATAAATTTATTTACTATCGATATCGATGTGAGAATTACACGCAAAAATAATAAATGCTAAACTACCGATCGTATACCAAATCGCTGATCGACCGGTCAACACAACACATCCTGGTTTGAAAACTCAAAATAGAAATTCTTTTAGTACCTGACTCTGTCAATAATGATTAAAGGGCTAGTCAGATTTATTGACTGATGCACCAGATCATCGGATGGGTAAATAGTGAGCGTTAAAATATGTTTTTATCTCTTTCTAGCTCAGGAAAGCATGAAATCTATGAAGGAACTGCTTAATATGACACTCGTGTTACGGTTTACTCCTTCATATGAATTTTACTTGCTTGTACAAAGTAAAGGGAGTATTGTGATGGAGAAAAATTTGAGTTTTCAGATTTAAACGGAAATATCCATTTGAATCTATTTTGACTTTCGTCGTGATGTCTATATGTACCTAGCATAACTCAAAAAACAATTAGGCGTAGGATGGTGAAATTTTGGATTTAGGACTGTTGTAACATCTAGCAGTGCACCTCCCGTTTTGATTGCAATTGACTGGACCAAAACTGTCCAAAAAAGCCCAAAAATTTGGGCATTTTCTTAACTGCTGTAATAAGCCCTTATCGAGAGCTTTTCAACTATATATCATAAGCGTTACTTATTTTCATCGGTTCCAGAGTTACGCCGTATAAAATTTTAATTAATGAAATATTTGGAATCGGTTCAAATCAGATATCTGAAGTTATTAATGAAATAAAATTCTATGTACTTTTAAAAACGTATATATGTAATTTAATAGGCGTACAAGCAAGTCGTGCTCGCATCACACTTTTTTTAAAGTGTATCGTACTTTCCTCCAATTTCTCTTTTGAACCGGGCGTCGTGTACCCGTTTTCCTTTCGTACTGCTTTCTTCCTCTTCTACATCAAATATTTCGGGTACGATTGCCAGTTCACCGTCCGAAAATTGAACTGCATCGGAGCGGTCGTGTTATTTCACTGCTAGTATAATAATGTGTGCGCGAATAACGAGTAAATTATTACCGTCCCTTCTCGGTCACTGTTGCGTTCGATTAGACTTCCCCCCTGTTTATTATTACTACTACTCTTATATTAACTCGCTTTTGGAGTACGTATGTGAGATTCACGGTACGAAACCTTTCAGTCGAATTTTGAAGCGCTTCGGCTAATCCTTTTGCTCTGAAATTTGGCGTACAGCTTTGCTCCTGATGACGATACATTTTAGCAACAGAGGATATATTCTAGTTCTTTCGGTTATCCGAATATTCGGTTTTACGTTTTTTTTCCGGAATTTAGTTATACGTCCGTAACGGTACGTCCGATTTTAAAAATGACAACGTCGTATTTGCTCCCGGTTAAGCGCTAACGTTTGAAAACAGAAGTTATACTCCGGTTCTTTCGGTTATCCGAATACTCGGTTTTACGTTTTTTTATTATTACCATTCTTAACTCGCTCTTGGACTATGCATGTGAAATTCACGATACGTAACTTTTCAGGCGAATTTTGAAGCGCTTCGGCTAATCCTTTTGCTCTGAAATTTGGCGTACGGCTTTGCTCCTGATTAACACATTTTAACGACATTTTCAGGTAGCTAACATGCTCCTAAGTCGCTAACTTGCCGAGTGGAAAAATGCTCCTGAACTCACTCCTCTTCGATCGTAAGTGAGAAGTGCGGATTTTCCCCGCGAAGAGAAAGAACTAACATTAAAATCACCTTACAATTGCAAAAAAATTCATCAAAAAGGTTCAATAAAGAACAAAAAAAATCGTAAAAGTAATTTTGTTGCCGACAGAACTTGAACGTGCGACCGCACACACGATGAAAAAAAATTGCCCACCGCACACTCCGGCCGGACAAAAAAAATTTGTACGAATTCAAAATATGAAAGTGCCTTGAGCGATCGGGATATGCTGAATCCAAAAACAAATTGGTGGGTGCGCATCTAGATTATAGCCAGAATCGTTAAATGCAAAAAATACAATTTCTCATTCTTGCTCCGGTCAAGTGTATATGAGTATATACAGTAATATTTTAAGATACGTGAACTTTTAAAGCCGCCTGTACTCTTCTCTGCGGTACTGGAAATTGGAGCCACGAAAACTTGGAAAGATCGCTCAGACCTGTGCGCTAGCGCAGCTGTAAAGTATAAACTTATGAAACTTTTATGAAAAGTATAAAATAAAAAATACCTTTTTAAAGCACCGCTTTTATATTAAACGCACTAAAAGGTAAAAAATAATTTTAGGACGTTTTCTCAGAATGGATTTGACAACAATCTTTGATAGTGATACATAAGATTAAGTGAAAGTCATAGCTTCAAATTAAAAATTTGATGTTTTTGCCAATTTTTTCATATGCGTGATGATGGCCTAAAGAACGGGGGATACAAACACGCGTAAGAAAAAATTGGCTAAAACATCAAATTTTTAATTTGAATCCATGACTTTCACTTAATCTTAATATCACAATCAAAGCTTGTTGTCAAATCCATTCTCAGATACCGTCCTAAAATTATTTTTTACCTTTTAGTGCGTTTAATTTAATTTTTTTATTTCTAATACCGACGAGCAATATCGGATAAAACAAAAAGGATATAGACCTTAAAGTTCATAAAAAAATATAGTTTTGACATTTTACGACACGATCTCCGTACTTTCCCGTTTAATATAAATATTCCAGCTATTTTCGCCGGGAAAGTAAAACTAGAAAAAACACTCGTATAATCGCGGGTCCAGAAACGATTAGTTTTCCATTTATAATTTGAGAACGGATTTCTGCTGTACGCTTTACAGTAATTTTTCAAAAATTACCTTTTTGAAAGGAAATAATTTTTCCGATTAAACCGTTAAATTCTGCCGTTAATTAAAATTTCGATTTGTATTCAAGTAACCGTCGGAGCAGAAATCTGGAAGAAATTTTTTCCAACCTCTAAAACAAAACGCATCCAGACATATGATATGTTTAAGATATGTTTTTACAAATAAAAACAATTTTAAAAATATTATCTTGAAACTCTTTCCGTTTCGTTGTGTGATACTCTGCGAATAAAAAATATTTAAATTATTTTTATAAAATTAAAATTATATCCGTTGTTAAACGTCATCAATTTAACAATCTTTTTTTTTCGTTCGGAAAAAGAACCCCTATCGCAATAAACGGACAGAAAAAAATGCTGCCAGCCAACTTGGGAATCGCTACGGTACGTAAGAACAGTGACACAACAGAACAGCAAAAGCCATGTTACGCTGTGTTTGCTGAAAGACGATGAGAAAATATAAATGATCTATATTCATCTCAACCTCTGCGGAATGAATTGCTTGAGTGCGGACCCGGAGGTAAAACAACCCCCCCCCCAAAAAAAAGATCTATATATATACAGAGTGGCGCACGAAACGATCCAGCACTTGTTTTGGCAATAACTGTTTAGGTTAATAATTATTAATATTTGATATCGGCAGAAGTAACAGCACGGACTGGAATATGTCAAAGCCGAGGTTTCGAAGATGATCTCCGGTAAAGCCCATAAAGTCTAGTAACGGAAGGAGTGCCCCCCCCCCCCTACGGAGATCAGTTCATGAATATTAGTTTCTTCTCTTTTCAAGTGCGCCGTTTGTGTACCGCTCCAAGACGGTTGACAAAGGAAGACTGACTGCTGAACAGCGCGTAAACACCGTGTTGTTTTTTTAATGAAACCAAAAGCGTTGTGCTAACACAAAGACTGTAATGTGTACGTTTTCAAACTCGGTGGGTGCCCTCATTAAAACAATACGTAGACTTTACGAAAAATTTAATAGTGACGGTTCGGTATTTGAGAGTGGGTGCGAACGGCCTGGCGATGTTTGTTTTCCACAGAATGTCGAAACCGTCAGAGCAGCGTTTCTGAGAAGCCCGGGAAAATCAACAAGGAAAGGAGCTGCACAAATTGGAATTTCTAGGCGATCTGTGCAGCGAATTTTAAAAACAGATTTGCATTTGTATCCGCACAAAATAACAGCGTTTCCTAAATTAACGATCGACAACAAACATCAAAGAACGGCATTCGGTGAACGGGCTGTGAACAGAGACGTATTGTTGTAGGATATTTGATTTGAAGATGAGGCGCATTTTCACCCGGACGGGGTTTTTAATAAACAAGATGTGCGTTTATGGGCTTCCGAAAAGGTGCATCACGCTCCAAGAATTACGGTACGGGTCGCTATCTCAAGTCACGGCGTAATAGGGCCATTTTTTTGAACAAACAACGAACAGTGAACGTGCTGCGTAATAATTTTGTTCCTTAGATTCTTGCAAAACGGTTTCAAGTCGAAAACGAGTGATTCGTACACGATGGAACCAGACCGCTCACAGCTAATGTTGTTTTAGGCTTTCTGCGTGAAACTTTTAACGCAAATGTCATTTCAAACCGATTTCCTAATCGTTCTGCGTGAGGATAGAACTGGCCCCCGAACGATCCTGATTTGAAGATTTCTAAAGAAAAAGACTTTTCCTAAACAGTAATAGAACTGCGCTGATCATCGAGGCGTGCAACGAGATAATCGAGGATATGTGTCGTCGAGTTATTAACAACATAGGAGTTCGTAGACGTGACGGTGGTCATATTGAACCTGTGATAAGCAGAACGTAATCTCAAGGTATATAATAAACACGTTGTACTTTACTTTCTATGTTGCGATTCAAATAAATATTTATTAACAAAATGAAATGTCTGATAGTTTCGTGCGCCACTCTGTATATCTATATAGCGCTTAATAAACTTTCTCCTCGCATTACCAGGTATTTATGTCTGATTTGAATCTATTACCGAGTATCGTTATGTTTTACCAGGAGATAGTTCGCTGTCGATACGTAGATGAAAGATTTGTTGAGATCTAATGTTATTAGATATTCGAAGGGAGGTAGAAAAATTTCCATTAAGTTGGCGTGAAGTAATCGACACGAATAAGGTAATTTAAAGTGTCTTTGAAGATGAACATTAGATAAACCGAAATTTCCACCGAATCCAGAAGAGAAATCCGTTTTTCACACTCTCGATCAAATTAGAGGTATAGGCCCGAGTGCGGTTCCAGATTGCGGTGAAAAACTCGATTTGGCTTCTCGAATAAGCTTTGTGTAAAGAAAACAGGTTTGAGGGTGTACAAAATCTTTAGCTACCCGCTGAATTAATCGCAGATTTCTTCCCGCCTACCCGGTGATATGCTCTACTTTCTGAGTTGAAGGCGGTTTACTATCGATGAAAATTCAAGGATTTCTCATACTAACTTACCTTTCTATTAATTAAAAAAGGAAATCGATTTAATTTTCTTAACAAAAAAACGGCATAAAATGTGTATCGGCCCGCTTAAAACCTTACTATTATTGTTTTGAAGAAATTGCTGATTTGTGTTAAGCTTTTTGTACGTTTTCAGATCATCAGCATACACCTGGACAATTTTGATTTATACATATATAACACAGAATGTTTCTAAAATGGTGAGCTGGCTATACTTTTTAAAATTCTACTTGTAAAACTAAACAAAAAATATCCTTAGGAAAATGACAATTTCTCTCTCCACCCTCCTGACCGTTTTATTATATTCATATAAAAATTTCTATCTCAAGTTCGGATAGAGAAATCGCATTAATATTTTGTAAGCGTCTTGGTAATAAAGTTTTAAAATTATCAAAAAAACAGGACTTAAGTAACTTAGCATATTACAAAATGGCGACCATGTTTATTTTTCAATCCGTTATATCTTCATAAATATTAGTTTTATCCAAATTTACGTTATTAATAAAATATTAAGCCTTTTTTTTTTAACAAAATGACGTTTTATTTTTTTAAATGGGTTAACAAATAGAGCTTGAATCGGTCTTCGTCTCCCATTTTTTTAAATTTAAATATATTGTTTTATTAATAATTATTAACCTGTGATTGTAAAACTATTTTTACAATAAATAATAATTCAATTTTTTTTTTGTCTTCAGTCATTTGACTGGTTTGATGCAGTTCTCCAAGATTCCCTATCTAGTGCTAGTCGTTTCATTTCAGTATACCCTCTACATCCCTAACAATTTGTTTTACATATTCCAAACGTGGCCTGCCTACACAATTTTTTCCTTCTACCTGTCCTTCCAATATTAAAGCGACTATTCCAGGATGCCTTAATATGTGGCCTGTAAGTCTGTCTCTTCTTTTAACTATATTTTTCCAAATGCTTCTTTCTTCATCTATTTGACGCAATACCTCTTCATTTGTCGGTTTTCCACCCGTCTGATTTTTAACATTCTCCTATAGCACCGCATTTCAAAAGCTTCTAATCTTTTCTTCTCAGATACTCCGATCGTCCAAGTTTCACTTCCATATAAAGCGACGATCCAAATATATACTTTCAAAAATCTTTTCCTGACATTTAAATTAATTTTTGATGTAAACAAATTATATTTCTTACTGAAGGCTCGTTTCGCTTGTGCTATTCGGCATTTTATATCGCTCCTGCTTCGTCCATCTTTAGTAATTCTACTTCCCAAATAACAAAATTCTTCTACCTCCATAATCTTTTCTGCTCCTATTTTCACATTCAGCGGTCCATCTTTGTTATTTCTACTACATTTCATTACTTTTGTTTTCTTCTTGTTTATTTTCACGCGATAGTTCTTCCGTAGTACTTCATCTATACCGTTCATTGTTTCTTCTAAATCCTTTTTTTCTCGGCTAGAATTACTATATCACCGGCAAATCGTAGCATCCTTTATCTTTTCACCTTGTACTGTTACTCCGAATCTAAATTGTTCTTTAACATCATTAACCGCTAGATCCATGTAAAGATTAAAAAGTAACGGAGACAGGGAACATCCTTGTCGGACTCCCTTTCTTATTACGGCTTCTTTCTTATGTTCTTCAATTATTACTGTTGCTGTTTGGTTCCTTTAAATGTTAGCAATTGTTCTTCTATCTCTGTATTTGAACCCTAACATTTTTAAAACGCTGAACATTTTATTCCAGTCTACGTTATCGAATGCCTTTTCTAGGTCTATAAACGCCAAGTATGTCTGTTTGTTTTTCTTTAATCTTCCTTCTACTATTAATCTGAGGCCTAAAATTGCTTCCCTTGTCCCTATACTTTTCCTGAAACCAAATCGGTCTTCTCCTAACACTTCTTCCACTCTCCTCTCAATTCTTCTGTATAGAATTCTAGTTAAGATTTTTGATGCATGACTAGTTAAACTAATTGTTCTGTATTCTTCACATTTAACTGCCCCTGCTTTCTTTGGTATCATAACTATAACACTTTTTTTTGAAGTCTGATGGAAATTCCCCTTTTTCATAAATATTACACACCAGTTTGTATAATCTATCATCGCTTCCTCACCTGCACTGCGCAGTAATTCTACAGGTATTCCGTCTATTCCAGGAGCCTTTCTGCCATTTAATGCCTTTCTGCCAATAATTCAATAATAATAACAAAAAAATGAAACGGTATCAGAAGTTATTAAGAAAATAAAATTTTGTGTACTTTTCATTAAAAAATAAAAAAAAAAAAATGTGTTTATGTAATTTAGTAGGCGTACATGGAAGTCTTGTAGTGTCCATATCAGATTTTGTTTATAATAATGTCTTTATTTTACCCTCAAACGTTTTGCAACTTAAAAATATTTTCAATTTTATTATTTTGTTAAAATTTCAGGTCTAAAAATATACTCGTATTATAAAGGAATTTTCCTTTTAGTTTTGGCCTCCTGGATTTCCTTACGCGTGTTTTCTATAGGATTTTTTTAATTTAAATTAACATTCCGATTGAGCATCCGATGCATTGACGTCCAATTTTGAAATAAATGTGTAAAATTCCATATATGATAATGACTTAAAAGGAATTGTTTCGTAAAACCTTTATTAAAAGTTTTTTTTTTGCTTTCATTTGTAGAATGAAAAATCTAGTTTATTCGTGATAAATAAGCGGACGATGTACAAAGATGGAAGATATTGTGTAATCGTTTCTTTAGTGAATTTAAACGTAAGTATTGTAATGTCATTTTGTATTTTTATAAACTCTTTCTCCCTTTATAAAATTAATTACTTCCTTGAACGAAGTATTGTGATCGCGAAAAATTTCGGTTTTCAGATTTCAACGGAAATATTCATTTTGAATAGTTTCGGTGTGTATTTATTTTCTCATCGGTTCCACAATTATAGGCAAATAAAATTTTAATTAATGAAATATTTGGATCGTCCAAGGGGAAGCCGCTTTGGTTCGATCCGACTTCATTTTCTTTTTTTTTTTAACTTTTTTTAATTTAAATATATTAATTTATTAATTATTGTTTACCTGTGCCTGTAAAATTGTTTACAATAAATAATAATTCAAAAGTGAAATAACGCCTGATATCTTCATACTATATAGTATAGTATGAAGATATCAGACGTTACAAATACTTCTTATAAAACATTCCGTTTGAAAAAATCGTGTTAATAAGGTCACGGTCAAGGTCACTATGAGTTGTTCCTCACCGATCTGAGTAACTTTGTTTAGATAATTTTTTTAAATCGCCTGCGGTGATTAAAATGAAACAAACTATCTAAATATAAATATTTCAATTTTACGGTAAAATTTTGTTAATAACTTCTGTTATAATTTACAGCATACAATTTTCCAGATTTTCGTTTTCTATCGAGAACTAAAACCGGCAAAGCGCGTGTTTATACCGCAATATATCGTCAAAGAGAATATATAACTAAATCGAGTGATTTTTATGTGAGATATTTCAGCTTTTTTGAATAATGTGAACGATATATTACTCTTTATAAATGTAAAGGGAAATGTTGAAGAGGTCAAATTTTTCGAAACCTATTTTAATGTGAGAAATTAAAAGAAATTGTTATATTATAAAAAATAATTATTTATTTTATTGCTAAATTTAACCGCAGTTGTTATTAAGAGAAATTAATAAAAATTATTATCAATGTGTTTTTTTTTTGTTTTTTATTGAGCGTTCTTAAAAGACGATATAAATTATAATTTAATCGTAAAATACGCAATAAATGATTACACTTAATAATTACTCTGCTCAAAAAATTATCTTTCATAATTTTTAACATGAAATAACAATTACATACATACAAACGACATTCACAGTAATAGAATCGCGATGAATAATTAAAAATATTAAATTACATAAACATTTTTTGCCGCACTTCATTTAATCTTATTCGTTTGAAAGTGAGATACGATCCTCCAATTCTTTAATAAAATGGGCAGTTACACAGAAAAATGGTGCTAAAGATTTTCTTAGCATCTTATATTAGTTTCAAGTATTTACGCGGTATAAGTGAGAACGTGTCGGATCCGTAACCGTGCACACATCGGTTCGAATCTGTCTTCAGATACAAATTTTTTTTTTCAATTTAAAAATATTGATTTATTAATAATTATTAACCTCTGATTGTAAAAAAAATTCAATATAACAATAAAAAAAAGAACCAAATCAGAAGTTATTAGTAAAATAACATTTTATGTACTTTTAAAAACGTATATATGTAATTTAATAGGCGTACAAGGAAGTCATGTGGTGTCCACATCAGATTTTTCATAATGGTTGTTACACCTAAATTTTTATTATGGGCTATTTCTTGTCTATTTAAAACGTATTTAATCTTTTCAAATAAAAATGCACTCCCAAAATTTACCAAATCTGTTGTTGATTTTTTATCATTTTCACCTTTAAGTTTTCCGAAAATATACATTCGGTTGGTTTTTTCAGCAATTCTAATTTCTGCGCCGTTATCGAATTTATTTACAAATAGATAATGTTTGAGGTATTGTTGTCGTTTATAATTTCCAACGTTTAAATAATTCATTATGCAATCTATATAAGAAAAATTTAATTTCTAATTCCAAAACTTTATCGCTTTACAGATAAGCCGACACTCAAATTCGAGTATCGAATTTAAGAACAAAAATGATTTGAAAACGAACACAAATTCATTAGATTTAATACTTTATTGCTTTAAAGATTTTAATTTTCCATTTACAATCTGAAAAGCTAAAACTTTTAACTTTTTAATGCTTTCTTCAGTTAATTTGTGACGTTTTTAACATAAACATCGTCATTATCTTTATAATAGATAACAGGCATTTTGTGTCTGTATAAAAAATAAAAATTATTTTACGTAATATTATAACTTGAATAAAAATATAATGTTCGATGGATATTCTTCAATTACATCATCAAGATCTGAAATTAATGAAAATTCATACAAAATATGCTCTTGTTTTCCATTTTTGAAACTCTGTAATAATATTGCATTTTCATGTATCGCATTTATGGGAGCGGTTATTTTTCAATCGATCAATAAATATGACTTACATTTGGCTTCAAAAATCTCGATCCTTAACCCGTTAAACTTCCGATACTGCAACTTTTATCTGAAAAGTCTATCCGTACTGTGATTTTAACTTCAATCTGTAGTGTATTGTTGTTTGATTTAATGGAAATAATGTGTTGCCTTGGAGTTCCTACCTTAAAATTCGACGTCGAAGCTTTCAGGAAAATGGGGAAAAAGAAGAAAGAAAGGATTTCCTAAAGGTAAACCTAGGCGATAGAATTTAACAACTAAAAAGAGTTAACGAAAAGAGTACAGATGCGTGCCAAGAAATGTGTTGAAATTGGCGGGCTCATTTTTGAACATTTATTAACTGGTACGTGTAATGCATCTTGGTCTAGCGTACCGTTTCTAAAAATTATTCAAATTTTTCTAACTTTAGTTCTTTTTATTATATTAAATATATATATATATATTTAAAATATATGTTATTATATCCTTCCAATAGTTTTTCATCCTTTCGTTTTATTTTTGCCAGGTTATTTCTCCGTCTCTCGAAAACCCTTGAAATTTTGTACCAGTTTTCTGAAGGTTGTTCTATCTTATATTATTTCCTTACATATTTTCATTTTTTTAGGGTTTTGAATCGCTGCGGTCTATCGATTTCTGATCTTTTTGTTGTAAATTTAGTTGAAGATTTGTTTTATAAGCCTGTTATCATTCATTCTCATTAACCGGCCGAAGAATTGGTCTCTTCGTTTTTTGATGTAATCTGAAATTTTCTCAGTTTAATTATATTAGTAAAAAGATCTTTACTACTTATGAATTTAAATTCGTTTTCGCTTATTTTTATGTCGGTGATTTTTCCCAAAAATTTCATAAGAAGTAAAAAAAATACTTAATAAGAGTAAAAATTTCATTCGTTTCATCCTTCACAGGATGAAATGAACGAAATTATTGTAGCGTATGAAAATGCCATGTCTGACCGGGATTCGAACCCGGGACCTCCGGATGAAAGACCGAGACGCTACCGCTCGCGGCACGGAGGTCGGAATTTTTAATCTTGCACTGCTAATTATCGCCAAAGTGCCCGCTCCTACGTTATTCACAGTACTTTGACCTGCAGTTTCATCACCGTAAGTTGTGAAAACGTATTCCATTTTAATTAAAAAAATTTCAGAAATTTTATAGCCTTATTATTTTTGAATTTGATCGATGATATTTGGTATACGATAACTACATACGTTGTAGTTGCCAAGAAATATTAAAAAAAATTGTTTCTCGAGTAATAGATTATTTTATTACTTGCCGGCAGATAAAAATAGCCATTTTCGTCACTCTTTGGATGAGGTGTAGCTTCTTTTTTGATGGAAAGAGTAAAGATGGAAGTTCATCCTACTATACGCTAAATTTATTTTATTTCACAAACAATTCTTGTAATGTTTATTGAATTCACATTTACAAATTGTTGTTTTTTTTTTCAAATTTTGGGCCCAAAATAAATAATGAAGGTCTTAGTGTAAAGGTCTATTTACCTCTTAACACTTTACTAGTAGTCATTGGACTGTTACCGAGTGTTCTTCATTAAAAAAAAATTGGCAGCCAAATAGTAAGATTTTAAAATTGTCTCATTTTTGGAGATCGAAAACCACATGTGGGAAAAGCGGCAAAAATCTGAAATTTCTACACCAGTAAATACTATTTATGTACACTAAAACCACTGAAAAATTATTTTATTACTCAAAGTGGTTGACGAATAATGAAGCCATCAAAATCGCTAAAAACTGCGTTCCTTCTAACCGTGAACAATGTATGCGAAAAATTCACGGCATGTAATTTTTGAAATAATAATGTAAGCCAACTATACAAAATATTTGAACAAAGATGAATGAGGACTTATCAGTTCTATTCAAGTTATGTTAACTAAATTTATCAAAAGGTGCAAGATTTATTCATAACTTTCACTAGCAGGAGTAAAATAAGGTAAAAGTATTGAACATGTATTTGAATTGTTTATTTGTCAATCGGTAATTGTTATTTAACATTCTGTAATCGGCTTTTTATTAATTATCAATATATTCATTCTAATGAATGTAGTTGTAATATTTATAATCTGAAAAAATACATAACATCAGTATTTTTGGATACGTTGTTTCCGGTTAGAAGAAACGGTGTTGTTAGCGTTTTTTGTTTTCGCTTATTACTCGTCAAATCCTTTGAGTACCAAAAAAAATTTTATATGATTTTAAAGTACATTAATATAACGTACCGTTGTAAAAATGTCAGATTATTGCCACCTGCCCCGCATTTGTTTACGGGCTTCAAAACTGAGACGTCTTCAAAATTTTACGAATTAGCGGCCATTCTTTTAAATGAAGGACACTCGGTAAACGTCCAATTATTTTTTTATAAGTACTACTAGTACCTAAAAGTTAAAAGGTAAAAAATAGGCCTGTTACATTAGACCCGTCGTAATTTATTTATTATTGAACACTGAACGTGTCTTTTCATCGGTTTCGTTTTTCTCGGCATTCCTCTTCCGATTAGATAATTACGGAAGTAATCTTTGAGGGGGTGATGTTAAGAGTAATTTGCAGTATTGAAGAGTGAATGCGCATCGTCATCGGTTCTATTTTTATCGACTTTCGTGTTCTGATTAGGTAGTTTCAGATGTAATCTGTGAGGGAGTACAGAAGTATTCCATTTTAGTTCACCAAATTATAAGAAATTTTATCGCATAGTTTTTTTGATTTGTTGGTATTTGGTATATGATAACTACATACCTTTTAGCGGCCGATAAATATTTTTTTAAATACTTTTTTCTTGAGATATAAACTATTTTCTTACTTGCCAACGCGTAACAAAAGCCATTTAATTTTAATTTTTCACGAGCTGTAGTATTATTTTTTACATTATACACAAGTTAAAACTGGCTTTTTGGAAAGAGTAAAGATAGAACTTCATTTTCGTGTATTCAAAATTAGTTTTAATGCGTTACCAGATCTTGTAACGTTTACAAATTATTTTTTTTATCGATTTTGGGTGCAAAACAAATAATGAAGGGCTTAAGGTAATAGGCCTGTTTTTTACCTTTTAACTCTTAGGTACTAGTAGTATGTATAAAAAAATTTGGATTGGACTCTTACTAAGTGTCCTTCGTTAAAAAAAAATGGCTGCCAATTAGTAAGATTTTGAAAACTCTCATTATCCGAACGTGGAACAAGCGGCAAAAATCTGAACTTTTTACAGCTAAGTACTATTTATGTTCACTAAAACCATGAAAAATTTATTTTATTACTCAAAGTAATGAAGACATCAAAACTACTAAAAACACCATTCTGTTCGATAAAAAAAATGGCAGGAATACTATTTTAAGTTTGTTATCAAAAGTGAAAGATTTATTCATAACGTCCGGGAATTTACCGTTCAGGTATTAGTTCAGAGGGGTGTGAATGAAAATGAAGTGCAGTCTTTTACAGTCTCAGTTAGACCGCTCCTGAGATGTGTGGTTAATTGAAACCTAACCACCAAAGAACACCCGTATCCACGATTTAGTACTAATCATAATGAAGAACAAGCTGAATTGTTTGGTGTTACTTCATGTATCAGTTTTAACGGGAGAGAAATGAACAGTCTTTGCTGAAAACAATGCCCGCTTCTATCAAGCAAGACAAAGAAAATGTTTTCATAAAACTCTAAACAATAATTCAGTATACAAGAAGGTTCTTCTAATGATTCCGTTGCAGTTTTTAATGAATTACAAAATTTTAAATTTTCTTTTGTGTTAATATGGCTTTTGCAAAGTAAAAGTGTATTTTTAAATATATTTAATTCTTAAAAAAAAATAATTTATTTCATTCTATATCGTGAAATAAAAATTTTCCATTGAAATTAATAAATTGTTAAAGTTACCATAGTAATCGTTAAGATTAAACATATTGTTGAAATTATCACATCATAATATGGATAACATTGTTCATTAATCAAAGATTTATTAAAGTAAAGACATAATTTTCATAACAGAATTAGTCAGTATTTATTTCAATAATTTCTTATGGTGAAATTTCTAATTCTCATAACATTACAAAGTAAGTTAATGTTGAATTTTTAAAATTATAAAGCTTTTTTTAGAAAATCAAATTATTAGGTAGTTAGAATAAGTTTTTCATTAATATGCCTGAGATAAATTTTTAAATAAATACTATTGTATGTAATAATCTTAGAATTTGCGACACTCTATTGTGCTGTATATAAACTGCTAAAAAATTTAAAAAAACCTTATAAAGATAAGGTTTAATTAAAAAACTTAGATATTTTAGTTAGATGTGTGTCTAATACTTGGTCAACCTCACATTGTCTATTTCTAGTTCATATAAAATACAAAGATAAACTATCAGTGATTGATTATTATCTGTTTATTTTTAACAAATTTATTTTATTTCAAACTGAGATAAAAAAGCTCAGTTTGAACAAGTTGTTTATTAGATACTACATTTTTAATAGTAATCAAAAAATTCAGTAAAAACAAATTATTTCAAGCAGGCTAATGAAACAATTT
Source organism: Lycorma delicatula (assembly GCF_047948215.1). Classification (NCBI taxonomy): domain Eukaryota; kingdom Metazoa; phylum Arthropoda; class Insecta; order Hemiptera; family Fulgoridae; genus Lycorma; species Lycorma delicatula. Next base: position 73,261,283 of record NC_134466.1, on the reverse strand, counting down.
ATAATATGAGGGTAATAAAAAATTCTCAGTTTTAGAGTAACAGGCAAAAAAATTCCTCAGTCTTTGGTTTAAATGTACATATCACATCTTTCATATTTTTGACAATTACACTCTTCGTCACTCTTCTTCATCAGATGTTGGATGACCAAAAATTATTTCCTTGTACCACTGTAATCATTCAACAGCAAGTTGTTCACCATCCCAATTTTCATCAAATAGTTATATAGGAAGATTGTCGACATGATTTTTCTTCTCACTACTGGTTGTATGATCAATAGAGACATTTTCTAACAGAATTTTATTAAAATTAATGTTTCCTTATTCCTTAATGAAACATTGTTTTTCTTCAAGTCGATAGTCCCACATCGTTTAACTAAAATGTTTATTTCTAACAGACTTTGTTACTTATTAATCTTTTTTCCTTTTAAAGTTCTTTTAAGCTTACTGATAGTTAATAATTTAGTAATATATATTTAATCCTTTAGTTTTAAAAAAACGTAATCTTTATCAAGTTACTTTACTTGTTCTTTAGCATTCAAAATACTCTTCTGTGGTCAAGATTATTGTTTTTTTCTGTAAAATCTTTTCTGCCTTGCCAAGAAAAACTACTATCAGCAGGAAAGAAGCTATGGCCACACACAGGGATATTATATTAGGAACAATTTTGTTGTGATGAAATGTGTCCAGTAAATTCTAATAACAAAGGAGAATTTGCACATAGCAATAATCTGTTTGAAAAGAAGAACTAAGCACGGTTTGAATGTTACCTCATCAATTTAAAAAAAAAATACAGTTCTTAATCGTTCAGGCTGACAACTTCAATAAAATATTAACAAAAAAGGACAGGAATTAATCTACATTCAATAAACTACTTCTAAAAGGTATCATAAATATTTTTTTTATAAAATTAAAACTTTTTGTATGCAATCTTTCTTTTCGGCCATCACCTTTTATGAATTTCATTTTTCTACATCCATTTAAGAAATATACAATATGTATGTTACTTACAGACTTTGTAATTCATCTGTTAGGAAGGGCCACAAAAGTTATTAAATACAAGCTATATAAAATATTATTCATCATAATTGATTAAATGAAGACAGTTAATTTAACTTTCGGTTCAAAACTAAAGGAAAATGTAAAATATTAATTTACCTTTCATTTAGTTTCAAAATCGTTTCAGATTTGCCTTATGGCTCTGTTTTGATGGATTTCTTAGTCTGACTTACTTTAGAAACAAACATTACTCAATGGAACACACTTTCAACACATAAACCAGATCAGAAAATCTGTATGTAAATAATTTACAAATTCCGTAACTTAACAAGTAAAATAAATTCAAATAACTCCAGGCATATAAGTATAAAACTATATGAAAAAAATAAACCTAAATGTAAATTCTCGGAAATTATTTCTCCGCAACATTTTAATGAAGTTACTACATGATATGAATTATAAAAAATAACAATTAAATCTTTGTTTACAAATAAAGACTTGTAACATCTATTTCCAACTAAAAATATTACAGTAATCAATTTGGATTTATTGATAGTAAAATTTCTATATGTAAACATAGATAATGAACTATGTATTGCAAAGAAAAACCTAACAACTATGTATATATATCAGATATAAGGTACTTTCAAACATTTGGTAGCACTTTTTTGTGTAAAAAGCACTTTTGTTAAATCAAAATAATTTAGTGTTTTTAACGTTTTCTCAATAAAGTATTATTAATACATTAGCGACAACATAAAAAGGCATGCATGAACCTAAAAAATGTTTAGAACTGAGGGTAGAATCTTTAAGACAAAATTAGCAGCTTACATGTAAAAAAAAAACCAGTTAAAGTACCATCTGAAATATTTATAAGCAGGTATAAATTGTGTTGTGGTGTATGAAATTTAACATTTTTATTTATAATAATCAAATTAATACATATAAATATATTTTCCAGTGAAAGCTAGTTTTGAGTATGTCAAGAATCGTCAGACTTTTTAGTGTCACCATGTAGATGTCGTCGTACACAAGGTCTAGTTCATTTATCATATTTGGAAAGATGACACAGTTTCTGATACTTTAGCTGGTGAGGTCCGTTTGTATCCATACTGTGTTAAAAGTGGTCAAACATAGTCTGTTTACATCTTACTTAATTTGGATGTGTAAGGGTGCTAATAAAAAGTAAGTAGAAGTACTCGTATTAATTAAAATAAAAATCAAATTAAAGTAAAATTCTAAGTTTTAGATTTCCATACCTCGTTTAATACAAAAAAAAACATTTTTATACGTTTCAAATTAATTTCATAATATTTTTTTAGCTTTAACCTGCTCAAAACCTATAATGAAAATAAAATAGATAACACTTCAACATTTACAAATGTTCATTATTATCCCTGAATTGATTTAAATAATTCTGATTATATTAGTTTGCTTAATCTACTCCAAGCGGATGAAAAAGGTTAAATCTGAAATAGGTTTTTTTATTTGTGTCAGATCGAGTTAGTTTATAAGGCTTTTCACAATTACTAATAAGAGGTGGCTACAAATAGTCTAGATTTTTTCCAAAATACTCTGCATTATTTCTATATATAAGAAAGGCTTTCGATTCTGTCAATCACAGACTCCTTCTAAGAAACCAAGAAATGCCGGTTTCAGAGGAATCTGTGGAGACTGGATTGCTAGCTTTCGGTCAGGTAAGATCCAGCAAGTTAGAGGTGGAAATTTTTCAAGTAACAAATTCTGCAGATGACACAGCTTTAAGCTACAGGACAAACGATAAAAGTGAACTTTGTAAGATGATCCATGATGATCTCCAGAGGCTTAGCGTGTGGTTTGGGTACAACTCTTTGCAGCTGAATACAGAAAAGATTAAGTTAATCAGTTTTGAATTGAGATAAAATTTGGAGGAACCATTGGTCCTACAAATGCATACAAATAGTTGTAAAGCTTGCAATTGGATCGGTGAAACTGACCACATGAAATATTTGGGAATACCTGTCGATTCTGGACTTACATGGGCAGCTCAGATACAAAAATTATAGTAAGAACTTGTATAAGCGTGTCGAAGTCATACCTATATTTTTATAAGGTCTTTATCCACTTTTTTATCAACAGCGGATAAAAACAACAAAATTACTGTTGGCGAGTTAACAACCAATGATCATTTGGGAACTTCATACCACCAAGTCCAAATAAAGATATATGTTGTAGGTTTTACCTTTACATAGCTCCTCGACATTACAACACTATAACTTTCAAAGGTACTTTCGCAAACCAGTCGTATCATCAGTTTATGACATTATGGCGATGTTATGATTAAATGAACAAATGAAAATATATAAAATTTTTTGAGTAATGACCATAAAAATCTGCTGGATATGAGTTATGTGAATAGTTGTAATTTACTGTGGCTTTAATCAAAATATCATCTTCAAAAAATACTTGTTGTATGATCATTTTATGTGTCGAATTTGTAAATACAGTATTTTTCTAACAAGTTTATTTTTTTATTGTTACCGCATGTTTCTAAAATTTCTAAAAGTCGGTATAGTATGATTATGTTGTAACAGATGGTCAGCTATATAATGGTGGACCCGGAGGTTAAACAAAAAAAAGACAGCTTTAACCCACCAGGTTGATCTAGTAGAGAACACGTTTTCCCAAATCAGCTGATTTGGAAGTCAAAAGTTCCAGCATTCAGGTTCTTGTAAAGGCAGTTACTTTAATACCAGTTATAAGACTGGTAGATTGTGGATACCGGTGATCTTTGGTGGTTGGGATTCAATTAACCATACAATTCAGGAATTGTCGGACTGCGACTGTACAAGACTACACTTCATTTACACTCATCATACATATCATCGTCCTTCATTCTCTGAAGTAATACCTGAACGGTAATTCCCGACGGATAAGCAGGTGAAAGAAAAAAAGATGGTCAGCTGTAATAGAAATGCCTCTCTTCTGAAATATATTAGTAACTTATTTATTATTATTCTGCTGTAATGTTGTAAAGCCATTGAAAACTGCTATTTGTTTTATCATATTTGTTTCGTTTTTAGTTATCTGGGTTATTATTGTTTGTGTATTGGCAACAGTCTAAAAATTAAATTTTTATACGAGCCAATGTTTTGTGATCATGGATGATTAGATTCCTTGTTTATAGTGGTGTGATTTATGGCTGGTTTCCTATAAACGGCTATTTCTGTAATGTTGTTTATATTTATTTCAATTTCAATGCCCAAAAAGTGTATTTTCCTGTTAATTTCCACTTTTAACTTGAATTTTAAGTCTTTATTATAGTTAAGTATATTTAAAATAGTCATATGTTGTCATTTTTCATTGGATTATATATGATCAATGTATCGTCCACATATATAATCTAGAATAGTATTTGATACTTGTTCATAATATCGTTAATTACAATGTTTTAAGAAAATTTCAGACATGATTGCAGATATAGTTGAACCCATTCATGGGCAACCCTTTCGTTTTAAGTAAAAATTAATTTTTTACTTTATACTTTTTATCTACAAACATTGAAACAAATAAAATAAATGAAATTTATGATGGCATTTTGGAGTGTTAAAATACTGGAAACTTCTATTGTTATTCATTCTGATGTTAACAAGGTTTATTGGCATACATTGGGTGTTAATTCTTGAGTAAGTAATAATTATGAGTATTATTTATTTATTGCAATCAAAATAATGTGATTGTAACTCCCACACTTATTTTTTCTCAGGAGTACCTAATGTCTCTTCCTCTTTAAAAGAAACTGTAACAACAAATTTTGTCAGACCTAGATATAGAAACTCTAATAATAAGAAACTTTTACTAGTTTTTAAGTACAATTAACGAGGAGAAGTAATGAATAAATGAATAAAATTTTTCCAGGAAACTGTTTGTGGAAGAATTGGGTAAATATTAGAGACAACTGAATAAAATACCATAAGAAATTAACTGACTAAAATAACTGGTTTTGGTGCAACTAAACAACACAAAAATTTGTATTACGAGGAAACTACAGTTTATAAGAAAACTGTCGGCTTATCGATCAACTACATCAAGTATTCCTGATGATACAGGTATGTAGTAAGGATTATTTTCATTATAAGTGCTTAGTTTAAATGTGATGTGTTAAATTAGGCTGACCAAATGTACCGGAATTAAATACTTCATTGTTCTGGGAATGTGTGTCCTAGATACTGATATTTCCTGCCGGAATTTATTTACTGTAAAGTATTAATCGTTTAATTATTATTAATAGTTCTAATAAACTAATGTATAATGTAAATAATTACAAAAAAATGTTTTACCAAACAGTTTCGTAATTGAAAAAGACAAGATTTTCAGTCAGATAATTTGGGTATACTATTTAAATTACAATAGGATAGATATTTAAATTTATAAACATTTTTATACTGTACCAGCAGAATGTAACTGGGCTTTTAAGCTGAAAGATAATGAAAATTATAGTGCTTCTTCCTTGGGACGACTAATCCCATCTCAGCATTAGACTAATCCAATATTTAATTATTTTTTTGTTGATTTTGGAAAAAATGAAACGGCTACTGTGTTAATTATGTCTTATTTATAGAGTAAATGTTTTTTCTTTGACTTAATTAGAAATGTAGTTAAATTATAAGCTAAGATTTTCCTTTAATTAATTTTTGTACTGTATTTGTTTGAGGCATATCAAGCCGTAGAAAGCAATTGTCTTTTGTAACAGTTATATTATAATTTTCTGTTACAGATCAGTCTACAGTAAATGATGCTGTCGCTGTTGTTAGCCCGTAGAAAGAAACAATGGACTGAAAAAAAGAGGAAAATAGTATGAATTAGGCAAGAAAATGATGGCCAGTATCGATTCTTCACTAGACCAGGGTCAAAGCAGAATAATCAATTTCTTTAATGGAATTGTGCACCAACGGTGGATACATTTTTGGTACCATAAATAGAAAATCTGGTTAAATCTCTCCGAAATACACCATTCATTCTCTACGAAATACTTTAGTTCCTTGGCCACAATATCCTGTTGCATTCTACAGCATCATACCATCACCAAATTGTGAGAAATTCATCAACATAAAGTACATGGAAAAATCAAGAGCATTTTACAACTAGCCCTACAGTGCTACACACATTTCACATCACTACACAGAATGTTTATCGAATTGGTCTACTTGATACATTACTCAGTTGTTTTTCAATACAACGAAATGGTCGACACATTTATCAAGCTACATAAAGTAATTAGCACCACCTAGCGGGTTTATAACAAACATGCGGAAAAGATGACTCATAGCCCAAGCCGGTTGCTGGTTTTTTAAGAGATTCTTGATTGGATTGCTATAGAGGTTTGTTCCATTAGACTGTTTTTTTTACTGTTTTCAATATTTCAGAATATTTTAATTTTTTATTATTATGTGTTTATTCTTTTGACTTATTTCTTTTTGCTTATATTTTTAATTAAATTGTAGATATATTTTTATAATTTAACATCATTGGAAGAATAGAAAATAATTCTTGTATAATTATATTATAAGAAGAATGACTTTTCCTTATTTTATTGTTTCCTTTTTCCCCTGCTCAAATTGTATCCCCTACATACAATCATTAATGCTACCTGAATACGTCAAACAATACTGCTAACAATAAATACTGCAGGTAAAGAAACATCATTGTTCCAACTTGCAGCATCATAACGAACCACGTTTATAACTTGCCCTGTATACTCTTTTTGACTTTATATTTAGAGTAAATCAATAAGGCTTCAAAAAAATTTTCACAGGCTTTAGATAGTGCTACAGCATACCTAGTTTTCAATAAAACTGATTTGTTAGTTTTGGAGATTTTCAAGCGACAGGATTTTATACACAGTCTACAAAAAAACATAAGGAACCACAATTTAAATGAATTGTATTTTCGTACTCCTCATACCTCAAAACGTAAAGAAAATTTACTCCCACTATGCAACAGAAAGTAATACTGTACTTTTGTTTGAAAAGTCAGTAAAAATGAACAGTAATGATAGTTTAAGTATTTATTATTCATTAATGCATTTTCTTATATTTTTATATTTGTCTAATGATATTTTAATTCAACACGATAAATGTGCCGCTTCTATTAAAGTACAGATCGATCAATATCTCTCAAAGCACCTATTATGTAAATGACCATAACAAAAAGTTTCATACATAATGAAACAAGTCAAAGCACAGAGCACAGCGAATGGTGCACAAGGGTAGTACAATTAATTCCATCACTTCCGTCAATCCACTTCTATTAGCAAAGCTATCTGTTTGCTATTGGAATACATAAAGTTGCTTTATATATAAAGTTTAAAAAGTTAGATTACTAGTCATGAAAATAGAAACCCATTCCAAATATTTCTTATTTTTAGATCCAAACTCCAAATTGAATAGCAGCAAAAATATTTCCTTGTAAGTTGTACATCTGTGTATACCCACTAAGGTCAAACACAACATATCTGGATGAATATGAAATGTCCGACTAAAATTAATATTTCTGAATGTAATCATGCTTGGTGGCACGTCCCTTGTGTCATAGCTGTTTGCATCCACTTCTGTCCCAAACTTTCTCCTTTGTCCCCTTGTAGTTTCTAAAATGAACCATTTTGAGATAAGAAAATTGAAAAAAATCTTTTTAAAAGTTAAAAACTCTTAATGGTAAAATTTTCATTAATTCAAACCCCAATATCTGAAATCAATTCAAATGAAATTCCCTTCCACATGGTAGTTAGAAGTGAAAATTTGAACATCAGTTTCCTATATGTAGAAGTCACTCAGTCTAGTAAGACCCAAGTTAATAATTAAAATAGACGTCAATCATATACAAACTAACAGGATCTATTCCCTCCTGCTTTAACTGTTTTTCTTGACGTCTTGAGTTAAAAAAACAATTTGAAATGATAATAATACATTGTGCTCTTTTGTAATACATACAATACTCTGAATCAAATAAGAAGAAACAATAAAAAAATAAACTAATAGCGCATACTGCTTCAAATTATAATTAAAATATATTTATAAAAACATTATATTATTTTTTAAATATAAAAAATCACAAAATTAATATATAAGTAAAATTAACTTTAAATCATATATATATATTTTACTTTTCAGATTTTATGGCACTTGTTATAGCAATATTAGTCATGTTTTCGACAACGATATGCTTTGGATGTTACTACCATGTTATAATAAAAGATAAGCAAGATCAATACATCTATGCAGGTAATGGACCATCTTCAAATTTACAGATACCTTTTTAGTGTACTTGATTATTAGATATTACTACAAGGTAAATATCAAAATAATTAAAAAAAAAAAAATTACAAAGTTTAAAATGTAATGCACTGTAAATCATAACTAGTAAATGAAAGGAAATATTTTGTAACATTACATTACGCGATGAGCTTATAATGATAGCCATTAATTCATTGTAACTCTCGCGAAGTTTGACACTCGTTTGGGTTAGTGCTTTCAAATTAACCTCTTCTAGCTAACTACTAATTCGGATTAAAATCAGTACAAAAAAAACCAGATACATTCAAACAATATTTGCTTCTTTAGGAGGAGTATGCTTTTGATTGGTTGAACACCTGTATAAAAGGTAAACTGACTTGTCACTATAAGTTTCAGAAGCTGTTTGTTTTTCTGCAAGTTTGTTCTTTTGTGTGAGTTTGCGTGACATCTACTGTAATAATGTTGCCTAGTTGTGGAGTAATGTGTCCTATTAGCTCTTTCAATGTGCCTATCTACGTGGAGATGCTTACTGCATAGAACAGCGGTAATTTTGAATCGATTAATCGATCATTTTTGGTACTTCTCAACAGTTCCAGAAACTGGTCAACTGTTGTGAGATTTATCTTCAATATTTGCTTTAAGAGCTTCTGATATATAAAATTTTTTTTATTGCCCATTTACTTACTGTATTTATCACAGTTCATTTTTTTGTACTGTTAAAAATTCACTCATTGCATGGTGTTGTAGATGATTTTAAAGCAGGCGTGCTGTCAGTAGTAATAGCAACTGACAGAAAATGAGTGGTCATGGATCACAAGTTTTGATATATTAGCGGTAGGGGTTATGTTAGCGATATGTTACCTGTCGCTTTATGCGATATTTTATTTTCCTGATATGTTCCCTGTATGCATACATTTCAGTCACCCCTCATAATAGTAATAAAAATTTAGAATAAAATGTAATTTTTTAGAAGTTTTTCAAATAACACGAAAGTATTTGCAATTAATACATCATTTAAAGACATTATAAACCGATTATAACATATTGTATTAACCCTTAAAGCCTCAAGGTAACGATATATCGTACATGAGTGCTTGTGCTAAAAGTCTCACCTGTACGATATATCGGTATATAGTTTTTATGTTCATATATATCTTTACGTTTACGCTAGATCGCTCATAGTATCTTTTCTTAAAGCTTACAATTCGTAGATATCAATAGTGTAGGTTGTTTTCATTTTACGATACGTAATTTTAGAGAATAATCGATTTCAAAATTCCGGTAATCTCTGATGTAAACAGAAGTGTGTTCCGTGCATTCACGGTTATGTTTTTGTTACTCCATGCGTTTATAAGGGATTTTTTATAGGTATTATAATATTTTATGAAATTAGTTTCAATTATAATGTTTTTAATAACAATGTCGGTGTTTTTTTTCCTACAATGTCTGGGCCTAGTAGACGTCTTACTGATGCAGAAATTAATAACTTTTTTGTTGATGATACTGATAGCGATTTCGAATTATCTAGTGACAGTGGGGCTGAAGAAGATGATGAATTAATCACAAGCGATAGTGATGGGGGATTCAGAAGATGAGGCATACAGAAACATCATTGAACCAGAACATAATGTCCCTCTTCCACATGAATTTTTGGAACTCCCCGGCCCAAAACATATGCCTAATCCAGGTTCCACACCTATAATTTATTTTTATTTATCATTTACACTTAATTTATTTCAACTGATGGTGAAAGAAACCAATAGATCAGCCAATCAATATTTAAATGCAAATAGAGATAGGCTGTCTGAACCATACCGAAAATGGAAAAATCGTACCATTTCTTAGCTTGCATGCTGAATATGGGGATAATTAGAAAACCTACTCTTAAGAATTACTGGAGTACAGTATCATCACAGGCAACCCCTTGGTTTGGTAAAATGTTTTCAGCGCACCATTTTAGAATTATTTTTGAAATTTCAAAGCATAAATGTTACAAAAAAAATGGTAACACAAAAATTTCTCAATAACTCTGTAAATAATATGAATTTTTAAACGAAAATTTTTATTTTGTTCACAAATAATTTTATTTTGTTAGAAACAGTGATAGATTAGATATAAATAGCAAGGATTTTTGGTACTTAACGTATTAACAACAGCTTTATTTAAAAACAAAGTAGTCAATCGGATTTCAATTAGTCAAGGTTAGCGAGCTTCGCTCGCTAATTAACACCGTAATTTTTTGAGTATTTATTTAATAAATTCAGTAATTATTGCAATATTTAAATAATCAAAACACTCCTGTTAATTAGTCAAAGTTAGCGAGCGTAGGTTAAGTTTGGTTAAATTATATTTATAAAATAAATTTTATAACCATTTATTAAAATTAATAAAGACTGTTTTGAATCTATGTTAAACTCTATATCGGCCCATTTTCCACCGAAATCCGATTGACTACTTTGTTTTTAAATAAAGCTGTAGCTGCGGTGGCATTAATACGTAAGTATTAATTTATTATACGTAAGGATTTTTTCAAATAAAGAACAAATTCAGTATTTTTTTTTAAATGAAAAAAATTTCCATCTTAAAAAAAACATCAGATTTACTCAATACGATAATGGTTGCATGTGGAAAAAGTTTAGCATACGACAAAGCGCCCCATCTTCTTACAATTCCAGCAATATTTTGGTCACCCTTGCCATAAGGGTTGGTCATATAAAAAATTATTTCAGTCAAAAGTTTTAGATAAACAAAAGTTTAGATAATGACCACTTTAAACCGATTCGATGCTGTGCTATTAAGGGAGGTATAAGATTTTTTGTCTTGAAACACTACTTTTTCTTCCTCCTGGGCCAGTGGTTGGTGATATAAAAAAACTTTACTTAGATAACTTTAAACAAATTTGATATTTTACTTAATAAGAAAGTTGTAGCAATATTTTATTTTTTTGAAAAAGGCCCCCCCCCCATTTCCACCCTCGTGGTCTGACTTTTTCCATTAATGAACACGACCGATATTTTGGGTCGTTGTATATTATGTATCAATTTGAAAGTGAATGGTGCAAAATTACGGCATTATTGTGTCCACAAGAAAGTGAAATATATAGATAATACATACATATAAACTTTTGAACTGAGGTGGTTTTGGGAACTGGGGGATGTGAAATGTGAAGATATGTCGACATTTTCCAGAAGTTAAATTATGGTATCCATTACAACAGGTAGCTTTCTTATGAAATGCACTTAAAAGTATAAATAGTTGGTTTTTTATTTTCTTTCATAATTTAGCTGCATAAAATAACTACTACATAGTTCTGTATATAAACTGAAGAGAAGAGAAAACCAAATTTTTTATTTCAAAAATATTCTAAAATTATACCTAATAAATATAATTATTTTCTTTTTTAATTACTGACAGAATTATTATGCACTGATTTTGTACACGGTTTAAATTTAAAAAAAAAAAAAAAATTGAAAGATAAAGAAACATGGTCTTTCCTGTTTCAGACGGTACAAACATTATAAAAACAATGTAACGTTCAAAATTTAGCGATAAGCAGTTAGATTGTGCATTGATGAATTATATATATTCTTTATTAAAAAAGATTGCAATTATTTATGAAATACAGAATTACACATTGTCATTGAACTGACAAATATTGGGAAACTGACAACCGGAAAATTGGGTGGGAATAGTCTTCTAGAATTAGTAATGCTTCAGAACGAGATGAAGTAACAATTTTATAAAAGCGATAACCATCTAAAATTTTTCTTTTTCTACTTTATAATACATAAACATTCATAGTTCATAAACAAATTATTCTGTACTAATAATTTTTTTTCTGATCTGTTTTTTCTTTCAGAAATGTTAAGGTGGCATTTGACAAATCGATTTGGATTGAGTTTAATTCTGCCAACAAAATGTTACATATTTGATGGTAAATGAATACGGTTCTGATAAAATTCAATAAGAAATCTTCATTCATAAGCAGTATGTGTGTAGTTAGGAGGTTGGTAGAAGGCGGGAAATAGAAGATGACGATCCTCAGTTTTGCCAACGTTTGAAATATTTGTTTATTGAAAACACTGAGACAACAATAAAAAAGTTTCATTCATCAATAGTAGGCAGCAGTTAAGTAGCTAGCAGACAGTAGTAGGTGGAAAATAGAAGATGACAACATAAAATATTTAATTGACAACACAGTGAGTCAACAATAAAAAAGCTTCATTCATCAAAAGTAGGCAGCACTTAAGTAGGTAGTAAGCAGTAAAGTAGATATGTGATATAAGCAAGGTGGTAGGCAGTAGTAGACAAGAAATAAAAGATGAACATAAAATATTTGTTAATTGACAACACTAAAAAAAGCTTCATTCATCAATAGTAGGCAGCAGTTAAGTAGGCAGTAGGCAGGAAATAAAAGATGACAACAAAAACTATTTGAAATATTTAATTGACAACACTGTGAGACAAAAATAAAAAAGCTTCATTCATCAATAGTAGGCAGTAGTAGATGAGAAACTAGTAGAAATGATAAGAAAGTCAGTGGAAGATGACGAATCCTCAGTTTTGCCAACCTTTGAAATATTTGTTAATTGAAAACACTGAGACAAAAGGGAGTTTCCCACAGAGATAACAGAAATTCCAAGGTGGCCAACACTGTGTATGCAGTACCTGCGCCCTTGTGGTTATGTTAATGCAGCACTAGTGCCTCGGTAGGTTAGAAACGAACTAGATGAAGACACTAGCAGCAGTATGCACGCTACACTTACTACATATAAAATTCAATTCTGATAAACAATAGACTCTATACTAATATTTTTTTCCTGATTCATCTTTTGTTTCACACCCCTGATGCTGACGAAATTCTTACTTAATATTCTTATTAATATTTAATCATTAACATTTGTCGTACTGTAATAGTTATGATGGACTACAGAAAACTACAGTTACACATGAAGAGAAATTCAGTCTATCAGATCAGACAATGATATTTCCCATTCACAAAGAACATGTAAGGATAAAAAAAAGGGCATAACACACTTGCATTCTGACAACAAATGCTACAACATACAAAAACCTAGTTCATGAGTTCGGAGTCAAGATTATGGACGGTTAATGCCGACGGTTAAGGAGAAAAGTAGTAGATCCTGTGAAACATTAACTGCATCAGGGATTTGTTTGACATAAACACCCTACCTGTCCTGTCCTGTCCTGTCTAGTCCTGACCTGTCCTATCATCACTAGGACTAGGTTCAGGTTCTGACCCAACATTATCTTAGGTAATATTTTGTCAACACTAATGGGGGGTTTTATTATGGGTAACATAAGGCATGGGTAACTTAGGCAGAGGTAGGGGTGAATTGAACATTTGATCAGCATAAGGATATATAGGGTTTTGGTGTGATTTAGCTAATAGGTGTTTGTTAAGGAGTAGTAGGAGAAAAAGTATGTAAAACAATGTTGTGATAGGTGTTATGTATCATCAAGTTTTTGATGTGGTTAATGTATTTGCAGCATTTACTGCTTTTCAACTGACCCGTCGGTATTAAATCAGCGCCTGTTGCTTTGATTACAGCTCTGTATGCCCTAATTTCACATTTATTTGTTTTATCTGATTGCTTCAGGTCTGAATTTTTATAGAATAACAACTGTAACAAACTAGGTTTAATAATTGCTCATCAATATGCATTCCCTTTTGGTCAAAGCTGACAATTTTCTCTCTTATTTAACTTACATCTACTTTCTTGACTCTGAACAATTATCATCCGCTATACTCTTTATACAGTTCTCTACTTTTTTACACACGTTGATAGTTTCACATACCAACAGTCTAGTAATATACTGAAGTAAACAGGAAATATCACCGTTTACTGTTATCCGAATGTATATTATATATTGTCTATATCAATAATATATCAAAAACAAGAATTATACAAAAAAAATAATCACTCAAAAAATAAGTCATTCTCCAGAAATATTGTAACATCTTTATTTGTAACAGAATTTTAATTGTAATATCTCTTGGTATTTGATTGATCTAAAATTGAAGAATTCAATTTTGTTAGGTAACTATTTGTCTGTAGTCCATTATAATTATTACAAATTGAATATGGAAATAGAACATCTTTGATACACCACATCCAAAAAAACAGTAAAAACATAAAAAATACAGTATCAAGATATCATAACATCACAATAAGTGATGTTTTTCAGCATCAGGGGTTACCCGACCATAACACTGATAATGTCTACACCTAGGTTGGTTCTAACCCTCCACAGAGCTAGTGTCACCAAACTAATTTTTTTAAAATACTAAATGTTATACCAGTCTAGTTTATTTTTTCATGTTATATTTTTCATGTTATAACGAATATCTCAAAAGTTTGAAAAGCTGTGGGTACACAATCTTCTATTTCCCTATTGAACCAACTACATCATCTTGAAATGTTTTAAAAAAAAATTTACGTAAATAGTTACATAGTTAAAAAGAAATCGTTACATAACAAAAAAAATTACATAAAAAAAAATTGCTGCCTACAACTTATACAATACTGAAATAGTTACAAAGAAAATTGAAATAAATGATAGAATAAAATTAATAAAGAAATAACTACATTCAAAAGAAATCGACATATAAAAAAAAAATTAAAAAAAAAAATTGCTGCCTACAACTTACAATATTGAAATAGTTACAAAGAAAATTGAAATAAATTAAAAAAAAAAAAAAAAAAAATTACAAAAAAAAATTGCTGCCTACAATTTAAACAATATTGAAATTGTTACAAAGAAAATTGAAATAAATTTAAAAAAAAAATAATTTCAAAAAAAAAATTGCTGCCTACAATTTAAACAATATTGAAATTGTTACAAAGAAAATTGAAATAAATTAAAAAAAAAAATAAATAAAATAATTACAAAAACATTTGCTGCCTACTTCTGTTATCATATTAAAATAGTTACAAAGAAAATTTACGTAAATGATTACAAATATTTGATAGAGAAAACTACAGTCACAAGAAATCATTACATAACTTTAAAAAAAAATTACCTAACAAAAAAAAAATTGCTTCCTACAACTTATAGAATACTGAAATAGTTACAAAGAAAATTGAAATAAAGTAAAATTAATAAAGAAATAACTACATTCAAAAGAAATCGTTATATATATAAAAAATATATAAAAAAAAAAATTGCTGCCTACAAGTTAAACACTATTGAAATAGTTACAAAGAAAATTGAAATAAATTAAAAAAAAAAAAATAATAAAATTACAAAAACATTTGCTGCCTACTTCTGTTATCATATTAAAATAGTTACAAAGAAAATTTACATAAATGATTACAAATATTTGATAAAGAGAAGAAAACTACAGTCAAAGAAAGAGTTAAATAACTTTAAAAAAAAAATTTCCTAACAAAAAAAAATTTGCTACCTACAACATACATCATATTGAAATAGTTACAAAGAAAATTGACATAAGCGATTGCAAAAAATTGAAAAAGAAAGTTACATAAAAAAAATTGATACCTACTACTACTGTCATCAGTTACAAAGAAAATTTATATAAATGATTAAAAATATTTTGAAAAAAATACACTCAAAAGAAATTGTTACATAACAAAAAAAAAAATTACCTAACAAAAAAAAATTGCTGCTAAAACTTACTTCATATTGAAATAGTTACAAAGAAAATTGACATAAACGATAAATTTGATATAAAATTTAGATAAAATTGAAAGATAACTTTCAAAAGAAATAGTTACATAAAAAAAAAGCTTATTACTGTCATCAAAAAAATACATCAAGAAAAATACAGTCATATGAAATCGTTACATAAATAAAAAAAAAAATTACCTAACAAAAAAAAATGTCTGCTTACAACATACATCATATTGAAATAGATACAAAGAAAATTGACATAAATGATAAAAAATTTAAAAAGAAATACTACATTCGAATGTAACAAAATAAAAAAAAAAAATAAATAAATACACCTGTCAAAAAAAATCTTTACATTAAAAAAAAAAGACTACAAGAAATCATTATGTAAAAAAAAAAAAAATTACAAGAAAAAACTACCATCAAAAGAAATTTTACAGTTGAATGTAACAAAAAAAAAAAATTACATAAAAACAATTGCTGCCTACTACTTTCATCATATTAACATTTTACAAAGAAAATTAAAAAAATATTATCTAAACAAATATTTCAAAAGTTTGCTAACTGTGGGTACGCCATCTTGTATTTCGTGCTTGAACCAACTACTTTATATTGAAATTGTTACATACTTAACAAAAAAAAAAAAAAAAAAATGTTATATATTTATAAAAAAATACACACATGCTCAGATTCACATTGTTTTTTTTTATTATTTATTATAATATTTCTTAATATTATTGTTACACCATAAATAACACAAAGAAGTTCTCTCAACATAGACATAAAGATCAACTAGAAGGTTCAGTCTTAGTAACTATAACTGTTACTTTTTATTAAATAATACTACCTTTATAGATTCGTTTTTACATCTCCAAACTTCCATACTCTTTTATTTGTTAAATTCTTACTTATTTTAAGAGGATATTTCATTAATTTTGTTTTTCTAACATTACTCCTTTTCATCCATTAGTCTTCTTACTTGAAATCACAAGTTCAAGATTGTACAGACTATCTGCTAATTGGCAGGGATTCACTTCTGGGTTGCCAGAATTACATTCTGGTGTTATTTATTTAAACATTAAGTATTCATTGTTATCTAAAGGTACTTCCTTTAATGGTGTGTGACAAAAGGCACACCTGTTGCTTGGAAGTATCTTCAATAACGAGCAAGTCCTGTGTCAGTGACACATTTCTTTACGTTTAGCAGAACAATTCATTTCAGTACCAATTCATTTGTAAAGGTTAGTGACTATATGATTTTGATACTCTATATAATTTGATACAAACTTGGACAATTTTAATGAATACAACATGTAATCCTGTTGTTGCTTACAGAATAAATATATGTAATATATATATATATATACACATAATCTGTTTACTGGTAAGGTATGAAATGAGCAAAAAAATTACAATTAATAGTATATTAACATAAATTAATACCGCACAGTTTAGCTGGCACTATTCCGCCAAGGATAAACCACCTCCATAATGTGGTCTTATAAAGAAAATCCTAGGATTGGTCTGCAGTAGTCTTCCTCTGACAGCCGGTTCTATTATTCTATCATGTGCTAATCTTTGTGTTTCCATACACATTTTACACCCAACATACTATATGATTTGTTCAATATTCCCTAGTCTTGATCTTCCTCTTGTATTGTTTCCTTCAACTATGCCCTGTATTATGGTGTGCAACAAACTGTTATGCCGTAGTACATGTCCTATCTGCGTATCTTGCCTTTTCTTTGATAAGTTTCATAATCAGGCCACCTTCGTATCTATATCACGTTTTGTATCACACCTGCTCTCTACATTTCAGTAGTATTATCAGTAACTATTATCGGCAACAGTTTCCTCCCACCACTAGCATTTGTCTTCCTTTTACTATTAATCTGAGGCCTAAAATTGCTTCCCCTTTTCCTATACTTTTCCTGAAATCAAATTGGACTTCTGGTAATACTTCTTCCAGTCTCCTCTCAATTCTTCTGTACAGAATTCTAGTTAAGAGTTTTGAGGCATGACTTGTTAAGCTAATTTTTCTGTATTCTTCACATTTATCTGTTCTTGCGTTCTTTGGTATCATGACTATAACACTTTTTGAAGTCGGATGGAACTTCTCTTTTTTTGTAAATATTACACACCAGTTTGTATAATGTATCTATCTCTTCCTCACGTACACTGCACAGTAATTCTGCAGGTATTCCGTTCAAAGATTAATTAGACATCTATAAATATAAAATGTTAATATTTTATTACTGTGCTGTAACTTTTAACAGGTATAGTATCATTCAATTTAACCATGCAAGTAAGAAAAACTGATCCAAAAACATGGCAAACTAATAAGAAAAGCAGTTTCACAGAAAAGTAAACAAAATTTTTTTCTTAAATGATTATAACTTTTCATATAAATATTAATAATACTTTACACGTTTAACCTAATCAATATGTCATTGATTAATAATTAAGTAGAAATTTCTGAAGAATGGTCTTTTCCAACAAATATATTTTATATTTATAGATGTCTAATTAATCTTTGAATGGAATACCTGCAGAATTACTGTGCAGTGTACGTGAGGAAGAGATAGATACATTATACAAACTGGTGTGTAAATTTCTACTTAATTATTAATCAATGACATATTGATTAGGTTAAATGTGTAAAGTATTATTAATATTTATATGAAAAGTTATAATCATTTAAGAAAAAAATTTTGTTTACTTTTCTGTGAAACTGCTTTTCTTATTAGTTTGCCATGTTTTTGGATCAGTTTTTCTTACTTGCATGGTTAAATTGAATAATACTATACCTGTTAAAAGTTACAGCACAGTAATAAAATATTAATAGAATGTATATGGGTTGTAAAAATAAGTTTAAAAGTCTTTATAAGTTTAAAATAAGTAATAAGTTTATATGGAACAAATTCTATATTTCTAAACAAATTTATCAAGTTGTTTTTTAAGCACAGTAATAATTACATCTTACTAAAATAAAGAAAATTATAAAAGATATTCTTTTAATTAAACATAACATTTTCCTGTAACATATTTCTCTTACTTTAAACAAATTTTTAATGTGAATAATTTTTAATTTAACTTTTTTTGATTCAAAAGGTGCTTCTATTATTGATTTTATGCTGTCAGTAGTTTTCATAAACTTATGTTCATATTAGTTGATTAGTAATTAAACATCCAGTACATGTTGGTTTTTGCCTTGTGGAACCGTTTCTTATGCTTCTTAAATTGATTTTTTTCAAGAAAACCTTTTTTACATTTTGCGCAAAAATATGGTATTTTGTTATCATGAGTAAGCATATGTTTTTTGAGATCATTAGCTTTCTTAAATGGCTTTTTACATACTTTACAACTCTGCCAGAGTTCTTTATGCATTGAAATATGATGAGTTAGTATTCTCTGTTTTGTAAATTCTTTGCCACAAAGACTACAAGCAAAAGATTGTTTAGTTTTGTCGTGTGCAGCTTCATGTTGATTTAAATGTTTCTGTATAGCAAATACCTTACCGCACTGCTGACATGTAAATATTTTTTTTTGGAGGTATCCAAATGGACAGCTTTTAAAGTGCTCTGAAAACTTTCGAGGTGTATAAAGAGCTATCTTACATGGTCTACAACTGTAGACAGTAGGCTTTTCCTTTTGATGAATTCTTTGCATATGGCGTTTTAGAGGAATCTTATAGCGAAAATGCTGCCGACAAATTCTGCAAAAGTATAATTGGTTGGATGCATTAATATCATCACTGGATTCCTAAAACAATAAAAAATAATAAATTATAGATCATTAATAAACCAGTAAATTGATAAAGTTAACTTAATGAATAATAAAACATGTATTTGTTAATATAACTGCTGATGTAAAGTTAGATATAATTTTTAAACAAAATTTCCCTATTTTAAGTAACTTATCTCACTGATGATTGATTGATTTCCTGTAACATGCAAATACTGAAAACAAGGTTACTTGTCAAGTTTAATAACATGTGAATAGGTTCTTAATTTCCAATGTGTGAAATTAATCATTAATAACAGTTCTCATTTTAATTGGTTTTTCAATGATTCTTTTAAATGAAAATTTTAAACAATATGTTTATAAAAACAATTATGATTATGTTTAACATTATGATTATAAAAACTAAGTAATTCTGCATTTACTTGTAATTTCATCATAATTCTTAGATTAGTCATTTTAAATGGAGGCATTTAAATATAAATGAACCGGAAATAATGAATATGCTGTATACATTTTACAAACAGGGTATTTCCTCTGTGATATTATTAGTATTTTTCTGTTAGAGAAGGTGGTGTGAAAGGTTGATGTAGTATAATGTCATACTATGTAATGGAGTAATATTTAATTGAATAATTTGCCGATATAAAATCATAACGAATAAGAAAAACTAGTATGCATAAATGTACCAAAATACATATGTCACTGACAACATAAAGTTGTACCTTTTATAAAAATACTAATCAAACTGTTGACAATCGTTATTTATGTCAAGAGTAAAAAAAAAAAAAAATAGTGCTTTCCTTTCCATGTGAATAGCTTGCAGTTTAAGGACTGGCTGCAAAAGTTATATTTTGCTGCTAATTGAGAAGCTGATGATTCAGAAATGTAACAAGCAACAGATAAACTCACTGAATGAAAAATATGTGCAGCTGTCTTCTACGTATTAGGAAAGTACTGAAATATGAATACCTCATATGAATCAATCATTCAGTCTATAATGATAATTATTATTCATGAAAATGTGTTTGGCACATTAAAAAGATAGTTGAATAAAATAAACTTACCTTTTCATCCTCCTTCTTCTTACTTTCAAATTCTTCTTCCCAGTCATTATCACTATTACTATTGCCCTCTTCCTTTTCTACATCAGTATCATTTATTTTAGGTGGCTTCTGTTTTTCATGAACTTCATTTTTCATGCTTTCATAATTTTCAAATGTTTCACATTTAATGCCATTTTTAACTTTAGGTTTTACATCTAGATTGTCTGATTCCTGAAATTAAGCATATTATACCGATTAAAGACCTGTACAAAATAATTTTTACTTTGTTTTATTATCAGAGGTGTAAAATATATAAAACAATGTTGGGTCATATAATTTAAACAAATCCTTAATTTTTTCTTCTTTTTACTTCAACTTTGATTACTTTCTTTTTACCCTTTCATAGAATGATGTAAAATATGTTAAGCAAGTTATTTAGATAATTATATAATTGGTTATCTGATTTTACAGCAAAATATATCAAATTAAAAAAAGAAATGTATCTAGTTGATGTTATTATTTATGAAATGGCAGACATCTCACCTAAAAACCATATTTTTTCCAAACTTTATTCAGCATTACTTCTGTAACAGGTTGTACTAAATTTTTGCTACATTAGTGAAGAAAGCAAGACAACTTATTAAAATCACACGTGATTATATTTTGTTTATGTGAATAATAATTTAAAGTTTTAATAATCTATAAGGTATGAAACTTTTAAGTTGTGGATAGATAAGTGCTGATGGTTATATATTTATAAAAAAAAAAAATTTCTAGATCAAGAACTAATGTACTAGCTCATTTTATTACATAATGTGTAATAATTTAAATTTGCTTAAATTGAACCTGAAATTGATTCCTGGTGCTGAACAATTACAAATTTACATTGAATTTAATTTTTTATTCACTTGATTACTAGTTTTTCAGACAAAAAAACTAAAAAAACTGAAAAATGGATGGTGGTCTATTTGTACATAAAGAAAAGTGAAAAAATGAAGAAATCATATTACAAGAGAATTAAAGATAAAGTAGTGATAATGGAATCGGTGATATTTTGCTTACAACTCTGTTAACATAGAATAAAAAATGTAACCATCAGTTTTTTTTCTTTCTGAGTAGTAAGAACCTCTCATGACTGGTAAATCTGTTAAAAAATCTGGTGTGGACACCACATGACATCCTTGTACACCTATTAAATTACATATACACATTTTTTGCTGCACTTATTTCATTTAAAAATAAAATAAAATATTCCAATTCTTTAATAAAGTGGACAGTTACACAATTGCTGAAATATTAGTTTTGTTAACATCAAATATTTATACGATTATTAATTCAACTATCTTACATGAAATATTAGGATAGAGTAAAAGTCCCTTTATTATTCGTATTACTAGATCAGTATGATTCGTATCTTCGTGAGTTGCTGATTAACAAACTTTTCAGATTTCTTGTGTGTCGTATAAATAAAAGTTAATAATAATTAAATTATTCCGTTTAGCGAACTCCTGTATACCGGTTCCAAATTGTTCATTTTGACCTTACAGTGTAAAATTTCAGTTTTTATTTTTAGGTTCGGTCAACTAAACGCCCAGGGTGTTTATGTAGTCCAGGTTGAGTTAAGTGAAGTTGTAAAGAGACGGAACCCTTGATGTTGTCCTTCTGCAGCACCAATATGTCATTAGGGGTGATCTGCCAGGCTTTCGCAGCTGGAAAAAGTTTTGTGTAAGGCATACCTTTATGTTTGCTATCTGTGTAGGAAGTCGCTTAATAGTGTCACGCATCGTGTTGCAGTAGACTTGCCATTCGCGGTCAGAACCTTACAGTTGTTAATTCATATTTCCAATACCGGGATCCCACTGAGGAACACCTAGCGATATGGGATAGGATCCTTTACGGGTAATGGTCCAGTCCTTATTGGTGCCGATGTTAATGCAAAGTCGCTTTTCTGGCACAGTGGGATCACTGATCATGGTGGTGGCTTAATTGACAGTTTCATCACGCAGCATAATTTTGAGATCTTTAATGTTGCAGACCATTGGCCACTTACGTCAGTGTGGTTAACGGACAAAGGCCTTTTCAGGCACAAATATTGACATCACCATCGGTAGGGACATCCCTAGTAGGGCCCTTGATTGGTCTGCGGTCGACGACTGTTCTAGCGAACGTCGGTTGATACTTTTTGAAATAGCGGTTGAGCCATGAGGGACACGTTCCTGTTTAACGGGGGCACTTCCTGCATAGGAAGGCGGACTGGCCGAAATTCTCCTCTTTGTTGGAGCCCAAACTGGAGATTTTTTCTCAAGATCTTGATGGCCTGCCATTAGAAACTGGCAGTTTCTGCCAGTTTCTAATTTATTTACAAATTACGATACGAAATGATTCTAAGTAATTTTACGGTTATTTTAAGTTATACTTTCTTCGCATTGCCGGGTGAAATAACAACTTACCATTACTAGATCGTCTGTAGCACTGAGAATTATTGCATGACATTAACTAATTTATTTATTTTGTAATGTCATATAATAAGCGTTTTTAAAGTATATTTTTAACTCTTTTTGTGAACATACTTAAATATCGACTACTATCAGTAGAGTGTCTATGCTTGTCGAACGGTTAAAATGTTTACCTGTATTGCATTCTTGATCGGCAACAACTTGTTTTAATGTTATTTGTTTTGTCGGGTCTTCAAGTTATATTAATATTAGCCTATAAGTATTATAATTAATTCTGTATGTAATAATAAAGTTTAACGAAAAGAAATATATTTATTGTACTGTAGCGATCGATCGATATTAGGAGCTGAGAAAATATCGTGTACGGTACCGACCTGTGTCATATTATGTTTTAATTTAATCTTAAATATACTTAAAAAATAAATTTATAAAACCAGCTTAATAAACTTAACATAAAACTAAGCAGTAATATCTTTGATTTTTTTTAAATTGCTATCAGTAAAAAAGCCAAATAATTATTTTAACTTAAAAAAAATTGCCGACTTCAGAAGTATAAATTTAAAGAAGGATCGAAAAGGCATTATAAGTAGTAGTAGTAGCGAGTGTACATGAATCTGATAGGACGCCGGTTGCTGACCGATGCAGTTTTATTGTGTACGTGACCGTCATATACAATAATCTAAATATAGATAAGTTATAAACTTTTATCTAAAAACTATTCCGTTAGTATTTAATAATTTTATTTTAAATACCGTAAATCTTACGACAAAGTAATTCTACTGCTTTCGAGGTTCTTTTATTAAGTAGTGCTTAGTATTAAGTAAACTATTTTTAATTAAATTTAAATTATTTGCATATAGATAGAGACTACAGGTATAATCACCGCCTTATATATACGCTAATGTAAGCCATCATCCGTTTAGTCCTTAATTGTTTTAATTAAGCGAATTTATTTCTAAAATAATCTAATTTTAAGTTAGTTTTTAATTTAAGTTAACGGTGACTAGTCGCCCATCGCTTCTCGTTGAGGAGAGGTTCTAAGAGCGGGAGCCGAAGAGACGTTGGTAGCCGTGGATATTGAGTCCACGGAGCCAGCCATACCCGAGGGCGGTCCGGAAACGGCAGCCCCCACGAGGAGATGAGAGGAAACCCCCTCACAACCAGCAACAATGCTAATGTTATTATATTTTTAATATCTGATGATGAACGTAAAGGATTTGAAAAGGCATTATTAAATTGAAGGTAAGATCATTCTTGCTTTATATGTGTGTATCTGGTGGTTTATAAATATTAAATATAGCAGACCCGATATGTATATAGATTAAATGAACACGATTGAAAGTTTAATAAAACATTTAAAAAATGAACATTACGGAACTTAACAAAATTTAACCTTTCCCTTTTACCCTTTCCCCTTCCCCCTTCTCTTTCCTTTTTCTCATTTTTATTTTGCTATGTTCCCTTTCCCTTTCTCCCATTTACCCGTTTCCCGTTTTCTCCCCCTTTCACTCTCCTTCTCCCATTTCTCTTTTCTTTACATTTCCCTTTTCATCGTTCCCCCTTACCCCTTTTCTTATTTCTCCCTTCTTCCCCTTTTCTTTTTCCCCTTTTTCCATTTTCCGTTTCTTCCCTTTCACCTTTTTCGATTTTCCCTCTTTCCCTTTCCCGAATTTTCACTTTCTCCATTTTTCATCGCGCGTAAATCGGTCCAGAAGTTTTTTAGTCTTTAGCGAGCTCACATATCTGAAACATTGAAATGGAATCGTAAAATATTTAGTATAGCGTGTGTTGCTATTTCGCCCAACAGATAGCGATGTTTTCAAAAAAAGCATATTTTTACCTGTCACAGGTGTGACATCTTAGGTATGTAAGTAGTAGGTATATAAAAATACGCGCGTATTCGAATGCAACATTGTGTCAAAATTTCAAAGCGATCGGTGAAGAACTTTCGGAGATTTAAGATTTCGAACAAACAAATATTTTTGTTTATATTGATATGAAAAAAAAAGTAATTTTATATATTTATTAATTAATTTTAGATAAAATTAATATTTTACCTTTTGATTTTTCAGGATGTGAGTTCCGAAAATCATCTTTGGATAATAACATCTGGCGAGCATATTGTAATTTTACGAGTTATGTAGTTAATTACGCGTGAGGAATTTCATTCGGTGTAATCTGTTTGTTTATTTGTTCTCTTCAATATAGCGATTGATATGAATCGAGTATTAAAAGTATAAATGCAGTATTAATAATCTGCTGGAAACAGATATAATATTTATCTATTTATGATTATTGTATAAAACAGGGGTATATTGAATCGAGAATTATTATTGATAATTTGTTTCTGCTTTGTATTATAAGAGACTATACAGATCGATAGTTAAAATATTAGACAGATAATAAGTTGTTTTATACTGAATTATAATATATCGGTGCTTGTTTATTGTACGTATATTTTGAACCGAACAGAAAACTTATGATTTCTGGAAAAAATAAAATTTTTGTAACGATGTTCAGTACTGGCGTAAAAAAATCGATGAGCGATTTTGTATTAAAAATTAACGATGTTATTACTTCTTAGTATAGAAGGACAAACCCCTACAAGGATTGCTTGGGCATCAAGTGTACGTACTGACGGTTTTAATATTTTTTATTGGAGACGATCGGCCGACTTTGAATTTCAGTTATTTGATTAAGCGGTAAAATTATCGCTAAGTACTAATCGGGTTTGGATTAATGTTTGAGGTTCTATATAACACAATTTCTTTAGGAGATTTATATTTCTCGTTCTTACATAATCCAGAACCAGTTGTGTTACTTTAAAAAGTCTTCGACACACGGCAAGGTGGTAGTAAAAAAAATTATCTGGTGGAACGCTAATTATAAAATCTATAATTAATTTATTATATAAAAATAATTATAGATGTAATTTATTAATCGATAATAATAATAATTTATAAATTCTTGTTGTTCACCAAAGATAAGAATGCTAACTGCAGTTCATAATATGTTAATAATCACTTAAACAAATCTATATTCATAAATAGTGACGATATATATATTTATACTGTTAAATAAATAGGAAGAGGGTTCCTTTGTTTGGGATAAACAAAAAAGTAGCCGACCTTTCACAACTAAATTTTTACCCGTGTTTCTTGACATAACTAACAGGGTTTTGGATATATTTCATCTCGAAAAATTTATAAAAAATATGCATATATATATATATATATATACAGAGTGATTCAGGAGAATAGAGCAATACTTTGACAACTCATTCTAGAGGCTAAAAATAAGAAAAAAGTTCATATAAACATAGATCCGAAAACGCTTCGTTAGCGAGTTATACTGGGTGAAAGATTTCGCCCGAGTTTCAGTTCCTCCGGGTAAATTAAGGCTTTCTGAAATTCTGGGAAGGTCAATTAAGGGGCAAATTCGATTGTTTCTTGTGGATTTTGAGCTGGAAAATCTAAAAAATAGGTCCCAGAACTGTATCTCTTTTATTTTGTAAGATATCCCGTGTAAAACGCCAAAAATAGGGTCAAAAAACACATTTTTTTACGTTTGACGTACGATAAGGTTGTTAAATTGGCAATAAATCAGACATTTTTTAAACGTAAATTGTAGAGAATTTAATTAATAAGAAGATTGATGTAAATAATGTCAATAGAAAACGAATAAAATTTTGAACGTGTCGACTCTTATTAACAACAAAACCGACGAAAATTTAGAAGAAAATGGTACAAAAAGAGAAAACAGACGTGTCTAGTAGGTATAATAATTTTAGACCTACGGAAAACAAGTTGGCAACATTGTTTTTTTAAATATCACCATTTTTTTAAATACTACTCATTGTCGGTTAATTGTGGTAATGTCTTAAATAACCTTTCGCTGATCGATCGTGTTTGCAGTATTACGTCGAATTCTTATCGTAAAAATGTCAGAAAACTGTTAAGAAGTGTAATTTTGTATTCGTTTTACAGTGTATAAAAATCAAGTCTGTTAAAAAAAGTGTAATTCTGTTTAATTTTGTTTTGAAAAACGCCGCGTATCTTAACTAATGCCGAATATGCCGACGTGATTTTCATCTATGGATTTTGCAATGGAAGTGCTGCGGCAGCGGTTACGGAATATCGACATAGGTATCCTGGTCGTGTTGTACCAAATCGAAAAGTAAAGTCCGTTGGATTATTATTTGTGGGGACGGTTGAAAATTAGTTTACAAGCAAAAAGTAGACACGCGCGATGAACTGATGGCTCGCATTCTCAACGCTGCAGCTATAATCAAGGAACGCAAAGATACCGTTAGACCGGCAACACAAAATCTAGTGTGTTGAACACAACGGTGGCATTTTTGAAAGTTAATAAACCGCATGAAATACTACTTGTAACCAGCATTTTATCATTATCATAAAAAACAGTAAGTATTCTTTCTTCCTCCAGTTATTTTCTACTGTACATAACGAAAAAGTTTTTTTCAATCTGTTAAAATTTAATCAGTTTTGTTGTTAATAAGAGTCGACGTGTTGAAAATTTTATTCGTTTTCTGTTGACATTTCGGCGTTTTACACGGGATGTCTTAGAAAATAAGAGAGATACAGTTCTGGGACCTATTTTTTCGATTTTTCAGCTCAAAATCCATAAGAACCAATTGAATTTGCCCCTTAATTGACCTTCCCAGAATTTCAGAAAGGCTTAATTTACCCGGAGGAACTGAAACTCGGGCGAAATCTTTCACCCTGTATAACTCGCTAACGAAGCGTTTTCGGATCTATGTTTTGAACTTTTTTCTTATTTTTAGCCTCTAGAATGAGTTGTCAAAGTATTGCTCCTGAATCACTATGTATATATATATATATATATATATTGTGGTAATTATTTAATTGACAAAGCGATACAAATAAACACAATGAAAATCGAAAAAAATACTTATATCATAGTGAAACATTATATTTAAATATATAAACAAATCTGAATCAGATTGGGACGATACTTCTGCAGAATATCACTTATAATTCCCCGTAAATGGTGAAATTACAATACTTCCTTTTAAATAAAATTTCCGACATATATCCGTGGAAATGGTGTTTGGAATTTCCGTAACGCGGCACATCGCTTCTTACTTCCTTACATTGACGTTCGATTGTCTGCGTATGCGCCCCAGGGTCCGAATATATAAAAATTGTATAAATAATTCACAGTTAAGTGTCGGAAGCCTCCTGTTTGTAAAAAATCATAAGATTTCCAACGGCCACTAATAGCTGTAGTACCTGGGTCCTTTATAACGCGGAGCAAACTTTCCTTATCACGTGTCGGTACTGGAACCGTGAAAACTTCATGTATTCCACCGAATTTCCAATTTCCATTTATAATTCTGCCGCGATTATTTTCGTTTACCGATTTTGGCTTCATCGATTTCTACAACTTTGCCTACTCCTCGAACCTTTTTTGAATTAGTACGCAAATATTCGAAAGACGATAAATTTAGCTCGCTACACAACATATCTTGTCGAGGTGGATTTATTACATACCGTTTTATGGAGAAACGTAAAATAACAGGTAATTCTGACCTAGCGGTGGCTAACCGTGTATCGGCGTATTGCGAAACGGCTACGTTACACCGTTTACTTTCATATTTCTTATGTTTGTACATAAGAAGAGTATACGAAGGCGTTTTCTACAACGGAAAGTGTGTCGATCTTCATTCAGCTTCGTTATTACCCGATATGTTTCGACAAAATGCCACGATAGTAAAAAAAATCGTCTCGGATTATCAACCGACAGAGAATTCAAAAAGTGTAGTAAATGTAAATTCACAATTTTTACGTATGCATTTCAGGTCCAGCAGATTTTTTTTCATCCGTTGCAGTTCACTCTATTTACTTACTGAACCCTGTTTCTATAAAGAAAACTTAGACGCCGTGTGAGAATAGCAGACAATAATGTAATGTAATGAATAAGTTATATATAATAAAAGTAGCGAATGAGAAAGAGGCGAGAATCTGCATTATGGGGTGTATCGATCTTTAAATATCTACTTTTCCGACACTTAATTTTCATCGTGAAATACATTTCAAAAGATTTTACAACGATTTGATATATTTTTTTTGTGATTTCGGGGTGAGGCACCTCAACTAAATAATTATATATTGTAGTAGGAAATTTTGTGGTTGAAGCGCACGCTTTAATGAATTGTGAACTATGAGAGTCTATCGCTGTACGAGATGGGTTTGAACTGATCGATAGCGATATGTTTTTTGAGTTTCATTCTGAATTTGAAGGGTTAAAATTGATTTTTGAAACCTTGTTATTTTTTTAATTTATAAAAAATGAAGAAATTAACCTTATTTTTGATGAGTGTAATCTTCGCGTCGATAAACCGCTTTCTAGATTTTTGAAATTCGACCTTTAAAGAGGATGAAGAAATGTAGAAAAATGTTTGAACAATGAATGTAAATTTTTCCAATCCCGACTATAATAAATGAGATATTCAGTAGATTTGAGCCTGTAAATACTCTTCAGATAAGTATTTAAAAACCATTTTCGGTTTTTTTTTTAATTCAAAGTTTTTAAGACGCGCAAATATAGCCTCTACTGCAGTTACTGTATGCGTGACTGGCTGCACCTGCCTCCGGCTACACGACTAAAAAACATAAAATAAAAAGACGACCTCTACGGGAAACTCAAGTAGTCGTATAATGCCGGCGAAGCTGTGACGGGGAGCTAGTATATTAACGTATTTCTTTTTAGTTTGTCTTTTTCCTTGTTTTTTTTTACGTACTGCTATTTCTATTGCAAACATTTATACTCGAGGTAGAACTTGTAAGACGATGACATACACGTATGTATTTACACCAAACTAAAACTAATTGAAAACATAGACGGTATTACTCTACACAAATACTAAAAATCAAAAACAATAATTTTAATCCCTCGGTAAAAAAATTAGACGGTTACATCTTGAGGAATTAATTAATTTTAAATCGTTTTATTACTTTGTGTTAAAAATTAGTTGCAAACTTTTATGTCGCCAATAATCCGGACGACCTTCAGAATGAATATTTGTTTTTCACGATTATTTCTAAAATACTGTCACCAGCATCAGAATTAGTAATAGGATAGAATTGTTAAAAATGGAGTGATGTCAGGCAGGTATTATTAAATCGGTTATCTCGACAAAAAAGATTATTTTACGTTAAATTTAGAATTACCCGAATTAAAAGAGAATAATGAAATTCCTTTTGATTTTTATGAACGCATACAAAAGTTATTAAACATGCAAATAGCATATTTTAAGAACCCACCGGGTCGGTCTAGTGGTGAACGCGTCTTCCCAAATCAGCCGATTTGGAAATCGAGAGTTCCAGCGTTCAAGTCCTAGCAAAGGCAGTTACTTTTATAAAAATTAACTATTAAATTAATAGTTTGAATACTCGATCGTGGATACCGGTGTTCTTTGGTGGTCGGTTGGATTTCAATTAAGCATTCCTGAGAAGGATAACTCAGGAATGGTAGAACTGAGACTGTATAAGACGACTACACCCTCCAAACAATTAGTGCCCCGTTGTGGCGTATTCCTGCTAGCCTATGAAGCGTTAGCACCGAAAGGACTTCATCGGACGGTCTGAAGGGGAATTAGAGAAAGGTCTGAAGGGTCGGGAGAGCAGGTTTTAAAAGCCTAGTCTCCCGGGCTCGGACCCAGAAACGGGTCTGAGAACGCCGGTACAAAGGGATATGGAACGCTAATAAATCCGTCCGTAAAATATAATAAAACCTTAAAACTTAGACCCGTCATTAAAAAATAAACCCTTAAACACGCCCGATTAAAGAGTCGTACAGCAGCAAGGGACACTGTCCAGTCTCTGCGATTCGAAGGGAGAATTTGTGAAACTCCCGCCGCTTTTGCATTCCACAACTACACTTCATTTGTACTCATATGTATATCATCCTCATTCAAAAAAGAAAGCATATTTTACGAATAAAGAGGTGGCAATCGAAAATGTTTTAATTGAATATGTAAAGAAATTAGCATTAAAAATATTATTAATTCTGTTTTGCGTGTATCTCTCCTTATCGTGGATTGACATTTACGATTATTTGTTTGTTATTGACATGTTATATTATTATTGTTTACTGTTGCCATTATTGTCATTCTAATTATTAATGTGAGATTTTTTTTTATTGTCTTTTATTATTATTACTATTGACATTTATGACTCTTGATATGTAATGTTATCATAGTTTATTGTTTGATTATTGTCGCTTATTACAATTTTTTTTTCTGTTTAGTACAGTCAATTTGTATTTTTATTTGAAAATCCTCATCTACCGATTCATGTTTTTTTCCATATGTTAGAGGTGATGAGGGAAGCTTAACTCCAGATTTTTAACATCCCCCTCCCACAGAGTTTTGAAAAACTCAAAAAGCTTTTGAAATGAGGTTTTCTCTGAATCTATGCATTTTAGAGAAAAGTTTTTCAAACAAAAAGTGTAGAGGACATTCTCCTCTACAATTAACGTTTTTGAAGTTATGCCGTATAATTTGAAATTGAAATACTAGGTGGCGCTGAAGTTTTAAAAAACGTGTTTCCCCGGAAAAAAATTGTTTTTCCTCTGTATTGCGTTTAGAAAAGTTGTTAATCTCAAAAAAACAGACGACTTTTATTTAAACAATTCTCTTGTACGACTTACCGTTTTGGAGCTGTAGCTTGTAAAAGTGTGAAAATGTTGTGAATCGGGCACGTGTTCGAAACCGGCCTAATCGCTGAACAATGCCGATCTCCCCGGCTACAGTAAAAATAGGACCGCTGCGTTGCCATTGTACCGCTATTACTCTGGAATGCTAAGTCGTACAAGAAAATTGTTTGAAGAAAAGTCGTCTGTTTTTTGAGATTAACAACGTTTCCAAATGCAATACAGACGAAAAACAATTTTTTCCGGTGAAAAACCCGAAAAAACTCGTTTTTTACAACTTCAGCGCCAGCTAGTATTTCAATTTCAAATTATACGGCATAACTTCAAAGACATTAATTGTAGAGTAGAATATCCTCTACATTTTTGTTTTGTAAAACTTTTCTCTAAAACGCATAGATTCAGAGAAAAACGCATTTCAAAAACTTTTTGAGTTTTTTCAAAAATCTATGGGAGGGGGATGTTAAAAATCTGGAGTTAAGCTTCCCTCATCACCCCTAACGCACGGACAAAAGATCAATCGGTAGGTAAGGATTTTCAAATACAGCCTTTTTTGATGACAAATTGCCTGTACTTTTTATTTAGCCTCCAAAACACCGTAAGGTATTACTTCAGAGCACGAATAAAGATATGTATGAATGTAAATGAAGTGTAGTGTTGTACAGTCTCAGTTTGACCGTTCCCGAGATGTGTGGTTAATTGAAACCCGACCGCCAAAGAACACCGGTATCCACCGTCTACTATTCAATTCCGTATAAAAGTAACCTTTACTAGGATTTCAACGTTGAAACTCTCGACTTCCAAATCAGCTGATTTGCGAAGACGCGTTCACCATTAGACCGACCCGGTGGGTTCTCTTATTACTATCTGATTATTATTATTGGTTTACTATTTTTCAATGTTTGATTATTGTCGCTTATTATTATGATATAAACATTCTAAATTGTCAATCTCTCCATGTCCTGATCGAGCCGCGAACACGCGACAATATGTTATAAAGATGTAAGATTCGAAAAGATTACAATCACCGTAGAAGTTTTCACTTCGGCCGTGCGGTCAAGCACACATAATTTATTTTTTTTGATAAAACCAAAACCGTTTATATTTTATGTTTTCAGATGATGTACTGTATCTGAAATCAAAAATCCTACTTTCCCGTTTGCTTTTACTTTTCAGCATGTTTAATACTTCATTACAAATTAAAAGAATGAATAAAATTGTGAATAGTAGATTTTGTATTATAATTTTATTTTTATTTGAGAACGTCCTCAATGTTAATCTTTTTCAAATTGAAATATCTTATATAATTAGTAAAAATACAAGTTTCAAAAGTCGGAAGAATGAATTTACCTCATTATTCTTCCTCACTACTACTACTACTACTACTACCACCATCTACTACCTACTACTATGAAGCCATGCAAGGCTTCAAATAGTTTTCTCATTCATGGCAGTGTTGGAACTCAAAAACCGGAATATCCTTCAGATGGTTAGTTACATTTTTTTAAAATGTTTTCTACTGTTTCAAAATGATGTCCTTTGGGGTGTTTTTTTAAAGTCAGGAATAGGAAAAAGTCGCAGGGACTAAAGTCAGGTGAATAAGGTGGTTGAGGAACTACAGGAATTTATTTTCCAAAAACTCATTAATTGATAGTGCAATATGACAATTCGCATAGTCATGGCCGATCTTACGCGGGCAACTCTTTTCCACAGTTCAAATTCAGTTGTTCTGCGATCATGCTGACAGTTATTCACCGGTCATACTGTATGACGTCTCTGATTCGCTCAACACTGTTATCGCTTTTTAATGTTGTCTTCCAGAGCGTGGATCGTCCACAACCGATTCCCAGCCGTCTAAAAATGCTTTAAACCGACTAAAAACTTGGGCTTGTGGCAGGTTGTAATCTCCATACACCCTTTTTAATTTTGAAAAAGTTTCAGTAGCATTCTCACCGAGTTTACACAAAACTTGATTGCACGATGTTGATCGCAATTACTATCGCGCAACAAAAATTTGTTTATGTATCACACAGCAACAATAGACTAAAAATATTAATAGCTATTATAAATCAGCTGTTCATATAACTATATGTTTACTAGTAACTTTACAGTGTTGCCACATTGGTTGTTAAAAATTATTAGTCTCATTACTTTATTTACAGACATTGTGTATATATATATATATACACACACAATGTATAAGAGGAGTTCATTTATTTTGCAGAGTGGGACAAAGATAAAAAAGTTGGAAAGCCATCGGTCTAAATGCATGGAGTTGCAAGATGATTGTGTGTAAAAATAAAAAAAACTCTAATTTCTTAAAAATCTTGTTTTTCTGTCTGGTAGAGAACTTCCTGAATGCTTCTCATAATTAGCTATCGTTTCTTTTAAAATAGAAACTTAAAATTATGTGTATAATAATATATAGACCGAGGTAAGTTTACGGCTTACTAGGCACTAATTAATCTAGTATCTGCCTTAATCACATCTTAATCTAAACAAATTTATCCTTCTTACAATAATAGCATTTAATAATAATTGTTTTACTGTAAAGTATCAGTATATCATTACAATTATCAGAAAAAAATTTAAACTATTACCAAATCTTTACGCTTAACAGAAGAGCCAGGAGGTTTATTTTGACTGTACTACCAGTAATATAATATTACAACGTAACTGAGGAACCTTCATAAAACGTGATGCTAGAGCTATAGCCATAAAACCAGTAAAGTGAGGAAAGTTTTCTCCCTGGCATTGCATGTCAGGATGTCCCAATTGCGAAAATTCTGTTAAATTCCATACATCTATTTCTAATTTATAATCAGAATCTGTAAATGTTATAAAAGTTTATAGATTGTCATCTTTTATAAACAAATAAAATCCAATTCTGGAAACGGTTAACTGAATCCCATTTTGTTAAGTTATTTTTCCCATGATAGTTACGGTCGGTGCTCGTAAAACAAAAAGTTTCTCTCATCAACAGACTGAAGTTTTATTTGTAGAGCTGAATATTAAATGTATTTCATTTGATATGAATTGCAATTTACGTTCAATAAAGAAAGCGGTTGGAAACAATTTCAATTTTCATTATTCCAAAAAAACATTAATAATTTTTTTCCATTGTTAAAAATATTTTTACACGTACATATATACAAACTTTGGCCCTAAAAAGTACAACATAATATATATAAATTCTGTCCCGACAAAATGCTATACCAGAAATTATTTAAGAAATAACAGAAATAATTCATGAGAGGAGATTTGCTTTTATATAGCACATTTTAAATATATTAATAAAATAAATTCCAAGAAAATCCTTCGCGTTTATCTAGAAAGAATAATTGAAGGAATATTATGTGAAAAAATTAATAAAGATTAAAAGCAGGAATAAAAATTTTGGACTTAACACATTGAAAATAAATCGAACAAAAAGATTAAAAAAAATTTTATATAGGGGAGTTTTCTACAAAGAAGTCCCAAAACAAAAAATTAGTAATAACAAATGTATTCGGGAAAAAAACGGTGAGCACATACCCTGATAAATGGAACCGTGCCTTATTTTTATAGAAAACATGTTCTAAAATATTGTCTGTATTGTCCAGTAGAAACTGCCGAAACCAATTCGCAGTATTGAATTCACTTTCCATAGTCTATGGCTAATACGAGGTGACTCTACTTTTTATGGCACCAACACCATTATTTTTCTATTGGGTTGACTTTTATGTGGATTTGTTGGGACTATGTTGCATAAGAGCTAATATGTTTCCTTGATTACTACTCTTACAGTATGTAGATTTGGTACTGATAAACCTGGAAATATAATGGAAAACTGGTTTCTGTCTATTCACCGTGCTCAAAGAAGAGATATTCAGTGAGAAATATTTGTTGTTAACACCATTCTGGGCTCACACAGAAAGACAATGGTTCAATCCACGTTTTCATCATTGATAATAACAAAGAAAGAGAGATACCTCTTCAGCTCAAGGTCCCTAGCCTGACTGGTTTACAGAAACAAAGTGCACAACAAAGGATTACCATTTTTTGCAGGAAATATTACTCCCAGCACACGGAATACAATCCCTCAACATATAATCGTGTTTATGTAGGTTACTTTTTGAACATATCGTATTTCACAGTTAATGTCAACAAAAATTATGAAATATATAATTTCACACAATATGTATGTATTATTTAATATATTTGTTAAAAAAAAATTTTTTTAAATATATTTAAAATATTATAAATCCATTTACACCAAAAAAAATAATCTGTATTTTAATGTTTAAAAACATGGTTTTACTGATGTGAACTTATTTCAATTGCTTTTATATATTTCATTCTAATACTAATTAATATAAATAAACATCTTTGGAATATATTACTTGTATATCTTGCTAAATGGTAGAACATTAAAGGTGACAAGATGTTGCTACTGAGTACTAGGAGTACAAACCACCTGTTGGTATGCCCTTTCTGACAATTCACTCCCACATCCATGACAACTTGTTATCAAGCAAAAAGAAAGCAATCTATACAGGTGGGTATTGGAAGAATCAAAACTAATGCTTCTGGACAGAGAAATTAACAAACTATCTTTAGCAAACATTTTTCAGTTAATATCTTTAAAAATATACTGTTTTGTTTTGAAATGCATTAATAAAACTAAGTTTGTTATCATAATTAAATATTTATTATATTTTTATATATTCTGGCCTAAAGTATAATATCATATCTGGGGGCTCACTCAAAAAATCAGAACAAGTTTTCAAAATTAAATATGGGTTATCAGATTATTCATAAATATGAATCATTTAGACCAATATTTAGCAAATTAATAATGCTATTTCATCCTTATGTTTGTAACTCTGAATATGCTAAAAATAATGGTTAAAAAATAACAATATCCATCTCCATTAAAGAGGAACAGAACTGTTTTGTGCAACTCAACTCGATTTACAAGAAATAATTTTTTTAAATCAATCAATCAATCGAATCATTTAAAATACAATTAATTTTTTTTTGACAAAATAATATTACTGTGTTGAGTTTTTAAATATATTTATTAATTAAAAAATAACAACCCTGAGTTTGCTGTATCTCCGTTCAACATGTCCATAAATATATATGTTTTTATTTATAAAAACATATATTATTTCAGGTGTTTATATTTTAAATAATTAGTTGTGAATTTTGTAATGTTGCTTTCATCTAGATTTTCCCACAGTTTCCCTTGATCCAGTGAGTCAAGTGCTAGGACACAATTTTTTTTATCCATTCTAAAGTACCATATCTAACCATTATTGATGTGTATAATGTAGTATTATATACTAATCAGAATAAAAGATTTATTTATTGGCTAAGGTTTAATTAATTAATTTTATACTTAATGATGCTCTTTTTATATAGGCTTTTCTTGATCCTTCCAAGCAAATTGTGCAGTTCCCTTTTGTTATGCAATAAGTACTTTCCAGATGAGATTATTATAATTCTTAGTTTTATTCTGAATTTATTTAAGTATTTATTTTTTTATTATAAATGTAACTAAGTTTAAGTGTCTTCCTCATGAATTGATTTTTTTTTAAATCGTCATTGAAAATGCTTTAACTTAACCATAATTTTACAGTCTCTTCATAAATTAATAAATAAATAGATATATATATTTTTAAACATTAAATTCTATAACGTGCAAAAATTGCATAATATCCACTAACGGGTAATAACGTTTAATAATTTAATAATTCCATTTTAATGATTACACAATGTACTATTTTTAGCTTCATATATTTCTACAACGATTTAGTTACTAGTTTTCATACTAATCTATTCAACAGATAGCGCACCAGTACCATGAATAAGTAGTAAACATTTCATTGTAACAATATTTAAATTGGGTATAGAAATTTACGATACTATATTATTCAAATATTTTAATTATCTATCATATGTTTTAGAAATTAATTTTTATTATTAATTTGAAAGAAAGCTATCGGCAGTTTTCAAAATTTGTGTCGCAGAAATAACCGCAATAGTTAATGTTAAATCTTTCGTAATGCCATGGTATAACTGTTACAGTTGAAAACTAATTGATTATCAAAATCTTTTGCTAATATTAAAATGAGTAAAAACTTCGTTTTTTTATTCCAGATAGAATTAAGATAATACTTGATTTCAATAATTAAAAAAAAACCGAGGGATATCTGTGTGTAGATTTAAAAATACCACTTAAAATAATGAAAAAGAAGACTTCTTGAATTTAAAATAGGTCAGCGAGTTGTTAAATTTCATAAACATCTTTTAAATAATTTGAATATTAATTAATAAAAATACTGATGTAATATCAATTCGTTACTTATCTAGTGACAGCAATAAAATTATGTTTTTTAATGTATTCTTTCTTATCGCCTAATGCGACATTAAATTTGTAATGATAAGCAATAAGAATGTTATTACAACGAAACAAACTGTTGCTCTATTAATACATAACTATGAATGAATTACCGTTTTATTTGGTCGTGCTTACCTACTAGGTCAAACGACAAATAGACTACTTTACAATCATATGGTTTCATTGATATTCACAGCTGTACGTTCTAGTAGAATTTCACCTGTTACGCGCTATTTTCGTGCAGGTTATTTTCAGTTCTATAAGTGGCCTGGATTTTTTTAAGCAAATTTATAAAATATATCTGATGTAAGGTAATTTTTTAATTATTCAATGTTAAAATTAATTTGTCATTACCGATTGGATATTTTAAAAATGAATTCTGTTAGTTTATCGGCATGTAATTTTTTTTAAGGTTATGTGCAATATTTATGGAGTACTAAAACAAATTCTTCAGAGTTTTAATGTATAATCTTTTATAATGGGTTTGGTATAAGTTAATGAATACTGTCGTGATATTAAGAATGGTTTTAATAGATCCAATTAATTAATTGTTTTGTGATTTTTTTCTGTAATTCTCACTTTTTGGGTTGGTTTTCTAAATGCCGTATCTTAGAGCTTTTGTATACTTAACAATTAGGAAAATCAGATGTATGTAGTAGAAGTTTTAAAAAAATTCGGTGTTTTCTTCCACAAATTATTGTTACTTTTTAAAATTATTTAACATAGGATGTTAGTGGTGTTGGTTTAATTATGTTTTTTAGCTGTATATTTTGTTGTTAATTTATGTGACAGTTTCATTACAGTTTATGATTTTGTAATCTTATTATCGTTTGTCTTGTGTTTGTTTATTAACAATCTTAATTAATATATTACAACATTCAAAAAGAATACTTATTTCAAGGTTTTTGATTACAAATAATGATTATTAAAATTCTTGTTAATTATTTTTATTTCCCTTAATTAAGTTTGTTTACTTTTAAAGAATATTCTTTTTTGTCCCTTATTACATTTCTTTGATTTGCAATAACTTAACTTAGTCTAGACCATTATATTTACTTCTTTTATCAGCAGTTGTGTATTTATTAATTGTATTTCACTTGAATATATTCATTTTGATCTGTAATAAATTCAGTAGAAACAAAATTATGCAATGTGTACAAAGTATAGTGGTACATTATACTTGTATAGTTTTATTTCTATATAAAACTGGTTCATTTATCATAATATTACTTAACTGGTGAATTTTTTTCTATAATAGTTGTTTTAAAATAAAAAAGTAAAACTGTTACCAAATTTTCTTATTGTTAAATATTATGTTTAAACGCTGCAATTAAATTTTTTTAATTTTTGCTTCTTATTTCAATTTATTTGTTATATTTGTTTAACATAATATCATTTTGTATTTCATACTCTGTTTTTGTAGGCACATTTTTTCCTCTTTGATGAAATAACAAGAATAAATTATGAAATAATTTTTGTATTAGAAGTTTATATTTAACGGTAGTTGTGAATTAATCATAATGAAATTCAAGGCCTTAATGTATCGGGCTTGTAAAATTATTTGTACTGTAGACTAAGGTGGGAGCGATTATTAAATGTTTCTTTTATGGAAAAATATTCAAATTTTGAAAACAAAAATGTTATTTGGAGAAGATTGATGGATAAATATGGTAAAATTTTTTATAATCTTTTTTAATGATTTCCGACTAGTCTATCTACTTAATCATTTTTTTCAATAATATGTAGGCTTTTTTATATAGATTAATATTAGCTAAGTTTATGGTCAGATTAGCCTATGGATTTAATTTGTATTTTCAAGCAAGAAAGAAAAAATACTTACATATAAGTCTAGTTTTTTTTTTAAAACCATCACAGTATTTGCCTGGGTTAATCAAGGGAAATGGCGGTAAAACCCCAATTTGAGCAGCATTAAAAAATAATAAACGTTTAATAATAAATAGGTATGGACTCCCAAACGGAGTCCATTTTGGGTCAGGCGGTGTGGTGGACTTATACAAAAAATACATCATTTTGAGGAAGGAACATTCATTAGATTTTCTTTTTCTTTTTAACTGTTGAAATTAAAGGTTGTCGTATATTGCTTACATGTTATTATTTAGTTTGTTTTGTTTGAAATTTCAAGTATACATGTAATTTAATTAATCATTTACTTATTATAATTACTAAATCTTTATAAAGAAATTTGTCATGTAATGAAAATATAGTTCACAAAAAAAATAAACACTTGCCAAATATAACAGATGATTCTAAGTAACTGATTTTCTTTCTTTCTTTCTTTTTTTTAATTGTTAATATTACTGTAAGAGTGCCAAAATTTTATCTATATAAAGTCTTAGTCTTTTTTTTTTATCTCTTCAGCTAACAATTCTGAATGGCTTAAATCTTTTTTAATGAAATCTTTCCCCCTTATAGATTGAATTGATTGATCTTGGCCTTGATTCCAGTGTTAGGTTATACAGCATTTCATATCGTGTGCCAGGAAAGGATGACAAATCCTTTTGAATGAACGATTTTTTTCTCATTTGAATATTATTTTAATCAAAAATTGAAAAACTTAATTTAATTTTAATAAAATTTTTATTATTTGAAAAATTTAATTATTTTGAATATGCTTGTAAATATTTGCTGTTCTATAGATTGATAATAATTGTAGAAACAAACAATATTAAATCATATTTTGAATATTTTCTTCAACAATTAGTTTTACTGATCGCCACTTACTTACAGAATTAGGAAAAGCGTTTGGTTATTATTTTTGGGAAATAAATATTCTGTGAAACTGCATTTATTTTAAATGTTAAAAATATGTTTTGTAGTCTTCTTGCTTGTAATGCGCAATAATGATGTTAATTTAAATTTTAAACTTCTCTTAATAACAAAGTGAACCAAATTTTTATAGCGATTATTTTTAAAAAACATCTTTGAAATGTGTTTGCAACCATCATTACTCTAGAATAGAGATAATAATAGCAGAGATTATAAAATTCTCACTAGTGCTATATATTATTTTAATTTACAAGAAAGCATCTATAATCTGTTAAAATAACAAAATATTAATACATTAAAAAATGAACACAAATTTTTCACTACCTCAACCCAAAAGATTCTATCAGGAACGACTCAAAAATTATAAATGGAAAGACTAGGGTTATGACGTATCATTTTAAAGGGCATTGAAAAACAGAAATTTTGACCTAAAGAACTTTGGGCAAATGACAATCCTAATCAAAATAGCAGCCGTTTAATAATTTTTACAACAAGTGGCTAATAGTATAAGACCCCCTCACAGTTTTAGTCATGTATTGAAAAATACATCGTTTCAAGTTAGGGGCATTTGCTAAATTAAACTTTTTTAATATTTCATTGTTGAGCGGTTATTTTAAGAGATACTGTAGACCATGTTAGATGAAACTAGTTGTGAAAAATATTAAGATGCTATTATTTTGGGCAGAATCAGCATAGCGTGAAGATTTTTACATCAAAATTTTTGTTTTTTAATGCCCTTGAAAATGATGCTATAAACCCAACCTTTTCCATTCAAAATTTTTTAATTCCCCCGATTGAGATATGGGGTTGTGTTGTGGTCATCTATTGAAAAATAGATTGTTTTGTGAAATAAGCATTTGTTAAATTTAATTTTTCCATGTTTAACGGTTGAAAGGTTGTTTAAGGTTTGCCATACTTTATTAAAAATTGTGTATATATTTTTATGAAAATTGGTATGATGCTCTTTTTCGTGCATTTTTTACTAATATGATTTATTCCTTATTTTTATTAAATATGAGCTTGAAACCAGTTATACAAAAAATCATACCTGGTACATGTAAGTTATAACAAAAAGTGTAATTGTGTGTGTGTGTGCGCGTATGTATGTATGTATGCACACAGACACACTCACACACACAAAATATATATATATATATATCTATTATATTTATATATATTTTTATTTTATCTTATTTTTTTTTATTTTTATGGTCTTATATATAAGACCAGCATTTCATATCATGTGCCAGGAAAGGATGACAAATCGTTTTGAATGAACAATTTTTTTCTCATTTGAATATTATTTTAATAAAAAATTGAAAAACTTAATTTAATTTTAATAAAATTTTTATTATTTGAAAAATTTAATTATTTTGAATATGCTTGTAAATATTTGCTGTTCTATAGATTGATAATAATTGTAGAAACAAACAATATTAAACAATACAGCATGTATATATATACATGCTGTATTTTGTGTTATAGTGGGGGTGGTAATGTTTGGATCCTGTTTATATATATTTATATAAATTTCTTGAACACAGTTCTGCTTGGTATATTTTAGTAAAATAATTGAAAGTAATTAATAAGTGATGCATCCACCTTACTTGCAAATAAATGTAGTCCGGTTTCTGGGTTTTTCAAACCATCATCAGGAGTTATTTATTACTTAATTATTTTAACTTTTGATTAATTATAATATTTTAACTCCTGATGATGGTTTGAAAAAACCGAGTCTTGAGGGCTTTACACTTATTTGCTGGTAAGGTTAATAATTATTTTATATATATATATATATATAATGCTAAAAAGAGGAATGCAGTTCAGTTATATTAGGTAGAACATATGCAAGTAGTTTTTCAAACAAGCAGTTTTTTTTTATTTTTCATTACCCCTAGATATTTTATTTACTTAACGATTTGGCTGAAATTTTTTATCAACGTAGAAAAAAATTTAAAAGAAATACATTGTAATATAACCTTTTTTGTTTTTTGTAATATAAAACAACATTTTTAATAGTTTGGAAATTCTTTTAAGCAAAATGACTAAATAATTGATA
This sequence comes from Lycorma delicatula, assembly GCF_047948215.1. NCBI lineage: Eukaryota > Metazoa > Arthropoda > Insecta > Hemiptera > Fulgoridae > Lycorma > Lycorma delicatula. The sequence goes on along the minus strand of NC_134466.1, from coordinate 73,218,192 downwards.
CTATCGGCTGAATTTTTATTATAGTTTAAAAAAAATACCAGGTAACTGTGATTACTAAAGTAGAAATCTAAAATATACTGATTTTTTTTTAGAGTTTAAATACATGTTTGAATTACATCCTTTGGATTTAACAAATTGATTCTTGGGTGACCCTCCTTAGAGGAATAAACGTGTTTCTTTAAATAGACTATTAAAAAAAAAAAACAAAATTGAAACGATGGTTGTTGTTTATTTCTCAATTATTATTACTTTTTTCTTTATTCATTTATTTATAGTTTATTATAATATTTGAATAATAAATCAAAATTTTGGCCAATTTTATACTGGAAAATCCATCTGTGGAAGATTAAATTATGAGTTGGCATGATTTTAACATCTGTAAATTTATATTGATCTAATGTTCATTTTATCAATAATAAATGATCGTTAGTTATTCTAAAATATAAAATAACATCTATACATACATATATATATATATATATATATATATATATATATGGAGATAATTTATTAACTTATTGAAAACTGGGCTTTATTGTGTTAAACACACATGTGCACATGCACGCTTGTTTGTTTGCTTGTATATGTGTAATGTGCAGGTGCACACACACACACACACACACACACACACACACAATGTTGTGGATGGTTTTGGCCTAATTTAAGGGGCTGATTCAGGAAATCAAAATAAACAAGAAAGTTCATGTGGACAAGAGTCCTACCTGATTTATTTTTCATTTGCACACCACATTTTGTGTTTTTTTTCTTTCTTAATAAAAATATGTATTTTAAGAACTGATTGCAATATTTTAATGGAATTTGGTACTGTAGATATACCATGAAATATATATATATATATATATATATATATATATATAGTGTATGTGTGTGTATTGAATGAGTTTTTAAAAAAGAAAAATTTTTAATTGGTGTTATTTAAAAATTCATTGATAGAATATGTTGTTTTAAAAGAAAGCTTTTTAATTGTTCTTTCAATAAATTGATGGGAAGATTTTTCAAACCGTTCAGTAATTTATTAAAGACATTTAGCAATTGCTTCTACCTTAAAACAATATATTCTTCAGTGCAAGACTACCACTTCAAGCACTTAGGAAATCCCCCCTCCCAACAGCGGAGGGGTGCCTCAGAAATTTTAAATAGAAACTTTAGGATCGTTACACGTTATCGTTGTCTATGATGATAACATTTACCAAAACAACAACCGTTTAATGTATTTCACAACTAGCTTGAAAAGTAGTAACTGTAAGTAAAGTGTAAGTAAGTGTAAGTAAAGTGGTCAATTGTAACATGCTAAAAATAAAATTTATCAAATGCTGTTGCATCAAAACTATCTACTACTACTGGTATACTGGTTGCTACTACCGGTATAAATTTAAAGGAACTGCTTCAACCTTTGCCTGGATGGATAAACTATTAACTTGTGAGAATAAAAATAACATTAAGTAAATATATGTTAAGTAATATTGTTTTTGAAAAGAAAGTCTTTCGATTGTAAAATAATTCACTAATTTATTAAAGCATAATATGGGTCTTTCTCATTGTAAATTTCATGAAAGAAAACAGTAACGCGTTAAGTAACTTGATAGAGGTGGGTATTGTTACTTCTTAAGAATAAACGGTAACATTCTTTTTAGCAAAGATTCTTTTACACGTTCATAAATTTAAGTGCAAGTTAACGTTTTCAATATTCTAAATATTGATTGACATCATTCATACTTACGGGCATTAAATAATGATTTGACCACCCGTTTTTTTTATCTCTTGAAAACGTTTAGTGATAATTTGAGGGAGAAGAGATTATCTTGCGATAGATTAAAGCGTTTTAAATTAAAACAGTGCGATTTGATTTTGTTGCCGAATGAAATCGAGAGAATTTTTGAACTAATAAAATATCAGAAATTCTACTTTATGGGGAATAGAAATGCTATATTATTTTTTTACTTCTACCTTGATTTTATCTAGAAGCTTTCTCTCTACCCTTCCCCCTGTTTGGATGGCTCCTCTGACAGTACCCTTTAAACATCTTTTTGATATATTTCCTTTTTTCTTTTCATTTCGAGTTTAATTCTTTTATTTCTTGTTTTTCTGTTCTTCTTTCCTTTTCCAATCCGTCTAATCTCTTTATTTAATTCTTGTTTCGTTCTTTGTCGCATCTTTATTTTATTAATCGACAAATTTTCTTTCATCTTCTTGCATTTTAGTAAGATCTTTTTGTAAAATATTTCACGATTACACCGGTCAACATGATTTTTGTCTCACGAGTATCAGAAGGTGTACTTAGGCATTTTTATCCCGTTTTCAAATACGTATTCAAGATTTCTCCATCACCCGCAGTTTATTTGTTATTTTAATTTTTTTAAATATTTTAAAATATATTTTTTTGTCCATTTATCCATTATCAAGTAAAAGCTCTTAGAGCATTGTAACTACGATGGAAGTAAATGAGCTAACTCAAAGGGTAGTGTTGCTACTGTCGTGCAGGTTCAGACGTGTATAGACGTGTACAAATGCGATCTAGTGTAGCATACATTCATCAGAACGATGCCGGTTGTGAGATATAGTGAACCAGTAACGCATCATTGCGAATGCTCTTTCGTGTATATCATATTTACAACTTCATTTTTTTTAATTAGTCGTTAGTTACAAAATTCTTAGAATTTGTTTAAATCATCCTAACAATTTTTGTTACGTATGTAATGAAGTGACGCTCTAGTCCCAAAGGCGAAACCCACCGGGTTGGTCTAGCGGTTAACGCGTCTTCCCAAATCAGCTGATTTGGAAGTCGAGAGTTACAGCGTTCAAGTCCTAGTAAAAGCCGGTTATTTTTACACGGATTTGAATACTAGATCGTGGATACCGGTGTTCTTTGGCGGTCGGGTTTCAATTAACCACGCGTCTCAGGAACGGTCGAACTGAGAATGTACAAGACTACACTTCATTTACATTCGTACATATCATCCTCATTCATCCTCTGAAGAATTATCTAAACGGTAGTTAACGGAGGCTAAACAGGAAAAAGAAAGTCCCAAAGGCGAAACCTTACTCTATTAGTAAAAAAGCGATACTTTATTTCGGGTGTAAAGTAGCAACCAAAGAAGGGTGTGGGTCCCACATATCTGTTGTTTATTGCGTTCTAGGTTTCTCGCTGCATGGAAAAATGGCACATGCTAGATGCCATTTGCTATCCCGACTCAAAGGGAACCCAAAGTTCACTATTTTGACTGTTATTTCTGCTTAACGAACATTAAAGGGATTACTTTAAAATCAAAAAATACAGTGGTGTAACCTAACTTGCAATCTGCAACGAGACGAGTTCCACACCGCGAAGAATTGCTCGTAGAATTTGCTCGCCAAAGCCTACAGAACATATGACATTTGACGAAGATAGCTCAGAATCTGATGGAAGTAAAGAAGAAAAAGAAACAGATTCTGGTGATGCAACTTTTAAACAAAGCAATTCATCCGAGTCTCACTTACCGATTCAAGTAAATCTTAATGATTTCATATGAGATTTAAAGTTATCCAAAATAACAGTTTGAAATTTTAGCTTCCTGGCTAAAAGAATGGAATTTTCTTCAAAAGAATACAACGATATGTAATTATCGTAATCCTCATTCTCAATTTAAACACTATTTTTCTGAAGAAAGTAGCTTAGTGTTTTGCAATGGCATTTCTTCTCTTATGAAGATACTTTGTAATGAACATAACCCTACAGAATAAGGCTTGTTCATCGATTCCTCTAAAAGTTAGTTCTGCATAACGACAGTAAATTCCCATCAGTGCCTGTGGCTCATTCTGTTAGTATGAAAGAAACATATGAAAACTAAATTTATATCGTAAGAGCTTCAATATACAGTGATTGAATGGAATATTTGTGGTGACTTGAAGGTAATTGCATTTATTCTTGGTCTGCATGTTTTTTGAGCGAACGGGATTGTAGGGACAGAATAAACCATTTCCAGCCTAAACGCGAATCACTTATTCCTGAACAGAAAAATGTGAAATACGACCCGTTGTATAATCTAAAAAATGTGCGTCTACCTCCGTTACATATCAAACTAGAATTAATGAAGAATTTCGTCAAGGCCACGGACAATATTACCGGTTTCATGTACTTAAAACAGAAGTTTCCTAAAATTAGTAATGCAAAAATAAAGAAGGAGTATAGTGCATCCACAAATTCCTTCTTCAGTAATGTACGATGAAAAGCTTGAGAAGCTATTGAACTCGCAGCAGAAAGCAGCTTTCGAAAGGCGGAAAATTAGCACGGTATTGTCAACGATCTTATAACAATTTTGGGTTGTAATATGTCCTTAAAAGCACACTTCCTGCATTCGCGCCTAGATTTATTCCCGGAAAATGTTGTCTCGGTGAGCGATGAGGGGGGAACATGAGATCAGGAGATTTCAGCTACGGAAAAGAGGTACCAAGGCAAATGGAATCCTAATATGCCGGTCGATTATTGTTGGACCGTCAAGAGGTGAAATATAGCAAAAAACCCGTCATTTCTTACTTTGTAGTCGAATCAAATGTTTGAATATCGTGTAGTTAAGAATGCAGAAAGTATTAAAAATATTTGAAATTATAAATTCTGTTTCTTCGAAACGTTGCGCGACGGGGGAAAACCCGTTATCATATTTGAATTCAGGAGAAAAAATACTAAACCTACCGGATCGGTCTAGCGGTGAACGCGTCTTCCTAAATCGGCCGATTTGGAACTCGAAAGTTCCAGCGTTCAGTCCTAGTAAAGTCGGTTAGTTTTACACGGATTTGAATACTAGATCGCGGATACCGGTGTTCTTTGGCGGTCGCATATCTCAGGAACGGTCGAACCGAGACTGTACAAGACCACTTCATTTACACTCATCCGCATACATCCTTTGAATTATTATCTGAACCGTAATTACCGGGAGGCTAAACAGGAAAAAGAAGGAAGGAGAAAAAATAGTATAAGAATCACATATTTTTCTGATAAAAAAAATTCTTTTTTGTTCTCCAGTGTTTTTTTCTATCAAATTTTATTTTGATATCTACAAAAAAATCTACTTTTACTTTTTGTTTGGAAATTTTCATACAATTTCTTGTCTTACTAACCTATAAATTAATATTAATAAAATTTTAGGTATTAAAAAAAAAAAAATTAAATTGAATTTATCAAATGACATCTTTTTATTTAGTCGTTCCGCACATTAGCTTTCTCTTTTCTATTAAATAATTTTTTATTTGTGGGAATTTATAATAATAGTTAACGGGTAAGAAAACATTTTTAACTTAGGAAAATGTTTAAATTTACTTTTAATTATTATTAATGAGCTTCTTTATTCGTTTCATAATGTCGGTTTTATAATTTATAATGTAAATTTTCTCTTATATAAATTATTGTATAATTCAATTATTTCACACGCATGTGCATTTAAATATTTAATATAAATTACTTTTACGCGATAAAAAAAAGTAATTTCTTTAAAAAATAAATTTTTAATCTTTAAATTACATTTTTTAAAAATCAATAAATAATCGGTAATTGTAACCTATAATTTGGTGCCGATTTAAAAAAAATTAAAATTTGTAAATTTTTTTCGTTTTGTTTTTACGTATTCGTTTGTAATGTTTATATACAAAATATAAATAAATATATTTCATATGTAAGATATTAAATAAAAACTTACAAAAACCGCTATCCGTATGAAAAAATATAAAAATAAGAACGAGTAGCTTGATAAAGATAACTAAAGGAGTGTAGAGAAATTACGTAAAGAGGCTGCAACTGAACGTGAGCGGAAGACGTTTAAATAAGTTTTTTTTATAAGTTTCCTAATTTTATTTTCTTACTGCTATTTTCATACTATAAATATTTTTAATATCGTATCGGTATCTGGGCGGTTGTGTATCGATACGTTATAAAAGAACTAGTTTTAAACTTCTTTTTGCGACTTTGCAGTCGCTGGGCTTGGGCTGGTCCTTCGCTTTATCGGTCGGCCGACTATCTTCATCCGCATCGCGACCGTAAAAAACAGATTCCGCATAGCATCATCCAACCGTCTCTTTATTAGCCGATCTTCTGCTCGTCTCCATTCTTTCGGTACGCCTCGGCCGATTTATTCTTCGGGTTTTTGAAATTATTACGATATAACTACCGTATGTGCAGCACGTCACGTCACCTTCTTTAGCCGGCCCGAAGATCCTTCGTTAAAATCCACGTTCCACAACCGAAATGAAAAAGGACTTAATAAATTGATATAAATCTTCGATTTTGTAAACTAATCGATTTATTTTTAACAATTTAATACGGGCAAAATAGACCCGATTTTCTAATTCGATATGTTCTTGAACGGGGAGTCGCTTCTTAAATTTAAAAGTATTTCAGGATCTAATTTTCAGGTTCAGGACCTAATTTTAATTTAAAAAACATCCTTATTGTAAGTTATCCGGTAAAAATTTACAAAGAAATTATCAGGGAATCGAATCGAAAAGAATTTATTGAGAATTTGGGTAAAAGATATATTCACCTTACAAAAACAATTAATTTAAATAAACATTTTAATTACCTAAAAATAAAAATACTAAAGATAATACCCAGAACGCTGATAATACCCGTGTCTTTAAGATAATCATAACTCTAATCTGTAATAATATTATAATTATATTAATTTTTTACAAGAGTTTTTATGATCTTCATTTATTTGACATCCGGTTTTTGATTAAAATCATTATATTTAGGTAGATTTCATAAGAAAGCTAACTATTGTGACGGGTACCTTGATTCGAATTCGGGAAAATGTCGACATATCTTCGCGTTTCACACCCGTCAGACCCCAAAACTACCGTCAGTTCCAAACGTATATATATATATATATATATATATATATTGGACTTTGTTGTGTACACGATATCTGCCGTAATTTTGTGCCGATCACTTTCAAATTGATACATAAAATATAACGACTCAAAATTTCGGTAGAGTTCGTTAACGGGCAAAATCGAAACACGGGTGTGGAAATGGAAGGGCTTTTTCGAAAAAAAAAAAAAATATCGCTGTAACTTTCTTAAGTAAAATATCGAATTCGTTTAAAGTTCCTACTATTCTTTGGATAAGGGCCGTAAAACTTATCTAACAAAGGTTTTTTGATATCACCGACCGTTGGCCCACGGGGTGGTAAAAAATAGGGTTTTGAAGACATAAAAATCATACCTCCCTTTATAGGCACCGCATTACTTAAAACTTTTGTCGGAAACAATATTTGATATGACCGACCCTTACGGTAAGGGATGACCAGAATGTCGCAGGAATTGTAAGAAGATGAGGCTTGACTGTGCTAACCGTATGAAAATTTTTCATATGCAACCGTTGTCGTATCGAGTAAATTTTAAATTTGTCTTGATTTTAAGGTGGAAATCTTTTTTATTCCTTACCTAGCACCGGTGAAATCTACCTCCACCTTCCGGCGCGCCGAAAGGGATTTTTTAATTTGATATGTTCTTGAACGGAGTCGCTTCTTAAATGTCAAAGTATTTGTAGTGTAGTTCAGGAACTAATCTAATTTTAAAAATATCTTCGTCGTATGTTAGCCGGTAAAAAGTTTTCAAACAAATCAGGGAGTTAAATCGAAAAAATGTTTTTTAGAATCGCTTAAAAGATATATTCACTTTAGAAAAGTAATTAACCTTTTTTTTTATTTAAAAATAAAAATCGTAAAGATAAAATCCAGAACGCGGATAATATCCGTGTCTTAAGATAATCATAACTTTAATTATTATTATTCGTTTGAAATAATTATCCTGAACCGTTCACGGTTCAGGATAATTATTAATAAACCGTAAGAAAAGCACGGGACCTGGGACACCTCCCTGTATCGCTCTCTCGATTTGTATTTTGAAGGAAGGACGTACAGTTTACGTGTATATTTTTATTAAAAAAAAACAAAATGAAATTTCAACTATCTTCATGGTCAGTGACTTACTGATTGTAAGTAGCTCTTCTGATACCACAGCTTCGAAACTTTTTTATCGGCAAAACAATATAAAATTTAATTGAATGTTTTATTGAGACGGCTAATTAATTAAAAACGGAATCTTTTTATTATCTTCGTTATATGGAATATTTTTTTAAAACTATTAGATGAATGAACTATAATGAATTTTTTATTGTACAATCGACGATCGTAACAATTTTTATATTAAACTATGTAATAACAGGTATCGATAATAAATAAAGTAATATAACTGTCTGCTACTAATAAAAAACTTTTATTTCTATGATTAATGTAAGCACCTTTGAGTCGATAGGAAACCGCTTAATAGCTGTAATAATTATTAGTATACGACAAATAAATCATTTTAATTAGTCTAAACATTTAATATTCAAACTTAAAAAATATTAACGTAAAAATAATTATTACAGATACTTTTAAACTTCTTAGTAGTTCTGCGATTAATTTTTCTTTGTAATTTTTTAGTTCTGTTATAATTTTTTTTTCATTTTATATTGATTTTAACAAATCGAGATCTACAATTATAGAAATCCCTTTCGGCACGCCGGAAAACGGAGGTAGATTTCACCGGTGCTAAGTAGGGCATAAAAACGATTTTCACCTTAAAGTTGAGAAAAACTTCAAATTTATTCGATAAGACAATGGTTGCACGTGAAAAAAGTTTTCATGTTTAGCATACGACAAGTTCCATCATCTCTTCTTACAATTCCAGCAACATTTTTGTCATCCTTGCCGTAAGGGTAGGTCATATCAAAAATTGTTTCAGGCAATCGTTTTAGATAATGAGGACTAACGAACACTTTACAGTATCGAATCGGTTCGATACTGTACCTATTAAGTTAGGTATTATTTTTTTTGTCTTCGGAACCCCCTTTTTTTCCACCCCGTGGTCCAATTGTTGGTGATATCAAAACATTTGACATAGATATCTTTTTAGGCCCTTAACTAAAAAACAGTAGGAACTTTAAACAAATTCGATATTTTACTTAATAAGAAAGTTATAGCGATATTTTGTTTTTTCGAAAAAGCCCTCCCATTTCCATCCCTAAGGTCCGTTTTTGGCCGTTAACGAACTCGACCGAGATTTTGGGTCGAGTTATTTTTAAGGAACAATTTGAAAGTGATTTGCATAAAATTACGGCAGTTATGGTTTCCACAAGAAAGTGAAAAAAAAAAAAAAAATATATATATATATAAACTTTTGAGCTGACGGTGGTTTTGGGATCTAGGGGATGTGAAACGCGAAGATATGTCGAAATTTTCCGGAAGTCGAATCATGGTACCCGTTACAATAGATAACTTTCTTATGAAATCTACATAAAATCTGATGTAAATACCATATTACTTACTTGTACACCCATTAAATTACTTATATACATTTTTAAAGTACATCGAATTTTATTTCATTAATAAGGATTTTTTTCATTGTTTTTTTTTTTTATTATTGTTATTATTGTTTATGGTAAAACTTTTTTTTACAATCGGAGATTAATAATTATTAATAAATAAATATATTTAAATTAAAAAAAAAGGAAATAAGTAGGATTGCAACCGATCTGCTTTCCGTCGTAAGATCCAAATATTTCATTAATTAAACTTTTATTTGGCTATAATTCTGGAACCGATGAAAAATGTACCGCTTATCATATCGTTGAAAAGCTCTAAATGAGGGCTTATTACAGCAATTAAGAAAAAGTCCAAAATTAATTTTTTTTTTTAATTTTGGGCATTTTTGGTCAAGACGATTGCAGTGTAAAGGTGCACAACTTGATGTTAACAAAAGACCTAAATCCAAAATTTCAACATTCTACGGCTAATCGTTTGCGAGTTATGCGAGGTACATACGTACGTACAGATGTCACGCCTAAACTAGTCAAAATGAATTCAGGGATGGTCAAAATCGATATTTCCATTGAAATCTGAAAACCAACATTTTTCGAGATCACAATACTTCCTTTATACTTCGTTTAAGGAAGTGAAAATTTAAATATAAATAATTAAATATTTTATTCTGATCGGTTCGTAATACATTAAATAGATGAAAGTCAGAATCGGGAAATTTCCTGTTGTACGGTTGAAATAAGGGACATGCTCTTATATTTACCTGGTTGGATCGAAGGAAGCCGTAATAAAAAGTCGATCAGAGCGTAATATTTAAAATGCATAATTGTTTGAAATAAAAAATACACGGAATTAATATGCCAAACATTAAAAATAACAGTAAAATAAATCGTAATTCAGAATAATGAAAATTCATTACGTTCAAACGTTTACTTACGGACGCGTTGAATGAGTTTAACAAATTTTTTAATCGATATTATTTAAAAATTTATCGACGGTAAAATTTAATCGTTTAAGTATAAAAAAAATTTCTTTAAATAAATTAATGGAAACGTATTTAAAAGATTTGGAATCCTTTCTCGTAAGCCTAAGTATTGTCTTGTCGAGTTATACGGAAACATTTTTCTATCGTCCGGTTCGGTAGAAGTGGACATTTTGTTTTTAATATTATAAGCGATTATTCGTTTTAGCAAAGATAAAATTTTCCTAAATATAAATCCTAGAATTATTTAACGTTTTTAATTTTCTAAATTGAAAATTCATCGACAGATAGCATTAGCAAATTTCAGGTTAGCAGCTCCGTTAGTCTAGGTTTGACAAAGTAAAAACAAAACGACACGTATAGCGAATAAACATCTGGTTTCACCATGACAATGCAGCAGCACAATTGTTGCGATGCTAAAAATCAACGAACTGAAGTCCCAGTCGCTTTCTTAATCACCTCATTCCCCATATTTACCACCAGCGACTATCATCTGTTTCCTAACCTCAAAAACGGCTTACTAGACGACGATTTGAGAGCGACGAGGAAGTCATTGATGCTGTAAATGGGTATTTTGAGAATTTGAAAGAATTATATTCTAAAGTTGGTATAACTGCATTTTCAACACCGTTATGAAAAGTGTATTCGTCTTTGTAAAGATCATACTGGAAATAAAGTGAAAAAATCCCCCCGATAAACTGTCGTTTTCTTTGTTGAACTTCTAACCTCTAGATGAAAGCACAGATATTATCGCTCCAATGTTTGGATCGGATAAACGTTTTCGAAAAATAAAAAAAAGGTCTTTTTATCATAACTTTTGAATAATTTAGGATTTCATTTAGGCGTATTATCGATCGTACAATTAAGCTATCTAGGTAGAAGGGCTGCTCCCTTAAAGTTTTCTTAGTGAAATTTTAGATTTTACTTCAGGATTTGCTGTGTTACTGAGAGATAAATGTTTACGACTAATACTTCTAAAGATATCGTCGATAAGTGACTTTTAGATTTTGAGAATATCATCGAGGAATACGACCGATCGGATTTCCTGCTCGGTTCGATTATCATATCTTTCACTAGGTTATTCCGCTTAACAGGAACGGTACCGTGTCGATTAAAAATTGTACTTGTTAGTCGATAATCTAAAACGATTCCTTATTTTATATTAGTTGCGGATCGGATATGAATTTTATATTCCTTTTTCTATGCGGGTAGAGCCAAAGCTTAATTAATCGATATTATTATAAAAGCGATTAATGAAATAATCAATTTTTACACTGATATATTTATTATATATTAACAATAATAAAATGTAACCCGTGGGTCCGGTTAAACTCATCATCGCAAATCAGCTGATTATTTTAAAGTCGAAAGTGCTAAGGTTCGAGACCTTGTAAAGGCAGTCGCTTTTATAAGGATTTGAATGCTAGATTGTGGATACCGGTGTTCTTTGACGGTCGGGTTTCAGCAGTTAACTACGCGTCTCAGGAGCGGTCGACCTGAGTCTGTTTAAGACTACATGTTTTCCGGTACATCAGACCTGGCAAGCCGGGAGCGGTAATTGTATTCGTCTATACATACACACCCAGACCCGGTAGTAACTGGAAACCCGATTGGAGAAAACCGTATGAAACGGTAGAATTTAACTATATTATATAATAAAAAATAGTTGTCTAAATATCTGAATAAACTAGTTTGTGTTCTTTTAAAGTAAGTTTTAATAATTAGGCAATCTTACAATTTTTTTACTTCCTTATACACGAAGTAAAGGAAAAATTTCGGTTTTCAGATTTAAATGGAAATATCCATTTTGACTATCCCTGAATCCATTTTGATTAGTTTTCAGCGTGACGTCTGTACGTACGTATGTATCTCGTATAACTCAAAAACGATTAGCCGTAGGATGTTGAAATTTTGGATTTAGGACTGATGTAACATCTAGTTGTGCACCTCCCCTTTTAATTGCGATCGACTGAATTAAAGAAGAAGCAGTTGATGTTAAAGAACAATTTAGATCCGGAGTAATAGTGCAATGCGAAAATGTAAAGATGATACGATTTGCGGATAATTCTAGTAATTCTAGTCGGGAGTAAAAAAGATTTAGAAGAAACAATGAACGGCACGGATGAAGTCCGATGCAAGATATATCGCACGAAAATAAACAAGAACAAACCGAAAGTAATGAAATGTAGTAGAAATAATGTAGATGACCCGCTGAATATAAAAGTAGGAAGAGAAAAGATTACGAAGGTAGAAGAATTCTGTTATTTGGGAAGTAGAATTATTAAAGATGGAAGAAACAGGAAAGATATAAAATGTGGAATAACACAAAGAAAACGAACTTTCAGTCAGAAGCATAATTTATTTACATAAAAAATTAATTTAAACGTCAGGAAAACATTTTTGAAAGTATATGTTTGTAGGGTCGCTTTATATGGAAGTGAAACTTGGACGATCGGAGTATCCGAAAAGAAAAGATGAGAAGCTTTTGAAATGCGGTGCTACAGGAGAATGTTAAAAATCAGACGGGTGGATAAAGTGAGAGATGAAGAGGTGTTACAGCAAATCGATAAAGAAAAAATTATTTGGAAAAATATAGTTAAAAGAAGAGACAGATTTATAGGCAACATATTAAGGCATCCTGGAATAGTCGCTTTAATATTGGAGGGATAGGTAGATGGGAAAAATTGTGCAGGCATGCAACGTTTGGAATATTTTAAACAAATTGTTAGGGATGTGGGATATAGGGAGTATATCGAAATGAAACTACTAGTACTAGATAGGGAAACTTGGAGAGCTACATCAAATCAGTCAAATGACTGATGACCAAAAAAAATTAACCGATTAATGACGCTTCATATGCTCCACTCCAGGGCGAAATATCATTTTAGTTCGACTATAGATAATTTACATTATTAGCTCGTTACCTTCTAAATACTATAAACGGTGATATTTCATGCTTTACTTTGTTCGATCGTTTGTTGAATTCGATGAAATTATTTTTTCGATAGATAAATTGAAATCTTATTTTCGGTAAGCCTTATCCGCATCGGGTCAGATCGAAACCTTTTAAAACGTATACACGACATTTTTCATCGCGTCAAATGAAATTAATCAATTAAAAATATTTCCTGTTACGTAGGACTTTTATATATTATAAAAATAGTTGCGGACCGTAGAGCTTACATGGATTCTTGTGGGACTAAATATTTTTAAATATTCACGGTTCGATCGGGGCGCGCTTCCTTTTGTCGCCATTATTTTTTCCCGTTTTAAATAATATTTTATGTTCGATCATCTAGAAAGACTTTTACGATGATCTAGAAATAGAGTTAATGACTTTCTCGTTTTTATTAATTACCTTATCGATAGTTATTAACTTTATTGCCTTTTACGTGTTAAAACCTCTTTTTTAAAACCAAATTATATATAACTGTAATATTTTTTCATACTTAGGTGATTGGACTTTTTATTAACTTATGCAGTAAAATTGGGAAAATTTTTTTTTTCTTTTTTTATTGAGTATGGAAAACCTGCATATATATATATATATATATATATATATTTTTTTTTTTTTTGACCATATGTACATATAAAAATACCAATTACTTAATCGTTACCTTATTTGCATAGGTTTATCTTATTCTTTATCCATTTATTGGACTTGTTATCCATATAGCTTGTTTTATTAAAATTCAAATTATTTAAATTTTTTGTTTTTTAATTTTATTACCAAATATATAAGGAATATTTAAATAATTTTTTATATAAGCTTAATACATTTAAATAATTTTCCTTTTATGGTTATTTTCCGGTTTGTTTTTTGTTTCATATAGTTTTTAATATCGATTCGTATACCGTTTTGTGTTTAAAATATATTAATTTTAGTTTACCTTTATAAGAATGAGGAAGCTATAATTAGAGTTGAAGACTCAAAAAGGCAAGTTCCGACATTGAAAGGAACAAGAGGCCTTTCATCTTATTCGCGTATATGTGTGTGTGTATATATATATATATATATATATATATATAATATTTATTTATGAATATAATATTAATCTAAAAACAGAAATAAGTGTATGATTTTTTGCTAAAAATATTGTGTTATTGAAAATTCTAAAAAAAAATGAATAGATGTGCGATAAAAGAAGCGTTTCGAAAATTCATGTTTTAATAGGAAGAGCTAAGTTAAATATTTCTTTCAATATGCCGCCTTTGTCTCGTCCTATGTTTCACTCGTGGACCTTGACATCCCAACCCTGTAGGGGAAGACACCCGCGTAGTGACGTTCCGGTCGCCCCTACCCGTTCCTTGCTCTGTTGGGCTTTAACGGGAGTCGTCTATCGCCCTCTGACGTTTTACATCTCATAATAATAAGCCAAGCCTCGTCGGGATGCCACTTAATAACTCGGCTTCTTGCCTTCGCTGTAGGCCTCGTACGGACATCTCGATTGTCCTACATCGCATCCCTCTGAACTAGCTAAGCACGAACCCCGCGCCTAGTTCTACTTATTATGAGCCGATTACGTGAACGTCTCGAAATTCGAGGCAAAATAAACACAACGTACCACCGACATATATGTCGATCGCAACAACGAAATTTAGTCCTAGTTCCCTTATGAAGCTCAAATTTACCCTTAAATAAACCCCTGACTTAGGTTAAATTATTGCATTCGGTCTGGTCCACTAGGGAGAGGCGGACAGACCTCCTACACCCACTCGGCTCCATCACAGAGTCCTGCGTGACATTCACCGCAATAAACCGTCGTCGAGATGCCGTTACACCTTACGGCTGCATGGTGTCATCGACCTTGACAGCCAAACACGGTGACAATCTGACCTTCAAATTGTAGTAATTATTATGTATCGTAAAATTAAGTAACCGCACCGGATCGTTTCCCAGCTGTACAAATTTACCAGATATGGATTCATATAAGCGAGAAGCGTCGATCTACTTAACCGAAGGTGTGCAAATCGAGTGAACAGATAGGTGTATCGGATCGGAAGGTACGATGCCAGACTGAAATACGAGACATATTTATAAAGTAAGGGCCGTCGGCTTATATTTAAATATTAGCGGGTTTGAATACAGTTTTACGCTTGCAAGGCCATCTATCGGCTATTTACGAAACCGCTGCTGTAATCCGTACCCGACAATCGTTTCTCCCGCCGGTCGTGAAGTGCGCGCTGCGATTAGATTTTTGTGTGCAAAAGGAACTTCAGCTGCTGAAATTTATCGGGAGTTGTGTATGGAATCTACAGTAACGAGTGAAGTCAGATAGATAATGGTTTCGAGACTGGAAAAATGGCCGCACAAATGTGCATGACGAATAGCGGAACGGCAGGCCCAGTATTCAGATCGATGAAATCGTTGAACAAGCGAACCGAAAACTGCAATGCGATCGACGATTGGCGATTAGTTTTCTTAGTTCTTTTTTCTGTTTAGCCTCCGGTAATTACCGTTCAGATAATACTTCAGAGGATGATATGTACGAGTGAAAATAGAAAAAAGTAGTCTTGTACAGTCTCAGTTCGACCAATCTTGAGACGTGCGGTTAATTGAAATCCAAACACCAAAGAAAACCGGTATCCACGATCTAGTATTCAAATCCGTGTAAAAATAACTGACTTTACTAGGTCTTCAACGCTGGAACTCTCGACTTCCAAATCGGCTGATTTGGGAAGAGACGATTAGTTCTCTGGCCGATGAATTTTCGCATATTGGACGCACCTCTATCTATACGATTGTTACAGGAAAGCTCGGATATCACAAATTTTGTTTTTGGACCGCTATCGAGACCGCTGGTTTTGGACCAGCGTTTTTGGACCGCTATCGAGAAGATGTAGATGATTTGTTTTCACACATTGTTACGGGCGACGAGACTTGGATATACTACACCAACGCCGAGTCAAAACAACAGTGCGCCATTCAAGTTCTCATAAACCGTAAAAGTTTAAGCGATCTCCGTACTCGAGTCGAAAAATGTTGGCTATCGTTTTTTTTTTTTTTGGGGGGGGAAACGAAAAGGCCGTCATTTTGGATGATTTCATGGAACGTGGATCAACAAATTACAGATGACGTGTACTGCGAAATGCTCGCCAAACTGTGACGTGCGATCCAAACTGTCATCCGGCGTAATCCTCACACCCCTGCCTTAACCACGAAGAAGATTCAACATTTTCTTGGCAGGTTTTTGGGCGACCTTCCATGTAGTCCCGATTTTGTACCTAGCGATTACTTCCTCTTCTTGCATTTGAAAAAGCGGCTTGGTGGACAACGGTTTGTAAACGACCAGGAACTCAAGACTGCCGTTGTCAACCGGTTCAATTCCCAGGCGGAAAACTTCTATGCAGAGGGGTTAAAGAAACCGCTGCAGCGTTACGAAAAGTACTTAGAACTGAATGGCGATTATGTGGAAAAGTGAAGTAGATATGTTATAAAATAAAACTGTAAGTAAAAACCTTTTCTCACGAGTTAATTTTTTTAATGACCAAACGGCCCTTACTTTATCAGTATGCCTTGTATAACGGAACGTTTCGCCAGCAGCTATCGCTCTCTGGTTTCGTAAGTATTTATTCGAATAAATTTTGATCGCGGGAAGAATTATTTAAACTTAAATCTCGATCGAAGTTAAGGGTAATTTGATTTTACAGGTTTAAAAATTTAAATTTAAACGAGAAGAAATGAACACCGTAGTATCGTTGCGTCTTACGAGTATATAATTTGAGGGTGAACCAGAACATTACACGAGGCACAAGGAAAATAGGAAATTTTGAAATAACTATCGCAAACGTTAAAAGATGATTTTGTAAGTTTTATTGTTGAAAATTAAAACTGCACTGCATGCCATTAAGTTCATCGGCCACTGGAAATGCACTTTGACATCCACAAGTTTTTAATGAAATAGAGTAATCGTTGATCTTTTCCATCGTTTTTACTTCCTTGTACAAAGTAAAGGAAGTATTGCGATCGCGAAAGATTTCGGTTTTCAGATTTCAACGGAAATATCCATTTTGACCATCCCTGAATCCATTTTGGCTAGTTTCGGCGTGACGTCTGTACGTACGTATACCGCATAATTAAAAAACGATTAGCCGTAGAATGTTGAAATTTTGGATTTAGGTCTTTTGTTAAGACCTCATTGTACACCTCCCTTTTTCACTGCAGTAGTCTTAACCAAAAATGTTCAAAAAAGCACAAAATCAAACAAAAATTGATTTTGGATTTTTTCTTAATTGCAGTAATAAGACCTCATTTAGAACCTTTCAACGATATTTCATAATCGGTATTTATTTTTATCGGTTCCAGAGTTATAGCTAAATAACATTTTAATTAATGAAATATTTGGATCTTACAAGGGAAAGGCACATCGGTTCGAATCAGATTTATTCCTTTTTTTAACTGTTTTTTTTTTTAAATATATTGATTTATTAATAATTATTAACCTCTGATTGTAGAAAAAAAAGTTTACAATAACTAATTCAATAACAAGGAAAAAAAAAGAAAAAATATCAGAAGTTATTAATGAAATAAAATATTATATACTTTTCATTTTTATAAAAATGTATATATGTAATTTAATAGGTGTAGAAGGAAGTGATGTGATGTTCACATCAGATTTTTTATTGAAACAATACAGACGAAAAATAGACAGAAAATCGTACGTAATTTTCTCTCTGTTTCCGCCAAACATTCTAAATATTTTTAATGGGTTTTTACCATAAATAACTCTAGTCTGCATTCTAAAACTTTTTATCAGATGATTTTTTTTTTTAAACTTATGTTCTTACATTTATTTTCACGTCAAGATATTATTTTTGTGATCACTGTAATCGATGAAATAATTAGTACATTTATACATTATTACACATAGATATTATTGTTACTAAAAGTTATTGATAAACGTTATTAAAAATTGTCAATATTTTAGGAACAGTGAAACAAGAAAAGGTTCATTAATTTACAAATTTTCCTTAAGTAACTTCCTTCTTTTTTCTGCTTTTTCTGTATTGTTCCTATGTAACATGCAGCCATCATTGTTTCATTCTATTTTCTTTGGTATCGCTTTTTCATCTCCCTTATATCTCTGTGAAACCGTTCCGTTCACCTTGCTCTTTACTAAAATTCCCAAGATTTTATGGAAAGCAGTCGATGTGTGAGTGTAGAAAGTGAATTTTAATACTCGTTCTACAACCAAGCTTTTTGAAGTTTTCCAATATATTTTTTCAACAATTTCCTTATAATTGGGATCTTTTTTAGTCCCCAGAAAATTCTTTGACTAAAAATTTTTATAAGTTTTAGTCCAGAAAATTTTCAGAATTTTCCTTCAGATGCTTGAAGGAAATCTAGGCATATTTTTCTCTCTCATTGGTTGTTTGTATCCTGAAAACCTTTGTTCTTTATCGATTTGCGGATTTGAGGTCCAAAAAAAAAACATTGCAGCTTTCAATTTCTCTTTTGTGATAAAAGGAAATTTCATCGGTAGGTCTCATCTTGTTGTAGAGCTGTTGCCAATGGTGGAAGTAACACTCGGTTGCGGTCTTCGAACGGTTCGTACAAAATATTGTTGCTACCAGGCACTAATTGCTTTCTTTCTGACCAAACTCTCACATTCCAATTTCTTTCCTACTCCCGTAAAAAGCAAAGCATCTTTGCGTATCAACCTTGTTGACCTAATAGCATTCCTACTTCTTTGAAGTCACCGTAGATTAAACGATTGTGCTTGTCAAATTTAATATTTTTTAGCGATATCTTCATATTTTGAGATGTTTCTTTTATTTTGTCTGAACGGGTCACAGGGACTGATGCGTATACGTTTCCGTTATGAAGTAGTACGCCTTTAAGACTTCCTTTTGACGAGTCAACAAAAGCCTCCATCGGGTAGGATCATCTTCAATTCCGTAGAACAGCTTTAACTTGTTTTTGTCACTGTAGTAAATCGAGGAACCGTTACGTGAGAATTAGTTCTTTTTCTCTGTGTTTGTACCGTGAAGAATGTGTACGCGGTGCTAAAAGATTCTTATCTTTAAGCAGGAACCCTTGTAAGTCTTAGGTAAATTCGAATTTCGTAGCGGAATGTTAAGTTCAGCTGGAGAAAATAGTTTTTGGTGTAACGTCTTCATCAGGCTTTGTATTCATCAGATTCGGTTTGTGATATTCCGCTATCGATATAATCTTCAGCTTTGTCCTCTAAATCGGTTGGAGGAAGAGGGTCAGGTAAGTCTTTTCCACGTACAATCGGCCTAATAGCTGAAGGAGTGTTTGGGTACGCAATTTGTTTTTTATTTTTTGAATTGCAGCCCTTAACATCGACTAAACAAAAGTCCTGAAGTCGGGTCTTTAGGCTTTCTCCACGCTATAGGAACGGCAAACGACATGTATGATTTCTTACCTTTAGTCCACGACCTCGATCTTTCTACACAATACCGGCAAATTTTAGCGCTCACGGTTTGTCCCGGTCTCCGAGTTTCACTTTGAAATAAGCGTAATAAGCTTTTTTCACAGTCTGTTATATCTGTTCTTTGTTTAAGCACCGCATAATTTCCACAAATGTAACAAAAACATCGGGATTGTTCTTGCACGAAGGTGTAGACCGTTATTTAAAAGACACCGGTAAAAATAAAGAACAGCCTGTCGGTAACCGTGCTCAAAATAGGCTGATCGAACAATAACTCCAAAAATTCGCATACTTTGTAATCATATTAACCGCTGAAAGCGGTATACAAATGATAAGTAGAGCAGAAGCGGTGCCAACATATCTGTTTACAGAAAAATATACCTTTTAACAATTTTCCTTATCTGCCGTTGCCTTAGAAATCAATATAGTCGTCGAATCGTGGAAAAAAACTATACGCGATGGAGAAAAACATTTCTGAAGCGTAAAAAATCGGTTTAAAAATACATAATAATTATTAGTTATCTTATACCACGCGGATTAGTGTAAACGTTGCTTTAACGTGTGACGAGGCGTTTCTAATAACCCCCTAAATCGTAATAACACAGATGTTAATGGAGTTTCTTATCGAGACGTGACTATATCAAAACATTTGCCGAAACAAAAATATATACAGGTACAGCAGGGAAAGAAAACATATTATAATCTATCTATATAGATAAAAATGAATGTTTGTCTGTTACGCCTTCCTAAACCGTTCATCCGATAGCGATGAAACTTTGGGGAACGGTTGGACACATGCCAGGGAAGGTTTCTGAATTAGTTTGGACCCGCTAGGTGGCGCTGGGGTTGAAATACATACGAAACAAAAAAACAAAAATATATAAAAGGCAATATTCATATGTGTCCGCTATAGACTAAAAAACTACTGGACCGATTTACGCACGGGGATAAAGGGGGAAAAGGGAAAAGGAGAAAAGGATAGTAGAGAATAAAAAAAAAAATAAAATAGGAAAAGGGGGAAAAATAGATAAAGTGAAAGTTAGATTTTGTGAAGTACGGTCATTTTGATCTTTTTAATGTTTTATCAAACTTTCAATTGCGCTCATTTAAAGTGTATATACACTCAAATTCAGCAATAGCGAACCATTGCCGGGTCTGCTAGTCATTAATATATGCAAATTAATTTTTCTATTTATTTATATATACATATATATATGAGAATTTTCTATTGTTTGGATTTTAATAAAACTTTTAGAACAAAAAATACAGATGAAAGTAAACAAATTTCTGGTTAGATAATAAGTTATTCAATTATACTATTAGTTAATTCTTTTTTAAAAAGGTAAGGTTGTTTCCCGGTACGCGTAGGTGAAATGTTGATTAAATTATACATAAATGTGAAAATTATTTGGGAAACAGGAAATAGTATGTACAATTTTTTTTAATTTTTGTTGAAGTTTTAGACAGAATAACGCGTTTTAAACGACCCTGCTATCTCAATTTGTGTCTGATCCACCTTGTTTTCACGGTCGCATTAAACTATATTTAAGGATAGATCGGTAGTTTTTCAGGTTTTTATGTAATCTTGTTTCTTTTTATAAATTATTATTATCGTTATTAATAAATCGTTTTAGTTTTAAATTATTTATCGGTTAGAAATCTTTGATATTCGCCTTGCGTATTTACGACTTATATCGTTAAACGTTTTTCTTTAATTATTATTATTAATTGATATTTTCGTAATTTAAATAAATTATTAGAAACATTATCGGATAATAATACAGAGTATTCGTTTTAAGTTTGCCGGATCGGTAGCGCCACCGTCTTTAATCTAAATATCGCAGATTCGAATCCCAGACAAACACGGTATTTTTCGTACGCTACAAAATTTCCGTTTCATATTCCGATGCCGTAAGCTACGAACGAACAGCGGCGAACAAATTAATCAGAACGCAGTATTTTTAACAGAAAAAATGTTTGATAGTTAAACTTATTGAAATTTAATAGTTTACGTGTCTTCCGTTGTTTTTGATCGTCTCTTTAATCCTCTTTGGCGTTGATTCCTTTAAGGTAGAACGGTTATTTTTGATTTCTTCATCTCGAAACCAAATCTGTACCGCTGAACTAATAAGGTCGGTTTTCGTGCTACGATTCGCTTTCCCAAGTCTTCTTTTTAGTACGGCCCGTAAATTTTCGATGGGATTCACGTCAGGGGAGTTGGCTGACCGCGAGAGCGGTTTCTTTGACGTGCGACACGGTGCAAGGTCCTTTTGGAAAACGAGTTCCGGGTTCCTCTGCGTAAGCGGGACTATTTTTCTTCGGCGTACGTTAATGTAGCGGTCCGATTTCATCATCCTAAACGCAGGCGTAACTGCTGCTGGCCCTTCGTGTGAAAAAGATCCCCAAAATATATTTTTGGCCGGGTGTTTCGGAGCTTGTTGCAGGCGTGCCGGCTAACGAATGTAGGCTACTTTCTCTCCGTGGAGATAAAATCGGTTTCGTCCGAAAAAATAACCTTTTTCCACATCTCATCGGTTCATTCTTTACGTTCCTTTGCCTATTGAAGTCCTTTTGTCTTCGTAACCCGTGTCGGTAACCGCTTCCTTTTAGGTTTACGAGCGATCCTTCCCGCTGCCAACAATCTTCTACGAACTGTCTTATCAGAAACGTTAGTCTCACCGGGTCTTAAGTACCTGTTAAGGTCAAAAGCTGACGATCGTGGATTAATTTTTTTTTTCTTATTAATAATCGATCCTGTGTAGGCGTGGTTTTCTTTTTCCGTCCGCATTTTCCTTTGTTCTTTGGAGAGACGAACCTGTTTCCCTAAACTTTTTCACACTACACTTATCGGCAATCTGTCTTAGTCGTTTGTGCGTGTTGAGACAGAGCGACAATTTCTGACCGCATTCGCGGGATTAAATCCATTGTATCGACTAGAAACGAATAACAAACTTATAACTAGAGACCGGATTACATGCGACATAAAAAGCTTGAAATAAGCGTGAAAAATGCTTAAAATATGAGTGAAAAGTGTGAAAATATGCGACTTTAAGTAATAAAAAAATAGTAATTTTTAGTATTTTATTTTAAAATCAGCATACAGTTAGTAAGTAGTCGAATAATATACCGATAAATTCGATAATTAACGATTATTTAACATTTTGTTAAACGATTAGAGGTAGTATTCCGCGGCTGCTTAGTGCGCTCTAAGAGCCGTGCAGCTGATAGGTTTGGCCGGCTACAACGCAAGATTTCATTTATTAACAACGTACCCTACCGTAAAATACTGTAAATATAGCAAAAATATGCATCGTCACTAGATTTTAAGGAAAATATGCGATAACGTAAAAACGGGCTTAATATGCAAACGCATATGATCCGGTCTCTACTGATAAAAAAAACTCACAAGGTCGACAAAAAGTAATCGACAATGAACTATAAAAGCACAGAAACCATTAATTCTGTTTTTAATATGAACTAACAACATAACCTGAAACACCAAACGGCAAGCGTTCTGCTACAGAACGAAAATTCCCTACAATAGAACAAAAATTCCCTTTGTTCGGATTAATTTTTTTGCAGTTCTATGTGGAGCGTTATTTAAAAAATAAATAAAACTAAAATCTGTTAAAAAAGATGCAAACAACTTTAAATTGAGAATTTTCATCCGGTTTTGAGTGCATTAATCGCCGTGTTTAAAGCGTCTGCCATTTTTTTTCTAATATCTCATCCGATTTTTATAATATTTTAGGATATAATACACAATTCTGGGAAATTTACCATCCGTAGAGGAGTTATAAAACTTTTACGCGATCTTCAGTTGTAGATTCTATAAGTCGAACCTAAATCTAGAGTAACCTTAATTAACGGAATAAACCTTAATTAAAACATAAAGGATATAAAAGTTATAGAAATATTCTATCGAGAGCCCATCGTCTTCTATTACTCGGCGATTGCCGACTGTAGAACTGTCTCTGGCTAGAGAGTCCTAGTTATTCCGGGCGATAAGCCTAACGAAATACTCCTTACTGAGCGCCATTACGATGCGGTGCCAAAAAGATAAGCCGACTCACCTTCGGGCGGATGGGAGAAATAGAGAAGCACTTATTCGCTGCAGGTCAGATGGAATGAATCGTCTAACGGCCGTCACACGTACGGTATTTTCCCGGAGTGAAAAGTTTACAAGTCGCTAGGTGGATTTCCCCCAAACGGCGCATTATTAATTTTTTTCTGGACACGGGTTTTTTTTGGGATAAGTTGGCTTGGTTTTGCTCGGTTCGGCCAGGTCGATAATGAAGATTATCGATAGCGTACGCTATGTCCTGCATGTCTGTCCAAAGTATGGAGCCGAATGTTCTATCGAACATTCGGCTCCGTACTATTTCGATAGAATAGTTAGATAACTCGCAAGAATTATTTCTGATTTAGGTTTGTAAGTCGATTGGAAAACCAAAGGGAGTGCAATTTATTTGCTGGCTTCCTTAGGTTTCTGGCCTTGGACGGGGTGGCTGAAGGGGTTTGATGTTCTAATAAATAGAGTCAGAACCGGGACGGCCAGGCGGCTAGGATCCCGCTCGGGCGCTTATTTCTCCAAGGTTTTGGCATCGAGCCCCGTTTAGCTATTTTTTTTTCTTTAATAGGATGGAGGAACGTGTTGGGAATTCTGCGGTGGAACTGCTGTGCGGTAGTACGGTGAAGGCATCGACTTGCTCCCGAAATCGAACCGGATCAGAGAAAGTTAGCGTTTGCTTCTTTTTACAATTTCATTGAATTTATTGTCTTTGATAAATTAAGAGATGGGCTTAAGTATCTGTAGGACAGAATTATCGTTGCGATCGCAATACTTGTTTAAGGGATATAAAAATAGAATTTAGTTGTTTCTAGCGCACTCAAACGAATAAATGTCTGATAATACAGTCTGATTTGAAATTTAGTTATCGGAAACGATTATTTTGTGTCCTTCTGTGTTATAGATAGACGCGAGGATCGGGCTTCCGCGAAACGATTAATCGATTAGATGTGAGCGCTACAATTTAGAGTAGGCGGGCAAGACGGAAAGAATCTTAATACGAAAGCGGCAATGAAGTCGAGTAAACACACCGACGGTAATGTCGGTGGCATCCTGATAGAGGTCAAACCGATAACTTTGTTCTGTTATCGAGTTTAGAGGGTCTAAAATGCGATCTTCGGTAAAGCCCAACAGCGCTAGGAACGGACAGAGTGGTGTGGCGACCGATATCGTCACAAGACGAATGTCTTCTCCTGGGGTCACCCTCGTAGAGGAAGAATTTCAGATGCAGTACACGTATTGGATTAAGCGCTGTTAGTATTGTCAGCTTATGAAAAAAGTTTAAAAAATATTAATATTTAATTATTTGTAAAGATGCCTAATAAATTGTTTTATTTGATTTTTTAAAAAAATTTGTTTGGTTATTCTTCTAAAATATTTAATTCTTTTGTTTTGTAATATCGAGAATTTTATTTCGTTTTATAAGTAGTTAAAATCCACCGCATACGAATACGTTTTCTTTTTAATGAACTTTGAAATTCTTAATGTTTGTATATAGTGTAGAATTTATTCATATAATTTTACACAAAATCAAATACTCTAATAGTTTGGAAATTTTGTTTAAAACCTGTATTTGTTTATTATTAATTTAAAAAGGTTATTTTACGCAACCGTAAAATAATCTATTTTAAGACCCCGATTTTTTTGTCTTTTACCTGAGATTTCTCGAAAATACTAAATAATGCAGATCTAGGGCTGCATTTCATATTTTCAGGTCAGATTTCATATAAAACCGCTAAATTTATCCTTTAATTTGGCTCTCAAGAATTATACTGTGGCTGAATTTGGCCGAAGGTGCTAGCCAAAACAGATGTTTTCGAATCGTGTATTTATATGAAGTTCCTTATTTCATCGATAGAAAGCGTCTTTAAAGTTTGTTATATTTTTCATAAACTCGCTGTATAAATTAGCCGATAATCTTTTATTACAATTTAGGAAAAATTAATGATATTACGTTAAAAAAATACAAAAAATACAAAAAATTACAAAATATATTTGATTACATATAAAAAAATTATTTTTTAAAAAGCTTTTATTTAACTAATATTAATATTAACATTAATAAAAAAAGGAAACAAATTAGAAAAACCCTCTAAATAGTAAAAAATAAGAAAATCAAATTGAGAATTTGAAACAAAAAAATATAATATATTAACAAATATAAAAATGCACTGAAAAGTAAAAAATAAATTATATAAATCCAGCCGATAAATAAATGTAATAATTATAAAATTTTAAAATTAATTAAATAAAAGCGTGCCGCAGTTTTTATAATTTATTTAAAACAACACAACATTTATTTTTACAATTAATCTTCATTTTCATTTTCAATAACGACGCGAGGAGGCGGAAAGGTCTGCTGGAACCTCTCCGGTTGAGACCGGTTAGCTACAAGTAACAATTTGGGAAAATGCATCTACTCGCTTTCAGTTGCAAGATTTGATTATTCCTAAAGCGAGTTAAGCTTTAAAAAGCTTTAAAAAAAAAATATCGGCAAATAATTTAATCGTTATAGAATTTGAAATTTATGAAATTAGATTTCCAGCCGTTTATGAAAATCTTTGCAAGTTTCATTTTATCGAAAAATGTGTTTTTTATAAACGTGTTATATTGTAAGTACAAATAAATATGAGATGCGCGCAACTCCTGAACGGTTGCTTATTAGGAGAGTGGAAACGTCTTAGAATTATGTTTTCCATCCGAAACTTTATAAAAAATGTGGGATTTCCATTTTAAAAAATCACCTTATTTAGAATTTTCAAATGCTTTCTGGAATTTATAAATCTTACTGTATTACTGTACACTGTTCTTCCGCGTTACATGTTTCGAGCGAAGCCGATATTTTGAAATAAGCAAAATAGGTTATAATGATGGAAATTCTTTATGAAAAGCTTATATTTTATATGCCAGGTTTCGAATTGAACTTCATACATTTTCTGTTTATTCTATAAAAGTAAGACGGCCCTCTGTTGCTAGCCGTCTCTTTAATTATCCAAAAAAATTACAATAAAATTGTAAACCGTACGGTAAGAGTCTGGCAGATATTATTTTTATGTTTAAAAAACAAAAATTCTGTAATATAAATAAAACTGTTTTTAGCAAAACGATGCTGATATCAAAAGAGATGACATTACATTTCTATTATCAAAATCTTTTATTAATTCAGAATTTTGTTTAAAAAAAACACACGTTAAATATATGTAATTAACAATAAATATACGATAATAGATAATAAACAATATTCTATAGAATTAGCAAAAATGAGAAACATTTGTTACAAAACTCTTACCGTCATATGTAATACATATCACGTTTACAGAAATAATACAATTGTTATGATTATTTTTAGTTTAATAACAGAAATCGGACCGGTAATAGATTTGTAACAAATTTTTCTACTTTTCGCTTATTATATAGAACATTATCTATTATTGTATATTACGTATATTTAACGTGTATTTATTTTAAACAAAATTCAAAATAACAGATTTTTATAATAGAAATGAAGTATCTTACCCTTTTTTGGTATCGGTATCACTTTGTTAAAAATAGTTTTATTTATGTTTAAAAAAGTTTTGTTTTTTGAGCGGGAAGAAATAGTATCTGCGAGACTCTTACCGTACGGTTTACAATTTCATTGTAATTTTTTTTGATGTCACTGCGTTTTGTTAGATTATTCTTTTAGTTTTTTTTAATGAATTAGTGATTGTTATCTTTTGGATTTGTTATTAAAATTTATCGCCTTTCTAGAACAAACAAATAGAATTTCACGGCCATTTTTATTTCGTTGTTAGTCATATCCATTCACTTCATACCGTATTTTTACTTTTTTAATAAAACTGGTATTATGAGCTTCACGTATCAAAGATCCGCGATCTAATATTACACTTACTGCTTTGTAAGTGTAACCCTCGACTTTTATAATATTATTAAACGAACTTTTTTTTATTTCTCCATCAGTTAGTTGAAATAATTCTAACTGTAGAATAATAATATTACCGATCGAATTTATTTCTGTTTTACGTAAGAAATCTTTGTCGCCGCATTTGCAACTCTTTCGTACTTCGTGTTTTTAGTGTTTTATTAGCAGCTATAATATCTTGTAAACTAATACTTTTACTTTTTTAATGAAGTAATGGGAATTAAAAAGATTGTTTCATTTTCAATACTTTCATTTACATAAGAGCATTTACTATTAAAACAAGCTGTAGTATATTTTCTTTTAAATTTTATTACTTCAAGTACATTACCGAGTTTTTGTACGAGATCATTCGTAAATTCAAAGGCGTCATTAAGTACTGCTACCTAGCGGTACGATTCGTAAGCCCACCTTTTTGAGGAAAAAGTGACATATTCGAGTTCCGAGGTTCATCAAACGGAAGAAAAAACGTCACCTAACAAAATTCGAGGTATTTTTTGAAAGTATTCTTTATCAGAAATCTAATCGAACTGAAATATAATGTTTTGATGCTTATTTTAAAAATTTTTTTCCTATTTTCATTTCACTTTTAGGTAAGTTCATGTTTAGAACTGTAAACATAATTCGTCGACTTCGCCGTGCCGTCCGGTTCTACGAACTCTTACTAGCGAAGTTCTAACGAACTTCTTGATAAAGGATTCTAATATATGCACGGTTATTTTGTTAATAGAAGGTAAAAACTAATCGAGGAAAACGAAGATTGAAATAAAATAATTATTTATTTTTTTAAGTAATTTTAAATATTTTTGCCCGATTACGACCAATCGATGGCGAGAATGAATTCTTTTTTTCAAGCTAAGTCTGACCGGGGTATGAAACCAGAACCTTCCTGAAAAAAGGAAAGACGTTATCACTTCACCGCGGTACAGGAAAATAACGGAGGATGTAGGATGTTACAAAATGTCGCGCAAAATAACATCGTCGACTGATCGATGTAACGAAAACGAGGACTTTGTTTATAAATTTACGTACCACAAAAACCGATGGAATTAATTGTAAATTATATTACACGGATTCGTATATGATTTTTTTTCTTATAAAGTAAGAATTTTCACGGGTATTTTGTATTCTTGAATTAATAAATTCGTATAATTTTTTTTTAATCGTTAAAAAATAAATTAGCGATTGATTTTAATTCGATATTGTTTTCTTAAACATCTAAAATAAATTCAACAAAAATTTATAATCGTGTTTTATTAATATTATCTGAAACAAGTTACTCTTAAAAAGAAGTTTCTAATTAATAGTAATAATAACAAAAACCGGACCTAAAATTACGCGTTATTGCAATTTCTTCTTTTTTGTGCTAAGTTTTCTTTTCAAGTTAGAATAGGACCGGTTTTCAAGGACAGATAAGTTACATACGTACTCGTCGTATACGTACGCACGCACATGTACATACGTAGTTTTTAAGACGTACATTCGGTTTAAGTTGTACAAGTTGACCATTGTTGTAGGAACTGGTTACACGTCCCTATTATGGAGTCTTTTAGGTTGTTTTGCTTAATGCATTTGTGTGTGTGTGTGTGTGTGTGTGTGTGTGTGTGTGTGTGTGTGTGTGTGTGCGCGCGCGCGTTAGTTAAACTTCTTAAAATTTTCAAGGACAATGTTCTCTGTAGATTGACCAATAAGATTTCTGTTGTCTAATAGAAGACTTCTGTATGTACATTTCTAGCATTAACTTTGTCGTATGGAGATTTTTACTGAATATTTAAATTTTTTTTAAATAATTTACGAATTTAATATTATAACATTTATTATTTTTTAATTAAGTAATTTTTAACGGTCCTTTATATTATCCTTATTTTACATAAGGATAATTTCCTTGTACGAATATAGGGTGTTCAACTTAAAAAGAGGCCCCATCACGTGGTTCAGTCTATAAATAATAGTTTATCGGGAAACACTTAACATAATAATATACAGAAGGTATTGAAAGTAATGTCCATCCGCTTCTATGCACTTATCAACACGTTTGACCGTGTGTTTCTGGTTACTCTTGTTAGGTGTACCCTGTTTTTTCCTGGATGGCATCGGTAATTTGTCTTCAATTCCTGTAGATTGTGCGGATCGCTTCTACAAACAATTTCTTTTAAGTAACCCCGCAAAAAGAAGTTTGAACTAGTCAGATCGAAGAAACTTGACGGTCACAATCCTTTATAAACGATTCTTCCGTCGAAAAAATCCTGTTGCATCTCCGTAGTAGTAGAAGAAGCAGTACGGTAAGTGACGCAGTCCTGTTACCACCAGCAGTCACCCCCACCCCCATCCTCTTGCACTAAGACTATAATATATCGGTTAATCTCTTGATAGACGGGAGCGACCACAGTTTTCTCAAAAAAACAAGGGTCCTATTATTAATCGACTTGAAACCGTTCACCGAATGCCTATTTTTTACGGGTGTAGGGGGAGATTCAAAGAAAGTGTACGGGTTTTCAGTACCCCGTTTGCGGTAGTTTTACCTATTAACATACCCACCGAGGTGGAACCGCACTTCATCTGTGAAAAACGCTTGATCTGAAATGCCGATGTTGCCTCTAATGAAGTTCTTGAACGGTTGACGATAGTGAACTCTTTTAACAAAATCGGCGTTAATTAGCTCATGGAAAACCTGCCTTCGATACGAATGTACTAGACCCGGTCAATGTGCGAGCTTGTGACGTCACGAGCAGACAGCGTATTATTTACTACTCGGCCTGAAAACATCTACTCCGCGTATCAAATCGAAGTATTACTTATTATCGTACTGTACGCGGTAATAAATTTTATATTTACATTTAATAATTATAAAAAAAATACGTAATTAATTCTTTTATAACCTTTATTCGTACTAAATTATTAATTTTTAATAATAAACAAAAGCTTACTTGAATTTTCTTCACGCATCTAATTCAGATTTCTGGCAAGTTCACCATCCTCGCTAAACGAATCACTGTCACTTTCATTTTCTCTTTCGTTATCCGACTCTACACGTATAATATAAAGTTCTGTCATTTCACCTATCAGTGGTTCCAGTTTTTCATACTTTTTTCAGTCAATTTTTACCTTTTCACAATTTTAGTCATCTTCATTCGTGTAATTCATTTTCCCCTTAGTTAATTTTTCAATATTTGTGAAAGAAAATGTTGTGTTACGACTCGCCAAATGTCTTTTTACGGCTGACCATACCATCTCGATCGGATTCAAACCAGGATGGTACGGTAGGAGTCTAAGAACATGGTTTTTTAAAAGTTTTATCCAAGTGATATTTTTGTAAATTAGTTTTATATAACTTTACTAAATCGTATAACTGTAGTTTCAGCATTTTTGAACTATACGGAATATGGGTTTTCTCCAGCCAATCTGTCATACCTTTTCTGTTTGAGTTAGAATTTGGCGTTTTATTAATACCTGTATTGTGACAAGGGACGTTATCGACAATTACTACTGACATTGGTGGAAGATTTGGAATAAATTTTTCACGCGCCCATTTCATGAAATTGTCTGGATTCATGTGATCATGATAGTCGCCGCTTTTCGAACCGGCTTTCCAAGTTAGTAAGCGTTCGGAATAAAACCGATTTCTCCTCCAACATGAATTACTATTAAACGGTCACCTTTATTAATCGACACGTGAATCTACAATACCATCAGACCACGACTTTGTCGAACAATGCGAACTTAAAACGTACGTTTCATCCAAATAAACAATTGTAGTATTCCTTTTTCTGTACTTAGCCGTTGCCTGCAAATATTCAATTTTCTTCCACCTGATATCGGATATCTCGATTAAAAGTTTTCTGTTTTTTCAGTTTTACGCCGTTTGAAACGTAACTCTTTCAAAATAACAGCTAAAGTTGATTCACTGCCTTTAAAATCAATAGACGACTGACGTTCTTGCTTTATTTTTTTTAAAGTAGGTAATTCATTCTTCTTTGAATGAAATTCATTAAATGTTATTTTAACTACGCGTAAATCAAAATTGTCCGGTTCACTGGCAGGTTTCGAACGTCGTTTACACTTTTTCGGCGTGCTGAAAGAACACGATCGGGATGTTGATTGAAGAATCATGTTTTTTTCTCTTCTGAGTTTTTGAACCTGTGTTCTTGATATCCCACAAGCAGCAGCAGTTCTTTCTTCGCATTTTTTAATGCCGATTATATGTTTGTCGTCATATGACATATTTATCTACTTTTAGAGTTTCTTGTTTACATAAAATCGTTAAAATTATTCATAATTTCAGGTGCTTGACTCCTGAGTTTTTTCTTAACTACGGATTTAAATTCTGTTATAACAAACCGCACTAATAACAGACGAACAAAAAATAATATATTACAAAAATTTGCAAAAACGGGTTATTATAAAATAATATGACCGAACAAAAACGCTATCCGAATATCTTCACCGAACACGATTTTAACTGGAATAAAGTTTATTTCTTTATACAAACATTGTGTTCCGCGAATTACGGATCTAAATATAATCTTAACGAAAGACATCATTTCTAACCGCATAGTACAGGCAATTTGTCATCAAAATAGGCTGTATTTGAAAATCCTTACCTACCGATCGATCTTTTGTCCGTGCGTTGGGGGTGATGAGGGAAGCTTAACTCCAGATTTTAAACATCCCCCTCCCAAAGATTTTTGAAAAACTCAAAAAGTTTTTGAAATGCGTTTTTCTCTGAATCTATGCGTTTTAGAGAAACGTTTTTCAAACAAAAAATGTAGAGGACATTCTCCTCTACAATTAATGTCTTTGAAGTTATGCCGTATAATTTGAAATTGAAATACTAGGTGGCGCTGAAATTGTAAACGAAGGAGTACCGGTTTCGAACACGTGCCCGATTCACAACATTTTCACACTTTCACAAGCTACAGCACCAAAACGGTAAGTCGTACAAGAAAATTGTATAAATAAAAGTCGTCTGTTTTTTTGAGATAACAACTTTTCCAAACGCAATACAGACGAAAAACAAATTTTTCCGGTGAAAAAACACGTTTTTTACAACTTCAGCGCCACCTAGTATTTCAATTTCAAATTATACGGCATAACTTTAAAATACATTAATTGTAGAGGAGAATGTCCTCTACATTTTTTGTTTGTAAAACTTTTCTCTAAAATGCATAGATTCAGAGAAAAACGCATTTCAAAACTTTTTGAGTTTTTCAAAAATCTTTGGGAGGGGGATGTTTAAAATCTGGAGTTAAGCTTCCCTCATCACCCCCAACGCACGGACAAAAGATCAATCGGTAGGTAAGGATTTTCAAATAAAAATACAAATCGACTACTATTGTTTACAAGATCGAGTCGTTAAGCATTTTATACATGTAATCAACTCAAGCGGAAAGAATTGAACGCACAACATAAATCCATTGTTTAGTCGCCCGTATTGTTTGTAAGTCGAAAAATTAAGTAAAAATAATAATTACGCCCAAAAATAATGTTTTGGAAAACGATAATATATAATGATATGTCAGCACGTGACGTTACAAGCTCGTAGATTCGGCGGGGCACCGATCGAGTTATCGGTGGAGGAAAGGTGTATGAGATTTGGTGGGTTCTCCAAGGAAGAGGCGAGGGCGCAGATCCTGGATCGATGGCAGGAGAGATGGTCGGCGAGCCAGGTGGGCCGATGGACCAGACGCCTGATACCGGACGCGAGAGCTCGGGTGGGGAGACGACATGGCGAAGCGAACTACTTCCTCACCCGGCCGCTCACGGGCCACGGCGATTTCGGCAGTCACCTGCACAGGTTCAAACGCAGAAGATCGGCGATGTGCAGGTACTGTGACGAAGCGGACACGGTCGAGCGTACCTGGTTCGACTGTGTCCGGTGGGACGACGAACGGAGGCGTGTGACGGCGTTCTCACCCGACGACGTCATAGGGCGGATGGTCAGGTCCAGTGAGCAATGGCAGGAGATGATAAGCCTGGCTCACGCCATCTTGGACTCGAAGGCCAAAGAGGAACCTCCTCGGCTGCTGGCGCGTCTCTGAGGAAGACGATCGGTCGGCGTCAAAGAAGATTTAGCTTTAGGATTTTTTTTTGAATAAATGGATAAATGAATCGGTATGTGTTGCGCGAATGTTTGAAGATTAGTGTGAAAGGTGCTGCAAATTTGTTAGGTTAGGACACTTATTTCTTTATTTCTATGTTTGTTTATTTGTAATAACGGCGCTCGGAGTCGGACTCTGGCCACCATGAGTCCGGGTACGCCAGGCTGCTGAGCAGGCAGGAGACAGGAGGTGTCGCGATTATTTTTACTTTGTGTATTTTGAGTGTCTACAGTGCGTTACGGTAATGTACGTATAAAAAAAAAGCCTCAAAAAATTCTGGAGGCCGGGGATGAATCGTGGCGACGATTAGGGCCCAGGGAGGTAGCCTTATCGTCTAGGGTGTTGTGGCTCCATGTAATGGAGTCGGGGCTCCCCGATGATGGCATTAAGGACCCTCAGGTATGATAGGAACGCGTGGGGGTAGCGGTACGCGGAAGGCGTGCCGGCTACATGTAGGATAGGGACGGGTAGGGTAGCCCCATTGTGGAGGGGGGAGTTAGCTGCCCGAATGAGGTGGTTGGCTCACCCCGACGAGGCTTTGGGGACCCCAGCGGGAGATCCTCCGAAAGGAGGCAGTTAGGGTGGGCAGAGACTGCTGCCACGGCACTGCAAGGCGACCACGCTATGCCTTAACAGGCGGAGGCTGGTTTCCTTGGGGTGCTTAACAAGTTAAAAAAAAAAAAGAAAAAAAAAAAGATTCCGTGGGGCAAGTATACATGCATAAATAGTTTCAGCATTTTCCTCAGTGCAGTGTGGGTTGAACCGGCTTAGTCTCCGCAGATTTACAAAGAGTTCTTATAACTGCCATTTTAATACCTTGTACGACCTGTTTTTTGTTTTTCCTGTTTAGCCTCCGGGAATTACCGTTCAGGTATTACTTGAGAGGATGATACGTACGAGTGTAAATGAAGTGTAGTCTTATACAGTCTCAGTTCGGCCGTTCCTGAGATGTGTGATTAATTGAAACCAACCACCCGACCGTCAAAGAACACCGGTATCCACGATCTAGTATTGAAATCCGTATAAAAATAACCGCCTTAACTAGGACTTGAAAGTTGGACTCTCGACTTCCGAATCAGCTGATTTGGGAAGACGCGTTCACCGCTAGATCGACCCGGTGGATTACTCTGTACGACCTGCGTCGTTAAAACTGATCGCGTTTCTAATCTAACGCTGAACCTGTTTCACGAAATTTTTTAAACTAATTTCTGAATAATATTTTTCTTTCGTGCTTCTTTTTCAAACTTCTCCCTGAACTTTTGCCGACACACAACATGATTTTTTCGTTTTATCAACACGTTCTTCAGTTAACCGCATTTTAACAAACGACTTACGATTACGCCTTGTTCAAAAGCCAGTTCCTCGATACAGACTGGCAATACTCAAATGTGCAGGCAGGAAACAGCTCTCCCCAGTCCCACTCCAGTCGAACCAACTTCCACATTATTTTATCTATCTCGGAACAATATTTGCATTTTAACAAAAATATGCAGTTTAAACTACCAAGTGATGGGGCTTTTTTCAAGTTCAACGTCCTATATTATTTATATAATACAGGATGTTCATCCTGTATTTTTTTTGTATGTATTTAGTTCCAAATTAATCGTTCTTCGCCGGGCTATTAGTCTACAGATTGAAGTAGAGGATATGCACGGGTGTCTTGGGTTACTTATTAAATTAAACTTTATCTCATTTCCTACTACTTAAAATTAAATTTAAAGCTAAAAACATTTTTTGGTCGCCCGATTATTAGAAGTAGTCGGAACGATTTCCAGTTTGCATTAGTTATTACATGGAAATTCAGAAACCGATTATTTTAAAAGGGATTTCATAATACATCTTAAGTGACATTGAAGTCGGTGATATTCGTTACATGTTTTTTCAAGAATTTGTCTTTATTTAAAAATTTACGCGGTTTAAAAGTTAGGAAATTCTTATTTCCGTGCTGATACTTTACTCGGCAAGCCCAAAACTCATTCAAGATTTTATAAAAAAACACCAAATGAAAGAGGTAGGCTATAACCTACTGTTTAGCCCGAAATTTAATAAAGAAATTCGGATGGATATTCATTTTGACCGGTTATTTCTATCGTATTTTAATAATTTATTTAACATAATAAGTGCGCGCGCGTGTGTTTGTGTATGTACAGAATGATTTACGAAGAATATAACAAACTTTCAGGACGCGTTGTACCGGTGTACATAAAGAAAAAAGGTTCATATAAACATCGGTTCTGAAATTCTTCGTTAGCGAGTGTCAGCTGGCGAAAAATTTTGCGCTGATTTCTGCGCTTTCGGTAAAATTAAGCTAAAATGTAATCCTGCGGAGTAAATTCAGTGGTTTTATGAGTCTGAGCTGAAAAATTGAAAAGAATAGGTCTCAGAACTGTGTTTTTAGTTTTTGAGAAATCCGGGGTAAAAAACAAAAGATTTTACGGTCTGAAGTCTTTTATGTTTGGCGTAAAACAGCTTTGTTAAATGAATAATAAACACGTAAACCTTTCAAACGAAACGGTCAGAGAATTTGATTCCGAGTAAAATGATATTTAAGCAGTTACTTTTATACGGATTTGATTACTAGATCGTGGATACCGTTGTACTTTGGTGGTTTTTTTCCCCTCCCAGGGCTG
This sequence comes from Lycorma delicatula, assembly GCF_047948215.1. Lineage (NCBI taxonomy): Eukaryota > Metazoa > Arthropoda > Insecta > Hemiptera > Fulgoridae > Lycorma > Lycorma delicatula. The sequence goes on along the minus strand of NC_134466.1, from coordinate 73,181,746 downwards.
GACCCGTTTATCTACCGTAACTCGGTCCTAGGAGATGCCATTGTTTCTAGCCCCTATGTGGCCGCACTAGACCCGGCTATGCCGTTTCCAGCTGCACCACCTAGGAAGCCGGGACTCGGTCCTTTAAATGTCTTGCCTCTAGTTAGGACCCCCTCGAAAAGGAATCCCTACCGGGACTGTGGTCTTTTCCAATTCCACGCCTCCAGTCGTTCGGGTGACCCCACTGAGCCCGGCTAAGCCGTTCCCAGCGGCATTCCCCAGACGACCGGGTTCTTTGACGGTCGGGTTTCAATTAATCACACATCTCAAGAACGGTCGACCTGAGATTGTACAAGATTACGCTTCATTTACCCGCTGAAGTAATACCGTACGGTAGTTCCGGAGGCTAAACAGAAAAAGACAGATAGAGGGAAAGAGACACGAAAATGGTATATGAATACAGCCCGAAGAAACTAAATACTAACTTAAGAATTTACCTAAATTTGAGTTAAATAATATAATAGTATTTTGTGAATAGAATCAAATTAAATATCTTTTATAGAGATTTAAGATTATTATAATATTTTTATATAAATCTGTTTTGATAATTTTACGTCGATTTATTTCTTAAAAAGAAAAAAAGTAATTATGCGAAATAAAGAAAGGTTAAATACTTGGGTGGGATGGAAAGGAAATAAAGTAAAGGGAATCATTTAAAAATTAGCGTGACAAACGGGAGGGGACACTAAAGGTCAACATCCACGATAGGTGAGTGTGCGTCAATAGAGAAACCTGCTGCAAGATAATAGAATTAAATATTCTACTCGGATGTTTAAAGTTGAATTTTTAACGCGTACGAAATAGTTACGCTGTCCTTTTGTAAAATAAACTTTAACATTTTCCGTCGCGGCTTCGCTCGCGAAATACATAATCATAATTTGAAAACGAATACAAAAAGTAATTCCTGAACGCCAAGCTTATTACTTTTTTTTAATAAAAAAAAATGAGTAATTATTAAAATATACAAAGTATCTTAAAAAGGAATGAACACAAATAGTACGAAATGTGCACGAGTTGAAAAAAAGATAGAAAGATAGCGGTCAGGGCTCTGCCCCTTGGATCCCTTTTTGGTCATTAAACTCTTAGAATAATAACGATAAATAAAAATTAAAGCCTGTTCAATTTACCGATTAAAACCATCTGTGTATTGTAATTTCTTCAGCGCAACAGTTTGTTCGGTACAGAACCCGAAACTTTGAGCGATCTGAAGAATGCGGGTTATAAATTACCCGCCCTTCATCCAGGTAAAAATGTATTTTGCCCGGTTCTTAGTGTTACACGACAAACACCGCTAGAAGGTGACCGTACTTCGATTCTCTATTTTTCTATTAGGTAGATTTCATAAGAAAAGCTACCTACTGTAACGGGTACCGTGATTCTACTTCCGGAAACTTTCGACGTACCTTCGCGTTTCACATCCTCCCAGACCCCAAAACCACCGTCAGTTCAAACGCTTATATATATATATATATTATTTCACTTTTTTGTGGACACGATAACTGCCGTAATTCACTTTCAAATTGTTACGTAAAATATAATGACCGAAAATCTCGGTCGAATTTGTTAACGGGCAAAATCGGACCGTGGGAGTAGAAATGGAAGGGCTTTTTCGAAAAACAAAATATCGATATAACTTGCCTATTAATTGCAATATCGAATTCGTTTAAAGTCGCTGCTATTCTTTAGATAAGGGCCTAAAACTTACGTACGTAAGGATTTTTGATATTACCAGCCGTTGGTCCAAGGAGTGGAAAAAATTGGGTTTCGAACAAAAAAAAATTCATACCTCCCTTAATAGACACAGTGTCGAATCGGTTTAAAGCGGTCGTTGGTCCTCTAAATATTACCTAAAACTTTTGTCTTAATCAATTTGCCGGAATTGTAAGACGGGGCTTTTCGTATCTAAACACGTGAAACTTTTTTTCATTTGCAACGAAAACTTTAAGGTGGAAATCTTTTTTATTCCCTACTTAGCACCGGTGAAATCTACCTCCGTCTTCCGGCATGCCGAAAGGGATTTTTTATTTTATTTTATGTTTTATAGTCGAATAACTAACTGGAGGCAGATGCAGCCAGTCGGGTTGCACATACAGCAACAGTGGCTGTATTGGTTAAGCCCCTGCGCTTCACTCCCTTAAAAAATTTTAATTAAAAAAAAACCGAAAATGGTTTTTAGATATTTATCTGAAGATAAATTTTACAGCCCCAATCTAGTAAATGCATTGTTTTATATAGTCGGAACAATTGCGATCGTTGTTAAAACTTTTTTGTATCTTTCTTCACCTCTTTGAACGTCGAATGAAAAAAAAACTCGAAATTATTTTTTTGGATGTTCACATGAAGAATACACGCACCAAAAATCAATTTGATATCTTCATTTGTTAGTGAGGAATTAAAAATAATATTAAATTTAATTTTTACTCCATTTTAACCCGTTAAACTAGGGCTTTTAAAGAATTCTTTTTTAGCGTGTATACAGATTTTCATCAATTTATCTTCAGTAGTTTTTGCTGGGCGTTATTTAATCGGCAGGACAAGTTGCTTTATATAAATAAACAAGTTAAAAAATTCGTTTTTGGAGCCAGATAACCTTACAGTCCAATTATTATATATATTTTTATTTTACATTTTGTAAAGTAGAATTTCCTGTTTTGCTATTGTTTTTGATAATATGAAATCGATAAATTTTCCATTAAATGTCACCGTTTATTACTTCGTGTATTTTTTTTTTGTTTTCTTGTTTTCTATATTAAGAATAATGTTTATTAGGTAGAGAAAAAATAATACGATTTTCTTCAATAAAAAACCGATTTTTAAAACTGTTATTTACATTTTATTCCCTGTATTTACATTGAATTTTCCCAGAATTAAATTCTCTATAAGTTTTGTTACCAAATCTTTCGCATTTTAGTCGTTTAACAAAGGTATTGTACTTCAAACCTAAAACAAAAAAAAATATTTTTCGACACCGAATTTTGTGTTTTACATCTTAAAAACTACTGAAGTTACAGTTCTGGGTCCTGTTTTATCCTATTCGCCAGCTCAAATTTACTCCTTATTTGAGTCCCAAAAATTACAGTAGGGCTTTGTTTTATTAGAAAAGATAAAATCCGGGCGAAATCTTTCGCTAGCCGTAACTAGAAAACAAAACCTTTTCAGACCGTATGTTTATATGAATTTTTTTCATTATTTTTACCAGTAGAGCATGTTCTGAAAATTTCTACGTTTCCTCGTGGGATACCATATACATATATATATATATTGCTTATATATATATATTTGTTATATATATTGCTCTATATATATATATATATATATATATATTCACTTTTTTTAACAGACTTGATTTTTATGCACTGTAAAATGAATACAAAATTACACTTCTTAACAGTTTTCTAAAATTTTTACGATAAGAATTCGACGTAATACTGCAAATACGATTCATCAGCGAAAGGTTAACACATTACCACAATTAACCGACAACAATGAGTAGTATTTAAAAAAAATTGTGATATTTAAAAAAACAATGTTGCCAACTTGTTTTCCGTAGGTCTAAAATTATTGTACTAGACACATCTTTTTTCTTTCTTTGTAACATTTTCTTCTAAGTTTCCGTCGGTTTTGTTGTTAATAAAAGTCGACATGTTTAAAATTTTATTTCTTTTTGGTTGACATTATTTACATCAATCTTCTTATTAATTAAATTCTCTACAATTTATGTTTAAAAAAATGAATGATTTATCGCCAATTTAACGTTATCGTACGTCAAACGTAAAAAAATGTGTTTTTTGACCCTATTTTTGGCGTTTTTACACGGGATATCTTAGAAACTAAGAGAGATACAGTTCTGGGACCTATTTTTTCGATTTCGCAGCTCAAAAACCATAATAAACAATCGAATTTTCCCCTTAATTGACCTTCCAAGAATTTCAGAAGGCCTTAATTTACCCGGAGGAACTGAAACTCGGGCGAAATCTTTCACCGTGTATAACTGGCCAACGAAGCGTTTTCGGACCTATGTTTATATGAATTTTTTCTTATTTTTAGCCTCTAGAATGAGAACTTATCAAAGTATTGGCCCTATCCTCCTGAATCATTCTGTATATATACCGGGTGGTCAGTTTAAATTGAAAGCGCATCTCAAAAACTACACATTTTAAGAAAAAATGTTTTTCTATTTAAGTATTTCCATTTCGAGGAGGAAATACGTTCACAACCTATGTTGTCCTTGATAAGGTCAAATAAAGGTCATTCAAAGGTCAAGTAAATTATGTTAAATATGAACTTATATTTTTATTGCAGAATCGAATACTTTGCAAAAAAATTAAAATCTCATTTAAATTCTTTTTTTAAAAATCGATAGTGTTTTAGTTATTCATGTTCAAAACCGCTGTAGGCCTATAAATTGGTGATTTTAGTTTCATTAGGCCTGTCCCAGCCGATGTTAAATTTTAAATTAAAGAAAATAAAATTTTAAATAAAAAACAATCAGCGCTAACAATAATGAAGAAGAAAAAGAAGTTGAGTATGTAAACATCAGTTGATAGTTTCTAAAATAAATTCTGAAATGAAATTTTTATTTCTTTTGCAAAGAATTCGATTTTGCAATACAAAATATGTTCCTATTAAAAAAATAATAAATGACCTTGAAATTACCTTTATTTGACCTTGTCAAGGATAACACTGATTGTGAACGTATTTCCCCCTTGAAATGGAAAAACTTTTTCTACTAAAATACGTAGTTTTTGAGATATAGATTTGTTTCAATTTAAATGGCTCTTATGTATGTATGTAACTTTCCTGACATCATATTTAGAGTTATTCTGTAAGACGGAAACTACGGTAATCAGTCAAAAAATGGAATATATTTCTGTCTGTTTTGAACCGATGTTTCTTCCTCTTGTAAGATACAAATCTATTTCATTAATTAAAATTTTATTCGGCTATAACTACGATCGATTCCGATCATAATAGTTTCCGCTTATGATATATCGTTAAAAAGCGCTCGATAAGGGCTTATTACTGAAGTTAAGGAAATGTTTAAAATCCAAATGTTTTGGATTTGGGGTTTTTTTTGTGGATATTTTCGGTCAAGTCGATTGCAATCGAAAGGGGAGATGCACACAGAACTAGATGTTACAGCAGTCCTAAATCCAAAATTTCAACATTCTACGGCTAATCGTTTTTGAGTTATGCATGTACGTGCAGACGTCACGCCGAAATTAGTCAAAACGGATATATCCGTTAAAATCTGAAAATTGAAATTTTTTAACTTTATTTAATGTTATTTTATTTAACGTAAATTCAGTTCTGTTATTTTTGAAATATTATTCGTTCGATGATTCGAATAGTTCAGTTCAAATCCAGCTCGCACAGTTGTTAAAGACTCGCAGTTCACAGTTCATTAATTCAATTCATTAAAGTTTGCGCATCAACCGGCAAATCTCCGCTACTACATCTATATTATTGTATAAACAAGAAGGTTTTTTACTTCCTTGTACGAAGTACATGGAAGTAGTGTAATCGCGAAAAATTTCGGTTTCCAGATTTCAACGGAAATATACATTTTGACCATCCCTCCATCCATTTTGACCAGTTTCGGCGTGATGTCTATACGTACGTACGTATCTATACGTACGTATCTCGCATAACTCAAAAACGATTAGCCGTAAAATGTTAATATTTTGGATTTAGGATTGCTGTAACATCTAATCGAGCATCTTCTCTTTTGATTGCGATCGAATGAACCGAGAAAGCGTCCAAAAAAGCCCAACGGCAAGGGATGACCAAAATGTTGCTGGAATTGTAAGAAGATGGGGCTTGCCGTACGCTAAACATGTGAAACTTTTTTTTTTCACGTGTAACCGTTGTCGTATCGAGTAAATTTGAAAAGTTTTTCTTAATTTTAAGATTATCCCCTACTTAGCACCGGTTAAATCTACCTCCGCCTTCCGGCGTGCCGAAATGGATTTTTTTTTTTTTTTGGATTCCGCGGACAACAAAAAATTTTGTTGCGCGTTGGAAACCGTTGAATGAATGTACTATCTATACACCTAATACAATAGAACTAGAGTAAAATAGCCGATTATCCGGAATAATCTTTGCAAGACGGAATCCGGATAATCAGAAGATTTAAGAAAGCTTTATCGTACGCGATGGTCTTTTAAAGACAAAACGAAAATAATAAATATAATTGTGTAGAATTAAAAAGATAATCAGATTATACGAACGATATAATAAAAACTATTACTGTAAATTAAAAAAAAAACCGTCGATTAGAATTCGCTAATAAACGAATAATAATAATTATTAAAATTATTATCGGGAAGAAATTAAAATTTATTACTTATTGTTTTATAATTGTAATAAATAAACAAAATACAAATATGTAAACGGTTCAAATCTGTTTTTTGATTTTCAACATTTCTGATTTACGGTTTAGTTACTTAAACGTGCAGCGTAATTCAGTAAATGTCAATCGATTTGGAATTTTAAATTATTGTTGAAATCTTAGCTTTTTTTTTGGTTTAGTTTTTTATTTCCCGTTTATTAATACTTAGAAGGCTTATTAAAGCTTGTTTTCATTTTTTTTCTCCGATTACAATAATGAAATAAATTACAAATCGAAGGTTTTTTTTGTTGAAGTTTTAGGGGCATTGACTGCTATGGTCATTAGCCCTTTTTTTATTATTATTAATAACCTCTTTAACCTTGATTTTATGTGATGTATTTAACTATAAGTAATTTTACGAGATAAACTCTTGTTTTTCTTTTTTCTCTTTGTAGTTTTTATTTTATTTTTTTAACCAAAAATTTTGATATTTTTTATAAAAATTATACAACAGAATTCTAAGCAGGTTTGGCTTTAATTATAATATTTATTATTTTTTTTAAAATTAATTAATATTCATACAAGATCTCTTGCATTGAAGAAACTAAAAACAATTTCCGAGCTACATGTTCTGCAAGTGAAAATTAAGAAAACAGCTCGTATAAACACGGGTATGAAAATCGCTTCGTTTTTTCAGTTATATCTTACGATCTGATTTATATGTTCCAAACGTAAAATCAACCGATTGTTAATTTTTTAAATTTTTTTTTTTTTTTAACAGAAAAGTTTATTCCTCATTATACATATTTGGGTCTCGCCAAGATTCTGAGCCTTATTTGTAAGTACCCGTTTAATATATTACAAATACATAATACTTTTTTTTCTTTTTTTTTTTTGCTCAATAACAATTATAATTACAGTCGGCTCTTCTGCGGAACCATAAGTAAGTTTCCTGACAAAAGCACGTGATAAGAAGGAACCCCCAAAATAAATAATACACAATAAATAGTTGCAAGTAAACTTAAAGTCGAATATGAAATATCAAGCTCGGTCGCAAATCACAAACCGTTAATTTCAGTCCACAAAACAAACATTAATAACAAATAGAAAGAAAAAGAAAGAGAAGTAACAAGAAATTAGATACGACACCGCTAAACTTGACGGTGTTCGATTCGATTCCAAACTGTTACGCAGACCCTAAGTCGAGTACATGGACACGTTATCGAGTAGATTAATTGCAAAGCGGTTTACATGATTCTGAAGCCTCTGCAGGTATTTGACATTGCGGTGTCGTGCAATCTCACGAACCGATGGGAGCTCCAGATAATCCTGAATCTCATCGTTCCGCGTGAACCACGGAGCTTCGGCAATTACCTACTTTGTTCTGACATCGTCGTGTAATTTCCACATTACTAGTACTAGCCTTTCCCCGCAATTCCACACCGTACGTCCAGATCGGGCGCAGGATAGCCATGTAAATTAAGATCTTGTTGGATAACGTGAGGGTTGAGTTCCTCCGTACCAGCCGATGAAGTTCCCTGTACCTTGCGTTTAGCTGTTTCCTCTTCATCCTCGCGTGACGCTTCTAGGTCAAACGTCGATCCGGGTGAAGTCCCAGATACCGCACAGTCTCCGAAGTACAACCGGGACAATCACCTCCCCGCATGGAAAATGCGAGGCGCCTCGACTTAGTTTGATTAGCCTTAATTCTCCACTTTTTCTGCCACTCGCACACACGATCCAGCGCCATTTGTAGGGTCTGCGAGGCTAGGCCAGGGTGGCCATCCAGGCTCGGCCATCCTGGCCGTTACCGAAAATGACGAAAATAACGCTGATGACACTGCTAATCTAGCAGTGTCATCAGCGAACGTGGCGACGATGCAATACATGAATAATGAGAAATAAAAATACAGAACAAAATACATTTATAACTACATAAAAAAAGGAAAGTTAAAAAATAACCTCTACTACTAAATCTCTGAAAAAATAATAACGAAACAAAATTGTGTATTACTAAGTTTATAATAAAAATACTATTAATTATGAAAAATATTTAATGGCGTCGTAAAAATATATATTTCAATCGTAACAAAATATTAAAGAATTTAATTGTTTATCTTTCAGAGGTTAGCCATCGAAGTACTTCTTTCTTAAACTAATTACAATCTATCTTATATTTTATATATTTCTGTAACATATTATAACAAGACCGCTATAACGGACCTAAATAACTGATTCTTGCCCGTTAAGAAGAAAGCAGTAGAAAATATAATAACGGGAGGAATTCAAAAAAAGGGACTAAAAGAAACCCTTTTAGTAAAGGTAGCAGGTCTGTTTAACGATCGTCTTTTGTAATACTGGCCGCTGATACACGTAAACAGATGTTGTTCGGTGTGAATAGTTACCGGACCCGTGTTAGGAATTCGTGGGAATGCGTAAGGGCGGACGATCATTCTCACGCTTCGAGTTGAGTCTGGTCCGGAAGGTAAAGAAGATAGGAGTATATAAATACTCCGGGGAAGACCGGTTGACAATCGGTCTAACGCGACACGTTTTTAGAGTGCTACGATAGAATTGTAAGCGAGGAGTAATTATTTGAGTTTGAAGCGAGAGTATTCCGCAAGGAGGTCAGTGAAGCAGCGAATTTCTAGTGAATTATGCTCGACGCTATTAAGGTGACGTCTCAAGTAATACCACTGTGTACGTACATGTAAACAAGAAACGGTTCGGCGAGTTAGTTTTAGACTATAAATGAAAGAGATAACGTATTAAAAATTTCATTCATAATTTTGTAGGGTAGTTTTATTTGCGAACGGCAAAGGTAATTGCAGTTAAAGAACTTTATACTTGTCTCGCGTATTATAACCCTCGTAATATCCAAATATTTCATCGATTAAAATTTTGTTTGGCTCTAACTCTGGAACCTATGAAAATAAATACCTCTTATGATATATCGTTGAAAAGCTCTCGATAAGGGCTTATTACTGCAGTTAAGAAAAAGTCCAAAATCGAAATGCTTTTATATTTTGGGCGTTTTTGGAAACTTTCGGTTCAATCGATTGGAATCAAAAAGGGAGGTGCACATCTAGATGTTACGACAGTCCTAAATCCAAATTTTCAACATCATACGGCTAATCGTTTTTGGGTTATGCGAGACACATACGTACAGATGTCACGCCGAAACTAGACAAAATGAATTCAGGGATGGTCGAAATGGATATTTCTGTTTAAATCTCTGAAAACCGAAATTTTTCACAATCGCAATACTTACTTTACTTCGTACAAGGAAGTAAAAACAAGTCGGTCGTATTTTACAACGTGATTGAAGTGCACAGTAATATTTGGAATACTCTGTATTTTATACCTACTGAATTTTTATTATTGTAATAAGTCCAAGTCGATTATATGTTGTTTGTTACAAACGATATAACGATGTAATCAAAAATATTTATTTTTTTGTTTTAATTTTTTGCCGGTAAATATAATTATCGCTTTAAAGTGAAAATTTAAAGGTAAAGGACATTTTTTGCAGACGTACACCTTTTTTTCTTTTTCTTTTTTAAGAACAATTATTATACATATAATGAACATCTGTTCAATTATTTATAATTGTATTTTCCCATAATATCGGTTAGAAAAAATAAAAAAATAAAATAAAATGTGTTCGCTAAGTGCTTGATTAATCTCCTGTAATTGCAGACGTAATTACATATTTCTTTTAAAGTTCTAAGTAAATAAAAAAAATAATAAACGATAGAATATTGTTTAGATAAAAATTTATTGTTATAAATTATTTTAAAACTAATTTCCCGTCGCAGCTTCGATCGCTCTATATGGTTAGTTGCGTTTCCCGTAGCGGTCAATCTTTTTATTCTATGTTTATTAGTCGAGTAACCGAAGGCAGTTGCAGTAAGTCACACGTACAGTAATTATGGCGATGGCTGTGTCGGTTGAGCCACAGCGCCTTATACCTTTGCACCCCTTAAAAAAATCGGAATTAAAAAACCCAATAATTGTTTTGAAATATTCATCTGAAGAGTATTTACAAGCGTAACTCTACCGAATATCTCTCGTTTATTATAGTCAGGGTTGGGAAAATTTACAATCATTCTTCAACATTTTTTTCACCTTTCTTCATCCCCTTTCAAGGACAAATTTGAAAGATCTAGAAATTGGTATATTGACATGAAGCTTATACTCACCGAAAATCAAATTGATTCTTCATTTGTGACCGAAATTGAAAAAAAAATGAACGCTTCAAAAATCCATTTTAATCCTTGAAACTTGGAATTTAAAAAAAAATTAAAAATCGGGTTTTTAAATATTCACGTGAAGATTATACGCACAAGAAAATCAAGTTATCTTTTTTTTATCGAGAAATTAAAAAAAAATAGTAAATTTCATTTTTACTTCGTTTTACTTTTTTATACTTGGAATTTCAAAAAAAAATCCTTCTAAATGTGCAGTTACACGGTAAAAAGAACATGTATACAAATTTTCATCGATTTATCTTCAGTAGTTTTTGCTTGGCGTTGATTTTGAATCGCTTACGTTATGCCGTCTTAATTTCAATAAGACCTCTACTGAAAATATCTCTATTTAAAATTATCTTGGGAGCGGCTCGCTGTAAGAAAGGAGCATGAGAATTTAGCGGCCCGAATGAGAAGTGCAGCACCGTAACAGATTATTTATTATTTATACGTTTTCGGTTAATTTTTAATTTTTAGATAATATTTCCGTATAACCGTGTTGATGTATAGATCGAGAGTGTGCCTGGTGCATGCAAACCTTATGCTTCAGTCTAATAACAAATACCCCGTTTGAATTTTGAAAGTCGGACGATTATTTGCAGAGATATTATAAGAGCACCCTATCGCATTTCCCAAAACATTGTCGCCCCGTTTGTTACCGGTTGATGGTGATCGATCTAGTCTCGCACGAGGTGCTTGGATCACCTCACCGCTCTAGCCTCACACGCAGTCTCCACGGGAAGCCTATTATTATTAAATAGAAATTTTTTAACTTATTTAACGTAAATTTAGTTCTGTTATTTTTGAAATATTATTCGTTCGATGATTCGAATCGTTCAGTTCAAACCCAGCTCGCACAGTTGTTAAAGACTCGCAGTTCACAGTTCATTAATTCAATTCATTAAAGTTTGCGCATCAACCGGCAAATCTCCGCTACTACATCTATATTATTGTATAAACAAGAAGGTTTTTTACTTCCTTGTACGAAGTACATGGAAGTATTGTAATCGCGAAAAATTTCGGTTTCCAGATTTCAACGGAAATATACATTTTGACCATCCCTCCATCCATTTTGACCAGTTTCGGCGTGATGTCTATACGTACGTACGTACGTATCTCGCATAACTCAAAAACGATTAGCCGTAAAATGTTAATATTTTTGATTTGGGATTGCTGTAACATATAATCGAGCATCTTCTCTTTTGATTGCGATCGAATGAACCGAAAGCGTCCAAAAAAGTCCAAAATGAAAAAAAATTGGGTTTTTGTTAGCTGCAGTAATAAGCCTTCATGAGAGTTTTTCCACGATATATCGTAAACGGTATTTATTTTCATTACTTCCAAAGTTAAGGATATTAATTTTAATTAATGATAAATTTAGATCTTACAAGGGGAAGACACATCGGTTCGAATCCGACTTCATTTCCTTTTTTTTTAAATTTAAATATACTGATTTTTAATAATTATTAACCTTGGATTGAAAAAAAAATATGAAAAAATCAGAAATTATTAGCGAAATAAAATTTTATATTCTTTTCATTTTGATTCAAACATTTCTACAGAGGTTAATAATTATTAACGAATCAATATATTTAAATTTAAAAAAAAGTTAAATAAAAATATACGTATATGAAGTCGGATTCGTACCGATGTGTCCACGGTTACAGATCCTACACGTTCTCGCTTACGCCACATAACTACCTGAACGACGCGAAACAAAATCAATATATAAACTAATATAAAATGCTGATACAGATAACACAAAAAAATGTGACGCAATGCAATTCGTTGTGCCCACCACAACGAAATTGTGTAGCTGTCCACTTTATTAAAGAATTAGAGGGATCGTATCTCTCTTTCAAATGAAATATGTGTAAACGAAGTGCGGCGCAAAAAATGTTTTTATGTTTTTAATAGGCGTACAAGGAAGTCGTGTAGTGTTCACAGCAGATTTTCTTTGTCCGGTGGGATTGTAAAATTGTTTTTTTTCTTTTTTTAATCCGGTTATTTATTTTTTTAATTTATCTGGAACAAATGAAGAAGTCAGCCTGATTTTTGGTGAGTGTAATCTTCATGTCGATAAACCGATTTCTAGATTTTTGAAATTCAACCTTGAAATGGAGTTGAAGAAAGGTAAAAAAACTTTTAAACAATGATTGTAAGTTTTCCCATTCGCGACTATAGTAAACGAGATATTTAGTAATAAATACGCTTCGATTAAATATTTAAAAACCGTTTTCGGTTTTTTTTTAAATTCCGATTTTTTTAAGGGATGTGGATGTAACCGTAATTATATGTGTGACTGGCTGCAGCTCATAAAATAAAAAGATTGACCGCTACGGGAAACACAAGTAACCATATAACGCGGGCGAAGCTGCGATGGGGAGTTAGTATAAATATATATATATATATATATATATATATATATATATATATATATAATATATCTAAAAACCTTCACAGTTACGCCAAGAAACATACGGGTAAAAATTTGGTTGCAATCGATCGGGTATTTTTTTTTGTTTACTCCGTACAAACAAAAACACTCTCCTCTTTATATAACGGTATAGATAATATGATAGTATACAAAGTCTGTTCAAAAAATAACCGAACCTTTTTAATTTCGCGCCAACGGAGATATTTAGTGACGTGCGGTTGGCAGCATTGTGTTCCGCGTAATCTCCTTTGTAATCACGCGTTCTTTGATCGTCGATATCTCGTTTAGTTTTCATATTATTGTTATTTGAGTGCAACATGTTTAAGCGGTAGTAGCGATTTTTGTAATCGCGAGTTTTTTACGATAGAACTTTTGTCTCGATGTCGTAGCCGTAAACCCGGCTTTCGTCTTCCCTTACGATCCTTTGCGTGAATATTTCATCATCGGCTTGTTCAAGGAGTCGCCGGAAATTTTCCGCTCGATGTTCTTTCTGCTGTTCGGTCGCAAAACGAGGAACAAAATTTGCTGCGATTCGAAGCACGTTCAATTTTTTAGTCAAAATATCATAGCGTGATCCGATCGAGATGCTAACCGTTTAACTATAAGTTCTCTTATAGTTAATCGGCAATATGCACGCATCAGATTGTTGATTTTCTGAACGCGTGTGTCATCGGTTGAAGTCGAAGGTCTCTTGGTCGAGGATCATCTTCGATCGACTTTTAAATTGCAAAAATTATTCGTAACGACCCGGAGCATCATCTTCGTAAGCTTGTTACAAAACTTGAAAGGTTTCTGTGAAAGTTTTCTCTAGTTTCACGCAGAAGTTTACCTTGTATCGTTGCTCCCGAAAGACGCATATTACAAAAATCGCCACTAAATCTTAAACATGTTGCGATCAAATAACAATAACGCGAAAACTAAACGAGATATCGACTATCCAACAACATTGCGTAAAAGAGAAGGTTATGTGGAACACAATGTTGCCGACCGCACGTCACTAAATATCTCCGTTGGCGTGTAATAAAAATATTCCGGTTATTTTTTTAAGAAACCTCGTATAGTACAGTACATCTACGGATTTTTGCTATTTGGGGAGGGGGTGGAGGCTAAAATTCTATTTCGTTATTATTTTATATAATTCGTTTAACGTAAGAAATTGCTGAACATTTTCGGTCGCTATTCTGATATTATGTTTGGTCCTTTTTTATTTTATTCTCCCGTTTTTCAATCGACAAAAAATTATCTTAGTTATAAAATTCTCTTCCAGAAGATATACGGCTCGATACGAGGCATGTTTTTTAAATAAATACCGTTTGTTTTGACGTAAAAAGTAACGAGCAAACGTTTTTTTTTTAATAAAATGTCTAATTCAAATAAAAGACTTGATTTGAATCTACGTAATTTCCAATTACTTTGAGGCGTTTGCCATAACGTGCGATCGGATTCTGCATTCAAGTTTCATAAAAATCTGCCGTTTGAAAAGATAACCGTCGGTGAACGGTTATAATTGTCGGATTTAAGGTAGCAAGACTCCTAACGCCGTTCGAAAAAACAAACGAGATAGCCCGAAATTAACTTTTCATCGGGATCGACCGCTTATTAACCCATGAGACCGTTTTTCTTCGCCGATTCGACGGTTATTAGCGCTAGTTATCTTGACGCGTTACAGTAATATGCAGTACCGTAAATCGAACATCGGTAATCCGATCGAGTGGCGCACCGTCACGACGGTGTTTTTCCGTGTTACGGATTTCTTAGGTGAACGATTTCCTGATCGGCCGTTTCGATCCCCTGAAATTAAGCCGCTCGATTTTTTTCTTCGGAGGTTTGTCGAAGACAGAGTATAGTAACGAAGATCGTCTATATCCAGGAACGAAAAAGAAGAACAGAAGGTGCAAAATTAATAAATAAATGCTTCGTAATGTACGACGTAAAATCGAATATCGTTTAGATATTTTACTCGCCACAAAAGGCGGTCGTGCGGAACTTCTTGAAGTTAATAAGTGTTGTAAATAAAACGTTTGGAACGACCCGTTCGACGATCGTACATTTAAGTACGTTGCTTTGTTATTATTTTTTTTATTTACACCTAAAATTGTGTGTAATTAAGTCGTAGGTTTCTGTTTAGAATTCGCACAAGTATCTTTTTTGTTGGATGTTTTTAAAATTAAGAAATAACATTTTTGTGTTTTTAGAAGTTAAAAAATAAACGCTGATTTAGCTAAATATATTCGTCTGATGTCATTACACGTTTTCTTTTGTTGTTTTTCTTTCTGCTGACTAAATAAACAATAATTTAGAAAAATATCTTGTGTTATTCACCTTCAGATTGCGATTTCAGATTATTTAAGTGGTCGGTAAATACGTACTTCAAAATAAATTATTTAGTTATGTTTACATGCGCTAATTGAATTTTTCTTACGTACCGTTTCATCGTTTTGCAAACATTATATATAAATAATGTATGTTTTTTTTTCTATTTTATTTATTTATTTACTTTTTTTCAGCTTTTATGTGCGCTTGGCAAATCTTTGAAAATGGTAGCATCGTACTCGTATTACATTCTATGAAAATGGTTGTCTCAATTAAGGTAAGCTTTTATTATTATTTTAATATGTCTTAAATCTTATATAAAAATTTTTAATAAGAAATAATTTGGATAGTAACGACAGGTAATTTAAATTTTATATATTTTTATCTCCCCCCCCTTCGGCGTAACAAAAAAAATTTCGTGTGCTTTTTTTATACTGATTTTTAGTAGTCATTTTTTATAAAATTTACAATAGTATTACCGGCACGTAAAAATTTGGCAACTACATATCGATTATAGAATGGAGAAGGCTGGTGGTGTACAGTGGCGAGCAAATTAATCCGAACACAGTATTTTTAAAAGAAAGAATGTTTGATACTCAAACTTATTCAAATTTAATAGTTTACCTGTTCTCCATTGTTTTTATTATCTCATTAATCTTCTTTGGCATCGATTCCGCTAAAGGTAGAACAACGATTTTTGATTTCTTCATTTCAAAATAAAATCTGTATCGCCGATCTAATAAGGTCGGTTTTTGTGCTACAGTTCATTTTCCCAACTATTCTTTTTAGTGTGGCCCGTAAATTTTCAATGAGATTCAGGTCGGGTGAGTTCTCTGGCCGCGAGAGCATTAAATGTTTTTGTTTTTTTAAGAACTCTTTTGATTTCTTTGACGTGTTAAATGATGTACGGTCCTGTTGGAAAATATGTTCTGGGTTGTTCCGCATAAGTAGGACTATTTTTCTTTGGCATATGTTAATGTAACGGTCCGATTTCATCATCCCATCGACAAGCATAAGTTTTCGTGGATCTTCGTGCGTGAAACTTCCCGAAATATCTTTTTGGCCGGGTGTTTCGGAGCTTGTTGCAGGTGTCTTCTCATCTAACGATTTACAAATGTAAGCTACTCTCTTCCCTTGGACAAACAAATGAGTCTCGTCTGAAAAATCAACGTTTTTACACGTCTCGATAGTCCGTTCTTTATGTTCGTTTGCCCGTTAAAGTTTTTTTTTGTGCGGATAACCTGTGTCAGTAACCGCTTCCTTTTAGGTTTGTGAGCGATCCTTCCCATCGCCAACTTCTACGAACTGTCATATCAGAAACATTAGTCCCACTGGCTCTCAAATTAAGGTCAAAAGGTGACAATAGTAGATTTATTTTTGCTTTTCCTTATTAGTAATCGATCCTGTGTAGGCGTGGCTTCCTTTTCCCATCCGCATTTTCGTTTTCTCTTTGGAGAGACGGAACCTGTTTCCCTTTACAGTATCTTACGCCACAATACATCCACTGGCAATCTGTCTTTGAATCATTTGTGTGTGGTGGGGGGGGGGGGGAGAGCAACAATTTTTGATCGCTTTCGTGAGGTTATATCCGTTGTATTAACTAGAAACTCGCAAGATCACCAAAAACTAATCGACAATGATTTATAAAAGCAAAAAAATTACCAATTTTGTTTGTATATGAACTAACAACAAAACCTGATACACCAAACGGCAAGCAGTCTGCCGCAGAATGAAAATTCCCTACAACAGAACAAAATTTCCCTTTGTTCGGATTAAAATGTTTGCTGCTGTAAGTTAAACAGATCGGTGACTTTTAAATTGAAAGTTTTTACCTGTTCGTAATTTATGTTACAATAAACGGCATGTATAACTTGGCGTATGATTGTATAATCAAAAAATAGATGACTAGTCGTAGCAAAATGTAATAAAATAATTAAAATCAAAATTTTTTTGCGTAAAATGCTTATTATTTTCCGTAATTTTTTTTGTATCGGCGTAAAAATAAGAAGAAAAAACTCCGATTTGTCTTAAGTTTTACGAAAAATTTATATTTATATAAGTATAAAAAAGGAACCGACGACGGTAAAAACATAATTTTGAAAAAAATTGTTCATCTCGTCCATATTTATAGCTTTGCCGTATCCCGGTTGTATTAAACGATTTTTTAAAAACCCGTGCTATTTTTTCGTAAAAAAAAAGAAGTGGATAATTATATAGGAAGACGACGCGTATTCAAAAGTCAATTATCTTGTTATCTATGTTATTTTCTTGGCGTCCATTGTAAATATACGTATAAAATAGTGTCAGTCTATCGTAGTTTTTAAATTGTAGAAATTTTATAATCGAAAGCCGAATCATAACATATTCCAGTAACGGCGAGGGTAATGTTTTGAATTTGTATCGGTGTCTTTTGAGTATACGGTTTAAAATCGGCCGGTATAATAATTACGGACAAATTACACAAGGTTCACGAGCCTTAGCTTACGTTGGATTGTTATGTAACCCTCCGGGGTACGGCACGAGTGGTACCGTCTCGGCCTTTCATCCGGAGGTCCCGGGTTCGAATCCAGGGATGGCATTTTCACACACGCTACAAATCATTCATCTCATCCTCTGAAGCGACATCTGACGGCGGTCCCGGAGGTTAAACAACAAAAAAAACCCGTCCGGTTTAGTCTACTGGTGAACGCGTATTCGCAAATCAGCCGATTTCGAAGTGAATAGGAGTTTCAATTCAGATCCTAGTAAAGGCAGTTACTTTTATACGGATTTGAATTCCAGATCGCGGATACCGGTGTTCTTTGGCGGTCGGGTTTCAATTAACGACACATCTCAAAAACGGTCGACCTGAGATCGTACAAAACTGCGCTTCATTTACATTCGTACTGAAATTTTGTAGTCTCGTGTAACGGGGCGATTTTTTAAAAAGATGTTTTTCGGGTCAGTTTTCTAAAATTTTGCAAGCGTAACCCGACTTTATATTAGGCTCAGTATATGTGTGCATACTTATCTTGCCGTTTAAAAAATAGTTGCCCCCAAATTCTGCTCCTTTCCCCAACATCAAGAAAGCTATCTTTTTTTATTAATATATTTTTAACCGAATTTTTTTTTTTGTCTTCCTAGGCATAGTATATAATGTAATGCCCCGAGTGAGGAACCGATCAAAGTTTAAAAATATCGATTTTTTTAATTTTTTAAAACTTTTAATATAATGTTAAAATAAAATTGCATCGTAATTCACTCCGTTTCCCACCAACAAGGAAATCATAGGTCCGTCTTATTGATTTGAGCGAAATTTTTTTTAGTTTCTACCCTTTTAGCATATTAAATGTAGATAAATCAAAAAACAATTCTTGGAAGGTGATTTTTAAAGTGGAGAAACAAAACAAAAGAATAATAAATACCGATTTTTAAAACTTTTTTTAACTTTTACGTTTAAAAGATGTTTAAATAAACCGAAAAATTACCCCCATCCCAAAAAAAGAAATCTTTTTTCGTGTATAATTATTTTTCCAATAAATAACCGATGCCAGAAAATTATTACAAATTTGTTGACAGCTTTTTGTATTTTAAATATTATTTCTTCGTAAAAGTAATATTTATATAGCTATAAATAAAAAAATTACCTAAGGCATCGTAAAAACGGTTTTCGAAATCCACGATATTTTTGTAAAATGCAACACTTGCACAGTTTTGATGGGCGTTTTGCGAAAAATTGGGTATCGTTTTAGTCATCAGTGTAATACGAATTTAACTATCAAAATTTGAAATTGAAGTGAAATATTGGAGTTGCCTGATGTTTAGAGATTTGAAACTATTTTAAGAATTAATTTGAAAAGCCTGTTTACAAATTTTTTTATGATTATAGTATTGTTCAAATGAAAATTACATTATTTGAACGACAGAATTGTGTACTCTATTTGCGTCTTTTTAATCGATTATATAATTTTACACCTACTTCCATCGCGCTTCTTAATCACGTTATTTCGATGATTTCAAACCGTTATATTTGTAAAAGGGGAGTACCTTGTGTTTTAATACAAAGAAATAAAGTAAAAGGTGCGCTAGGAAATATCGTCGAAATGCGAGAATATACTGGGCGATTGTAAATTTTAGGTGTTAATAAAAAAATAACAAAGTAATATACTTAAATCCATGTTGAATAAGGCATTTCAAACGGTTTTGTTTCAAAACATTTATAAACTTCAAATAAATTCCAGACGAACACCTTTTTGCGGGGCGTAAAATATCTAGACTTCTTCAATTTACGCCACGAATTACGAAGAATATTTGGAGTTATTCCGGTTATATTCAGAACCTTTGTCGCGTATATCTTGTGTCTTCGACAAAATATCAAAGAAAGGAATCGAGTGTCTTAACGTCAGGGGATCGGTTTGAATGAAGTTACTTTACTATTAGTAGGCGCGTAGGCCCTCCGGGCGGATTGACCTGGCGGGGGGCATCTCGAAATGGGATTATTAGGTGTCCGAAATTGATTACCTCTTGTGTAAAAGTATCATTTTTTTGAACGAAAAAATGAAAATCGATTTAACGAAAGTTAAATTAGAAATTTAATTCTAAAAATCGATACTAACAAATCGGGATTTTCCGCTAGCGATCGGTACATTGCGGTGCCTAATTTTCGGGTACAGTTTATTATTTTACGAAGAAAAATAACTGCATATGTAAAAAAATATATTTAATATATATTTCGCATATATGTCGATATGTAATAATATATACCTGACCACCACGAGACATGTACGAACGAATCGGGTTTTTCCGCTAGCGATCGGTACAGTCCGGTGCTGAGCTGATGGACACACACAGAGAGACACACATACAAATGCCCTTTTGTAGGGTGGGATTATTTATTTGTTAAAAACGGTTAGGAACTTCTAGAACGCGGTGGACTTTTTAAATATTTTTAAACAATTCCATAATAAATTAATTTTTATTTTGTTGTTAGGGATGAGTTTTTTATATATAAATTTTCCCACAAAGTAAGGAAGCCGTTTAAGCTGCACGTAATTAGGATAATAATAATTAAGCAATATGGCTGCCCTTTTTTCATGTTACATATTTTCACACTTGGGTTTTTACTTTAATAAAATTTCTTTATAGGTTTTTTTAATCATTACTAGTTAAATTATTTTATTTTTGCTTTTAACAGCTTAATTATATGACAAAAAAACTAGTTTTCCTTGGTTTCTGTTTGGTAATACTTATTTATATATATTTATTTTAAATAATAAACATTTATTCTGATTATTATATATATATATATATATATATATATATATATATATATATACTTTCTTTTTACGTCTGAATATTATTTTATGACCAGAAAACTAATGAATAAAAGTTGCAGCAGAATTAAAATTCACAGATTACATTAGTGTAATAATATTTACGTACCTATAATGTGTGTGAAATGACAAAATCGTTTATTTTGTAATAAAAGTTGTTTGGAATAAATTTTTTATTTTGATAGATTTACGAGTATAATAATTTATACGTATTATTTATGAGGCGGATAATCAATTTCTTACTGGATGCTTATACGTAACAGAAATAAAACAAAAAAATAAATTTTGATCGCAGAAAAACCGTGTAGAATTATCCATACTAAACTATAAATCCTTTCTTTACCTACTCCTTTTTTTTGAGTGCGGGATTTGTTCCCTTTGTAGAAAAACGGTAAAGTTTTATGTGCAAACAGCTTGAAAAATGATACGAACTGCATCGTGCATAATTAACCGGCTTAGAATTATATTTTAAACATACAGAGTGTCTTGCTAAGAAAGGAAAAAACGTTTAGGTCGTGTTCTACAAATGAAAATAAAGAAAAAAATTTGCATAAAACGTGGATCCAGAAACGCTTGGTTTTCTAGTCGTAGATTAGCCTGATTTTGGCTGTAAGAGTAAAATTAAGCGATTGGAATTTAAAATACGAGGTAAATTTGACGGATTCGATCCGTAAAAATGAATAAAACTGGTCGTAGACCTCTCTAATAATTTTTGACAAAATTATTGTAAAAATCAACAAATTATGATTTTTTGTTTGACGTTCAATAAATTTGTTATTAAGCGAATAGTGTTTGTAGAAAATTTAATCGTGAGAAAATTCTATATAAGTAACATCAACTTAAGGACTCGTAATCGGTAAGGAATAAAAAAATCGTTTTTTGGAATTTCTTCTCGGTCTATTTTCCAATATTTTCTGAGTCATTCGATATAAAATTCGTAACTGTATATTAAAAAATAAATTTCTTATTATTTTCAAAAAAATTTCGTCACGGCTATTTTGCAAACAGCGACGCTCAAATTTGCCAGTAAAAACTGTTCTTACACAAGATTGATTCTCCCCCGCTCTCCCGTTGTCTATTCTTTAAGCTATAAAACCGATATTTTAAAGTTATTTGATGAAGACTTTTTGAAAAAATGTCTCCACGACACAGACGCAGAACTCCGACGACTCTTTCGACCGTGTAATTCGGAACCGGTCGCAAAAAATTATATTTGTGGGAAAGGAAACGCTTGAGTTTGGAATACACGGCTTCCATTTGTAATACGACATACATCCCGCAAGTCGATTTCAATCCAGATTGTAGCCGGCTAGTCGGACGTTAACTCTGCAGCTTCGGTGTTAATTCGAAGTCTTAGCTCAACAAGATCGCCGAGCAAAGACGGTACGCGCGTAAATTCGATCTTTAATGAAACCCCACGATAAAAAATCTAACGAGGTCAAATCTGGGGAGCGAGGTGGCCGTGCGATTGGTTCTTCAAGACCGATCCACCAATCTGAGTATCAGTATCAAGAAAATCTCGGACTCAAAGCGGTAGCGAGGCGGTGTCCCGTCTTGCTGAAAATAATGGCGTCCATCTTTGTCACCGTCGTCTGACTAAGGAATTAGAAAATTTTGAAGCGTGACCAGATAAACGATATCATTTATGTTCGCCTCCTGGAAGAAGAATGCTGTAAAGTTGCATGAGGGTATTCGCTACCCCGTATTCGGCAGTTATACTGTTGCCGCCGATACGAAACGTAGACTCATCGTTAAAAATCACATCGTTTAAAACCGTATCGTCGTCTGCAATTTAAAAGATAAAAGGACTCATTATATTAAATGTTATCCTTCCTTTTTAAGAGTAACGGGCCCGAGTGCTCTCCAACCTTGTAAATCTAAACCGATATTTGTTTCGGTTCAGCCTGGCAGCTGATGAACTGTGCATCTCCGGGGAGGTCCAGTCGAACGAATACATGATGTTCGACTGCCCGGTCTTGTGGGGAGGGGGCAGAACTCAGGCCACCCTGGAATTTAGAAGTCAAGGGGAAAATCGACCGCTCGCAAGAGGCGAGAGCCGCATTGTCGGACCGTGCGGGAGTTCCTTGATGCGGTTGCTTTGTTCAACCGACATCAGTAGTTTACCTAAGGAAGACTACTAACGCACTGCCGTCGGAAGCTAACCTAGAAATACGGCCGGCTACCGGCCAGATTAAGGCTCCAAGCGCTTTAACGGCGGACAGGTACTTGCTGGCGTTCAGCGGCCTAGGCGTGGCAGCGAATTGCTGTCTTCGACGAGATAAATTTAATTATTAATAGTCGGATATGTTTTAGTAGTTGACGGGGTGCGGCCACCCGTTTTAGTGATATATGACAAGCGGGCGGTGGGACACGCAAGCGAGTGGTGTATGGTACCTGGTTTATTCCGCTCGCGCTCTTAGATTAGCTCTAGGAGCTACGTTAGGATACCGGTCGCCAAACTGTTTCGAGGCTCGGTATCCGTTTGCGGCACAGACATTCGATCTTACGCTTTTGGGCGACCGAACGGGGCGGTGGCGGGAGAAATGCCAAGCAAACCGATAAATGTTATCGATAATATCAAGCGGAAATAAGGGGGGCTGCATTTCCACAGCGCCTGAACGCGACCCGCCACCGATCACCGGTAACAATTCGGCTTAAAAAAGGATTAAAAACGAGATAAGTCGCTGTATCTCGTGAGAAAATTGAAAGCGCCGGGTAATCGTTTTTTTTTGGGGCGATCCTTTCAACATTTTCGGTACCCGGCACGAGTTGCGATAATTTAAGCGTACCGATACGATTTCATAGAGAACACTCGGTGAAATTAAAGGAAATTCATTTCATAGCGATGGATTCGTAAACCGTCTATTCTCAGAGACTTTTCTATTAACTCTCTGCACCAGGTTGTCGGTAACAAAAGACGGTCTTCCACTCCGTTGCGCATCGTGCACGTTTGTACGGCCTTCTTTAAACGCCGTAACGCATTTTCTAACGGTTCCATCGGACATAGCGTACGCTTCACTAAACTATAAATGTCGGCCGCTTTCGTACCTCTTGCAATTTTAGCGAACACGAGAGGGTCACACTTGTAACGATCGCTTCGGTGATAGAGTCACGTCGTGTAATGAAGTCTGCGAGTCGTTCGATGCAACATTTAATAATATTAACCCTGTTTCAAAAGGTACAGCGTCAAATCGGTTGTCAAGGAGTTACCGTACTTTTGACTCGCTCTTTACATATAGACAAATGGGATTACGTATGTACATTAGAGATTGGATTTTATTCGCGTAAAGTTTCTTACCGTTTTATTTAATTAAAAAGAATCTTTTTATTAACTTACCGTATTTTTTTATTTTCAATTAGAAAAAGAATCGTTTGACAGATAATATTTTAGTCGTTTAATTTATTTATTATTTCTTATCCTAATTTATTTATACACGTTCGCGTAATGTTTAATCGATATGAGCGGAGTACAATTAATTTGCGTCGTGCAGCAGTATTATTATTACGGATGTTTTCCTAAATACAATTATTTTGTTTAATATATTATGGAAAGCAGTTTTGCCCATCGAGGTCGCCTATTAAAACAATTATGTAAAACCAAGTGTGTCGCTCCCATTTATCTTATACTTGTACAGTTGGTTTTTTAATGTTATTAAAAAAAAAAATTAATAACAATAATCGCTAACGTTTGTAATGCGATTATATATAATAAAGGTTGTAGATTTTTTATATATTATAATAATTTCTGCTTTTCAGTAGAGCAGACGTCCCCTCTTTAATCATATATTTTTAATTTTCCGTGCCACGCCATAAAATTGTTATATTTACCTTTCTTTCCATTGTAACCGGTTTTCTTAAACGTAATAATTATCCCGTACGCAGAGTGTCCCACAAAGAAACGGAGAAACTTTCAAGACATGTTCTACCGGTGAAAATAATGAAAAAAAGTTTACGTAAACAGATCTTCTTTTTTTATTTTCTATTATGTACGGGACCACCGTTAGGTATTGCTTCAGAGGATGAGATGAATGAATTGTAGCGCGTGAAAATGCCATGCTTGTTCGGGATTAAAACCCGGGACCTCTGGATGAAAGGCTAAGACGCTACCAATTGCGCCACGGAGGCCGGCCTATAAACAGATCTGGAAACGCTTTGTTTCGAGTTAGGGCTAACGAAAGACTTCGATCGGATTTTAGCTCTTGTAATAAAATGAAGCCCTACTGTAATTTTTGGAACTGAAATTAAGAAGTAATATTAGCGGTTTCTTATGCAATTTGAGCTGGGAAATAGGAAAAGACAGGTTCCAGAACCGTTACGTCAATAGTTTTTTTTTAAGATATCACAGGTAAATCGCAAAATTAGGTTTCGAAAAATAAGTTTTTTAGGTTTGCGATACAATAGCTTTGCTAAATGACTACTAAATGTGGAGGATTTAGTGACAAAACTTGTTGAAAATTTAATTCTGAGAAAATTAATGTAAATAGTTTTATTTGAAATAAAATAGACAGAAAATCGTATTATTCTTTCTGACCTATTAATAATTCTTTGGCGTATCGCCATTTACGAACAGAAAGAGACATCTCTAGCGTGTTCGTTTTCTGTTGTACGCCAAATAAATCGTTATGCTAACGATGAACATCCTGCGATTCAACATATTCTGTACGAACAGATGAAGTTCGGCGCCGATTCTTAAATAATTAAAGTCATAAGGTCGATATTATTATCGATTCATTATTATATTCGAATATACTTTTGTACGTTTAATATACTTGAAATATTAAATGAATTATTTATATATTATTAAATGTTTATTGTAATTGAATTACGAACCGGGACCGTTACTGAATGAGATCGTGCAAGAATAATGCGACTGGAACCGAACAAGAGTGACGACTGAAGAACGAATAACGAATGACCGCAAGAATGACGATGGACTTGCTTAAATAATGTTGCCGGAGCCGCTGATTTGTTAGGAGCCGATTGTAACCGAAAGGAGCCGTGTGAACTGTCAGGAGCCGAGCGATGTCGTCAGGAGTCGAGTGCATCCGAAAGGAGCCGAGTGACATGTAAGGAGCCGCTGAATCGTCAGCAGCCGAATTCATTCGAAAGGAGCCGAGTGTACTGTAAATATCCGAATGAATCCGACCGAAGGGAAGATATTTAAATTTAAAAATTCTGTTAAATACATTAAAGCTCGTTTAAACGATACTAACAAAATATAAATACGTAAAGTATATTTAAAAATTAAAGAAACTTAACTCCGAATATATTCAGCGCGGCCCACTCGCTAATTCAAGGCGAACTTGATGTCGCATCCCGACCTCGTAGGTGAAGACACCTACCCTTGTAACGTTACCGGTCGCCACATCACCCCCTCCGTTCCGAGCCAGAGGTACCTTACCGGAGGTCGTCTTTAGACCCTCTAACTGATTACATCTCACAGTCGTCAGCCAGGCCTCGGTCGGGAGTCTGCCGATGTAAACGCCTCGGAAGACATTTACATCGGTAAAATCCAAATCAAATTTTGCCTTCCCGTCGGCTTCAAACTGACATCTTTACATCCGACCTAACGTGATTCCCTCAAACTGACCGACCGAAACCGCGGAAGCGCGGAACCCGAGCCTAGTCCAAATTTGACTACACCGTTCGTGACTGTGAATACCTCAGAAAACGAACGAGTTTAAAGTTAAATCGGTGCTACACTCGTACCGATCAAAATTATGTCTTACATAACATATAAATTCAGACCTATAACCAAATAAGTCGACCAAATCGGGTCGCCTACTAAGAGGAACGTAATGTCATTCAGGTCCGCGCTGAAGCCGGGGACAAACCCGCACTCCCACCCGGGGTCCAGTCTCGCGCGGCATTACCAAGTCATTATCAGAACCGCCTCCGGCGGAAGGAAGCCACGCCCCGGTCGCACGGGCTACCATACCCCGGCAGCGTGGCCACCCCCCCCCCCCCTGACAACGGGAGCTCCAAATCGAACCGTAAAAAATACCAATATAACAGTGGCACGATACCGATGCGCCTAACTCAAACCGATCCAGCGCCTAGGCCTTTCACGTTGCACGGGTTTATAAAAAAACGTTTGGCGCATCCTACGGAAAGAAAATCTTTATCCTTTTCGCCTGCAGAAGGTTAAAAATTTGTCGCCGACTATTCCTGGCGGTTAAAATTTTGGTTCTAGACAACGCCGATAGCATAAATTCAACTTTAATCGGTGGAAAGCGGGTCCGCTTTTACGAGAAACAGAATCTTCAATTTTAAAAATAGTAATTTGTCTAGCGAAGACAATCCGCAAGGTTTTGCGGATACTAGTTTCCGATGTAGATTTCACATTAATGTTCGGTTCGGCATTATTTATGATAAACTTCTGGGGCCGTTTGTTTTCAATGAAAACCTTACGGGAGATGCATAAGTCTTTTCTTGAAAAATAATATGCCGGCTTTTTTGGAGGATGTAACTTTACAAACCAGATCGCAAATGATTTTCCAGGACGATGTTGCAACGCCACGCTTTTCTTTATCGGCTAGAAATCAGTCGATCGCTAATTTCTTAAACCGTATCGGACCGATCGATCGATTAGCTCCTACGATCACCGGTGTCTTACTTCATTTGGCGACAAAAAGTTAATACTAAAGAAGAGTACTCGTTAAGATACGAAACGACCCAAGACGTTACGGAAATATTTTACGTCGGGCAGTGTGCCGTTTACAGCGTGAAGAAGGGAATTTCAAACGATTACCGTAACCGAAGTTTGTTATTCTGTCACCGTTTATAATTTCATGTATTTTATTTTTTGTTTGGCTATAATAAGAATAACGTTTATTAGATACAGAATAATACGATTTTCTGTCTATTTTCGTCTGTTTTCCTTCAACAAAAAAAAAATTAAATCAGAAATAAATTCTCTGCAAGTTTTGTTACCGCTCGTTTAAGTAAACTATTGTAAACCTGAAAAAAGTTTTTTTTCAGAGGTGGGGGGATTTTATTTCTTTTTCACCAAAATTCGTTATTTTTGTCGGGTTGTCAATTAATTTAATTAAATTTTACCGTTAATATTTAAAATTTTTGAGTCGGGGTAAGTGTAACGGAGAGGGTGGGTTCCATCCCTTAAAAATAATTTAAAAAAGTTACCCCCGAAAATGGTATACATTAATTTTATTATGCGTAGCCCGTCGGTATTAATATATAAATTTTTACGTAATAGTTTCCGCTTACCAAAAATCTTTAATAATAATTTTTCGAGCGCTTTCGGATTATTATTCCATCCTCAGGATCAGTAATGTGTTATACATTATAATTATTTATTTGGATAACGATTGAGATCTTCGTACGGACATGACGGATAACGTTAACTTTATCTTACATTTTTACGATCGATTGTTATAATTATATTTTTATAAAATTTTATTTAGTATAATTAACGATATGCGAAGTAAATTATTATTATAACACATCATCGTTCCTGAGGATGAATTAATAATCCGAAAGCGCTCGAAAAATTGTTATTAAAGATTTTTAGTAAGCGGAAACAGAAATACGATAGGTGTTAAATAATAAATGCGGTAACTTTTCAAATATATCAACTGGTATATATATTTTCGATACGCGTGATTTGTTTATTTTCTCTAATCGGTTTTCCAGCTGCTGCAGGATTCGATTATGTTAATAGGCAAACGCGATTACTGCTACCGGCTGTTGCGAGGCCTTACAGATACAGATTTAGTGCGGTGTAAACGCATCGGTAGCTGAAACAGACGATCAGATCGACCGCTCCTTAGACGTACGGTTAATTTAAACCCGACCGCTAAAGAACACCGGTATGCGCATTCTAACGTTCAATGCCGTACAAAAGAGACCGCATTTACGAGAATTGGAACCTTAGAATTCTCGTCTTCGAAAATCAATCGATTTTGCGATTAAGAGTTTAAACCGCTACGCTAACCCGGCGGATATTTTGCTTATTAAATAAAAACAAAATTTCAGAACGTAACTGCGACGGATAAAAGGTACCTGAAACTTTTGATAATTTAGTTTTATACCGCACAGAAACCGGTTTCTTTCAAGATTTCTCCTTATCTCTATTTTATAAAATTAGCGTCACGTTATCAAATAGGAAAAGAATTTATTAAACTTTATAACGGCTCTGACTTCGAAAACTTACAAAAAAATTGTTTGTTTTCGGTGCATTTTTATAAACCGGTTTTTTTTTAAAACCGGTCCATTTTATTTTACATTATAAACTTTTGAAAGGCATGCGAGAAACTACGTCTCCTTTTCTTTACTTTCTCGACTGTAGATTTATTGTTGCCGTTATAACGTAGCTATACAGGCAACATATATCGATCGGTCAAAATTTTGGGTATCAGGGTTTTTGCAAATGTCGACGTTTCGTATACACCCTCTCGGTCCAAAAAGCAAAAAAAAGTTATAGAAATTTCCGGATGTGTGTAGACCTTTTATTTTAATAACGTCCCCGTACCGGCTTGACGTAAATTCTTTGAAAACGGTTCAACAAATTTCTTTATACGCGGAAATTATGCGATAAAAGTTTAAAGCGAAATGAACGAGAAATCTACTGAACGGAATTCTTTAAACCTATTCCGACACGTTCGTTCTGTTTGGCGATCGACACCCTAAACTTCATATATCTCTTTGTAAGCCTAGGCGGCTTAATTGCCTGTATGGGAATAAAAAATTGAACGATAGTAAAAAAGAAATCGGTTATAAACTAACAGCTGCGAACAAAATAACGCGCAATTTGCTTTTAAATTATGCAAAATATGACAGCTATCAAATGCCGAAAAGAAAAAAATTATTACGTCGCAAGTAGTCCTTCAAAAGAAACATAAAGCTATTTTTATTTACGAAAACAGAAACTCCTTTCTTGCTACCAAAAACAATGTTTTAATGTAATTCTAATCTTTTAAATCTGCTACTTGGTTTTAGTATTTCTGTCCTTCACGGCAGAAAAGTAAAGTCTTCACCTTTCATTTAACGCGTTCTAGTTTCGAATCTCACCGGACAGTTTTCACGTTTTTCACACGTGACAAAAAATTATTATAAATAAAAATGTAAATCTTCCTTTTTTTCAAAATCTTAAATCTCCGAAATTTCTTCACCGATCGTTTTGAAATTTTCATACAACGTTGCATTCGAATACGCGCGTGTTTTTATATACCTAAGGTGTACGCCTGTGACAGGTAAAAACGTGCTATTTTTTTTTTAAATAGCGCTATCTGTTGGACGTAAAAGCAGTACACACTATACTAAATATTTTACGATTCCGTTTCAATATTTCCGATATGTGTGTCCCACTATAGTCTATAAAACTATGCACTGATTTACGCGCGTGGAAAAAGGGTGAAAGGGAAAAATTGAAACGGGAAAGATCATAAAATGTAAAAGGAAAGAAGGTAAAAAGAGAAGGGGAAAATGGAAAAAAGAAAAAAGGGGAAAACAGGGAAAAGGAAGAGCAGAAAAAAGAAAAGGGGAAAATGGGGAAGGGAATATGGTAAAAACGAAAATGAGAAAAAGGAAAATGCGGAAAAGGTGAAGAGGGGAAAGGAAAGGGGGAAAAGGGTTAAAGGGAAGCTTAAATTTTGTGAAGTTCCGTAATGTTCATTTTGTTAATGTTTTATCAAACTTTCAATTGTGTTCATTTAATATATATATATATATATATACTCAAATCTAGCAATAGCGAAGCAATGCCGGGCCTGCTAGTTTTAAATAAAAAACAATATTTCAGCAATCAGTCTGTAAAGATTTAAGATTACATAAATTTATTCTATTTTATTTGTGATGACATGGTCGAATACTCTTTTTTTACAGGATTTTCTTGCTTAATATCCGGTACAGTACAAAAAAAAACCCAAATAATTTTTGCATTTTATATATATATATATATATTAATTTTTTTAAAAGTAATTTTATAACGATTTGTTTGCATATTTATATATAAAAAAATGATAAAGTATTTTTATTTAATAACAAGTAAAGAATAAGTAAATAAAGAAGGCAAACTATTAGATATATAAAGACGCTGTAATTAAGAAAATGACCTTGGTGAAAAATACATTCGGTTAATAAACTTTAACAACGTACATAATTAGACCGTTTGTTATAAAAAGAAACATGACCTTGTCGATCGAATGACGTAATATTATTTCGTTTGAATACGGAAAAATTAGTAGTATTTCTACCTTATTATACACATTTTTTAATTTGGAATACTAAAAACAAAAACATCTTTCGTAGTTTTACATTTCTCTGTGTTTGACGAGTATTCCTTAAAGATTTAATCGGTTTAGATCAAGCTTCTTCTTGCATCAAACAACATTTACGTGTTCTGTGCTGGAGCTCCGTCGCGGTGAAACCGCATAGTTCATCTTAATTGTACAGATAGGTCTTCCAAAAAATTTGGAAAATTTTTCAGTCAAACGAGCAAGATAATTTTCTCCATTTAATTTGGTAGAATGACAGGACCCAAAAGATAGTCGTTAAAAATACCGGTCCGTATGTTAACGGAAAATATTTGTTGTAGTTTAGAAGGTACCGTGAGAATTCTCGTTGCTCCAGACACGCCGGTTGCGATAGCTTTGAACACCGTTCCTATTCAAAGGAGTTTCATTTTTACGTTGTTAATACGATCGGCTGTAATAGTCGCCGTGTAAAATTATTCAAAAGTAAAAATTAATATCGATTGTTTTATTATTATGTAATATTAAATTTCATCGTGACAAAATTATCGCTTAATTCGATACTAATTTACAGTAATAGAATTAACAATACGTAAAAACGATTAATATTTAATGGAATTGAACGTAAAGTAGAGGAAATGAAAATAGACACAAATTTACAACATTAATTTTCTGCCAAAACTCGGCTATATGTTAACCGATTATAAGAAATGAAATGCCATATTGTTTAAAATAAAGGGCTTAATATTTTAGAAAAATATACATTTTGATAAAACTTATATTTATGGAGAAATAACGGATTGAAAAATAAACACGGCTGTCGTTTTTTAATTTGCAAAGGTATTTAATTCCCGATTTTTTTCTAGTTTTAAAACTTAATTGCAAAGGCGCTTACCAAATATTAATGCGATTCCTCTATCCGAACTGGAGATATGCATTTTTATATAAAAATAAGAAAATTTCGGACACGGTGAGAAAGAAGGAGAAATTGCCATTTTTCCTAAGGGTATTTTCTGTTTAGTTCTATAAGTAGAATCCGATAAAGTACAGCCAGCCCACCGTTTTAGAAACAGCCTGTATATGGTTCTGTCATGTTGAAGATCGACGTTTGGAAAAGCATTATGTTTGTACCTCGTATAGAAAACAACACATATGATTGATCTATCAAATGAAAGCATTGAAAACAACAAAATAAAATTAATTAAATAAACAATAATTAAACGCTGAAACTTTCTGGATCAGAACCGCCCTGCTCTGTTTGGTTTTTCTTCATCTTTTAAATTCTTTGAACATAATCATCTCTTTTTTCTTGGTATCTGTTTGACTTTACTTTAGCGATTCTCCCTTTTCTTCTGTCCATTTTTTCGTCCAAGAGTACCGGATGAATGTCCTGCCGAATTCCCAGCTCTTTCCGTAGGTGATAAAATTGATTTTGTATATTTTATACGATTTTCCAAAATTGTCCTCTGCTACAGCAGTCTCAACGATTTTTCGAGAAATACTCCAGTTTTGTTACATCTTCGCCGCATGTAATCGTTCAAACTTTCATTAGCGTTTTAGGTTAGCCATCTTGAAAGCAGTGGACTGTCTGTTAGTCTTTCATATATAGGAGCGATATGCTGCAAAACAAACCGATCGGTGTTTTCGAGTTATCTTTGTGTTTCCCAGTAGTTTTAGGTGTGCTTGCGCTATATTATATAACCACCAAGATTCCTCTCAACCGGACCGCTTGTTTAGGTTTATCGTAAAAATTTCCAGTTATTTAGACGTACCTTAGAGAAAAATAAACATCACAACTTCTTCAGGAAATTTCAGAGAAAACGTCGGGTGGGGCTCTCTCGGAGCCCACGGCTATTGGTTTAACGTGAAACGTTACCGACCTTGGATGAAGAACCTCCGAGCCGCAGACCGATCAACTTATCTTCAGAGTTAAACGGGAGAGCCGACATAGTATTTTTTTTTAACGGTGGAAAATTTTAGCTCCTTCATTTGGCCAACTGTACAGATAAATTGGT
Source organism: Lycorma delicatula (assembly GCF_047948215.1). Taxonomy (NCBI): domain Eukaryota; kingdom Metazoa; phylum Arthropoda; class Insecta; order Hemiptera; family Fulgoridae; genus Lycorma; species Lycorma delicatula. The sequence continues at coordinate 73,148,838 of NC_134466.1, read as the reverse complement.
CGGTCTGTATGTCAGCGAGTCATTTTTAGTGTATCGGATGGAAATAAAAACGAGACATCGATTGCGTACTAAATTTAATTTTAACACAAAATGGTACATGATATTTGTTTCGACTAACATTCGACGACAATTTTGTTCATCATCGGTCTGTGAAACGGGAAGTAAGAGACATAAGGCGTAATAAGCAGCGGTAGAGGTGCTCGCGCCGTCGGAGTCGTTCACTGAGCGCGACGTACCGGCTTTACGACGCTCCCGAAACAGCCTCGCTCGCTCGGTACCGGACATCGGGGTACCTGTACGCGGCCCATAACCTGCCCTTTCCAACCGTACGAGTAATATATATTTCCGGCTGGCTTTTGCGCGGGCTGAGGCTGACTTATTGAATTTTTATACTTTTTTCCACGTTTATTTATTTTTTAAACATAAATATCGCCCAAAATACACTTATTATTATTTAAATCATCTATCTCGACAAACTGTAAACGCAAGCGGACGAATCATCGCGCTATCACGTCTAAGGCGTGAGATACACTGAACGGAAACGAGCGAGTGTGCCAGTTTTGACCGATTAGCGCTGTGCCCCCTCGCCACCAACCCGCTCAAGTGACGCATACTCAAAGTCGTTTCGGGGATCTGACCTTGTAAGTTATCAAATGATACCGCATGAGAGTAATAGTTAGGGAGTAATCAAGACGTTTTCGTTACGCTACAAATTTCTATTCTGGTACCCGTATGTTTCGGTGTGTTTAAAGACGTTTCACGTCAAAAATTACAGCGAAAAGAAATTTTTTGATAATTTTTTCAGCGTTTTTAATGTATAACAAACTGCCCCTCCCTTGTGCGGACCAATATTTTTTCTCGGGTGACTTACTTTTTTTAATAATCTGTTTTGGAAATACGTACAGTATAAGGTTTTTTGTAAGCTATAATATCAGATGTAAAACAATTAATTATATCATTCACTCGTTTGAAATTTCAGTGCGATACACAAACTGATATAATAATACCATTTTAACGAATTTAAAGTTATTTTTATGATACCCCATAAAAAGATGAGATTTTTAAAATTGCGGGAAAGCTTGAAAGCCCCATCTAACTTATTAAACTTGTTAAATGTATTGGCATCAGTGCCCGTATGTAGTTTGATATTAAAGTATAAAAACGGCTTCGCATTTCAAATATGATGGATGCTATGAGGTAGACACAAATGTGGATTTACGAAAGTCAAAAAATGGCTATTTTATACTGTGTTTAAAAGTTTTGTCCGCTGTCATGGATTTGCCACATCGAATCGATTTTTTTTTTAAATAGGAAGGTGGTCATGCGATACGTGATTTTAATGTAAAGTTTTACGGGAAAAACTATGGTGAAAATGGTTTTTCTTAAATACCTTCGTTTTAGGTAGATTTCATAATAAAGCTAAAGCTACCTATCGTAACGGGTACCGTGATTTCACTTCCGGAAAATTTCGACATATCTTCGCGTTTCACATCTCCCAGACCTCAAAATCACAGTCAGTTCAAAAGTTTACATATATATATATATATATCATTTTCTTGTGGTCACGATAACTGCCGTAATTTTGCGGTAATCACTTTCAAATTGATACATAAAATATAACGACCCAAAATCTCGGTCGAGTTGTGAATGGGCAAAATCGGACTACGGAAGTGAAAAAAGGGGGGGGGGACTTTTTTGAAATAAAGAATATCGCTATAATTTTCTTAAGTAAAATATCTAATCGGTTAAAAGTTTCTACTATTCTTTGTATAAGGGCCTAAAGGTTATCTAAGTAATGCTTTTTGATATCACCAACCATCGGCTCAGGGGGTGGAAAAAATGGAGTTTCGAAGCCAAAAAAATGAATACCTCCTTCAATAGGCACAGTATCGAATCGATTTAAATCGGTTATTAGTCCTGTAAAAATTACCTTAAATTTTTGTCTGTAACAATTTTTGATCTGACCAACCCTTACGGCAAGGCACGACCAAAATGTTGCTGGAATTGTAAGAAGATGGGGCTTGCCGGATGCTAAACATGTGAAACTTTTTTTCACGTGCACCATTGTCGTATCGAGTAAATTCGAACTTTATGGGGAAATCTTTTTTATCCCTTACTTAACACCGGTGCAATCTACCTCCCCCTTCCGGCGTACCGAATGGGATTTTTTTATGTCTTGTTAGCTTCAGAATTACATCCGATAACAAACTTTAAACGGGTAATGTAAAGGTCGAAACGCTATTTGCAACAATATTGAAAATTAAATTTCTAACTCGACTGATTTTCTTTCTTTTAATTATCGTAATATTTAATTTTAAAATTTAGTTCGTTTTCAGTTCTAAATTACTTAATACAATAAATTTTAAAAAAATAAATAAAAAAAACTTGAGCGTTTCTACACAGTAAGACTGACTTTTCGTTTCCGATCTCCTCATTATTTTCACAGTAAGAAACGTACCGATTTTCAGAGTACAACGCACTACATACATTCGATTAACGAGTAGACCCTGCGCACAAACATCGCATTTGAACTCGTTCGTCACCGCGACTAGCTGCGTAAGCGCGTATGAAAAGTACACGATTACACAGTAGGGAGATAATATAACCTTAATTTGAGGTGGTGTTTTCTGTCTGTTGTCGACATTAAATCGAGCAACTCAAGAACCGTTTGACCGATCTTCATCAAATTTTCACGCGCACAATTTCAGATATACTACTACAGCATATCTATATTTCAGTGAAATCGATCGCAGTCTTGGGGATTTTTGAGCCGCTAAATTTTATATACGAACGGGATTTTGCAGATTTTCAAGCCGAAAACTTAATACGCAAATGATATTTTCGTACTCTTCATACGCCAAAACGTAAAGAAAATTCATTTTCACTTTCCGATCTCACCGTGCGAGTGAAAGTAATGCCCTACTTTTTTTGAAAAGTCGGTACATATTAAAGGGCACATATTCGAACCGACGGGATTATTTATTACAATACACGCCGATTTTATATATAAATCCTTTAGAATTTTACACGTTTTTATTTTATTCTTTAATGTTTTTCGGTTAGGAACGTAAAAATTTGAGAAAGCCATTTTACCCAAAATTTTTATCGATCAGCATATTTTCCTTTATAGGTAGTAGTTATTACTGTAAGTGTTGCCGGGAAAATACATAAAATGCGTTATGTTATATCGTCATCGTTTCTCATTATTTATCTAATTTTTTTATTTCCTTTTTTGTTACTGGATCGATGTAAATATGTAGTTCTTGAACGGTGTGTAATTTTCTAAGAAGGAAAGAAAAACCAAGCTCTATTTTTCTTTTTTAATTTTAATCGGCAATTAACACTGATAATAATTGTTCGTTCTTGTTTCCTATATATCCTACCATACTAAACGGCGTCTGTGTGTGTGTGTGTGTGTGTGTGTGTGTGTGAGTGTGTCTTAGCATAGCACCGGAATGCACCGACCACTCGCGGAAAACCCAGATTCGTTAGTATATGTCTCGTGGTGGTCATGTATATACTTATTATATTACTATATATCGATATATCGCATATGTATCGATACATATATTGTTAAAAGAAGAGACAGACTTACAGGCCATGTATTAAGGCGTCCTGGAATAATCGCTTTGAAATTAGAGGGACAGGTAGAAGGAAAAAATTGTGCATGCAGATAACGTTTGGAATATGTAAAACAAATTGTTAGGGATGTAGGATGTAGGGGGTATACCGAAATGAAACGACTAGCTCTAGGTAGGGAATCTTGGAGAGCTGCATCAAACCGGTCAAATGACTGAAGCAAAAAAAAAAATCGATACGATTGTGAAATATATATTAATAATATATTTTTATTCCGAAGTAAATAAAATATTGTGATAGCGGAAGATTTGGTTTCCAGATTTCAACGGAAATATCCATTTTCACCATCCCTGAATCCATTTTGATTAATTTCGGCGTGACGTCTGTACGTACATATGTATCCCGCATAACTCAAAAACTACCAACGGCAGAATTTTGAAATTTTGAATTTAGGACTATTGTAACATCTAGTTGTGCACCTCTCTTTTGATTGCAATCGACTGAACCAAAAGTGTCCAAAATCCGAAATTGAATTTAGAACTTTATATTAACTGCAGCAGTAAGGTCTCATTAACAGCTTTTCAACGATATATTATAAGCGGTACTTATTTTCATCGGTTCCAGAATTATAGCCGAATAAAATTTTAATTAATATTTGGATTTTAGGCGAAGGCACATCGGTTTGAATTCAGACTTCGGGAATGGAATGGAATGGAATGCAAAGTTGGCAGGAGTCTATTACTCCCTACTTTATCGCAGAACCTGGACAGAGTCCCTTGCTGCTGGATCATTCTAATCGGGCTTGTTTTTAAAAGGGTTATTTTTTAATCTCGGATCTAATTTTTCAAGTTTTGTCTATTATTATTTTAGTGAATTTAAGACGGATTTAATTGCATTCCAATCCGTTGTTAAACCAGCGTTATCGAACCCATTTCATGGGCCGACCGCGGAAGGCTAGGCTTATAAAGCCTGTCCTCCCGACGTAATTCCCCTTCAGACCGTCCACTGAAGTCCTTTCGGTGCTAACTCTTTAATAGGCTAGCAGGAATACGCCACAACGGGGCACTAGCTATAAGGAGAGAGCAATGCGACCCCTTTTCCGGAGGAGTCGCAATTGCTGGGATATTTTGTCTTACTGTAAGTTTTTTTTAAAAATTTAGACCGCGTTTTTGTTTTATGCGCGACTTACCGTGTTTGACGTCTTCAAACTATATAACTCGCGAAAACTTTTCACTCGCGACCCCGGAAACGCGTCTGACGCACTATTCCGTTTATGGCTCATGCGATATGGAGGCCCCTAAGCCTGGTTTGTCGATTTTCGGCTACCGCACCGCACCATCACGGTGGTTCGTCCAGTACGGCGTGAGGCCGCTTCCTTACAACTGTCGGAGTTGGGTCCTCTCGGCAGATGTCCCGAAGATGACTGTGTTCGGACACAGCCGCTCTCCCGAACAGTCTGCGCGCCTGCGCCACCCCCACCTCGGACACGGATTGAAATCTCGCATCAGATCGGAGAGTGGCGTTCCTGACGAACCACGGAGCTCCAAAGATCGTCCGCAACGCGATGTTTTGGACGGCCTCGATCTTCTTTTGAAGCGAGGAGCTCAACACTGCCCCCCATGCCGGGTAAGCATATGTTAGAATCGGCAGTACATACAGCCGAAAAATGAGGAGCTTAGTTGCCAGTGGGTACGGGCTGGCACTGTTCAGCACTGGGTATAGCGAGGCTCTGGCGGCCTTAGCCCTCCGGGTCGCATAATTTACATGTTCGCCGAAGGTAAGCCGCCTGTCCAACACCACCCCCAGGTACTTAACTGTTTTCTCAAAAGGGATTTTCTCCCCTGAGATTTCCAGCTCTCTGGTCGGTTTACGTGTCTTGCATGTGAACATCACGGCCACCGATTTTTCACCGTTGACCCTGATTCTCCACATGTCGAGCCACGGTTCCACTAAGTCCAGCTGCCTTTGGAGCCTCCGGACCGCGTAATCCACATTTGCGGATTCGTAGAAATATGCCGTGTCGTCTGCGTAAAGGGCCGTTTTGACCCCTTCCGACAGCGGCATATCGTTCACGTACAAAGTGTACAAGAACGGGGAAAGTACTGCTCCTTGGGGAACCCCAGCGGCTATTTCTCTGGTAGAGGAAATCGTTTCCCCTACGCGCACGACAAAATGTCGGTCTAGCAGATATGACCGCATCAGTCTGACATAGCGGTACGGGATCGCCGATCGCGCTAGCTTATAAAGCAGCCCGCTATGCCAAACTTTGTCAAAGGCCTTGGCCACATCCAGAAAAACGGCTGCAGTCACCCGTTTCCTGTTCAGGCCTCCGACAAGGTCGTCTATTATTTTTACCAGTTGGAGGGTGGTTGAGTGACCCTCCCTGAACCCAAATTGCTCGGGCCGCACTTCTCCCTCCATGTATCGCCTCAGTTTTTCGAGAAAAATCCTCTCGAACAACTTAGACAATACCGGTAACAGGGAGATTGGCCTATAATTCCGTGGGAAAAGTAAACTTTTCCCCGGTTTGGGTAAACATACGACTTTGGCCGTTTTCCAACAATTCGGGAAATATCCGACGTACAAAATGGACGTGAATATCACCGAAATTGCTGTAATCACGGAGGCCGGTATGTTCCGGAATGCACGGGCGCTGATCCCGTCGACACCCGGGGCCTTGTCGGGGCTTGTGGCCTTAATGGCTGCGGAAACTTCCGCTTCAGTGACTTGGTCAATCTCTAGAGGGGCGTCCTCCACCTGTGAGAAATAATCTACAAGAAAGGATTCCACCTCGGTTGTGTGCTCGTCGTTCGGGGAGGGAGGGGGGTTTGGAGTGAACTGCTCCTCCAAGGTATCGGCGAATACCTCGGCCCTCTCCGCCTCCGAGTATGCAAGAAAACCTCGCTGCCCCACAACCGGATGGCGAGGCTTCTTCCCTTCTCGCAGTCTCCTTTTCAACCTGAACACCGAGGAGATGTCGTCAGAGACCGAGGCGAGGTATTCGTTCCACGAATCCTCTCGATGGCTTGTCAGCAGTTGTTTTACCCTGTCCGTTTGATTATAAAAGGCCCGCTTATCAGCGGGGGACAGGGTGATTCGATATCTCCTCCTCAGTCGTCGTTTCTCCGTTATGGCTTCGGAGATATGAGGAGGGAGGTCGTTTCGAACAACTGCTCGAGTTTTGGCCGATGAGCTGCCTGCCAGGGCCTCGGTCATTGACGACGTGACGCGCCCGACAGTGTCGTCGATTTCCTCCGGGGTGTTCAGGAGCTCAGGATTTACCGGCCTGTACTCCCGCTGGAGGGTCTCGTAGAACCTTTTCCAGTTGACTGACCTTCGGGGTATAGGCGGGGGATCTCGGCCACCCCCTGCCTGACCTAGTTTCAACAGGACAGGGGAATGGTCCGAGCTGAGGTCTTCTATCGTTTCAATCATGAATGGGAGGGTACCCCCCTTCATGACTGCGATATCCAGCACGTCAGGCCTAGATCTGCCTGAGCGATGCACGAACGTGGGCACCTCAGGGCCTACGACGACCAAGCGGCGGGCTCTCGCCCTTTCGTACAGCAATCTGCCATTCGGATTTGTCAGAATGCTGTTCCATGACACGTGTTTGGCATTGAGGTCGCCCATGAGTATCACGGGCCCATCCCAATTTTCCAGCACGGCATCCAGATCTGCGCCGGTTACCGCGTCGTTCGGCTTGCTATAAGCCGAAACCAGCCGATACACCGTGCCCAGATGCTCCACATGCACACACGTTTGCTCCATCACGTTTGTATGAAGAACAACGCGCGTATGCATGTGGCGTCTGTGGACTAAAACCGCAGTTCCACCAGAGGTGCGAGATCCGGGTCGAACTGGCCTATCCGTCCTATATGTAAAATAGTTCCGAAGGGTCAGTTGCTTGTTTGGGTTCAAGCACGTCTCAGACAACAGTATCACGTCTATCAGTAGATCCTCGGCCAGACGGCATAGTTCCTCCGTCCGGCCTACTACTGAGTTGGCGTTCCACTGCAAGAGTCTGAGGGTGGGCCTAACCATACCTTGACAGTACAGCCATGAGGCACTCTATTAAGGACTGAATACAGTCCTTGAGAGATTTTGCCTGGAGCAGGCGTGGCAAAACCATCATGATATCTGGCAGGATATCCTTCACTGTCATCTGCGACAGGAAGTCCATGCCAGTGGTCTCCAACGGGGTAGCCGGTTTCGGATTGCCGCTGGGGGTGCCTTTTGGCGCGGCCGCCCTTTTGGTGGGGCGCGGGGCCACAGGGGCCGCGGTGTTTTTAACAGCCTGCTTGGCCTTCCCAGCCGGAGCAGGCTTTGCCTTTCCCGTCGAGGAAGGCTTGGCCTTCTTCGCCGGGGCCGGCTTTGCCTTTCCCGTCGAGGAAGGCTTGGCCTTCTTCGCCGGGGCCGGCTTTGTCGCCGCCTTTTGTTTTACCACCTTCTTGGTGGTTGCCGCCGGTTTTGGCTTGGCGGGTGTTGGGGAGGTTACCTCCCCTTTTTTCACGACCGCTTTGGCCACGGGTGCCGGCACCTCCGGTTTGGGGACTGTTTTTCCCCCACCGGCAACACGGGCCCAGCTGCGGCCGTCCAAAGTCGCGGGCTTTTTAAGTCCCTTGACTTTGTTTGTCTGCTCCTTATAATAGGGGCAGCCCCTGTAATTGGCCGGATGTGGCCCCTTACAGTTGACGCATGAGGCTGGTTCCTCACGCGGCTTGACGCAGGCAGAAGTGTCGTGGTTTCCACCACACTTTACGCATTGCTGGGCCCTCTGGCAGTAATTGGACGAGTGTCCAAATTTCTGGCATCTGTGGCACTGGGGTGGCCCCCCTCGTGACACAAATGCAGTCACTGCGACCTTGCAGTAAAAAATACTGCCAAGGTCATAAATGGCCCGGGCCAAAGGGGTCCTCTTAAGGGCCACTAGGCAGGTCGGGGTTTCCCGACCGTCCCTTGTGAGGAGCTTCTTAACCGAAACCACCTCATAGCCAAGGGAGGTCAGTTCCTCCCTTACTTCCTCCGGGGCAGCCCCATAGGGGATCCCCCGTATAACCACCTTCAGCTCCTTGTCCTTCGGGAGCTGAAAGGAGTGAAAGGCGATTCCCTTCGAGTGCAGAAAACTCTGCACCGCCCGGTAATCCGCCTCGCTGCCCAGCTGCAGCCTTATCGAGAGCCCGGTGCTTTTAGCCACCAGGCGCCCCCCAATCCTCGACTTTATGTCCCTCGCCAATGCTGGCCACTCTTTCGGGCAGTCCAGCATTATCGGCGGGATTTTCTCCCGCCTGACGGTAGCAGGCTGTGATGGGGCCCCATCATCAGCCTGCGAGTTGGCGGCTGCTGCAGCCTTGCTACAGCCCGCTACGGGCTCCGCCTCCATAGGAGGCGCGGAGTCCCGGCGTTTCTGGCGCTTCCTAGCGCCAGACCCGCTTTCCTCTCCACCGTCGGACAGTTCCGTGGTGGGAGAACGGGGTGGAGGAGGCCTTATTTTTCCTTCCATTGAGGAAAATAAGGAAGAAAAATTTAAAAATTAAAATTAAACTTAATTTACACTTCTTAATCTACACTTGCTGTAAAATAAAATCACTGACAAGAAAATCAATTAAAAAATAAAATTATTTTAAAAGTAGCACAATAGTCCTATAATAATAGGCTATTTACTTAACGTATTCACAATGACTACAAGAGTTCACTTTTCTTCAGACTTCATCTTCTTTTTCTTTGTCGACTTTGATTTTTAATTTAAATATTATGATTTATTAATAATTATTAACCTTTCATTGTAAAAAACCTTTTACGATGAATAATAATTAAATAATAAAATAAAAATTAAAAATATCGGAAGCGTTAAGCGAAATAAAATTTTACATATTAAGAAGTCATGTGTTGTCCGCATCAGATTTTTTCATTTATGCGATTTATGTTTGCGACTCGGGTTTCACTTCCTCCTTTTTTATTTGTAAAAATAAAAATTTTTCACTTTCTTTTTGTTCTTTATAAATTTTTAATCTTTGTTTTTACTCTTTATAAATTCTCACTTATTTTTTACTCTAATTAAACGAATAAGAGTATTCATTTAATACTCTTATAGTATTAAACGACTAACAATACAGCAATAGACTATAAATAGACTAACAATACAGCATTATTGCTGTATTGTTAGTCTATTTATACACTAACTTGACTAACAATACAGCAATAATGCTGTATTGTTAGTCAGTCTTACGATAATTATAAAATAAATTAATAAATTATACATTCAATATCGTAACAGATCTTAAAACACAACTATTTTCGATAGAAATAAATCGATTCTGAAAATAATACCGATTATCCATTTAGAATCGTACATATGATTTTTATTTGATCTTGTAGTTACAATTAAAGATACGTACAGGCAAAAGACGCGGGTCAAATCAAAAGGTCAAAATTAGAATAATTTTGAATCCCGTATATCCTTAGCGATTTATCGATTTTGAAGGCAACTTCTTCTCTTTTGTTATTGCGTCGAGGAAGGTTAGTTTCTTATTACGATAATCTGTTTCGTAAATCGAATATAATATATAAATAATAAATTATTAATTAATTTAACTTGTATTAAAGCTTCCGGCTTTCGTATCGAGCGATTTTACGTATGAATATTATAAATCTTGATGAAAATGTCGAGAGTACGCAATCTTTAAAAAAAATGCCAAAACCGATCTAAACCGAATTTAATTTGGAAGAATCTGATATTTTTTCGCTTTTCCTTGATAGATTAAAAAAAAACATTTTTACACTAGGTAATCAGTTTTGGACACCATAACATTCCGAGACGCCGCCCCGGAGGGCCTAGCTGCGGAGGCGTGCCTTAATGACACTCTGCAGCTAGTATATATACACGTGTATATAAATCGTTTATAAAATTCTTTTTTAAATTAATTTAATATTATTTTTATCGTTAAATTATTAATAATTAAAAATTAATACAAATATTTGACATACCGATCTGTATATTTAAAATAATATTCTAGTTACAGATTATTTTTATTGAATGATTCTTATAATACAGGTTATGAATCCGCGTAATTTTTTTCCATTCTCAGGAAAGGGAAAACCAGAATGATTAATAGTAAGAAATATTTGTTTCTGTAAACTACATTTTGTAACATAATTTGTTCATCGTGCGTAAAGATTCTATTTAATTGTTTTTTGTTTTTTTTTTTTCATATTCATACATAAACGTGATTTTTATTAATAAATAATGAACGCAGTTCGTTCTTGCATGTAGGCGAACGAAGGATAAAATGAACTAGTGTATACACGTGTATATATATATATATATATATATGTTATATACTGTTGTGACTTCTAAGGTGGGTTTTTCCATTCCAAGGTCAAATTTCTTACTTCCTTCATTTGACCCTTTATTTTTTAAAAGGTCAAAGAAACGTCACATTCTCGGCTATAAAGTTATAGTATATAGCTGTTATATAAGTGTGCTATATAAGGAAAATTTGTACGTCCGAGTTTTTACAAATTTTTACGTTTCATGACGTCCTTTAACTAAAAAATAGACTTAGCATTGAAAAATGCCGGAACTAATGTATCCACGTATGTAAGACTTATTTTTACTGTACCGAGAAAATATGGTTTTAAGGTCCAACTTATGATCTAAACAAAAAAAAATCATAACTATATATGCGTGTCACATTGCTTTTCACCTTCTATCTCGGGTTTGGCCGAAACGTTTTTCTTCAAATTTGGCTCATATATTTATATATATATGGATACTGAACGTGATCGTTTTTTTAAAAATTGTTTATTTTGTGGGGGATATCGCGAAAAAATCGATTTTGATTTTCTTCAGAAGTATTTTAGCGAAAATTTTTATAGAAGCGAATTTATTGCCTATAATGCATACGTAAATATAGTCAAACCAAATTACACTTAGAGAAAAAAAAATTGTTACCTGGACTTTTATAAGTGGAAACGGTAAGGGGCTTGTAATAAACGTAAAAAAAATAAATGCGTGAGTGGTGGTGAAGGAGGGTTGATTTGGGACGGTTGGGGGAGTTGAAAAAAGATTTTCCAATAGAAAGGTTGTAGATCATGCAAAAATCTAAATCTTTTGTATAAGTTCTTTTTTTAATATAACCTCAAAACGTTTGAGAAAAACACGAAAAATCTTTTTCTATATTTTTTCGTCTCTTATTTTTTATTTCCGCAAAAATAATTTAATTTTGACGAAACTTGGTGAAAGTATACCTTTCTGTGTCTTAATTAACCACAAGTTTTTTTGACGTAAATTTTCGCCGGAAATCGTAATAATACAAATCTTTACCCCTTTTCAATCCTCCCTCTCAAATGATCTCTCCATATCTCCCGTTTACGTTTTTACGTTTATTTTACTTTGTTTTTTACGTTTATTATAAGCCCCGTTTTACCATTTCTACTTATAAAAGTCCAGGTAACAATTTTTTCCCCTATAAATGAGTTATTTCGATCGGTCTATAATCAATTTTCAAAAAATTAACCCGCAACTCTTAAAATTGAATTATATGTTTTTTTATTGTTTTTCTCTATATTACCTTTCATGTAAATTTTTTTTTTTAAAGATTATACTTTTTATATAGAGCGAACGAAAAATGTGTAGAATTTTTTTTTTAAATTGTTCACCCCGGGCTTAAAACATATTTAAAAAAAAATATATTTTAGCCTTTATTGAAGGGGGTGTTAAATTTAGAGAACATTTTACGTAAGTAATTTATTAAGCTTAACTTATGTATGAATATTTTCAGGATATTTTTTTATAGAATTTATTCCCCGCTCCTAAAAAAGTAAATCTTTTTCGTTTTTTTGGCTGGAACTCTTTGATTTTTTATTATTAATAGCCGGCGAAGTTGTACGATATTTTGCTATTTCTTTTTGTTTGATGTCTTCAAAGCAGATGGACTGATGATTCGATTGAAATTTGGCACGAATTAAATTTGTTCAAAATCGGTCGACAGGACAGGGAAAAACGGATCTTAAAAACGGCGACAACCCGTAAGATCACATTTTTTTTTTAACTACAATAGAAGAAAAAAAAAATTTGCTAGTTTAGCCTTTTTATCGTTAGAGTGGATTAAAAACAGATCGTTATGAAAAATTGTACGTTAATTTCTAAATATTTGATTTCGTTTAATTTTTGGTTATTAACGACAGAAAGAATAAGAACTGGAAGAGGAGTGAGGCAGGAATGATGCACGTCACCGACGCTTTGTAATATATGCAGCGGTGAAAGAATTAATCCGAACACAGAAAATTTTATTTTTAATAAAAAAATGTTTAATCGTCAAACTTATTCAAATTTAATAGTTTGTGTCCTCCTTTGTTTCTGATTATCTCACTAATCCTCTTCGGTATTGATTCCGGTAAGTTAGAACAATGATTTTTGATTTCTTCATGCGGAAACTAAACCTGTATCACTACCCATCGGGTCGGTCTAGCGGTTAACGCGTCTTCCCAAATCAGCTGATTTGGAAAGTCGAGAGTTACAGCGTTCAAGTCCTAGTAAAGCCGGTTATTTTTACACGGATTTGAATACTAGATCGTGGATACCGGTGTTCTTTGGTGGTTGGGTTTCAATTCACCACACATCTTAGGAACGGTCGAACTGAGAATGTACAAGACTACACTTCATTTACACTCGTACATATCATTTTCATTCATCCTCTGAAGTATCTGAAAGGTAATTACCGGAGGCTAAACAGGAAAAAAAAACCTGTATCACTGAACTAATAAGGTCGGTTTTTGTGCTAAAATTCATTTTCCCAAGTCTAATTTTTAGTATGGCCCGTAAATTTTCAACGGGATTCAGGTCGGGGGAGTTCCCTGGCCACGAGACCGCTCGAAGTTTTTTGGTTTTTGAACAAACATTTTGATTTATTTTACGTGTGACATTGTGGTCCTGTTGGAGAATGAGTTCTGGATTCATCTGCATAAGCGGGACTATTTTTCTTTGGCGTATGTTAATGTATCGGTCCGATTTCATCATCCCATTCACAGGCACAAGCGCTTCTTTTTGGCCGGGTGTTTCAAAGCTTGTTGCAAGTGTGCCGGCGTAGTAGTGTTCTCATCCGATAGCTTACGAATGTAGGTTACTTTCTCTTCCCTTGGACAAAGAAATGTGTTTGTCTAAAAAAAAATTTTTTTCCGCATCTCGGTAGTCTATTTTTTACGTTCCTTTGCCCATCGAAGTATTTTTATTTTCATACCCTGTGTCAGTAACCGCTTCTTTTTAAGTTTCCGAGCGATCGTTCCCGCTGCCGACTATCTTCTACGAACTGTCCTATCAGAAACATTAATCTCACCGGCTCTCAAGTTCCTATTAAGATCAATAGCCGGTAATCGTGGATTAATTTTACTTTTCCTTATTAGTAATCGATCCTGTGTAGGCGTGGTTTTATTTTCCGTCTACATTTTACTTTTCTCTTTGGAGAGACGGAACCTGTTTCCCTAGACCTTTTCACGATTTCATTTACAGTATCGTACCCCACGATACGCCCGCTGGCGATCTGTCTTTGAGTCATTTGTATGTGGGTGGACAGAGCAACAATTTTTGATCGCTTTTTGGAGGTTATATCCGTTGTATCAACTAGAAACTCGCAAGATCACCGAAAACTAATCGACGATGAATTATAAAAGTACAAAAACCATTAATTCTGTTCGTATATGACCTAACAACATAATCTGAAACACCAAACGGCAAGCGGTCTGCCGCAGAATAAAAATTCCCTATAACAGAACAAAAATTCCCTTTGTTCCGGTTAATTTGTTCGCTACCGTATGCGGACGAAATAATTAAATTCTGTCTGATCGGGAAAGAAGGAATAAAGATCGGCAGAAGAAAAACAGAACGTATACCTTTCGCCGATGACATTTGGGTGCTCGCGTAGAGCCCAAGTAAACCGAATAAAACGCTTGGTGATTTAAATGCGAAGCTTGCGGAAGTCAAAATTCGAGGATCGACAAAAAGAGGACAAAGTGTACGGTATTAGGTGGAAAAGAGGAGAGGATTGAGACGAAGATAGGAAATGAGGTTTTAGAGCGGATGAAGAGATATCATTAGCGAGGGAATTTTATAACTGATGACCTGCCTTGCACAGTAGAAATTAAAACAAGAATAGCAGCGTTTGTGATCGACCGGTTCGAGAGAGATTTAAAGCAGGCGAAAGCTCGCAACGTTCCTCTTCTTCTGACTAAATGTCGCGGCATTTCGTTTACGTAGTACCTTTTGCAAGTCGATAGATGCCAATAAAATCCCAACACTGTCGCGCTCAAACGGATTTCGATATCCCCGAAGCCGGACGTTTGCCGAAACAGCTCAACCCGAGTTTTTGGGAGTCCCTGGGCGATGGAACGTCGAGAATTGCACAAAAAAAAAACAAATCCCCATTTTTCATCGGTTACCATACTGTCCTTGCAGCGTACGGCTCTAGATCTTCGATGCCAGAAGAGTAAAAATTAATTTAAATGTACTGTTGATGTATATTATATGCTGACCCATCTAATTAATGTTCTCAAGAGTTCTGAGTCGGGTTCCCGCTTTTCACTTTTTACATAAACGGCATCAGTATCTTCATTTCTTCTAAGACTCTTTTTTTTTGCGGATGATATGTCAAAATTTGAGCTAAGGTGGAGTATAAGGATGATTAAACTGCAACCAAATTTAGAAAAAACATTCTCTTCGCGTATTCTAGAACGACATTGAAAGTTAAATATTTCTGTAAAAGTTGATCATCTCCAAATTCTTTCGGTAAAAAATTTTATTTTATTATAATTTTCAAATTTTAGTTTAGCTTTTACTTAAATACCGAGCGGGTAATAATTGGAAACTTAGGAAAGTTCACAATATCCACCGTGTTGGTCTAGTGGTGAACGCGTCTTCCTAAATCAGCCGATTTGGAAGTGGAGAGTTCCAGCGTTCAAATCCTAGTAAAGGCAGTTACTTTTATACGGATTTGAATACTAGATAGTGGATGCCGGTGTTTTTTGGTGGTCGGGTTTCAATTAACTACACATTTCAGGAACGGTTGACCTGATACTGTATAAGACTTAATTTACACTCGTACATATCATCCTCTGAATTATTATCTGAAAGGTAATTCCCGAAGGCTAAACAAAAAAGAAAGAAAAAGCGAAGCTCACAATGAATTCTTCAAAACCGATGTATTTTTTTTCCACAAATACTGAAGTTCGTCCGTTTTAGGTAAACATTATTCTTAATATCGATGTAAAAATGAAATGAAATATAATTATTTTAATATCGATTACGTGCGGTAATTAGCGACATACTACAAAACAAAAATTCTCCAACTTGTCACAGAATTTAAAGAGAACCCCGACCTACCCGTCAACGTTTATATTTTGTTCAAATCCCCATCAGACTTAGTTCTTTACGGGTGTAAAATTTACATTTCTACCGACAAGCGTCAAACTCATAAACATGAAGTATACGTGACATTCTTTCGATAAGCGTCTTATCTACTAGTCTGAAAAAAAAACCGTCGATCCAATAATCGGCGTAGTTTTTTTTTGCCTTAATTCTAGGGTTTAAATAAAAAGTATTCTTATTATGACGGAGAAGGAATTCCTTCTTTCTTTATCGTTCACATCGAGGTAGTAAAAGACAAACAACGGCGTACTTTAACGATGTCATTGAAATAACTACTACGCCGGTGTTCTTCGAACGTTAGGGTTAAATTAAAAGAAGTATTTGTTTTTTCACAACATTAAGCGTAATAACAGGTCTAGCTAAATAAACTTAAAAAAAGAGATTATTAGGCCTACATACAGCCTTATATAAAGCATTCATTCATTCGTAGTTTGCCAACACGACTGCTGCTCTCCACTTTGTTCCGTCTTTCGCTGACCTTTTTGTTTCCGTATATTTTCCCTTTTTCGTAATCCCATCCGCCGTTTGAAATCTCTTCCCTTCCTTCCGTTCACCTAGCTTTTTATCGTATCCGCTAATAAAGCCGAAACAGTTTCGCTCGCTCGGCCCGGACATTGGGGTATCTGAGCGCGGCTCGTAACTTCTCCTTTTCAACGATATGCGTAATTTATATTTCCGGCCGGTTTTTGCGCGGGCTGAGGCTGATATATTGAATTTGAATTCTTTTTTACACGTAAATATCGACAAAAATACACTTATTTTTACATACATCGATCTATCTGGACAAACTTTAAACACAAACGCACGAATCACCGCGCTTTCACGTCTCAGTTGTGAACTACACTAAATGGAAATGAGCGAGAGCACCAGTTTTGGCCGATCTGCTTTGTGCACCCTCCCCACCGACCCGCTCGCCAGCGACGCAAACTCAAAATCGTATCGGTGAGATGACCGTGTAAGTTATAAAATGACACCGCATGACACTAATAGTTAGGGAGTTATTAAGGCAGGACGATATATACCTTTTCGTTACGCTACAAATTTCTGTTTTGGTGTAATTTTAAAGACGTTTCACGTCAAAATAAAAATATGTTTATACATGTATATACGTTCGTCGACCTGTTTCAAGCTATCTTTGGACCGGATAAAACGATTTTTATGAAATTTGGTATATCGATCGGTTTGTCGGAAAGGTTTTGGGGTCAATCTCTCCAGGGAAGTTTTTTGAGGTCCAGTTTTCTGAAATGTTGCAAAAATAACTCCATTTTATTTTACGGTCAGTAGTAGATGCGTACTTGCTTATCTTATCTTTTTTTTAAATTTGCCCCAAAATTCGTTTCATTTATTTACTGCATTTTTTAAATGTTTTCATAGGCACAGTATTAGTGCAAACGATCCTTAAAAAATTCTTTGAAGGGTGGGGGAAACGATCAACGTTTAAAAAACCGACTTTTTGAATTTTTTAAAACTTCTATGGGTTTAATGCTGTTATACGTTTTAGTAATATCACAATTAAATTTCATAGTAATTCACTCCCACCACCAAAAAAGAAATCTTAGGTACTTTTAATTGGTTGTACATTTTTTAGTCGAGTTTTTTTCTCTTTAACATAGTAAACAGAAAAAAAAGAAAAAATCTTGCAAATGAATTTTTGAGGTCGGGAAGAAGAAGGAAATACCGAATTTTTAAGCTTTTTTACTTCCTTGTACGAAGTAAAGGAAGTATTGCGACAGCGAAAAATTTCGGTTTTCAGATTTCAACGGAAATATACATTTTGACTAGTTTCGGCGTGACGTCTGTACGTACGTATATATCTCGCATAACTCAAAAACGATTAGCCGTAGGATGTTTACATTTCGGATTCAGGACTGTCGTAACATCTAGTTGTGTGTGCATCTCCCCTTTCGATCGCAATCGACTGAACAAAAGCGTTCCAAAAAGCCTAAATTCCAAAATAATTTGGATTTTGGACTTTTTCCCTAACCGCCCTCGTCGTGAGTTCTTCAACGATATATCATAAGCGGTACTTATTTTCAACGGTTCCAGAGTTATAGCTAAATAAAAGTTTAATTAATGAAATATTCGGATCTTACATGGGGAAGGCACATAGGTTGGAATCAGATTTCATCTACATTTTTTTAACTTTTTTTTAAATTTATATTTATTGATTTATTAATAATTATTAGCCTCCGATTGTAAAAAAATTAAATGAAAGTTGTAAAAATTGTAAAAAGTTATTAATGAAATAAAATTTGATGCACTTTTAAAAATGTGTATATGTAATTAATAGGCGTACAAGGAAGTCATGTGGTGTGCATATCATATTTTATTATTTTGTAATAATTTTTTTAATTATTAATTTGTTTATTATTTTTTTTTAATTAAGTCTTTATTAAGTAATAGGGTAATCGAGTTTATAATTCGATCTGCTTTTACTCAATTAAATATTTTTCTCGTAATTTTAATACTCGCGGACGCATGCAGGATTATCGTGGGGAATAAAGTTTAGTGCGATAAAAATAAATTTTCTTTTATTTTTAAACGTTCATCAATTTGTTTGTTATTTTGAAGGTCGTTTGGATATTTCATTGTTTTAAATAAACATTTTTACGTACTTGTTTTTTCTTAATTATATAAACTGAATGAAAATGAAATATTTTTCCTTAATTTCAAGCACGCATTTATTGTTATTATGTTTTTATTCACATTTTGAATTTAAATTAAATTTTTTTTTTCCTAGTGTGGGAATTATATTTAAATTATTTATACCTATGAATAATTTATTTTCAATGTTTATTTATACGTTAATTATGTTACGAAAGGTAAGAATGCCGATCGGTCACACAATGGGAAATGAGTTTTTATCGTTGCACGACCCAGGGACTTCAAAAAAAAAAAGAAAGAAAAAAGCGGGGTAATGTTCTTACATGTATTGACGTATTTGAAGCTTAATAAATTTTGATTTTATGAACCAATTTTTATGAAATTTTGTACAGAGATTCGTGTATATGGGGCAATTTGTAGGTAAATTTTTGGTGTTAATATCTCCTGACGGAAGATTTTTTGGGTATCATTTTCCTCAAAATTTTACAAACATTAACCCCATTTTATATTAAGTTCAGTATATCCGTGCACGCTTATCTTACCGTTTTTAAAGAAGATTTGCTCCCGAATTGCCCTTTTTCCAAAAATTTTAAAAAGTTATTTTTTTTTATTTATTGTGTATTTTTAAAAAAATAATTTTTGTTATGCGTTTCTAGATATAGTATTAGTAGTTTTAAATGGAATTATATAAATTTCATAAACGGGTCGACTTTTTTTGCTGAATATTTTGTGTTTTTTCGGAGTTGTACTGTTACATTTTATGACGTTAATATTAAAAATTCCCTAAAGCATATTTGAAATAAAAAAATCTATCAAGGGCAAAGTTTCCACTTTTTAAGTCTAATTTCGGCGTATTAGAAATAAAAAATCTATCAAGGCCAAAGCTTGCAAAGTTATATAATCTTTTACCGAATTTTTTAGGTTTAATTTCGTTTATATTTTTTTCTTAAATCGATGAAATTAAATATCTAGTATAACTGTAATGTAATATGTATAAATTCACTTGAATCGTTATGTAAATCGAATGGCGTTTATAACATATTTATTAAAAGGATTTAAAAGGTTTATTTAATAAAGGACGATTTATTTTCTTAATAAAAATTTATTAATTAAAAGATTTATTTATAAAAGGGTTTGTTAAAAAATTAAAAAATGTTTCAAAAATTGGACCGACATCTCTTAAAATTGTAATATATGTTTTTATACTCTTCAAAGAAAAGTACAGTATTACTTTCCTTCGCGTGATAGGATCGAGCGGATAAAATGAATCTTTTTTACGTTTTGCGATACGAGGAGTACGAAAATACCATTCAGCTAAATATGTGGGTTTCATAAAAATTAAAAAAAAAAATTATAAAATAATTAATTAATAAAAATAATAATAATAATACTTATAATGTGATATATATATATAGCTAGTATAATTAATATATTACTAGCAGACCTGGCAATGCTTCGCTATTGCTAGATTTGAGTGCATGTATAGATTAACTGAAACTCAATTGAAAGTTTGATAAAACATTACAAACTGAACGTTACGGATCTTCACAAAATTTAATGTTCCCCTTCTCCTTTGTCGTTTTTCCCCTGTTCCATTTCCCTTTATCTCCTTTTCCATTTATCCTCCCCTTTCCCCATTCATTTCCTTTTCCCATTTCCCCCTTTTTCTATCATCCCTGTTTCCAATTTCCAATTTTCCCGCGCGTAAATCGGTCAAGTAGTTTTTTTTCTATAGCGAACATTAAAAAACATTGCCTTTTATATACATAGAAGAAGAAAGACGGTTTATATATTTGTTTCGTAATTACCTCGACACCAGTGACACCTCCCTAGCGGTCTTTTTTCGCAAAAATATTTGTTTTCACGTAATTAATATATATTCTTAATATGAGCCAAATCGGTCCCTAAATGCTATTTTTCCAAATATCTTGACCCTAGCGCCATCTAGCAGGTCCATTTTTTTTAGAGAGGTATTGCTTTCCGTGTAACACGTATTCCGAATACGAGCAAAATCGGAGAATAACTAATTTTCGCAATATCTCGACCCCAGCGCCAATTAGCGGGTCCAGACTAATTCAGAAACCTTTGCGGGCGTGCGCACGACTCACCAAAGTTTCATCGCAATCTGATGAAAGGTTTAGGAAGGCATAACAGACATACAGACAGACAAACATTCGTTTTTATATATATAGATTAATTATAATTTATTATAATTATTTATTTTTAATTAAAGTTTTTTACCTTGAAAATTTCCCAAATTCTTAAAGCTCTATTACTTTTATCTGTTCTTGTGCGTTTGACAATTTGATGAAAATCGGTCGAGTATTTCTTGAGTTACGTTCAATTTAAGTTCGAATACTTGATGTTTTCGTGTAGTATCTACCGGTTAATCGAATCTATGTTGTGCATAGTACTCTGAAAATCAGTGCGTTTCTGACTTGGAAAAAATGAAGGCGTCGGAATTATTAAAAATAATTACCGATTTTTTTGCTACGGAATATTAAAATTATTTTTTATTATTATTATTTATATTTGGGAATAGTTTTATTATATTTTAATTCGTTTCGTGATCGTTTACTTATTGTTGTTTAATAATTCGTTTTTTTGTAAAATTTTAGATTAGAATACATTTCAAAAGGAACAAAATAAAATAAGGAAAAGTCAATCTTTTTGCGCAAAACATTTTTACGGTTTTGTTATTTTATGAATCTTTATTGTACAAAAAACTATCTTTTTTCAGTTTAAAAATTATTTTTACGAGATTAAAAATGTTTTATTATAATTAAGAAAAGATTTTTTTACAATTACGGCCATTTGCGGTGAATATAGATATGGTGTGCGGTAATGAATTATCTTTGTTTTGCAAAAATTATAACTAAATTCCGGTTTTCCTTATACGTACGCGCGTGTGGTATGTTTTATCTTCGTGCGTCATAGCCGTGCAAATGAAACCAGTTCAACAGGTATACACTGTTTTAAATATTATGTATTTCAGGTTCACAAACCCTACCTACAGTACGTTATTCTGCGTTTTCTGTTACCTACGATGTCTTTCTATACTGCGTTATAATATTGTCGCACATCGCTTTTATTTGTGTAAAAATGTATATAATATACGTACATAAACGATTTCGTTTCCTAATATTTTATATACGCCCCGTAAAAATTATTTTTCTACCCCGGATTAAGTCGTCAATTATAAATTATTTTTAATAAAATAAATTATATATTAAAATTTACTTTCCTGCTATTTATAAAATTACTCGTATTAAAACGACTTTTGAAGTAAATTCTTTTCATTCTTTTGTACAGTGTGTCCGCAAAAATTATTAGCTATTGGGGAAAAGACATGAAATTTACATTAAAATGAAAGAAATTCTTCGTGAATCTTTTTTCTTCAGTAAATTTCGATATACATTCCTTTAATTGTCCTGCTTATAAAATAGTATATTCGATATCTTTCCGCTTTTTTTCTTTCAGTCGTTCGACTGGTTTGATCCATCTGTCAAAGATTCCTTATCTAGTGCCAATCGTTTCATTTCGGTATACCCCTTACATCGATCCTACATTCTTCACAATTTGTTTTACATATTCCAAATGTTATTCCCTCTAATATCAAAACGATTATTCCAGGACGCCTTAGTATGTGGCCTATAAGTCTGTCTCTTCTTTTAACTATATTTCTTCAATTTCTTCTTTCTTCATCGATTTGTTACAACACCTCTTCATCTGTCACTTTACCCGTCTGATTTTTAATATTCTTCTATAGCACCGCATTTGAAAAGCTTCTAATTTTTTCTTTTTAGATACTCCGATCGTCTAAGTTTCAACTTCATATAAAGCTACGCTCCAAACGTATACTTTCAAAAATGTTTTCGCGACCCTTAAATTAATTTTTTATGTAAGAAAATTATATTTCTAACTGAAAGCTCGTTTCGCCTGTGCTATCCGGCATTTTATATCGCTCCTGCTTCGTCCATATTTAATAATTGTACTTCCAAATAACAGAATTCTTCTATCTCCATAATCTTTTCTTTCCTATTTTTTTTTTCAGCGGTCCATCTTTGTTTATTTCTACTATATTTCATTAGTTTCGTTTTGTTCTTGTTTATTTTCGTGCGGTAGTTCTTGCGTAGGACTTCATCCGTGCCGTTCGTTGTTTCATCTAAATATTTTATACTCTCTGCTAGAATTACTATATCATCAACAAATCGTATCATCTTTATCTTTTCACCTTGTACTGTTACTCCGAATCTAAATTGTTCTTTAACATCATTAACTGATAGTTCTATGCAAAGATTAAAAAGTAACGGGGACAGTTAACATCCTTGTCGAACTCCCTTTTTTATTACGGCTTCTTTCTTATTTTGTTCGATTACTACTGTTGCAGTTTGGTTCCTGTAAATGTTAGCGATTTTTCTTCTATCTCTGTACTTGAACCCTGAATTATTTAAAATACTGAACATTTTATTCCAGCCTACGTTATCGAATGCCTTTTCCAGGTCTATAAACGCCAAGTATGTCGGTTTGTTTTTCTTTAATTTTTCTTCTATTATTAAACTGAGCGCTAAAATTGCTTCCCTTGTCCCTATACTTTTCCTGAAACTAAATCGGTCTTTTCCTAACACTTCTTCTTCCACTGTCCTCTCTTCTGTTCTTCTATACAGAATTCCAGTTAAATCTTTTGATGCATAAGTAGTTAAGCTAATTGTTCTGTATTCTTCACATTTACATGTTCCTGCTTTCTTTAGTATCACGACAGTAACACTCTTTTGGAAGTCTCTTTCCATATAATATGAAAAACGTCTGGTTTGAAGACGAAGTAGCTTCCAGTAATCCTTGTTTTTTAAATAGTCGAAACTTCTTATTTAAACGGAATAACACTTGTGTCGTTAAATAATCCCGCAAATAAAAATACCTCGGGATATGATCTGGAAACCGTGAAGGCCAGGCTATCCACCCTTTCGTCCGGAATTACTTAGAAAAGAAATCGGCAAATTATGAAGAATCTTTGTGTAACTGGAAAGTGGAATTCTCTGGTATTCGGAGTACTGTATGGCATTTTAATATATCTTAAGAAGTTTTTTCTGGTACAGTCTTTTCAGCAAAAAGGAATGCATATAGTGCATTTTCGTCTAATTCGGCATCTTATATTAACTTAATTTTCGGATTGTGAAGGACCAGTACCTCGATATGCCTATTACTCTTTCTGAAACGTGAAATGTAGCTTCGTTATTGAAAATAAAGTAGTTTAAAAACTCCCCGTGATGATCTAACTTATCAAAAAATATCAGAAGCGAATTCATTTTAATTTTTGAGTTTTATAACCGGTAAAAGGAAGGAAGTCTTTTTCTTTTTTTGTAATGTTGTTAACGGTTCTTTTTTGGAGCTTCTAACTTTACAGAACACTTCCTCAGTAATTTTTTCGAGCTACGTAAATAACTTTTTCGCAATGTTTGAACTGTCTCGTCAGGTTGTAACGGTCGTCCTGAATTTCTCTGATTTGTTTGTCGCATCGTAAAATGTGATTTCATACGGTTTATCGAACGCACTACAATATTCACGTTTAACGTGCGTCTAATTTTAACTTAATAAGACACAAAACGCATTGAACCTTAATCGCGTTGAATAACGAGTATAATGTAGGAATTTACCTTGTAATAAAGCGGAAATACTTCGATACTAGAACTTGTTTCGTATCGAAAACTCGTATAACTTTTTTGTTACCGATTTTTCGAAGAAAGGTATGAACGATTGTTTTTTACGTTTTGAGAAACGAGGAATATGAAAATACCATTCACTTAAATTGCGGTTTCCTTATATATTATTTATAGGCTTACGTATAAACCGGCCTCCGTGGCGCGAGTGGTAGCGTTTAGGCCTTTCATCCGGAAGTCCCGGGTTCGAATCCCGGTCAGGCATAGCATTTTCACACACGTTACAATTAATTCATTCTCTGAAGCTATACCTAACGGTAGTACCGGAGGTTATGTTGGCTTACCTATAAATCTTGTTGCGGCTCGAAAATATTCAAAATTATTTGATCAATTTCATTGAAATTTAGATATGCTGCAGCAGTCTATCTCAAGTTGTGCGTGTGGGAATCGAATGAAGATTTTTCGAGTCGTTCTTGAGTTGCTATCAATTAAAGTCGGGAAGAATTTGAGCGGGGCAAGTGAAAAGCGCGGTTTGTTATTATTAGAGACCGGATTTTATGTATTTGCATATTAAGCCCATTTTTACCAGTTATTGCACATTTTCCTTAAAATCTAACGATGACGTATATTTTTCGGTAGAGTACCTTGTTTATATGTGAAACTTTACGTTGTAGCCAGTTAAACCTATTAGCTGCACGGCCTTTAGATCGCACTTAGCAGCCGCGGAACAGTACCTCTGATCGTTTACGTTTACAAAAGTAACAGAATGTTAAATAATCGTTAATTATCGAATTTATCGATCTGTTATTCAACTTCTTACTAATTGCATGCCGATGTTGAAATAAAAAAACTAAAAATTACTACTTTTTTATTATTTAATGTTACATATTTTGACACTTTTCATGCACATTTCAAGGTTTTTATGTTGCATATAATCCGGTTTCTAGTTATGATGCTGCAAATTGGAACGTTGACGTTTCTTTATCTGCGGTATCTGTTAGCAATATTAAACCGAATAAAACAAAATATTAAAATCAAATTAAATTAACGAAAAATGGGTCTTTTTTTTTTAAAAAAATGGTTTTTTCCACTTTGATCTCTATGTTTCACGTTTTCTTACGAAATTATGGTTGTTTGAAGCTCCACTATTATTTTATGGATACATTGTATTTTTTTGTTTTCTGCTGTTTAAGTTAATAAGTTGGAGTTGATAAAAAATACCAATTTGGTAATGTTTGAATAAAAGTAAATTATTTTTATCGGTGCAATAATTTAGGCGAGTTGTCATCAAAATGGGCTGTATTTGAAAATCCTTACCTACCGATTGATCTTTTGTCCGTGCGTTAGGGGTTATGAGGGAAGATTAACTCCAGATTTTTAACATCCCCCTCCCATAGATTTTTGAAAAACTCAAAAAGTTTTTGTAATGCGTTTTTCTCTGAATCTATGCATTTTAGAGAAAGGTTTTCAAAAAAAATGTAGAGGATATTCTCCTCTACAAATAATGTCTGTGAAGTTATGCCGTATAATTTGAAATTGAAATACTAGGTAGCGCTGAATTTGTAAAAAAAAAACGTTGTAAAAGAGTAGACGTTTACACTTTTTCGGCGTGCTGAAAGAACATGATCGGGATGTTGATTGAAGAATCATGTTTTTTTCTCTTCTGAGTTTTTGAACCTGTGTTCTTGATATCCCACAAGCAGCAGCAGTTCTTTCTTCGCATTTTTTAATGCCGATTATATGTTTGTCGTCATATGACATATTTATCTACTTTTAGAGTTTCTTGTTTACATAAAATCATTAAAATTATTCATAACTTCAGGTGCTTGACTCCTGAGTTTTTTCTTAACTACGGATTTAAATTCTGTTATAACAAACCGCACTAATAACAGACGAACAAAAAATAATATATTACAAAAATTTGCAAAAACGGGTTATTATAAAATAATATGACCGAACAAAAACGCTATCCGAATATCTTCACCGAACACGATTTTAACTGGAATAAAGTTTATTTCTTTATACAAACATTGTGTTCCGCGAATTACGGATCTAAATATAATCTTAACGAAAGACATCATTTCTAACCGCATAGTACAGGCAATTTGTCATCAAAATAGGCTGTATTTGAAAATCCTTACCTACCGATTGATGTTTTTTCCATATGTTAGGGGTGATGAGGGAAGCTTAACTCCAGATTTTTAACATCCCCCTCCCAAAGATTTTTGAAAAACTCAAAAAGTTTTGAAATGCGTTTTTCTCTGAATCTATGCGTTTTAGAGAAACGTTTTTCAAACAAAAAATGTAGAGGACATTCTCCTCTACAATTAATGTCTTTGAAGTTATGCCGTATAATTTGAAATTGAAATACTAGGTGGCGCTGAAATTGTAAACGAAGGAGTACCGGTTTCGAACACGTGCCCGATTCACAACATTTTCACACTTTCACAAGCTACAGCACCAAAACGGTAAGTCGTACAAGAAAATTGTATAAATAAAAGTCGTCTGTTTTTTTGAGATAACAACTTTTCCAAACGCAATACAGACGAAAAACAAATTTTTCGGTGAAAAAACACGTTTTTTACAACTTCAGCGCCACCTAGTATTTCAATTTCAAATTATACGGCATAACTTTAAAATACATTAATTGTAGAGGAGAATGTCCTCTACATTTTTTGTTTTGAAAAACTTTTCTCTAAAATTCATAGATTCAGAGAAAAACGCATTTCAAAATCTATGGGAGGGGATGTTAAAAAAATGGAGTTAAGCTTCCCTCATCACCCCTAACATATGGAAAAAACATCGATCGGTAGGTAAGGATTTTCAAATAAAAATACAAATTGGTTAACAATAACACCGGTTTAAATGCTGTAATTTTAGTTATTTATTTTACGAGACATGATCTTATATGCGTTTGTGTTTTATTTTACATTACATATTTCCGATAATCTTTATTATTTTGTTGTTAACGTTGCTGCTATCAAAACGTAATACAAATGTAATGTCGCTGTTATTCTATTGTACTGCGACATTAAAATATTATTATTTGTGTTGTTAAAAGCAGCTGCTAATAAGAAAAGATAATTTGAAGTGGTAATTTAAGTAGGTTTTTGTTTTTATTTTTATTTAAAAAATGTACTTTTGTTTAAAACTTTCCATACGTTTATATATACACATAAATATATATGTATAAACAGAATGTTTCAAACTTACGTTATCACTCGATTGGGATGAATATTTATTTATATATCTATTAACCGTGTAGGATATTGAACTTTAAACCTCAGTTAGGAGACTAGTCTTTATGCCTATATTTATGTTTACCTCTTCGATGGCCAAAATATAAACTATTAAACTATATATAAATGGGAACTTTCATTTAAATACACATTTCATTACCGGGAACTACCATTTGAGTGATAACATAATTTTGAAATTCGCATATATATACACACACACGCACGCACGCGCTAGCACACACAGAGAGAGAGAGAGAGAGAGGGAGTGAGTGAGAGAGATTAACGAAGATTGTAGCAAACTTTCACCGACATATTGTACGAGTGAAAATAAAGAAGAATGTTTAAATATAACTTCAGATTTCGCCCTGATTTCTGTGGCTTGACTAAAATTAAGCCGTTTGTAATACTTGGGACCCGAATTAAGGGCTAAATTTGATAGTTCTAATGAAATCTGACCTGAAAAATAAATAAAAAATTATTCAAAGAGAATTTAATAGTTTTTAACAAATCTGTGGGTAAATACAAAAGTTTGAGGTCGAAAAACACATTATTTTATGTTTAACGTAAAATACGTTAATTAAATGAGTAATTGAACGTAAACATTTTAAAGAAAACTAGTAGATAATTTTATTTTGAGTAAAATGGCATGAATTAAGCCCGTAAAAACTAAATTCAAACATTCAAATTTGTAAATTTATTTAAAACGAATATCGACATGTGATCATAATTTTATCCCAAAAACCCCGCTTAGCCGTTCTGCAATTTTTTACACCCGCACACTTAATTTCCACTTTTATTTTACTGCGGTGCAGGTAATGTTTGCAAAAGTAATGATGGAATATTGTATTGTCACCCGACCTTAGTAACTGTGCAAAATTTCATCGATCGGCAACGTCAGGTAATATGTTAAATTAACAACGCAAGATTTGAGGACAAACGTGAAAAAGCAACATCGTGAATTAAAGAAAGGCAAATAATAAAGTTAATATAAACACCGGTTCGGAATCGCTTGTTAGCGTCGGCTGATGCAAGATTTCACCCTGATTCCTGTGCCTTCGGTAAAATTAACCCTGACTGTAGTTCTTGAAACCGAAATTAAGGGTAAATTTATTGATTTTATATGAAATTCGAACTGAAAAATTTAGAAATATAGATCCCAGAACTGTATTTTAATTATTTTTTTTTCAGACGTCTGCGATAAAAGATTGGGGTCGAAAAACACACCGTTCTTCTACTTTTTCAGAACAGTTTACCTTGCAAAACCTTGATCGTTAGATCATTTATTTATTTGCGGTTGTTTTTTTTTTCCTCTATTTTTCTTTACTTAGATTGTTGTCACTAAGTTGTCGCGTTGTAGTGTCTTTGATTACGCGTGAGTTATTACGTTATAAAATTAATAGAAAATCGATGTTGACGCAGGCTGTGAAATACGTGGAGTCATACGTTTTTTAAACCACCAAAACGTTAAGCCGGCTGAAATTCACAGGCAGTTGGTTGCTGTGATAATGTAATGAACGAAGGAAACATCCGAAAATGGTGTGAAAGGTTTAGAAATAATAGAATTAATGCGCACGATGAAGAACGTTCTGGAGACCCTCGATAATCACGGAGGAATTGTTGAAATCAGAAAAGATTGACGCTCAACGATTTCCGACCTGGCCCTTCTTTTTCCTGATGTTTCAAGAGTTGTTTTCGGTCGTATTGTTGTTAGGCTTCAGAAAGTTTTGTGCTCGTCGGGTGCCGCACGTCTTAACGAAACGTCACAAAAAATCCGAATGGGATCTGCTTTGTAATTTTTGATGCGTTACACAGAAAAAGGTAATAAGTTCCTTAATTCGATTAAAACGGTAATCGAATGTGATAAAACACGGATTTCGTATTACACGCCAGAGAGAAAACGAGAGTCAAGTGAATGGCGTTATCCTCGATCACCAATGAAACCGTCAAGCACAGCCATTTGTACACAGACTTTCCGGATCGGTTTGGCATACTGCCGAATAATTTCTTGCCGCGTGGAACGATTATAAATCTAGACGCCTACTGCCAAACTCTACGTAAATTACGGCGCCCCATTTAAAATCGGCGACGTCGGCGGCTGACCGATGGCGTCGTCCTGTTGCACGATAATCCACGTCTACATGTTGCGCGTCTGACACGTGATTTACTGAGAACATTTGGATAGGAAATCGGAAGAATTTTTGAGAGGTAAGCGGTTCGCGGGTGACGTTGAACGTAAAAATTCTGTTAATCGGTGCTAAATGGACTGGCGGCAGAAAAATACGACGAGGGTATATTGAAGCCGGTGTATCGCTACGATAAATGTTTTAATTCGTGTGGCGATTGTATAGAGAAGTAGTATAAGTTATGTAGTTTAAGAGAAATAAAAAAGATTTATAAGTTTTTTACAATGAAACGGTCTTTAGTTTAGAGATAACCTCTCTTAAAACGAAGAATGAAAGGTGTAATTAATGGAATAACTTAACGCCTAATATTTTACGCGTCACAAAGGCTCACGTGGAACTTGTTTGAAGTTAATACGTATTGTAAAAAAAAACGTTTGAAATCCCCTGTTCAGAAACAAAATATGCATTTAAATGAATATAGTTATATTTTTTTTAACACCTGAAATACGCTGAACAATTAACGATTACTGTAAAGAGATTTAAAGCCCAAGGTTGTTGTAGGTATTCCATTTCTTGTGTGTGAGCGTGAGCATAAAATCTCGTTACGCTATTTGATGAGCTCTTATTAGTTGTTGTTATTTTTCCATGATTAATAAGTCGTGTAATTGGATGTATTATTATTCTTACGGAATTATTTTTGTAGAGCTGCCGTGTTGTATGAAATCAGAGAAGATTTTTAAAACCAAGATGATTAAATTTTTTATATTTTTTATTATATAATTAATATAAAATAATAGAGTTGCGGTTGTGATTTCTTGTAAAGATTTTTTTTTAGTTGTGATGAGAGAGAAAGAAAGAAAGAGAAATGTGTTATTAGAATAATAAATTAAAAAGAAATAATAACGACTAGAAATACAAGGTTTTTCCTGTTTCTTGATCGGTCAATATATTTTTCATTATTATTCTTTTTTTATTTGCGAGGGCCGTTCGGAAAGTCCTCGGCTTGACACAAAAAAACACAATATTATTCAGAAATTTTTATTTTTCTGAAATTGTAAGATTCAACTCTCGAACCTTGCGGTTTAATACATTTAAAATAATAACTTTTTTATACTCTCATTATACTGCGGTTCTTCAACTCTATAAAATAAAAGTTTATTTCAATTTTGACTCGTGATTTGAATCGAGTTCTTCAAGCACGAAGTATTTCTTTACGTTTGTGAAGAGGAAGAAGAGATCGTTGAAAACAAAATCCGGCCCGTGCGGAAGCATCTCGAAGTATAAATCACGGAATTTTACTGTACGATCCGAAACATATGTATAATAGGCCCGACCGTGGTACGAGCTTGTGATGTCACGATTAGACTGCATTTTACTACTCGGCCTGAAAACATCAACTCCGCGAAGCAAATCGAAATATTATTTATCGTATTGTACGCGCTAATAACTATCATATTTACATTTAATAATTATAAAAAAATACGTAATTAATTCTTTTATTACCTTTATTCGTACTAAATTATTAATGTTTAGTAATAAACAAAAGCTTACTTGAATTTTCTTCACGCATCTAATTCAGATTTCTGGCAAGTTCACCATCCTCGCTAAACGAATCACTGTCACTTTCATTTTCTCTTTCGTTATCCGAGTCTACACGTATAATATAAAGTTCTGTCATTTCACCTATCAGTGGTTCCAGTTTTTCATACTTTTTTCAGTCAATTTTTACCTTTTCACAATTTTAGTCATCTTCATTTTCCCTTAGTTAATTTTTCAATATTTGTGAAAGAAAATGTTGTGTTACGACTCGCCATACGTCTTTTTACGGCCGAACATACCATCTCGATCGGATTCAAATCAGGATGGTACGGTGCGAGTCTAAGAACACGATGTCCATCTTTTTTTTAAAAGTTCATCCAAGTGATATTTTTATAACGGGTGTCCCATATAATACGCAACCCATCAATCACTCATCCATTAAATTTCAAAAGTCAAGCTTACTCCCCTACTCGTTACTGAAACGGACTCGTCCAACATCTGAACATCGCGGCGACGCAGTAGAACACTACCGATAGTAACAACAATCGCGATCGTAACGTTCAGCGTATTACTAGAGACAAGATGGAGTTTTCGCTAGATGAACGCGTTTTCATTGTCGAGTCGTACTTCAGTACGAAATCGGCGGTTGCAGTGCAAGATTTGTTTCGCCATAAGTACCCGGATAAACCGGCTCCTAACAAAACATCAGTATTAAGGTTAGTTGCAAAATTTAGAGAGACCGGTTCTGTTAATAACAAGGAACACGAAAGATCTGCGTCGGTGTTGAATACAGATACAGTCGCTGAAATCAAAGAGCTATTACTCGCCTCGCCAAATAAATCGATCAGACGTTTGCCTGCTGAAATTAATTTGTCTAAATCAACTGTTCATCGGGCGACCAAACGATTACAATTACGACCTTATCGCATTCAAACGGTTCATCGACTTCTTGAGCCCGACAAAGAAAAACGGCTACAATATTGTCAACGGTTCCGTCGATTTCTGCGTGAGGGAATTAACGTTATGGATTCGTTATTTTTTACAGATGAAGCACGGTTTCATTTGGACTGCTACGTAAACAGCCAAAACAGTAGAATTTGGAGTGCTGAAAATCCCCACGGTTATCACGAAAAACAATTACACCCGCAGAAGTCGGGGGTGTGGTGCGCGATATCGCGTAAGAAAATAATCGGTCCTATTTTTTTTGAGTGTACCATTAATGCAGAACGATATCAGGATATTTTATTTCAGTTCATCGCACTCTCGGAAGAGGAAGACAGACACTGCCGGCTACAACATGACGGTGCGACATCGCACTACGCAGGTTCAACTTCTGATTTCGTCGAGGAATTCTTCGGTAATCGTGTTATCGGTCGAGGCTTGTGGCCACCAAGATCTCCAGATTTGACTGCGGCGGATTTTTTTCTACGGGGTTACCTCAAAGAAAAAGCCTACAGCGACAAACCACGAACACTTGAACGATTGAAAGTCAATATTGAACAAGATGTATTAAATATCGGGCCACAAACTTGTACAAGTTTGTGGCGTTTGTTGCAACTTGTAAATTGCAACAAACGCTGTAAAAAGAATCGAAGCTTTATTCAAGAAGATGGCGGCCACTTCCAACATTTACTCTAAATGTAAGGTAATGGATGGTAATAATAAAAATTACATTTACACATGCCTTTTTATTATTTCAGTACCTACCGATATAAGGTTTGGTTGCGTTTTATATGGGACATCCTGTATTTTAGCTTTATGTAACTTTACCGATTCATATAACCGGTCTCAGCATCTTTGAATTGTACGGAATATAGGTTTCTCCTGCCAATCGGACATATCTTTTCTTTTTGAGTTAGAATTTGGCGCTTTATCGATACCTCTATTGTAATAAGAGGAGTTATCAACAACTACTTCTGACATCGGTGGAAGATTTGGAATCAATTTTTCACGCGCCCTTTCATAAAATTGTTTGTATTCATGTTGTCGTCGAAGTCGCTACTTTGCGAACTGCCTTTTCAAGTTAGTAATGCGTTCCGAATAAAACCGATTTTTTCTCTAGCGTGAATTACTATTAAACGATCGCCTTTAGCGATCGGCAAATGGTCCGTCAACAATACCATCAGACCACGACTTTGTCGAATAATGCAAACTTTAAACGTTCGTTTCATCCAAATAAAAAATTGTATCATTGTTTTGTATATACTTAGCCGTTGCCTGGAAATATTCAATTCTCTTCCACCTGATATCGGATCTCTCAATTAAAAGTTTTCCGTTGTAATCTAATAAATCAATTTATTTAAAATAATAATTAAAAAATTAAAAAAAGGAGATGAAGTCGGATTCGAATTGATGTGCCTTCGTCTTGTAAGATTCAAATATTTCATTCGTACAGATTTTGTTTGGCTATAATTCTGGAACTACCGATGAAAATAAATGTCACTTATGATACATCGTTGAAAAGCTCTCGTTGAGGGTTTATTACTGCAGTTAAAAAGAAGTCCAAAATCCAAATCGTCGGATTTTTGGCTTTTTTGGACACTTTTGGTCCAGTCGATTGCAGTCAAAATGGGAGGTGCACAACTAAATGTTCCAGCAATCCTTAATATAAAATTTCAACATCCTACGGTTAATCGTTTTTTTCCTACGGCTAATGCGAGATACATACGCACATACGTACAGTCGTCTCGCCGAAACTAGTCAAAATGGATGTTTCTGTTTAAATCTGAAGACCAAAGTTTTTCGCGATCACAAGGAAGTAAAAAAGGGAAGATATCAAAAACTGTAATGCTGTATTATTATTGTAGATAAAATCTAGGGAACGTTTTCCATTTAAAATTTCTCATAACTTTCTGAGATCCCGGCGGTGTTCATCTTCAGCTGATCGTTCTGTACATATAAAAACAATACCGGGTATTTGAAATAAAACTCCGGGAAAGTTAGCGACTCTATTGGCCTTTTTAACAATTTTTTAGGTACTAAAGAATTATGCTTCTAATGGTGAAATGAAATTCTTTTACCGTTAACTTTTTGATGATTCATTAATACGGTAAAACCACCCGCAAAACAGCCGAACTGATTTGACAATTTCTTTTTATAACTGTATTTTAATGATGAAATAAACGGGTTAGTTTACGATGGATGTATTTGGGGAAGATAGAGAGAAGATAATAAATACGCGATGCAGGAGTACGGATATAATTTATCGGATACAAATCACGGAGAGTTTTGTATTATTTTATAGAGAAGGAATTTTCCTAGTAGTAATCGCTAATGTGTGTTAATAATAATAAAAATAATAAAGATTCCAAACGCTGCGCTTTTCACATTAGAGTTATATTTACAGACTTTTTAATGATATCTCAAATAATTAACCTTGGTACACCGTTTAGTTAATTCTATTTTTACGAGTGGTTTAACAAATCATTGTTTTTTAATTTTTTTAGGAAGATAAGTAAGGTCGTCAAAATAAGTCTATTAGCGGTAATGTTTTAAATTTTAATTCTTTTTTATGTAATTTAATTAAATTACAATTTTGTTTTAATAGATATACGTAGTAATCCGGGAGTAGTTGACCAAACTTAATAGACGATACAGGACTTTGAACTTTGACTACCGTCTTATATATATATATTATTATTTAAAAAAAAAAATTGATATTTTAAAAACCGATTTAAATTAAATTTTAACTTTTATTTTACATGTAACAAATTTCAAAACGACGGCCATTTAATCTTTTCAAAATCTAATAACTCCGTTAATATTAATTATCAAATTGTGTTTTATTAGATTATACAGAGTGTCCCACGAACGAACGGAAAAACAGTCAGAACATTTTTCTGCCGGTGAAAATAATGAAAAACGTTCATATAAACATAGGTCTGGAAAACCTTTCTTTTCTAGATACAGCCGGTGAAATATTTCGCTCGGATTTCAATTCTTCTAATAAAATAATGCCCTACTGTAATTTTTGGGACGCAAATTAAAAAGCAAAGGTGTGGTGGTTTCTCATCCGATTTGAGCCGGGAAATAGGATAAAACAGGTCCCAGAACTCTGACTCACCGGGTCGGTCTAGCGGTTAACGGGCCTTCCCAAAACAGCCGATTTGAAAGTCGAGAGTTCCAGCGTTCAAGTCCAAGTAAAGGGAGTTAATTTTATTCGGATTTGATTACTAGATCGTGGATACCGGTGTTTTTTTGGCGGTTGTGTTTCAATTAACCGTAAATCTCGGGAACGGTCGAACTGAGACTGTTAAAGACTACACTTCATTTATACTCATACATATCATCCTCTGAAGTAATATCTAAACGTTAATTCCCGGAAGCTAAACAGGAAAAAAAGGTCCCGGAACTTTAACTTCAGTAGTTTTTAAGACATCCGACGTAAAACACAAAATTTGGTGATAAATAATTTTTTTTTTTTAGGTCGGTAGAACAGCAGCTTTGTTAAAACGACTAAGAAAATCGTAAATGTAGAAACAGTAATATGATTTTCAGTCTATTTTCTGATTTCTCTCTATTTTTCCGTTTTTTAAATGTATTTATTTAATTTTATCGGCTGTATTTACATTAATTATCTCGGAATTAAATTTTCTATAAGTTTTATTACTAAATCTTCCGCATTAAATAATTATATAAAAACAAGTACGATAGAAAAATTGACAATATAAATATTTTTACAATAGCTTTGTGAAATTACTGATAAATGCGGAAGATTAATCGGCAAAACTTAATTCTGAGAAAATTAACGTAAATACAGCCGATTAAAAGTAAATAAAAACCTTTAAAAATAATTTTTTTATTCAAACAAAACAGACGAAAAATAGAAAGAAAATCTATTCTTTATTTCCCTAACTTAATGTAGCAAAACAAAATACATAAAATGATAATTGGTCATCGTTCACTAAAGCCTACGCCTTGTCGATTCAGCCACGTCACTCTCATCTCCGCTTCTCTCTTCAAATCATTATGCGAACCGAGGCCCATCTCTTCTCTAACATTATTGATGACGGTTGCCCTCGGTCTACCTCTACGTTTTTTACCCAAATCCTTGCCCTCAAATTTATTCATCAAGAACCGGTCATGACGTATTACATATCCTATCGATTTCGCTCTTCTTCTTCGTATAAAATTTAGTAAGGATTTCCTCTCACTCGCTTCTGCTAATATTTGATCATTTCTTTTCCTATCCGTCCAGTTTGTTCTTGTTATTCTCCTTCAAATCTACATTTCCATTGCTTTCCAGTCTTATTATTTCTGCTTTCCCGATCGTCCGTGTTTCACACCCGTAAGTTATAACACTTCAGACCTAAGTTTTAGCGAACAGTTTCCTTATTTGCATACTCATACGATTATCAGTGAGTATATTCTTTTTCAAAACTGTTAACCTTCTCTACAGCAGTACCGTCTAATTTAATATCGACCTTTGTATCTTCCTACGATCATAATCTTTGTCTTCTCTTATTAATTTTCAGTTTAAGTTTTGTTAGTACTTTAGATGGCGTTTCTCCATTCCTCTTTCCGATTCCGCCTGTAACGCAATATCATCTGCAAAGCGGGTGCAATGTATGGATTTTCCATTAATTCTGATTCATTTTGTTTTTCGTTTCGTTTCTGCAATAGCTTTTTCGATAAACAAATTAAACAGAAACGGTGACGGTCGGCAACCTTGCCTGACTCTGCTTCTTATTTTGGCCTCTTTCTTTAAGCCGTTGATTTCGATCTTCGTTTTATACAGGTTGAGAATTAATCTTCTATTCGTCCGATCGAGCTGTATTTCCCTCGTCGTTTGAAATAGCGATTCCCAAATAACATGATAATCGGTAACAGAATAAAAATCTCGGTTACAATAATCGTTTGAAATTCCCTCTTTCAGAATTTACACAGCACTCTGCCCGACGTGAAATATTTCCGTTGTTCTTCCGTTTCATCTCAGGATCGTTTCGTATTTTAACGAGTAACTCTTCTTTAGTATTAACTTTTAGCAGGTACACTATCGATTACATATGGCCTCAAACGAATTAATCTTGTGGCGTTGATAGGTGATCGTGGGGCCGATCTATTTATGAAATTAAAATTCAAGTGATTTGTAGCTACTAAAGAAAATTTGGAATTTTTGGTTTCATTTGCAATCTAGTCGGTAAAGGTACATCCTTCAAAAGATCCAGCAAAAGAAATGAACGTACGCATCTCCCGTAAGGTTTTCATTGAAAACAAACGGTAATGTGAAATTTGTGTTTGAAACTAGTTTCCACAGTACCGAGTGGATTTCTTCGCTCCGTAAATGACTATCGTTAGAATTGAAGACTCCGCTTCTCGTAAAAGTGGCTTCATCAGCAAATAAAATTGAATTTATCTTATTAGCGTTGTCTACAAGCGTCTGACAGAAGTTTAACCGTCGGGGGTAATCTGTTGACCGTAAATTTTGAACCTTCTGCAGGCGGAAGGATAAAGATTTTCTTTCCGTAGGATGCGCCGTACTTTGTTTTTTTGCAAACCCGTGTGAAATGAAATTCGCCTTGTACTAGTTCCAGGGTCACGCTGAATATGCTAAATCACACGATTATTTAATTGGCGTTCAACAGAAAACGAACACCTTGGAAATGACCCTTCCGTTCGTAAATGCTCATACACCGAAGATTGTTTATTACGTACAGAAAGAATAATACGATTATATTTTTCGAATGCTTTGTTTCTATAAAAAAATCCGAGTTTTATAAGTTTTTGTTTACTTTTTATTTTCTGTATTACATTAATTTTCACAGAATTAAATTCTCTGCACGTTTTGTTACTAAATTTTCCGCATTTATAAGTCATCTAACGAAGCTGTTGGACAAGAAACATTAAAAAAACTTGTTTTTCGACATCTAAATTTGTATTTTCGTCGTATATCTTAAAACCTGTTGGAATTAGAGTTATGGGACCCGTTTTATCCTATTTTTCAGCTCAAATTGGGTAAGAAATTAGAAACTCTACTCGTTAATTAGGCTCTATCATACCGAAAGAGTTTGCTAACCGTAACTTCAAAACAAAGCGTTTCCAGATTTACGTTTACGTTTACATGAACATTTTATATAATTTTCACCAGTAGAACATTTTCTGAAAGTTTCTCCGTTTCTTTATAGGGCATTCTGTATTTAATAAAATGACATCGTTTTATTCAAATCGAAAAAAAAACTGCGAATAGAAGGTAAGGAATAAAAACTCACTGAAAATGGTGTAATTGTATTTGTTAAAGATTAAGGAGCGTAAGTATATAGACGGGTAGTAGTTCTACGTGAGATGTCTAAACAATGTTGGCATCGATAATAACACAGCGGTGGGGATAGTGTTCTGCGGCAGGTCTACGATCTCTATATAACCGGATAGGGAATCCTTATGACGTAGGAATCAAGCAGCCGACAGCCGATGACCGATCAACGACGAAAGAAGAAACCCGCACTTTCCTCCGTTCCGCCCTTCTGGGCCGCGGGACATTTTAAAGTTAGAGGCGTGTAATTCGATTACCGCCAACTCTCGTAAAGTGCAGGTCAAAGAATAAGTTTACAGAAGAAGAAAAAGAAGAAAGAAACCCCACAACGCGACTCACCGCCACGGACTGGAGTCCGGTAGAAGATCTCAGCAGAGAAACAGCACAAAGGGCAGCCGCAAAAGAAGAAGAAGAAGATCTACAATCCTTAAAACTTACAAATTACTTCAGTCGGCATATGCGACTCCCTCCGAAGAAGGAGGCACATTGCTTCCTCCATAACAGCTAGGGCCCCGATAGGGGTATTCCTGCTAGGCGTAAGGCGCTAGTACCGAAAGGACTTCAGCGGACGGACTGAAGGGGAATCGCGCCGGGAAAACGAGGCTCAAAAACCTAATCTCCCACGGTCAGACCCGGTAAATCATTTTCACGCCGGTCCTTACGGATAGGAACGCAAATAAATTCCGTCCGTAAATAAATGAAACTTAAAATTTATAACCGCCACCAAATAACACCCATCCCAATCCCGTAGGAGGAAGACACCCTCCTTGGGATGTTACCGGTCGCCACACCACCCCCTCCGTCCTAAGCCTTGAGGAACTTTACCGGAGGTCGTCTTTAGACCCCCGTAACTAATTACTTGTCACAGTCATCCGTCAGGATGCCGCTGATGTAAATTCCTCGGCAGACATTTGCATCGGTAAATACATATCAAATTTCGCCTTCACGAAACGGACATCTTCACATTAATCTAACGTGATTCCCTCAAACCGACCGAAACCGCGGAATCGCGAACCCCGCGCCTAGTACAGATTTGACAACACCGATCGTGACTGTGAACGGCTCAGAAAACGGACGAGTTTAAAGTTAAATCGGTGCTACACTCGTATCGATCACAATTATGTTTTACGCAACATAGAAATTCAGAGCTACACCCGAATAAGTCGACCGGTTTAAGTCACCTAACAAGG
Organism: Lycorma delicatula; assembly: GCF_047948215.1. Classification (NCBI taxonomy): domain Eukaryota; kingdom Metazoa; phylum Arthropoda; class Insecta; order Hemiptera; family Fulgoridae; genus Lycorma; species Lycorma delicatula. Next base: position 73,109,237 of record NC_134466.1, on the reverse strand, counting down.
GAAACAACCTCATTCCGGTTCGCGCAGGAGCCGGGGACTAACCCCGCGCCACAACCCGGTCCCATCACGGCGTCTCGCGTGGCATTACCAAGTCACGATCAGTATCGCCACCGGCGGAGGGAAGCCACGCCCCCGGTCGCCCGGGTAACATACCCCGGCAGCGCAGCCGTACCCACCAGCGGGAGCCCCAAATCGAATCACGAACGACCAATATAACCGTGACAAAATAACACTCAATATTCCGCCCGATTATAGAAAGATACAGCAGCAAGGGACATTGTCCAGACTCTGCGATCTGTAGGGAGAAATAATGAAAATCCCGCTAATTTTGCGTTCCGTTCCGTTATGACGTAAAATATAATTAAGCGTTCAATATTGAAGCGTACTCAGCACCCCAGAATGAGATGCTGGGAATAAATAAAACCGTTGTACGCTTGCGCGACTCTAATCGTGATGGTAAGGATGTTTATTTTACTCGAGTCAAATAAGCAAAAGAACGGTCATTTTCACAACACAAACAGAAATTTACAGAAAGTTGTAGAAAATTTATTATATAATTATATATAGAGATCGGTGTTCAAAATACAAAATCAGAACACTTCTACTGCATCGGTTGAAAACGTGGTTTTATCTCTTCCACTTTCCTCTGCGCATGCGCAGTTTCATTTTATTTAGTTCTAGCCACTCATTTGGTGGCGCTAGATTTTACCAATTACAATACACAGAATCCTTTATCTAGTTATTTAGAGATCAACGGGCAGGTCTAGCGATCCATCCTCATCGCTTCGTTGTATTTTTTAAACTTCAAAGAGCAATCTGTTTTCCCGCTAAGTATGACTAAACTTACGGGACTGATATAGGATATCAAAATAAATAATGTGGATAAATGGTCTATTCCGCTTCATTTTACATCAGTTCGCAATTTCCTGTTTTTTTTTTTTTAATTGATATTTATATCTTGAGAGTAGATAGGAATATTTTAATGAAATTTGGTGTGCATGTATCCAACATTTTTTTTTACAAAATAAATAAATTTAAAAATACCAAAATGACGGTTATTTAGATTTTTTAATCATTAATTGCTCAATATTATTTTTACCGAATATCAAATGTTAAACAAGTGTTATGAACTAAATAATACCTTATTTGTTTAAATGAACAGCTGAATCGTTAAAACTATCCGGTTGAACATCGATCTCCCTGATGGAACGGTAGCGTCTCGGCTTTTCATCCGGGGGTCCCGGCTTAGAATCCCGGTCGGGCATGAGATTATCCTTTCCAATTTAAAAGTTTCTATGTAAATTTCTCTGGCGAATTAATTCATCAAGAAAAAAAGACGGACTTTTCGTTTCCGATGTCCTCAGTATTTGCAGTCAGAAACGAATTGAATTTGAAGAGTACAATTCACTATATATTGAACAGTAGACTCTACAGTCTTAAACAAGACTGTAGAGTTTAAGACAAGAGTAGAGAAGAGTTTAAGCTCTTCAAGCTTAAACTCGCACACCACTGTAACTCATTGCATAAGCGCGTATGAAAAGCACATCTATTAGAGTCAACATAACCTCAATTTGAGATTATGTTGTCTATTGTTACTGAAACTGAGAAACGACACGATCAATCTTCATCAAATTTTCACCTGCACATCTTGAGATACATTACTACAGCATATTTAAATTTTCTATGAAATTGATCCAGTATTTTTGAGCCGTATATATATATACATCCCCGTCGCGGCATCATCCGCGCTGTTTGGTTACTTGCGTTTTCCATCGCGGTCAGTTTGTTTTTTACGAGTATTTTATGATTTTTTAGTCAAGTAACCGCAGGCAGGTACAGCTACTCGCTTCGCACTTACAGTAACAGTGGCAGTGACTGTGTTGGTTTAGCCGCCGCGCCTTACACCGTCGCACCCCTAAAACTTTAAAATTAAAAAAAACCGAAAATGGTTTTTTGATAATTATTTTAACAGTATTTGCAAGCCCCAATCTAAATTTCGAACAGTCGCTCGAAAGGCTTTACATCACGAGGCTTTACAGTCCCGCGATGGAAACATGTCAACAAGAACGGTACGCCACGACTAACGAACGGTAGTTCCTTGTAAAGATTTATACAGGACTTGGGGGAACGGTACAACTCTAGTTTGTTTTTAAGGGCAACGGGAGCTCAAGCGCTCTCCAACCGCGCAAATTTGAACCGATATTTGTTTCGGTTCCGTCTGGCAGCCGGCTAACTTTTTTCTGCTGCTGAAGATCGACGATTTCAATAGCTTTTCAATACCTTCCGACAACGCGGACCATTTTGCTAAAACCCGCGCATGAATCGGTCCAGTAGGTTTTAGTCGACGCGGACACTCACACGAACATTGCCTTTTTTATATATATATATAAAAGAAGAAAGTCTGTTTGTATATTTCTTTCGTAAATATCTCAACACCGGCGCAACCTAGCGGGTCCAAACTAATTCAGAAGATATGAAGGTAGGAATTCAGGAAGTAAATTTCACCGGTGCTAAGAAAGGGGTAAAGTTAAGAAAAACTTCAAATATACTCGATACAACAACGGTTGCATGTGAAAAAAAGTTTCACTTGTTTAGCGTACGAAAAGCCAATCTTCTTACAAGTCCGGCTATATTTTGGTGATCCCTTGCCGTAAGGGTTGGTCATATCAAAAATCGTTTCAGACAAAAATTTTAGGGAATTTTTATAGGACTTACAACCACTTTAAACCGGTTCGATACTGTGCCTATTAAAGAAGGTATCATTTTTGTTTTCTTCAAAAACCCATTTTTCCACCCCCTTGGGCCGAAGGTCGGTGATATCAAAAGAATTTACTTAGAAAAGTTTTAGACTCTTATCCAAAGAATAGCGGAAGCTTTAAACGAATTCGATATTTTACTTAATAAGCATGTTATAGCGATATTTTTTTTCGAATAAGCTCCCCCCCATTTCCACCCCCACGGTCCGATTTTGGCCGTTAACGAATTCGTCTGACATTTTGGGACGAGTTATTTTTAAAGAAAAATTTGAAAGTTACTGGCGCAAAATTACGGCTGTTATCTTGTCCACAAGAAAGTGAAATATATATATAAATTTTTGAGCTGTCGTTGGTTTTGGGGTCTGGGAAATTTGAAACGCTAAGATATATTGAAGTTTTCTGAAAGTCGAATCACGGTACCTATTACAATAGGTAGCTTTCTTATGAAATCTACCTAAAAGTACGTAATGATTTACTAATAAAAAAATGATCCGTGTTATCTTTTTTAATATATAAATTAAAAATAGAGATAAAAATTATCTTTATTTTATAAGCGTTTTATTTTTATTTTCTTAAGCTTAAAAAACGTGTACTTTTAGAAGTATTTGTAATGTATTATTCTTTTACGTCTTAAATTTCTCTCCCTTTTTTCTGTTACATAAAATTTTATTTATATATATATTTTTTTTTTATTCAACGTTAACACGTATTTATTAAACTAGTAAGTAGTTAGTACGAATTTTTTACCGACCCGTAATATTTGCCCTTCTTTTAATGAATTTTTAGAAATGATATTCCTGTTTTTTTAAGAAAAGAAATATGCATATGAAACCTTTAATTATCATTAAGTTGGTATCCTTGATTTTATTTTACGGATCGTGTTATGTAATTGTTACTCTGCTATTTTAAGTGGGGGGAAACGTCGGGTGGTATGTTTAATTCTTAATTCTTTTTATCTTTCCCCCGTACTGTATTATTTATTTATTTTTTAATTAAAAAAATTCATTACGGAAAGAAAAATCAATTTTTATTTATGCGTGCGTGCGCGCAAAAAAAAACATAGCTGTCGTACAGTTCCGAATTATTGTAATACAATAGCAAAGTTCTTTTATCCTTTATATTCGTTTATACGTCCTTTATTATAAACCGATACGTAATGGAACACTTCCCGATGTCCTACAAAATCGTAACCTGATCGACAAATTTCCTATGACCCTCCAAATAATAACTACTTATTATTAACGAAAGTATTATTCGATTTTTCCAACGGATATCCTAATGAGTTTTTTTAAACATGTTTTGTTGTATTTGTAGGAAAAATACAACATTATATATATATATATATATATATATCTGGACATTTTTGTTCGTTAAATAAATGATGAACTCGTATATTCTGAACGTTATGAAATAATATCAACATTACCTAAGAGACATTTGGGTGGATGGTTCAAGGGAGACCATAATAAAAGACTGGGAAAGTATTTCACGACTTTCCCGGGTACATAAGTCAAGTATAAATAGATAAACGTCAAACTTTTATAAAATAAAGTATAACTTTTATGAAAGTAATGAAAAAATTGTTCTCGTTTCGGGTCCGGAATATAATATCGGTGCCAACTCTACCCTCCTCTATGAATCATGAGACCTTGCCGTTGGTGAGGGGGCTTGAGTGCTCAGGGATACAGAGTAGCTGGACCGAAGGTGCAACCATATCGGAGAGGTATCTGTTGAGAGCCAGACTAAGGAATGATTCCTGAAAGAGGGCAGCAGCTCTTTCAGTAGTTGTTAGGGGCGTGAGTCACAATGACTTAAACGGCCGTATCAACATCACTCAGTCCTCTGAGTACTGCGCAGCTGAAAGCAATGGAAAACTACAGCTGCTTTTTTTCCAAGAAAATGTGGCTCTCTGCATTTTCACATAGCAACAATGGAGGCGCCTTCCCTGGTAAAATATTCCGGAGGTAAAATAGTCCCCCGTTCGGATCTCCGGGTGGGGACTACTAAGGAAGGGGTCACCAGAAAATTAAAAAATAACATTCTACGAGTCGGAGCGTGGAATGTTAGAAGCTTAAAAAAGGTTGGTAGGCTAGAAAATTTAAAAAGGGAAATGGATAGGGTGAATGTGGATATAGTAGGAATTAGTGAGGTTCGGTGGGAAGAGGAAGGCGACTTTTGGTCAGGTGATTTTAGAGTAATTAACTCAGCGTCAAATAATGGGCAGGCAGGAGTAGGTTTCGTGATGAACAAGAAGATAGGGAGGAGAGTGGAGTATTTCAAAACGCATAGCGATAGAATCATTGTAATAAGGATAAAATCAAAACCTAAACCGACAACGATTGTTAACGTTTATATGCCTACAAGCGCCCATGATGATGATGAGGTAGAGTGTGTATACGAAGAGATTGATGAAGCAATTAAACACGTAAAGGGAGATGAAAATTTAATAATAGTTGGAGATTGGAATGCAAGCATTGGAAAAGGCAAGGAAGGAAATATAGTGGGTGAATACGGGCTGGGCAAAAGGAATGAAAGAGGAAACCGACTTATAGAGTTTTGCACGAAGTATAATTTAGTAATTGCCAACACCCAATTTAAAAATCATAATAGAAGAATATACACTTGGAAAAAGCCAGGCGATACTGGAAGGTATCAGATAGATTATATCATGGTTAAGCAAAGATTTAGAAATCAACTCGTTGACTGCAAAACTTACCCTGGAGCAGACATTGATAGCGACCATAATTTGGTGATAATGAAATGTAGATTGGGGTTTAAAAACCTGAAGAAAAGTTGTCAGATGAATCGGTGGAATTTAGAGAAGCTTGAGGAAGAGGAGGTAAAGAAGATTTTTGAGGAGGACATCGCAAGAGGTCTGAGTAAAAAAGATATGGTCGAAAATGTAGAAGAAGAATGGGAGAATGTTAAAAAGGAAATTCTTAAATCAGCAGAAGCAAACTTAGGCGGAATAAAGAGAACTGGTAGAAAACCTTGGGTTTCAGACGATATATTGCAGCTGATGGATGAACGTAGAAAATATAAGAATGCTAATGATGAAGAAAGTAAAAGGAACTATCGGCAATTAAGAAATGCTATAAATAGGAAATGCAAACTGGCGAAAGAAGAGTGGATTAAAGAAAAGTGTTCAGAAGTGGAAAGAGAAATGAACATTGGTAAAATTGACGGAGCATACAGGAAAGTTAAGGAAAATTTTGGGGTACATAAATTAAAATCTAATAATGTGTTAAACAAAGATGGTACACCAATATATAATACGAAAGGTAAAGTCGATAGATGGGTGGAATATATTGAAGAGTTATACGGAGGAAATGAATTAGAAAATGGTGTTATAGAGGAAGAAGAGGAAGTTGAGGAGGATGAAATGGGAGAAACAATACTGAGATCTGAATTTAAGAGAGCATTAAAAGATTTAAATGGCAGAAAAGCTCCTGGAATAGACGGAATACCTGTAGAATTACTGCGCAGTGCAGGTGAGGAAGCGATTGATAGATTATACAAACTGGTTTGTAATATTTATGAAAAAGGGGAATTTCCGTCAGACTTCAAAAAAAGTGTTATAGTTATGATACCAAAGAAAGCAGGGGCAGATAAATGTGAAGAATACAGAACAATTAGTTTAACTAGTCATGCATCAAAAATCTTAACTAGAATTTTATACAGAAGAATTGAGAGGAGAGTGGAAGAAGTGTTAGGAGAAGACCAATTTGGTTTCAGGAAAAGTATAGGGACAAGGGAAGCAATTTTAGGCCTCAGATTAATAGTAGAAGGAAGATTAAAGAAAAACAAACCAACATACTTGGCGTTTATAGACCTAGAAAAGGCTTTCGATAACGTAGATTGGAATAAAATGTTCAGCATTTTAAAAAAATTAGGGTTCAAATACAGAGATAGAAGAACAATTGCTAACATGTACAGGAACCAAACAGCAACAATAACAATTGAAGAACATAAGAAAGAAGCCCTAATAAGAAAGGGAGTCCGACAAGGATGTTCCCTATCTCCGTTACTTTTTAATCTTTACATGGAACTAGCAGTTAATGATGTTAAAGAACAATTTAGATTCGGAGTAACAGTACAAGGTGAAAAGATAAAGATGCTACGATTTGCTGATGATATAGTAATTCTAGCCGAGAGTAAAAAGGATTTAGAAGAAACAATGAACGGCATAGATGAAGTCCTACGCAAGAACTATCGCATGAAAATAAACAAGAACAAAACAAAAGTAATGAAATGTAGTAGAAATAACAATGATGGACCACTGAATGTGAAAATAGGAGGAGAAAAGATTATGGAGGTAGAAGAATTTTGTTATTTGGGAAGTAAAATTACTAAAGATGGACGAAGCAGGAGCGATATAAAATGCCGAATAGCACAAGCTAAACGAGCCTTCAGTAAGAAATATAATTTGTTTACATCAAAAATTAATTTAAATCTCAGGAAAAGATTTTTGAAAGTGTATGTTTGGAGTGTCGCTTTATATGGAAGTGAAACTTGGACGATCGGAGTATCTGAGAAGAAAAGATTAGAAGCTTTTGAAATGTGGTGCTATAGGAGAATGTTAAAAATCAGATGGGTGGATAAAGTGACAAATGAAGAGGTATTGCGGCAAATAGATGAAGAAAGAAGCATTTGGAAGAATATAGTTAAAAGAAGAGACAGACTTATAGGCCACATACTAAGGCAAACTGGAATAGTCGCTTTAATATTGGAAGGACAGGTAGAAGGGAAAAATTGTGTAGGCAGGCCACGTTTGGAGTATGTAAAACAAATTGTTGGGGATGTAGGATGTAGAGGGTATACTGAAATGAAACGACTAGCACTAGATAGGGAATCTTGGAGAGCTGCATCAAACCAGTCAAATGACTGAAGACAAAAAAAAAAAAAAAAAAAAGCCAACTCTACTTTGATTTTAATAGCTCTTTAAGTAATGAAGAAAATATAATCCAAAAAACAGATTATATATTTTTAGAGCCGGGGAATAAATTTCATATATATGTTAAGCTTAACAAATTTGATTAAGACGCACCGTTCGATATAGGCTACAAGAAGAAAAATACGATTTTAAAACTTTTTTTTGTATTTTAAGCCCGAGGTTTATAATCTTAAAAGAAATATAGACATTTCAAGACAGTTCTGTATATGAAGTATAAATTTTCCAAAAATATTTGAACCGAAGAGAGATAGAGGGAAGGAACAAAAAAGATATATTTCAATTTTAAGAAGTGCAGGTCGATTTTTTGAAAAAAAAAAGAATTTTGGATCATTTACGTATGCGTTGTAAATAATAAATTCGCTTTGACAAAGTTTTTTTCTAAAATATCTTTTGAAGAAAATCGAAATCGGTTATTTCGCGATATTTCCCTCCATCCTTTTAACGGATTTTGAAGAAAAAATTAATATGATCGATACCCCATTTATAAAAATATTAGGGTTAGATTTGGAGAAAAACGGTTCGATCAGTCCTGATATATATACGAGGTCTGTAAATAAAGTAATGAGATTAGTTTTTTCGGCGACCAAAGTGGCAACACTGTAAAGTTACTTGTAACCATATGGTTATACGAACAGTTGATTTATAATAGGTATTAATATCTTTTATCTATCGCTTACGCTTACACGTGAACGTAAATAAACTTTTAGTGAAACGAGTTTTTGCTTTGCGTTACAAAATCGAGCGATACTTACTACGAGCAACGTTGTGCGATCGATTTTTGTGTTAAACTCTGTGCGATAATCCTCACAGACTTTTTAAAAATCGAAAAGGGCGTAAGAAGATGACGCTCTGTCACAAGCCCAAGCTTTTAGATGGTTTAAAGCATTTTCAGATGGCCGGGAATCAGTTGCGGACGATCCACGCTCTGGAAGACCGTCGACGTAAAAACGTAACGACGATGCCGAGCGAATCAGAGACTTGATACTGTACGACCGGCGATTAACTTTCACAATGATCGCAGAACGATTGAATTTCAACCGTACCGCAGTCCATCAAATTTTGATAAATGAATCGGACGTGAAAAAAGCTTGTGCAAAATTAGTTCCAAAAAAAGCTCACCGTTGAACAGAATAACAACAGGGTGGATGTGTGCCGCGATCTTCTAGGCGATGAAACCGATCCTGATTTTCTAAAAAAATGTTATTACCGGTGATGAATCTTGGATATTTAAGTACGACCCGGAAACAAAACGCCAGAGCAAGGAACGGCACACTTCAAAGTCACCGCGTCCCAAAAAAGCAAAAACGAGCGAATCAGAGTTCAAAACCTTGCTGATTTGTTTCTTCGATAGTAATGGCATTGTCCATAATGAGTTTTTGGCTGCAGGTTAGACTGTAAATCAATATGTTTTCCGAGAAATTCTTGAAAGACCGGGGAAAAGAGCCGCCCCATGAGACCGGCCATCAAAGACAACCGGATGCTGCTTCGCGACAATGTACCTTGTCATACTGCCTCTCAATCAATACGTTTTTGGCAAAGAAAAACATTTCTGTAGTTTTTGAACCACCTTATTCACCTGACTTGAGTCTTTACGACTTTTTCCTGTTCCCGACTTTAAAAAAAACACCTCAAGAACACCATTTTGGAACAGTAGAAAATATAAAAAAAAGTGTAACCGACCGTCTGAAGGATATTCCGGTTTCTGAGTTTCAACCCTGCTATGAAGAGTGGGAAATCCGTTTGAAGCGTGATTTCCCAGGAAACTATTTCGAAGGTGATAGAGTCCACGTATAATTGAAAAGTAAATAAAACGTTTTTCCGAACCGGTCTCATTACTTTATTTACAGACCTCGTATATATGAGACCAAAATCAATGTGACACGTATGTATGTTTTCTGGTCGATTCTCAGCCTTTTCAGCTCACCACCATTAAAAACTAAAAAAAAAAAAAAAAATGTATATAATGAATATTTCGCGATCCCCGCCGACCACAACCCGATGAAACTAAGAACTGTTTAACTGTGATAGCGACGGAAATGAACATCCTTGTATGAAGTATACAAGCGATTTACAGGTTCCAGTTCCATGTGTACGTGCTGCTTGTAAATTTGTCTGCTTACGTAATATTAGCTGTGAGTGTCATTTTCTAACGCGCATATGACTCGTTTGAACACTTAGTATGAAGCTACTAAAAACTATTGGACAAAATGTATTGCTGTATGCAGTGGTGGTACAAAGGCCATAACAGAAAAGAAAAGTGAATTTCTGAAAACAGCAAAAGATCTTATACCAAGGGCGGAATGGACGCACTGCTTCCATTACAGACATGCTCTTTCCACAAAAAATGCGCCGGAAAATCTCAAATAGATTCTTTGTATAGCTGTAAAACCGGTCCGTTTTATTAAAAAGTCGACAGTTAGAGAATAGGCTGTTTACTAAACTACCCGATGAAATGGACGAAAAGAAAAAACCTCTTCTTTTCCGTGCAGAAGTTTATCGGGGGGGAAGTGTTAACCCGGTTATTGGATTTGCGAGGTGAATTAATAATATTTTTCCAGGATAAAAAATGAGTATACGTTGCTGTCGGCTTAATTAGCTGATGTATTCTCGCATTTAAACGGGGGAATTTACAAGGACGTGATAAAAAGATTTTATTAACGACAAAATTCCTTGAAAGGAAAAATTTTGATACGTTTCCGATTATAGAGAAAACTTTTGATGAAGAAGAAGACTATTAATCACTACAGTTTGGATAGCGTGAAGATGCGTTTGCACGAGCTGAAAATTCTATCGGCGGAGCATTTTCCGGAAGATAAAAATGATTTCTGGAAGAGTTCATTTATCGAATACGTTGTTGCAGCTGCTAAGTTACCGGTTGAGATTCCTCTAAATGTCTGCCGATAAAACGTACAATTACGATTCAGATCTGAAGATTTATGTACGTTTTGGCTTGCTCGTCGAAGTTAATATGGACATTTAGTTACAGAAGCGTTGAAAATATTATTCCCTTTCGCCACGTCATATCTTTGTAAAATGGATTTTCTTCTACTGTCGAGCTAAAAACTAAATATAGGAATAGTCTTTTATCGCTTGAAAACAGTTTGCTTTTGTGCGTATTTCTAAGATAGGGTCCGCATATGAAGAAGCCTTTGAATGCGAAACAAACGCGACCGTCTCATTAATTTATTTTCTTTACGTATGTACAAACTTATAAATGTATGTAAAATGTTTATAATAGTTTTTTTCTCGTAAAATGAGTTTTGTATTGTTCACGTGTAAAGTTGTAGGCTAATTTAGAGATCTTCCCTTTCATTCATATCACTTCGATCCCTAGATTGAGAAACCGTGATCTATATGAAGTAGTCGGACCCTAAAACGTAAAAGATTTGCTAAAAACCTGATCTCCTTTTTCGACACGATCACCGTACTTCTTTCCCGTTTAATATAAACGGGGAAAAAGTAGGTATGAACTTACTTACTCGGCGATTATAGCTAGAGTACCTACATTCGCCGGGAAAGTAAAATTTGATAAGAACAGCTTTATTAAATACAACACAATTAATTATATAATCCATCTTCTGATCGTTGAATTTTAATGTTCTGAAGTTCAAATCCTAGGAAAAATTAGTTACTTTTGTACGGATTTTAATACTAGACATTGAATTCTGGTGTACTTTAGTGGTTGGGATTCAATTACGCACACCTCAAGAACGGTCGGCCGGAGTCTTTGCAAGACAATATCTCGTTCGCGTGTCGTACATATCGTCTTCTCACCGGTCCGTTATGGCAAGGAGGGGTTACTTGTAGTTCACTTTATTTTTTCCTGTTTAGCCTCCGGTAATTACCGTTCAGATAATACTTCAGAGGATGATATGCATGAGTGTAAATGAAATGTAGCCGTGTACAGTCTCAGTTCGACCGTTCCTGAGACGTGTGGTTAATTGAAACCCAAACACCGAAGAATACCGGTATCCACCATCTAGTATTCAAATCCGTGTAAAAATAAGTGACTTTACTAGGACTTGAACGCTGGAACTTTCGACTTCCAAATCAGTTGCTTTGGGAAGACGCGTTCACCACTAGACCAACCAGGTGGGTTTATAAAAGAAAAACTAATTTTTAATAAAGCTAGGACTTCAATATTATAATTTTAAAAAACATAATAATTTTTAGGTGAGGTCCTGCGAGTACGATGTTTTGTTTTTTTTATATTGCCCTGTTGCCTTCATAAATACTAGTATAACCCTGTTTTCGATATTGAAAATAAATTTGTTTAAAAATTGATATTTTAATTACGGTTCCCGTTCATTTTTTTTCTTTATTGGCTGGTTTAAAGCTTATTTATCCGAATTTTATTATTTCAGTAAATCGGCTCGATATGGTGCAGTTAAATGTCTGAAATGAATTTTTAAAAGCTTCGTTTTTTAAGGGTGTAATAGACGGTAAACAAAAAAGTATCGATACTGTGATTCTCTCCCTTTAGTCCGACGGGTTGAAAATCCGGATTAAGTCGCTGTAAAATATATATGTCAAAATTTGTGTCAAATTTCAACTTTTTAGTTCGATATAAAAAAAAGAACTGTTTGTAAATGACGATAGATATCCCACGTCATTCAATCCGATCGACTGAATGATTAAACTTTTAAATAACGTAACCGATATTTTCATCGTACTAAAACTTGTACGATCGCTAAACAAAACGTCAAAAGTTAAAACAGCGAAAATCACCTTTACCTTTGCCCTTTTTGACGTGAAAGGTCTTTCAAATCACACCGAAACATACGGGTACCAGAACAGAAATTTGTAGCGTAACCAAAAGGTCTACATCGTCCTGCCTTAATAACTCCCTAACTATTAGTCATTTTATAACTTATACGGTCATCTCGCCGATACGATTTCGAGTTTGCGTCACTGGCGAGCGGGTTGCCGGGGAGGGTGCACAGCGTATATCGGCCAAAAATGGTGCTCTCGTTCATTTCCATTCAGCGTAGTTCACGACCTAGAGGAGATTCGTGTGCTTGTGTTTAGAGTAGATCGATTTCAGTAATAATAAGTGTATATTTGCGTGTAAAACATCAAAATAAACGTGTAAAAAATCATAAAAATTCAATATGTCAGCCTTACCCGCTGAAAAGCCAGCTGGAAATATAAATTACTTGTATCTTTGAAAAGGGGAGGTTATGGACCCCGCGCAGGTGCTCCGATGTTCGCTGCCGACCGAGCGAGATTGTTTCGGGAGCTTCACAAAGCTGGCACGGCGTGCTTAGTGAATTACGCCGACGGCGCGAGCACCTGTACCGCCGCTTATTACGCCTTACGTCTCTTACTTCTCATATCACAGACCGACGTCGAGCAAAATTGTCGTCGAATATTAGTCGAGATAAATATCATGTACCGTTTAATGTCTGTTTTATATTAAAATTAAATTTAATATGGACGGTTTGTTTTTATTTCGATGCTACACTAAAAGTGATTTCGCTGACATACACACCGACCAATTTAACCGTAGAGTTGGCCAAATGAAGGAACTAAAATTTTAAACTGTAGACTTTGAGTTTTGTTAAAAAAAAATACGACGGTGGCTCTCCCATCGGTCGGTCTGTAGCTCGGAGGAACTTCGTTCAAGGTCTGTAAAGTTTCACGTTAAACCAACGGCCGTGCTCCCCCGCCCTCCCGCACAGTCGCTACCCGATTTTTTTTTCTAAAATTTAACGCATTATTGCCCACGTATAGGAAATCTTTTAGCGTTTTTTGAAGAATTTATACGGATCCAGTCCGAAGTTATCGCTCTAAATACAGGCTTCACATATATCTTCCTGAAATTTCGGTAACTTTTTTTCGACTAAGGGGAGGTCTTTTGATGTCATCATTCGCATAAAACTCGATACATAAATTTTGGCAGATCGCTATACTTTCTTTTTATAGCTATTCTCTATCTGCAACAACCGATTTAACGTCGGGAAAGTAGAATGGAATTTGTATAAATTAAATTTCCGCTTACCAAAAATTTAAAAAAGTGTAAATCCTAGTACTTTCGGAGCTGTTACCCCATCTTCAGGGATTTTCAGGGACTCGTATTTAAAATTAAAACGTTATGTTTATGTAACGTCATGACGTTAATGAAATGCGAATACGTAACGGCGGTAATGAAACGTGAATTATATAACTTCATAACGTTACGTAAACGTAACGATTAAATTTTCAATAATTGATTATCGATTTGAGTTTAAATTAACGTCCCTGAAAATCCCTGAAGATGGAGTAACAGTTCCGAAAGTACTAGGATTTACACTTTTATAAATTGTTGGTAAGCGGAATTTTAATTTATACGAGTGTATTAATACCGGCGGTGCCAAACGCTTAGTAAATTAAACCTAAACAAAGTGGAATTTACTATTATTAAATGCAGAATTAAAATTTTTCGTTCCGTTCTACGTAATGAAACGTGTACGATAAGAAAAATAGTATAGATAGAGAGAGGAGATGAGAGACATAATAGATAGTACTTTGACAGAAGGCCGGTTGAAAAATTGGTCGGACCGGTAAAATTTGTACAGGTTCTAATCTATAGAGAGAAATTTTTGGTAAAATCTTATTTAGATAAGTAAATCGGAGGAACAGAAAAACGTAAAGAGAGATAAATATTCGTATTTACGGGAATATAATTTAAAATGTAACGTGTTATAAGTAAGGTTGATTTTTAAAAATTTGTGTACAGCGTTAATGAAATGGGAAATATCGGCAAGGTAGTTCAATAACAAAGTAACCTGTCTATATGTGTATTAAGTAAATTTATATATATTATATAAATCCTATGTTTCGAACACTCATTAATAATAAACTTGATTCAAGTAAATTCGTTTGGTAGGAGAAGTTAATTTTAATATATAATACCCGTGTGGACCCAGATGTCCTTGAGGCGTTTTGTCAAATATAAGTCGTTCACAACATCAGTTTCTTTTAGTACTTGTACAATATTACGTACATCTTAAACGCCGCGTGTGTTTGTGTGTTGGTTAATAGTTTGTTGTTTGTTTTTTTTATAATTAATTTATAGAGACAGTAATTTTTTTATGCTGTCATAAAATCGGTGAGTTTTTAAGTAATTACAGTTTTTATAAATATTAAATTTAATTTTTAATCGAATATTGATCTTTTCTTCTTAATATCGTACAAATTAACCGGTTTTTATAATGAGGTTCTGGAAATTTTATTAAATATAATATTATATATTATTTATTTTTTTTTTTATGTAATGTAAAAAAAATAAGAGGTTTGTATTTGTCTAGAACATTTTTATTAAGAACACAAAAAAAGAAAATGCAGTACGATCTCGCTAATTTAATTAAAATCATTTTAATTAATTTTATTTTATAATTAAAATATTTTTTGAAAAAATGATGGAAAATCATTTCGTTTTAAAATTAAGTAAAAATATAGAGAAAACCGTTTTTTAATCGCGCTAAAAATAAAAACAGTTTTTTATATTTTTTCATAGATATTTTTATTTTTCCGCCGAATATATCTAGAATTTTTTTTGTCTTCAGTCATTTGACTGGTTTGATGCAGCCCTCTAAGATTCCCTATCTAGTGCTAGTCGTTTCATTTCGGTATACCCACTACATTCTACATCCCTAACGATTTTTTTTACATATTCCAAACGTGGCCTGCCTACACAATTTTTTCCTTCTACTTGTCTTTCCAATATTAAAGCGACTATTCCAGGATGCCTTAGTATGTGGCCTATAAGTCTGTCTCTTCTTTTAACTATATTTTTCCAAACGCTTCTTTCTTCATCGATTTGCCGTAACACCTCTTCATTTGTCACTTTATCCACCCGTCTGATTTTTATCATTCTCTTGCACCGCATTTCAAAATCTTCTAATTTTTTCTTCTCGGGTACTCCGATCGTCCAAGTTTCACTTCCGTATAAAGCTACGCTCCAAACATGTACTTTCAAAAACCTTTTCCTGATCTGTAAATTAATTTTTGGTGTAAAAAATTATATTTTTGACCGAAGGCTTGTTAAAAATAGGGTATCGGTTTTTTTGCAAATCTTAACATTTTACATTCCAAGTAATTTATCTAGAAAAAAAAATGTACATAAGTACGCGCATGTGTGTCGCATTGCTTTTAGACATATATTTCAGGATAGACCGGACCGATTTTTTTTTCAAATTCATCTCCAATATTTAAATCTACGGATCATTTGTCTTATTAATTTTTTTTTAGTTCTATAAGGGGGGTAAGGGGAAATCGTGAAAAAACCGATTTCGATTTTCTTCAGGTATTTTTATAGGAAACTTTATTAAAACAAATTTCTCGCCTACAGTCTATGTATATATACCGTTTTATTTTTTAAGACCAAAAAAGTATTTATTAAAACTCAACCGGGGTTGATTTTTTTTTTTAAATTGAAAAACCGTATCCGTATTTACTCGGGTAATTCACGAACGTGAATTTTTAAACGATATTTTATTTAAATATTCAAAAGTAAAATATTCGATCGACGATAAAGTAAAGCAAATATAATTTTCGCATTGATTTTAATATTTGATTTCATTATAAATTTTCCCACGTATAAATCACGCTGTTACTTTTATATAAAAAATTACGGTCAAAAAAGTGCATGAATTACGCGAGTAAATACGGTATAAATGTTCTGTTCTTTTGCTCTATATCCCTTCGGTTTAAATATTTTTCAAAAATTATTTGAAATTATACTTAATATGTGTCAAGTAATCAAGAAAGGGTGTTAAATTTTAATAAAATGATTGAACATTGACCCTGGATCAAACTTTTTTTTTTAATTTTATTTTTCTTATTACAGCTTTTATCGAAGAGAAAACTTTACTTAAGCCGATTTGTTATATGAATATTTTTAGAAAAATGTTTCTTCCCCGCCTCTGAAAAATTATATCTATTTTTTTGCCTCTAATTTTTAATTCTTATTATTAGTATCGAGGAAAGTCGTGCGGTACTTTTCCAGCATTTTTGTGTCGGTGTCTAATTAAAAACAAGAATTATTTAAGTAACTTCCAATTAAGAGACGATTTGTAAGTCAGATCCATTTATTTTTAAAGAATTTAAAAAATGTTCAGAATTTCTTATTAAGGCGGTTGTAATTTATTTTTATTTTTTTAATATTTTTATTTAAAATTTAAATATACTTATGTAAAAATTATCCGGTATAGATATAAAATTAATACCGTTCCCGTCAAACGACATAAAGAGGCTGTTAAATAAACATACGCTAAGTTTTTCTGGAATTTACGATTTTTTTTTGAAAAAGAAAAATTCTATTTATAAATAAATAAATATTTTATTCTGATCCTTACATAATGATACACAGTTATATAAATTAACTGGTTGCAGAGGCGTGTCGTAGGCATACCCTCCGCAGCTAGGCTTACCGGGCGGGCGGCGTCTCCCGAATGGGATTATTAGGTGTCCAAAATTGATTACCTCTTGTGTAAAAATATTTGTTTTTTGAATGATGAAAATCGATATAACGAAAGTTAAATTAGAAATTTAATTCTAGAAATTGATACTAACGAATCGGTATTTTCCGCTGGTGATCGGTACTTTCCGGCGCCTACTTTTTGGTTATAGTTCATTATTTTTTTTATCGTTCCCCTTTTTTTATCCCACCACTTGAGCCGGATCCGCAACTAAGCTTGTACACAGCTCCAGGGGGTGCCATCGCCTCAAACTACCTCGGTAGGAAGTAAGGTTAACCGTGACTCGGCTTTAATCATTCGCCATGCCTCTAATGAGGGGACCCCAAGGGAGTCCTCCCACCGGGACTCGGTCTTGACGCCACCCCTCACGGATCCCCCGTCGGGACTACGGTCTTACTTTACATGCAATAGTTCTTTATTTTATGAAGAAAAACAATCGCGTAAATAAAAAAATATATTAATATATATGTGCGATATATCCATATATAACACCTAGCCACCACGAGACGTGTACTAACGAATCGGGATTTTCCGATAGCGATCGGTACATTCCGGTGGTTAGGTAAGGAGAACGGACACACACACACACACACACACACACACAAATGCCCTTTAGTAGAGTAGGATATAAGTGGTGAACAGCTCTAACATTTGCCTGGATGAATCAAGGGAAACCATGAAAAAAACCTTGATCAAAGCGATATCACAAAGTACAGATTTAGTTACTTAAAATGAGAGTACTGTGTGAAGATACTAAACGTAAAACGTAAAAAATTCAGAAGGCTTTAACGAAAATTAAATTACGCGCTTAAGCTCGTATTTACGAACAGGCTGGAACGGACTACAGAAAATTGGGGGTTTTGTATATTATATTTTTATATTATTTGAAAATTCATTAACAGAGTAATATTATTTTTGAAAAGGGAATTCTTTTAATTATCTTTTAAACGGTTCGGTAATTTATTGAAGTTAATAAGGCCTTTTCTGGTAAACTGAAGTATCGTTTTGTTATACGAAATACTCTTGTTATATTTTCCGGTATTCTTTTTAAAAGTATATTTGAGTATCGTTTAAAAAAAACATCGTTATAATCATAAATATAAACACAACTATAAAATAAGATTAAAAATCACCATTGTAGTAGTGATTATTCCTCGTACAAAGATTAAACGGTGATAAAAATCTCACTCCATTTCGAATTTTAAGTTAATAAATGTTTAAATAAAGATGTGACTTTAAACGATTTAAATAACGTTAAATTTAAAGCGAACCTTTAAACTTTAAACGGTATAATAATATTAATAACTAAATAAAATTTATATATGAAGGTCGATTTTGAGAACTTTCTGTTTTTATTGAAGTCTGTTAAAATTAAAATAAATGTAATACATACTTTTTTTAAATATTAAGAAAAAAAGGAATATTTTATTTTTATTTGGCGTTGTTTAATTTTCCTCGTTTTGAAACGTCAGTAAGATTTGATAGGCCTTTATAAAGAAACAACAACTTTTCCTTTTTTTCACCGATAAACGCGAAAATTACTGACTAATGATTACGAAATTTTTAATGTAGCTTTCTTATGAACTCCGGAATGTTTACCGTCGTACACATCTCACCGATCTCACTACTATATAAATCATATATAAAAAATCTTCCTTGTACTGTTATTAAATTACATATACACATTTTTTGCTGCACTTAATTTAAACTTATTTCATTTGAAAGCGAGATACGATCTTCCAATTCTTTAATAAAGTGGTCGCTTACACAATCGCGTTGTGGTAGACACAACATTGCACCACATTTTTTAGTGGTGTCCGTACCAGCATTTTATGTATATATATTTTGTTTCACATCGCTGAAGTAGTTATGTGGTTAAATAAAACATATATTTAAAAAAAAAATTTAATTTAAATATATTGATTTATTAATAATTATAAACATATTTGAATTAAAATGAAAAGTACATAAAATTTTATTTCATTAATAACATGATTTTTTTTTATTGTTATTAAATTATTATTTATCGTAATTTTTTTATTATCAGAGGTTAGTAAATCAATATATTTAAACAAAAAAAAAAAAGGAAATGAAGTCTGATTAGAGCCTATGGGCGCTCTCCTTGTAAGATACAAATATTTCATTAATTAAAATTTTATTTGGCTGTAACTACGGAACCAAAAAGTAATTACCGCTTATGATATGTCATTCAAAATCTCTCGATCAGGGCTTATTACTGCAGTTATGAAAAAGTCTAAAATCCAATTTTTTTTGGATTTTGGACACTTTTGGTCCAGTCAATTGCAATCAAAAGGGGAGGCGCACAACTAGATGGTACAATCGTCCTAAATCCAAAATTTCAATATTCTACGGCTAATCGTTTTTTAGTTATGCGAGATACATATGTACGTACGTACAGACGTCACGCCGAAGCTGGTCAAAATGGATTCAGGGTTAGTCAAAATGGATGTTTCCTTTGAAATCTGAAAACCGAAATTTATGGCGATTACAATACTTTACTTACTTCTTACGAGGAAGTAAAAATGTATAAAGAAATATCGTAGAACTTCTTTGTTAAATTTAATCTCGTAGTCTATATCGATTATCATTTTCTATACCGGTCGTTATGTCGATATCTAATTCTTTACAAAGTTACCATTTAATTTACTAAATTTCACGTCATCGTCTATAAAAGATCAACTTGGAATAATATAGTAATGTACGTTAAATCAGATTTGTGCGATATTAATATTAAAGTCAACGATGACTATTTTTACTTATTACTATAGTTTTGTCTGAGAAATGTTGAATCTTCATATCGACACCGAATTCTTCAGAAAGTTATTTTGCGTTTTACTAAATTTAATGTCGTTGTCGATACGCGAAAGCTCATCCTCGCGCTAGTAAAGTAGCACTCTGTAGATTTTTATATCCTGAGTTAAGAAGTTCCATCAGGGTAAATCGTTCACATTTAATTGCATCGATTTCTAATTAATTTTTTTTTTCATAACCCCTAGGACGGGAGGTCACAGATAGGAAGAACTTGTAAAATTTATGATCGCAGACGATGTGAATCTACGCCAGAGCATTCCCAAAAATTTACGATCGACTCAAAATCGAGTTCAAATTTCGAGAAATATGTTAAGGTGTCGAATTAATTTTTGATTATTACCCTGAAATTTGAAAGATATTCAAAAAAGGTAACGCGATAAATTGTGTAACTATTGCGTCGCCGAAAAATAGGACGACGGAACCGCTGGAATTTTTTGTGCCAGGGGTAAAGTAATTCTTGAACCGTTCCCTGATTTCATTAAAAATTTGATTTTGGGTACACGACTTTTACGTAAACATTTTATTTTATCCGGTAATTTGGTTTGCTTGACGTTTCTCCCGCTACCACCCGATTCGGTCACCCTGAAGCATAAGACCGAATGTCTGTGCCGCAAACGGCAACCGAGTCTCGAAACAGTTTAGCGACCGGTATCCTAACATAGCTGCTGTAGCTTACCTAACAGCGTGAGCGACTAAGCGCGGTGCCATACACCATCGGCTTACGTGTCCCAACCGCTCACTTGTCATATATTTGCAAAAATAGGTAGGCGCACCCCGTCAACTTCTAAAAAAATACATATGACATCCATAATAAAATTTATTTCGTCGCTGCCACGCCTAGGTCGCTGAACGCTAGCGACTACCTGTCCACCATTTTATAGCGCTTGGAGCCATAATAATTGGCTGGTGGTCAGCCGTACTCAGGGTTAGGTTCCCGCGGCGTTAAGACTCTTTCCCTTAAGTAAACTACGGATGCCGGTTGAACAAAGCGAGGATCTCCCGCACGGTCCGACAGTCCGGCTCTCGCCGCATCGATTCGCCGCTTGTGAGCGGCCAATTTTCTTCTTGACCTCTACGCTCCAGGGTTGGCCCGGCGTCTGGTTCCCCCAAGAGCAGGGCAGTTAAGCATCAGATGTTCATTCGACCGGACCTTCCTGTAGACGCACAGCTCCTCAGCTGCCAGGCGGAACCGAAACAGATTTTATCCGGTAAGTTGTAAATAGCGATAACTCTGAGAGAAACAGACCGCGTTTAATTATTAAGAAAACATTTACTATTTCTGAATTATACAGGTACGCATACATTGCGGGCGAAGCCGCGACGGGAATTTGGTACTCTATCTTTAATTTTGTATTTCATTACCGATTTTGATTGAATTTTTAAATGAATTTTCAGAGTGATTTTTTCTCATTAAAGTTATTTGAATAATTGGGTGTGTTTTACTCGCGCGCGCGCGCGCACACGCACACACATATATCTTTAGTTATTAATTTCAGTACATGTTCTACGGGAGACAATAAGTAATTAATAAGTTAATATGAACACGGGTTCAAAATCGCTTCGTTTTCCAGATATAAATTGAGATCTGTTTCCTGTTCAAAGGGTAAAATGAACTGTTGGAATTTAAATTAAGGGATAAATTTCATAGATTCCAAATTTTTGAACTTAATATTTAAATGAAATAAGTTGCACAATTGTAATGCAGTAATTTTATAATAAAATTATTATAAAACACAAAATATTGATGTTCTAAAATATTAAGTTTTTAGTTTTTGTGTGAATTATCAGTAAACAAATAAAAATTGAAAAAGAATTTAATCCTTAGGAATTACGTTTAAGTAATCAAAACCGAACGTAAAGAAAATATTAAAAATTTTTAATTTAATTGAAAACAAAATCGGGGAGAAAAATTCTGTATTAAATGTTATTAAACCGGATCGAGAATCATTTCAATATTGGAAAATACCTACAAACAAAACCGGTTTTATTAATAAAAAAATAATACGTAAATAGAAAAGTAGTACAATAATTTTATTCCGCTCGGTTAAAAATTTCTACGATGAAATCGCCTCATAAGTTTGAAGCTTGTGCGTGGTATATGAAAATGAAGTTTTATAGCTTATAAAAAATGTCGGCCTGACTAAGATTCGAACCGGGGACCTTCGGATGAAAGGCTGAGATGCTACCGTTCCTAAACGCAAATTAGATTTAGCGATAAATTTCAAAGAAATCCTTTCCGTTTCAGTTGTTTACGAAATATGTTTTATCTTACGATAAAGTTAACCCGTTAAAATTTAAATTAAGGTGTATTTTTTACGGTGTGATCAAAAAATTGAATAAACTAATCCCAGAATTGTATTTTTAGATTTAAAAAGAAAAAAAATGGAGTCAAAGAACAATTTTTTTTCACCTAAAATAGCTTTTTTAATTTTTGGTAAATAAATAAAATATGTTTAGAATTTAATTACGAGAAAATCTGTATTACATCTAAACAAGAGTTTAAAAAAATGTCGTATTTATATATTATAACAAAATAAATTTGGATGCGGTAATAAAATATTGTATTATTTTAATTTGAAAATTTGAATAAAATAAAATTTTTAGGTGATGCTGTTAAAAATTTTTTTGAATCGGTTCTAATCTCGCAGAATAATTCATAAGCTTTGCGGTTACAATTTCTTTTTCTGATTTTTCTTTCTTCCCGATATTTTCTCGTTCTAAGTTAACGTTCTTATTTTCTTCATCCTTTTAGGTAGATTTCATTAGAAAGCTACCTATTGTAACGGGTACCGTGATTCGATTTCCGGAAAATTTCGACATATCTTCGCGTTGCATAACTCCCAGACCCAAAAAAAACACCGTCAGTTCAAAAGTTTATATGTTCATAATTTTACTTTCTTGTGGACACGGTAACCGCCGTAATTTTGCGTCAATCACTTTCAAATTGATAAATAAAATATAACGACCCAAAATCTCGGTCGAGTTCTTTTATGGAAAAATCGGACTATGGGAGTAGAAACGGGGGGCTTTTTCGAAAAAAAAATACCGCTATAACTTTTTTATTAGGTAAAATATCGAATTTGTTTAAAGTTCCTACTATTCTTTGTATAAGATACTAAAACTTATGAAAAAAATGGAATATCGATAACCAAAATACAAAAAGCGTACTCTTGAGTACACCCAAACAAGTACGGGACGCAATTTTTTTCTGGGCATAGCGTTTTCAGAGACAGATTGCAGAGACTCGGCCTGGTGGACTCCGGTACGTATCCACAACGTGGACGGTTGGACGATGCCTATCGTGATCTTTACGTATTCTCTAAGTACGAGCTAATGCGCGCGGAGACTATTTGCCAGCTCGATATTATCGGGTCGGCGTTAGATAACCGTGTAAATTGGAGGAACGGGGCCGAGTGGACGATCGTTTAGAATTTCATCATTTACGTGGCAAGGTAAAGGATTGCCGAAGGAATTTAGGGTTCCGCTTGGATTTACCTTATTCTACGTTTTTTTGTTTTCTTTTTTTTCTTACGGTTATGTTTTTGTCGTTGTTTTTTGTTCTAAGTTTTGTTATTTTTTCTTGTTTTGGACTAACGTTGCTTGTTGAACTCGACCTTTTCTTATTTCGGGTAGGTAGTTCTGATTTCCGTTCCTTGTTGCGGTCTATTAAGTCTTGTTAAAGATTTGGGCTTGTGTTTTGTTTTATTTTTTTGAAGGTTCTTAATGATAATAGTACACCGATGCGAATGCCGGATGTGATATTCCCATCGGTAGCATCCTGACTTAGGCAAGAACAAGGCTGAGAGATGCCTTTTGCCGAGGTTTTGAAGTTGAAGATGACCTCCGATAAAGCCCATCAGGGCTAAGTACGGAAGAGACGGCGTAGCGACCGAAACCGTCAGATGGAGGGTGTCTTCCCCTACGGGTCAGGATGGAGTCTTAATGTTCGAGTTTACGCCTCACGGAAAGACAATTAATGTCGTCGACTGTTATTCGGAAATTTTGATGAAACCTCATCGAGCGATTCAGAATCGTCGGCGCGGTCTTTTGACGACGTATTTTTTTTCATAATAATTCACTTTTACATTCCGCAAAACTTCTCAAAGGTTTCGGACGAAATGTTTTTGATCATCCGCCGTACACTCAACATGTTGCTTCTACAGATTTCCAAAGACAAAGGAGTTTCGTGATGGGAACCGCTATGGAAAGTGACGACGACAGGATATCTGTTCCACGAGTCGCTTAATGTAGTGGCGGCAGACTTCTTTGACGACGGCAAATAAGAAACTAGCTCCACGATTTGACAAATTCTTGAACTTAGGACGTGATTATATAACGTATAAATAAATGCGTATATTAAAATAATGCAATAAATCTGTTTCAAAACAAAAAAGGTTATTTAATTTTATTTTCTGGACAATCCTCGAATATAAAGAAAAGTGTGCTAAGCGGTCAAGTTTTGAATTGCGGGATTTTTTTTTGCCTTTCTTGACGTTTCGTGAACCGCTATAGAAAAAAAATACAACTTTTGTTTCGCTCGATATCTTCAGACTCTATGGCCAGATCGGGATGGAATTTTTCAAGAGATTTTCTGTACGCGAGACGCTGTCGTATAATATTGATCGCAATCTGTCAACGGGCTACGGAAATAAAAGTATCTTTTCGGTGTGATCGCGCAGTCTAAAACTTTATTCAAAGGGAGTATAAAGTTTTTCATATAATTAATTACATAATGTCCCTTAGCGGCTGAGATATTTTCTCATGGTGTTCGTACGTATTCAAACCCCGTAAAAAGATAAGAGAAAAAATACTTTTATCTTTTTTGTCGTTTCAAGACTCAAAGTAAGCACATTCTTATATCGGTTAGATAATTTCATTACATTAGCGTGCTACTTTGGTTATGTAATTCTTACGTACATAATTCATTAGTAACGTACTTCAATTCTCCTCCCAAATAGTTTTTCAAAAGGAAAAGACCTTAATGCAACAATTTTCCAGTCGTTTTATTGTAATACTCTTTAAATAAAATTATCTTTAATATATTTTTATAAAATTTAGCGTTTATGAAATATTGAAGAAGTCATTTTAAACGTTCTTTCTTTTATCGTCAAGAAAGATGTGTTGAAAGTTTTTTTTTTTTAATTTAAATCATACTTAAAATGCCGAGTTAATTTCAAAAAAATATATTTCAAAAATATCAACCGATATTTTTTTTCTATTTAACTAAATTATATAAAGGTTTTTCCGGGCTGGATATTCGCAATCGAAAATTTTCTTCTGAAAAAAAAAGAATCAAATACATAGGCGCTAAATGCAACCTTTGATACGTAGATCTTGTCTCGACAAGATTATCAGATATGACAGACCATTAAAAGCAATATAATTTTCAACGGAAATTCCGTATATTAATAACAAGTTATAAATGATCTACGAGCTCTGCTAAAAAAAAAAAAAAAAAAAAAAAAAAAACAAAAAACATCAGTGGATTTTCCTCGTTGAATGATGTAAGGTTCACTCATTAGAAAGTATAATAATACTGCAGAAACCAAATAAAATGAAAATAGCCGTAACCGCGAGGTATAAGTTACCTACTTAATAATACACAGAAAAAAAATGTTTAAAGGTCAAATTATTAGTTTCAACAAATAATAATAAGCTATTAAAGTAATATTTATCGATTACATAGATTATATTATTTCATTTAAATATACCGTACGATTAAACGAGGAAATAATAACGTTAAACCCTATCCAACGGTATATATTTATTCTCATTCCACAATCTTTTACTATATAATTACAAATAAAATTATATAAAACAAAAAAAAAAAAAAATTTTAGTCGAAGTTACAACTTTTAAATCGACACTAAATTAAAAAAAGTTAAAATTTAAAAAATTAAATTTCATACTGATATAATTCTTTCACGTTTTATCTTTAAAGAACTTTCAATTTTAAAATTTTTTGTGTTAAATTAACATGGAAATGTAAAAATTAAATGATGTATTTTTTTTTTTGTCTTCAGTCATTTGACTGGTTTGATGCAGCTCTCCAAGATTCCCTATCTAGTGATATAATGATATATTATTATTACTTTTTTCTCGTCGTTTAAATTTTAAAAATTTAGTTACTTTTTTAAAATATAATAAAGAAAATTTCGTACACACACACACGCAACAAAATGTTTTGACAGAGAACAAGAATATAATACAAGCCTTTAAAAAATATATTAAAAAGAAAGAAGATTTTAAAGGAAACATTGTCTTATAAAAAAAAAAAAGACTAAGGAAAGATAAGATAAAAAAGAGATAAAAGATAAGGAAAGACTAAATATTTAAATACGTGCAACAGAATAAAAATTATTAATAAATTTGCATGACCGTTGTGTACAAGTTTTTGTAAATAATAACCGGAAAAACAAGTTAACAATCACGTTTTTTGTGTTAATTACGTTTTGATGTGTCTATTACGTTTTCTGATTAATTACGGATTACTTCGTTTTTGCTTATTACAAGTATAAAAATTGAATACGTAAAACTAAAATTTTTGTTTCTGCTTTTAAAATTAATCGTATAAAAAAAAATTGTTTTAATTCAAATTTTATTTTTATTAGAAAAGTGTTTATAATTAATATTTAAGATTATTTTTTCATATATTATCCTTTTTCTGTGAAAATTATTTGCGTGTGAATAACAAACCTTGGAATATTAAATTGATATTTAAACAGCTTTATTTTTATATAAGTCATTGTAATTAATAAAAAAAAAAAAAATAATTATGCTGTAGGCCGAATAAATGACCTTCCTTTGTTCTTTACATTATAATGTTTCCCCTCGTCTAAATGAAGGGTGTACAAAGAAAAAAAAAATATCGGTGTTTTAAAGTTTATTAATTAACTAATTCTTAATTTTGATTAATTGCAATCTCAAACAAAATTAACTCTTACAGTTTTTTGGTGATTACATGAAATTATGGACCCGCCTCTAATTTTGATTATAAAGTATTTAGGACCAAAGTTATTCGTTACTAGAAATTATTATTTTTTTTTGTTTTTTTTTTTTATCTCTCCTCTCCTGGGCTTGATGGTATTACGCCACCCAAGGGAGGGTCCGTTACTCTAATAGGCCCTCCCCGCTCACCGGCTATATACCGGCATGGCAGGTCAGGTTGCTCTTTTGAGATTTTTTATTCTCTATTATGTCCTCTATGGAACCGCATCATACCAGCAAGTCGTGATGTGACACCCGGATCTTTTGTAATACACTTTTGTCCCTACGGCACACACCAAGGAGTCCTCAGCGGATCGTTGAAACCAGCACACCTAAGCATGCCGGCTCTCACCGCTGAGGCTGTCCACCCGACCTAACATACTAAAACCCGTACTTTTTTCATCTTCATTCTTCTGTTTTAGTACTGTCTTTATATAATCAGCGGTGAGTAAAAAAAAAAAAAAAAAAAAGCGACCTTCCTCCAGTTCTCCTTACTGCTGAGCATGAAATCCACGGTTTCCTTCGGCGTTTTTCCATGAATACCCGCGTCGTGTCTTAGTCTTATCCATTTATTACATATATGCTCAGAATCATCGTCCTTTCACACCGATTATATTCCTCGTAGGTTACACAGTACCCTCACCGAAAATATCGTAATTCAGCACTGTAAAAGTATAATATACGAGGTCTGTTCAGAAAATAACGAAACGTTTTTAATTACGCGCCAACGGAAATATTTATTGACGTGCGGTCGGCAGGATTGCGTTGCGTATACCTTTCTCTTTTACGACATGTTCTTGGATTATTGATATCTCGTTTAGTTTTCGTGTTGTTGTTATTTGAGTGCGACGTGTTTAAGTGTTTGTAGCGATTTTTGGGAGCGACGATACGACGGAAAATTTTGCGTGAAACCGGGGAAAACTTTCACAGAAACTTTTCAATTTTTTAAAGAAACTTACGTAGATGATGCTCTGGTTCGTCACGAATGGTTTTTCACGATTTAAAAGTCAATTGAAGATGACCCTCCACCGAGAAGGCTTTCGACTTCAACTGATGGCATACGCGTTCAGAAAATCAACAATCTGGTGCGTAAAAATCGCCGATTGACTGTCAGAGAGCTTGCAGAAAGGGACTTGCATCCCGATTGGATCATACCGTGACATTTTGACTGAAAAATTGAACGTGCATCGAGGCCCGGCAAAGTTTATTTCTCGTTTGATGACCGAACAGCAAAAACAACATCGAGTAGACGTCTGTCTACAACTTCTTGAACAAGTCGATGACGATGAAACATTCACGCAAAGGATAATAACGGGAGACGAAAGCTAGGTTTACGGCTACGACATCGAGACAAAAGTTCAATCATCAAAAGATCGCGCATTACAAAAATTGTTACCGACACTTAAAACATGTTGAACTCAGACGACAATAACACGAAAACTAAACGAGATATCAGTAATCCAAGAACATGTCGTAAAAGAGAAAGCTATACGGAACCAAATCCTGCCGACCGCACGTCAATAAATATTTTTGTTGGCGCGTAATTAAAATAGTTCGGTTATTTTATGAACAGATCTACATTATTTTCGGGCTAAAAAATTTGGTTTCGGTTAAATTTACTAAAATATAAAACTAAATCTGCGTAAGATTAAGTCGGGTTAACTTGAGCGGAAATCTTGAATCGTGATTTCATCAGATAAATGACTGTAAGTTTCCGTCAAATTTATAAATTACTGATAAACCGACCAAAACTTACCTTAATTGATTAAATTTAACTTAAACCGTAAATGACTACTTTCACGATTCTCGCCATGAGACTCTTCATGCAAAAAAATTCGTGGTGAAGAAGTGGTCCTCTGCCGATTTCTGTTAGGACGTACCGGAGTCGCTCACAGGTATATGTTGTCAGCAGGAAACGTACCGTTATTCGTACGATCGACTGCCGCTTGACTGTTCGCCACATCCTTGTGGATCGAGTGTGTCGTGCGATCTTGTGTCGTAAATTTAGTTTGCCCAGAAACATTCGTGTAATCCTGGGCGATGATAAGGAAGTTTTAGACCGGGTTTTTTATTTCATCCACGTGTTTTGTATTTTACATAGGATTTAATATTATTGTTGTTTTTGATATAATCAGTTTTTTATAATCGTTATCATTTTCATGTTAGATCTTTATTCTTCCTGATATCTGAAAAGAAGCCCTCTACACCGTTTCCGGACCTTGTTAAATTATATTTTAGCTTTGTGTTCTGTATTTAAAAAGTTTTTTTGTTTTTCTTTTTAAAATATTACTTATTTTTAAGATTTCGCCTATGGTAGTAGTAAAAAGTAATTTTATAATGTGCTAGTTGTGATAGTAGTTGTAAGTTTTTGTTTTTAATATTTTAGCTTTAATCTAGTTTTAGTTTTTGTTCTATGTTTTTTCCGGGAGATGATAATGTGAAAAAAGTTTTTTCCGGCTGTGTCGGGGCTCACGGCCGTTGGTTTACGTGAAACTTTACGGGCTTTGAATGAAGTTCCTCCGAGCCACAGACCGACCGATGGCAAAGCCAACATCGTATTTTTTGAACAAAACAGAAAGTCTCCGATCGAAAATTGTAGTTCCTTCATTTGGCCAACTCTACAGATAGATTGGTCTCTATGTTAGCGAGTCGCTTAGTGTATCGGATCGAAATAAAAACGAGGTATTGACTGCGTACTAAATTTAATTTTAACATAAAAATGGTACACGATATTTATTTCGACTAATATTCGAAGACAATTTTGTTCAACATCGGTCTACTTTCTATTTTAACATCAAATTTTCTATTTTTTGCTGATAATATGGAACGCTTAAACGTTCTTTGTTATCTATTATTGTATATTACACGTATTTAACGTGTATTTATTTTAAAGAAAATTATAAATTAATAACAGATTTTGAAAATAGAAACGTAAAGTTTTACTTTTGATATCGCTATCGTTTTGTTAAAACAGTTTTATTTATATTACAGAAATTTTTGTTTTTTGAGCGGAAGAAAAATGTCTATTTTCCTGTTTAGGCTATGGGAATTACCGTTCAGATAATACTTCAGAGGATGAATGAGGATAATATGTACGAGTGTAAATGAAGTGTAGTCTTAGGTCGACCGTTCCTGAGATGTGTGGTTAATTGAAATCCAGCCGCCAAAGAACACCGGTATTCACGATCTAGTATTCAAATAAATATATCTTCTGCGTCGTTTCCGTGGCGTGATGATCGTGGGGTCTATTACAGATCGTTTACGATGAGTCTTGTACCGTTACACAGTTACGGTGTCTTCAGGATTAGTACAATCTTAAACAACGTTGTAGTTAAATGACTAATTTTAGGTCGGCATGTCCGTTCATAATTTTCAATTCTACCGTTCTGCGTCGAACTTGTAGACACAACTCGGGTTCCTGCGACGTTGATGTAGAAGCTTTGATACGCCTCTGCTGTACACGAAGCTCCCTTTGTTCAGATATATCCGATGCACGGATCGTTTTTTTTTTGGCTATAGTATTTATTTGACCGATGCTGTTTCTTTTCTTCGTTGATATTTTGATAGGTTTGAAGGATACAGTGTCAAAAGTTCAGGTGAAAAATTTTCAAAAATTATTAATTTTACAACATAACTATTTCCTCAGTATTATTATTTTCGGTAGATTTCATAAGAAAGCTACTTATTGTAACGGGTACCGTGATTCGACTTCGGGAAAGTGTCGACATATGTTCGCGTTTCACATCTGCCAGACCCCAAAACCAGCGTCAGTTCAAAAAGTTTATATATATTTCACCTTCTTGTGGACAAGATAACTGCCGTAATTTTGCGCCAATAACTTTCAAATATATACATAAAATATAAGGACACAAAATCTCGGTCGAGTTTGTTAACGGGCAAAATCGGATCATGGGAGTGGAAATGGGGCGGCTTTTTCGAAAAAAAAACAAAATGTCGCTATAAACAAAAGTACGTACTATTCATTGGATAAGGGCCTAAAACTTATTTAAGTAAAGTTTTTTTATATAACCAACCATCGACCCAGGGGGTGGAAAAAATGGGGTTATGAAAAATTCATACCTCCTTTAATAGGCGCAGTATCGAATCGGTTTAAAGTAGGTGTTAGTCTTCTAAACATTACCTAGAACGTTTGTCTGAAAAAATTTATATGACCAACTCTTACGGCAAAGGATGACCAAAATGTTGCTGAAAGAATATGAGGCTTGTCGTATTGAGTAAATTTGAAGCTTTCCTTAACTTTAATGTGAAAATCTTTTTTCCTCTACTTAGAACCGGTGAAATGCACCCTGCGACTTCCGGCGTGCCGAAAGGAATTTTTTTCCATTTACAATTCGAAAATCTTTTTTTCAATAGTTCGATTTCCACAGTAAAAACGTTATTTTCTCTTTAAAGTTGATCCTTTATTCGACCTTTTTTATAATTGTACGTTTCAACGATTTTTTCGTACGTTTCAACGCGACATGCTTGTCGATCTATTTTGAACAAAAATGTTGTCCGTTTAAAATAGGTTGCTCTGTTTTATTTGTTTTTATTAGTAATAACACGTCAAGAAATTACGTAATGTTTATAACTACGCCTATTTTAAACTATTAACCCGTAATTCCATTACTCCACGTCTCTGATCGTCCTAATATCGAGACTTAAACTATAACAATCGATAAGAAATTTATAAAAATCAATATTTATTTGTATATACTTTTTTTTAGTACGATAGATTTTCATCGTTTTTATGTTTTAAAGTGCATCGACTAAGAAAATAATTGCTCTTATTGCAATATAACAGAACGATAGATGAAAATATATTATCCATACAAAATTATCTGTAAATTTAAATCGCTATTAAATTAATATAAATAAAATTTATTAAAATAATATAACGTTCGTAACACTATCATTATATACGTCTACCAGACAATAACCTTTAAAACAGCGATCTAATCTCACGGAAGAAGTCTAGTACCGCCGGAACGGGACTGTACGCAATAATAGTTTGTAAACTCTCCGAACGTGAACTTCGCTTTGTCGACTTGTACCTCTTCATTCTCTCTGCGTGTTTTTTACGTTCTTTTGACCGTTTAATTTTCGGATTATTTTCCTGGTTGTATATTCCTGGAAACTCTCTAATATTATAATTTTAATTTTTAGATGTTCTATTTTTCATTTTTGTTTCTATTACGAATGAAAAATATTAAAAAGAAATAGTTGTCGGGAAGGATATGTATGTTTTTGTACGGCCAATTATTTGTTGTTTATTCAAGAGTAGGCGCGCCAAATAATTTATTTTTCTTTCAACGGACAAACGAAAACCGTAGTGTACCGTCAAACTTTACAGTAAACGTTTTGAGAATTTTTACTTGTTTTGACAAGGTAACCGAAGATTAGGTCTAGTAATTAACGCTTTTTCATTTTGTCCGTTATTTCTTCTTTATTTCAATTTCGCTTGTAATTTTAAATGTATCTTTTTTTCGAAATCTAATATTATTCTAGGTATGTTCCTTTCCTTCTTTAAATATGTTCTTCATATTGGTGTTCGTAATTTATAATTTATGTATTTTTTTTACGGTAAAAGTTTTGAGGTTTAAAATTCTATATCTTTTTATAGAAATTAACCGGAGTTTTTTTATCGTTAAAAAATTGTATCTAAATATATAATTCGAAGATTAACTGGATGTCCTTCAAGGTATCAGACAGCAAAATAAAAAAAACATTCATGTTGACAAATGTTTTATTTTGCTTCACTTTCCTCATCTGTCTGGCATTTTGGCATTTTCAGTCTGTCATATATATAATATATAATATTAAAGCGCCCAGCAAGAACTACTGAAGATAATTGATGAAAATTTGTATGCACGTTCTTTTTACGGTGTAAGTACACATTTAGGAAGGATTTTTTTAAATTCTACTTTTCTTTTTAACAAAACTATTATTTTTTCCTAACTTCTTTATAAAGATTTTTTTTAATGAGTTATAATGGCGTGTAATTCTATTTTATTTTTTTTTTTTAGGTAGATTTCATAAGAAAGCTATCTATTGTAACGGGTACCGTGATTCGACTTCCAGAAAATTTCGACACGTCCCCCAAACCCCAAAACCGGTTCTTGAGTCGATAAGTTTATTTATACATTTATATCACTTTCTTGTGGACACGTTAACTGCCGTAATTTTGCGCCAATCAATTTCAAATTTATACATAAAATATAACGATCCAAAATGTCAGTCTAAGTTTCGTTAACGGGCAAAATCGGACGATACGGGTGGAAATTAGCGGCTTTTTCGAAAAAAAACAAAATACCGCTATAACTTTCTTATTAAGTAAAATATCGAATTCGTTTAAAGTTCCTATTGTTCTTTGGATAAGGGCCTAAAAATTATCTAAGTAAAGTCTTTAAATATCACCGACCATTGGCTCAGGGATGGAAAAAATGGGGTTTCGAAGGCAAAAAATCATACCTCCCTTAACAAGCACAGTATCGAATCTGTTTGAAGTGGTCATTAGTCCTCTAAAAATTACCTAAGACTTTTGTCTGAAACAATTTTTGATGCGACCAACCCTTACTACAAGGAATGACAAACATGTTGCTGGAATTGTAAGAATATGAGGCTTGTCGTACGCTAAACATGTGAAACTTTTTTTCACGTGCAATTATTGTTGTATTGAGTGAATTTGAAGTTTTTATTAAATTTAAGGTGGACATTTTTTTTATCCCCTACTTAGCACCGGTGAAATCTACCTCCGCCTTCCGTCCTACCGAAAGGGATTTTTTTATAAATTTGATGGGCTTTAAATTTTATTTATTATTAATGAACACAGGGCGTCCAGGTGGCAGAATCCTGACGCAATTTTTTTTTTCAACTCGTTCATATTTCGTACTATTTCTGTTCGTTTCTTTTGAAGATATTTTGTATTTTTGAATAATTATCCATTTATTTTAAATTAAAAGAAATAAAATTAGCTTGGCGTTAAGAAATAATATTTGTATTTCTATTCAAATTCTGATTGTGTATTTCGCCAACGAACCCGCGACGGGAAATGTGTAGGCATGTATCCACTTATGTACAGAATATTACAAATTGCACGGCAATCTCTCAGGACATGATTTTGTAGCCAAAAATATGAAAAACGTTCACATATACATAGTCAGAAAACGGTTCGTTAGAGAGTTTCGGCTCGCTAAATATTCGCTGCTTTCTGCTCCCTCTGTGAGATTAAACCGTTCTAAAATTTTTGGAATACAAATCGAGGGGTAAATTTGGTGCTTCCTTATGGTCTTTGTCTAAGAAATTGAATAAAGGTGGTTCCAGAAAAGGGAAAATTACGCTGGCGTGAGATCAGGTGATCGAAGTTGCTATTTTACCGGGCCGTTTCGATCAATCTATTGCTTAGCAAATCGCACCCCAACAGTATTGAGCAGGTGCGCTATCATTGAAAAATCACTCAGCACACGGAATATCTTTCAAGATTTTCATTATGTTTGCAAAAGAGTCAAGTACCGCTATCCTTTGAGCCGTGGTGGTAAGAAAAATGACCTATGTGATTATCATCAAGAAGGCCGTACCATACATTATACAAAAATGTGCGTTGTAATAGTTGTTTTTTTAAAATGGTTTCAATTTTCCGATCTAGTTTTGCGTTTTGTTACTATTTTAAATTAAACTTCTCTAATTTGTGTTTAATTTTAATAGACCTTATTTACATAAATTTTCTCACAATTAAATTCTCTATAAAGTTAACTAGAAATTTTTATTTATCTGTAAATTAAAAAAGTTATTTTATTTAACCTAATAAAACGTTTTTTCTGACAAAACTCTTTCGTATTTTACCCGGTTTTTCTTAAAACCTAAGTGAAATAGAGGTCTGGGATCACTTTTATTCAAATTCCTACTTCAAAAACTATAAAAAAGTACCAAATTTATCTCTTGATTTGTACTAATATCAAAGAAGGAGTAAAAAGCAGGGCTAAATGTTTCGCGAACGAACCGTTTTCTTCTGACCTATGTTTATATGAACCTGTTTCTAATTTTTTTCTATAGAATCATCTTCCGAGAGCAATCTGAATTCAGTCTGTATATAACCGGTTATCTTACAAAGAAACGTGAAGAATTTCAGAACTTTTGATACAAATACAATAAAGAAAACAAACCCATATATACGTGGATACACAAACGCTCTTTTTTCCGGTTATAGCTTGAACAATTTATTTTTCAAGGCTAAAATAAAGTCATCGGAACTTAAAAGAAAGGTTAATTTTATTAATCGTGGCCCGTTTTTGTTTATGCGTATTAGTTTCCATTTACCAACAATCTAATAGAATGTTCGAGCGCTTTCAGATTAGTAATCCATCCTCAGGAACCGATTGTTATCAGGTCTCGATTGTTGTTTGAAACAATCGAGACCTTCGTACTGACATGACGGATAACGTTGACATTATTTTACCTTTTTGACGATCGATTGTTATATTTATAATTTTTGTCTTAAAATACAAATTAGCATAATTAATGATACGCGAAGTAAATAATTATAATTATTACACATCGATGTTCTTGATCGCTAATCCGAAAGCGCTCGAACATTCTATTAAAGATTGTTGGTAAGTGGATATTATATAAATAAATTGAATTAAGGGATAAATTTGATGATTTTGATGTAAAAAATTGAATAAAGAATAACCCAGAACTAAAATATCTGCGGTCCGTTTTGAGAAGATTATTTATAAACCGTAAAAGATTAATGTCGTAGAATAAAATTTTATTTTTACATTTACTTTTTCGTATTTCTTAATTTATTTTATTGTTTAACATTGAATTATTTTTTTGGTTAGTAAATTTGTTGAAATGGATCCATTTACCTGTTTCCTGTATTGTTATGCGTAGTATTTCCTGATTATTGAACGGTCTGAATATTGGTTTTACGGTTCTACGTCTAAACTAGACAGGAAATGACCTTGCGATCGCCTAATTGAACTTTAAAGGTTGACTAGTACTTTTACCATTTTGTGTGAAATATAAAATGTATTTTTATTCATGTAATATTGTTTCTGTGTGTGTGTGTGTGTGTGTGTGTGTGTGTTTTGTAACATTAAAAAGTTTAAAACACGTTTCAATTGAAGGCGGTCTTCTTTTTGCTGAATACAATGCTATCTAATGTTCACCTTGTTTAGTATTATGATCATTGCTCTAATCAGATTCAACTATAAAAAAAGGTTAAATATTTTTTTTGTTAGTAGGTATATATATATATATTTAGAGAGAGAGAGAGAGAGAGAGAGAGAGTGAGAGTGAGAGAGAGAGAGAGAGAGTGAGAGTGCGTTTTGTTGTGTGTGTGTGTGTGTGTGTGTGTGTGTGTGTGTGTGTGTGTGTGTGTGTGTGTGTGTGTGTGTGTGTGTGTGTGTGTGTGTGTGTGTGTGTGTGTGTGTGTGTGTGTGTGTGTGTGTGTGTGTGTGTGTGTGTGTGTGTGTGTGTGTGTGTGTGTGTGTGTGTGTGTGTGTGTGTGTGTGTGTGTGTGTGTGTGTGTGTGTGTGTGTGTGTGTGTGTGTGTGTGTGTGTGTGTGTGTGTGTGTGTGTGTGTGTGTGTGTGTGTGTGTGTGTGTGTGAGGTAATTGATACAATATTAATTATATATTATATAATATTTGTAACAAAAAGTTGGTTAAATTCACAAATTGTTATTTTCAGTGATAAAAAAATGAATTTTAACACCTACCTACTTTATTTATTTATTTTTTTTTTTGCTTTCGTAATCCAAAGGAAGTATAAAGGATTATATAATAAAACTGAGATTTCTACAAGGTCTTTCTACTATCCGCCTAAATAGAATAGATATTTTAAAGGAAAAGTATGGCGAAAAGTAACACTTTTAGATATCGGTTTATTTGAAAAAGTTGATGTTTCAGTACTTGCTAATAGAAAAACAAAAACAAAAATGTATTTTCGTATGTACGTACGTCGGCCTGTATTTCGATTAATTATCTCCAGTATTTAATCGACATATATTCTTCGAAAATATCTCAAAAACCTTTTATATATGGTCGAAAAAAATTTTAATTTGTTTATATGTAAATATTCCATCTTTTTTTTGGTCAGATTTCCAATCCCATTAGATACAGGGCCATCACGGTATCTATTTTATTTTCCCGGCAAATATAATTAGAAAGAAAATTCAGTTATATAATCTGCAAATTAATCGACAACGGACTGCTTCTAGCCGGACAGGTCGGCCGAGAGAAGTCGTCGCCTGGCACACCACCACTGGTCCGCTCTGCACCAATAGCAGCTAAAATAAAAATCTGATACGAACACCGCATGACTTCTTTGTACTCGAGTTAAAAATACACATTCTTTGCTGCGCTTCTTTTAAACTTATTTTATTTGAAAGTGAAATACGATCCTCCAATTCTTTAATAAAGCGGACAGTTATGCGGTCGCGTGTGGTTGACAACACATTGCATCACATTTTTTTATTCTGTCCGTTCAGCATTTTAATTTCACTAATAACTCCGATTTTTTTATCGATCGGATTATTAATTGTTAATAGATCCACCACCATATATTTAAATTAAAAAAAAAAAAAGTTATAAAAAAGGAAATGAAGGCTGATTCGAACCGATATGCTTTCCCATTGTAAAATAAAAATATCTCATTAATTAAAATTTCATTTGGCTATAACTCTTGTAAGAAGGTGGGCTTGTCGTTCGTTAAACATCTGAAACTTTTATTCACATGCAACCGTTGTCGTATCGAGTAAATTTGAAGTTTTTCTCAACCTTAAGGTGGAAATATATTTATTTCCTACTTAGCAAAGGAGGTGAAATATACCTCCGCCGTCCGGCTTGCCGAAAGGGATTTTTTTTAAAGCAAAACTGGCTCGTGAGACCGGATTTAAAAATAAAATTTTTTTCTAATATTTTTTTTTTACTTATCTTTTTTTGAAACTGTGGACTTCATATAGATTTAAAAAAAAACAAGCCAATGTTGGGAACATGGAAAAGAAAGCAGTTTTAAAATTAATTTTTGTTTGTTTTGACGGCCAAATCAATCCTTTATATTTTTCCAACACTTCCTGGAACATCCTGTTGTTGTAAGTAGTTGTTGGATATTTTTTTTTTTACAATTAAGAGTGATTATCCAATAGATAATTCGATATTCCATTCGATAGAAACATGAATATATTTTTTCTTTTAACCTCGGGGATCACCGTTAGGTATTGCTTCAGAGGAAAATGCCGTGCCTGACCGGGACCCGGTCAGGCACGGCATTTTCACACGCGCTACAAATCATTCATCTAATCCTCTGAAGCAATACCTAACGGTGATCCCCGAGGTTATTACAATTATTACAATGACGTTTACCTAACCGTTATAAATTTTTCACACCCGTTTACCCTTTTACCAGTTTTTGACCCACAGCCAAAACGTTCTGTAGGTTAATTTCCATGCCCCCCCTATTTTATAATATATAATAATGATTTAATAGTCAGGTCGTATTAATAATAATACGTTTTGTGTCGATCCATTTATCGATAATTGTTACTTGTCGATCGATTTATTGACATTAATCTGTTAAAATGTACACAATATAATAATGTATAGTAATTTGTATTTATGGATTAGAAGGAAATATTTAATATATATATATTTTATCTGCCGATTTCTTTATTAAATTTATCGATAAATTTCGTAGTACTTTCTTTTATGTGTTAATAATAGTTTTTTTTAAAATGACAATTGAAATATTAAAAAGGTTTTTTTTTTTAATAATATAGAAAAATTAATTTTAGCTTCGTAAAATTTATCTACTCAGTACTGACGTGATTAATCAAGTTGATGCGATATTGTGGTTAAATGTGGTTTGGCATTGAAATTCAGGGCTGTTTTGTCGTATCCTAATACCTGTTCTCTGTAATGAAGATTCTTGAGTTATTATTGCAAACCCATTTTATATACGTAGTTAGGTTACGATACCAGTTACGCGAGATTATTTTATTTCTACACTTCCTTGTATTACTATATCTTATGTACTTATTCGTGATTTACCCCCCCGTGTTTCTATTTATTTATGCGCTTATTATTCCCCACTTCTTTCGAGTCGTTGAGAATTATTAATTATTTTTATTTTCACATTTGTTTAATCAGTACAGTTTGTGTTTTCATACACAACAGTCGGTGCGATCAAAGTTTTATCGTAAATTTTTGTTTTTTACCCTCCGTTATCGATTCGTCCGTCAGTCCGACTAGCTTTTTTGTTCTAATTTTATTGGTTTTTCTGTAATTTTTTATTATTTTTGTTGTGACAAAGTTTTTTCTCGATTTGAATAAGGAAACGTTAATTTTTCTGGTAAGTTTTATATAATCTTGCGTATTAATTACATATTTGCGATATACGCGTTTTTAATGTTTTAAATTTCATCATCAGGTTCATTAAAAAAAATTGAAATCGTCTAATTTTTAAAATAATTCTTTTTAAATATCTAGAAAGAAAAAGATACGTTAAACAGGTATTAAATAAATATAAAAATCTAAAATATAAAATAAAGAAAAAGAAGGATCTAAAAAAAATATTAACGTTTCGATCGTTAAATAGATTATCATCATCGTGTCGTTTCGTTCTAACGAAACAGACGTATACTCTGTTTCGTTTGAAACCGGGTGAAAGGTACTGAACCGATCGTTACGAAATTTTAACTATAGCTTTCTTGTGATTTCTACCTCGGGAACGTTTATCGCAGTTCAAACTTTACCCGATTCACGCCGCTACCCGGGTCAAATCACGATTATCAAAATAAGATTTAAATATCAAAATTCCTAAATTTCAAATAAAAAATTATTATTTTAACGGCTTTATGAGGACGAATTACATTTAAAACAAAATTGTTTTTTATAAATATTGAAAAATAGAATATAATTTTTATGAAAGTAACGGAAAAAATTGCTCATCATTTCCGGCCCGGAATATAATATAGGTGTCAAAGCTAATTTAATTTCAATAACCCGTTAATTAATGAGGAAAAATATTTAAAAAAATAAAACTTTATAATAAAAATGAAAAGAATTGGAATAAAAAAAGCGTATACTTTTTACGATAATATTAGGCATAAACGCTATAAAAAAAAAAAAAAAAAAAAAAACACGCGTACATTGAACTTGTTACAACTTCGTGATTATGTAATATCTTGTAGCGGCTAAGGAAGTAAAACTTTGGATATCAAAAGGAATGAAATAATGAAAGAATCGAACGATAAAAATGCCATCTAATTTTACGTGCAAGTGAATATGTATCTGAAATGCGCGCACACACCCCTTCCCACCGACACACACACACACACACACACGCACACAAAAATATTCTTATATTAAAAAATACGGTTTTTGTCAAACGTAAAACAAATGATAACCGTTAAAAAATTTTTAAATATAATTAATTTAAAAAATAGAATTAAACATCGTAAAACAAGTATTTCAGAAACGAATATTAGCGTAGAAACTAATAAACCGACCAAATATAAATAAGAAAAGATAAACAAACGAAGAAAAATAAATAACATTATGTAATAACTTAAAAAAAAAAAAATAATAAAACGGTGATTGAGGTCGTTAAAAACAAATTAAAAAGCTTCTAACTCGGCTTTATTCGATTATGCTACCTGCACAGCACAACACAATAAAGGAAGATCGAAAGATAGATAGAGAGAAAGAGAGAGAACTGATGTAAATATACATTATTATTTATTAGTAGGTTTCAATGAAAATTATTATCCTCGTAGATATAACGAGATTATCGTTAGTATTCTACAAAGTCAAAATTAACAATTTCTTATTTCTTTTTTCATAAAAAAATGTTAGTTTTTCTTTTAAGTAATAAGTTGCTTATCGTAACTAAAAAAAGTATTTTTTTTTCAAAATTTTTTGAGGCTTTTGTGTCGAAACAGGTACTACATAAAAAATAGAGTAATTTTTTTTCCTAAAAAAAAAAATTACCGAAAGCCGTGATGTTATTGTACGATTCTATACAATTTCCGCCGGCATTAAGGCGCTTCTTTCGTGAGATCAAGTTCTGCATTTTAGCTGCGTAGAAATCTGCCGTAGATAAACGTCTTTATTGACGTCGTCAAAGTCGATGCTGCCCTGATCGCCGAGGTGCTGCTTTAAATGCAGAGACAAGCGGTAATCGTCGGACCCCAGATAGGACTATACGACCGGTTATAGATTTCTTCCCGGCCGATCGATGCGATGATCCGTGTTTGGTCGACCGTTATCGATTTTTGTCCTAGAGGCAAAAAATCAACAAGCAACGCCCCCGGTCTATCCAAAAACACAGTTTACATGATTTCTCGCGCATCATTGTTTGCTTGTACTTTACTTTCTCGGAAACGTTGAGCGTTTTCATTCCGTCGACTGTTCTTTCGATTCAGGTGTAATGCGAGACATGATTCGGTAACATGATTAACGCGGTGATGATTCGGCTTAAAAATGAATCGCCTTTATCGCTGCATCTCGTGACAAAAATTCAAAGCACCGACTAAACGGTTTTTCTGTGTAACCGCGTCAACATTTTTGGAACCCCGCGTGAGCGTAACCTTTTTTCCTGTTTAGCTTCCGGGAATCATCGTCGGGTATGTACGACTGTAAGCGGAAGCGTAGTCTTGTACAGTCTTGGTCCGTAAAACCAAAAACTTTTTTTTCTTACCTCCGGGATTACCCTCAGGTATTAACTTCAGAGGATGAGACGAATAACAATTTATGTAGCGTAAAAATGCCGTGCCCGACCGGGATTTTCCGGATGAAAGACCGAGACACGCTACCGTTCGCGCCACGAAGATCTGAGTACCATAACCATTTTTCCCCTGTTTAGCCTTCGGGAATCACCGTCGGGTATTACTACAGAGGTCGAATGAGGATGTTATGAATGTAAATAAAGCGTATTCTTTTACAGTCTCAGGTCAACCGTTTCTAAGATGTGCGGTGAATTGAAACCCGACTACCAAAGAACACCGGTATCCACGATCTAGTATTCAAATCCCTATAAAAGTAAGCGCCTTTCCTAGGATTTGAATGTTGGAACTCTCGACTTCGAAATCAGCTGATTTGCGAACACGTGTTCACCGCTAGACCGACCCGACGGGTCGCGTGAGCATAACTTCCGATAATTTGAGCGTACCAATTTCTTAGAGAACACTTGATGAAATTAAACGAAACTTAACTAGTTTTTTTATAGTAACGAAATCGTAAATCGTCTTATTCCTGCAGACTTTACCATTAATTCTCTGCACTAGGTTATCAGTAATGCGGACGGTCACCCGCAGCGTGTTCAATCCTGTTAACGTTTGTACGGCCCTTTCTTTAAATACCGTAAGCCTCTTTCTCATCTTTGTATCGGACACAGCGTTATCCTCGTACACTTTATTATTCTGGCGTTGAATTTCGGCCGCTTTCATGAACCTATCGCGCTTAAGAAACGAATTACAGCACGTTTTTCATAATCGGCGAACCGTCCGTAATCATAAGAATTTTAAGAACGTACAGAAAACTATAAACGGCCCACCGGGCTAGTCTAGCGGTTAACTCGTCATCGCAAATCAGCAAATCGGGTGTTAAAGGTTCAAATCCTAGTAAAGTTTTATACGGATTTGAATACTAGATCGTGGATACCGGTGTTCTTTGGCGGTTGGATTTCAATTAACCAGACAGACATCTCAGGAACGGTCCAACTGAAACCGTACAAGACTACACTTCATTTACATTCACATATACGTGTATCATCCTCATTCATCCTTTGAAGTAATAGTTTACGGCGATTCCCGGAGGCTAAACAGAAATAGAAAGATAAGAAAACGGTTAAAAAAGATTAGAATTCACAAAATGGTGTTTTGCAATAGACTTATCAAAACTGTACTTAAAATATCTGACATGGACAACACCTGAGTTCCTTGTACGACTATTAAATTACATTTACACTTTTTTTTTTAAATGAAAAGTACATAAAATTTTATTTTATTAAAAACTTCTGTTATTGAACTATTATTCATCGTAAAAAGTTTTTTTACGATGGGAGGTTAATTAATAAATCAGTAGATTTAATTTTTTTTAAATGTTAAAAAAGGAGGTGAAGTCGGATTTGATCCGATGTGCTTTCCCCTAAGACCCAAATATTTCATTAATTAAAATTTTTATTTGGTCGTAACTCTGAAACCGATAAAAATAACTACCGTTTCATTATATCGTTGAAAAGCTCTCGATGAGGTCTTATTACTGCAGTTAAGAAATAGTCCAAAATCCAAATTGTTTTGGAATTTGGGCTTTTTCGGACACTTAATTCAGTCGATTGCAATCAAAAGAGGAGATGCATAATTAGATGTTATAACAGTTGTAAATTTATAATTTCAATATCCTACGCCTAATTTTTTTTTAATTACGCGAGCTACATACATATTTACGTACAGACGTCACGCTGAAACTAGTCAAAATGAATTCAGGGAGGGTCAGAGTGGATATTTTCGTTGAAATATGAAAACCGAAATTTTTCACCGTCACAATACTTCCTTTACTTTGTACAAGGAAAATAGTATTATTTAAAAATAGTTTTAAGAAAACAAAAAAGAATTTATGTTTTTTTAATTGGCGATATTAGCAACTTAAAAATTGCATTCGTTTATATAATTTAATTAATTTTGTTTGAAAATCGAAGAAAATTACTGCAGTATAATTTAAAAAAATGACTTTTAGTTTTCAAATAAAGAATATGCAGATGTAATTTTTTCATGAATATTTTCATGGAAATTGCAGCACCACTTATTTTTGTTTTACACAATTATTTGAAATACAGTTTTTGGGGTCTGTTTTATTCAATTTACAGGTGAAAATCCATCAAATTTATCTTTCATTTAACTTCCAATAGCTTAATTTTATTATCCCGTTTTAGCAGAGATCTATTTTTATTTGTAGAACATTTATTGAAATTCCATCCTTTTATCAAACAGGTGGATTTTTTTTTATACTGGAATGTCGTTGTTTTTAAAAGGAATGTCTTTTGTCATTAAATTATGCAAGATTTGCGCAAAACGATAATTTTGCAGATTGTATAATAGTTTTTTGCACAATTACTCGTATATCATGTTTAAGTACGGATATATTTATACATGAAAGTTGTTTGACCGTGATGTATCATTCAAATATTTAACGGTGAACTTACGATTGAAAAAAAACGACATATCGTTATGTAAATATGGGATATCGGAATGCTTTTAAATTTAAAAAATAAATTAACGAATAATAAAAGTACAATTCTTTTAATAAAATATTCGAGGTCTTTTTAGACAATTACCCTGTTTAAAAATCCCGATTATATTTAAAAAATTAATTAAAGAGTCGAGGAAAAAGTTATTCGTATTTTAATGCAAAGTAGAACAAGATTTTTGTTAACATTTCAAACGAATTTTATTAAATCAAATATGTACCGTTTTGATCGCCACATTTTGCCTTTATTGAGGTGAAATCATAATACCATCGCTGTAGAAA
Organism: Lycorma delicatula; assembly: GCF_047948215.1. Lineage (NCBI taxonomy): Eukaryota > Metazoa > Arthropoda > Insecta > Hemiptera > Fulgoridae > Lycorma > Lycorma delicatula. The sequence goes on along the minus strand of NC_134466.1, from coordinate 73,064,719 downwards.
CTTTTGCGATTTCGTTTGAAAAACAGGTAGTAAATGATTTTTATAGTTTTGTTTTCGAACAAAATATTTTTGTTCGAACCGTCACCTAATTATCCACATTATCTCACGTTTATTTGTAGCTATACTTTGTTCAGCAAGTATCAACCGACATTGTAAAACGTGAAGATATGTTAAAATTTTCCGGAAGTCGATACCCATTATGAAATCTACCTAAAAAATCCACTAGCACGCCAGGGTTGGCACTGCGGGATCGACAGTGCTGTCTCTCCCTCGTAGCCGCGCGTGCGGCTTCCTATGTGCGCATGCGCGTAATAACCAAAAACCACGACGCTGGAACTGTGAAGCGCACAGTTCCATAGAAAGATATTTGCATCTATTTCGTAAACTGGCGGTTGAGTTCTGACATTAAGCTTAAGGAGGATTATATATTGTACATGTATACAGAAAGATATTAGAAAAAAGGAATCGTTATATTAAATGTTATCGATAATACCGAGCGGATATAGGGGGTGCTGCAGTTCCACAATGTCTATACGCGAGCCGCCACTGTTGGTTTTTATAAGTGTATATTATTGTAAAAAAAATCTTTTGCAGGTCTGCGCGAGAAGACAGACAGACTTTTCTTTATTTTCTTTTGTTCCACCTGCCCCGCTAAAACTTTTTCGACCTTAAATTATGCGTAATTCCAGAACCGCTTGACTGATCTTAATAAAATTTTAACACGTTCAACTTCACATATACTACTATAGCGATACTAAATTTCAATAAAATTTATATAGTACTTTTGGAAATTTTTGAGTAACAATATTTGATTTATTTGCCTATAAATATATAAGGAAATCGCAATTTAAGTGAATGATATTTTCGTATTCCTTATTCTTCAAAAAGTAAAGACAATTTTATTTCTGCCTTCTCTACATCCACATGCGATCGAAAAGAATATTATCGTACTTCTTCGAAAATTTGGTAATAATTGCAGACAGTTTTTTGATAGCTCTCTATATGAGAAATAATCTTTCAAAAATGTTTGACAAGTTTTTAAACCGAAAGGAAATAAATCGAAAGAACAAAAAAAAACATGTATTTAAATTTTATGAAGGGAGAGTTAATTTTTTTGAAAATCTTTTTTATATTATTTACATCCGCATGGTATAAAAATATTTTTTTTTTATTGTTTTGTTTTTTTTTAATTCTTTGAAGAAAATCGAAAACGGTTTTATCATGATACTCCCGCCTATATAGAAATATTTACGTCAAATTTGAAAGGAATCGGAAAGGAAAGGAATCCTGAGATGTATAAGCCCAAAAACAGTGTGACACGCACATATGTACATGCATATGCTTCCTTGTACGAAGTAAAGGAAGTACTGTGATCGCGAAAAATTTCGGTTTCCATGTTTTAACGGAAATATCCATTTTGACCATCCGTGAATCTATTTTTACTAGTTTCGGCGTGACGGCTGTACGTACGTACGTACGGGTTTCGCATAACTCAGAAACGATTAGTCGTAGCATATTGAAATGTTGGATTTAGGACTGTCGTTACTTCTAGTTGTGCACCTACCTTCCCTTTTGATTGCAATCGACTTGACCAAAAAAGCCCAAAATTCCAATCATTAGGATTTCGGACTTTTCCTTAACCGCACTAATAAGCCCTCATCGAGAGCTTTTCAACGATCAATCATAAGCGGTACTTATTTTCACGGGTTCCAGAGTTATAGTCAAATAAAATTTTAATTAATGAAATATTTGGTTCTTACAAAAGGTACGATGATATGGGAGTTTTGGCAGAGGGTAAGTACATGATGAATAAAATGTTGAGAAGAATAAATTAAATCTGCGAGGAGTTTGGGATGAAGATAAATACAAAGAAGACAAAAAGAAAATCAACCGAAAGGGCAACAATTAGGATCGGGGGAAATAAAGTTGAGCAAGTGACATCTTTCAAGTACCTGGAGTGCATCATTAAGGAAGATATGAAGTGCGATGAGGAAGTTCGCTAGGGCAAAGGAAGCATTCAGCAAAATGAGTAGAGTCCTACGTAGCAAATTAGATCTGCAACCGAGGAAAAAACTTGCGAAATGTTTTGTGCGGTGTGTGGCCCTTTATGGGGCAGACACATGGACTATTAAGAAGTTGGAGGAGAGAAGATTGGATCCCTTTGAAGTGTGGGTTTGGAAGAGAACGGAAGAGATCAGCTGCACGGAGAGATTTCTGAATAAGGAGGTGCTTCGTAGAGTAGGAGAAGTAGGTTATTGAAGAAAATGCAGTCGGTCGAGACATTGGATGAGGTGTGACTCATCCAATGCCGTTGGTGACGGCATTGGAAGGATTTGTAACGGGGACGAAAGCAAGCGGTCGGAAACGAATGAAAATGATAGACAATATAAAAAGGGAAGAAAGGAAGTTACTGTAAAATGAAACGGATGGCACAGAAGCAAGCAGAATTGAGGGCGGCCATGTGAAAACCTGCCTTTGGGTTTAACATTTATTATTATTACAAAGGAAAGGCACATCGATTTGAATTCATCTCCTTTCTTTTTTTTAATTTAAATATATATTGATTTATTAATAATTATTAATCTCTGATTGTAAAAAAAGTTTTTCAATAAATAATAATCCAATAATTACAGTAAAAAAAATCAGAAGTTATTAGTGAAATAAAATTTTATGCGCTTTTAAAAATGTTTATATGTAATTTAATAGGCGTACAAGGAAGTCATGTGTAGTCCACATCATATTTTTATTTTTTCTAGAGATACTGCAACTTAAAATTAACGGTTAGCAGAAATTCGATACCCCATTTTCGACATGATTCCCATAATTTTCTCTTTAGTATTGATATTCTAATTATATTCTCCGTAAAATAAAATTATTTTCGTAACGCTTTGTAGTAGGATAATACGTAATCGTTTCAAAATATTTAAAAACTAATGATATTATTAATTAATAATATGTATCCTGTGATCATAAAAATAAACACCTGTTTTTCCACAAAAAAAGTTGTATATTTAAAAAAAAGAAGGAATAAAATTATGCTTAGTCGCTAGCAGTTAATTTTGATATGACGTAAATAGATTATGATTACTGTTGTACACACACACACAAACACAAACACGCACACACACACACACACACACACACACACACACAAATATATTAGTTTTTATTATATTTCCAGTATGTAAACAGTGTACACATTTACACACTGTGTAGTTTTGTTCTTTAATGACAACCTGACTGGATATATCATCTTGAAATCAACGCAAAAACGTAAACCAAAAGCTTTCCTGGCTTTTTAAAACAACTTCTTTGTGGTCGTCCTTGTCGCGAATGACGTCAAATATAACCAGTCGGAGTCGTAAAGAATCCTTGTTTAAATATTTTTCATCTCTTTGCAATTAATTTCTTTTTTATATTTACGATTGTTGCTACCTGACAAAGAGATTTAATCGCAAATATAAATTATTGTAGTTCTTAACTTAATATGCCTTGTTATTATTTTAATAACATTTTTAAAATTACCTGCTGTTGTTAATTTTCTTGTACTTAATAGATCCATATAACAACTTTATTCTTCCTTAAATATTATAATTTGTTTTTCCTCGTAAATTTTTTTGTATTGTAGTTTATTACAAATAATTATTACTAATTTAATGATGATAAAAAAACAAGCAAGTTTAATTTAGTTACCTTTTAAAAACACCATTACAAAGGATGGTAATGTACGATTCTTTGAATCCTTGATGTAATTCCTTGTACGAAGTAAAGGAAGTATTGTGATCGTGAAAAATGTCGGTTTTCAGATTTCAACGATAATAAAAATTTTGATCATCCTTGAATTCATTTTGACTTGATTCGTCATGACGTCTGTATATCGTACTCGTACTCAAAAACTCAAAAACGATTAGCCGTAGGATGGTGAAATTTTTGATTTATAACACCTAGTTGTGCACCTCTTCTTTTAATTGCGTTCGACTGGATCAAAAGTGTCCAAAAAAGCCCAAAATCCAAGGACTTTTTGTTAACTGCAGTAGTAAGCTCTCATCGAGAGCTTTTCTACGATAAATAGCGGTACTTATTTTCATCGGTTCCAGGGTTATATAGTCAAATAAAATTTTTATTTATGAAATATTCGGATCTTACAAGGGGAAGGCACATCGGTTCGAATCGGACTTCATTTCTTTCTTTTTTTAACTTGTTTTTAATTTAAATTTATTGATTTAATTTTATTAATAATTTATTTAAGAATTAATTAAATATATTCAAGAAAATATAAATATAAATAATGAAATAAAATTATTAAATAAATTACACTTATTAACGTCTGATTATAAACAAATTGTTACAATAAATAACAATTTAATAATACCGATAAAAAAAATATATATGATAAAATATCAGAAGTTATTAATGAAATAACATTTTATGTACTTTTAAAAATGTATATATGTAATTTAATAGGCGTACAAGGAAATCATGAAGTGTCCGCATCAAATTTTTCTTGGTTTAAAGGGAAATATATAGCGATCGATAAATATTTGCGTATCTGGATTTTTAAAAACGTCGGCTTTTCACGATTCCCGTAGCTTAAAAATTTCGTTAATTAGTTTGGTTTTAATATTTTAATTTTTTTTTAATATAGTTTAATATCGCCAAAAATAGATACCTAAGATACAGAAACGTCAACGTTCAAACTTACACCATCATACCGAATCGCGCTTCTAATTTACCCCCTGTCAAATTTTTTCGGCCTTAAATCGAGAGTTGAAGAGCGACTCGATCAATCGTCATCAAATTTTCATATGCGAAACTTCAGATACACCGCTACAGCTTATCAAAATTTCAATGAAATTGATCGAGAAATTTTGGACATTTAGTTAACCACAAAGTTGTATACATAGATCTGTATACTATGTATACATATATATATATATATATATGTTAATGGTATTTTCGTACTATTCATGCCTAAAAACGTAAAGAAAATTCTTTTTCATCTCCCACTCCCACCAAATGGGATCATAACAGCATTACTGTATGATCCTAATACGAGTACCGTACATTTCTTTGAAATGTTAAAAATAAATTGGTATCGGAAAACACTATTTTTTTTTTTTTTTTTTTGGTTTCGTTATTTTGTCAGTAAATATTTAAAATTTGTAGAGAATCTAATTCTAAGAAAATGAATATAAGTAACATCGACTAAACGCGACGAAGATTTTACGTATTTTGACATTTTTACTTTCATTAAAAGAAAACGGTTAAAACGTAAACCAAAACAAAAATTGTTTATCGCGCTTTCTTGGGGTACGAACGAGTTGATAAGATTGCCAACAGAGCGTCAACAAATACACTCCGATGTGAATCGACGTGTGAGAATGACTTCTTAAAGGAAGCGTGTCGAACTACGTACTCGATCGAATAAGTTGTGGATTTTGAGTCGTCCCACGGCCTTACATGGCATCCGTGACATCGTCTTCGAAAAACCTTTTATCCCAAACAACAGAAGAGAGACCGTATGTCATCCTAACGTGGGCCGAGGATCGGATACAAAAGGCTAATCTACGTCCATCAATCTGGCTTTGATCTCGATGTAACGGTCTGAAAATCACTTAGTCCTACATCGCCTGATGTTCGGGATTGTTTGTCGTCGATTTAACCCGGGTTCAGATGTGAAGGAATCGTTTAACCGAAAGAAATATATCAAAATTTTGTCGGGATGAAGAACTCATTTTAGCCGATTTGCTTTCGTGAATTCTGTTACGGAGCTTTGTGTGCGTAGTAAAACGGTCTAGCGATGACGCTCCTGTTTCGATATTTGTTATCCAGCGTCTGATGTTTATCGCCTGATTACTTATGAACACACACACGAATACAAACATACGAATAATTTAAAAAAAAAATAATAATTTAATAATTAAAAAAAAAAAAATTATTTCGATAGCGCAATATTTTGTTAATTTTTTTATCGTGTTCAGCCACCGTTACTTTATAAATTTTCTCCCAAATAAATTTTCTACGGAACTGTATTAGTGTACTGCAAATTTAATAAAAAAATCTGATGTGAACACCATTTGACTTCTTTATCCGCCTATTAAATTACGTATACACATTTCTTTTTTAAAATGAAAAGTACATCAAATTTTATTTCATTAATAACTTTTGATATTTTTTTTTTGTTGTTGTAATTATTGAATTATTATTTATCGTAAAATCTGTTTTACAATTACAGGTTAATAATTATTAATAAATCAATATATTTAAATTTAAAAAAAGGAGATATAGTCCGATAATTTGAACCGATGCGCTTTAAACTTATAAGATCAAAAAAGTTTTATTTGGCTATAACTCTGGAACCGATGAACATAAGTACCGCTTATAATATATCGTTGAAAAGCTCTCGGTAAAGATTTATTACTGCAGTCAAGAAAAAGGCTAAAATCCAAATCTTTTGGGGATTTTTGGGGTTTTTTGAACACTTTTGCTTCAGTCGATTGAAATCAAAAGGGGAAGTGTATAACTATATGTTACAACAGTCCTAAATCCAAAATTTCAACATCTTAACGGCTAATCGTTATCGAGTTATTCCGGCTAAATACATACGTACGTACAGACGTCATGCCGAAACTAGTCAAAATGGATATAGGGGTGGTGGTATTTGGCTATAATTATGGAAGCGATAAAAATAAGTACCGCTTATGATATATCGTTGAAAAGCTCTCGATGAGGGTTTATTACTGCACTCAAGAAAAAGTCCAAAATTATTTGGGATTTTGAGCTTTCTTGGACGCTTTTGGTTCAGTCGACTGCGATCAAAAGGGGAGGTGCAAAATTAGATTTTATGACGGTCCTAAATTCCTAAATCCAAAATTTCAGTATCCTGCGATTAATCGTTTTTGAGTTATGCGAGATACGTACGTAGACGTCACGCCGAAACTAGTCAAAATGGATTCAGGGATGGTCAAAATGGATATTTCTGTTGAAATCTGGAAACCGAAATTTTTCGCGATCGTAATAATTCGTTTACTCCCTACAAGGAACTAAAAATTATACATTAAACATTAATAAAAATTTGTTTTGTGGAATATTTTTTCTTTTTAATTCATTAATTCACCACGAATGCTTAAAAGAAGATTGTACCTTTGAATGTGAAAATGTACATTTGTAGCCTATGAATAATTCTTTATTAGGTTATTAGTTACAGAAAAAAATTATTCGATTTTCTATCTATTTTTCGCCCGTTGCGCTTCAATAAAGAACCGGTTTTCAAAAGTTTTTTATTTTCTGTATTTAGATTAATTTTCTCAGAATCAATCTCTCTACAAGTTTTGTTACTAAATTTTCCGCATTTAACAAAGCTATTGTACTACAAACCTAAAAAAAATTTGCGTATCGTCGAATTTTGTGTTTTACGTCCGATATCGTAAAACTTATTAGTTACAATTCTGGGACCTGTATTTTCCTATTTCCCGGCTCAAATAACACGAGAAACCGCTAACTTTACTCCTTAATTCCGATGCCGAAAATTTCAGTACGGCTTTTTATTATTGCAAGAGCTGAAATCCGGGCGAAATCTTTCGCTAGCCGTAACTCGAAAACAAAGCGTTTCAAAACTTAACGTTTATACGAACCTTTTTCATTATTTTCACCGGTAGAACGCGTCCTGAAAGTTTCTTCGTGGTTAATTCTGTATAACGGGACAATAATTTGAATCGATTTTTTTAAACTGAAAAAAAAAAATATTTTCCTCCTCGCAGTTACGAAAAAGTAAAACTCCGATGTTTGTTACGCTTTTATAATTTTGTAATTATTCTGTATAAATAAATGTAATTATTTATTTTTTCAAAGTTTTACTTTATGAGAAATACAGGTTTGAAATTACGATGTACCTATAACGTGAAAAAGTAGTTTTTAAGATTTGCGTCCAAGATTAGCTAGTTATTTTTTGTCATATCCTGGTATTTCATACGCGTATAATACTTAGCCGATTTTTTAAATTTATTTCTTGTTTTAGTGTCGAGCAATAACATCCGAACAGGTTTCGACTGAAATTTATAGCAAAAATATTATTTATTTCTATTAAACGTAAGTGAATCCGACATACGGTTTTTGTAATCGTCCGTTTAAAACCGGGAGGTCTGATTGTTTCTTATAGAAGAAAATTAATTTATTAGTCGTTTGAATTTTAAAATCTTCATTGTTATATTAAGCGGTCAACCGCTTAGCGGATTTCTTTGAAAAAAAAAAAAAAATAAATAATAGAAAAAATGTAATTCCACAATTTGAATCGTCAATCTTTTTTTCGTAAAATGTATTTTAAACAAAGTTAGTGTTTCGTTTTATATTTTATTTTTATTTCTGAATCGGCGTGAAAATAGAAAAAAAAGCTAGGTTTTACTGGATTTTCGGAAAAATAAAAAACAAAACATATGAGGATCAAAACATCTTAGCCGTTATTCAGCCGAGTAAAAATATGAAAAAACGATTTTTAAAGATGTTATTTTTAACTCTACGTCGAATAATAAATTATACCTTAGCTGTCCTGCTTCAGCACTATAACTACGAAGGGAAAATACGCCAAAGTGGCCAAAGTTTTGGGTATCAAATTTTCTTGCAAATTTCAATATTTCAAGACCCCGTAAATCCATAATACACAAAAACAAAAAAATTATAGAAATTTCTGGAAGACACGTACGGGTGTTGGCTTAAGAAAGCCACCTGTTGTAACGGGTACCGTGATTCGACTTCCAGAGAATTTCTACATATCTTCGCGTTTCACAAATCCCTAGACCCCAAAACCACCGTCAGCTCAAAAGTTTATATATACATTTAAATATCTATTTATATTCCACAATTTATATTTCACTTTCTTGTGGACACGATCGCTGCCGTAATTTTGCGCCAATCACTTTCAAATCGTTCCTTAAAAATAACTTATCTCAAAATTTAAGTCGAGTCGGTTAACGGCCAAAATCGGATCATGCGTTTGGAAATGGGGGGGGGGGGTCCTTTTTAGAAAAAAATAAAATATCTGTAACTTTCTTATTAAATAAAATACCCGGTTCGTTTAAAGTTCCTAATATTCTTCGGATAAAGGCCTAAAACTTAAGTTTTTTTTATATCACCGACCGTCGGCCCAGGAGGTTGACAAAATGTGGTTTCGAAGACAAAAAAAAATCATATCTCCCGTAATAGGCGCAGTATCGAATCGGTTCAAAGCGGTCGTTAGTCCTCTAAACATTACCTAAAACTTTTGTCTAAAACAATTTTTTATACGATCAACCCTTACGGTAAGGGTTGACCGAAACGTTTGTGGAATCGTAAGAAGACGGGGCTTGTCGTACGCTAAACAGGTTGAACGTTTTTTCACATGCGACCGTTGTCGTATCGAGTAAATTTGAAGTTTTAATTTTAAGGTGGAAATCTTTTTATCCCCTACTTAGCACCGGTGAAATCTACCTCCTCCCCTTCCGACGTGCTGAAAGGGATTTTTTTTAATGAACATCTCAATATAAATTCTTCGAAAACGGTTCAAAGCTCGATTTAATGGTTTTTATAGAAATATAACTTATATTAACCGGTACGAAGAATTAACTGAAAAATTTAACAAAAGTGGTAAACCGAGTTTCGTTTACAAACAATAGAGAAAAATTGGAGACGGTAACGAGTACGTAAAAAATATTTTTAAAATCGTTACTTTAAGTCGGATGCGGAACTTTTTAGAAAATCGACCTCTTTCTTTAGAAACGTTAAAGATAAAACTAAACCGGTTATATTTATACGTAGATTAATTTACAGACAATCATTACAATTTAGGTTAATTAAAATGAATAAACAGAAATATTTATATTATACCGAAGTAGTACATAGCCGATTATAAATATAGAAAATCACATAAATCGGTTGTAACCCTATATCGCCTGGAAATTCGTTACAAAATGGATTTATTAGAAAAAAGAGTTTTAAAGATATACGTAATAAACAGGAATAACTAATTAGACAGTTAGGTAACTTATTTTTTCATCGGTAATAAGAAACTTCATTCTATAGTAGACGGATCTATATTACCTTTTTAATTTTATATAAATTTATTAAAAGTACTTTCGTAATAAAAAACAACGAAGAAAAATATCTGACGGCCTTTTAAATATTAAATTAAAAAATTAAACGTAAATAAATTAATTAATAGGCTTTTAGATTTTAAATAAATACATTACAAGTTTTTTAATGAATGTTTTTAATCGTACGCACATTTAAAACCATTCCCTTAATTTTCGTTGATGGGCGGAGATATTTCTTTTCGATTAAAGGTTCGTAGCATTTCTTATATTGCCCCGGTAAAATTTTTATCTACCCGATTTATTTAACGTTCATCCGTTAGGTTGTGATGATCGTTCTGATTTGAATGTTTCCATCGGTTTAAGTTGACTTTACGTTTTCTTTTCGAATCGGCTAAACGGATAACAGTTATTGTTTTTCCTCCCCCTTGTTCTAAACGGATCGTTAAAAATATTCACGGTTTTAAGCGTTCGAACGGAATTCTCGGCAATAGGCGATGAAGTCAAACAACTTTCTTTTTTCTTTCTTTTTCTTGTTTAGCCTCCGGTATGTACGATTAATCGAGACCCAACCGCTAAAGAACACCGGTATCAACGATCTAAGTATTCAAATCCGTGTAACCAGGACTTAAACGCTGGAACTCTCGACTTTCAAATCGGCTGATTTTCAAATCGGCGCGTTAACCGCTAGACCGACCCGGTGGGTTAAAGTCAAAGAACTACGTTTACGGTTCTAAACGTGACCAACCTAACATTGACATGAAAACGGGGTAAAATAATAAAATATGCGTGAAAACATTATATTTCGTTTCTGTTACATTAGTAATAAAGAATACTTTCCAAAAATTCCTCGAATTTTGTTAGATTTTTTTTTTCTTTCGATGAACCGCGGGACTCGATATGTCATTTTATTCATGTTTTTATGTACTTTTATAAATCGCGCCGCTAGATAGCAGTATTTGATAGTACTAGGTAGCGTACAAAAACTTGATATTGCATTTGAAATAATAAAATTTAAAAGAAAATATACTATAACTTGTTTTAGTAGTAAATGCTCTTATGTAAATGAAAGTACTGAAGATGAAACAACTTTTTTAATTCCCATCACTTCGATAAAAAAATAAAAATAAAAGTATTACTTTACAAGATATTATACTAGTTTTATTAAAAATGGAATAAATAAAACAGAAATAAATTCGATTTTACCAATAGAATTTAAGGATAAAAATCGTGGGTTACACTTGCAAATTAAGTGCAATATTACATCACGAATCTTGGATTCGTGAAGGTCATTCATTATACTAGTTTTATTAAGAAAGGAAAAATACGGTATGAAGTGAATTATATGACTATCGACGAAAATAATTGGCCGACAAATTCAAATAAATTTTAATAATAAATCCATAAGATAGGATCAGTAATTTATAAAAAAAATAAAATAATAATCTAACAAAACGCTTAAACATTATTTATTATCTATTATTGTACATCTATTGGTTATTACATATATTTAACGTGTATTAGTTTTTTTTTAACAAAATTCTAAATTAATAACAGATTTTGATAATAGAAATACAGTGTCTTACCTTTTTTTGATATCAGTATCGTTTTGTTACAAACAGTTTTATTTATATTACACAAGTTTTTGTTTTTTGAGCGGAAGAATGATATTTGCGAGACACTTACCGTACCGTTTACAATTTAATTGTATTTTTTTAAATTTATTTTACTAATTTTATTTAACAGAGTTCTTAATTTATATCCGGTATCTACTATAAATATTTGCTTTGTAATGTCAATATAATCGACAGGTGGATCTCGTCTTCTAATGCGACGATCGTTGTAACCGAAATAGAAAACTTAATTATTTATTTCTCTGTCGCCAATTAATATTTATATATCGAGTAATCATTACATCTTTTACATATTCACACCGCGTGCTTATAATGGAGTCTTATTTAAAATCGCCGTCGTGCACGAAATGTCAAAAGAAATTTTCTCGTATTAATGCGAGTGTTAAAATTCTAAACAAATTCAATACCTTCTCTTAAAATTATCTTTCTTCCGGTCGACGAGAAAGAATTTTTATACTCGTGCGGAAATCTAGGGTTTTTTGGATCCTAGATTTCTTGATGTTTTTTCCTATAAAAAAAGTCATTTTAAGGAGTTTGTAAACGGAACGGAAGTGTTTGTAAAGCGACAAACCGTTGATGTTTCACGTAATACGTGCATTTGTAGAATCGTGTACTGAAAAACGACTGAAATTTAAAGATATTCCCGTTTAAAATATATCGTATCTTGACGTTCCCGAAAATAATCACAGAAAATTTTCTAGATACGGAATTCGGGTGTTAGATCATTTTTTGATATCTTAAGTATGAATCGGGTATAGAAAAATTTAAATAAATAAGTAGATTTATCGATATGTTTATGAATTTGCGATCTTTACTAAAATACAATTCTCATAAAACAATGTAACGATGTCAATCTATCGTACTGGACAACAGAACTGTTTTCTTGTCACTCGATAACACAATACTTTGATTTACAAGAAAAATCGTACAAAATTAAGAAATTATTTGTATACAAATAAAATATTTTGTCATTCGGAGGTCTTGGATTTGAATCCCGGTCAGGCATTGCATTTTTCATACCTACAAATTTTTATTACCGTAGGAAAAAACATACAAAGTAGTCGATGCCTCTTCATCTCAAAAAAAAGAAGATTTTCTTTTTCGATCGATTTTTAAATAATACAAAATAAAGATTTTAAAAATCCTTTCAAAGTTTGTATTAATAAGTACTTTCTTTCATTTTTCTCTTTAGCCTACTGGAATTACCGTTCAGGTATTACTTCAAAGAATGATATATATAAATGTAAATGAAGTGTAGTCTCGTATAGTCTCAGTTCGACCGTTCTTAAGATGTGTGGTTAATTGAAACCCAACCGCCAATGAACACCGGTATCCACGATCTAGTATTTAAATCTATATAAACGTAACTGCCTTTACTAGTACTTAACGCTGGAACTCTCGACTTCTTTATTTTTTACCTTCTTTGTTGTGATTTATTTTGTAGTTATTTTTACTTCCTTATTGTGATCGTGAAAAATTTGGTTTTCAAATTTCAACGGCAATATTTATTTTGACCATCCCTGAATCCATTTTGACTAGTTTTGGCGTGACGTCTGGACGTACGTACGTATATATCTAGCATAACTCATAAACGATTAGTCGTAGGATGTTGAAATTTTGGATTTAGGATTGTTGTAATATTTAGTTGTGAATCTCCTCTTTTGTATGCAATCGACTGAACCAAAAGTATTTTGGACACTTTTGCCAAAAATCCTGAAAGATTTGGATTTTGGACTTTTTCTTAACTGCAGTAATAAGCCCTCATTAAGAGCTTTTCAACGATATATTTTCATATATATGTGGTATTCATTTTCATTAGTTCTAGAGTTGTAGCCAAATAAAACTTTAATTAATGAAATACTTTGATCTTACAAGGGGAAGGCGCATCGGTTCGAATCAGACTTATCTCCTTTTTTTTTTAATTTAAATATTTTGATTTATTTATAATTATTAATCTTTGATTGTAAACATTTTTTTCGACTCATAATAATTCAATAATAATAAAAAAAAATTTGGAAAAATATCAGAAGTTGTTAATGAAATAAAATTTTATGTACTTTTCATTTTAAAACAGCGAATAATGTAATTTAATAGGTAATTTAATAGGATTAAAAGAAGTCGCGTGGCGTCCACATCAGATTTTTTATATTTAGTATTGTGTAATTATTTATATTTAAAATAATGAATTGTGTATTTGATGATGTCCCTATGATCATCATGTGCTTTTATCGCAGTTTACCTTGGTCCAACCAACCAAATGTTGAGGCCGTTCCTTTTTATTTTTATCCGTATAATACCGTATCTATACATTTATGATGTGATCTAAGAATATATAATGTATTATTATACTCCGATCAGAATTATAAAAAAGTTGTCCCCAAAGTAACGCAGGATTTAAATTTTACTTATTTGTAATTTACGTTTTATATTTTAGTTGTTTTATATTTGTAATTCTGCGTTATTCATGCGTAAATCAGCTACGTTGTGAGATAAATCGGAAGAGTAATAGCTTCGATTACGTATGGAAAATAATATCCGGTAATCGTTCCATCGTCTTATTTCGAGTAAATCGTGGAATATTTTGACAAAATTTGCAATCGTACACAGTCCTTCCAACAGGAAAGATGACTCGTGCGAAATAAAATACAAAACGTTTATTTTTAGTTTATATGATTTTTTTTCAAATTAGGCTCCTTTTGAGTCGATACACAACTGGAAGCGTTGGAAAAATCGTTCGAAACAATTCTGATATTCATTCTTGAAATTGCCTATAGTACTATGGTCGTAGCCCACTGGATATGTGAAATAGTATCGAAACGATGAAAATACTCGAGTTACTGAAAACATCGTGTTTCATTATCCGTTACGGTAGAAGACATGACGTCTGGGTTCGTAGCGGCCGATCTTTTTCATGTCTCTGCAGTGTTCCATTCTGCAATCTGGAGAGCGGAGAGAAAATGATACGTAAAAATTTAACGACCCAAAATCGCGGTTGAGTTCGTTATGCGTAAAATCTGACCGCGGGGGGCTTATTCGAAAAAACAAAATATCGCTATAACTTTCTTATTAAGGAAAATATCAAATTCGTTTAAGGTTCCTACTGTTCTTTGAATACCGGCCTAAAACTTATCTAAGTACAGGTTTTGGATGTCACCAGATCGGTGGAAAAAAAGGAGTTTCGAACAGTCATGGAGTCTTGACTACTTTATCGTTTTAATTTTTTTATTTTATTTTATTCTCCTGACGATGATCTAAGACAAACACATTTATTTGCTGGTAAGGTGGATTTCCAGTGTAACAGTATTGTTTATTACTTCATTGCAAATGAAAACTGACGGGGGCGTAATTTAATGAACCGTAATAAGCCTTTTATTTTATAAATATTTTTAGCGAAACGAAATTCTGTTGTCCGTAGTTGATAGAATTGGATATTGTATTTTTTTTTCTTTAAGAAATAATGACTTATTTTCAACAAAAATTTCATATTTATCGATCGAATTTTCATCGACCGCTATAAGTCGATTATAGTTCGTTATTTAATAATATAATATAATATATATATATATATATATATATATATATATATATATATATATATATATAACGTGTTTTTGGCCGAGCAAAACTAGTCTTTTATATATGTATTTTTTTTAGTTCACGTTTTCATACATCATTACTATAAGCAGTTCATTTCAATCGAGTCTTTAAAGATTCGTTTGTTACCCTTTTCGTACAATCATCATCATCATCAGTCCATGAAACCGTTATTTCTTTTATTATAATGAAACGTTTAAAATACTCGTAATATTTGCCGCTACTGGAGATGACAGTCATTGTATATTACGTTTTATTATTAAACATCTATTTAGCTGTTATTACTGTACGTAACGTTAAGTAAATTATTTTAATTATCGTTCACAATTTTTATATTAAAATACTATTTTTTTGTAAATTTTATTTACCTATTTTGATATCTACTTTATAGCTTTTTTTATTAAAAATCTGGAAACACAGTCGTAGGACTTTTACGTCACGCGGTTTTTTTCTGATGCACGGCTTACACACACACACACACACAAATTAATTAAAAATATTTTTCATTTTATTTAAATACAATATTTTTACCGCTGTTATATTAACTCGCTGTTGGACTATGTATATGAGATTCACGGTACAGAACCTTTCGGTCGAATTTTGAACCGCTTCCGCTTATCCATTCGCTCTGAAATTTTGCATACCGGTTTGTTCCTAAGTTGCTAAGTGAAAAAATGTCCCTTGAACTTACGAAACCTCGTTTACATGCGTATTTCCTTAGTGAAAGATGACCTACCCTGTTTCGGTAAGTTTGGATCTAAAATTCGCACGCGTTTGAAATACATAATTTTACCAAAACGTAGCGATTAACCTACTACAACAACCGACTGGAGCTAAACGATAACGTTCTATTAGTTTTATAAACAAGTAAGATAGACAATAGGGGTGCTAATAAAAATTCTATACAGTAGCGATCGTCGTTTTGGGAAAATTTAGTACTTTTTAACCGGATCCGGACGAAAATCGCAAATATCTCGAAAACGGTCGGTCCTAGCGTTCTGAAAAATGTTTTCGACCCCCTCGATAACACCTCTCCCAGCGGTACCTGTCTGATGATAATATTTTCAAATGCCCGGGGGCGCCGTTTGGAAATCGGTGATGGGGTGCCGCAGTAATATCTCGGCAACCGCTCGTCGGATTTTCACGATTTAAACGGCGTATCTATCAGAACGTCGAGCGCTAACCGTTTAACTCATCCGGTTTCACTCTTGATCGACCGGATCTTAGTTATCGGGAAATTAAATCGTTTAGCCCGATGTTTTGATTCCATTCTCCCAAGTAAAACGTACCGATACGATTTTTCGCTAAATTCGGTCAAACCTGTGCGCTAGCGCAGTTATAAAGTATAAACTTACGAAGACTAAAAAGTAGAAAATAAAAAATATATGTAAAAAAAAAACTTTTTAAAAGCCATTGTTATATTAAATGTACTAAAAAGTAGAGAATAAAACATACGAAAAAATGTTAAAACACGACTTAAACGCACTAAAAGGTAGATAATAATTTTAGGACGGTATCAGAATGGATTTGACAACAAGCTTTGACGGTGTAATGTATGATTATGCAAGAGTCATAACATCAAATTAAAAATGTGATGGTTTTGCCGGTTTTTTCATATACGTGATGAATGACGTAAAGAGAGGGCGGTGCAAACACGCGTAAGAAAAAATTTGCAAAAACATCACATTTTTAATTTGAAGTTACGACTTTCGCATAATCTTACATTACACCATCAAAGCTTGTCAAATCCATTTTGAGATACCCGTCCTAAAGTTATTTTTTACCTTTAAGTGCGTTTAATTTAGGAGTAGTTTTAAACTTTTTTTACTTATTTTTTATTATCGGAGAGATTTATTCTTGATGTAATATGAAAATGAAATTATTATTCCATTTTTAGCTCGTCTTTTAAAGTACTTGTTCGGATAGTTTTTTCAAATAATTTATACTTTAATTCAATAATTTCCAATTAATAACATTTTACCGCTTTATTTGTAATTTTTCATTAGATAAATAAAAATGTATTTTAAAATTAAATAGTTTTTTATTTTCAAAATTTGTTTACGGGGTGGGGAGTGGGGATTATCGTGAAAAACCCGATCTCCATTCTCTTCAGAGGTATTTTAGAGAAAACTTTATTCAAGCGGATTTGTCATCTACAACTATATGCAATTAATCCAATATTTTTTTTAATTTATCCAATATTTATCGATCCCTCATATTTAAAATTGAAATATTTTTGTCCTGTCCCCCTTCGGTTTAAATATCTTTCTAAAATTCTTAGTAATTTTTTTTTTTAATTATAGACCGAGGCCGTAAAATGCCGATTGTAAAATGCAAAAAATGTTTTTTCAAATTTTTTCTCTTCAGCCTTCATCGAAGGCGTGTTAAAATTTAGATTTAGTGATTTTGTTAAACTTAACCTAAATAAGAATATTTATATAAAAGCTTTTTAAATTTATTTCGCATATTTAAACGATTTTTTTTTTGCGTTTTGTTTCCAACTTTTGTGATATTTATTATTAATAGCCGGCAAAGTTATACTAGTTTTTTTTTTTTTAACGGGGCCACAAATTTTCTATGAAATTAAGATCTAGGTTTTGTGGTTCCTAATCATTGAGCCGTTCTGAAATGAAAAAGAGGGGGTACACATTACAAGCCTTCCTCCGGTTTACGTAAAGAATAAAATGAAAGTCGATACTATTATTAATACGTATATATAACATATATAAATTAATTAATTATATCGTATACGTAGATTTCATCAGAAAGCTATCTATTGTAACGGGTACCGTGATTCGACTTCCGGAAAATTTCGACATATCTGTGCGTTTCACATCCCCCAGACCGCTTAACCACCGTCAGTTCAAAAGTTTATATATATATATCGCATCGCTTTCTTGTGGACACGATAACAGCCGTAATTTTGCGCCAATCACTTTCAAATTGTTACGTAAAATATAACGACCCAAAATCTCGGTCGAGTTCGTTAACGGGAAAAATCGGCTCGTGGGTTGGAAATGGAAAGGCTTTTTCGAAAAAAAAAACAAAATATCGCTATAACTTTCTTATTTAGTAAAATATCGAATTCGTTTAAAGTTCCTAAATAGATAGGAAGATAGCGTGACAGATTTTTCTTTTCGGTATATTCAAACAAGGTAGGGCGTCTTCTCAACATCACTGTTGTTACATTTATACGTGTTTTTAAATAAAACTTCCCGAAAACATTGTATTTCTTTTATCAATACGAAGAGATAAACCTAGAATCCCCCGCTAATCCTTAAATAGGTGTGTTGTCAAACAGTTGAGGAAAAATCATAAGGAAGTCTTAATAAATTTAGCGATAGGTTGTAGTCGAATGAGAAAACGCGGAAAGTAATGTTTGATACGAGCTCGTACAATCCGAGTTCTCCTACCCCTATTTTACCCCGGTAAAATCTATCTCCGCCTTCCGGCGTGCCGAAAGGAATTTTTTTTAACTAATTTATTCATTTTTAATAATAATAGTAAAATAAATAACCGTTAATTAATGGTAATTTCTGAATGAAAATTTCGTAATTTAACAAATTAAATAACAATAGTAATAAATGTCGTTAAATTTGTGTTGTTATTTTTGTGAAATTTATTAAAAATGATTGCTTTAAAATGGAAATGAATATATTTTATTGGAAAACGTGTTTTGAATATATTAATTTTCGATCGATGTTTGTTGTTTATTATTTTAATTTTTTTCTATTATCGTAATTTCTCTTTATTATAGATAAATATGACGCGTTTTGAAATTCGTTTTAGTTTAAAACTACATTTTATTTATTATTATTTTACGAAAGCTATTATATAAGTACTATAAACGGTTTTCCATGAAACCGATCGTGAATAAAAAGTTACAACGGCTGGGCGTTTTGGTTAAGGTTGTCTTAGCCAAAATTTTAATTTTTTTTTAACGCTGTTTAAAATCATTTATTACAGCCTACCCTTTACAGACCCACCGGGTCCGTCTAGTTACGAACCCGTCATCGCAAATCAGCCGATTTCTATGTCGAGAGTTCTAAGGTTCACATCCTGGTAAAGGTTTATATGGATGTGAACACTATATCGTGGATACCGGTGTTCTTTGGTGATTAGGTTTCAATTAACCGTACATCTCAGAAACGGTCGACCTGAGACTTTAGAAGACTACACTTCATTTACATATCATCCTCATTCGTCCTCTGAAGTAATACTTTACGTCGGTTCCGAAGGCTAAACAGAAACAGGAAAAGTCTACTAAAGAAACGTAGGCTTATCTTAAATTGTTTATCAGGGACGTTACATCGGGGGACAAAATTTAAAAATTACGCTATTTTCAAATTTTATCGATCGTATTCGAAAAACGATAAAAAATAAATATTTTTGCCCGGTTTGAATTTTTCGAAATATTTATCGTTCTCGACATGTAAACGAAAAATATGCATATAAAAGAATGAATGCGTCGCGGCTAGCACTTAAATGCGTTACACGCATGAACATTATTTAAACAGCACATCTTTTCATTAAGAAAAAGAAAAGAAAAAAATTATTCCTGTATCATATTGAATGTTAAAGTTATGGAAAAACAAAGAAAAGCGTTAAATAAAATAATTATTAAAAAACAAGTAAGCCTGGGTGATCGTGCAGGGGCTGTGTACATACCACACGGTTTAGATCCGGCCCGTAACCCACGGAGTCGGTCTAGCGGTGAACGCGTCTTCCCAAATCAGCTGATTTGAAAGTCGAGTGTTCTAGCGTTCAGGTCCTAGTAAAGTCAGTTATTTTTTCCCCCGGATTTGAATCCTAGACCGCGGATACCGGTTTCATTTTAACACGCTTCTCGGGAACGCTCGAACCGAGACTGTACAAGACTACATACACTTCATTTACATTCATACATATCATCCTCTGAGGTATTATCTGAACGGTAATTCCCGGAGGCTTAACAGGAAAAAAGAAAGATCCGGCCCGTGCATGATATGAGGGGGAGGTTTTTTATCGAGTGGGAGCCCCGCCCTGCCCTCTGTGCGGGCCTGACGGTGACTGGCAGAGCTTTCTCGTTCCCTTCCGGGAAAAAAAAACGGGTGCCTGTATAGTCTATAAGAGAGGGTAACTTTAAACAGGCACCCTAACACAACATAAAATGTAGAAGCAATATTAAATTTTACATCGTCTACTGTAACTGCTGTATTCTGAAAAAAATACCTGTAAGAAAAGAAAGAATACCTTATTTAACCGTTTTTTGTCGTTTTTGTAATTCTTCTAGATAGATGCGTAGAGTTAATAGTAATAGTTCAGTGTTTTGTATCTTAATAGGTTTTTTATTTAAATAAATGAAATAATAGTCATGTTAATACCCATGTTTTTTTTTTTTTCAGATTTATTACAATAGAAAAGGTGCTATTTACAGGTAAGATTCTTTTATTTAATCTTTGTTGCGGCAGATTAATATTTACATTACTCTTATTAGGATTCATTACGCTGTTTTTTATTTCATTCTTAATAGAACTTTCATAATTATTAAATTAATTGTTATGTTTATTTATTGTAACAATTATATAGCGTTTTAAAAATTAAATATAGTTTTCACTTGTAACTAAAGTTTTGTTTTAGTTATATTAATATACCGCCAGATAGCGCTTCGTTGCAGTTATAGTGTAATAGTTAAAGGAAATTACACAAACCTGCAGTCCTTGTAATTTTCCTGTAGATTCGCTGGATATTTTTATTTTGTATTTCTTTCATTTCCTGTACTACCGTATAATTTAATTTATCCTTTTTTTTAAATTTATATTTTCAACATACTTTCCTAATAAAGTTATTTCTTTACGAAAAATATTTCAAGTTTTATTAATATTAAGTACATATTCACAAATTATCGGGGATAAGAAAAAATCTGTTTTTTTTTTAAACAAAAAAAATAAATTACGAAGAAAATTGTTTTAAAATCTGCTTGCATCAATTTTTTATCGCTTTCTTTAAATTTATTGCCCCAAACGAAAAATATTGATGCAGCAGGAGGATGAAACTCCTTACCGATGGAATCTCCCACCCCCCTCGAAATCGACCTTACAGAAAAACAAATAAAACGTGTAAGAAAAGATATTTAAAATTTTTTTATATAGACTTATTTTTTGTAAGATAAAAAAAAGTTACATGATAGTGTTAACTGTAAAGAGTGTATCGAAAAAAAAATATTTATTGATTATGCTAGTGATTCCCAAACTGTGCGCCGCGACCTCTTCACAAGGGCGCCGCGAAATATTGTAAAAGCTTCATAATTAATTCAACCGAGACATTTATAATTATTAATTTAATTTTAATAAAGTAAAAAAAAAGAATGAAGATAGACGACTTTTATTTATTCTTATCTCTTATTTACCAGTAGTCATACTTTTACTTAGGGTAGGGCGCCGTGGAAAAGTTTTAATTGAAAATGGGCGCCGCGACTGGTAAACGTTTGGGAACCGCTGGATTATACATGAACTAACTAAAAAAATTCTATGAAAAAATCGTGACTTTCCCTTCGTTTTTCTTTTTAACCGTCGTTTTGTAGGTTTTTCAATTTTATATCTGAAAATCGGCGTGAGGAATCGGTGTAATATTCGTTACACCAAAATTTTCCAATAAATACAGAGTGATTTTTTAGTCCTGTTACCCGATTTTAAATTTAATTTAAGAAAGGGAAATTTAGGCCGAATAAAAACATTTATTTGCTACTTACAAAAGAGATTTAATAAAAAGCTATTATATGCTAAAAATGCCCACCCCTTGCGGTTATACGCGCAAGTACTCTTTTCAGGATATTAGCAGAAACCTTTTTAAGAGTCGCATTGGAAATATTCGTGATTAAGTCTGTAATATTGACTTTAAGTTCATCGATAGTGCGAGTATTGTTTTTGAAGGCCTCGGACTTAATATAGCCCCACAAAAAGTAGTCAGGAGATGTGAGGTCTGGGGACCTTGGAGGCCATAAGCCCTTGCTTATTATTCGATCTTGCAGAAAATCCACGGTTTCTCGAGACGTGTGGCATGTAGCGCCACAAGTAGCGGACACAAATTGGCGCACAATATTCCTGCATACTTCACCATTTACTGTCCGTTCGAAAAATACGGGTCCGACTATACGATGACGAGATATCGCACACCACACACCAATTTTTTCAGGATGCAATGATTTGTGTTGTAAAGCGTTAGGATTTTCAACCGCCCAAATTCGACAGTTTTGACTGTTCACATAACCGTCGAGGTGGATCCAAGCTTCATCAGTAAAGAACACTGTGTTTAAAAATTTGATTACGTTATCGTTTACGAGAGACCTAAACCGACGGCAACATTGCAATCGCTTGTTTAAATCTGGAGGCTGAAGCTCTTGGACTAGTCGTACGCGATACGGATACAATTTCAATTTTTTAGCGGCTTTCTCAACACTCGAATATGACAAACCGATTTGCGTGGAAATTTTTCGTAAACTTTTCCGTGTAGAATTGAGCAATTTTGTTTTCACATTCCCTAAAACGTCATGTGTCAACCGAGTCGGTCGACCGCTACGTTTTCTGTCGCAAACACTATCCGTCTCTCGAAATCGATTTGCTAGCCTAGAAATTGACATTTTTTCTGGCGGAGGAACACCGACAAATTTAATTTGAAATGATTCTTTTACACTCGCGTACGATTTCGTAGCAAAATATCGTTCAAGAATGAAAACTCGTTCTTCTATGGTAAAAGACATTCTGTTCGTAACACGAACGGAAACGGCACTAAGTTTACACAGCTCAAGGAGAATCGACTCACACTGCCGTATCTATACCGGTCGAGTAGCGCTACCGACTTCGTGTCGCAAAAAAAATTTCCCTTTCATAGAAAAAAATTACCAGGCATTAACAATCGGGTAACAGGACTAAAAATCACTGTGTAGTAATCTGATCAACGTACCAGCCCTCTTCTAACTTCCCCGCTCAAATTTTTTCGATCTTAAATTGATCGTAACTCAAGAACGACTCCATCAATTTTTCACATACATAACTTCAGATAAGACTTCAGCATATATAAATTTTAATGAAATTGCTCCAGTAATATTGGAAATTTTCGTAATTTGAGCGAAAAGCGTTTTTCGGACATATGTTGGTATAAATGTTTTTCTTATTTGAACCTCTAGAAACATTTTCCACATTATTTCCCTTTTCTCCTGAATGTATACTGGCGTTCTTTAAAGCTGAAACCAAAATCTAGGAAGTGATTCCACTTAACATACTGAAGAAAAAATGTCCAGCGGAACGTAGGTCCGAAAACGCAATTATTTCAAAAACGTTTGGAAATAACGCAGTAAAATTTTGTACTTTATTTTAAACTAAAGTTTTTTTTATAGGAGAAAATGACGATTCTCTTCGTTGACAAATTTCAAACTGGCGATCGTTTCAATTTTTCAATCTTAAATATCTTAGGAATTATTAGACTTATCAAATTATATTGTATTATAAAAATTAAGAACCATTTTTTTGTGAAAAAAACGACACCTTATTCGTAAAAATCCGACGAGAAACAACAGAGTTATTGCATAAAGTAGGCCTATACCGGTATGGTCATCTTGTTTTTTTATTATCGTGGTTTCTAATTAAAATTGCTTAAATTAGTAATTTTAATCAGAGAATTTCATTTTGTTATCAAGCGAGTCACGATAATAGAAAAAACAAGATGGCCGCCATATCGGTTATGGCCTACCTTTTGCAATAACTGTTGTTTGCCGTGGATTTTTACGAATAAGGTGTCGTTTTGTTTACAAAAAATGCTTCATAATTTTTGTAATTCAACGCAATTTGATAAATGTGTGACAAATTCCTAAGAAATTTAAGATTGAAAAATCGAAACGACCGCCATTTTGAAATTTGTCAACGAAGAGTATCGTTACTTTTTCCTATTAAAAAATGTTAGTTTAAAATAAAGTACAAAATTTTATTGCGTTATCTCCAACCATTCTTGAAAAATAATTTTTTTCTTAAAAATCACTAAAATCACTTTTAAGGACACTATATATATATCACGAAATATATATGTATCAGAAAATTCTCTCAAGACTTTCATAACCTAAAATAATGGAAAAAGTTCATATAAACATATATCCTATACTACTTCGTTTGCGAGTTACGGCTAGTGAAAGATTTCGCTCGGATTTCAACTACCCCGGTGAAATGACGTACTGAATTTTTTAGAACGTTAAATAAGGGGCAGAATTAGTTATTTCTTACGAATTTTGACTTGAAAAATTGAACAAAATAGGTGCCAGAATCTTATCTCCAGTAATTTTTGAGAAATCTGGGGTAAAAACCAATATATTAAGGTAAAAACCCCTATTTTTATGTTTGACGTACACTTCGTTAAACGGATAATAAACATATAAAACAACACTAGAAAATTTAATTCTGAACAAAATGGTGTACGATAAGTCGAAAGAAACTTTGAAAAATTCGAATTTTTTTTAGACAAAGCGCATAACATATACCGGTTTATAATAAATGTTCACAAATTTCCCGCTATTTTCAAAATATTTCTTGACGCGCTTTTGTTGCTCTTTTTAGTTCTTCAGGGCCGTCCTTAAGTCGCTCAGCCGCATCCATTATGCGGACAATTAATTCCTCACGAGAATGTATTTTTGTTTTTTATACGATATTTTATATTCATCCCGAGACGCAAAAATCTTAATCAGGTGATCTTGGCGGCCAGAATGTGGACCTCCACGACCGATCATAATTTCCCGGAGAAATGACGATTTAAGCGAGTGGAAAAGGCCCAAGAGAATTGTAGAGAGCGTCATCTTCAAGCAGCTGCGTCGATTCTTCTTGAACAGAACGTTCGAGTAGACCTCGGATTTTAAGCGCTGAATTTTGACTCCGTTCCATACCGTCCGTACTCATCGGTTTTGGCGCCCTGCGATTTTCATTTTTTTTTTTTTGCAGTTTAAGAGAAATTTAAGTTTTTCATTTAACCGCGTTTGATGAACTGAACGACGCAGTGAAGTGGTGGATCAAGAAAAGATCACCAATATTCTTCATCGACAAAATAATGAAAGTAGTTAACCGTCGATAAAAATATCTAGTTGTAGATTTTCCTACCGAAGAAGGTTTACTTTTATCCCGTATTTATTCCATTCGACTATCTCTTTTAAGTTAATTACATTTCAGCCATCCAACCTATTATTACGTGCAGATAAAAGATGTAATTTTATTCATATAGAATTTAGTGCTTAACTAGCTGCAGGGCGTGCCTATGGCACCCGCCTCCACAGCTAGGCCCTCCAGGCGGGTTGCCCTGGCAGCCGACGTCTCGGAACGCTATTATTAGCTACCCAAAATTGATTACCTCTTGTGTAAAAATGTTATTTATTGTTCATTATAAAAATAATCGTATGATTTTTGAACGGGCAGTATGTTAGATCACGTAAGGAAGTTCTCAGTTAAGGGAGACGCACGTCGGCTTCCGTGGCGCGAACGGTAGTATCTCGGTCTTTCATCCCGAGGTCCCGGGTTCAAATCCCGGTCAGTAATGGCATTTTCACGCACGCTACAATTCGTTCATCTCATCCTCTGAAGCCATACCTAACGGTGGTCCCGGTGGTTAAACAAAAAAAAAGAAAAAAAGAGGGGACAAACGCACGTACAGATAGACGCGCGTACAAATACCCTTTAGTAGGGCAGGATTAACATTCTTTTTTTATTAAAGGGCTTTATCTAGTGTTTTATAGCGAAATTAAAACCCTAACAAAATTTATCATCTCCCATTTTATGCTATATTTTTATATACAGGTGTTCCGGTTGATTTTGGTGCCTAAACATTCAGAACGTAAAAAAATTGTGTTTTTTTTAATAATAATAATAATAATTATTATTATAATAATAATAATAATAATTATTATTATTATAATATATTCGTGCCTTAAGAACAACTTGTGGTATTTTAATGAAACTTACTGTATCTGCAGCAAACATAATCTTCTACTAAATAAATACGTTTTAAAATTCCTAATCGCCAATTAAATTTATTTAAACATTAATAGCCCCATAAGTATAATTTTATTGAATTCAGACCTTTTTTTGTTCAAATTAATTGATAAAGATGTGAGATATGGCTGAAATTGTGAACGTGTTTAAATTTAATGATCGCCCTTTTAGAATTGTCAAAGGTAAAATTTTGTTTTTTTTTCAATTTATTTATTTTTTAGGTTATTAAATCTTTATCTGTTCATAATATATATAAGAAAAGTATTTTTTTCTTACAAAAAAAAATTGTTGGTTATTTTTCAGAAGACAGGCGGTGAAAATTCTATTTTGATATTTTTTGCTTGTAACACAATAACACAGTTCATTCAAGAATCGTGTTCAAAGAACGATACAGTTACTCTTTTGTGAACAGTATTTCATCACGCTCATATTTATTTTTATTCTAATAACCGATACGTTTATCGTACTCCTTGTTAATTTATTGTCTAATTCGTGACTACTACTTATTCCAGTAGACTTATTACAAATAAAAGCGCATCTTAACCTAGAAACGCTTCAACTTCTGTGAGGAATCTCAACCGGCTTCATAATCTTTACCTAACAATGAAGTACATAAAAAAATTATGTTACGTTTAATGTCATCAGTTAAACAATTTTTTTTTTTAATTTAACACATTTTTAACTCTTTTTTTCGTGAATGATAAGCAAGACAAATTTCAATCGGTATGCTACATAGGTACATCAGTTTAAAAAAAACTTTTTTTCTAGAGTTAGTACAGAAAATTTAAAAAAAATTCTTTTTTAATACATTATTGTGTATTAACGGAACATCTCATGTCGGTATTTACATCTTACCGGTTTCATTTAGGTTATGATATTCATTTCATTTACGGTTAATTAAAGTCACCCGTACGGCTATTGTGAACAGTGTTGAAAACTTATTTCGCTTTTTTATTTTTTTTTCATTCTTACAAATATTCCCCAATCATTCCATTGTACCGTTTTGATTGTTTTCCGGTTTTCCGATCGTGAATGTTAATTCGGTTGATTTTGTAATTTTTTTTTGGTAATTATTTAGTTGAGGTGCCTAACCCCGAATCCCCAAAAAAACATATCAAATGAAATTTATTCAAAATTAATATTTATTCATTTAATGATGTATTTTCTGTGTCGGAAAATTCGAAAATTAGTAAAAATTTACATAGCGATAACGAAAAAAATACTTATATCATAGTGAAACATTATATTTAAATATATAAACAATTAATTAAACAGTTAATCTGAATCAGATTGCGATGATACTTGTGCAGAATCTCACTTAATTTACCCGTAAATGGTGAAATTACAATACTTCCTTTTAAATAAAATTTCCGACATATATCCGTGGAAATGGTGTTTGGAATTTCCGTAACGCGGCACATCGCTTCTTACTTCCCTCCATTGACGTTAGATTGTCTGCGTATGCGCTCCAGCGTCCCAATATATAAAAATTGTATAAATAATTCACAGTTAAGTGTCGGAAGCCTCCTGTTTGTAAAAAATCATAAGATTCCAACACTCGCTAATAATTGTAGTACCTAGGTGCACATAGTCCTTTACAATGCGAAGCAAACTTTCCTTTTCACGTGTCGGTGCTGAAACCGTGAAACTTCTTTTGCGTCTCGTTGTATTCCACCAAATGTCCAATTTCCATTTATAATTCTGCCGCCATTATATTTTCGCTTACCGATTTTGGCTTCATCGATTTCTACAACTTTGTCTACTCTTCCGACCTTTTTCAAATTAGTACGCAAATATTCGAAACAAATTTCCCGAAAATAATCGCTCCAATCTTCCGCAGTACTAGACGATAAATTTAGCTCGCTACACAACATATCTTGTCGAGGTGGATTTATTACAGAAACGTAAAATAGCAGGTAATTCTGACCTAGCGGTGGCTAATCGTGTATCTGCGTATTGCGAAACGGCTACGTTACACCGTTTACTTTCATATTTCTTATGTTTGTACATAAGAAGAGTATACGAAGGCGTTTTATACAACGGAAAATATGTCGATCTTCATTCAGCTTCATTTCGTTATTACCCGATATGTTTCGACGGAGAGAAACATAGTTTGCAGGTCCAGCAGATTTTTTTTTTCATCCGTTGTAGTTCACTCTGTTTACTTACTGAACACTGTAAATTCTATAAAGAAAACTGAGGAAACTTAGACGCCGTGTGAGAATAGCAGATAACAATGTAATGTAATGAATAAGTATATCGATATTCAAATGCCGACTTTTCTGACACTTCATTAACATCATAAAATACATTTCAAAAGATTTTACAACGATTTGAAATTTTTTTTGTGATTTCCGGGTGAGGCACCTCAACTAAATTACCTTTTTTTTATATTGTATTTTCTCTTTAGCGATCTACATTTCTTTAAAATCTTTTACGACTTCGTTTTTAAATAATGTAAAAGAAAAATATTTTCTAAAACATATACGATTTTTTTTTAAGTTATATTTCGACATTTTTTTCCAACAAAAATAACAGAACCTACTTACATCGTTCCAAATATAAAATAACATTACTAGAGCGGATAACGTATGAAATGTCAGAGTTTTTCTGGAAAAAAAAATTAAAGAAACCTCTGTCACCGTTAAAATGAAGTGAAAAGAATTTTTACTTTTTTAAATTGAATTACCGTTATTGTCATTATTTAAAAAAAATTATCTAGTTACTCGGTTCCCAACATATAAGAACTAAAAACGCATTACTAAAGTGCAGATAATGTATTTTATGATGGAAATGAAGTGTCGGAAAAGTAGATATTTGAATATTGATACGCTCGGTAATGCAGATTCTCACCTCCGGATAATGTAGAATTCTTTCTTATTTACTGCATTACTTTTATTATCTGCTATTCTTGACACGACGTCTAAGTTTCCTGAGTTTTCTTTATAAAATTTACAGCGTTCAGTAAGTAAATAGAGTGAACTACAACGGATGAAAAAAAAATCTGCTGGACCTGAAATGTATACGTAAAAATTGTTTATTTACGATTAAATTTACAATTTTTTTACGATCGTACCGTTTTGCCGAAACACAGACAATGTACATCGTGTGATAACGAAATGAAGCTGAATGTAGATCGACACATTTTGTGTTGTAGAAAACGCCCTTCGTGTACTTGAACAAACAAAAGAAATATGAAAGTAAGAGTGTAACATAGCCATTTCGTAATACGCAGATACACGGTTAGCCACCGCTAGGTAAGGTTAGGATGTACATTATTACTAATTTTCTATTTTCAGACACCCAAAATACATCATTAAATGGATAAATATTAATTTTGAATGAATTTGATATGTCTTTTTTTGTGATTTAGCGGTGAGGCACCTGAACTGAATAATTACCGTGGATGATTACTAAATTTCAGAAAACTTTAAAAACATACTATTTTATCTTGTGGATAATTAAGTATCAATTTAAACGGAATACAGTTTTCTCATTTAACTTGCTTTATTTTGTAAAAAAACACTTTTATGTCCTTATAAATATGTTTTTATTAACGTTAATCTAATGTGAGCTGTCGACTTAAATTGAATAGACAAAATTTCAGAAATTTTAAAAGCATACACTATTTAAAAGCATCATTGTAGTTTTTAATAATTAAATTTCGATTTAGTTTGTGTTTATTGTTTCTCGTTTATTAGTTTGTTATTGTTTATTATTTACGATCGTGTAGTTAAATTTACGATCAAGTATTAAAAAAAACAAAAAACAAATTAAACGGAATAGTTTTCTCATTAACTTTATTTTGTAAAAAAAAAAACCTTTTACATCCTTCTAAATATAAATGTATATATTAACGTTAATCTAAATAATAACTACTGTGAGGCGTCTACTAAATTGAAATAATTTCACATTAAGTTGTATTTTATAAAAGAAATTTCGCAAACATTTAACCACTATTCAGTTCGTACGAGGTATCAACTTTAACGGAACAGACAATTTTCTATTAAAAAGTAATATCGTTCCCGAAAATCGATTGACTTAAACTTATGTACGTTACACCATTCTTCTAACTTCAAAAAAACTTTTTAAGTAATAGATTTGGAAAGCGGTCATCAATATCATACCGATCGCGTGAAACGTTACCCACATCGTCAAAGTGAAATTGGTATTGTTATTTATTTTATGATGTCTGATGTCACGGCTGTATACGTATTTTTGTGTCTTTTCAATCTCGTTTAAATTATTCGATAAATCTTTCAACATTACATCCAATTTATCTTTTTCGATATTGATTTGTCGTTCGTCTACCTCTTCCGAATCTGTTATGTCCATATCGAATCTTATTACTTTCGGCGTTACGGTCGACATTTTATTATTAAAGCAATAGTGATAAATACCGCCTTTTGTTGTAGTCGTTAAAAATTTTCCGTGCTGTTCTCTTTCGATTTTATATATTTGTACGTTATCCGGATCGTAAAATTCTATATCGATATCTAAGAAACCACCGTCGATCGTTTCAAATATAAAATTTATTTTTGATCCGATGCGTAATCTTTCAAAAAAACAAACCGTGTCCAACGCGTCGACAGTTACAACATATCCGTCGCACTGATTATTAATCGATATTATTATTAGTAGAACTAATATTAACGATAACATTTTAATAAATTAACAAATTTGTGAAATTAAACTGATATCTGTTTCACTTTTAACCGCTTATATACTGTTTTTATTTTTTGTACTTACAACAATATGCTTTTGTTACGATCTCATATGTTTTAAAAACAAATAAATACCAGTGCCTTATGTATATATATATGCATATTTGTTTATTTAAAATTATTATAAATAAATAAAATATTTTTATAAAAAATACCCGGAAATGTTATTATATTAGAAAAACAAAAGATTATATTTTAACAATTTTATAAAAATTTCAAAAAACGGAAGAGGTTTAATTCGACTCACATGATTTTACTTTCCCGGCGAATACAGTTTAGAACAATTAAATTAAAAGGGAAAGTATGGTGATCGTGTTAAAAATAGCGTATCGGGGGGTTTTTTTTTGCAAATCTTTGCGGGTTAGGGTCCAAGTAGTTCGTTTATACAGAAAAGTAAAAGTCAAAAAGAAAAAACGTATGTGTGCATACGTATCTGCGTCTCTCTCAGGGTTTGACCGAACCTATTTTCTTCAGATTTGACTCAAATATTTCTACATACGGGGCATTTATCGTATTAATCTTTTTTTGTTTTCAAAATTCGTTAAGGGGATATTACGAAAACCCCGATTTTGATTTTCTTCAAACGAATTTTAGAGAAAATATTGTTAAAGCGAATTTTTTATCTAAAATGCGTACGTAAAGACACTTTTTTCAAAAATTAAATCTCCTACCTCTTAAAATTGAAATATAGATTTTTTTATTCTTTTACTGTGTCTTCCTTTTGGTTTACATATTTTTCAAAATTTTTTTGAAAGTTTATGTATTCTTTGTACATAGAACTATCAAGAAATGTGTACAGTTTTTTAAATTAAAATAGACCCAGGACTATGCTTTTCTTTTGATTTGAAGTGATTTGATTTGAAGTTTTTCTAAAAAATTTCTTTTTCTTATTTTAGCCTCTATCGAAGGGGTATTAGATTTATAAAAAAAACATTTAGAAAATGTGTTAACCTTAACTTATATATGCATATTTTTAGAAAATGTTTTTTTTTTTTTTAAATTTATTCCCCACCCCAAAAATATATATATATTTGTTTTTTTTTTGTTCTAACTTTTTTTAATTTTTATTACTAAAAAAAACGTTTTGATTCTTATTTGTCTTCATCACTTAAAGAGTTATCGACTGATTATACAGTATACTATTATATAATACTGGCCGGTCAGGGCTAGCTTCTCTCACCGTTTTCGTCTAGTCTGGGGGCTCCACCCCGTAGCCCCGGCTGTATCCGTTATCCTCACGGTTGAGTGAATAATTTTGATGGAAAAAATTAAAACGTGTAAATTTTCCTTTCCTTTAACGTTTCCTTGTTGTTGACATAAAAGTTGCCGCTTTAGACCAAAATATCTCTGTCGGTTCCTCTTTCCATTACCCTATATTTTGGGAAAGGGTCGAGATAGGAAACTGAAAATCGGTTATGTTAAAAAACGCGTGGTGAAAACAAAATCAAAAACCGTATTAGGTCGTCATCAAAGAGGAAATATTTATACCTTCACCACAAGGGAGGAGAGCTAGGGCCTCGATTGATGGCTTAAAAACTTCCCTCGGATAACGATTGTATCCTGAAAATTTGAACTACCGGCTCGCGAAAAACGACGAACCGATTATTTTTTGCTTGCTGCTGTTTCAAACCGAGAAAACCTCCAGAAACCTTCGTATTTATATATTATATATTTATGTATAGGTCTGTTTTGCCTGTTGTAGTCTGTTTTGCTTCAATAAAAAAAACGATTTTTTATATTTTTAATTGGCTGTATTTACATTAATTTTCTCAGAATGCTAAATTCTGTGTACAAGTTTTGTTACTAAATCTTACGCATTTATTAGTGATTTTTTTAAAGCCACTGTATGCTATAAACGTACAAAAAAACTTGTTTTTCGACACATAATTTTGTGTTATATATCGGATATCTTAAAAACCATAAAACTAAAAAACTGTAACTGGAGTTACAGTTCTAGAATCTATATATATATATACTAGTTGAAGCGCGTACCTACAGCACGCCTCCACAGCTAGGCCCTCCGGTCGGGCGGTGTCTGGGAATGGGATTATTTGGTGTCCAACATCGATTACCTCTTGTATAAAAATATTTTTTTTGATCGATGAAAATTGATATAACGAAATTTAAATTGGAAATTTAACTGTAGAAATTAAACTGTAGAAATTAATATTAACGAATCTGGATTCTCCGCTAGAGATCGGATCATTCCAGTACCTACTTTTTTTTTATAGTTGATTATTTTATGAAGAAAAGCGATCGCGTTAACTAATAAAAAATACGTAAAAAAAAAATTTAAAACACCGCTTAAATTAAACGCGTTAAAAGATAAAAAATAATTTTAGGACGGTATCTCAGAATGGATTTGACAACAAGCTTTGATGGTGAATGTACGATTATGTGAAAGCCATAGCTTTAAATTAAAAATTTGTACGGTATATCGATATATAATAATATAAAAGTATACAACTGACAAACACGAGACATTTACTAACGAATCGGGATTTTCCGCTAGTGATCGGTACTTTCCGGTGCTAAGCTAAGCGGGACACACTCAGAAACACATACAAATGCCGTTTAGTTTGGTAGGATGTCATATATATATATATATGTATATATTAGCCGGTACTGCGTGAAAAAAATTAAATAAAAGAGAATTTAAATTGTACAAATCACATTCGTACGTATATGTACATAATACGTCATTTAAAAGTAAATAAGTTTTTAATGAAAAAGTACATAAACACACATACAAATAAAACAAATTTTACATCCAAATCGTAAGAGGTCACAGAAAAAAAAAAAATAATTTAACCTTAACTCACTTTTAACTTAAATAGATAAATAAATAAATAAATAATAATAACGTAAACAATACATTAAAAAAATTATTTATAGGTATTCCGTATTAAGAAAAATGAAAATAAACTATGAATACGTAATGACGTCGAGTTTACGATGATTTGTATGTTAACCAAAATATGATATATGACATTTATTTAGGGTTATAAGGAAAATTTGTTTTTCAAAACGCGTACTGCAATAATATTATAAATTCACATTATTAAAAGAGGATATATATATATATGTAATAATAATATTATTTCATATAAATTCAAGGACATATTTCAACTTACATCAACGAATGAAATATTATGTACAGAGTGTACCTAAAATGATGGGTTGGCTATACGTTTTCGGATTATACGTGTCAAATATTCGTTCTCCTTCTGTCCGCCATTTTTGTTTATTAATGAAAAATTTATATCTCAAGGTCGGGTTGAGCGATTACAAAACAAAAAATTACGGTTGAAAAACGTTCATAAATTTTAAAATGGCGGCCAAGTCATTTTTTCAATCCGTTTTATTTCTCGATAAGCCTCATTTTTATCATATTACATCGTCTGTAAAAATGTTAAGCACACTC
Organism: Lycorma delicatula; assembly: GCF_047948215.1. Taxonomy (NCBI): domain Eukaryota; kingdom Metazoa; phylum Arthropoda; class Insecta; order Hemiptera; family Fulgoridae; genus Lycorma; species Lycorma delicatula. The sequence continues at coordinate 73,030,282 of NC_134466.1, read as the reverse complement.
ACGAACGGTGTGGTCAAAGTTTGAGGGAATCATGTCGGGTTGGATGTGAAGATGTCCGTTTAAGGTCTACGTGAAGGCGAAATTTTATTTGTATTTTACTGATGCAAATACATCGGTGCCGAGGCATTCACATCGTGTCATCCCGACCGAGGCCTGGCTGATGAATATGAGATGTAATCGGTTAGAGGGTCTAAAGACACGTTTGGAATATGTAAAACAAATTGTTAGGGATGTAAGATGTAGAGGGTATGATGAAACGAAACGACTAGCACTAGATAGGGAATCTTGGAGAGCTGCATCAAACCGGTCAAACGACTGAAGACAAAAATAGTAATAGGTTGGAAAAATGTCCCAATAACCAAATATAGCCATTTATATTACCATTCTTATAACCGTTTATATTTATTTAATTTAAAAATATAATCTTACCAAACTTAATCTACGCCCGCTTCGCTCGCTAACCTTACTAATTAACAGTAATGTTTTGCATATTTAAATAATAAATTCGGTATTTATTGCGATTATTTATTATTTAAATAATCAAAAAGTTACTGTTAATTAGCCAACGTTAGCGAGCGTAGGTTAAGTTTGGTTAGTTTTTAATATGTAAACTATATTAACATTCCGATTCCGAAAATTATTTCGCACTAAGAAAGGGGTTGATTTTTAGAGTACGACGCACTACATACGTTTTATAACCATTAGACCATACACGTAAGTATAGATTTTCAAATAGCTCACCGTCGGGACTCGGCGTATAAGCTCGCATGAAAAGTACACCGACACCCGGTTAAACTAAAATCGAGGTTATTTTGTTTGTACAGTGGAATTACAAATAACGAGTCGACCAAACTATATAATATTTTCACTTGCACAACTTCAGATACACTATTACTGAATATTTAAATTTGAATGTATCGCGCCGGCTTCCGTGGCGCGAGCGGTAGCGTCTCTGCGTTTCATCCGGAGTTCTCGGGTTCGAATCCCGGTTAGGCACGGTGGAATTTTCACAAGTTACTTTTTTCATTTGTCTCATCCTCGGAATCGATACCTAATCGTGGTGCCGAAGGTTAAAAAAGAAGAAAGAAGAAACGGTTCGAGTAGTTTCGGAGATATTCGAACCGCAAATTTTATATATAGGCCTAAATATATATATATGGAAACGACAATTTAAACGAATGGAATTTTCGTACTCCTCGTACCGTAAAACGTGAAGTAAATTGAATTTTGCCCTCGATCCCACCGCGCGATCGAAAGTGACGTAATTTTCTTCGATAAGTCGGTATAAGAAGTTCATATTAAAATCGGTCCGCGTTTAAGAAAAATTTCGTTCTGATTTCTACTCTATGTTGAAAAGATGCCGTCGGAATAAAGGAGTGTTTCTCAACTGTAAGGTGCGCCCCCTTCTGGGGCGTGATAATAGTAAATGGGGGCTGTGAGTATATCGAAAAGAAAGTATTATTAAAAAGATTTATTTTTCAGTGAAGGAAGCAAAACAAAATTCGTTCTGAAGTAATAATAAAACGCACGTTTATAACGATATAATACACTTATATAAATAGGATTGTATCGGTACTGCTCGATGTATATAATAATTATCTTATCGATTCTAAATTAAAAACAACTCCGATAATTGTTAGCGACTCCTTGGGTCTTGCACGGCAAAGTTTTTCAAAGGAAGTTTTAATATTAGCCGCTTGCCGTGAAGTTTATGAAGTCTATTTCTTCGACAGTTGAAACCCCTTCGGAAGTGTTTTGAAACGGATCCCTAATCCGCTCGTAACTTGCTACCGAGTTTTCGTCAGCAAAAAATACTTTTTAAAATTCTTTTCCGGCATAGCTAAATGATTTTCACCGGTTACAAAAACAACTTTCAAATGTCGCTTTTCACCCTTATAAGTTTTAACACATTTGTCTACATCTGAAGACATTTCTACGTTTTTTGTTTTAAATTTCTGCTTCGCAATTACAATTTTCTATAAAAAGAATTAACTTGATCACTCGTATCCAACATATGTGTATTTTCTCCTCGGAATTAAAGATTGAAGGTGTTTAATTTCTCGAATATGTCGACCGAGTAGCTCAGTTCCATCACAAATAAACCATTTCGAAACTTCTTCGCTATCGGTCGGGTTTCCTCTTCTAAAAAAATATGGCGATTTCATCTCTTAATTGATAAACACGTTGCAAAAATTTACCGCGTGATAACCGTCTTGCCTCGCAATAAAATAGTAATGCCGAGCGTATTGTCCCCCGTGTATTTACAAAGCGCAGAAAAGATTCTTGATTTTAGGGGTCTCAGTTTTATATAATTTACTACGGTTACAACTGTCGTTAGCACAATATTCAGACCGAGACTCATTTCTTTGGAAGCCAGGGCTTCTCTGTGGATCACTCAAATGTCTTCAGACAGACTGGAGATTTTTGTTTCGCAAGAACTTGCGTACTTTGAAAGCTTCCAGACGTTGAACGAGCGCTATCGGTTCATATTCCGACGCGATTTTTCCACTCTATGTTTTCCTCGTTTATAAAATCATTTAAGATAGCAAATAATGCGAACGCTGTTGCTTTGAGTTCTATCGGTTTGCAGAAAAGTAGTTCTGCTGCTGCTGACATGCCGTCAAAAAATCGAACGTAAGCGATGGAATGAGCATCTTTATTGTTAGCTGTTGCCTCATCAAGTTATATTGAAAACCATTTGGCACGCGACTTTCCGAAAAGGTGATGCTGTACATCTTCAGCAGTATCGTTTGATAAAGGTACGGACTGCAGTTATTTGGCAAAAATATCTCCAAATATAGTTTTTACAATCGATTGCAACCGGCAAAGTAAGCTGTTCAACAATGGTATGATGATTTTTACATCTGGCTACTTTATAGGAAAGTTCGTCAGAGGCAAGTAAAGCTTTTTCATTCAGAGACTTTTTTATTAAAATGATGATTGCTTTTCATACGATTTTAATTTTAATTCGAAGAATTCTCTGGGTTTATTAATGTACTTCCTATCGAGCGTTTCAAAATGTCGTTTAAGTTTATTAGATTTCATGCTGGCTGCTGCCAACATTTTTGAACAGATTCTACATAGGGGCTTTATTTACTTCGGTACTGGTAAACCCAAAATTTAAGTATTCTTGAGAATAATTTCTCGATCTAATTTTCGGAACTACGCTCGTCTGTGCACTTGCTGATGCTTCGCTATCGTAATGCTCGTATATGCCCGCCTAAAACTCTATCCGTGATTCTGTATAAACCTACTGCCGCGAATATTTATTACGGTGAATCGAAAATAAACGCGGATTACAAGATACGCATTCACGATAGAATCGATAGCGATAGACGGATCGACTCGACTGAGACCGGCTGGAATCGAACGAGATGCAGCGTTTATATACCTTAATACAGGCGGTCGCGCTACGTTCCAGAATGTTCGAGACAGATCGGAACATCTCGCGAAGCCGCGAGAATGTCCGATACGGTAGACGTAAGACAGAGAGCAATAGAGAGGCGTCGATTCTGGTTTTATCAATGCGGCGGGTCGGTGTTGGTAAATATCAATAAATTTATTTATTCTTGGTAATTTGTAAGGTTTGTAATTAAGGTCGTAGTCGTAGTGCGTCTTTAGCGTTAAAATACACAAAATACATCTTTATTGTACGAGGGGGGGTGCGATGAAAATTACGATTGAAAATTGAATCGCAAATTCTGAAAGGGTGAGAAATGCTGGAATATAGGGTAAATTTGATAGATTTCATACGGCGATTAATATAACTTTCTACAAGAGATTCTCCAGAACATTTTTTTTTTGAAGTAACCGAACACGGGAATTCTTTAAAATAATAATTTAAATTGTCAAGAGATCGCGCTTGTAGTAATTTATTGAGGTCATTCTTAGTTTACCGCATTTCCGCTAGGAGCATTCACAAAGTTTATGCCAGACTCTCTTTTGTTGTTAGAATAGTTCAGATATAGTTTGTTAAAAAAAATTCAAAAGTGAATTTCATGTGGTGATCTGTAGTTAATTTTATACGGTTACCTGAAAAATAAATAAAATAATCTCGGCACGATATTTCCTATAATTATTAAGAAAATTATTGTAAAACAACAAAATATTTGTGTCAAAAAACACACGTTTTTTTTAGGTTTGACGTAGAATGACATCGTTTAATTGCCAGTAAACAAATAAAATTTGTGGAAAATTTAATTCCGAGAATATATTTGTAAATATTATTAACCGAATTTGAAGAAGATTTTAAGAAATTTGATTTTTATTTATTTAAACAAAACAGCAAAACGCGGCCTTGTATTATAATTTTATACAAGAGTCGTTTCAATATTGGAAAGCATCTATTTCCTTCTGTTTTGTTTTAAGCGTATATTGTTGTCGTCGTATGATTTTAAAATTAAAAAAAAAAAAAAAATCATACGTTTCAAAATAACAAGATATCAATAATTTGTTACGGACGTTCTGATTTTGATGAGATATGGAATATACCTTATTTAGGATGTAAGTTATTCGTTACAATTTAAATTATTCGTCGGAAACGCCTTTCACCCTAATTACGTCCCGAATTGATTGTACGCTGTACATCATTTTCGGATTATTATTTTTTTTTTTTGGTTTCAGTTAATATTACTTATGATTAGATTATATTCGCTTTCTGCGAGAGGGACATGCGTGGGATGCGTACTCGGATCCTGGCTAGGATGTAGCGACGGGGAGGGTAGCCCTCCTGAGGAGAGGCACCATGGCAACCAGAAGTGATGTTTCAATGATCCAGGCGGAACCCCGGTCAACCTACCGGGTTGGTCTAGCGGTTAACGCGTCTTCCCAAATCAGCTGATTTGGAAGACGAGAGTTACAGCGTTCGAGTCCTAGTAAAGTCAGATATTTTTACACGGATTTGAATACTAGATCGTGGATACCGGTGTTCTTTGGCGGATGGGTTTCAATTAACCGCACATCTCAGGAACGGTCGAACTGAGAATGTACAAGACTAACACTTCATTTACACTCGTACATATCATCCTCTGAAGAATTATCTAAACGGTAGTTACCGGAGGCTAAACAGGAAAAAAGAAAGGCGGAACCCCGGTAGGTAAATCAGCTGAAGCCTGCGTGCACCGGGTGGGCTAGTCTACAGTCACGTCACTTAGGGCCGACCGAGGCAACGTCTTTTAGGTGGTGACCGGTTGCCCCGAAACGGTTAAAACTGTCCGTAAAAAAAAAAAAAAAGTTATATTCCCTTAAGTTTAAGTTAGATTAGTCGAGCAAACAGAAGTCTTGAATTGTTACTTCATCGGATAAAATGGCGGTTAGTTTCCGTCAAATTTATAAACCGACCTAACCTAATCTAATCGTAACCTTGACTTTGATCTAAACGTAAACCGAACTCGATTAAATTTCACCGAAACCAAATTATTTAGTCGGCAAATAATGTATATCGCATTTGAATAGAGCTAACATAATCGTTCGTGAGGGTCAGCGGCGGCTCGTAGCTGAAATTAGTGGCGGTGTCGCTCTTGAAAATTCTTTTCTGGGCCTTTTCAATGTTTTTTTGTAAAATAAAAGAACCGAAAAAATGAATCGAATAGAATAGCTGAAAACAGAAGTTTTTTCATAAACCCGGGGATGACTATCGACGTTAAGCTTAAGGATTGTATATTGTACAAGTATAAAGAACGAATCAAAGAAAAAAGGACTCGTTATATTAAATGTTATCGATAATATCAAGTGGAAATAAGGGGTGCTGCAGTTTCACAGTGCCTATACACGAGCCGCCACTGGTGAGCGTACTGTGTAACTTACGACTGATGTAATTCGGTTGAAAGGCATTTCCGACGAATAATTTCAATTGTAACGAATAATTTAGATCGTTAATAAGTATAATCCAAGTTTCATGAAAATCAGAGGCGAGTCCGTAACCGCATATAATTACAGATCGGAAAATTTAACACACCGGATTCGGTTACTTGTGAACACATTTCGCAAATGAGGCGATTACAAAATCGAGAGTTCTAAGGTTCAAATCCTAGTTAAGGCAGAGTTACTTTTATACGGATTCGAATACTAGATCGTGGATACCGGTGTTCTTTGGTGGTTGAGTTTCAATTAACCACAAATCTCAGAAACGGTCGACCTGAGACTGACTGTAATCTTATACATATCATCCTCTGAAGTAATACCTGACGGTGATTCCCGGAGGCTAAACAGAAAAAAAATCTGAAAATTTAGGCGGGTGCTGTTTTAAAATTTTAAACTCGTGCACTTAGTTACACTTTCTTGGAATCGGAAAAATAATTATACGTGAAATAAGTTACCTTTTTTGGATCGGGGGTAATTTACGATGAATTTTTATTTTAAAATTATCATATGTTTAACTAAACCAAAAAAAGTTAAAAGTTAATTCAAATAATCGGGATATTTTTCTGCTTCCCCGTCTCTAAAATCCCTTTCCAATAATTTTTTGATTTTCTTTGTTTTACGTTAAACGACAGAAATTTGAAATTTAAAAAAAATTCCGCTAAAAAATGTACGACCGGTAAAAAGTTACATAAGATTTATTTTTTCTGGAGGGAAGGGATAATTTTATCATAATTATGATGAGATTTTATCGCGTTATTTTTTATAAAGGTTTAAATAAACCAAATATGTTTTAAAAATTCAAAAATAGGTATATTTTTAAGTTTTAATATGCTCCCACACCCGTAATATTGTTCCCGAAGTATTTTTTGGAGGTCGCATACGCTATAACTATGCCTAAGTAGTCGGAAAATAAAATGTATGCCGTTAAAAAATACACGATAAGTAAAAAGGTGGCTTTTTTGATTTTTGGGGAAGGGGAGATACTGAGCTTCATGTAAAATAGGATTATATTTGCAATGTTTTGAGAAAATTGCTGCTGCCCTTGGAAATATTGATTTGAAAAAAATCGCCCAAATACACGAGTCTGTACAAAATTTCATCAAACTTGGTTTATTCAGTCAAAAGTTTTTAAGTTTCAAACACGCCAGCAAACGTATGAAAATTACCCCCGCTTTTCTTTTGTTCTTTCGGGTCTATAAGTCATGAAAGATCGCAAAATTAAAAAAAAAAATCTCTTACCCCATTTTTTTTACCGATTACCATACTTTCCTTATTATACACTTTGCCCTTTCTTTGAATTTCAATTAAAATACATTCCCGAGATACGTACAAGGATTAAAGGATAATAAACGAAATATTTATTAATAGGGAGTTGTTAAGGAAACCGTTTTTAGTTCCTTACAACCTTTTTTTGTGTGGCACCTATTTATTTAAACGTAAGGTGTTTTTACCACCGACTTGAAGAAAAGTTCGTTCGATATTACTTTCGATCGTACGGTAAGATTGGGGGTTGAAAATGAATCTACTTTACGTTTTGTGGTAGAAGGAGTACGAAGATACGATTCACTTAAATTCCGTTTTTCTTATTTACATAGAGGCCTGCGAATAAAATTTTGTGGCTCGAAAATTTCCAAAACCGCTTGGTCAATTTCATTGAAATTGATATATATTATAGTAATATATCCGAAGTTGTGCGTGTGAAAATTTTATGTAGTTTGGTCGTGTCGTTCGTGAGTTAAGCTCGATGTAAAATCGAACAAATATTTGAGGTTATGTCGACCGTAACGCGCTCAAACGCGGAATCACAGCGGTGAGAGTCGTAACTTGATGCTGGCGTATAGAACAGTGTTCCCAAACTGTGCGCCGCGGGGCCTCTTCACAGGGGCGCCGTGAATATTGTAAAAGCTTCATAATTAATCGAACCGAGACATTTATAATTATTAATTTAATGTTAATAAAGTAAAAAAATAACGAAGATACGCGAGTTTTATTTATTTTTATCTCTTACTTACGAGTAGTCTAAGTTAAATACTTTTACTTAGGGTAGGGCGCCGTGGAAAAATTTTAATTGAAAAAAGGGCGCCGCGACTCGGAAATGTTTGGAAAATACTGATGTAAGGTCTTAATGGAACTTATGTAGTGTGTTGTGCGCTGAAAATCGATGCGTTTCTGACCGCGAATAAATAATGAAGGAATCGGAAAAGAAAAGTCGATATTTTTGAGCGTTAAGAGTTTTTGATTTTTAAACGTGTTATAACGTCGATAAATTCTGAAATCGGGTCAGGATAAAATTTTTCCTGATCGGTCGATATTCTTCGGGAAGATAAATTTTCTAGTAATGTAATGTCATTACATTGCAATTATTAAGTTCAAACCGACCGGTTTGATCGTACCGGTCGCTACTAGTATGAATTATAATGTAATTTATTTATTTATAAATATTTAATTTCATTTCACAATTTAAATTCAGTTTTATGTTGTTTTTTTTTAACTTATTTATTCGCTTATAAAAGCTGAATATTTCTTATGTGTTGTTTTCATGATTTTGGTTAAAGCTGGCTAGCTATTTAACATTTAAATTGCATTACAGCGCTGCTAGTGGTTGTTACTTTAAATTACCATTATCGTTATATTAGAATACACCATCGTCGTCTTCATATCGTTAACCGAGCTCCTGTATGTATTAGTGTTTTTATTATTACTACTATTGTATATTGTTATGACGTCATTTTCATACGTAAATATCCGAAGTTAACCGAAGATGATTCGGTTGTTTTTAGTTGAAGCAAATCATTAGATTATACTTCAGTCAACCGCTGTTATTCGTTGCGTTAAGTCGTGTGGTGTTAGTCGGAGTTCGCGGGTTTTTTTATTTACTTGAATTTGTTTTTGTTTTTTTTCGTTGATTTATCTTAATTTTTAATATTCTCCGATATTTGTGCGGTTGTTTTGTTTATATCTATTTTACGGATTTAAAAAAAAAGTATGCTAATTTTTTTTTAATTTCGGTATAATTTCGAAATATTTATAAAATATATATTTGTAAAACAGTAAAGGTTTTTTTTATCGAAAAATATAATATTAAAAAAAGATAGATTTTTTATTATAATAAAACTGCGTGTAGTTTAATTTTTCGGTTCAGATTATTTTTATTAATGTGTTAATTTTTTTTCCAGTTGTTAGTGTTTTAATTAAGTGTTTTTAAATTAACATTTTAAAAATAATTTTAATTTTTAAAAAGAAATATTTGCAATTGTTTATTTATTTTTATATATAAATTGTTAATTATGTATTAAAATTTTTAAAAAGACTTTACGGCTTTTACTAAACAAATTTTTTTTTTGTTATTAGAAGACTGATTTTTATACGTTAGTTTTTCTAAAAAAATATTTTCTATTTGAAATAGTATTAAATAAATATAAACGGTTTTTATTTCGTCATTTATTAGTTCGAGGTAAGTCTAAAATTAATTTTACGGATTGTTTTTTTCTTTTTTCTAAATTTTGTTATTATTTGTAGATTATATAATTATATTATTTAGTTTTTTTTGAATGTGGGGGACGATTAATGAGTGTGTAAAGCGTGGGAATTTATTAGTATTTAATGTTTAATATTTTTTTCTTACGATAACTTATAAAATTTAACATCGTAATACTTTTGTATGTCACGGTCGGAAGACGGCCGAGAAGAAAATTTAATTCTGTTTTTTAATGCGTTACCCAAAAGGAGGAAGATTTTTATTTTTTTTTAACGGAAACGTATACCGCTACACGCATGTAGTAGACAAGAACTTTGATGATAATCTTTATCGTTAAATGTTGTATTATATTTATTTTACTAATAATTATTGTACATACTCCTGAACCCCGTAGGGGAAGACACCCTCCGCCATCCTCTCCGTTCCCAGCCCTTATGGGATTTACCGGAGGTCATCTTCGAAACCTCGGCTTTTAGCATATTACAGTCCGCCTCGGCCAGGATGCCACCGGTGACGTTCCCATCGATGTGCTACTATTAAATGAACTCGAAAAAAACATCACATCTCACCGAGTGTTAAGTAAGATTGAAAGGACTTAATATGTAGCTGTTACCGTAGTCGACTTATAAATTATATATAGTCCGATGACATTATCTTAATAATAATAATAATATTCTTGTATTTTCGTGAAAAAATTTAAAAGAAATTTGGGTAATAAAATTGTTTTACTCGCCCACTTTTTTTCTTATTTCCATTAAAACATCGTTTTTTTGCTTTTTACGCTTCTTTTGAATATTTTTTCAAACCGACGTATCAGATAGATTTCATAAGAAAGCTACCTATTGTAATAGGTACCGTGATTCGACTTCCGGAAAATTGCTACACATCTTCGCGTTTGACGTCACCCAGACCCCAAAACCATCGTCAGTTTAAAAGTTTATATATACATTTATATATTTCACTTTCTTGTGGATACGGTAACTGCCGTATCCACAATAATTATTTTGTGCCGATCACTTTGAAATCGATACGTAAAATATAACGACCCAAAATCTCGGTCGAGTTTGTTAGCGGGCAAAATCAGACCGTAGGGGTGGAAATGGGAGGGCTTTTTCGAAAGAATAAAATATCGCTATAATTTTCTTATTAAGTAAAATACCCGATTCTTTTAAAGTCCCTACTATTCTTTGCATAAGGACCTAAAACAGATCTAAGTCAAATTTTTTGAAATCACCAATTGTCGGCGGAGGGACTGAAAAAAAAAATGGGGTTTCGAAGACAAAAAATCATACCATCCGTAACAGGCGGAGTATCAAATCGGTTTAAACCGACGGTTAGTCCTCTAAACATTACATGAAAATTTTTCTGTAGCCTTTTTGATATGATCAACCCAAGAGATGACTAAAATGCTACCGGAATTATAAGAAGGCTTTTCGTACGTTAACATTTGAAACTTTTTTCACATGCGACCGCTGTCGTATCGAGTTAATTTGAAATTTTTCTTTACATTAATGCGGAAATCTTTTTTATCCCCTCTAAGCGCCGAAAGGGATTTTTTTTATTTAAGAATAATTCCAGTCTTTTTGTTTCTTCTTTTATTAAATTTCACATCTTCGGTTTAAAATTTGCCGATGATATAATAATTTATTAATTTTCTTTCGTTCGATGACTTCCTGAAAATTAAAGAAATTAAAAAAAAAATTTTTAATAAATAAATATACATTTTATGCCGATCAGTACCTAATAGTGTATTTATGTAGATAAGATAAGGAATCGAGTTTGTCTCCCTACGTTATCTTTACTCCATTTAATTTTTGCATATTTCTGATGGAAAATTGCACAAGCATTTCGGGAAATATATTTAAAAAATTTACGGATCGTTATTCTACTTGCGAAACAGTTAATATTAAAATTGCGCGAATAAATAAATGCGGAAAATATTTTTGTAAACGTACGTATATATTTTTTAAATATTAAAAAATATGTTTTAAAAGGTTTATTTAATTTTTTTGCCGGGTGAATTAATTCACAGAAGAAACTTGTACATGGGAATATGAAAATAGAAATTTTTTAGCGTATGAGAAATGTCACGCCTGGCGGGATTCGAACGCGGGACCTCCGGATGAAAATTCGAGATGTTACCGCACCGACACAAGATGGTCTTGATTTAATTAGTATTTTCTAATTTAAAATTCATCGACGGTTTTAGTATTTATAAAAAATTATATTCATCGTATTTTAAATAGGTTCCTAAACGGTTATTTATTTTTTATAAATTGATCTTATTTTTTTTTTTTACAGGTTATTTTATATTACATAAATCAACGGTTCCCGAACCGGTCGCCGCGGCCCCTCTTCTAAGGGGCGCCGCGAAATATTGTATAATTAATTTACCCAAGACATTATTAATTTAATGTTAATAAAGTAACAAAAAAAAAACAAAATGAAGATACGCGAATTTTATTTATTTTTAAGGTAGGGCGCCGCGACTCGGAAAAGTTTGGGAACCGGTGACATAAATAATTTTACGTATACAACAAGAAACAGCTTTGTTTTAATTTTTCTAACGTTTATCAAAAAATAAATAGAAAATATAATTTGTGATTAAAAGGAAAAATTTTTAATACGGTTAATCATCCAAATATAATATTTTCAAGATTTTTATAACGTACGATGGAATTTTTAATTTCGGTAGTTATTATTATCTACTTTTTTCTATTTTATTTTTTTTTGCGGCATAAATTTATGTATCGCTATAATTATTAAAATGACATACAAAACCACTTAACCTTGAAAAAAAATTAAAATCTATCTTTTGTAATTAAAATTTAAGTAATTTTGTTTATTAATAAATAGAAAAAAACAATATTACTGTTTAGGTAATATGTTAAGAAATTTTAATTAAAAAATCTGAACGATTTGAAATTTTCCGACGTCGTTTAATTTTTATTTTTTGTGTATTTTTTAACGCGCTCAAAAATATTTTTGCTTTATTTCGTTCAAAATTTGTATTATTATTTATTACTTTCCCGGCGAATAGAAAACCCGTAGAAGAATTATTTAAAGGAGAAAGTACGGTGATCGTTTAAAAAATGGTAATCGGTTTTTTTTTAATCTACGCTTTAGGGCCCGTCGACCGTAACAATAATGTTTTACATATTAAAAATATAACTATTATAAATATAATCGACCAAATTTAACCTACGCTCGTTTCGCTCGCTAACCTTCACCGATTAACAGTAACGTTTTGATTGTTTAAATAATAAATAATTGTAATAATTACTGAATTTATTATTTAAATACTCAAAAAAACATTACTGTAATTAGTCAAAGTTAGCGAACGAAGCGAGCGTAAATTAAGTTTCGTTAAATTATATCTATAAAATAAACGGTAATACAGCGGTTTTATCGGGTGATATTAACAATAACCCAAAAGTTTGCGATTTATTGGTCGAGCTGTATTTTGCACATATAATCTCCACCTTATTAAAGTAACGAATGTGGAAAACTCAGCTTTTCAGGGAGTTAAACAAAATTTTGATCGTCAAATTTTAAATAGGAATCCGTATTCGTAAAAGAGAAAAGCTTTAAACTAGCCTTCCTGAAATAGATACGCGCTGGATAATTTACCGGAAAGTGCAGGACGTTCAAATCGGTCGTAAACTGACGAATCTGCAAAATCCGATTTTCTACTTTACTTTACTACGTTACTTTAGCGTGTCGGTGACGACATGCGTATCGCACCTCTTTTAGCCCGATATACCTTATCTTTCTTTTTATATTTAGCCTCCGGAACCGCCATAAGGTATTACTTCAGAAGATGATATGTAGTCTTGTACAGTCTCAGGTAAAACCATTCCTAGAGGTATAGTTAATTTAAACCCGACGACCAAAGAACATCGTTATCCACGATCTAGTATTCAAATCCTAATAAAAGTTACTTGATCCGTGTGGTTACACCGGCTAAATAATAATAAAAGTAGCTACCTTTACTAGGATTTGAACCTTAGAACTCGCGACTTTTGTTAGCGAAGTGATTTTATTAGCCTGATATACCTAGATCGACCGAACCGATTTTCATCAAATATCTCTCGATATTTTTCAAAATATTTCTCGATTTTGGCTCAAATATTTCTGTACAAGGGGCGTTGATCTGATTGTTTTTTTTTTTAAATCTCGCGATCGGTGAAAGAGCGAGACATCCCACTCTTTAGGCCATTAGTCACGCGTATGGAAAAATTGGCGTAAACATCAAATTTTTTAATTTGAAGCTACGACTTTTCACATAATCTTACATGTCACCATCAAATCCATTCTGAGATACCGCCCTAAAATTATTTTTTACCTTTTAGTGCTTTTAATTTAAGAGCGGTGTTTTAAAACTTTTTTAAATATTTTTTAGTTTTTAGTGTGCATTTAATATAATTGTAGTTTTTAAAAAAATGTTTAATATATTTTTTAGATTACCAAAAAAATTTGTCGTCAGTGCTACACCGATTTGTGTACATGAGTTTAAAATCGATGCAAATCGATGGAGTTACATAATGGATATATTCGAAATTATTTTTTACGTATTAAGAAGGCAAACTGGGAACGGTATTCTTGTTCGAGTGCAAGTACATGCGGTTTAGAATGAACATACATCCTTCTACAGGTAGTAAAATCCGACTTAAATAAATTACAAAATAATCTCGGCCTTTCATCCGGAGGTCCCGGGTTGGAATTCCGGTCAGGCATGTCATTTTTTATACGCTACAAAAATTGTCATTCATCTCATCCGCTGAAGCAATACCTAACAGTGGTCCCGGAGGGTAAAAAAAATAAATAAATAAAATAAGTAAATAATAATAATCGTAATAAATACCAGCTACATAAGTCATTGCGATCGGATTGCATTTAAAGGAGAGAACTGTCGTATCACGTGTCCCGTTTGTAAAATGTCATTAGTTGCAAATCTTCGTTCTCTTTTTAATTCGATTTCAGATAATTATCTAAATTCGTGTTAAATTCACGATACCGAATTTACTATAAAACACCCATCTTATGCGAGTTACGATTCTTTTACAAAACAAGTCAACAGCTTTATTAAAAATGCGATGTAAAATAGCTCTCGAGTCAGGGGGGTCAAATATTATATAGTTTTTTTTTTTAGTAATTAATTATATTCAAAAAAATAAATTTTTTATCATAAAAACGTCATTTGGTGAAGGGGGTTTAATTGTAACCCAAAACGTTTTTCACAAGAACTTTCATTTTTCCTCGATTTTTTTTTGGATTGTTCGAAAGCGAACGCATTCGTTAATTTTCATTTTTGAATTACTAATAACGTTAAGAAAATTATTTATCGGTTAAGTAATAACTAGTAAAGTAGTGGATAAAAAAGATTTCCACCTTAAAGTTAAAACTTCAAATTTACTCCATACACAAGTCGCATGTGAAAAAAGGTTTCACATGCTTAGCATACGACAAGTTATCTTCTCGTAACTTCAGCAATATTTTAGTCTTCCTTTGACGTAAGGGTCGGTCATATAAAAAATTGTTTCAGACAAACGTTTTAGGTAACGTTTCAAAGACTAACACCCATGTTAAACCGATTCGACGCTGCGGCTATTAAGGGAATTATGATATTTTTGTCTTCGAAGCTCCATTTTTTGCACTCCCTGGGCCGATGTTTAGCGATATAAAAAAAACTTTACTTTGATGAGGTTTAGGCCGTTATCTAAAGAACAGTTGGAATTTTAACCAAATTCGATATTTTACTTAATAGGAAAGTTATAGCGATATTTTTTTTTTCGAAAAAGGTCCTCCCCCATTTCCATTCCCATGGTCCGATTTTGCCCATTAACGAACTCGACTGAGATTTTGGGTTGTTATATTTTATGTATCAGTTTGAAAGGGATTGGCGCAAAATTACGGCAGTTATCGTGTCCACAAAAAGCGAAATATGTATGTATATATATATATATATATACATAAACGTTTGGACTAACGGTAGTTTTGGGGTCTGGGAGATATGAAACGCGAAGATATATCGAATTTTCCGGAAGTCGAATCTTGGAATCCATTAGCTTTCTTATGAAATCTACCTAAAACGGCGAATGTTTCGTCGTGGAAGTTGCTGACAGATCGATTCAAATCGTGCCGAACGCTATCAAAAACTACTTTAATGATGAGCCCGTATTGTTCACGAATTCTTTGGGTGCGCTGGAAACGAAACCGTTTTTTCATTATATTGTGAATCATCGGTACCGTTTCGTTGAACTTAACAGCGGTGCTCGACTTAATTCGTTGAATTCCTGCGGAAGGTCGCTGAAACGGCCGAATAAAAAGCTCAAAGGGAACTGAAAGGTACGTGAAATCCTTTTTCGCCGAATTCACGTAGCGTCGCCTGCTAGAGGACGAGAACCCGTTCCGTAAAATACTCGATGCGATAAGGAAAACCTAGCCGCTTGAAGTCGCCGTGTAGCAGTCGCTGAGTAAATTTTCCGTGATCTTTAAACTAAATAACGCAGTAGTACAGAAATTAATAATAATTAAAGAAATTCATCGAAATTGACTACTGTCTTTTTTTCGGAAACAGGTGGTAGTTTTTCTGCTTAGTATTTAATTATCTATGAGAAAAGTTGTTTTTTTTATTTAGTAGGGTGAAAAATATTTAAATCCCGTTCTGGAGGGGAAATCCAATGATAATTTGACATTCTAATAGTGTAGTAATACTATCTCTATAAAATGCGTATTTCACGCTGTGATTACAGTTAAGTGTCGTCGATGAATCGCTGAAAAAAAAATCTGTTTATAATTTACTTGTAATAATAAATAACTTAATTTATTTTATCGACTAGTAACGGTTATAATACATCATGTTCAACTTTATATCGATTTAAAATAATAAATCGATTTTGTTAATGTTACTTTTTTAGTTTTGCCGTAAGTTTAACTAGTAATTTTTAATTAAATATTTAGATAGTTTTCCTTGTTCTTTATTAAGAAAAAATTTGCTTACAAATCTCGCATATTTGGATTAATTATAAATTGTTGTAAGTGTTGTAATAGAACCGTAAAACAAGTAATGAAATATGATCGAAAATAAAGTAACGAGTAATTAACAAATAATTTGATTAGTAAAATTTTGTTGTTTTTTGCTTCGTTCGTTTCAGTAACTACAAGAATGGAGTTTATTTATTATTGCATTTTTATCGAACACGAACGGGCAATAAAGTATTATATTTTTAACAAAATTCAATTAAAAAAAAAAAAACAAAAAAACGTTAAATTTCAATTAAATTTAAATATCTAGGATAAATAAATCAAACCGATGGTTTTTCCTATGTCTGACCGGGATTCGAACCCGGGAGATCCGGATGAAAGGTCGAGATGCTACCGCTTCTCCAAGGAGATCGACGAAGCGGAAAGTCAATTAAACAAGAACGAGAAAAATAAAATCGTATCGACCGATAAAATATATTTACCAGAAAAGGACGTATCTATAAAAAGCCAAAATCTAATAATCAAATCAGAAAACCTGTGTATGCGTAAGAATGCATCTCAAATTTGAAATTTGCACGAATAAATGATAGATAACGGGCTTAAAAAACAAATATTTTACCGCATTTACATCGAAAAAAAAACGAAAATCGACGTACCTCAAAAAGAACTAGAAGAAATTAAAATACTAGAATATTTGGCTATTTTTATAATCCTCGTACGGAAAGACACCCTCCTTATGACGAACACGGTCCAAACCACCCCCTCCGTTCAGCCATGATGAGCATTTTAATTAATGAAATATTTGGGTCTTACAAGGGGAAGGCATATCGGTTCGAATCAGTTTTCATCTCCTTTTTTTTAATTTAAATATATTGATTTATTAATAATTATATACTTCCGATTGTAAAACAATTTTTACGATGAATAATAGCTTAATAATAACAATAAAAAATATATCAGAAGTTATTAATGAAATAAAATTTTATATACTTTTTATTTTTTTAAAATGAGTATATGTAATTTAATAGGCGTACAAGAAGTCATGTGGTGTCCGCATCAGATTTTTATGTTTAGTCTCTGGAACCGTCGTTAAGGTATTACGAGGATATGTATGAATGTAAATGAAATTTACTTTTGTACAGTCCCAGTTCGACCGTTCGACGTGTGGTTAATTGAAACCCAGCCGCCAAATTACACCGGTAAACGTGTGTTGATTTTCTTCAAATTTGGCTCAAATATTTCTATATATGGAGGCATCGATCGTATTCTTTTTTTAACGGGAGGGGCTTATCATTATAAAACAGATTTCTATTTTCTTCAGAGCCGTTTTACAGAAAACTATTGAAGCAAATTTGTCACCTAATATTGAAATATATGTTTATAGTTCTTTCGCGCTCTTTCTTCTACCTTCGGTTTAAATATGTTTTTGAAAGTTTATGTGTCACATAAATAGACCTATAAAATTTGTTTTTCTTTTTTTTTTAAATTTTAGACCCCTGACCTAAAATGCAGAATAGGTTTTTGAAAATGTTATTTTTGTTACTTCAGCTTCTCTTAAAGAAGGTGTTAGATTTAGAGATAATTATACATTGGCAGATTTATTAAGTGTAAACTATATTTTACGAATATTTTTAGAAAAACTTTTTTTTTTAATTTACTCTCCATCTCTAAAAAATATATATTCTCTTTTTATTTTTATTTTTTTCCAAAAAACTTTAAAATCTAAAAAAAATATAAATACTCGGCTTTAACTCTTTTAATTTTTATTATTTGACTTTTTTTTGTATTTTTCTTCATCGAGGGCATTAAAATTAAAATAAGTTTAGCACCTGTATCGTATTTCGTACCCCGAACGAAAAAGAAGGTATTTTTTCATTACATTCGTAAAATTTTATATTTTATTTATTGAATATTTTTAAACAAGTCTCTTTTAAATAATCTTTTTTTTTGTTACGGATCACTTCATCAATAAACTTTCCCTATAAAAAAATGCCCGTTTTTTTTTAAATTTGGAAATTTTGATGTTTAAATCTTATTTTGATAATCGTTACTTAACCTGCCGGCAATAATTTATTTTTAATATTTATCTGTTGTAAAATTTTATTTAAAATATTTAAAGTGAAATTAAACCTTGTGTACGTCGGTGTAAATCGTTAGTCGGAAATTTAAATTATTTTATATTTATAACGTTTATCAACTTTTATCTTAAAATTTAATTCTGCTCTATTTTGTCATTTGATATTAGATATAACTGCTACTCATCGTATTTCTATTATAATAGGATTAAATAATGTTTCTGCCTCTTTCTCTCCCTCTCCCTTTCTCTCTCTCTCTCTCCCTCTCCCCTTGTGTGTGTGTGTGTGTGTGTGTGTGTGTGTGTGTGTGTGTGTGTGTGTGTGTGTGTAAACAATTAAACACGCTTGCATGTTTAATTGTTAACGAACGAATAATTCTAAGTTAAAAATTTGTATAATATACACCGCAATTGTTCTATCATGGTTTTAAAAGATGTTACAATATATTCAGCTGTTTATATATAGAAATAATTTTTCACTTTGATGTACTGCATTATTTATATAATCTTCATTGTTTTATTACATATTCATATGCATTCTTTCTTTAAAAATTTTAAAAATAAAACAATGCTTAGTTATTGGAATATATTATGTTTACGTAGTAGTATTATAATTTTTTTTTTATATTTTCTTTATACGTATAGAAAATCAATCATTTTACGTACAGAGTACATGTATGTTAATCGACAAAGTTTTTTCACTTTTACATTTTTTTTCTCTATAATTGAAAAATACTCATAATTGGTAAGGAAAATAATTATATGAATGAATGAATATATATATATATATACACACACACACACACACACACACACACACACAGAGTGTATTTCTTAAACAAATTGAAAAGATTTAAGTACACGTTCTGCAAGTGAGAAATAAAGAAAAAAGTTCATAATATAAATACGGAGAATTTCAAAAAAATGTATACACAATTTGAACTGTCACAGAAAATTTATTTTCCTACCTAGGGGTATTCCTATCCTACATAAGGTTAAATTTCATAGAAACGTAAGGCTAGAGTCCGATTTAAAAAATTCCCTTTTGGCATGCCGGAAGGCGGACGTAGATTTCACCTGTGCTAAGTAGGAGATAAGAAAGATTTCCTCTTTAAACTTGAGAAAAAGTTCAAATTTACTCAATATGACAACTTCCGGATGAGATTCAAGCGGTGTGCGTAGTAATCTCGTCGGTTACGTTAGTGCAACCTACGAAAACGGTCGTGACTCGTATTCAGAAACGTATCGATGCTGAAGGCCACTGTTTGGAACATTCAAATTCGATCGGAAACTACACTTATTTTTCGAACGGGACTTTACTTTTAACCTTACTTTTCCGAGATGTTCAATTTTTTACGTAGGAAAATGAATTTTCTATCGCGGTTCAGTGTGTACATTTTTTAAAAATCTTTCCTTATAAATTCGGATATACTTTAGTTATTAGCCTGCAATAACCTCCGTTCCAAGGAAGCCGTTGGAACTTAAATTAAGAAGTAAATTTGAACGTTTTTGACCTGATAAAATGAATAAACAGACTTCACAACTGTATTTCCATTAACGGTTGTTAGAAAATTATTGTAAAACACAAAGGTTTTTTCGCGAAAAAAAGACAATTTCTTACGGTTCAACTGTTTTAAATTGCAATTAAAAAAATAAAATCTGTAGAGAATTTAATTCTATTTAACATCAACCGAATATGAAAAAAAGTCTAAGGTCTATTACTTATAATAATCTTAACTGTTGAAGGCCACTCTTTCATAAAAAAAATCTGATGTGGACACCACATGACTTCCTTGGACGTCTATTAAATTACATATACACATTTTTTTAGAATGAAAAGTACATAAAATTTTATTTCATAAATAACTTCTGTTTTTTTTTTGTTTTTTTTTTTATTCAATTATTTATCGTAATTTTTTTTTACAATCGGACGTTAATAATTAATATTTTAAATTTAAAAAACAAAAGTCGGATTTGAACCGATGTGCCATCCCATTGTAAGATAGAAATATTTAATTAATTAAAATTTTATTTGGCTAGAACCGCAGAACCGATGAAAATAAGTACCGCTTAAGATATGTCGTTGAAAAGTTCTCGATGAGCGCTTATTATTCCGGTTAAGAAAAGGTCCTAAACCCCAACTATGAGCTTTTTTGGACACTTTTGGTTCGGTCGATTGTAACCAAAAGAGAAGGTATAAAAAGCTAGATGTTAAAACAGTCCTAAATCCAAAATTTAACTTCGTATGGCTAATCGTTTTTGAGTTATGCGAGATACATACGTACGTACAGACGTAACGCTGAAACTAGTCAAAATGGATATTTCCGTTGAAATCTGAAAACCGAAATTTTTCGCGATTACAATTCTTCCTTTATTTCATGCAAGGAAGTAAAAAGAATCGGTTTTAATATTTCAAAATATCTACAAAAAATCAACTATAAAAAAAAAGAATTAAATAAGGAAACTTTACTATGTTACTTAAATTTGATTAAATCTTGAAAAAATAAATGGAGAAATTCCAGTGAATATTGTGCAAAACGTTAAGAAGGATATTTTTAGCAATTATTATTACAATAAATTTACTTTCGTTTATTTTACATTAATTATTTTTTCCTGATGTATTAATTCAGCCGCAGAAGGCTTTACTTGGGAATATGGAAATGTAAATTTTTCAGCGTATGAAAAACGGTATGCCTGACCGGTATTCGAAATCCGGTAGCTGCAGATGAAAAGCAGAGACGATTCCACTCGTTGTGGAGTTCGTCGACGTGTTTTTTTCTAAATATTTTCCAATATTGAAATGATTCTTTAGTTTAAAATTATTTTTCTGCTAAGTTTCGCCATATCTAGTTTAATTCATTAAAAGTTAATTCTTTCAAACTGAAAATTAATATGTTTAAATTTTTCTTCGAAAAATTTATATTTGGTTACGTGCAATTTAACCAAGCTATTGTGCGTAGAACCAAAAAATTGTATTTTGCGATACCATTTTTTTTTTGTTTTATAATTTTCTCTAAAATTAATAGATATACAGTTGGAGGACATCTTTATTAAATTTATTTTCGTCAAAAATCTTATGAAAGCATCAAATTTATGTTGCAGCGGCTTCAATTTATGTTCGGAGCAGAAATCAGGGTAAACGTTTCGCAAGCTATTAGTTAAAAACGACGAAGATAATCCGAACGTGTTTATATGAATTGTTTTTCTTTATTTTCATTTGTTGTATATGAAATTCTTTGCATTTCATCGCGAGAAAAAAAGAATGATTCGTATTATTGTACGGCAGTTGCAAGTTAAAAACTGTCCGTTTAAATATCACTTAAAAGGCATTTTGCCAGAAACGATATTTATCGTATATTTCTCTGACGTATTATTATTATAATAAGACAGTTCGTTCACCTTACCGAATATCATATGTTTAGTATACAGAACGGGGAAGAACACAAAAAACAAAAGAACAGGAAACACAAAGAACAAGAGAGAATTTCAGGACATGATCTACAAATGAAAATAAAAGAAAAAATGGTACTGCTATGTTAACGGAGGTGTCATTCAATTTTTGCTGTTTTTTGTTTAATATCACTTTTGTTATTAATAAGTTGTATATAATTTGTACATTTAATTATAATTATTTATTTAACGTTAATTATTCGAGGTTAGCGAGCGTTGGTTATGTTTGTTTAGTTCCGGTCACCATCTTCCCAAATCACCTGATTTGGAAGTCGAGAGTTCCAGCGTTCAAGTCCTAGTAAAATCAGTTATTTTTTCACGGATTTTAATACTTGTTCGTGGATACCTGTGTTCTTTGGCGGTCGGGTTTCAATTAACCACACATCTCAGGAACGGTCGAGCTGAGATTATACAAGACTACACTACATTTACATTCATATATATCATCCTCTGAAGTATTATCTGAAAGGTAATTACCGGAGACTAAACAGGAAAAAGAAAGTGGCGGTCTGCGTGGCGTGAGTGGTAACGTCTCCACCTTTCATCCGGAGGTTCGAATCCCGGTTAGGGATGACATTTTACACGCTACAAATCGTCCATCTCAACTTCTGAAGCCGTATCTAACGGTGTCCCGGAGGTAAAAAAAAAAGAGGTTATGATATTTTGGACCTTTCGAACTCAAAGGCTTCCGGGCTTGTGTGTAATGCTTAATTGCGGGTCTGGCCCCGGGAGGGAAGTCGGTGAGATAGGAACTTTAGTCGGTCGGGCGCAGGCATACATACGCACTCTTTAACATGTTACAGAACCTGTTAGAAAGTCCGGCACTTGGCCCGTAAATGGGGTTCCTTCGACGCACCGGAAAAAAATAAAAATAAAGGTTATGTTAACCCTTTAAATTAACCTCGCGTTTCAGGAACGGATTTATTTTAATTTAAATAGCCGTTGTAAACCCGCCGGGTCGGTCTAGCGGTGAATGCGTTTTCGCAAATCAGCTGATTTCGAACTCAAGAGTTCCAATGTTCAAATCCTAGTAAAGGCAGTTAGTTTTATACGGATTTGAATAATAGATCGTGGATACCGGTGTTGTTTGGCGGTCGGGTTTCAGTTAACCACACATCTCAGGAATGTTCGAACCGAGACCGTACAAGACTACACTTCATTTACACTCATACATATCATCTTCTGAAGTAATCCTGACGGTAGTGTCGAAGACTAAACTGAAAAAAAGAGGAAGACGGAGAGGAAGAAGGAAAAAAAGAAGATAGCTTTTCTGATTTTTAGGAAAGGAGGAGAATTCAGGGGTAAAATTTGTAAAATGGCAAGATAAGCACGCACGCATATATCGAGCTGAATATAAAAGTAGTGTTATGTTTGCAAAATTTTGATAAAATTTACCGTGAAAGAAACTACCTATCCCGACCGCTGGACCCCAAAATTTTCCCTTCAAACTGTCTCATATACACGAATCTCTGTACAAAATTTCAACAAAATCGGTTTTTCAAATCAAAAGTTATTAAGCTTCAATCGTGCAATTACAAGTATATAAATATTAATTATCATCGAATTCAGAAGCGGAAAATACTTGATAACTTCCGAAAGGCCATCTAAAGGATAACTTATTCATCATTTTTACTTCCTTTTACGAAGTAAAGGAAGTATTGTCATCGCGAAAAATTTCGCTTTTCAGATTTCAACGGAAATATCCATTTTGACTAGTTTCGGCGTGACGTCTGTACGTACGTATGTATCTCGCATAACTCGATAACGATTAGCCGTAAGATGTTAAATTTTGTATTTAGGACTGTATTAACATCTAGCTTTTTTTTATACCTTCTCTTTTGATTACAATCGACGGAACCAAAAGCGTCCAATAAATAGTTCAAAATACAAAAACGTCGGGATATTAGACTTTTTCTTAACTACAGTAATAAGCCTTCGTTGAGAGTTTTTCAACGATATATCATAAGCGGTACTTATTTTCCTCGGTTCCAGAGTTACAGCTAAATAAAATTTCAATTAATGTAATATTTAGATCTTATAAGGGAAGGCACATCGGTTCCAATCAGACTTCATCTCCTTTCTTTTTTTAATTTAAATATATGCATTTATTTATTTCTAATTATTAACCCGTGATTAAAAAATATATATATATTTATGGTAAATAATTCAATAATAATCATAATAATAAAAACAAAAATATGAAAAAATCAGAAGCTATTAGTGAAATAAAATTTTATGTACTTTTAAACATGTGTGTATGTAATTTAATAGGCATTATTACATATACATATATGCCTATAGTGAAACATCTATTATTAAATATTAAAATCTGATTATTATTAAAATCGTATTTTTGGATTTTCTAGTTTAAATTAAAATTAAATATACCCTCAAAAGAACAACATATGCACTTGAGGCATACATGTCCGATCTTTGATAAATTGCCAAAAAATTATCTTTTAATTCATTACTCCTCTCATATTGTCGGTCAATATTCTCTCTAAGGCGGAATTGTCATCATTTTATTTATTTGTTTTTTGTTGCCGGTCATTTAGTCGTGCTTTGATGCGATCTTAATTTGCGTACACCGTACACGTTCTCTAGTTTTCAAAATTTCTCTCTTTTTATATTCGTCATCCTCTCTTAATCTTTCTATTCTTTCCTTGGTCTTAACGTTTTCTTCCTTTTTACATTTTTCATCTTCTTTTAATCTTTCTATTCTTTTTTTGTTTATAACATTTTTTCCTTTTTTTTAATTTAAATTTATTGGTTTATTAATAATTATTAACCTCCGACTGTAAAAAAAAAAAATTGCAGTAAATAATATTTCAATAATAATAATAAAAAAAAATATGAAAACTAATCAGAAGTCATTAATGAAATAAAATTTTATGTTTTTCATCTTAAAAAAATGTGTATATATAATTTAATAGACGTACAGGGAAGTCATGTGGTGTTCGCATCTGATTTTTATTACTTATGAACGTTTTTAACGACGTAAGTTTTCGGGTAATAAACTTAATTGACTTTAAACTTGCCGTGTAAGTTAAAAAGTTAAAACAGATTTCGTACGGGAGGTGCCGAATTTGAATCTCGGTCAGGAATGTCGTCTTTTCATACTCTATCGAATTCCACCGGGCTAATGATCTTTCCTAACAAAAAATAAAAAAATTCGGAAAAAAGAAATCGCAAAACTTATTTAGTAATTGAAAATAGAATTAATGCGATAACTAAAATCAGTACGGTTATAAATCGTCTGGAAAAAGTATTTATTTAGTATATTATCAGTAACAGACATGATTTAGTGGACGAGTTGATAAGCGGTAGGCGTACAATGTACAAACAGGTTAAAAATAAAACAGCCGTTTTTATCAGAATTTCAAAAGGCGTGTTTGTGTGTGTGTGTGGGCGTGCGCACACTCTCTCTCTCTCACACACACATACACACACACACACATGCACACGCATATTGCCCGGGAAGATGTAAGCCAAAATTAAGGGACTGATTCAGGACATCAAACTAAACAACAAAGTTCATAGCGAAAAAAACCAACTTCGTTTCGTTTTTTTTACTTTTTGCCATTTTTTTTAGTAAAAAATTAGATGTAGACACTACATGAACTATGTGTATTACAAATACACATTTTTAAAAGTATATAAAATTTTATTTCAATAATAACTTCTGATTTCTTTTCATATATATATATATATATATATATATATATATACATATATATATTGTTATTATTGAATTACTATTTATTGTAAGGATTTTTTTTACAATCGCAGGTTAATAATTATAAATAAATCAATATATTTAAATTAAACAAAAAAAAAAGTTAAAAAAAAAAGAAAGGAAATTAAGTCGAATTCGAACCGATGTGTTTTCCCCTTATAAGATCACAATATTTCATTAATTAAACTTTTGTATGGTTATAACTCTGGAACCGATGGTAATAAGTACCGCTTATTGACTGGACCTAAAATTTCCAAAAAGCTCAAAATCCAACTAATTTGGAGTTTGGACTTTTTCTTACTGCAGTAATAAGTCTTCATCGAGAGCTTTAAAACTACGTATCGTAAGCGATACTTATTTTCATTGGTTTTAGAGTTTTATTCAAATAAAATTTCAATAATGAAATATTTGTATCTTACAAGGGGATGGCACACCGGTTCGAATCCGACTTCATCTCCTTTTTTTTTTCAACGTTTTTTTTTAATTTAAATATATTGATTTATTAATAATTATTAACCTTTGATCGCAAAAAAAATTACAGAAAATAATTCAATAATAACAATAAAAAAAAAATCAGAATTTATTAATGAAATAAAATTTTACGTACCTTTCATTATATATCTAGTTCGATAGGCGTACAAGGAAGTAATGTGGTCTCCACATCGGATTTCAAAAAAATATACACCGCAGCAATCTTTTACATATAGCGGGTAGTAGTAACTTCATCTGCTTGTACCGCTGGAAAACGTTTTATAGGGAAAACAACATTACTTTTTAAAAATAACGATGCGGAACAGCAATGTGGCCGCTAGAGTTATTATTACGTAATTTATTATTATTGCCCGTCTCCATGGCGGAGTGAACGTCTCTGCCTTTTATCCGGAGGTCCCGGGTTTGAATCTCTCGACCAGGCGAGACATTTTTTCACACGCTACAAAATTCATTTATCATCTAGTATATTGTAAGAGTACCATAAGCGTGTCGTTTCTATGTAAATATATAAATAATTATTTTTGTATTAATTTTTTTTTCTTATTTCTAGGTATGTTATGAATTCTGTAATCCCATCGGTGTTTTGTAAGTATAAAATTATTGCTGTTTAGTTAGAATTTAAGTTAACGTTTACTACAGATAACGCTGTGAGGGACTTAAAGTCGATTTTATTCAAAATAATATAATGAATCCTGTGCAGTTCGTAGGTATTTACAGATTTATAAAGGGTTTAATTCCCGGTAAAACTCGTGACGCGTTAGTAAACTGATTATTCGTCTTCCTTAAAAGAATATAAAGATGATATAAATTCACAGACTACTGGGAATCCCCATTCTTATGTTCAAGAAATACCTTATGCACGGTGTCTCGCGAAGAAGTTGCAAGTATTTCGGAGCATGATCTGCAATAAAAAATAATAATAATATATATATATATATATACACGAAATTTTTTTTTTTTTTATATTTATAAGTTACGTTGTACGCATTTTTCATCTTTTAAATTGCATTGTCATGTTCATTAAAAAAAAAAAAAATGAAAAAATAATGTAAAAATTATATATACAAAGAAACAGATATATTAAACGGTTATCTAAATATAAATTAAAAAAGGTAAAAAACATATAAAACTAGATACGCGTTTAAATTGTTACACATTTTCCTAGATTAATTCTGAAAAACGAATTAAAAATAGTTAAACAATTATTCTTCTTTTCTTATAGAAATTTTTTCAGAATACAACCTGACCCCGTAGGGGAAGATATCTGCCCTGTGACGTTACCGGTCGCCGCACAACCCCCTCCGTTCCTAGCCCTGAGCGGGCCTCATCCGATGACGAACACCTACCGTAACTTACAACCCTCAACTAAAAAATTAACCGATTCTCGGAAGCGCGATCCCGCGCCTTTCTCTAATACCAAACGATTCACACAAAATCTCGCTCCATGTTTAACTTCAATTAGAGACTATGCGCTCAGATACTTACCCGATAGATCCAAAAAAATTACAATGAAATCGTAAACCGTACGGTAAGAGTCTCACAGATCATTTCTTCCAGAGAGACTGGCGAGGACGCACAGGTGTGTGCTCCTAGGTGTTGTGTCCGCATACAGGACAGTGTCCTATGCCGCCCTGTGCGTGTTATCGGGTACACCTCCTATTGACCTAATCGCAAAAAAGAGGGTGGAGAGGGCACAAGGCAAGCCAGAACAAGAGGTCAGGGATGCCGTTTATAATATCTGGCAGGAAAGATGGTCGCAGGAAGCTGTGGGTCGATGGACGAGAACCCTCATCCCCAACATCAAGCCGTGGTTGTCGAGAAGATTTGGTGAGGTTGATCATCACCTATCGCAGTTTTTTACAGGACACGGTTCCTTCAATAACTACCTGCACAAAATAGGCAAGAGAGAAGAGCCGATTTGCAACTACTGCAACGAGATAGATGATGCTGAGCACACCTTTTTTTGAGTGCAATAGGTGGGACACACTTAGACATAGTAAGGCACTCACAGCTATAACTCCAGAGACAACAATAGACTACATGCTAAGAAGCGAGTCAAACTGGAATAATTTTGCTAGTTTTGTTAGACAAGTTGTTCTACAGAAATACTCCGACGAGAGAAGACGAATAGAATGAGATGAAGGTGTTGGCTAGAATAGGATCGGGTGGACAGTCTTGCCGGTGAGGTCCAACATGCTGCGGTGTGTTGGCACTGATGAGCCACCAAGGACTCCACAGGTAACAGCACACTGAATACTGAAGGGACCCGGCGCCGCGTCGCGGCGAACTGGATCTGGCGTGGTGTAATAATGTGGTGTATTAGTATTGCCCTTTCGGGTCCCCAAGGGGGCAATATTGATAAAGAACTCTCAAAAAGAGCTAACCGGTAGGCCGACCTGCCATGCCGGTATATAGCCGGTAGGTGGGGAGGCCTATTTGAGTTTAAAGACACTCCCCTGGGCGGCGTAATACCAACAAGTCGGTCCGGCCCAGGGGAGCTGAGAAAAAAAAAAAAAAGATCATTTCTTCCGCTCAAAAAACAAAACGATACTGATATCAAGAAAGGTAAGACGCTACATTTCTATTATCGAAATCTGTTATGAATTTAGAGTTTTATTTTTTTTAAATACATGTTAAGTATATGTAATAGATAATAAACAATCTTTAAGCGTTCCATATAATAAGCAAAAATAAAAAAAAAATTGTTACAAAACACTTACCATTTATTAAACGATTTCATTTATTAAACGAATAATAAAGTTAAATCGTAAAAATTGTATTATTTCTGTAAATGTGATACGTATTACATATAAATGAAATGGAGCCGGTAAGAATTTTGTAACAAATTTTTTTCTCTTATATGTAAGGATTAAACACTTTATTACCTATTATTGTATATTACATATATTTAACGTGCATTTTTTTAAAGAAAATTCTAAATTAATAACAGATTTTTTATATGTAATTGAACAGGCGTACAAGGAAGTCGTGTGGTGTCCACATATGATTTTTTTTTTTTAGATACGTTGTGCTATTTAAATAGAAATTTGAATGTTAAGGAATGATAATAATGTACGTGCATGAAACGCAGGTGTGATTTACTGCGATGCGTTCATGTTTCCTTTCACCGAGCGTATTTTACGCTTATATTTCGAGAACGATGATCTTTTCGAAGACAATATATTTCGAAAACAATCACAAGAGCAAAAAGCGTTTAGTTTTATGGAATGTCATCATTAAAATTTGAAAATGGCGTAATTTTTCAATTTTATCTCATAGTATAGCGCCCATCTCCTTCTAGATAAAAGGCAGCCTATGTTACTTTCAGACCGAAGACTTGTTGTTTTCCAAAAGTTGGTTCTGTGAAGCTACAGAAGGGAACAAACAGTTATTAACAGTTAAATGCAATACCGTTCCTGAGGATGTAAACTGATAAAAATAGTATCGTTAATATTTATTTAATTTTCAATTTTTGTTTTGTACTTTTTTATATTATTATTTAATTTGGAAGATTTAGTAACATCACTAGTAGAGAATATAATTCTGAGAAAATTAATTTAAATACAGCCAATAAAAAGAAAGAAAAAAAAAACTATAAAAAAGCGGCTTTTTATTGAAGAAAACCAGACGTAATATAAACAGAAAATCGTATTATTCTTTCTATATCTACGGATTTCTTAGTCATTTAACAAAGCTGTTGTTCCACAAACCTAAAAAAACTTGTTTTTTGTCACCGAATTTTGTGTTTTACGTCGGGTGTCTTAAAAACTACTGGAGTAAAGGTAATGGGACCTTTTTTATCTTATTTCCCAGCTCAAATTTCTTTCTTTTCCTGTTTAGCCTCCGGGAAATACCGTTCAGGTACTACTTCAGAGGATGAATGAGGATGTTATATACGAGTAAATGACGTGTGGTCTTGTACAGTCTCAGTTCGACCGTTCCTTAGATGTGTGGTTAATTGAAACCCAACCACCAAAGAACACCGGTATCCGATCTAGTATTCAAATCCGTATAAAATAACTGACTTTACTAGGACTTGAACGCTGGAACTCTGGACTTCCAAATCAGCTGATCTGCGAAGACGTGTACGGTTATATTACTACAGCGTATCTAAATTTCAATAAAAATTGATTGATTAGTGTTGGAGATTTTCAAGTAACAAATTATATATATAAACGTGTATGTATGTGTGTGCGTGTGTGCGCGCGCGTGTGTGTGTGAGGCTCGGCTGACAAATTTTGCATAATAGCGTGCTACTTGGAGACGAAAGGTACTATCGAGTTGGGCGTGGCAGCACATGATAGCTCCCCTTCTACAAACCTGCGATAATGCGTTGAAATCTGTTTACCGGTTTGTTTTCAGTAACGGTTAAAATAACAGCTGATTTGCGAAGACGCGTTCACCACTAGACCAGCCCGGCGGGTTAGGTAGCTCAAATCAACCAATAAACACCGACTTTACTTCTTTATTCTGATCCAAAAAATTACTGTAGGGCTTCTTTTTATTAGAAGAATTGAAGTCCGGCCGTAATCTTTCGCCAGCCGTAACTCGAAAACAAAATATACTTAGGATTATATGAATCTTTACTGTTATTTTCACCAGTAGAAAATGTCCTGACAGTTTTTCCGCGCCTTGGTTCGACATACATACTGTACCACAAATATTTCTGATTAAATTAATAATAATAATAATATTATTATAAATTATGTGATAAATCTTTTTAGTTATAAGTATAATTCTTATAAAAAAATAAAAAAAAAAATGGGGCGCGAGTAACCGTATGATGGTCCTGTTATAATAAGTACATACGTAATAGAATGCGAAGTGGAGCAAACAGCGCGGCAAGTGGCATGGGTTGTAATAATGTAGGTAGTATTATTTAACGACGGTTTGATAGTCACGCTGTGAGGTGGTGGGGTTGTGGAGGGATAATAAAAATATAGTTCAGTGTTACACGGTAGCGCGGGCGTTCATTTGTCGATCAACGTTCCGTTCCGTTGTGGCACAAATCAATTGAGGATGTTTTAGGAGGTGTCTGTCGTCCGACGTTCGTTACATTATTACTATTACTGTTATTGTTAGACTGTGTACATTGTACGTCTGTCTGTCTGGTAATACTACTAACTTTCACTGTTACCTCACGACAAATAACAAATTGAACGAATTACAATTAATCGCAACTATTTCAAACTAAATTATACATTTGATGTAATCCTACGTATCTCATAATCGGTCATTAAATATATAATTTATTAATATTTTTATTTATATATAATATTTATAGTATAAAGAAATTTTGGACCGAAAACATTTAAATAAGTTTTAAATTAACTATCTTGATAAAGTAAAATATATCGGTTGACCTAGCTGTTCAATTTATGTTAGTGTTGTAAATTATTACAACACATTCTTTTAACTATTTAAAGTTTGTTATCGGCTATAATTCTGATGGTAATATGAAATAAAAAAATCCCTTTCGGCACCCCGGAAGGTGGAGGTAGATTTCACCGATGCAAAGTAGGGAATAAAAAAAAATGTCCATCTTAAAGTTAAGAAAAACTTCAAATTTTCTCAATACGAACAGTGGTTTCATGCGAAGAAAAAGTTTCACACGTTTAGTATAAACATGTTTACTAGCACTAGATAGGGAATGTTGGAGAGCTGCATCAAACCAGTCAAATGACTGAAGACAAAAAAAGTATACGACAAGCCCCAACATTTTGTTCATCCCTTATCGTAAAGTTGTTCATATAAAAAATTGTTTCAAGTAAAAGTTTTAGGTAATTTTTAGAGGACTAACGACCGGTTTAAACCGATTCGATACTGTGCCTATTTAAGCGAGTATGATTTTTTTTTGTCTTCAAAACGTCATTTTTTCCGATCCCTGGACCAACGGTTGGTGATATCAATGAACTTTACTTAGATACGTTTTAGGCCCTTACCTAAAGAATAGTTGAAACTTTAAACGAATTCGATATTTTAGTTAATAAGAAATTTATAGCGATATTTTGTTTTTTCAAAAAAGCTTCCCCGTTTCCGATTTTGGCCGTTAACAAACTCGACTGAGATTTTGGAACGAGTTATTTTTAAGGAACAATTTGAAATTGATTGGCGCAAAATTACGGTGCTTGTCGTGTCCATAAAAAAAGTGAAACATATATATAAAAGTTTACGTAAACTTTTTAACTGACGGTGGTTTTTGGGTCTGGGGTACGTGAAACGCAAAGATATGTCGAAATTTTCCGGAAGTCGAATCACGGTACCCGTTACAGTACGTACCTTTCTTATGAAATCTACCTAAAAATGAATACGGGACGTTTTACTTAACTGCGATTTTTGCGGTTTTAGAACTTTGATTACTTAATTACTCGAAAACGAAGGGTATTTATTATGAAATGGTTTTCACCCTTTTTTTTCATTCATTAAAATTCTTTATTACACGACCACTTTTTCATTTAAAAAAATATATTTGTTTCAAAATGGCGGACATAACTTTCAAACACACCATCGAGTAGCAATTCTGTACGTATGTCGATCCGCGCACTTTTTTGTACCTCTTAGTATTCCTAAGTTTTGAATTATGAAGCTGTTTCAGTACTCTAATATCACTATATATATATATATATATATATATATACCACACACACACACACACATTTTTAAACTAATATAAGATGTAACCTTACTAAAATTTATTTTATATTTATCAGGTTTCTTAAGAGACTCTATTATATATATATATATATTTTTTTTTTTTTTACTGGTTTAAATAGTATATTAAAAGGGCGTGCCTCATTTTCCGGTTTGTTAGACAACTTGTCGATTCCTTTATCTTCTTATCATATATTTATTTCGAGTCTGTCTGCGCTTTGTTTGAGATACATAATGGTTTTGTACTCACCCTGCTTTCCTGCTCATTGTACTGACTTTAAGTCTATCGAATAGGTTGCTAATAAAATGTTTATTTTCGTAAAAATAATCGATATTTATATCATTTTAAATAATTTTCATTTTTAATTTATGAAGAAGTAAAGTAAAAATATCGATTGTTTTCATTCGGTTTATCTGCAATTATTTTTTAAAATAAAGTTATCGACTCAGGAAATAAAAAAGAAACTTGTATAGATTTCCATTTTATATGTAACTTTTGGTTGAAGTAAAACTTATACGCGTTTGTTAATTCGAATATACAAGATTTTTACTATAATAAAATAATATTTCTATATCCTAAGCTCTTTACGTATTTAGATTTTAATCGATTAATCGATTTTTCTTTCAATTTCTTCTCTTCCATCCGCTCATTTTATATGTACTAGTACTAGCTTCCGCGTCGCGGTTTCGCCCGCGTTATACGGTTATCTTCGTTTCCCGTCACGGTCAGAGGTTGTTTAGCCTGCTATGGCTCGCTTCGTACGCCCTTCTCGTCTAGCCGCAGAGGTCTGCCCCTTAGACCCCGCTGTGTTCATTAAAATAATAATAATGTTAATTAAAACTTTAAGCCTGTCCAATTTATAAAAAATATCGGTGTATTGTAATTTCTTTTGAACCGCAGTTCGGTCAATACAGGACTCGAGTCATCTAAGAATGCGGGTTTCAAAATAATCGACCTCTATCTTAAAAATACTTTTTACATTTCGTTTAGTATAGTCGGAAACGGGGGAAAAAGTTTTTAATTCTCTTCACCTCTTTAAAGATCGAAAAATTTATTAATAATATTTAGATATTCACATGAAGATTATATACGCCAGAAATCAAGTTGATATCTTCATTTCTTACTGAAAAATTAAAAAAATAGTAAATTTTAATGTTACTCTATTTTAATCCTTTAAACTCGGCATTTCAAAAATCCTTTTGTAGTGTGCACAACAAATTTTTATCAATTACCTTCAATGGTTTTTGTTGGGCATTGATGAATCAATCAGTTAGGAAAAGTTGCTTTATAGGTACACGTCAATATACGGTGTATATATATATATATATATAATAAAGTGAAAAAAAAGAAAAAAAAAAATTTTTTTTCAAATCCCGACTTTTTTAGTTCTTCCATTCAAATCGGTGGCTTTTTCGAACAAATTTCTTTATTTATTGTCACTTTGTGTGCTATTGCATTATTTCGACTTAAAGATTACCGAAATTTACTTAACGATTCCTTCACGCTGATTTCCAGAAAATAGGTGTTTTTACTGCATCACGTATTTCTGGAATCGATTCTGCCGTCCCGTATCATGCGACGCCAAATGAATTCGGCGAATTAGGATTCCACACGGTACCTGACCCTGTGTTTTTTATCCCGCTAATCGATCGACCCCACAAGTATTCGACGATTTAAGTACGACCACCGCCGTCCGGATCGACGAATCGTACCGATGATTCGGATATAACGGCGGATTCCTTCCGTTCCCAGAGAATCGGTTTGGTACGTACGTCAGACATCAGATTACAATACGCTCCTATCATCATTAACGTTGTATTTGATAGCGTTCAGCCGGGTTTGGATCTTTTTATTAATTTTCACAACGAAACACTCGCCGCCGAAAACCCGCAGTTGTAGGTAGACTCGACAAGCACGATGTTTGCGCTTCGAGTACAGCGACTTGTCGATTTCGACGATCTGATTTTACGTCGCCTGTGGCTGTTCAACGTAGTCCATCGCACGCTTCTCTAACGAAATTATTTACACGACTGCTGCATTCGAACCCGTACACGATTCACGGTGACGCCGAGCAACGCGTGATAGTTTGAACACCTTATTATATAGAAAACGTACGGAGCCGATTTCGAATTTTTCAGCCGCTTACCGACACGCATACCGGGAAATTATCCATAGGTCGCCGGTCCAGATCCAGCCATTCCAGCCGCGGTGTAATACGTTGGTTGTAGTAATAGCATACGCTAAGTAATTGCCGGATAAATTAACTATAGATAAATTTACACTTCCTTTATTTACTTTTAAATTTAAATTGAATTATTCGCAATAGTTTCGTACTTTAGTTAAATACGCGTTTTTAAATATACGTTAAACATACTGTCTAGCTAGAACAGATATAAAATTAACAACGTTGTTTAGTTAACGGCTTAAAGGAAAGCGAAGTCGTAAGTTATTAATTGCTTAATCGTACCGAAGCTTAACCGGTTCATTATTAAAAAATAAGAAAATGAAAGGATGCGTTTACATTTATCAAGAGCATGAAGAAAACACATGATTCTGAACGCGCGTACACCATACGTACCGATGGTTTCGTAAAAACGCGTGCCGTGTTCGGTGCGACGCGTCCTGGTTCCCGGCCGCGTAGTCGCAGGGATTCTCGAAGGCGCGTGTTCGTCGATCGGAAAGTTGTAAGCGTTTATGTTAAACGTCGATATCAAACTTTAATCGTTTTCACACGTTAATCGTCTGAAACCGATTTTAGGTAACCGGTCGCGATAAGGAAACTTATCGTTCGCGTTCGAGGCATTTAATCTTTAAATAGCGTTCTTATATTGTTAAAAAAATAAATCGGGTATTTAAACAAATCATCAGGGGCGCCGGAATTCGACAAAGCGAGAGAAAATTCTATATAAACACATTTCCGTATCTTTCCTAAAATTTCGCCGCGATTTCTACTCGTTTGGTAAATTTCGAGATGGCCTTTTTGTTGTTTTATTTATTATTTTTGTTTTATTTTGAATAAATTATGTTTTATTACGCTTATACATTTTTTTTTCTAATAAAAGGGTTGTACTTTTCCTAAATATCTTAATTCCGGGTTGTTTGTTTGCGTTACCCTTTAATTAAGTATTTTAATAGTAACAGTAAAAATAATGTTAAGCGGGTGAGAGCTTATAGGAAATAGTGGCAACTCTCTATGCGCTTTAGTTAATGGTGGGGGAAATTATTCAAGGATATGTGTTACATATTATGTTTTTATAGAGTGTTAGATAGGTTAGATAGTCGATTGGTGCGTTCCTTATAGTGTGTTGTGTTGCAAGTGTCGATTAATTTACTCGTATGTACTCTAGTCAAATATGTTACTAGTGTATCGTAAAGTAAAACTAGACGATAATATTAATATTTGGAAGTTTTATTAATACTTTTTTTTTTACATACTTTTCTTGGATAAATTTATGACGGTATTTTTTTAACTATATTAAGCTTATTTATTATCATGATTATTATTTATTATTATTATTATTATTATTATTATTATTATTACTACTATTATTACTATTATAAGCACTTGTACACTCTGATCAACTAAAAGTGGGGAATATGATGTACGCTACTTGTCAATATTTAATGCGACAATAACTAAATATCGTTTATTTGAAAATATTTTAATTTATATTAATGAAAATAATTAAAATTGAAATCGATGTACCACCTATCGATAATTTTATCTATCGGTTTGAAAAGAATGTTTTTTTTCTTCTTTATTTTTTAATAGTCGTATCGGCAGTTATAAAAGTAATCAGCGATTTATCAGTGTAATGTAACCGCACCAGTACACGTGTAGTCTTGAACATACTCAGGCCGACCGTCCCTGAGACCTGTATGTAGTCGAACCCCGACCGCTAAAGAATACCGGTGTCCGCTATCTAGTTCTAAAATTCAAATAAAAACAACTATCTGTATTAGGATTTGAATGCGAGAACTATAAAAAAAATCTTTCTGAAGATGAAAGAAATATGTTTATATATATTTCAGTAAAATATTTAATTATGAAGATAATGTGTAAAAAAAAATCCCTTTGGGCACTTCGGAAGGCGGAGGTAGATTTCACCGGTGCTAAGTAGGGGATAAACACGATTTCCACCTTAACGTTAAGAAAAACTTTTCGAAAAAAAGAAGATTTACTCGATACGACTACGGTTGCGTGCGAAAAAAGTTTCAAATGTTTAGCGTACGGCAAGGCCCATCTTCTTACAGTTCCAGCTATATTTTGATCGTCCCTTGTCGTAAGGGATGGTCATATCAGAAAAAGTTACAGACAAATTTTTATGTAATGTTTAGAGGACTAACGACCACTTTAAACCGAATAGATACTGTGTCTATTAAGGGAAGTATGATTTTTTTGTCTTGAAAATCCTATTTTTCCACCCCGTGGCCCAGTGGTTAGTGATATCAAAAAAAGTTTACTTACATACCTTTTAGGCCCTTATCCGTAGAATAGTAGGAATTTTAAACGAATTCGATATTTTACTTAATAAGAAAGTTATAGCGATATTTTGTTTTTTTTCGAAAAAGCCCCCCTATTTCTACCCCATGGTCCGATTTTGGGCGTTAAAGAAATCGACCGAGATTTGGGACGAGTTATTTTTATGGATATTTGAAAGTGATTGCCGCAAAATTAGCTGCAGTTATCGTGTCCACAAGAAAGTAATATATATATATATATATATTTCACTTTCTTATATAAACTTTTGAGCTGAAGGTGGTTCTGGGGGATGTGATCGCGAAGATATGTTGAAATTTTCCGGAAGTCGAATCGCGATACTAATTACAATAGGTAGCTTTCTTATGAAATCTACTATTACAAAATTATTATTTTATAAAAAATTAATTGTGCGCGCTTAAGACCGCATGGCCGAAGTGAATACTTCTATGGCGATCCTAATCGTATGTGTATAATTTATATATATAAATGATCTTGTATTATGGATGGCCGATCTCCGTGGCGGAATAGTAGCGTACCCTTCATCTTAAAGTCCCGGGTTCGAATCTCGGTCAGGTATTGCATTTTTGCACGCTACAAAATTCATTATGATTCATCAGTAACTATAAGCTTCGGCGTAAACCTGTTTATGTTGTATAAATAAATCAATTACTTGGACGAATCAGGAACCAGGCGTAAATTAATATTATGTAACGTTATAGATAATATTATTTATTTTCAGTAGATGTGTAATACGTGGACTTACGTCGGTTATTCTTAATATGGCCTTAAACTACACATAAATTACTCCGTTGAATCTTGTAATGTTGTATTACGTAAATCAATATTTTCTTCATTATTATGAAACAACATAAACGCCGATAACTAAAATACGAGTTAAATTCCTTTCTAAATAAAAAAAAAAAAAAAAAAAAAAAAAAAAATACTGTCTGTTGTAGTTCAGCCCACCGAAGTTTTTTCAAAGTCGACTGTTCTAATGTTGAAATCCCAGAAAAGGTTAGTCGGTTTTATACGGATTTGAATACTATTCAGCGGATACCGGTGTACTTCAACGGCGAGGTTCACTTAGTGGTGAACCCCGATCTAATGGGGTACGAGCACCCCATTCTTTAGGCCGCTTCATCACGCGTATGAAAAAACGTACAAAAACATGAAATTTTGAATTTGAAGCTATGACTTTCACGTAATCTTATATATCACCGTCAAAGCTTGTTGTAAAATCCATTCCGAGATACAATCCTAAAATCATTTTCTACTTTTTAGCGCATTTAATATAATATCGGTTTTTAAAAAGTTTTTTTTACATATTTTTTATTTACATTTTCTTTCAGGAAGTTAAAGAATAAAAAAAATTCCAAATTACCGGATCGGTTGTACCCGTGTCGTCGAATGAGCTGCAGGTCTCCAGATCTGTTTCCTTTTATATTTTTTTCCCCCGGTCCTGGAACCGCTCTACAGAGCAACACGTCGGAAAGTAGAAAGTAACGTCGTCAGTTGCCGGTATGCCGAGTGCCCGCGACCTCACTGCACCGTGACGACCCCCCGCATGCTCGGGGAGCCCTTCAGGCGCTCAGTCGCGGACCTGTCCGGGCCGGCACCCTCCGGCGTGTTATTCCCTGACGCGACTCTTCTCAGGCGTGTAACTTGTCCGATACCTTCTTGACGTTGTTTTCTACCGCCCTCCGTTCGTCGTCTCCCTTTAACATGACGCCCTGCGTATCCTCGGGACGGAACTCGTTTTGCAGGCCCGAAGCGTCCAGCATCTCCTCAAGCTCGTCTCCAAACCGTGAGCGGTAAAAATGGACGTGATATGGAGACTCCTCCTCGTCACAATCTGGGTATAGATTAAGGGAATCTTGAAATGTCGATTTTATTAAAAATCCGATACTCAGAATTTTGGTCGACGGTATATTTTTCATTTATTAACTGTGCTGCCGTAGCATCACTACAAAAAGCGGGAAAAGTAAAACCGTTTGATTTATTAAGCGAGGTGTTCTTAGGCTTACCGTTTTTATAACGGTTCATGAATACGAGTATTAATTTGTGATTTTTTTTTTATTAATAGATGAACGATTTATATCGCTTACTATGAAATCTACGGTAAATAATTTGGAAAATTATTAAATTAAAATTATTAAAGTAAATTTACGTAAATAAAAAAGTAATTGTGTTTTGACGAGCCGAAGAAGTAGTTAACTTGAAAAATGTTTGTTTCGAGATGAACGAAATATTGTTATGAAAAATCGTTACGAGTATTTTGACTTACGCCTGACCTCGTGAACACTTATTAAAGAATATTTAAGACAGAAATCAATTAATTCTTTTCTCAATATTCATCCTGTTAATTTTTGTTTACTTTTGCTTTTACTTTCTTGGCGAATGTAGGTATAGCTACATTAAAGGTGAAAGTACTGTGATCGTTTCGAAGTTGGAGTGTCGGGTTTTTTATGCAAATGTTTTCGATTTAGGATCCTGTTAGTTCATTTAAATCAAAAGATACGTATATATGCATCGCAACGCTTTTGTCTTTATATCTCAGGATTGACCAAACCGATTTCTTCAAATTTGGCTCATATATTTCTGAATATGAGGCATCGATCGTATTATTTTTTTCAGAATTCGTTAAGGGGCTGGGGGATATTGCGAAAAAACAATTTCAATTTTATTTAGAGAAAAATAAAGCGAATTTGTTACCTACAATAGATATATAATTAAAACAAAAAAAAAATGTTTTTCAAAATATCAACCCCCACCTTTTGAAATTGAAAGATTTTTTTTCTTTTTCGCTCTATCTCGCTCCGGTTTAAATATTTTTCAAAAATGTATATTTCTTATACATAGCTATCGAGAAATGTCTACAATTATTTAAAATTATAGACGCCGGACCTAAATAGCAGGGAAAGTTTTGAAATTTTCCTTTTTTATATTTTACCCTTTATTGAAGGTAATGTTAGATTTAGATAAAACTTTAATTAAGCGAATTTGTTAAGCTTAAACCTATTTATAAATATTTTTAGACAAAGATTTCTTAAAATTTATTCCCTACCTTTAAAAAAAGTACAGATTTACCACGAAGAAAGAGAGAAACTGTCAGGACGTGTTTTACCGGTGAAAATAATGAAAAAAGTACGAATCAACATAGGGCTTAACGCTTTGTTTTTGAGTTACGGCTAGCGAAAAATTTCGTCCGAAATTCAGCTCTTCTAATAAAAAGAAGCCGTACTGTAATTTTTTGGACCCAAATTAAGGATTTAAACTTGGTGGCGGTTTGTTATGCAATTTGAGCCGGGAAATAAAATAAAAAGGGTCCCCGAATTGTAATGCTTGTAGTTTTTAAGATATACGACTTAAAAAGCAAAATTCGGTGTCGAAAAACAAGTTTATGTTTAGAATTCTAGTAAATAGCTTTGTTAAATGACTAATGAATGCCAAAGATTTAGGAACAAATGTCGTATAGAATTTAATTCTGAGAAAATGAATGTACAGCCAATAAAAAATCTGATGTGGATAACACATGACTTTCTTCTACGCCTATTAAATTACATTTACGCATTTTTTTAAATTGAAAAGTACAAAAAATGTTATTTTGTTAAAAATTTCTGATATTTTTTCATCATGTTTTTTTTTTTTATGAATCATTCATCGCAAATTTTTTTTTACAAAGAGAGGTTAACAATTATTAATAAATAACTGTATTTAAATAAAAAAAAAAAGGAGATGAAGTCTGATTTGAACCTATGCGTCTTCCCCTAACATCCAAATATTTCATTAATTAGAATTTTATATGCCTGTAACTCTGGAACCGATGAAAATAAGTACCAGTTATATGTCGTTGAATAGCAATTTTTTTAGATTTGACGTTCAGTAACTTCGTTAAACTGCCGTTAACGAATAAAATTTGTGGAGAATTTGTTAACGAATTTAGTGTAAGTTAAGACAACTGAAAACGAAGGAGAGTGTAAGATATTATATTTGTTAACACTGAAAACCGGCAGAAAAATAATTACTATTATAATTTTTAAACCGAAACTATTATTATTTTAATATCGAAAAACAAAATCGGTTTTATTAAAAATAATTAAGTAAAAACACCGATTATTTATGTTTTATAACAATTTTCTCCAAAGATTACTAGAAGTACAATTGTGAGACGTTACATTTACAATTTTTAATTTGTCGGCGAATATAAGTAGAAAAGGGAAAGTACGGTGATTCATGTCGAAAAATTGATGTGGACATCACATGACTTCCTTGTACGCCTATTAAATTACATATACACATTTTTAAAAGTACATCAAATTTTATTTCATTAATAACGTCTGAAAATTTATTCATTTTTTTTTTTTATTGTTATTATTGAATTATTATTTATTGTAAAACTTTTTACAATCACAGGTTGATAATTATTAATAATACAGTATGTCGAAATTAAAAAAAAAAAAAGATAAAGTCTGATTCGAACCGATGTGCTCCTTCCCCTTTAATACCAAATATTTCATTAATGTAAATTTTATTTGGCTATAAATCTGGAACCGATAAAAATAAGTGCCGCTTATGATATATCGTTGAAAGGCTCTCAATGAGGGCTTATTACTGAAGAAAAGTCCAAAATTCAATTTTTTTCTGGATTTGGGGCTTTTTTATGCGGTTTTGATTTAGTCGATTGCAATCAAAAGGGGAGGTACACAACTAAATGTTACGACAGTGGTAAATCCAAAATTTCAACATTCTACGGCTAATCGTTTTTTACTTATGCGAGATACGCATGTACAGACGTCACGCCGAAACTAATCGGATTGGATTCAGGGATGGTCAAAATGGATATTTTCGTTGAAATTTGAAAACCGAAATTTTTCATCATCGCAATAGTTCCTTTACTTCGTACAAGGAAGTAAAAAGTAAATAAACTCTTTTAAAAATCAGTTTCTTTAA
This sequence comes from Lycorma delicatula, assembly GCF_047948215.1. Taxonomy (NCBI): domain Eukaryota; kingdom Metazoa; phylum Arthropoda; class Insecta; order Hemiptera; family Fulgoridae; genus Lycorma; species Lycorma delicatula. The sequence goes on along the minus strand of NC_134466.1, from coordinate 72,988,118 downwards.
GTAAAAAAAAAAATTAATAAATAAAGTACATGAAATGATAAATTATAACGTAATAACAAACCTCAGTTCCAGTAATTGTTCGAAATTCCCTCCTTAATTATGTACACAGCAGTCTGCCCAACGTAAAATATTTCAGATGGCTTTCCGTATCACCTCAGGATAGTTTCGTATTTTAATGAATAACTCGACTTAACTTTTTGTCGGTATACTGTCGTTTTCACGTGTTTGGCTTCAGATAATCTTGTGGCGTTTAAGTCAGGAGGTCGGAGTGGCCGAGCGATCGGTCCACCGCGTTCAATCCGGTTTAATAAATTAGCATTCGAATGATTTTCTTGCCGCTAAAGAAATTTTGTAGATTTTGCAAAATCATTTGCAGTCTTGTTTGTAAAGGTACTTGCCGTCGTGAGGTTTTCGTTGAAAATATACGGTCCCAGAATTTTTGTTATAAATAAATACTACACCAAACATTATCGTGAAATGTACGTCGGAAAATAGCTTCTACATTACCGTGTGGATTTGTCTTTGCTCCGTAAATTACCGCTTTTAGAATTGAACTCCACGTTTTTCGTAAAAGCGACTTCGTCGGTAAATAAAATTGAACTTACTTTATCGGCGTTGTCTATAAGCCGATGACACAAATTTAACTGCCGGGGGTAATCTTTCAGCCGAAAGAACTTTCTGCAGGCCGAGAGGATAAAGATTTTCTTTCCGTAGGATACGCCGTACTTTGTTTTTTACCAAACCGGTACGACATGAAATTCCCCTTGTTCCAGTGCCTGGGCTACACTGAATACCCGTATGATGAATCACACGATGTTGAGCATTAACATGATGATTTACTTAGCGTTCAACAGAAAACGAACCAAGTGTAATTCATCATTTGGGTCCCAAAAAATATACTAGAGCTTGTTTTTCTCAGAAGAACTGATATCCGGGCGAAATCTTTCGCTAGCCGTAACTCGAAAATAAAGCGTTTCCAAACGTACGTTTATATGTTTTTTTTTTTTCATTATTTTTAATAGTAGAATATGTCCTGAAAGTTTCTCTGTTTCTTTGAAGGACACTGTAAATCCTGTTTCTTTGTTTATTTTTTATTTTTTAATTTATAATTATAATAAATTAATAGCCAGGTAAGTCATGCGATACTTTGTCTGTTGTTATGTTTTTTGGACGTAATCTCACGATAATCTTTTGTTTCTGTTGTACGTATAGATATAATAATATAATTCTTTTATTTACCGAATTACTTAAAGTAGGAAACTAATGTGTTTACTATTTTTGTTTTTTATGTTACAAGTACATTTAAATTACGTACGAAGCTTTTTAATTATTGGAGAACAGAGATATCTTTCTAAGTTTTTTTATGAATATTTTTTAAATATAAAAACGTTTTTCTGCGATGAATATTGATCGTTGTAAATTTTACATCTTAATATTATAAGACGAGAATTGAAATTACTCTGGACTATATTAAAAAATTCATTTTTTTAAATTTGCTGATGATATAGTAATTCTAGCCGAGAGTAAAAAGGATTTAGAAGAAACAATGAACGGCATAGATGAAGTCCTACGCAAGAACTACCGCGTGAAAATAAACAAGAACAAAACGAAACTAATGAAATGTAGTAGAAATAACAAAGATGAACCACCGAATTTGAAAATAGGAGGAGAATAGATTATGGAGGTAGAAGAATTTTGTTATTTGGGAAGTAGAACTACTAAAGATGGACGAAGCAGGATCGATATAAAATGCCGTATAGCACAGGCGAAACGAGCCTGCATTCAGAAATATAATTTGTTTACATCGAAAATTAATTTAAATCTCAGAAAAAAAATTTTGAATGTATATGTTTGGAGTGTCGCTTTATATGGAAGTGAAACTTGGACGATCGGAGTATATGAGAAAAAAAGATTAGAAGCTTTTGAAATTCGGTGCTATAGGAGAATGCTAAAAATCAGTTTGGTGGATAAAGTGACAAATGAAGTGGTTTTGCGGCAAATAGATGAAGAAAGAAGCGTTTGGAAAAATATAGCTAAAACAAGAGACAGACTTATAGGCCAAATATTAAGGCATCCTGGAATAGTCGCTTTAATATTGGAGGGACAGGTAGAAGGAAAAAATTGTGTAGGCAGGCAACGTTTGGAATATGTAAAACAAATTGTTTGGGATGTAGGTAGGATGTAGAGGGTATACCGAAATGAAACGACTAGCACTAGATAGGCAATCTTGGAGAGCTGCATCAAAGCAGTCAAATGACTACAGACAAAAGCAAATTTTTAATTAAAATTCTTGAATGTTTAAACTGTTATCTACATTTTGAATTTAAAATGAGCTTTTATTGTGACTCTGTTTGTAAATAAATTCATATATATCTAATTAAATTTACTTTTCTATTTATCGGTCTACGTGTTTAGATTTACGGGCGGTAAACCTCTTACGACAGCTATTTTTAATTCCAAATACAAGGAAATATTGTAATCGCAAAAAATTACGGTTTACAGATTTCAGCGGAAATCCATTTTGACCACCCCTGAATTCATTTTCCCTAGTTTCGGCTTGACGTATATACGTACGTATGTACCTCGCATAACTCAAAAACGACTAGCCGTAGTTTGCTGAAATCTTATACAAATTCAAAAAACATTTGGATCTTTCCACTTTTTCTTAGCTGCAGTAGTAAGCCATCACTGAGAGCTTTTCATCGATATATCATAACCGGTACTTATTTTCATAGGTTTCATAGTTATAGCCAAATAAAATTGTAATTAATATATGGATCTTACAAAGGGGAAGGCTATCGGTTCGAATCCAACTTCATCTCCTTTTTTTGAAGTTATACTTCTTTTGGTGCGTTAGGAAAACCGATGAAAATGTATTTTCAACAAGTTAACGGAAGTTGCGCGCGCCGATGTAACACACGATGAACATTTGCCCAGGCCCAAGCGGATAACCCACCGGGTCGGTGTAGTGATGAATGCGTCTTCCCAAATCAGCTGATTTGGAAGTCAAGGGTTCCAGCGTTCAAGTCCTAGTAAAGGCAGTTATTTTTACACGGATTTGAATACTAGATCGTGAATACCGGTGCTCTTTGGCGGTCGGGTTTCAATTAACCACGCATTTCAGGAACGGTCGAACTGAGACTGTACAGGACTACACTCGTACATATCATCCTCGTTCGTCGTCTGAAGTATTATCTGAACGTTAATTACAGGAGGCTAAACAGGAAAAAGAAAGGCCCAAGTGAATCAGTTTGCACGCAAATGCGTGTAGTGTTTAATTCAGTCATTCGTTCAATTCAATTAAGTGATTAAGCATATGTTGAAAACATAACACTGTAATAAATATATATTTATATACACGGATTTCTGAAGACTGATATTTTAAACTGTGAATATTATTCATATTCATAAAACTTTATTTATATTGCGGCGTATATTTATTATTATTATTTTTTTTTAAATGAAAATTGTGTATCAAGATTTGAGATTGTATTTATGTATTATTTTTACGAGTAAAATTATATTTTTTTAACGACAGAAAATAGCACACATCAGATAAATTCTTGATTTTGCATAAATAATTTTAAATTTATCAAAAATAAAATTTTTTGTATCATATCTTTCATATCATAGCCGCTGATAATCCTCATTCCTATTCAATCGTCATCCGAAGAATTAATGGAACTAAACTAATTGAAATATATTCGATGAACTTTGTTTTATATGACGAAGAATATTTTTCATTACTTTTTAAACTGTAAAATAAATATTATTTAATTTAATTTAAGTGTTATTTATTCATGATATTTATTGTCGTCTATCGAGCCGAAATTTGTTTGAATGTGTAAAAAATTCTCGTTTTCATGCATGTCAAATAAGTATAACTTCTTAGGTGCGTAGATACACGAGCTTTTTGTTAATTTAAATGTATTGATTTATTAATAATTACTAATCTCTGATTGTAAAAACGTTTTAAAATAAATAATAATTCTATAATAACAATAAAATATATATATATAAGAAGTTATTAATGAAATAAAATTTTTTGTACTTTTCATTTAAAAAAAAAATGTATACATGTAATTTAATAGGCGTAAAGAAGGAAGTCATGTGATGTTCACGTCAGATTTTTAATATCTTGAAAACTCCATCTGACCTTTTTTTGGGAACCTAAAAGGTTATACCGTACTTATTTGACAGGAGTATTCTTAAGAGTGATAAATATTTTATCAAGGCCAAAAGCCTAGCGTTTTATTGTTCTGGTTAAAGGTAAACAACACGATAAACGAAATCATCCGATAAACCGTTCACTTTATTAACGACAGAAATTTTTCGTTATCATTAATGAGGAATTTATCAACATAACCTGAAAAACATAATGTAAGGGTTTTTTTATACTATTTTTTTTTTTGTGTTTTGCTTGATATCGCCACATAAGCTTGAGGCTTGTTCGTAGGATATTGGTTATATAGCGTATAAAAAATGCCGTGCCTGACTGGAATTCGAACCTAGGACCTCCGGATAAAAGGCCGAGACGCTACCATTCGCGCCACGGAAGCCGGCTAATTTAATTTTAATCAAAATTATCCATTAATGAATATTTTTTTTAAATTGTTAATATATAATTTTGAAGTGAAATAAAATCATTCTGTCCTAGTGAAGTTGGCAGTGTGATTTTATTTTTAATTTATATTATATGTTTGTATATATTCGTGTAATTTTATCTATTTTCTTTTTTTTTACACAATTAACTCGTTATTTAACGTTATTTATCTAACGTATAACCTTGAAATATAATTTATTAATAATTATAAATTAAAAGTACTTTTTTTAAAGTTTTATATTAGGTTATATTATGTAAGAAGTAAAACGAATGCGAGTGTTAGTTTACTCAATGTTAATGCGCTGAAAAAAATAAATCTTACATGTAACACTTAAGAAGAAAAAAAGATCAATTGTATATTACGTATGTAAATATCAGATGTGTTTTGTTTTTTCTTACCTTCTGATTTTCTTTGCTTCGTTTAAAATTAGTTATCGCGTGACTTCGCATATATTTATTAACGTTTTGAAATGAATTTATTTATTTGTAATCGTCAGTTATGTATCGTACTTAACCATTTTTTTTTTGTTATTTACTTGTATTTTCATCTCTGAAGAAAATACATTAGAGCTGTACTCTCCGCGGCGGAGCGGTGCCGTCTCGGCCTTTGATCCGGAGGTCCCGTATTCGAATCCCGGTCAGGCGCGGCATATTTTATACGATTTAAATTTCCTCCGTTTTTCGTATTCCTATCCGCTACCTTCTGCGACGAATTGATTCGTCGATTAAAAAATAAATTAACATTTTTTTTAGAATTTATCAAAAATTACTCGTAAAAATGTCCTCTTTTCTGGGTAAAAAATTATAATTTTTTATATTGAAAAAAATGAGTTGCGATTGGAATTTACTATTAACCGTAGACATGAAAACGGTATCGTAGTCCGGCTGCACCTATAACTTAAGGCCCGGGATCGGGTCTCGTAGCAGTCAATTGTTAATTTGTTCTTAAGGTGTATAGAGATTTTTTTTTACCGACTTCGAAGAAAAGTACGGTATTGCTATCGGTCGCACGATGTGATTCTGGGGGGGGGGGGTGAGGGTGAAATTGAATTTTCTTTGCGTTTTTGTCGAAGGTTATTTTATAAAAGTTTATAAAATCGTTAAACCGCTTACTGATTTATTGAAAATATATATTCTTGATGTGAGGAGCATACTCAGTATATCACGTACTATTATAAATTCTTTTTTTAATGTTAACTTTGTGTGTAGATAGCGGTAAAAGGCAAAGTCAAGTTTCAAATCGTGTCCGATGAGTTGATCCGTGAATACGGTCTTTAATACAACATTTTTCTGAATTAGGCTATAATTAATGACCTTGATTTAAAATTAAAAATAACATTTTGTGAAGGCAAGAAAAATGAGAATATTTTTAATCTTAAGATTCATTTAGAGTGGGAATTTTTATTTATTTTATTATTATTAAAAAAATAACAATTTATCGATTTAAAAATAAACCAGATACTTTTAAATTACTTAATAATTAGAGCTATTTAAATATTAAAAAAACACCTGTTCGTATGTTGTAGGCATATAAGTATAGGAATTAAACCTTGACGGAGCAAAAAAAAATTAAATTCCGTAATTAAAACACCAGAATATTTCACTTTAAATAATTTACGAATATTGTAAGATAAAATAATTATAAGACTTATTTTTTTAAAAAAAACCTTGTTCGATAAGTAATGGTATTTAAATCTAATTATCTCTTTTTATTCGTTTACTTTATTTTATGTATTATTAAAATAATATCGAATAAATAGCATTTTTTTAATGTTATGTAATATTCTGTTAGTAAATTTAACATTTCCGGCCTCCGTGGCGCGAATGTTAGCGTCTCGGCATTTCATCCGGAGGTCCCCGGTTCGAATCCCGGCTAGGCATAGCATTTTTCACGCGCTACAAAAATTGTCATCCGATCTCATCCTCTGAAACAATACCTGAACGGTGGTCCCGGAGGTTAAAAAAGGAAAAGGAAATTTAACATTAAATTTACGTAATATAAAAAATAAAATTTTACGCGATTTTTCTTTGTGTAATTTTTGATTTTTTAAGTAGTAAATTGATCGTTACCTGTAATATTGAAGCAAACATTATATAGAATCTTAACGAATTCACGTGTAAATTTATTTCTCCGTCTGTCTGTATGCGCGCGCGCGTGCGTGCGTAATATATATAGATAGATGTAAATTATTAAAAATGCTCATTAAGTTATCTTTAACTCTAATATATCTTTAACTTTAAAATAAATACGGTATCAATATTTAATGACCGAGCGAGAAAGTTACCCGATACTATCCGATTGATTTCTATGCAGTTTTCTTTTAAAGTTATCTACATTAATAAGAATGAAATACTGTCTGTATGATATGGCATTAGGTCTGAATCGCCTTCCCCGTTTGGATTTTAGATAATTTAAAATTTTTTAAATGTTTCCAAAGATCTCAAAAAGCGATAATATATATATATATATATAATTTAACGTTTTTTTAAATGGATGCAATAGAAGGTAAACTATTATTAATCATTATGTAAAGTTGTTATTACTGTTTAAAGTTTAAAAGGCTCACTTGACGCGCAGGGTGGGAATGGTTTTAAAAGACCTGTAGCGGTACATTTTTCCTCCAGTAAACTATTAACAGATTTAACGCTGCTGTTCATCTTTGCATTTACGCTTTACTAACTTTGACGACTAATACAAAGTATAAAGTTTTAGAAATTTATTTTATTTATTATATTTTTAAAATACTTTATTTTAATAATTTTTTTACATTTAATTTTTATTACCTATATATTATATTATTACCTATATATATATTATTTTTTCTAGCGCAGAAAAAATAGTCTGCTATTTGTCACAGTATACAATTTAGTAATGATCTTTCTAACAGTAAAGTCTGCTTCTATTTTTTATTTTTATTTATTGTATTGACAAAAAAGACGTTACGTAGTATATATATATATATATATATATATATATATATATATATATATATATATATATATATATATATATATATATATATATATATATATTAAATAAGAACATTTTTTCATCAATGATGTACGTGCGAGAATATTATAGAATATTAACGCCTGGCTGATCCAGTAAATCTGTCACCGATTTTCTTATAAATAGGTTATTGTAGTTCATTGTTGTTTTACTTATTTATTATTGTTGTATTAAAAAAAAAAGGAAAATATATTTCGGGTTAACATTATATAAATAAATGCGATTACAATTTTCACTAACACGTTTTATTTCATAAAATACTCCAAACGGCAACTTTATATTATACTCATTCCTCCAACATCCAGAGAATGAAGATTATTTACCATTTTTTTCCAGAAATACTCAATATTTTTGTATCATTCAATATTCATTAACAGATAAGTAAAAGTAAAAAAAAAAAAACGACTTCGAAAATTGTAAATTACAATAAACTTTTGTTCATTCAATACAGTAGTACTCGGGAAAAGAAAATGTTTAACATATGAAAAACACCGTGCTTAACGCGGATTCGAATCCGGGACCTACGAATAAAAGACCGTGACGCTACCACTCCACCGCGGAAATCGTACAGGAAATTTTTTGTTACGGTCCTTTTGTTAATTTTTTCTAAACGAAGTAGAATATTTTTATACGAAAGATTACATCGTCTGTTTTCTACATAGATGATATATTACTCTTTAAAGTTTAAAAGGCTCGGTTGACGCGTGATAGATAGATTTAGAGGATCGATTACCCGTCGTATCGAAATAAATTATTATTTAAAGTTTAACAGGTTTAGCTTTAGGCGCCGAATCCACAGGGACGGTCTAGTGGTGAACGCGTCTTCCCAAGCAGCTGATTTGGGAGTCGAGAGTTCCAGCGCTCAAGTCCTAGTAAAGTCGGTTATTTTTACACGAATTTGAATACTAGATGGTGGATACCGGTGTTCTTTGGCGGTCGGGTTTCAATTAACCGCACATCTCAGGAACGGTCGAAGTGAGACTACAAGTCTACACTTCATTTACACTCTGAAGTAATACGTGAACGGTAATTCCCGGAAATTAAACGGGAAAAAAGCAGTTTTAGGCGCTGAGTTGGGCTAGATCGATGATCTTGTCGCCTATTCACTGTGCTATTACAAAGGCCGATAGTACTTCCGACACCTCTCGTAGAACTACTGCTCATCTACGATCTGTTGTTTACGCTTTTTTAACCAGAGTAACAATATTTTTGACGTCATCATCGCTTAACAACCGCTGATAATAGTATAAATTATATATAAACAGATGTAATTTTGATATTTTAAGTATTTTTTTCACGTCAAAATTGTGAAAATCAGTCTAAAAACTTAGATCGACAAATCTGTCGATTTCCTTGGTGGAGTGGTGGTAGCGTCTCGGCCTTTTATCCGGAGGTTCCGAGTTTTAATCCCGGTCTGGCTTGACGTTTTTCATTCGCCACAAAGTACCCGTTTTCATATAATCACGCGCAAGCTTTTTCAAGCGTATGGAATAATTGCTTAATTAATTAACCGTTGTATTTGTTATTTTCCGCTATTCCAACTTACGCTCGTTAGAATTATCTTTGCGCTTTTCTTTTACGAACGGCCTTTGTTAATATAGGTAGAATTTTTATAGAGTTATCCGATTTAAAAAATATATACGCGTAGACCTGTTCTTTAAGTACGGGAATCCTTAAATAGTTATCGTAGAAAAGTCAGTTATCGGTGAACATTCTTCCTTCCTTTTTCCTGTTTAGCCTAAGGGAATTACAGTTATTACCTCAGAGGATGATATGTATGAGTATATATGAAGTCAGTCTTGTACAACCTCAAGTCGACCGTTTCTGAGATCTGTGGTTAATTGAAACCCGACCACCAAAGAACACCGGTATCCACGATCTAGTATTCAAATCCGTATAAAAGTAACTGCCTTTACTTCGACTTGAATGCTGGAACTGTCGGCTTCCAAATCAGCGAAAAGTCTAGTGAGGCTTTCCCGAACGAAAATTCTTTTTATTATTATTATTATTATTATTTCGTTTCTATCTTTAAGTTCTCCTTACGCTTAGTTAATGTACGTAATTTATTTACCTAGTGTTTTGCCGGTTTTATGACTTTTTTCGATTGTTAAAAATTTAGTATTTCCGCCATTCTGAGGATCTTACTTTTGATTTGCAAAATTAATATTTATATATTTTTGTAAACCTTATATTTGGCACGTTTGAACGAACTCGATAGCTTAACTGCATTATTGTATTTATTTATAAAAAAAACTGATGTGGACACCACATGACTTCCTTTTGCGCCTATAAAATTACATATACACATTTTTTTGAAGTCAGAGGTTAACAATTATTATTAATAAATCAATATAAAAAAAGGGGGAAATGAAGTAGAATTCGAACCGATATGCCTTCCTCTTTTAAGATAAAATATTTGGTTATTAAAATTTTATTTGGCTATAAGTCTGAAACCGATTAAAATAAGTACCGCTTATGATGATATATGGTTGAAAAGCTCTCGATGAGGGTTTATTACTGCGATTAAGAAAAAGTTCAAAATTCAAATGTTTTGGACGTTTGTTCAACGTATTTTGTGACGTCTGTAAGTATGTACAGACGTCACGCTGAAACTAGTCAAAATGGATATATCCGTTGATATTTTTTTCGCGATCGCAATATTTCCTTTATTTCTAAAGGAAGTAAAAATATTTAAGTTTCGATCGAATCGTGTATCAAAAATGTAAGCTTTGTAATGTAATGGAGTCAAACAAAAAGCGTTTGTGTAATTGTCTCTTAAGTAGTAAAAAAATAATATTAAAAAAAAACTGTGAGTGTGTGCGCGCGCACACACACAAAAATACAATCGAACTTTCCTTTTTTTTGCTGTTTTTTTTATGAGGGTCATTAATTTTGTTTTCGTAATATATCTATCTATCTATCATATTATGTAAGCTGAAATGTTTTTATTTTTTTGCTATTACCTGTCCTTTTTTTGATTTTTTTTTTCTGTTAATCTATAATTATTATTTAATATACGAAGTAGGGTGGCACTATGATTTGTAAATTGGCTTTCCCCCTCCGTAAAAAAGAAAACCAAAAGAAATTGGATATACGATTAAATTTCTTAATATTTTTAAATTATAATTTCATAATATTTTTATTTTATTTTTCGATTTATTAAAAAGTCGAGTTGTTTATAGGGTCTGGTGTGTACAACTATTATTTAGTTTGGTGGTAAATTGGAAAGTGCGGTAAAATCTCACAATCTAATTTTACATTGACTTACACAGCTGTTGCCGATTCATTTATTAGAGTGAACATTTATGTTGTATATAATGATGAAATTTTAATCGTTTGCGGTTGTGAGCTGATGTTATTTCATCGTTCACTAATATTAACTAATCTATAGTTATCGTTATCTTGTAATAATATTCTTTTTTTTTTTATTATTCGTCAGATCGTATAGGTATAAAAAAATTTAATTTGCTAATAAGGGGTAGTTTCATTTATATTTTCGGGTACCGTCTGATAAATCATTATAGGGTCTTTTACGAAGAATCTAACAAACTTTCAGGACGTGCACTAGTAGTGAAAAAAGAAAGTTCCCGTAAATATAGGTTGGGAAATGCCTTTTTCGCGAGTGGCGGTTATCGTCTTTGGTAAAATTAAGCCGGTCTGTAATTCTTTGAACCGAAAATAAAGGATAAACTTTGTATTTTTTTATGAAATCTGACCTGAAAAACTGAAAAAAATCCTTGGACTGTATTTTTAGTAGTTTTTGAGAAGTTTGGGGTGAAAGAAAGAATATTGGTGTCAAAAAAACACATCGTTCCGCGTTTGCCGTAAAATAACTTTTTTAAACAGGTAATAAACACTTAAAAATTTTAAAGAAACTTTTATTGCGAGTAAAGCGATACGAATAAAATTCGTAAACTAAATAAACGTTAATAACTTGCCGGGAATCAAATTCGAATTCATCAGAGTTCTTGTTTTGTTTTTAATATACCTCGAAAAGTTTTGGCCGACAGTTTGGTTGTAGTAAACTTAAGTATCCGCAAAGAACATAATCGGCTTGTTACCGCAAGCTATTAAAACGGTCACCGTCTTGAAACCGTGAAACATATCCTAACGGGAATAATTCTATGTTATTTCCAGGTGTAAAAACTATGTTCGTGCAAAATTTCAACTAGATCGTTGAATAGTTTTTGAGTGAGAGTAATATATACATACACACACACACACGACGGATATCTGTAAAGTAAAGACCGCTGGGAAATTTCTGTCGTTAAGGTTGGCGAACCTGTGTCGATCATAGTAATGTACACGCTGCATTGTCGTCTGTAAGTTGTCGTGATGCAGTATCTTTGATTACGTGTGAGTTATTGCGTTATAAAATGAATAGGAAAATCGATGTTGCCGCCGACTGTTCGTGGAGTCATATGTTTTTTAAACCGTCAAAATGTTAAGCCGGCTGAAATTCACAGACGGTGAGTCGCTGTGTACGGTGATAATGCAGCGAATGAAAGAAACGCGTGAAAAGTTTAGAAATAACAGAATTAATATGCACGATGAAGACGGTTCGAGGAGACCGTCGGTAATCACCCAGTACATAATTGAAACGCGTTGATGATAAAATCAGAAAAGATCGTTGCTCAACGATTTCCGACCTGGCCCTTCTTTTTTCTGATGTTTCAAGAACTGTTTCCGGTCGCATTGTTTATGACCATGTAGGCTTCAGAAAGGTTTGCGCAAGTCGGGTGCCCCTTGTCTTAACGGAACGTCACAAAAAATCCAAACGTGATCTTCCGTGGAATTTTTGATGCGTTACACAGAAAAAGGCGATGAGTTCCTTAATTTGATTGTTACCGGCGATGAAACACGGATTTCGTGTTACAAGCCAGAGAGAAAACGCCAATCAAGTGAACGACGTCATCCTCGATCACCAACCAGACCGACAAAGGTCAAGCCGCAGCCGTTTGGACGCAAACTGATGGCCGCAGTGTTTTGGGATCGGTTTGGTATACTGCTGATCGATTTTATGCCGCGTACGACTATAAATGCAGAAATTCCTACTGCAAAACTCCGTGTAAGTTACGGCGGGCCATTCAAAATCGGCGATGTGGGCGGCTGACCGACGGGGTCGATAATGCACGTCCACATTTTGCGGGTCCGACACGTGATTTACTGAGATCTTTTGGATGGGAAAATTACGATCATCCACCATCTAGTCCGAACTTAGCTCCTTCTCATTACCATTTATTTAGAATTTTTGAGTGGTAAGCGATTGGATGGACGATGAACTTAAAAATGCTGTTAATCAGTGGCTAAATGGACTGGCGACAGAAGAATACGACGTGGGTATATTGAAGCCGGTGTATCGCTACGATAAATGTCTTAATTAATGTGGAGATTATATAAAGAATTAGTATAATGTATGTAGCTTAAGTTAAATAAATAAATATTTCTAAATTATTTTGATACATTTTTTACAATGAAACTGTAAAAAATAAAGGATATTTGTCCTTTATTTTTTACCGTTAATCCTTTATTAATATAGAAAATTGAAAAAAACTTTTTTCGGGTTCCTTAGTTCTTTGTTTTTTTCATTTATTGATCCATGATTGTTCTGGTTTCACGATTTGCAAGTAACAACTGCAGTTAACGTAATTTACGTAGGCAGTACGGTATAGAGCCTCCTAGTAGGCGTACAATTTACTCTTGGCATCAAACCTTGGTCGTGACAGATTGTTCTGTTAAATATACAAAATGACGGAGGTGCCCACGCGTCCCTGAAGCTGATGTAGACGGAGAAAGCTTTGCGCGCAGTCCGAAGAAATCGATTCGACATGCGTCACACAAAATCGGTACAAACGACTGTTTGGCGCGTATTATTTAAACGATTGAAGCCGTACAAACTAACCGTGGTTCAACCCATTACAAATTATCACAAAATTGCCCCGGTGCAGTTTCACGTGGAAACGATGAATAGAATTGCGGACAACGATACTTTGTCAGACGATATAATTTTTATTGACGAGTCGACGTTTTGCATCAGCGGAAAGTTGAACACCCACAACTGCCGACCACGGGGATAGCGAAAACCTTCGTGTAACTTTGCAACACGTTCGTCATAGTCCTAAGGTTTTTTTTTGTGTTTTGAGCGAATAAAGACCGACTGTACGACCCGTTCTTCTTTCAGAAGGCGACCGTAAACGGTGAATCTTTTATCTGGACGCGCATCAAAATGTTTTAATTCATCACTTAGATTACCAAGATGGGCGCTTTTACTATCAGCAACCTCGCTACCGCCTAAAGTCAGAAATTTTCTTGATACTCGAATCCCAGGTCGGCGGATCGGTCCGATTACACGGCCACTCCGCTTCCCAGATTTGACCCCGCTAGATTTTTTTCTTGTGGGGTTTCATTAAAGATCGGGTTTATGTAGTACCGCCTTTTCCCGGTGATCTTGTCGAGGTAAGACTTCGAACTAACGCCGCAACTGCAGAGATAACACCCGACAAGCCGGCTACAGTCTAAGATTGAAATCGACTTCGGGTGGGATGTATATTATATCGCATTACAAACGAAAGCCGTATCGCACCAAAGTCAGTGTCGGGTGCAAACTCGATGTGTTTTTCTGTGAAACGAGATCTCAACCGAATCTGTAAGTCATCTCGATAAATTTTTTCACGCTTTTAAAGTTGCGAAGTTCTTTTTGAATCGTCGGGTCACAGTTAAATTAACGGTGAAGTTTTTATACCGGTCAGTAATTTTTTTCTTTTAAACGATAAACGTTTGGAAATGTTTAATCGATTTTTTATAACAACTGCAGTGTCGGTTAATATATAAAAATATGAAACCCGAAAACACCGTAAGGCAAAGGAATGAAAAATATTATCTGACAGTCAGGAAGGTTTTGATAAAACCGCTTAAAAAAAATCTTTGTGAAGCCTAATATGGATTACAGATTCCGTAAAAGTTAATTAATTAAATAATAAACTATTTTATTTCTGTTAATTTTTTTCTTTTATAAATATCGTAATATTTGTTGCATCATTAAGGTGTAATGTTTTTTCTCTTATATTATAGAAGCTGTTGCTTATTACAATTTTATTATTATTATTATTATAATTATTATTATCGCAACTATTTTATAATAATAATTATAAGACAGCTTTCAAATGTTTTGAAATGATCTGAGTGTATGTATATATAAATAAAGTAATTTACTATTTATGAAACAAGTACAGTATATTGCAACTATAGTATTACGAAATATTATGAAAAGTTAGGTTAACAGACTAGACGACTCTGATGCATTTTATAACCGTTTATTATTATTGTTTATTAATTTATTCGGTTACATTAAGTATTTATAAAATTTATCTTTTTATTTTCTCGTTAAATAAATACAAATAAATAATTTATTATAGTATTATTAATAAGTTACCGTACACAGTAAAAATAAACATTTTATTAAAAATTATTTTTATTTATATATTCTGCTTTACGTAACTACCGTTGTTTTGAAAACACAATTTGATTCGCCTCCTTTCCTGATGAAGAACACGTAACCGAGTAAAAGTAGACTTTTTTTACGAAGGCCACGGTGTTTCAGGAAAGCATGTAAAAAATTAATCGCAAGGAATTTATCACCGATGCCTTTAGAAACAACTCTGCTTTAGCAAACCGGAGCATATGTGTATCGGCGTTGGTGATACATTCCTTGACAGAATTTATTTTTTATGTGTTTTCCTGATAAATTCTGGCCTTCGTAAAGAAATGTTTACTTTTCCTGTATATAGAAACTTACGGTACAGCTTTGATTAGTAGCATTTTCATTAATTAATTAAAAGATTTTTATTGTTATTATCATTCTAAATCTCGGTGTATCTACACTTAAATGTGTACGATAAGCCTTATCGTTCACAACTATCAAACAGTACAACAGAACAGGTGTTTTCGTGTAACTTAACACTACGCTTCGACTTACGAGAACAGTCTCTTATTACGCTTTAATAAATTATCGAATCGCTTTAATAAAATTTAATTAAAATATTTTCTTTTAAAGAAAGAATATTTATTTTAAAAAATCCTTAACTTTCTCACTAATTTTTTCTGAATCGGTAATTTATTGTGTAGTTATTTTTTTTTTTTATATTAATACATTCACTTGGTGCTTATATTCTAAATAATTGTGTGTTATTTTGTGATTCTGCTCCGATTAAGTTTTTACTATAGTTTCCCTTAATTCATCCAGGAAAATGTTCGGGGTAGTTCTCTATCGTAGCTCTAGAGATTTGCTTGAAGTAGGAAAGTAAAGTAATTTTTTTCATTTTTCATTTTTATAGTAAAAAAAAAAAAACAAAAAAGTAGGGGGTAGTAATGTTATTACATATGTACGTATGTCGGCGTGTTTAAAGCTTAATAAATCTTGATCGGATAAACTTAGAGGGTATCATGTTAGGTTGAATGTGAAGATGTCCGTTTGAGGCCTACCCGAAGGCAAAATTTGTTACGTATTTTACTGATGCAAGTATCTGCCGAGAAGACCTCCGGAAAAACCCCTCAGGGCTTGGAACGGAGGGGGTGGTGTGGCGATCGGTTACGTCACCAGGTGGGTGTCTTTCTCCTACGGGGTTGAGATGGTAATTTGTTTTTGGTGTCAGTATCTCCATGGATCGGGGTAGATAATTTTTGGGGACAATTTTCTCAAATATTTTCAAACATAACCTCACTTTATGTACGTTCTCGGGTGCGTATTATTACCATTCTTTTTTTAAATCGGCCTCAAAATTGCCTCGAAAAAATTGATGTGGTCACCACATGACTTCCCTAAACGCCTATTAATAAACTACATAAACACATTTGTAAAAGTACATACAAATTTATTTCATTAATAACTTCTGATTGTTTTTTATCGTTATTAAAATAAAATTTATTAAAAAGATTTTTTTACGATCAGAGGTTAATAATTAATTGTTAATAAATCAATAAATTTAAATTTAAAAAAAAAATGTTAAAAAAAAGGAGATGAACTCAATACTCTTGTAAGATCCACATATTTCATTAAAGAACATTTTATTTGGCTGGAACCAATAAAAAAAAATTACCGCTTATGATATATCGTTGAAAACCTCTCGATGAGTGCTTATTACTGCAGTTAAGAAAAAGTCCAAAATCCATAAAAAAATTGGATTTTGTGCTTTTTTGGACAATCGGTTTAGTCGATTGCAATCAAAAGGGAAGCACAACTAGATATTACAACAGACCTAAATCCAAAATTTCAACATCCTACGGTTAATCGTTTTTGAGTTTTGCGAGATACAAACGCACATACCTAAGTACGTACAGACGTCACGACGAAACTAGTCAAAATTGATATTTCCGTTGAAATCTGAAAAAAGGAACTTTTCGCGATCGCAATACTTCATTTACTTCGTACAAGAAAGTAAAACGGGTATCGGCTTTGTTTTTCAATCTGTTAAGTTGTATAGTCCGACTTGTTCATCTAGACAAATAAAAACATTACACGCGTATGTGTCTCACTGCTTTTCACTTTATATCTCAGGATTGATCGAACCGATTTTTTTCAAATTTGTCTCTATATGGACCATCGATTATATTAATATTTTTCAAAAATTCGTTAAACGGGTTTGGGGGGTTTCCGGCCTCCGTGGCGCCAGCGGTAGCGTTTCGACCTTTCGACCGGAGTTCCTCTGTTCCAATCCCGGCCAGGCATTGCATTTTTACGCGCTTACAAAACTGCCGTTTCATCTCATCCTCTGAAGCAATAACTAAGCCGGAGGCTAAAAATAGCGGGTGGGATATATCGTAACAAATACGATTTCGACTTTCTCCAGAGGCGTTGTAGCGAAAACTTTACTGAAGCATTTTTTTTCTTACATCGCATATATAAACTTATTTTTTTGAAATAATCAACTCCATCACTTTAAATTGATTTTTTTTTGTTCTTTTACTCTTTCTCCCTTCGTTTTAAATATTTCACAAATTTTTTTTGAAAGTTTATACTTTATATATAGAGCTATATATGTTTACAGTTTTTTTTTTAATTATAAACCTAAAATGCAGAAAAGTATTTATGAACATATAAAAAAAATTATTTTATTGTTTATTGAAGGGGTTTTGAAGTACGAAATTAGATTTAGAGAAAATTTACGTAAGTAATTTTGTTAAGCTTAACCTATATATTAGTATTTGTAGAAAACGTTTTCTTAAAATAAATATATATGTATTTTTTTTAAAAATGTTTACATTTTTTCTTTATCACTTTTTTAAGAGATCATCAAATTTACTTCTTAAATTACGTCTCAATATTTTCAATTTATAACAGAAATCAGAGACGTATTTTTCGAAAGCTATAATTTATATTTTTTACTTATGTTTATATTCAACCCTTTTCTTTATTTTCACTTGTAGAACATATCCTGAAAATTTTTCCGTTTCTTTTTTGAACACCTTTTATATATGCAAAATACATGAAAAAGATTTCAGTTAATTTAGAATGTTATTTCAACCGCGCTGCGCTGTACTTCAAAGTTAGACAAGTTATAAAAAAAAACTAAAAGTTGTAAATCTGTTTATAAAACAAAAAATTTCTTGTTTTTTTTATCGTACGTTTCTTTTATTTACGTCATATAACTGTATCGATTGTATAATATAAGTAATAATAATAATACCGCACCAGTTACAAAGAACTTATTACATATTGGCCTGTTTGAAGAATAAATCAAATAATCGATTTTCAAATTACGATACCGCGGCTATAGAAAAAGATAAAGCATACAGAAATACGACCTTATATCACTTATTTCGTATAAGTCAACTTCGTACACGCGTGCGCGCATTAACTGGGTAAAAAAACTATAAAATTATATCATTATATCTATGATAATCAGATAACTTTACGATCTATATGTATATATATAGATCGCTAAGTTCCCTATATATATATATATATATATATAATATATATATATATATATATATATTATATATATATTTATAATCTGTTACTCAGAAAGGAGTGACGCAAGTTGTATTCTATCTCCATTGCTTTTTTTAAAAAATATTAACGATTCTGTATAGAAGAGAATTCATATTATGAGATTGATTATAAAATTTTTATCTTGTAACGGAATCAAGAAAATAAAATAACATGTGAAAGATATATATGTGAAGATATATATATATTTATATATATAAAATCTGTAGCTCAGAAAGGAGTGACGCAAGGATCAAGAAAATAAAATAACACGCGTACTTTGTTAACATCTGAGTATATATGTTCGCATTTCAGATAGCCTTACGCCTTACCTTACAGTCGCTAGTAATTTATACGTAGTTTTTCAACGCTCAACTTCATTTTTACCGAGATGGAGATTTTTTTGGAAAGCAGTTTTCTTTAATATATTATGAGATTTTTGAAAGTACATCCAAATTGTTTTATAATACTCTATACTGTTATATACAGAGGAAAAGGGTTTTTGTTTGTTCGGGATGAACAAAAAATTAACTCGATCAATCGCGACCAAATTTGTAACCGTGTTTCTTGGCGTAACTGAAAAGGTTTTTGGATATATTTCATCTCGAAAAATCTGGGGTGAAAATATATATATAATGTAGCAGTGGAGATTTGCCGGTTGAAGCACAAACTTTAATGAATTGTGAGTGTGTACGTCTGTGAAACGATTGATTATGAACGTTTACAAATCACTTTCTAGATTTTTTGAGTTTCATTCAGAGTTTCAAGGGTTAAAATTGACGTTTAATTATTTTCTGGAACCCTGTTATTCTTTTCATTTCTCGATAACAAATGAAGAAATTAATCTGCTTTCTGGCGAGAGTAATCTTCGTGTCAATAAACTAATTTCTAGATTTTTGAGATTTGACCTTGAAAAGAGTACGAAGAAAGGTAAAAAGATTTTTGAAGAACGACTGTAAATTTTCCCGATCCCGACTGTAGTAAACGAGATATTCACTAGATTTGGGCTTGCAAATACTATTATGATAAATATCTAAATATCATTTTCGGGTTTTTTTTTTAATTTCTATTTTTTTACGGAGTGCTATTTTTTTTTACGGAGTGATCCACAGCGCTGTGGTCATTCGATACAGCCTCTGCCACCGTTACTGTATGTCTGACTGACTGCACCTGTTTCAGGTTATCTCACTAAAAAACATAAAATAAAAAGCTTGACCGCTACTGGAAACGCAACTAACCGTATAGCGGGGGCAAAGCTGCGACAGAGAGGTAGTTTTAAAATAATTTGATGACAATAAATTTTTATCTAAACGATATTACGATTATTTATTTTTTATTTCCTTAGAAGTTTAAAAGAAATTTGTAATTTAGTTTGTTGTTCACTTTGTATTTAATAATTGCTCTTAAAAAAATAAGAAAAAAAATTCATATATCTGCAAAAAAAATCCTGACCTTTAAATTTTTACATCGATAACATTTTTAAAGCGAATAATTTTATTTAGAGGTTAAAAAAAAGCAAAAAAGAAAAATAAATACTTTCGATTATATTGTTATATCGTTATTTGATCGGCATGGATTTATTGCGCTAAGAAAAATTCAGAAAAACAAACATAAGTAGTGCGAACGGTTTTTGGAAAGCGTTTTGAAAGAACTCTCACCAGGTAGGATTAAAACGAGGAACGAAAACACAAGAAGGAATCGACTCTCTTTCAACGAAATCTAAAACTTCCTAAAAGAACTGTCCTGTTGTTCGTAAGAGATCGAAACTTCGCGCTTGTAATCTGCAGCCGCTCCGTGAAATTAAACCTAACGATAAGCCACAAAGATTTCAATTTGTTCACCTTGATGGACTTGATTTCTGCGGATGAAAACTACCCGCAATGAATTTTATTCTCTGATAAAGCAACATTTCACGTTCGGGGAACCGTGAATCGCCGTAATTGTCGAGTACGAGCTTAGGAAATCCATACGAATCGCTGGAAGTCTTCCGCAAGCGTCCGAAAGCGGAATGTCTTGTCCGGTATTTTACATAATCGAATTTTTCAGTCATTTTTTTACGGACATCTTGACCCTGAAGATGAAGACAACCCGTCACGTAACGGATCCAGTCGCCACACCACCCCCTCAGTACCTTCAGGTACTTTAACGGAGGTCGTATTCAACTCAAGACATGCGGCAGCCTTTTCCTCGGTCAAGATGCCACCGATGCGAATGCCATGTATGACATTCCTATAGGTGTACTAAACCTAAACAGATCCGACAGACATTACTCTTCTAGTCGTAAACAAGAATTTACCGATTGAGCTGACTACTACATACCTGATGGAAGAATGAGCGAGTCCAGCTCCCAACACCGCGCTAAAGACAAAAATCTAAAACACAAAACATTGAAAATTATAAACAGACACAAAAACCTAAACGTAAAAAAATAACAACGGTACATTAAACAAGACGCTAACCTCAGAACACAAAAAAATATATAACATAAAACCACGTTAATATACCACCGATAAACTCCGAACAGCAAACCATTAACAATACAACATAATAACTTATCAAACAAAACCTACACTAATAACGGTTCTACATTTAATACAGAAAAAAAAGCACAATAAATCAAACTAAACATCTGTCCAACACTTGGAAATACGATTGATGTGCTTTCGATGAAATGTTCTACGGGGCCACTCAGGTAGTATCACTAGCTTTACCATCCATCCTGGCGGATAGATTGCTGCTCGACGGCCGGGTGCGGATTGAATGGGTGGCCGGCAGAGTAATGAGCCGGTCACTGGAAGAGCGGTTCTTCCGTTTTTTGGATACGGGGCACCGGGCGAAGCCGTGTAGTGGTCCTGACAGGACCGGCCGGTGTTTTAACTGCGGGGAGGTCGGCCATGTCAAGATAAATTGCCAGAAGGAAGCCCGCTGCACATCCTGCAAAACCTCTGACCACGCTTTGGGGGGCGGAGGTTGCAGAAATGTACACCGGAAGCGAGGTGTACTCGCTGTGGAGCATAGAATTATGGTGGTGCCGGCGCGGGATAGCTTTGTCCAGTAGCGGTGGGACGCTCCGGCGTCTCATCACCGATGATTGGACGGGGATTCCTGGCGAAGCCCTGGGGGGGGGGGGTTAAATAAGACCGTAGTCCTGGTGGGAGATCCCTTCGATAGTTTCCCATTTTTGGCTAGGCGGGGGAATCACTCTGGGCGTTCCTCACTAGAGGCGAGGCGTAAAGACCGGAGTCCCGTAGGAGGGGGAGGGCTAGCTGAGTGGGACCTTGAGTTCTGCCGCGGTAATTTGAGGCGATGGAACCCCCCGGAGCTCTATTTATGCTTAATTGCAGGTTCGGCTCAGGGGAAAAAACACTTGGAAATAAAAACAAAATAGAACCGACAAAAATGAAACTTTAAATAAAAACAACGAAAACATTAACATATAACAAAATAAAACCAAGCAAATTACCATCCAGAACTACGTTAACAAACTACCGATGTACACCGATACCCAACCCCAAAAAAAAATTATTATAAAATAATTAACCGACAAAAATCCTGACCGTAATCTTACCTCACGTGAAATAAAAACAACAGAAAACCGTAATAGCTGCCACCTACCTCAACGTCAAACTAAAAATCTATCCGACTGAGCAACAAGTCCCGCGCGCGCCTGCACGTGGACAATCCTTCGACCTAGGGTCATGGCCGGCCGGCTTTCCGATCCGGGAACAATTCACACGTACGGGAGCACTCCTCGCCTTCTTGAGCGGACAGTTTTTGGCGCGGTGTACCGCAGTACAAACAGAGCTTCTTTCCCTTACGATTCTTGGCCGCGTTCAGATTATTACGACTCGGACATATTAGAGATATTTATGTTTCGCAAATTAGAAATATCGAAGGCCTAATTTTCCGACAGATGGAGGCCCCTTCGCGTCGTGCAGAAGGCGTGTGGATTCTCCTTAACGACAGGGATTTCCAGAAGGTCGGATAGTCAAAAACTTCCGTCGATCGGCCGCCGCGAATTTCCGATATGAAGCCGACTCGTTTATTCTTACGGGGTTACGTAACGATTTACCGAGGAAAAAATCGATTCGTTTTACCACCTGCGGAAAAGAATAACAGCAGCCGTGAGAAGCGATTCCTGTCGACATGATCGCCACGGTGTGAGATTATCGGTTTGATGTCGTCAGGCTGTAAAAGGTTCTAATATAGAGACAAGAAGACCTTCGTTAAAGATTTTATTTTTCAGTCGACGTTTCTTTTTGTACAATAATTTTGAAGCGGGGCGATTATCATTCGTAAAATATTTAATAAAATTAATATAAAAGAAATACTAGGTAATAATTTTTTATTTAGTTTTTGAAAAGGTTCTCTTAATTTAATTAGGAAATGCAGTTGTTCCCGCATAAATTGTTTTGTTTTTTATTTTTATTATTTTGAAATATAATTTATATTTGCAAAGTCTAACTTGGCAAACTTACAATAAAACACGCGTCTCAATAAAATCCAAAATTCACCGTTATAACACTGTAGTTCTTCCGGTGGAGCTTTATGCTTGTGAGACTATCTTTCAGATTAAGAATGAAAGTAAAACGGACGATTACTCAAAACAGAAAGGCGAATTATCAGAACTTGTTTAAATAAAAGTTATCAAAAGGATGCGAATTGCCACAAATGAAAAAGTCTACAAACAAATCGACCTCGATTCTCAGTAAAATGAAAAGAACGAAGGATTTCCCATTTTTTCTACACATTAAGAACGCCTAACGACCGAATTCTAAAACAACCGGTCACAAGGAATATTAACAAAAAAACCTGTGGAAAATTCAAAGAGATCTTCTAGAAATTGGCTTGAGGGTTGAGGACGCCTGCGATAAAATGAAAATTTACTACGCGCTTCAAAATAATAGATTCACCGTTAAAAAATTAGAAAGGCATAACAAAGTGGAGGTCACAGATGAAGTCAGAAAGCAACGATCCGATAGAATGAAGAAATACTGGGAAAATCGAAAGGCCAGACTAATACAGAAATTCAAGAGGAACTGAAATACGGATGACTAAAGCGGTCCAATACGGCCTCAAAAATAAAAAAAAAAATAAATAAATTATAAAAATATATAAGGAATACACAATCTACAAATTGACGGAAAAACTAGGTTTTTGTATAAAAACATTTAAAAAAATGTTCGTTTTTTTTCCTTTTCTATTATTATCTATTTTTATTCGTTCGTTTTCGATTGTCGAACAAATAACGGATTTTTTGTTGTTGTAATGTCGGTATACTTGTACCCTACAGTATACAAGTGAAGTCATGTACTTGACATCTATCAATTTCCAATTTATACGGGAAATAATAATAAAGAAAAGAAAAAATGTATTACAGATTTTATTTTATATATTGTTAAAAATGATATCTGTTTTATTTTCCTGACGTATTTCACGTTGTTTTATTAATAAATTTTTGTGTCGTGCGTATATCAATAAGAAACCTCTTTTTTAACATCAAATATTTGATCGGTATAAAGCTAAATAATTTTTTTTAATTTAGAATTATTTATTATATATAATAGTACAAAACATCATTATGTGATTATTTATCGTCTGTCTACCGTTTATCTTTTTCGTAATCTTCTATTTAAAAAAATTAAATAAACTTAAATGTTTTAAATTTTTTTTTGTTTTTTTAATATGCAGTTATTATTTTTTTACACCCGTAAAAAAAATTAAAATCGTGTAAATATGCGGGTGGAAAAGCTTCGTTTCTCGTTACACCAATAAGGAAATTTCGATCGATCTTCAACAAGGGTAAAATAAAAAGTTGTAACGTAAATTAAGAAATAAATTTAATCGGTTTAGATGTCAAATATTGAATAAAACAGGTTATAAATATGGGTTTTTGGTAATTTTTGAGTAAATATTTGTAAAATGCAAATAATAGGTTTGACGTTCAATAACCTTGTTAAATTGCCGATAAATAAATAAAATTTGTAAATAATAGATCTAATTACGATTTTGGCTTGGAGTAGTAGGGTTTCGGCTTGTCAAGTCTGCGGTTCGAATCCCTACCGACCAGATTGGTCTAGCGGTTAAACTCGTCATCGCAAATCAGCTGATTTCTGACTCTAGCGTTTAAATTCTAGTAAAGGCAGTTATTTTTACATGGATTTGAATACTAGATCGTGGATACCGGTGTTCTTTGGCGGTCGGGTTTCAATTAATCACACGTCTCAGTAATGGTCGGCCTGAAACTGTAAAAGACTACACTTGATTTTCATTCATATATATCATTCTCTAAAGTAATACTTTAGGCGGTTCCAGAGACAAAACATAAAAATATGATTTGGACACAATTTGACCTTGTACGCCTAATAAATTACATATACGCATTTTTTGTTGCGCTTCATTTAAACTTATTTCATTTGAAAGTTAGATAATATGATCCTCCAATTCTCTAATATAGTGGACAGTTACAATATTGCATTGTGGTGTACACCACATTGCATCACATTTTTTTTGTGGTGTCCGTATCAGTTTTTTATATCGGTCTATATATTAATTTTTTTTCACATCGCTCAAGTAAAATGGTGTAATTGAGAACGTGTCGTATCCGTACCCGTGCATATATCGGTTCAAATCCGGCTTCGTTTACATTTTTTTTAACTTATTTTTTTAATTTGAATATATTGATTTCTTAATAACTAAAAGAGATGAAGTCTGATTCGAACCGATGTGCCTTACCCTTGTATTATTTCATTAATTAAAATTATATTTGCCTGTAACTCTGGAACCGATGAAAATATATATCGCTTATATATAGTTGAAAAGCTCTCGATGAGAACTTATTACTGCAATTAAAAAAAAGTTCAAAATACAACCTTTTTTGATTTGGGCGTTTTTGAATACTTTTGGTTCAGTCGATTGCAATCAAAAGGGAAGTGCACAACTAGATGTTACTACACTCCTAAATCCAAAATTTTAACATCCTACGGCTAATCGTTTTTGATTTATGCGAGATTCACACGCACGTACGTACAGATGTCACGCCGAACTAGTTAAAATGGATTCAGGGATGGTCAAAATGAATATTTCCGTTGAAATCTTAAACTGAAATTTTTGCTATCGCAATACTTACTTCGTACAAGGAAGTAAAAAAAAGTGTTCGAATCACGGTCAGGCATGCCATTTTTTATACGCTAGTAAATTACATTTCCGTATTGCTAGTACAAGCTTTCTCAAAAGATTTTGTAGCGGATTAATGAGAATTAGTTTATCATTACAAAAAAAAATCTCTTTTTATTTTATATATTATACTAGTATATTATAAAATACCGCGTTTTCGACTTATCGCACTGATTTTCAGAGTACAAAGTTCGATCAACTAGTAGATCCTACACGCTAGCATCAAGTTTCAATCGCTCGTCGCTGTGAGCCACATGCATAAACATCTATGAAGAATACAAAGTAAATGTAATCTCAAATTGAGCTTAACTTATAAAGGACTCGAAAATGTTCATCAAATTTTCACATGCACAATTTCAAATACATTACTACAGCATATATAAATTTCAATGAAATTGGTCCAATAGTTTTGGTGATTTTAGAACCACACAATTTTATACATATAGTCTGTATATATATATAATAAGTATATATATATATATAATATATAATTCTTATATATATATATATATATATAAGAAAACCGAGTTTAAGTGAATGCTATTCTTTCATATCTCAAAACGTAAAGAAAATTCATTTTCACCCTCCTCCTTTAACCGAAAGTAATACCGTACTTTTCTTGGAAAAGTCTGTAAACATCGATTAGATTTATGCAAGTAATATTTACTGAGCACGGACGGTTAAAAAATTTACCTTTTTGTTATTAAAAGCAAAACGGACCTAAACGTGGTAGAAAACTGCAGTATAATAAATAAAAATTAAACGATACGATAAGAATAAATTTCATCGTATTATTAAAAATATTAAAACGTGAAAATCTTATATTTAATTTAAAAATAATTTGAAAAAATAAATTAAAAAATTTAACGGAGAGGAATATTGTACAAATAGTGAAAGAGGAAGAATTATTATAAGTTTTTATTTATTTGTTTTTAATAGAACTTTGTTGCAGATATTTTCCAATATCGAAACGATTCTTGTTTCGGTTTTACAATAATATAGTAATGTTCTTATGCTACTTTTTTTTAATAAAACTCAAACTTCTTAAACTTTATTTTCATATATTATTATTTCCATTTAATAAGTATAGTAACAAGAGCGGTATAGCGGACCTGAGTAACGAATTCCTGCCGTTTAAAAAGAAAATAGTATAAAATACGTATAATACTCCGGAAAGGAATTAGTCCATTTCTGGAGGAATCCAAAAATGCCCTTAAAGATAACAGGTCCGTTTAACAATCTTCTTTTGTAATACTGCCCACTGACACGCAATAAACAGATGTCGTTTCGTGAGAAGAGTTACCGGACCAAGGATTGGAATGCACGGAAACGAAAGGGCTCAGTCGATCGTTCTCGCGCTTCGAGATGGGTCCGATCCGGCAGGTAAAGAGGGTAGGAGTATAAATACTCCGGGGAAGACCGGTTAAAAATCAGTTCCGCGAGGAGGTCAGTGAAGGAACGAATTTCGAGTGCAAGTTCGATGCAACTAAGGTGACGCCACGAGTAATTATAGTAAACGGAAACAATAAACGGGTCGGTTAGTTACTGAAAGACTTTAAGCGAAAGAGACAATGTATTAAATTTCATTCGTAAAGTGTTAGGATAGTTTTATTTGTGGACAGTAAAAGTATTTGCAGTGAAAGAACTGTATACTTGTCTTATCTGTTGTACTATTATTATTAATACAAGACGAACGGTTAAAAGTGTTAAGACTAGCGGTCATGCTACAACTTTTATCAACGGTACTGAATTCTGGTTTTCATTATTTATCTACCTGCGAATAAATCCTTATGATTACTTTAAATTCTGTTTTGTATGTAATCTCAGTTTATTTTTATTATTGGTATTTATGATTATTTATTTTTTATTGACATTTAATATTATTACTGTTTACCGTCGCCATTTTTATTGTCATTATTCTAATTATTATTGCCGGATTTATTTTTATTGTCTGTTATTGTTATTGTGGTTCTGATTACTATACTTTTTTTATTATTTATTTTACGATTGTCGTAGTATTATTATTATTATTACTGTTGTCATTATTATTGATTTGTCTTGTTTTAGTTAGGTTTTTAACTGATAAATTGTAATCATATAAACATTTTCATTTATCTATCTCTCAATATCCTGATCGAGCCGTAAACACGCGACAGCATTTTAAAGTGCTTTTGAGTTAATTATAACGGCAAGCTTTTTTTTTCATTTTATTTTATTATTATTATATAGGACGCCAATTTTCCGGGTGTCTATTATCCGAACTCCTTACATCCGCACTAGAAAAAAACAATTAATACACTGTTTATAATACTTAAAGCGCTATTCAAATAAAACTTCCCTTCAACAGGAATTGTATTTCTATCAAACAAAACCGGTTTGTTTTTGCAATACTTATAGCGTAAAACATATCACGTTCTTCCGAAAACATCGGAATATTATCAAAAGCGTTACGTTGAAGAGAGCCGTGCGATAAAATATTAAATAATATGGTTGCCAGCGAGACTTGACGAAACGCATCTTAAAGATGACGAAAATATAAGGAAGTTCGCAGAAGATATATCGCGTTTTAGAAACTAATACTTTGAGGGTGTCGATTAATGGATCATCAAATATGTATCGTAGAGGCCGTACTAAAAGTTGGCGATGACTTGTACCCAGGGCCGTCACACGAAAAATTATCATCACTGTCTTTCGCTACATACCGGTTGAAACTAGCAAACGAATGCGATTCTACACAGATTTTTGTTGAAATCCATTAGGTTATGTTGCAGCTTGTAAAGTAATTTAAGCAAGTATAGATTACAGATTTTAAAAAAAAAATAAGAAATACTGTTTTTACCGACTTTTCGAAGAAAAGTAGCATTACCTTTGGTCGGAGGTGTGAGCGGAGGTTGAAAATGAAATTTTGTGATTCGTAAATCTCCAAAACCGCTCCATAAATTTCACTAAAATTTAGATATGATGTGCTAGTATATCAAAAGTTGTGCTCGTGAAAATTTGATAACGATCGGTCGATTTGTTCTTGAGTTACGATCGATTTAAGGTCGAAAAAATTTGAGCGGAGCAAGTCAGAAGCGCGGTTGGTTATGATGCTACAAGCGTACAAGCTACAAGCGTTGACGTTTCATTATCTGCGGTATCTATTGTTAGCGTTATTTTTCGGCGTATTCAGGTAGTGTTACCAAGTTGTAAGTCACGATGTGTTTTTTAGCTGAGATTATATTGACTTTGTAGCGATGTATTCGTCATTCCCTCTTATGCAGCGAATCACAGTGGTGAACGAGTTGAAACTTTATGCTTGCGTGTAGGTTCTACAGGTTAATCGAACGTATGTAGTGCATTGCACTCTGAAAATCAGTCTGTTTCTGATTGCGAATTAGTGCGGGTGTCGTAATTATTAACTTATTACTGATTTTTTTTTTTGTTATATAATAAAATTATTTTTTAATTATTATTTATATCTTTGTATAATTTTATTTTTTTCGCTTTTTTTATTGTTTATTTATTTGTATTTATTATTTATTTCTTGATCGGTTTTCTTTGTAAAATCATTGATTAGAATGAGTTGATAATTTTTTCAAAACAAACAAAATAAAATAACGAAAAGTCGGTCGTCTTGTGATGAACTCTGCAAGAGTTTTTAAAGGTATGTTTTTATTATTGATTGTCATTGTGTTTTATTTAGTACAGTATTTTTTTTATAATACATTAAGTTCGATACTTTTTTTTTCAGTCATTTGACTGGTTTGATGCAGCCCTCCAAGATTCCGTATCAAGTGCTAGTCGTTTCATTTCGATATACCTTCTACATCCTACATCCCTAACAATTTGTTTTACATATTTTAAACGTTGCCTGCCTACACAATCTTTTCCTTCTACCTGTCCCTCCGATATTAAAGCGACTATTCCAGGATGCCTTAATATTTGGCCTATAAGTCTGTCTCTTCTTTTAGCTATATTTTTCGAAATGCCTATTTCTTCATCTATTTGCCGCAACACCTCTTCATTTGTCGTTTTATCCACCCGTCTGATTTCTAACATTCTCCTGTAGCACCGCATTTAAAAAGCTTCTAATCTTTTCTTCTCAGGTACTCCGATCGTCCAAGTTTCACTTCCATATAAAGCGACGCTCCAAACATATACTTTCAAAAATCTTTTCCTGACATTTAAATTCATTTTTGATGTAAACAAATTATATTTCTGACTGAAGGCTCGTTTCGGCCGTGCTATTCGGCATTTTATATCGCTCCTGCTTCGTCCATCTTTAGTAATTCTAATTCCCAAATAACAAAATTCTTCTACCTCCGTAGTCTTTTCTCTTCCTATTTTCGCATTCAGCGGTCCATCTTCGTTATTTCTACTACATTTCATTACTTTCGTTTTGTTCTTGTTTATTTTCACGCGGTAGTTCTTGCGTAGGACTTCATCCGTGCCGTTCATTGTTTCTTCTAAATCCTTTTTACTCTCGGCTAGAATAATTATATCATCAGAAAATGGTAGCATCCTTATCTTTTGACCTTGTACTGTTACTCCGAATTTTTGTAAGTTTTTAAATGACTTTTAAAACAGTAGAGTGTGTAAATTTGGATTCCTTTCAAGTAATTTTTGTAAATTCTGATTCTCTTAGCAAATTTGTGCTCGTTGCATTTTTTAAAAATAAATTAATCGTCAACGAGTTTGTTTTTTTTATTTATTATATCGAACATATTTTCTTTTAATTTTACCGAAATACATTTATTTTTTTATATTTTCGTTGTTTTTTCCCCCGTTAAACATTAGAATGATGTATGAAATATTGCACGGTAATCCTTTTTAATTTTCTAATTATCCGGATAATCGGTATTTCACTATATTATTTAACACGATGTGTTTTTTTTTTTAGTTAAAAAATCGAGGAGTTTTCTAAACTATTATAATAATATTGTGTACATCAAACTTGCAATTTATATTTATTAAAAAAAAAAAAAAACGTATAACATATTAGAGATTATTATCGTTTTTTAACGTGTAATTATTAATTTTATTTTTTATTTTTTTTTAATATAGAAAAATGTTTTTATCGAAATGAATTTTATCGATTTATCGTAAAATATCGCGTGTAAAACTAATAGACGGTGGTAGTTTATGTCTAGACGTTTCAGTAGATGAAATGATTACTGTGTTGGGTGCAAACAATTTATGTTCTCTCGAAAATACGGTCAGACACGCATATATACGTGTAAAGGGTCGTTCATGTACCAGTTCATTTATGAAAAAATGGTATTCTGGTTTTAATATTTGCTACGATATATCTTATATACGAATATTAACTTTAATATATGTAAGAAAATTTTGTATGATGTTTGTACGATTATGTCAAGTCACCTAAGGAAGCTTAGAAAATTGTAAGTGAAACGTTTTGTAGTTAATTTATAAGTTTGTATAGTCGATCGGTTAACCCAAGAAAATAATAAAGGTAATATTTCTAAGTAAAATATGTCTTTTACGTCTTGTTACGAAATATTGTGTGTAAATACGAAATATTTCGTAAACTCTTTATCACTTTTTAGGCAACGTTACTCGATTGTTTTCTTATAATTAAATGTTTTACATTTTACATTTATTTTTAGGCGATTTAATGAAGTTCGTTTTACGTCAAACCTAAAACCTTATGTTTTATGTAATTTACAGCGTTTTTCTCTAAAAATTATTGTAGATGGGGCAGCTATTTTATTTAATTTCAATTACTAGTTGCAGATGTGTGCCTACGGTACGCCCTCCGGGCGGGCTGTCCTGGCGGTCGGCGTCTCGGAAATGGGGTTATTGTCCAAAATTGATTACCTCTTGTGTAAAATTTTTTTTTCGGACGGTGAAAATCGGTATAACGAAAATTAAATCAAAAATTTAACTCTAGAAATTGATACTAACGAATCGGGATTTCCGCTAGCGATCGGTACATTCCGGTGCTAATCTGAAAGGGACGGACAGACACACATAGAAATGCTCTTTACTGGGGTAGGATGATATTTTCCTTTATAACCGATGCAAAATCATTATTAAATTAATTTTGGATAACGTTTTAAAATGACCCGTTCTAAGAAAAGGACGTGGTTTTATTTTACTCCGGGAACAAATATCGGAAATCTTTTACAAGCTTTTTATTAAAAATTTAAAAAATTAACTAAGACGATCCTTGAAAATATTTAAAAAGAAAAATTCGTTGTTTAGAGATTTAAAAAAAAATAGATACGAAATTAAATCGGCGGAATATTCGTCTAACAATTTGAATAATAAGCTTTTTTCTTTAATTTTATTATTTTTAATTTAACCTTATCTTGTTCTAAGATATTCTTTTAATGTGTAAACGATTGGCGTTTTGATTTATAATTATAATGCGCTATTTTCCTGCCACGGTTTTTTTTTATTAACAAAAGTCATATTTAATTAAAAAACCTGTTTTTCATCGTCATTCAACGTTACTAAATATACATTTTCACAGAATTAAATTCTTTACAAATTTTATCTGTTTACCGGTAATTAAACAAATTTATTCGAGTCAAACCTAAAAATTGATTTTGCTTCTTTGATTTTTCTGAGAAAAGTACGGTATTACTTTCCCTCGCTTGGTAGAATCGGAGGGTGAAAATGAATTTCCTTTACGTTTTGAGGTATGGGAACAACGAAAACACCATTCGCTTAAATTGGGATTTTCTTATACGTAGTATATATAAAGAGTGTTCTTTAAAGGCGAGACCAAACTCTAGTAAGTGATTCTACTAAACATACCGAAGAAAAAATATCCCGTCAACATAGGTCATTCTTGAAAAATATTTTGCTACGAAATCGTACGCGAGTGTAAAAGAATCGTTTCAAATTAAATTTGTCGGTGTTCCTCCGCCAGAAAAAATTTCTATTTCTAGGCTAGCAAACCGATTTCGAGAGACAGATAGTGTTTGCGACAGAAAACGTAGCGGTCGACCGACTCGCTTGACAGATGGACGTTTTAGAGAATGTGAAAACAAGATCGCTCAATTCTCTACGGAAAAGTTTACGAAAACGTTCCACGGAAGTCGGTTTGTCATATTCGAGTGTTCAGAAAGCCGCTAAAAAATTGAAATCGTATCCGTATCGCGTACGATTAGTCCAAGAGCTTCAGCCTCCAGATATAAACAAGCGATTGCAATATTGCCGTCGGTTTAGGTCTCTCGTAAACGACAAAATAATCAAATTTTTAAACACTGTTCTTTACTGATGAAGCTTGGATCCACCTCGACGGTTATGTGAACAGTCAAAACTCTCGAATTTGGGCGGTTGAAAATCCTAACGCTTCACAACACAAATCTTTGCAGCCTGAAAAAATTGGTGTGTGGTGTGCGATGTCTCGTCATCGTATAGTCCGACCCGTATTCTTCGAACAGACAGTAAACGGTGAAGTATACAGGAATATTGTGCATCGATTTGTGTCCCTCCTGGAACCTCAAGAACTACATTGCTGGTTTCAGCAAGACGGCGCTACATGCCGCACGTCTCGAGAAACCGTGGATTTTCTGCAACATCGAATAATAAACAAGACATTATGGCCTCCAAGGTCCCCAGACCTCACATCTCGTGACTACTTTTTGCGGGGCTATATTAAGTCCTAGGCCTTCAAAAACAATCCTCACACTATTGATGAACTTAAATTCAATACTACAGACTTAATCGTGATTATTTCCTATGCGACTCTTAAAAAGGTTTCTGTTAATATGCTGAAAAGAGTCCGTGCGTGTATAACCGCAAGGGGGTGGGCATTTTGAGCGTATTCTTTACAAGAAGTAATAGCTTTTTATTAAATCTCTTTTGTAAATAACAAATACTTTTTTTATTCCACCTAAATTTCCCTTTCTTAAATTACATTTAAAATTGGGTAACAGGACTAAAAAATCATTCTGTATAATGTCTTAAGATAATTAAACAATTCCGATACCGAAAAATTTTTGTAAACGCGTTACTACATTTTTATTATATTATTTTATGAAAAATATAAAATTGTTTTATTATAAAAATTACAATCAGACCTTTAACGTATGAATTTAAAATTTCTGAGAAGAGGAAATATTTTACTATGGAAAAACTGTGCGAGGTATTTGACCGGCTCAGCCGGGATTTATGCAATACTTTGCCAACTTCTCTACGTATATATTAACATATAAATTTTTCTTTACGGTTTATTAGTTTTAAAAAGAAATAACGCAATTAAGAAAAAAGTTAATTTATTATATAATTTAAATATATTTATAAAAATAAATTCACAACTATCTATGAAAATTAAGGTAATTTTTTTTTCTCGAAAGATCATTTAATTTGTGTATATTTTGTCGTTAGTTATAACTGAAGATGGGATGTGAAATACATGAGAAATGATTACTCCATACATTTTAAATTTGAAAAGTCGGGATTTTAAACATGCCGATGCGGTATACTTTTTTTAACGTACTAAAAATTTAGGAAAAGTTACCTATTTAAAGTTTTTTGTAGTTTTTCTAATTTATAAATTCTAATGGTAATACGTGAAAAATGTGTGTATGTATTTTTTTAAAATGAATAATACGTATACAAAAGAAATAAAGTGTTACGTTTGAACACTTTAATAAAATTAAAAGTATACGTTTGATTTAATGGATCTTTAAATTTTAAATACCACTAATTTATACTGTTTTTTAGGTATTTAAATTTTAAATGCCGTACGATAATAAATGAAAACGACTTTTTCCCATTCGGGATTTAACATTTAAATATCCTCAGCATCGTTTCTTATTAATTTTGACTTTTAATAATTTTAATATTTCTGTTATTTTAAGTGCATACAGAGACGTATATTTGACCGTTAGACAATAGAATTCGATTTTATATACCGAGTGCAGTCAGTTACACGATAGTACGTTTAGATTGCGTAACAGAAAGAGAAGTAGTTGTTTATCGTATGTAATTTTATTAACGGTTGATTGTTGTATCACTGTTTTATTCTTTTACCATCGGTCGTGCAAGCGATTAGATATTTATTTGCTTTCTACTGGTTAGTAATACAATAAGACCTCGTTTTAAAAGCATTTGTATGTCGAACGCGGTTCATCGATGACAGTTCGGTGTCTATCGTCGAACGAGTTGGTAGGGAGTTGCGACAACACTCTCGTTTTTTTTTTTTTCATTGCACTTCATTATTTTAAAAAATCTTCTTTTATATATATATATATATATATATATATATATATATATATGTATTACATTTTGTTATCGTAATATTGTATATATTCAAGGACAATCCTTAATGCATTTAACTTAAATCTTATAAGGTTAGAACGTTTCTTCCATGCCGATTGTTTGTTTTATTTAGTACCCCGAAATCTTTTGTTAGTTACAAGGAAATCTATTTTAATTACATAAAAACGTCTACAATACAAAATAATGTACGTAGACAATACATTATTATATTTCGAAACGACACATGAACTACCGAATCTACATAATTAAATGTTTACCTTTAATTACATTGCGATATTTTAAAACTTTCGATAGAAGATTAAATAAAGAGTTTCTCAAAAGTAGCGCAGGATTTAGATTTTCAAAATGAACCTTTATTTATGCACGAATTGGCAAAGTTGCGACGTAATTTGAAAAAGTACGAGTAAACATTCCGATTATATATGGAAAATACTTTCACGTCTCATATGACACTCGTGCAATATTTTGACGAAATTTTAAGCTTTTAGCTTTGCGGTCAGGAGGGGACGCGAATAATTCATTATATATATTTGTTTTTACTTTTCGGGGGGTCGTGGAGCTAAAACGGTTGAGAATCACCGGCTTAGAATAATCTTCCCTGTATCGACAGAAAAATTTGATCGGGCGACAGCAATTCATACCGAACAATTCCTTTCCGATCCCGCTACAGACAGCATCACTATCCTCATATATATATATATATGACATGTAAACGCGATGTAGTTTTCTTGTGTAGACTCATGCCGACCGTTCTTTAGATGTTCGGTTAATTGAACCTCAATCGTCAAAGCGTACCGGTATCTAGTATATACGAATAAATCGTTATATAAAGTATCTTACCTTTACTAGGATTTGAATTTAGAACTTGCGACTTCGAAAATCAACTATTCTGATAAAATAGTTGATTTGCGATTAAGATTTTACTGCTAAACCGATCAAGATATGTAGAATAATTTAAAAAAAAGTTTACAAAATTTTTTAATAGTATTTAATTTGTGTTATTTTTAAATTACTTTTTCCCTATTATTTATTGATTTTTATTTTTTGTATTTTTGCAGGTATGTTGTTAATTCGTTGAATACTTTTATTCGTAAGTAATTTTTTGTTTATTTATGATTAATATCTAAGCCTTGGCGTAATTTATATTAAAAAAAATTGCAATGAAATTATAAACCGTACGGTAAGAGTCTCACAGATGTAATTTCTTTCGCTCAAAAAAACAAAAATTTTTGTAATAAAAATAAAACTGTTTTAACAAAACGATACTGATTTCAAAAAAGGTAAGACGCTACATTTTTGTTATCAAAATATGTTATTAATTTTGAGTTTTCTTTAAAACAAATATATGTTAAATATATGTAATAGACAACAGATAAACAATGTTTAAGCGTTCCATATAATCAAAAAATAAATTTAAAATCGTTACAGAACTCCTACCGGCTCGATATCATTTATTAAACAACGAATAATCATAAGAATTGTATTTTTTCTGTAAATGTGATATGTATTATATATAAATGAAATCGGGCCGGTAAGAGTTTTGTAACAAATTTTTATTTTTTATTTTTTTGATTATATGGAACGCTTAAACATTGTTTATCTGTTGTCTATACATATATTTAATATTTAGAGAAATAG
The DNA here is from genome assembly GCF_047948215.1 of Lycorma delicatula. Classification (NCBI taxonomy): domain Eukaryota; kingdom Metazoa; phylum Arthropoda; class Insecta; order Hemiptera; family Fulgoridae; genus Lycorma; species Lycorma delicatula. The sequence goes on along the minus strand of NC_134466.1, from coordinate 72,951,464 downwards.
AGAAGTATAGAAATAGAAATGTAGTGTCTTTAACTTTTTTTGATATCGGTATCGTTTTGTTAAAAACAGTTTTATTTATATTACAAAAATTTTGTTTTTTGAGCGGAAGAAATTATATCTGCAAGACTCTTACCGTACCGTTTACAATTTAATTGTAATTTTTTTATATATCGCTGCGTTTTGTTAGATTACTCTTTTATTTATTTATTATTATTTTTATTAATTATTATCTTACGGATTTATTATTAAAATTTATTGCATTAGAACAAACAGATTGAATTTTACGGCATACACTTCACCATACCACTTCATTTTTTTCCTTTTTTAACAAAACTATTATAATGCCCTTTTCGAATCGAAAATCTGTGATGTAATATTGCAGTTATTACTTTGTAAGTGCAACCCACGATTTTTATCGTTAAATTCGATTTTACCAATCCGATTATTTATGTTTTATTTATCCCTTTTTTTTAAATTAGTATTCTGTTGTAAACTAATACTTTTATTTTTGGGAATTAAAAAGATTTTCAGTATTTACTATTAAAACAAGCTTTAGTATATTTTCTTTTAAATTTTATTATTTTACGTTCTTGTACGCTACCTAATACTATCAAGTTCTGCTATCTAGCGGCGCGATTCGTAAAGGTATATTAAAAAAATGAATAAAACGACATATTAGAGTCCCGTGGTTCATCGAATGGAAAAAAACGTTGTCTAACAAAATTTCAGGTATTTTTTGGAAAGTATTCTTTATTAATAATGTAATTGAACTGAAATATAATGTTTTCACGGTTATTTTTTCACTGTCGGTAAGGTCACGTGTAGAACTGTAAACGCGACCCACCGGGGTGATCTAGCGGTGAACGCGTCTTCCCAAATCAGCTGATTTGTGAGTCGAGAGTTCCAGCGTTCAGGTCCTAGTAAAGTCGGTTATCTTTACACGGATTTAAATACTAGATCGTGGATACCGGTGATCTTTGACGGTCGGATTTAAATTAACCGCACATCTCAGGGACGGTCGAACTGAGGCCGTACAAGAATACGCTTCATTTACACTCGTACATATCCTCATTCATCCGGAGGCTAAACAGGAAAAAGAAAGAAATAAAGAACTGTAAACGTAGTTCATCGACTTTTGTCGCTTCTTAAGATGAGGTTCTAACGAATTCCGTGATCGAATTTAATTTACGTATTTCAAAGAAAGCTCTATACTTGATATATTGGTACAGATTACGTAATAAAATTATTCAAATCTACATCTGGAAAGTAATTAAGGCCGTAAGGGTTTATTAATGATAATTTTCAAAAATATGTAAAACTCTTGGAAGCCGTTAACAGAAACGATGAGTTATCGGTATCATGATGGCAACTCAATAGTTTATTCCAAAAGTAGATAAATGTTTTTATAGCGTAACTTTTCCGGAAACTTCGGCTTTTTTTGTTTATAGGCAATTTTATAAAATTAATTTATGTTAAACCTTAAAATCAGATTTTGCGTCGTATCGGGTATATTAATTATTATTCAATATTACGGGTAAAAGTAAAACTTTTTTGTGTTTCAAACGATTCAAAGATGGACGACTACAGTCGATGACGAAGGTCGTTCAGGAAGACCATCGACAAGCGCAACACCGGAAAACATCGCGAAAGTGCGAGAGGCTATCGTTGCAGATCGTAGTCAATCGATCCACGATTTTTATGCAATCGTACAAACGTCATACGGGTCCGTACAACGCATCTTGTCGGGCAATTTGAACGTGTGACGCATCGTTGCAAAATTCGTACCGAAACTGTTGAACAGCGACCAGAAACAAAATCGCGTAGCTGTCTGTAGCGAATTGAAAATTTCAGCAAGAGATGACCCTAACTTCATGTCCAACATCGTAACCGGTGATTACCGGTATGATCCTGAAACTAAGCGGCAGTAATCGCAGTAGAAGACGCCAAGTTCACCGCGGCCAAAAAAAGCACGCCAAGTTCGCAGTAACGTGAAGTCCATGACGATCGTTTTTTTTCACATCAAAGGCATTATCCGTAAGGAATTTATTCCTCTTTGTCAAACTGTCAATGAGATGTTCTATCGTGAAGTTTTGAAGCGGTTACGTGAAAGAATTAGGCGCAAACGTTCAGATGTATGGGGTAACAACAGCCGGGTTCTGCACTATGATAACGCGCCCGCGTACACATCGCTAGCCGTTCGGAATTTCTTGGCTTCCAAAAAGACGGTAGTGATTCCTCACCCGCCCTATTCGCCTGACCTTGCCCCGTGCGACTTTTTTCTCTTTCCGAAAATAAAATTTCAATCGAAAGGCCGTCGTTTTAACAAAATTGAGGAGATTCGGGAAGAAACGCAGAATGTGCAGACTTCGAGGGATGCATGGAATCTTAGGAAAAACGCTGGTATCACTGTATCAATGCCCAAGGGGATTGAAGGAGACAGTGGAAATTATAAGTTACGGCAAACTATTTTATTTTTACGGTAAAATTCCCCAAACCTTTGGGTAGAACCTCGTAAATCAAACGATTAAATTTTCATATATAGAATTATAATAACTTCATAAATTTTTTTGCCAAATCTATAAGAATTTTAGTATATCATAATTTTTGGCAGGATAACGTCTTTCATCGACTTTAATTTTTAAATAAATAAAAATTATTCATTCGTATTTGTTTTAATTAAAAATTTTTCCTTTGAAATCCATCCCAATAAAAGAATGACTAATAGAAAACAAGAATTTCATAATTTCGTTTTTTTACATTTTCACGTGGTACCATTTGCTTGTAGTTAGTCGTACGTAATAGAATTATAATGTAGGTTATATATGTATATAATAATTATAATAAATAAAATTAAGTTAGCGAGGATAACTAGTTTAAAAACTGATTACAAATTTGTATAATTTTTTTAAAACCTGTTTTTTTAACTAGTTAAGGTATGTTATAATTATATCTTTTCCATTTAAAGAAGCTTCATTCGTTATTTCCTTCTTACATATAACATATATTTACTCACGCACGTGCAATTTTGTGTTGTTCTTTGTTTTCAATTTAAATTTTAAAAAAAATCTTTTTTCTTAATCCAGCGAAAGAATAAAAAACATACATTTCAATAAGCGGAGGTTGATTTTTAGAAAAAAAACATGTGTATAATTTATATATAACGTGCACTGTAGGTAACAAATTGTCTTTTATAAAGTTTTCTCTAAAATGCCTTTAAAGAAAAACGAAATCGATTTTTTTCGCGATATCCTCCAACCTTAACGAATTAACGAATTTAAAAAAAAAACAATATTACGATCGATGCTTCATAAATTGAAATATTTGGAGTCAAATTTTAAGAAAATCGGTTCGGTCAGTCCTGAAATATTACGCCAAAAGCATTGCGACACGTACATACATATGTTTTTTCGACTCGATGAATATTCGACGAAGGACGCAGTTTATTTTTGCTTTTATCAGTCGGCTTTCAGAAAATAACATTTTCTGGTCTCTTTTGGAATCTAGGAAAAATTAATTTACGCGGGATATGCAAATAAGTACGAGAGCTGCCTTTAAGTTTTTACAAAAACAATAAAAGAAAAAATCCTTTTGTACAAATTGTTTTATTGCTTCTTAAAATATTCGCCTTTAAGATTTATACACTTCTGCCTTTTTTCACTCTGAAGTCGGTACCTCAAAAACATGGTTTTGGCAGGATTCAACGCTCCTTGAGGTGATGAAAATCGTTTTCCACGCGTGTTTTTTTTTTTTGACATTCGGGAACAAAAAAAAGCCGTTAAACGATAAATCAGGTGAATACGGACCATGAGACATTCAGTCTTTTTCTCCGTCAAATAATCAATCGTTTGACTCGTGTGAGAGCTGTCAAGATGAACATCGATGCTACGTTTTCGGTTGTTTCTCCTGATTTCATCGATGACTTCTGACAAATAAATTGTCGCTTACCGTTTAGCAATAAGTGTTATTTGATCTTCCAAAGCGGTGGTCGGTACATGTCCGGTATAACCGAAGAAACAAGCGACCGTTTTATTGGAAGCGCTTCGCAATCAAACGGTTGATCGTTCCTTGTTTTCCGGCTCGTACGAATATACCCAAGTTTCGTTTCCTGTTACGATGTTCTCTACGTATTTCCTCGGTCAAATTTTTTGAGGATTTTCTTACACCGGAGCCTGTTTTTGTGCTTCGGTCAAATTATGCGGAATCCATCGGAAAAAGATCTTTTTCACAGCTAAATGTTCACGTACTGTTGTCTTCGATACGCCTAAGGACGCCTCTATGTCGCGGTAAATCTCACGGCGATTCTTTTCGATCGTGATGCGCACAGCATCGATTGTTTTTGGTACAATCCGATCGCCATCTTTGCAAGTACCGCTCTCAAGCGGAAAAATATACGGCCATGCGCACAAGTAAAACTGTCCTTTTTGTATCTAGGATATTATAACAAAAGTAATCGTTTTGTGTACTCGTTATTACCGTGTATCGATCCGAATAAATTATGAATTTATTAATAATGCATTATTTAGTCGTACGTATTATAAATTTTAGTGTGCTACAGCAACTTTATCTGAAAGTAAAAACGTTTAGATTCCGCTATGAGATAACGTTTTCGTAAAAAAGTTGAAATTAATTTAAGGAAAATACTGTAGCGCATTGATTTATTCCTAGTAGAGAAATTCTATTTAACGATAAATAAAAAATGAAATAAAGGTAACGAAAAGTGTTAGAAAGAAAGAATAACGATGAATTAAATATTAAAATAAGATGGAATAAAAAATGTTGTAAACAATGCACAATTTTGTTCTTCCTTTACTAAAATTGCTCCTAATAACGTAGAGAATCAAATAGTAATAAGTTATTTTACAAGAAATATATCGTGCGGCAACAGCAGGCTCGTAGCTAGGACTTTTTTCTGGGGAGGGGGCTAAGGGAGCTGATGAGGATTATAAAATAATAATGAAAATCAGTTTATATCGAAACAGTTTTTTATACTCTAATACAATACATCGTTTACGCAAATAAGAAGCGTAATGTTAGTATACAATTTCTTTCGTAATCCACATTTATACTTCACACTCGCACATTTAAATGTTATGAATCGTTATAAAGCTAGTCGTCGATTTTTCTTTCTCGCCATTATATCTAAAACTTCATCAGGATTAACAGCAGTAATATCTGTATGCACTGACAAAGAAACTAACGAATTTAATCTTCCATCCCCCGACTTGTTACGCGCACTCGTTTTTACTCCCTTCATTGTGGAGAACGAGCCTTCATTAGTACATATTGTTACCGGAAGAGTCGCTAAAACTTGTAAGAGATAATGGATATTCGGCAAATATTTTTTATTACAGCGATCCGATATTTCAATCGCTTCTAGATCGCATTTTAAATTTATCTCCTCGTACCAAATAAGATATTCCGCTTGGAGGGCAGATTCAGAACGTTTATTATCGTAATACGTCGCTAAGATTTTTAGTTCTTTCCCTTTTCCGGGATAGTAAAGAACTTGAAATCTTTCTAAGATGATAGCGTTGTCATCGGATTTACTTTCCAAGTAATCGTAATAATATTTATTTATTATCAATTAAAAATAAGATATACGATTTTATTCGACATATTTATCCTGGTAGACACAGGTAGAAAAAGAAACTACGAGCGCTACCCGCGAGTTCATATCATTATAATAGGAAGATTAATAAAATAACTTAACTAAATAAAAATCTCCGTTACTTTTTAATCTTTACATGGAACTAGCAGTTAATGATGTTAAAGAACAATTTAGATTCGGAGTAACAGTACAAGGTGAAAAGATAAAGATGCTACGATTTGCTGATGATATAGTAATTCTAGCCGAGAGTAAAAAGGACTTAGAAGAAACAATGAACGGCATAGATGAAGTCCTACGCAAGAACTATCGCATGAAAATAAACAAGAACAAAACAAAAGTAATGAAATGTAGTAGAAATAACAAAGATGGACCGCTGAATGTGAAAATAGGAGGAGAAAAGATTATGGAGGTAGAAGAATTTTATTATTTGGGAAGTAAAATTACTAAAGATGGACGAAGCAGGAGCGATATAAAATGCCGAATAGCACAAGCTAAACGAGCCTTCAGTAAGAAATATAATTTGTTTACATCAAAAATTAATTTAAATGTCAGGAAAAGATTTTTGAAAGTGTATGTTTGGAGTGTCGCTTTATATGGAAGTGAAACTTGGACAATCGGTGTATCTGAGAAGAAAAGATTAGAAGCTTTTGAAATACGGTGCTATAGGAGAATGTTAAAAATCAGATGGGTGGGTAAAGTAACAAACGAAGAGGTGTTGCGGCAAATCTATGAAGAAATAAGCATTTGAAAAAATATAGTTAAAAGAAGAGACAGACTTATAGGCCACATTAAGGCATCCTGGATAGTCGCTTTAATATTATAGGGTCAGGTAGAAGGAAAAAATTGTGTAGGCAGGCCACGTTTGGAGTATGTAAAACAAATTGTTAGGGATGTAGGATATAGAGGGTATACTGAAATGAAACGACTAGCACTAGATAGGGAATCTTGGAGAGCTGCATCAAACCAGTCAAATGACTGAAGACAAAAAAAATAAAAAATAAAAAAAAATAAAAATACATAAAAATAAAAAAATAAAACGTAAAAATTTAATTTGATAATTTAGTTAAAAAATACGCAGAATCAGAATGGAAAATTATTTAAGTTTACGTTGAAATCAAATAAAATAAAATACAATAAATTCATAATCTAAAAAGGTAATTTCATTACGGAGAAAAAAAGAAAGTTATTAAATAACCTATGATAATACAACAAGAAGTATTCTTAAAATAAGAAAACTGAATACTATTATGAATTTATATCGCCTTAGAATTCACTTAAACATTCACAGATTTATGTAAGTAAATTTTTTAATGTTAATTAGTATATTAATTTACTTTGTTGTATGCTATTCGTTATAATAATGAATTCATTATAATATTTGTCGTTATTAGTGTGGATTATCTTGTCTTTCAATTTGGTAATTTAGTTTGCACATCCCCTCTCTTGTGCACTTTCACCGTTACCTTATTTATCCATTTATTACTTGGTCTACCGCTCGGTCTTCTATCTGTTTCTTTTGCATATAATATCCTTTTTTGATATACTTTACTTATTTATCCTTTCGATAAGTATAAACCGAGCTTTGATCTTCCAGTCGACTCAAAAAGGATTCCCTACTTCAATTCGATTCTTGTTTCTTACCTATCCTATCTTGTTTTCCTAAGCGTGCTTCTCTTTAATTTGAATTTCTGTCGCCTGAACTCGATTCTCCAGGTTTTTGTCGCGTAGGTAAGAGTCGGCACGAAGTGCGATTTATACATAAACCCTCTTACATTGCAAACTTCTTGATAACATCTAAAATACAATCGGAAAGTAATAAAAATTTTCGGTAAAAAAATTTGGCTCCGATTTTACAAACGCTTCGTCAGATAATTTTTATCTTAAAATTTGTACATTAATAAAAGTATAATTGAGAAAATAGAAAAATTCATGCTAAAAAAATTTTGGATCATTTTTCATATCGCCCACGACTTAAAAAAAAGATAAATAATTAGAATTTATTAAAAAACTAAGTGCGATTCATGAGACATCTATTTTTAAAAGTTCCCGTGTTGTTTGCTTTAAGACTAGATGCATGTTGGATTTTCACTCTTGAAAATTAAAGTTAAAAAAAAATGTATATTTTAAGTACAGATTCCCAATCAGCCCCTTGTTTTTTTGTTTGTTTTGGGGGACCTTAAATTTTTGTGTTGGAGTAATGAGTTTTACTTTAATAAGTTGATATGATTCGATATAATGTTATTCAACACGACTGAAAACAATTATAGCGTACTAAAAGAGAAAAAAAGGTGACGACAAAGTTGTAATACTTAGCCGACGTCGTTTATATATTCTTCAATGAAGGAATAACGATACGTGACAAATTTTTATTAAACGACTGTTATTCGGAAATTTTGCTGAAACGCGCAATTCAGAAATCACCGGCGTGATTTTTGACTTTGTGGAGTGTATTCGTTTCACGACAAAGCGCGTCAACGTGCTGCAAAAACACTTGTTTCCTTCTCGAAGGTTTCGGATGGGATTTTTACGATCTCCCGCCTTTCGTCAGCGATTTAATGAACTGGCGGCAGACTTCTTTGTCGACGCCATACGAAAACTAACGTCACGTTTTGACGATTGTTTGAACTTAGGACGCGATCGTGTGGAAACATAACTTAAATTTAGATTATAATGCGTGTATTATCTTTATAAATAAAAATGTAAATGTTCGTTCGTTCAAAATCGTAAATCTCCGAAAGTTCTTCACCTATCGCTTTGAAATTTTGATACATCGTTGCGTTCGAATACGCGCGTGTTTTTATATACCTACTATTTATATACCTAAGATGTCTCATCTGCGACAGGAAAAACATGCATTGCTTGAAAATCAGCGCTATCTGTTGAACGTAAAAGCAACACACGCTATACTAAACATTTTACGATTCCGTTTCAGTGTTTCCGATATGCGTGTCCGCTACAGACTAAAATATTACCGCACCGATTTACGCGCGGGTAAAAACGGGAAAATCGAAAAGGTAAAAGGGAAGAAGGGAAAAATGGAAAAAATAAAAAAGGGGAAAGTTTGATAAAATATAAAAAAACTGAATATTACGGAACTTCACAAAACTTAACCTTTCACTTTATAAAAGTCAGAATGTAAATAAATCCGATCGTCAAAACAGCAAATACAGTATTCGGTTCAAAATACCCGTTACTTTCTTTCTACTGATCAGATCCTCGAAGGTTTAAAAGCTTTAAACCTTCTCCGGACAACGCGGACCGTTTTGCAAAAACACGCGCAGAATCGGTTCAGTAGTTTTTTAGTTTATAGCGGTCGCATACGAACATTTCCTTTTATATATATATAAGCATATATTTGTATATTTATTTGTTTGTTTCGTAAATATCTCGACACCGGCGCCACCTAGCAGGTATAGTTCGCAAAAATTTTCTTTTCAAGTAACTAATATTCATATTCTGAATACGAGCCAAATCGGGCCATAAATACTATTTTTCCAAATTTCTCAACCGCAGCGCCACGTAGCGGTTCCGTTTTTCACAAAAGTATTTCTTTTCACGTAACTAATATATATTATATTCTGATTACGAACGGAATAAGATCATAAATCCAATTTTTCGAAGTATCTCAACCCGAGCGCCATCTAAAGGCTCCATTTTTGCAGAGGTTTTTCTTTTCATATAACACATATTCTTAATGCGAGTCAAATCGGATCGTAAATACAATTTTTCTAAATATCTCGACTCCAGTGCCGCCTACCGGATCCAAAGTAATTCAGAAACCTTCGCGTGCGTGCTCGCAACTCACCAAAGTTTCATCGCAGTTCCTACGGTATAGGAACGCATACGGGATAAGCAAACATTCATTTTTATATTTATACATTTACGAAGTATGGAACAATAAATTTAAAGTTTTCCAATAAATTTCTTTTCCCCCTACCGTAATTATTGACGGTAAAATATTTTCAGTTCGTATTTTACGGAATGAATTTTTTATACACCGTGATTCACGAGGAATACAATAATCTTTCAGGACATGTTTGTCATACGATAACGTTGTTAAACGGGTTATAAACATAAAATTAGTAATAAAAATTTATTTATATAATAAAAAATTATTTTTCCCTCGCTCTAATTATTCATCGAAAACATTTTTTCAATTCATATCTTATGTACCGATTGAATTGTTTATACATCGTGATTCACGAAGAATGTAGCAAACGTTCAGGAGTCGTTCTGCCGGTGGAAATAAAGAAAATAGGTTGAGAAACGTTTCGTTAACGATTGTCGACCGGTAAAAGATTTCATCCCGATTACCGCCTTCGGTAAAATTAAGTTAGACTGTTGTAATTTACAACAGTTTTATACAAATTAAAATCTACATAAAACTGATTTAAAAGATTGAAATAAATATATATTCTAGAATTGTATTACGTAAATTTCATAAGAAAGTTACCTGTTGTAACGGGTACCATGATTCGACTTCCGGTTAATTTCTATATATCTTCGCGTTTCACATCCCCCACACCCCAAAACCACCGTCGGTTCAAATGATTATATATGCATTTATTTATGTGTATTTCACTTTCCCGTGGACAAAATAACTGCTGTAATTTTCCACAAGTCATTTTCAAAATTATACGTAATATATAACGACCCAAAATCTTGGTCGAGTTCATTAATGGGAAAATAGGACCGTGGGGGTGGAAATGTGGGAGTGCTTTTTCGTTATAACTTTCCTATTTAGTAAAATATCGAAGTTCCTACTATTCTTTGGACAAGGGCCTAAAACCTATTTAACTGAAGTTTTTTGTTATCACCAACCGTCGGCCCAGGGGGTGGAAAATGGGGTTTCGAAGACAACAAAAATCATACCTCCCGTAATAGGCGCAGTATCGAATCGGTTTAAAGTGGTCGTCAGTCCTATAAACACCTAAAACTGCTGGAATCGTAAGAAGGTGGGGCTTATCGTATGCTAAACGCGTGAAACTTTTTTCACATGCAACCATCTCAAAGTAGATTTGAAGTTTTTCTTAACTTTAAGGTGTAAATCTTTTTTATCTCCTACTTAGCACCGGTGTAATCTACCTCCTCCTTCCGGCGTGCCGAAAGGGAATTTTTTTTTATTACTTTTTAGAAATCTGGGGTTAAAGACACATAAGATTCGGGGTCAAAAAACAGGCTGTTTTATGTTTAACGTAAAATAACTTTGATAACCTTTTTTTTAGTCGTAAAATTTTCAAAACAAATCTTGTGGAGAATTTGATTCTAAGTAATTTATTAATACGATTTAAACCCTCAGCGACGTAAGAATTTGTAAGTTTTTTAAATTGTAAAATTTTACCGTTTATTTTTGTAAAACATTAATTCTTTTGTTTTGTAATACTAAATTTTTTTCCATTTAATACCTAGTTAAAATTTGTCAAATTTTTACGTTTTTGTTGTAATCCTAATGTTTTTATGTTTTCAATTCCATTTAAAATTATTTTTCTAACCCAAAATTTGTTAAAATTAAAATCTTTGAGTTATCCCACTAGTATAGAAGTTTGTGTTAAAAATACAGAACCGTTTATTTCAAATAAAATAATATAATATTAGATTTATTTTTTAAGTTATTATAAAAATAATTAATTAAGTTTCAACTTAACGGCGTTGTTATAACATGATTTAATGTTTAATAAATATAAATATTTGGCTTATTGTTCTTTTTTTATTTTACGTAATAAATAAAATTAACGGAATTTAAAAGTACATTTTATTATCTATAATATATTTTCTTGATTTATTATTCTTATCTTTAAATATTAAACGTCCTTTATCTTTATAATTATTACATTTAATCTAACAAATATTTATGAATTAACAAATCGATTGATTATCGTTAATAAATTTTATCATTTTGTACATCTGTTTCAAAATAGAAAAAGGTTTTCAAAAGATTTTTTATTAAATTAATAAAGAGGTTTCTACATGACCTAGATGGTTTCTAACTTGTTAATTCAGCCGACCTCCGTGACGCGAGTGGTAATGTCTCGGCCTTTCTTCCGGAGGTCCCGGGTTCGAATCTCAGTCAGGCATTGATATTTATACACGCGCTACAAATCATTCATCTCATCCTCTGAAGCAATACATAACGGCGGTCCTGGAAGTTAAACAAAAAAAAACCTTTTATTGAAAAGAAATGAAATCACGCTCTTGCAGGGTTGGCGCCGGAAATGAAGCCTGTGTCGTCTTCATTCTCGGTATGAATTTAGAGTAGGGATAGTCCCGTCCAGGAGGGGTGGGCCCGAACCCACCGGGTCGGTCTAGTGATGAACGCGTCTTCCCAAATCGGCTGATTTGGAAGTCGAGAGTTCCAGCGTTCAAGTCCTAGTAAAGCCAGCTATTTTTACTCGGACTTGAATACTAGATCGTGGATACCGGTGTTCTTTGGTGGTCGGGTTTCAATTAACCGCACATCTCAGGTACGGTCGAACTGAGAATATACACGACTACACTTCATTCACACTCATACATATCATCCTCATTCATCCTCTGAAGTAATATCTAAAACGGTAGTTACCGGAGGCTAAACAGGAAAAAGAAAGAAAGGAGGGGTGGGCCGCCCACCGGGTCGGTCTAGTGGTGAACGCGTCTTCCCAAATCAGCTGATTTGGAAGTCGAGAGTTCCAGCGTTCAAGTCCTAGTAAAGCCAGCTATTTTTACTCGGACTTGAATACTAGATCGTGGATACCGGTGTTCTTTGGTGGTCGGGTTTCAATTAACCGCACATCTCAGGAACGGTCGAACTGAGAATGTACACGACTACACTTCATTCACACTCATACATATCATCCTCATTCATCCTCTGAAGTATTATCTAGACGGTAGTTACCGGAGGCTAAACAGGAAAAAAAAGTAGGGGTGGGCCGATTAGGTGTTCCACCCTCGATGATTGGGCTGGGATTACCACGCGGATTCAGATTTTGGAAGGTAAAATAACACCGTAGTCTCGGTGAGGGTTGCTCACTAAAGGCGTAAAGACCGGAGTCCCGGTGAGGGGACCCCCTTCAGGTCCCCTCATTAGAGGCATGGCGTATCACCAAAAGACCCGGTTCCGGTTGCCTGGATGGAACATTAGTTCTCGACGAGGGAGTTTGAGGCAAAGGCACGCCCTGGAGCTGTGTTAAGGCTTAGTTGTGTGTCCAGCTCCAGGGGTAGATAAGAAACGATGCACTGAAAAAAAAGAAAAAAAAATATTTCTTTTATTGACCGAAAAGATTAATTTAATAACCTAGTGGAGATATTAAAAAATATTTAAATAACTTGTTTCGATTGAATAATTTTGTATACGGTGTTTTTCTGCCACGTTTTCTTTAAAAATAATTATACGTCAATTTTCTTAAACTTTACCTTCATTCGACGGTACTTTCAAAAATTTCACAAAATTAAATTCTCTACAAATTTTATCTGTTTACAGGCAATTAACGAAGTTAATCTATTTACGTCAAACCTTAAAAATTATGTTTTGCGGTACCATTTTTTTCCTTTTTTTTTTCTTTTACCATAATTGTTTTAAAAGTTACTAGAGATTATGTTGCGGGTTCAATTCTTTTTAATTTTTCAAGTTAAAAACGGTATGAAATCATAAAGTTTTTTCTTTTGCTTGATTATATCGCTACATAAGTTTGAAGTTAATGCGTGGGATACGGAATTCATCCTTTAAGTTTTAACGGAAATCAGGAGTAAATATTTCGCAAACTAACTGGAAACAGACTTCCAATCCTCGGTTTTGTTATGAATTTTTTTCTGTATTTTTATTTGTAGAACATGTCCTGATATACTTTCCATTTCTTCGTGAAATACTGTTGTGTGTGTATGCATATGTATAAATATTTATGAAGAGAGAAGCCTACATAGGTTCGTATATATTGTAACTTTTATACTCAAAATCTTTGATTCGATCATTTTGACCCTATTCCAGGAAATTATAAGTTGAAATCAGATTAACCTTCGGGTTTTGTCGGTTCTTGAAAGTAATTTGATAAATGAAATTTTCAATATTGAAATTGTGCGTTTCTAAGTACCCGGAAGTATATAATACATTATATTTATATGCGTTTGTGAGTACGCGAGCGTTTGATTGTGTGCGTTTGTGTGTGCGTGTTTGACACTTGCAAATTAAAATTTTAAATATATATGTATATGTTATCAGTAGGTAAACAATATAAAATAATTACAAAAGAAATGTTGTCCCGATAAAGGTATGTAGGCCATTTTAAATCGTAACATTACAGTGTAATACTATAATATTATATTATGTCCACACTCAGTAACATAAAAGTTATTTGTAGAAGCCTATTAGTATTTTAATGTCAGATCAGCAGTAATTTTTTTTTTGCTGACTAAGATATCGGATCGACTGATTTAGTGTTCGTAAAAATATATATTACTATTTAAATATTAATTCGTTTTGTTTTGTATTTTATTAAGTGAATTCTAATAAAGTTATAACTTTTTTTTTAATAATATAAATGATCGTTTCGAATTAAGAATGATTTAAAAGGGATCTGGGTTTACCTAATATGTAGGGACTTTAGGTTTACATTTATTTTTATACAGGAACCGGATATGATGAAAAGCGTCCCTGAAATGGATCTATCAAACCGAAACGTACACCTTTAAATGAAAAAAAATTACAAAAAATTAATACCAAAGAAAACAACACGTCCTTTGAGAGTCGAATAAAATTCTTAAATTTGTTCAAAAAAAGAAACAGGTACCGCAAGACGGAACAACCTTTTTTTTTTTAGCCTTCGAAACCACAATCGGGATTATTTCAGAGGATGATATGTATGAGTGTAAATGAAGTGTAGTCTTGTACATTCTCAGTTCGACCATTCCTGAGATGTGTGGTTAATTGAAAAACAACCGCCAAAGAACACCGGTATCCACGATCTAGTATTCTAGTATATAAGTAACTGCTTTACTAGGATTTGAACCTTAGAACTCTTGACTTCCAAATCGGCTGATTTCCTAAGACGCGTTCACCATTAGACCGACCCGGTGGGTTAAGCGATTACAAGCTTATTGAATGCTTTAGTCTTCATCTAGGAATTACGTATCCGTTTGATATATTTTTTAAAATCTGGTATTTTTACCCCTACTTCAACTTTAGGAGGAGCGATACCGTATTTAATAGTAATATACCTTTGTTTGAGTCCCAGTCCAGAGTGAAATTCAGAGCTGAACTCAACCCTTCTACATAAAAACTGGGTTGAGGCAAGGAGACGGCCTCTCACCACTCCTTTTTAACTGCGCCCTCGAATTTGTCATGAGAAAATGGTATGAAATAAATCCCAAAAATATAAAAATGGGTACTAAGAAAAACTCCATCGCACTAAATCGCCTAGGATTTGCAGATGACCTCGCTCTTTTAGCAAATAATATTCAAGAAGCCAAAACACAAATCATGAGCCTTCAAAACCTAGCACAAAAGATAGGGCTTCATATCTCTTTCGAAAAAACTGAACTAATGTCCATAGATCCTCTGGTAATAGAGCGCATTACGGTAAACGATCAGAAAATTAAAATAGTAAAACAATTTAAATATCTAGGGGAAATAATAACTTATAATTTAAATGAAAAAGTGACATGGCAAAACAGGACAAATAAAATGATTAAATCCCAAAAATTAACTCGGTCAACATATAACAAAAAATGCCTTTCTGCTAAAACAAAACTTAAACATTATAAAACTGTAGTACAGCCAGAAGTCACTTACGGAAGCGAGACGCTTTTCAAAATCACTCAGAAAAACCGAATCGAAAAAATTCTGAAAATAGAGTGGAGAATTGTCAGAACGTGTATCGATAAAAAACACCAAAAAGAAGGCCGATGGTGGATTGTGCCAAATGAGGTGGTGTATCGAGAAATAGAGCCTGTTACTGATACTATGCGGAAAAAAAGAATCTCTTTCTTCGGTCATCTCATAAGGACACCGGAAACAAGACCGTCAAGAAATATCATTGAAAAGCTCTGGTTCCAAAAGCTAGAAGTAGGATGGATCAAAGAAATTAGAGAAGATATGAAAGAATCGGGAATTTCCCTGACCGACCTACAGAATAAAACTGGAAAAATTACAAAGCTAAAAGATAAAAGCATTAGATTTAAACAAAAGACAGACAAACGACAAAATACAACGAAGAGGGTGTTTACGGATGAAGAAAAGAAACCAAGATCTGAACGGATGAAGAAATACTGGGCAGCTCGGAAGAGTAAAATAACACGCTTTTCTCAGAAAAGATCCGACTAAAATTGACTTAAGTGGTCCCATGTTGGCCGTAAAAGTATAATAATAATAATAATACCTTTGTTTTTTCCATTCTGTCGCTTCACAAATCCAACCGAGTTTCACATGCTTAGCGTACGACAAGCCATATATTCTTACAGTTCCAGCAACATTTTGGTCATCCGTTACCGAAAGGGTAGGTCATATTAAAAATCGTTACAGAAAAATGTTTTAGGTGATGCTTAGACGACCGACGAGCACTTTAAACGGGTTCGATACTGCGCCTATTAAGGAAGATATGATTTTTTTGTCTTTGAAACCTATTTTTTTCACCTCGTGGGCTAACGGTTGACGTCAGAAAACTTTACTCGGAGAAGTATTAGGCCCTTATCCAAAGAATAGTAGGAATTTTAAACGATTCGATATTTTTCTTAATATTAAAGTTATAGCGATATTTTATTTTTTCGAAAAATCGCTCCATTTCTACCCGCTTGGTCCGATTTTTTCCATTAACGAAGTCGACCGACATTTTGAGTCGTTATATTTTACGTATCGATTTGAAACTGATCGGCGCAAAATTACGGCAGTTATCGTATCCACAAGAAAGTGAAATGTATATATAAACCTTTGAACTGACGTTGGTTTTGGGATCTGTTTGGGGGGGGGGGTGAAACACGAAGATATGTCGAAATTTTCCGGAAATCGAATCATGACACCCATTACAATAGGTAGCTTTCTTATAAAATCTACCTAAAAACAAAGTCCGATTAATAAAATAGAATTATCACGACTCCCTTCCGTTACTTGGCGTTCTACAAATTTGGCAGTCACTCGCAGTTCTGTCCGTGACCTACCTTCACTGCGTGTTTGCATAAAATACTACCGAAGTCCGTCGATGAATTTTTTTTTATCTTGTATAGATTCGGGTTCGACTTAACTACATTCGGTCTTCGAGTAATCTTTTTGATTATTTCTACATCGTCGGGTTTAGCATTCGATATTTTCGTCGATTTTCGAGAACACTTTAGCCGGTTTAATTTTCATCGTTGCATTCTACGTTTTCGACGATCTCAAGAACCGTTTAAAATGCGGAACGTTCTACTGCAAACTTGTAAATAGCATCTTTTTCGATATCGATTTTTAAACCGTATTTGGCAAAGGAGTTTTTGACTGCTATTTTTTAATTTTTTTCTATTATCGGTTATATAAATTAAATCGCCTATAACGAATCGATAGATGCACTGACATCTTTAGCTGTAACGGAAGAAGTGAACATATTTTCTTCAATTTTGTTTCATTGTTAAGAATTTATCCCATCGCAATAGCGTTTAAAATTCGGTTAGGCTTAACTAATTAATAAAATCGTGTTAAAGAAACAAAGAAACTAACCGAGGTAATTTTATTGGATTTATACCGATATATTTTTGTTTTTATAAAAGCTACCCGATTAAACGGGTACTATGATTAACCGGTGGTCCTATTAACCGGAATTCACTGTATTAATTATATGCAGTTTTATAGGTCCGTCGTTTTTTACTAAATAAAAATTGATCTTTATGGTTTTTTGTTGTTGAAATCTACGTATGAAACAAGGTCGGATTAATAAGATATATATATATATATATATATATATATATATATATATATATATATATATATATATAGCGAGTTTAAGTTCACGTAATGATTATTGTAACTTTGGCATAATTAATTCTTTATTAGGTCGAGGTTAGGTCATATCTGACCAGGGGTGTATTTGGCGACGATGCTTTGAAAACAATTACTACTGTATTACGGTCTCTGTTTGCGTGTGTTTTTAAGTATCATTGTTTGATTCTTTTCTATTCAATTCGACTTATTGATCGATGGAAGATGACGTCTCGTCACAGACAGTATCGTTGTTGTATTATAAAAAAAATTTTAAATTTTTTTCCCGTCTGTAATTTATTATTTTTATTTTTTTTCTTCAATCGTATGACAGTTCTGAATGTAATTCCTTTCACTATTTTATTACTGTAATTAAAGGTTTTTTTAAATTTTATTTTAATGAATAAATGTTTAAAACTTAATTAAATAATAATAATAATTTAGGCCAATCGACCTTGTTCGTAATTTATATAATAAAAGTTTCTAATAAATTCCTTTTTCCCACCACACTAATTATTCATCTTAAATATTTTCGGTTTATATTTTATGAATGAATTGAATTTTTTACAGTATGATTTACGAAGAACGTAAGAAACTTTCAGGTGTTCTGCTGTAAAATTAAACCTGACTGTAATTCTTCGAAACAAAATTAACGGGGGTAAATGTAATAGTTTTGTTTGACATCTGACTTGAAAAACTTTTTTAAATATAGTCCGCAGAACTGTATTTTTAGGAATTTTCGAAAAGTCTGAAGTAAAAGGCATAAAATCTGATGTGGACACCACCTGATTTTCTTGTACGCCTATTAAATTACATATACGCATTTTTAAAAGTACACAAAATTTTATTTCACTAACTCCTGATTTTTTTAATTTTTTTTTATTGTTATTATTGAATTATTTGTGTAAAATTTTTTTATAATCAGAGGTTAAGAATTATTAATTATTCGATATATTTAAATTAACAAAAAAAATGTTGAAAAAAAAACAGAAATGAAGTCGGATTCGAACCAAAGCCGAATTAAAGCTCTGGAACCGATGAAAATAAGTACCGGTTATAATATATTGTTTTATACCTTTCGATTAGGGCTTATTACTGCAGTTAAGAAAAGGTCCAAAATATATATTCTTTTTAGATTTTGGGTTTTTTGTTGAACGCTTTTGGTTCAGTCGATCGCAATCAAAAGGTTAGGTGCTCGACTTGATGTTACAACACTTTTAAAACCAAAATTTCAACGTCGTACGGTTAATCGTTTTTGTGTTATGCGAGATATATGTACGTCCGTGCAGATGTCACGAACGTCTAAGTGACAAGTCTAAGTGGATTCTGGGATGATCAAAATGAGAATATTTCCGTTGAAATCTAAAAACCGAAATTTTTCGTGATCAAAATACTTCATTTACTTCGTACAGTATTTTATTTTCGGCGTAAAATAAATTTATTAAACGGACAATATATTATCGGGGCAGGTAGGCGTAGAAGGAAGTCATGTGGTATATCGGATTTTGTATAATAAACCCTTTAATTAATAAGTAGGAATTAGGTAGTCAAATTATTTTGAGTTTTAGCATTATTTATATATGTATATCAAATAAAAGAAATGTTATTTTATTTTTGATCGGCAAACTTATATAATTCCAATTTTTTACGGGGAGGAAAGATCTATACGAACTGCGACTTGAATCTGTTCAAATTGTCCTTTGGTACGCGTACGTTAAATTTCAATAAAATATCTGAAATCCATTCTTTAGATATACAATTTTATTGAAAAAAACACAAAATTGCGATCGAGGGAAAATGAAACCCGATGGAATGAATACTTGGCCGACACCTCACGAGACACACTGCGTAAGCAACAACCTATTCAGCCGTAACACCTCTTTGAAAATTGATAAACACAGAGAAATAATCTATTTAAATAAATAGCTATACTCGTGCGTGTGTGCGATGTATTCTTTCTAAATTTAAATCGTATTGTCTAGGCAAATAACAGAAAATATATTATAATAGTCATCGAATTCGTTTTTTGTTCTTGTGCAACAGATGTAACGGAATTGAACGATTCAATTTTATTTTAATAATAATTATTTTGTGACATATGTGCGCGCGTGCGTCGTTAACAAAGAAGATTTAAACAAATATTCATAAATATTTTTTTCTCTTGTCTCGATACATGTCGTGTCAGGGTGAATCTGTATGTCATATGGAGGACGCTAAAAAACATTATAGCAATTTGTTTTTATTGAATTGAAATTTTTATTATATTATTATTATTTGCGTCCGAGCCAGGTAAATCACCTTGCAGTGACAGCCAAGGCAGTAAAACTATATTTACTGACCCTCACGATCACATAAAAAAAAAACTGAATGTAATTTATAATAACGAAGCCGTATCAATAACAAATCAATTCATTTATTACTATTATTATTATTTTAAATCGGTCAATCGATTAGCTTTTTGTTTAAATATTTTATATAAAACCCTGTTATGTTTTCCCTTCTTGTTTTCACGTGAAACATCTTTAAAATCACACGGTAGCGTACGGGTACCAGAATAGAAATTTGTAGCGTAACAAAAAGGTGTGTGTCGTCCTGCCTTAATAACTCTCTCTATTAGTTTCATGCGGTGTCATCTTATGATTTACATGATCGGTTCGACGATACGACTTTGAGTTTGCGTCACTGTCGAGCAGGTTAGCGGAGAGGGAGGGAGAGGGAGGCACAGCGCAGATCGACCAAAACTGGCGCTCTCGCTCATTTCCATTCAGTGTAGCTTACGACTTAGACGTAACAGCGCGGTTATTCGTGCGTTTGTGTTTGGAGTTTGTCGAGATAGATCGATTTAATTAATAATAAGTATATTTTGGACGATATTTATGTGTAAAAAATTAAAGTAAACGTGCAAAAAAGTATAAAAATTGAATACGTCAGCCTCAGCCCGCGCAAAAGCCAGCCGGAAATATAAATTACGCGTATCGTTGAAAAGGGGAGGTTATGGGCCGCGCACAGGCCTACAAACAGGCCCACGAAACGGCGAGACTGTTTCGGGAACGTCGCAAAGCCGGCACAGAACACTCGGTGAACGACGCCGACGGCGCGAGCACCTCTACCGCTGCTTATTATGCCTAACGTCTCTTACTTTTCATATCACAGACCCGTGTTGAACAAAACTGTCGTCGATTATTAATCGAAATAAATATCGTGTACCATTCAGTATCTGTTTTATGTTAAAATTAAATTTAGTACGCTGTCATGTCTAGTTTTTATTTCGGTCCGATACACTAAAAGTGACTCGCTGACATAGAGACCTACCAATTTATTTGTAGAGTTGGCCAAATGAAGGAACTAAAATTTTCCATCGATGACTTTCAGTTTTGTTAAAAAAAAATAAGATGTTGGCTGTCCCATTTAACTTTATAGATAAGTTGATGGGTCTGTAGCTCGGAGGAACTTCATCCAAGGTCTGTAACGTTTCACATTAAATCAACAGCCGTGCGCTCCGACACAGCCCCAGGTGATTTTATATACAATTAATCACAAAGTAAAGAGTTCACCGTACTTAAATATAATAAATAAATTTAATTTGATCGATATATAATAATCGATAAAGAGTGATCGTAAATTAGTCAGCATATTTTAGGTGTTAATAAATAAATAAATAACAAAGAGGTGTAGTTACATGTATTTTATTGTTGAGCAGGACATTTTAAACAGTTTTGTTTAAAAAAACTTATTAAGTTCAAACGAGTTCTATATGTGCACCTTTTGTGGCGCCTAAAATGTCTAGACGATATTCAGTTTCCCATCACACATTACGAAGAATATTTAGAGTTATTCGATTAATTATACCTTCGATTGTTCTTTTTAGTTCGCTTAGTTTTCGTACGCAATGTCATTGACAAACCTCCAAAAGAAATAAATCGAACGACGTAACTTCAGGGAATGTAGGCGGCCGAAAAAATTGCTCTATTGCGGCCGATCCGACGTCAGTCGTTCGTGTAAGCATTTCCTAACATTTAAACCCCGATGTGATGGTAAACCATCTTTTTGGAAGTAAACTTAGAATTACCGACGTTCAATTATCGGCACTGCATATTCCTGTAACACGTCTTGATAACTAGCACTTGTAACCGTCGTTTCGGCGAAGAAGAACGGTACGATCGCTTCATAAGCGGTGAACGCACACCAAAAGTTAATTTTCGGGCGATCAAGTTATGTTTGTCGAACGGCGTGAGAGTTATCGCTACCCCGAATTCTTATGTAATTTTTTTGTTGGTTTTTGTATTTTTTAATTTGTAAAATATGTTAATATTGAGAAGGTTTAAAACACTATGTTAGTGTGTTATCGGGGTTATTTCTCCAACCCGGTTATTGTTAATATCAATATTTCCTGCTATTTTGAAACGTGCATATTCCCACTTAATTCTTATTAGATATTAAAAATACATCGATTTTTTTGGACCGTTGGATTAAAAATAAGTGTTTTTTTTTTGTTTTTTTGGGTGAGTGGGGGAATTCCGAAAAATATCTCATAACAACAGAATTTGACGGAAACCACCTGTTTGATTCGATGAAAATCCGTTGGTTCAGCGGATTTAATTCTGACATCGTGCGGTATATTCTAATGATACCTGCAGAGTCACTGCAACCACGGTATGATCTGGTCTGAAACATCTACCGATAGACGATAGTACGGTTTCCGTTTTCCTGTCAAGCAACCGCGCCATAAGCTTATTTAACAAAATAATTCCCATTCGTCCCCCCCCCCCCCCAAGGATATATATATATATATATATAAAGGATATAAAACGTGTCCTTTTAATTTTTTTCAAAACGCTGCCGTCCTATTCTAGATTTATTTATTTTTTAAGTAGTTAATTTTTTTTAAAATAATTCATAATTATTTAAATTGTAATATTTTTAATAAATTATAAAACGGGCCGTTCCTAATGATTAAAATATTTTACGTAAAACGTATTACAGGATATTAGAAATTCAAATATTTTTAAAAGTAAGCAAAGTGACAAACACACAAACATTGTTCTCTCCGTAGAATACGTATGAAAAAAGGCAGTTCAAACAAATCGTTGAAGGTTATTCTTAAATATACATATACTAATCAAAGTATAAAAAAATCTTTTAAAAAAGATTTAAAATAAATTATTTCCTTGTACGTCTATTAAATTACGTACACACATTTTTTGCTCCGCTTCATTTAAACTAATTTCATTTGAAAGTGTGATGCGATCCTCCAATTTTTTAATAAAGTAGACAGTTACATAGAAAAATTCCCTTAACACTTTATATTAGTTAATATATTACTTGTGTTTTACCTCGCTCAAGTAGTTAAGTGAGAACACATCGGTTCGAGTCCGACTTCATATAAATATATTTTTTAACTTTTCTTTTTTTTAATTTAAATATATCGATTTATTAATAATTATTAACTTGCGATTGTAAACATTTTTAAATTAAAATAAAAAAAAGAAATTAAATTTTAATTCATTAACAATTTCTGATTTTCTTTTTTTATTGTTATAATTGAATTATTTAATTCATCGTAAAAATCTTTTTACAGTTGGAGGTTAATAATTAATAATAATACAATATATTTAAATTTAAAAATAAAAAATAAAAAAAAAGGAGGTGAAGTCTGATTCGAACTGATGTGCCTTCCCCTTGTAAGATCCAAATATTTCATTAATTGAACTTTCATTTGACTATAACTCTAGAACCGATGAAAATAAGTACCGCTTATGATATATCGTTGAAAATTTCTCGACTAGGGTTTATTACTCCGGTTAAGAAAAAGTCCAAAATACCGATGTTTCAAAACTGAAATCTCTTCTATACACATTTTTGGCCCGGTCGATTGCAATCAAAAGGGGAGTTGCGCAACTAGATATTACAACAGATCTAAATACAAAATTTCAACGTTCTACGGATAATTGTTTTTGAGTTATACGAGATACATACGTACATGCGTCACGCCGAAACTAATCAAAATGGATTCAGTGATGGTGAAAATGGATATTTTCGTTGAAAATATCTGAAAACCGAATTTTTTTGCGATTACAGTACTTCCTTTACTTCGTACAAGGAAGAAAAAATTGTGCATAGACTAATTCTAATTTCTTTTAACGAGGAAATGAAACGCATTATAAGACATTAGCTAACAAAAATTGAAATTTATAAGTAAATTAATGTTATAACCTGAAAACACACATTAAAAAATAACACACGCTCGCGCACACACTTACGCACACATAAGCAAAAGTATAAAACAAAGAAACAATCTAAAATAATTTAACTACGGTAAAATGCAATTTATTTACCTGCAGATTTCACTTCCTTTTCTATTCTAGTTTGCTTATTTTTTTTGTATGTCCTCAAAACTGTAGTACTATATATACCTAAGTGTGTCTGTTATTCTGACAAGTCATGTAAACTGTTCCGACTTCACGGATATGTACTTTCCCATCTATAAATTTATTACTGCTGCAGGTAACATTTCAGCAATATAGGGAAACTATAACGATCAGCCGAAATTTTAGTTGGTTTTAGGGTTTCTACAAATTTCAACGTTTCAAAACCCTGTTATTGAAAAAAAAAAATGTTATAAAAATTAGTGTAATTTATCGTTAAAATTTACGTTATCGAATGCCTTTTCTAGGTCTATAAATGACAAGTATGTTTGTTTTTCTTTAATCTTCCTGCTACTATTAATCTGAGACCTAAAATTTCTTCCCTTGTTCCTATACTTTTCCTGAAACCAAATCGGTCTTCTCCAAACACTTCTACTCTCCTCTCAATTCTTCTGTACTGAATTCTAGTTAAGATTTTTGATGCGTGACTAGATAAACTAATCGTTCTGTATTCTTCACATTTATCTGCTTCTGCTTTCTTTGGTATCATTACTATAACACTTTTTTTGAAGTCTGACGGAAATTCCCCATTTTCATAAATATTACACACCGGTTTGTATAATCTATTGATCGCTTCCACCCCTGCACTGCGTAATAATTCTACAGGTATTCCGTCTATTCCAGGAGCCTTTCTGCCATTCAAATCTTTTAATACTCTCTTAAATTCAGATCTGAGTATTGTTTCTCCCATTTCATCCTCTTTAACTTCCTCTTCTTCCTCTATAACATCATTTTCTAATTTATTACATATAATTCGTATATAAATAAACCGAAATTTTTTTTTCTAAAAAATCAACCCCCGCCTGTTAAAACTTGATAGGCTTTTTTGTTTTTTCGCACTATCTCCGTTCGGTTTAAATATCTTTCAAAATTTATTTGAAACTTTATACTTAATATTTAGTTATATTTAAATAAATGTCTACTATTTTTTTTTAAATTACAGTCGCCGGACCTAAAATGCTGAAATGTTTTTTGAAAATTTCTTTTTCATATTTTATTTTAGCCTTTATTGAAGGTGGTGTTAGATTTAGAGATTTTACTTATTGAAATTTATTAAAGTTAACCTACGTATGAATATTTTTAGAAAAATCTTTCTTAAAATTTATTCTCAAAAAATATTTATATTCTTTGGTTTTTTCTCTCTAATTTTATTAATTTTTATTATTAACAGCCGGGAAAACGGGAAAAGGTAGCCGAAAGTTAAAAAAATGAAAATAAAGCCGAACAAGAAAAAGAGAAAAAGAATAGAAATACAAAAATAATTGTTAAATTTTTATTACTAATATTTTGTGGTTTTTGTTTCTTTTTCTATCGAGCGGCCTTCAGATCAATTTGTTTATTTATGTTTGTTTCCTGTGGCTGTCCACGTTATTATTATAATACAAGCGAGCGTGTATGTGTTAATTGTCTTACGTCTGGTCGGTTACGCTATCGAATGCATTCGAGCATCTTGTCTTCGTGTGGCCTTATTTAATAAGTGTATTTGTTTATATAAATACATTTCTTAACGGTTCGGGTTAATTTCTTTTCTTGATTCCAAGGTCAATTATTAAATAATGAAATAATAAAATGTTACTTTTAAAAAAATATAATTTTGCAACCTTTTTTATTATATATATATATATAATTTTTTTCGACCTTCTATTTTTATAATTGTTTATATTATTTAATTACAAAAATAATTACATAATGCCGTTCGTCCAATTTATTGTTATTAATTAGTCTAATTACACGTTTGACCAAAGCGGCATTGATTAAAAAAAAATAACAATATGTAAATTAATCCTGAATACTTTCTTATTTATAATATAACTATTTTTTTTTTTTTTTTACTAATTCATCGGTTTCTACCTTAAGCAGGAACTGATAAAATGTTTCCTTGGATATTTATCTTGAGGTAGAAAGATATTTAAACGCAGATGACCTACTATTTCTAGCCAATAATATCGCAGAAGCTAGAATCCAAATAACTTCATCGGAAGAACTAGCAGGAAAGATAAGCCTAAGAATATCATATGAAAAGACTAGAGTAATGGCCGTAAATGCCCCGATTTTGAACCACGTAATAATAAACGGACACGAGGTCGAGCTAGTTAAACGGTTTAAATATTTAGGAAAAAATATCACACGTGACCTCAAAGAAAAAATAAACCGTTAAGAAAGAACACAAAAGCTCAATTATGCACAAAATACCATTAAAACAACATACAATAAAAGATACATCTCGATAAATACCAAACTCAGACGTTAAAAAACTGTACTCAGACCTATAATATCGTATGGAAGCGAAACACTCTTCAAACTAAGATCCGACATTTCCTACTCGGCGGAGATGCAAAAAGTAGAAAGAAGAATTCTAAGAATACGCATAAATAAGAGACGACTTACTGATGGGGGAGAATGAAGACTTATACCAAACCAAGAGGTACATAAAGACGTAGAACCGGCTCTAGATTACTTTAGAAAGAAAAGAATCCCCTTCTTTGGACGCATAATAAGAACAGAACAGAACCGAACAGGATCGTCAGGAAACCGGTCGAGAAATACTGGAAAATGTCCAAAACACCGACCTGAATAACCGAAATTAAACAAGATATGCAAGAACTAGAAATCACAATAGAAGATTTACGAAACAAAACGGAAATATAAAAAATACCAAAAGAAGAAAACTCCAGATTTAAAATTAAAGAAAATAATCAACAACGAAGGTTTATTCAGAAAAACTAAAAAAAGGAAGATCTGACAAAATTAAGTATTGGAAAACAATCGTTAAAAAAAAGAAAAAGAAAAGACGAACCAGAGTTGACTAAAAAGGTCCGCTGTGACCTCAAAATCCTCAAAAAAAAGAGATATTTAACTTCTCTTTAATTAAGAAAGATTTATCATTTAAAAAATACTTCTCAAAGGCATCGTCCTTTTTTTTTAATGCTGGAAGAACGCCGCATCAGCCTTTTTCCGATTTAAGAACGTAACTTAACTTTTTATCTATCCTGATAATCTTAATTAAAATTATTTGTTCCGATATATTTTGTAATTTTTATATATTGACGTATCGGAAAGATTAATCCGATTTCAAAAGATTTACCTCCGCAACCGTTCACCGCTAACATATAGCGTATAAAACAGGAGGAAATTCTAGAATTTCAATCGGTTGTTGGCAGGCGCCTCCCTTGTGACTTTGGTTTTGATGTCTGCGTCAAAACGGCGACCCGGTTACAGAAAGCATTTTGTATTCTCCCCTTCAACGATTGTCCGTCCGTTACGACTGTCCTGCGTGAGTTTTATCCCGGCTCTGCAACTCCTACTAGTCGTAACATTCGACATCGGCATCGACAGTTTCAAGAAACACGATGTTTGTGTAAAGGGAAATCTGCAGGTCTCCCGCATTGTCGGGCGAATATGTCGACCGCATTTTTCAATGATTTGTACATAGCTAAGGGAAGTCCACTCGTTGTGCCGGCCCGACGACTGGGCGTTTGTTATATCACTATCTGACGTGTTTTGAGGTGAAATTTGTTATTCGAATCGTACAGGATTCAATCGTTCAAAAAACCTTGGAGTTAAGTGATATTTTTCTTTCGCGCTTAGTATTTACTGACGAGGCCGCGTTTCATTAAATCGGAACGACCAACCGCTATAAAATAAATCTACGGGGATCAGGGACGCCGTGTGCGACGGTGAGTGTGAGAGAGACTTTCCAAAAATCAATATCTTTGCCGCTGTTTCTTGAGAAAAACTTTACGGTACGTACTTTTATTTTTAACGGGAATATTTCGAGATATGAGAATCGATCTCGTATCCGAAAATGTTGCAAAACTGTCTTTCCTCCCTCCCCGATTACAAGCAGATTCTGATGAATTCATTTTTAAGCGGGACGGAGCACCGACGCACTGCATCTGTAATTTGAAGCATTTTTTTAATAATATGCTTCCGCGTTGATCGATTAACGATCGGTAACAACTCCTTTCGGCATTTCACTACCGGCAGCGAAGGTCTCCGATCTTACTGTGCGGTTTTTTTCTTACGGGGGACGGAGTCTGTGAAAGAAACCGTTCATGCGATCCCTCTTTCACACCGGTGACTTATGAAAGCGCATGAGAACAGCGTCGGCTACAATAATGACCGGACATGATCGCTCAAGTACGGGACGAGTTTAACTATCGTGTATTTGTTACAAGCCGTGCGTCTGGAGGAGGCCGTATCGAGCACGTGTGAAACTTTTTAGTGAAATTTCACGTTCAAACATTTATTTTATAATTCACCGCAAGGTTATATGTTAATCTTAAAAAAAAATAAAACCTTTGATACGTAATGTATTAAAACACTATCTCTCTGTCGGGAATGAATTGTCTCGAGGTCGAGTCGCGTATAATACCGTTGGATTATTTCATACCTTAAATGTACAGTATATGTCAGTACATTTGCCGTTTCGAAATTATATTTTATTTTAGTCTCTGACATTTAATTCGGCTATTTAATTTATTGTAAAATCATCAGTTTATATAACGATATATTTTAAATAATTTTCCCGTAAACCACAATCGTCTAGTATTTCATTTGGATACTTTAAAAATGTTTAAATAGGCTACCGGTTTAAAAACGCCGATGCGAAGGATGACTGATGAGTACGTAAGAGAACGTGCAAAGTCGAATGATGGCGCCGGAATTATTGTTCTACGTCGTTCTTAGTTTACCGTATTTCCGTTAGGATCGTACGCAAAGTTTCAATCGAATACACTCGTACATAATTGTGGTGTCGGCTATCGTTTGAGTCGAAATATTGTGATTTGTAAAAATTAGACGATAGAGAATTTTTTGATAGAACAAAATTAATTTTTGAAAGACAGATTCGTACTAAACTAACTGCTGCCGAACCGGATAAATATTACGATCGGTCAGCTCCATCGATTAGAACAGTTTACGAGCGGTTTGGTTTTTTGTTCCGATGAACGTTCTAGACTGTCTGTTAAGGTCACGATTAGAGAAAAGTTTGGAAAACCAACGATATAGTGTTCTTTTTTTAGCGGTATAGAACATAAGAAAGAAGCCGTAATAAAAAAGGGAGTCCGACAAGGATGTTCCTTACCTCCGTTATCCGTTACTTTTTAATCTTTACACAGAACTAGCAGTTAATGATGTTAAAGAACAATTTAGATCCGGAGTAACAATACAAGGTGAAAAGATAAATATCCTACGATTTGCCGATGATATAGTAATTCCAGCCGAGAGTAAAAAGGATTTAAAAGAAACAATGAACGGCATGGATGAAGTCCTACGCAAGAACTACCGCATGAAAATAAACAAGAACAAAACGAAGGTAGTGAAATGTAGTAGAAATAACTGAGATTGACCGCTTAATGTAAAAATAGGAAGAGAAAAGATTATAGAGGTAGAAGAATTTTGTTATTTGGGAAGTAGAATTATTAAAGATGGACGAAGCAGGAGCGATATAAAGTGCCGAATAGTACAGGCGAAACGACCTTTCAGTCAAAAATATAATTTGGTTACATCAAAAATTAATTTAAACTTCAGGAAATCCTTTTATAAAGTATATGTTTGGAGGGTAGGTTTATATGGAAGTGAAACTCGGACGATCGGAGTACCCGAGAAGAAAAGATTAGAATTTTTTGAAATGCGGTGCTAAAGGAGAATATTAAACATCAGATGGATAGATGAAGTGTTCCGGCAAATCTACGAAGAAGGAAGCTTTTGGAAAAATACGGTTAAAAGAAGATACAGACTTATAAGCCACATATTAAGGCATCCTGTAATAGTCGCTTTCATATTGGAGGGACAGCTAGATGGGAAAAATCGTGCACGCTGGGAACGTTTGGAATACGTAAAACCAATAGTTAGGGATATAGGGAATATACCAAAATGAAACGAATGGCACTATATATGAAATCTTGAAGAGCTGCATCAAACCGGTCAAATGACTGAAGACAAAAAGAAATAGTGTTGGAGAATAGAAGATTGAAAACGTGTGAGATCGGCAGGACGATAGGCGCGTCAAACGTATCGGTTCATTTTATATTTCACCCACGCAGACCCTAACTGAAAATAAATGTCGTGATCACTCGCAATCGATCGAAAGCGGTGCGAAAAGTAAACTGTTTTAAGCACGGTTTAGGGCTGTTTGAACCCGATCGAGAGCAACTTTTCGATTTTTTCATTACACTAGGTGAAATTCTCGATACATTACTGCCAACCTGAAACGGAAGATCAATCAAAATAGTACAGGGAATTTGTTCTAAAGAAGACGATCACGTCAACAGAAAAAGTGAAGGCGATTGTTTTTTGGGACGTTGGCGGCATAATCTTCATCGATATTCTTGCGCAGGATAAAACAGTACCCGGAAAATAATACGCATCTTTGCCGGAGCGTACTAAATGAAGAAATATTATTACAAAAAATCACATTTAAAGGGAAAGACTCTTCTTTTCATCAAGACAATTATGACAGGAAATTGTTCAAATTAAGGTTTGAAATTCTTCCCTTCATTCGGCAGATTTAACTGTGTAGAAAAAGATTTATTGAAAAAGATAAACCGATTCGTCTGCTAATTTTGAAGATTTGGATAAATCATATACTATAAGGATGGGATAACACGGTTGTAATAAGCGTGTGAATTTGAAATAGGGATTATAAAAAAAGAATGCAAATTGTTTTATTCATTATTTTTTCTAACGTTACGCCTGATATTTTATTTAAACGTATATCTATTTATTTTGTTTCATATTGTGCTTAAAGTATTTTTTTATTTTTATTATTATTATTAGCTCGTTTAAACGGAAGAAAAGTATGAATAAATGTATATATAATTGATATAAGAATTACGGAAAGAGGCCCGTTCATCATCCTAGAGCAATTTAAATGCTAAGAGTATTTAAAATGGAAGTGTTGTAACGTATGATTGTTTCTGTACGTACATGTGCGTATATTCCATTTCCCCATACAATGCTTCTACACAAACACACACTCCCCTCTTTTTTTTCTCTTTGAATCCTCCTTATTAATTCGCTTACTTTCTCTGTCATCCACGTATATAGTAAGTGCGCGCGCATATAATGATGTGCGTGTATACGTATATATACTGTTGCTGTTTAAATTTAGTTTATATTCATATATTGTCGTAGTGATTGTCGCGGATCATAATGTTGTACAAGAATGTCTTATTACATATGCAAAGCTTTCAAAAAAAAAAAAAAATTATATGTGTAAATATATATATATATATAAATATATATATATTGTGCGGTTGTTTTAAGTTCTTAGAAATTAAAAATTAACAAAAAATAACTTGTATATTAAATCCAGAATCCTTCAACATTGAATTTAAAAATTAAATTACCACTCCGCGGCGGAGTAGTAGCGTTTCAGCCTTTCACCCAGAGGTCTCGCATTCGAAACCCGGTCGTGCACGATATTTTTCGTTCGCTATAAAATTTCCATTTTATATTCCCATTCGGAGTCCGACAAGGATGTTCTCTATCTCCATTACTTTTTAATCTTTACATGGAACTAGCAGTTAATGATGTTAAAGAACAATTTAGATTCGGAGTAACAGTACAAGGTGAAAAGATAAAGATGCTACGATTTGCTGATGATATAGTAATTCTAGCCGAAGGTAAAAAAGAATTAGAAGAAACAATGAATGCCGAGGATGAAGTTCTACGCAAGAAATACCGCATGAAAATAAACAAGATCAAAACGAAAGTAATGAAATGTAGAAGAAATAACGAAGATGGACCGCTGAATGTGAAAATAGGAGGAGAAAAGATTATGGAGGTAGAAGAATTTTGTTATTTGGGAAGTAGAATTACTAAAGATGGACGAAGCAGGAGCGATATAAAATGCCGAATAGCACAAGCGAAACGAGCCTTCAGTAAGAAATATAATTTGTTTACATCAAAAATTAATTTAAATGTCAGGAAAAGATTTTTGAAAGTATATGTTTGGATCGTCGCTTTATATGGAAGTGAAACTTGGACGATCGGAGTATCTGAGAAGAAAAGATTAGAAGCTTTTGAAATGCGGTGCTATAGGCGAATGTTAAAAATCAGACGGGTGGATAAAGTGACAAATGAAGAGGTATTGCGGCAAATAGATGAAGAAAGTAGCATTTGGAAAAGTATAGTTAAAAGAAGAAACAGACTTATAGGCCACATACTAAGGCATCCTGGAATAGTCGCTTTAATATTGGAAGGACAGGTAGAAGGAAAAAATTGTGTAGGCAGGCAACGTTTGGAATATGTAAAAAAAATTATTAGGGATGTCGGATGTAGAGGGTATACTGAAATGAAATGACTAGCACTAGATAGGGAATCTTGAAGAACTGCATCAAACCAGTCAAATGACTGAAGACAGAAAAAAAAAAAAAAAAAAAAAAATTCCCATTCGCAAGCCCGCATCCTTGTATGGTGAATTAATCATAAAAAAAATTAAAAAACAATAAACTTTTTATAGTAATAGTAAAAAAAAATTCGACTTAATTTAACTTTTAGGTTGATTTCATAAGAAAGCTACCTATTGTAACGGGTACCGTGATTCGACTTCCGGAAAATTTCGACATATCTTCGCGTTTCATATCCCCTAGTACCCAAAACCGCCGTCATTTCATAAATTTATTTATATATTTCACTTTCTTGTTGACACGATTTGATTCTTCGATACGGCTTCCATTTTTAATGCGACGTACATCCTACTTGAAGTCGATTTCGTTCCAGACTGTAACCGGCAAGCGGGGCGTTACCTCTGCAGCTAAGGTATTAATTCGAAGTCTTAGCTCGACAAGATCGGCAGGCAAACACGATCTTTAATGAAACCTCGTAAAAAAAAATTCTAACGGGATCAAATCCGGGTAACGAGCGACCTTATGATTGGACCTTCACGACCGGTCGGTCGATCTGGGAATCGAGTATCAAGAAAATCTAGGATTTCTAAGCGGTAGTGACGTCTTGATAATAGTAACGACGTCCATCAAGATTATCATCGTCTAACTGAGGAAATAGGAAATTTTGAAGCACGTCCAGATAAACGATACCGTTTACGGTCGCATCCCGGAAGAACAACGGGCGGTACAGTTTTTGTTTGCTTAGGTCATAAAAACCTGTCTCGACGGTTTTGTGCCTAGAGTAAATTGTACGCTTACTAGGAGGCACCCCCTACCGTACTGCAGTTGCCGACTGGAAATCGCGAAACAAAAAAAAAATAGCGAGCACGTTCGGTACCAGTAAATGTACCTATTTTTAACAACAACGGTAATAGTCCTGGAGGCCGATTTAGGTACTAATGAACTACGCGAGTCAAAACTTGTGTTATATATATATATATATTATTATTATTATAAGTCGAGAACATCCCGGTGGAAGACGTTAAACATTCATGACTCATATTTCTTTCGCTTGGCATTCTTTCTTTCCCTCCAAAATTCTTTCATTCTTTCGGAAAAGGCCTTATTCCGTTCTTCAGACCATTTCGGACGATATTGTTTAGGCTTCGGCGCTTCTGGTTTAACTTTCCATCTATCTATTTTGTTTCTGTCTATGATCGCCTCCAGCGTAATTCCGGCGTGTTTTAAACCCTTTCGTGTTTCTTCAAGACAGGGGATTGCAACTTTTGATGATGTTAAGTACGCGATTATTCTTTTGGTCGGTCGTTTTTCCGGCAGCCTGCAAAGATGTCTGAAGAATTTCATTCGTCTTTTCCTTATGTCAGTTTCGATGTTAGAGTACGTTTCAACAATTTCGTTCGGTTGTAATCTGTATCCTTCTTCGGTTTGTCTCGGTCCCGATATTTTCCTTATAATCTTCCTTTCCTGTTTCTTTATTTCCTATTTAAGGTCGATGTTTCACCGGCATATAATGCTGCGGGTTTAATAACTGTGTTGTAATGCCGGATTTTCGTTTGGCGTGACAGGGATGTTTTGTTGTAAAGATTTAGCGGTAAACCTAGAGCTTTGCTGACCTTCCGCAGGCGGTCCGTTGTTTGTACGTATTAGTTACGTACAGAAGGTCTTAAGTAACTTTTCAGTGGTTAAACAGAAAATGTATATTTAGCAAATACTTATACCTCCAAACGATCTATTTTTCGGTATGATACCGTCATATCCTAACCGCTTGATTCGACTTCCGGAAAATTTCGATATATCTTCGCGTTTCACATCTCCCAGACCCCAAAACCACCGTCAGTTTAAACTTTATAGATACATTTATATAGTATATTTCACTTTCTTAGACGCAATAACCGCCGTAATTTGCGCCAGTCGCTTTCAAATTTATACGTAAAGTATAACAATCTCGGTCGATTTCGTAAAGGGGCAAAATCCGACTGCGGGGGTGGAAATGGGGAGGCTTTTTCGAAAAAACAAAATATCGCTATAACTTTCTTATTAAGTAAAATATCGAATCGGTTTAAAGTTTCTACTATTCTTTAGATAAGGGCCTAAAACCTTCTGAGTAAAATTTTTTTGTACCACCAACCGTCGGCCCAGGAGGTTGAAAAAATGGGGTTTTCATGACAAAAAAAAACATATCTTCTTAAGGCACAGTATCGAGTCGATATAAAGCGGTCGTTAGTCCTGTAAACATTACCTTTTGTCTGAAACAATTTTTGATACGACTAACTCTTACGGCAAGGGATAAACAAAATATCGCTGGAATTGTAAGACGGGGCTTGTCGTATGAAAATCTTTTCTCGTGCAACCGTTGTCGTATCGAGTAAATTTGAAGTTTTTCTTAACTGTAAGGTGGAAACCTTTTTTATACCCTGTTTTATTTTATTTTTTGTCGTTTAGCCTCCGAAAATCATAATCAGGTATTACTTCAAAGGATGATATGTACGAGTGTAAGTGAAGTGTAGTCTTGTACGGTCTCAATTCGACCGTTCCTGAGTTGTGTGATTAATTGAAACCCAAACGCCAAAGTACACCGGTATCCACGATCTATTATTCAAAACCGTATAAAAGTAATCGGCTTTACTAGGATTTTAACGTTGGACTCTCTCGACTTCGAAATCGGCTGATTTGCGAAGACGCGTTCACCGTTAGAGTAACCGAATGGGTTTTATCCCCTACTTAGCACCGGTGAAATTTACCTCCACTTTCCAGCGTACCGAAAGGGTTTTTTTTTAAATCTAATTATGTTTACGTAAAAGTAAAATATTCACATACCAACAATTGCGAGTATCGACTATCCAAGCGCTATCGGATTATTCATCCGTAATCAAGGATTACCGATTAATTATGAATTTTATAGCTGTACGTATAAATTTTTATAAATGGGAATAGAAATGAAAATAAAGTTTCAAATTTTTATGTTCGTAACATTTGATTGTCGATAGTTAAAATTAGTCAACGTTAAAAGAAAAAGATGTTTAGAAAATTGAACCCGATCTAGTTTTCAAATTTATTTTAATTATACTTTAGGATTGGTATTTACACATTAATAACGATGATTTACGCTCCGTAAAAGAGTGGTAATTTGTGATTTAATGATAAGATTTTATGACCGTTCTTAGCGAAGTATGAATCTGTAAACCTTTTGATTTGATAGTTACTTAACTAGTATTGGTATGTACACTAACGTGTAAATTGCATTAATTTTTTTCTTATATTAACAAAAGGAAAACGACAGTTTTTTTTGTAATAATATTTTTCTGACATTCGCTAATCAGGATTTTTTTTTAATCGATAAAAAGCATTTTAATTATTGTCTGTTAACTTTTATTAATCTCGTTTTCTTTCTCTTTTTTTTAAATCGACTTTATTTTTAATGTTGTAACACCAATCGAATACTTGAAATACATTTATAATATTACTCTCATCTGTGTCTGGCATACCTTGACATAATCTTGTTCAAGAAATTATTCATAGATCTTCAAGAAGCCTTATGCATATTTTTATTCATTTATTTATTAATGTTATTATGTTTTCTTATTAAACGCTTTATAGTTTATTATAATTATACATTATTTATTTAAAAATTTTTTTAAAAGTACGCTTTCGTTATTTCATCGTAAAGATATTTTTGATTAAAATAAAACACTCGACACTTTTTTGTTATACGCTTTCTAAATGTTGTATTACGTAAAATCGTTTAACTAATATTTGTCTAACTAAAAGACGTAAAAGAAATTCAAATTCTTTATTATAATTAGTATACAAAATTATTCGCTTTTACCGACTTGATAAACGAAAAAAAAATGTCTTACGAGATCGTTTTAAATACGATTTATATAATATTCGTCGAAGTTTAAAAAGCGATAAAGATATCGATGCGCATTACTTAATGTATCTGGTTACTGTTGGTATTACTAAATAGTACGTCGGAGGGGATTAGCGTACCACGACAGAGCCTGGAATTAGCTCCCGATAAAACGCAGATGGTTGCAGTGACCGGCCGGCGCAAAATCCGTCGTATTAATATAACGGTCGACGGCTTTCAGGTAGACGCGAGGCCAGACGTGAGATACTTGGGGTGTTTGGTTTTCACAGGCGGGTAACTTCAACCGATACCTTCAAGAAACAGTGAATAAAGCCGAAAAATCTATCAACACCCTAGGACGACGCTTAACGGGGAATAAGTGGGAGCCGCGGCCGGCTGAGCGGAAACCGCTGTTGTCGGCCGTCGCTTTTAAAAGAGATTCTGTTCAACGGAGGATGACTCTAAAGATAACTAGCGCATACAGGACAGTGTCTACAGTGGCCGCTGGGGTGCTGGCGGGGGTCCCTCCGATCCGCCTACAAGCTCTACATAGGTATAGACTGTATGAAGGTTTGACAAAAGCACTTAGGCGGCTTCTTCAAGAGCGGCAAGAGAGCTGGAATGTTGCACGCTCCGGAGCCTGGACGCCTAGATTAATACCTGATTTGGGACCGCGGCTGGAGATTAAGCACGATTAAATACTATGTTTCCCAGCTCCTCTCCGGCCACGGAGAGTTTGGAGAGTATCTTTACAGATTTTAAAGATACTAATCTCCGGGGTAATCCAGCCTGACCCGGATTACCCCGGAGAACGTGATTGGACATATGCTACACGGCTCAGAAGAATCGACTTGGTGACATATCTTGAAACAGAAAGAGGAAGACTTCCGTGATCGGAGAAGTATCTGATGCCGCTCGAAAAAAAAAGAGTGAAGACCGAGTATCGGCCGTCGGGGTGGAAGCCGGGAACGGCATAGCCGAAGCCGACCCTCTCGCCTCACGGTTTGAGGCAGGCAATAAAAAATTAAAGAGAATGACCGAGTCCTGGCCGCCTGGGCAGGGACCCCGGAAACGGCATAGCCGAGCCCGGGTTTTTACCCCTGTCCGACCGGTTTGAGATAGACAAAATCTAGAAAAAAAAGGATCCAGAATCGGCGGACCGACCTGCCGTGCCGGGCGTACTTCTGACGGGTGGGAAGGTCCGTTAAGAGTCCCGTGGACACTGCCCTGGTATAAGAAATACTTAACTGTTTATACGATCCACGGGAGCATAGAAAAAAAAAAGTAGCTACAAATTAACCCGTATACACGACTGTGTGGATAAACAGATTAAAATCCGTTTATTCAGTCAAAAGTTATTAAGCTTCAAACACGCCAAAATATATATGTACGTACGAACATTAACTCGTCACTTTTTTTTTTGGTTCTCCGGGTCATAAAATATTGAGAAATTCACAAAAACCCGTGCCAGATTTTCGACCGATTACCGTACTCTATAGCTTCATAACTCTATAGCTATGAAGCCCGGGAAAGTAAAAATTTGATTTTTATAATATGATGCGTATAGAATGCACCGTATTTTAAAAATTTATTAACAAAATAAAAAAAGAAAAGATTTAACGATTCTCATGTATAATTTTACGAAGGAATTTTTCCGTAACTGGATTTCTTGTTAACATATCATTATTTTACTTTTTTTTTAGTCGAGCTCATCGCCTAATTAAGACAATTAAAAAGAAATTACTCTGTTTTTTTATTTCTTATTTTATCTGTGCCATCATGATAGTCATCAATTGTAATATTCTAGCATTTACAGCCAGATGTTTGCTCCGTCCAACACGAAATATTCTAGCTACTGGTAAATATTTTTTTTATCTTCGCTTTCAGATCCATTCGTCGGAATGAACTTCTCTGTTTTATTCACTTTCCCTTTAATTTTTCCTCCCTTCCCGCTCCCGTTTTCTGTCTTTTATGGACCGTGTTAAAAAAATTTCATTTTACTCGTGTTTTAGTAATATTTTTCCATTCTTTAACGACGAGTTGGTTTTGTTCTTCTTTTCTAAATTTTTCTCTTGGTTTTTCATGGAAATTTTGTAGATTTCGTCTTTTGTTTCTATAAATCTCCTTTTCATTTGCATCTAATCCGTTTAGTTTTTCTTTCCGTTTCTGTATAAATCGATTAAATTTGCTCTTTAAATTGTAAATAACTTAATATTTTCTTGTTCGGCCTGTTCTTACTCGTTCTTTTATTTACCGGCTATAGCTACGATGATAAATTATATAGATCGGTCAAAAAAAATATTTTTGTCTTAAGTCATTTGACTGGTTTTATGCAGCTCTCCAATATTCCCTATCTAATGCCAGTCGTTTCATTTCAGTACACCCGCTACATCCTACATACCTCACAATTTGTTTTACGTGTTCCAAACGTGCCTGCCTGTACAATTTGTCCCATCGTCTTGTCCCTCCAATATTAAAGTTACTATTGCAGGATGCCTTAATATGTTGTATATAAGTCAGTTTCTTTTTTCAACTGTATTTTTCCACGTTCTTCTTTTGTCAAAAAATAATGTAAAAAAATTAGTCTTTGAAGTTTTGTGCCTTGGAGATATTTAAATATATATATATATATATATATATATATATATATATATATTTAAATAAACTGTAAATAATTCGCGAAAAAAACTTTTATTCCAATACTCCCAAGTCAAAAAAAATTATTTTTGTCAGTCGAACATTTGTGCGTACGTACGAATGTCGCCTTGTTTTTGGTCTTGTAAACTGTGGACTTCGCCGACCGATTTTCTTCGAACTTGGTAGTCGGGTAAAATTTGAGGAAAAAGAATATATATTAAATTTTTGCAAAAATTGGGTAAAGGGCTAGGAGCGTTTGGGCGAAATAAAATTTCAAATCTTTACTGGGCCGATTGAGCGAAATATTTTTCTTACGATAGTTGAAGTTTTTTTATCGAAATCACAAATTACCAAAAATCTTTATTTAATATTCACCCTCCTCCCTAGAAAATACCTTTTTATATTTCTCTTATTTTATTTTTTTTTTTTTTAGCTATATCATGCCGATGGAAAAGGGATTAATGGGAGTTTTTTACATCTGTATTTTCTACGTCGATAGGCCTTCAGACCGCTATAATTACATAAAATTCCTTCATTCGTTCGCTGTATAGAAAGAAACTTGTTTTCATGTTTTTTTTTTTCTCCGTTAAAACTGTCGCGTACTATATAACATCGTTGTCTTTCGCTCTTTACCTCCTCGATTATAAAATGTGTTTGTTAACTTAATCTGATGT
Source organism: Lycorma delicatula (assembly GCF_047948215.1). Taxonomy (NCBI): domain Eukaryota; kingdom Metazoa; phylum Arthropoda; class Insecta; order Hemiptera; family Fulgoridae; genus Lycorma; species Lycorma delicatula. Next base: position 72,912,002 of record NC_134466.1, on the reverse strand, counting down.
AAGAAAAAGAAATGTAAGAAATGATTATTAGTCGATAGGAAAGGCGGAGAGGAAAATAATTATTATCTGCTTTAATGTATCGTATTATACTGTCGTAAATATTTATGACATTTCGTAGACGCTAGAATTCATACTGTAAAAAAAAATAATACAACTGTTACGTATAGAATAACAATCATTACGTAAATTACTCTTCAAGGTCAAGTTTTTTGTCGATGTAAACGACTTGTACAAACAACCTTTTGTGTTTAATTTTAAAGTATTTCCATATTTATATATTTGCGTGTGTTTGTATGTCATTAAGTCAAGAATCTTGATTTTATTTATTTTTGATTTAACGAATTAATTAAATTAATATCGCCGGGGTAACAAGTTTTACTGGTTTTCTTGTATTATTAATGCCCTTGAACTTTTTTAAATTTTAATTTATTCGTCACTTGGCAAAATAAGGACTTTTAAAGAGAATTATTTTTATATTTAATTTGTTTTATTTTATTTTTTAAAAAAAAGAAAAAACCATATGCGCGTTTTGGGTAAATTTTTGTTAACGTTCATATTGAATTTTTGTTATTTTTATATTTAAAGCGGGAAAAAAGTTTTACTACATCCCTTTTGTATAATAACCTTTAATACCAAAAATTACAGAAATTTTTTTTTTTTATAAGTTCAAAATATTAACGAAATTCAGAGGTTTTTAACGATCCTGGCAGAAGGAATGAAAATAAATATAGGAAAAACTAAATTAATGCGAGTAAACAACAAAGAGAATTTGGTGGTGAAAGAAAGATATAAAAATTAAACAATTTTAAAGATCGGGTACTAGCTGGAAAAACACAGTGGAATGAAAGAAAGGAAGCTACGTAAATGTGGCGGGTTCAAAATACTAAAAGGAAACGCTTCGATCTTACCCGAGAGGCCGAATATAATACATATAATTATAAATTTCAGAATAGCTAAAAATTAACATCCATTTTTTTCAGCCGTTCGACTTCAGGTGGGGTAACACGATATACTTGTCGTATTCTCCCTTGTGTCCTCTTTATGGACAATACTTAATTACATGTTCGACACGTCGGAGCGGTTCACAACACTCAAAACCAGCCGTAGGTGACGCACCCCGTTTGTTCAAAAACTAATTACATCTTTTATGCGATTAAGTCAGCACCACAGCCACGGTGATGTCTTCTTCTGGCAGCGAGCTTTACGATTCGGAAGATGTAGGACGTCGTCGAACAGGGTTCTAAGAAGGATGGCCCTTAGAGTTATATCCGACTATCGGACTGTTTTCTCTGATTCTACCTTTGTCGTAGCGGGTGTGCCGGCTTTGGAATTGAGAGCTGCCGAGCGTGTGGAGCGGGCAGCTGGCGTCTCAAAATAGAATGCTCGGAAAAGCGTACCGGTAAGCCGGCAGTAGATGTGGGAAACGTCAACAGCGGGAAGGTGGACCTTTCGCATTCTCCCGTACATAAGAAGGCGGGGTGTCAGGAGCACGAATGAGGTAACCGAGTTTTGGTCGACCCCGACCGTTATGTCGTAAGGCAGGTATCCGGTCTAACCCGCTAGGTCGGTTAGTGGTGAACGCGTCTTCCCAAATCAGCCGATTTGGAAGTCGAAAGTTCCAGCGTTCAGGTCCTAGTAAAGACTTTTACACGGATTTGAATACTAGATCGTGGATACCGGTGTTGTTTGGTGGTTGAGTTTCAATTAACCACACGTCTCAGGAAAGTTGCAAATAAAATTTTAATTAATGAAATATTTAGATCTTACAAAGGGAAGGCACATCGGTTTGTATCAGACTTCATATACCTTTTTTTCTTAAATTTAAATATATTGATTTATTAATAATTATTAACTTCTAATCGTAATAAAAGTTTTACAATAAATTATAATTCAATAACAGTAAAAAAAATGAAAAAAAAAAAATCAGAAGTTATTAATGAAATAAAATTACTTTTAAAAATGTGTATATGTAATTTAATAGGCATACATGGAATTCATGTGTCTACATGACTTCCTTTTTTTTAACGAGTTATATTTTACGAATTTGTTTTATAGTTTTTATGAGTTATTATGAGTGATTTTTTTAACGGGTTATATTTAGTTTCTTGATCAAATGACGTTTATAGTTTAAACATTATTCATTATTATAAGTTTTATTGAAATATAATAAATCCAAATGAAATATAATAATCCAAATTTTAGTAAAATATTTTGAGTCCCTTGTCTGAATGACGGATTTATCATCGAAATTATGTTGAATTTAAAATAAAATTGCTAAAAAAAAAAATAATAATTTTTAGTTATCGATGCCCTTTATCGACTTTACCTTATATAACAGTTTTAATATTAGCCGCAATGTTAAAAAATCAGATTAAAGCATTGCTTTTACTTTCCTGGATCATAGCTTTAGAACTATGCTGCAAGAAGAAAGAAGTAACATATGGGGTATTGGTTTTTTTTTCATTTTTCAACTTTAAATGACTCAGGGATCACAAAAAACAAAAAAAAAGTGGAGGGGAAATATTCGTTCGTACGTGGTGTGTTGACGTGTTTGAAACTTAATAACCTTTGACTGGCTTAAGCGATTTTGATGAAATTTTGTGTGCCAAGACTCGCGTATAAAGGGAAATTTGTGGGTATAAGTTTGTAGTGAGGTGAGGAAGATGAAGTTTTTTGGGGTCGGTTTTCTCAAACCTATGATGATAACCGCTCCTTATTCGAGATAAGAGACACAAATAATGTTAAATATATTTGAAAATACAAATCCGATCGACTTCAAAAAAAAAAATTAGAAATTTCAATTATCTCGATAAGTATTTCGATCGCATCATATTAAACCGCGATTTACTTTTTACTATAAAAAAAAATAAAAACGGGGAGGCTAAGGAGGTTTTGTAACGGCGACATTTGTAAAAAAGAAAAAATACCTAAAACTTTGGCCCATCGCTGTACTTACCCTTTACAACTATACTGATACAGCAGTGATAGAAGCTAGACCTGGGAAAGTAAAGAAAAATAATTAACGAGATATTTAATTTTTAAAACGAAATTGTTCAACAATAATGAAGTATTAAATTTTTTTAATTAAATATTTTATTAATTTTTTGTTAAGTCAACAAATGACGTATTTAATTTTTAAAACGAAATATTTTATTAAATTATTATTTTTTAAGTTAAGTGTTTTATTTCTTAATACGCTATTTAATTTAATAACAGTTGTGGTAATATTCGGTTGTAGGTCATATGTTTATTATATAATACGCGACGCGGATTCATTTCATTCCATTTCGTTTTGTTGTTTCACCAGCATTTCTGTTGTTGCTTACAGCCGGTTGAAAATAATGTTTGTTGTCGGTTAACTCAGAATGTGTGTGTATATAATATATTATATATTAGGCCTATTATATTCGGTTGACACGGTTGTCTCTCTCTCTCTGCTGTCAGTCTCTCTTTGTCTATCTTCCACGTCGTTCTTATTTATTGCTGCTAACCGGTATTCTTCTGTTTAATATCTGCCTCGCTTTCGATTAAAATTCGCGTCACTAGTTGTACTACTGACTTAGTATTTTTTAATAACCGGTTTTTAATTTTTTTTTTTTAGCTTACTCGAATACTCGTTTCTGTTATTACTATTACTACACATCTCATCGCTTTTGTTTTTATTTTATAAAAACTATTACTTTTCTTTTAATTTCTTTTGATAAAAATTAACGTAAATCACCCCTTAATTTTATTGAAATTTTTTATATTTTATTTCCGGTGTAATCTTATATCGATCGAATATTAATTTTTTTGAAAGTAATGATGCTATTATGAAAACATTCAGGGAAGTATTCTTCGTTAGTCCTTTAGTTTTTCTTTACTATTTATTATTGAACCGTACCAAAATGTTTAAAGTTTCGTTAATCTTAAATAATAAAACTGTATTTTGACGGTAATGTAATATTTAAAAGAATCGATAATATTATGTTAACGGTTATACTTTAAATATATCGATAAAACCATCGAATTGTGCTTCTCAGATAGACGCAGATAGAATTCCCATTAATACGAGGTCTGTAAATAAAGTAATGAGACTAATTTTTTTGGCAGCCAAAGCGGCAACACTGTAAAGTCACTAGTAAACGTATACGTATATGAACAGCTTATTTATATCAGGTTATTTATATTAATATTTTTAGTCTTTTATTGCCGCGTGAGACGTAAACAAATTTTTCGTGAAACGAGTTTTTGTTGCGCGTTACAAAAAAGAGCGATACTAATTACGAGCGATGTTGTGCGATTAAGTTTTGTGTTAAACTCGGCGAGAATGCTACAACCTTTTCAAAATTGAAAAGAGCGTATGGCGATCATGCTCTGTCACGAACCCAAGTTTTTAGGTAGTTTAAAACATTTTCAGATGGCCGGGATTCAGTCGCGGACGATCCACGCTCTGAAAGTTCGTTAACGTCAAAAAGTGACGACAATGTTGAGCGAATCAGATACTTGATACGGTATTACCGGCGATTAACGGTCAGAATGATCGCAGAACTATTGAATTTGAACCGTTCCATCAAATTTTGACAAACGAATCGGACGTGAAAAATGTTTGTGCAAAATCGGTTCCAAAGAGCTCACCGTTGAACAGAAAAACAACGGGGTGGAAGTGTGCCGCGATCTTTTAGGACGAATTGAAACCTATCCTGATTTTCTAAAGAAATGTTTATATCGGTGATGAATGTTGGATATTTGAGTACGACCCAGAAACAAAACGCCAGAGCAAGGAGTGGCATACTTTAAACTCACTCACCGCGTCCCGACAAAGCAAAAATACCAAATCGAAAATCAAAATCGTGCTAATTTGTTTCTTCGATACTAATGGCATTGTCTATAAGGAGTTTTTGCCTTCAGGACAGACTGTAAATCGATATGTTTACCGTCAAATTGTTTGAAAGACTACGGTAAAGAGTCGCACGCGTGAGATCAGCCATCAAAGACAACTCGATGCTGCATCACGTCGATGCACCTTGTCGCACTTCGATCTCAATTAACGAGTTTTCGGCGAAGAAAAATATTCCTTTAGTTCTTCAACCGCCTTATTCACCTCACTTGAGTCCCGGCAACTTTTTCCTGTTTCCGACTTTAAAAAAACACATCAAAGGACACCGTTTTGGAGCAGAAGAAAAGTTTTTAAAACAGGTAACCGACCGTCTGAAGGATATTCCGGTTTCTGAGTTCCAACTGCCGTGAAGAGTGGGAAAACCGTTTGAAACGTCGCGTGGTTTCCCAAAGGAATAATTTGGAAGTCGATAGAGTCCATATATAATAATTTGATTGTAAATAAAAAGTTTTTCTGAACCGGTCTCATTACTTTATGTATAAACTTCGTAATTGTATTATTTCTATCGAATATAAAGCGAAATCGGTTTTAAACTAAATGAAACTTTCGGTTTTGCTTTAAAGGGTGTTAAAACGTAAAAGGGGGTAATTTTATTGTAATTATTAAATATTTGTTATACTTACATATATACCCGTTTGAATTATATATCGGGGCTCTCTAAAAAAGTTATGAGTTTCAGAATGCAAAAATGTTTTGTTTGTTGCCCGTAAGTATGAAGCGTAAGAATATCTAACTTGACCTTGTGTTTATATTTAAAAATGCGCCGTCTTTACTAAAGGTATAATCACGTATACTTAAAAATATAACGGATCAAACCGGCACAATATATTGGTTTTCAAGAATGAATCTTATTACGATTAATTTCCTTCGTAGCATTGTCGCTAATTTGGAGTACACTGTAATGTTAAAAGTAGTTTTGAGAACGGAGGTAATCCGATATGCATCACCTAAAAATATTAGACTAGCAATGCTAGGAAGGCAGAAAATAACAGTCGAATCAATTATGATAATAATTTTGTTAAGCGCGGCCCGTCGGTGTAAGTTAATATGCGAAAAATCGCTTACCAACAATTCGACGCGTTCAAGCGATTTCGGAATTAAATTCCATCTTCAGAAACTCTCATATTCGTCCTATTTATAACATTAATTAAAACCTTACATATAGATTGTAATAAAATCGTGATATTTGCGTAAAAATATAACATTTGGTCGTCATATAATATAAAATTATGTTAACGTAAGCGTCCGTCAATTTGATGGTCTCAACTGTTGAGCGGAAATATGGATTATTGCGAAGAAAAAGATTACTTTTTCTAAATTATTAAAAAAAAAAATCTGATTTATTTATCTCGTTCAACGTGTACTTAAAATATGTGTTAAAATGTTTTTCATTTACGTCTTATGAAGTGTACATTTTTTTGCATATTTATTATCTTCTCGTAGTGTTTAAACATATATAAATAATTAATTTGCGCAATTTAATCGTCTATTTTTTTTTATATTACAATATTGTAATGAAAGATTTATCGTGGTTTTCCCTTGATCCGTCCAATAATGAGGCAGTTCCTTTTTATTTTATCGGTGAAATAACATATCTACTCTTTCCTGTATGATATATGTAATACGAAAGGTTATCTCTAAAGACCGTTTCATTGTAAAAAAATTTATTTTGAAAACTTATAAATATTTTTTTATTTCTCTTAAACTACATACCTTATACTACTTTTCAACATAATCGCCGCATGAATTAAGATATTTATCAGCCATACACCAGCTTCAATATGCTCTAGTCGTTTTCTTCTGCCGCCGATCCATTTAGCCACCGATTAACAGCATTTTTAATTTCATCGTCACCCGCGAATCGCTTACAACTCAAAAATTCTTTCAATTTCACAAACAAACGGTAATCAGAAGGAGATCCGGACTATATAGCGGATGATCGTAAATTTTCCATCCAAATGTTCTCAGTAAATCACGTGTCGGACCCGCGACGTGTAGATGTGCATTATCTTGCAGCAGGACGACGCCGTCGGCCAGCCTCCCGCATCGCCGATCTTGAATGGCGCACCGTAATTTACGTAGAGTTTCGCAGTAGGCTTCTGCATTTATTGTCGTTCCTCGGGACGTGAAATCATCGGGCGATTAAAAAAAAAATCACAATTTTAATAGCGTGTAAAAATATATTTAGATAACTTACAGATTCGATTAAGGTCTTATTTCATAGAAAACACATCAAGTTTTACTCGGGCAGTTCAGTAATACCGAATTCGACTACCAGCGCTGTCACCGGCACGGTTAAAAATGGATGTATACTTTTACGGGTGCGGAACGTGCTCGTTGTGAGTTTTGGTTTCACGATCAACAGTCAGAAATTGCAGTTCGAGATAATTTTCGTAGAGAGTACGGCAGGGAACCTCCTAGTAGGCGTACGATTTACTCTTGGCAGCAAAGCTTCGTCGAGACAGGTCGTACTGTTAAACGTACCAAATCACCAGGATGCACACGCATCGTCTCTGAAGCTGCTGTGGAACAACTCGGACTAACCTTTGCCTGTGGCTCGAAGAAATCGACTCGACGTGCGTCACGTGAGACTGACACTCCAAAAATGAGTGTTTGGCGCGTAATACGTAAACGATTACACTTGAAGCCGTACAAATTAACCGCGGTTGAACGCATTAGAGATGACGAAGAAGTTGCACGGCTGCAGTTTTGAGTGGAAGGGATGGAAGGAACTGCAGTCAAAGATACGTTTTTAGACGATGTAATTTTTACTGATGAGTCGACGTTTCGGATCAGCGGCTAGGTAAACATCCGTAATTGCCGAATAAGGGGTAGAGTGAAAACCCTCTTGAAACTTTGCAGGACATTCCTGGTAGCTCTAAGTTCAAATATTGTTCGGTTTTTTTTTCTTCTAGTAAACATCGTAAACGGTATCGTTTATCTGGATGCGCTTCGAAATTCCTCCGATGATAATGACCGAGATGGACGCCCTTACTATCAACAAGACGGGGTACCACCTCGCTACCGCCTAGAAGTTAGAACGTTTCTCGATATTTGATTGCCAGGACGGTGGATAGGTCGTGAAGATCCGATTGCACGGCCACCTCGCTCCCCAGATTTGACCACGCTTGATTAAAGATCTAGTTTACGTACCGCCTTGGCCCGCCGATCTTGTTGAGCTAAGACTTGGAATTAACGCCGCAGCTGCAGAGGTAACGTCCCGCTTGCCGGTTATAGTCTGGAAATCGATTTCAGGTGGGACGTATTTCGCATTACAAATGGAAATCGTATCAAACCAAAATAAATGTCGGTGACAAACTCGATGCGGTTTTTCTATGAAATGAGACCTCAACCGAACCTGTAAGTTATCTCGATAAAGTTAGGAAGTCCTTTTTGAATCACCCGGTATATATGAGGCAACGATCGTATTATATTTTCAAAATTCGTTAAGGGGATGGGAAATATAGCAAAAAATCAATTTCGATTTCCTTAGAGGCATTTTAGAGAAAATGTATAAATAATGTAAAAGTTTTTTTCTTCAAAAAATCAACCTCGTCTCTTAAAATTGGAATATATGGTTCTTGTGTTTTTTTTCATTTTCTCCTCTCGGTTTTAATATTAAACAATTTTGTTTTTGTAAACTATATTTCACATATTGTCAAAAAATGTCTACAATTTGTTTAAATCATTGACGTCGGACCTAAAATGCAGAAAAGTATTTTTGTAAATTTTATCTCTTTCTTATTTTAGCCTATGTTGAAGGAGGTATTAGATTTAGAGAAAACTTTACTTAAGAAAATTTGGTAATATTAACCTAAGTATGAATATTTTTTAGAAACATTTATACCCGACCTCTGAAATATATATATATATATTATGTTTTTTTGGCTTTAACTCTTTTAATTTGTATTATTAACTAGGAGACCCGGCAATCCGCTATTGCTACATTTCAGTATATGTACATATAGCTTAAATGAACACCATTGAAAGTTTGATAAAACATTAACAAAATGAACGTTACGGAACTTAACAAAATTTAACCTTTCCCTTTTACCCTTTCTGTCTTTTCCCATATCCCGTTTCCTTTTTCGCATTTTCATTTTTTCTATATTCCCTTTCCCCATTTCCCGTTTTCCCTTTTCCCTCCCCCTTTCTCTTTCCGCCATTTATCTTTCCCTTATTTTACTTTCTACCTTTTTCTTTTTGCCGTTCCCATTTCCTTTTCCCCGTTTCCCCTTTTTTCTTTTTTCCATTTTCACCTTTTTCCCTTTTCCTTTTCCAATTTTTCCCTTTCTCCCTTTTTCCCCGCGCGTAAATCGGTCCAGTAGTTTTTTTAGTCTATAGCGGACACACATATCGGTAACATTGAAATGGAATCGTAAAATATTTACTATTAACGTGTGTTGTTTTTACGTCCAACAGATAGCGCTGTTTTTTTTTTTAAATCATGTTTTTACCTGTCACAGATGAGACATCTTAGGTATATAAATAGTAGGTATATAAAAACACGCGCGTATTCGAATGCAACGTTGTATCAAAATTTCATAGCGATCGGTGAAGAACTTTCGGAGATTTAAGATTTTGAACAAACGAACATTTACATTATTTTTATTTATCTCGTATACATATAACCGGAAAAGCGTGTAATATTTTTCTAGTATTTTATTTATTTATTCGCTTATATTTCGATACAAAATAGTTATTAGTTTGAATAATATAATGAATTGCAGTAATATTTTAAGGATATTACAAATGATTTAAAAAAATAAATAAATAATTTATATGTGTGTAAAAATAAATTCGTGAAAATATTTTTCTAAAAATGTGTATTTTTTAATCGCTCCTTTCTGAAAAGTTTAATAAAAATGTGCAGGTTTTTTTAACGTGTTGTTTAATATTATCGTCGATCCTTTTGTATATGAAGACAAAATTAAACCGATTTAAAATATAATCGCATATTTATTTACGCAGCAAAAACAGGCCCATATTCAGTAACGGTTACTGATTGATGATAAATTATGGAGCGAGTGAAAAATTCTGTTCCTGAAAAGGGACTTGAACCTGTAACCTCCAGTTAAATAAAGGCAAAGTCGCTATTACTGTACAACGGATAACCGTATCGAGGGGTATTATCATAATAAAGATATCGTAAAATATTTGAGCTTACTTTTATTTTATAATAGTAATAGAAAAAATTTAGCCGGCTTTATTATATAATTATAAAATAATATCTGGAGACCAATTCACGGAGGCAATTACCTCTCCTTTTGAAAAGGTCATGCAATATCTACCTACCCTCTTTTTATTAAAGGGCAAACAACACATTTCTTTCGGGCAAAAACTCGTTAATTATATTACAGTATAAATAATAAAATAATTTAACGGATAATTGTATCCTTGATTTACAATTTATTTAAAATTTTACACATACTCGCGCGCTCGCACACACACACATACACATACACATACACATACACATATATAAAGGTGTTTCACAAAGAAACGGAAAGAATTTCAGGGCATCTTCTACTACTGAAAATAAAGAAAACAAGTTCACTTAAATATTTAGAATTATACACCGAGAGAAACATTTCACCTTTATTTCTGTTTCAAGTATTAATTGAAGCCGTTGGAATTTTAATTAAGGGGTAAATTTAATATTTTTCATACACAGCTTCGAAAATGGCTTAAAGTACGCTATAAATGTCTTATAATGCAAAATAGCATTTTAGGTAGGAATATTTATTAATTTTTTTTTCTGGGTGTTGTGTTGTGTTGTGTAATTGTCTTATACCGAAATTACATCTTTTCCAGAAAAGAGAATTTGTAAAATTTTATTTTTCTGTTTAATATTTTAGACGTACTCGTATTTCATTAACACTGAAGTATATATTTCGTTCCTTAAAAATATTCTATTATTTTTAAGGGTTTTTTCGGTCAGTTTTTGTGAAAATTTTCTGATCGTTTTGTTTCGTTTTTTTTTTAAGTTTATTATTTTTCACGATATATCCGTTATTATAAACGACAATTTTTTCCGTTTTTTTAAATTATTTTAATGACAACAAACTACGTTTAATTGAAAACAATTCTGGCATAAATGCGACGTTTGTTTATTTAAATATTAAATTTAAAATATTATGACCTTATATATAAATATATAAAGTACACGTTAAGAATTGCTTATTTTCCTTTACAGTTTTGCTGGCGTTTAACATTTAAATGGCATTCATATTTTTATGTTTAAAATTTTAAATGGCATTCATATTTTTGTGTTTAAAATTTAAATGGGTATAATATTATGTCTTTTTTCGTTTAAATTGTTTTATAATGTTTAACCTTAAACGTTATAAACAAGAACGCGTTTTGTTTATTTTTAGTAGTAGAAGATGCCCTGAAATTCTTTCCGTTTCTTTGTGAAACACCTTTATATATGTGTATGTGTATGTGTATGTGTATGTGTGTGTGTGTGTGTGTGTGTATGTGTGTGTGTGTGTGTGTGTGTGTATGTGTGTGTGTGCGTGTATGTGTAAAATTTTAAATAAATTGTATGGTATGACGGTGGGAGACGGAATTTGGAATGGAATCGTTTTTTTTTTTTTTGATTCGTGATTAGAAATAACAATTTGTTAAGATTAGAGTATAATTTATTGTTGTTCATTTATTACCAGGTTAGTATGATATTGTGTATAGTTTATATTTACAAGTTTTGTTAATGTATCATATAAATTATGTATACGTATCTTTACATTATGTATATAATTTATTCGGTCTCACGAAGAGGTTTTTGTCTTTGAGATTCGTTCTAAATATTTTATTAACGAACAATTTGGTTAAAATTTTACATCTAAATTACAACAAAAAATATTACTGTGAATATTAACGATTTATTTTTCAAGCAAAAAATGGAAATTTAAAAAAATTCTTCTCTTAAACTTTCATATTCTAGATAAAGTAACTATATTTAATTCGTTTAAGTAATTGAAATGCAATTAACTTTAACATTTATTTATTTAATTTTTTTGTATCTATCCGTACGGAATTTCAACAAACACGAAAATGGAATTTTTTGCGTTATTTATGACGTAAATAGGTTTCATAGGTAAACAAAATTATAAGCGATTTGAATAAGTGTTAATCTTTGTTGCAAGTGGTTTTTTGCATGGTTTTTAGTTAGATTTCATAAGAAAGCTACCTATTGTAATGGGTACCATGATTCAACTTCCGGAAAATGTCAAGATATCTTCGCGTTTCATAGCTCCCAGACTCCAAAACCACCATCAGTTCAGAATTTCATATATATATATATATATTTCATTTACTTGTGGACACCATAACTGCCCTAATTTTGCGGCAATAACTTTCAAATTCATACATAAAATATAACGACCAAAAATCTCGGTGAGTTCGTTAATGGGAAAAATCTGATCATGACGGGGGGGATGGAAGGGCTTTTTCAAAAAACCAAAATATCGCTATAACTTTCTTATTAAGTAAAATATCGAATTCGTTTAAAGTCCCTACTGTAATTTGGATAAGAGCCTAAAACTTATCTAAGTAAAGCCTTTAAATATCACCGACCATTGGCTCAAGGATGGAAAAAATGCGGTTTCGAAGACAAAAAAAAAAATACCTCTCTTAATAGGCACAGTATCGAGTCTGTTTAAAGTGGTCATTAGTCCTCTAAACATTACGTAAAAATTTTGTCTGATTTAATTTTTGATATGACCAACCTTTACGGCAAGGGATGACCAACATTTTGCTGGAATTCTAAGAAGGTGGATCTTGTCGTACGCTAAACATGTGAAACTTTCTTCCATATACAACCGTTGTAGTATTCGGTAAATGTGAATTTTTTCTTAAATTTAAGATGGAAATTTTTTTTATCCCCTACTTAGCATCGGTGGAATCTACCTCCACCTTTCGGCTTGCCGAAAGGGATTTTTTATTAAATAATCAAAACTTTATAACGGGAGAAAGGGTTAAAACGGGGTATTTCTTTTTTAGAAAAACTACGCTATTTTTACTAAACTAAAAATACCTATACCATAATAACTACAAAAAATTATAAATTTAATTTTAATATTTTACGTTTTTTTCATTAATTTTTGAAAAACTCTCATTAAGTAAAATTGTCATCGATCTCAAAGTTTTCTTGGTTTTATTATACTTATACTATTAAAGCGCCTGAAAATGTTGATAAATATTAAAATTTGTGGAATGTTCATTTTTTATTCTGTTATTTACTACGTTTATATGTTGTTGTTTTGCGATTAGTGAGCCGTATAGAATTTAAGTGCAGCTAGACTACATGCTTGTTGTAGTATGTAATATATTTGCCAAACTCGTCCGCTTACACATTGAGAACGTTATACCCATGTCGTACTAATCCTTTTCTTTGTAGTAAGGCTTCGGCTTGTAAATCCATTATGCGTACGCGATGATTTGATAATAATTCGCACGGTACATGGTTGTTTCTAAATACAACCAATAATTAAGAGGAAACTTAATTAAGGGAAACTGTTTCCCTTCCGAGAAAATCTAGCGATCAACATCAACATTAGAATGTAATTAATATCCGTTTTTTTTTTGTTTTTTTTTTTAACTTTCTATTACATTCTGTCGCACGGTGGAATTGGGGAGTGTTGAAAAATTGAACCTTCTTTATATTTTGAGGTATAAGTACGAAAATACAATCTAAAATGGCGAACGTAACTTCAATTTCAGATTATGTTGACTTTGTATTGGTGTATTACTTCCTTTTACAAAATAAAGGAAGTATTGTGATCACGAAAATGTTCGGTGTTCAGATTTCAACGGAAGTATCCATTTTCACCATCCTTGAATCCGTTTTAACTAGTTTCGGCGTGACGTCTGTACGTACGTACCTCGCATAACTCAAAAACGATTAGCCGTAGAATGTTGAAATGTTGGATTTAGAACTGTTGTAATATCCGGTTGTGCACCTACCTTCCCTTTTGATTGCAATCGACTCGACCAAAAAAGCCCAAAACCCGAAAACATTTAGATATTAGAGTTTTTCTCAACTGCAGTAATAAGCCCTCGTTGAGAGCTTTTCAACGATATACCGCATAAGCGGTACTTATTTTCATCGGTTCCAAAGTTATAGCGAAATGAAAGTTTAATTAGTGAAATATTTGGATTTTACAAGGGGAAGGCACATCGGTTCGAATCCGAATTCATATGCGCATATCTTTTTTTAACTTTTTTAATTTAAATATATTGATTTATTAATAATTATTAACCTGCGATTGTAAAAAAAATTACGATAAATAATAATTCAATAAGACAATAAAATAAAAATCAGAAGTTATTAGCGAAATAAAATTTTATGTATTTTTATTTTAATCCAAAATTTTTTCGATTATAGGTTAATAATTATTAATTCAACGATATAATCGGTAGTTATTTTCACCGGTTCCAGAGTTGTAGCCAAATAAAATTTTAAGTAACGCAATATTTGGATTTTACAAGCGGAGGGCACATCGGTTCCAATCCTACTTCATTTCCTTCTCTTTTAACTTTTTTTTAATTTAAATATTTTGATTTATTAATAATAATAAACTAAACTTCGATCGTAAAAATAAATTACGATAAATAATAAATTCAATAATAACAATAAAAAATAAATAAAAATATGAGAAGTTATTAGTGAAATCAAATTTTAAAAACGTGTATTTGTAGTTTAATAGACGTGCAAGGAAGTCATGCGGTGTCCACATCAGATGTTTTTTCATACGCGCTTATGTGGCGAGCAAGTTTTAAACTTAATGCTTGTGGGCGAGGTATACTTGTTTTTTTTTAAAATTATTTCTTAGAATTACGTTTATAATAATTTAATTTTCTTCTAACAGAAAATATGATATTAAATAAGAAAAAAAAATAACCTTCTTTATTTTTCTCGTTTGATAAATGTTTTCTTGCGCAAAAAATTATTCACTGTAATTATACAAAATAAAATAAGGAAAAGACGATCTCCTTTCTGAGAACTGCGCAAGAATTTTTATAATTATGAATAAATAAAAAAAGAAAAAAAAAGAAGTAAGGAGTTAAACATTACTATGTAATTTATTTAGCGACTGGTATTTCTAAAATTTTACTTTCCTGTATAGATATACCTTTAAAAGGAAAAAGTATTGTAATCGGGTCAATTTGGATATATGCGGTTTTCACCGGATCTTGACCTAAGGAAACCAAAAAAAAAACCGGTTGGAAATTCTCCGTATGTACTTATATATACTCGGTGTCGTACTCCTTATATTTCCAGAACTACTGCATTTTTACCAAACTTGGTCAGATTACTTCTACACACATATATATATATATATATATATATATATATATATATATATATATATATGGAGTATTAACGCCGTTAAAATTTCAACTTAAAAGGTCAAGGGAGTGAGGCTGTAGATCAAGGTTACCCTTAATATCTCGAGATTTCTCCTACATAAGGTCATATTTTTCGTAGGCACATTTGATTTAAAAAATTTCAATATTTCCATAAAGAAATTTTGCAAAATCGCATCTCCGTCCCAAAAAAATGCTGTTGTAGTCGTCTCTTATGTCGTGACGTCACATATTTAAAGCGTAAAAAAAGAAAAGTAACTTGTTCTGGCTGGATCTCGAACTAGATCGTTCGCTTGACTTGGTACATGGTGCGTTGAGCCTCGCGGATACACCAGCTGTCGACAGTACAAGCAAATGTTTTTCATGTAAGTTGTAAAATTACATTAGTTAATGCCGACCGTCGCCGCTAGTACCGCCACATTCACGCGAATTAAAAACAGTATACGCGCACGCTTCGGTTGGAAAGATTTACTTAAATAGACCAAAACATATATTTAAATAAAATGGTAAATATTTATAGCTAACAACTGTGTAGTCAGCTTTTATTAGTTCTTTTGAAAATTTTATTTGTTTATATTAATATTAATATTTTTTTTTTTTTTTTTTTTTCAGAATCTCCAGTTAGAATATAATGGCATCTATAATGAAATTGTACGATGATTTTCAAAGTGTTTTCGACAAAAATGGAGGTAAAAATTTTATTTTATTATAATACTTATTTTTCGTTAAAATTTTTTTTTACTGTAAAAACTTCCCGTTTTCTTAGTCTAATCTATGTTTTCAATCTCGCAAGTACATTGTTATTATATTAAAAAGATTTAATAAAAATCTTTCTTACAAAAACATCTTTTGTAAATTTCTAGAAATTTGTTAATCCACGGTTGTCTTAATTAACAACGATAAGTCATGAATGGTGATTACATTGTCGTTTTACCTTCGTTTTTCACTTATAACGGTTTACATATAATTATGATATAATCACTTATTAGCATTTATAATTTTTTTTTTAAAAAGTCGCATTAAGATTTGGCCCGATTATCATATTTTTCCTTAAGTAATATACTATACGCAGGCGGGGAAGTTTAAAAGCTGTTAACTTTTTGGTAATTTAGTATTTAAAAATTGGTTTTCTACTTAATTGTACGAAATAAAGGTAGTTTTTTAATCGCGAAAAATTTCGGTTTTCAGATTTCAACGGAAATATTCATTTTGATCATCCCTGAATCCATTTTGACTAGTTTCGGCGTGACGTCTGTACGTACGTATGCATGTATCACGCGTGACTCAAAAACGATTAGAAGTGGAATATTAAAATTTTGAATTTAGGACTGTTATAACATCTAGTTTTGCACATTTCCTTTTGATTGCGATCGAGTTGACCGAAAATGTCCAAAATCAAAAAAAATCTGAATTTTGGACTTTTTCTTAACTATAGTAAGCCCTCAATGAGAGCTTTTCAACGGGGTATATAAAGAGCGGTTCATATTTTCATTGGTTCCAGAGTTATAGCCATTTTTTTTTATCTTCATTAATTTGAATGGTTTGATGCAGCTCTCCAAGATTCCCTATCTAGTTCTAGTCGTTTCATTTCAGTATATCCCTACATCCTACATCCCTAACAATTTGCTTTACATATTCCAAACGTTGCCTGCCTGCCCAATTTTTTCCTTTTACCTGTCCCTCCAATATTAAAGCGACTATCCCAGGATGCCTTAATATGTGGCCTGTAAGTCTGTCTCTTCTTTTAACTATATTTTTCCAAATGCTTCTTTCTTCATCGATTTGCCGCAATAACTCTTCATTTGTCACATTATCCCCCCGTCTGATTTTTAGCATTCTCTTGTAGCACCGCATTTCAAAAGCTTCTAATCTTTTCTTCTCAGTTACTCCGATCGTCCAACTTCCACTTCCATATAAAGCGACGCTCCAAACATATACTTTCAAAAATCTTTTCCTGACCTTTAAATTAATTTTTGACGCAAACAAATTGTATTTCTGACTGAAGGCTCGTTTCGCCCGGGCTATTCGACATTTTATATCGCTCCTGCTTCGTCCATCTTTAGTAATTCTACTTCCCAAATAACAAAATTTTTCTTCCTCCATAATCTTTTCTCTTCCTATTTTTACATTCAGCGGTTCATCTTCGTTATTTCTACTACATTTCGTTACTTTCGTTTGTACTTGTTGTTTATTTTCATGCTGTAGTTCTTGTGTAGGACTTCATCCGTGCCGTTCATTTTTTCTTCTAGATTTTTTTAACTCGTAGCTGTTTTACTTATAACCAAATAAAATTTTAATTAATGAAATGTTTGGATCTTACAAGGGAAAGGCACATCGGTTCGAATCAAACTTTGTCTTCTTTTTTTTAATTTAAATATTTTGATTTATTAATAATTATTAACCTTTGATTTTAACAAATTTTTACGATAAATAATAACTCAATAATGACAATAAAAAAATAATATCAGAAGTTATTAATAAAATAAAATGTTACGTACTTTTCGTTTAAAATAGCAGTGTGTAAATGTAATTTAATAGACCTACAAGGAAGTCATGTGGGGTCCACATCAGTTTTTTTTATTTTGAGAATATGTCTTGCCTCTATTTTCATTTTAAAAGAAAGATTATTTTTTGTGCTGTATAGTTTTGTGATTTTATTACTGGTGTGTTATATAATTTTAATATTTATATTATTATACCGATTAGTTGAAGCTTTAATTAAAAAATATGTATAAAAATAATCGAGGGTGATGTTAGTTTGCATCTGCATTAATATTTAAAGTTCAAATCCTTCAGTTTTTCTTTTTTAATTTTTTTCAATCGTAAATTAATTAATTAATAAGCATTTGCCGCACCCTTCTTTATTCTCGTATTTCTTCTTCGTCGATCCGTTTTCAACGCGAATTAAATTATCATTACGCTAGCTGATGATTCGACAGTATTCAAATTTTTTATATATTTTAGACGGATGTCTTTCAGATTTATTTTTACAATTTTTAACATTTGTATGTAAATCGTTCGGTTTAAAATTCAACTTGAACTTCTCAAATTTGTGTTTAATTTAAATAAAAGTTATTTATATCGATTTTCTCAGAATTAAATTCTCTACAAAGTTAAATAGAAATTGTTATTTCTTTATCGGTAAATTAACACGTATTCCAAACCAAAAACCTTTACGTTATCCGATGAAATCTTTTTTGTTTTACCTAATTTTTCTTAAAACCTAAGTGAGATAGAGGTCTGGGATCACATTTATTCGATTTCTGAGATCGATAACCGTAAGGAATCACTAAATTTACTCCTCGATTTGTACCCCAAGAATTTTAGTAAGGTTCGATTTTACAGTTTCGATTAAACATTTCGCGAGCCAAAACTCGCTAAAGAACCGTTTTCTGTTCTATGTTTATGTGAACGTTTTTCTTATTTCTGAGTATAAAATTGTCTTTCCAGAGATTGCCGTGCGATTTGAAATTGCTCTCTCTCTCTCTCTCTCTCTCTCTCTCTCTATATATATATATATATATATATATATAGACCTTTGTCTATATGTCCAAAACTTAAACATTATAAAACTGTAGTACAGCCAGAAGTCACCTACGGAAGCGAGACCCTTTTCAAAATCACTCAGAAAAACCGAATTGAAAAAATTCTGAAAATAGAGAGGAGAATTGTCAGAACGTGTATCAATAAAAAACACCAAAAAGAAGGCCGATGGTGGATTGTGCCAAATGAGGTGGTGTATCGAGAAATAGAGCCTGTTACTGATACTATGCGGAAAAAAAGAATCTCTTTCTTCGGTCATCTCATAAGGACACCGGAAACAAGACCGTCAAGAAATATCATTGAAAAGCTCTGGTTCCAAAAGCTAGAAGTAGGATGGATCAAAGAAATTAGAGAAGATATGAAAGAATCGGGAATTTCCCTGACCGACCTACAGAATAAAACTGGAAAAATTACAAAGCTAAAAGACAAAAGCATTAGATTTAAACAAAAGACAGACAAACGACAAAATACAACGAAGAGGGTGTTTACGGATGAAGAAAAGAAAGCAAGATCTGAACGGATGAAGAAATACTGGGCAGCTCGAAAGAGTAAAATAACACGCTTTTCTCAGAAAAGATCCAACTAAAATTGACTTAAGTGGTCCCATGTTGGCCGTAAAAGCATAATAATAATAATAATAATAATAATAATAATAATAATAATAATAATAATAATAATAATAATAATAATAATAATAGACCTTTGTATAAAATTTGTGGTTCGAAAATTTCCAAAACCTTTAGATCAATTTCATTGAAATTTAGATAAGCTGATGTTGTGCGCGTGGAAATTTTATGAAGATTGTTTCAGTCGTTCTTCGGTGTCGCCCGATTTAATATCGAAAACAGATTTCAGTCAACAACCTTAATTTAGGGTTAGTTGTTTTTAAATCGGTGTAATTTTTAATACACGCTTATGAAGCGAGGACAGTAGCGAGCGAGTTAAAACTTGATGCGTGCGTGCAGGATATATTCTTTAATCGAACGTATGCTGCCGATTGTACTCAAAAAATCAGTGCGTTCCTGACTGCGAAATAAAGAGGACGTTTGAAACGAAAAGTCGGTCTTCTTCCGCAGAACTGTGAAGATTATTTTTGTTAAAAAAGAAAATCCTGTTTAAAATTGTATTATAAAGCATATCCAGGTTGTCTGAAAAGTTTTGAGTGTAACATAGAAAGACGTATTTTTTCTATCAAGTATAGTTTAGTTTTCAACAAAGTCTCCTTTCAAATCGATACACTTTTCCAACGATGCTCTAACCTAACCGTCCCAAATATTAGCCGGCGTCATTCTCCGCAAAATATACGTTTACGTATCCGATACCCTCCTTAAAACGAAACTTTATGGTTAGGAAATAAGAAAAAGTCGTTCTTTCCCCGATTAGAACAACTTTATAGAACTGACAACAAACGAAGAAAAAAAAAATAAGATTCAAGAATGGATACCAAGAATTTCGGCTGCATAAGTCAATTCCGCAGCTGTACTACGTATTACGGTCGATTTTTCAACGATTTCTGATAGTATTCCCATCGCCGTATTTGTTTGAACGTGGATTTAGTGCTGTAGCAACGTTGCTAATCAAGAAGAGAAATCGGCTACATGTTACCGAACGCGGCGACTTACGGGTATTTTTAAGTAAATTCGAGCCTGTTATTAACAAACTAGTTAAAACGCATCAGGTTCATCCTTCCCTGTAAGTGTAATTCGTAAATGTAATTTTTCAATTAAAAACTTCATTTTAATTATTTAATTATAATATTGAACATGTATTGTTATATAACTATATAGATACAATTGTAATTTTTTTGAAAGCGACTTTAACAAAAATACTTGCAAATATGCGTCGTTCTTTTTGAATCGGTCGACGGTGGACGGTCGACCAATTCAAAGTGCTATTCGTGAATTTTAGCCGTGGCGACCGTCGAAGTGTGAGCTAGCGCATTGCTTTGATGGAAAAGCACTTGTTCTTCAAATGCAGTCATTTTTTTGCAATTTCTATCTTCATCTTTTCAAGTAATATTGCATAATACTGTTCCGTTATTTTTTTTACCTTTTACAAGATAATCGATAAACAAAATTCCGTTACTTTCCCGGCCGATGGACCGTCTTCGCCTTTTTTGGAGCGGGTTCACCCTTTGGAGTCCGCTGTTTTGAATGTTGTTTCGTCTCAGGAATGTAGCGGTGGATCCTCGTTTCATCTACAGTTATGAATCGACGCAAAAAATCCGACTCGTTTTTCTTAAATTGCTCCAGCAGGGCCTTGGAACTGTTCATTGGAATGGGTTTTTAGTCCAAAGTGAGCGATCGCGACACCCAACGCGCGGAAGCTTACGCGTATCCAATTCTTCAGTTAATATGTGACAGTTAAGTTCTTTCGATATGGATGCCCGTAGTCTCTCGTATCTTTCTAACCTTAATTCGTCGGTCGTCCAGTACCATTCGGTGAACTTTTACGATGTTCTGTGGTGGTTGCAGTTTTTGGCCGTCCCGAACGCTCATCATCAACCAAGCTGATACAACCTTGTTTAAATTCAGATTCCCGTCGTTTCACGGTGGCAAATGACGGTACAGAATCCCCGTAAAGAGCGTGCAACTCGGTTTTAATTTTCGTAGTCGTATTGCCTCTCAAATGGAAGTATTTAATCGCGGCACGATATTCCATTTTTTCTAATTTTACAAAAACATTCACAACGATAAGTCATCTTGGGTAATCTAAAAACGATTATCAAACAACAGAGCCTCTGAAATGGCTGAAATTTTAGCGAGTACCTTTCAACGCATGCGCGAATGCATTCCTTAGTCCTGCCGTCTTCATGTTGAAGCTCAAAACATTTATACGTTCTTTTTTCAGAAGTCGGAATTATCCTTGTCGAGTTTCACGTAATTTGAAAAAAGTTAGGTGTTATTTATTTTTTTTAATAAATATTCATTTTATCAAAGTATAACACACGGATAAGGTAACGTTTAAATTTTTCTAAATATCGGTCTTCATTTGTGTATTTTGAAAACTCATTTTGATTTTTTGAAGGGATCTCAAAAGATGTTATTATACTTCAGACAGGAATATACGTAATGACGAGCGCAGAGATTTATTAACGCGATTCGAAGAAAAAGGTTTTTAAATTTTTTTTCCTCGTTTTTTACGGGGCAAAGCAACAGGAAAACGATCTGTCAGTAAATTCATTTGTTAATTTTCACTTTATTTATCGAAGTTTAAAATTTATCGATAAAGATATATCGCTCTTCAAGTATTAATAAAAAAATTAATTTCCTAGACATTCACAAACTGTCATTTGGTAATTAATTAATTAATTTTTTTTTTTAATGTTTAAAGATAAATTTTGATTTCGACCTCGCTACATTAGTCTTTATTTATTTATTTGTACATTTTAAATCTGTAATTTTTAAATCCCAAGGTTAAGAGACAGGTATATAATTAAGTTTTTAATGTTTAAATGTATTTAAATTCGGTACTTGTAATCGTCGACGTGATTAATGTTTCTCTTGTCACAAACATACGTAAGTTCTATTTTCTATTTATTATTTATTCTCTTTTTTACTTCCTTGTACGAAGTAAAGAGAGTATTGCGATCGCCAGAAATTTCGGTTTTAGATTTCAACGGAAATATCCAATTTGACCATCCCTGAATCCATATTAACTAGTTTCAACGTGACGCCTGTACGTGTGTATCTCTCATAACTCAAAAACGATTTGCCGTAGGATGTTGAAATTTTGGATTTAGGTCTGTTGTAACATCTACCTTGTGCACTTTCCCGTCTGATTGCAATCTATTGAACCAAAAAGCTTAAATCAAAAAATATTTTGGATTTTTGGACTTTTTCTTAACCGCAGTAATAAGCCCTCGTCGAGAGCTTTTCAACGATGTATCATGAATGATACTTATTTTCATCGGTTCTAGAGTTATAGCCAAATGAAATTTTAATTAATGTAGTATTGTGATCTTACAAGGCGAAGGCACATCGGTTCGAATCGGTCTTCATCTCCTTTTTTTTTTAACTTGTTTTTTAATTTAAATATATTGATTTTTTAATAATTATTTACTTCTGATCGTAAAACAATTTTTACGATAAATAATAATTCAATAATAACAATAAAAAAATCAGAAATTATTAAGGAAATAAAATTTTATATAATTTTCATTTTAAAAAAATGTTATATGTAATTTAACAGGCGTACAAGGAAGACCACATCAGATTTTTAAGACAAAAAGTATTAATTGTTTCATTTTTAATCTACCTTTAAACCAAAAGGTTCTTTGTTCGAATCCCAGTGAGATTTTTATATTTTTATACGTAAAAAAAAATCGGTTTAATATAAGAAGCTGTTATAAAGCTTCTTGTTTCTGAATTAAATAAATAGTTTAACTGTGATGAAATTAAAACGTCACTTAAAATAAAAACTTTTCATATTTATATAGATAGTACGAGAATACTTCAATTCTGCAGTCTGGCACAGCGAAATTATCTAATCCTATTTATTTTGAACGGTGATTAATCTGATAGTTTTACATTACGGTACGAATATTATGCGGTTAGTATCATTTTTATCAGATTTGGTCGATAATTTTAAGAAAAACTTTTCAAAAAATGTCCATATATAGGTTAAGCTTAACAAATTTTCTTAAGTAAAGTTTTCTCTAGCGTTTTTCGCCCCCAAACAAAAAAATAAAAAAAAAATAAAATAAAAAAAAGTTTTCTCTAAATTTAACACCCCCTTCCATATAAAGGTTGAAGTAGGAAAAGAAAATTTTCAAAAATAAACGTTTTTATGTTTTAGGATCTAGTCTATAATTTAAAAAAAAACAAAAGAATTGTAGACGTTTCTTGATAGCTCTATATAAGACATATAAACTTTCAAAATACTTAAATTGAAGGGAGATAGAGAAAAAAACAAAAAGAAAATTTTTAAGAGGTGGGGGATGATCTTTTGGAAATTTGTTTTTTATTATTATTTACTATGTATTGTAGGTAACAATTTGTTTTAATAGTTTTCTTTAAAATGCCTCTGAAGAAAATCGAAATTGATTTTTTCGGGGTATTCCCACCGCGCCCCCCATTAATGAATTTAAAAAAACATTAATAATTAGTGGGCTATATATATATATATATATATATATATATATATAGAGAGAGAGAGAGAGAGAGAGAGAGAGTGAGAGAGAGAGAGAGAGAGAAATATTTAAGCTAAACTGAAAAAAATCGGTTTGGTCAATGGTCAATCCTGAGATAGGCCAAAAACAGTGCGACCTATATCTATATATATTTCGACGCACATACATACGTTATTATGGTATAGATCATTGATTCTCAAACCTTTTCGCCTACCGCCCACATTAAGAATCAGAAATTTTTAAACCCCTTCCAAAATGTTTAAACTTACCATCTGTTAAAAATAATAATTGCCATTTTTAAGATGCGCTCTTAAAAACAGCGATTGCAATTATCGTTTTCAAACGTGGCATATCCTATTTCTGAGTTAAAACTTACGTTCTATTTGAGAGGATTTAAAACGCATATTTAATTATATTTGGAAGTATTTTTCTTAAAATTTCTTTCAAAAAAATTACAATTGTATCTAAATAGTTGTATAACAACGATACTGATAGCATGTTCAATAAAACAATAAAATAATTAAAATGAAGCTTTTAATTGAAAAATTACATTTACGAATTACACTTACAGGGAAGGATGAACCTGATGCGTTTTAACTAGTTTGTTAATAACAGGCTCGAATTTACATAAAATACCCGTAAGTCGCCGCGTTCGGTAACATGTAGCCGATTTCTCTTCTTGATTAGCAACGTTGCAATAGCGGAATTGACTTATGCAGCCAAATTTCTTGGTAGCCATTCTTAAATTTTATTTTTATTTGTTCGTTTGTTGTCAGTTAAGTTGTTCTAACCGGGATGATCCTGCTATGTCGACATTTGAGAAAGGATCCATCACCCGGTCTGGTTTGTCCATATTTAAAATGTCCTGGAATCGTTCTTTGAAAATACCGTGGAGGTTCTAATAATCGATATTTATTTGTATCAATACGTTGCTGAGATCGGGAGATATGCAGCATTAAAGAAAAAAGAGACCTTTTCTTTTTAAAGTGGAATATTTCGTTTCAGGAACATCGTAGAAAGACATTCAAAAAAGAGATTAAAAATAAGGTCTTAAAGTTTTAAACGATTTAATGCAGTTTACCGAAAAAATTTCGTTTTCCCCATGCGATCTATCAAACACGAAGATAAACTTTCAAATTTTTAAAACTTTTCTTCTCGCTATTTAACGGTTTTATTTAACTCGCTTTAAGAATAATCAAATCTTGCAACCGCTATATCTTTCGATCTATCGTATGAAAATCAATGAAATTTTGTACACGTATGTAACTTCGATGTGTAAAAATAAATATTATTACTTTTTTTTAGTCATACGTATATTTGATTAAAAAAAAATTATTTTTTTTAAAAAGTTTTTATTTAACTAATATTAATATTAATAAAAAAAAGAAACAAATTAGAAAAACCCTCTAAAAAGTAAAAAATAAGAATTAAATCAAATTGAGAATTTTAAACAAAAAAATGTAATATATTAACAAATATAAAATGCACTGAAAAGTAACACGTCTTCCACTCTCTCAATTCTTCTGTATAAAATTCTAGTTAAGATTTTTGATGCGCGACTAGTTAAACTAATTTTTCTGTATTCTTCAAATTTATCTGCTCCTGCTTTCTTTGGTATCATGACTATAACACTTTCTATATAAACAAACAAATATTAACAAAACAATTAGATAAAGTAATAACTTCAATAGATTATAAGTAAATTATCTTTTCGTAACGTATAACGGAAACATGTATAAACAAATTTAATAATATTACAATAGTTCATTAATTTAGATTTAATAGCTATTAACCGATATTGTGTATTTATGATTATATCGATAAATTATAGTACAGTATCGTAATATGTCAGTTTGATATGTATCTCGTCTTAGTTTTTATTAATCGTTATTTATTTTTATATACTTTTAAAAATATTTTTGTGATATAATTCGTGATTTGTAAAACGTGTAAAAAATTGAATACAATACTTTATTATGTAAAATATTAATTAACTTTTAGTTTCATGAACTACAATGATTAGGTGTGTTTTTTCCTTGTAGTCGCTTTTCATTACATTTGATATAATCGATTTATAAGCTGATATTTAAATGACAATTATTATGTAACATTTTAATTAAAAAAAGCAAAAAAAAAACATTCGATTGAATTAATTATGTTCATTAAAATGTTTATGAAATCTTTTTAAGCGGCTCATGCGGCTTTTTGTATTAAATAGAAATACCGCATTCATTTTAGAGTTTCTCTCTAGCCATCTATTTCATTTACCTAAAATAAATTACAAAAAAAGGCACCACCAAAAATTAAAACTTGTTAAACTCTCCTGGGATAGTTTATTTATTCTTATATAGTGGGAAAATAATAATACGTGAAAAAATGATAAAAAAACGATATTTCTTTTTAATTTTAGCCTTAAGTTTACTGCGTTAAATGGAAAAAACTAAAAAAAAAAAAAAAATCGGGTATGACTGGGTCGTGGTGCACGGCCGTTTTTTTTAACGTGAAACGTTACAGACCTTGGATGAAGTTCCTCCGAGATACAGACCGACCGATGAGAGAGCCACCATCGTATTTCTTTTGAACAAAACTAAGTCTCCGATAAAAATTTTAGTTCCTTCATTTGACCAACTCTATAGATAAATTGGTCGGTCTGTACGTCACCGAGTCACTTTTAGTGTATCGGATCGAAATGTAAACCAGACATCGACCGCGTACTAAACTTAATTTTAATATAAAACAGACACTAAACGGTACATGATATTTATTTCGACTAATATCGGATGACAATTTTGTTCAACATCGGTCTGTGGTACGAGAAGTAAGAAACGTTAAACATAATAAGCAGCGGTAGAGGTGGTGGCGCCGTCGGCGTCGTTCACTGAGCGTGCCGTGCCACCTTTGCGACGCTCCCGAAACAGTTTCGCTCGCTCAGCACCGGACATCGGGGTACCTGTGCGTAGCCCATAAGCTCCCCTTCCCAACTATTTGCGTAATTTATATTTCTACCTGGATTTTGAGCGGGCTGAGGATGATGTATTGAATTAAAAAAAAAAAAAAAAAAAAATGGTCAAAAATACATATTTATTATTACTTAATAAATCGATCTATCTCGATAAAATCTAAACACAAACACACGAATCACCGCGCTATCATGTCTAAGTCGTAAGCTACACTGAATGGAAATGAGCGAGAGCGCCAGTTTTGGTCGATCTGTACTGTGATCCCTCCCGGCCAACAGCTCACCAGTGACGCAAACTCAAAGTCTTATCGGTGAGCCGATCGTGTAACTTATGACGTCGAATTTACGTCTCTGAGACTAATAGTTAAGCGATTATTATGGCAGGACGATATTGACCTGTTCGTTACGCTTCAAATTTCTGTTCTGGTACACGCACGTTTCGGTGTGATTTTAAATACCTTTCACGTCAAAATGCCAATATTAAATTTTAGATAAGATTTATTTTTTGCGATGGGGATGAGCTACGAATAAATTTTAATTTATATAAAAGAAATTTGAAAGTTTAAATAAACGTAAAATATTTTTTAAAAATTCAAAGAATTGTTACGCTTAAACTTTGATCGGCTTCTTCATCCCTCAATATTGCCCCAAAGTAATTTTGTTTCCCGGGGTCTAAATAAATAAAAAGATACCTTTTTTGATTTTTTGGGGAAGGAGAAATTTTGGGATTGACAAGATAAACTTGCACGTTTTTACCGAGATTATGTCGGCAAGATTTTGAGAAAATTGCCCCGAAGAAACTACACCTCGTTCCCTGGAGATATTGACCCCAAAAGTTTACTTACAAATAGCCCCGTATACACGTGTCTCTCTGTAAAAAATTTTCATCAAAATCGATTAATCCCGTCAAACGTTATTAAGCTTCAAATACGCCAACAACCGTACATACGAACATTATCCCCCCCCCACTATTTTTTAGGTTTTCGGGGTCCCTGTGTCATGAAACGTCCAGAAATAAAAGATATCCATCTCATTTTATTTTTTTTTGTTTTTAACTATTTACCGTGCTTTACTTCTCGCAGCAGAGCTCTACAGTTATGATGTCGTTTAATTTTTTTTTACGATTACTTGAGGTGTTGAAGAGATACGGTTTCCGTATGTTTATTTCAAAATTTTATTCAAAAGATAAAAATTTTTTTACGTAATTCTGTACTTGTATACTTTAATGTTCCACTTAATTTTTCTCGTAACTAATTGTGTGTCGAGGACTGCTTATAATCGCATAACTTTCTTGCCTTTGCCGGAAACTATTCAACTTCTTTCCGGTTTTTTTTTTGTTTTTTCTTTTATTCTACAATTACGTATTAGTGATTTAATTATTTTTTTCTTTACTTTTCGTTCCGACCAGTACGGATCACGTTTACATAGTTTTGACTTTTCTTTCTCTTTCTTTCCCCAAAGTTTTTTATCGTTTTGTTCTCGCCTTTCTTCCGTCCATCTATTCAGGTTTATACCCTTCTTTTTCTTTCTCTTTGAAAAATTAAGATTCTTGAATCGCTTTTCTAAATTCATCTCTGTCTATTCAGATCCTTAGAAACGTTTAATTTTTTTAGATCTGTTTTTATTTCTGTAAATCTTTGTGGCTCTGTTTATGTAGAAATTAAATATTTGTTTTCTCAATTAGGTCGTTCGTTCTGCGTAAATGTCCATAAAAACTGTGATCTTCTTTTCCGGATTAAATCCCCTATTTTTTCAGTATATTTGTAAATTTATTTTTTAATTTATTCGGTCCGTAGGTTTTCTTTAAATTCTTTTTTCTACTTTTGCTATTTCTTGTTCTGAAAAAACGGGGTATACATTCTGTCCCGTACAGTGCTTTCGATAGGATTACAATATATATAACCCCTTTTATAGCCCCGGTTTATATACAGCCTCTTGATTTGGAGTTTCATGACAGGAAATTTTTTATTATAAATGGTCATCGTGAGATGATAGGCGGTTCCATTTTTCGTACTCTGTTCTTCATCCAATTTTTTTCAGTTATATTCGATGTTATGATTTCTCTCAAATATTGAAATCTTTGAGTTCTACGTATTTGTTTGTGTTCGGAAATTTTAGGGGTTTGAGTCGTGTTCTTATCGGCATCGGAAAACCGGTTAGTTTCTTCATAAGTAATCGAATCAATTTTGCCTGCGCATTCGCTTAGTTTTTGAATTTTGATTTTAGCCTCCTCCTCTATTGTAATATCGTCTGCGAAGGTCAATACGTTTGTATTTATGAACTTTTATATTTTGGTGTACGTTTAACTTCTTAAGTTTGTTCTTCCGTTCTCTTATAACTTTTTCAAGGTCACAATTAAAGATGATCTCCTTACCTTATTCCGGTTTTAATTTCGAACGGTTCTGAAAGTTCCCCTAAGAATTTTGATTTTGTTAACGTTTATTTTCTTGGGATCTTGAAACGGGAAATTTTGAAAGTCGTGTCGGTAGCCGTGGGCGATTGGTACCGCTTGATAAGTGGCGCCAGCCTCTCTAACCTAACCTACCGTTTAGTTGTCGCGGATCCTTGGAGCGGTGCGCAACGTGCATTTGCTATCAAAGCGTTTTACAAAAACAATGACAGTGTGGAGGGAGCGCGTAGAGAATTTCGCCGTCATTTTAATCCGGGACGGCACGACCGCGTTCCATCAGCAAGCGCAATTAAAACACGGATATCTAATTTTGAGGAAACCGGTTCGGCGATGAAAAAGAAACCTCTAGGCCGTGAGCGAACCGTCTGTACACCACAGAACGTTCAAGCCTTACAAGATGCTGTCACACGAAGTCCACATCGATCGATCCGTCGTCTTTCAGCATCCTTACCATCGTATAGTTAAGCGTTTAAAGAATGTTAGCGAAGGACTTGCAATACCATCCGTACAAGTCGCAGATCGTCCAGGAACTGAAACCGAACGATGCGGTTGTGCGAGCGCAATTCTGTAATGTAACGTTTCAGAAGATAAACGATAACGAAGAGTTTGTTCGCGAACCGTAGATGTCAGACGAATCGCATTTCCGCCTCGGTGGATTTGTTAACGAGCCAAATTTCAGATACCGGGCACAAGAAAATCCTACGCGGCTACACCACCGTCCGTTGCACAGCCAGAAAGCGACCGTGTGGTGTGCTATGTCATCTTACGGTGTTATAGGCCCTTATTTTTTTGAGGATGACAACGGTCTTGCGATTACAGTGACGTCGGCTCGTTACGTAGCCGCGCTTGAAACCTTTGTTGTGGAACAACAAAAGAGATTTCCACCGATTCTTAACACGGCCTGGTTTAAACAAGACGGAGCAACGTCACAACGTCACATACCGCACGAATATCGATGGCAGCTGTACGCCGATTGTTTGGACAACGTGTCATTTCACGAAACGGTGACATTAGATGGCCTGCCGGATCGCCTGATCTCTCAGCTTGCGATTATTTTTTGCAGGGTCACCTTAAAAGCAAAGCGTTTCACAGTAGACCTGCTACAACGGAAGAACTGAAGGCAAAGATCCGAGAAGCGATTGCGGAAATTCCAGTCGAGATGTTACGTCAAACCACGAACAATTTAACGAAGAGACTTCGTGAGTGTTTACGTAGAAGAGGAGGTCACCTGGAAGATGTCACCTTTAAAAAATAAACTAAAATGTATGTAATCCTAAAACGGCAACCTTTGTACGATTACGTGAAATAAAATACATTTTCTAAAAAAGGTTTTTCATTACCGTTATTTAATTTTTAAAATTTCCCGTTTCTTTGAATCACTCTTTATTTTAAATTCTTCGATAGTTTTAAGTTGAGATTCCCTGTGGATGGAGTCGTAGGCTTTTTGAAAATTTTCTTTCTTTTCTTTTTCAACGTTCTTTTTAAATATAAAAAAAAACTTTCTTTCTTTTCCTATTTAGACTCCGGGAATCACCTTCAGTTACTACTTCAGAGGATCATATATGTACGAGTATAAATGAAGTGTAATCTTGTACAGTCTCAGGTCGGTCGACCGTTCCTGAGACGTATGGTTAATTGAAACCCGACCACCGGTGATCACCGTTATCCACGACCTAGTATTGAAATTCGTACAAAAGTAACCGCCTTTACTAGGATTTCAACCTTAGAACAGTCGACTTCGAAATCAGCCGATTTGCGAAGACGCGTTCACCGACCGGGTGAATCTTTCTTAAAATCTTTAAAAATGTAATTAATTTGGGTTTTTAATTTTTTGGTACGGTAAAATATCTTTTATATTGACTTTTTTGTTGTTTTTTTGTTGTTTTAGATCCGAGGACGGCGAATTGGTTCCTTATGAGTTCCCCTCTACCAACATTAGCAATATGTCTGTCGTATGTATATTTTGTTAAAGTTTTGGGCCCAAAATTGATGGAAAATCGTAAACCGTTCCTGTTAAAAAATGTGTTAATAGCTTATAATTTATTTCAAGTCGTATTTAGTTCTTGGCTTTTCTACGAGGTAAGTCGTTTTATTAATTTTTTATGATCGTTTAATATGTATTGTTTTTTAAATTATTATTATTATTATTATTATTATTTGCTTTATTATCCAAATAAGTATGTACGGTACATCTGTTAGACTTCATTATATTTTTAATTATTTAAAAAAAATAAATA
Source organism: Lycorma delicatula (assembly GCF_047948215.1). Lineage (NCBI taxonomy): Eukaryota > Metazoa > Arthropoda > Insecta > Hemiptera > Fulgoridae > Lycorma > Lycorma delicatula. Next base: position 72,880,472 of record NC_134466.1, on the reverse strand, counting down.
AATCGAATTTTTTTTAATTTAAAAAATTGTCCCTTTATTTAAATAATTGGTTTTAGAATAATTGAATATTGAGTTATAAAGTTAGTTAAAAGCGTTGTATGAAAACATACTGCCTGGAGAAGCTCATCGCGCGTCTTTCTATAATAAACCACCTTCCCCGTCTACTAATTTATTTCTCGACGCTTCTCGACTTAGTTTATTTTTTATTTTAGATTTTTTTTAATCCTTTATAACTTCTCGTATTCTAGTTAAAGAAGATAAAAAATTAACATTAGTAGTGCATATTTAGTACGGTAAATTTGAAACAAATTTTACGTTAACGCCAATCAATTTTATTACTTTCTAAGTACGATCGCTTTAAAAAAAATTGTAATGTAATTTTTATTATTTAATTATAATTCGATTTATAATTTTCTTCTTTTTTTTATTTAACGATTTACTTTTAAGAATTCTTTTATTCTTTTTTAATATTTATAATTTTAGGAAAAAAGGGAATATATTCTTGTGGTATTTTAATTACTTTTTATTATTATTATTATTATTATAAAATAATTTTGCGAATAATTTAATAGTTTAGTTATATTTAAATATTATAGTCGTGCCGTGAAATTAATATCTCTTCTAAAATTTATAATTAATTTTTTTTTTTATATATATATTCCTTTTTTTTATTAATTTCTTTACATCCAACAAAATGTTATACGATTACAGATAAAGCACTTAATAATAATAAATTTATTAACGAGTAAATTATTAAATAATAAAATTATTTTTTCATCGTTTAGTTTTTTCCTAAAAATTATAAAATAATAGGGATTCGGGTTAAAATGATGAGTAATAATTAGTTATATAATCGTAATTTATTATTTTTGTTTAAAATGTAATTTTATGTTTTGGTCTCTGGTTTATTAATCTTTTTTAAACAGTATCTGCATGTATTTTTTATTTATTTAAATAACTTCACTTTTTTAGCTAATTAAAAAATTTTGTGTTTTGTTTTTTATATTTAATAATAAAGCATGCCTGTTTATTTATTTTTTGTTGAAATATAATTTTCTTGTGTCGTCTTATTTTGTGTAATTTGTTATTATTACAGTAGCGTGTATTATTATTATCTATCCCGTTTTGTTTCTAAAGTAAATCTTTTTGAATGTATTTGTATTTGGGTTTGAAGTCTCCAGTTATTTATTTATTTGTTTTTAATTTTTGTAAGTAGTATGTTTTTTATTTTTGTAGTTTTCCTTAGTTATTGTTTTTAATTTTGCATTGTATTTTTAAGCAGCCACCCACAACACTTTTTTTTCTTTTAATTAAGTTGTTTATTGCTGTTCTCTAATTTTTTTTTGTAAATAACGTTTTTTTTAATTTTAAAAATTTTGCCCCTTTAAAAATCTTATTTTAATTAAAAGTTCTTATATTTGTAATCGATTATTAATTTTTAATATAATTTATTCGTAATTCTTATTAAAAAATTTATTTATTTATTGTTATTAAGGTTTTAAAAATAAAATAAAAAATTAAGTTTATCTTTCTACGATTTGAACGTACGTACCTTTATCGATAAATTTATCGAGCGGTGGCGTTCGAATCTTGGTAAAGATATTTTTTTTAATCGTTCGCTATCCGTAAACGTCCCGATACATTTTATATATTTTTTTCTAATTAATAATCGATTGTTTTTATCTCATATTATTTATTTAATGTTGTTGTTACTATGTTTTTAAACTATTTTATAATTTGAATATATTTCAGTGTATGATGGGTGGGTGGTGGGGGGAATACAGCTTAAGGTGTCAACCTGTCGATCACAGCCATAGTCCGACTGCTATGAGGGTGAGCTCCTATATATACAGGAATTAAAAATAATGTATAAATAAATCTACGAACAGTGCTTTGAACATTAATAGATTACTATTATTTCATGTGAAAAAAGGTACGGCGTATCCTGCGAGGTGTTAGTCGCTCTTAAAAGATCGAATCTGTACGTCAAAATAAGCAAAAATCTTAACGGGGACGGTCGCTTTAATCTTAAAAACGGGTCGATATTTTGTAATTAAATTCGGTGTACGTATACCCGACATCTTTTAAAAAATATACGTTTGAAAATTTTAACGTTGTCGGCGGCTATAAATAAATTTAAAAAAATCGTAATCCTTTTATTTTGAACATTTTTTTTCAAATCGGTTCGTAAAAAAAAGGACGAGACACAAGTGAAATTGTTAAACCAGATCGCAAATATTAAACGTGAAAAATAAAAAAAAATTCTTGGTTGTTTTTTTTTTGTAATCCGCTTTAAAAATTTCAGCCGTTTATTAACCGATTTAAAAAAAAAAATTTAACGATAAAAAGCTTAATATTTTTTCGTATAAAATAGAATTTGATAAAACTAATATTTACGCGGGTATTAATAATTAAAAATTTCTTTTACGGAGGTTGTTGTTGGGTATTTTGTACATTAAATTTTATTTAAACATTTCAGTCCTATGAAAATATAAATCTTTATTGAAAAAAAGTTGCGGAAAGAGTGGGGGGGGGGGGACGAGTTAGGGCTTTTATTCGAATGAATTTTTTTGTTTATTTTTGATGTCGTAAATCATCAGTCCCTTTAAGATTTGGAAAACACCTCTCGGGATACCTGTAAACATTTTTTGAAGTTGTAATTTTACGTTATGTTACGATTTTATATAATAAATACTGCAATATTATCAGATAATTAATAATGAAGATGTATCGATTATTGTTGTTTTAGAATTTGCGTGTTTTTCTTTCTTTCTTTTTTTTTTGTAATTTAATTGAAAAGCTTTTGGGGGTCTAAATACTAGTCATATTCGTAAAATCAAATCTTCCATTTTATAATTTCTATTCATATTTTTTATTTGTTTAAAAAAATTATTATTTTCTTTTATTATATTTTAATTTATATTTTGCTGAAAACTATACGTTGAATTTTATCCGAATTTTCGTTTTCGTGTATGCGATTGGACGGATTGCGCTTTAAAATTTATAATCGATATACTTATTATATACAGAGTGTTTCTAAAATGGTGGGCTGGCTACACTTTTTCGGATTCTACTTGTAAAATTAAACAAAAATTCCCTTCAGGAACAATGGCAATTTCTCTTTCATTCTCCCACTGTCCGCCATTTTGTTATTTTTATTTAAAAATTTATATCTCAAGTTCGGTTAAACAAATCACATTAATATTTTCTAAGCGTCTTGGTAATAAAGTTGTAAAATTAGCAAAAATTCAGGACTTAAATAACTTCGGAAATTACAAAAATTGCGGTCACTTGTAATTTTAATCCGTTATATCTCCGTAAATTTGTATTTTATCAAAATATTTGTTATTTGCTTATAAATTAAGACTTTTATTTTGAATAAAATGACATTTTATTGTTTTTTAAATCTGTTAACAAATAGTCGAGTTGTGGGAGAAAATTGAAGTAATTATGTGTCTGTTTTCATGTCCTCCACTTTACGTTCGATTCGGTGAAATATTAATTGTTTTTATTTATTTTTAATTCTGGTATCGTAAATTAGTATCAAATTAAGTAATAAATTTCTCACAATAACAGACCTAATAATTATGACGCAAAATTACAACATCGATTTCATTATATCGACTGCGGGTTGTAACCGATTTAAAAAAATAAAATGTAATTTATTCAAAATCAAAGGCTTAATATTTTAAGAAAGCATAAATTTTGATAAAACTAATATTAACGTAGATAAACTTGACCGCCGTTTTTTTAATTTTCAAAGATATTTAAGTCCTGATTTTTTACTAATTTTGAAACTTTATTACCAAGAGGCTTACGAAATATTAATGCGATTCGTCGATCCGAACTTTAGATGTAAATTTTTATATAAAAATATAACGGCGAACAGGAGGAGAACGAAGGAGAAATTGTTATTTTTCTTGAGGATATTTTCGTGTAGTTTTACAAGTAGAATCGAAAAAGTACGGCCAGCTCACCACTTTAGAAACACTCTGTATATATACATAAGCGGACCCGTGCGTATATTTCGCAGTAGTAAAAATAACTGTACAATGATTGAAATGGCTTGCGACTGGACGAATCGATGGGCTAGTGAAACAAATTTGAAATTTAACTAACCGATTATATATATATATATATATATATATATATATATATATATATATATATTCTAATATATGTAAATATGCATTTATTTCCATTTATATATTTTCTTAATATTTTTCTTTTTCATATTGCAATCATTTTCATTATTTTGTATTTCATTTATCTTTTATTTATTGTCTTCTCATGTCTTTCCCCTATTTTAAATGAAATAAATCGCAATACGTTGTTACACATTGGTTTTATTTTGTTTATTAATTATTTATTGTGCGATCTGTTATCGGTTTAGGTAAGATTTTGCACTTCCGGTTTGCACTGCATTTTGTTCATGTTAAAAAAAAGGTTTGTTTTGATGATTTGAAACACCGCTTATTATTTCACGAAAGTTTCATTATTAAATATTAGTTTTTCGGTTGTTTTATTATTTTTATTTAAGTTAAATATTTTTAAAATTAATTTCTTAAATTTTTATATAAATATATCACAATTTAAACATTTTTTTTAATATTGTGATATACCGTACGGGTTTTAGGGTAAGAATAATCGTTAAATAATATGAATCGATTGAAATACGTTTTTTTCTTTGTACGACAAAGAAGTGTGCTGAAAATCGGCTGTAGTTTTCCTTATGTAAAAATGAAATTAAAATTCGTAGGTTATTTGCTATAATGACCGGATGTAATTTTAGCTAAATATTTACAGTCTCGCCTTCAGCAGCGAGAAAAATTATAATTATATTTTGTAAAGTCGTCTACACGCACATTTTACGACATAATTAGTTCGTACTACGCACTAATTCTTTTTTAGTTATAATATTTACTAATCTAAACGGTAGAGTAAAATAATTTTTTTTTTCGAAATCTTCGGATAGTTTGAAATTATACGCTTAAAAATAAAATATTTTTTACGGAATAAAATTTAGTTAAAAACGAAATGCGTTTAGTGTTTGGTGGGTGGGTGCGTAAATATATTTTTACGTATCGTATGTGTAATAATTGATGTGTATTTTTTAACGCTTGCTTTGTGATATAGTAATATTAACCGCTTTGTAAATCGTATTTCTTTATTTATTTTGTTTCATTAACAGTAGCGGTGTGGCATATTTGTTTGTAAGTAAATAAACAAGGTAATTACATTTTTGATTGTGTTTTTTATCGTTATTAATTTTGTTTATTAACGTACGCATGAATTTATTTGTGGTCGCCCTTTTTATTAACTAATTATTATTATTAGTATTAGATTTTTGCATAATAATGGGTTTATGTATTATATACAGTATATCTTGGTTGTAACGGGATTCAACGGCCGATCAAATATGCTAGTTACAGCCGAGCGCTCGGTACTTCAGAGTTCCCATCTCGTAACCGTAAATTTTTACCCCTTCATTATCTATTATAATACATAAACTGTATACAAACACATACATATAATACATACATACATACATTATAATACATACACTGTATACTTAATAAAAAGCCGTTTTAAAATTAAAATAACTATGTGCTGTTTATTATAGGCTAACGAATAAAATCGATATGTAATACAACTTTTAGACGCTAATACGTTTTGCTTTTAACCAAAACCGTTAGCGTTCAAAAAAGTAATAAGTGTGCAGAAAAACTTAACTTAACAAAATCATCGAGGAAAGTAACAAATGAAAACCATACAGAAAGTTTTACGTCACATTTTTACATACAAATTTGCAAATTTAGAAATGTAAACTGCAGCCTACGGATCTGAAGGTTATTCGTAATTTTAAAGTTGATTACAAGCGGTTAATTCTTTTAAAAATTATCGACGATATGGACGAAAACAAAATCCAAATGATATTTTTAAACGCTATCAGATTTTTGAAGCGAGATTGGTGTGACGTATACAAACAACAATTCGAAACGGATTTAAAAAGTTCGGTTTCATTTCACGCCATATTTCGTGAAGAAGACGATATACCACCCTCAGAATGAATTCAAACTTTTTAACTCGACAAAAAAAATCTGCCTTTCGAGAATATTTAATGGATGACTACGCAACAGCCGTTCCGCCACGATCCTTAATTCATTCGTCTCTGCAGCGATGTCATAATCTTTTCATTCCTCTTGCTGTATACTGACGAAACCGAGGAGGCGCTGCATATAATACCGTAGAAGTCGCTGCTATCATCATCGATAGCTTTCTTTTAGCCGCTGGGATCCCCGCTGGGCGCCCATCAGTCTACTCAGAGCGAGACGATGCGCTTCGCTTTACCGCATACTTCATCGAGGTGTCGGTTGTCCCTTTTTTCCTGTTAAGCCTCCGGGAGTCACCGTCAGGTATTAATTCAGAGGATGATATGTACGAGTGTAAGTGAAGTGTAGTCTTGTACGGTCTCAGTTTGACCGTTCCTGAGATGTGCGGTTTATTGAAACCCGACCGCCAAAGAACACCGGTATCCACCATCTAGTATTCAAATCCGTGTAAAAATAACTGACTTTACTAGGACTTGAACGCTGGAACTCTCGACTTCGAAATCAGCTGATTTGCGAAGACGCGTTCACAACTAGACCGACCCGGTGGGCGGCCCGTTTTGATCGAACCGTACTCCGAGGTACTTCACAAAGGGCGTTGTTTCTAGTTTAACCCCGTCGACAGTAACTCGAATTTATCTAATGTTACGTCGGCCTGCCGCAACTACAACTTGTTTCTTTTTTGTGGAGCGAGTCGTAGCCCGTTTGCGGCCGACCACATGTTTATCTGTCTTATGATCCTATTCGCCTTTTCCTCCGCTTCATTTTCTGCGGTGTATTTTACCGTGCTTATACCTTTCACGCTATTAGGTTAGCTCCAGGAGCTAGTCAGGAGACCGGTCGCATAAATTGTTGGAGGCTCAGTATCCCTTTACTCCTCGTGGCATAGACTTATGCTTTAGGGCGACCGAATGGGCTATTGACGGGTGTAATGCCGGTAAAGCGATGCCTGTAATTTTATATATTCGCTTCTTTATTATTTACATATTTCTGTTTCTTTTTGTTTTTTAATTAGTTTTCTTTGTGAAATTTTACATTAGAACGAGTTTATATTTTTTCAAAAGGATACAAACCAAAGTAACGAAAAGTCGGTCTTGCGCAGTCCTGCGCAAGTTTTATTTTTACCAAAATCCTTCTTATCACAATATACATTTTTTTAAAAATTACCAAAAATATAGCAGGTTTTTTCTTGGTACTGTTACTTTTTTTTTTTTTTTGTTTCAAATGGAATATATAACAAAAACATATGTTAAAGTAACTTCAGTTTTGTAAACAATATATATAGTTTCGCTCGCTAAGCGTGTTTGTGTGACTCGGCTACGTATGAAAATCTTTATTCTATTAACTGTTATCTCGAAAACGGTTAATTTTATTATATTTTTTGAAATAATACGATAAAATGCGTCACTGAGTCGAAAGTATGTGCTGTTCATGTAGAATACGTGTTTAATATTATTTTTTATTTCTAATATCATTGATTTTGTTTCTAGTTATTTTGCAGTATTGAAATGATTCTTTTTTCAGTCTAATATAATTGTAATACAGTATTTTTCTGCCGCGATGGTTTTTTTTTGTTTAAATAAATAAAAATCGAAATCTGTAAACTCATCTTCATGTTACATACATTGATAAAAAAATAAAAATAAAATAGTAAATCGATATTTAAATTATCTTTGTTTACATATAATTTGTAGTTTCTCTACAAGTTATATTTGTATACTAATCTGTAAACGTACGAGAGATTATATCTAAAGAAAAGACAGTTTCATTGTAAAAAAAATTATTTTGAAAACTTTATAAAAGTTTTTTTATTTAACTTAAACTACATACATTATACTAATTCTTTATATAATCTCCACATGAATTAAAACATTTATCGTAGCGATAAACCGGCTTCAATATACCCTCGTCGTATTCTTCTGTCGCCAGTCTATTTAGCCACTGATTAACGGCTTGTTAAGTTCATCATCACCCGCTAATCGTTTACCGCTCAAAAATTCCTTCATTTTCCCAAACAAATGGTAATCAGAAGGAGGTAAGTCCGGACTATATGGTGGATCATCGTAAATTTCTCATCCAAATGTTCTCAGTAAATCACGTGTCGGACCCGCAACATTTGGACGTGCCTTATCGTGCAGCTGGATGATGTCGTCGGTCAGCCGCCCACATCGACTATTTTGAATGGCGCGCCGTAATTTACGTAGAGTTTCGCAGTAGGCTTCTGCATTTATAGTCGTTCTACATGAAATCGATCAGCAGTATGCAAAATCGATCCCAAAAGACTGTGGCCATCATTTTGCGTTCGAATGGCTGCGACTTGACCTTTGTCGGTCTGGTCGATGATCGAAGATGACACCGTTCACTTGACTGCCGTTTTCTCTGTGGCGTATAATACGAAATCCATGTTTCATCGCCGGTAAAAATCGAACTAAGGAACTCATCGCCTTTTTCTGTGTAGCGCATCAAAAATTCCAAAGCAGATCCGGTTCGGATTTTTTTGTGACGTTTTGTTAATATGTGCGGCACCCCGCGTCCACAAACCTTTCTGAAGCCTAAACGGTCGTGAACGATGCTACTGATAACGGCTCTTGAAACGCCAGGAAAAAGAAGGGCCATGTCAGAAATCGTTGAGCGACGATCTTTTCGTATTTGATCATCGACGCGTTTCAACAAGTCCTCGGTGATTATCGGCGGCCTACCCGAACGTTCTTCATCGTGCACATTAATTCTGTTATTTCTAAACCTTTCGCACCATTTTCGGACATTTCTTTACATTATCACCGTACACAGCAACCAACCGCCTGTGAATTTCAACCGGTTTAACGTTTTGGTGGTTTAGAAAATGTATGACTCCACAGTCGGCGGCAACATCGATTTTCCTACTCGTTTTATAACGTAATAACTCATACGTAATCAAAGATACTACAAGGCGACAACTTACAGACAAAAATGTAGTGCGTACATTACTAGCGTGGCCGTGAACAATACAGGTTCCCCAACCTTAAGAAGAGAAATTTCCCAACGGTTTTTACTTTAGAGATATCCCTCGTAGTAATTGTGTGTCAAACCTAAAAAATATGTTTTGCGATAATAATTTTTTTGCATTTTTTAAAATAAATTTTAAAAACGTTAAAGATGCAGTTGTTTCATTGAATTTTTTTCTTGTCGATTCGATTTTATTCTGTTTAATATTAAAATAAAAATTACCGGTGAATTGAAACAATGTATATTACATATTGTTTTACAAAACGAAGGAGTAAATTATTTTTCACCGGATAAACTGATTTTGATGAAAATTTGTAGACTGGATTATATGGAGAAGTTTGTCGGTATAATTTTGGGGTCATTATCTCGAGGGGGTGGGATTAAATTTCTCAAAAAACACTTTATATTAAAATCGGCACATGCGTTCGAGCTTATATTACCATTTAAAAAAAAAATTTGCTCCAAATTTCCACCTTCCACAAAAAACAAAAAAACGTATCTTTGTATTTATTGCGTATTTTATAACAATTTTTTTTTGTCTTCCTACGCATAGCAGTAGTACAAGTGACGCAGAAAAATACTTTGCAGTCAATATTTGGCGGGACGGAGTCGGTAGATGTTTTAAAATATCTATTTTTGGAATATTTTCAAAATATTTAAACTTCTAGTTAACTTTTTTTTATGTATTATTATACTTCAACTTTTAAGAATAAATAACCCGTTTCAGGAAAGTATATTACAATTCTATTGTCATATTACACGTTGAATAGTTAGATTTCATAAGAAAGCTACCTATTGTAACGGGTACCATAATTCGACTTCCGGAAAATTTCTACATATCTTCGCGTTTCACATCCCCCAGTCCCCAAAACCATTGTCAGTTCAAGAGATTATATATTCATTTATATATATATTTCTCTTTCGTATTTCTGCGCCAATTACTTTCAAATTGATACATAAAATACAACGACCCAAAATCTTTATCGAGTTCGTTAACGGGCAAAATCGGGCTATGTTGGGGAAAAGAGGGGGGTGGGATTTGAAAAAATAAAATATCACTATAACGTTTTTATTAATTAAAATATCGAAGTTGTTTAAAGTCGCTACTGTTCTTCAGATAAGGGCCTAAAACTTTTGTAAGTAAAGCTTTCTGATATCACCAACGATCTACCCAGGGGGTGGAAGAAATGGGGTTTCAAAGGTAAAAAAAATCATACCTCCTTTGATAGGCACAGTATCGAATCGGTTTAAAGCGGTCGTTAGCGTCCTCTAAATATTACATAAAAATTTTTCCTGAAACAATTTTTTATATGACCAACCCTTACGGCAAGGGATGGCCAAAATGTCGCTGGAATTGTAAGATGTGGCCCGTCGTATACTAAACACGTGAAACTTTTTTTTCACATGCTACCGTTGTCGTATTTAGTAAATTTGAAGTTTTTCTTTACTTTAAGGTGGAAATCGTTTTTATACATTACTTAGAACCGGTGAAATCTACCTACGCCTTCAGGCGTGCCGAAAGGGATTTTTTTTTACGTTCTCATATTACTATTACGGTTGAACCGTCAAGACCAAATGATGAACGGTATTCGTCGGCATTAATCGATATATAGCAGTGGTATTTTGATTGAAAAAATGTATCGGAAACCGTTCTTTTTCATTTTTCCATGTAGGCGACTCGGCATAGAATTCTTGTTATTCTTAAGATGGCTTAAATTTTGAAGGTTAACCGGTGTCAGATAACGTTTCCAGGTAAGTTATGTAACGTACACGATAGAATAAAATACTTTATATTTTACGAATATGATTTACGTTTATAGATAATTATCGATTAATTATATCGATAATTATTTACGATTATCGTTTATAAATAATTTAGTTTATTTGGTCTACGCAAAATACGGAAAGTACTTTATTTAAGCGTTTTCGCTCGCCTGGTGATAAAGTAACTGGATAAATGTAAAACAAAAAATAAATAAATATACTTTAATGTAAATTCATCGATAGAAAATCGGTTCAGCTATTTTGAATATTAAAATATTTTAAAACGGTTAAGTTATTTAAAAAAGAAATAATAATTCCTAGTAAGATGGTTAATACTTTCACTCTAGTATTATAAGAATTACATTAAAGTAGTTAAAATATTGAGCTAGATTTAAATTTTTGTTTAAAAAATAATAAATCTTATAATATAAATATTTACTTAAAAATATTTTTTATTATCTAAACAACTAATTTTGAAAATTTATTGCTAATTACGTACAAAGGAATGTGTTTGTTTTTTTTTTAATTAAATTTTATTCATTTTCAAAACGAAATAATTTAATCTACCTTATAAAAACAATTAGTTAATCTAAAACTAGATTTATTTTGAACGGTTATGATTTATAAATAAAATTTTCCTTTCAGTATCTTAATCGTTTTCGTGAATTCTTTCTTCCAGTATTAACGTCTAAATTGAATTACAGTTTAATATATCCTCAGAAAAAGAATATAATTACGTAAGAATTAATTATTTAAATTTGTTTTTTCTTTAATTTGAAAATTATATAAAAATATTTTGCCTAATTTTAGCCGATCGTGATAAAATAACAAAAGAAATTATTAAAGATATATTAAACAAAATATTACAGTAATAAAATTGTTTTAATAAGATTAAAAATTATAATAAATTATCGCCTTTCCCGGCTTTGCCCAACTTAAAAAAATTGGTAATAGTTTTTTTAATAATTATGTGTGGGCTGTTACAGTCAACATTTTCTTCTTCTTATTATTATTATTATTACTATTACTATTATTGTTATCGCTTGTCACAACTTACCTTTTCGTATCTAATTTTCTCTTTGATAATGAAATAATGAAATGGTTTTTGACACCAGTTTTTTGCGTTTTATAACAAAAAAAAAATTAAATTTGTTTAAAATTTTTAAACTAAAAAAAAAAAATATTTTTGTGAAATACATTTTATTCACTTTTTTAGGTCAAGAAACTTATGAAACTATCAAATTTACCTCAATTTAACTTCTAAACGCTTTATTTTACCGTTGAAATAGAAATCAGAAAGAAATTTTGTGCACGCTCTAATTTGAAAACGAAGCGTTCCTTACCTACTAATCTTTTTATTTATTTTTACCGGTAAAACGGATTACATCTTTCCGTTTCAGCATGAAATATCCTTAGTTGTAACTAGTGTTCTCAGTCGTATATACGATTCAGTGATTTAACGTGTAAAATATTTTATTAAAACAATCGATTTTGAATGTGAATCGTTATTGTATTCTCGCTAAAAGCGTTTTTTTCCAACGATCATAAGTATTCTGCTTATGTATAACTATTGATTTTTTTCACGGATTTTAATAAATTCTATTCAATCGAAGTACGATAAATCCGTAATAGATTAATGTTTTTAGTGATTTTGCTGAAGTGAGATTTAAGTAAAATCAAATATGTAATAGAATTAACTTGTCGGTTTTATTTATCCCTAAAAATCTATTGTGTATCCCGTTGAATTTTGTCTATTTAAAAATTAAATACCGTTTTTATTTGATCGTCCGGTTGATTAACGATTTATCCACCTCTTTCACGATCCGTCTGGTTTACTCTTTATCGTATCCTTGAAACATCTTTTATTACATCCGTACTTATATGTTCTTATCCGTTCATCTTTATTTTAACCGACTTTTTCCTTCTTATTTTTGTCACCGTTTCCCCTTGTATATTCTATTTCTTCTTCTCGTTTTTGAGGATGTTCAGATCGATCCGGAATAACGATAAAGTCCGCTATAAACTTACCGGTAAGTAAGGTATAACCGGTATTCCGGTTAAGGCATACCGGTAATCGACCCGGAACCTTTTGATTTAGTTAGTAAAACGTATCGTTTCTTCATTCATCTTATTAAAAATCTATTTTATTAATTCCGTTATTTTACAAAATTCTGTTAGCTACGAAATATAATTTATAAATTACTCGCATCCCCGGTCGTGGTTTCGCTCGCGCTCTTTGCGTATAGAACTTAAAAAATTGGAAATAATTTTTTTGTAATTATGTGTGGTCTGTTGTTCTCAGAGTTATCTCTATTCACAACCTCCTTTTTTTCATGTTTTTTTGCTTAAAAGGATGTGTTCCCGATATCAAATTTTTAGTCGTTTTTTTATAAGAGCTAATTTCCCCTCGTCAAAGTAGCACCATCCAACTTTTTGGCACAGCAACGATTAAATATTTTCATCGCGTTTCCTATTTGAATATCTTTCAAATCGAAATAGTCGATTGCAGATCGATATCCGAAACGTGATTTGAGACCTAAAATATTTCTCGAAAATTTAACTCGAGACGTGCGTATACGTTGCTTTTTAAGTCTTTGAGAACGTTCTGCCGTAAATTCACGTCGTCTAAGATCATAAATTTCGGTAGGCGTAGACGTTTTTCATATCACATCACCGACCTAGGCGTTATGAAATCGAAATGTCGAATCTACGTCGATTATTTGTACATCCCAACTCCGTAGGAGTAAGACACCCACCTTGTGACGTTACCTGTCGCCGCACCACACCCTCCGTTCCTGAGGGGCTGTACCGGAGGTCTTCTTTAGAGCCTCTAACCGATTACATCTCATATTCATCAGCCAGCCCTCGGTCGGGATGCCACCGATGTAAATGTCTCGGCATTCTGCGAATGCCTCAGAAAACGAACGAGTTTAAAGTTAAATTAGCGCTACACTCGTACCGATCAGAATTATGTCTTACTCGACATAGAGGTTCTGACCTAAACCCGATTAAGTCGACCGATTTAGGTCACCTAAGATTGGGAACGCATTCTTATTCCGGTCCGCGCAGGAGCCGGGGACAACCCCCGCACTACCTTCCGGTTCCATCATGGTGTCTCGCGTGGTATTACCAAATCACGATGAGGACCGTCACCGGAGAAGGGAAGCCACGACCCCGGTCGCACGGGTTACCATTTCTTGGCGGCGCAGCCACCCCCACCAGCGGGAGCCCCAAAGCGAATCACAAACAATACCGATATAGGCGTGGAACGATGCCAATGCGCCTACCTCCAACCAATCCGATGCCTAAGCCGGATCCCTAACCGCGATCGAGTACCTCGATAAACTTCAAAGCTACTCGCCGCAAGGGCGCGAGGAAAACCAGCCGCTGCAGACCACTAGTCGCGGATCGTACAGTTAACATTTCTCAAGTTCGCTAACAGCTCGTGAACGTTTGGCCTCGTGTCGGGGACAGACGTAGAGGACGTGGTCCGGTGTATCATCAATCCTGCAATCCGGGTATCGACACGAATCCACCAAACGAAACCTAGCCAAACTCGCCCGGAGAGAAGCTGTGTGATATACCGATCGAGGCAGGTCCATTCAATCGCATCTAAATACCTTGCGTGACCTGTGGGAGATCGTCCCACCTGACCTGCCAAGACGCAAGGCGGTCTTAAATCTCCTGCTTTCGTTCTGACGTCAGTAGGTTATTTACCTTGGAAATGTAGCGTTCCTTACGCTCCTCGGATTGACTCCGGCTATAACACAGACTGCTTCTGCGAGACAGTTCCATAACCGCCTATAACAGCTAGCAAGAAGAGTCGCTGGCCCCGCAGCAAAATTATTTGTACAGCTTACCTTGATGGAGTTTCTCAGTGCAGGATATAATAATTTGCACGGTATTACTCCCATGAGGATGAATCCTCGTTGTTCGCTGCCAGAACAGAAAATTTACTAAAACATAATAATTTTGAAGTTATTATGAATTCTATATCGAGATTTAATTTTCCTTCTCGATCAAAACGTTGTTAAATACGTAAATAGCGGTCGTTCCGTTTAATTTTATTATCAAATTAATTTGTTTTTACGTATATTAGATAGAGATACAATTTTTTTTTATAGGCGATGAAATTAAATTTATTAAATCTTATATTGAATTTCCGATGTAGTCGAAATTGACGTAGACAATGATCGATATAGACGATGGTAAGCGATAAAGACAGCGGCGTTAAATTAAAGTCGGTAAAAAATGTTCTAGGATATTTATTTATACTTTTTATTATTTACTAATGAGATCGGTGTGAGGTTTAAACTGCGGTAAACTTTCTGGGTAAACCATTCATAAGAAAGGTACGGTTAAGAATTCTAAACGATAGATTCAGTAATTTTACCGATCGGGAACAAATGAAAAATACATTTTCGTCTCTTTATATAGCAGTCAGATTTAACCGAATAAGTTTGTTTCAGATGCGTATTATAGTTTATTGTAAAATATATCTATTTCATATATATCGCGGGTTTACTTACGTAAAGCTTTGTGAATAGATCTATCTATCTACCGAACGGTCGGTAATGTGAAAGTTTTCTGTCTCGAACAGTCATCGACGTAGGTGAAGGGCAGCAGGTTAGGTTTTCTATTGCAAAATTTTTAATAATTTTTTTGTAACCGTCTTACTTGTCCGTACATAGTATAAAATTAATAAACATTTTTTAACACGATTTATTTTAAGTTAATTAAAAAAAAAATGTATCGTGATTACTTATAATTATAAGAATCGATGAAAATAATTGGTTTTTTGATGAATATATTTCTAGTTTTGTTAAATTAAAAAATTATTTCATTTGAAGAAATTTCTAAAAATGAAAGTAAGTTTTTTAATTTAAAATAAACGACGTTAAATATTTTTCTTAAATATATATCGGTTATACAATATATATATAAAGCATGTGAATCGTTCATAATTATCAACCGGCAAGAACTACTGAAGGTAAATCGATTAAAATTTGTAAACACGATCTTCTTGCGATGTAAGTGCACACTAACACTGTAAATCGAAATTTAAAGGGTTAAAATGTTTTAACAATTACTATTTTTAATTTTAACAATTAATTCATTCATTTTATCTCGGGGACAGAAACTTTATAAGGAGTAAAGTTGTTGGTTTTTTTTATGTAATTTGGGCTGAGAAATAGGATAAACCAGGTCCCAAAACTGTAACTCCAGTAGTTTTTATGATATCCGACGTAAACCGCAGAATTCGTTATCAAAAAACAAATTATTTTTTTTTTTTGGTTTGTACTACAGTAGCTTTGTTAAATTACGGAAGATAAAACTTGATAGAAAATTTAATTTTGAAAAAATTAACGTAAATATATCCAATAAAACGTAAAAAAATTTAAATGGGTTTTTTATTTAAGCAAAACAGACGAAAAGTAGACAGAAAATTGTATTATTCTGTCTGTACGTAATAAACATTTCAGAAAATAAGGTTAAAACATTTTACAAAAATCGTAAATGCATATTTATCGATGAAATTTATACGACATTACAAAACTATTCTACTAATTTTCTACGTAAGCATTTAGTTTACCGAGACATCAATTTTCGTATTCCTGTTTCACACGTCTTTGCCACCATCTTCTCTGATCATTCACGCCCGGCATTCTTCAACTTTTCGTCAGTTGAAAAGCGTTTTCTGCCCGTGTAGTCTTTCAAAAGACCGCATTACAAAATGCGGTCACCACAAATTGTGATCTTTCAAAAGAGTTAAAAGAAAAAAAATCACTCGGTACCGGCAGGATGGTGCAGAATAATCCACCAAAACCGGTGGAGGAGATCGACCGTTTTGCATGCGGTACGGGGTTGAGCGTTATCGTGCAAAACATACTCGCTTTGTCAGCCTGCTCTCTACATTTGTTTTGAATGTTTCGATGAAGCTTTCGACGGGTCTTGCAGTATCTGTCACCGTTATTTATGGATCGACTTGGAATCAAAAAATCGATAAGCAAAATTCCTTTACGATCCTAGAATAATGTTGCCGTTATTTCGCAAACCAACGTACCACCGATTTACAGACTAATATCACAGCGAAACGATGTCAACAGTATTCTGCAGAGATGCCGAGGCGTGTAAGCGTAAAGGTACCGGTAAATGAATAGTCTTGAATAGATTCAGGGCGACCGCTCCTGAGACGTGTGGTTAATTGAAACCCGACCGCAAAGAACAGAGGTATCCACGGTCTAGCATTCAGATCCATATAAAAGCGACTGCCTTTACGACTCGAACCTTAGAACTCTCGACTTCGAAAATCAGCTGATTTTGTGAAGACGAATTTAACCACTATACAAACCCGGCGGGTTATGCTTTGAATATTTTTTCCACCGCTGTATAGATTGCCTTTTGAATTTCGGTGTGTAGTGAGCCGCCCGGGTCTCATACCCGGTTACTATAGAGTCGTGGAGTTCTTCACTCTCGAGCTCGTGTAACGGTCGAGAAACTCTCGAAAGCGATAACTCAATTTTTTGTGTGTTCTTCTGTTAACATTTTCGGTACACAACGCACGCATAGTTTCCGAAAATTCAAGCGGTTAGTTACCTTTTAGTACAGTAAAATTCGACCGACTTCTGGACACGAGAAGTTTTTCCACAGTCAAACGTCGATCTTCGCAAAACTGTCATTCGAGTTTGTCGAAAATCGATCTGTGTACATCGTGAATGTTTGTTCTACCATCGTTAAACTCCGTATACCGCTTTTTTACTTTTTCACGTGACATCACATCGCCGTAAACGCGGAAACAATTTCGCGGTGGATGTCGGCGGACTTTTACATTTTTACTGAAATATCGGATGACGGCTTTCATTTCACACTTAGCGGGATAGGGATTCGCCGGGTTCAGTTAAGACACGATTCTGACGTAACCGATCAAGCTACTAGATTTTTTCTTCTCTTCATGTGGACCTCCCTTTCACGCAGACGTGTTAACTTTGAAACGAATAATTTCCCTCAGAGCTACAGATACGGTTGTAACCTTACTTTTTTTTTAAACCTCCGGAACTACCGTTAGGTATTATTTCAGAGGATGAGATGAATGACAATTTTTTTAGCGTGTGAAAATACCAGACCTGACCGGGATTCGAACCCGGGACCTCCGGGTGAAAGGTCGATACGCTACCACTGTAACCTTACTTTACGAAGCTGTATGCAACCATTCGTGTATGTACACACGGGCGCGCGCGCGCACGACTTAGAACGGAAAGGGATTGTATAACAAACCGACCGTTGAATTTTGGAGAACAGGAAATTCAATGAGAAGTCATTTATTCATCGCCTGTACTCTAGTAATAACAGTAGAACGTCGTCGAATTGTTTTTCTTCCGCGGTTAAACTCTATAAAAAATTAATACTAATGCTTTTGTTACCGACATAAGCAGCGCGCTTATGTTTATTTTACATCAGCTATAAACTCTGGTGGATTTCTTTTCTTTTCTCTCTTAAATAGTTTATTTTTCTAGAATATAGAGGTCATGCACATTCGAACCCGAATGAGATACTAAAATATTTCAACATTTATCTCTCTTGTTAATTAATTCACATTTATATAATAAATTGTAGAGATTTTTGTTAGCGCGAAGTAAGGAGTAAATACAACTTAAAACCGTATCAAAATAAATCAATAATTAAACTTAAAACACTCAAAATGATTAAAAATCCTAAATTTTCTTTTTCAGTTCTTAGTAAATTTAATTTTTTGCGACTACTGTTTTTTTTTATTCTACATAGTCTGTTTCATTTATTTAATGACTGATAATTAAAACAGTTAATAAAAAAATATTTATTTATGTTTTTTTTGTATTTAAAAACAAAATTTGGTGTTTCTGCTGTAGTAGTGCAACTGTAAAAAGAACGTACCGCAATCGGTTAAAATTTTAGATGTTGAAATTTTTGCAAATACGAGTATGAATGGTTATTTTCAATATTAAATATCGAGGTTTTTTCAGTACTTAAGTATATATATATATATATATATATATATATATATGCGATGACTACATAAAATATAGTAAAAAATATCTAATATAAATAAAACTATAAATTATATAGAGTATACAACTAGCATTCTCCGTCACGACTTCGCTCGCGCTATGTGAAAATAGAACTTTAAAAATTGGAAATAGTTTCTTTTAGCAATTATGTGGCGTCTGTTGCTCTCAAAGTTATCGTTGTTCCGAAGTAACCGATTAAAATAAAACGTTTAGATAAAAGATGTATTCCCAAATTCAAATTTTTAATAAAAGCAAAGGAATATTGAAATCGTTAAAAAACTACTTTTTATCCCCGGCCCGGCGAAGTCCCAAGAGTTTCATCATCGTATTACCTTTTGAATGTCTTTCGAATTCAAATGAAAATAATTAGCTAATTTGAGACCTAACGTTTTTCTCAAAGGTAGACCACGATTTTGAGCCGAGCGTATAAGTTCTTGAAATTTTTGAAAACTTTCTGGCCTAGATTCATGTCGTCCACGCTCGTAAATTCTAGCAGCCCGGGAAATTCCTTTCCCGATCTGTAAATTCACGGACCTAGGAGTTATGAAAATATTAATATCAAATAAAGTTATAGAAATTTCCTGGAGTATATGTACTGCGGGGATCGGTTTCAGATTCGATTAATATCTCGATATAAAAATAACTCGATATAAAAATCTACGAAAAAGTCTTAAAAAATATATCGGACATTGATGACGTTAGTAGTTAGTCGAGTAGTTTTCGACGTTTTTAATTTTTACTTAGTCGAAAATTAAGGTTCAGTACAATTAAAACGCTTATTAAGTAGATTAAAATTACACTATTTTATGTAGATCGGATTTAGGGGCGGGGTACATACAGTTTTGTCTTGTATCTCGAAAATATTTTCGTCAAAAAATTTGAAATTTGGCACAATGTATCCTATAATGTTGACCTTATTTTCAATCGCGTAGGACAACCAACAACGAATCGGTTCCACCAATTAAATTACTCTGATAAATGGACTTTTAACCTCCAAAAAAAAACGCGGCTAAACAAGATCTGCACTTAAAGCGAGCGTAACAGGAATTGATTATTTGGATACGCTGCGTATATGATTCTTTGACTGCACAATGTACCTGAGAATTTTATTTGTAGCCGACTCAACAAACTCAAAAAGGCCTTAACCTCGATAAAATTAGATTAAATTAAAAGCCCTCATTGAGAGCTTTTCAACAATATGTTATAAGTGATACTTATTTCCGTTGGTTCTAGTGTTATAGCCAAATAAAATTTTAATTAATGAAATATTTGGATCTTAGAAGGGGAAGGCACATCGGTTCGAATCAGACTTCGTCTCCTTTATATATATACATTTTTTTTAAATTTAAATATATTGATTTATTAATAATTATTAACCTCTCATTGCAAAAAAAAAAAAAATGTACGATGAATAATAATTCAATAACAACAAAAAAAGAAAAAAATATCAGAAGTTATTAATGAAAAAATGTTATGAACGTTCATTTAAAAAAAAAAATGTGTATATATAATTTAATAATCATACAAGGAAGTCGTGTGGTGTCCAGATAAGATTTTTTTCTATAATATATATATATATATATATATTTATGAAAATTAATATTTTGAATGTTAAATCAATTTATTCTATTTTCTGATAATTATAAATTAAAAAGATAATTTTTGTTTTTCAATTATTTATTTTAGGAAATCATTATTAAAGACTCATTTGTGAACAAATATCTTCAATTATAATATATTATACCTGCACAGATACTGTCACATTAATTTGATGTAAGGTTGTTTTTTTAATTAAAGTTACTAATATTTGTAAATTTCCGTTAATAAATAGTTTATTTATCAAGTTTATTAAAATATGTTGGTATTCCATTTTTTAGGTTCAGTCACTATTTTTTGAAATTTGACTATTTTGAAATGTAGTAGAAATAACAAAGATGGACCGCTGAATGTGAAAATAGGAGGAGAAAAGATTACGGAGGTAGAAGAATTTTGTTATTTGGGAAGTAGAATTACTAAAGATGGACGAAGCAGGAGCGACATAAAATGCCGAATAGCACAGGCGAAACGAGCCTTCATTCAGAAATATTATTTGTTTACATCGAAAATTAATTAAAATGTCAGGAAAGGATTTTCGAAAGTATATGTTTGGAGTGTCGCTTTATACGGAAGTGAAACTTGGACGATCGGAGTATCTGAGAAGAAAAGATTAGAAGCTTTTGAAATGCGGTGCTATAGGAGAATGTTAAAAATCAGATTGGTAGATAAAGTGACAAATAAAGAGGTGTTGCGGCAAATAGATGAAGAAAGAAGCATTTGGAAAAATATAGCTAAAAGAAGCGACAGACGTATAGGCCACATACTAAGGCATCCTGGAATAGTCGCTTTAATATTGGAAGGACAGGTAGAAGGAAAAAATTGTGTAGGCAGACAACGTTTGGAATATGTAAAACAAATTATTAGGTATGTCGGATGTAGAGGGTATACCGAAATGAAACGACTGGAACTAGATAGGGAATCTTGGAGACCTGCATCAAACCGGT
This sequence comes from Lycorma delicatula, assembly GCF_047948215.1. Lineage (NCBI taxonomy): Eukaryota > Metazoa > Arthropoda > Insecta > Hemiptera > Fulgoridae > Lycorma > Lycorma delicatula. The sequence goes on along the minus strand of NC_134466.1, from coordinate 72,859,028 downwards.
CAAATGACTGAAGACAAAAAGAAAGACTATTTTTAAGAAATAAATGCTATCTTCCAGCCAGCTTCCCTCTGCAGGTAATAATAAATAAAACTGAAAGAAAAAACAAGTTTTGATAGTGGAAGACTGAACATAGAGAGCAGTTAGTATTCACTTTCAGAATATCGCAGTATTGTATGTCCAAATTTATTGGAACATTGTTACACGTGCGATAGAACGATTCTTATTAGCTTAAAACGTTTTTTTTAGCTTTAATTACTTGTAAATAATAAAAACACACATTCAATATTAAAACCTGATATTTAATTCCTAAAAATTAAAAAAAAATTAACTCCAACAAAAGTTAACGTAACATTTAGTTTCTAAGTTAGAATGCGGCGAATAAGTAAGTGTACAGACAAAATTAGATGCCGTACGGAATCTTCATATCGTACAAATTAACTGTATATTAGATTACATTAAAATTACGTGGCTCGACGTATCAGCAGAGCAGTTAAATATTACTTAATACTTATATGTTTCAAGTCGGTTTAATAGGTTTTTTTTTTGCTTGTGTGTAATCTATCCTTTTATGGGGATGTAAGTGCATGTGCATGTGCATGTGCATGTGCATGTTTTCTTGTGTATGCATGTAATAAATAAGTTTTATTGGTAGTTTTTTTGCCTTTTAAAAATATATATGTATAATATATACACACGCACAAGATAATTCGGAAATAAAATATTACAGTTATTGGAATCGATTATATTAAATTTTATGGAAGCTTTTTAGTTAACTGCTTTTATTATATATATATATATATATATATATATATATATTTGCACTCACACACATATATTAAAATATTAGATTGTTGTATTGTGCTCATATTTATTTATTATTATTTTTTTTTTTGTAATTCGACCGGCCACAGAGTTGCATTATATTTTCATTAAAAAACGTTATTGTATTAATTTAAATTATCTATTTATTTTGTCACTTACTCGTTACGTCTTTTTATAAAACTTTACAAGATTTACATTAGTTTATTAAATTATTCCCCACGACGGAACGAAGACCGTATATGCGTTTCGGGTAATAGATTGTGTGTATTATGCGATTGTTTTACCATTTTCCTTAAAAACTACTGGACCGATTTCGATGCGATTTTTTTTTTTTTTTTTTTTCATTACATAGGTATCACCTCAAAGCAGATCGTTATATCAGTTTTACGGTTATAAGCCGCCAGGAGGTGCTGGAGTAGATATATTTCTTTAAAACGAGTTTTGAATGTTTAAGTCTTTTTAACTCCAGCAGGACTACATTACTGTATAGATTATTAAATAATTTGCGCCGGTCAAGGTATACCAAGCTTTCATCGTAATCATCAGCCTGTAAACTTCCCATTGTCGGGCACAGACCTGGCCTAATAATCTTTAAAACGTAATAAATAAAAAATAAAATTAAAAATGTTGAAAAAACCTTAAAAAATGTGAAATAATTAAATAAATATATTTTTACCTTATAATCCTCTGTGACGTTGCTTTTAAAACAATAAAATTTAAGATTTTCGTTAACCGTTGTGCGTAATTATGATGATAATTAAGGTTTATCAATGCAGGCTACGGGTCACGCCGTACGGTCAATCAAAATTTTAAATTTTATTGTCGTAAAAACAATATGACAATGTTATATTGAGTTATTTACTTATTTCATGTCTTTTAAAGTGTTTTCGTCCTGGGTTTTAATTATTATCAACTAACTGCTATAAACTATAACTTTTATCTAAAATGTCTCCTTTATAAGTACTGTTAAAATATGTATTTCGTTACTCGTAGATTTATTTGAAACGTTTTGGCCGATAATAATTTATTCGTACTCAAAATGCAAATTTTTAAAATTGTAATTAAATTTTTTAAATTATAATTGCTGCACGTTACGCCAGGAATAAGTAACTATTTTGAGTCCTGTTGTGTTATCAATTTATTTGAAATTTATATAAAAATTTACCTTAAAACAACAAATATATGTAAACGAAATAAGTTTTTTTTTTTTTTTTTAAAGTTATTATACTCTTTAAAATTTATATGATAGTTTAAAACCGTACCAGGGTCGTTGGAAAAGTTGTTTAAAGTGACACTGAGATGACGCACGATCAAACGGTACGAACGTAAATCAAATATGTAACATTTATCTGTCACGATATTTAACATTTATGGTCCTTGCGATGGCTCGATGTGAAGTTTCACGTGCTTGTATATACTTCCTTGTTTGTGGCGGTCGAGTAAATCAAACAAATTTTGACATTTAAAAAAAAATATATATATAACATTTAAATTTGAATACTTAGTTTTCAAAGGTTTAACCCGGACGGGCGTATAAAAAGAGTTTAATCTAACTTTAATCTAAACTCTTAAGAGTTTAATCTAAATTTAAAGGATCGTTTGCCCTCGTTTTTGATAAAAAAAAAGCGGGCTCCTGAATGGAGAACTGCACAAACACGATCGTATTCGAGATGAATTCTCGGGAAGCCCAAAAATTCGGCTAATGATGCCGAAGAAGGTACGCGAGCTTGTTGACATCGCAAAGATCTCGATTTTCCATCTCCAGCACATTTTACAACATGTTTTGGGAATGAAAAAGATTTCCGCTTGATGGGTGCTGCGTTTATAAATAGTTGACCGAAAATATATTCATATGAACACTTCGCTAGAGCGTTCAGATTTTTTAAAAGTAATTGTGCAATGTTTCTCCCGATCCGCTTTGCAGTCGACGAGTTGATTTCTTAATCTTTGCTTAACGATGATGTAATATATCTGATACCTAGCAGTAGACACAAGATGGGTGTCTTCGCCTACGGGGTTGGGATGCAATGACCCCAGCCTCCATATTCATCAGACATGTCCCGTGTGATTTTTTTCTATTCCCAAAAATAAAGAGAATCTAAAGGGCCGTAGTTTTACAAGCGTAGATGAGATTAAAAGCAAATCGCTGAAAAAGCTAAACACTATTCCAAAGATCGACTTCCAGAAGTGTTTCGGGGATTGGAAAAAGCGCTGGCACGAGTGTGTTTAATATCTAACGGGAACTATTTTGAAGGGGATAACATTAATGTAGACGAATAAATAAAATTCTTTCCAAAAAAACAAAAATTCTCGTTACATTTTGAACACGCCAATTATTTAATAAAAAAAAAAACCATTTATCCTATTTCATCTTCTGACCGGACCGCTATCTAATATAAATTTTTTTTGTAACACCCACGACTCGAAAAACATATAAAGCATCAGAAATTAATTTTTTTTTTAATAGTTGCCGTGTTGTCTATATTAGTACTAGTTACGGTCGGATTTTCAACTTGAAAATTAAAGCTAAAAGAAAATTTTTTATTTAAATGCAGGTTGTAATCGGCCCCTTACTTTTTGAAAATGTATTTATCAAATTAATCGTATACTTTTGAAGTAAATCTTTCCGATTTAGCGAAATATTAAAAATAGACTAAAAATATTATTATTTTTTTAATACGAGTACAGTTATTCTCTCTTTTTCGATGGGACGAAAATCACGCTAAAATTGTGATATATATATATATAGGCAAATAATATTTGTGCCAAATTTGAACGGGTTTTCGAGATTTTCGACATAACAGTATTAAAATTTAATGAAAGATTTATAAAATAAAATTATAAGAAATTAGAAAAACGATCCTTCCTGAAGGACAAAAAATCTCTAGGAATTTTAATGGGGTATTATTCGGTTACTGGTAAATATATTTTTACGTTTAAAAAATGGGAAAATTGATGGCATTAAATTTTGAAAAAAAAAAGTTAAAAAAAGGAAGGAGTAGTTTCGCGAATAAAAATTTGTAATAAAGAGTTTTTAGAAAAATTAACTTTGTTACGATGAAAGCGCTTATAGCACTTAAGCAATTATTAAGGTGGGTAATATTCAACGCTATTTGTAAACAATTTTTACCTCGTATCTTGGAAACCTGTCAAACAAAACCGTTTAAAATATGGCAGTATACTTCAAAATTATTATTTGCCTAAATGTATATTCCAATTTTAACATGATTTTCGTCCTATCGAATAACGGGGATTCTACTTCTATTAAAAAAAAATAATAATAATCTTGTTAGCCTTTTTAAATAATATTTCGCTATATTGGAACGATTTACTTTAAAAATAAATAATTAATTTGATAAATAAATTTTCAAGTTCCAAAAACCAAGAGGTTATTAGATGCTGTATTTAAATAATAATTTGATTTAAACATCAATTTGACGTTTCAATTGATATTTGTTATTTTTAACGCGATAATTAAATTTGATTTAAACATCCGTTAAATTAATTTAATAGTCTATTATTAATTTTTAATTATCGGTCTATCTATATAAATGAAAATGTAAATGTTCGTTTGTTCAAAATCTTAAATCTCCGAAAGTTCTTCACCGATCGCTTTGAAATTTTAACACAATGTATGTCGCATTCGAATACGCGCGTGTTTTTATATACCTAGGATGTAACGCCTGTGACATAAAAGACGTAAAAGCAACACACGCCATACTAAATGTTTTACGATTCCGTTTCAATATTTCCGATATGCGCGTCCGCTGTAGACTAAAAATCTACTGGACCGATTTACGCGCGAAGAAAAAGGGAGAAAGGGAAAAACCGGAAAAGGGAAAGAGGGAAAAATCGAAAAAGGGAAGAAGGGGAAAATGGGAAAACGGGGAAATAAACTGAAAGGAAAATAAGGGAAAGAGAAATGGCGGAAGGAAAGGGAAAGGGGGAAGCGGGGAAAATAAAAGTTAAAACGGGGGAAAGGGAAAGGGATATGGTAAAAATTAAAAGGGGAAAAGGAAGAAAGAGTAAAAGGGAAAGTTTAAATTTTGTGAAGTCCCGTAATGTTCATTATGTTAATGTTTTATCAAACTTTCAATTGTATTCTTTTAATCTATATATATACTCAAATCTAGTAATAGCGAAGCATTGCCGGGTCTGCTAGTAAATAGAATAAATGTCAATTATTTATTTAAATAGTAAAATATAAATGAGTACACATATAAACCGCATTACTTTTAACAAGTGCAATGATCCCCTCCCCCCAAAAAAAAAAACTATTTCAAATCCTATTTAAAATGTCAATTATTTTGTCCCTGAATTCTCGCTGTTTTACCGGAAAGAACTTAGATCCATCCCGATGTTTCCCATATTATTTTATGGATTTTTACAATCCGATAGGTTCTAACAATCGGACTGGTCACGTATGATTTGCATGTAATAACGATCGGTAGATTAGATGGGTCATCGATTTTGTTTGCGGTGTTGTCTTGGTGCTCTGGTTTTTTCTTTATGAGTTGTGCAATTTTATAACTAATAGTATTTTTTTTGGTACTGTTAGTTCTGAAATTATTTCAAAAAATCGGTATATCGTAGTTTTCTTTTTCTTTTTAAAAGACAAGGCGAGCGTTAAAACGACTCGATTAATTCAAAATTAATTCGTTTTCTCTAAATCGTATATTAAAAATTAATTTCATTTATCCGTTCCAAAAATTTGTAAATTTATTTTCCGATATACTGTATATAATAAAATACACGATTAAAATTTTATTTATAAATGTATATTATAATACGTAATGACATCTTTAAAATCCTGCTGAGTATTTTGGTGGTGGTTTTCTGTCTTGCAGTTAGGAATGTCGGGCTGGTTAACGGGCCATTATAGTTTACGATGCCAACCTGTCGATTACTCAAATTCCCCGACCACATTGAGGGTAAGTATTAAATATTTCATTCATTTCTTTTCTCGTTCTTTTAATTTTATTTGTTTGTTTTTTTTTTACTCTTGAGTTACACACACTGTTTTATACTTATATATACATACATACATAAAAAATGTACGTTTTAATAACGGATTAAGGATACTTAAATAAATTTCGGTATATATGTATTCGACAACATTTTTTACCGGCTAAATAAATTTAAAATATCAAAAATTGTATATTTAAATGTTTTAAATCATTAACAGCTCCGTAAATATTAAACTTTTTTGAGGTCACATCGGACCATTTCAGACAACTCTGGTTCGTCTTTTCTTTTTCTTTTTTTCTTGATTGCTTCCTAATAGTTCTTTCTATCAGAGCTTACTCTTTTGAGCTCTTCTGAACAAACCTTCGTTGTTGTTTTCTTTTCTTTAATTTTAAATCTGGAGTTTACTTCTTTTAGTATTTTTATATAGTCGTAAATTTTGTTTCGTAAATTTTCTATTGTGTTTCCTAGTTCTCGCATATCTTGTTTAATTTCGGTTATCAACGTCGGTGTTATGGATACGTTCCAGTATTTCTGGACCGGTATCCTGACGAGCCTGTTCGGTTCTGTTCTTATAATGCGTCCAAAGAAGGAGATTCTTTTCTTTCTAAAGTAGTCTAGAGTCGATTCTGCGTCTTTATGTACCTCTCGGTTTGATATGAGTCTCCGTTCTCCCCCATCAGTAAGTCGTCTTTTATTTATGCACGTTCGTAGAATTCTTCTTTCTATTCTTTGCATCTCTGCCGAGTAGGAAATGTTGGATCTTGGTTTTAAGGGTGTTTCGCTTCCATATATTATAGGTCTGATTACAGTTTTGTAATGTTTAAGTTTGGTATATATTAAGATGTTTTGGTGGTATTTTGTACATAATTGAGATTTTGTGTTCTTTCTTTCCGATGTTAAACCTTTTATTGTGAACAAAATGACACCTCATTTTTTTCAAACGGTCGATAAAGGTCTGAAATTGTTAAAGCGGTTCGAAAAAATTACGAGTTTGAGAATTTTATACCTGTTTTTACTTATAAATATTTTTTTTTTTTTTTGTTTAATTCGGTTAATGAAAAAAGTGTAAACCGGCATAAAATTTTGAGAGCGGATATAATTTTTGCTAACCGCTTTAAAAAATTTCAACGGTATATCAGCTGCGCATAAACCGGTTTGTATAAATTAGATGTCATTTGTTTAAAGTAAAAAGGTTGTTATTGTATCAAGGGCTGGCAAGAAAGTAATTTCGGTTTTGTAGCGTGAAATAAAGGTCGATTTTTTTTATACAAACAATGAACTTTAATCTGTTACAAGTATATTTTCCATTTTGTCCGTTAACCTTTTGCCATCTTTCTAGCGACTTTAGGATTCCGCGAACTACTGGTCGTTATCGGCAAAAACCTGAACCGAGTGCGATTTTAGATCATCATTACTAAACGTTTTGCCGTTCAAAGAGTTTTACAAACTTCGAAATAAATGGTAATTTGATAGTTCTCGACCGAGTTCCAATAATTTTCCTCGAGTCACCGAAGTCGTGTGATACCTTGGATCGTCTTCGTGGAACACAACCTTTTACAATTAGCCGATTCTGGTCGTTTTCCTTTGAGCGTTGACCGTGAACAACTAAATTTATCGTTTGATTCTTGTAAGCGGCTCAAAATATTCATCGTCTTTGTGATCCCACCGAATCGATGGCATGATCATTTTTTTTATGCGATTCAGCTTTCGATGCGGCTTGGACCGGTTCATCACGATCGGACCGTGATCGAGTTATTGTTAATAATCCGGTTTTCATCGAAGATAGTAATTCGTTTCAAAAACGGATCGACTTCATCGCGTTTGAAATGCAAACATCGATTCGTCATGTTAATTGAATATCTTTCGATCAGTGAAATATGAAGCTTCTTAACGAGTTGGAGACGTTCGATTTTCAGTCGTCTTGTTTGATATAATTTAACCTCTATGCGATCTCTCGCACAGTTATACGACGATCCGATTCGATTACGGCTTTGATTTGGTGTTCGTCGACTTCAGTAGGTCGACCAGAACTTTGGTTATATCTTCAAAATCTTCAACACGGTATTTTTTAAATCGATTCTTACACATGTGTTTTAGTAATCGATCGACACAATAGACTTCACGTATCTCTTTGTCAGATTCAGGAATTTTCTTGTCTTTACGGAAATAAAAAATAAAGTACGTTGTAAATTTAGTTTTTGCACTCCCATGTTAAATTGACCGTGAACTAACAGACGCAAACAAAATTACACGCAATTTGCTTTTAAAGTGCTAAAAGCGACAGCTATCAAATAGTAAAATAAAAAAATCGTAACGTTGACAGAAGTCCTTCAAAACAAATATAAAGCTACCTTTTAGCGAAAACCGAGATTACATTCTTGCCAACATCGATAATAAAATTAATATTCGGGGAGCTGTTGTTAACGATTAAATAAATAATTTTAGTGATCGCCTTTTTTTTGGAATTTTCAAATTTATTTATTTTGTGGATGTTATGGTGCGGGTACATGTAAAACGGATTTTATTTAAAATATCTTGTTCCGTTGTTAAGATATAAATTTTTTAATGAAAAAAAAAACAAAATGCTGGCGGAGAGTAGAAGATGAACCTAGATAGGACATTTGTCCTTACTAATTTTTTTTGTTTATTTTCATGTCTTGAATTAACCCCTTCAGTTTGTAATTCCGTCACATCCTAAATTTTTTTTTTTTTTACTTCATATGTACATGTATATATATTTTACGCTACATATCACATCATACATAATCATATTACATCACATTCATATTAATTACGTTTTTTTTTTTCAGAGTTATTTTTTAAGAATTTAAAATTTTGTATTAATTTTGATTTTGGGGTTGGTGTGTTGTGCTATATATATAAAATAAATTTTTTTCGATATTTTTTTCTTTACGAATAATGTTTTTTTTACGTTTCAGGTGAATTTTTATGTGTTTTCTAATAAATTTTATTCTTTTCATTTTAATTTAAGGTTCTAATTTTTTAAATACAGAATTTATTTTGTAAAGCTAAAAGGTAAAAAAAGCTTTATAAATATACGTTTTACTGATGAAATTCAGGAAAAAGTTTTTTTTAATAATTAACATTGGTTTTTAAAAGCTTTGTAATCGAGTTACAATTAACGAAAGATTTAACATAATAAATTTCGGTATAAAAACGCGTATAGAATTTATTTATATAATAGCGATAGATTGGATTCGCCCTATATAGTTGTTATGTTAAAAATAAAGTTCCCGATACGTAGGTAAACTTGGAAATGCCGGACGTAAATCGGAGACGCCACCGTTATAGAGGTTAATTTTTTCAGCCTATGTTAGGTTTTTTTGGCAAAATTTAATAAAATCTATTAGATAAAACATCGGGAAATAATCACATCCAAATCTTAAAATTTTTATTAAATATTCTTTTTAATGATAAATCTGTACGAAAAAGGATTTTATTAAAATCCATCTGAATCTGGAATATAACGCCCGATATCGTGATGCATGTAATCTTAAATTTCCTATTTTCCAGGTTATATCTAGGTTCGGAGGAAACGGTTTTGATAGATAGTAACTTCTCGGTACTTTCTCTCTTCCCTTCCGAATAACATTCTGTTGTTAGGTTTTAATTAACCGTTATACATTTTGGCTCGACATTCCACGGATGTAACAAGCGACAAATATAATAATAATTCTTTGAGCGAAGGATCAAAGCGCATATGAACCTTTATCAAAAAAGGACCTAAAAAATATATGTAAATAAACATTTTTTTTTTTTTAAATCACCTTTAGGTATTACTTTAGAGGATGAGATCAATGACAATTTTTTGTAGCGTGTGAAAATGCCTTGCCTGACCGGGATTCGAGCCCGGACCTTCGGATGATAGACGGAGACTCTAACACTCGCGCCACAGAGGGCGGCTTATTTATTGTATTTAAAAAAAGAAAAACTTTACGATTTAATTTTCTCCATTATGTAGTACGAATAAATTTTTTATAACGGTATTTAAAATTACTCGTAACCTTCTTGGCTTTGCGGTCGATAAATTTTTATTTCAAATACGATACAGGGTTTTAGATATAAATATATTTCCTAAAATGTACTGTTCGATCTGTTTAACGAGTAAACAACACAATAATCCGCCTCCTGTCTCGATGAGACGAGCGTGATTTGTGTAAGTGTAAATGAGTTGTTCTTTGTACCGACTCGGGTCGACCGTTCCTGAGGCGTGCGGTTAATCGAATCCCAACCAGTGGCGGCTCGCGTACAGGAACTGTGGAACCGTAGCACCCCCTATTTCCACTTGATATTATCGATAACATTTAATATAACGATTCCTTCTTTCTTTATACTTGTACGATATATAATCTTAAGGTTAACGACGGTACCCGTCCCCCGGTTTATGAAAAAGATACAAAAAGTCTTTGTATGGAACTGTGCGCTTCTTAGTTCCAGCGGCGTGGTGTTTGACTGTTGTGCGCATGCGCACATAGGAAGCGGCACGTAAGGCTGCGAGGGAGAGAGAGCACTGCTGCTCCCGCAGTGCCGGCCCGGTGTGCTGGTGGAAGGTAGTTTTTTTTTTACTTCGCATGTGTATAGAGTGTTCCTTGTTCATTTCCTTTTCTAGTTTAGTCGGCGGAAGGAATATGAAAGCGGTTTAGTTGTTTTTTCAGTAAAATATGGCGGAAATCAAGGGCTTTTTGATCGCCAAATCTGTCCGAAAACACGCTGGAAGAGCGAAAGAGAAGGTAATTAGTAAAAACTAATTACGTATTTGTTTCTGTTTACAAAGAAATTTAAATTAGGCACCGTTGGACTATATCGTTTTTAAGCGGACATTATATTACGTTACTATCTAATAGTACTAAATAATATTATCTGTTCGACATTTTATTATTTATTCGGTTAAACGGAATACGGTTTAAATACTGTGTACCATATTCATGAATATGATAAAGTGTAGAATTAGATTATTATCCTGCTTCCAGCTATTCTATTTGATCCATTTTTTTTTTTTTTTTGGTTCTTTTATTTTACAGAAAATCATGGCCTTGAAAAGGCCCAGAAAAAAATTTTGTGGAGCAGCACATCCACTAATTTTAGCCACGAGCCGCCACTGATCCCAACCGCCAAAAATGCACCGCTATCTGCTATATATAATTCAAATCCGTATAAAAGCGACTAACTTTTTCTAGGATTTCAACTTCAGAGCCTTCGACTTCGAAAATCAGCTGTTAAATAACCGATTTTGTAACGACAAGTTTACCATTAAACCGGCCCGGATGAGTTATTTAAATATTAACGATTTAATTATGAAATATTCTGTGTACAATTGCGAAAATGATCGAAATTTTTAGTAAAATAAATACAAGTTCAATTTTATTTAGTCGATCAGATGTTTGTTTTACCTTAAAAATTATGTACTATTCAATTAAAAATAGCTATTTTTTTTAAATATTTGAGGCCTGTTTAAAGATTCCCTTAATAATAATCGCAACTTTTGAAACAAATAAAATAACAAAAATTTTAAAGAATATTAATAAACCGGGTCTCGTGGGACATGTTTTTTCTTTTTAAAAAAAGGTCCCGTTTCGTCTAAATTAATATTATTAAAAACAGTGCTATGTTAAGTACAGCTCAGATTCACGACCCCCTTATTGTCTACGGGCGCTTTAGTGCCCGAAGAGCACAATTTGGGTCAGTATAATTTAACAAAACTGAAAAAGTTATAGTTAATCTTATTTATATATACAAGTATTTAAAAATGAATGTTTGTTTGTTTGTCCCGTATGCGTTCCTATGCCGTTCATCCGATTTCGATGAAACTTTCACGAGTTGTACGCGCGCCCGCGAAGGTTTATGAATTAGTTTTGACCCGCTAGGTGGCGCTGGGATTGAGATATTTTGAAAAATTGTATTCACGGTCCGATTTGCTTCATATGCAGAATACGAATTAGTTACGCGAAAAGAAATATTTTTACGAAAAAGGGAAAGAGGAGAAGGGGTGAAGATTGGAAGAGGGAAAGCGGGATAAAAGGAAAGGTTAAATTCTGTGAAGTTCCGTAACGTTCAGTTTTTTAATGTTTAATCAAACTTTCATTTGTGTTCATTTAATTTACATATATATATATATATACTCAAATTTAACCATGAGGAAGCATTTCCGGGTCAGCTAGTATAAAAATAAAAAAATTAGAAAATAAATGTTTACCGAGATGATGTCCCCTTGTCCGTTGGGACGAAATAAGGGCAAAATTCTAGTATATATATATATATACTTATGCCAAGTTTCAAATTTTTTTGGTCGACCCCGATATCCAAAATTTTGCCCGATGGCTATGATGTCCCTTTGTAGTTATTTATTCTTTTTTTTAATCGAGTTATAATTGGAAAATCGTTTAAATTGTTTTCTTTGTAAGAAAAATTAGCATATATTTTTAGAATTTGAACCGTTGAGAGTTGTATTTTAATACTAAAATTGTAGTTCCTATCATGAAAAACAAAGTGTTTACAGACCAGACCTATGTTTATATAAAAAGTACTTTTTCTTTAAATTTTTTGCTGAACATTTTATATATATAAAATTAGATGTTTATTTTTGCACAGGGTTGCAAATTTCACTTTCCTTGAATTTTCTTGTATTTCATTCACTCATTGTCTCTCTCTCTCTCTCTCTCTCTCTCTTATTCTTTCGTTCCTTTTAATATTATTTTATATTGTAAATTGTTCAGCTATGGAAGTACCTGTTATTGCTGAATGGTTATGCTGAATAAGTAGTTTAAGAATTGTAAATTGTTATACTAGATAATTTTATGTTAAAAAAAGTATATCTATGTGTGTGTATGGTTTTGAAAAAAATATTTGGTGCATTGTTATTTTATATTTATAAAGGGTTTCATTTATTTTTTTTTTAATTTTATTTGCTTTAATGTCTTTTTTTTCGTTAATAAATTTTATTGCCAACCGTAAAATTGTTTCTTATACATATATGTATAAACACCTGAACAAGAGGATATTTAAAATAATCGGAATATTTTTTTTATTTTTTTTTTACAAAAAACCTTCAATTCCCTTTAAAATACCCTGCATCACAGCTAATACATTTCTCCTGCCTTTAATCCATTGTTCAAAACAATTTTTAAATTCGTCTGTTCACACTTTCTTCGTATTTTTCTTCACCTCATCCGCGTTAGCAAAACGCTTTCTTTTCAGGTCCCTCTTTATTCGCGGCAATAAAACATCGTACGGTGCTAAATCAGGTAAATAAGGGCAAGGTAGTCGTGCCGTTTTCTGTTCAAAACCGGTACGCTGAGAGTGTTTTATGAACAGGCGCGTTGTCGTGATGGAAGAACCGATCGCCTACCTGCCGCAAATCGGGGCTTTCTTGCCGCAGACTGTTGCGCAATATTCTCAGAACCTCCGACTAGAAGAAACCTTATATAACAATCTGACCCGGGGGAACGAATTCCGAATGAATTGCCCCTCTCGCATCGAAAAAATAAACGTGCGTCGTCTTAATGTCTTTCTTCAATTTACTAGCTGTTTTTTGGGCGAGGTGACGTTCCAAGCTTTCACCGGCTTGTTTTCGGGTCGTAACCGTAGCAGTATGATTCTTCATCGGTAATGATCCTGGAAAAGAAATTCGGGTCGATTTGGGACTGATCTTTTAAAGCACGACGTGCTTCTAAAGATCCCGCTTTTTGCTGAGCGATCAAGAGCCAAGGTACAAACTTTGCAGCGACCCTTCTCATCCCCAAATCTTCCGATAAAATTTATCGACCGAGTTCCAAATTAGTCGAGACGACTTCATTGATTGTACATCGTGGTACAATTTCGATCCTTGAAGTCGAAGGAGATCCAGAACGAGGTCGGTCGATCGACGTCTCATCTTTTTCAAAACCATTCAAACACTCGAGTTTTTCCGGTAGCGGTATCCTGGCAAACCGGTTTTTTTTTCAAAACGTAGTAGTTTGTGCGGAATTTTTTCCGAGCAGAAAGCAAAAACTTCACGGACGCGCGCTGTTCGTTAAAGTACGCTACGAGAATCAGGCGAAACAGCTTTTACATAAAAATTCATATCTGTCAGACGTAAAATTCTCAGGTGACGCCGCTCGGCAGATTTACACGGAAAGAGTCGCTTTACGCTCTCCTAGCGGGATGACCGCGTACTGGCAAATTTGCTTAACGCAACGCGATTTCAGTTATTTTTTGGTTCCTACTAGTACTTCCGACTCAGAAATGAAAGAGGTGAAGATCATATTACGTAATTCCTTGCGGAATTTTATTTTGAATGTAATGTTATGTGCAGCAAAGTAGCATGACTTTTGTTATTAATTAATTACGATCTCGTTTTTTATAATTTACGCGTCGAATGAATATACGATGCGTTCAAAAAGTCCTACTGCATTTTATTGATTTGATAGGTTTCAGATGAACAAAGAACATCTGAGTAAATAATCTTGTGTAGCTATATAGACCTTGATTGTTTTTCTAGATTATTTTTTTGGTTTTATAATTCTTAAATCTTATATTTTATAATTATTTACGCGTTTGAGCGTGTTTGGTTGTTGCAACCGTTTTTGTTTAGTTAATCTCTTTAGAAAATAACGTAGTAATCTTAAAAGATTAAAATCCTTACAACACGCTTTAATCATTAAAACAGTATGTAACAATATATTTATCCTGTAAAGTGTTATGTACAGCATTTATTCTTTTTCTTTTTTACTTCCTTGTACGAAGTAAAGACAGCACTGTGATCGCGAAATATTTCGGTTTTCAGATTTCAACGGAAATATCCATTTTGACCATCATTGAATCCATTTTAACTAGTTTCGGCGTGACGTCTGTACGTGCGTATCTCGCATAACTCAAAAACGATTAGTCGTAGAATGTTGAAATGTTGGATTTAGGACTGTTGTAATATCCAGTTGTGCACCTCTCCTTTTGATTGCAACCTACTTGCCCAAAAATGTCCAAAAAAGCCCAAAATCCATAAACGTTTGGATTTTTGGCTTTTCTTAATTGCGGTAATAAGCTCTCATCGAGAACTTTTCAACGATATATCATAAGTCGTACTTATTTTCCTTCGTTCCAGAGTTATAGCCAAATAAAATTTTAATTAATCAAATATTTTCATCTTACAAGGGGAAGGAATATGGGTTCGAATCCGACTGCATTTCCTGTGTTTTTTTTTTAAATTGAATTATTAATAATTATTAATCTCTTATTTAAAAAAAAAAAGTTGTGATAAATAATAATTCAATGACAATAGAAAAAGAATATGTAAAAAATCAGAAGTTATTAGTGAAATAAAATGCTATGCGCTTTTCATTTTAATTCAATAATTATTAATAAATCAGTATATTTAAATTAAAAAAAAAAAGTTAAAAATAAATTTATGTATATGATGTCGGATTTGAACCGATGTGTGCTTGGTTACGGATCCGACAGGTTCTGACACCGCATAACCGTTTGATCGACGCAAAATAAAACTAATATAAAAAGCCGATACGTACACCGTAAAGAAATGTAATGCGATATGGTGTACCCGCAATGCGATTGTGTAACTGTCCACTTTATTAAAGAATTGGAGGATCGTATCTCGCTTTCAAATGAAATAAGTTTAAATGAAGTGCAGAAAAAAATGTGTATATGTATTTTAATAGGCGTACAAGGGAGTTATGTGGTGTCCACATCAGATATTTTGATTCTGTAAATCAGATTTATATTCGTTCCAGGACTCCAATCCGGAACGAATTTCAGATAATTACAGTAACGTATTTTAGGAAGAAATAAATAAATCTTTACATTATATAGATCCGTATCAGGATTCGGTAAATATGGTATTTAATGGATAAAAAAAGAACATTTTCCATAAGATTTTCTTGGATGGATCAAGGGAAACCGTTGTAAAACTTTGTTCAAAACGGTATCGCATCGGAAAATATATAATTGATTATTTATTAAAATATAAACGCTACGTGAAGATAATAAATGTAAAAAAATAATTCAAGTTTGAGGAGGCGTTAATGAAAATTATATTAACATATATTTTACGTACACGTTGATCGGGATGGAGAGAAAAAAATCAGTTTTTTTTAATTCATCCGTTTATAATTTCTGTAAAATAAAATTTTTTAATCGTGTTTTAAAAACAAAGGTTTTTTTCGTCAAGCGAAGCGTTGTGTGTTGTTAAATTTACACTAAAACACTGTTCTATTATAAGTCGTTTGATTAAGTTGGGATATTATTATTTATTTGTTAAAAGTAAGCGGCTAATTTTCCTTCTTTGTTCGAAGTAAAGGAAGTATTGTTATCGCGAAAAATTTCGGTTTTCAGATTTCAACGGAAATAACCATTTTGACTAGTTTCAGCGTTACGTCTGTACGTACGTATGTATCTCGCTTAACTCAAAAACGATTAGCCGTAGGATGTTGAAATTTTGGATTTAAGACTGGTGTAACATCCAGTTGTGCACCTCCCCTTTTGATTGCAATCGACTTGACCGAAAATGTCCAAAATTCAAAAACGTTTGGATTTTGGACTTTTCCTTAACTGCAGTAATAAGCCCTCATCGAGAGCTTTTCAACTACATATCTAAGCGGTACTTATTTTCATCGATTCTAGAGTAGTTATAGCCAAATAACATTTTGGTTAATGAAATATTTGGATCGTCTAAGGGGAATGCACATCGGTTCGAGTCAGATTTCATCTCCTTTTTTTTATTTTTTTTTCAATTTAAATATGTTATTTATTAATAATTATTAATCTCTGATTGTAAAAAAAATGTGTATATGTAATTTAATAGGCGTACAAGGAAGTCATGTGGTGTCCACATCAGATTTTTTAAAATGATAGATTCCGGATCTAAAAATGTTTTTCTTATTTTAGCCTTTATCGAAGGGAGTGCTAGATTTAGAGAAAACTTTATTGAAGCAAATTTGTTAAGCTTACTTATAAATTAATATTTTCAGAAAAATATTTCTTAAAATTTATTCCTCGCTAAAAAATATATATAACCCGTTTTTTTGGTTCTAACAGTTTTAATTTTTGTTATTAATAGCCAAAAGGTTGTCGTGCATTACTTGCTAGCTTTTTTAAAATTCATTAAAGAAATATTAAAACAAAGATTTATTTCGTGAATAATAGAATGCAAACTTTTATAAAATAAACCAAATATGATTTTACACCGTTACAAGAAGTTTACTTAGATCATTTGTTTTACATTAATCTGAAAAATGTAATAAATATAATCTACCGGGTGTCTCATAAGTTTCCATACGGAGAAAAAATATTTTTTTTTTTTTTTATGTTAGGCCATGGTGTGTCTGGAAAAGATACAGACAACTGTAGCTGCGCCAAGAGACCTGGAGTATGCTTTTTGTAATGGCGTTGTTACGTTCCTTGAATTGATCTATTTTTTGTATCTTTTCCCGATACACAATGGTCTTCGTAAAAATAATTTATATTTTTCCTATCGACGGAAACTTAAGGATTGTATGTTCTTCGGTAGTGGAATCAAGCCTCGAATGTGTTTTTAAAACGGCGGTACGTACAGCATATTAAATAAATAAGAACGTTTTTGAAAAAACACGTTTATTTACCTATGTGTGGAAACTTACGGGATACTTTGTTTAAAGATTTATTAATCTATGAAAAAAAATGAATTCGGAATTTTGTGTAGCGCATAATTTTCACGTAAATGTTTGCTAATTTATTCTTGGAAATATTCGGATCGGTAATTAATTTTCTTAAAAATTGTTATCGTTTGTTTTGCTGTATTGCGAAAATACGTTTAATTTTCTTTTATATTTATTTATCTGTTAGCGTTTGTTTGTAAAATTATATAAATGTAATCGCATTTTAAAACAAAATATTTTTTCTCTTGGTCGTTATTTTCAAGAAATAATAACGCATCTTGTTGTTCGTCCTTAAAAAAAAAAAAAAAACAATTAATTTCTTCCTATACCGTAAACTTCCTATCTTTTTTCAGTGTGTATTATTTTAATACACATATTTATCTACGATCTATATTGTAAATTAAAGCTACTTCAAGACACGTATGTGTATACGTTATTACTTTTTCGGCTAATAATAGCTATATATTAAACGAAAAAGTACGGTGACCATATCAAAAATGATTATCGGGTTTTTTGAAAATTTTTACATTTTGGAATCGTACACGTTCATTTAGACCAGAGAAACATATGTGTATGTACGTAAGTACGTGTGTCGCACTGTTTTTTGTATTATATCGCAGGAACGATTAAACCAATTTTATTAAAATTTGGTTCTGATATTTTTATATATCGGGGGGGATCGTTCGTAAATTTTTTCAAAATTCGTTAAACGGGTGATATCGCAAAAAAACCGATTTCGATTCTCTTCAGAGGCATTTTTAGAGAAAATTTTATTAACGTAAAATAATTCAAAAGATTTTTTTTCAAAAATTCAACCCCCACCCCTTAAAATTGAAATATGTGTTTTCAGCGACTTTTCGAAGAAAGTTGCGGTATTAATTTCGCTCGTACGCTAGGATTGGGAGTTTAAAATTAATTTTCTTTACGTTTTGACGTATGAGTATCAAAAATAATTCATTTAAAATGTAATTTCGCTAAAATATATATGTATTTTTGTTTAAATTTTTATTTACTTTTTATTTTTTTGTATTTACATTAATTTTCATAGAATTAAATTCTCTACAATTTTTTTTAATAAATCTTCCGCATTTACGACTCATTTAACAAATCTATTGCACTACAAACCTATAAAAAAATTTGGTTTTTGACTCGAATTTTGTGTTTTACGTCGAATATCTTATAAAGAGTAATGTAGTTACAGTTCTGAAACCTGAATAAAACATTATTACAAACATTATATAAAACATTATACCTGAATAGAATAAAACATTATTCTATTTACTAGCTCAAATTACATAAGAAACTACCAACTTTAATGCTAATTTGGATCCCAAAAATAACAATAGGACTTCTCTCCAGCAAATTCCCCCCTTTCTCCAGAAATTTAAAAACCAATTTTTTTTAATTTTATTGCACATTTTGTAACCGAATATTTTTTTTATATCGTCTTAGGTCTTCCTAGTAGCGGTTCAAGTAGCTTAAAATAGGGCGATATTATGGGGTTGGGAAGCCGATCAAAGTTTCAAAATATAAATGTAATTTATTCGATTTTTTAAAATCTATCTTTTGTTTTTAAACTTCAAATAATATTACAATAAAATTTCATCATAATAATTCACCCCGTGCAAAAAAAGAAATTTTATAATTTTGTATCGATTTTTTTTTTGTTTAGTTTATTCCATTTATTAAAGTAAACGATGACAAATCTAAACTTTTCTTGGGTGGTGTTGTTCAGGGAGGGGAGCATCCTGACCTCTTAGAGGAAGACATCCTCCATGTGGCAGTTTCGGTCGCCACGCCGCCCTCTTCGTACCTCGCCTTTATGGGCTTTACTGGAGGTCATCAAAACCTCGGTAAAAGGCATCTTTTATATCAGCCTTGTTTTTGGCTCAGTCAAGATGCCACGATGACACGATGCGAACGCCACGTGTGATATTCCCATCGGTGTACTACAATCATTAAGAACCCTCAAGAAAAGAAAAAAAAAACACGTCTGAACTAGTCTCAAACAAAACTGAACAACAAAAATAAGGAACTGAAATCCACTACCTAATTTACCGAAATTTGAGTCCAGCACGCAATAACAAAGAATACCAGAACATTCCAAGTGACGCCTCCGGTCGCCAACCCCCCCCCCCCTTTTCTAAACTCTGATAGGCTTTAACAGGAGTCGTCTTTCGCCCTCTCATACTAATAAGCCAGGCCTCGTTTGGACGCCACCGATGTAAATGCTTCGGTAGGCATTTACATCGGTGATTTTTAATCTCGGCTTTTAACTTCGCTGCAAGCTTCATCCGGACATCTTGGATGTCTATATCGTTGCCCTCTGAACTAGTTAACCGAGTTCGCGGAAGCACGAACCCCGCGCCTAGTTCTACTTATTATGAGCCGATTTTTGTGTAAACGTCTCATAAATTTGAGGCGATTGAATAATAACGTACCGCCAAAAATGTTATTCGCAACATCGAAATTTATTCCTAGTTCCCGTAGTGAATTCAAGTTCAGTTCACACCTCTGACTCGGTTTCATTATGGACTCCAGTCCGGTCTACCAGGTAGAGGGGGACAGTCCTCCTACACCCACTCAGCTCTATAGCAGAGTCCCGCGTGACATTTACTTTCACTTACTACCACCGTCGAGATGCTCCTGCGCCTCACGGCTGCATGGGCAGTCGCCATCCCACCGACAGAGGTGCTTGCGAGCGGGTGCATTTTCCAGATTGTTACTTATACCCAGTCAGTTTCAGCCGGAGAGGTTCGAGCAGACCTTTCCGCCTCCTCGCGTCGTTATTGAAAATGAAAATTAATCGTTGTAAATATAAATGTTGTGTTGTTTTAAATAAATTATAAAAACTGCGCCACGCTTTTATTTAACTAAATATTTTTATTACTTTTAATTTTAAAACTTAATAATTATTACCTTTATTTATTGGTTATTTATTATATATTTATATTATTTATTTTTTACTTTTCAGTGCATTTTTATATTTGTTAATATATTATATTTTTTTGTTTAAAGTTCTCAATTTGATTTAATTCTTATTTTTTACTTTTTAGAGGGTTTTTCAAATTTTTTCCCTTTATTTTGTTAATTTTAATGTTAATATTAATATTAGTTAAATAAAAGCTTTTTGAAAAAATATTTTTTTACATGTAATCAAATATATTTTTATTTTTTTTTTTTGTTTTTTTTTGTATTGTTTTATTTTTTACTTTTAAGTCTTAATGAACAATAAATTTTTTACATCCAAAAAAAATATTCTTAATTATATTTATATCTGAGTATTATTGTTTGTTCAAGTTTGTTCGTTTATTAAGACTAAAAGGTAAAAATATTTATTTTTACACATCGAAGTTACATACGTGTACCAAATTTCAATCATTTTCATACGATAGTTCATAAGAAATGAAAATTTTCAACTAAATGCACGAATTTAGCGTAGGGGTAGCGGGTGGTGATGTGGGGGTGGGTCATATCAAATTCCGACACCGTAGTGCTGTATTGTCATCGAAGTTACATACGTGTACAAAATTTCATTGATTTTCATACGATAGATCAAAAGATATAGCGGTTGCAAGATTTGATTATAACTAAAGCGAGTTAAATAAAAGCTTATAAAAAAGCCCAATAGAATTTTAATTAATGAAATATTTGGATCTTATAAGGGGAAGGCACATCGGTGAGAATCCGACTTGATTTCCTTTTTTTTAATTTAAATATATCGATTTATTAATCATTATTAACTTGCGATTGTAAAAAAAAATTACAATAAATAATAATTCAATAAGAAGAAATTATGTAATAAAAAATATATGTAATTTAATAGACAAGGAAGTCATCTGGTGTCCACATAAGAATTTATTATTTTTTTAAATAAATTTATTCGATAATATTCACGTAATGAAATTTATATAAATTTATTTGCGATAAAAGATCCTTAATTGTCAGTGTAATTTTTTTCAAAATTCAAACGTTTTCCAGCTGTCATTCTGGGTACAGATATCGCACCAAATTTTTATTTATATCATTTTTCTTATTTTAAATAAGCTAACGTTTAAATGCAAAGGTTGGTACCGTTTAAAATATTATTTGAGTTACAACCCCTGGGCCGCCACCCCCCCCCCCCCACACTACAACAAGGAGGTTGAAATTCTATTTCTTGTCGAAAAGGTAAAGTAGTTGTCCGATACCTTATCCTGGAAGTTACCCTGTTTTATCTGGAACGGTTTTAAAGTTGTTGAGGAGTTTTCATACTTTTGACTCTCCCTCTCTCTCACAATGTATACGCGCGGGTGTGTTTGTGTTCATGACACACACATACATGAAAATTAGTGTAGATAATAAATTTACTTTTTTTTTTTTGAATATACATCTTGTTTGTAACGTTGTATAGATATTTCATTATTCAATTTTTTTTGCAGGTAAAATATTTACTTAGGACTTTAACCTTTGAGTATTATTAATTCGCTATTTAAATTTTATTCAATCGTTATAAATTAATTGAAATCCTGTTTCTGGTTGTTATTTGTATTGTCTGCATACATGATATGTTTAATTCATTACGAATTTGAATATATCATTATCATTAATCATTTCATTTTTTTTTTCTAATATTATTGATTTTTTATCGTTCAATTGAAAGCAAAATTAGAAATATTAGAAGAGATCATTCACCTTACCGACAAAATACGTGTACATATTTTATTCTCATGGAAGTATACCGCTTAGTCTTTCGTACTTGTCGGTTATTAATAATATTGTAATGTAATACAAATGAAGGTCGGTGATCGTTTTGTTTCTTTTCGTTTGTTTATAAATTTTATCTGAAGAATTTGTTCAAATTCAACAAATAAAATAATTAATTGTGATTTCTCTTCCTTATTTATAATATAAAGTAAATGTCTTTTATACCGACCTCCAAGGAACCTATAAACACCATAACCGATGTTTATGCAGCTTTGTGGTACTACTTTAGTATTCCATCTGTACTGGTATTGTAATAATAATAATTTATATCCGTAATAAAATAATATAAAAAAAACAAAATATATAATAATAAATACAAATACAGCAGAGTAAAAGAAATTAGAGAAAAATTGTAAAAATTATTTTTCCTGCAAAAAGTCGGTTATTTTGCTTTGCTTGTTTCGAACATATTTCTTGTTGTAATACAATTTTTGAAGGTTCTTTTCTAAATCAAAACAAATACCGTTTGTTTCTTCATTAGCGATTTCTGAAAAACCGAGAAACCGGCGAACGGTTTTCGTTGCCGTTAAAAGTTGCGGAAGATTTGGCGGGTTGATGTGTTCATCGTTGTCGCTATACCTACGTCCCCGTCTATTTCTGCCAGTATTGAAGGGTGTTCTGATATGTCGTTTATTATGACGTTGTTTCATACGGCAATGCGACATTTTATCGCTTATAATAACGGACGGAAAGCTGGCGAAGTTACTGACATCCCGCGCGAAGAAGAATCTTTAGCGGAACGGGGTAATAATCTGCAAAACAGATCGTTCTCAAACGCATCGTTTAAACATTATCAAGAGGTTGAAAAAAATTTATAAACGCATGAAACAGTAACAGATGCTAATGTAGTGGCGACGTAATTATAAACAATATACATACTGTATTTATGTATTAACATAACAAATATACCAAGAGACAACTTTTTGGTCACTATAAGCGATACTTACTGTATATATATATATATATATTTAAAGCAAATAAAAACTCTTCCTTTTTTTTCCCTTGATCAGGTTTATTTTTACTTTGTCAGGAACTTTAGCTAGAATAGCTATATGGCTCGGGAATAGCCGTATTAAAGGGAAAAGTACGGTGATCATATGAAAACTGGGGTATGGGATTTTTCTTAGCGAATCTTTACGTTTTACGGTCCGACTAGTTCATGTAGACCGATTGGCCAAACCAATTTGGCTCAAATATTTCTAATATATAGGACAACACTGATCGTATTAATCTTTATTTCAAAATTCATCCTATTCGATTCCCAACGGTTACTTCCTTTTCCCATACTGAAGAAATGGCTCGGTGAACGACGATTCATTTAAAATTACCAGGAGAAGCTTATTTAAAGCTACGTTGAAAAATAAAAGATAAAATTTTTGAAAAATTTTATATTCTGTGTCTGTCCAAGAACGACCTATTTCAAACCAAATTGTTTTTTTAAATTGTTTTATAATTATATTACTAATTTAAATAGATTTTGATATATCTTCAGTATTACGAAGTCAATTTTAAATAATTCTGTTTTTTTATTAGATATTAAGGAAGATATATTTAAATTACGCTTATAGAAACTGAAGAATTTTAAAAAAGATACGGTTTTAGTACCTGTTTTATTCGATTTTTCAGGTCGAAATTCATAAAAAAAAAACTCATAAAGTTTATCCCCCTTATATAACGCCTTAAAAATTTCAGTTTAATCTCATTTCATCGTAACTGAAAGCCGGGCGAAATGTTTCGCTAACCGGATAACAAAATGTTTTCGGATTTATGTTTGTAAGAACGTTTTTCTTTCATTTTTCCCATTTTTTTGATCGATTCCCGAATTTTTCCTTGAATCACCGCTGTAATGAAGTAATGAAGGAATAACTACGGGATTTAATATACAAATATTATGTTACACAAAAATAACTTTACAAAGTTTTAATCGGTAGTAGATATATTATATTGCAAACCGATTTGGATGAAATTTTGCATCGGTATGGTCGGGGCACTCCAGTGAAGCACGAAGCACCCTTGAAGTTTGAGGGGCGGGCGCGTGAGGGTCGGGGTAGTGTGCACGGGGCGTACTCGGACCTCGACTACAGGTAGAGACGCGGAGGGTAGCCCTTTTGGGGAGGGGCTTCACGGCAGCCAGAAGCGGAGGTCGTGTTGCCCGATGAACCGGTTGGGACCCCGGTGGGAATGTCCGACGGACGGTTGGACGATGCTGACGAGTGGGGGTTAGTCTTCGCCGCGTCGCATTAGGTCAATCGAGACAACAAGATAGTAAGGAAAAAAAGTTATTTTCATAAATAAATAAAAATTAGCGTATAAAAATTTTTTACGGCATAATAAACAGAACATATCTTCAAAATAAAGATCTATTTTTACTTATTAAGTTCTAGAAATCTACTGCTGCAGGAGCGGCAAAGTTATAAAAAAAGGAGACGGTAACGACGGACCAAAACTTCAGTTAACTGCGGTTTTTGCAAAATGTCGACCGGTCAAGACCCAAAAAATAGATAACAAATTTTTAAAAAACCTTACCTCTTAAAATTGTAATATGGTTTTTTTTACATTTTGCTCGATCTTCCTTCGGTTTGAATATTTTACAAAAATTTTTAGAAAGTTTATACTTCATATATAGAGTTATCTTGAAAGACTACTTTTTTTTATATATTGATCCCGGACCTAAAACGCAGAAAAGTTTTTTTGAGAATTTTTTTCTTATTTTAACGTTTATCGAAAGGGTTATTAGATTTAGATAAAAAACTTTACTTAAGAAAATTTGTTAAGCTTAACCTTTAAGTTTTTTAAATAGAATTTATTCCGGAGATTTAAAAAAAAAAATTATTTTTTTTGTTTTATTTTTTTATTATTAATAGCCGGGTAAGTCGTACAGTAATTTGCCAGATTTTTTATCAGATTTTAAATGAATTTGGAAATCGATATCGCACCCGGTAATATTTATATACCTTTGTACGTATAATTTTTTTTCTCCCCTCTGTCGAACGTAAATCGTAACCGATTTTGAGGAAATGTTGTGGGATAATGTAAACCTATTCGGAATAGAACCTTACTGATTTTCAAACGAATCGGTTTACAGGTACGTTTTTAAGGTTAATTAAAACCGGAAATCCGCCCTTTTGACGTACTTACTGCGATAGAGTTTTATTTTACTTTTCTACCGCGACATAGATTGGCTATACGGGTTTTTGCAAACGTTTCAGGACCTATCTTAGCCCGAAAGAATAAATAATAAAAAAAAAGTATAGAGGTTTCCGAAGATATATATATATATTTACGAATATCGAGTTGTATTTTGATTATCTCCGAACCGGCTCGATATAAATTCGAAAATTGCTCAAAAGGTTTCTTTCTACGGAACACATCGATGGCGTTAAATTTTGAGGAAAGTTAAAAAGAAGGAAATACTTTTAACCGTTTTAAATTTTTTACTTTTTGCGCAAAGATCGTAGAAAATTGTATTTTAGTACTATATACGTCGAACGGATTTAAAGGTGTAGAATATTGGAACATTATTTCTAAACATCGGCTCGCATTTCGAATATTCGTTAATCAAAAAAGCGAATGTTTGGCAGAAATATCTGACTATTTATATCCGAACTACGCCCTGATATTTAACGCCATCACTTCTCAGGATATTATGCACACATTCTATAGATCTTTTGTTAGAATCGCGTATTCCACAGCCTTCAAGATGGAAAAAAATCTTTTATACAACAAGAAAACTAACATTAATCTATAAACAAAAAAAAAAATGTAAATGTTCGTTTGTTCAAAATCTTAAATCTTCGAAAGTTTTTCACCGAACACGTTGCATTCGAATACGCGCGTGTTTTTATATACCTAAGATGTCACACCTGTGTCGGGTAAAAACCATGCTTTTTTAGAAAAACAGCGAAATCTGTTGGACGTAAAAGCAACACACGCTACACTAAATATTTTACGATTCCGTTTCAGTGTTTCCGGTATGTGTGTCCGCTATAGACTGAATAACTACCGGACCGTTTTACCCGCGAGCAAAAAGGGAGAAAGGGAAAAAGGAACGAAGGGGAAAGTGGAAAAAATAAAAAACGGGAAAAGGAAATGGAAAGGGTAAAGGGTAAAGGACAGAACATAACAGGAGAAGGGGAAAAGAGCAATAAGGGAAAGAGAAGCGGGAATGAATGGGAATCGGAAAGGAAATGGGGGAAAGGAAAAGGTAGTGTGGTGAAAATGAAAATAGAGAAAAGGGAAAAAGGGAAAGGTTAAATTTTGTGAAGTTCCATAATGTTCGTTTTTGTTAATGCTTTATCAAATTTTCAATTGTGTTCATTTAATATATATATATATATATATATATATATATATATATATACTCAAATCTTGCAACAGCGAATCATTGCCGGGACTGGTAGTGTACTAATAAATGGACAGAACATATTTCAGTACAGAAACCTACTCCTGTGTAGAAGAAAATATTTTTTTTTTTTTTTTAAGAGGAAAAAATGAAAATATCTAAAAATACAATAAGCAATTAATAATAATAAAATTTCACATTAATTAAAAGCTGTTGATGTGCTGATCACATGATGTAATCAAATATATATATATATAAAGAATTAAATGATAAATGGTGAAAGTCAAATCACACAGATATAATAAACAATTAGTGACTTGAATATATAAAACAAATAATGAAGGATGTCGTCTAAAAATGGTACCAACAAAAATTTAAAAGGAACGTTATAAGAAAAGTAAGTTGATTTTAAATAAAACTGTACGTCTGTAAGAAAAATAATGAAAAGATATCGATTTAAATAAGGGAAGAGACAGAATCGGAGATTAAATTATTTTGAAATTTAAAGGTCGACGTTTAAAAAGCGTTTAAATGTAAATAGTTTTTACAGACTTTAAAATTTAAAAGCTTAGTTTTTCCATCAATCATATCGTTATGATGTAAAATATTATACGTTCCGTAAGATTTATTCCAAGCGACTAAAATTTTCTTTCCTTTAATAAAATTGGATAATTTTTTTTTTTTTTAATATAATTCTTCAGTTTTTACACGGATTCGTAAAATTTTCCGGTTAAATTTTGTTTTTAATAATAAAGTTGATTTTTTTCATAGATTAATTACTCGTAAATTCTCCATAACTTGTAAAAAAAAAAAAAAAAAAAAAAAAAAATTTTTTTTCCTCACCAAATTCTTCTGTTTTATTTACGTTTGATGTCATGAAAACTACAGGGGTTACTGTGTCAAAATATAAGAAACCATCAAGTTATGTTATTACGCCTTTACCTCATTTCACCGGTGAAACTGAAATACGGACGTAATTTTTCGCTAACTCGATGACAAAGCGTTTTTCGAATATATGTTTGTTTAAATTTCTTTTCTTATTTGAAATTGTAGAATCGGTTCCGAAATTACTCCCCTTTCACTCGATATGCGTTACATAATCCTTTCTAATTATCTATTTACTATATATTAATTTAAATTAAATTACATATTTCTTTGAAAATTAACCTTAATTTTATATTATTTTATCAAGGATTAATTTAAAATTATTATAATAAAATTTATTGTGCAATTTATTTTACCATAGTAATATTTAGGATACGTTGCCTACGGCCTTCTTTTTTTGTATTTACAAAATTTATTTTTACTTTTTCATAGTGCAAGGTTATGTATATTTACGCTAAATATGATGTTTATCTAAGTTAACAGAGTGACATGAATTTTTGTAATTATTTACAAATAGAAATCATAATGGATATATAAGCAAAAAAGCCTTGGCTTCTTTTGTATAATTATGTATACATGTATATATGGTGAGTATGTGCGTGCGTATGCAATATAGAATTAAGTGTTTGTCTGATGTTTTAGGGAACGTTTTAGTGTTTTAACAGCTTTCTTTTGCGCGCTCTCTCTTTACACCATTTTAAACTAGTGTTTATACGTATATATATTTTAGTACTTTGAAATTACATGTAATCTTAAATAAAGTGATTTTAAAATGTATAATATATTTTTCAAAGTAACGTATAACTTAATACTTTTTGGATAATATCTCATTTTCCTCCGCGTCTCGAAACTTACAGATATAAAGTATAGAAACATTACCGCGTTAGAGATTATGTTTACGTAAAAGAGATTATGTTTAAATAAAAGATATGTTCTTAAAAAAGGTTTATTAGTTTTGATCGGCTGTAATTTTTCTGATTTGATTTTCGATGAAATTTTTTGACGTGAAACGTCTTTAAAATCACACGGAAACATACGGGAACCAGAACAGAAATTTGTAGCGTAACGAAAAGGTCTACATCGTCCTGCATTAATAACTCTCTATTAGTCTTAGAGACGTATATGCGGTGTCATTTTATAACTTACACGATTTTGAGCTTGCATCACTTTGGAGCGGGTTGGCGGGGAGGGGCACAGCACAGATCGCCCAAAACGCTCTCGCTCATTTCCATTCAATATAGCTGATGACGTAAACGTGATAGCGGTGATTCGTGGGTTTGTGTATAGAGTTTGTCGAATAAGTTTATTTTGGACGATATTTTTGTGTAAAAAATTAAAGTAAACGTGTAAAAAAGTATAAAAATTCGATATATCAGCCTCAGTCCGCGCAAAAGCCAACCGGAAATATAAATTACGCGTTTCGTTGAAAAGGGGAGGTTATGAGCCGCGCGCACAGGTACCCCGATGTTCGGTGCCGAGAGAGCGAGACTGTTTCGGGACCGTCGAAAACTGGCACGCCGCGCTCAGTGAACGACGACCATCTCAATCGTTGCTTACTATGCCTCATGTCTCTTACTTCTCGCATCACGGGCTGACCTTTAACAAAATTGTCGTCGAAATAAATATGTACCATTTAGTATGTTTTATGTTAAAATTAAATTTAGTACGCAGTCGATGTCTCGTTTTTATTTCATTTCGATACACTAAAAGCGACTCGCGACATACAGACCGACCAATTTATCTGTAGAGTTGGCCAAATGAAGGGATAAAAATGTTCCGTTGGAGACTTTCAGTTTCGTTTCACCGTCGAAAATATACGACGGTGGCTCTCCCACTGGTCGGTCTGTAGTTCGGAGGAACTTCATCCAAGGTCTGTAACGTTTCACGTTAAACCAACGGCCGTGCGCCCCGACAAAGCCCCGGTTGATTTTTTTTTTAATTTACATCAAAATATAACGTACAATATTCGGTCACATTTTTTATTTTTTGGTTGCATCTTTATCATCATCGGCTTCCTATTTTATCGTTCAGAGGGTTCGTATCGCGGGCAAGTTATATAGTATTTTTTGTACGTTGTATAGAATTTCCATTTAATCCCGTGGACAACCTTCGAATGAATAAATAAATTAACTTAAAGTAATCATTCGCTCATAATAATGAATTAAGTTCATTTTATACTTTGTTAACAAAATTCTTTGCATGCTTAATCGGTACTTATTAAGACGTATGCATCTTGGTAACATGATTATTAACCAGCTGTTTAAACAACTGCAGTATTCAAGTTTATATTTTAATAAAGTCTCTTTCAAGTCTTTTGTATCTATGTTATAGGTGTATTTTCAGATTTTGAGATAACTTATTTGAATGGGCACTTTTGTTTGAACAGATACCATATTCTGTTGTGTATCATAACGTAAAAATACGTTATGTTTATTTTTTTAAATTCATATATATACACACATTTATTTTTCAGCTTGGTAACAAAGTTATTGATATATAATTATATTTCTACTTGTTTGAAATTCTTTAGCGGTGAGTGTCTTTAGCAGAAATCGACTTAATTAAATTTTTTATTTAAATCGCAATTAAAAACGTATTAAAAAAACTATTTTAATTCTACGTTCATTATCGCTTTTATAAAAAAATAAATACCTTATTCAGATCAAAATAAAATTACATACAACTTATCTGGAACGTTAGGTTTGATATTTCAAAGATAATAAAAAAGAACTGTTTCAACGTTTGCCTGCAAGGATCAAGGAAGATAATGCAAAACCGCATAACAAAATGGAAAATTAAATATAAAAGCATATCTTTTCGGCGCGCCGAAAGGCGGAGGTAGATTTCACCGTTGCTAAGTTGGGGATAAAAAGATTTCCACCTTAAAGTTAAAAATCTTCAAATTTACTCAATACGACAACGGTTGCATATAAAAAAAACGTTCAACCTGTTTGGCGTACGACAAGCCCCATCTTCTTAGAATTCCAGTAACATTTTGGTCATCCCTTACCGTACGAGCTGATCATATCAAAAATTGTTTCAAACAAACTATTTAGGTAATGTTTAGAGTACTAACAACCACTTAAGAAGGATTCGATGCTGTGCCTACTAAGGAAGATATGATTTTTTTTGTCTTCGAAACCCCATTTTTTCAACCCCTTGGACCAATAGTTGGTGAATCAAAAAACTATACTTAGATAATTTTTAGCCCTTATCCAAAGAATAGTAGGATCTTTAAACGAATTCGATATTTTACTTAATAAGCATGTTATAGCGATTTCTTTTCGAAAAAGCCCCCTTCCATTTCCATCCCCATGACTCGATTTTGGCCGTTAACAAACTCGACCGAGATTTTGGAACGAATTATTTTTAAGGAACAATTTGAAAGCGATTTGAAAGTGCAGTTATCTTGTCCACAAGAAAGTGAAATATATATATAAACTTTTGAGCTGACGGTGGTTTTGGAGTCAGGGGGATGTGAAAGCGAAGATATATCGAAATTTTTTGGAAGTCGAATCACGGTACCCGTTACAATAGGTAGCTTTCTTATGAAATCTACCTAAAACGAAGGATTCTATTACGTATAATATTGATGCGTAAAAATAATTTTGTTTTTTTAAATACTAATGCGATTGTGCTAGTTCAAATAAATAAAATTAGTACACGATACAATACCTGTTAAACGCATTTATTTATAAGTATTTCAATACGTATTAAGTATTAAACGAAGAATGCAAAAAGCTAATAAATACATTTTTTATTCAAGTTGGATCACGTCAGATAAGAGTAGGTAATGTGCTACTCTATAGATAAAAAAAGCAACTTCCGCAGCATTTGCCTGGATGGAGGAGGGGAAAACATGGTAAAATCTTGATCAGAGCAGCGTCAAATAATACACAGTTAATTATAAAATAAAAATACGTGTTAAAAATCCATATTATTTATTTAAATAATAGACACGTGAAATAATATTAAGGAAAATACTTGAAGATATTAAATATCA
The DNA here is from genome assembly GCF_047948215.1 of Lycorma delicatula. Classification (NCBI taxonomy): domain Eukaryota; kingdom Metazoa; phylum Arthropoda; class Insecta; order Hemiptera; family Fulgoridae; genus Lycorma; species Lycorma delicatula. The sequence continues at coordinate 72,827,620 of NC_134466.1, read as the reverse complement.
AAAAATAATTCATAATTGAGAAGGCCGATTGAAAATTACTTGAGCTCTTATTTATGTACATACTGAATAGAATGCAGAAAATTTTGACTTTTTAAAAATAGTGATTAGGAATTACGATGGAAGAAACTACAGCAAATCATTAATATGTAACATTGTGGGCTTATTATTCAGGATATGTTGAGCAAGTCTGAAGATATTAACCGAAATACACACCAGTTTGTACATACATCTTCTAGAAATTTTTACATCTTTTTTTTTTTGTATTTTTTGACTAAGGGACGTTGTCCAGCGTCTTGAAATATCAACGTTTACAAAAATCCCAATATCCAAAATTTTAACTGATAGCTGTACTTTCTCTTTATAGTTATACTGTAGCAGCAGCATTTTGGCTATAGCTGGGATAATCATTTTGATCCGTAATTTTGTAAATCAAATAGATTAGTCTCTCACGGTGGGAATAACATTTAAAGTCTTATTAAAATAATTACTCATTTTCAGTTACTTTTGAAGGCGCAGTTACTTTTATACGGATTTGAATACTAGATCGTGGGTACCGGTGTTCTTTGTCGGTAGGGTTTCAATTAACTAACCGCACATCTCAGGAACGGTCGACATGAGACTGTACAAGACTACACGCTTCATTTACACTCGTACATATTATCCCCTGAAGTAATACCTTATGGTGGTTCAGGAGGGTGAACAGAAAAAGAAAAGAAAATATAGTTCGCATAAAATATCTTTTACTCGTTCATATGTACTGAAAAATCTCATTTTTTAGATAAATTTTTTTGTACGCTAATAAAGTTTATCGATAAAATTTATTCCAAAAACTGCGTACCTAAAAAATGTTATCGATTTATAAAAAAAAGTAAATAAAAATATTCCTTTCGGCGAACCGAATAGCGGAAATACCGGTGCTAAGTAGGAAATAAAAAAGATATCCACCTTGAAGTTAACAAAAACTTCAAATTTATTCGATCCGACAATCGGTTGCACGTGTTTAGCATACGACAAACCCTATCTTCTTGCAGTTCCAGCAACGTTTTGGTCATTCCTTGCCGTAAAGGTTGGTCATATTAAAAATTATTTCAGACAAAACTTTTAGGTAATGTTTAGAGGACTAACGATTCCATACTGTGCCTGTTAAGGGAGGTATGATTGTTTTTTGTCTTCGAAACCCCATTTTTTCCATCTAGTTGTGTCGGTCGATCTAGCGGTGAACGCGTCTTCGCAAATCAGCTCGATTAAAAGGAGAGTTACAGCGTTTAAGTCCTAGTAAAGCCAGTTATTGTTACACGGATTTGAAAACTAGATCGTGAATACCGTTGTTCTTTGACGGTCGGGTTTCAATTAACCACACTATCAGGAACGGTCGAACTGAGACCGTACAAGACTACATTTCACTTACTCGTACATATCATCCTCATTCGTCCTCTGAAGTAATTCCCGGAGGCTAAGCAGGAAAAAGGAAGGAATGAGGGATTGTAATTCCAGTTTTTATCCGACGTAAAACAAAATGCGGTGTCGAAAAATATGTTTTTTTTTAGGTTTGTAGTCCAATAGCTTCGTTAAACGATGAATAAATGCGGAAAATTTAATAACAAAACTTGTAGAGAATTTAATTCTAAGAAAATTAATGTAAACGCAACCGATAAAAACTTTTAAAAATCGGGTTTTCATTGAAGCGACACACATGAAAAATGTTTGTACCTATGTATATATGTATGTACGTGTTCTAGCGTTTTTGACTGTATAAACCGATTTCGATGAAATTTTATAGTCTCGTGTATACGGGACACTTTTTTAGTAAACTTATGCGGTAGATATCTCCAGGAGGTGGGATGAACAGTTTTTTTTTTGGGGGGGGGGTTAATTTTCTCAAAATTTTGCAAATGTATTATTTATTTTAAGCTAAGCAAATGCGTACGTACTTACAAAAATCTTTTTATTTATTGCATATTTTTTTAACCAATTTTATTTTATGTCTTCCTAAGCATAATAGTAATGCAGATGGCCCAAAAATAGTTAGGACAATATTAGTGTAGGGAAGCCTTTCAAAGTTTAAAAATATCGATTTTTTTCACGTTAATTTTCTTTATTTTTTTATTTAAACATTTAATAATAATTATAATAATATTACAATAAAATTTCATCGTAATTCATCACCCCCCCCCTAAAAAAAGAAATCTTACGTACATTTTTCACTGAAAATTTTTTTATTAAATTTTTTTTAACTTAGTAAACGTAGATAAATCAAAAAATTATTGAAATGTGATTTTTGGAGGTTGGGGTGCACAAAAACTTATTTTTTCCGATTTTTTTAACTTTTTTGTTTTATTTAAATATTTAATAATAATTTCAGAATAAACCTTCATCGTAAATTATCCCCGACCCAAAAAAGAAATCTTAGGTAAAGTAACATTATTTTTCCACTATATAAATATAAATAACCGATGCCAGCAAAGTATTACGACTTTTTTATAAGCTTTTTTTGTAATTTCTGGACGTGTAAAGTCATTATTTTTTCCCCGATTGGAAGAATTGATTGCATTATTTTGTCGCTTTTGTTTATTAGGAATAATAAACTATTTCTTCATCGGTAATCATTTTGCTTTATATCTTTAGGATCGATAACCGAATTTTATGAAATTTTCCATTAAAATTTCGGTCGCGATTGCTTAATCGGGCAAGAAGGTACGTTCTCCACGGGTCCTGTATTTCAAAATTTTATTCGAAGAGTAGAATAATTTGTTTATATAATTCTTTAAACGAATACTTACGTATTTTAATGTTTCGCTTAATTTTTCTTCTTAAACGGTATATCCGCGCCGAAGTTCGGAGATTTTGTTTTTTACAATTATAATTATTAAGTTTTTTATTTAGATAATTAAAAATTTTATGACCTGCAATAACGCATTGTATTTGTTTATAACATGAGAATTGTTTTTATTATTTTATTAAATATTATTTATTATTGCTTACATATTTCTGTTACAGAATATGTTGATTATGCAGATTTCATAATGTATGTAATTATATAAATAATAGTTCGCAAAATGACCTAATTAATTAATAAACGGTTAATTAAATAAATATATAACTTTCCGACGATTATAGTTATATGTAAAGGGAAAAGCGTCGATGGTGAGATCATATAAAAAAATCGGGTTTTTTTTGCAAATCTTTAAGTTTATTACGGTCCGATTAGTTCATATAGACCATTGATTCTCAAAACTTTTTTTCCCCACCGCCTACATAGAGAATCAAAAATTTTCTAGCGTCCCCAAAATTTTTAAACTTATCATCTGTTAAAAATAATAATTGCGATTAATTTAGACGCGCTTAAAAACAGCAATTGCAATTATTGTTTTTAAACGTGGTATGAACTATTTCTGAGTTGAATCTTACGTTTTAAATGAGAGCGATTAAAATGCATATTTAGAAGTATTTTTCTTAAAATTACTTTCAAAAAAATTACAATTGTATCTGTATAGTTATATCACAACAATAGTGATAGCGTATTTAATATAACAATACTAATTAAAACAAAGCTTTCAATTGAAAAATTACACTTATTAATGCGAAGGGTGAATCTGATGTGCTTTAACGAGTTCGATAATTTCGCGCTCGAATTTACTAAAAAAAAGCCGTAAATCGCCGCGTTCGGTAACACGCAGCCGATTTTTCTTTTTGGTTAACAACGTTGCTACTACAGCACTAAATCCACGTTCAGAAAAATAGGACGATGGGAATGCTATCAGAAATCGTTGAAAAATCGATCATAATCCAGAGTACAGCTGCGGAATTGACTTATGCAGCCAAAATTCTTAGTAGCCGTTCTTGAATTTTATTTTTACTTCTTCGTTTGTTGTCAGTTTTATAAGTTGTTCTTTTAACTGGGATGATCCTGCCGCGTTGACATTTCAAAAAGGATCCGACATCCCGTCTGGTACGTCCGTATTTAAAATGTCCTGGAATCTATCTTTCTTTTAAATCTCCGTAGAGGTTCTCCAATTACGGCCGGTAAACAATCGAGTCGTTATCGTTGAAGGATAATAATCGATATTTATTTGAATCAATAGGTCGATTAGATCGAGAGATATGCGGCGTTAAAGACAAATGTGGCCTTTTCTCTTTAAAGTGGAATATTTCGATTTAAAAAAATAAGTTAAAACTAAAATCTTAAGCTTTTAAACGACTTTAATGCAATTTATTTAAATAGTTTCCCCCACGGGCTTAATCAAACACGATGAAAAACTTTCAAATTTTCAAAATTTTTCCTCTTTTTTTTGATTTGATGATTTTTGAAATCTGAAGTATACTGTCAAAAATGAGATTATTCAAGCTTTAATTTTTTACTATTCGACTCTCTAAGCCTGTCGGTTGCAAAGTTAAAGCGGTTTGAATACGATAAGTTTTTATCATAAAATATAGGTGTCCGTTTAATTTTTTTGTACTAGTGTAGTAGGTATTTAATTTTAGTTTGAAATATCAGGAAAATGTGCTTTTTTTAATCAGCCATCGCCTTTGTAGACCGCCTTTACCCCTCTAATTTTCTGTGGGCCTTCTACCTTCCCCCCTAAAGGCCTTCAGCGCCACAAGAGGGCGTTATCGCCCACTTTGAGAACGAATGATCTAGACTAAACAAATATATGTATTTGTGTCGCACTGCTTTTGGCCTTGTATTTCAGGATTGACCGAACCGAATTTTTTTTTTAATTTAACTCAAATATATATATATATATAAAATCGATTTCGATTTTCCTCCGATGTATTTTATCGATTTGTCTGGCATTTTTCCCACCATGCCCTATTCGGTCGCCCTAAAGCATAAGACCGAATGTCCGTACCAAAAACGGTGTAGCGAGCAATATCTTAATTAGCTACTAGAGATTACCTAATTGCGTGAGCGGAATAAGCTTGGTGCCCTACACCATTCGCTTGCGTGTCCCACCGCTCACTTGTAATATATTACCAAAATGGATAGGCGCACCCCGTCTACATGCTACAATATATGACTCGTCAATAAATTAATATTTATTCCGTTTAGGACACCGATTTGCTGCCGCGCCTAGATCGCTGAATGTCAGTAAGCACCTGTCCACTATATTATAGCGCTTGGAGCTATATTTGACCGACGGCCAGCCATTTGTCGAGGGTAGCTTCCTACAGCAAGCGGTGGGAGTCTTATATCCCTTAAACTACCGATCCTGGTTGAACAAAGCAACGGCATCAAGGAACTCCCACAATGCGGCTCACGCCACATCGACTCGCCGCTTATGAACGGCCAATGTTCCCCTTGACCTCTAATTTCCAGGGTAGCCTGAGTTCTGCCCCCCTCCCCACAAGAGCTGAGCAGTCGAACCTCCCCGCAGACGCACAGCTCATGAGCTGCCAGCCGGAACCGAAACAAATATCGGTTCAGATGTATTTTAGAGAAAACTGTTTATTAAAGCGAATTTGTTAACGACTGTGCGTATATACATTTCGTTTTCAAAAATCTACCCTCGCCTCATAAATAAAAATATATGTTTTTTTTATTCTTTCGCTCTGTTTTCCTTCGGTTTAAATTTTTTTTTGAAGTCTGTGCTAAATTAAATTATCGAGACTTGTCTACAATTTTTTTAAATATAGCCTTCGAGCCTAAAACGGCGAAAATTTTATTTTTCTTGTTATATTCTTTATCGAAGGAGTTGTTGGATTTAGAGAAAGCTTTACTTAAATTTGTTTAGGTTAACTTTTACGTATGAGTATTATTATACAAACATTTGTTAAAATTTATATATACTGTTTTGTTTTTTTTTTTTTTGAGGGGTAACTGTTTTAATTTTTATTATTAATATCCGGGAAGGTTATACAATACTTTGCCAACTTTTTTTGGAATAATTAATCGTTTAGTATTTTCCTACACTGCTCTAATCAAGATTTTTCCATAGTTTCCCTTGATCCATCCAGGCTAATGATGGGGTAATTCTTTTTTGTTATCCGTGGAAATTTTTTTATCCGTATTTACGCGTTCGTGTTGTTACCTTGGGTGTAGTATGTTATTTTGTACCGATCAAAATGAGAACCTTATTTATTTATAATATATAATTTATTTAGCGGTTTATTCTTTAAAGAGATATTTGTACATATCTGTAGGTGAGGGAGAACGATAAAGAATATTACAAATTTATTATACTCGAGAGTAATTTACTGTGATGTAAAGGTAGACGCTTTATCATTAATTAGTATTTTATTTTTCGATCGTAATTCGTTAATTCATTTCGACATATTTCGTACGCTCAAGTATTTAATTTCTTAAACTAAAAAAAAAAATTTATATATATGCATACACACACAATATTTTTTATTTTTTTATATACGCTTTTAATTTTATTGTTTATCATAATCATATGATAAATATTAATTTTTTTAAATGTTTTTTTTTTATTGGTTCCATATAGGTTAGGGTAGGTTAATGTTTATTTTAAAACATTTAGCGTGACATTAAATGTATTCATACGATGATTGGACTTAAACCAACGTTAACAGTTATATTTTACCCGATTAAAATTTTTTGTTTATTTACAAATCCGATAGATTATTATTTTTTCTCGTTACTTTATTTATTTTTTAATTTTCTCCTTATTCGATTATTATAATACAGCCTGTACAAAAACAACCGTAGAATTTTCAAATTATTTAATATCTCTTAACTTCGAAGTCGAAGTTAAGAGTTAGAATCGCAAATAAAATGAAAGAGTAACTATTACAAGCGTTCGATGCGCCTTTCGTCACGCGGCTCACATCTGACCGATAGGAGAGCTCGCCCCGTATTTTAAGGAGTTATAGAAGCGATAACCGCTTCGGTCCTATGCCTCAAATCGGGTAAATCAGTAGGTAGTGAAGGCTTTACTCAAAATCTATTTACATAAAAATGAATTATTTGTTTGTTTGTCCCGAACGTGTTCCTACACTATTCAAAAGATTACGATGAAACTTTGGTGAATTGTTGTACGAACTTTAAATACAATTAAAATGCAAAAAAAAAAAAAAACGGTTCAAGCTTACGATTACGCCCGCGGAGGTTTCTGAATTAATTTAGACCCGCTAGGTGGCGCTGGAGTCGAGATATTTACATATAGATAGAGATAAATACAATTAAAAATTGTATTTACGCTCCGATTTGGCTCGTATTCAGATTATATATTACGCGAATAAATTTTTTTGGAAAAAATGAACCCGCTAGATGGCGCTGGGGTTAAAATATTTGGTTAAATCGCATTTACGGATCGATTTGTTTCACGTTCAGAACGTATATTAGTTTCCTCAAAAAAAAAATTTTAGGAAAAGGTTAAATTTTGTGAAGTTCCGTAACGTTCAGGTTTTTAATTTTTTCATTCATCAAACTTTCAATCGTGTTCATTTAATTTCTATGTATAATCAAATGTAGCGCTAGCGAAGTACTGCCGGATCTGCTAGTCATTTTATAAATACCGACATAAGGATGGAATTTTTAAACCGAATCGTAGTAATTATGTAGTCTGACCGTTTTTGAGTCTGATTTTTATCTTCATCGCTAATCAAGTTAAAATATAATTTATTAATAATAATAATAATAGAACCGGCACAAAATTATCGGGTTGTAAAATTTTTTGATTAATTCCAGGTATTTATGAACCGGTTTGAACAATCAAGGTGACATTTTTGTTCGAAAGAAAAAGAATTTTATAATTTTCTTAATTTATTCATAGCGTTCTACCAATAGGGTGCAGGACCTGTCGTAGCTGCTGCTTCACCTTCTTTTATTCTTCGCTAATCTCTTTGTATCGGCATATTTTTCCTTTTCCATAATCCCATCCGTCGATTGAAATTTCTTCCTTTCCTTCCGTTCGCCGAGCCTTCTTTCTTTTCCTATATTCAATCGCGTTTAGAATTTTCCTGTTTCCTCAGATTCTCGTTAATATTTCTTCATTTGTTACACGGTCTTGCCGGTCGATATTTTCATCGTTCTGTGCCGCACCCGCATCTCAAAAGCCTTATTTTTGTCTGTCTTTCTCATCGTCTACGTAGAGCATCACACTCGAAATAAAACATTTCTTCCGTAACGCTAAGTTTAACTTTCTACACGGCAGTCTTCCCTTCTTAGTATGCCCGCTTGATTGTTGATATTTTTGTTTTAATTTCTATCGTGCAAGTCAAGTCGTCGGTTATAAACCTCCCTGAGTTGTGAAATCTCTTCACCCGCTCTAAAACCTCATTCCTATCTCTATCTCACTCCTTTCCCGTTTTCCACCTAATACCGTACATTTCGTCTTCTTTTTGTTGAACCTCACCCTTACTTTTACCCTTACCCTTACATTTGCAAGCTTCATTTACGCCGTAGAGCGTTTCATTTAGTTTACTTGGGCTCTCTGCCAGTACCGCCGTATCATCAGCAAAACGTATACATGCTATTATTCTTTCCCCCGATTTTTTTCTCTTTTCCCATTCAGGTAGCATTTAATTATTTGTTCCAGATATATACTAAGCAGCATCCCTGCCTCGCTCCCCCTTACGATCCCTATTTTCCTGTCATTTCTCCTCCTATCCTCGCTTTTATTTTCTGGTTATAGTACAGTTCTTTTATTAGGCGCCTCACTTTCAACTGAACCTCATTTTTTTTCAAAACGAGCAAGCAGTAATTTATCCCATCTAACAATTTCAAAGAAAAGGCGTTTGACATGAAAACCTTGCTTGGAATACTTCCTTATCGTACAAGGAAGTATTGTAATAGCGAAAAATTTCGGTGTTTAGATTTCAACGGAAATATCCATTGTCATCATCCCTGTATCCGTTTTGACTAGTTTCGGTGTGACGTCTACGTATGTATCTCGCATAACTCAAAAACGATTTGCCGTAGAATGTTGAAATTTTTGGATCTAGGATGTTGTAACATCTAATTGTGCGCTTCCCTTTTGGTTGCAATCGACTGGATCAGAAGTGTCCAAAAAAAAAAATCCAAAATTCAAACGATTTTAATGTTGGGAATTTTTCTTAACCGCAGTAATCAGCCCTCATCGAGAGCTTTTCAACGATATATCATATGCGGTAGTTATGTTTATCGGTTTCACAGTTATAGCCCGATAAAAGTTTAATTAATGAAATATTTGGATCTTACAATAGGAAGGGATATCGGTTCGAATCGGACTTCATCTCCTTTTTTTTAATTTAAATATATCGATTTATTAATAATCATTAACCTGTGATTGTAAAAAAAAGTTTTAAAATCAATAATAACAAAAAAAATATATGTAATTTAATAGGGAGGGGTACAAGGAAGTCATGCGGTGTCCACGTCAGATGTTTTCTAGAACATACATTCTCCGCCTCCTTTCCGTGTATCTTTTCGCCTATCACCCTTAGAAGCCCTTTAGCGTCCCTTGTTCCAACACCTCTTCTAAACCTGTTCTTCCTCGATACTGCCGTCCGATTTATTGTATATCCTTTTATTTAGGACTCTTAATAGTATTTTACCTGCATGTGATATTAGGCCGATCGTTCTACGTTTTTCACACTTCTTTGTATTTATTTTCTTTTCTATCGGTACTATTATTGTTTTCCGGTACTCCTCCAGCCGCTTTCCTTCTTCCAAGAATTCCATCGTATAGAATCGCATAATTATATTCCCTTTGCGTCCCTCTGCTTTTTCCTTTTCTCATCGCTTTAATCGCCTCATTTGTTTCAAGTTTTAATATAAGATACCCTTTTTGATCTTCATGAACTTTGTATTCTTCTTCCACTCCGTATCTATTTCCCTTGGCTTTTCTCCTAACGCGTATAAATCCGCAACGTATTCTTCCCGTCTCCTTTTTATTAACTAACTCCTTCTCGTTAACCGTTTTGCTCGGCCTTTATCTTTATCTGATAAATTTTTCCCTCGTTTCTCTTTAAAAACTATTTCTAAAGTTTCTTAACCGCATTTTGGAATTTTTAAATAAAATTTATCTCGTAGAAGATATTGTTCGGTATACGTGCAATAATCTTTATTAAAATGTTTCGATCCGTTCTTAAGCTATTAAAAAAACAGCGGAGAGATGGAAATTGACGTGAAAATAGGGTGTTTTTCTTTGTAAACGTTTTTGTTTATTTTGAAGTCCTGATTCAGCCGCAGTAAGTCAAGTCAAAACTTCTCAGGACACTTGTATATATAGTTGTTTTAATAGTATATATATCGAGAAGAAATTTAATAGCCGATAATAAAAATAAAATTAAAAAAATTAATTGTCTGTAATAAAAATTATCTTAATGATTCAGTTATTTCTTTCCGCCGATTGTTATTTCCGTTTTCAACAAGTATTGTTTTTATACGTGTATATAATAAAGTAAATTGACATAAAAATCATTAATTTATAACAATTCAATTAAAATTATTCAGAAATCTTATTTTATGTTTTTAATTATCATTAATGAGGAAAATTAAATTAACACGTAATGTCTTAATTTATAATTGTAAATTTTGTATTTTATTTATATATTTTTTTTTAATGTAAATAATATTTTTAATTTTCTATTGTTTGCTATTTATATATAGATTTATAATTTTGTTTAACCGTTAAGTAATTCTATTTACATGTTCAAAGCACTTTTATTAGCCTTAGGCTTATTTATACGCTATTTTAATTAATTATTATTATTATTATTATAATAATGCATGTTAATATTAAAAATAGTTTTAATTAAATTAGTCAAACTTTTATATCTTGAATTTTTAATTTTATTTTCTTTTGTTTCATTCAGAGAAACTGCATCGAATATTTTTGTTTTTAAATAGATCTCAAGAGTTATAAATAATTTATTAAAATTCTTTTGATTTTAATCTTTATTATTTTTTAGCATCCGGATTTAATGTTGTATTATATTTTAAATTGAATTATATTGTTAAACGCTCTCCGCTAAATAAAAAACCGAGAATAAATTGGCTCTACGGTTACCTGGATTCCCGTATGGACCTTCTACTCTTACAGAATCTACGGTAGGATAAAATGAATTAAGGAAATAAAGTAAGGAAAACGGTTGGATCATGAGAAATGTGAAATCTACCCGTACAAAAATGTCGATCTTACTAATACTTCAAACGTTTGGCGTATCGGAAATGCCAGGTTGATCTATAGTAAAACTAAAGTTTTATAAAGGATCGAAGGACAGTCAGAAATTACATTTCCTTAAAATCGTATAAAGCCATCTAACAACAAGTTCCTAAACGATAATTTTCCATCGTCCATACGATCGCATAACGTGTAAAAATATAAAAAATTTTCGATTAGATTCCGACTGAAAGATATTACCAGGGATATTTAGTCTGTTTTCTTGCGGTTGAACTACCTGTATATTGGTTTGCTCGGCCCCGCCACCTACCCGTTCGGTGACCCTAAAACATAAGACCGAATGTTTGTGCCGCATACGGCTACTGAGCCTAAAGTTTAGCGACCGGTATCCTAACTGGCTCGTACAGCCGACCTAAAAGCGTGAGCGGAATAAGCGTGGTACCATACACCACTCGCTTGCGTGACTCGTCGTCCGCTTGTCATATATCACTAAAATGAGTAGATGCACCCCGTCAACTGCTAAAACATGCATGACTATCGATAATTAAATTTATCTCGTCAAATACAACAATTCGCTGCCACGCCTAGGCCGTTGAACGTCAGAAAGTACCTCTCCGTCCACCATTAAAGCACTTCGAAGACTTAATCTGGCCGGTAACCGGCTATATCTCTCGGTCGGCTTTCTACAGCGGCGCGGTAGGAGTATTTTCCTTTAGGCAAACTACCGATGTCGGTCGAACAAAGCGACCGCATCAAGGAACTCCCACACTTTCCGACGATGCGGCTCTCGCCGCTTATGAGCGGCCGATTTTTCCCTTGACCTCTACGTTCCGGGGTGGAATTACCTGTTTATAACCGGGGACACAGTACTCTGCTAAAGATGATCTGAGCCTTTTTTTGCGCAGGAGGAGGAAATTCTGCGCCCAGAGTCGCAGCAGCATGCACTACTGGGCGTGTGAGGTTCCCGTCAGAGACGGGGACTTACGTACACTTTCAACATTTTTCATAAAAAAAATTTCTTCTCAATATCGTTTTGCACAATTAATTTTAATATTTATAACTAATAGCATTAAATATAGCACATTACTTTTCTTTAAATCGGGTTTCTTTTTTTTTTTGGTCGTGCTTTAAAACAAACACCTATTATTCAAACGGGTGGGGGGGGGATGGTAAAGAAGTTATTTGTATATCTAAGAAATAAGGTGGTGATGACTGAGTTACAGGTAGTAGTGTTTTTAATTTTGGCTCCTTTATGTCACTCGGTCTTATTAAAGAGTCGACGTAGATTGTTTTGTTTTAACGAGTTCATTTGCTAGCAGTACACCGACGGGAATATCACATGCGGTATTCTCATCGGTGGCATTCTCACCGAGGCAAGAACAACGCTGAGAGATGTGTTTTGCCGAGGTTCTGAAAACGACCTCCGGTAAAGCCCGTAAGGGCTAGGTATTGAAGGGGTAACGTGGCGACCGAAACGGGGGGGGGGGTCTTCCTCTACGGGGTCAGGAGGAGTCAAGGCAAAATAAAATTTTCTGGGATCTAAATATTAATATGTGACTCTATGTAGAAATACCGACACAAAACTTTGAGCGATACTTTAAAGCTAAAAAAAACACAGATGTTTTTAATATTTAGTTTATTTTTCGATCGCTTTATCAGAATTTAACGTGCGATTAATGTTAAGCAGATTTTGGAACGCGGTAGTTTTTTTTTACAGGGATAATTTTTTGGAGATTTTAAAGAAAAACGGAGTTATCGTTTATCGCTGATGAGGTAATTAGATATTTTCGTAGATCGGTTTACAAGATGTATTAATAGGTAGATTTTTAGATGTACATTTTATTTTTTAACGGTCGATTCGGCTAAGCTTCCGGTTGATTTTCATTGAAAACAATTGCCGGTAGTATCTAATTAAAACTTACAGTGTTTGAATTAACGTGATTAATATTAACAGAATATTTTTTTCTTAATGAACATTATGCGTGTTGAAAATTCATTTTTTTCAAAAATTTCAACTTCCGAACGTTTAATTTATAAAAGTTTGACTAAATTATCTATAATTTATTTTACAATACAAATAGATATTTATTTTATTCCATATTGTGGATTACTTTTTTCGCATCGTCATTTATTAAAATTTAAGGAAATGTTTTCTAAGGTAAGAGAAAATTATTATTATTATTATTATTATTTTATTTTTTTTATTTTATTATTTTGTTATTGATTTAATATTTTTATAAATATATTTAAATATTTTTTATTATATAATGCTTTAAATTTAAACAAAGTTAATTTTTAATTAAGCATGTTTCATTTCTTTACTTTTGATTTCTTTTTATTTTATTCTGTAAAATGTTAATATTGCATTTGTTTTTTTAAAATTATATTTTGATTAATTTTTTTGTAAGTTTTTTATATTGTTTTATAATTAATTTATTTTTATTAGAATTCAATTATGAGATTTGTTTTGTAATACTATTAAGTAGAACTCTTTGGTAGTTATATAGAATTGAAATATTATACGTATATTTGTTGCAAGGTATCTTTTATATTTATATATATGCATAAGAAACGACTTTTAATAAGAATGATTTAAAATTTAAAACCGTACAGTTATATATTTATATTTACTTTTTATATTATAATTTAGTAGAGACTGTCCATAAATTATTTCATTCGATTTTTTTTAAAACTTTTATCATACCACATGTTGCAGAATGTTACTAATTCTTGTTTTAATTTTACCTACGCGAGATACAAAGAACGATTAAATTTTTAATCGAAACATAATTAAAACCTTATTTTAATCTTAATCCATTTTTTTTCTTTTTATTTTTTTCTTGTTAAGGCCACATTGAACCGCTTTAGTCATCCGTATTTCAGTTCCTCTTGAATTTCTGTATCAGTCTGGCCTTTCGAGTTTCTCAGCATTTCTTCATTTTATCGAATCGTCGCTTCCTGACCTCATCTATGATCCCAACTTTGTTATGTCTTTTTACTTTTTTTAGTTAAATCTATTGTTTTGAAGCGCGTAGTTAATTTTTATTTTATCACAGGCGTCCTCAACCCTCAAACCAATTGTTTTCGATTTTACCATCGTATTTTACAAAGGTTTTTTTGTTAATATTCCTTGTGACCGGTTGTTTTAGAATTCGGTTCTCAGGCGTTCTTAATACGTGGAAAAAATGGGAAATCCTTCGTTTTTTCATCGTACTGAGAATCGGGACGATTTGTTTGTAGACTGTGGCAATTCGCATCCTTTTGATAACTTTTATTTAAACAAGTTCTGATAATTCGCCTTTCTGTCTTAAGTAATTGGTCCGTTTTACTTTCATTTTACTTCATCTGAAAGATAGTCTTACAAGAATAACGCGCCACCGGAAGAACTACTGTATTATAACGGGGAATTTTGGATTTTATTGAGACGCGTGTTTTATTGTAAGTTTGCCAAGTTAGATTTGTGCTCTTTTAATTTAAGTTACCGTGTTTTGCTACGATTGTTTTTCTTTCAATCTGCAGTGAATGCACCTAAGTATTGAAATTGTTCAACTATTTTTATTTCTTTAAAAAAAAATTCTTTAGCTCTGTCTTTGAGCAGCTTTTTTTGTTTATCGGTTGCAGGAATTGTAAACTTACAATTCCAACTAAATCCCCTTGGTGGAATCATAACAAAATTTTCAGAAAATTTCATAATAGCTTTTTATTTTTTCTCTATTTCTTACAATTGTTGTTATTACGTTATATATATATTTATATACGACGGCATTCAATAATCAGATAGACAAATGTTTTTAGTGAAGGAAACGCTTACTACAGGCGATTGAAACTTTTTTAAGTTTTAGTCGGCAACCTTGTGAAGAGTGTTAGTCGGCCGTTAGATTATTTACGTAAACGTAACCTCTGAAGTCTTAGTTACAATGGCGTGTCCGCTCGAAGAAAGTACTTTTGAAAAACAGCGTTCTGTAATCAAACTGCACCGCAATAGCCCCGCTCCAAGCGTCCGGTAACAGTGTCGACCTCAGCGTTAGATTCTTTTATCGATTCGTTTATCAAAGATGACCGACGATTTACAGTCGAAGAAATTGCTGAAAAATGTCGTGTAAGTGTTGCCACAACTCGTTCCATCGTTCAAAACAAACCGAACCGCCGTAAGACTTGTGCAAGGTGGATTCCCGGAGGTTACCGTTCATCACAAAACCGAGAGATTTCGCATTTGCACCGAACTCAAAAATCGTTTCAACAACGAAGGTGGCGCATTTTAGGACAGGTTTTTAACCTGCGATGAAACTTTGAGACATCATTTTGAACCGGAGTCCGAGCGTCAAAGCGTGCAGTGGAAACATCCTAAATAAAAAATTCAAAACGCAAACGTCGGCCGGTAAGGTCATTTTGGAGCGCCTATCGTCCTATTTTCTGTGATTATTTGGAGAAACAACGCGCTAGGTCGACAGCCTATACTGCTCGGCCGTGATTGAGAACAAAATCAAGCCCGCGTTGAAGAGGAATTGTCCAGGATGGCAAAGGAAAGGCGTGCTTCTTCTTCAAGACAACGCTCGACCTCGTACGGACGACTGACGCTGGAAATTATCGGTAAAGCGGGTCGGGAGTTCTTATCTCATCCTCCTAACGTTCCTGTCCTTACCCCTTCGGTTTTTTATCTGTTTGGTTCAACGACAACGAACAGGTAAAGAAAAAAGTACAAAACCGGCTTCGAGATCAAGGTAAAGAATTCTTTGCCGAGTGGAAAAGAAGACTCGTAAAAAGATGGGACAAGTGCAGAGAAGTTGGTGGGCATTACGCGGAAGAATAGAAAAAAATTCTATTTATTTTTAATAAACCATTTTTGCTGAACAGCTATTTGTCTGTTTAATTATTGAATAACCCTGGTATATATGTTATTTTAATTATATTAATGAACAACCAGAAATCTAAAAAAAAAAGAAAAACCTTCCTGATTTATTAATTTATTTCAAAATGTCGTTTAGTAAAGGCATATTTTAAAAATCCATCCGTATATAATTATTTGTAGTTAAAAAATATTTAAATATTTACGATATTTGAAATGTTAATGCATCCTGACTTATCTTTTCACTTGTAAATCTATTTGTAACATTAATAGTTCTGTTAATCGTTGTCATAATCGCCCGAAACAATCTTGTATTTTTAAATAATTAACATTTTTCTTTATTTGTATTGTACTTTTTTCCCAGATTAAATGATGGGAAATTCTGTCGATGTATTTTGTAATACGCTCTTTCTTAACGTATAATTGTTACGATGGATAATAATTCACATATTTTGTTGTTTACGTTTACAGTTTAAAAAGAATTGAATTTTTAAAAGTCTGCATAAAAATCGGTAAGAGATTAGTAATATTCTTCAATTATATACCGTTTGCTTAATCGTATAATTTTACGCACAACATGAAATACTAATTATTATAATGTGGCGTACCAATTAAATCCATTGTCTTTAAAAAAAAAAATAAGTCCTTGTAAAATTGCATAAAATTATTTAACAATAATTCATTGAAATATATATTCACAAAATATTCTTTTTACCTCCGCAAAGCACAGAATTAGAGAAACTTTCTTAATCTTTTACTTCATCAAAACGCTTTCGAGCCTAAGCCCGTCCTCAGCGATATCTTTTATAAATTCTTAAACGGTTTACAATTTACACAGTAACTCTATTACCTTTTTACATTTCGTAAAAATTGTCGTTTAAAAATATTTAAAATAAATTTAGAACAAATATTTGTTCGTTCTTGACCGAGAAAATATTTGTTCTAAATTTATTTAAAATTTTTTTAAACAACAATTTTTACAAAATGTAAAAAGTTAATTGTAAGTTAGTTAGTTAGTTAGTTATCGTGTAAATTGTAAACCGTTTAAGAATTTATAAAAGATATCGCTGAGGATGAGCTTAGAACCGAAAGCGTTTTGATGAAGTAAAAAATTAAAAGGTAAGAATGTTTCTCTAATTCTGCGCTTTGAGGAAGTTAAAAGAATATTTTATTGTATATATAGATATTTACGTACGGAGGGAAAATAATGGACTATAAAAAGTTTAACGTAAATAAATTAATCTGTATGAGTTTTCTGATTCGTTACAATGTTTATTTATCTCTTCCTATGCTCTACCGCTGATAATTGTACCGCATAATTTATGGACAGCCTATTAATCAATTTTTTTTTTATTTAAAAAAATCTCTATCTAATTTATTTATATAACTTTAGTATTATTAATGACAAAAAGAAATATGAATATTATTTTTATTGTAATTACCTGTTTATTTTACTAATAATTTTTTTTTTTTTTCTCTTTTTGCAGATGGTTAATGTTTGTTGGTGGTACTATTTCTCAAAATTCACAGAGTTCATGGATACGGTAAAAATTTTAATTTTTTAATTTTATCTTCCGATAACTTTGTTTTACTTTTATATTCATTCTGAAAATTAATATATTTATTTATTTTTTGATAAAATTCGTTAAGTAACCGAGATCGTATAACGATAGAGTCGAGCCGCCTACTCGACGTACCTTTTTGTTGTATTCCAAATTATATATTGATCGTGCACTTTAATTTATATGAACGGCTTAATAAAATCTTCCAAAACTATTTCGGAATATTAACGATATTCTTAATTAATATTTGGAATAATAAAGGACCTAAATTACTCGCTTGAAGGACCCTTGAATCGTTAAACGTATCGGATTCGATATTTTTACGAATCGAAATAATACGTCGTCTTAAATAGCTACTTAAAAAGAATTAACGAATCGATTTAGTAAACCCGAATAATATAACTTGCCAGTATTAAGTCGGAATATTTTTTTCAAAAGTCTTTAAAAATTAAATAAATCCATAAAGGACTTATTTTTATCTAATTGTTAAAAAACATCACAAGTCGATTAGCGACCGATGTAGTTTTTTTTAAAGAAGCCATTTTTTGTAACGTATTACTGTTTTTTCTAATCGATATATTATACCGCATATAATTCGGTGCGATCATTTTGTGTAAGGATTAATAATCGACATAGGTATGTATTTTGTGATCTTTATTTATATTTCAAACAAAATTTTAATACGAAGTGTAGAATTCGGTGCGGTATTTCAATATATCCTTCAAAATGTAAAACACAGGGTGATGTCGTAATGTTCACTTTTTTTTCTTTAAGAATATCGATACGCGTATTAAAATTTATAACAGCCATCGTGTTCTTAAAAGTTTCATTCTAATCGTCGTTCAGTTGCAACGGTGGCTCGCTTATAGGCACTGTGGAACTGCAACACCCTCTATTTCCACTTGATATTATCGATAACATTTAATATAATGATTCCTTCTTTCTTTAATATATAATCCTTAAGCCATCAAAAATACAAAACTCTTAGTACGGAACTGTGCGCTTCGTAGTTCCAGCGGCGTGGTGTTTGGCTGTTGTGCACATAGGAAGCTAGTCTCGATGCTGCGAGGGAGAGAGAGAGAATTGTCGCTCCTGTAGTGCCGACTCTGGCGTGCTGGTGGAAGGAAGTTTTTTTTTTTTTTTACTCCGCGTGTGTCGTGTTTAAAAACCGTGTACCGTATTCCTGAATCTGATAAGTGTAGAATTAGATTATCGTCCTGCTTCCAGCTATTCTATTCGATTCATTCTTGTTTTCGGTTCTTTTATTTTACAGAAAACTTTAACCGCGGTCTTGAAAAGGCTCAGAAAAAATGTTCTTGGAGCAGCATCCCCGCTAAGTTTAGCTACGAGTCGCCACTGTTCGGTTGATTTTATTAATAAATGAAAAATATTTTGAAAAATTTTGAAAAAGATTATTTAAAAAAAAAAACATTGTAAATAAGCTGAATAAATTAAATTTTATAACGGTTCACCTGTACACAAAAATAACCAAATTTTTATATTTAAAGTTTACTCGATTAAAAATATATTAGCATTTTAAAATTTAAATATTCTGTTTAAAGTTAAACTTTTATATTTAAATGATATGGTAACATATCATCCTGTAACATTTAAATTACTTTACTCTATGCCCGCAACGATTCATATTAAAAACTATATTTTCGAATAAAAACGACACATCTTAACTAAATGCTACTCAAAATCAAACTTAGAAAATAAAAAGGTTTCGATTTATTTTTTCAAAACTACTCGAATTTCTAAATAATGAATTTTCATTTTTTAATATTTTTAATATTACAACACAATAAAATTTAACAGTACTTTAATTTTTTTTTAAATTTATAATTAAAAATTTTATTTCTTGATATAAGTTCCAATATTAAAACGATTCATGTTTCATTTTAACTGCCAGATTTTGATCTAGTTTGGTTAAATAAATAAAATGCAAATTTCTTAAACTTTTCTCACGTTCTGTTGCCTTTACTTATGTAGATTTTCTCATAATTAAATTCTCTACAAATTTTCTTCGTTAACCAACAATTTAACAAAGTTATTGTACGTCAAACCTAAAAAATTGTGTTTTGTAACACCAATTTTGTGTTACTTTTTCCAAATATATTTTCAAAATGTTCTACAGACATAGTTCCAGGACCTTTTTTATATAATTTTCTCAGGACGAACCGTCAGATTTACTCCTTAATTATAATATTATTATACCCGAATTTATGTTTAAATTGTTTTCTTTATTTTCACTTATAGAATGAGTGTAACAGATTTTAACATTTTTTTAACGATTTTTCAGATCAAAAATCTTATGAAACCTTGAAATTTACCCTTTAATTTAATTCCAGTGGCTTCATTTTACCCTCGTAATAGAAACGTTGAAGAAAATTTTAAAAATTAGAACTGAAAAATGAAGTGTTTTGACGTGAAACGTCTTTAAAATCACATCGAAACATACGGGTACCAGAACAGAAATTTGTAGCGTAACGAAAGAGTCTACATCGTCCTGCCTTAATAACTCTCTAACTATTAGGCATTTTATAACTTACACGGTCAGCTCACAAATACGACTTTAAGTTTGCGTCACAGAAGAGTTGTTTGGGGGGGGGGAAGGGGCACAGCGCAGATCGGCCAAAACTGGCGCTATCGCTCATTTCCATTCGGTGTAGCTCACGACTTAGACGTGATAACGCAGTGATTTGTTTGTGTTTATCGAGAGAGATCGATTTAAGTAATAATAAGTGTATTTTGGGCGATATTTTTGTGTAAAAAATTAAAGTAAACGTTTAAAAACATATAAAAATTCAATATTTCAGCCTCAGCCTCGCTCAAAAGCCAGTCTGAAATATAAATTACGCATATCGTTGGTAAAGGGAGGTTCTGGACCGCGCACAGGTACCCGATGTCCGGTGCCGAGCGAGCGAGACTATTTCGGGAGCGTCGCAAAGCCGGTACGTCGCGCTCAGTGAACGACTCCGACGGCGCGAGCACCTCTACCGCTACTTATTACGCCTTATGTCTCTTCTCATATCACAGACCGATGTTGAACAAAATTGTCGTCGAATATTAATCAAAATGAATATCATGTATCATTTAGTGCTTGTTTTATGTTAAAATTAAATTTAGTACGCAGTCGATGTCTCGTTT
Source organism: Lycorma delicatula (assembly GCF_047948215.1). Lineage (NCBI taxonomy): Eukaryota > Metazoa > Arthropoda > Insecta > Hemiptera > Fulgoridae > Lycorma > Lycorma delicatula. The sequence continues at coordinate 72,806,993 of NC_134466.1, read as the reverse complement.
TTATTTCATTTCGATACACTAAAAGTGACTCGCAGACATATAGACCGACCAATTTATCTGTAGATTTGGCAAAATGAAGGAATTAAAATTTTCAATCGGAGACTCAGTTTTTTTTTTTTAAATACGATGGTGGCTTTTCCCATCGGTCGATCTGTAGTTCGAAGGAACTTCATTACACGTCTGTAACGTTTCACGTTAAACCAACGGCCGTGCGCGCCGACACAGCTCCAGCCGATTTTTTTTAGTATATGTTTGTATGAACATTTTTGTTTATTTTCATTTATAAAACAATTTTTCAGATGAAAAAATCGTGTGAAATCATCAAAGTTAAACTTTCAATGGCTTCAGTTTATTCTTAGAAATCCGGGTGAAAGTTTGTCGAAACGTTAAATGTTTTTCAGGGTAAAATTACAAAACAAACTATTTTCAGACCTATGTTTATATGTTTTTATTTCTCTTTATTTTCATTTGTTAATTGTGTTCCGTTTCTTCATGACATTCCAAATAAATTAAAAATCATTTTCAAGGATACTCATAATGGATCGACCGGGCCGACATACGGAAATAAATGACCTCACTATTTAAATTGCTAATCGATTATTGTATTTTTAATTACGACGCGTAAATTGGACGATAAAGACATTTAATTTAGTCCATAAATTTATCGATAACAAACCAGCAACAACCGGTATCGATTTTATTAGTTAATGTACAAATTGTAATCTTATACTTATTTTTATTTAATTTGTCTCTTAACTAATTTTTTTGGGGGGTGTTTTTTTGATTGTGAATTAGAATTATCCAGATTAAAAAGAAGATCCCCCTGGAATGTAAAAAAGTGCTTATTTCGAAGAATAAAGATTCTTGTTTATTAAATAAAAACATAGGCTTCACAAAATACGGGAAAATCATTATTTTAAATATATATTATTAAATAGGATTAATTAATTAATTTCTCAGACATGGTACCGCTGATATGTTAAATAAATAAATTAACAATTAATATAATCCACCTTATCAGCACGTTGATAGTTCAGAATACTAGTAGGACCGGGACAGTCATGACTGATTTTAAATTTAAACTATGATTTTTTAAACTTTGACTAAATTAATGCATTAATTTTAACTCCTGATGATGGCTTCCAAGTAAGGCGAAAGATCTAGAGAGCGTATTAACGTGTTGGTAAGGTGGATTATATTAATTGTTAATTTATATAAGGATTATTTTAATAGATATTAAATTTAAAAATAGGAAGAGAAAAGATTATGGAGGTAAAAGAATTCTTAAAGATGGACGAACGATATAAAATATCGAATAGCATAGCCGAAACGAGCTTTCAGTCAGAAATATAATTTTCTTACATCAAAAATTAATTTAAACTTCTGGAAAAGATTTTTGAAAGTATATGTTTGGAGCGGAGCTTTATACAGAAGTGAAGTCCACGTTTCACTTCTATAGGAGTATCCGAGAAGAAAAGATTAGAAGCTTTTGAAATGTAGTGCTATAGGAGAATGTTAAAAATCAGACGGGTGGATAAAGCGACAAATGAAGAGGTGTTGCTGTAAATCGATGAAGAAAGAAACATTTGGAAAAATATAGTTAAAAGAAGAGACAGACTTATAGACTACACATATTAAGGCATCCTGGAATAGTCGCTTTGATATTGGAGGGACAGGTAGATGGGAAAGTTTGTGCTGGTAGTCAACGTTTGAAATATGTAAAAGAAATTGTTAGGGATGTAGGATGTAGAGGGTATACTGAAATGAAACGACTGGCAATAGATACGGAATCTTGGAGAGCTGCATCAAGCCAGTCAAATGACTGAAAACAAAAAAAAAAACGGATTATGTAAATTTAACCTATGTAAAATGTTTAAACAATTATAAATATCATTTTTCTGCTCTTAATTATTATGTAATTATTTTAATTTTTTTTCCAGATATTTTTCGTTCTGCGAAAGAAATCGCAACACGTATCTACACTTCATGTTATTCACCACGGTTGTATGCCAATGAGTGTGTGGTTTGGAGTCAAATTCACACCAGGTCAGTTTCTTCGTTTTTTTTATTAGTATTTATTATTTCTAGTGTACATATATATATAATAATACGTAATATATTTACGATGCACAGATTGAACGATAAGATATTTAATTTAGTCGATGAACATCTAAGTTTACAAATATCTAATGACTAACACGTAATGTATTTTTTTTTAGTGTATGTTAAGTTATACACATATACCCCGAGAGGTGTTGGCCAAGCCTAAGGCATTGATTCAGAACATCGAAATTTTACGCAAACAGAAAAATTTTACGCAACAAATGTCTTATCTCATTCCATTTTCTCATCTGACAGCCATTTAGTATTTTCCAAAAAAATGTTATGTCTTAAGAAGAGAAATTTTAATGAAATTCGGTTTATAAGTACAATTGACAACATCTAGAAAACAAATAGTTTTCAAAGTTTTACCTCTGAAAAATCATTCTGTTTTCACTTCCATTGTTAATCGAATTAGGAATAATTTCTATTATTAATAACTATAAAACGGGCATAAAATTGTGACAGTGTATCATTTGTGTGATCCGCTTTAATAATCTCAGCTGCGTTTATCAACTGATTTGAACAAATGATATTTTTTACTTCCTTGTACGAAGTGAAGAAAGTATTGTGATTCCGAAAAATTTCGGTTTTCAGATTTCAGCTGAAATATCCATTTTGACCACCCCTGAATCCATTTTGACTTTTCTTTCTTTTTCCTGTTTAGCCTGCGGTAACTACCTTTCACATAATACATCAGAGGATGATATGTATCAGTGTAAATGAAGTGTAGTCTTGTACAAATGTGTGATTAATTGAAACCCGACCGCCAAAGAACACCGGTATCCACGATCAAGTATTCAAATCCGTGTTAAAATAACTGACTTTACTAGGAGTTGAACGCTGGAACTTTCGACTTTCATTCAGATCACCTGATTTGGGAAGACGCGTTCACCACTAGACCAACCCGGTGGGTTAGCCGTAAGTCCTGCCACCTTTAGTTTCACTTCTTTACTACTATAACTCCAAAACTGATTGACACAGCCCGTATGGTTATCTGTCAGTCACAGCTGTTATAGAGACTAGTGTTTCAGCTACATCAACGCACCTAAATAATTTAATATGGATACCACATGACTTCCTTGTACTTTTATTAAATTACATATCCACAATTTTCGCGTTCACCATATAGCGACCCGGTGGGTGAATGCATTTTGATTAGTTTCGGCGTACATACTTATGTATCTAGCATAACTCAAAAACGATTAGCCGTAGGATATTGAGATTTTGGGTTTAGAACTGTTGTAACATCTAGTTGTGCACCTCCCCCTTGATTTCAATCGAAGAGACCAAAAGCGTCAAAAAAATCCCAGAATCCAAAAAAAATTGGATTTTTGACTTTTAAGTGCAGGTAATAAGCCCTCATTGAGAGCTTTTCAACGATATATCGTAAGCGATAATTATTTTCATCGGTTTCATTGGTTATAGCCAAAATAAAATATAAATAATGAAATATTTGGATCTTACAAGAGGAATTGGCGCATTGGTTCGAATCAGATTTCATCTCCTTTTTTTTAACGTTTTTTAAAAATTTAAATATATTGATTTATTAATAATTATTAACATTTGATTGTAAAAAAAAGTTTTACAATAAATAATAATTCAATGATAACAATAAAACCCACCGGGTTGGTCTAGTGGTGAACACGCGTCTTCCCAAATCAGCTGATTTGGAAGTCGAGAGTTCCAGCGTTCTAGTCCTAGTAAAGGCGGTTAATTTTACACGGTTTGAATACTAGATCGTGGATACCGTTGTTGTTAGGTGTTTGGGTTTCAATTAACCGCACATCTCAGGAACGGTCGAACTGAGACTGTACAAGACTACACTTCATTTACACTCGTACATATCATTTTCATTCATCCTCTGAAGTATCTGAAAGGTAATTACCGGAGGCTAAACGGAAAAAAGAAAGAAAAAAGAAATAACAATAAAAAAAATCAAATGATTAATGAAATAAAATTTTATGTACTTTTAAAATTATGTATATGTAATTTAATAAGCGTACAAGGAAGTCATGTGGTATTCACATCAGATTTGTTTTATTAACCGTTGAAGATAGTTACTGATACATTTACATATTAATATTTCTTCTAATCAATTATACCGAAAACGGAAACTGTGAGATAAAATATAAAATTTATTTCAGTACTTATTTTATCGGTGCTAACGATTTTGGTAAACTTGGTTTCATAATAAATTTGGCGCTTTGTAAATTTGTTTAAATATGTGTATGTGTAATTTTTCAGGGCGTTCAAAATTTATTATCGTTAAATTTTTAATATTTTCAAATTATTTAGTATATTTTTAATTATATTCTATTTTTCATTTTGTTCTGCTAAATTTTAATGACCATTTTTTTTAATAAAATTTATAAGGAGATATTTTACGTACTGATTTCGCAAATTTAAAAGCCTATAAAAGTTTATTTAGGTAACTTATAAATTTGACTGAGGTCTAATTTCACAGAAAAACGTATCAAGTTTTGTCTCGCCTAGTTCATTAGTACCAAATTCGGCCACCATTATTAAAAATGGATCAATTTACTGGTGCGGAACGTGCTCGCTGTTTTTGCTTTCACAATTTGCGGTCAGCATCTGCAGTTCAATGTAATTTTCCTACAGAATACTGTAGGGAACTTCCTAGTAGGTGTACACAATGTAATCTTTGCGCCAAACAAGCAACCGTAAATGGTATCATTTATCTGGACGTGCTTCAAAAATTGTTTAATTCCTCAATTAGACGATGATGATCAAAATGGATGCCATCAGCGAAATGAGGTACCACCTCGCTACCACCTAGAAGTCCTAGATTTTCTTGATACTTGATTCCCAGGTCGGTAGATCAGTCATGAAGGCCACCTCGCTCCCCAGATTTGACCCCACTTCATGTTTTCTTGTGGGGTTTAATTAAAAATCTGGTTTATGGTACCGCCTTTTCTCTTGTTGATGTAAGACTTCAAATTAACACCGCATCTGCAGAGATAATGCCCAAATTGCCGACTACAGTCTGGAATAAAGTCGACTTCAGGTAGGATGTATGTATGTATAGCCCACCGGGCTGGTCTAGTGGTTAACTTGTCATCGTAATCGGCTGATTTTGAAGTCGGGATTTGTAAGGTTCAAATCCTAGTAAAGGCAATTACTGTAATGCAGATTTGAATACCAGATCATGGATACCAATGTTCTTTGGCGGTTGGGTTTGAATTAACCACACGTTTCAGGAAAGATCGACCTGAGACTATACAAGACTACACTTCATTTACATTCATATATATCATCCTCATCCATTCTCTGAAGTAGTACTTTATTGCGGTTCCGGATATTAAATAGAATAAGAAAGGTGGGATGTATGTCGCATTACAAATGGAAGCAGTATCGAACCAAAATAAATGTCGGTGACAAAAACTTGATGCAGTTTTTTTATGAAATGAGACCTCAATCGAATCCGAAAGTTATTTCAATAAATTTATATAAGCTTTTGACCTTTTAGGTAGATTTCATAAGAAAGCTACCTTAACGGTAATTATAATGGGTACCATGATTCGACTTCTGGAAAATTTCAACATATCTTCGTATTTCACATCCTCAGATCCCAAATCATTTTCTTGTGAGCACGATAACTGCCGAAATATCGAATTCGTTTAAACTTCCTATTATTCTTTGGATAAGGGTCTAAAACTTATGTAAGTAAAGTTTTTTAATATCGTCAACCATTGGCCCAGGAGGTGGAAAAAATGGGGTTTCAAAGACAAAAAAAAATCATACCTCCCTTAATAGGCACAGTATCGAATCGGTTTAAAGTAGTCGTTAGTCCTATAATCATTTCCTAAAACTTTTGTCTGAACAATTTTTGATATGACCAACCCTTACAGTAAGGAATGACCAAAATGTTGCTGGAATTGGAAGAAGAAGACCCTCTTTGCAGACGACATGACTATCTCTATATCTGAAGATAATTATTTTTAAAAAATTGAAAATTCTACGTTAACATTTCAAAAATTATTCGCTCGATGAATTGTAACCATCAGACTTTAAATATTGATAAAACCCTTGTATTAAGCTTCTCAGGTAGACGTATGATTACTGATCACATAGATATAGGTGTGACTATTAAATAACGAGACTAATGCTGTAAAATATTTTATTTTAAATGTATACATATTTAGTTATTATCCTCTTCAATATCCCAACAACACTCTATGCGAATTTTTCATTGTTCGAAACAGGGCTGGAAGTTTTCTTCTGTGAGCTCTTTCATGATGCTTGCCACTTTTTCTTTCACAGCTTCAACAGTCTGAAATCTTGTTCCTCTTAATGCAAATTTAACCTTGAGGAACAGATAAAAGTAACATGGTGCCAGGTCAGGCAAATAAGATAACCCACCGGGTCGGTCTAGTGGTGAACGCGTCTTCCAAAATCAGCTGATTTGGAAGTCGAGAGTTCCAGCGTTCAAGTCCTAGTAAAGGCAGTTATTTTTGCACGGATTTGAATACTAGATCGTGGATACCGGTGTTCTTTGGTGCTTGGGTTTCAATTAACCACACATCTCAGGAATGGTCGACCTGAAATTGTACAAGACTACACTTCATTTACACTCATACATATCATCCTCATTCATGTTCTGAAGTATTATCTGAAAGGTAATTACCGGAGGCTAAATAGGAAAAGAAAGAAAAGGTGAATAAGGTGGATGGTCTAACACTGGGATGTTATACTTTGCTAGAAACATCTTGACAGACAATGCAGTGTGAGCTGATGTGTTGTCCTGATAAAGAACCCATGACTTGTTCTTCCACAATTCAGGTTGTTTTTTTCACAGAGTTGAACAAGGATCTCAAGGTAGTTATTTTGATTAATAGTTTGACCTTCAGGAACACAGTGAAGGTACACTATCCCATGAATATAGAAAAAAAACAATCATAATCACTTTGAATTTTGATCATCTTCAATGCCTTTTCAACCATCTTTGAAATGCTTAAACCACTCAAAAACCTGCACGCATGATAAACATTCATTGCCATATACTTTTTTAATAAAAGATAAATTTCAGTAGTGGTTTTTCAAAGTTTCATATGAAATTTCACAACAATTCTTCGCTCAAATAAAACGCTTATCATTTTTTCAGCAAAACAAAAAAAACAGATATTATCCAAACAAAGGCCACAGTCAGACTAATATGACTACAGAAACTGGAGTGGCAACAATCAAAAGAGAATGCTTAATGCTACACAGCTGTCAGTCATATGAATTCAGCACATGTGCTGCTCTTCTGTAGCAGCATTAGTCTCGTTATTTAATAGTCGCACCTCGTAGAATTCCCATTAACGATAACAATTGTATTTCGGTTGCATGTATTGCAAAGTTTTGGGTGTTTTAGTGACGACATTTTGATTATTTTTATTAAATTAAGGTTTCTTGAGATGATCAAATTGATTTTTTTTGAAACAATATTGTTTTATTCTCAAGTGCCTTAATAAAACACTAAGTTTGACATCATTATTTAATATTTTTACACCTACATATATTCTAGTATAATGACATCTCTTGGAAGCTCCCCCAAAAAATCAGAACGAGTTTTTAAGATTGGGCTTTCAGATCGTCATTTGGTGCTTACAAATCATGTATATCATTATTTAAAAAATTAAAATTATTAACTTACTCTTGTGTGTATGAATGTGCAATCTTTCTTAAAATGAATAGTTTTATATGCTTATAACGTAACAATATCCACCTCTATAAAAACTTTAATATTCTTTTAATACAGTAAAAAGATTATTAAAGAACAAGCTGAAGGTAGAGAGAAACACACGACCAGCGCTACTGGCAAGCAGTGGTCTTCGTTATTACTGCCTGGTGGGAGAATTCCCTACAACCTTCCGTGAAGTGTGATGTAGCGCCTTTCAGGATCATTTCTGGACATGACTGCTTAAGTGCTTTCCTACCCCTTTATAGAATTTGTCTGTGGGTTATGCAACTCGGGAGATCTTATGAATGGTTTTCATCTCAATACATGTGAAGCAGTGGCTGAAATCTGACGACTGCCACAAAGGCAGGAAACATTATCATACACTATGACAAGTAATCTTTATTGGACTGCTCGATGTAGAATGATGTTAAATCAATAAATATAAAAGGCGTTGTGAAAAAAACGCCTTTTTTAATTTTATAATGATGTTATCTGTTTAGTATAATACTATGTACTGATCTATTATTACTATGATGAATTTGACATACTAATTATATATGCTAGATAACCTGGGTTCAATAAGTTATAAATTTTATTAATCTGTCCAATTAGGTTTTAGATCAACAGTTGTTTTAAAACTAGTCTATTTTCTACCACTGAGATACTCAGTTCTCTCTGATTTTATTTTCAACTACATTTATTTGTACTAAGGTTGTTTATTTTTATATATTTTTTTTTTGTTTTAGGTGGTCATAGTACATTTTTCGGTTTGCTTAACACCTTCGTTCACATTATTATGTATTCGTACTACTTGTTAGCAGCTTTTGGACCTGAAATTCAGAAGTACTTATGGTGGAAAAAATATTTGACTTCTCTTCAAATGGTAAATAAATAAATTTCATAAATACAAATTTTTATTATAAATTTATATTTAATTACCATTTTATAAAAATCATTGAGTTTGCTGTGACAATTATTATTACTGGTTACTGCTTTTTTGAAAGTAATTTTCAACTTTTCACTTTTAATTTTGAACTTGAAAAGAACTTGAAGAGAGATTCAGGGTTTTTTAAATGTGTTTTGTATGTTTGAACAGTTTGATGAAGAGCATTATAACTTTCAACCTTCCGCTTTCCATTGTTTACTTCTGTGCTGTTTTTTTTCATAATAATTTTGAAAAGTGAAAAGTTGGACAAGTCTTCATGTTTAAAGTCTAAGTTTACGTATTAATGTACATGTGTTAAGTTTATGCATTCTATTTTTTGAACATAAATTGTTTGAAAACATTTCATGTTTACTCTTTATCTCTGCTCATTATTTGACAAAATCTATTTTATATTTTGCAAGTGAGCTTGTTACATAATATTTTCCTTTATGATTCTCTGGTAATGGTTATTTCAACTTAAAATTGATCGGTAGAAATTCATGATTTAATTTTCATCTCTCATTGTACTTTGTTCAAATTTTGCAAATAAACTGTTCCTTTAGTAAGAAATGACGTCAAGAACTGCCATTTGTTGTGGCTGCTGTTCTTGTTTTTTTTTTTTAAATCTGTTTTCACTTTGTTTAAAATGTTGTTTATATGCAACCAAGACAACTCATGAGTTAACATAACTCATCCAAGATGAGTTATGTAAACTTGTCATCACAAATCAGCTGATTTATCAGCTGATTTCTAAGTCGATAGTTCCATACACACGTGGAGTAAAAAAAAAAACTACCTTCCACCAGCACACTAGGGTCAGCACTCTGGGAGAAACAGTGCTCTCCCTCCCTCACAGCCTTGTATGTAGCTTCCTATGTGCGCATGCACACAACCAAACACCATGCTGCTGGAACTGTGTGTTTCCCAGTTCCAGCAGCATGAAACACGCAGTGCCATACAAAGATATTTATATCTTTTTCATAAACTGGAGGATGGCCACTAACATTAAGCTTAAGAACTATATATTGTACAAGAATAAAGAAAGAATTAAGGGGAAAAAATGCATTATATTAAACGTTATTGATAGTATCAAGTGGAAATAGGGATGCTGCAGTTCCACATTGCCTATATGTGAAACGCCACTGGTAAGGGTTCTTTTTATTAGAAGAACTGAAATCCAGATGAAATCTTCCGCTAGTTGTAACTTGAAAAGAAAGCGTTTTCAGAGCTGTGTTTATATGAACTTTTTTATTATTTTCACCAGTATTTCCTGAAACTTTCTTCGTGGCATACCCAGTATATATCTTTTGATAAATCAGTGAGAAAATGAAACAGCCAATAAAAAAATACTTAAACCCTATCATATAGAAAAGTAGAGGAAGTGAGTCAGTTAGTCTGGGTATTTTCGTTAAAAACACACACAAGCTGTAGTAGAAATAAACATATATTCAATCAAAGGTTTTGGCAGTAACTATACTGAACATGTTCTTGATTTCTTTTGAGATTAAGGCAAACATTCAAGTTACAGTAGTAGATCTTTTTTAAAAAATTATTATTTTTTGCATATTTTATTTATAATGATCATTCATATATAACTTAAAAAAAAGTTATGGAAAGAATTATAAGATAGAACATAATCTTACAAAAAAGAAATAAATTTTTGCATTGTAATCTTTTGAACCTTTCATGTGCATCATAACCAAAGGTACAGGAAGCGTAGAGACAGTTGTCTCCTAAACTTTGTAATAAGCTTTAGATGTCAACTACTATGTGAATTATGACTATGTAACTGTAGTTTGATTTGTAACATCTGAAAAAAAAATTTCTAATATACCGAAGTCAAATTGGAATCAGGTGCTAAATTTGATACCAAACTCAGAGACAAAATTTAATGAATGTTATAAAACTATTATCGTCCATTTGGTAAGGATTTTTTAATTTGTAGTTGTTTTATTTTATTTCACAAAGAATTACACAAAAGAAATTCAGAGAAGTAATGTAAGTAGACTATGATCAAGCATAAACTAAGATTATCTGGAGTGAAGTAATACATATTATTTTCTACCATAATTGCTTTTCCAAACAATTAATCCTACAATTTTGTACATATTTGAATGACATCATGCTATACGTCATTACATCATAAAATTCAAATTCTAAACAATAATTACAACTTAAAGTACGTCTCCTATATAAAACCTAACCCACCTATCGGCTTTTTTAGAAGTGATCGTGCCTTATGAAGTATGATCATTTAAATTTAAGTAGATATACAGATGAAAATGCATGAGTAAGTTTTTAAACATATTTTATTATCAAAGTTGATAAGTGCCGTAACATTGACTAGGAAGGTAAACCAACGCGATTGATTTAAGTGACTGTATGTGCATTCTACATTGTTCACAATCTTTTGTGTTTTTTGTCATTAGAAGAACTTCTCTTTAAATGTATCACTGATTTCAATGTTGTTGTCTTATCAGGAAGAACTGATCCATCTTGGTACTTGTGGGAAAAAGATTCTTGTGTTACAATCATTAATCCCATACTGAAGTATAACTCGATAATAAAAATACGTTCCTCTTATAAAACTCACCTCACCATTAATGCTCTGAGCATTCTGCTCATTTTCTTATAGCAACTGATAGTAGCCTAATGCACTGGTATGATAATAAGTTGTTGGATAAGTCCATTCCAGTGATAGTCAATTCAAATTTTATAGTAGACCAATTGACGGTGATATGCTGTATTATAATTTTAGTTTATGAAGACTGATGATAATCTTTTGTTTAAATAATTTTTTATCCATTTGTGTACTACCATACTTTTTCTATAAAAAAAAGGAATCGCTGAAATCAGTGCATTTATTTATGCATAAGGCTTGAATGTAAAAAAAAATACATAGATACAGTTCAAACAGAAAACTTCTTTTTTTGAAATCGGTTCAACAGATCCAACAAAACTGAGATGCGTCATTATGCGTTTCATAATAACGAATATATGAATTCTGGTCTTCCTTGATATTTTAAAATCTAAACTGTCATTAAATTTGAAGATCTTAAATTACAGTCAGAAATTTGCAGAATGACATCCGTAGAATAGAGAGTATTATAAACATTTAAGTATAGTATAAGTTTATTTATTAATTATTATTATTTCAGATCCAGTTCGTTGCCATTATGGTTCATGCATTCCAGTTGCTCTTCATCGACTGCAATTACCCACGTGCCTTCGTCTGGTGGATTGGATTACACGCTGTTATGTTCTTTTTCCTCTTTAAAGAATTTTATAATCAACAATACAACAAACCAAAGAAGGTATTATAATACTTAATATTAGTAGTGTTGAATTTAATCTTTTTTTTTTTTTTATATACATAAAATGGCGTAATTTTATAAATAAATATTAGATTTAGGTTTCAACAGGAGATTGTTTTAAAAACACTAGTACATACAATTTGTGCGTTGGGCACTCCTTATATTTTGAATAAGACCTCGAACAGGCATTTTTGTTATGCTCCAAAATACCATAAAGAAATAGAAAAGTTCTTTGATCTACTTGATCTGACCATAAACAGCATCTCCAAAAACCATGTTAAGCAATTTATCAGAGACTGCAATGCTGAAATAGGCAAAGAAAGAAGAACCGTGACATAATCGGAAAATGACCTGCCCAAAAGGAAACAAACAAAACAGAAACTCGTCAGTCTCTGCAGAAACCACAACCTAATCTCAAAATCCATATATTTCAAGAGGAGACCTCAAAACCTGGAAACACCCTTACACTGTCATAAATGGACAAACACCATCACAAGGAGATCTACAATGTAAAAGTCCTCTGAGGAGTAGACACAAGAGCAGATCACTATGTAGTCAAAATTAAAGTTAAATTTACTCCCCAAAGAAAGCAATGAAACCAAGCCCCTAAAACTAAAAGAAAACTTGATCTCTCCCCCAACTAATCAAGAATGAAAATTACCAAAAACTGCACTGCTATCAAACAACATCAATGAAGCTAGATCACAGATATTAGAACTTCAAAACATTGCAGATAAAATTGGGCTCAAAATATCATTCAACAGAAATTATGCCCCAAAAACCAACATGATTAAAAGAAAAAAATATAAACGTAATAAAATCAAAATAGTAACCTAATTTAAATACTTCAGAGAAATAATAACAAACTAAATGAACAAAACCTCAATCCAAATAAGAATAAACAACTAGCTAAAGCTCAAAAATTAATCTGGTACATTTACAATAAAAAAAGCCTATCAGTAAACACAAAAATAAGACTACAACACAGTTATAAAACCAGAAGCCACTTATGCAGCAGAAACACTCTTCTACCAATCTTCTAACAATCAAAGACAGACAGATGATGTCTGTCTTTGACTTTGACTTTAATGTGACTTTAATGACTTTAATGTGGATCATGCCCAATAAAGTCATGTACAAAGTGTTAAAATCCATCACTGACACTGTGAATAAGAGGAGACTAGGATTCCTTTGACATATCATGAGGATGTAAGGTTCAAGACTTCTGAAACAATACAGTACAATCTCGATTTGAAAAACACAAAGGTAGAGTGCAGATGGATCAGAGAAATAAGAGAGGAGCTGAAGGAAATTGGCCTTACACCTAGATACCACAGATAAGATGAAACTTAAAAAAAAAAATCAAGAACAAAAACACTTGCTTCACACTTACAAGAAAAAACTCACAACATGAACATTTTCGACCCTTGAAATGGCACAAAGATTAGAAACGTATGAAAAGGTAGTGGGAGGACCACATGGCCCAAACAGTCCCATCGAAGAGACATGGATAACAGACTGACTAAAGTGATTCTATACGGTCATAAAAGATAATAATAATAATAATAAAAACAAAACTTAACAGAGAAATGTTACGAATTTATAAAAATTAAAAACAGCTGTTTTAGTACAATCATTTTAGACCTTAATAATTTTTGTGAGTATGGTACACTTCTCAGTGCTCACGTTTCACCTGAATGTCACCCAGTACACAGTGATGAAAGGGAAAGCATTCTTCATGTGATACAATTTCCTACAACAAGCAGGCAAAGAATTACTACCTGCTCAATATTTCACAAAGTTCGAGGACATTACATGCTCACGGATTGCATCCTTATCAATCTCAAAAGGTTTCTCCAGCTAGGTTATCAGTGCCTGTTGACTGCAGTTTTGTCAATGTGTTAATAATTACCACTTAATTCCGTTTATACTATGTTCAAATGAAGCTACCGGTAATGGCAAAAGCAGCACATGGAATTCACTTCATTGATCTAAAGGAAACCCACATGATGTACTCGTAGTTGAATTAGATTTCCACCAATGATGTGTGGTGAATGTTTGCTGTGGCTCAGATCAACTACCGTTTAATAGGCCCTTTCATACTAGAACAACTTGTCTTGGGAAGAGGTTATCTGAAATTTTTAGACAATGAATTTCTTACAGTGCTTGAAATTTATCGTTGACAAAATGAATTGAAAATATATATTAATTTTTATAGAGCACCAATACATTTCATGAATGAAGTAAGATAATTCTTAGATGTAAAATTTACTGGTAATTGAATTGGATGTAGAGGGCTGTTAAATTGGCCAACTAAATCACTGGACCTTATTTATAGCTTTAGATTACTGTTTATGGGAATAGATGAAATGCGAGGTATACATGAAAAAAGTAGACACATGTGCCCTCGCATTCTCAGTACTGCTGCCCTCATCAAGGAATGTAAAGATATCATTAAGTTGGCAATAGAAAATGTAAGGAAACGAGTTGAAAAGTGCATCGATGTCTATGGTGGAATTTTAGAAATTTATTGTAAATTTATATAATATAAACCAAGGTGAGTATTTTTTTAAAAAGTAAATTAAAATTGTTTTTATTTCTCAAAGATCTAAATTTATTGTATTAAAAACAGCTGTTTTTTTTTTTATTTTTACAAATTTATAAGTTTTGTTCTGTATTGCTTTTAAAAGTAAAAGTTAATTTTTTTTTAGTTTTCATAAACTTTATTATCATCATCAATTTTTTAAAAATTAAATTCTCTACAAGTTTTGTTAAAGAAATTGACATTTAACAAAGTTATTACACTTCAAACAAAAAAAAACTTTTTTCATCACTACATTTTTCTGTTTTTATTGGTTACCATAAAAACTACGGGAGATAACATTCTGGAACGTAAAATATAAGAAACCATCAAGTTTTACCCCTTATATAACACCTTAAAAATTACAGTATTACCTCATTTCACAACGAGGAGCTAGCCATAATTTTTTAACAAAAAAAAAACTTTTTTTTGCTAGCCATAATTTGATAACAAAGCATTTTTGGACATATGTTTTGTATGAAATTTTTTCCTGACTTCAAGCTTTAGAATCAGTTCACAAATTATTTCCCTTTGCTCTTGACTCTTTCTGTATATTAGCATTAAGGAAAATTATATTAACTTAGTACAATCACTTGAATCCACTCTGTTGATTTTTCTAAATAAAATATCAATGAGGCAGAAATCTGATTTTGTTCATGGTTATTATTTTGCTTGCTGAAGACAGAACTGTAAATCGCAATCAAGTTATTAACAAAAAACATAAGCTGGGAAGACAACCAATACTCACACAAGTCAAAATTTTACTAAGTTATAATTTTGATATTATTTTTGCATCATTAATACCAGAAACCACTGTTAATATACAAATTGTCAAAAACTAATTCTATATTTTAGCTAGTAATCTGTAAATTCAGACATACTGGACAGGAAAGAGGGCTCAGGGTTGTTCTAAAGTGTCATGAAATGCAGAAAAATACAGTTACAATTTGGGTAGTTTGAAAAAATATTTTTCACTAAAATTTTCCTCTTATCCGTGCAGTTACATCAAAAATTCTGATGATAATGCCTCATTTAGGAAAACATTTTAGAATGTTTAAATCAGAATATAAAAACTATTAAGAACTGTTTTTTTATTTTTTATTTTAATTGAAGATGTAGTTTACCCAACCTATATAATTGATAAAAACGTTTCAAAAAATCCTGCATTCCTATCTTTTGATAAATAATAGATTTTAATTTAGTAAATAAAATTAATTCTATTGTAAGAGTCTTCTTTTAAAAGAAAGTTATATCTCTACTACATCATTAATCAATCTTTTTACCCACGATGAGATGGAGGCGGTATGTGTGTTCAGGGTAAAGGTTTTGTGTATATGTGTGAGTGTGTCTTACCATTTTCCTTAAAAACTACTGGACTGATTTTGATGTGTTTTTTTGCATTACATAGGTATCACTTCAGAGCAGGTTGTTAGACCTGTTTT
Source organism: Lycorma delicatula (assembly GCF_047948215.1). NCBI lineage: Eukaryota > Metazoa > Arthropoda > Insecta > Hemiptera > Fulgoridae > Lycorma > Lycorma delicatula. Next base: position 72,790,945 of record NC_134466.1, on the reverse strand, counting down.
TCAATTATAGGCAATCAGGGAGCCCTGCAGAAGGTATGTTTCTCTAAAACGGTTAGGCCAGTTTTAATGCGGCTTTTTGCATTACATAGGTATCATCTGAGAGCAGGTTCTTAGATTAGATTTACGATTATAAGCCACCAGGGGGCACTGCAGTAGATAGTTTCTTCAAAATGGCTTTTGATTGTTTCTAAGTCTTTCTACCTTCAGCAGGACTACATTATTTTACGGATGGATTATTAAATAATTTGCACCGGTCAAGTATACTAAACTTTATCATCATCAGCCTATAAATATCACACTGTTGAGCACAGACCAATAATCTTTAAAGTAATAAATAAAAAATTAAATTAAAATTTTAAAAACTCTTGACAAAAACATCCTTAAAAGACATGAAATAATTAAATAATTGTATTTTTACCTTATAATCCTCTGTGACTCTGTGAATTGTTTTTAAGACAGTAAAATTTAAGATTTTGTTGACTGTCATGTGTGACCCGTAGACTGCATAGATAAGCTTTAGTTATCATCATATTCTTGCACGACAGTTAATTAGAATCTTAAATTTTATTGTCTTAAAAACAATATCACAATGTCACAGAAGATTATAATGTAAAAATATAGTTATTTAATTATTTCATGTTTTCTAAAGCCGTCTTCGTTGTGGGTTTTTGAAATTGTTAATTTAAATTTTCTTATATATCAGTTACTGAGAGTAAATAACAAATTTCTAATTTATTTATTTTTGTTTTTTTAGGAAAAGAAATCCACATCAGCTAATGGAAAAGTCACAAATAATGAAAGCACAAATGACGAGAGTTCGACAAAAAGTAATGGACACAGTAGCTCAACGAATGGTTATAGTAAACAGGCTGATTATTATGCAACTGGTGATTTGATTCATCGACCACAATCAACAAAGAGCAAATGATATATTATAAATATCATTTATGTATATATAATATTTTTTTTGTTGTATGGTATTTAATAAAAAAAAAAAAAAATAATAAATACTTTGTGTAAATGAACTTTTAGAAAAATTTAAAAACAAGCATACCTACACATACACACATATATACAATTCGTATAAACAATGCAATTCGTATATACATTTGAATTTGGAATAGTCTTATTTTCATATTATTTATAAAAAAAAAACTTTCAAATTCTCTTTAAGTCATAGGTTTTTTTGAATACATCAGTATTTTGTTATCGAATTAAATAAATAATATCTTATTTAAAAAATAAAAGTTAAATGAACATATCAATTAGTCGATAATTTTAACAATCTGTAATTTAAAAAAAAAAAACAACAAATTGTATATAATATACAGACATTAAAATTAAAAATTAAGAAATAATATTCAGAACATGTTGAGGGGTTCTCAATAAGGAATGGAGGGTAATTTTAAATTTAGAAAATATTATTTTTAGGATTAAAGTTTAAAATATATAAATATTTATTAGCGAGATACTTATTTATTATTAAATATGTGTTGATTTTCTTTTCCGTAGTTAGATTTATATATTTTTAGTACTTAATGTATATAATGTTATATTTATAAATAAATTCAAGTAAAAAGAAAGAAAAAAGTAATAAAAATTATATAAGATAAAAATTATGTATAATACTCATTTTCTTTTCATTTTTTTTCTTCAGTAAATAACTGTTTTTAAAAGCCATGCATTTTTTCTTTGTCAAATTATTATATAATTAAAAATTAAAAACGATTCCTTTTTTAATATAAAGAAAATTGATTTTTTTTCATTGTATTAATTTTTTTAACTATTAATAATAATTAATAAAATTCTAATATAATGATAAAAAAATATGTTAATTTATTTCTTTGTATTATTAAAAAAAGGAATATAAATATTGGAAAATGTATAATTTACTTGTTAATTTTGTTTATTGCTTTATTTTAAATAAATGAAGAATTTTTTTTAATTTGTTTTATTTGTTATAATATAATTGTGCCTTTATCGTATGTTATACATTATTTGTAATGTTTATCCTTTAAATATTAATGAAATAAAATTTGAAAAAGTAAACTAAAAAAAAAACCGGTATTATTTAATAAAATTGATTTTTAAATATTAGTTAATTAAATAATTAATAATATGTACATATTTTATATTTTGTAATTTTACGGCATACAGCAGCTAATTGTCACTGTTTTATCAAAATAGTGCGTTTTACAGGTTAGGTTATATTACGTGTATATTTTAGGTTACATTATTTTTTAGGTTTTATTGTGATGCGGTATATGAGATAATATTTTAATGAATGGTGCTTACTTTTTTAGATTCTTATTATTTAATTTTATTATAAATTTCACATTAGAAATAATATAATTATTTTTTTTGTGATGGTTTATTAACCAAAATTAAAAAAATTAAATTATTACATTATGGTAATCGGTTAAGGTAATAATTATAATTATTTTTATTCTTTAAATTTCAGCTGTAAAAATTAAAATTTACAAATTTTTAACTGTTATTTTAATGCAAATAGTTTCTTAAATTGTACATTTTTCTTCAGTTTGATTTTATATTATTTTAATTCAGTTTTTTTTTAATAAATATATCACCTAATACACATTAAAAGAAAAAAAATTAAATTGATTAAAATAATTAGTAATGTATCTTTCTATCAAGTTTTTTTTAAAAGGTCTTACATATTTTTAAACACACTTAATATAATAAATATAATAAACCTGTTTTAATTATTTTTATTTCTGCAATTATTCACGGACCAAATTATAACAGTTAATTTAATGAATGATTTTTTTTTAAACTGAATCTATATTATTCTATTATTATTTATAATAATGTAACAGCTCTTCAGTGATCACAAATACATATTTTTTTTAGGTCGATCACTTAACATTTTTTTTTCACTTTCCTCTTTTTCCTGTCATATTGGTACTTTTTAAATCTTTCACGAGCGTTTTATCTGAATTTTTCTGTTATCACACTTTTGAAACTTCTTTTTCATAGATAACCCTCCTTTCTTAGATTTCTTTTAATTTTTTCTTGATTAATTACCGCTTTTGTAATTCTGGAATTTCTTTTTTATTGTTTAAATCTTTATAAATTCATCATTATTTATGTTTAGTTTTTCTTTTTAAATAAAAAAGAAGGATTTTCTTGGGAATTCTATTATCAGTCATCATTAAAATATTGTAATCTATAAAAGCCAATCTCTCGTGTTATTTCTTTAAATTTCTGAAAAGTATTTTACGAAGGCAGAGTTTATATAATATATTAAGTGTTTTGTCCTTTATAGAACTAATACTATTTTCCTGAAAATTTTATATATCTTTATAAAAATGGTTGTTTATTTTTAATAGTAAATTGAACTAATATTTTTAATTTAGAAATTAAACTTTTTATTCAGTTTTTATTAAAATTAATTATGCTTTATATAAAAATTACATTCACCAAATGGTCAAGCATTATAAAAACATGATTTATATACATTTTTCTTCTATTTCATGTTATTGGATGGGGAATATAAAAGATTTATTTTTTATGTTTTTATGTTATTATTATTATTTATATTTTTTCACATAATATATTATAGTACTGTTTTTAATTATTTTTAAATAGCCTATTTTACATATATATATGTTGGTTGGTTTCGTAAATCTTAATTGTCTACCTGGGTTTAGCAGATAGCCTCTTCAGATACTTCTCAAACTTTTTCTCCACGGTTAGGAAATACATTCTATACAGATAAGCCTTTAAGCATAATTGCTGCTATTCATTTTAAGCACACAAAGTAAATAAGTACTCGTTTGAGACTACTTTGTTTGTAAACAATGTAGGTAGATGGAATTGGTACAGCAGCTTAGCTGGCTCTTTTAGTACATATCCATAGAGAAAAGCAATCAAAATAAAAAATAATCGGGAGGTTGGAAAGAAAAGACATCTTATAAGAGATATTTTGAATTCCATGGTAGATGGGTTTTGAATTACTTATTATTTTCATTTTGGTATAATGCTAATTTTTTTTATTGAATGAAAATCTTTATTTTTTCATTTTGATAAAAAATAAATAGATTATTATCCTATAATGCTAATGTTTTATTTTTTTAAATCCTACATGTGCCTTGAATTAATTTACCATATTATTATTATTTATTATTATATCTTAATTAACAGTGGGACCAACTGCTCAGTTTTTTGTTTATATTTTTTTTATAATGTATTTGGTAATTATTTTGGAACATCCTTACACCCCATGCATACATATTATTATAATTTTATGAATTCTTTTTCTTATAATTTCAATAAAATTTAGCAATAAAAATTTTTATTTTAATAAATTTATTTATGTTCTTTTAATTAATAGTAATGTAATATAAATGTTTAATGTGAAACAATCAAATTTTTGTTGTGTATTAATACACAGAGTAGCTGTTAAATAAATAAATGTTATTGCTGAATGAAATGTTGTTAATTAATTTATTATTATTATAATTGTACAAATATTTGTGGTATTACAAAGTGGTTATAAATAGTTTTATTAGTAATACTTTGTAATTTTAATAATAGTAATACTAAAATTATTATTATTATTATAAATTTAACCATTGTGCCTTTTTAAGTTAAATAAAGCCTTATTTTTAGTATATCTATTTCATTTTGTAATATAATCTTTACCTAAATGCGTTATACTAGTGAGGTGGAATATTTAAATATTCCACTGTATATTATTGGCAAAACTTGTACATGTTAATGGTCAGTTAATTTTTTGTTCAGTATTTTTGAGCAATATTTGCTGCTATATAATTGCTTATTTACGTAGGACACATTCTTTTAGATATGTTGTTGGCTCAATTGTTGAAAAAAATAAGGACAAAAATTGGATAAATGATAATGGAAATTTATTCTATGTATAATTAAATACTATATATAATAGAATTAAAACATTTGTTAACAAATTGTTAATGGATTATTCTTTCAAAACATTTCATATTTTTAAAAAAAATTTTTTAAATTCTATTTGTTCTAAAAGTGGTTTTAAACATTGTATAATTTTTACTTTCACTGCAAATATAGTTAGAATATGTATATTCTAATATTTTTTTAAAGTTAATCTTTTCAAGACCAATATGTTGCATGTATAATCCAACTTGATCCACCAAAGTACAGAGATTAAAAAGTAAATAAGATGACACTTACCTTATTTTTATTTCCTTGTATGAAATAAAGGAAGCATGTGATCGCAAAAATTTCAGTTTTCAGATTTCAATGGAAATATCCATTTTGATCATCCCTGAATCCATTTCGATTAGTTTCGGCATGCCATCTGTACCTAGATATGTGAGTGTACATTATATATCGCATAATTCAAAAATGATTAGCTGTCGGATGTTGACATTTTAGATTTAGGACTGTTGTAACATCTAGTTATGGCCTCCCCTTCTGATTGCAATCGACTAAACCAACAGTGTCCAAAAAAGCCCAAAATTCAAAAGCAATTGGGTTTTGGGCTTTTTCTTAACTGCAGTAATAAGCCCTCATTGAGAGCTTTTCAACATATATCATAAGTTGTACTTATTTTCATTGCTTCCAGAGTTATAGCCAAATGAAATTTTAATTAATGAAATGTTTAGATCTTACGAGAGGAAGGCACATCAGTTTGAATCAGACTTAATCTCCTTTTTTTTAAATTTAAATATATTGATTTATTAATAATTATTAACCTCAGATTGTAAAAAAAAATTTACGATAAATAATAAGAAAAAACCAAAAAATATGAAAAAATATCGTAAATTATTAATGAAATAAAATTTTATGTACTTTTCATTTAAAAAAAAATGTGTATATGTAATTTATTAGGAATACAAGGAAGTCATGTGCTGTCCATATTAGATTTTTCAAAACCTTTACAATTGTGCTCTCATGGCAACCCACCATGAGAGTCAGTTGTAATTTTTGTTTTTTAAATATTTATATTAAACTACATATTAAATTCAAAGACAATTAAAATATATATAAAAATTTTTTGATAATATACAAAATTTCTTTTTTTTATCAAATTAAAATTGAAAATTAAGAATTAGAATATAATTTTTTTTATTAAATCACAATTTAAGTTTTTTTTTAAAAATATATAAAAATTAAATTATGGAAATTGAAAACTGCATATATAAAATATGACGTCCAATTGATAAAATTAAAATTAAAATAAATAAGTAGGATAAAATATACTATGTATCTTCACTAGCCAATGCTATGATATTGTCTACGAGGTGCTACCCAAAAGTTCGGGGAATTTGAATTTCGCGCATGAACCATTGCTGGTACGACCTGCTGCCGCTAGATATGGCTAACAGTACTCTTTGTGAATCAGTGTTCCAACAACTGTGACAGTGAGAGGCTGCATTGTTGACTTGCGTGCGGTTGTGTAACGTTGTGTTTTACTGCTTCAGTGAAGTTCTAAATGGCAGATTTTAAAGAACAAAGAACCTGCACACACACACACTTTATAAAGGGTGTGTGTGTGTATGTTCTTTAATGTTATATTAAATATACATATTCTTATCATGTTATTTTCAAATCTTTACGTATTAGGGTACAACTAGTTCATCCTAAACAAGAAAAACATATGTATGTACATATGTGTCACAGTACTCTTGGCTTTATATTTCAGGATTGATTCAATCGATTTTTCTCAAATTTTGTTCAAATATTTCTATTTATGGGACATTGATCATATTCATTTTTCTCAAAATTCAAATTCAAACAATTTTGATATTGTTCAGAGACATTTTAGAGAAAACATAATTAAAGCAAATTTGGTACACTTTACAAATTCTGCAAAATTAAAAGTGAGAAGTGAAAAGTATTTTAAAAAACAGGCCTCAGGTAAGAAAAAATAAGTCGCCCATTAATTTTTTTGTTTATTGTTTCACGAAATAGCCTCGTATATTGTGTGTTTGACTACATTCACCAACATTTCAGATGAAAGGATGAGATATTACCAATCTGCCACCTAGGTTTACTAATTTATATCATATTATTTTAATTATTCTCACTGTAGGCAAATCATTTGTCTCCACATGCATCAGATGGCAGAGATGTTTTTTCATCTCTGTTGTAGATGAGTCATCTTTTAGGGATAAAAGTTCATTTACGAATCGATTTTACCATTTTTTGTTTGTTGCTACTGAAATTATTAGATTCTCTTTAAAAAAAACTATTCCTAATAACCTTATTTTTCAGAATGACCACAAAATTCTTTTGCATGGCATAAAGTACAGGTTGGTAACACTGTAGTTCATTTGTGATTGTATAGGTTAATCAGCTGTTTTCATTAACGCAATGACGGTATGTTTGTTGAAAGTTAATATTATTTTCATGTGTTCATTCAGAATTTTTGTTTGTGCAATGTTAAGTTAAAATAGTAAACACAAGCAAGGATTCAGTTGAAGAAAGACTTCTTGCTAGTGTTTGGCTACTTAAACATATAAATGCAAATCAAAATGTAAGGGACAGATTTTCTTAGCATTTAAGGAAGCTCATCACTAATAACAGTAGAGTGGAAAAAAGCCTCATCCTTTTTCACCAGAAGTCCTCAATTTAAAATGTTCTGGATGTTTTCCCTGAAAGTCGAATAGCTTTGAGATTGTTGAGGAATCCTGTTTTTGGTCTCCTCTTAAGTCAAACAGATCTTCAATCAGGTCTTCAATCTTCAGATTTAGATATTTGCTGTTAAACAGTTAAAAAGGATCTTTGACATAAACGCTTTCTGATGAGGATGGGTTAGTAAAAATTTGTTGCAAAATTTATCTTAGGCATTTTCCTGATGTTAAATCACCAAAATCTGTTTTCTTCTCTGACAAGTGTGCGTTTACTTGAGTAACATATTTATTGGAATGTGTCTTTTCTTTGTTTTAGAAAATCCCCACTTTTATGATGAAATCACAAACCACGCACCACATGCTCTGAAATGCATTTAGGACCATTTTTTTTTTAAGGTAACAGCTTTTAACTGTTATGTGCTTGAAAGTTATTTTATTCCCCGGCTTTAATCAGTTTTTATGGAATTAACTTCCATTTTACAGCAAGATGGAGCTTCAGCACATTGTGCTCACTCGTTTATGAACTTTTTAAATTAACATTTTGAAGGATGATGGACTGTTAGGGGTTTCAAAATTCAGTAGTCGCCTGATCACTGCAAAGTTGTTAAATCTGCAACAACTTGTAACAATACCCTCTGAGAATAATGAAAAAAGTTAATAAATATGATTACCCAATTGCAACCAAGCTATATTGATGGGCTGAAAATTGCTATTTTTTTAAGTGTGCATCTTAAAAATAGAAATTGCAATTATTATTTCTAACATATGGTAAGTTTAAAAATTTTGTTTACAATAAAACAAAACAAAAACAACAATGAAACTACAGAAAACAAACCAAGAACAAAAACTTAGCAATTAAAAAAGAAGGTGGAAAAGCCCAGGCGGCACCTTAAATCCCCTCTATCCTTATTTTGCCAAATAGTGTATGAAATTCTCAACTATTATATATTCATCACAGTTTTGCCAATTGATATGGAGCTCTCTCGCCGATCTGATAATATCGAGCTGACAGATTATCTCTGTGTGTATCAACTGATACTTGGAACAAACGTACAAAACATGATGTACATCATCCAATTGTGAACATTATGGACACATTCCTGAGTCAACCAGGCAGGTTCTCTGCAGCCTGTCTCGGAAAGCACCATGGGCAGAAAGATGTTGCATCACATACTTATTCGGAAGTACCCAAGAGGCACCCTGCAAACTAACAAGATAAGGAAAGAGTCCACACATATAACATCCGCCCTCAGCCTCAATCCATCTGGCCTGCTACAAAGCATTACCATGTTGTTCAATTTCCTGAACTTTGTTAGAAATTAACTCGTCTAACTTTTTGGTAACACTGTTGCCGCTCTGACGCAATTGTCTATCGGTTTCACACCTGCAATCACCAAGATAGCCTCTTGTGAAATCGTATGGTAGCCACCTGCTACTGTTAAAAGTATAAGGCATTGAGCCCTTAACAATATGCCTTGATAGCTTTTAAATTTTAGCCTATCCGCCCAAACAGGCACCACGCACAGCATAATTGCTTTGCAGACAGCCTTGTACAGGATACTCATCATCTTAAAATTAAGACCCCATTCAGGATTTACTACTCATTGAATACCAATGAAGGCCCTACAATGTATTGAAGGTGCTTCTTGAACTGCATTTTCTCATCGAGAAAATGTGTAACTCACTTATTTGGTAGATAGCATATATACATAATATTTAAATCGCTACCATTGGTCAAAAGGTAGCGTTTATTTAGAAAACAATTATATTCTGAAAACCATTTAAAAAAGATTTATATTAAGATGTAAATTTATGAGTAAATTATCAATAATTTATATTACTCATAATTTTATGAGTAATTATGTTTTTATTATTAAAAATGCATGCTACATACTTGTACCGCATTTGTGAATTAAATTTAAAAAATTTATAAGATTATATAATCTTTCAATACTGATTGGATATATTTGTTATTTAATGCTAGCATATGTGCCCATCTGGGATTTTTAGAAAAATGGTCTCTTAAAATTTAGTAGAATTGTCAAGCTCTGTAGGAAAATTATCTCTGGTATCATAAGGTTTTTTCTCCCCCACTTTTTTATGATTAAAATAATTTATTTTAGATTCAGGTCCCTGTGTTCAAAGCTATCAGTTTCCAAAGCGCATGAGTTTAAATTTTATAGTAAACCTATCAGTGAAATGAATAATTAATTTTTCTTTCAAGTTACATTAAAAAAAATCTTCTGATAAACAGAGATGACTTTTTATGTGAAAATGATTAATTTTGCTGTAAAAATTTAACAAACCTTTTCCTATTTTTGTAACATAATCTACTATAACTGCATGCAACCTGATTACAGATATCTTCTGAATTATTTAATAAAGTTATATACATATTACATTGCATCCAGTTGTACTTCTTTAGATTGAACGCACCCTTGTGCCATATTTATGAAAATAAAATGATTTAAATTATTTCAACAGCTTCAGCATTTTGTTTCATTATATTTTAAAAGCAGCCAAGTAGAAGAGTTATTACTATCAGTGCAGAAATGATATATTCTCGAGTTTAAAGTTTTATAAAATGAAAATTATCCAGTAAATTTCAAAACAAGATATACCACACCCTTTTAGATTCAAAAATCATATGAAACCATCAAATTTACCCGTTATTTTAAGATCCTATGCTGTTTAACCATAAGTTTTATGATTAAATTTAAGTAGAAATCAGGGCAAAATATTTTGTTACCTTGACTAGAAAATGAAGTTTTTCTTGACTCATTTTATGTGAATTTGTTTTCTTTATTTTCACTTATCTTATATATTGTTTCCATAGTGTCTACTGACGATGAAAGTTTGTCATTCAAAATCACTATTCGCTCGTAAGTTTACATCGTAATACAAATCTTTTTTTAAATGGTTTTTGGAATATAATTGCATTTTCAGTGAACCAGATCTTTTTGTAACAGGAAGATTCTGGAAAAACTTTACGAGTGTAAGGAAGAGATAATTAGGTGGATTAGATATGCCGGTGGATAAAGAAAGGTATTTGTTGTTTACCAGATAGACGAAAAAATAGTGAGGAAGATGATTGAATGAGATGGAGCAGAGTTGCTGAGAGTCCAAAAATGTAACATCGATCAGTAACGTAAAGTACTTCAACAAATTACTCATTTACTTTCTTAATAATGATTTTCATTAAATTATGTATTGAAAAATAAAATAGTTTATGAATTAATTAATAAAAAAGAAATAAAAAGAAATAATTAAATTTTTTTAATTATAATATTGTAAAAAATATATATAATAATAACAATAATAATATACATGATTATAAAATATATATAAATATTTACACGTTAATATACTCTTGTATAACATATTGTTATAGAAGTATAATATCAGTTAGATGTTTATAAATAAATGTGTTTTTATGTGCTTTTTATTATTAAAAATTCACACAACACATTTATACCACATTTGTGAATTAAATTTAAAAAACTTATAAGATTATATAGTCTTTCAATACTGATTTGATATAGTTTATAATTGTTATTATATGAATAATAAGTTCGTAAACATATTGTATTTACAAAACAAAAAGAAAAGAAAAATGCTATATATATATATATATATATATATATATATATATAACATAACATTAACACTTAATTTATAACTCTTTTTTTTTAAATTAATGTTCATACTTTTGTCACTGTAATTTTTTATGACTTCTTTTATATGCTTGCTGATAGAAATCAAAAAATAATACAAAAAATATAGTTGAATGTACTAACAATAATGCAGCTACTAACTTTGGATAACCGCAGTCAAATATAAGCACTTGCGCTGAATGGATAAATACCAATGTAAATTGCATCTGAAATAAAAATTAAAAAAAAGATTGTTATTAAATTTTTTTTAAATAATTATAAAATAAACTTTTATCATTAAAATGAAATTTTTTTTTTTTAAATAAAAAAATGTTGTAAATGTATAAAATGTTGCTTCCATTATCTCTTTCTGAAGTTAATGCATGCTACAATCTAATTTAAGAGTTATATAAAATATGAGCAAAAAGAGAAATCATAATTTTTTACCACATTCTGACAATGATCGTTTGTGGTGAGTAAATAATCCCACCAAAATTGACACTTATTTTTATACACGTTATATCACTTAATGTACACAACCTTCGCTTAAAATGCAAAAAAAAAATCTGTCCTGCTGTTTACCTGGCTCAGTCAAGAGAAACCATAGTAAAACCTTGGTCAGAGCAGCTTTACAAAGTAACAATTAATTATTTGTAAACACATGAAATAATAGTAAAGTAAATAAATGAAATATACATTAAAAATAACGACAAAATAATTCAAAATGTGTTAATAATATAATTACTGAGAATAAAAGTTTATATTTATGAACATGTTGAGTGGAATACAGAAAGTTTAGTGCTTTTTTTTAATATTTTAATTATATTATTTAAAATCGACAGAATATTATCTGTATGAAAAAAAAACTTTTAATTGTACTTTAAATAACCTGGTAAGAAGATTATTAAATAATTCAATGATCTATTAAAAATCGTAATAATTCCCTTTCTTGCAAGACAAAGTATTGTGCTGAAGTCAAATCATTATTAAATATTTATTAAGTTTATGTATATTCCATTTAAAATATAATATATTTTGGGGTTCCCTCAAAAAACGATAAGTTTTTCTAAATACAAAAATGGGCTGATCAGTACCCATAAATATGAATACATAGATTGATATTTATAAAAACAAGAATGCTGATGTATCCTTTTGTTTATATTTATGAATGTATAATCTTTGCCGAAGAGAATAATCACTTATTAAAATTATTATTATATCTTACACTTATCACTTATTAAAATTAACGATATCCACTTCTATCAAACTGTTGAAAACAGTACTGTTTTCATAAAACTCAACACAATACTTTGGCTTAATTAAAAACAAATTAGAAAGGAATTTATTACGGTTTAATAAATTACCAAATCATTTAATAATTTTCTCACTAATTTATTTAAAATACAATTAAAAAATGTTAAACAGAAATAATGTTACTTTGTCAATTTTTAAATAGTACTAATTAAAAATAAAAGCCCCAAACTTTCCATATCCCATTCAACTTGTTTCGTAAATATGAGCTTAAATAACTTTCATTAACACCTTCTGATTTTTACATTTTTTTTATATTTAGTGTGTTCCATGTGTTTACCTGAATATTTTCTTTGTGTGTATAAATAATTAATTGTGTTACATTGTGATGCTGGTCTAATTAATTAAGTTTTACTGTGATTTCTCTTAATATATCCAGGTAAATGTTGGCACAATTTTTTTTTTTATCTGTGGAATATCATATCTTTCTTTTTTCTGTTTAGCCTCCTGAACCACCATAAGGTATTACTTCAGAGGATGATAAGTATGAATGTAAATGAAGTGTAATTTTGTACAGTCTCAAGTTGACCATTCCTGAGATGTGTGGTTAATTGAACCCCAATCACTAAAGAACATCAGTATCCATGATCTTGTACTGAAATCCATGTAAAATAATTCCCTTTACTAGGATTTGAATCTTAGAACTCTCAACTTCGAAATCAGCTGATTTGCAATGACGAGTTCATGGAGTATCATATATATACCTATCCTGTATGTGATCTATATAATATGTTATTATGTAATGATTACAATAAAATAATTATTTATTTATTTTAGTTGGCAACTACATTAAAGAACTCTGTGTAATAAAATATTTAGCCGAAGTTAATGGCTACTTACCCACACTTATAGATACAATGTTATATAAAAAAATCATATTTAACAAGAAATTTTTAATGCTACATATAGATTAGTTGTAAAGTAACTATTTTAAATTTCTAATAGTTTTTATATTTAATAATATGTTATAATGAAACACAGTTTTGTTCTGTTTCTTAGAACTTACTTGGGTAGAAATAGAACAGTACCTGTTTATCAGAGAATATGCTCAACAATGCTTTATATCACTTCAGCTAATGCAGTCAGCCTTCCACTATGAAGTGTATTTAATGATATGAGTTCACCAATGGTAGCTGGACCACTCATCAAATCTTGCTGTATTTGATCCTAAGAATATTATGAACTGCCATGTAAAGCCAATATGATCTGTAGAACAGATCATAATACGACCCAGATGCCAATCCTCTAAATCCTCACATCCAGGATGTAAGGTTGTATAAAAGGTGTGGGGTATATTCATAGTCTTTATTTGAACCTGAAGTCATACCCTGCAAAATTTTCTTAAGGAAGTGGATGTAGAAGTTTTATTAAATTTTTGATTCTTAGTCGAGTGTTGATATGAATTTGACGCATTCTGATCAATATTCCACTGCAGAGTTCATGCTGAAATGCTTTGTATACGTTCTCAAATATTACAATCATGAGAAATGATGGTGCTGATGTTATGTATTAATAAAATAGGTGATCTCTTATATTGGAAGCATCACATATAAACATTTGTCACTAAATATTAAAGTTATAGCAAATTAAAATACGGAGTTAATTTACAACCTTTCTGTATACCGATAAAACTTCATAAAAATAATTTCTAAATTTTTAAGAGCTGATTGATGTAGCTTTCAAAACTACACACAAACAAAAAATCTACATTATAAGACAAATCAATAAAACAGTGTTGATCAAACAACCCACAAACCCATGAGTATAAAATTAAATTGCAGTACCTGTAGTTAATATTACATTGGACAGACTGAGTGTATATTTTCAAAATACAAGGGACATGCACAAAAAAAATTACTTCATATAAATTTTATATATATATATATATATACTTAAAACAGGTGTCCTAGACCTTCCATCCTCCTTTTCTAAAACTGAAGGAAGTGATTTTTCTGGAAGATGCAAAAAAAATCTGGTTTTGACCAGAGTTGGACTAACTACATTAGAAGTTAATTTTTTTAAATGGGACACACATATTTGCACCTCGAATTTGGATTCTAGAGACAATGATACGTAAGTCTTGTCCGAAACATTTTTCCATAAAGTGGTATCTTTAACCTCTAAATAACCTTCGAACTTTACTAAGTCTTGAATTCCTTCCAACAACTCTTTTAAGCACCGAAAACTTTATATATACAAAACAACATTTTTACAAAACTTTTTAATGTTTTGTATGTAAACAGTATAAATAAACAGGATGTATCATTAAGTTCTTCCGGGACTTTTATAACCTATTCTGCACGTGAAAATAATGGAAAAAATTCATACAAACATATGTCCTAAAAAGGATTGTTTGCAAGTTACAGCTTATGCAAAATTTCACTCGGATTTCAGCCACCAAGGTGAAATGAGATCGTATTGAAATTTTTGGGATGTTAATTAAGGGACAAAATTAGTGATTTCTTATGGTTTTTAACTCGAAAAATCTAATAAAATAGGTCTCAAAACCATAATAAGCTGTACTTATTTACAGCAGAGAAATACACTGATGTGGTATTCATTTTGGCTGTCTGTAATGGTAATGCTACAACTGCTGCAGTAGAATATGAAATAAGTTTTCCGAATCGCAGGACTCCAGATTCCAAAAAACCAAATCAGCATGACTTTTTGCTATCTTATGGAGAAAGGTTCCAACACAGTCCAGCACGACATCTTTCTAAGTTGATCAGCATTTCACATTCGATTGCTTGTAGGACACTAAAACAAAACATTTTATCCTCATCATTAACACGCAGTTCAACATATACACCCTGGAGACAGTCTGCTTTGCTTGGAGTTCTGCAACTAGTGGAATACAAATCAACAACTCTGCAAGTATGTTTTGTTTACCGACAAGGCTAATTTCACTTGAGATGGTGTCAAAAACTTATGCAATGGACATACTTGGGCAGAAGTAAACTCTCATAAAACAGTGGAAGGCAATCAGTGTTCACTACAGACTTAGCGTCAATGTACAGTGCGGTCTTCTTCACAATCAGCTGTTTGGACCATTCATATTGCCTAGCCGCTTAATTGCTGAGGTCTACTTGCACTTTCTCTAAGAAGAATTGCTGCAGTTGCCTGAAGATGTTCCTCTAGCACTAAACGCAAAGTATACTTCCAGTACGATGGCACGACTCCCCATTTCTCTTGTCCCGATTCCACTCACTTAAATCATCATTTCCCTGAGAAATGGATTGGTGGTGGAAGTTCACTTTCCTGGCCACCAAGATCGCCTGATCTAACTCCTTTAGATTTTTTCCATCTGGGGATGAATGAAAAATACTGTATGCAAAACAAAAATACATTCTCATAAAGAATTAATTGTCCACATTTTGGATGCTGCTGAGCAACTCATGGACAGTTCTGAAGAGCTAATAAAGAGCAACAAAAGCAGTACAGAAGTGTGCCAAGAAATGTGTTGAAAATGGTGGGCTCATTTTTGAACATTTATTATAAACTGGTACGTATAATGTACCTTGGTCTGGTGTACTGTTTCTAAATTGAATCCGATTTTTTCTAACTTTTCTTAGTTTTATTCATCTTATCTTATATCATTTTGTTCAAAGTTAAATTCTTTAAATTTTTTTAAAGTTTTATGTGGTTTTTGCTCATTTAACAAAGTCAAACATAAAAAAAATGGTTTTTCCCACCAATTTATTGGTTTTAACCCAAGAATTTTCAAAAACTGCTGAAGATATGGTTCTGGGACCTATTTTATTTGGTTTTTCAGGACAAAAACCATAAGAAATCACTATTTTCTTACGGTTTGTGACTATTTTCTCAATGCTCCTTATTTAAGTCCTAAAAATTTCAGTACAACCTCATTTCACCCAGGTAGCTGAAATTTGAGGAAAGTTTTTCACTAACAGTAACTTGCAAACAAAGCATTTTAGGACATATGTTTATATGAACTTTTCTATTATTTTTGTGAGTAGACTAGGCTATGAAAGTCCCGGGAAAAATTTGAGATACATTTGTACATTATATGAAGATTTTTACTGCAACAAAAAAAACCTGCAGTGTTATGTAATGTTCCTGGCTTTTCCTTGACACATTTTTATTTCAAATACCCTGTAAAGTTCTTAAATATTAATGACTTTATTATTTAACATTTAGAATACAATTGCAAAAAAGATAAAAAAATTGAGTAAAAATTTGTTTTTGATTTTGCCTAGTTAATCAAATAATATTTTTATCCTAAAAATATGCAGTATTTAAAGTATAATTAAGTAAAAAGAAATCAAAATTGTTAATAAAAAATGTTGGGTTCAATTGGTGACTCTCTTGATCAAATGACATTTTATTATCAAAGTATTGAGGGTATAATTGTCAAAACAAAAAAAAATCAAAATTTTTAATAAATCAATGTGGATCTTATTTGAACTACTTGTTCACAGCTGCCTCGTGTAACATTTTTAATAAAAGCCACTAATTTAAAAACAGCTAAAAGTTTTAGAAATTAAAAAAAAATATTTTAAAACATTTTTTTTTTTTTTGTAATTTTTATGTTGACATCCCCCTTTTTAAAAACATGTTCCCTTACTGTTTATATTAATACTAGATATAACTGGATTTCAATCTTGAAAATAAAAGTTTTAAAAATTTATATTTTAAGTATGGATTCCGTGCAGCCTCATTGTTTTGTGGTTTAAAATGTATTTATTGGAGTAATTATTTACTTTAATGAGTGTCTGATTTGGAAGTGTAATTCAACAAGGCTAAAAAAGTACCTTAATATTTTGTCTGATGAGGTTGAAAATCAGATCAAAGCTAGGATATATTTTTGCCAAATTACTCTCTTTATGAATTTCTTATTTCTTGAGTTTGGCAATGTAGAAAAATAAATATATGAAGTAGCTTCTAAAAAGATTTACTGGTATTTAACTGTTTCCTATCTATTGTTTATTATTAATAATTATTTATAACCTTCTTTCTTTTTCTGTTTAGCCTCTGGAACCACTGTAAGGAATTACTTCAGAGGATGATATGTATGAATGTGTAAATGAAGTATATAGTCTTGTATAGTCGCAGATCAACCATACCTGAGATTTGTGGTAAATTGAAACCCAACCACCAAAGAACACCGGTATCCACGATCTACAAATCTGTATAAAAATAACTGCCTTTATTAGGATTTGAACCTTAGAACTCTCAACTTTGAAATTGGTTAATATAATTCTGCTTTTAAAAGTATTTTCACATGTAAATTCAAGAAAACTATTAGAAAAATGTTAGGGTTAAAAGTAATAGATGGAGACCCTTATTTGAAAATAAGTAGCAAATTTGTATACTTTTCTTAACTTTATTAAACTCTTGGTTTTATATATATGTATATATATATATATATATATATATATATATATATATATATATATCTTATATATCTTGCAAATAGGTTTTTCACACTGGCAGCATTTTGTAAGACCTATTTCAATCTTGTTATAAAAATAAAATTAAAAACTTAGTAAAGATTCTTTAAAATAGATGAAAAAGCGAAAAAAAGTTTTTCTTTCACCCTTTTAATTTAGGGTCCAATATTCCCGAACATGAACTAAAAGAATATAAACTTCCTAAGAGATAAAAAATTAAAATGTTGAGTTGGGAACCATAGTGATCATATAACCTCCACCTTCTTGATCAATTGACCCATCTTTGGAACATACAAAATTTCATAAAAATTGGTTAACCAGGCAGAATATATCAAACAGAACAATAACAATTGATTAAAATAAGGAAAACATTAGGTATATATATCCTCCTTCACTGAATGAAATTATTTAAGTACATAATCAGAGTGACATACTAATATAATGGAATCATCTAATTAGTACAAAATTGTGACTTTAAGATTACAAATGATAAAAAAAAGGAATTTTTTGCACCAATATGTATGGAGATTTGAGGAAGACTGAACGTCATTAGAAAGTACTTTACTTACCAAAAAGTTATTAAATTAAGTGAAAAAATTTACTTACCGTTTGAGTAAAATTTTAAGGTACAGAACCACTGATAAGATTCAAATCTCCTCATCCCCTTGATCGATTGTTATGACCAACATTTGATAGAATAATGCTCTATACAGAGATATCATTCATGCCAAATTTCATCCAAATCAGTCTAACCATTCTGGCAATATTCTAGCAAAAAACAGGCTAACATATTCGCATAAAAACTTCAGTTGAATTTTTCAATGCTATAATTGTGTTTTTTTGTTAGAGGAGGTAATGAAATATTTAGCCACACAAAAACCATGACATGCAAAATCTCATCTGATTAGTAAAAACATTTCACTTGTAAAGTACATTATATATGTATATAACTGTAGATTCTTAGCCCTGCGGAGGATGGCTGAGGGGGTCAGATGCTATTATAGATGTGTAGATAGAATAGCAACCTGGCTTGGGACTCGTCTGGGTCCTTAGTTTGTCAAGATAAGTGTTTTGGTATCGAGTCCCGGTTAACTTAGATATTCTCTAGGATGAGATAGATGTGTGGAGAACTCTGTGATGAAGCTGCAGTGTAGGAGGGTGTAGGGCACCTCACTCACAAAAGTGGACCAGAGCAGAGAAAGATAGAGTATGTTTTCATTAGAGGCTTATTAAATTTGTGAATCTGTTTCTTGATTTTTAAGTAAATCAAGAGAACTTTGAGCAAATTGAATTGCAGGACAAAATTGTCATTTTTGTGATCAGCATCTTTGTATGAGGGTATGAGGGTATTTGTATCTTTGTATGAGGGTAGTATTTTTGGTGTTTTAAGACTCAGTCAAGTAACGATCTATAGTCCAACTGAAGTTAGATATAGGAAGAGTTTTTGTGTGAAACCATTAGTGTTAGAGGAAGGCACAGGGATGAGGTCTCTACGAATCAGTTAATTTGATAGTAAGTTACGGTTGGTGGTTGTGGTTGGAAGGGACCTGGAGGGTTGGTGTGGGCATATCCATGGCTCGCTGGATTACTATCTTACACAGTTTCTGGCAGGCCATGGGGGATTTAGAAAGTATCTTTATAGGATTGGATGACTACTTCCCATGTTGTCCGGTTTGTGAGAGTATGGATGAAACAGCATACCATGTCTTTTTCAGCTGTCCCAGATTTGAGGATCATAGGAGTGAAGTTTTGCATGCAAAAGGCAGAACGGATATGTTTTCACCTGAGGAAGTGCAACAGATAATGCTTGAAAGTGCAAGTAATCGGATGGCCATAGCAATGTTGGTCAGGAAGGTAATGCAGGAGCTGTACACCTGGGAGGAGTCTCGCAGGAGCACGCAAAGAAGGAGTTGCCAGAGAGCATTTGGGAGGACAGGTGTATTACACATTAATAAATTACTGAACCATTTAAAAAATGTCCATACCAATTAATTAAAGAAAATATAGTTAAAAGATTTTCTTTCATGGAAATAATATTACGTTGTTGATGAATTTCTAAACGATAGTAATTAAAAAAAAAGTAAAGATTTATCTGCATCCCATTCAACATGTACATAAATATGTGCTCAAAATAATTTTCAATAGCAGCTTCTGAGTTATGAGTTGTTTTTTACTAATTTTTTATATTAAAATGTATTTACCCTACATTATTTCATGTGTTTATATTTAAATAATTAATATGAACTTTCAGCACAACTATATTTTTTATATTTAAAATTTATCTTATAGTGCCATCATCCGTATATTTTATATATACGGAATATATTCTATATTCTGAATAAAAGATTTATTTTTTATTTATAACCAGGAAAGTAAAAATTGTCGCACTAAAAGTAAAAATAATACTTTATATTATTTCTTTAAATTTTATTTTATTACTTATTTCTGAGGAAATAAATACTTAAAGGAAAGCAATAAAACGATGTTGATGTGGTAAAGTACTTTGGAGATTACCGAGAATGGGTTCCAGGAATGCTTTAAAATTTTTTATGAAGATTGGCAAAAGAATCTTATAAAGTAAATCACTTTGAAGGAAACTTTTCTTTTTTTTTTTTAATATACAAAATATAAATTTAATTCTAGAAGCTTTCTGAAATTGTTTTTTAAATAAACTGTGATAGAGTAATAATGATATTTAAAGATAAGTATAGTAAAATGATTAATTCATTTTCTTATTTTAGAAAAATAAAAGAAATACAAATTAAAAAAAGATACTGTACCAGTTGTAATGTGGTTAAGTGTTTTTTCCACCATAAGTATTTCTGATACTCTGGTCCCATAGCAGAGATCATATAATACGTGTACATTATTACATGTACAATGTTATTTATTAGATTTGAAAATGTACCGTGTCCTCCTGAAATTCAAAATATAGAAATAAAATAAAAACTTTATTAGTTCAAATAGATAAATCCTTTAAAAATCGAATTATAAATTGAATTATCATTTTAATTTATTATTAAAATTTTTAGAACAATTGTGAATTACATTTTTTTTTTAAATTGTATTTTGATGTACACTAAGTGTTAAATTATATTAAAAATTAATAACATTTGTATATCTCAATTAAATCAAAATATTTTCAGAGAACTTTTATCCATCACTAAAGTAGAATGATATATTCAGAGTTGCACTGATGTTGAGTAGCAGCGAGATGTGTATCTTGTTGGCAACAATTATTATTGATGTAGATAGTTGAAGACTATAGTATTTGATTTGTATTGTATTTTTTATTTAATATATATTAATTTATGTGTTAAGATGTGTTTATATAATATTAGGTAATTATATACAGTTACGGACCTCTCCGATTTTGATGAAATTTGGAATATACTTTATACACTATAAAAAATTATTCATCAGAAATGCCTTTCATCCGAGTTAGGTTCCTCATAAATTACACAGTACATTCACCAAAAATTTTGTAATTAAGAATAGTATAAGTGTAATATATATTATTTTTTAACTAAATAATTTGGTTTCAATAAAATTAAGTTAAGAATGGGATTAGATTTATTTAAAACTAAATTAAATTAGGTTAAGCTTAAGGTATTGGTTTTGAAAATATGCCACGTACAATTATTTAAAGTTGTGTAAGTGAAATTTAGTTAGTTTTAGTTAGGACTATGTTAGATTGGTTTATAAGTAATATAAATTTGAAAGAAACTTGCCATCATTTATCTGAGTAAGTCACAATTCAAGACTTCTTCTCAACTTAAACTTAATCATATCTAACCTTGTTCTAAACTAAATTTAACTGAAATCAAATTATATTCAGGAAATAATGTATATTTGCTGACAGATATAGAGTGTAAAATAATGAAATTTGGGTGCGGATAGTGTGGAATGTATGAGGAACATAACTCAAGTGAAAGGTGTTTCCAACAAATAATTTCAGTTGTAATGAATAACTTACGTACTAAATAAGATATATTCCAAATTTCATCAAAATTTGTTTAGAAACAATAATTGGTCACCCGGTTACAGTTTTATAATGATAATTCAATTTTTAATTTATGAAAAAGGTCAAGCAGTTAGAAAATAATTTTAATCGACTGTGTTCTATTACCATAAAACTTACCAGCTATAAATTTAACGCATATCCATGTTTCAATCGGCGTTAATGAGTGATGATAGAGATGTAACAATGAGATCTGGTTGTCCTTTTTTCTTAGGACAAAGAATATCTGAAACATTTAATCATTTTCGACAGTAAAAGTTAACTGTAATTTTAACAAAAAATTATATTACACAACTATCAAAATTATTTTTATAAGTATAATTAAATTGTTTGTAAATGAAAAATATCTATCTATAAATTAATAAAATTTAAATTATTATAGAATTTATGAGAAGTAATTTGTAATACAGCATAGTTATATATGTCTTGTAACTTATTTGAGATCCTTTACATCAATATTTCAAAGAATAAACAGCCCAATAGTAATGTGAAGACATTAAAAATGAAATTAAGAGAGGTTGCGTCAGTAATTTTGCGAAATTTATCTACAGTTTAATAAAGATGCCCTGTTTATAAATAAAAATCAACTTTCATGATGAAGTGGTAGTATCTCTGTTTTTCATATTGAGATTCCAAATTCAAATCCTGGTCAGACTTGGAATGTTTTACTTTTTACAAAGATTATTTTTCATCAATCAGCTGTTGTTATAGGCTTCAGCCTGTTATTTTTATAAAAAAACAAATTTTTTTTTACAATAGAGGGAATAAAATTGGTTCAATATTCATTCTGACTTTGTACCATTTTAGAATCGGAGCACCAACCCAGTGGGTTGGTCTAATAGTGAACTTGTCATCGCAAATCAGTTTATTTCAAAGTTGAGAGTTCTAAGGTTCAAATCCTAATTCTTAATTACTTTTATACGAATTTGAATACTATATCATGGATACCGGTGTTCTTTGGTGGTTGGGTTTCAATTAACCACACATCTCAGGAATGGTTGACCTGAGACTGTACAAGACTACACTCCATTTACATTCATTCATATCATCCTTTGAAGTAATACCTTATGGTGCTTCCAGAGGCTAAATAGAAAAAGAAAGAATCAGAGTATCAATATGCCATTACATTTCTTTAATTGTTTTGAATCATATTTTAATAAGGTTATTGATTTTTTCTGAATAAAAACTAGATTTTCCCAATTAAAATACAATTTATCTTGTTTAATGGTTATAGAAAGATTAATTATTAAAACAATTGCAATTTTGTAATTTTATTATTTATTTATTTACTCCTGAAACAACCGGCTGATGCCAATCAGAGTTTAATCGTGTTAGATGAATTTTGCAGCGTAAGAAAAATGGCCAGTCTGACCAGGATGAAAGGCACAGATGTTACTGCTCCACCAATCTGTGGGGAGAACAGTATTTCATAAATAAAAACACAATTATTTTGTAAATTATAATTGAATACTTAAGTACGACAGAATATTTCTGTTTGTTTTTGAAATATGAATAATTATGTAAAAAAAAGAAAGCCATTAAAAATGAGAATGAAATGCTTTCAAATATTTATTATTTGTAATAAAATGTTTCTATTTATTTTAATGTCCTGAATTGCTTCCTGAAAGTATTGTATTTATTTACACTTCATGTGGAAGTAATAAAAAATTTTAAACGGAAAGATAGGTTAGGAATTGTTATCAACAATTACTCGATTATTTAATCACAAGGACTTATCGATGGCTTTTGACAAAAGAATCGAGTTTTATCGTTTAACTTGATGTTTTTATAAAGTTCGACTAAACTGTCGATCGATTGTAAATCTATCGGATAACCTTACATGATAGTTAAATTCATTTGTTTTTGTTTACCTCAAGTATAACTTCATATACATCACCCAGTAATTTAGAGGATATGGAATTATACGAAATGGACAATAAAAAAATCAACGTGCGATTGCTCTCTACACCACCTTAACAGTTATTCAGTCGATTGGTTAATATGATCCATTTCGTTCATTAAAAGAAATGTGGCAGGTAAATATAAATATACGACTGTAGAAGTAAGCCTAATCGAAAAAAAATATTTATGAGAAAAATTGTCATAATGTAATCTGCTAAGTTAACTTACAAACACTTGATTTGTGTTCGTATCATCCGATCAACAGTTTTAATTTTCAGTATAAGGCATCATTCCAACGTTTGCGGTAATACGTGAAATAAAATTTAGTTTTTATTTATCGATTTTTTATGGTGAGTACAATAAAATCATAAACTCTAACAAAAATGTGACATTAAAAAGATAAAAAGCGTTATCTTATGCCTATTATTTCCTTGAAAGTAGTGTTTTGTTGACATTTTTTCCATAGGAGACTTCAATCAAATTGCGCTATTTTGCTGTAAAAATACGGAACCTTGCTGCGAATAAAATTAGGATTATCAAAATTTTTGTAATCCCATAAAGTCGTATGCAAAGTGACTTTCTAAAACTGAATCTGCTACATTATTAACTTTTTTTAATGAGAATTCTGGATCTGCTTAGGTTACATACAATATGTCATTTTAAAATTACTGTAAAGATACACACTATAACGCAAAACAGCAGATTGCAGTACAAAAATTATATAAATTAGATATTATTTATTAAATTACAAAACCTTATTAATGTTAATATAATTATAAAGAATTTTGTTTGACCAATTATTTTTAATAGAGATTTCATTCACTGATTTGTAACTTAAAACGATGGTCATTTAACATCAATTTTTAACTTCTGATATATTTTAATTAACTGTGAATTTCAAATTGTAACTTAGATTCCAAATAGTAATTTTAAAAGCATTTTTATATAAAAATTAATTAAATTTTTTTTCATTCAGATAGAAATCTTGGTTGAATTAGGACAACTAATCTATATACACCAAGTGGGTGGATATATGAACAGTGCAAGAACAGTATAGAGAACAGTGCAAGTGATGGTATAAAGATAAACAAAAATCAAAGTGATTATTATTGTTACTTGATTTTGAAGATTTATGAAAAAACCATCCCATCAGATTTCAAAATAATTTGCATCACCTATATAAATTGTCTAATAGGTGTTGATATTAATGTTTTATTTTTTAATAATTTTTCAAGATGTGTTATCATAGTAAGAATGAAAAAACATTACATTCCATTTTTGATCTTTCTGTTTTGTGCCTTGACTTTAGTGACTTGTTACTAACAAAAACGACTTGACCAATCGCTTTCAAATTCTTATACAATCTAATACATTCTATTAACTAATCGATTAAAAAATTTCATATTTGTATGTTTAACTGTGTTGCAGTTTTTTATTTAGTTTGTAAAACCGCATTATTTTGGATCTACAACATATAAAATACTAGAAAATTTCTGTTACTTTGATCATTATTTAAAATTAATGAATATAATATTTAATAAAATCTATTGCTGAAGATAATGTTTGTTTGGAATTTTTATTTGTTAAAAATTAATTGCTTTATTGAGATGAAAAGAAGAGATAGAAGCTGTTCTTCAGCAAGCAGTTCATTTCCTCTTCTGATGGTTGGTTTTATCTTACCAAACCATATGTATTTTGACATAATTGTAATACAAATTTGTACTTGCTAGCTTGTTAGAACTGGATTGATTAAAGTCTATTTGGAAAAAAATATGTGTTATTACATCTTGAATAAGTTTTGTTGTTATCAAATTAAGTTTTCTTAAAATTATTTTTAAAAAAATAATTAGTAAAAAATAAATTATTCACTGTTATTTTTTAAAATAGAATATTGCCAGTTCTGTACATTGAAATGCGCTATATTTTTTGTGTACAATTTAAAGTGGTAATTTATCTTTGACTTATTTGATCATATTACAACACAGTAGCCACCTTGGAAAAGAATTTGGGTTTATTTAATATATCTTCAACTGTATTTTCTAAATTATACATGGAAATAATACAAATATTATAGAATCTACTTTGAAATGGAATTTGATTTATTTTTAATTCGTTTTTAGGTAGTTCTGAACAATACCTTCATCGACTTAAATTTTTCATATTCTATTATACTGTAGTAGGTATAGCTTAGGAACAGGAAAACACAATTTCTAAATACCAGAAGGCAGGTTTAGACAGCAGGTGACCTGTGCAAGATCGAAGCCTGCCCTTAAGTTTAGTTATCAGTAATCTAGTTAACGTGCAGTTTTGTGAATTATTGAGATTTATTCAGATGCTAATCTGTTCTGTGGAAAGAGGTTAGGGTTAAGATTAGAATTAGAGTTAAGGGTAGAATTTTGTAGAGAGAGATTAGGGGTAAAGTACTGAGGTATGACGATACTAAACACCATCTTGTTGAACGATTGGTGAATTTATATTAAGGCAGAAATACAGTTTCAACAGAAAAATAGAGAGACTACACCATATATTCCATGCTGTTAATCATGTGTATGATGAAGAATCACCTTATGAAGAGTGCTTATCTTCGACTGACTAATAGTCTAACTCTGATGATTATTAAGTTTAGTTTGTAGTTTATTTTACATTTACAATACTTAATTTATGTTGATCTTCAATTTTTCTGTAGTTATCATAATCATATGTTAGTATGAAAAAATCTGATGTTTATCAAATAATTGGTCAGTATTTTTAGCTTCGGGTTATATGTTTATTGTGTTCAACATGATACACTTTGTTATTACGCTGTGATAATTTAACAGTAACTCATTTCATTACCGGTTCTAAATTTTTTAAAGTATTCAGTTCTGTATAATTAATTTATTTCTTGTCTTCTCTAAAATAAATAACTTAAATTTGTAATATATATTGTTTTTTTTAATTAATTTTAACTATAGTTTGGACTTAGTGATTAATATCATAATTATTGGTTAAAAATTGCTAATAATGAATAAGTACGGTATTATTGTGGATTTGGTTTTTGATTAATATTATTGAAGTACGTATACTACAATAAATCACACTTGACAAAACTGTTCCTGTGATCATTCTCAAAGTTTCCTGTTTCTTTGAACGCAATAGTATTTTTCCCTTCATTCAGCCTTTCTACTAAAGCAATGAATTTAAAAAACCTAACAAATGGATTTTTAGCAGAGTGTTATATAAAATATTATATTCATTATTTACAATAACGGTGAAGTTAATGAATCTTGCCTCTTGTTTGCACATTGTATAGATCCAATAAAGCTGTAAATTCGATTGCACATACTTTCTACGCTGATAGTAGCATATGTTACTAGGAAATTTGCGAGTTTCTATCTTACAGGCAATACAACCACACATAAAGAATTTTCTTACTGTAATATAATGTAAGTATATCCTTCAGAAGAAAAGAAGGGATATATTAGATTATTTATTACTCTACATTAGGAGTAGAAGTGTGTAGTCAAATTCTATCAGTTTATTTCAATCATTAAAATTTTTTATATAGGAGATTAAAAATAACTTACTGTATCTGCAAACTCTGTTAATTTTGATATGTAGTACCACCAGCATAGATTTGCCATCTGTAAAAAAAAAATTATAATGTTATCTTTATTTTGCTTATTAATATGAAATTAACATTATATTAAAACAAAACAATAGTTTTTTTTTTTTGTCTTCAGTCATTTGACTGGTTTGATGCAGCTCTCCAAGATTCCCTATCTAGTGCTAGTCGTTTCATTTCAGTATACCCTCTACATCCTACATCCCCAACAATTTGTTTTACATACTCCAAACGTGGCCTGCCTACACAATTTTTCCCTTCTACCTGTCCTTCCAATATTAAAGCGACTATTCCAGGATGCCTTAGTATGTGGCCTATAAGTCTGTCTCTTCTTTTAACTATATTTTTCCAAATGCTACTTTCTTCTTCCATTTGCCGCAATACCTCTTCATTTGTCACTTTATCCACCCATCTGATTTTTAACATTCTCCTATAGCACCACATTTCAAAAGCTTCTAATCTTTTCTTCTCAGATACTCCGATTGTCCAAGTTTCACTTCCATATAAAGCGACACTCCAAACATACACTTTCAAAAATCTTTTCCTGACATTTAAATTCATTTTTGATGTAAACAAATTATATTTCTTACTGAAGGCTCGTTTAGCTTGTGTTATTCGGCATTTTATATCGCTCCTGCTTCGTCCATCTTTAGTAATTTTACTTCCCAAATAACAAAATTCTTCTACCTCCATAATCTTTTCTCCTCCTATTTTCACATTCAGTGGTCCATCTTTGTTATTTCTACTACATTTCATTACTTTAAAAAACAATAGTATAAGTTTTAATACATAGATTATTTATTTAGATAATATACCAGTATAATAACATATTTTGTACATTATATCAGGAACGGGTAGAATACTATTTTCTGTATAAAAATAATTAATTACCTCGATATTTACATTTTTTTTTAACCTCCGGGACCACCGTTAGGTATTGCTTAAGAGGATGAGATGAATGGTTTTAGCGTGTGTGAAAATGCTATGCCTGACCATGATTAGAATCTGGGACTTCCTGATTAAAGACCGAGATTCTACCACTCATGTCACGGAGGCCAGTCACTCTGATATTTACCTGATTGTATCAAGGGAAACTCTAGAAAAACCTTGACTGGTGTCACAGAAAAATAGGAGAGAGAGAACACATATCAATAATTTTTATATTTATTTCCTAATGTGTATCTTGCAATCAGTGAGGAATAAGAAATCACTCGCTGCTCGATGAGATGAGGATGATGTGTATGACATGTAAATGAAGTCTTGTAAGACATGAATACATCTTGTAAGATTCAGGCTGACCATTCCGAGATGTGTGATTAATTAAACCCCAACCACCAAAGTATATCAGTATCCACAGTCTAGTATTCAAATCTGTGTGAAAAACCAACCTTTACTAGGATTTGAACCTGAGAACCTTCGACTTTGAAAATCAGTTGTTAAACAAGTGATTTAGAACGTTTCTACTAGAAAAGTAAAGCATATATGTGAAAATACTAAATAAATAAAATTAGTACAAAAAAAAATAACTTTTTGTAAGGTAATATTAGAAGTCATTTTTATGTATACTTTTTTATACAAATTAAAACATAATGCAGAAAATTCTTTTCTTTTTTATTAATTACTTATATTTAAATATTCATAGAGTAATACTGTTTCTGTAAAAGAAAATCATTTAATTCTATTTTAATAAATTTGTGGGAAATTTTGTAAAAACACCTATATTTTTACTCAGCTTGATGTAATGTTACTGATTGTGTAAATAAATTCCAATTAATGATAACAATAGTACTTCTTTTTTTTAATTAAGTGGAATTATGGGAGTTTTATTGGATTAAAATACTTGAGGTGATAGCAAATCAATTTCATTTTCAACAAAGTCTAACTGTACAGTTTTTCTTTAAATCGCCTTAATAAAATGTAGAGTTTATCATTATTTATAACTACATATATTCCCATATAAAGTATAATATCATCTGAGTTCTCATAAAAAATCGGAATGAATTTTCAAATTATAAAAATTGACTGTCAGATCTTGTTTGGCATCCACAAGTATGAATCATGTAGAAATGTAAATGTTCATTTGTTCAAAATCTTAAATCTTCGAAAGTCTTCACCAATTGCTTTGAAACATATACACAACATTACATTTGAATATGCGCGTGTTTTTATATATCTAAGATGTCAGACCTGTGGCAGGTAAAAACATGTTTTTTTTTAAAAACAGCACTATCTGTTGGACGTAAAAGCAACACACACTATATTAAATATTTTACGAATACATTTCAATGTTGTTTCCACTATAGACTAAAAAAGTACTGGACCTTTTTATGCGCAGGGAAAAAGGGAGAAAGGAAAATAGGGAAAAATAAATAAGGTAAAAGAGAAGAAAGAGAAAATGAAAAAATGAAAAAAAACAGGGAAAAGGTAAAAACGAGGAAAGGAAATGGAAAGGGGAAAAAGAACAAAGAAAGGGGGAAAGATGATGGGAAAAGGGAAACAAGTGAAATATATATGGGGGAAGGAAATGAAAAGGAGTAGTAAAGGGGGGAAATAGGAGAAAGGGAAAGGGAAAATGTGGGGAAATAAAAATGGGAACAGGGGAAAAGGAAAGGGGGAAAGGCTAAAAGGGAAAGGTTAAATTTTGTGAAGTTCCTTAATGTTCATTTTGTTAATGTCTTGTAAAACTTTGAATTGTTTTCATTTAATCTATATACATATACTCAAATTTCGCAATAGCGAAACATTGCTGGGTCTTTACTGAAAAAAGACAGTAAAACTGTGTTTTTGTGAACTACCTTAACAATACATTAGCTTAAAAGAAAGACCTTATGCTTCAGTAAATTATTGATTCATTTATGCTGAGTAATATACCAATTCATTTCGGGTGAACCCAGACTATTCACCCTCTGGGTTTTGAGATTTGATTAGGGTTTTCCATTAAAAATTAAGGGGATGTCTTTTGAAAAATTTTGATTGAATCATTTCAAGGAGCCCTTCAGAAGAATTCAAAGTTTAAAAAAGGAATATTTAACACCAAAAATTCTTATAAGATTAGTATATGCCCATATATGTTTATAAAGGGACAGAGTTCTGTCATTTCAGACACCTTGAGAAAGAGACCAATTCAGACGGGTGTCTGAATTGGTAGATTACTCCATCGCCCAACCACATGATTTAGAATATAATTAAAACAATTTTCTTTCATAGAAAATAACTCTATTGATGAATTTCTAAATAATACTAATTGGAATAAAAAACCCTGAATTTTTTGTATTCCATTTAATGTGTGCATAAATATGTGCTCATTAATGTCTTCAATTTTCATTAATGCCTTCTGAATTGTAAATTATTTTATATTTTGTGTCTTAATGCAATATTTATAATTTATTGAATCAATATGGAATTTAATCGCATCTATTATTTTTATATTTTATAATTATTTATTTTATGATGCTATTCTGATCAAAGTTTCATTTGATTCATCCAGGCAAATTTTAGGGTGGTTCCTTTTCTTTTTGGAGTTGTATATTTATCTATTCCTGATGTGGTCTATGTGTTATATAACTATGCGCTGAGCGGATTTATTTATTTAATAAATGACAGTTTATATGTATAAATAAATAATAGAACAAAAACTATGTACTGAATAATTGGCGTGGACTTTTATTCAAATAACAGAACTGGTAATTCTGCAAAACATTTTCATTAAAAAATTAATTGTCAATTTGTTTAATATGTAATGAATGATAAATATTTATTTTATTAAGAAATAAATCTGTTACTTCATTTAATATTATCAGATTATGGGTCGATCAGTTTCATTAAGTACGATAACATATATATCCAAAGTAAATTTTACAGCCCTTTGAATTTCTGGTTTGTAATAGAGACTGTTGTTTTCAAGTAGAGTTTGATTAAGGAAGTTTTACTATGTAAGTAATTTTTATTTATTTTACCCATCATTTGTAAGTTTTTAAATAATTTGACATGATTTTTAAAAGTAGTAGCTGTTGCAAATAATTAAACGATATAATTGTCATGATTTTAATTAATTAGTAATCGCTGATCTATCATAAATTATTTTTAATTTTTATTTAAATATTTGTTATGAATATGTGTAATATATTTTATTGCTTCCTAGATTTTGTGCCAACTTTTCTGTTTGTTTATCACTCTGTGAATATAAATAGTCTATTAGAATATAATTTATTACGTCTGTCAATAATTCTGTATGAACAATCATAAAGTTATATCATTCTTTTTAATTTTGTTTTTTTTTATTAATGTTTCTTTCAAACAATATTTACAAGCGTGTAAATGCAAAGAAAAGTTAAATGGTTATCAAATAGTAACATAATCAACAATAATGATTATCATAAAATAATAACTATGAAACCTTCAAAAAAAGTTGATAAAAAAAATTAAAATAAAAGCTGGGTAAAGCATTACATATTTTACTTGGTTCTATTTTTATTTATCTCCTTGATAAATTTTTATTTCAAATACATTATTGGGTTTTTAAAAATTAATGACTTAATTTACAGTTAACGGGAAAAAATTAGAATACACTTGAGAAAAAATAAAATTCTTAGTAAACAATTTTGAGTCCCATTTGCCTCCCTTGATTGAATGATGTTTTTATCATTAAGTAGCTGGTCACGGCTCACTTTGCTCACCTGACTATCTTGAAATGTGGTGATATAGGAGAATGTTAAAAATCAGATGGGTGGATAAAGTGACAAATGAAGAGGTATTGTGGCAAATAAATGAAGAAAGAAGCATTTGGAGAAATATAGTTAAAAGAAGAGACAGACTTATAGGCCACATACTAATGCATCCTAGAATAGTAGCTTTAATATTAGAGGGAAAGGTAAAAGGAAAAAATTGTGTAGGCAGGCAACGTTTGGAATATGTAGAACAAATTGTTAGGAATGTAGGATGTAGGGGGTATACCGAAATGAAACGACTAGCAGAAGATAGGGAATCTTGGAGAGCTGCATCAAACCAGTCAAATGACTGAAGACAAAAAAAAACTTTAAAGAAAAAATTAATCATTTTACTTCAATATATTTCTGTTGACAGAAATATAATAATGTAATAAAAGGATACTTTTCTTTAAGGAATATCTATAATTTAAAAATTCACTTCCAAGTGGGTTAGGACCATGATCTGTGACTTAAAACTTTCCCTGGGATAATGCAAATGTATCCTGAAAATTTGAAAGGAATCAGTCGGCTTGTTCTCGTGTGATGCAGTTGCAAACAGACAAGCTTTTGCATTTATGTGTATATATATATATATATATATATATATATATATATATATATAAGATTTTTAAGTTGTGATATTTTAACACGGCTTTAACCCGCCCAATGTTTTCTTTTTTTTGTCCTCAAAACACAGATATAATTGTAGATAAATCATTTGTATCAAAAAGTATAAATTGTTCAAACATATGAATGTTTGAGAAGTATAAATCGTTCATGCACTTCATTCAAAATAAAAATGTGAGCACATACAGCATACAAACAAACCAACGCGCAGTGCATTTTTATTGGAGAGAAATTATAATCATATTTAGAATATTTATGCTAACAAAATCAAAATTTTTAGCAAAACATTTCGGTTCCTATTTGACTCTCTTACTTGACAGTTGCCTGATATAACATTTTTAAAAACCACAACTTACAGATAAGTATCAAAAGTTATAAGTTAATCAAAGTAATTTTTCAAATTATTAAGGCAGGAGCCATGGGCTTCCCCCTTTTTAAAAGAGTTGCCGTATCATCCGCATTAATTCTAGATGCAGTTTGATTTTTAATTTTGATAATTAAAGTTAAAAAAATTGATATGGTCTTATTAGCTGTCATGTTGCTTTTGAAATTAAAAGTTTGTTTATTGGAATAATTATTTACCTCAATAAGTCAACCGAGTTTGGTGGAATATCAGCAAGGCAAAAAAACATAGTTTACAAAAAAAAAGAAAAAAGTGGTTACAAACATGTTCCCTTGTCCAATTTGGTAAAAAATCTGGCTGAAATTGGGATATAGCAAAAACTTATTTTGGTCGACTTAAAACTTAAATTGTTTGGTCGATGAATTTTCAAGATGCGACGCAAAAAATGTTAAGAAATAATGTTGAATATCCCCCACCAATAAATCTGATCGGCTTAAAACTTTGGAATTTTAAATAACTTAATAAATATTTTCATCGTACTAAAACTTAGTTTTTTACTACCGTTTTACAAAAATGTTATATATACAGCAATAACCATAGCATTATTAGTGAAGAAATTCATTTTGAATGATTATTTTGTCCGCTGAAAAATAAGGTAAAAGGATTAAATTTCAAAATTTATGTAAGAATCACATAACCTTAGCAGTATCTTTGTCGGTTTTTTCAAAACACCTTAACAATTTAAACGAATAAATTTAATACGAGTTAGAAAAGTGCCTAAAATATAAAAATTTCTATAATTGTAATTTACTTACTCTTAATGCAGTTGGATTATGTGAATAATCAACTGGTTGACATTTGTAACTGTACTCCAAAAGCCATCCACTCATCAAATGCTTAAACAAAAAAAAAAAAAAGATTAAAAAATGTAGGAATAATCTTTTGATAGGTAATATTTTGTTTTAATTCTTCCTTATTATTTATATTTTAATTTGTGGTATTTATTTTGCCTAAAGTTTTGTAGTTTTTAATAAATTTTAGAATATTTTGCTTTATATACACCTATTGGTAGCATCTCTGTCATCCAGAGGTTTGATCCAAGTCAAGCTTGGCAGTTTTCTTATACTACAAAATTCATTATTATTCATCAGTAACTGTTAATTAGTATTAATATGATGTTGCTGTATTAATAGGTAAACAATATAATGTTTGCATTTTATCGTGAGCCACATTTTAACAGTGTGGTTTAATAAAATTTGTAGCTTAATATATTTCTGTTGAACACTTCATAAAAGTAGACCAACAATTATTTTATCGGTATTGTCCACCTATAAATTATCTTTTTGTCTTATGAAAATAGTTAATCCTTGATGATAATTGAATTGTCAACAAAAAAATAATGAAATAATATATCTCTTAAATTTTAAAATTGATATATGTAGTTTTCTAATAATTAGTAATTAATAACTGAATTTACTTTGTTCACAGAAGACAAAGTAGTAACAAGTTAATAGTGTTTTTATCAAAAGGTCTGTAAAGTAATGCGACTAGTTTTTTTTTGGCAGCCAAAGTGTCAACACTGTAAAGTTACTAGTAAATATATGGTTATATGAATGGCTGATTTATATTAGGTATTAATATTTTTAGTTTATTGTTGCCACGTGAGACGTAAACAAACTTTTTGTGAACGAGTTTTTGTTGTGCGTTACAAAAATGAGTGATACTAATTATGAGCAATGTTGTGCGATCAAGATTTGTGTTAAACTCCGTGAGAATACTGCTGAAACTTTTTCAAAATTGAAAAGGGTGTATGGAGATGACGCTCTGTCACAAGCCCAAGATTTTAGGTAGTTTAAAGCACTTTCAGATGCTCGGGAATCAGTTGTGGATTGTTCACGCTCTGGAAGACCATTAACATCAAAAAGTGACAACAATGTTGAGCGAATCAGAGACTTAATGCAGTATGACCGGCAATTAATTA
The DNA here is from genome assembly GCF_047948215.1 of Lycorma delicatula. Taxonomy (NCBI): domain Eukaryota; kingdom Metazoa; phylum Arthropoda; class Insecta; order Hemiptera; family Fulgoridae; genus Lycorma; species Lycorma delicatula. The sequence continues at coordinate 72,755,794 of NC_134466.1, read as the reverse complement.
TCAGAATGATTGCAGAACAGTTGAATTTGAAGCCTACCATAGTCCATCAAATTTTGACAAACGAATTGAACATGAAAAATGTTTGTGCAAAATTGATCCCAAAAAACCTCACTGTTGAACAGAAAAATAACAGTGTGGAAGTGTACTGCTATCTTCTAGGGCAGATTGAAACTGATCCTGATTTTCTAAAAAATGTTATTACTGGTATAAATCTTGGATATTTGTTACGACCCAAAAACAAAACGCTAGAGGAAGGAGTAGCACACTTCAAACTCACTGCGTCCCAAAAAGACAAAAATTAGCTAATCAAAAATCAAAACCATGCTAATTTATTTCTTTGATAATAATGGTATTGTCCATAAGGAGCTTTTGCCTACAGGACAGACTGTAAATCAATATTGGTCATTTGTCAATTGTCAATCAGTTTCAATTTGCCCTAGAAGGCAGCGGGCACACTTCCATCCTGTTGTTTTTCTGTTCAACAGTGAGGTTTTTTGGGACCAATTTTGATTTACTGAGAAATTCTTGAAAGACTGCCGAAAAAATTTGCCCGTGTGAAACCAGCCATCAAAGACAACTGGATGCTGCATCATGACAATGCACCTTGTCACACTGCACTCTCAATTAATGAGTTTTTGGCAAAGAAAAACATTCCTGTTGTTCCTCAACCATCTTATTCACCTGATTTGAGTCCCTGCGACTTTTTCCTGTTCCCGAGTTTAAAAAACACCTCAAAGAACACCATTTTGGAACAGTAGAAAACATAAAAAAAATGTAACCGACCATCTCAAGGATATACCGGTTTCTGAGTTCCAACACTGCTATGAACATGGGAAAACCGTTCGAAGTGTTGGGTGGCTTCTCAAGAGAACTACTTCGAAGGTGGTAAGAGTTTATGTATAACTGGATTGTAAATAAAATGTTTTTCTGAACCGGTTTCATTACTTTATTTACAGACCTCATATGTACAAAATTTAATGCAGAACAATTTTATGTTTGTTTGTATGTATTAATACTGATTTTATTTGTTACAGATAATTTGCTGCAGTTATTGGCCCTTGACGTCGATTGAAACAAAGTTGTTGAAAGTTATCATTTACCTACTGCAACAAAAAGTGGACTATGATGATAATTACGTACAGTTATGTATCACCTCTGGTTTTAATGAAATTTGGAATATACTTTATTTAGGACTGCGAGTTAAGTTATTTGTAACTTAATTGAGATGATTCGTCGGAAACTCCTTTCACCAATTACATCCTTTGTAAGTTACAAAGAACCCTCACCAAAAATTTTATAATTCAGCGCTGTATGAGTGTAATATACATTATTTGCTGATTAAATAATTTGGTTTTGGTTAAATTTAGTTAAGAATAAGTTTAAGTTAGGTTAAATTGAGCAGAAATCTTGATGATAGAAGACAAATGACGGTAAGTTTCTATCAAATTTATAAGTAACTTATAATCCAAGCTAACCTTAACCTTGATCTAAACCTAACAAAATTCAGTTAAATTTTGTATAAACCAAGTTATTTACTCCATAAATAATGTATATTGCACATTTACCAAAACCCACACCTTAATCTTAACCTAATCTAATTTAGTTTTAAGAGAATCTAATCTGATTCTTAGCTTAATTTCACTAAAACCAAATCGTTTAGTCTGAAAATAATGTATATTACACTTTTATAATGTTGAATTACAAAATTTTTGGTAAGGGTATGTGTAACTTATGAGGGACGTAACTCAAGTGAAAGGTGTTTCCGATAAATAATTTCAACTGTAACGAATAATTTAGATCCTAAATAAAGAATATCACAAATTGCATCAAAATCGGAGGCAACTCCTTAATAGTATATAATTAACAGTCTGATATTTTTTTATCTGATTCCAAAACCACCATTCACCCATTATAAGGTGATCATGGTTTTTACAGATAAATGATGGTGGGTCTAGATGAGGTTTCCTTGAAAAATAAATGGTATTTTGTTGAGTATTAAACAGTTTGATCTGCATTGTGTAATTGATGATTGCTTTTTCTTTTAGTTCCATTTCATATTGAAAGTTGAAATGTTTGCAGCAATTTTCATTTTATCTATGGCAACTTTTAATATTATGTTTTTTAAACTTTAGCTTTACAATCCTCAAATTGCTACAATCAGGTTCTTCTTCTTTAACCCATATTTGTTGTTACACTGCTGAGGCATTATGATACGTTTCGTTAGGAGGAGTGGGGTTTCTCCTGTCGTAATGCGATTTAGTATTGGTATCTATCTTGATATTATAAGTCTATCTTATCATTTCCACTACTTCCACTAGTTACACTTTCTTTTAGTTTTATTTTGCGCATTTTTCTGTAGCACTCCATATTAAAAATCTTAATTTTTTAAATGTCTTTCTTTCATGGTCCACCGATTTTTGATTTTAATACAGTTGAGTGAACTCATATAATAAACTCTTAGTTTTGAGTAAGAAGTTGAAAATAATAAATAAAAATGCGTGTACTTTATTTCAAACAGTAACCGATTTAGTTCAAGTAAATTGCATTAAAACACACCTTTTTGTTTTAGACAAATGATATATTGGCTTTACCCTTACCATTTGCTGTCTCATCTTCACTGTGTTAATTACTGTAATTATTGATTAAGTACAATAATCAATTTAAAAATCTCAGAAACCTGGTTTCTTTTTGGTGGAGACATAACAATAACTAAACAGATTAATTATAATTTCACAATTTGCAATCACCTTCTGTCAGATCATTTTTATGAAAATTACGAAATAATTATTTAAAAAGCTGGCAAAGTATTACATAACTTTTTGCCTACATCGATCAAGTCATACAGTACTTCTATAGTTTTTTCATTGTAAAATATTTTTCCGTATTTTAGGTGCGGGTCTGTAATTTAAAAATATTGTAGACATTTCTTGATAACTCTATACATGAAGTATAAAGTTTCAAAAAAAATTTTAAAAAGTACTTAAACTGAAACGAGGTAGAGGGAAAGAACAAAAAGACAAATTTCAATTTTAAAGGTGGGGATTGATTTTTTGAAAAAAAGTTTTTGGATTATTTATATAATTTTTAATTTATTTAGATTATTACATTTTTTATAATCCATTTTTTCTTTAATTTTCCTCTGTGCGTTAAATAACTATATATAATATAATATTTTTTCAGCCTCTGCAAAGTACAGAATTACAAAACACTGTTACTTTTACTTTTTCATGTTCAAAACGTTTTTGGGCCTAAGCCCATCTTCAGTGATTAATAATTCTTATTTTTTACATTTACACATTAAATTATAACATAGTTTAGTAGAAATTTCATATCTGAACCCAGGTCTAAGTTTTGTCGGATGGTTCTAAAGAGCAGATGGTGCACGGACTATTTGACCTTGCAAGCCTCACAGATCTTCTGAGGAGAGCCAAATAGATGAGTGTGGGTAAGTCTGCTGTGTCCAATCCTTAGCCGAGTTAAGATGACTTGGTCTCTTCTGTTGCTCGGGGAAAGCGGTTTCTTGAGCACATTCTCCTGGATGTTATGTAATGCCTTAGGAGGACTCAACAGCCAGAACCTGTTCCACTGACCCACAATTTTGTACTTGGATGCCATTAATTTATCAGTATCTTATCTTTCTATGACAACTTAAATAATTTTAATAAGAATGTCTCCATTAAATTCGGTGGGTTAACAAAATTGTTTTCACGTTAACAATACTTCATCAAATGAGAAAGGTCGTTATTATGCTTCAATTATTGAAATATCTAAAAATTTATTTAAAATATAATTAAGATTTCTTTTTATAGAAACAATATTGCTCTGTTGATAAATTTCTAAATAATACCAATTAAAAAATAAAAATTAATTTTTTTGTTTCCCAAATAATTTTAATTATGCCTTTGGAATTGTGATTTATTTATTTTTAGTATCTTTGTATCAATGCTTATTAATATGGAGTTGAATCATATTTATTTTAATTTTGTAATCATATAGTATTTTTACACGACTGCCTGGAAATTGGTGTAAAAATTAATTTAGGGGGCATGTTCCACTGTAGCAGCTGAACAGCTAAACTGATTTAGATGTATGACTCTGCGTTGAAATTCTTATATTACGATGGATGAGTGTCGTAGGCTATATATATATATATATATATATATATTGGCAAAGCATTTACTTGAATGTATCAAGGAAAACTGTTAAACCCTTGATCACAGCAGCATCACATAAGAGATAAATATTAAAAAACATGGCTGCCAAAAAAAAAAAAAAACAATGCTGATAAACACTACTAATATATAATAATTAAGGAGTGTGCAGTTGACAATTTTGTATTTGTATATATATATATATATATATATATATATGTTTAAATAAATTAAAAGAATTTGAAAAAAAAATTATACTAAATACAAAATTGTTAACTACAAGCTCCTTAATTATTCTATATCAGTAATTATATGATATATTAAAGAGCAATTGTTTTTTGTTTTTTTTTGGCAGCCTTGTTTTTTAATATTTATCTCTTCTGTGATGCTGCTGTGATCAAGGGTTTAGCAGTATTCCTCGATACATTCAAGTAAATGCTTTGCCAATTCCCTTTTTTTATTTATGAATATTTATGTAATGATCAAATAAAAAATTTATTTATTTTTTACAATATTGACTTTCAGGATTATGTATAATATATGTTACACGTTTGATATTACTTCTTTTTAATAGGTTTATGAAAGAGTAATTTATTTGTATTATAATTATTTAACTTTATGAACAAGTTGAACTATTTTACGTTCCTTCGGGTACCAGATGTTAAGGAATCTTCAATCAATGTCCAAAAAATATTTTGTGCTTCAGATATTTACTTTAATTTTTGTTTCCTTTAATGTATGAGACAAAAAAAACTTTATTGTGGACCGCTTTTGAAAGTAGCCCTAAAAAATATTAAATGTCTGCCATTTTAGTTAAGGTTACTGTAACCTTAATCCTTACGTGACCCAAAATTTTTGTCATCAATCCTTTTTAAAATGGCGTGTCTCAACTATATTCCTTAAATTTAAAATTATTTAGACTTCCAAACCATTACGACTTGAGGTGTAATTTAATACCAAAAATTTGACTGTAAGGACATTTGCTAAGTTCTGTTTTTTTAGTGTCATTGTTGAGTAATTATTGAAGAAGTACTGTGGACTACTTTTGAAACTAGCAGTGAAAAAATATTAAATGGTTGCCATTTTGGTTAGGGTTGTTGTAGCCCAAAGCCTTTTACATCATAATTTTTGTTTGTTAATTCTTTGCAACCCTGCTCTTTCTCTATTTGAATTGTTCCCTTTCTAATGCTAATCCCCCCCCCCCCACCTTCAGGTTTAGTGTAGTGATCTTATAAAAAAAAGAAGATAATTTCTAATCAAAGAATTTGTTAAATTTCAACTTTCTTTGTTGAAAGTTATATTTATGAATTTCTTAAGTTTTGGTAAGCTGTACTCTTTTCATAAAGACAAAACATTTTATTTGTAACCTAATTACAAAACGATCATGAATGCACATTGACTTGTTAACTTAATAGTTTGAATAAATTGGAATTTTATCAATCTTTTTATTTATAACTGTTTCTGCATGATTCCGTTGCATCAAAATAGATGTAAGTTATATACTTGCGTATTCTATTTTTAGGAGACTGAAATCTCAATCATAATTAAATTATTAAATCATTTTAGATGAAAAAATTTAATCAATTTTTGGATTTTCCCCATACATTTCTTCTAAAACACGTCTAACGTGAAAATGAAAAAAAAACTTTTTCATTAGGAAAGCAGGAGTTAACAGAATAAATTTAGGTTAGATGAAGTCTAATAAAAACGATATGTTAAATTGGATTTTTTAGCGATTGTAAAAACAGAGATTTCAATATTTAGTTAAGACAGTACAATTATATTTCGGTATTAGAAATTATAAATGTTCGCGTACAATAGACTATTATTCTCGCTAGCGGGAGGTTTCTTTTATGAATGTATGTACCTGTCAACTACGTTATGATAATCCTCTACAGCCTAGATGCTAGTGAGCTCTATCGGAGAATTTTTATCAGTGATAATACGATGTTTGTTACTGGAGATTCGACCGTTATAATATTTGTGTTTTTTAATGATCGTAGTTGATGTCATTTAATTATGTCGGGTTTATTACTCTACTATATAAGTATATTAATAAACTGATTGTAGTGATTAATGAGAAGTGTGTAGAAAAAGATTTTCGTGTTGGATAAGTACTTATTAATCTTATTTTCGTTAAATGAAGCTCGTGGGAGTTCATTATGGATACCGGCATGTAAGTGTAATTTGAAATTCAAATACGAAGCGTTTATTGTTATGTAAATTTCTATGTAATTAATAAGTATTTGTAATTTACTTAGTCGCATAATTATTGTCGTAATTATAAAACTAGTTCAGCTTAATAGTTGTTAAAAATAATTATGTACTTTAGGTTAGGCAAGTACTGCGGTGTAGGTTGTAATTCTTTCGTCTCTCGTTCTTATAAAGTAGTTAAATTCTGTTCAGTTTACTAAAATTTATCTATTTAAATATTTCTTATTAAAACTGTATTCAACATTCTAGTTAAAATGAACATTTTATTGGCGTAGAGATGGTCAGACATCAGTAAAAGTAACATAAAATATTTATTAACGTTTATTAATCTTATTTGCACAGATTACCTCTTGTGTATTGAAGGTTATTCACGTGCTATTAATTTGGTATGTATACACCAACTGTATACACTTTAGTTTTATATATATATATATATATATATATCGATTTTTTAAATATTTAAAAAATCGATCTTTGTGCCAGGTACTGCATTAGTTTACATAATCAGTAAATGAATTATTTTAAATTAAATTTTTACATTTGTGTTCGACATGTTATCAATATTTAATTTTTTTTTCTTGGCTTTAAATTAACAAAATTCTACTGTATTTATGAAGTAAAGAACAAAACGAAACTACGAGTTAGCAGATTCGTCCGATAAAAATCACCAACATTTTTAGTCTACGGAGACTAAAAAATCTGTTGTGGACACCGCATGACTAATACGCCTATTAAATTACACATTTTTTTAAATGAAAGTACGTAAAATTAAATTTCATTGATAATTTCTGATATTTTTTTATATTTATTATCATTAGATTATTATTTATTGTAATTTTTTTTTACAATCTGAGATTAATAATTATTAATAAATTAATATATTTAAATTTAAAAAAAAGGAGAAGTCGGATTCGAACTGATGCGACTTCCCCTTGTAAGACATAAATATTTAATTAAATAAAATTTTATTTGGCTATAACTGGAACCGATGAAAATAAATACCGCTTACGATATTTCGTTGAAAAGGACTCGATGAGGGCTTATTTCTGCAGTTAAGAAAAGGTCAAAAATCCAGTTTTGTTTGGATTTCGGGCTTTTTTGGACACTTTTGGGCAGTCGATTGCAGTCAAAAAGGGAGGTACAGAACTAATGTTACAACAGTCCTAAATCCAAAATTTCAACGTCTTACGGGTAATCGTTTTTTAATTATGCGAGATATGTAAGTACAGACGTCACGCCGAAATTAGTCAAAATTGATTCAGGGATGGTGAAAGTGGATATTTCCGTTGTAATTTGAAAACCGTAATTTTTCGCCATTACAATACTTCGCGAAAGGAAAAAATAGGTGTGATAGAGCCTGTATTAATATTACTAGTATGTTTAATGTATATAGATACCAAATATAAGCCGGCCTCCGTGGCGCGAACGGTAGCGTCTCGGCCTTTCATCCGGAGGTCCGGGGTTCGAATCCCAGTCAGGCGTGGCATTTTCACACACGCGCTACAAATCATTCATCTCATCCTCTAAAGCAATACCTGACGGTAGTCCCGGAGGTTAAACAAGAAAATAAAAAAAAATACAATAAAGCAATTTACATTTAAGCAAGCGTCGATAAACATTTTTGGGCACATATTTATACCGATGTTGTACATTATGGAGAAATTTTTTTTTAAAGTGTGCCTTTTTCTTTTTCAATAAATGTAAAATATTTTTTATCGATTTAAAAACACAACGGTTTGATTTATTAATGAACGCTTTTTGAACATATTTCGTAAGCCGCAATAATTAAGAGCTTAAATATTTAGCACATCTAAAAAAAACCTTAATAAAAGCAATTTCATATATTTAGAAATAATTTAAAAAAAAATTAGTTACGTTTAATTATTATTTAATCAAAATATCTAATATAATTATTATTGAAAATTTTATGTTTTTTTTTTTTTTAAAGTTAACATTAATATAAATTGTTTGTAGTTTATAAACTGAACATTTTTTACTTCTTTGTACGAAGTAAAAAAAATTTGATCGCGAAAAATTTCGGTTTTCAGATTACAACGGGAATATCCATTTTGACTAGTCTCGGCGTGCGTACGAATGTATCTCGCGTTAACTCAAAAAAACGACTAGCCGTAGGATGTGGAAATTTTGGATTAAGAACTGTTGTAACATCTAATTGTGCACCTCACCTTTTGATTGCAGTCGACTGGACCAAAAGAGCCCAAAATTAAAATTTTTTGGATATTGAACTTTTTCTTAACTTCAGTAATAAGCCATCATCGAGAACTTTTCAACGATATATCATAAGCGGTATTTATTTTCATCGGTTCCAGTTACAGCTAAATCAAATTTTAAATAATGAAATATTTGGATCTTACAAGAGGAAGGCACATCGGTTCAAATCCGACCTCATCTCCTTTTTTTTTAATTTAAATGTATCGATTTATTAATAACAATTATTAACCTCCGACTGTAAAAATTTTTTACGATAATAATAATAAAAAAAAAGAAATATATCAGAAAGCTATTATTGAAATAAAATTTTATGTACTTTTAATTTTAAAAAAATCTGTAATATAATTTAATAGGCGTACAAGGAAATCATGTAGTGCCCGCATCAGATTTTTTAAAGCAAATTATTAAATAAAACGCCGCTAATAATTTAGTTTCTCGTCGGTAGAGCCTTGCAGTACATATAAAATACATTAAGAACATTTACATTTTCGTTAACTTTACTTTTTTGCGCGTTCGTTGTTACAAATTAGCTTTTTCTAAAATTAATATGAGTAAAACAACGGGACTTTTTTTAAAAGAATTGTTATTAATTTAAGTCGAGTCTTAAGCGAGAATCGATTAAAAGTTTTGATAAACCTTACTTCTAAATTTTGCAAAACCGTATAATAAAAAATAAAAAAAATTGATAAAATGTTTATTAATTTTAACGTTCTGATAAATGTTCTATAACATTAAGAAATCATTTTCGAAGGATTAATCTTATGTTTAGATAAATTAATGTTTTTTTTTTTTTTGTTTTTATTATCGCCTATTAATAAAATCCTTATTTTAATTTTTGTTTATATATTATTAATAATAAAATGTTTATTTTAGTTTTGGTTTTATTGTTACATATTAATAAACAATTTTAATTACATTTTTTTTACGGATATGTGATCTTTTATTTCTCGTATTTAATTTTGCGTATCGGTTAAAAGCATAATGAATTTGTTTTCTGTACACCTTTTAGCCAGGTATCTCGCTAATAGTTTAGTATTTTGTCGCTAGAGCGTTACACTATGTATAAAATATCGTATTTGTAAGTCGATTATTTTGTTATTAAAACACGTACAGATTCATTTATATTAGCTTATTTTGATCGCGGTAAAAGACAGCTTAACGCTCGATTTAAATGAAATCTTCTGAAAAACTTATGTTTTAGAAATTTTTGTCGTTAAAAAGGTAAGCTATAAAACATTTTTTTACTCGTAACAGCAAATCTAATTTGTTTGTAAAGTAGCCGATTAACAAAATTAATTAAAATATTTACACAAATCAAGTCATTTACGCTACGTTTTTTGTTTATTAATCTAAAAAAATCATTTTTATTTTTTAAAAATCGTTTTGGTTTGTCTATTATGTCGGAGTTATAAGTTATTTTACACTATACGCTTTTTAAACGGCTAACCGAATCAAATTTAATGAATATATAGAGTTTTATTTATGTACGTTAACGTGTTGTCGGGTCCTGGAGGCTCTTGACCCAGGCTCCGGTTTTTGGAATACGATGTATAGATGCGATCCGTAAGTATTATAAAATAAGAAATAGGAAAAATATTCCTTACAGCTTTTTCGCTCCGAAGTCAAAAACATGGCCTACTTGCGTCTCTCCTATTAAACCGAGCGGTCCAAAAGGTCATCTCGAGGCGTTTGGTCGGTCTTTGGAGAATTAGGGTAATGAACGAAAACCCGAACCTGAAGATGAATAAGTGAAAACGTACTTCGTCTCAGGAAGTAGGTAGATGTTTATTGTACTATTTACCTTGTTGAAACCGCTCCAAAACGTGGGAAATAAACCTCTCAAATCAGGATAGTCAAGAAACTTAAAGGAGGCAATTCTTCGACCTAATTAGTTTAGCCGTAAGACTGATAACTCAAGTTGGGCAGTTTGAAAAAAAAAGAAATCGGAGAAAAACCTGTCGCTTAACGGGAAAAAGAAAGAAAAATGCGTTGTATTTTTTCTTAATTTTTTTAATTTTTCTTATAAAATTATGTCAGTTGAAGTGCTATTATATCCGTTTGTGTACACTAGATACGAGTATATTACGGTGTGGAGCTTTTCTATTCGTTTTCAGATGATATAAAGAGTGATATCGCATTTGGTTCTGTTTATCATTTAAAAAGCATTTTATTTTTTTTTTTTTTACAAGCAAAGAAGTAATCGTTGATGGTCCGTTTCGATTGTTAAGCGATCATCATCCGTTGATAATGAGGAAAATTATATACAGAGTGTTTCTAAAATAGCGGCCTGGCTATACTTTTTCAGATTCTACTTGTAAAACTAAACGAAAAATATCCTTAGGAAAAATGGCAGTTTCTCCTTCGAAAATATATCAAAATTACAAAATTTCGAGTAGAGATTTTTTTTTATTTTAGGGGTTCCTTACTTTCTAGGAAAAATGTAGGAATTCATTTTTCTTTAAAGAAGTAATCCTTAACAAAAAAAAGTCTTGCGTTGTTCTGGGCAAGGAGTTCGACTTCTTTTCGTTAATTTAATTCGGTTTTAATATTTTTTAATTCGATTTAATATCGCTAACAATTGATACCGCAGATAATGAAACATCAACATTCTAATTTGCAGTACCATAATGAATGGCGCTTCTAACTTGCTCCGCTCAAATGTTTTTGACCTTAAACTGAGCATAACTCAAGAACGACTCGACCAATTTTCATCAAATTTTTACACGCTCAACTTCAGATAAACTAATGCATGATATATAAATTTCTTTGAAATTGATCTAGTAGTTTTGGAGATTTTTGAGCCACAAAGTTTTATACGTAAGCCTAGATACAGAGTGTTTCTAAAATGGTCGGCTGGCTATACTTTTTCAGATTCTACGTGTTAAACGAAACAAAAAATATCCTTAAGAAAAATGACAATTTCTGCTTCGTTGTCCCCCTGTCCACCGTTTGTTATTTTTATATAAAAATTTATATCTCAAGTTCGGGTAGGAATCAGATTAATATTTTATAAGCGTCTTGGTAATAAAGTTGTAAAATTAGCAAAAAATTAGGACTTAAATGCCTTTGAAAATTACAAAATGGCGGCCTTGTTTATTTCTCAATCTGTTATATCTCCGTAAATATTAGTTTTATCAAAATTTATGCTATTTGGTAAAATATTAAGCCTTTTATTTTGAATAAAATGACATTTCATTTGTTTTAAATCTGTTAAATAGCCGAGTTACGAGAGAAAATTGATGTAATTTTGTTTCTGTTTTCATGACCTTCGCTTTACGTTTGATTCGATTAAATATTAATTGTATTTATTTATTGCTAATTCTAGAATTTTAAATTACTATCAAATTAAGTTGTAATTTTCTCACAATAATAGACCTGATAATTATGACAAAATTATAACTCGATTTTCTTCCACGACTCGACTATTTGTTAATCGATATTAAAAAATAAAAGGCTTAATGTTTTGGCAAATAACATAAATTTCGATAAATTTCTGTTACATCTATGGAGATGTAACAGATTGAGAAATAAACATGGCAACCGTTTTGTAATTTTCAAAGGTATTTAAATCGTGATTTTTTGTTAATTTTAAAGCTTCATTACAAAGAAGTTTACCAAATATTAATGTGATTCATCTACCCGAACTTGAGATATACATTTTTATATAAAAATAAAAAAATGGCGGACAGGAGGAGAAATTGCCATTTTTCTAAGGATATTTTTTGTTTAGTTTTACAAGTAGAATCCGAAAAATGTAGCCAGTTCACCATTTTAAAAACATTCTGTATAAGTAAGAAAATAAATAAATAAAAAAAAAAACAGTTGCAGAATTAACTTCGTATTTCGTAAATTAAATCCATATTTACAACTAGTTTTATTTAATTTTTTTTTTCTTCAGTCATTTAACTGGTTTCATGCAACTCTCCAAGATTCCCTATCTAGTGCTAGTCGTTTCATTTCGGTATACTCCCTACATCCTATATCCCTAACAATTTGTTTTACGTATTCCAGACGTTGCCTGTCTACACAATTTTTTCCTTCTACCTGTCCTTCCAATATTAAAGCGATTATTCCAGGATGCCTTAGTATGTGGCCTATAAGTCTGTCTCTTCTTTTAACTATATTTTTCAAAATGCTTCTTTCTTCATCTATTTGCCGCAACACCTCTTCATATGTCACTTTATCCACCCGTCTGATTTCTAACATTCTCCTATAGCACCGCATTTCAAAAGCTTCTAATCTTTTCTTCTCAGATACTCCGATCGTCCAAGTTTCACTTCCGTATAAAGCGACGCTCCAAACATATACTTTCAAAAATCTTTTCCTGACGTTTAAATTAATTTTTGATGTAAACAAATTATATTTCTGACTCAAGGCTTGTTTCGCCTGTGCTATTCGGCATTTTATATCGCTCCTGCTTCGTCCATCTTTAGTAATTTTACTTCACAAAATTCTTCTACCTCCATAATCTTTTCTCCTCCTATTTTCACAATCAGTGGTCCATCTTTGTTATTTCTACTACATTTCATTACTATCGTTTCGTTCTTGTTTATTTTCACGCGATAGTTCTTGCGTAGGACTTCATCCATGCCGTTCATTGTTTCTTCTAAATCCTTTTTACTATCGGCTAGAATTACTATACCATCAGCAAATCGTAGCATCTTTATCTTTTCACCTTGTACTGTTACTCCGAATTAAAATTGTTCTTTAACATCATTAACTGCTATTTCAGTGTAAAGATTAAAAAGTAACGGAGATAGGGAACATCGTTGTCGGATTCTCTTTTTTATTAAGGCTTCTTTCTTATGTTCTTCTATTATTACTGTTGCTGTTTAGTTCCTGTAATTGTTAGCAATTTTTATTTTATCTCTGTATTTGAACCCTAATTTTTTTTTAAATGCTGAACATTTTATTCCGGTCTACGTTATTTAACATATTAAGTTTTAATAAGTTAATTTAAGTTACGTTTATAATTAATAAATGTATAAGTAAAATTCACTATGCTTGGGCATTCAAATAGGAGGAACAAAGATGTATGTTTTGGTGTATCTCTAAAACGCTTTATTACGTTAGTGTCTGTTACGTTACTATCTGTTGAATAAAGGACATTTATCCGCCATGAATTTCAGATATATATATATATATATATATATATATATATATATATATTAGATATATATATATATATATATATATATATATATATCTAATGATAAACCCACTCGAGTAGCTTTCAGAAATCTATTACAAACGGGTACTTGAATTCTGTACAGGGAGGGGCGTCAAAGCGTTGGAACTAAAAGGAGTTGATGGGATATATATTTATGTATTAGTGCAGGGCGTGGCTCCGGCACGCCCCCGCAGCTAGGCTCTCCGGGCGGGTTGCCATGGCGGCGGCGTCTCGGAATGGGATTATTAGATGTCTAAAATTGATTACCTCTTGTGTAAAAATAATTTTTTTTGAATGATGAGAATCGATATAAAAAAAGTTAAATTTAGAAATTTAACTTTAAAAATCGATACTAACAAATCGGGATTCTGCGCTAGCGATCGGTACATTCCGGTGCCTACTTTTTGCTTGTAATTCATTATTTTATGAAGGAAAACAATCGCATAAATAAATGAAAAATATGTAAAAAAAAATTTTAAAAGACGCAATTCTTAAATTAAGTGCACGAAAAGGTAAAAAATCATTTTAGGACGGTATCTAAGTATGGATTTGTTAAGTTTTGATAGCGGTGTATAAGTTTATTTGAAAAAGATAGCTTTAAAGGAAAAATTTTATGTTTTTGTCAATTTCGGGTTGCACCCCACTCTTTAGGCCATTCGTCACGCATAAGGAAAAATTGGCTAAAAAATAAAATTTTTAATTTGAAGCTATTTCTTTCACATAATCTTACATATTACCATCAAAGCTTGTCGTCAAATCCATTCCGAGATACCATCTTAAAATTATTTTTTACCTTTTAGTGCGTTTAATTTAAAAGCGGTGTTTAAAAAATTTTATTTTTACATATTTTTTTTAATTTTCTACTTTTTATTCTTCATGCGTTTATACTTTACAGCTGCGCTAGCGCACAGGTTTGAGCGTATTTAGCGAAAGATCGGTTCGGTACGTTTTACGGCGGGTGAGTGCAATCAAAACATAGGGTTAAACGATTTAATTTCCTTATAACCAAGATCCGGTCGATCAAGAGTGTACTCGGTGCGTTAAACAGTTAGCGCTCGACCTGCTGATACATACGCGGTTTGAATCGTGAAAAGTTGACTAGCGGTTGCCGAGATATTACGGTGTCACCTCATCGCACCTCCTCTCCAATTTCTGAACGGCACCTCGGATGCACTTGACAATATTATCATCCGACGGTTACCGCTGGGAACGGATGGGGTGTAGTTGGGGGGGTCGAAAAACTTTTCAGAAGTCTAAGACCGACCGTTTTCGAGATGTTTGCGATTTTCATCCGAAAATTTGGTTGCGGTTAAAAAGTAAGAAATTTTTCCCAAAACTTCGATTTACATATCGATAGATTTATAATGTAACAAGTAAACACCTGACCACCACGAAAAATGTACTAACGAATCGGGATTTTCCGGTCGTGATCGGTATATTCCGGTGCTAAGCTAAGGAGGAAGCACACACAGACACACATACGAATGCCGTTTAGTAGAGATGCAATAATATCTGTAGCTTTACTGATATCCAAAACAAATGATTTATTTGAACCGATAATGGAATGTTTGTTTAATCAGCTTGCCTGTTAGTTTTATGCGGATTTAAATACTAGATTGTAGATACCGGTGTTCTTTGGAGGTCGGGTTTCAATTAACCGCACATCTTAGGAACCTTACTGTGATTCCGGAGGCTAAACAGAAAAATAGAAGAGGTGTAGAGATACTGTTACCAAATTTTTTTAAATATAATTATTTAATGAAACTTGATGCAATACCGTCAGTATTAATTAACGCAAAAGACCCAGATTTTAATTTTTGTCTTATAAACATTAATATAAGTGCAATATATTGTCAAGAGAATTATTTGCTAATAAATTACTTTTTGAGTATAAATTTGTAATTATTTCGTAATAAATTAGCAAAGACTGTTGTAGCTATTTAAACATTTTTTATTGTTTTTATATTTGGCGATGTGAACATTTTAAAACATTTTAAGTGCAGTTTGTTAATGAGTGTTGTACATATGTATGTATATATATATATATATATATAAATGTCGTGTGTGTGTGTGTGCGCGCGCGCGTAATTTTATAATTTCCTATTGTTAAATAGGACAGACAGAAGTTGCAGTGGCGTTCATATTATTAAGAGAGTTGTCCAGTCAGTGGGGCAGTGGGTTGTGTTGAGTATTTTATACGTATTACGCAATCAAAACATTTGGTTTCATCGACCTATGTCCACTGACTTCTATGTTCATTCGAGCGGTTCGAATGAGAGAACGCAATACGATAAACAGGATAGTGTTACTTCTCTACCTCTTTCTTTTATTATTATTATTATTAAACAACATAAAAAGTACTTTAAAGTCTCCTCTCCCCCTCGCCTTTCGATTATAATAAACTAGCGGCTAGTCTGAATGTAGCGAGTATAAGATTTTATAAGTGGATTTTTTTATTAAAGAAGCTATAGCGCGGTGCGGCATCTGGTGAGCGAGAGTTAAATTAGTCGACGACCTTGTACGGCATCTTACCGCATCGGCTGGCTTATAGCCTATCGTACCCTACATTTCACTTCCTACTCATCATCAAGATTCACTTTCATCTCTTCTCATAACTTTTTTTTATTCTTGGAAGATTTCTTTGTCTATTGTGTGCGTTTAAATTTCTTTAACAGCCGGTTTTTATTTTTTACAATTTATAGATCGTTTATTACAAAATTCTTCATCCTCTTGTTTACTTTATATTTTTCTTCCTTTTTATTTTATTTATTTATCGCTTATATAGGTGTCCCGGGAGATGTTGGTCAAACATAAGGAAATGATATCTATGTACGCTGCAATAACGACATTAAATCTTGCACAAATTTTTAACGAGGTAGTCGTTTTCACCATTTTTTGGTTTTAGGTAGATTTCATAAGAAAGCTACCTATTGTAATGGGTACCGTGATTCAACTTCGGAAAATTTCGGTATATCTTCGCGTTTCACATTCCACAGACCTCAAAACCATCGTCAGTTCAAAAGTTTATATGTATATATATCTATATTTCACTTTCTTGTGGACACGATAACTGCCGCAATTTTGCGCCAATCAGTTTCAAATTGATACATAAAATATAACGACCCAAAAACTCAGTCGAGTTCGTTAAAGGGGGAAATCGGACCTTGGGGATGGAAATGGAGGTCTTTTTTTGAAAAAAAAAACAACAAAATATCGCTATAACTTTCTTATTAAGTAAAATATCGAATTTGTTTAAAGTTCTTACTATTCTTTGGATAAGCACATAAAACGTATGTAACTAAAGTGTTTTGTTATCACCAACCGTTGGCCTAGGTGGTGGAAAAAATGGGGTTTCGAAGACAAAAAAAATCATATCTTCCTTAGTAGGCACAGCATCGAATCCTTGTTAAGTGGTTGTTAGTACTCTAAACATTACCTAAATAGTTTGTTTGAAACAATTTTTTATATGATCAACCCTTACGCCAAGGGATGACCAACATTTTTCTGGAATTGTAAGATGGGGTTTGTCGTGTGCTAAACACGTGAAACTTTTTTCACATGCAACCATTGTTGTATCGAGTAAATTTGATGTTTTTCTTAACTTTAAGGTGGAAATCTTTTTTATCCCCTACTTACCACTGGTGAAATCTACCTCCGCCTTCCAGCGTGCCGAAAGGGATATTTTTTAATATTGTGGTCGAAGAAAATTACCTTTATTATGTTGAAATTACTTAAAATTTCAAAATCCTAAATCGATCGTATTTAGTAATTTGAAATTAATATTATTTCTAAAGAATTTTTGTCTCGTATCTTGAAAATCCGTTGACCAATAAAAGGTGAAATTTAATACAAATACAGAGTATCACGAAGTTCTCCCGGGAATTTTATATCTATTCTGCTCTTAAAAATAATGGAAAATCTTCATATAATCATATGTTCTAAACTGCTTTGTTATCGAGTTCCGCCTAGTGAAAAATTTAGCTTGGATTTCAGCTATCCCAGTGAAATGAGGTTATACGAATTTTATTTTTTTTGTTGTCTTCAGTCATTTGACCGGTTTGATGCAGCTCTCCAACATTCCCTATCTACTGCTAGTCGCTTCATTTCGGTATACCCCCTACATCCTACATCCCTAACAATTTGTTTTACATATTCCAAACGTTGCCTGCTTGCACAATTTTTCCCTCCAGTATCAAAGCGACTATTCCAGGACGCCTTAGTATGTGGCCTATAAGTCTGTCTCTTCTTTTAACTATATTTTTCCAAATGCTTCTTTCTTCATCTATTTGTCGCAACACCTCTTCATTTGTCACTTTATCCACCAGTCTGATTTTTAACATTCTCCTATAGCACCGGATTTCAAAAGCTTCTAATCTTTTCTTCTCAGATAATCCGATCGTCCAAGTTTCACTTCCATCTAAAGCGACGCTCCAAACATATACTTTCAAAAATCTTTTCCTGACATTTAAATTAATTTTTGATGTAAACAAATTATATTTCTTACTGAAGGCTCGTTTCGCCTGTGCTATTCGACATTTTATATCGCTCCTGCTTCGTCCATTTTTAGTAATTCTACTTCCGAAATAACAGAATTCTTCTACTTCCATAAACTTACCCCTTCTATTTTCACATACATTCATACGAAATTTATGGACGTTAATTAAGGAGCAGAATTAGTGATTTCTTATGGTTTTTAACCAGAAAAATCGATTAAAATAGATCCTAGAACCGTATTTGCGGTAGATTTAGAGAAATCTGAGTGAAAACCAATTAATTGAGCTAAAAAACCCTGTTTTTTTAAGTTTGAGAACAATAAATTTGTTGAACGGGTAATAAAGAAATTAAACAAACCTTAAAACAGAACTTTTAAAAAATTTAAATCTGAACAAAGCGGTGTAAGATAAGTTGAATAAAACAAAGAAAAATTAGAATAATATTTAGAGACTGTACACTAGACCAAGGTGTGTTATACGCACCGGTTGATAATAAATGTTCAAAAATCGGCCTGTCATTTTAAGTTTTGAAAACGGTGGGCCGTCCTTATGTTACTCAGCCGCACCCATAATGAAGACAGTTATTCCTCAGTAGAATGTATTTTTGTTTCGTATGCAATATTTTTAATCCATCCCTAGTCGCAAAAATCTAAAGGTGTAAGATCAGCCGATATTGGTAGCCAAAATTGTGGACCTCCACGACCCGTTCCATTTCTCGAGGAAATAAAACGGCACGAGAATCGGGGAGTCGCGACGTCGTACTGGATATATACTTTGCGGCGGCTCGGCGCTAGAGGAATATCTTCAAGTAGCTGCGGCAATTTCTTCTTGAAGAAAGTGCAAGTAGATTTTAGCGATTAAGCAGTCGGGTAATATTAACGGTCCAAACAGCCGATTGTAAATAAGGTCGAACCGTACGTTGAAAATTACCTTCCACCGTTTCGTGAGGATTTACTTCTGCCCGTGTGTGCTCATCGCGTATGTTGACGCCACCTAGTCTGAAATTAGCCTCGTCGATAAACAAAACATACTTTTAGAGTTGTCGATTTGTATTCTACCGGTTGCAGAAATCCAAGCGAAGAGGATCGTCTCCTGGGTGTAGATGTTGAATCGGCTGTTTACCATAAGGATGATAAAAATCGTTTTGTTTTAGTGTCCTCCAATCCACGACCGCTTAGAAAGACGTCGTGCTGGACTGTATTGAACTGGATCGATAATAATTTCATCAATAACAGCTTCGTGTTATAAGTCACGCTAACTGTTTTGGGATCTGCAATCTTACGATTTGTTTAACGTATTTCATATTCAACCGCAGTAGCTGTAGCATTATCATTAAACAAACGCAAAATGAATACCTTGTCAATGTATTCCTCTGTTGTAAATAAGTACGATAATACTTCAACGGCAAACCGATCGCGTTCAAACCGCAATTAATAGAAAAACTTTGCTGACGACAGCATCGGTTACAGTATCCGATATCCTTAATGTTCCTTACAGAATGATTTAAACACTAATACAATATTGATGGTTGTTGATCAGCGCTTGTTATTTTGTTGCAAAACTTTGAAATAATAATTTTTCAAATGATTTATTGTATTCTTATCATTAATAAAAAAAATATTATTTAAATTGTGTTTATTTTTAGTTTATAATTGTTCAGTAATTTCCAGTTTTTTTTTTAATACGTATTGTAATAGTAAATTTTGTTTTTACAAATTTTTCACGTAAAAAAATCTGATGTGGAACCACATGATTTCCTTGTACGCCTTTGAAATTATACATTCACATTTTTTTAAAATGAAAAGTACATAAAATTTTGTTTCATTAATAATTTCAGAAATATATATATATTTTTTTTATTATTGTATTATTGAATTATTGTGTACCGTAAACGTTTTTTTACAATTAGAGGATAATAATTATTAATAAATCAATATATTTAAATTAAAAAAAGGAGGTGAAGTCGGATTCGAACCGATGTGCCCTTCCCCTTGTACGATTCAAATTTAATTATGCGAGATGCAGACGTCACGCCGATACTAGACAAAACGGATCCAGGAATGGTCAAAATGTATATTTCCGTTGAAATCTGAAAACCGAAATTTTTCGCTATTACAGTACTTCCTTTACTTTGTAAAAGGAAGTAAAAATTACGACTACGATATATATCGATTGATTTTACTATTTTCAAAAGCAAAAATCTATGTTGTTAATCGATCTCTACACAATCGTTTACGTATGTTATCATTTCCTTTTATTATTATTATTATTATTATTGTTGAATTATTATTTATTGTAAAACTTTTTTTTACAATCACGGGTTAAAAATTATTAAATCAGTGTATTTAAAAAAAAATAAAAGTTAAAAAAAATAAACCAAAAAAATTTAAAGAAAAAGAAAAGAGATGAATTTTGATTCGAACTGATATATATATTCCTTTAAGATCCAAATTTTTCATTAATTAAAATTTCATTTGGCTATACGTCTGAAACCGATGAAAATAAGTAACGCTTATGATATACCGTTAAAAAGTTCTCGATGAGGTCTTATTACTGCAGTTAAGAGAAAACCCAAACGCTTCAAAATTGAAACCCCGCTTTATTTAGAGGTCTGACGGTATACACATTTTTGGCCCGGTCGATTGCAATCAAAAGGGAAGGTGCACAACTAGATGTTACAACAGTCCTAAATCCAAAATTTCAACATCCTACAGCTAATCGGTTTTGATTTACGCGAGATACATACGTACGTACAGACAACAAGCAAAAACTTGTCAAAATGGATTCAGGGATATTCAATATGGATATTTCTGTTGAAAAACAAAATTATTCGCGATCGCAATACTTCCTTTACTCGGTACAAGGAAGTAAAAAGAATTTGGTTTTTGTGTACATGAAATAAGTACTTTTATGATAAATGTAGTAATGTACTGTTTGTATATAAAATTCGAATTTTTCTCACTTTTGTTTTATTTAATTTATCATTTTATTGTTAATTAAATTCTCTACAAGTTTTCTTTAAAATTTTTACGTGTTTATTACCCGTTTAACAAAGTTATTTTACATGAAACATTAAAAAACAGGGCTTTTACCTCAATTTATTAGTTTTCACTCCGGTTTTCTCATTATGCCCTGGACACCCTGCAAACACGGTAAACTACTGCAAATGTGGTTCTGCAGTCTATTTTTTTTTTATTTTTTAGCCAAAAACCAAAATAAACCGCTAATTCTGCCGCTTAATTAACGTCTTAAAAATTTCAGTACGTCGTCATTTCAACGGGGTTTATGAAATCCGTGCGAACTCTTTCACTAGGTGTAACTCGCAAACGAAGCATTTTAGGACATATGTTTATGCGAACGTTTTTCATTGTTTTCACGAGTAAAATAGGTTATCAAAATGCCGAGAGAACTTCGTGATACTTTCTCTCTCTCTCTCTCTCTCTCTCTCTCTCTCTATATATATATATATATATATATATATATATATATATATATTTACAGCGTTGGCATGATTTTCTACCCAATCGGAGAAGGTGGGGATCACGGTACCCATATTTTGGTCCAGGGGATAAACATATACGAGTTTCAGGATATCTAAATAATAAAAAAAAATCACGTGGACGATTCCCTACTTCTATTCATTTTCTATCCTGTCCCCGATTTATCTTTTTCAATAAAAATTTATATATCTTAAAAACGGATTGAGATATTTTTTATGAGATTTTATATACGCGTATCCGCCAATATTTTATAAAAATAAAAAAAATGTTTTTTAATCGTAAAGACAGGTATAAAATTATTAGCCTAATTATTTTTGAAGTACATGTAAAACAGTTTCAGACATATCTCAGCTGTTGATCATCCGAAAAAAAATCTGGCAAAATAACGCATGGTACAGCTACGCCGGTTAAATCATGATTATATTAAAAAAATAAAAAATAAACATCAAAATCATCAAATTTCGAGTAAAGAGATTTTTTTATTTTAGGGCTCCTTACTTTCTAGGAAAAATGTAGGAATTCCTTTCTTTTTTTTAAAGAAGTAATCCTTAACAAAAAAAAAAAACTCTTACGCTGTTTTGCGCAAGGAATTCGACTTTTCGTTAATTTAATTTGGTTATAATATTTTTTTAATTCGATTTAATATCGCTAACAATAGATACCGCAGATAATGAAACGTCAACGTTCTAACTTGCAGCACCATAACGAATCGCGCTTCTAACGCTTGCACTTAAATTCTTTTGACCTTAAACCGAGCATAACTCAAGAACGACTCGATCAATCTTCATAAAATTTTCACACGCACAACTTCAAATAAGTTACTACAACATATCTAAATTTCAATGAAATTGATCTAGTAGTTTTCGAGACTTTTGAGCCACAAAGTTTTATACGAACCTATATACAGAGTATTTCTAAAATA
Source organism: Lycorma delicatula (assembly GCF_047948215.1). NCBI lineage: Eukaryota > Metazoa > Arthropoda > Insecta > Hemiptera > Fulgoridae > Lycorma > Lycorma delicatula. The sequence continues at coordinate 72,733,112 of NC_134466.1, read as the reverse complement.
GTGGGCCGGCTATACTTTTTCAGATTCTACTTGTAAAACTAAACAAAAAAATGGCGATTTCTTCTTCGTTGTCTCCCTGTTCGCCATTTTGTTATTTTTATATAAAAATTTATATCGAGTTCGGATAGAGGAATCGCATTAAAATTTTGTAGGCGTTTTGGTAATAAAGTATTAAAATTAGCAAAAAATCAGGAATTAAATACCTTTGCAAGTTACAAAATGGCGGCCATGTTTATTTCTTAATCTTATACGGATATTATTAAATCGATATTATTAAGTTGAAACGGGATGCTGAGAAAAAGAGATATTATCAGGCTAAAATAAAAGCGATGGTACGAGGTAAGAGACGGGTAAATGTCCTTCTTGAGGACATAAGATGTGTAATCGATATAATTTTAAACTCTACTACTAAACGAAATTTTGGGGTGAAAAATTTAACGTTTAAGCAGAACCGGTTTAATTTTAAACGTTACAGCAGCAGAAAGGAAGTTTTTTCGGTCGTTTCGTCTGTACAGAACAATAAAAAGTAAATATTTGGAGAGTAATGATAGTTAAAGGAAAATATATGAGAAGAGCGAGAAAAAGTACTAGGAAGTCTGAACCTGAACAAACCGCTTTCAGGAAGTTAGAGATTCTGGTGATTTTTGGAAACCGGTTCTCCTTTTTAAAAAGAAAAGTTTTTTTACCGGTAATATTATTTCAGCAGACGATCGGGTACGTTATTTTGAAAACTTACTGAATCCAAAAGTTACGTCGTGTAAAATACGTTTGGACGCGGAACCGAACAAAAATACTAGACGAGGTTTTTAGATGCCCCTTTTCTAATTTCTGACCCGGTTAGTATTTTTAAAGGAATGAAAGATAATAAAGATCCTGGAAACGATAGAATACTTATGAATTTTTTTAGAAACGCGCCTGATGCTAAAAGTTAATAACAGTATATAATAAAAAACGTAATAAAATAATAATAGTATACCGTATAATAAATTTATGAAACCTGCATCGCGCCCGAACGATTCAAATAGTCAATTATATTTCCCCTCCCCAAAAAAGGAGATCTGGGTGCGGTATCTAATTACGGTGAGATATCTTTTCATAACGGTATAGGGAAACTATTTGTCGGCCTTGTGTCGAATAGGCTTACGATTTGGAATAACCGAAATAATGTATTGAAAGAATTTCTAGTCGGTTTCAAGAAATCTTACGGCACGGTCGATAATATAAATACCTTAATAACAATTATTAAAATAAAATTAAATGTCAAAAGAAAAAAAAGGTATTTGCTTTCGACATGAAATGTCTTTAAAATCGATCGAAACATACGGGTACCAGAACAGAAATTTGTAGCGTAACGAAAAGTCCGATTCGTGTTGCCTTAATAACTCCCTAACTATTAGTCTCATGCGGTGTCATCTTATAATTTACATGATCGACTCGCCGTACGACTTTGAGCTTGCGTCACTGGTGAGCGGGTTGGCGGGAAGGGGGTACAGCTCAGATCGCCCAAAACTGGCGCTCTCACTTTTTTCCATTCGGTGTACCTCACGACTTAGATTTGACAACGCGGTGATTCTTGTGTTTGTATTTAAGGGTTGTCGAGATAGATCGATTTAAGTAATAATAAGTATATCTTTGACGATATTTATGTGTAAAAGACAGCCGGAAATATAAATTACGCGTATCGTTGGAAAGAGGAGGTTATCAATCACGCACAGGTACCTCAATGTCCGGTGTCGAGCGAGCGAGACTATTTCGGGAGCTTCGCATAGCTGGGACGGCGCGCTCGGCGAACGACGCCGATGGCGCGAGCACCTCTACCGGTGCTGTACTCGGATATAACAAGCGAAGATAACACCCGTACATCTGTCGAAGACGTCCCCGGGGTGATGGATATCATCGTCAGTCGAATTGTGCGATACAGGATCGTTGGCGTACAGCAGAAAATCGCTTCAAAACGGTATTTGAAAGCAGCGTGTTTGGTCTATTTTACAGCGTTTGTTCGACAGGGATTTAAAGCAGTCGTTATCGTCTTTTGACCTCAACTACTTGCTCACAGAACCAACAACACTGGGCAACACCAGTAACGATTTTACGTTCACCGGGCGCATCGATCTTGATATTATGTGTCTTACCTCTCATATAGGATCCGAAATAATGGCTGGCCACCAGCCAGTAACAGCTCCAAGCGCTTTAAATGGTGGACAGGCACTAGCCGGCTGACAGCGACCGAAGCGTGGCGGCTTAAATTGCCGTCTTTTTAACGTAACTTTTTTAGTTTTAATTTCTAACAAGGGGTGCGTCTCCCCGATCTAGTTTTAATTTGACAAGTGAGCGGTAGGGACACATAAGCGGGTGTTATACGGCACCCGGCTTAACCGCTCACGCAAGATAGGAGGTCACTAGGAGCATTAGAAATAACGAGGTCGCAAATCTGTTTTGAGGCGCAGTAACCGTTTTTTGGCACGGAACATTTGGTCTATGCTCTAGGGCGACCGAACGGGGTGGTGGCGGGAGAGATGCCGGCTAACCAAAAATTACCTCTCGTATCACAAACCGATATTGAACAAAATTGTCGTCAAATATTAGTCGAAATAAATATCATGTACCATTTACTGTCTGTTTTGTTAAAATTCAATTTAGTACTCGGTCGATGACTCGTTTTTATTTCGTACCGATTTATTAAAAGTGACTCGCCGACATACAGACCGACCAATTTATCTGTAGAGTTGGCCAAATGAAGGAACTAAAATTTTCCGTAGGAGACTTTCAGTTTTGTTAAAAAAAAATACGACGGTGGCTCTCCCATCGGTCGGTCTGTAGCTCGGAGGTACTTCATTAAAGGTCTATAACGTTTTACGTTAAACAAACGGCCGTGCGACCCGACACAGTCCTACTCGATTTTTTCCTCAGTGTTTACTGATGACTAATCCCTTTTAACGATAGAAATTTTCATTCGGTTGTAAAGTTTGAACAAAATTTTTGCAAACAGTTTTTGGTCATAATTTTATATTCAAATTCGAGTTAAACATATGAATAATAATTTCATAAAAATCGGTTCGAGCCGTTTCTTAAATTATCTTTTTACGGGCACAAATTTTGAAGTAATTGATAAAAAGAAATGAAATTAGAAATTATTTCTGCAATATAAAAATTTACGTAAATGTTAATTATGTCACGAATTACGGTGAAAGGCATATTTGATAGTTTAATATTTCTAAAAAAAGGTTATTCAAGGTTAACAAAAACACATCTCCACATATGTATATATATATGTCTCAGTAGTATAGTAGTGTGTGTGTGTGTGTGTGTGTGTGTGTATGTATATATATATATATATATATATATATATATAGATAGCATTTTTTTACTTGCAGTGAAGATCATTAAGACAACGTAATCATTTTCAGTAATACAAACAGATATAAACATGCCTTGTAATCATAATTAATTAACAACATATAATTGTTTATTTTTTCTTAAACGTGTATAGTCCATCATTTACTCAAGGGTATTACATATGTTAAGTATTAACTCTGTACGGCCCGGGTATGAGCTTTGGCTGTATGTAGTCGCTTTGTTCTTTTGTTCTACAACTTCAAAAGTTGTGGGTTTTATTTTCTCGGGCTTGTATTGTTAGACAGAATAATGCTTTAAGAAAAGTACGCTAATCGAATCAAAGTTTGTACGTCGGGATTTTTATAGATGTTAATGTTTCATCTGTAATACCAAAACTTTTGATCAAATATTTGACGCTAATTTTTCATGATCCTGACCAAAAACGTTTTAAAATTGAAATATTCTGTAAGATATATATTTATATATGGACTTATTTTGTAATCGATAACTCCAGATCGGATGGATCGATTCAGATAAGATTTGGCACAATGATTTCTGTATATATTTTGGTTATTCTGAAAGTTCTCGGTTCGATACAGAGATGGTGAAAAACTGACCGAACGACAGTGATATTTGACAAGTACGGTTTTTCAGATGGCGTTTTGCGAAGTTTCAGATGCGCGTGTTGTCGTTTGCTTTTGTTATAAGATTAGAAATTTTTCTAAAAAGTGGATAAGTACAAATTTGAGTACTTAGTTTTAAAAGGTTTAACCCCGATCGAACGTACAAAAAGAGTAATCTTTAAAGGATTATTCGCTTTTGATTTTGGCGATAAATTAGTAGGCTGGTGAATTTAAACTTTGTTCGCTTATTCACAACGTCACCCAAAAATTGCTACGGTTGACGAATCGCCAAAAAAAGATAGAATACCGTATTAAAAGATCCTACGCGAGTTCGCTGACATCGCAAAAATTTCGATAGACGACCATAGACTATTCCGTTTTAAAAGATGTTTTGGGTATGAAAAAACTTTCCGTTCGATGAGTGCCGCGTTTGTTAACAGTCGACTAAAATGTACTCGAGGTTATTTCTTTAAATGCATTCCTCCGCGTTTCTTCGTCGATTTATAACAGCGTATGAAACATGGATTTACTGTTATTTACCAGATCAAACAGAAATTCAAACGGTAACACAAGCGGATGAAAATGCGATAAAGAAAGCGAAAATACTAGTTCTTTCTACACGAAAAAGTCTTTAATACATTTTTACTTCCTTTTACGAAGTAAAGGAAGTATTGTGATTTCGAAAAATTTCAGTTTTCAGATTTTAACGGAAATAACCATTTTGACTATCCTTGAATCCACTTTGATTATTTTCGGCGTGACGTCTGTACGTACGTATATATCTCGTATAACTCAAAAACGATTAGCCGTAGGATGTTGAAATTTTAGATTTAGGACTGTTATAACATCTAATTGTGCACCTCCCTTTTTGATCGCAATCGACCGGGCCAAAAATGTGTATACCGTCAGACCTCTAAATAAAGCGGAGTTTTGATTTTGAAACATTTGGATTTCGTCTTAACTGCAGTAATAAGACCTCGTTGAGAACTTTTCGATATATATCATAAGCGGCACTTATTTCCATCGGTTTCAGACTTATAGCGAAATGAAAATTTAATTAATGAAATTTTTGGATCTTAAAAGGGGAAACCAGATCGGTTGAAATCCGACTTCATACCCTTTTTTTTAACAATTGTTTTAATTTATTAATAATTATTACCGTGTGATCGTAACATTTTTTTTAGGATAAATAATAATTCAATAATAAAAAAATATCAGAAGTTGATGCGATGATAATTTTCCGATAAAACTTCATTCCCAAAAAATTAACTTCAGTCTCTAAATTACATCCCAATCCGAAAAAGAAAACTTAGGGAACATGAAAAAATTCATGTATAATTATTTTGTCACTTTATTAGAATAATAGATAACCGATGCCGGTAAACTAGTACAACTTTAGTATCGTGAATTTTTACTTTCTTGTACGAAGTAAAGGAAGTATTGTGATCGCGAAAAATTTCAGTTTTTCAGATTTCAACGAAAATATCCATTTTGACTAGTTTCGGTGTGACGTCTGTACGTACGTATCTCACATAGATCAAAAACGATTAACCGTAGGATGTTAAAAGTTTGGATTTAGGACTTTTGTAAAATCTAGTTAATAATAATGCACCTCCCAATTTAATCAATTGAACCAAAAGTGTCCAAAAAAAGCTCAAAATCTAATAAATTTGGATTTTGGACTCTTTCTTAACTGCAGTAATAAGCCCTTATTGAGAGCTTTTCAACGATATTATCATAAGTGTTACTTATTTTCATCGGTTCCAGAGTTATAGCCTAATAAAATTTTAATTAATGAAATATTATGATCGTACATCGGTTCCGATCAGACTTCACCTCCTTTTTTTTAAATTTATTAATAATTATTAACCTGCGATCGTAAAAAATTTTTAGGATAAATAATAATTCGATAATAACAATAAAAAAATATCAGAAGTTATTAATGAAATAAAATTTTATGTACTTTCATTTTTTTTTAAATGTGTATATGTAATTTGATAGGCGTACAAGGAAGACATGTGGTGTCCACATCAGATTTTTTTATTTATTCTTATGGTGCGAGCAATTAGTGAAATTCGAGCTGTAATGTCCTACTTAGTTTTAAAGTTTAACCCTGGTGGATATAGAAAAAGAGCTACGAGTCTGCTTTAAAGGATTCTTTGATGGTAAAAAAGTGGACGTGCTGAATGTAAAAATGGTCGTACATCCGTTTAAGATGATGAAATACGCGGGACCTCAAAATACTACTACGACCCGCGAAACGGTCACAAAAATCATCAATTATAGAAATGCATAAGTAACCAAAATTAGACCTTTTTTATTTGAGTTTTATGTAAGAACCGATTTTTTTTTAAAGAAACTTACCGATTCTTGACCTTTATGTGTAGAGTTTAACGGTATTTTAAATAAAAATATTTTTTAAACGGTTTGTCCCTTTCACGATGATGTTTTAAAATTATTTCCTCGTAACGAAGTTTAAAATTACACTGAAACATACGGATACCGGAACAGAAATTTATAGAGTAAGGAAAATGTCTATGTCGTCCTGCCTTAATAACTCCCTAACTATTAGTCTCAGAGATGTAAATGCGGTATTATATAAATTACACGCTCAGCTCGCCGATACGATTTTGAGTTTGCGTTACAGTAGTGCCGGTTGGCGGGGAGGGGGCACAAAGCAGATCGGCCAAATCTGGCGCTCTCGCTCATTTCCATTTAGTGTAGCTCACGACTTAGACGTGATTCGTGCGTTTGTGTTTAGAGTTTGTCGAGATAGATCTATTTAAGTAATAATACATTTATTTTGGACAATACTTACGGGTAAAAAATTAAAATAAACGTGTAAAAAAGTATAAAAATTCAATATGTCAGCCTCACCCCGCGCAAAAGACAGCCGGAAATATAAATTACGCAAATAGTTGGGAAGGGGAGCTTGTGGGCTACGCACAGGTACCCCGATGTCCGGTGCTGAGCGAGCGAAACTGTTTCGGGAGCGTCGCAAAGGTGGCACGGCACGCTCAGTGAACGACGCCGACGGCGCCACCACCTCTACCGCTGCTTATTATGTTTAACGTTTCTTACTTCTCGTACCACAGACCGATGTTGAACAAAATTGCCATCCGATATTAGTCGAAATAAATATCATGTACCGTTTAGTGTCTGTTTTATATTAAAATTAAGTTTAGTACGCGGTCGACGTCTTGTTTACATTTCGATCCGATACACTAAAAGTGACTCGGTGACGTACAGACCGACCAATTTATTTATAGAGTTGGTCAAATGAAGGAACTAAAATTTTTATCGGAGACTTAGTTTTGTTCAAAAGAAATACAATGGTGGCTCTCTCATCGGTCGGTCTGTAGCTGGGAGTAACTTCATCCAAGGTCTGTAACGCTTCACGTTAAACCAACGGCCGTGCACCCGAAACAGCCCCAACCGATTTTTATTTTTTGCTTTTCGATTATTAAGGAGTTATACGAAAAGATTTCAATGGAGTTAAAGATGTTTTTGGAGTTCTATTTTTTATTTTTTTTTAAAATATTAATTTAGGTTTTTGTAGAAATTTTATTTTAATTTGAACGACGGCACGGTTGCTCGAGTAGAAATGTTTCTTCTATTTTTTGGGTAATTTTTACTTTCCCAAAAACCATATATGCGCTTTAGCGCTATAAATGGAAAGTATGTAGATCGATCAAAAAATTCTAAAAAAGTTTATTTTTTAAAAACGTTTTGTGCCTTAAGGACATATTAAAAAAATATATATATAAATTGTAAGTAATCTGCGACAAAAATGTTTTATTAAAATGCTCGCAGTCCAAAAAATTTTTTTTTGTTAGACGGACGTCTTTGCATTTGTGCGTATGTATGTCGGTCTCTATTTGGTTTTATAACTTTGGATCCCGTCGACCGATTTTCTTCAAAGCGGTCGACAGGTACTGCGTTCGAGAGGAAATGTTGAAATTTTTGCAAGAATTAGAAAAAGAGTTTCGGCCGAAATAAAATTTCAAATCTTTACCGGAGCGCTTAAGAAAAGGTTTTTTCTTACAAAATTGTTTCAGTCGAGCGGGATTGATCTGTGCGTAGTCGGGCGCTTTCTAAACGTATTTCCCGTCGCTCAGTCGAACGGGATCGGGCTGTGTATATTCGGTCGCTTTCCAATCTTGACTGTCTTTCGTCTTCAGTCTCTGCCGCACGAACAATTTTCATAATACGTGCTTTTTTTGTATTTCTCCCGATCGAAGAATGTCTTTTAGGCGCGGTATGATGTTTTGAAAAACATCACAGAATTTAAAAGATCGCAGTTAAATACTTTACACACCGCATTAACACATGATACACAAAAGCATCTATTTATTTATGTTTTTAAACGGCCGTAAAAAATTGTAAACGAATGAATCGTAAAAATTACATATGCTTGTGCGCTAAATCGATTGAACTTAGGAATAACTGTACGTTAAAACCTCAGCCCTTTTCAAAATTAATCGATTCAAAAAAATGTTAGCTAAAAATTACATTTTTCTTAAAAATCAAAGTCATTTTGTAAGTTAAATAAGCTTTAAGGAGGAAATAAAATGTTTTAAATTTCGTTGTAAAATTTCGTTATGTCGGAGGTCCAAAAAAATTAGCCTATGTTCACCGCAGGGCTTCAAAGTGTAGGCGTGCAAAAGTTTACACAAATCTGTCCGGTAGATCTCGAGTTAAGTCGGAACAGTCAGACAAACAAACATTGATTTTTATATATATATAGATTACGCTTTAAACGATTTAAAAACCCTTTTTTTAAATTTATTATCACCGTGTGGGGATTATTTTCTTAAAAATTAATTTTACCCGAAAGCTTTCCTTTGAGTATGGAAGCCCCCAAAATGAAAAAAATTGATTCTTTCAATCTAAAAAAAATAACGGATTAAAAAAAATATTGTATTTATTTATCGTAGAAAAACTTTAATAGATGTAAAAATAAAATAAAATTTTTAAGTCGTATTTATAGAACGTTTACATACGATTCTATTTCGATAGGTAGAACCGGTATCTCGAAAAAAAAAAACACTTTGTAAACGGTTAGATTTTTTTTTAACGTCTATTAAATTAACGTTTAATATTTAAATACCAATACTTACCTCCCATAACATTATTAGGCTGAATATTACTTGAAAACCGTTGTATAAGACTAGAATGTTATTTAATTGAAACGGTTTTCTGTTGGCCATTAATCTCGGACCAAGAATTATAACCACATATAAATACGCTACAACCATTAATACTGTTGCTACTGGGCTTTCCATAAGCGGCCAATCATTTACTCTCGGATCTGTAAAAAAAAAGTAAATAAAATAAATAATATATTATTTTTTTAAAAACAGTAAATAAAATTTTGTTAATTAAATAAATAAAATCGTCGTCGTAAATCAGCCGATTTCGTAGTCGAAGTCCTCAGGTTCAAATCCTAATGAAAATAGTAAATTTTATTCGCATTTGAGTAATAGATCGTGGATACCGGTGTTCTTTGGCGGTCGGTTTTCAATTAACCACACGTCTCAGGAGTAGTCGACCTGAGTTTGTTCAAGACTTCAAATTTACCGGTACATAATACCGATAAGTCGCTAATAACTTCAATCGTTAATGATACTATACGTATTAAAAAAAAAATTAAACAAACATGTAAAATTTGTTTTTTAAATCTTAAAAATTACCTCCCCCCCCGTCCATCTAAAGACTTAAGAGGGAGTTGTTTTCCTTTCCGGTTCCAAAATTGCTCTTTTTTTTATATCTTTGTATCTGTCAAATGCGGATCGCGTTTAACATTTTTCGTAACGTACTTAAGCCTTTTCTTGAATTAAAAAAATCGATCGGCTAAATTTTGGAGTCGGGTTTGTCGGTTTGTATTTTGATTTATATCTTCGGACTGGTTTCAGTTAATTATTAGAAAAATAGCTAAAAAATATAACATTATATGCGGGGCATCGATAGAATTAAATTTTGGGAAAATTAAAAAAAAGCCTTTTCGGCATGTCCCGAAGGCGGAGGTAGATTTCACCGGAGCTAAGTAGCGGATAAAAAAGATTTCTACCTGAAAGTTAAAAAAAATTTCAAATTTACTCCCTACAAAAATGATCGCATGCGAAAAAAGTTTCAAATGTTTAGCGTACGACAAGTCACATCTTCTTACAATTACAGCAACATTTTGGTCATCCCTTAATAATTATTAATAAATCGATATATTTAAATAAAAAAAATAAAATAAAAAAAGAGAAATAGTCTGATTCGAACCGATGTTTCTTTCCCTCTAAGATCCAGATATTTCATTAATTAACTCCGCTTGTGATATATTGTTGAAAAACCCTCGATGATTTGTTATTACTGTAGTTAAGAAAAAGTCCAAAATCCAAATGTTTTTAATTTTTGGGCTTTTTTGGACGCTTTTGTTTCAGTCGATTGCGATCAAAAGAGGAGGTGCACAACTAGATGTTACAACAGTCCTATATGCAAAATTTTAACATCCTACGGCTAATCGGTTTTCATTTATGCTAGTTACAGACGTACGTAAAGACGTTACGCCGAAACTAGTCGGAAAGGATTCAGGGATGTTCAAAATGGATTTTTCCGTTGAAATCTGAAAACCGAAATTTTTTGCGATTACAATACTTCGCAAGGAAGTGAAAATCCTTCGTACAAGGAAGTGAAAAATTGATCGCGACGGGAAATACAAGTAATCATATAGAGCGGGCGAAGCGCGACAGGGATGCTAATCTTCTGTAATGTAAATAAATTTATTAATGTTACCCTCAACTATATATATTGTGATCGAGTTAAGAAAGACTTAAACAAAGCAGGAATAGAAGTTAGATCTGGATTAACAACTTCTGGGATTAATCTAGAAAAAAAATTGTTTGAAATCTCGGTAAGGGGAATTTTCAACGACGAAGAAGTCGCTAAGTAAAAAAGCCGGCAAAACGTTGTCGGCTTAAAAATTCCAAAATGGCGACAATATTTTAATCATTATAGCAACGTAAATCAAACTATGTTTTATTAAAGGAAATGTTGAAATCTGTTCTGATAAAATTATTTATGATTGTAGGTTCCGAGCTAGACGCGGTACACCGATGTGAATACTTGTCGGTGGCATTTGACAGCGGCCAGATAAGATATGTCTTGAGGCCGTGAAGTTGACCTCCGGTAAAGTCCCTCTGGGCAAGGTACGGAAGGGGAGGCGTGACGGTCGGACCCGTTACATAGCGGGTGATTTCCTTTCGGGATCAAGATGATAAACTGCCGGTATACAGTTGAAATTATTCAGTGGACTTTTAAAAATTTGTATATGTATTTTAATCGGCTTTATTACATTTGCGTATATGTAATAGATTCGGTGAAACATCTGATTATGTAATATTAATTGAAAAATATAATTTAGAATCGTATTATTTTTGGATATTCTAGTTTAATTTTTTTCAATTATTCTGGAATTTCTGTTTAATTTTATCTACATTAAAGTTAACTACAGAGTGACTGAAAAATAGGCACTCATAAGGCCAACATATACACACTAAGCCATGCATGCCCGATCTTTAATAAATTGCAAAAAATTCTTATCTTTTATTTCATTACTTTTCTGATTTTGTCGGACAATATTCTCCTTAAGTCGGACTTGATAATTTCGTTTATTTGTTTTTTGTTGCCGATCGTTTAATCGTTCTTTGGTTTGAAGTAATTCTTGTGGTCTTAATTTGTGTACACGTTCTCTAGTTTTCATTTTTTCTCTCACTTTATATTCGTCGTCCTCTCTTAATCTTTCTATTCTTTCCTTGGTCTTAACGTGTTTATCCTCTTTATATTTATCATCTTCTCTTAACGTTTTTATTCTTTCTTTGTTTGCAACATTTTCTTCCTTTTTATTCTTTCTTTGGTTTTAACGTTTTCCGATCTAGTAATACGGGTCGTAAAGGGAATTTTACTCTATTATAATATTTCACGTAAGATTGTTGAATTAATGATAATCGTATAAATATTTGATATTAATAACTAATATTTTAGCGATTGTGTGAGTATACATTTTATTAAAGCGGACAGTATCTTAATTCCAAATGAAGTAAGTTTAAATTGTGCAACAAAAAATGCGTATATGTAATTTAATAGGTGTACAAGGCAGTCATGTGGTGTCCACATCAGATTTTTTTTATATAATGTAAACATTACTACATTTCGTGTTGAGTATCGATTATTGAAATTTCGGCAGAACCTATAGAAACACTCTTTAGAAAACGGATTTTTAAAGTCATCTAAATTCGTTAGCGAAAATTGTATTTCAAAAATCCTTTTTAATATTTTATTTTAAATTTATTTGATCGATTTTAAGTTTTACAGTCATTAATATTTAAAAACTACGTGGCGTATTTAAAATAAAAATCTGAGAAAGGCGGAACCGGGAAAATTATTCAACCTTTTGTCTTTTCATTTTTTTCATCGTCTGTAGAAAATTCTCCTTCATAGAAACCTTGCGTCGTAGCTCTAGAGCTACTCTGCAAGAAGGAAAGTACGGTAATCGGCAATAAATAGAGTATGGGTTTTTTCATTTCTCGACGTTTCATGAACCTCAAAAAAAAGTGGGGGGGGTAATGTTCGTTCCTGTGTACCTGTGTTGGCATGTTTGAAACATGTTCAAAATCGCTTATAAACTGGATAAGCGATTTTGATGAAATTTTTTTACATAGATTCGTATATATAGGACAATTTATCGGTAAAATTTTGGGGTTCATATCTCCAGCGGGTGGGATAGATAGATTTTTTGGGTCAGTTTTGTCAAAATTTGGTCTCCGTGCTTATCTTACCGTTTAAAAAAAAATTGCCACAAAATTTGTCCCTTCAAAAATCGAAAAGTTGTCTTTTTATTTATCGCATATTTTTAAGCGAATTTTTTTACGTCTTACTAGGCATAGAAGTAGTAGTAGCCCGCCGGATCGGTCTAGCGGTTAAATCGTCATCGCAGATCAGCTGATTTCGAAGTCGAGAGATCTAAGGTTCAAATACTAGTAAAGGCAGTCGGTTACTTTTATACGGATTTGAATACTAGATCGTGAATACCGGTGTTCTTCGGTGGTTGGGTTTCGATTAACCACGCATCTGAGACTGAGACTGTACAAGATTACACTTCATTTACACTCGTACATATCATCCTCATTCGTTCTCTGAAGTAATACTTGAACGGTAACTCCCGGAGACTAAACAGGAAAAAGAAAAAAATAACTTACGGCTATGTGCAATCTTTTTCCAGTTCTAATAATTCCAAAGTAATAAAAATGATTATAATGTAAATCTGTATTTATATTTTTCAAATATCGGTCTCTATTTAAGTTGAGAATTATTTTTTTTATGTAGCTTGTTTTCTGTTTGTTAGTTTCAAAAACCAACATGAATTTTGTAAAACCATCCGTCTACCTCATTATACTGTTTGTTTTATTTGTAATACATACCTCAATAGAATCGTTCTCTTTGTTTTTCGCTCGCAGAGCTTATAAAATAAATATAAGAAGGCGTACCTAAAGAAATTATTTTGTTTACCAACTTTTCGAAGAAAAGTACGGTATTACTTTCGGTCGCTTGGTTAGAGCGGGCGGATGTGAAAATTAATTTTCTTTCCTCTTTGCAGTATGTATCTTAAATTGAAATTTATTTATGTATTTATAGTCCTATGTATAACATTTTGTGGCTTGTAAATCTCCAAAAATACTCGATCAATTTCGTAGAAAATTTATATGTGCTGTAGTAGGGGGTATTTCAAGATGTGCAGGTGAAAATTTTATGAAGATCGGTAGAGCTGTTCCTCAGTTACGCTCGATTTAAAATCGACAATAGACAACGTAATCTCAAATTGAGGTTATGTTGACTTTGAATCGATGTACTTTTCACACGCGCTTAGACAGTGAGTAACAGCGGTGTGTGAGTTTGAACTTGATGCTTGTTGTAGGGTCTACTGGTCAGTTGAACATATATAATGCGTTGTACTCTTGAAAATCAGTGCGTTTCTGACTGCGAAATTGTGAGGACATCGGAAACAAAAAGTCGGTGTTCTTGCGGTGAAATACGCAATTTATGAAGTTCCGTAACGTTCATTTTTTAAAATATTTTAACAAACTTTCAATTGTGTTGTGTTCATTTAATTTAGTTTATATATATATATATATATATATATATATATATATATATATATACTCAAATCTAGCAATAGCGAAGCATTGCCGGGTCTACTAGTAAATAATAAAAAAGGCATCAGTTGGGCATCTATGGGGATGGCGGAGGCTGCAAAAAAATAAAATATGTATGTTTTTGCAGAGTAAACGGTAGTAGTATAACATTATGAAAGCCAGGAAATTTTTAGTAAATTGGTCAAGAAAAGTCAGGAAACAAATCTTAAAATTCGATAGGAACTCTGTATCTAGTTTTAAAAATGGCCTACAGTGCATTTAAAGTAGCGGTTTCATACTGAAAATAAATGATTTCTATGTAGACGCATTTGCTAAATTACATTTTTTAAAGATTTAATAGGAAATACGGTCTCGTAAATGCATTGTGTAGCTGCAATTTGTTATTAAATTTTTTCCCTAATATTTCACCGCGTTATAATATTGTTCAATTAAAACTGCGGATTTAAACATTTTCTTGTACGAAGTAAAGGAAGTATTATAATCGCGAAAAATTTCGGTTTTCGGATTTCGACGGAAATATCCATTTTGACTACCCCCGAATCCATTTTGACTAGATTCGGCGTGACGTACGTATGTATCTCGCATAACTCGAAAAAGATTAGCCGTAGGATGTACAAATTTTGGATTTAGGACTGATGTAACATCTAGTTCTGCGCCTCCCCTTTTGATCGCATTCGACTGGACCAAAAAAGCCCAAAATCCAAAACTTTCGGATTTTTAATTTTTTCTTAACTGCAGTATAATCGACAGAATAATATATAATTAACTTAGTACATAAGTATAATTGACTTAGTACATAATTGTCGTTTTTGAAAATTAAAATGCGGATTAAAAAATTCAGTTTATATTAATCAATTTTATTAATTTTTTATGTTAAATTGAATTAAAATAAATAGTTTTAAAGGAAAAAATATTTAGTTTGTCGAGGATTTGAAAAAAAAAACACTCCTTTTTTGTCCGAATAATTGACGTAGTATAATAATGTCGTATTTTGAAAATTTAAATGCCGATTAAAAAAATTCAGTTTTATATTAATGTATTTTATTAATTTTTTATGTTAAATTAAATTAAAATATATAACTTTAAAGCTAGCCCGCATCGAGAGCTTTTCAACTGTATTTCATAAACGGTACTTATTTTCATTGGTTCCAGAGTTTTAACCGAATGAAATTTTAATTAACGAAATATTAGGATCTTTCAAGGGGAAGGGACATCGGTTCGAATCAGATATCATCTCCTTTTTTTAATTTCAATATACTGATTTATTAATTATTAAATTCTGATCGTAAAAGGTTTACGATAAATAATAATTCAATAATTATAAAAAAAAATGAAAAAAATGATTAGTTATTAGTGAAATATTATGTACTTTTAAAAATGTGTGTGTGTGTGTGTGTGTGTGTGTGTGTGTGTGTGTGTGTGTGTGTGTGTGTGTGTGTGTGTGTGTGTGTAAGTAATTTATTAGGCGTACAAGAAAGTCGTGTGGCGTCCACATCAGATTTTTTTAATTCATAGAGTAGTATCAAATCTACATCCACTACGTAATTCCTTAATTTTATTTTCGTTTTAAATTACTCGTGCGGGATTCGTGAATTTGACAATCCGTAGATCTCAAATTTATCTAATAAAACGCTCATCAGAATTCGTTCCTTTTAGAAAACAAGTACTGGGATTTGAAAAATTTTCACTCGTAACTCGGCAGAGTAATAATTATGGGTTAAATGAACAAATTGTTAGTGTATCACTTTTTTCGCCGTCGATTAATATTTTTTTTTTTTTTTACTTTTCCGAAAATATCCTGAAAAATCGCAATAATTTCCACGAAAATAAAAATAAAATTGAAATGCACGGGTGGTATTTTTTAAAAATATATTTTACTCAGAAAAATTGATGATTCTAATGATGTAATTAACGTTTTTTGGATTTTTTTTGACGACACGGTAACGTGGAAATATCATCTGCTTAGTAGTACGTAAGATTCTTAATATAATGGTGATTGGTAACCGCGCGATCGCCTTTATTGTCGAATTTTAATAAATAATTTTTCTCTTTTTATTTGAATTTTTATGTAACAGTATCGTAAAAGTTAATTATGTTATAATATATTTTATAGTTACCAGATGTACAACATAAATAATAATTAAAATTATTTTGTTTATAATGAATATATGTGCTAATGTATTACATTATGTTGTATAACATAATTTTTTTATTTTTTCTTATAAAACATAAATTTCATTTTTTTTTCTATAAAAGTCTATAATTTTTTTTTATTGCTTCTAATTAGCGTACTTACGAAATTTTATATCGTTTATTTTTATAGTACGAGATATTCAGCTTAAAAGTGAAATCTTCAATGAAGAATTTATTTACGGCAGTTTACAAATATGAGCGCTGTTTATAAATTAACCTCCAGTCGAGTAATAAGAATAAAAAAAATAAGTTGAGAAAAAACCACTTGCGCAGTTCTGCGCCGGTAAACCGACTTTTCGTTTTCAACATCGTCACTGTTTCGCAGTCACAAAAAGCACTGATTTTTAGATTACATCGCACTACATACGTTCGATTAACGAGCAGAGCTTACACACACGCATCAGGTTTCAACTCGTCCACCCCGGTGACTCGTCGCATAAGCGCGTTTGAAAAATACACCGCTACACGGTCGACATAACTTTAAAATTTGTTCGACCTTCAGTTTAGCGTAACTCAAGAACGACTCTACCGATCTTCTCGTGCACAAGTTCAGGTGCATTACTACAGTATCCCCGACGAGGAGTCTTTAACGTTTAAGATTTTGGGGGGTTGGCGTCCCCACGGCCCTAGCCTCTTTTCTTTTTCTTTTTTTTTACCTCCGGAACCACCGTTAGGTATCGCTTTAGAGGATGAGATGAATAACAAGTTTTCTATCGTGTGAAAATGCCGTGCCTGACCGCGATACGAACCCGGGACCTCCGGATGAAAGGGATATATTTAAGATAAAAGGGATCTCGGACGGCGCCGAGCACCTATACCGCTGCTTACTACGCCTTATGTCTCTTACTTATCAAATTACAGACCGATGTTGAAGAAAATTGTCGTATATCAGTCGAAATAAGTATTATGTACCGTTTAGCGTCTGTTTTATATTAAAATTAAATTTAGTACGCAGTCGATATCTCGTTTTTATTTCGATCCGATAAACTAAAAGCGACTCGGGGTCGTATTGACCGATCAGTTATCTGTAGAGTTGGCCAAATGAAGGAACTAAAATTTTCATTCGGAAACTTTCAGTTTTGTTAAAAAAAAATACGACGGTGGCTCTCCCATCGGTCGGTCTGTAGCTCGTAGGAATTTCATCCAAGGTCTGTAACGTTTCACGTTAAACCAACGGCCACACGATTTTTAAATTTATTTAATATAAATTTAATTTTATTATTTTTGTAACGTTATTCGTTCGATCGATTCGAATCGTTCGGTTCAAACTAAGCTCACGCAGCGATATACATACGATTCATAGTATATATATATATTTGTACAGGCTATGACACTCCCGATAACGGAAGATTCCAACGCGGGGTAATACATCTAAATCGGTTCAGCCGTTGAATCGCTACGATGAAACAAATATACGTACGTACACCCTAAATATATTAGACTCCTTTCTGGGCAGTCGTGTAATTAATATGTAAATCATGTAATAAGTGTCTTAAGAACGTAGACGGTGTCGTTATTGACGTAGACATGATAACCGATATAGACAATATCTATCGAATTAAACGACATTAAATTTAGTAAAAAGGTTCTGGGATATTTATTTATAATTTTTATTACTTAATAGTAAAATCGGTGAGATTTGAACTGGAGTTCTTATGACCGGGGGGTCATAAGAAAGCTACAGTTTAAATTTTCGTAATAATTTGTTTAGCAGTTTTCGCGGTATCAGAAACAAACCAAAACGACGTCTCTGCGTGTCGAGAGATTTTATAATTATTTGTGATGTTATTCCGATCGGTGTTTTATCACGGTATCCCTTGATCCGCCCAGGCAAGTACTGGAGTATTTTGTTTTTGTTTATCCGTACGATGTGTCGTTTATGAAGTGTTCTATTTAATTTCAAATATCGCATATCAGATATCGATATGCGATCAGTATTATATGGAATATTGCAATACCGATCCAAAAGTTTTTTCTGGTTCTTTTCAAGGCCGCGGTTAAAGTTTTCTGTAGAATAAAGAGCCGAAAAAATGGATCAAATAGAAAGAATAGCAGGATAATAATCTAATTCTACACTTTATCGCATTCAAGAATACGGTACACGGTTTATCCGAATAAATAATAAAATGTCAATACAGATAACATTTTTTAGTATTATTAGATAATAACTTAATAAAATGTACGCTTAAAACACTATAGTCCATCGGTGCTTAATTTAAATTTCTATGTACAAAAAAAGAAATAAATAATTAGTTTTCACTAATTACCTTCTCTTTCGCCCTTAAGCGTGTTTTTGGACAGATTTGGCAATCAAAGAAGCCCCTGCTTTCCGCCATATTCTGATCGCTACTGAAAACACAACTAAACCGCTTTCATATTCCTTCCGCCGACTAAACTAGAAAAGGAAATTAACAAGGAACACTCTATACACATGCGAAGTAAAAAAAAAACTTCCTTCCGTCAGCACGCCAGGGTCAACACTGCGGGAGCGACAGTGCTCTCTTTCCCTCGCAGCCTCGCGTGTAGCTTCCTATTTGCGCATGCGCAGAACAGCCAAACAACACGCCGCTGGAATTGTGAAGCGCCAGATCCGTACAATAATTTTTGTATCTTTTTCATAAACCGGCCGGAATTCGAACATGGGACCTCCAGATGAAAGGCCGAGACGCTACTACTCTCGCCATGGAGGCCGGCTTTTTGGATAATTTTTTTCCTGTTTAGCTTCCGGGACCGCCGTTACGTATTACTTCAGAGGATGAGATGAATAACAATTTTTGTAGCGTGTGAAAATGCAATGCCTGACTGGGGTTCGAACCCGGGACCTCCGGACGAAAGGCCGAGACGCTACCACTTCGCGCCACGGAGGCCGGCTCGGATAATTTACCGACATTCAACCTCACGATCTCGCTGCTATATAAATCTTCCTATAAAGCCCATCAGGGCTATGAAGGGGGGGGGGGAGGTATGGCGACTGGAAGCGTGACAAGGCGGGTGTCTTCTCCTAAGGGGTTGGGATGCTGTATAAATCATTAAAAAAATTTATAAATAAATAACTTAGAAATTCTTTTACTAAATTTAATTTCGTTGTCTATATCGATTGTCATATCTATGTCAATATCGACTTTATCAGATATTTGTTACGCGATTTATTAATAAATTCGAGATGTTTATAAAAAATGTTCGTTATACGCGTAAAATAAATTAGTTGATAATAAAATTAAATGGAACGACGATATTTACAAATTTAACAAAGTTCTGACGGTTTGAGAAATATTGAATTTCGATATTGATATCGATCTTCGAAATGCTTTTAGAGGTTTTATTAAATTTAATGTTATTAATTGATCTGGCGACGAGACCGGTGAGAAATCATCTTCACGCGAATAAAGTTGCATTCTGTAGATTTTTATATCCTGAACTAAAAATTTCGATGAGGGTAAAAACTTCATACATAATCGGCGTAGATTCGCTTTTCATTTTTTTTATCGATATCTTCATAATATGTAGGTCGGTGAGATCATAGAAAGAACGTCTCTTTTCTTCTTTTTCCTGTTTAGCCTCCGGGAATTACCGTTCATGTGTAAAGATGTGTGGTTAATTGAAACACAACCACCAAAGAACACCGGTATCTACGATCTAGTATTCAAATTCGTATAGAAATAACTTCCTTTACTAGGACTTGAACGCTGGAACTCTCGACTTCCAAATCAGTTGATTTGCGGACTACTGGAGTTTACAATCGTACACAACTTGAATCTACCCCAGAGAGTTCTCAAAAAGCGACGTTTAACCTTGGTTCGAGTTCGAGAAACATGTTTGGTCTCAAATCATCTTTTGATCGGTTAATTGTCTATCTGAATTTAAACTTTTTAAGTCGGTAACACCATTAAAACGTGTACCCGTTGTAATGCCGTAAATTGGAGTCATTAAATTCCTGGTCTTCGTGTGCCGGGGCAAACTAGTTGTTGAACAACTTCAATATCCTCTTGATTTGATTTTGAAACGTATCCTTTATTAAATATTTTTTAGATAATTTTAAATAACAGAAAACTTATTTCAAATGATATCTTTCGGAGCAAAAGCGATGGGAGGTTGTGAATAGCGATCGTTCTGAGAATAACAGTCCAAAAATAATTACTAAAAAAATTATATACGCGTGTTACGCGGACGAAGCCCGCGTAACAAAGTCGGTTTGTTAGTTTGAAATAAATTGGAAAGGGGTGATTTTATAAACCGGTCCAGTAATTTATTAAAATCGAAGGCTCTTTGTTGTAAGCTGAAGTGTTGTTAGAATACACGAAAACTGGTTCTGTTGTCAGCGATTTGTTAGAGGTGGAAATTTTTATTTTATTTGAAAAAATATTTTTTTAGATTTTTTTACGCGTTCGTAAATAGAAACGATAGAATAAGTTTACATTTATCTTTTATAGGTTCCAAATAATGATATGTTAGTAAAATTTTGTTTCTAGTCAAAACTAGTTTTGAATTAATTACGACGTGTTTGGCGTTTTATTAACGCGCTTAAAATAAAATTGTTGCAGACGCATCCAAAAACATATATACTTAAGTAAAAAAATAATCGCTCACCACTTATTGAATCGACTAGGTTGACGTATCTGTCAATCGCCATCCGGACTAGGCCCGCCATCTTGTACTTATGGGTGGTGTGGTGGGAAGTACAAAACACCACCGCTAGAGCGTGCCGTCTCAGCCTGAAAAAGAAAAATTATAAGTATTTTTTTTCTTATTTATTATTTATTAATATATAATTAAGAAAAACGATGACAAAATATCGTACTGACAATCCGTTTCATCAAAACTTAAAAATTACCGCCAAATTCTTTCCGTTTAAAACGCGTGTGAAAATTCCTTGCCTGACCGGGATTCGAACCCGGGACATCCGGATGAAAGGTCGAGTCGCTACCGTTCGCGCTACGGAGGCTGGCTTTCCGTTTAAAAATCTGGTAAAAATTTGCAAAATCGGTTTATTGTGAAAATGTGTAATCCATTAATAAGATATTAATTATCGTTTTAAAAATTTAATATTATTTGTGTTTCATATTTGAAATTGCACTGAGCGCGATTTAACTTGACCGTTCATTTAATCATGTTATGTCGTCCAAAAAAATATCTGATTTGAACACCGCACGACTTCCTTGTACGGTTATTAAATTACATATACGCATTTTTTCTGCGCTTCATTTAAACTTATTTAATTTGAAAGCGAGATACGATCCTCCAATTCTTTAATAAAGCGGACAAATTACACGATTCATTGTGGTGGACACCGCATTGCATCATATATTTTTGTGGTGTTTGTATCAGCAATTTATATTAGTTTATGCATTAATTTTGCTTCACGTCGCTCAAATAGATATGCGGTGTAAGTGAGAACGTGTCGGATCCGTAACCATAGTATACATCGGTACGAATCCGACTTCAAATACATTTAATGTTTTTTAACTTTTTTTTTTTATTTAAATATATTGATTTATTAATAATTACTAACCTCTGTAAACATTTTTGAATTAAAATGAAAAGTACATAAAATTTTGTTTCACTAAAATTTGTGATTTGTTCATATCTTTTTTTATTGTTATCGAATTATTATTTATTGTAATAATTTTTATTTCAATCGGAGGTTAATAATTATTAATAAAGGAATATATTTAAATTAAAAAAAAAGTTTAAGAAAAGGAGATGAAGTTGGATTTGAACCGATGTGCCATCTTCTTGTAAGATCCAAATATTTCATTAATTAAAATTTCATTTGGCTATAATCTGTAACCGATGAAAATAAGTGCCGCTTTTGATAATATCGTTGAAAAGCTCTCGATAAGGGCTTATTACTGCTGTTAAGAAAAAGTCCACGATCCAATTTTTTTTGGATTTTTGGCTTTTTTTAAATACGTTTGACCCAGCTGATTGCAATCAAAAGGGGAGATGCACGACTAGATTTTATAACAGTGTTAAATCCAAAATTTCGACATTTTTCGGCTAATCGTTTTTGAGTTATGCGTACGTATGTACGCATACAGACTTACGTATCTCAGACGTACAGACGTCATATCGAAACTAGTCAAAATGGATTCAGGGATGGTCAGAACGGTTATTTCCGTTGAAGTCTGAAAACTGAAATTTTTGGCGATCAAAATACTTCCTTTACTTCGTACAAGGAAATAAAAAAAAAATAGCATTATATACAATCTTCATAATTTTTTGTGTAAACTATTTACGTGTCGTTAAAAAACAATCTGTCAAATTTTGTGAAAAGTAGAATTTGAAGAGCTATAAAAAAAAAAACGACAATAAAAAATGTTGTTCATCTGAATTTTATTTATCAAACAATGTACCCGTTCATTTAGAATAATATCCATGAGGTTTTGTTCTACAAATTTTTCAAAGAAAAGTACGCTATTTATTTCGGTCGCACGCTAACATTGCGGGTTGAAAATAAATTTTCTCTTCGTTTCGAGGTCTTAGGATTACGTAAATACCATTCATCTATGAAATGTCGGGGCTCGAAAATAACCAAAAGTACTAGATCGGTTTCATTATAATTTAGATACGTTGTAATAGGGAATCGGAATTTGCGCGTATAAAAATTTGATGAAGGTTGGTCGGTCGTTCTTGAGTTAGGCTCAATTGTTCCAAAAAATTTGAACAGTTTTTGCGGCTCGAAAATCTCCATCGCTACTTCATAAATTTCGTTGAAATTTATATACGCTGTAGTTGTGCGTGTGAAAATTTGATCGGTTTTCTTCGGTTACGCCCGCTTTAAGGTCAACAACTTACCCTTAATTTGAGGTTACGTTGACCGAGTAGCGATGTATTTTTTATACGCGCTTATGCAGCGAGTCGCAGCGGTGAGCGAGTTGAAATTTGACGCTTGCGTATAGGATTTATCGGTTAATCGAAGGCCGTTGTACTCTGAAAATCGGTCCGTTTCCGACTGCGAAATAGAGAGGCCATCGTAAACGAAAAGTCGGTCTTCTTTCCTAGAACTTCCCTAGAGTTTTGTTTTTAAAAATAATCTTAGGCGATAAAATGAAACGTCGATCGGAAACGGTGGGAATAAGACGTTTAAAGACCATCCTCAACTTTTTATTCTTCTTTTGAAGCGGGTATTGTATTTCGAACTTGTCGGTAAAGATAAACTCAAATAATATAAATGATTTTATTTGTTGTTCAGAAAGAACATTTTTTTTGAAAAGAAAAAATCTCTTTATTTATTTATTGTAGATCGTAGTTAAATTTAAAACGGTGGATCGAAGAGAAGAGTATATATGTATTCCTCGTAGACAGGCGTGCGTGTTCTGCTTGTTAAATGTTTTTATCGAGGATAAATTTAATCTTAAAAAAATGATGATTTTCATTTTTATTTAATAAATTATATCGCGTATGTGTTTTTTCTTCGTGAAGGTAAAAGGTTACAACATTAGAAGGCTAATTTATTTAAGCGCTGGGACCTTGTCGGTAAAAATTATCGCATATCCGTCTTATCTTTCTAAAAGATAAGATACCGGGAAGTTTATCTTATCGCGAGTAATGCTGATAATTGTTACCGACACTGATTAATTATTATTCGCGAACCTTATGAATTTTTATGCAAAGTAATAAATATTTTCGTTAAAATTCAATTCCTGTCTGCAGTCATCGCTCATTATACTTCTTTTTTAAAAATATTTTTGTGTTAATACAAAACCGAAGCGGTTACCCTATTTTTTTTTTATTTTGTTTTACCGCTTAAAGTTTAAAACGCTCGGTTGATGGGGAGGTGGTATAAATTGTTGGACCTTGTGTACCCTCCTCCGCCGTACTATTTACAGTCTAAACGCTACTTCAAGACATCCCGTTATGCATCTACACGTCTGCCGAATAATTTACCCCCTCGGTTTAATACCTCCATTGGATTTAAATTATTTTAATTATTATTTTATTAGCCGGTTCATTGAAATAAATAAATAAGTCTTTACTTCGTTTATTATTTTTATTATAATCCTTGAACTTGTAATTCACGTGTATATAATATATACGTGAATTACAAGTATTTGTTATTAAACAAAATTTTAAATTTTGATAATAGAAATGTAGTGTCTTACCTTCTTTTTTTTTTTGATATCAGTATCGATTATTTAAAAACAGTTTTATTTATATGACAGAAATTTTTGTTTTTTTGAGCGGAAGAAATGACATCTGCAAGACTTTTACCGTACGGTTTACAATTTCATTCTATATCACGACGTTATATTTTTTACGAATTACAGATTGTTTTCTTATGGATTTATTATTAAAATTTATTTGAATTTCAGGGCCAATTTTCTTTCTGTCGATAGTCATATCGTTCACTTCATACCGTATTTTTCCTTTTTTAATAAAACTCGTTTAACCTTCACGAATCGAAAATCCGTGATGTAATATTGCGCTTATTACTTTGTAAGTGTAATCCTGGAATTTTATCCTTAAATTCGATCGGTAAAATCGAATTTATTTCTGTTTTATTTATTCCTTTTTTAATAAAACTAGTATAATATCTTGTAAAGTAATACTTTTATTTTTATTTTTTTATCGAAGTGATGGGAATTAAAAAAATTCTTTCATCTTCAGTACTTTCATATTTACATAAGAGCATTTACTATTAAAACAAGTTGTATTATATTTTCTTTTAAGTTTGATTATTTCATATACGCTCCCTAGTACTATAAGGAACTGCTATCTAGCGGTGTGATTCGTTAAGGTACATTAAAAAAAATGAATAAATGACATATTTGAGTCCCGTGGTTTATCAAATGAAAAAAAAAAACGTTGTCTAACAAAATTCGAGGTATTTTTTATTAATAATCTAAGTGAAATATAATGTTTTCACGCATATTTTTTAAATTTTTTCCCCCGTTTTAATTTCAGTGATAGGTCATGTTTAGAACTGTAAACGTATTACGTTGACTTCGTCGTCTCGTACCGATGAAGTTCTAACGAACTCCGTGATTAAAAAACGTTAATTTTGGCGGCCATTTTGAGGTGAGCCCGACAGCCGATCGACACCATTCGTGTATTTTTGTAATCCTCTAACGATGCTTATTCCAAATCCGTAATCAAAATCCTAGATAAAAAGTGTTCACGAATACATATTGAAGAATTCGATGGCGAAATGTTCGTTCGTTGAAAAAAATAATTTTTTATCGAACGTAATAATTTTAAATTTGTAATCTATTTTTTGAAGTATTCATTCGTAATTATTTACCGTTTATATTTTGCTCGCTTACCTCTGTTTTTATTGCGAAAATGGAAACAGGTGGTCGATGTATACCGATTATCTAATCGACTTTTATTACGTTTTTATTTTTATGTTATTTTTTATGCGGTTATATTGTTTGTTATTATTATTAAGAAACAGGTTACATTTGCAGTACCTAATTAACACAACGTTCTACAGAACAGATCGTATACCGTTTTGTCTCGATACTCGCCGTACAATAAATATTTAATTAACGGTAAAAGCCGATTTCATCGGTTTTACAGAAGATTATAGAATAAAATCGATTTAAAGTTTCTCAAACGGTCATAAAATAAGGTTATTTCAGAATAATAAAAATGATGATGCGAGAAAAAGTTTAAATAAAAATTGCGGTAACTACGTCTACGAAATTGATCTATCTTTTCGAAAACGTAAAAGGTTAAAATTAACCCGTCGCGAGAGAGCCGACATTTATAAATTGATTTATAGCTGGAAAAGTACTCTCAACTTTTTTTTTCGATCTATAAACAACAAAACAATATGTAAATGAAAATCAGAAAATAAATAAAAAATAAATGTATCGGGTTTTATTTTTATATTAGCTGACCCGGCAACGCTTCGCTATCGTTAGATTTGAATATACGAGTATATATAGATTAAATGAACACGATGGAAAGTTTGATAAAAATTAACATTACGAAACTTCACAAAATTTAACCTTTCACATTTAGCCTATTTCCCTTCTCTGTTTCTCTATTTCCCCTTTTTCCCTTCCCCTTTCACTCTTTTCCTTTTCCCTTTCCCCGTACTTTCCTCTGCTTTCTCCTCTCCTTTTTTGATTTTTCTTTTCTCCTCTTTCCCTTTTTATCCCTTTCTCCCGCGCGTAAATCAGTCCGCTATTTTATAGTCTACAGCGGACAATACATACGTTGCCTTTTATATATATAGAAGAAGAAAGTCCGTATATTTATTTGTTTCTTAAATATTTCGACACCGGCGCCACCTAGCGGGTCCAAACTAATTCAGAAACCTTCTCGGGCGGTCTACAACAGCTCGTGAAAGTTTCATCGCAATAGGAACGCATACGGGACAAACAAACAACATTCATTTTTACATATATTCGTATATAAGATAGAAATTACAGACAAATCGTATTACAAACCGATTGTAAATGATGAAGGTAGAAATTTGTCGCTCGTTTTGCACAGTTTCAGTGTCGGGTTGTAAATTATCTAAACCTAATCGAAGAGATGAATTTATTGATAAACGATTTCTTGTTTTGGTTTTAATAAGTGTCATAGTTGTGAACCCAGCTTCACGAAAATATGTAGTTGTACAAGAAGTAGCATTTTCACGGCTTTGTTATGTAAATTTGGATATTCATTTTTTATTGCGATCCAAAAATTAATTAAATTCATGGCTGAAAATTTGTTTTTTAATGTTATGTCTGAACGTAGTTTCAAGAGACGTTCTTTGTACTCATTACTTTAATTTATATTATTGAAGTTATCATGTATATATATATATATATATATATATATATATATATATATATATATACTATGAAAACAGTATGAGTATAAGAAAACAATATGTAGTGTTTTCAATAAATTGAACATGCCCTAGCTAAGTCATAAAATAAAGGTACCGCTAAAGCCGCACTCTTTAGTGGTCGGCGTTGTTTTGATATCTTTCGCGCTATTACTCTTCATACGTCGCGGGATAGTCTATCGTTGCCGATTGTGCAAAAAATACAATGTATTCAATAAATTAAACATGCGTTAAGTATTAGTCGATGTATATGTTCAGAACATTATCCTACCCTACAAAACGGCATTTGTATGTGTGTCTGTGTCTGCGTCCCCCTTAGCTTAGCGCCGAAATGTACCGATCACTAGCGGAAAATCCCGATTAGTTAGTATATATTTATTGGTGGTCAGGTGTGTACTTGTTATATTACTACGTATTTCGATATCACGTATATATATGCGAAATATATATCGAATTTTTGTGAAAATTTAGTACTTTTTAACCGGATCCGAATCTTTGGACGAAAATCGCAGATATCTCGAAAACGGTCGGTTCTAGCGCTCTGAAAAATTTTTTGACCCCCCCTTTCCACGATATCCCATCCGCTCCCAGCGGCACCCGTCGGATGATAATATTTTCAAGCGCCCCTGGAGCGCCGTTCAAACATTTGGCGAGGGGGTGCGATGGGGTGTCACCGTAATATCTCGGAAACCGCTCGTCCAATTTTCACGATTCAAACGGATTATGTATCGACAGGTCAAGCACTAACAGTTTAACGCATCGGGTACACTCTTAAAAGACCGGATCTTGATTATTCGGAAATTAAATCGTTTAGCGGTATTTACCCACCTTAAAACGTACCGATCCCATCTTTCGCTAAATACGCTCAAACCCGTGCGCTAGCTCAGCTGTAAAGTATGAAGACTAAAATGCAGAAAATAAAAATATAAACAAAACTTTTTAAAAACCACTTTTATATTAAATCCATTAAAAAGTAGAAAAAAAATTAAAACACTAGTCTTAAATTAAACACACTAAAATGTAAAAAATAATTTTAGAATGGTATCTCAGAATGGATTTGACAACAAGCTTTGATGGTGAATGTACGATTATGTGAAAGCCATAGCTTTAAATTAAATATTTTATATATTTGCCAGTTTTTTTCTTACGCGTGACGAATGGCCTAAAGAGTGGCGTGTAAACACGCATAAGGAAAAAATTGGTAAAAACATAAAATTTTTAATTTAAAACTACGATTTTCACATAATGTTACTTATCATCATCAAAGCTTGTTGTCAGATACAGTCCTAAAATTATTTTTTACCTTTCAGTTCGTTTAATTTAAGAACGGGTCTTAAAAAATTTTTTTACTTATTTTTATTAAAAAATTTTATTTAACTCGCTTTAGGAATAATCTTTTCATCTATCGTATGAAAATCAATGATATTTGGTACACTTATATAACTTCGATGACAATACAATAAATACTACGGTGTCGGAATTTGATATGACCAACTCCCACGCCCCCACGCGCTACAACCCTACTACAAAAAAATCATGTTTTTACCTGTCAGAGGTGTGACATCTTAGGTATATAAATTTGAGTGTTCTTAGGATGTATGTATTTTTTTTTAAATAGTAGCTATATAAAAACGCGGGTATTCGAATGATACGTTGTGTCAAAATTTCAAAGCGATCGGTGAAGAAGTTTCGGAGATTTAAGATTTTAAACAAACGAACATTTACATTTTTGTTTATATAAATGTAAGTTTTCTAGCGTAAGAATATAAATAGAGATAAATACATAAATAATTAAAATATAAAACCCTCTTATCAACAAATCTTTTTATACGTTCAAGCGCTTTCGGAAACGATTTCCATCTTCAGGAACTTTAAACATTTTTTTTTATATGAACGGTGGAGACATTCATAATGATAGGACGTTAAGTCGACACAATTTTAAACGCATGACGACCACTGTTATATATTTTGTACACTTTACATAACGATTTTTAGTTACGACAACAAATTTTAATTTTATTAAGAATAATATAAAAAATCTTTGAGTTCCTGAAGATGGAATTCGTTTCCGAAAGCGCTTGAATAAATAAAAAGATTTGTCGGTAAGCGAGCTTTAGCTTTTAAATATTTATTGTATAATCATACCGAAGGACCGTTTTTGATAAAATTATTATAGATAAGTAAATCTTTTATTTTGGTGAGTATACGGGTAACGTTAGGATTTGTTACTCCGCGGATAAAACGAAAGGAACTGTCCGGACATTTGCTTGAATAGATTAAAAATAATTTTAGTAAAACCTTGATCAGAGGAACATCGCAAAATATTTTACATTTAATTATAAATTAAAAAAATATGTAAGATTAAAGGCCATATAAATTATTTAAAATGCGTACAATACATGACTATAATAAATACACGAGATAAATCTCAATTCAGAAGGTGTTAATAAAAAAATTATTGATCGCATATTTATATACACGTCGTATGGAAATCAGAAAATAAGAGGTTTTTAAAATTGTGTAATTAGTGTTATTTAAAAATTCTTCCGAGGAGAAATATTATTTCTGTAAAAGAAAACCTTTTAATTTTTAAATGTTTCGTTAATTTAAAATCATAGTAAGGTTGTTTCTACCTGTTGTTGAATTACAGCAAAACACTGTTGTATTATCTGCGGTGTGATATAGTGGATGTTGTTTCAAGCGACTTTTCGAAGTAAAGTAAGGGGGTATTACTTTCGATCGCAGGCTGGAATAGGGGAAGGGGAATGAATATGAAATTTCTTTAAATTTTGAGGTATGAGAAGTACGAAAAATCATCCGTTTAAAATATATATTCTTTATATATTTATTTATAAGCCTACGTATAAAACTTTGCGACTTAAAATCTATAGGAATAATTTCATTGAAATTTAGATATGTTGTAGAACTATAAATTAGTCAAGTACGGTCAAAGTCCCTTGTGTTTTCGATTGAAAATAAATCTAGTAACGATGCGGGTTACTTGGTCGATTCCATTTTTACTTCCTTGTACCAAGTAAAACAAGTATTTTAATCGCGAAAAATTACGGTTTTTAGATTTCAAGTGAGATATCCATTTTGAACATCCCTGAATTCATTTTTACTAGTTTCGGCGTGACGTCTATACGTACGTACGTATCTCGCATAACCCAAAAATGATTAACGTTAGAACGTTGAAATATTGTATTTAGGACTGTTACAACATCAACTGCTACAACACCTCCCTTTTTGATCGCAATCGATCGGGCCAAAAATATGTATACCGTCAGACCTCTAAATAAAGCGGGGTTTTAGTTTTGAAACGTTTGGATTTTGGACTTTGTCATAACTGCGGTATTAAGACCCCATCGAGAGCTTTTTGATGATATATCAAAAGCGGTACTTATTTTTGTCGGTTCCAGAGTTATAGCCGAATGAAATATTTTGTCTTACTAGGGAAAGGCACATCGGTTCAAATACAACTTCATATTTTTCCCCTTTTTTTTACTTTAAATATACTGATTTATTAATAATTTATTGTGCTTTTAAAAATGTGTACATTTAATTTAATAGGCGTACAAGGAAGTCATGTGGTGTTCGCATTAGATTTTTTTTTCAATTACTTTTATGTATTTTAGCCAAGTAACCGGAGGCAGATGGCAGATGTGGGGTAACAGTGGCTGCATTGGTTGAACCGTGCACCATACACTGCCGCCCCCCTTAAAAATTCGAAAACTGAAAATGGTTTTTAAATATTTATCTGAAGATTATTTGCAAGCCCAATTCGAGTGATTATCTCGTTTAGTATTGTCGGAAACGGGGAAAATTGGCAATCGTTGTAGTAGTTTTTGCTAGGCGTTGATGAATCAGTCAGTCAGGATACGTTCGTTTAAATATATAGATGTCTCGTATAAGTTTCAATTTTAAAAATAACGTTAATTAGATACGTTTATTAAAAACAGCGGATATGGTTGTAATGTATTCTGTGATACGTAACAAGACAGATATATGTATCTCATTTCATCATTGTTATCGTTAGCTTTGTACGGCTCAATCATTAATTATTGCTAAAAAAAAAATCTGTGTGGACACCACATGACTTCCTTGTACGCCTGTTAAATTACATATTTTTTTTTACATATAATTTTTTTTATCGCTATTATTGAATCGTTATTTATTGTAAAACTTTTTTAACAATTAGAGGTTAATAATTATCGGTAAAACAATATATTTAAATTAAAAAAAGAAAGTTAAAAAAGAGAGATAAAGTCTGATTTGAACCGATGTGTCTCCCCCTTGTAAGATATAAATATTTCATTAATTAAAATTTTATTTGGCTTTAACTATGCAAGCGATGAAATTAAGTACCACTTAGGATATATAATTCAAAAGCTCTCGATGAGGTTTTATTACAGCGGTTAAGTAAAAGTTCAAAATTCAAATCTTTTGGATTTTTAGCTTTTTTGGACGCTTTTGGTTCAGCCGATTGCAATCAAAAGGGGAAAGTGCACAATTAGATGTTACAACAGTCCTAAATCCAAAATTCAACATTCTACGGCTAATTGTTTTTTGAGTTTCGCGAGATACATACAGACGGCACGCCGAAACTAGTCGAAATGGATTCAGGGATAGTAAAAATAGATATTTCCGTTGAAATCTGAAAACCGAAATTTTTCATTATCGCAATACTTCCTTTACTTCGTACAAGTAAGTAAAAATAAATTAAGTAGGTCGGCTTATTTTTAATAAAGGATTAAAAAATTATTACGAAATATAAGAAAATAGATACCGCAAAATTTAATTTTTTAGGCAATTACTCAATTTTTAATGAAAAATAGTAATTAACAGATAACATCATGTAAAACCTTGAAAAATGTCACCCTATGTTTATGCAATATTTTTTATATATATTTATTTATTTACAATTGCCGAGTTAATCGTAACCGGTCATTAATATTTATATATTTGCGGTACGCATATTATACTCTAGGTTCAGTAGCGAACAAAAAAAACCGGTTTCGTGTTGACCCATTTAACGTTGTAATATACGAGTAACTTCCCTATTATAAATTGCTATTTATCGGTTTGTGATTGCGTATAATTTAAATACGTAATTATTATTCGAATATAATGTTTTATAGTAGTCTATCTTAGAAATAAAAGTAAAACGTTCTTCAGTTTTAATAATAATTAATCTACAAACTCTGTTTGATATAAACTTTCTTATAAAAAGAGATGAATGAAGGATATAACTTTTTTTTAATAATTAAAAAGCCTGAGGCCGAAGTAGTTCGTAAATGAAGAATCGTTATTATATCAGATTGGAATTTCGGAAATATAGATTAGAAAGTTTACGGTAAAATCATATATTTGTCGGCGCGTTCTTTTACGTTAAAAATATTCAGCGTACAAGGCTCGGCCGATAAATTTTGCGTACTAACGTGATGCGTGGAGATAAAAGGTACTATCGAGTCGGGTTTGGCAGCGCATGATAGATAAATTCCCCCTCTACAAACCTGCGATAATGCGTTGAAATCCGTTACCGGTTTGTTTTCAGTAGCGATTAAAATGGAGTCGAAGTCAACACGGTTAAAACAGGGGGCAGTGATAGAATATTTAATATCAGAAAATGTGAATCCTACGAATATTTTTTATCATTTAAAAGCGATTTACAATAGTGAAACTGTCGACAGACGTATTGTGAATAGGCGGGCGTTGAAATTTCGCGAATGTGTAGCCGGTAAAGCGACAATTGAGGACGCACCTCGCAGCGGACGACCGGTTTCTGTGACTGACGAAAAATATCGTAAAGAGGTGGACCGTTTACTTCACAGCGACCGGCGAATCACCCGGACGCATCGCCATTCAGTTGTATAAGCGTATGTAAAGAACGAGTAGGCTAGATTATCAAGCGATCGGGTTACCGTAAAAACTGTGCACGATGGGTACCGCGCAAACTTTCTGATGGGTCTCTGCAAGCTGAAATTTGAGCCTGTTCCGCATCCGTCATACTCACCGGATTTGGGTCTACGGGACTTCCGCTTCTTCTCTCATCGCAAGAGGGATTTCAAAGGTAATGGTTACACCACCTACGATGAGGTGAAGGAAGCTGTGTCCACTTGGATCCGAGGAAGACCGCCAGAATTTTTCAGTGAAGGAATGCAAAAACTTGTCACACATTGGGAAAAGTGTACCGATCTAAACGGGGATTATATTGAAAAATAATCGCTGCATTTTGTAGCTAAGGTATTGTACTTTTATTCATTTTTTATTTCGTTCAAATATCTCGTTTCATTTCCACGCTACGCATATAATATGTGCAAAATTTATCAGCCTAGCGTCGTATGTACGCGGTTAGCGTGTTTGCATAAAACGATTTCGATGAAATTTTGTACAGAAACTCGGATATAAAAAATTTGTTCGTAAAATTTTGGAGTCAGTATCCTCATGAGACGAGGGTTTCTGGGGGATAAATATTTTAAAATTTTTACAAACATAAACCTACTTTTTGATAAACTGTACAGTAGCTGTGAGCAGTATATGCGTGCATGCTTATCTTTCCATTAAAAAACAAAAATCGTCTCAAAATTCACTGTGATCAAAAATCAAAAATCTATCTTTTTATTTATCGCTTACTTTTTAACAGGTTTTTTAAATTTCTTCCTTGGCATAGCAGTTTAGCAAGCGACTCAAAAATTACTTTGGAGACAATATTGGGGTGCGGGGTGCCGATCAAAGTTTAAAAATTACGATTTAAAAAACAAATTATTTAACACTTTTTACTTCCTTGTACGAAGTAAAGGAAGTATTGTGATCGCGAAAAATTTCGGTTTACAGATTTCAACTTAAAAATCCATTTTGACTAGTTTCGGCGTGACGTCTGTACGTACGTATATATCAAGCATAACTCGAAAACGATTAACCGTAGGATGTTGAAATTTTGGATTTAGGTCTGTTGTAATATGTAGTTGTGCACTTTCCCTTTTGATTGCAATCGACTTAACCAAAAGTGTCCAAATAAGCCCAAAATCCAAAACATTTGGATTTTGAACTTTTTGTTAACTGCAGTTATAAGCCCTCATCGAGAGCTTTTCAACTATATATCATAAGCGGTACTTATTTCATTGTTTTCATAGTTACAGTCAAATAAAATTTTAATTAATGAAATATTTTGATCTTACAAGGGTTATTTATATCTTACAAGATATTTGAACCGATATGCAAGATATCGGTTCGAATCCGACTTCATTTCCTTATTTTTAATTTAAATATATTGATTTATTAATAATTATTTACCTGAAATTGTAAAAACGTTTTACAATAAATAACAATTCGTTGACGATAAAAAAAAAAAATTAGAAAAATCACGTTGTCGAGTTATTACTGGAATAAAATTTTGTTTTACTTTTAAAAATGTGTACATGTGTAATTTAACAGGCGTTCTAGGAAGTCATGTGGCGTCCACATGAGATTTTTTTTTGTTTTTTGGAGTCTCTGGATCATGAAACGTCGAGAAAAAATGTAAAAAATCCGTATCCCATTTTTTGACTTATTGTCATACCTTCCTTTTTGCAGTATAGCTCAGAGCTATGATGCCAGGAAATTAACAACCCCGCAGAGTATTACATAACTTTCCCGGCTACTAACAACGGCTTCACCCTAAATAGACTATTATTTGGGAGAAAAACTGAAGTGGAACATTAGAATATATTAGTTTTGTAAAAATAATCGATTTAATCGATCCACACAATTCAACATCGCAACACAAGTAAGTTTCTGCTGGATCGCTACCCACGTGGGGAATCCGGGTAATGAACGTACAGATTCCGCTGCTAAACGCGCATGTAGTCAACCGTGCTTCACTACACCTGTTACTGCAACCGACTTTATTAACTCTGTAAACTCAGTTTTCGCGCAAAGTGGCAAGGTGACTGGACGGCACAGTATATAACAAACTCCGGCACATTAAAGGTTCTGTGTTGCCATTGGACTCCTTGATTTTTCCCGCCACCTCCCCATTCGATCGACCTAAAGTAGAAGACCGAACGTCTGTGCCACAAACGGCTACTGAGCCTCGAAACAGTTTAGCGACCGGTGTCCTAAATAGCTTCCTAGAGCTTACCTAACAGCGTGAGGGGACTAAGCGCGGTGTCATACACCATCAGCTTACGTGTCCCAACCGCTCACTTGTAATATATTTACTAAAATGGGTAGGCGCACCCCGTTAATTATTAAAAATATATATGATATCCATAAATTAAAATTTACTTCGTCTAGACAGAAATTTGCCACCACGCCTAGGTCGCTGAATACCAGAAAGTACCTGTCCACCGTATTAAAGTGCTTGGAGCCGTAATTGACTGGTGGTCAGCCGTATATCTCTAGGTTAGCTTCCCACAGCAGTACGGTAGGAGTCATTCCTTTAAGTAAACTACTGATGTCGGTTGAACATAGCAACCGCACCAAGGTAGTCTGATAATGCGGCTCTCGCCGCATTGATTCGTCGCTTGTGAGTGGCCAATTTTCCCCTTGACCTCTAAGTTCCAGAGTAGCCCGGTTTCTGGCCCTCCAAAAGAGCAGGGCAGTCAAATATCAGCTGTTCATTTGACTAGACCTCCCCGCAGACGCACAGCTCATTAGTTCCCAGGCGGAATCGAAACAGATATTGATTCAAGTAAGCGCGGTTGGTGAGCATCCGGGCACCCGTTGCCCTTAAAAACGAGCTCGAGGCATACCATTCCCCCAGATTCTTTATAAATTTATACAAGGATGTTCCCTTAGTGGTAGCGTCCCATTCCAGCTGCCATGCGTCCATCGCGAGGCTCTGCAGCCTCTTCCGGAGGCGGGAGATGGGCGACCGAACGAAATTTATATCCGGTGCGTTGTGATCACCGTTCCGTTTCGGTACTGGCCCGGCCCAAGATCGCATCCCAAAACCTCGGCCACCCGGCCTCTTCGCAATCTACACATGGCTGCCCGAACTTTCACCGCTAAATCGATTGGGACAGCCTTTCCCGGTTCGGGGTGGTAGCCTCGTACTCATACAGGAAACTTCGTCGTGAGGAAGTGATCCTCTGCCGATTGCGGATAGGACTTAACGAGAGTTACTCACGGGTATCTGATGTCAGTAAACGCACCGGTATGCAAGCGGTGCAACTGCCGTTTGGCTGTGTGCTACATTTTTGTAGAATGCATAGTTATGCGGTCTTGCGTCATAAATTTAAATCGCCCAGGAATTTTCGTATAATCCTGGCAATAATAAAGACGTTTTGGACTAAGAGTTTTTTTCTCCGGAGTGCTAATGTTTTACATACTTTTTAATAGTGTTTTTGGTTTTTATAGTAGTTGTAGTGTTTTGTGTCAGTTGTATGTCATAAAAAACTTCTATAGGTTTTTTATTTTGTCTTTGTTTTTAATATTCTAGTCGGTTTTGATTTTAAATTTCTACTTAAGTTTTTATTTCGTTTTAATTTTTGTTATTCTGTTAGGTTTTGTATTTATACTTCGTGTTTTATTTTCCGGGCGTTTTTATTTAATTTTCAATTGTGAATTTTTGAAATTTAGTTTTTTTAAACACGTACATCGTAATCGGGCGATGATAACGCCGAAGCGTTTTTCGCCCAGAAAAACTCAAATAAAACAAAAGAAAATTTTAATCAAAATTAAATAGCATCAATGACCGGTATTCAGAAGTCATCGTAAAACTCTAGTCTAAAGATATCAAACAAAAATTAGGCTTATTCTCCCCTCTCCCATCACCGAATGAAATTACCCAAATATATAACCAAAGTGACATACCAGTGTTACGGAATCATTTAATTAATAGAAAATGTTTACTTTGACTCTAGGAAATACAGAAAAGAAAGAAAGGGGGTTTTTTGCCCCCTTTGTAGGGGGGTTTGAATAAGATGAAACATAATTAGAAAGTATCTTAGCTACTTAAAGGTCATTAATATTTTTTTAATTTATCTAATCTGAGTTAAATTTTGAGATATGATACCCATAATTTCCATTATCCGATTACGACAATCAAAATTAAACACCGGTGACCTTCATACGTAGATTATATTGCTGAATTTTATCCAAATCGTTTCATTTAGTCTGCAAGTATCAAAATGTAATATAAAAAATCCATCCTTCTGTAATTTTTCATTATTAAAATTGTAGTCTCTTATTTTTTAGAGGTTGATCATTAAACGGTGAAGATTTGAAAAATCCCGAAATGTAAAAATTTGATTCCTTATATCTCGTAGTATAGAGTATAATTATATTACCGGTGAAGTAAAAATATCTACTTGCCTAATACGTAAGTTGCAATCTATTCGACTAGTGAACAGTAAGCAACTCCTTTACGACCCAATGAGGTGAGGTTGATATGTATGACGTGTAAATGAGTTGTAGTCTTTTACAGATTGAGGCCGACCGTTCCTAAGACGTGTGGTTAATTGATCCCCTACCATCAAAGTACACCGATATCCGCTGTTTAGTAACTGTCTAATATTAAAGAATTTAAATGCCTGTGTATTTATCTCCAGAATATTTCAGGTCAGTAATTTTAATGATACAAAGTTCATTAAACTTTGTCGTTGTCATGTCGATTCAACCTTGAAAATGAGCTATTTTAGAGTGTGCTTTGCGAACTGGAAAAAAAAATTTTGATAATCCTGGAGAACGTATTTCAGTATAAATTATACTCTCTGGTCTATGATTTCTTTTTTTGTAATTGTTTTTTTTATAGATGTTTTTATTTAGTCGTAAATTGTTGGACGTTGTTTTCTTGTAATAGAATTACTAATTACATCTAATGGAAAGAAAATATTTAAATGCAATTAATATTAGGTAGAACGAATGACCATCCGTTTGTAAAATCGCTCCGGAATTTTACCGGATTTTATTATCATAAATCTAAACGGCTCGTATTAATGTAATTTAGTGTTTAAAAGTTAAATTGTATAATGCATTGTATGAATTTAATATCTTGTTTAGAGAACATTCGTTCAAAATATCGTTAAATAAGTTGGAAATTTAAAATAAATTCCACGACAACTGTGATTACGATTGACAGATACTTTTCCTTAAAAAAGTTATTAACAACAATAAAGGATGTGAAAATTAAAACCTGGAATTAAAAACGTTTAATAAAGGATATAAAAAGGGATTTCATCTATCACGTTTAGCCCGAATGAAAGAAAATATATTTATCCTACAGGTTTTTTAAAAATATTATACTGTAGGTAAAAGAAAAAATGGAAGACCTTTGAAAATATGTAAAATTATTTTTGTCGGAAAAGAATTTTACATATCCTATCCATTTTATACTTATGTTAATGATTTTTATTTATTGTTTTTGTAAAAAAAATCTGGTAATGGGCTACATAGCTATCTCGGCTTTTCTATTGATATATTTTTATTTCAAATATACCGTATTTTAAATATTAATAACTTTAATATTATTATTTAAAATCATTGAAATCTATATACTACAAATCATTATGTCGTCATGTATTCATAATCAAAGCCCAGCAAATACTGCTGAGGGAAATTAATGAAAATTTGTATACGTGTTCTTCTTAGGGTGTAAGTGCACACTAAGAAAGGATTTTTGGAATTCCATGTTTAAAGTTTTAAATACAGGGGTTGGAATAAATACAGGCGCGTGGAGCACAGGGAGGAGGTGGAATCGGTGGGTGAACAATTCGGCCGGGCCATCAAGACTGGCTGCGATAGGGTCCTACAGCGGCCTCGGCAAACGAACGGACCCTTACGTAGCAGCCCGTCAACCGCAAGGGCGCAGGCGGCCTTGTCAACCGCAGAGGGCTGGATGGACATTCAAAATTTAAAGATTTCTGTGCCTAAGACGAAGTTTATGCTTCTTAAGGATGCAGAAAAATTATCGTACATTCGTAACTCCGACATTAAGTATAAAGTCTGTGTCATCAGCCGAGTGAGAGTTCTAGGTTTTTTTGTTTGATGAAAAGTTGCTGTTTATTAACCTCATTAGGAAAGTAGCGGCGGACGCCGTCTCTGTTACGCACAAGCTTAGGAGGATTGCTCGGAAAGACTACGGGTTGTCGGGCCATCAAATGTACACGGTGCACCGAAGTGCTTTCGAAAGCATGACCTCTTACACGGCGCCCGTTTGGGTGCATAGGTTGGATATGAATAGAGCACTTGTTCAAAGTTTAAGAAGTGCCCAGCGCAGAGCCTTAATCGTATGCACTGGTGTTTTTAAAACAACCTCCTACGATGCTACCACCGTATTGGGAAAGGCGCTATCCAAATCGATTTAGCGGTGAAAGTTCGGACAGCCATGTGGAGATTACGAAGAGGCCAGGAGGCGGAGATATTTGGAATGCGGTTTCGAGCCGGGCCAGTACCGGAACGGTACTGTGATCATAACGCACCGGATATAAATTTCGTTCAGCTGCCCATCTCCTGCTTGCGGGAGAGGCTACAGAGCCTCACGATGAAAGCACGGCTACTGGAGCGGGACACTACGTCTAAGGGAAGACCCTTGTACAAGTTTATACGGGATCTGCGGGGACGGTATGCCTCGAATTTTTTTAAGGGCAACGGGTGCCCAGGTGCTCACCAACCTCCCAAACTTGAACCAATATGTGCTTCGCTTCTGCATGGCGGCTGATGAGCTGTGCAGGCAGGTCTGGTCAAATGAACACCTGATGTTTTACTGCCCTGCTCTTGGGGGGGCCAGAGACCGAGCCACCCTGGAACATAGAGGTCAAGGGGAAAATTGGCCACTCACAAGCGGCAGGTCAATGTGGCGAGAGCCGAATTGTCGGACTGCGTGGAAGTTTCTAGATGCGGTTGCTTTGTTCAACCGGCATCCGTAGTTTGCTTAAGGGAAAGACAGTTACCGCATTCCGTGGGAAGCTAACCCTGGGTACGGCTGACCACCAACCAATTGTTATGACTCCAAGCGCTATAAAATGGTGGACAAGTACTTGCTGGCATTCAGCGACCTAGGGGTGGCAGCGAATTGCTGCCTAGACGAAATAAATTTTATTATTGATGTCGTACATATTTTTAGTAATCGACGGGTTGCGCCTACCCATTTTAGGAAATGTATGACAAGTGAGCGGTTGGGACACGTAAGTCGATGGTTATGGCACCACGCTTAGTCCGCTCACGCTGTTAGGTAACATTCAGGAGATAATTTAGGATACTGGTCGCTAAACTGTTCAAGGCTCAGTTGCCGTTTACGGCACAAACATTCAGTCTTACGCTTTAGGGCGACCGAATGGGATGCTGGCGGGAGAAATGACAAGCAAACCGATAAGGGAATTAAATATATGGGAATTAAACATTTTTAGTGAACAGAAATTTCTACGTAATATAACTTTTTAAATTCAATTTTACAGGAAATTAAGGAATATATTTTTTATTATTAATAAATAAATATCGGCTTCTGTGGCAGAGCGAGTAGGGTATTAGTCTTTGATTCGGAAGTCCCCTCGTTTGAACCCTGTTCAGGTATGGTAGTGTATTTTCATACGATACGAAATTTTGTATTTCATACTCCCACACGTAAGCTTTAACTATTTTCCGGTGAATGAATACTTAATTTACTGTTGAGTAAAATGAAATTCTGTTTTATTTGATAAAATACGAGTAAACGAACTATTTAGCTTTCGTGGATGAGTTAGCATTTTAAACCGAAACGATCGAATCAGCATAAGTTAAGTTTTTTCAAAGAAATAAAGGAAAGACCCTATTAAAAATTTCCATAGAAAAAATTTAATTCGTGACAAATATATTTTAAAAATGCACCAAATTCGTTAAAATTCAAACTGGAAAAATCCAGAGTCGAAGAATTTAAATATTTAGAGGATATGATCCAGTAAAATTGCTTGCAAAAAGGTGTGGGTTATCCACGAGAGAATAAAGAAAATGGAGAAA
Source organism: Lycorma delicatula (assembly GCF_047948215.1). Lineage (NCBI taxonomy): Eukaryota > Metazoa > Arthropoda > Insecta > Hemiptera > Fulgoridae > Lycorma > Lycorma delicatula. The sequence goes on along the minus strand of NC_134466.1, from coordinate 72,692,061 downwards.
TCTTAAGGAATAATTAAAAGGAATGTGCGACAAAATTCCATTCCATTATTGCAAAAATAGGATATTATAACGAAGAAATTAACCAGACCAGAAATAGACTAATTAGAAAACAAAAATAAGAACAGTTTTTTGAATCGACGAAAGATGACGAAATCCGGAAAATGAAAAATAATTCCGTGGATACCACATGACTTCCTTGTACGCCTATTAAATTACATAAACTTTTTTTTTTTTTAAATGAAAAGTATATAGAATTTTATATCATTTTTATTTCAACTTGTGTTATTTTTTTATTGTTATTATTGAATTATTATTTATCGTAATATTTTTTATATATAATTTTTTTTTTTACAATAAGAGGTTAATAATTATTAGTAAATCAATATATTTAAATTTAACAAAAAAAGGAAATGAAGTCTTATTCGAACCGATGCGCCTTCCTCTTGCAACATCCAAATATTTCATTAATTAAAATTTTAATTAAACTGTAAGTGTAGAACCGATGAAAATAAGTACCGCTTATGATATATCGTTGAATATCTATCGATAAAGGCTTATTACTGCAGGTAAGAAAAAGTCGAAAATCCAAATTTGTATTTTGGGATTTTATGAATACTTTTGGTACAGGTGATTGCAATCAAAAGGGGAGGTGCACAACTAGATGTTACAACAGTCCTAAATCCAAAACTTCAACATCCTACGGCTAATCGTTTTTGAGTTACGCGAGATACATAAATAAATACAGACGTCACGCCGAAACTAGTCAAAATGAATTCAGGGATGGACAAAATGGATGTTTCCGTTGAAAACCGAAATTTTTCGCGATCCTAATACTTCCTTTACTTCCTACAAGGAAGTAAAAAAAATAATTCGTTTCGGATATGCTAACAATAAGAACGGTTCAACACCCCCACCCCGCTTGCTTCTGATATAGTTGTAAGTAAACGTGACTTTGAGCAAATTGAATCGCAGGCTAAAATTGACGTTTGTGCGAACAACACTTTGTTTTGTCGGTATGATAATATTAGTTTTAATGTTTAAAGATTATTTAAAATAATGATTTACGTGCGTAGTGTAATTAAACTTAGATATAGGAAGAGTTTTTGTATGAAACCTTCGGTGTTAGGGGAAGGCGTGGGAATCGCGCTTCAGAGAATCGGTTAATTCGATAGTCGAAGGTTATAAGTAACGGTAGATGCTCGTGATCGGAAGAGGCCGTACGAAGGCGGCGTTAGTAGGTTGTGTAAATACACAGATGGAAATATCTGCCTAGGCGTTTGCATCGGCGGCATCCTGATAGAGGTAAAACTGATGACTTTAATGCTATCAAGTTTACGGGGTTTAAAAGACGACCTCCGATAAAGCCCACCAGGACTAGGAACGGTGGCGATCGGGAATGCCACAAGGTGTATGTCTTCCCCTGCGGGGATTAGGATGTTAAATGTTGTTGATGCGTTCATAAGTTTTCACGTTGATATATACTCAAATTAAGAAGCGAAGAAAATTTGAGGAAATATAAACGGATAGAAGAAAAGAAAACGTACCTTCGGGTACATCCCAACCCCGTAAAACACGCATAGTGGGAAAACACGCATCTTGTAACGTTACCGGTCGTCACACCACCCCCTCCCTTCCGAGCTCTGAGGTCGTCTTAGACCCTGCAACGGATTACATCTCACAGTCATCAGCCAGGCCTCGGTCGGGATGCCACCGACGTAAATTCCTCGGCAGACATTTGCATCGCTAAAATACAAATCAAATTTTGCCTTCACGTAGGCCTCAAACGGACATCTTCACATCCGATCTAACATGATTTCCTCAAACTAACTGACCAAAACCGCTGAAGTCCGGGCCTTGCGCCTAGTCCAAATTTGACATCACCGTCGTGACTGTGAATGCCTCGGGAAACAAACGACTTGAAAGTTTGGCTATAACTCTGCAACCGATGAAAATAAGTACCGCTTATGATATATCGTTGAAAAAATTTCAATGAGAGCTTATTTATTACTGTAATTGAAAAATCCAAAATCCATTTTTTTTTTGATTTTGGGCTTTTTTGGACATCAGTCGATCGCAATCAAAAGGGGAGGATATAATTATTGTTACGATCAGTTTTTCGGAAGAGCAAGGTACAATTTTTTTACGAGGGACGTAGTTGACCGGGTGAGACTAACTATGAGCAACGTAATTGACCGGATTATTTTTTTCAGGTAGACGCAACCGACTGACGTCCCTTTCTAAAATTCAAAAACATAAATAAATAAATAGACAAAGAAAACATTAAAATTCTTTAAAAACTGAATCGGTTTGGTTCTCAGAAGTCAGAAAAAACTTAACAGAAAAAAAGATCTCCGAGAAGGAAATCCAGTATCGGGAAATTTTTTAAGAAAAAACATTCAAAAATAGAACGGTTTCCGAGCCAAAATTAAAAAAAAAAACGACGATTTAAGATCAACCGGTCGAACAAAGAATGGAACGACGTAATGAAAAAATGAAAAAGCATTGGAAAAAGAGAAAACAGCAGAATAATGTGTAATAAAAGTTGTAATTTTGTCCGTAGTGACCGTGTCGAAAAAATAAATTTCTTATGACGCAAAAAAATATTATCGGTTTAATAAATAATGTTGTATTAAATAGAATTAGATCTTTATTTATTAGCGCGACTAAGATAAAAACATCCTTAATTCCAAGGACATAACCGTATCTTGAGGCTGTCTCAAATAGATCTAAACAGAAAATCTACCTTTCTCTTGAATAAACTGGCATTTAAATCGCATTAAATTTAGTAAGAAATCGTTTTATTATATTAAAATATTAGGTTGTAAATCTTTTACGTTTATTTATTGAATATCGAGACCTTTAAATTTTAAATCGTTTTATTATCTCTTTAAATTTACTTTTACAACTTAGCTCTTTAATTTTTAAACAGATATCCAAATATGTATTTGAACAAATCGATGGAGAAATAAAAGTTCATTTAATAATAATATAAAAAGATGACCACACGTACGATAAAAATCGAGGGTTACACTTAACAAATTAACAAGTGCAATATTACATCACGGATCATCGATTCGTGAGGGTCATTATACTAGTTTTATTAAAAAAGGAAACATATGATATGACTATCAACAAAAACAATTGGCCGTGAAATTCAATTTGTTTGTTCTAGAAAGGTAATAAATTTTAATAATAAATTCATAAGATAAAAATCAGTAATTCATAAAAAATAAAAGAATAATCTAACAAAATGCAGTGATATCCAAAAAAAATTACAAATTGTAAACCGTACGGTAAGATTCTCCCAGATAAAATTTCTTCGAACGCGTCTTCCCAAATCAGCTGATTTGGAAGTCGAGTGTTCCAGCGTTCAAGTCGTAGTAAAGCCAGTTATTTTTATACGGATTTGAATACTAGATCGTGGATACCGGTGTTCTTTGGTGGTTGGGTTTCAATTAACCATACATCTCAGGAATGGTCGAACTGAGAATGTACAAGACTACACTTCATTTACACTCATACATATCATCCTCATTCATCCTCTGAAGAATTATCTAAACGGTAGTACCCGAGGCTAAACAGGAAAAGGAAGAAAGAAGATAAAATTTCTTCCGCTCAAAAAAAAAAAAAAATATTTCTGTAATATAAATAAAACTGTTTTTAACAAAACGATACTGATATCAAAAAAGGAAAGACACTACATTTCTATTATGAAAATCTGTTATTAACATAGAATTTTATTTTTTTTAAAAAATACGTATTAAATATTAAATTACAATAATAGATAATAATCAGTGTTTAAGCGTTTCATATGATTAGCAAAAAATAGAAAAATTTGTTACAAAACTCTTACCGGCCCGATTTCATTTATATGTAATATACAGTATATCACATTTACAGAAATAATACAGTTCTTATGATTATTCGTTGTTTAATAAATGAAATCGGGCCGGTAAGAGATTTTTACCATTTTTTTTTTATTTTTCGCTTATATGGAACGCTTAAACATTGTTTATTATCTATTACACAGATTTTGATGATACACAGTGATTTTTTAGTCCTGTTACCCAATTTTAAATGTAATTTAAAAAAGGGAAATATAGGTTGAATAAAAAAATGCATTAGTTACTTACAAAACAGATTTAATAAAAAGCTATTACATAATTTTTAAAGAACATACTCAAAATGCCCACCCGCTTTGGGTGGGCATTTTTCATGTTCATGGACTCTTTTCAGCATAATATCAAAAACCTTTTTAAGAGTTGCACTGGAAATATTCGTGATTAAGTCTGTAATATTGACTTTAAGTTCATCACTAGTGTGCGGATTGTTTTTGAAGTCCTCGGACTTAATATAGTCCCACAAAAAGCAGTCAGACGATGTGAGGTCTGGGGACCTTAGAGGCCACAAGCCCTTGATTATTATTCGATCGTCAAAGAACTCTTGCAGAAAATCCACGGTTTCTCGAGACGGATGGCATGTAGCGTCGTCTTGCTGAAACCGGCAATACCGTTCTTGAGGTTCCAGGAGGGACACAAATTGGCGCACAATATTCCTGTATACTTCACCATTTATTCGGCATAAATTCGACAGTTTTGACTGTTCGCATAACCGTCGAGATGGATCCGAGCTTCATCTCTATTGTGTTTAAAAATTCGATTCCGTTATCGTTTATTAGACCTAGTATTAAATTAGATGAAAAAATTGACTTATCCGTTAAGTAAACAAAGGACTCATAAGCTTCGTATCTCTCTAAACCCTTGATCGAGTGCGGCCACCAAAATTAAATTACATCCAAATTTCAACCGAATCGGTCCATCCAGTAAACAGGCCAAAATAAGTAATATATAAATCCTTCCGTAATTTTTTAACGGTAAAAATGTGTCGGTACGGTTTACAAGAAGTCATAAACACCCAGCGTTCGCATAAACCCCGACGTGAAAGATTTGATCTGATCGGCACAATTTTATAGTATAATGCATATAATTATACAAAATGCCGATACCTACTTGAAAGAGTAAACGAAGTTTTCGGAAAATCAGAAATAAAAACGTGCAATTTTTCTTTATCAGGAGAGGACGAAAAAAGGAGTTTTATAAAAGTTGTACCTTTTTTCGGACGTATTTTTAAAAAAATTCAAATTATTCAATATTTTAAAAAGTATCGACAAATTTCTTTCAAAAAAACTGTATTTTTGCAAGAAATTACAAAGAAAAACTTTCTTTCGTTCACCTCTTACAAGAAATATATTACGAATCTTTATAGGCGATTCCTTTTTAATAAATGTAACAAATTTATTAACAATTTTTTATTAACGCGATTGTATTTTTTTATTTATTCAATCTCGATATACCAATGAGAAAATATTTTTTTTTTAACTATTACCACAAACGTAATTCAACGTTCAAGGTTAAGATTGCAGAATTTGTTTATAGCCTTTTAAACTTTAAATAGACTATTTAATAAGTAAACAGTTTATTATAATTTAAACTTTAAACGTATTAATATAATCGATTATTAACTTATAACAGCGTACAATTATTTACAAAAAAGAAATGGAACGGTAACAAATTTATTTATTACTCGTAAGAGAACCTTCAGTGTAAGATTAAAAAAAATAATTTAACCGATTATCTTTTCCTGTATAACTCGTAAAAAAAAAACCTTTCCTCGAAAGATTCAATAAGGAACCTCATGACGGAAATTTTAAGAAAAGATTTAATTAAATTTAAAAAAAATATGATGTGGACACCACTTGACTTCCTTTAAGCCTATTGAATTACATATACATATTTTTAAAAGTACATTAAATTTTATTTTATTAATAACTTCCGATATTTTTTTCTTTTTTTATTGTTATTATTGAATAATTATTTATTGCACATTTTTTTCACAATCGGAGATTAACAATTCAATATATTTAAATTAAAAAAAGGAGATGAAGTCTGATTCGAACCGATGTTCCTTTCCCTTGTAAGATCCAAATATTCCATTAATTAAAATTTCATTTGGCTGTAACTCTGATACCGATGAAAATAAGTACCGCTTATGATATATCGTTGAAAAGCTCTTAATGAGGGCTTATTACTGCGGTTAATAAAAAATCCAAAATTCAAATCTTTTGGATTTTGGGCTTTTTTTGACACTTTTGGTTCAGTAGATTGCATTGAAAAGGAGAGGTAAAATTTCAAAATCCTATGGCTAGTCGTTTTTGAGTTATGCGAGATACATATGTACGTACAGACGTCACCGTGAAGCTAGTCAAAATGGATTCAAGGATGGTCAAAATGGTTATTTCTGTTGAAATCTGAAAACTTAAATTTTTCGCGATCGTAATACTTCACTTTCTTTGTACACGGAAGTAATTATACCCCCTCTTAGAATCTTTACCGTTCAATATAACTCGATTTTTTATTTATTTTATCGCTTAAAAACTCAAAATTTCTCGAAATGATAATGAAAATATTTCATCGCTTCTAATTTTATTTAAATTAAACTCAAACATTTGGGAAATTCAGTAGAGGAATTTATTATCACTCTCTTGGCATCGTATTTCTAGAGCTACAGCTGCAAAAAGGATCTACCAAAAAATGGGGTATGGTTTTTTTTTTGTATTTCTCAATGTCCCGTGAACTACGGACACAAAAAAACAAATTTGAGTGGAGGGTAACGTTCATACGTATGTACGCGTGTTAGCGTGTTTAAAGCTTAATAAATGTTGAATGGATTAACGGATTTTGTACAGAGACTCGTGTATACAGTACAAATTTTCGGTAGAAGTTAGGGGGTTAATATCTTCAGGGGTGGGGTAGATAGTTTCTTCGGGTCAATTTTCTCATAATTTTACAAACATAAACCGATTTTATATTGAGCTCGGCACTTGCGTGAAGAAAAAATTATCCCGATATTCCCTCTTCCTCGAAAACGGCTAAATTTTTTATTTATTTCATATTTTTAACCGATTTTTTTACGTTTTCCTTGACATAATAATATTGCAAGCGGCCCAAAAAGTAATTAGGCGCAATATTCGGGGTGAGGGTGCCGATCAAAGTTTAAAAATCAATTTTTGGACTTTTTACATTTTTAATAATAACTTTACTATAAACTTTCATCGTAATTCATTTCCCCCCCCCCCACCCAAAAAATGAAATCTAAGATAATATTTTATCGGTGGTACGTTTTCCAATGGAATCTTTTTCAGTTTCTTTCATTTGACATAGTACACGTAGAAAAATAAAAATACCTTTTTGGAAGGTGATTTTCAGGGTGGGAGAGCAGGAAAAGAATACCGATTTTTTGAATTTTTTTAAACGCTTTTTTATTTCTATACGTACAGAATGTTTCTAAAATGGTAGCCTGGCTATAATTTTTCGGATTCTACTTCTAAAAAAATTAAGAAAAAATATCCTTAGGAAAAATGGAAATTTCTCCCTCGTTCGCCCTGTGTCCGCCATTTTATTATTTTTATATAAAACTTTATCTCGAGTTCGGATCGACGAATCACATTAATATTTGGTAAGCGTCCTGCTAATAAAGTTTTAAAATTAGCAAAAAGTCATGACTAAATACCTTCGCAAATTACAAAATTGCGGCCATTTTTTTTTTTCAACCCTATATATTTTCATAAATATTATTTTTCTCAAAATTTATATTATTTGCTAAAATATTAAGCCTTTTATTTCGAAAAAAATTACGTTTTATTTTTTTTAAATCCGTTAACTAATAGTCGAGTAATGGGATAAAATTGATGTCGTAACTTTTTGTCATAATTATTAGGTCTATTAGTTTAAGAAAATGATTACTTAATTTGATACTGATTTACATTACTAGAATTAACGACAAATAAAAACGATTAATATTTAATCGAATCGAACGTTAATTGGAGGACATGAAAACAGACACAAAGTTACAACATAAATTTCCATAACTCGACTATTTTTTAACCGATTTAAAAAAAAATAAAATGTAATTTTGTTCAAAATAAATGTTTTACTATTTTTAACATAAATTTTGATAAAACTAATATTTATGGAGATACAACGGAATGAAAAATAAACACGGCCGCCATTTTGTAATTTGCGAAGGTATTTAGTCGTGACTTTTTGCTAATTTTAAAACTTTATTAGCAGAACGCTTACCAAATATTAATGCGATTCGTCGATCCGAACTCGAGATAAAGTTTTATATAAAAATAACAAAATGGTGGACATAGGGAGAACGAGGGAGAAATTACCATTTTTCCTAAGGATATTTTTTGTGTCTTATTTTACAAGTAGAATTCGATAAAGTATAATCAGCCCACCATTTAGAAACATTCTGTATATATATATATATATATATATATATATATATATATATATATATATATATATATATATGTTCGTCATTTTTTAATATGAAGATAATGAAGTCATTCGTACGTGTACGATATAATTATGACGACATACGAGAGTATGTTGTCACAGTTGGGCGCTGTTTCGTGACGACCGTAATATAATCCATCTATGTAAGCACTTTATAACTTGTAATACATTTTTCTCTTATAAATTTTATAATAGAACTTCATAAAAAATTATCCCCGCTCCAAAAAAGAAATCATAGGTAAATTTTTTCTTGTATCGTTATTTTTCTTCTATACAAAAATAAATAATCGATCTCAGGAAAGTATCGTTGTAACTTTGTTGTCAGATTTTAAAAAAAAAATAATAATTTAAATGAAAATAGTTGAAAAATTTGAAATCGAAAAAATCATTTTCGAAATACAGATTCAGTTTCTTCGTAGCGGGATTCGTTGCCAGCTTTTTTTTAAATTGATTTTTTTAATTGTAAATTTTATTAAAAAGAAAAGCGGTTAACGAATGAGAAACAATTATAAAGGAAAGCGATAGAAAACAAAAGGATGTTCGTTTAATGTAAAATAGAATTATTAGTAATAACAATATTATTAAAATATAACGTCGCTTTGGAACATTATTATAAATATTTATTATACCGTAAAGCTCGTTATATAATCTATTTGTTAATTGAATAATTCATTTTGTTTGTTATAACATTTTTATTTATTGTTTAAAAATAATAAACGTATCATCGACACCGACAGGGGAAAATACGTTATGGTCATTTAATAAAAAGGACGCTCGTGCTATGCGGTGTGTGCTCGCAGGCGTCACTAATTGGTACTTTTTACGATATTAAATAATTACATTTTTATATTTTGTTTGTTAATAATACCCTTTTAGTATTGCTTAATAAGTATTTTGTCCTATTTTTACTTTTCCGGCTGTAATTCTATTTATGCTACAAAAGCGCAGCTATAAATGGAAAGTATAAAGATCGGAAATATTTTGGTTATCGGTATTTTTATAAAAATGTCGACGTTTCAAGATCGTTTACAAAAACAAAAAAAAGGTATAAAAGTTTCTGGAAGATAATACGTACGTATGCGTGTCGGTCGGCCTTTATCTTCGCACGGTTAGATCGACATAAATTCTTCCAAAATAGAGATCAAATTTTTCCATTTATGCGAAAGTGATAGCTTAAAATTTAGAGCAAAATTAAGAATAAGAGGTGGGGAATTGTCGCTATTTATAATTTCACTTTTCCGGAAAATATAGTTAGAATATATTAAAGGGGGATAGAAGGTATAATAATTGGGAAAATATAATGATCATGTCAAAAATTGGGTGTTGGGTTTTTTTGTAAATTTTTTTGCGAAAAAAAAATGTATATAAAAACTACTCTTACATTAAATACAATAAAAAGTAGAAAATAATAAATATATTTAAAAAAAGTTAAAACATCATTCTTAAATTAATCGCACTAAAAGGTAAAAATTAACTTTAGGACGGTATCTAAGAATGGATTTGTTAAGCTTTGGTGGTTATACGTAAAGTTTATGTGAAAAGAATAGCTTTAAATGAAAAATTTGATGTTTTTGCCAATTTTGTCTTTTTCGTGTTTGCTCTCCACTCTTTAGGCCATTCGTTACGCATATGAAAAAACCGGTAAATACATGAAATTTTAATTTGAAACTGATTTTTAAAAAATCTTACATATCACCATCAAAGCTTGTTGACAAATCCATTCTGAGATAACGTCCTGAAATTATTTTTTACCTTTTAGCGCGTTTAATTTAAAAGTGATATTTAAAAAATTTTTTACATATATTATTTTCCACTTTTTAGCGCATTTAATATAAGAGTAATTTTTAAAAAGTTTTTTTTATATGGTTTTTATTTTCTACTTTTTAGTCTTTGTTCCGTTCCTAGTTTGAGCCGGCTAGTGCTGCTCTCTAGTTTCTATTAGCGCTGGCCTGCGAGCCAGTTTATACAATTCATTCGAGGTAAGAATTCCGTCTGGCGCGGTCATGTATTTCTTCGTCTAATGCGACTTATTTTATTTAGTATTTATTATTAATTAAATTCAACTAACCTAGAAGAACGCAGTTTCATTCGTTCGTCCGACTATCAATACAGTCCATCTTACCTCTAAAAACTTAACAATCTTCATAAGTTTATACTTAACAGCTGCGCTAGCACAAAGGTTTGACCGTATTTAGCGAAAGATCGGATCGGTACGTTTTACGGTGGGTGAGTGCAATCAAAACGTAGGACTAAACGATTTAATTTCCGGATAACCAAGATCCGGTCGATCGAGAGTGTACCCGATGCGTTAAACGGTTAGCGCTAGACTTGCTGATACATACGCCGTTTGAATCGTGAAAATCGTGAGGAGCGGTTGCCGAAATATTACGGTGGAACCACCTCCCCGATTTCCGAACGGCGCTCTGGGGCCCCTTGTAAATATTATCATCCGACAAGTATCGCCGGGAGCAGATGGATTATCATCGAGGGGAATGAAAAAAATCTTTCAGAGCACTAGGACCGACTGTTTTCGAGATATTTGCGATTTTCGTCCGAAAATTCGGATCCGGTTCAAAAGTATTAAATTTTTCCAAAACTTCGGTCGCTACTGTACAGAATTTCTAGTAGCGACTGCATACCCTAATACATATCTCGCTTGTTTGTAAGACAAATAGCGTGTTATCATTTAGTTCCGGTCGGTTGTTATAGTAGGTAAAACTCTACGTTTTGATAAAATTATGTATTTCAAACGCGTGCGCATTTTAGATCCAAATTTACCGAAACGTCGGCCTCCGTGGCGCGATTGGTAGCGTCTCGGCCTTTCATCCGGAGGTTCCGGGTTCGCAATCCCGGTCAGGCATGGCATTTTTACACGCGCTACAAATAGTTCGTCTCATCCTCCGAAGAAATACCTAACGGTGGTCCCTGAGGTAAAAAAAAACTGAAACGGGCTAGGTTATTTTTCATTAAGAAAATACGCACGTAAACGAGGTCGCATATGTTCAAGGGGAATTTTTTTCGCTTTACAACTTAAGGAGCATCTTAGCGACTTGAAAATGTTGCTAAAACGTGTCGTCATCAGGACCAAACCCGTATGAAAAATTTCAACGCAAACGGGTAAGCGGAAGCGCTTCAAAATTCGACCGAAATGTTCCGTACCGCGAATCTCACAAACATAGTCCAACGACGAGTTAATATAACTGCGGTAAAAACATATGCAACCCGCCGGGTCGGTCTAGCGGTGAACGCGTCTTCGCAAATCAGCCGATTTCGAAGTCGAGAGTTGTAAGGTTCAAATCCTATTAAAGGCAAATTACCTTTATACGGATTTGAATACTAGATCGTGTATACCGGTGTTCTTTGGCGGTCGGGTTTCAATTAACCGCACGTCTCCGGAACGGTCGACCTGTGGACTGTACAAGACTACACTTCATTTACATTCATAAATATGATCCTGTGAAGTAATCCTGACGATGGTTCCGGAGGCCAAAAAAACAGAAAGAAAATGTAAAAAAATTTGGCTCAAATATTTTTATTTACGAGACATTGATCGTATTAATTTTTTTCAAAATCGTTAACAGGGTAGGAGGAAATCCTGAAAAACCGATATCGATTTTCTTTAGAAGCATTTTAGAGAAAAATTTATCAAAGCATTTTCTGTCAAGCCTAAACTTTAATTCGATAATTATTCTACACCAAATTATATATTACAAAAAACTACATATTTCTGTTGAAATATGTGTTGTGTAAGCCATTTTTATATTAACGAAAAAGATGTGATTAACAAAATGTATCGCAACTTATTTTTAAATAATATTCATGAAAGTAAAACAAGTTTTATTAGGTTTGTACTACAATAGCTTTGTTTAACGATTAATAAATGCGGAATATTTTGTAACAAAACTTGTAGAGAGATTAATTATGAGAAAATTAATGTGAACTCAGCCAGCAAAAAATAAATACTTTTAAAAAGCAGTTTTTTATTGCAGCAAGACAGACGATAAATAGAAAGAAAATTGTATTATTCTTTCTCTACCTAATAAACATTCTATTTTATATATATATATATATATATATATATATATATAGGCCTGTGTATAAAATCTTGTGGCTTGGAAATTTCCAAAACTACTGGATCCATTTCATTGAAATTTAAATGTACTATTGTGCTGTATCTGAAGTTGTGCATTTGAAGATTTGGTGAAAGTCGGTGTTCTCGTTCCGGAGTAAAGCTTAAGAAGCGTTGTTCGTTATGATGCTGCTGGTTGGAACGAACGTTGACGTTTTTTTTTATAATTTTTTTAAAAGTATTTACCGATAGATAGTAGCATAAAATTATTAATTTACTAAAACGCAATTTTAAACGTGAATCATCTTAATCGTTGTAGTTACTTTACGCAAGAAAATAAAATTATTTCACTAAACTACGTTTATAATACTAATTTTGTTACGAACAGAGAATACATTTTAATATTAAAAATTCTGATATGGACACGAGATGACTTCCTTGTACGCCTATTAAATTACATATACACATTTTTAAAGTACATTAAATTTAATTTTATTATTTACTTCTGATATTTTTTATTTGTTGTAATTGAATTATTATTTACCGTAAAACTTTTTACAGTCAGAGATTAATACTTGTTACTAAATCGGTTAAAAAAAAGGAGATGAAGTCGAATTCGAACCGATTTGCCTTCCCCTTTTAAGATCAGAATATTTCATTAATTAATATTTCATTTGGATATAACTCTGGAACCGATAAAAAGAAGCACCGCTTATGATATATCGTTGGAAACCTCTCCATGAGGACTTATTATTTCAGTTAAGAAAAAGTCCAAAATCCAATTTATTTTGATTCTGGGCTTTTTTGGACGCTTTTGTTTTAGTCGATTGTAATCAAAAGGGGAGGTGCACAACTAGATATTACAACAGTCCTAAATCCAAAATTTTAATATTCTACGGCTAATCGTTTTTGAGTTATTCGAGATAAGTACGAACAGACGTCGCACCGAGAAACTAGTCAAAAATGGATTCAGGAATGGTCAAAATGGATATTTCCGTTGAAGTTTGAAAACTCAAATTTTTCGCGATCACAATACTTTTACTTCGTACAAGGAAGTAGTTTTTTCAGTTTTTGTAACATTTTAGATTAAAATGAAACTTTTTGTTACCCGCTCGATAAAACGCATTGTTAAAATAACGATTAGTCAGTTACAGTTAACAATTTAGAACTTTCTTAAGAAACGCAGAAGAATTTGTTTGTTTTCCATTTCTATAACTTCTTTAATATGAATATATTTCAAAAAACTATTTTTCTTTCGATTATTGTTTTTTGGGAAATATAAGGTTGTTTCTGTTTATTCCGTTAAAGTTGCAGTTTTAATTTCGAGATTATATCCGATAAATACTTTATAAATTTTTTGCTTTCATATAAAACCGTTATCTCTACGTATAAAACAAGATATCGTGACTGATTTCCAATCGATGCCGATTAAAAACTAGCGATGACAAATTTGTATATACTTTCTTCTTACCGTGTAAGTGCACACTAACAAAGGATTTTTTTTAAATTTCGAATTTAAAGGGTTAAAACGGGGTAAAATTGAATTTATCGATAAAAATGATTTTTGTACGTGTAATCTTTATGCGAATTTAAAAAAAAATAACTTACATTTTTTGAAATCCGAATTTAAAAGGAGTAGAGAGATAAAATCATTTGAACAACGATCGCAAATTTTCCTCTTTTTCGACTATTAAACGAGATATACACTCGATTCGTACTTGAAAATATCCTTCAGATAAATATCGAAAAACAATTTTCAGGTTTTTTTGTATTTTGATCTTCGAAGGAGCGCTATGGTGAACGTCGCGGCAGCTCAACTGACACTGCCATTGTTATTGCATGTGCAACGCGACTGGCTGCACCTATCTACATCCGGTAACTTGATTAAAAAACATAACGTAAAACAAAAATTAGATAATTAAAAAAAAATGATAAACGAAGTACGGTCACATCTTACCGGCATTTGTCGGGTGTCGCTAAGAACCGGGAGAAATAAATTTTTAACCGTACGAAGAACGGGTAATCGGTCGTAACTAATAATTTTAGGATGGAGGCAGATTACTGTGAAACCTCATTCATCCGATCGATCAAACTCTTGTTCTGATGAAATTACAATACACCGATTGTTTTTATAAATCGAACAAGCTTTAATTTTTATTTATCATTATTATTATCACAAGCGTGAATTTAATGAACCGAGGGGGGTCGAGGGGGCAGAGCCCCGGACTTAACCGCATGTTGTACTATTCGTTTTCATTTATTTTTATATTCTAAATTTTTTGAAATAATTACCCGTTTTCGTAATTCAAATAAATAAATTAAGTGGCGTTGACGGGGTGATTTTTGCAGTCGTGGTAAAAATCTGATTATGTATTTCGAGAGCGAACCTGCGACGGGAATCGCCAGTTATTTATATATATATATATAAATACAATCTGTACTATTAAATATATTATAATAATAAATTATTTTTTATATATTAATCGATTAAGTGGGGAAATTATTATTTTATATTTGATTAAAAAATAAAAATAAAAATAAAAAATGTGAAAGAGGTCATTTAGTTATATTTTTAATGTTGGTAAAACTGAATCCTTTCTTTCTGTTGACGGAAATGTTGCAGTCAACTATCGAACTTGACCGAGTTTTCAACTTTTTATTTGTTTGTAAGAGTTGAGTCTACCGAAACGATAGGTTGTTCCACTCGAGTATGGTCTGTTGTGTCGGTATGATGCAAGATTGCATTTCCCCCCTCCTTCATCCGCTTGCTTCTTAACCACCCGGTTTCGTTTTTAATCTTATCCTTGTTGGTTCGTACTTATTTAAAAATCTTTTACTTTTTTCCATTTTATTCATACAATCATTTTTTTTTTAATTATAAATTCTTTAAATCGATTTGTTTTTTTTAAATTTAACTTTTAAAATTGTATAATTTTGTTATATCTTAATCTAAATAGTTTTTGTATATATATATATATTTTTTTTTTTTTTTCAACTAAGGAGGAAAGTAGCTATATCAGAAAGTGAAGTGGTATATAATTTTGTGTCTATAACTGCAGAATAAGCAATGATTATTTTTTTAACATACATATAATAAAAAAGAAATTATAACTTAATGATATTTCATTGTAAAACACTTATTTGTTATATGAAAATAAATTTACTAAATTGCAAATAAAAATAAAAAATTGAAAAAAATTTACCGAGTTGATAAGAAAGCAATTTTGATTTTGTTGTCTGAAATCGAACCCACTTTTTTAGTACAAATAATATTACAAAAATTTTGAATAAAAATTTGTTTTATGTAACCTGTTTGCCATAGAATCGATTAATTTGATTCTGGAGCAGATTGAAGAGCGTATATATATATATAAATATGAGTAGTGACGAAATGTTGCCAAATTCGAAACTACAAAAACTTTCGGATCAGGTTTTTGTCAATTTTTATGTCAAACGGTTATGAATTTGTCATCTACGACCCCAAAAACCCCGCATAGCCGTTTTGGAATATTTTACACCCGCATACTTAATTTCCACCCTTAATTTACCTCCTTACGGGGGGATGTTTACAAAAGTAATGGTTCAATATTTTATTGCCGCCCCATCTTAGTAAGTGTGCAAAATTTCATTAATAGGCAATGTCAGGAAGTACGTTAAATTATTACATCTGGCCCCTTAAATTACCCCCGTACGGGTGGATGTTTGCAAAAGTAATGGTTCAATATTTTATTGTCACCCCATCTTAGTTAGGCGATGTGAGGAAGTACGTTACGTTATTATTACATCTGCACCCTTAATTTACTGTCGTACGGGTGATGTTTGCAAAAGTATTGGTGAAATATTTTATTGTCACCCGACCTTAGTAACTTTGTAAAATTTCATCGATCGGTAATGTCAGGAACTATCTTAAATTAAGGATACAAGATTTGAGGATAAATATGAAAAGCGAGATAAAGAAAAGCCAATAAAAATGAACTTCAATCGATTACCTTTTACCGTATTTTTGGCAACCGTATTTCTACGCTCGTAGAAATTCTGGTCCTTATCAGCAAAAAACTGAATAAGTGCCGCGTCAAGTTACCATCATTAGTAAAGGTTTTTAGTGCAAATTTCGGAATAATAGTAATCTGATGGTGTAAGAACAGCGCTATAAGAAAAATGAGACGTCACTTCTCGACCGCACGCCAATATTATTCTACGCGTTACCAAAGATGTACGAGGCCTTGCATCGTCTTAGTGGAACACGATTCCTTTGCGATTTGCCAATTCTTGCCGTTTTTGTTTGATCTCTTTCTACAATTTCATTGCTTGTTGATAGTAAACATCTTAATGGATGGTTCGGCTCCTTGAAAGCGGATCGAAATATACAACGCTTTTGTAATCCCACCGAGTTGACAGCACGGTGCGTTATTTAGATGCAATTCAACTTTCGATTTAGTTTGTCCCGGTTATCACGCTCGGACAACTATCGATGTTATCGAAGACGATACAGTTTTCGTCACCGATGATGGAAAGAGAAATAAAATCGTGAACGGTGATGATTTGTTTCAAAAAAGGGTTTACTTAATTACGTTTTAGACGCGTATCGCAAAAATCGATTCGTTGTTCGTGCAGACCCAAATATCGAGTTTCTTAACGAGTTTAAGAAATTCGATGCGATTTTAGATCGCTGCGTGCTTAATTTCTCTGCGATCTTTCGCACAGTTATATGAAGATGCGATTCAATTACAGCTTTGATTTGGTTTTCATTGATTTCATTAGTCGACCAGAACGTCGGTCACCTTCGAATGAAAAATCTCCTAAACGGAATTTTTTAAATCGATTCTAATAGATGCGTTTCGTTAGGCGATCAATATCGTAAAGTTCATACGTCTCTTTGCGAACCTCAGCGGCTTTCTTACCTTTAAAGAAATAAAAAAGTAAAATATTTAGTAAATTTAGTCTTTGGACCGCATACTAAAATTCACCATAAAATAACAGGTGCAAACAAAATTATGCGCAATTTCCTTCTAAAGTATGTAAAAAGCGACAGCTATCAAGTGCCAAAAGAAAAAAAATTATAAATTTGACAACAGTCCTTCAAAACAAACATAAAATTATTTACGTGTGAAAATTTTTTTATTTGCAAGAAATTACTTTCTTGCCATCCCCGATACATAATAACCCTTGACTTCAGTCTCAAAAGATTACTGTTTCATAAGAAAATAAAGTATGTACCGGTACGTGTACAAGAAAAGATATATGAAAAGAAAAAACTAAAATGATGAGATACGAGACCTTTGGTTGAATTTCCTTTGACCGGTTCTAATCAAAATTAAATGACATTAACGACCCGTATTCAGAAATCGTCGTACAAATTCTTCAATCTAGTTTAAAGATATGAAGTAAAACAATAACTGAGAAAAGAGCAAAAAATATGATTATTAGCATAAAAACATCTGATGTGGTCACCACGTGACTTCCTTGTATGCATATTAAATTACATATATACATTTTTAAAAGTACATAAAATTTTATTTCATTAATAACTTATGTTTTCATTTTCTTTTTGTTATTGAATTATTATTCATCGTAAATTTTTTTTTACAATCAGAGGTTAATAAATTATTAATAAATCAATATATTTAAATAAAAAAAAAAAAAAAACGGAAGTGAAGGCTAATTCGAACCGATGTGCCTTCCTCTCGTAAAATTACTGGGAGAGGTAGTTAAAGTGTAATCAATACTACACTTCGGAAACTGCAGCAAAAGCCGAACGACTAGTAAAGGCATTACACAGACTGCTCAGTAACTTGTCTGGTCCAAGTTCATCTCAGAGGAGGACATATGTTCATGTCGTACACTTTGTACTCCTATATGGAATCACGGTCTGGGAAACTGCGCCGGAGAAGGAATCGCGAACAGGTACATCCTGGAAGGGCTGCTAAAGGAGAATAGTTCTCAGGATCGCGTCTGCCTAGTCCTCAACAGAGGTTGCCCAAGTTAATGCTGGAGTTTCCCCTCTCCTCCAGTTGACGGTGATGCCGTATAACATCATTAGGGGAGGAGACAAAGTAACTGCATGATACGAGAGCGGCAGAAAAGGTGGGATAAATCATCGGCAGGGCGTTGGACCCACCGCTTAATCCATTAGGTTGCACCATTGATTGACCGCAAATTTTTCCTACTCGGTTTCTGGCTAACCCAGTTCTTAACGGGACACGGGGTCTTCCGGTCATAACTTTTCAGGAGGAACAGGGCACTCATTTCCGAGTGCCTATATAATATGTGGCCTATAAGTCTGTCTCTTCTTTTAACTATATTTTTCCAAATGCTTCTTTCTTCATCGATTAGCCGCAACACCTCTTCATTTGTCAATTTATCCACCCATCTGATTTTTAACATTCTCCTATAGCACCGCATTTCAAAAGCTTCTAATCTTTTCTTCTCAGGTACTCCGATCGTCCAAGTTTCACTTTCGTATAAAGCGACACTCCAAACGTATACTTTCAAAAATCTTTTTCTGAAATTTAAATTAATCTTTGATGTAAACAAATTATATTTCTTACTGAAGGCTCGTTTAGTTTGTGCTATTCGGCATTTTATATCGCTCCTGTTTCGTCCATCTTTAGTAATTCTATTTCCCAAGTATCAAAATTCTTCTACCTCCATAGTCTTCTCTCGTCATAGTTTTATATTTATTGCTTCATCTACTTCATTTCTACTACATTGCATTACTTTCGTATCGTTCTTGTTCATTTTCACGCTGCAGTTCTTGCGTAGGACTTCATCCATGCCGTTCATTGTTTCTTCTAATTCATTTTTTCTCTTGACTAGAATTACTATATAATCAGCAAATCGTGCATCTTTATTTTTTCACCTTGCACTGTTACTCCGGATCTAAATTGTTTTTTAACATCATTAAATGGTAGTTGTATGTAAAGATTAAAAAGTAACGGAGATTGGGAACATCCTTGTCGGACTCCCTTTTTTATTCCTGCTTCTTTCTTATACTTCTTTCAATTCGATTTATAAAAATGATCGGTGCATTGTAATTTCTTCAGAGCAACAATTTTGTCAGTACAGGGCTCGAACCTTTGAGTCATCTAAGAATGTGGGTTTCAAAATAGTCGGCCTCCGTCTTAAAAATATTACTTGTAACTAGTTACCCTTCCTTCGTACGGGTAAGAATGAATTTTCCCCGGTTGTTAGCGTTATCCGACAATACTACTTGGACGTTTCCGTACTTCGTTTTTCATTTTTTAAATTATTTTTATTTTACAGTTTTTTATTCAAGTTATCGTAGGTAGATGCAGCCATTCGCGTCGTATGTACAGTAACAGTGGCTGTGTTGATTGAGCCGCCGCGTCGTACGCCGTCTACCCCGTTAAAAAATCGAAATTCAAAAAACCCGAAAATGGTTTTCAGATATTTATCGGAAGAGTATTTTTAAGTCTCGATTCGGTGAATATCTCGTTTAATAGAGTCGAAAATTAGCAAAGTTTGTAAGCATTGTTCGAAATTTTTTTACCTTTCTTTATTCTTTTCAAGGTCGAATTTCGAAAAATTTTAATTTGTTTTTTAGATATTTACATGGAAATTACACACATTAAAATTCAAGTTGGTATCTTCATTTGTTACCGAAAAAAAAAAATAGTAACTTTCAGTGTCACTTCATTTTAAATCTTTAAAGTTTGAGTTTCAAAAAATCCTTTCTTCGTATGTACTTACAAATACGTAAGCAGAATATGTATACAAATCTTCATCAATTTATTACTTGTTTTTTTTTTTTAACTCGCATTTTATTTCATGTTTGTTCTCAAATTTTGCATCCTTAATTTAACATACTTCCTGATAGTGTCGATTGATGAAATTTTGCAGTTACTAAGATCGGGTGAAAATACAATATTGCACCGTTACTTTTGCAAACATCCTCCTGTACGGGGTTAAATTAAAGGTGCGGGTGTAAAAAATTGAAAAATCTGCTAAACAGCTATGCGGGGCTAACATTGTTGTATGCAGAGGTCTTGTCAATGGAGTAAGAATTGGTGATTGAAATCATGTGGCCAAATTTCCGTACAGGACAATTGTACAAGATCGACATACCATCAGTAAGAATAGACTTTTCCAGAGACGGCTCTCACGTAATGCAGTCAAAAGCCATTCAATTTCCTGTCCTGTGCAGCTACGGAACTGCTGAACGCCGAATGCTGTTAATTTTATCATGGTATCAACCGTCCATAGAATGCAAGGCAGCACTGTAGGTTACGCAGTTGTTTATCTGTTTGCTGGAGTTCAAGCGTATGTCAGCCTTAGCCGAGTTAGATCTCTCGATGGACTTAGGATCGAAGAATTCGACAACAGGAAAAAACCTTGCCTTAATGATCGTTATCAGAAATAGATCGAATGAGAAATCTATATATATAAAAATGAATGTTCGTCTGTCTGTATGTCTCTTAAGCCTTCCTAAACCGTTCATCCGATAGCGATGAAACTTTGGGAAACGATTGGACGTATGCCAGGGAAGGTTTCTGAATTAGTTTGGACCCGTTTGGTGGCGCTGGCGTCGAGATATTTCGAAAAATTGTATTTATGGTCCGATTTGCCTCATTTTCAGAATACGTGGTACTTACATGGAAATAATTATCTCTGCAAAAAATGAACCCGCTAGATGGCGCTGGGGTTGAGATATTTAAAAAAAATATATTTACGGACCGATTTGGTTCGTATTCAGAATATGAATATTAGTTACGTGAAAAGAAATATTTTTTCAAAAAAGCTATACCCGCTAGGTGGGGCCGGTGTTGAGATATTTACTAAATAAACAAACAAATATACAAACAGACTTTTTTATCCTATATATATATAAAAGTCATGTTCGTATGTGTGTCTGCTAAAAACCAAAAAAACTAATGGACCGATTTACGCGCGGGCAAAAGGAAAATAGGGGAAAATGGTGAAAAGGGGAAAACGGGAAAGGGTAAAAAGGAAACTGGGAGAAGGATGTGGGTGAAGGGTGAAAGGGAGAAGTTGGAAAGGGAGAAGGACAATAAGTGAAAGGTAAAATTTGTCAAATTTTCAATTGTGTTGATTTAAAATCTCTCTCTCTCTCTCTCTCTCTATATATATATATATATAGCAATAGCGAAGCATTGCCGGGTCTGCTAGTTTTTTATAAAAATATTTGTCGAAAATTGTGATAGTTAATTAA
Source organism: Lycorma delicatula (assembly GCF_047948215.1). Classification (NCBI taxonomy): domain Eukaryota; kingdom Metazoa; phylum Arthropoda; class Insecta; order Hemiptera; family Fulgoridae; genus Lycorma; species Lycorma delicatula. Next base: position 72,670,439 of record NC_134466.1, on the reverse strand, counting down.
GTAAATGAAATAAAAAATGTCACTATTTTATGACTTTGTAGAGTAAATGTAGGATTGAAAATTTGTTGATATTTCATAAATATATTAGAAATTTCAATGTATGATGTTATCTTTTGAAATTCAAATTAACCTACAATTAAACTCATGTAATGCATGATAATATGTGATTAAAATATGACTAACTAGTATAAAGCAAGTTTTCAAAAAATCTGAAAGATTTTTGTAATATTATTTAAACATTTTATTCATTTGTAGCGTACTTTTAATCAAATGCGCCGACTTGTTGACTTTTTTATCTTCAGTAGTTGATGGGCGTTGATAAACCAATCAGTTAGTCAATCAATACATGTGTTTTTATATATATATATATATATATATATATATATATGTATATATATATATGTGTGTATATATATATATATACATACATACATGTAATATTTATTCTTTGTTTATTTATTTGTACTTGTGCTTTATTATTATTTTACGCAATGTTATTTTATATTATTATATGTAAGGCTTAGTAACAAAAAACGGAGTTGAGGTAATTTGTTCTGTTGTACGACCAATGCGAGGTCAATGTAATATAAGAGCTTCATGTTTTGTGCGTGCGCTGTCAATTTAATTTACTTAATAAATAACCGGTACTCACACGCTCACGTACGAATTTTTTCTTCCTTCCTTTTTATCATTAGTATTCATCGTTTTGGTTTTTTTAATTGTATATATTTATTTGGTTATTATTATTATTTTTTTAAACGTTTATTTCAAGGAAATATTTAATATCTAATAGTACTGTATTTTTAGACACAGAAGGTTTATCGTTCGACCCGTGTGGGTATTGATGTGTCATATATATGACATAGAGTTTTATTATTTATTGTGTGTTAAAAGTATATAATATATATATATATATCTGTGAACTCATGCCATAAGTAATAAATATTACTCATTTTTCTGGTTTACGTTAAATTCCAGATAAAAGTATATATTGGTAAAGAATTGCATAATTTTCTCGGTTTTGTGGAGAAAGTTATAAAAGTCCGTTGCCGACTGATCAGTTTTAAGCTTTAATAACTTTGTGGATTTCCTTCAGAATTTTTTTAAACAATTAATATAATAAATAAAAATGTAAATGTTCGTTTGTTCAAAATCTTAAATCGCCGAAAGTACTTCACCGATTGCGTTGAAACTTGACACAACGTTTCACTCGAATACGCGCCTGTTTTTATATATCTACTATTTATACACCTATGTTTCACACCTGAAGCGTGTAAAAACACCTTCTTTTAAAAAAACAACGCTATCTGTTGGACGTAAAGCAACACACGGTATACTAAATATTTTACGATTCCATTTCAGTGTTTCCGATATGTGTGTCCGCTATAAACAATAAAACTACTGGACCGATTTACGCGCGGGGAAAAAGGAAAAGGGAAAAATCTAATAAGGGAATAAGGGGAAATGGAAAAAAGAAAAAGGGAAAAGGGAAAAGACAAAAAAGAAAAAGGGAAAGAGGTAGAGAAAGGGAAGGGAGAAATTGGGAAAGAGAATATGGTGGAATGAAAATTGGAAAAGGGAAAAGTGTAAAAGAGGAAAAAGGAAAAGGATACATTTTTTGAAGTTCCATTCTTCATTTTGTTTATATATATATATATATATATATATATATATATATACACACTTAAATCTAGCGATAGCAAAGCATTGCTGGGTTTGCTAGTTAGTTCGAGCTGGAAAAGTATTGCACGACTTTCTCGGCTTCCGATCTAAATGTAGTATTGCAAAACCTTAAAACATTTTTAAAAATTGTAAAATAAAAATTCTATAAATTTGAAAAAAGTAAAATAAAGTTGTAAAAAAATATAATCTTAAATTTCTACGAAATTATAAAATAAAATGTCCTTAAAAAGTAATTATATATTCTTTCACAATTTTTCCGTATTAAAAATATTCTTTAAATATGAAGAATAAATTAAAACGATTACTATTTCATCGAATTAAATTTAAAGCGGTGGACATGAGAAAATAGACACATAATTACTTCAATTTTCTGCTACAACCCGGCTATTTTTTAATCGATTTTAAAAAAGAAAATGTCATTTTTCAAAATAATATATAACCAAATAACAAACGTTTTAATAAAACTTATATTTATGGAGATTTAACGAATTGAAAAATAAATATGACAGCCATTTTGTAATTTGCGAAGATATTTAAGTCCTGTTTTTTTTAATTTTAAAGCTTTATTACCAAAATGCTTACCAAATATTAATGCGATTCGTTTATCCGAACTTGAGATATCGAGTTTTAGATAAAAATAACAAAATGGCGGACAGGAAGAAAACGATGGAGAAATTGCCATTTTTCCTAAGAATAATTTTTTTTTAGTATATATATATATATATATATATATATACACATTTTAACCACTTTTTACGGAAATAAAATATATTGGGTTTATTAAAGAATGACCGTGTAATTGTAAGCCGAGTATGTTATAATACAGCACAATTAAAAAATATGAAAAATTAATAAAATTATTTTTTCGATGAATGAAATCGATCGATTTTAAATATTTTTCTACTTTTAATGTTGATCGGTTATGCTTTATCTAGTTGTGTTTTTGCTTTATTTCTTTACGTATAGATATTGTTATTTAAAATTTAAAGGATAATTTGTTTTTGACAGTAATCATAGTTGAAATTATATTTTGTAATTTCTTTCTTTTCATTATTAATTAAAATTACAATTTATTATTATTAATAATGTATTACTTAAGAGCGATCGTATTTTGATTGTAATCATTTATAATTTTTTTTTTTTTTTATTGGGCCAAGGTCACACTCTTATACATTTTAATCTTTTTTGGTCCCTTCACTTGAAATATTATTTTTATTATTTCTATAATAAGCTTTATTACTTTTACTTTCTAACTATTTTTATTTTTATACGTAGCGTCTCGTGTGAAGAAACCGTATTAATTTAATGACGCGTTCTGCAAACGAAAAAAGTAATGAAAGGTTACAATGTTTGTTTTAAGAAGCTAATGCCGATATTCAAGCGGGATATTTGAGTTTGAAAGTACAATTTAAAAAATCGGGTGATCTGTTTCCGAACAAAAGGTAAGTTTGAAAACAAGTAGCCGTATATTACTGGTGGAGAATAAGGAGCCGTCTAAGTTCTCGTACGTTATAAATTTGTAAATCCTAGTGAACCGGACGATCGGTATCATTTATTGAAATGCGCTCTGCTTTGCAAAAATTGCCACCTGGAAGTGAAAATATATTTTGCTATTCTGATTTTTAATCGTGTAAATAGGCCTGCCAAGTTAGAATTTTATTATTTCGGAATTTGTCGGCGGGTATAATTATCTCAAAACCGATTCTCAAAAATGTAGGTCTACTAAATCAGATGATGTCGTTGACGACAAGAATTTGTATTCTAATAGTTCGGATGTAAGAAAACGATACGTTATATAGTTTTACGTCTATAGAGGACGAAATGATTCCGGAACCGATTTAAACTTTCTCCATACTTAAAATCTCAATTAAGAAAATCGGTTTGCGCCTCCACGTTGGTTCGTCTGGATAACCGGTTAGAAACGTGGAGATTTCTACCGGTGAACTAAATCGGAATCACCTCTCTGGATCACATCCAGAGTTGTAACTCGGGAATTTATTCCCACCCAAGGCTGACTTGCCTTTGAAAGTCAAATACGGAAGGTCTTTTAAGAAAAAATCCACCGTCTGGTAAATACCAGAGAAGACTGCACTCGGATCCGGTGGGCAGCTGCTTAAAAGATAACATTGAATCGGAGCGTTTGAAACACCCAAAAACAACACAACTTCAAAATTGAGGATAAAACACAAGCAAATAAATTACGTTGCCACTCGCAACATTAATTCTCTAACTCAACCCGGCAAACTAAAAACTCTAACAGACATAATGGACAAACAAAATATCCTAATCGCAGGACTTCAAGAAATGAGAAACACCGATCGAGAGCCGTTTGAATCTCAGGGTTACAGAATTTACAAAGGAATCCCCGGGAAACGTGTGATGAAGAATTGCCCGCAGTTCGGAACAGGATTTGCAATCGATCTTAAAATAATTGACTCGGTCGTAGAATTTAAGTCTTACTCTCCCAGGATTTCAACCTTAACCCTAAAATCAGCCGATAAATTCTACTCCATAATAAATGTCCATGCTCCCACCGATGACAAAAACAATCTTAAAAAAGATAGAGAAGAGATGGACAAATTCTGGGAACTTCTTGACCAAACTGTAAACAACATAAATAAGACCCGCACCAAGATTTGAATAGGGGACTTTAATGCCCAACTTGGTAAAGAACGAAGATATCGTGATATTATCGGAAAATGGCCTGCCCAAAAGAAAACTAACAAGAACGGCCAAAGACTTGTCGAAGTTTGCAGAAACCATAATATGATCTCAAAATCCACCTATTTTATGAGAAATACGAACAAATTGAAGACTTGGAAACACCCAGATTGGAAAAAAGGGGAATGGCAACTCGATCATGTTTGCATGGACCGGAAATATCACAAGGAGATTTATAATGTAAAAGTCTTGAGAGGAACAGATACTGGATCGGACCATTACTTAATTAAAGTTAAAATAAAATTCACCCCGCATAAAAAGAAAAACTCCCAACCTAAAAACAAAAGAGCTTATGATCCACATAAATTAATAAACAATGCCATCTTTGAAGAAACAAAAAAAAAATCAAATTAACTAATAATTTAAAAGAACTGACATCCCAACTGAAAGAAATAGCTGAAGAACTAGCCCCTATAAACCCAAGAAAAAAACACATTCAAAGACCGACACCGAGCTTGGATCAACCACCAAACCCGGAAAGAATCTAACCATGAATTCACCAAACAAAGGAAAATAACTCAGAAAATTATAAGAGGAACCAAACGACAAGCCCAAAAAAACTTGATTCAGCAGATAGAAGAAAGTTCCAAGAAAACTAACTCCCGAGATTATTATAAAACGTTTGGTCAGGCTCTTCAAAGATATGAACCACCCATCCTTATGCTGAGAGGAAAAAGGAAATATGGCCCACACCAATAAAGAAAATGCTGAAATTTTGGCAGAAACCTTCAATAGACTCCTCAACTGTGACGACTTCCCAGAGCTTTTTGAGATTGACACTCCCTTTCGAAAAAACTGAAATAATGGCCATAGATCCTCTGGTAATAGAGCATATTACGGTAAACAATCAGAAAATTAAAATAGTAAAACAATTTAAATATCTAGGGGAAATAATAACTTATAATTTAAATGAAAAAGTGGCATGGCAAAACAGGACAAATAAAATGATTAAATCCCAAAAATTAACTCGGTCAACATATAACAAAAAATGCCTTTCTGCTAAAACAAAACTTAAACATTATAAAACTGTAGTTCAGCCAGAAGTCACCTACGGAAGCGAGACCCTTTTCAAAATCACTCAGAAAAATCGAATCGAAATAATTCTGAAAATAGAGAGGAGAATTGTCAGAACGTGTATCGATAAAAAACACCAAAAAGAAGGCCGATGGTGGATTGTGCCAAACGAGGTGGTGTATCGAGAAATAGAGCCTGTTACTGATACTATGCGGAAAAAAAGAATCTCTTTCTTCGGTCATCTCATAAGGACACCGGAAACAAGACCGTCAAGAAATATCATTGAAAAGCTCTGGTTCCAAAAGCTAGAAGTAGGATGGCTCAAAGAAATTAGAGAAGATATGAAAGAATTGGAAATTTCCCTGACCGACCTACAGAATAAAACTGGAAAAATTACAAAGCTAAAAGACAAAAGCATTAGATTTAAACAAAAGACAGACAAACGACAAAGTACAACGAAGAGGGTTTTTACGGATGAAGAAAAGAAAGGAAGATCTGAACGGATGAAGAAATACTGGGCAGCTCGGAAGGGTAAAATAACACGCTTTTCTCAGAAAAGATCCGACTAAAATTGACTTAAGTGGTCCCGTGTTGGCCGTAAAAGCATAATAATAATAATTTACGTCTATAGACAGACGGATATTGCCTGTCTGTAAACCTTTTAAAAACGATCGTTTTTTAAAAAAAGCGGCATCGAAGTTGACGTTATTAGGTTTTGTAATTTTCATTCAAAGCAAGATATTGTAAATTGTTGTCTAATTTTATTCTAATCGGAAAAACAAATTTACTGGACGTCGATTGCCAGGTTAAGTTTGAACAAAAAAATAAATCTTATAAAAAAAAAATTATAATGAAATTGTAAACCGTACGGTAAGAATATCGCAGATACCATTTCTTCGCCGGCCTCCGTGGCGCGAGGCCTTTCATCCGGAGCTCCCGGGTTCGAATCCCGGTCAGTCATGGCATTTTCACACGCTACTTGTCATTCATCTCATCCTATGAAGCAATATTTAACGGTGGTTTCGGAGGTTAAAAAAAAAAATTAAAAAAATTCATTTCTTCTCTCAAAAAACAAAAATTTTTGTAATATAAATTTACTGTTTCATTAATTAAACATTAACCGGCTTCATTTATTAAATAACGAATAATCAAAAGAATTGTATTGTTTCTGTAAATGTGATATACTGTATATTACATATAAATGAAATCGGGCCGGTAAGAGTTTTGTAACAAATGTTTTTATTTCTTGCTTATTATATGCAACGCTTATCTATTATTGTACATTTATTGTCAATTACAAATATTTAACATGTACTTTTTTTTAACAAAATTTTAAATTAACAAATTTTGAAAATAGAAATGTAGTGTCTTATCTTTTTTGATATCAGTATCGTTTTGTTAAAAACAGTTTTATTTATATTACATAATTTTTTTTTTTTTTTTGAGCGGAAGAAATTTTATCTGGGAGAATCTTACCGTACGGTTTACAATTTGTAATTTTTTTTGGATATCACTGCATTTTGTTAGATTATTCTTTTATTTTTTATGAATTACTGATTTTTATCTTACGTATAAATTATTACAATTTCAATAAATTTAGTCTCAGACCGAGACTAGAATTGAGTCTGAGGTAGTCTCAGATCGACCATTTCTGAAATCTGTGGTTAATTGAAACCCGACCGACAAAGAACACCGGTATCCACGATCTAGTATTCAAATCCGTATAAAAGTAACTGCCTTTACTAGGATTTGAAATGGAACTCTCGACTTCGAAATCAGGTGAATTGCGAAGACGTGTTCACCACTAGACCAACACGGTGGGTCGATATATAACCTTTCTACAACAAACAAATATACATTTTTTGAATTTCTCGGCCGATTTTTTTTGTCGATAGTCATTCACCTCATACCGTATTTTTCCTTTTTTAATGAAAGTAATATAATGACCTTCACGAATCGGAGATCTGTAGATGTAATATTCTACTTATTACTTTGTAAGTGAAACCCTCGATTTTTATCGTATCCGTGGACACAATTTTTATATTATTATTAAATGAACTTCTTTTTTATTTCTCCATCGATTAGTTGAAACAGTTCTAATTGTAGAATAAAAATTTTACCGATCAAATTTATTTCTGTTTTATGCAACAAATCCTTGTTGTCGTATTTGAAACGCTTTCCTACCGTTCGTGTTTTTTGTTTTAATAGCAGCTGCAATCTCTTATAAATTAATACTTTTATTTTTTTAATGAAGCGATGGAAATAAAAAAATGGTACATATTCGAGTCCCGCGGTTCATCAAACGGAAGAAAAAAACGTTATCTAACAAAATTCGATGTATTTCTTGAAAGTATTCTTTATTACAAATCTAATTGAACTGAAATATAATATTTTCACGGTTATTTTTAAAATTTTTCCCCCATTTTGACTTCGGTTTTGGGTTACGTCATGTTTAGAACTGTAAACGTAGTTCGTCGACTTCGCCGTGCCGTCGTCCACTTCTGCCGACTCTTACCGGCGAAGTTCTAACGAACTTTTTGATTATGTAAATTGAAAAAAAGTTTATTTTTAAATTTAGTTTCCCGAATATTGAAATTTAATTCGGATAGCCACCGGAACCGCCGTTGTGTATCGCTTAGAGGATGAAATGAAATGAAAATATTTGTGGCGTGTAAAAATAACGTGCCCTACTGGGATTCGAACTCGGGACGTCCGGAGGAAAGGCCGAGCCGATACGTTTGCACAACGGAGGCCGGCGACTTGCAGCATCATGTCGAACCGCGCTTTTCATTTTTCCCGCTGAAATTTTTCGACCGTAAAGACCGTTTAGATACGCTGTAGTAGTGTATCGCAAGTTGTGCGCGTGGAAGTTTGACGATAAAGATATGTTCGATTCGTTCTTCAGGTACGATCAATTTAAGGTCCACTATAGACAACGTAACCTAAATTTGAGGTTATGTTGATTTTGTATCGGCGTATTACCTCCTTGTTCCAAATAAAAGAAGTATTGTGATCGCGAAATATTTCGGTTTTCAAATTTCAGCGGAAATATCCATTTTCACCACCCTAAACCCGTTTTTACTAGTTTCGGCGTGACGTACATATGTATCTCGCATAACTCAAAAACAATTAGCCGTAGAATGTTGACATATTGGATTTAGGACTGTTGTAACATCTAGTTGTGCACCTCTCCTTTTGATTGGAATTGAATGGAACAAAAATGTCCAAAAAATCCCAAAATCCAAAAAAGTTGCATTTTGGACTTCTTCTTAATTATAGAAATCCGCCCTCATTGAGAGCTTTTTAACGATGTATCATAAGCGGTACTTTTTTTCATCGGTTCTAGAGTTTAAGTGAAATTTTAATTAATGAAATATTTGGATTGTAGAAGGGGAAGGCCCATCGGTTCGATTCCAACTTCATTTCCTTTTTTTTCCGTTTAAATATACTGATTTATTCATAATTATTATACGGCAAGAAGCGATACGGCTAATCCAGTCGCATTCGTTTACCTGCTGCACGACCGTCATTTTGTAAGAATGAAATTAGTCGGCTTGTAAAATTCTCTTTACAGTCCGATCAGAAATTTGTAATGCAGCAGCGTGTTTAAGAGCCGAGCGACGTGCAGATCTTGAAATCGATTGTCTGACCGCTTCGATATTTTCGGGTGATCGAACGCGGCGTGTCGACCTGACCGAAAGAGTGAACGAAGTAATCGATGCGTATCGATAACAGAATCACCATTTTTAAAATCGTATTAATAACGAAAGGGCGACGTTCACCGATCCACATCTTGCTTGTAACCGAAGCGGCAAAACAACCGCTACAAAATGGTGTGCCAACACGCTTTGTACTATTAGCGCTTTACCAGCAGCGGTGGGAAATCGGGGAATTATTTCTGCCGGACCTGTACATACTTAGGCCGACCGTTCCTGAGATGTGTAATTAATTGAACACCGACCGCTGAAGTACACCGGTATATAACGTCTAGTATTCAAATCCATATAAAAATCATCTGACTTTTACTAGGATTTGAACCCCAGCCTTCGACTTCGAAAATCAGTTGTTAAACAAGTGATTTGCGACGACAATTTTACCGTTGTAATAAACGAGTGAAAAAAAAGGCCGCTTAGTTTCTTGCATCGTATTAAAAAATCTGATGTGGATACCACATGACTTTCTTGTACGCTTATTAAATTACATAAACACATTTTTTGTTGCATTTCATTTGAAAGTGAGATACGATCCTTCAATTCTTCAATAAAGTGGACAATTACACAACTGCATTGTGGTGGACATCACATTGCATCACATTGTTTTGTGGTGCAGCACTTTATATTTGTTTATATATTAATTTTGTTTCACGTCGTTCAAGTAGTTATGTGGTGTATTACGTTTCGGTTGGGTTCAGGTACGGTTCTGTACGATTAATTATTTTCGTTAAATTCTTCCCCAGAACTTCGCAGGAATTTAATTTTTTTTAATAGCATTTGTATATTATATATAGTATTACGTTTAAAACGAGAAAAAAATCAGAAAATTATTGTTCAACAGTCGGAGAAAGTAAATTTATAATAATAATAGTAGATAATAAAATAAACAGTAATAAAACAATAAATACTGAAGGATTTCATTTATTTAATGTAATTTTGTTACATTCAAAGTATCTCTATTTCACTTTTTATGAAGTTATCGGTAATGTATACGTATTTTGTAAATCATATCAAGACAGTGAATTAATTGCATAACGACAACGTTTGTTGGTAGTTTTATATATATATATTAGCAAGCAATATTATTTCAAATAATCAAATGTATACTCAGTGTTCATAAAGTTACGCAACCCACGTTTAAAAAAAACTTATATTTATTTAATGAGAAGAGTTTTTTTACTTCCTCGTACGAAGTAAAGGGATTATTGTGATCGCGAAAAATTTCGGTTTTTCAGATTTCAACGAAAATATCCATTCTGACTTTCCGTTTATCTATTTTGACTAGTTTTGGCGAGACGTCTGTACGTACGTATGCATGTATCTCGCATAAATCAAAAACGATTAACCGTAAGATGTTGAAATTTTGAATCGAGGACTGTTGTAACATCTAGTTGTGTACCTCTTCTTTTGATTGCAATCGACTGGACCAAAAGTGTCCAAAAAAGCCTTTTTCTTAACTGCAGTAATAAGCATGCATTAAGAACTTGATATATCATAAGCGGTACTTATTTTCGTCGTTTCCACAGTTATAGCCGAATGAAATTTTATTTATTGAAATATTTGCTTCTTACAAGGGAAAGTAAATCGATTCAAATTCGACTTCATGTCCTTTTTTTAACTTTTTTTTAAATATACTGATTTATTAATAATTATTAACCTCTGATTGTAAAAACGTCTTTACGATAAATAATAATAAAAAAAAAAAAAAATAGAAAAAATATCAGAAGTTATTAATGAAATAAAATTTTATGTACTTTTAAAAAAAGATGTGTATATGTATTTAATAGGTGTACAAGGAACTCATGTAGTACCCACACCAGATTTAAAAAAAAAAACGTTTTTTACCTATGAAAAATCTTGATTAAAATATTTTTCTTCATCCCTTTTGTTGTATGATGACGTCATCGACCGGTTAAACTTTTGTTTAATCTCATAACACTTTCTCTTGTTTATAATGCCATGATGGTGATAAAGAAGATTCTTTTTTTATCGATGGACTACTGGTCTGCTGGTGATTTTTATATAATCTTTACCCTATGACATCAGAATGACGTAAAAATAATATTTATTCGTGCACAAAAGGAAGGAATAATGTTTTTTTTTAGTAGAATTTAATTACGATAAATAAAAAATACGTTGTAGTACAAATAAAATTATATTTAAACCGGAAATTTAGCGTAGTATTTTAATTATTTTTATAATAACCTTGGCTGAATTATATATTAAAAATAAATTATCATTATCTTTGTTTGAATATAATTGTAATATATCGTTAATTATTGTTGTATATGACAGAATTATCTCCGGAACATTAGGGTTGATAAATGAAAAATAATGTTTGAATGATAAAACAGTCGACCTCCGTGACGTAATAGCATGTGTTTTTCAGACGGAAGGGTCTGGGTTCAAATCTCCGTCAAGTGAGACAATTTTTTTTTACGATACATAATTTATTTTTAATACCAGAACAAAATTGTACTTTATTTTGTGTATCCATCACCCCATTCGGTCGCCCTAAAGCATAAGACCGAATGTCTGTCCCACAAACGGCTACTGAGCCACGAAACAGTTTAGCCAGCAGTGTCCTAAATAGCTCCTAGAGCTTACCTAACAGCGTGAGCGGACTAAGTGCGGTGCCATACACCACCGGCTTACGCGTCCCGACTGCTCGCTTGTCACATATTTACTAAAATGGATAGGCGCACCCCGTCAACTACTAAAAATATATATGCCATCCGTAAATTGAAATTTACTTCGTCTAGACAGCAGTCCACTGCCACGCCTAGATCACTGAATGCCACAAAGTACCTTTCCACCATATTAAAGCGCTTGGAGCCTTAATTGGCTGGTGGTCAGCCATATTTCTCTAGGTTAACTTCCGACAGCAGTGTGGTCTTTCCCTTAAGTAAACTGTTGATGTCGGTTGAACATAGCAACCGCATCAAGGAAGTCTGATAACGCGGCTATCGCCACATTGATTCGTCGCTTGTGAGTGGCCAATTTTCCCTGTGACCACTAAGTTGCAGGGTGGCCCGGTCTGTGTCCCCCTCAAGAGTAGGGCAGTCAAACATCAGGTGTTCATTTGACTGGATCTCCCCTTGTTTATATGATGTTTCATTTTAATGTTATTTAAAAAGAAAAAAACAGAAATTTTAAAATATTTGATAACCGATAACGATCGAAAACATATCTTTTTATTTCGCATATCGATAAATAATTACTTGGTCGTACCGTTACGGAGATATAACTGAATTTTGGAATAAGAGAATCGCCGGATAATCGGACAACCGGATCATCGAGAATATTTTTTTATATGCAAACGTTAGGTTTGTACTGCTAGCAAATAATACATTGTTTTAATTTTTAAAATTGTTAGTACCGTTCCAGAGATATAACTGAATTTCGGAAAAATAACGGATAACCGAACAATCCGGCGTACATCTTTTTTATGCAAATGTTAGCACACAGCATGCTAGAAAATAAATGAATTTTTTCGAATTTTGGAATAAGAGAGCGACCGGGTATCGGGACAACAGGATAATCGAGAGTGTTGAAGAAAAACATAAAAACAGTCCACGCAATAAATAAAAACTTTTTGCCGAATTAGATTTTTTATTTGTATACTTAGGGGTCCTTAATTATACATATCAAAGAATTCTTTGATTTATCTTTGATAAAATCTTTTTAGACATATATATATATATATATATATATATATATACATGTATATATACATATACATATATATACATGTATATATGTGTATATATATATATATATAAATATAAATATATTTATATATATATATTATATAATATATATTTATATATATATAAATGTTCTTTTATTCAAAATCTTATATCTCTGAAAATTCTTCATCGATTGCTTTGACATTTTGACACAACGTTGCATTCGAATACGCGCGAGTTTTTATGTACCTAAGATATCACACCGGTGACAGGTAAAAACATGCTTTTTTTTTAAAAACAGCGATATCTGTTGGACGTAAAAACAACATACGCTATACTAAATATTTTACGATTCCATTTCAATGTTTCTGATATGTGTGTTCGTTGTAGATTCAAAAACGAGTGAACCGATTTACGCGCGGGGGTAAAAGATAGAAAGGGAAAAATCGAAGGGTAAAAGGAAAAAATAATAAAGGAGAAAACGGTGAAAAGGAAATAGAAAGGGGAAAGGATAAAAAAGAAAGGGAGAAACAAGAAGGCGAAAAGAGAAACAAGGGAAAGAGAAATGGGAATGATAGCGGTAGGAAAAGGGGAAATGGGAAAATGGTAAGAATGAAAATGGGGAAAGGAAATTAGGAAAAAGGAAAGGGAAGAGGGTAAAGCGTAAAAGGAAAGGTTAAATTTTGTGAAGTTCCATAATGTTGATTTTGTTAATATTTTATCAAACTTTCGATTGTATTCATTTAATTTATTTGTATATATATATATATATATATACTTAAATCTAGAAATAGCGAAGCATTGCCGGGTCTGCTAATATATATATACATAGATTTAATGAAGTAAACTATGTCACCCGATGAATTATTTAAATTTCATTTATTGGTTCTCTAAATTAAATAATTAAAAAAAAAAACAATTAAATATGCTTTTATTTAATAATATAAAGACTGAATTTACAAGAAAAGAATAAAATTACAAATAATTATTTTACTTAGAAAAATATAAATGATACAAACAGAATATGTACTAAAAGGAAGGAAATTATTTATTTTTTTTTATAGAAAGATAGTGCTGAGTATGAGTGCTTGTTACCCATTTATATATATATACATTTCTCCAACCGGTTTTCTTGCTACTACCGGGTATGGTTGTGTAAATAAGCAAATACAATTACGGCTATCGGTTTGTCAGGCCTGACGTAGCTTACGATGTAATTTACTGTAAGTATAAATATACCGGTAAGTCTGGGACAGACTCAAGTCGATCTCTCCCGAGACATGTGGTTAATTGAATCCCGTCTACCAAAGAATACCGGTATTCATAGTCTAAAATTCAAATCATTAAAAGCAACTCCCTTTACAAGGTTTCAAATCTTACAACTCTCGGCTTCAAAAATCAGCCCATTTTCTGATGACTATTTTCACCGGTAGACTACCGGTTACTCTAGCGCATTCGTTCTCAAAGTGGGCGATAACGCCCCCTTGTAGGCGCTGGAGGCCTTCATGGTGGGAGGGGGGATTCGGTAGAAGTGCAACAGAAAATTGAGGTCGTTCTGGCAGTCTAGACAGGCGACGGGTGATGTTTTCCTGACATTTCTAACTAAAAGTTTCAACTCATAAATAGGATATGCCAAGTTTTAAAACGATAATTGCGATTACTGTTTTTAAGATGTACTTAAAAACAGCGATTGCAATTATTATTTTTAATAGATGGTAAGTTTAAAAATTTTGGGGAGCGCTAGAAAATGTTTGATTCTCAATGTAGGCGGTGGGCGAAAACGTCTGCGAATCAATCGTGTAGTGTAACGTAAAGAATCCTACGCAGAAGTAAAACATGTGTCGACTACGTTTATTAACTAAAATTATAATTCCAATTTCATTTACAATTTTATACCGGAAATAATAAGATTGTCGGGCGTTCTCAAAATGTTACTTAGTTTGTTACCAGGGCAACTCGGATTAAATGTAAAATTTTGCAAATGTGTCGATGCTCGCACGATGGGAGAATCATTATGGAATCAGGCTTTTGGAACGGAACGCAAGGATAACGGGAGTTTATTATCTCGCTACTACTCGCAAAACCTTTCTTTCTTTCTTTTTCGGTTTAGCCTCCGGGAATTCCGTTCAGGTATTACTTCAGAGGATGAATGAGGATGATGATATGTACGAGTGTAAATGAATTGTAGTCTTGTACAGTCTCAGTTCGACCGTTCCTGAGATGTGTGGTTAATTGAAATCCGACCGACAAAGAACACCGGTATCCGCGATCTAAATAGCTAGTAGTCCCTAACTGCTGTGTCTGTATCGCTCGGGTTAATTATTTATTTAATGGCGGTTACAGAACAGTCTTTAATTTACTCATCGGATTAGCGATTGTATTATTTTTCTGTTATACGAGTAAAAATATCAACAAACATAAATTCATACACAAATAGATGCAGTAATGAAGTTTCATAGTAAATATTTCTGTAAAACAAACCAACCGGTACGCAAAAAATTGGCTAATGTTAATGGAATTAACGTATTGTAATTATGAAAACAGTCTGAGTTGGATACTATATACTGTACTAAGCGTCATGAAAAATAGTTTACGAGAGGTTATCTCTAAAGTAAAGACCGTTTCATTGTAAAAATATTTATCTTAAAAACTATATATATTTGTTTATTTATCTTAAGCTACATACATTATACTAATTCTTTATATAATCTCCACATTAATTAAGACATTTATCGTAGCGATACACCGGCTTCAATATACCCACGTCGTATTCTTCTGCCGCCAGTCCATTTAGCCATTGATTAACAGCATTTTTAAGTTCATCGTCCATCCAATCGCTTACCACTCAAAATCTAAATAAATGGTAATGAGAAGGAGGTAAGTTCGGACTAGATGGTGGAAAATCGTAATTTTCCCATCCAAAAGATCTCAGTAAATCACGTGTCGGACCCGCAACATGTGGACGTGCATTATCGACCCCGTCGGTCAGCCGCCCACATCGCCGATTTTGAATGGCCCGCCGTAACTTACACGGAGTTTTGCAGTAGGAATTTCTGCATTTATAGTCGTACGCGGCATAAAATCGATCAGCAGTATCCCGAACCGGTCCCAAAAGACTGTGGCCATCAGGTTGCGTCCAAACGGCTGCGGCTTAACCTTTGTCGGTCCGGTTGGTTTTCGATGACGCCATACATTTGACTGCCGTTTTCTCTCTAGCTTGTAATACTAAATCCACGTTTCATCGCCGGTAACGATCGAATTAAGAAACTCATCTTTTTTTCTGTGTAGCGCATCAAAAATTCCAAAGCGGATCACGTTCCGATTTTTTTGTAACCGTCCGTTAAGACGCGCGGCACCCGACGTGCACAAACCTTCCTGAAGGCTAAATGTCATGAACATTTCGACCGATAACAGGTTTTGAAACATCATTAAAAAGAAGGGTCAGGTCGTAAATCGTTGAGCGACGATCTTTTCTGATTTTATCATCGACGCGTTTCAACAAGTCCTCGGTGATTATCGGCGGCTTTTCCGAACGTTCTTCGTCGTGCACGTTAATTATGTTATTTCTAAAACTATTGCCGATACGGTTTTGGAATCTATTTTATTCGATTTTTCAGATAATAACCATAAGAAATCACTAATTCTTCCGCTTAATTAACGTCCTAAAAATTTCAGTATGACCTCGTTTCACCGGGGTACCTGAAATCCGTGCGAAATCATTCGCTAGCCGTAACTCGCAAACAAAACATTTTACGACGTATTTTTATGAATTTTTTCCATTATTTTTACGACTAGAATATATTATGAAACTTCCGGGAGAACTTTGTCACACATTTGGATATATATGTGCGCACACGCGTGTGTATATTGGCTTGTTGTTTTTAACCAATGTTTTTTGACCGGGTGTACTGATTTTTGATGAAATTTGGTATAATGATTTCTGAATAGGTGGTATTGATGTTTAATTTCGTTTTTAAACTGTTACATTCGTATTCAGATCAGATCCCCATAAAAGAAGGATGAGAATTTTTT
Organism: Lycorma delicatula; assembly: GCF_047948215.1. NCBI lineage: Eukaryota > Metazoa > Arthropoda > Insecta > Hemiptera > Fulgoridae > Lycorma > Lycorma delicatula. The sequence continues at coordinate 72,653,587 of NC_134466.1, read as the reverse complement.
TTTTTTTTTTTTTTTAATCGATTATAGACTCAAATTTACCACTCCCTAGTAATAATTAAATGATTCCATTTCATTAATATGTCACTTCAGTTATTTATTCGATTTGGAAATCGAGAGTTCCAGCGTTGAAGTCCTAGTTAAGTCGGTTATTTTTACACGGATTTGAATACTAGATCGTGGATACCGGTGTTCTTTGATGGTTGGGTTTCAATTAACCACACATCTCAGGAACGGTCGAACTGAGAATGTACAAGACTACACTTTACTTACATTCATACATATCATCCTCATTCACCCTCTGAAGTATTATCTGAACGGTAGTTACCGGAGGTTGAACAGGAAAAAGAAGAGTTATTTATTCGGGAAAAGTTAATAATAACATAAATTACGTTATAAAATAATAATCTTATAAATTTTAACAGAAAAAGTAAATTAAAATAAATTATAAAAAATCTACTCCAATCCTCCAAAGTCAAAAAATTCTATTTTTATCAGAGGGACGTTTGTGCGTATGTATGTTGTCCTGTATTTGATTTTATAACTCTGCAGCCCGTTGACCGATTTTCTTCAAACTTAGTAGTCAGTTACTACCTTCGAGGGGAAAAAGTATTAATTTTGTATAAAAATTGAAAAAAGGGTTGGGGGTGTTTTGGTTGAAATAAAATCCCAAATTTTTACTGGAGCAACTAAGGAAAACGTTTTCCTTAAAATTTTACCAAAAATTTTATTTAATATTCAAACTTTTCCCAAAAAATGACGATATATATTTTTATTTTTTTTTTTAGTTATATCTTGCTTTAACAAAGAAGTTGATGGAAAGTTTTTGCCAATCCCGCTGGAATGAGTGTTACCATTCATATGGTAACGCTCATGCAACAGGATAATCTCTTTTTGATGTTTTAATGAAGCTACTAAAAACTATAACGTAGATTGGACAAAACGTATTACTGTATGTACCGTTGTTACAAATGCGATAATATGAAACAACAGTGGATTTCAGAAAAAATTAAAAGATCGTCTTATACCAAGAGCGGAATGGACGCAATGCTTCCTTCACAAATATGCTCTTACCATAAAAAATATACCGGAAAATCTCAAACAAATTCTTTATAAAGCTGAAAAATGACTTTTTTCAGGTCATCAACCATAATAAAACACTATTTCTATCCCTTAATTAAAGTCCTTAAAATTTCAGTACGACCTAACCTCACCGAGGTAGCTGAAATCCGAGTTAAATCTTCCGCTAGCCGTAACTCGCAAACGAATCATTTTAAGGAATATGTTTATATGAAGTACAATAGGGTATGAAAATCCCGGGACAACTTCGTGATGCGATGTGTATATTTCTTTCACAAAGAAATTTTAAAATTAAAATTTTGTTTTTTTGGTTAAAGAGGATTATGAAACGTCAAGATTTTCAAAACCTCGAAAAACAATTAATATACTCTTCGCTTTTTATAGTATATTATATACCGGTTGATCATTTGTTCAAAAAGTTACCGCATTTATTATTAAACAGCTATCAGTCCCATCGTATTTATGTTTGCAGGCATGTACACCGTTCTCGGGAGAACCTTTTGAAAATTATTTTCAAAGGGGTGGAACCCACCCCCTCCGCTACACCTCCTTGTTTTTTGTTTAACTTCCGGGATCACCGTAGCGCTACAGAAGATGAGATGAATAACTATTAGCGTGTGAAAATGCCATGCCTGACCTGGATTCGAACCCGGGACCTCCAGATGAAAGGCCGAGACGCTACCACTCGCACCACGGAGGCCGGCTGTCCGCTACACCTACCCCGACTCAAAAATCTTTAACGGCAATAGTAACATTCAATTACGTTATTTGACAAACCGAAAAAAATAATGAATTTCGGTAAAAAGGAAATTAAAATCTGCCCATCCCTTCCTTCAGTAGGTGCGAAAAACCGTTTGGGGTAGTATTTTTTTTTAAATTTCAGTCCGACAAAAATAACTATAAAATTACGTGATATTACTTTTCAAACCGTTTAATAAACATAATTTATATATTAAAACCGTGAAAATTATTTTTTTAAATTCCCAACACAAACGTTCGCCCTTAAATGTTTTCCAAAATTTCAAAACTTGAAATTGTTTTTTTTTTTAATCGAGACGATGTACCTTGTAACACCTCATCGGAAGGCCCTTTGAATGACAAGTAATTTGGTACAAATAAAATATAAATTGGTTCACCGGTATTGATGTTATCAGTAAAAATGTATTTTTTTTACGTTACGTTGGAATACAGTGTTATTGACCCAAAGCATTATAACTGAAATCGTTTGTTGTTGTTAAAAATATGGGTTTTAGGTTTTTCCAGCATTGAAAAAACGTACCGGTAAACACAGCCTCAGTTAAACATACAAAAAACCATTAATAAGGTACCACCTCCTTCTTTGCTAGCGACTTGTTGAAAAACAGATTACCTTGTTATAACAGATTATAATTTTCTGCCGATTATTGAGATTTTAGTTTTTATGGTAAATTTTTGCAATTTGTTTTTATTTGATATTGTACGTATTTATTGACGTAAAGTATTTATTGTTTTTATTTCATCATCGTGTTTTATTTAAATTGTTGTGTTTTTTAGTTAAAATTGGTTTGCGTTGTTGTTCTATCGTTTGGCCTTTCATTTTTTTATTTAGTGAATTTTTCTCGCTAAAATGACTTACAATCTGGAAGAAGAAACGACCGAACTATTTTTTCCATACGGAGAATAAAATAAATACGATTTAAAACTAAATTCGAATAAAAACAAAAATAAATGTAATTAAATGTTACCGTTACCGTTTAAGATTTTTGAGTCGGGATCCGTGTAGCGAAGAAGGTGGGTTCCACCCCTTTGAACGTAATTTTCAAAAGGTTCTCCCCCGAGAGCGGTATACGTGCCTGCAAGCAAAAATACGATGGGACTGATAGCCGTTGAATAATAAATGTAGTAAAGCCTTTCAAAGGATCACCTTGTATACAATAAATTAAAGATATATTTAACAATTTAAAAAAGAATAGTTTGAATGAAAACTAAAGGTTAATTACTCGCGTGTTTCGTCTTATTTTAATTCAGTTATTTCTTAGATAAACATGTATTTCAAGTTCAAACTTTTAGTTTTATAATTTCATTAAGGGAAAGTACTATTTCATAACTTACGAAATAGTACAATAAAAAGGAAAATATTTTAACTAAATTTAAAACAATGTAATCAAATAACTGTTTAATTATTATTCTTTTATTTTGTAACCGTTACAATTTATAATAAGTAAAACCGGTTACTAAAACCACCAGTTTATTTATATAGCGTAAATATTTGTGGTTTTTTTCTTCTATTAAGAAACCAACCTTAATACATATATTACCACAGAAAATTATTTAATTTTAAGAATGCATTTTTATAAATATCTATTTAAATTAAAAAATTATCGGTTGAAAATTAAGACTTAAAAACGAATCGTGTTTATAACGAAATTTCACGGCGAAGTAGCACCATCTTTGTCTTTAATCCGTTAAATCCCAGCTTCGAATCCCCCCCAAAAAATAAATGGTATTTTTTCAATCGCTGCAAGAATTTATCATTCGTAAGCTTATATCACATTTCACCGTTTTTTTTAACTTTTAAAAAAGCTATTGCGTAAATTTCCCATTTATTAATAATAAAAAAATAAAAACGATAGAGGAAAAAACAGAATAAATACTTTTTATAAGCGGGAAATAAATTTTAAGAAAACCTTTTGTAAAAATATTCGGGTATAAGTTAAGCTTAACAAATTAGTAGAAGTAAAGTTTTCCCTGAATTTCTCCCCCTTCGATAAAGGCTAAAATAAGAAAAATAAAATTTTATACATTTGAGGTCCGGGGTCTATAACTTTAAAATAATTATACACACTTCTTGATAGTTCTATGTATAAAGTATAAACTTTCAAAAATGTTTTGAAAAATATTAAACCAAAAGGGGGATTCACTAAAAGACTAAAAACAATATATTTCATTTTTAATAGGTGGGGGTTGATTTTTTTGAAGATAAAAATATTGGATCGCATTACGGGTAACAAGTTTGCTTTAATAAAGTTCTTTGTAAAATGTTTTCTGTAAACGTTTGTCTGATTTGGAAAGCACACGACTTCCTTGTACGCCTATTAAATTATAAATATACATTTTTTGAAAATGAAAATACATTCAATTTTATTTCGTTAACTTCTGATATAGCTTTCTGCAGTTATAAGTCTTCATCGAGAGCTTTTTAACTACGATGAAAATAAGTACCGCTTATAAGCGGTACTTATTTTCATCGGTTTCAGAGTTGTAGCCGAATAAAATTTTAATTAATGAAATATTTGGATCTTACAAGGGAAAGGCGCATCGGTTTAAATCCATTTCCTTTTTTTTTAAATTTAAATATATCGATTTATTCATAATAATTATTAACTTCTGATTTAAAAAAAAATTGCAATAAATAATCGTTCAATAATAACAATAAAAAAACAGAAGTTATTAATGAAATAAAATTTTATGTACTTTTCATTTAAAAAAAATGTGTATATGTAATTTAATAGGCGTACAAGGAAGACATATGTGTCCACATCACATGTTTTTTTATCAATTTTCGTTTGATTGACGATTTCAAACTGAATTTTTATGATGTTTTCTACAAATCATTGATACTACTAAATATTTTTGTTACAGTCGATCAACAGAGCGGTTATAGATACTATCACCATGGATGTTCAAAATTTTACTCGAAGTTAGAGTAATTTTTTTATTTTAGATAATTCTTGGATTGTGTTATATATATCCTGTCGGAACCGATTTTAAATTAAACGATCGAGGGGCCAAACCTTTTTTCATATTTTTCTCGTGTATTATAAAAGTTTCCTTTATTATTACTTAAAATAGGGAAAAAATATTAAAAAAAAAAATTACGTGATTTTATTTTAAAGTCAATAGATTAAGCGTGTAAATATCTCGATAACGATTTTTCATTTAATTTTGAAATTTGGCAAAATAAATCGGCTCTCGAATATGTAACGTTATAAATTTTTTTTGTCTAAAAAACAAGAGAACAGACCTAAAGTAATTTTTATACGTGACCAATAATATTTCAATTTTTTTTTTTCTTTCGGGACTACCGTTAGTTATTTTCTTCAGAGGATGAGATTAAATTCATCTGGAGGTCCCGGGTTCGAATCCCGTTCAGACATCGAATTTTCACACACGCTTCAAATCATTCGTCATCTTGTAAAGCGATATCTAACGGTAGACCCGGAGGTTAGAAGAAAGAAAAACGAGATGAAATTGCCATTTTGTATTTCAAGGGATTCGAACCCTTTTGCCGGCTTCTTAATCTTCTAATTATGTTTTTTGTATTAAGAAAGAATCCTTTACTCAAGTTATACAAAAGATATGAGAAAGAAAACTATTACGGTCGAACGAAAGAATTTTTTTTGAAAAAGAAATAAATAAATACATAAATAAAAGGTTTTTTAATTTACAAAAGTATTTAATGTTTAGAAACATCTATTATTATTTTTTATTTTAATTAAATAATTATATTTTTGTTAATAAATTGAATATTTTTTGAGAAGCGTATTAATTTTCCCATCCCTTAAAAATTTAATTTTTAATGATATTTAACAATTTTGGACATCCATTATCATATCTCATTTTTTTCAGGGAAAATTTCAACGTTTAAAAATTCACAAACGACTATCAATTTTTTTTGTTGAAATTTTATTTCATTTTTGATTATTTTAATAAAAAATCTGATGTGGACACCACATGACTTCCTTGTACGCCTAATAAATTACATATATAAAATTTTATATCGTTAATAACTTCTGTTTTTTTTTTCGTATTTTTTTATATATATTGTTATTGAATTATTATTTATTGTAAAATCTTTTTTACAATCGCAGGTTAATACTTATTAATAAATCTATATATTTAAATTTAAAAAAAGTTAAAAGAAAAAAATGGAAATAAGTCGAATTGAAATCGGTTTGTCTTCCCTATGTGAGATCAAAATATTTCTTTAATTAAAATTTTATTTGGCTATAACTCCGGAACCGAAGAAAATCAGTACCGCTTTTGTTTTATCGTTGAAAATCTCTCGATGATGGCTTCTTACTGCAGTTAAGAAAAAGTCCAAAATCCAAACGTTTTTGAATTTTGGACATTTTGGTTCAGTCCATTGCAATCAAAAGGGGAGGTGCACGATAAGATGTTACAGCAGTCCTAAATCCAAAATTTCAACATCCTACGCCTAATCGTTTTTTAGTTATGCGAGATAGGTATGTACGTACAGACGTCACACCGAAAATGGATTCAGAGGTGGTCAAAATGGATATTTCCGTTAAAATCTGAAAACCGAAATTTTTCGCGATCATATTGTACAAAGAAGTAAAAAGATTACAACCTTTAATCCGGATCCTCCGATTAGATTTGACATATTATTCGTACTTTTCAAATTAACGATCTAAAAAATGAAATTTGTAGAAAGTAAAACATTTTTCTAGCTGTATTAACAATTTTTTCCATTTCTATTTAACTTTTTACTTCCTTGTACGAAGTAAAGGAAATATTACGATCGCGAAAGATTTCGGTTTTCTTATTTTAACAGATATCCGTTTTCACCGTCTCTGAATCCATCGACTAGTTTCATCGTGACGTCTATACGTACGTACGCACGACTCAAAAACGATTTGCCGTAGGATGTTGAAATTTTGGATTTAACACTGTAACATCTTATTGTGCACCTTTTGGTCTCGATGGAAATTAAAATTAAAATTTTAATTAATGAAATATTTGGATCTTAAAGGGAAGGCACATCGGTTCGACTTCATTTCTTTTTTTTTTTTTTTTCTTTGTTTTAACTTTTTTTTAATTTAAAATATATCGATTTAATAATTATTAGCCCGTGATTGTAAAAGAATTTTTACAATAAATAATAATTCAATGATTAATAAAAAACAAAACATTAGTGAAATAAAATTGTATGTACTTTTAAAAATGCGAAAATATAATTTAATCGGCATTATTGCATATGTTTATATGTAATAGATTTGGTGAAACATCCGATTATTAAATATTAATTGAATATTATAATTTAGAATCGTATTATTTTTGGATTTTCTTTGGAAGTTCTTATAAAAAATCATTTTATTTAATTATCTGACAGAAAAATACTTGTTTCAATTGTATTTAATTTAAAGTGATTGTTGAAAGTCGTTTTACTTGCGCATAACATGCACAAGATTTCTGGTGTGTCGGATAAATAAAAGTTAATAATGATTAAACTAGAACAATCAGTTTTTATTACTGGATTATTTGGTAAACAATTTATTTAAAGAATAATCGAGGGACTTTTAATCTTATAAATATTTGACGTTAATAAAAACTAATATTTTAGCAATCGTGTAACCGTCTACTTTTATTAGAGAATTGGAGGATCGTATCTCGCTTTGAAACGAAGTAAATTTAAATGAAGTGCAGAAAAAATTTGTGTATGTAATTTAATAGACTAGGAAGTCATGTGGTGTCCACACCAGATTTTATTTACGTATTTTCATTTAATTTAATTAGGTTACATCTTTTTTTTAACGTTATTTAAAAAAAAAATAAAAAATGTAAATTGATTACAACGGTATGATTTTTATCTTTTAAAGAGTGTTTTTTTTTTTTTTTTAATTTAATTATTACTTATAAATGCATTATTAAACCCTTAGAAGTTTAACGTATAATTACGTTTGTCAGATTCGTACTATAAAATATTAGTACATTTTATTATTTATCTCTACTGTTGAGGCAACAGTTCAACTGTAAAGAATTTTATAGTTTTTAATGATCGTCCAAAATTTTGGATAACAGGGTTTTTTCTTTTTTAAACATTTATATTAGAAGAACCTCTTACGTCCAAAAAAAACACAGAAACCATATCGAAGTCCTCGTAAGATGTATGTAAATAATGTACTCTTGTATTTGACGTGCATTTTGATTAATATTTCCGGAGACGCTCGATAAAATTTTTTAAAAAACGTTTTTGATGTACGGCGGTGCATTTATGACCTTAAGTTTTAAATATTTCGTAATATTTATTTATTTTAAAATTTATAGACTAATTTGCTCAAATTATAATAAGTTATAAAATATTCATTTTTACAGCGCTAGAATCAAACCGAAAGCATTTTGTATGAAAAGTTTCATTATAATACCATTGCACCGCTTTTTATCAGTAAGGAAGATCAAATTAAACTTATACTAATTTTTTTTTTTGTTATTAAGAAAATATTAGATATTAAGATTATTTAAATAAACGGAAAAAAAGTAATATCGTTTACGATATTCGTTCTCAAAATGGGCGATAACGTCCCCTTGTGGGTGTTGGTGGACTTCAGGGGGAACGATAGAAGGCCCACAAAAAATTAGGGGCCTTCAGGTAGTGGTGGAAGGCGATCGCTGATGTTTTCCTGATATTTCAAACTAAAATCAATTACCTACTACAGTAGTAAACAAATTTAAAGGGACGCCTGCATTTTATGATAAAAAATGATTGTATTAAAACTACTTCAAATTTGCAGTCGAGAGGCTTAGAGAGACGAATAATAAATAAAATTAAAGTTTGAATACTCTACTTTTTGACGGTATACTTCGGATTTCAAAAATTATCAAATCAAAAAAAGAAGAAAAAATTTTAAAATTTGAAAGTTTTTCTTCGTGTTTGATCAAGCCCGTGGGGGAAACGAAATTTTTTCAGTAAATTGCATTAAAATCGTTTAAAAGCTTAAGATTTAAATTTTAACTTCTTTTTTATATATTTCTTTACGAATTTTTTGAAGGAAATATTCCACTTTAAAGAGAAAAGGCCACTGATGCTGCATATCTCCCGATCTTAAGCGACGTATCAAATCAGAAATATGATATGCCGCGTTTAAAAATTGCAGTTGCTGTTTTTAAGAGCGCATCTTAAAAACAGTAATTATTATTTTTAGTAGATTGTAGGTTTAAACATTTTGGGGGCGATAGAAAATTTTTAATTTTCAGTGCGGGTGGTGAGCGAAAAAGTTTGAGAATCAGTTGTTTACAGTTTTTTTATTTTATATTTAAAAAAATTATATATTACTATTATTATGAAAAATAAATAAATATTTTTTTAATAATAATATTGCCGATCTTGGTGGAAGACGTCTTTACCGTAGGTACCGGGTTCGAATCCCCAACAAGGATTTTTTCATACGCTGCAATTATCTGATTATAATCTATCATAGCTGTTTCACGGTGCGCCAACCGGAATAAATCCGAATATAAAGTTAATTGCCATTACGCTTTCTCTGTTTCAAATAAATTATAAACATTCGACATAATTATGTTAATTGTTATAAGTAAACAGATTGTAGATATTTGTGAAATTAAAAAAAAAAAAATAATAAATACCTGTTATTGAAAAATCCCAGATGCTCCTGTTCCGGGCGATGTTGTTAAAAAACAAAAAAAAACAAAAAACAAAACAGAATTTCTCGAGTCGGTTACTTGTATATGGTTTCCGTAATGTTGTTGCTAATATCGAAAGAGAACATCGCAGTCTGACGAGTGAATAATTTCTATTACATAAGGTAGGTAGATATATTATTATGTTTAAAAAACAATCGACTTTAAACCGGTCTCGATTTTAAATAAACCGACCGATTAAAAAATATCTCGATCGCTCTCTATATACAAACAATTTTAAATTATTTTTTTTAGAAAATAGGTTTACGCGCGTATGTAAAAATTATATTTTACTTTCTGCCGATTAATATAAAATATGTATGATTTTAAAGTGCGCTTACCACGGCGATGACGACGTCAACGCGGACGGTATCTCTCTGGTAAGTTAATAACGAGTTAAAAGGCGACTAGCGTACCAGTAATGCGGTTGTACAACTGGCCGGATTCGAGGCTGGATGAATTCAAATGAAATTAAAAGCGGTGTCGTAGCGGTGGTGGTAATATTAGTAATAGGTAACAAAGAAGTTTAAGTATTACAAATAAATTACGAATAAATAATAAAAAGTAACATAAAAAAATGAAAAAACACACTTCTTAAGTTAAACGTATATCGATACGTAACGGATAGAAAATAAAAGATTAAACTTCACTTTTATTTTTAACGGAAAGTAAAAGTATTCGTCGTTTGCTCTCTGCTCTTATATAAATTTTCCCTCTCTACAAAATTTAAAATTTACCCTTCCATTTTTTCCTTCTTTCTTTATTTTTTTACGTATCCTTTAATGACGATCACTCTAACGGTGGTAAATATTATAAGCTAATTTTGAAAATATTTATTTACATCATTGTTACCAACTTTTTAAATGTAATTGTTTATTCTAATTAATTAATTTTTTAAATTTAAAATAGGAAAAACAGTCCTTGACATCTGTTATTATATATATATATATATACAAATATTAATTAATTTCAGTAATTTTAATGATATTTAATTTTTTATTTCCTGTTATACATCGAAAGCTATGCTGCAAGAAGGAAAACATGGTACTCAGTCAAAAAATGGAATATTCGTTTTTTTTTTTTTGCATTTCTAAACGGTTTACGACCCAGGGACCCCAAAGAACAAAAAAAATCTCTTTCGGCACGGCCGGAAGACGGAGGTAGATTTCACCAGTGCTAAGTAGGAGATAAAAAAAATTTCCTACTTAAAGTTAAGAAAAACTTCAAATTTACTCGATACGATAATGGTTGCATATGAAAAATGTTTTACGTATTTAACATACGTACAAGCTTCTTACAATTCCAGCAACGTTTTGGTCATCCCTTACCGTAAGGGTTGGTTATATAAAGAATTATTTCAGATAGAAGTTTTAGGTAATGTTTACAGGTCTATCAACCACTTTAAACCGATTCGATACTGTACCTGTTAAGGGAGATATGATTTTTTTTGTCTTCAAAACCACATTTTTTTCCTGGCCGATGGTTGGTGATATTAGAAAACTTTACTTAGACGAGTTTTAGGCCCTTATCAAAAGAACAGTAGGAACTTTAAACGAACTCGATATTTTACTTCATAAGAAAGATATAGCGATATTTTGTTTTTTCGATAAAGTCCGCCCCCACTTACACCTCTACGGTCCGATTTTGATTATTAACGTACTCGATCAAGATTTTTGGTCGTTTTATGTATCAATTTGAAAGAGATTATCGCAAAATTACGGTAGTTATCGTTGTCCACAAGAAAGTGAAATATATATAAACCTTTAGACCGACAGTGGTTTTGGAATCTGGAGGTTGTGAAACGCAAAGATATGTCGAAATTTTCCGGAAGGCGAATCACGGTATCCATTACAATAGGCAGCTTTCTTATGAAATCTACCTTTTTTCCTCTACTCACCCCGGGCCGGACATACATTTAAGTAAAACTCAGCTCAGGAGAGTGTCCTTTGCTCTAAAGGGCCTCCCTACCTACCGGCAGTAAGTCCGGGATGGCAGGTCAGCCCCCCGGTTGAATCTTTTCATTCTTTATCGCTCACTCTAATGGGGGTACGCCATTACTGGATTTCTCCCCCCCCCCCGGTATCGGATCTTTTCGTTTGTATCCCCTAACTTAGTTTCCCTTGGAATGCTCAATCGATCTTCGGGACCGGCACACCTCGGCATACCGGCTCTCCCGATCGGGGATGTCCACCCAGCCCTACACTAAAACCCTCTTCTTCTACCTTCCGTATCTTTGCATCGAAGCACCTTCTTCGAGTATTCCTCCACTTTCCTCCGGTTACTCTGCGACGTCAGTATATACGGGAGTATATCCTGCGGCTGCAGATTTGGAATGTCAGCCCGACTACGTTGTTGAATCTCTTTCTCTCGCTTTAAGAGGGTGTGTTCAACCGAATTTCGCTCCTCAGCACAATACGTACAGTCAGGTGACTCTCTACTCCAAAATTCTATACAAATACACTTCAAAATTACCTTGACCAGATAAAATTTGCGTCAGGTAAAAACTCGTCTCACCAAACCTTCTATTATACCGTATTCTTAAATCGGGAATTAATCTCCTCATCCATCCATCCTTGACATCCAAGTTGCATCTGTCTTGCCGTACTTTTAGTGTTTCATTTCTAATCTACCTAACATTTCATTTGAAATCTACGCAACAAAATGTTTCTTAACGTTTCAATTGCCGATACGTTTTGTATGACTTATTAGGGGTAGCCGGGAAAAACCAATTTTGCCCGATTAAGATCATGTTCCAAACTCTTTCGCTTCTCCTTTACTTTGTTTTCTTTCTTCTTCAGTGTTTCTTCATTCTCTACGCATATTTTTCTTACCGTTTCATTTTCTGATCTTTTCCTAATGTTTTGTTATTGAAATTCATAATTTTTGTTTTAAAGGTGTCTTTACTTATGTTGTCATTTTACATTATATTTTTTTTAAATTTAATGTTTTTTTTTTTAACTGCTTTAATCCAGTTTGTTTCTGTTTTTATATTATAAAAAAAATCAAGATCTACCGAGTAAGTTTAGGACAAAATCATCGACGCAAATCAATTGTTTTTTTTGTAAACGAAATTTGTGAACTTCAAACCCTAGTAAAGGCAAGTAACTTTTTATTCGGTTTTGAATACTATACATCGGATATCGTTATACTTTGGCGGTTGGTTTTCAATTAATCACACATTTCAGGAACGGTTGACCTGATTCTGTACAAGACAATATCTCTATTAAATATCATCCTTATTTCATCGGGGCATTAGATTGTTTATTGTTTTCAAGTTAAAAAGATTGCAACTTACGCGTTAGGAATAAAACAATAAAAAAATGAAATCAAATATTTCCCTATTTTATCTATTTTTATCCGTGCTGAAAAGATGACCAAAGGTGATTTCGCTTTTTCATTGTGCGCATTATTTTTTCTATATTTGTATAATTTTTTCATTGTTGTTTCTACGTTTAAACGTATTTCTATATTTTATCGGAACTAGTATTTTTCTAATTATTCTTATTTCTTTTTCTCGTATTTTCCGTATTTATTTTATTTATTAAAAAGAAAAATTAAAATTCACAATCCGAAAAAAAGACAAACTTTCGTGGGACATTCGAACGGATTAAGGTAAATTGAACAAAAAACCTTCCGATAAATTTTTGAAATATAAAACTCCACCACCGTACATAAAACAAGTAAAGGAAGACCTAAATAAAGCAAATATTGAAATCAAAATTGTTACAGTAGAAAAAAAATTACAGAAAAATCTGCAGGATAGAGGTTCTTGTGATTGCAAAAAATAAAAACACGTGCTATGCAGAGGAACGAAAAACTCAGCATAATGAAAGAACGAAATATTTTTGAAGGAGAAAGAGGGAAAATCAGAACAGAAGGAATTGAAATGATATTTGCGTGGTTCTCTGTAGACCTGTTCAGATATAAAAGATCGGGTTAAATATAAAGAAAAACTAATTTTAGTTCCTCGGCAAGTAAAGCTAAAATAACTTTATCAAAGGAAATCTGTGGTATTCATTTCGAATCTGGAGCATCGGATAATTTTTGCAAATCTTTACGTTTTACTGTCCAACTAGTTCATATTGATAACAAAAAAATCCGATGTGGACACCATATGACTTCCTTGTAATCCTATTAAATTACATATACACATTTTTTTAAATGAAAAGTACATAATAATTTATTTCATTAAAATTTCTGATATTTTTTCATATTTTATTTTTTTATTATTATTATTGAATTATTATTTATCTTAAAACTTTTACAATCGCAGGTTAATAATTAATTATTAATAAATCAATATATTTAAATTAAAAAAAGGAGATGAAGTGGGATTCGAACCGATATACCATCCCCTTGTAATATCCAAATATTTAATTAATTAAAATTTCATTTAGAAATTGAATACTTATATCTTAACTACCACTTACGATATATCGTTGAAAAGCTATCGATGAGGACTTATTACTGCAGTTAAAAAAGTCCTTTTGGATTTGGGCTTTTTTTGGACACTTTTGTTCATTCGATTGGAATCAAAAAGGGGAGTGCACAACTAGTGTTACAACAATCCTAAATCTAAAATTTCAACATCCTACGGCTAATCGTTTTTGAATTATGTGTGATATATACATAAGTACATACAGACGTCACGTCAAAACTAGTCAAAATGGATATTTCCATTGAAACCTGAAAACCGAAATTTTTCGCGATCACAATACTTCCTTTACTTCATACAAGGAAGTAAAAAAGTGTATTATATGTTTGAACGTCTGTGTATGCGTGTGTCACACTACTTTGGGCGTTATATCACAGGATTGACCGATCCGATTTTCTTCAAATTCATCTCAAATATTTGTTTTTTTTTTGACGGGGGCGATGATCGTATTAAGTTTTTTTTTAAAGATCGTTATGAAGGTGGGGGATATCTCGAAAAACCCGATTTCATCTTTATTCAGAGGCATTTTACACAAAACTTTATTAAAACAAATTTGGTACGTACAATGCACATATAAATAATCAAAAAAGGTTTTTTCCAAAAAAATCATTCCCCACCTCTTAAACTTAAATATATTTTTATTTTCCTTAGCTCTATCTCCCTTTATATTTTGAAAATCGTATATAGATCGAGCTATCAACAAACGACTAAACGTTTTTTTAAATTGTAGAACCCGGACTTAAAATGCAGAAAATATTTTTGAAATTTTTTTTTCCTTTTGTACTTCTTTGTACATATTGTAATCGCGAAAAATTTCGGTGTTCAAATTTCAACGGAAATATCCATTTTCACCACCTCTGAATCCATTTTGACTAGTTTCGCGGTGATGTCTGTACGTAGGTACTCGCATTACTCAAAAACGATTATCCGTAGTGTAAAAATTTTGGATTTAGGACTGTTGTAACATCTAGCCGTGCACCCTTTTGATTGCAATCGACAGAACCAAAAGCGTCCAAAAACCTCAAAACCCAAAAAATATTTGACATTTGAACTTTTTCTTAACCGATGTAATAAGCTCTCATCGAGAACTTTTCAACGATGTATCGTAAACTTTTCGTCTTTTTATCGGTTTCAGAGTTACAGTTAAATAAAATAGTAATTAATGAAATATTTGAATCTTACAGGGGAAGGCACATCGGTTCGAATCAGACTTCATTTCCCTTTTTTTAAATTTAAATATATCGATTTATTAATAATTATTAACTTCTGAACGCGAAGAAAATTTTACGATGAATAATAATTCAATAATAATAACAAAAAGAAAAAATCAGAAATTAATAATGAAATAAAATATTGTGTAATTTTCATTTAAAAAAAAAATGTATTTATGTAATTTAATAGGCGTACAAAGAAGTCATGTGGTGGCCACATAAGATTTTTTACTTATCGAAAGAGTTGTAGATTAAGAGAAAACTTTACTTAAGAAAACTTAGCGTAACATATATATGAATATTTTTGGAAAATACTTTCTTAAAATTTATTCCTATTTTCTAAAATATATATATAATACACAAAATGTCCCGCGAAGATTGTACAAAACTTGATAGACGTGTTCTCTCGTTAAAATAATGAAAAATACTCGTATAAACATGGGTCCGAAAACGGCTTCGATAAGAAGAATTTACGGCTTGTAAAACATTTTTCCGCGATTTTTGTTCCTCCTCTGAAATTGTGAATTCTATTTGTGTGTAAATTAAGGGGCGTATTTAATGATTCTTATGATTTTGGGCTGAAAATTAAACGGGTCCCAGAAATGATTTACTATTACTTTAAATGAAATAGGGTGTAATAAACAAAAAAAAAAAAAAAAACGTAATTAAAAAACACGTTTTTTTTAGCTTTGTAGTAAAATAACTTTGGTAAATCTTTAATAAACAAATAAAATTTATCTGTTAAATGGATAGAGAATTGATGTAAATTACTTACTAACAGCATCCCACAACAGCAGTTCTGTTGTACTTCCATGTGAAACAATCGCAGAAAAATTATGCTAACACGTATTTCTCTGCCTATAATCTACGGTTGAATTATTGTCGATGGTTATTAAAAACCAACGTGCTTCTATCGCTTATATTATTTACAGATGAAGAAAAATTTACTCGAAGTGGGATAAACATTTTTGGAAACATATGAGAATCATCGTGAAAATCATTGAAACTAATTTCCAGCTCTGTTTTTCATTAAATATTTAGTGTGGAAGAATAGGTATCGGACTTTACATTTTCGACAGGTAACGGTTACCTGAACTTTCTTCAAAATGAGCTGTCAATAGCTTTAGAGGATCAACCCGCTTATTAAAAAAACTGGAAATATTTATTTCCAACACGATGGCGCATCAGCCGGTTTTTACGATCTTGTTATTCATTATCTGAATAAAATATTTTTTCACCGCTGGATTGGTCGAGGTGGAGCTCAGCTTTGGCTGGCCAGCTAGATCGCCTAATATGAATCCCTTCAATTTATTTTTGCGAGGATGTATTAAAACGTTAGTATATGGAAAAAAATCAGAAAATGCAAACGAACGTTTACGATGAATCAAGTGGGCCATTTATGAAATCAAAAACATCCTACGAAACGCTAGAAAATGCTATCTTCTGTGTAACTTGTTTTAAAATGTGTTTTCAGGTCGAAGCTGAGATTTCTAAGGTATAGATACTAGTTAAGGCAGTTACTTTTATACGGATTTGAGTACTAGATCGTGGATACCGGTGTTCTTTGTTAGTCGGGTTTCAATTAACCACAAATCTATGCAACGGTCGACCTTAGACTGTACAAGACTACACTTCATTTACATTCATACGTATCATCTTCGTTCATCTTCTGAAGTAATACCTTACGGTAGTTCTAGAGACTAAACAGAAAAAAGAGTAAGGTAGTTGCCGGACATTTTGAACGGTTGGTGTAATGTAAGAATAAATTATGCTATTATTTAGAGGAGAGTGGTAGAAGTATTAGGAGAAGATCATTTTGGTTTTAAGAAACGTATAGGGACAAGGGAAGCAATTTCAGCGCTCAGATTAATAGTGGAAGGCGGATTAAAGAAAAACAAATTAACATATTCGGCATTTATATATTTAGAAAAGATATACGTATAATAACGTAGACTGGAACAAAATGTTCAGCGTTTTAAAAAAAATTAGGGTTCAAGAATAGAGATAGAAGAACAATTGCTAACATTTACAGAAACCAAACTGCGACAGTAATAATCGAAGAGCATAAGAAAAGCCCTAATAAAAAAAAGTACGTCAAGGGTGTTCCCTATCCCCGTTACTTTTTAATCTTTGCATAGAACTAGCAGTTAATGATATTAAAAAACAATTTAGATCCGGAGAAACAGTGCAAGGTGAAAAGATAAAGATGCCATGATTTGCTGATGATATAGTAATTCTAGCCGAAGGTAAAAAAGAATTAGAAGAAACAATGAATGCCGAGGATGAAGTTCTACGCGAGAAATACCGCATGAAAATAAACAAGATCAAAACGAAAGTAATGAAATGTAGAAGAAATAACGAAGATGGACCACTGAATATAAAAATAGAGTAAAGATTATGGAGGTAGAAGAATTCTGTTATTTGGGAAGTAGAATTACTAAAGATTGACGAAGCAGGAGCGATATAAAATGCCGAATAGCACAGGCGAAACGAGCTTTCAATCAGAAATATAGTTTGCTTACATCAAAAATTAATTTTAAACGTCAGGAAAACATTTTTGAAATTATATGTTTGGAACGTAGCTGTATATGGAAGTGAAATTTGGGACCGTCAGATTACTCGAGAAGGAATTAGAAGCTGTTAAAATGCGGTGGTATAGGAGTATGTTAAAAATCAGATGGCTGGATAAAGTGACTAATGAAAAGGTGTTACGTCAAATCGATAAAGAAAGAAGCATTTAAAAATAGCTGAAAGTAGAGACAGACTTATAGGCCACATATTAAGGCATTCCGGAATAGTCGCTTTAATATTGGAAGGACAGATAGAAGGAAAAAATTGTTCAACAGGCAACATTTGGAATATGTAAAACAAATTGTTAGGGATGAAGTATGTAGGAGGTATACCGAAATGAAATAACTGGCACTAGATAGGGAATGTTGGAGAGCTGTATCAAACATTTAAATAACTTAAGACAACAGAAAAGCTATTTTATTTGGTTTTAAAAGTAAAATTTTTATAATTTTATTTAATAATAGAAAGTTGTTTTAGTTTAAAAGTACGATTCAATAATTTTATTATTGGTAATTATTGTTCCCCATTAAAGAAATCATTATTTTCTTGCAATATTATTTATTTTTTATTGACTTTATTTACATCTATTTTCTAAGAATTAAATCCTCTATCGATTTCACCGGTACGTCTTATTTGTTTACAGTTAATTTAACAAAGTTATATTACACCATATCTAAAAAACTGAGTTTTTCAATTCAATTTTTTTTGTTTATTAAACCCTGTTTCATACAGAATAATGGTGACCCATTTTAAAAAAATTTTCAGGTCAAAAACCTTAAGAAACCACTAAATTTGCCCTTTAATTTATTTTCCCAGAATTTCAGTAGCGGTTCATTTCAGAGGGAAGCAAAAATCGAGGCGAAATGTTTTATTAGCTGTAATTCGCTATCGAAGCGTATGAACCTTCCTTATTTTAATAAGAAAAATACGCCTATGAAGTTTAGTAGAATCATGTTGGTACACCTGCGTATATTTATGTATTTATATATATATATATTTTTTTTTTGGATCGTAACTGTTTATTTTTTATTGATAATAGGCGGGAAAATCATGAAATATTTTGCTATCTTTTTTCTTTAGTTATTAATAAAAAGTATTTTCATTACCTCCTAATTAATTAATATCTGTTATTGTTTATAAAAAAAAAAATGTAAATTTACTTCGTTTTTATTATTTTATAAATTTCCGTACATTTTTCATTGTGAAAAAATTAATTTCTACTTTAATAATTATTCATCTATAAAATATAATGTGGACGTAAACGAGAGAAATGGTAACAAAGATGCTACAGAATGTTGTTCCAAGGTCGTATTCTAGTTTGTATAGTGAAATGACCCCTATATTCAAGCATTGTATAAGTGAAAGTCTATTGAAACGACTTTTGTGATACACACACGCACGAGCTCCACTGCTAGAAGTGTCAGAGAGGGAGAAAATGTGGAAATACTGCGCGCGTGTGTGTATTTAAGTCGGTGGAGATTTCAGTTTACAATTAAAATACAAGAGTATAATATTATATAATAGCATAATAGTATATATACAACTAGGGTATGAATTATTCTCACTGAACCAAAACCTGTCGGTAAATATTGTAAAATTAGGGCAAACAACAGGTAATCCACTTGAGTTAATCATTCTTTTTTTTTTTTTTTAATAAAGTACATTCTTTGTTTTTTTTGTACGTCAAAATTATTGAATAATATTTCTTATACAGGATATCTCGTAAAGAAATACAACGAATTTTAGAGCTGTTTACAAATAAAACTAAAGTAAAAATTCATATAAACATGCTTAGAAGGAGGAAGCGTTTTGTTTTCTATTCACACTTTTCTGCAAGAGTAGAATGTAACTTGGATGGGGTTTTCCTTGAAAAATTAAATAAAGTATTTCCCATAGAACCGTATATTTAGCATTTAGCAATCTTTGGTTTAAAATTATAATACCACTTTTCTACCAAGTTGCGTTTTTTTTTTTTTTTTATAATAAATATATTTCTTGAACGTTTCTTCATGTGTTCAATTTCTTCTTTTTTTTAAAATTCTTTGATCTACATTGGACCACTTTAGTCAATTTTTATAGGAGGTGTATTTCGGTTTCCTGTTAGCCCAGTACTTCTTCATTTTTTCGGATCATAACTTTCTTTCTTGGTCTGAAATCACCCTTCCTATTGTTTGTTGATTTTCGTTTGTAATCTAGTTTGTTTCTCTTTGAATTTCTTAATTTTGTCTGTTTTCTTCAAATCTTCCAGTGTAATTTCGAGTTCCTTCTTTCATTTCTGTAATCCATTTTATGTAAGTTTTGCTATTCCATAATTTTGATGATTCTATTTTCGGGTGTTTTCTGATTAGGTGTCCCAAGAATAAGATCCGTTTCTTTTTCATCGTGCTGGTTACCGATTCTGTTTAATTTGAAGCGAGGCTCCAGTGTCCATTTATTGATATTTTGATGAACACGTAATAAGAAAACGGATCGGGGTGTTAAAGGAAAGCAAACGAAATGTTTTATTATAATAAAGTATTTCAGTAATACAAATCGCTAACTATACAAATTATATAGAATACAATAGTTATTTGTACGGAGAGGCCATATTCTGGACAAAAGTACCGTTTTTTTTTCGGTCAATTGACTGGTTTAGTGCAGCTCTCCGAGATTCCCTATCTAGTGCTAGTCGTTTCATTTCGGTATACCCCCTACACCCTACATCCCTAACAATTTTTTTTACATATTCCAAACGTTGCCTGCCTGCCCAATTTTTCCATCTACCTGTCCCTCCGCTATCAAAGCGACTATTCCAGAATGCCTTAATATGTAGCCTATAACTCTGTCCCTTCTTTTAGCCAAATTTTTCCAAATGCTTCTTTCTTCATCGATTTGTCCCAACACCTCTTCATTTGTCACTTTATCCACCCGTCTGATTTTTAACGTTTTCCTATAGCAACATATTTCAAACTTCTAATCTTTTCTTCTCAGAACTCCGATCGTCCAACTATCACTTCCATATAAAGCTACGCTCCAAACTATACTTTCAAAAATCTTTTCCTGACGTTTAAATTAATTTCTGATGTAAACAAATTATATTTCTGACTGAAAGTTTTTTTAACTGTGCTATTCGGCATTTTATATCGCTCCTGCTTCGTCCATCTTTAGTAATTCTACTTTCCAACAACGAAATTCTTCAACCTCGATAATCTTTTCTGTTCCTATCTTTATATTCGGAGGTTTATCTACGTTATTTCTACTAAATTTCATTACTTTCGTTTTGTTCTTGCTTATTTTCATGCGGTAGATTTTGCGTAGGACTTCATCCATGCCGTTCATTGTTTCTTCTAAATACATTTTACTCTCTGCTAGAATTGCTAAATCCACAGAAAATCGTAGCATCTTTATCTTTTCACCTTACACTTTTAATCCGTATCTAAATTGTTCTTTAAAAGTCCTGGTAGTTCTATATAAAAGTTAAAAAGTAACGAAAATAGAGAACATCCTTGTCGGACCACATTTTTTATTACGGTTCTTTTTTACGAGAGGTTTTCTATAAAGTAAAGACCGTTTCATTGTAATAAAATTTATCCTAAAAACGTTATAAATATTTTTTTTTCTCTTAAACTACATACATTATAATACCTCTCGATATAATCGCCAAATGAGTTAAGACATTTATCGTAGCGATACACCAGCTTCAATATACCCTTGTTGTATTCTTCTGCCGCCGGTCCATTTAGCCACTACTAATTAACAGCATTTTTAAGTTCATCTTCGCCTGCGAATCGTTTACAACTCAAAATCTTTTTCAATTTCACTAATAAATGGTAATCGAAAGAAGATAAGTACGGATTATATGGCGGATGATCGTAAATTTCCCATCAAAATGTTCTCAGTAAACCATGTGTTGGACCCGCAACATGTGGACGTGCTTTATCGTGCAGCAGGACGATGCCGTCGGTAAGCCGCCCATTTCCCCGATTTTGAATGGCGCGCCGTTACTTAAGTAGAGTTTCGCAGTAGGTTTCTGCATTGATAGTCGCTCCACGCGGCGTGAAATCAATCAGCAGTATGCCATACCGATCTCAAATGACTGTGGCCGTCAGTTTCCGTTCAAACGGCTGTGGCTTGCTCTGTGCCGTCCTGGTTGGCGATTGAGGATGACGCTAATCACTTGACAGCCATTTTCTCTCTGACGTGTAATACGAAATCTATGTATCATCGTCGGTAACAATTGAATTAAGGAACTCATCGCCTTTCTCTCAGTAGCGCTTCAAATATTCCAAAGCAAATCCCGTTCGGATTTTTTTCGTGACGTTCCTTTAAGACGTACGGCACCCGACGTGCAGAAACCTTTCTGAAGCCTAAATGGTCGTGAACAATGCGACCGATAACGGCTTTTGAAACATCAGGAAAAAGAAGGGCCAGGTCGGAAATCGTCGAGCGACGATCTTTTCTGATTTCATCATCGACGCGTTTCAACAAGTCTTCTGTGATTATCGAGGGCCTCTCCGAACTTTCTTCGTCGTGCACAATAATTCTGTTATTTGTAAACCTTTCACACCATTTTCAGACGTTTCTTTCGTTCATTGCATTTTCACCGTACACAGCAACCGACTGCCTGTAAATTTTCAGCCGGCTTAACGTTTTGGTGGTTTAAAAAACGTATGACTCCACGTATTTCGGCGGCAACATCGATTTTCCTGTTCATTTTATAACGTAATAACTCACACGTAATCAAAGATACTACAACGCGACAACTTACAGACAATAACGCAGTATGTACATTACTAGCGCGGTCATGAACGACAGGTTCGCCTACCTTAAAAAAGAAAAATTTCCCAGCGGTCTTTACTTTAGAAATATCCCTCATATTTTCATCGGTTATTTTTTTTGCAGTTTGGTTCCTGTAAATGTTAACGATTGTTCTTCTATCTCTATACTCGACCTCTAAATGTTTTAAAATGTTGAACATTTTATTCCATGTAATGGTATAAACAAGTTTAAAAATGCATAAAATTACGTAATTGTCGCTGTAACAAATCGAAATTATAGCCTATAGATATGTTACGAAAATAAACGCGTAAAACACGTGCGACAGTTATGTGAATCAAAAAATCTTCTTTTTTTAAATCGCAGTATCAAATTTTGTAATTAATTTCTAACAGAATTATGTAACGTATAAATCAATAATTGCAACCCGTAAATCGATGCTTAAACAAGTTTTAAATTGCTTTCTCTGTAAAGTCGCATCAAAATATAAAACATAAAATAACGGATGATAAATCGCGTGAGGTTAGGAATGAGGAGATTAGACGAAGAAGAGACGATAAAGTTGACAGTATGTTTATTTACTTCCTTGTACGAAGTAAAGGAAGCATTCTGATCGCGAGAAATTTCGATTTTCAGCTTTCAATGGAAATATCCATTTTGACCATCCCTGAATCAATTTTGACTAGATTCGGCGTGACTCTCTACGTTCGTATAAGTCGCAAAACTCAAAAACGATTAGCCCAAGGATTTTGAAATTTGTTGTTTAGGACTGTTGTAACATCTAGTCGTGCTCCTCCCCTCTTGATTGCAATCGACTTGACCAAAAATGTCCAAAAACCCCCAAAATTTGGATTTTTTACTTTTTCTTAACCGCAGTAATAAGCCCTCATTAAGAGCTTTGCAGCGATATATTCGTGGTACTTATTTTATTGGTTCCAGAGTTATAGCCAAATAAAATTTTAATAAATGAAATGTTTTGATCTTACAAGGGGAAGGAACCACTAATTCAAATCCTAGGAATTTGAAGGAAGGTTCAAATCCTACTTCATCTCCTTTTTTTATTTTAAATGTATTGATTTATCAATAATTATTAATTAACTTTATATTATAAATAAAAATAATAATTCAATTATAATATTAAAATTAAAATATATCAGGAGTTATTAGTGAAATAAAACTTATGTACTTTTCATTAAAAACAAAAAAAAAAGTATAAATATATATATATATATATTTATACTTTTATATATATAAATATATATATATATATATATATATATATATATATATATATATATATATATATATATATATAATAAATAGGCGTATAAGGAAGTCATGTGGTGTCCACATCAGATCTTTTATTTCATTTATAAAATATATATAGCAACCGTGTTTGTGTCTGTAGCGGTTCGGTTTTCAGTTATTCACCCAGTACTATAAATAATAGTAATTTCCTTAGTACAGTTTATTAAGGCCTCATCATATAATCGGACAGATCGTAACTGTTCCGTTCCAATCGGCCATAGGTAAAGAACGATCACAATAGTCCTTTTCACTTTAGTATAACATATTTTGAACCGGTTTCATTTGGAGGATAGATCTGAATTCGAGTTTACGTAACCAGTAACAAGTACGTTACGAAAATATATTCAATCGTCCTATGTATCAGGTATATTATAGATGAATTATTAATTTTTTTTGTTTTTTTTTTTTATTCACACGTAGACGTAGAAATAATGAGAAGTAATTGTATCTAATATATATATATAAAGGAAGATGGGAAAAAGGGAAAGGATAATTTTGTGAAATTCCGTTAGGATAATTTTGTGATAATAATGTTCAGTTCTTTAATTTTTTATCAAACTTTCATTTAATCTATATATATATTCAAATCTAGCAATACCGAACCTTTGCCGGGTCAGGTAGTATATATCTATATATATGAAAATGAATGTTTGTCTGTCTGTCTGTCTGCCTACCTAATAGTTCATCCCATAGCGATGAAACTTTGGGGAATGGTTGGACGCATGCCGGGGAAGGTTTCTGAATTAGTTTGGACCCGCTAGGTGGCGTTGGCGTCGAGATATTTCGTAAAATTGTATTTACGGTCCGATTTGCCTCGTATTCAAAATACGTGTTACTTACACGGAAAGAATTATCTCTGCAAAAAATGAATCCGCTAGATGGCGCTGGGGTTGAGATATTTAGAAAAATTATATTTACGGACCGATTTGATTCGTATTCAGAATATGAATATTAGTTACGTGAAAAGAAATATTTTTGCAAAAAATATACCCGCTAGGTGGGGCCGGTGTCGAGATATTTTCGAAACAAACAAACAAATATACAAACAGACTTTTTTATTCTATATATATATATATATATATAAAAGGCATGTTCAGATGTGTGTCCGCTAAAGATCAAAAAACTAATGGACCTATTTACGCGCGGGCAAAAGGAAAAAAGGTAGAAAGAGAAAAGGGGAAAAGAGGAAAGGGTAAAATGGAAACTTGGAGAAGGGTGAGGGAGAAGTTGGAAGGGGAAAAGGGGAAGAAAAATAAGTGAAAGATAAAATTTGTGAAGTTCAGTTTTTAATTTTTTTATCAAATTTTCAATTGTGTTCATTTAAACTCTCTCTCTCTCTCTCTCTCTCTCTCTCTCTATATATATATATATATATGCAATATATATAAATGAATATTTGTTTGTTTGTCCCGTATGCGTTCCTATACGATTCATCCGATAGCGATGAAACTTTGGCGAGTTGTTGTGCGCACCCCCGCGAAGGTTTCTGAATTAGTTTGGACCCGCTTGGTGCCGCTGAGATAGTTTGGGATAGGATGAGATTACTTTTGCCCCCTAGATTTTTTCGAGATATTTGGAAAAATTGCATTTACAGTCCGATTTGGCTCATATTCAGAATTTATATTAGTTACGTGAAAAGAAATTATTTTTGCGAAAACGTGAAGAAGAGGAAAAGAAGAGAAAGGGGGAAAGGAAAGAAGATAAAAAGGGAAAAAGGGAAAGGTTAAATTTTGTGAAGTTCCGTAACGTTCACTTTTTTATCAAATTGTCATTTAATCTATATATATATATATATATATATATATATATATATATATATATGTACTCAAATCTAGCAACGGTGAAGCATTGCCGGATCAGGTAGTTCTTAATAAATCTATTTGATGTAAAAAATATTAATATTGTATTATTTATTGAATGCGCATTAAATTATGAATAAAAAAGCTATAGATAAGATAAAAATTATATAACAATATTATGATGTCGGCACACATATAAATTTACATTCTCAGATGTATACATAACACTTTTCGTTTCATCGTTTGGTCCTTCGTCGACTCGCGAGTTAGGCGGGCTTATTAGTAGTGCTGTGTATATAAAAGCACGAATAGTAGGGGAATAGAATACAATTCGTACAGCTTTATTCGTGTATTCAACCTCTTAACATACTTTCGAAAAGGTCTAACCAACAATTTGTCTTTTCTAAACGTAATTTTTTTTTATACAAGCGCACATGTACGTAATGTTATTATTGAATGTATATAATCGTATTGTGAAAAGATCTCAAATACGTAAATATGGATAGATTAAAAAAATGTAATCGATTTCCGCCTTTACTGTACCCTTAGCGCTCATTTGTTTGTTTAATATTATGTTTTTTCAAACGCTTTTAGTCTCGCTTAAGCATGAATATCGCATATTATAAAATTAAGTATTACAAATGGTGTAAATTTACATTTTTTAAAAATTTCCATAAAAATAAGTTTCAACTGACTTACCGCTGTGACTTGTTGCAAAAACGCGTGTGAAAAATACACCGCTGCATAGTCAGCGTAACGCTTAGATAAAAAATCTGATGTAAACACCACATGACTTCCTTTATGCCTATTAAATTACACATACACATTTTCTTTTACAGAGGTTAATAGTTATTAATAAATCAATGTATTTAAATAAAAAAAAAAAAAAAAGGAAATGAAGTCGGATGCGAACCGATGTGCCTTCTCCTTATAATATCCAATTATTTCATTAATTAAAATTTTATTTGAATAACTCTGGAACCGGTGAGAATAAGTACCGCTTATAATACTTAGTTAAAAAGCTCTCGATGAGGGCTTATTACGGCAGTTAAGAAAACGTCCAAAATTCAATTTGTTTTTGCGTTTTGGGGTTTTTTGGACACTTTTGGTCCAGTCGATTGCAATAAAAAGGAAAGGTGCACAACTAGATGGTACAACAGTACTAATAGGCCGATAAAATTGTCGAAAATACGTCGTTTCTTTGCCAGGATTAACTTCCGTTAGGTAAGACGTATAAAAAATATGATAACTTTCGTAGAATTGAATGAACTAATTTTTAACCCTCTCATTTTTCTGCACGATTTTCAAAATTACATCCAAATTTGGCGAAAAAAGTTTTTTCCGTTTTAAAGAAAAACCTGACGTTGTACCAAATACGTTTAAAACAAAAATTGTAGGCTCTGCCCGGTGTCAATTGATCGACAAATAAAATAGTTTTTTGCAAAAAAAAAAAACTAAAAACAACTTTTTCTTCAATTATTAATATCGGTAAAATGTAAAAAAAATTATTTACGAAACTTTCAGAATATGTAATCTTTGGCGATAGAATAAGAGTAACATTTTGACTTTTATAAAATATACAATAGTTTTTCCAAAAATCGAGTTTTTCGAAAAAAAACACGTTTTCTTAAACTTCGAATAACTCATACTGTAATGCACCTAAGTGACCTATTCGGGACTTAAAATTTTCTTTATAACTTGTAATAACCTGGGAAAATAGTGCGCGTATTGAAAGACGATTGAAAATGTGCAAAAAATTAACCAAAACATCGACTTTTTTCAGCCCTAAAAATTTGAATTTTTTTTGAAGTTGGAATTTCATCGAAACGGCACTAATCCCATTCGATAGCTGCGATTTTTTACGAATCGTAATAAAATGATTTTTGCTCTACAACCTACTTGAGTCAAAATAGTTTGTTTTTTCAAAAACTTTTTACGACCTCATTTGTCAATATTAAGGTCTAAAATTTGCACACGTTGTACTCGAATATTTATACTTTAAAATAAAAATTATTCCGCAGCGATCGATTTTGATTTCTTCATCGTAAGCTAAATTTTGTCGGACTCGTAAAATAGTTATTCCGTTTGGCACGTTGATGCGCGTGGTTGGGGGAAGATAGACTTTGACTTGGCGTCCTCAGCTAGTCTGTCGACCGACGAATCGTAGTCTCACTTCGCCCTCCACGCTCATAACGTGCCCGATGGCATAATCATTTTACGTGTCCAACATAATTTAGCTTAAAGTGAAGGAAACGAAATCGATCGCTGCGAAATAATCTCTTATATAAAAGAGAATGTGCTGACCGATTCACCGACTCTTAGTCGGCGTACAACCAAAACTATTATAGGTAGAGACTTGAAATTTTCCGGGCGCCTTCGTATTTCTAAGTAGCCGTGCACTAAGAAAGGATTTTGTAAAATTTCGATTTTAAGAGGTACAAATCGATAAAAGACTAAATTTCGTGTTAACATCGTTATCTGTTGAACGTAAAAGCGGCATACGCTATACTAAATATTTTACGATTCCATTTCAATGTTTTCGATATGCGTGTCCGCTATGGACTAAAAATCTACTGGACCGATTTACGCGCGGGGAAGAAGGGAGAAACGAAAAAATCGGAAAAGGGAAATAGGGGAAAATCTAAAAAGGTAAAACGGAAGAAGGGGAAAATGGAAAAAAGAAAAAACCGGAAAAACGGGGAAAGGAAATGGAAAGAGAGGAAATGGAAAAGAAAGATGAAGGTGGAAAGGGAAATGGGGAAGAGGAAGGGGATTAAATAAATTTAATTAAAATAAAATGAAATAATATTAAATTAAATTAAAAATAAATAAATAATTAAATTAAAATGGAATTAAAAAATTAGATTATGTAAAGCAAATAATTGAAGATGTCAGATGAAAAAAAAAAAAATTGGTTGAGATTAAAAGCGTAGGTAAAGCATGGAAATGAAGTATAATTTATTACATCTGTCAAATAAGTAATATTAATACATCGTGTGCGCGTGCAGAGCGGCAGAATAAGTGTGTGAGTGCTCCAGAAGAATGCCTTTATATTTTACAGCTGTATTTCTCTGTTTAAAATAATGAAAAAAGTTCATAATAAACATGCGTCCGGAAAAGGCTTTGTTTTAAAATTATGAATAACAAAATTTTACCGTGATTTCTGCTTAGCGGAAATTGAACGTTTACCGAAATTCATCGAAAACCAACCGGATCGAAAACGGGGGAAGAAGGGAGAACGGGAAATAGGGAAAAATCGAAAAAGATAAAAGGGAAGAGGGTAAAAAAGGAAGAAGAGGAAAATGGAAAAAAATAAAAAAGGGAAAAACAGTGTAAAAGAAAACAGGAAAAGGAAACGGAAAGGTAAAAGAGAAAAAAGAAAATAGGAAAGAGGAAGGGGGAAAAGTAAGTAAGGAAAAGAGAAACGGGAGAAGGAAAGGGAAACGAGAAGGGTGAGCGGAGCGAACCGTGATTCTCTGATCGTGACCCGTCCGCAGGCTGATTGAGAGACAGGGGCAGATATTTGTAGAGAGATCTGCATAAAGAATTATCGAGGTCAGGAGGCTAAATCCCGATATACTACAGAACATCATCGGGGAGGAGATCTCTAATGCGCCGGTCACAGATGTTAAACAATACTCGGTGTACCGGTGGAATCAAGGGATCGCTGACCGACGGACAGTTTTTCAGCGGTGCAAACGGAGGGCCCAGAGGCTGAGAGCGCGTGTAGGTCTGACGACTGAAAGTGAAATAGCGATTGAAGATTATAGGACGGCTCGCAGGAGACTGAATTTCCTTATCGAGCAGGCTAAACGAGATAAACGGAGGGATTTGTGCGGCGAGTTGGATGCGGACCCTTGGGGGCGCGCCTTCCAGATTATTACAAAACGCCTTGGAAGGCGTCTGACAGCTCTAAATAAGGATAAAGTGGCACAACAAATGACTATACTTTTCCCGCGGGGGGAAACTGAGAGACAAGGTACAGTCCTGTGTGAACGCGGCGGGTTCACACAGGACGAGGTGACTGCTGCAGTCGATAAACCGAAGAATAAGAAAAGCCCGGGCCCAGATGGGGTTCCGGCTGCAGTCATTAAAGGTCTAATTAGGATCGTCCCGTGGGAGATGACGGACGTCGCCGGTTACGGTTTACAACACCGCACGTTCCCAGACTGTTGGAAGGCAGCGAGAACGGTCTTCCTACCTAAATCGGCCGCTAGTCTAGGCACCAACGACTACCGTCCGATAAACAACACGGGCAAAGTCGTGGAAAGGCTTGTAGCAACCAGGCTACAAGACGAATTAGAAAGAAACAACAGCCTGCCCGGTGAGCAATACGGTTTCCGTAAGGGTCGCTCGACGGTAGACGCAATAAATAGGGTGGTGCGAGAAGGATACCGCTAATGATACAGCTTGATATAAAGAACGCGTTTGGGTCCGTTCCGTGGTCGGCTATAGTGGCAGCGTTGAGAGGAATGAATATAAGTGACTATTTGATTAATCAAATAAATTGTTATCTCAGTGACAGAGGGCAACACGGTTGAGGGGACGGACAGGTACCAGATTTTTGGTGGTGTCCCGCAGGGATCCGTATTAAGACTCCTGCTTTGGAACCTCTTTTATGATTTCGTGTTTCGGCTTAATTACCCAGACGGCGTTACAATCGTAGCATATGCCGACGACGTTGCTGTACCGGTTGAAAATCGGGAGCTAGACGCTGCGGAATCAAAGGCTAACCTCTCCCTTAGATCGATAGACGAGTGGCTAGCGAGAAATAGTATGGAGGTGTCTCCTACCAAAAGTAGGTGTATCCTCTTCACGCGTATACGGAGACTTCGCGGTATAAATATTGCGATCCGTGAAGAGGATATTACTGAAGTTACCGGCACAAAATATCTGGGGGTTGTGCTAGATAAGAATCTAAAGTTTGGCAGGCATATTGAAACGGTATGCAAGAAGGCTTCGTCGATAGTAAAAGCGATCAGGGGGCTGTTTGCTGGACACGCAGTACCTAGAACGTCAAGAAGGAGACACATCGCGTCTGCGATGGTGTCGTCTGTACTATACGCGGCATCAATACGGGCTGATGCTGTAAATACACAAAGAAACAGACAAAAACTGACAAGTATGCATCGGGCGGCGCTATTAGGTGTAGCGGCAGGTTACCGTACAATGTCGTACAACGCATTATGTGTTTTGGCATCGGTTCCGCCAATTTACCTACAAGTCAAAGGTAGGAGGCTAAGGGCGGCTGGTCATAATAAAATTGAAGCAGAAGAGGCGGTCAGGAATGAGTGAAAGACGGTCTGGACGGAGTCATCAGTAGCAGAGTGGACCAGGCGACTAATACGTGAATTAGATAACCGGTTGGACCGGCGTCACGGTGATATCGATTACCACATTACCCGATTAATGTCTGGCCATGGCTGTTTCAGCACCTACGTGAATAGAGTTGGTAAGAAAGAGTCGCCTGTTTGTGAATATTGTCACGGCGTAGATGACGCCGAACATACGCTGTTCCAGTGCCATAGATGGGCGCAACACCGCCAACGATTAGTAGATGAACGCATTGTGACGGGAAATCTTGTGGAGTGGATGTTGGCCTCTGAAAATAACCGGAAACGGTTCGCAAACTTCGCGAGAACAGTTCTCCGTACGAAGGTGGAGGAATATCGACGCCGGGGTTACTAGAGCGCTAAGCGTAGGGAAGGATGGACAGCCCCGTCTCGGAGGACCCGTATTGCTTAGGCGTACGGGTTCCTGTGAGAGGACGGGGACTTCACGGGAAAGCCTTCGCGAGGGGTTAAGTTAAGACCGAGACCCGGCCGAGGCTGTTGGTTTTCTGGGGGTGCTTGCGCCCTTGGTGCTGGAACCTTTGTTTTGAGGCAAGGTATAATGACCGAGACCCGGTTCCTGGTGGGGGGCGGGGAACGGCATAGCCGGGTCCTGTTTCCCCGCCGGGGATTAGAGGCAGGCACAAAAGATGCAGAACCGGGGGGGGTTGACCTGTCGTGCCGGATGTTAAGCCGGTGGATGGGGAGACCTCGTTAGAGTCGGAAGAACACGTACCTGGGCCGAGTATACTTAATTGGATGTCCGGCCCGGGGATGTAGGAATTAAAAAAAAAAAAAAAAAAAAAAAAAAAAAAAACCATAGAGTCGGGCGAACCCGCGATGTGGATGTTAGATTTGGGATTGTACTAAATTTTTGTTTATCTTTATTGGACTTTTATATTGAACTATTTTAATTCGTTCATAAAACGGATCGGTCTAACAAATATCGTTCGATTTCCTTATCTTCCTTTTTTTGTTTTCCTTTATTTAAGTTTTGAGCAACAACTCGTTGTTTATCGCATATTCCTTTAGTATTTTTCATAAAAATTTCTATTTGCCGTTTTATCAGGATTTAATGAAAACCTAAATATAATATTGTCGATTAAATATTTTTTATTTATAAAAAAATAATTTTGGTATTAAAAAAGCATTACGAATGAAGCTACATCTATATTGTGGGCGAAGTCCCACAACAACGTGTGAAAATTTCAGACCGTAATATTAACAAATGAATTCGTAGAAATTAAAAAAAAGTTATCTTGGCTCCAGTGGGGTGTAAAGCAAAAATCTTATTTTTTTTAATTCGTAGTTAAACGACAGCTACCGAATGGCAACAACGCCATTTTGATGGAATTCCAACTTTAAAAAATAATTGAAGTTTTTCGATTTTTCTTATATTTACAATATTTTTGCAATACGTGCACTATTTGCACAGGTTAGAACAACTCTTAAAAAAAATATTTAAGCCTCGGGTGGGCCACGTAGATGCATTACAGCACGAGACATTTTGTATTTAGGACTATTGTAACGTCTAGTTACGCACCTCTCTATTTGATTGCAATCGACTGAACCAAAAGCGGCCAAAAAAGGTCAAATTCTCAAAATATTTGGATTTTTTACTTTTTCTTTAAGACCTGGTCGAGAGGTTTTCAACGATGTGTCATAAGCGGTATTTATTTTCATCGATTTCAGACTCGTAGCCTAATAAAATTGTAATTAATGAAATATTTGGATCTTACAAGGGGAAAGCGCATCGGTTCATATCCGACTTAAGTATAATTTTTTAACCTGTGATTGTAAACAGTTTTACAAAAATTAATAATTAAATAATAACAAAAAAAAATGTAGCGAAAAATATATATAATTTAATACGCGTAGAAGTAAGTCATGTGATGTCCTCATCAAATTTTTAATTATATTTCTCATTTATTTATTCATGTCTAATGCAATATTGACCTATATTTTTAGGATGTTACAAATCATGATTTTATATACATATATTTATATATACACACACGCTATTTAAGTAATGCAACTACATTATTCTTTTCTTTTTTCTAAAATTACAATATTATTTTTAGAGAGAAATATAAAACGGGATGAGTGATACTGTATCTATGAGGAACTATCTACAAAGAACATCGTATGAAAGTATTTGTTTATTAACATAATATTCGACGGACGCGCAGGCACTAACATAAATATTAATAAATTATTTGTGTACTCTACTCTGATGCTGTATTGGATGTGATATATATAAATATTCTTTTTTTATGCCGGAATTGCAATTGCTGATAACGTATTGAACAAATTAAATTTTGTAATTAAAAAAAAAAAAAGTAAATATAATACGTACGTAAATTATACGGCATAATTTATTATCAAATATGTAGTTTACAACATATAGGAAAAACCAAATTAATTTGTTAAACGTTTATTTTTTATTTGAATTTAACCTATATTAAAAACTATGTTTTTTTGTTTTCTTATACTAATCTATAAGCAATATTTCTGTTTTTATATAAATATGGCGCGCTATATTTTATGAATTTTAATAATTTATCTCGTTGCTATATAAAGAGGTAATGTATTTTTCGTTAGTTCCCGATAAACGCAGAATCGTTACGCAATTTTAACTGTGCATTTTTTTTGTTTATTGTAATTCAAACCTCACCGATCGCACTGTTATATAAATCATAAATAAAAAAAGAAGTTCAACTTTTCTTCGATTTAATTCGGTTTAATATTGCTACTGGATAAAAAAATGGCAACCTTCCGTTAAAACATTAAAAAATTGAACGTTTCGGAACTTTACAAAATTTAACCTTTTATTTTATAAAATGCAGAATGTTAATAAATCCGATCGTCAAAATAGCACGACCTATCGGATTTAATTCAAACTACTCACTAAACACTGCAGTCGGTTCAAAATACCCCTAATTAACTTTTTACTGATACGATCGAGGATTTCAGTAGCTTTAAACCTTTTCAAGACAACGCGGATTGTTTTGCAAAAACCCGCGCGTAAATCACTCCATTACTTTATTAGTCTACAGCGGACAAACATACGAATATTGCCTTATATATATATATATATATATATATATATACAGAGAGAGAGAGAGACAGACAGGCAGAGAGAGAGAAAGAGAAAGAGAGAGAGAGAGAGTTTAAATGAACACAATTGAAAATTTGATAAAAAAATTAAAAAACTTCACAAATTTTACCTTTCACTTATTCTTCTTCCCCTTTTCCCTTTACAACTTCTCCCTCCCCCTCACCCTGTTTTCTTTTTACTCTTTCCCGTTTTCCCCTTTTCTCTTTCCACCTTTTCCTCTTTTCCCCGTTATCCATTTTCTCCCCTTTTTCCAGTTTGCCCGCGCGTAAATCGGCCCATTACTTTTTTGGCCTTTAGCGGACACACATACGAACATGCCTTATATATATATATATATATATATATATATATATATATATAAAAGTCTGTTTGTATATTTGTTTGTTTCGTAAATATCTCGACACCGGCCCCACCTATCGGGTATATTTTTTGCAAAAATATTTCTTTACACGTAACTATTATTCATATTCTGAATATGAACCAAATCGGTCCGTAAATATAATTTTTCGAAATATCTCGACCCCAGCGCCATCTACCGGGTTCATTTTTTGCAGAGATAGTTCTTTCCATGTAAGTAATATGTATTTGAATAAGAGGCAAATCGGACCATAAATACAATTTTTCGAAATATCTCGACGCCAGCGCCACCTAGCGGGTCCAAACTGACTCAGAAACCTTCCCTGGCATGCGTCCAACCGTTCCCCAAAGTTTCATCGCTATCGGATGAACGGTTTAGGAAGGCGTAAGAGACATACAGACAGACAAACATTCATTTATATATATGTATATATATAAGAAGAAAGTCTGTTTGTTTCGTGAATATGTTAATAACAACGCCATCTAGCGGGTATAGTTTTTGCAAAATTCTTCTTTTTACGTATCTAATATATATTCTGAATATGAGCCAAATCGTGCCATAAATACAATTTTTCGAAATATCTCAACCCAATGCCATCTAGCGGGTCAAAGTAATTCAGAAACCTTCGCGGGCGTGCACACAACTCACCAAAGTTTCATTTCAATCGGAACAATGTTAAAGGAACGCATACGGAAAAACAAACAAGCATTCATTTTCATATATGTAGATGACAAATCCACCTTAAAAAACTGACAACAGAGTTGCACTACTTTCCCGGTGTCGGCAATTTATTATTATATAGTAGAAAAATAATGATATCGGAAAAAAAAATTACTTAACATTTCTTTTTTGTTGCTGGGAGGGGGGAATTTATAATGAAATTTCATTGTAAAATTTTCATTGTATGTTTAAATAAACAATAACAGTTTAAAAATTCGGGGTTTTCGTCTTCTTTACCTTAAAAATCACCTTCAAAAATATTTTTTTTTACTTTATTTTACTTTTAAAATGATAAATAAAAAAAATCTAAAAAAACGAAGCAACCATTTTTTCGGTTTTAATTGGATATCATAAAGACTACGGGAGATACGGTTCTGGGTATTATTCTGTTTTTCATTTAAAAAACATAAGAATCTATCAAGTTTACCCCTTACATAACGCATTAAAAATTACAGAATGGCTTCATTTCACAAGTTGAACTGAAATCCAGGCGAAAGTTTTCGGTAGCCGAAACTCGATAACAAAACATTTTCGGACATATTTTTGTACGAGGGTAAGTCAATTATTATCTGCAATTTAGTCATATTTTTGTTTATGTCGGTAATACTGTCGTGTTGCGTAGATGCGCATACGTGGTTTAATTGTTGTTATGTCTGTGCAGGTTTGATGCTGCTAGGTTAGTTCCATTATCGCTGCCCTGCCGTTAACCGTGGCCGCTCCGCTTTCTGTTTGCACCAAAGAAGAGCGACGTTCAGCGATCCGTTTTTTGTGATCAAAAGGTGTATCGGCGGCCAAAATTCTTCGCAGACTTTCGGTACAGTACCGGAACAGTGTGTTACCGCAACGGAGTGTCTACGAACGGATTGAAAATTACAAAAACGGTCACGCAATTGTTACGCACGACGAAGGAGCCGGACTACCGTTTACCGCCACAAATGAGAAAAACATCGAGCGTGACGTGACGTGGTTTTCTTAGACACACGAGTAACTATCGATGAAGTAGCACATCGTTTACAAATTAGTTACGGTTCTGCCAACGAAATCATCCACAACAGACTTGGGTTTCATGAAGTCTGCGCAAGACGGGTCCCAAAACAACTCGCACAGTCGGATAAACAAACGCGCTTGGACATCTGCCAAAAACATTTGGATCGCTACGGTAACGAACGGGACATCTTCTTAGACAGAATCATCACCGGTGACGAAACACGGATCCATCATTACGAGCCGGAGAGTAAACGGCAGAGTACGGAACGGAAACATCCAAATTCGCATCGTAAAAAAAAAAGTTCAAGACCCAACCACCCGCAGGAAAACTGATGCTTACGGTTTTTTGGGTCTCGCAACGCCCAGTTCTGGAACATTATGAGTAAAGGGGCACGAGAATAAACAGTGCGCGTTACAGTGAGATGCTTAATGCCGAGCTGAAGCCTGCAATTCGATGCAAACGCCGAGGGCTGCTGTCGAAAGGTGTTGTGTTGTTGCACGACAACGTCCGTCCACATACTGCTGCCCGCACTGCTGAAACCCTCCAGAAACTCAACTTTGAAGTACCGGCTCGTCCTCCGTATAGTCCTGATCTTGCCCCTTCTGGCTACCGCTTGTTTGGTCTACTCAAAGAGGCATTAAAGGGCCGTCGATTTACCTCGCACGAAACGGTGAATGAAGCGGTACATTCCTGGCTCGCAGCTCGACCGAAAACCTTCTTTTATGAGGGCATCAGGAAGCTTGTGCAACGATGGACCAAGTGCGTTGAAATGCAAGGGGACTATGTTGGAAAATAATGTACATGTAAGTTTCCTATTTGTATCGCAATAACATTTATAACTACATTGCGGATAATAATTGGCATACCCTCGTATTAACGTTTTTCCTTTTTCAAGCTTTACAATTGGTTCAAAAATGATTTCCTTTTCCTCTTGAATCGCTTTCTGTATTCAGTTTTTCTTTTTCAATTAACAAAGATTTTCGTTTGCAAACAAATTCACGCTTAGTTACATTTAATAAGACGCTAAAATTAATTATTTTTAGCCCGATTAAATTTTTATTACTGACGGTAGTATCATTAATATCTGCAAAGATATAACAAATTACTTTAATAAATGCATTAAGTGTAGAATTAATTGCAGTACTTTGTAGACTTATTTAAAAGAAACAAAGATATGGTATGGCTAATGCAATGTCATTATGCTTTCTTAGAGATTATAATAGTAAAGATAAAAATAATTCATATATATATATATATATATATCAGCAAACAGATCTTGAATATTAATTATAATTATAAGTTTAACAAATAACCTCTAAAAAAAATTTATAATTATACTTTTGCTGTAATCATTTTTATATTTAACCTCCGGGTAGTTAAGCATTGCTTCAGAGGATGAGATGAATGATTTGTAGCGTGTGGGGAAAATGCCACGCCTGACCGGGAATCGAACCTAGGACCTTCTGGTGAAAGGCCGGGACGCTACTACTCGCGCCACGGAGGCAGGTATTTTTCTATAGTCTAATATTAATTAATAACACCGCACCAAATTCTCGTGCGTCCGGTTGCAAACAAACAAAAATTCGCAACCGGTATTGTTTCATACGACTTAGGAAAACAAAATGTCATCGGATCTTTATGAACTAACGAATTGATTGTGCGATTTGCGGAAAATTATATATTTTAGCTCGTATAACGTACCCGGAATCCAGTAATAATCGATCTTTTTAACCGATTCAAAATTGAGTTCATTCGATCGGTTTTATTTGCCCGGCGAATATATCTAGAATAGATATATTAAAGGGGAAGGTATGGTGATCACCTCAGGTTTTTTGCAAATATTTTCGTTTTAGGGTCCGATTAGTTTATCTACACAAGAAAAAACATATATTTTCGTATGTGTATCGAACTTTTTTTGGTTATATATCTCACGATTGGTTGATACAACTATTTTCAAAATTTGGGTCAAATATTTCTATGTATGCGACAGAAATCGTATTAATTTCTTTTCAAATTTTGTTAAGGGAGTGAGGGGATATCGCAGTTAAAACGATTTTGATTTTTCTTCAGAGGCATTTTACAGACGACTTTATTTAAGCGAATTTGTTATCTAATTTGCATATCCAAAAAAACTTTAAAAAAAATCCCTTTCGGTACTTAAAAGGTAGAGGTAGATTTCACCGGTGCTAAGTAGAGAATAAAAAAGATTTCCACCTTGAAGTTAAAAAAAAACCTCAAATTTACTCAATACGACAACGGTCGCATGTGAAAGAAGTTTCACATATTTAGCATAGGACGAGCCCCATCTTCTTACCATTCCATCAATATTTTGGTCATCCCTTGCCGTAACGGTTGGTCATATCAAGATTGTTTCTGACAAAAATTTTAGGTAATGTTTAGAAGACTAACGACCACTTTAAACCGTTTCGATAATATACCTATTAAGGGAGATATTATGTTTTTTGTTTCCGAACCCCATTTCCCGTCTCTCTGGGCCAACGGTCGGCGATATCAAGAAACTTTACTTATACAAGTATTAGGCCCTTATCCGAAGAATAGTAGAAACTTTAAACGAGTTCGATATTTTACTTAATAAGAAAGTTATAACGATATTTTTTTTTTTCGAAAATGCTCTCCCATTTCCACCCCCGTGGTCTGATTTTGCCCATTAACGAATTCGACCGACATTTTGGGTCGTTGTATTTTATGTATCAATTTGAAAGTGATTGGCAGAAAATTACGGCAGTTATCGTGTCCACAACAAACTGATATATATCTATACATATATTATTTTTTTCTTGTCTTCAGTCATCTCCAAGATTCCCTATCTAGTGCTAGTCGTTTCATTTCAGTATACCCTCTACCTCCTACATCCCTAACAATTTGTTTTACATATTCCAAACATTGCCTGCCCGCACAATTTTTTCCTTCTACCTGACCCTCTAATATTAAACGGAAATTTTTCGCCATTTTGCTTCCTTTACTTCGTACAAGGAAGTAAAAACAATCTTAATTAAGAAAATATAAACGCGGGTAAAGTGTTTTTGTAAGGTTATCTGGCTTCCAAATTAAGACGTTTATTTTTAAATTACAATAATGATTAATTATTTTTTTTTAATAAATCAATAATTCTTTTTTAAAAAAAGTTTCTGGGTTTTTAAAAAAAGATTAATCATCGACTTAATATATTAGTTGAATTATTACATGAACCTTGTAAAATTAATAGTAATAATTATATATTGTACAATGATTGAGTTATAAATACTTGTAAAAACTTATAATAAAATAATTATTTCATTATAACTATTTTAAGTTGAATTGTCGTGTCATATATATATATTAATATTTCATATTAAAAACATATTTTTCTTATCTTGAAATCAGTCATTTATTTTCCGTACTGCTTATGATTTGATTTTGATTGATTTTTTGACAATAAGAAGTTATGACGTTTAAAATTTAAATATGAAATAGTTTATTCAATATAATAGTTAAAATTATATTATAACATATGTCTTGAGTATTCTATTATTTTTTTAATCTTTTTAAACGTATGTCTTCCTGGAATATGACCTCTAGTGATATATTATTACTATTATTTTATAGCATTTCATTATTAATAATTATTTTTATTGTTATTTGTTTATTTGTCTACAAGGTGTCTCACGTAAAGAAAAGGAAGGAATTTCAGTACATCTACAAATAAAGAAAATAAAGAAAAACGTTAATTTAATGTTTCGCTTTTAAATTATAACAGAAAAAAAAATGTCGCCCTGATCTCTCATTAAAAGGGTAAAAATAAAATCATTGTATGTGAAGTTAAGAAACCGTTTTTAACTTAAAAATCGAATAAAATAGGTACCAGGAACTTATATTTAATAATTTTAGGTTTAAAATTATAATATAGTAGAGAATAATCGTAAAATCGTGGTACCCAAATTTTTTTGCTTTGTAGGAATGACAAATTTGTAAAAGATATTTTAATTAGGGTAATTTTTTGTGCGACAGTATGGTGTACGGTAGCACTGCTAGATCCACGCCTCCAGGCAACAGTGGGCGTGGCACTAAGCAGTTTGTTTAGTCCGAGCAGCGATGTCTTTTACGTAAGGACTATGCGTCTTTATTGTTGCGATTTACTGCGAATCGAAATCGTACGTGAAGCGTCAAGAAGGTTTTTTAAATGCTTTTCCAGATCCTAATGTACCAAACAAACCCGCTGTACGTCGTTTATTTAATCGTTTTTTTCGGATACATGTAGCGTGCATGACTGTAAGCGTACTTGCCGTCCGATTGTTTTAACCGACTACAGTCTGTAGACGATAAATGAAACGCTTCGTTCTTCAAAAAAGTCTGTTCGAAAACTTTCTAACCGGATCGGGCTATCTTACGGAAGTTTCCGTAAGACTACTAAAGTTGTAAAATTAAATCCGTACAGGATTAATGTTAAGTCATCGGCTCGGAGAACCGGTTAAAGAGTAACGAATAAAGGTTATCGGTGGTTTAGAAGTTTCATTCGAAATAAAACCGTCTAAACTATCTGTTCTAGACAAGGTTTTTTTTCAACGATGAAGCTTTGTTTCATCTTAACGGATATGTTAACAGTCAAATTACAGAATATAGTCTTCAGAGAACCCACATATGTTCCAGGAACGGCCATATGTGGCCGTTCCTGGAACATATGTGGGTTCCATTACATTTTGCCATTACATTCGCAAAAGATTGGGGTGTGGTGTGGTGAATCTCGTCTGAGAATTGACGGGCCTATCTTTTTTTCGGATTTTTTTTTCTCTTTTTTCATCACAGCTGAACGGAACCGAGAATAAATTATGCGGTTTATACCTTTGCTACACGACGATGAACGCGATTGCTGGCACACACGGCGGACAATAGTACGCATTTTTTTCGCGATTTCTTCGATGACCGGATAATTTCTCGTGGTTTACGGCCTCCTCGTTCACCGGACCTGACCCCCCCGATTTTTATTTGTGGAGCTTTTTGTAAGATAACGCGTACTCAAACGACCCGCATACACTTGATGAACTCTATATCAAATATCGCTGCTGCTACACCGAAAAACATTGTCGCATACAATCTAAGAGAATGTTGATGTTTACATTGAAAATCACGGTGGAAATTTCCAGCAGTTACTATAAACTAGTAAATAATACTTTTTGTAAACGTTAATGTTATTTCGTTAATTAATAAAACGGCTTTTTAAAAAATAACTTATGTTCATTTGGGTTGCGCAACTTTACGATCATTCGTTATTTTTTTACCGCGTTTTATCTGTACAAATAAAATTGTCAATGTTCGTTTATTCAAAATCTTAAATCTCCGTAAGCTTCTTCACCGATTGCTTTGAAATTTTGACATAACGTTGTATTCGAATAGGCGCCTGTTTTTATATACCTACTATTTATATATCTAACATGTCACAGGTAAAATCATGCTTTTTTTGAAAAACAGCGCTATCTATCGGACGTAAAAGCAACACACGCTATACTAAATATTTTACGATTCCATTTCCGATATTTCTGTCTGCTATAAACTAAAAAGATTACCGGACCGATTTATTTTAATTTTAAAGGGAAATACGGAAAATTCGAAAAAGATAATAATGAAGGAAGGGAAAATGAAAAATTGGAAAAGGAAATGGATAGAAGAAAGGGAGAAAGAGGACAGGGAAATGGAAATAAGGGAAAGAGAAATCGGGGAAGGATAGGGAAAGGGGGAGTAAAGAGGAAATGTTTGAAAGGGAAAGGGAATAAGGTAAGAATAAAAAAAAAAATAAGGTAAAAAGGAATAGGAAAATTGGGAAAAGGGAGAAAGAGTAAAAGGGAGAAAGGAAAAGCTTAAATTTTGTTAAGTTCCTTAACGTTCATTTTGTTAATGTTTTATCAAACTTTCAATCGTGTTCATTTAATCTATATGTACATATACTGAAATGTAGCAATAGCGAAGCATTGCCGGGTCTGCTAGTTTTTAATAAAACGTTAAATTTCTTAATCTGTATTAATGTAGGATATTCAATAACCTACCTTTTCTTTGAATATTTTCTTTACAGTTTTTTTAATGACTTTTCAAAGAAAAGTACGGTATTAATTTCGGTCGCATGTAGAAATTAATTTTCTTTACGTTTTGAGGTACGATCGGCAAGAAAATACCATTCGTTTAAATTGAGTTCGCGTATCTATACAGAATCTTCGACGGTCCTGAGGTTCAAATCCTAGTAAAAGATAATTTTGCCTTCACATGGATTTCAATACAAGTAAGCGGATACCGGTATACTTTGGTGTTTGGGATTCAATTAACTACACATCTAAGGAAAGGTCGACCTGAGTCGATGCAAGGCTAATAATAAAGGTTGAATTTTTTTTTTTTATAGACTTTCTTACGTAAATTTTCTCAGGATTTATTTTTCTACAAGTTTGGGTAATACAATTTACGCATTTCGTAGTCGTTAAACAAAGTTATTAATGTTTTATTCAGCGTTTATTAAGTGCTTTTCTTGACGTAATTTTCATGATTTACCTTTTACGTACAGTATTGGAACCTGTTTTATTCGATTTTCAGGTAAAAAAAATAAGTAACGATGAAGTTTACCTCGTCTTAAACATTTCAGTTTATTGTTGTTTTTTTGTCTTGAATCATTTGACTGGTTTGATGCAGCTCTCCAAGATTCTCTATCTAGTGCTAGTCGTTTCATTTCAGGATACCCCGTACATCCTACATCCCTAAATATTTGTTTTACATATCCGAACGTTGCCTGCCTGCACAATTTTTCCCTCCAGTATCAAAGCGACTACTCCAGGATACCTTAATATGTGGCTTATAAGTCTGTCTCTTTTTTTAACTATATTTTTCCAAATGCTTTTTTCTTCATCGATTTGCCGCAACACCTCTTCGTTTATCACTTTATCCACCCACCTGATTTTTAACATTCTCCTATAGCACCGCATTTCAAAAGCTTCTAATCTTTTCTTCTCAGATACTCCGATCGTCCAAGTTTCACTTCCATATAAAGCGACAATCCAAACATATACTTTCAAAAATCTTTTCCTGACGTTTAAATTAAGTTTTGACGTAAACAAATTATATTTCTTACTGAAAGCTCGTTTAGCCTGTGCTATTGGCATTTTATATCGCTCCTGCTTCGTCCATCTTTAGTAATTCTACTTCCCAAATAACAAAATTCTTCTACCTCCGTAATGTTTTCTCTTCCTATTTCACATTCAGCGGTCCATCTTTGTTATTTCTACTACATTTCATTACTTTAGTTTTGTTCTTGTTTATTTTCATGCGGTATTTCTTGCGTAGAACTTCATCCATCAGCAAATCGTAGCACTTTATCTTTTCACCTTGTACTTTTACTCCGAATCTAAATTGTTCTTTAACATCATTAACTGTTAGTTTTATGTAATGATTAAAAAGTAACGGAGATAGGGAACATCCTTGTCGGACTCCCTTTCTTATTACGGCTTCTTTCTTATGTTCTTCGATTATTACTGTTGCTGTTTGGTTCCTGTAAATGTTAGAAATCGTTCTTTTATCTCTGTATTTGAACCCTAATTTTTTTAAAATGCTGAACATTTTATTCCAGTCTACGTTATCGAATGCCTTTCCTAGGTTAAAATGCCAAGTATATAGGTTTGTGTTTCTTTAATCTTCCTTCTATTATTAATCTGAGCGCTAAAATTGCTGCTTCCCTTGTTCCTATACTTTTCCTGATACCAAATTAGTCTTCTCCTAACACGTCTTCCACTCTCCTCTCAGTTCTTCTGTACAAAATTCTAGTTAAGATTTTTGATGCGTGACTCGTTAAGCTAATTGTTCTTTATTCTTCACATTTATGTGTTCGTGCTTTCTTTGGTATCTTGACT
This sequence comes from Lycorma delicatula, assembly GCF_047948215.1. Taxonomy (NCBI): domain Eukaryota; kingdom Metazoa; phylum Arthropoda; class Insecta; order Hemiptera; family Fulgoridae; genus Lycorma; species Lycorma delicatula. The sequence continues at coordinate 72,609,619 of NC_134466.1, read as the reverse complement.
ATAACCCTCTTTTTGAAGTCTGACGGAATTTCCCCTTTTTCGTAAATATTATACACCAGTTTGTATAGTCCATCTATCGCTTCCTCACGTGCAGTACGCAGTAATTCTCCAGGTATTCCTTCTATTCCAGAACCCTTTCTACCGTTCAAATATTGTAATGCTCTCTTAAATTCCGATCTCAATATTGTATCTTCCTTTTCATCCTCTTCGACTTCCTCTTCTTCCTCTATAACACCAGTATCTTATTCATTTCCTCCGTATAACGCTTCAGTATATTCCACCCATTTATCGAACTTTCCTTTTGTATTATAAATCGGTGTACCATCTTTGTTTAACGCATTATTAGATTTTAATTTATGTACTAAACATTTTCCTTAACTTTTCTGTATGCTCCGTCTATTTTACCGATGATTCTCTTTCCACTTCTGAATACTTTTCTTTAATCCACTCTTCTTTTGCTAGTTTGCACTTCCTGTTTATAGTATTTCTTAATTGTCTATAGTTCATCGTTTCAGTATGACCTGAATTCATCGGGGACTGAAATCCGGGCGGAATTTATCGTTAGCCGTAATTCGATAACAAATGGTTTCGGACATAGTTTGTATAAACTTTTTCCCTTATTTTACGTTTTAGAATCGATTTCCAAATTATTCCCCTTCCCTTCTGAAACACTCTTTATAATGAAAAGTACGCCAATAGTGTCATTTTTACACGTCGAGTGTCCGGTATATCTTAACATTGCATTACTCTTAATCACCAAAAAAACACTAATTGAGCGTTGAAAAATTCCGGAAATATGTAGTTATGTACCTCGACCGGTTTTTTTGCTTGTTTTTCCAGATCGGATGGACCGATTCGGATAAATTTTTGCACTATGATTTCTATATAAGATATATTGATTTTAGGAACTGTGAAAAATGAAAAAGCGATCGAACCAATTCAAAATAGAAAATGTAATCGGCTGGGACATATCGTGAGAGGGAAGGATAAACGAAAACGCGGTCCTAGTAGAATCGGAAAAAGGTGCAAATAAGAGAAGAAACAATATAAACTATAGACTGTCTAATTGAAGATAGGAGCTGTAAAAATCTAAAACGTTTATTTAACTGAAACTACAAGAAAACTGAAAAAACAAGAGAGAAGTACAAGAGAATGGTGTAAAGGACCGGTCTAAAGGTTAGTAATTAAATAACGGTGATGCATACTCTTTATTTTCAGATTTAATAAAAATATTAATACTGCTTTTATAGTTAAGTAAACCTGGAAGGGATGCCGTGAAAATAGATTCCCTTTCTCGGAATCGATTAATTTTATTTTCGTGTACGTCAGTAAGTTGTTAGTCCACAAGAAATTCTTCATTAGTATTGTCGTCATCCGGATGATATTTCATTTGAAAATAATCGTATTGTGTAATTATTGTGAATGATATTTTTTTTTGTAATTATAAGTTTTTTGAATGATTATTAAAATAAATCTTTGTTATTCATCTTAATTAATGTTATTAGTACGTTAATCAAATAATAATTATATCTACCGTGATAAACGATTTTTTATTTCAGGGTAACATCCTGGAATAGCCGACGAGATCTTTTTAAGCTTTTGTAACAACGTATCAGATGAATAAAACTTATGATTTCTGTTTGCATTCGGGAACATAATTGCTTTCTTCACCGTTAAATCGCCGATTATTGTGAACCGAAAGTATTTATGGTTGAATTCTTACGAATTTCAAAATTAACTTCAAGAAATCTAAAATTTTAAAAGTTAAAATTTGCTTTTTTTTATTTTAAATGTTTCATGCTTTTTAATTTTTTTTTTTTTTTTAATTTAAACGTAAATATTTTTACTTCCTTGTACGAAGTAAAAGAAGTATTGTGACCGCGAAAAATTCCGGTTTTCAGATTTCAACGGAAATATCCATTTTCATCACCTCTTAATCCATTTTGACTAGTTTCGGCGGGACGTCTGTACGTACGTATCTCGCATAATTGAAATACGATTAGCCGTAGATTGTTGAAATTTTGAATTTAGCACTGTTGTACCTTCTTTTTTGATTGCAATCGACTGAACCAAAAGTGTCCAAAATCCAAAAAGTTTGATTTTTTATTTTTTCTTAACTGCAATAATAAGCTCTCATTGAGAGCTTTTGAACGATATATCGTAAGTAATACGTATTTTCATTGGTTCCAGAGTTTAAAGCAAATAAAATTTCAATGAATGACATATTAGGATCCTAGTTACATCGGTTCAAATCAAACTTCATCTCATATAAACGTAAATTTTACACATTAGACCATATATATATATATATAGATTATTTGAACACAATTGAAAGTTTGGTAAAACATCGGACTTCACAAAATTTAACCTTTCACTATTTCTCTATTTCCTTGTTTCACTTTTACTTTTTTACCCTTTTTTCCCTGTTTCCCGCTAGTAAATCGGTCCAGTAGTTTTTTAGTCTATAGCGGACACACATACGAACATTGCATTTTATATATATAGAAAAAGAAAGTCTGTTTGTATATCTGCATGTTTGTTTCGTAAATATATCAACATGTTTTGTCAAATATATAGGTACCAAGTAGCGGGTATAATTTTTGCAGAACATTTTCTATTCACGTAACTAATATATTTTCTGAATATAAACCAAATCAATTCATAAATTCAATTTTACTAAAATCTCGACCCCATCGCCACCTAGCGGGTCAAAACTAATTGAGAAACCTTCGCGGGCGTGCGTACAACAACTCATGAAAGTTTCATCGCAATCGGATGAACGGTATAGGAACGCATACGGGACAAATATTCATTTTTACTTCCTTGTATAGGACGTAAAGGAAGTAATGTGATCGCGAAATATATTGGTTTTCAGATTTCAACGGAATATCCATTTTCACCATTCCTGAATCCATTTTGACTAGTTTCCGCGTGCCGTCTGTACGTACATTCGTATGTATCTATCGTAACTCAAAAACGATTAGCCGTAGGATGTTGAAATTTTAGATTTACGACTGTTGTAACACCTAACTGTGCACCTTCCCTTTTGATTGAAATCGGTTGAGCCAAAAAAGTCCAATATTCAAAACATTCGGATTTTGGACTTTTTCTTAACTGCATTAATAAACTCTAATCGAGAGCTTTTCAACGTTATATCCTAAGCGGTACTTATTTTCATCGGTTCCAGAGTTAGAGCGAAATAAAATTTTAATTAATGAAATATTTGGATCTCACAAGAGGAAGGAACATCGGTTCAATGCACTTATCACCATTTTTTTAAATTAAATATATTGATTTATTAATAATTATTACTCTGATTGAAGTTTTAATGAAATAAAATTTTATGTACTTCTCATTAAAAAAAAAAAGTGTGTATATAATTTAATATGTGTACAAGGAAGTACATGTGTGTTCACATCAGATTTTTTTTTTCAATATTAAATATGAATATTATATTTTTATTTTCGTGCTTGTATAATATAAGTGTACAATAATAATAGAAAGTATTTTATAAGTGTTTGCACTGTAGTGCTGTATTCTTTCTTTTATCCTGAACGTTTCGGGTTCAATTTCTGATGAGGTGTGACATTTTTTTAACAGGATACTAATTTTTACGTAACATACTGTCATCGATAAGACTGTTGTCTATCGTAAAAATCTCTACCGCTTAACCTTAGGAAAGAAATAGGGAAAATCGACCGGGTAAAAGTACTCCCTTCAACCAATAACTACTGACGGTAGATGAACATTTTACCGAAAAACTTTTTAAACTGTTAATAGTAATATTTTAACTTCCCATCCCTATTCTGAAATCAAAATTTAAGAAAAAAACGTTCCGATAAACGCTGCTTTTTATAAAAAGAAGCGTCTGGATAGGAAATCCATGATCCACGTTGAGTTAATCAACATCTATGGATACAGGGAAAGATTTATGAAAACTTCAGTAAAGAATATTAGAAATAAAATAAAAGATTGAATACTTTTCCTCATCCTCTCCCTTTATATCAACAGTATAAAGTATTAATTAAAATACGAATACTTCTTGTTTTTAATATGGGAGTTGAAGGACGCATCATCGGGTAGGAGAGAATGATACTTTTTATAACCACCACGTTGAGTTTAAAAGGTTATTTTACAATCTTTTTTTTCCTGACTCTTTAGTTATGTCGTAAATCTATGTAATACGTTATAAAGGATCTCCCGCGAGGAAACGGAGAAACTTTCAAGACGCATTCTATTGGTGAAAATAATGAACGACGTTCATATAAACATAGGTCTGGAAAAGCTTTGTTTTCGAGTTATTGCTAGCGAAAGATTTCGCCCGGATTTCGGCTCTTTTTATAAAAAAAAAGCACTACTGCAATTTTTGAGACCCAAATAAAGGAGTTGTTTGTTTGTTATGTAATTTGAGCTGAGAAATAGGATAAAACAGGTCCCAGAATTGTAACTCCAGTAGTTTTTAAGATATCCGACAAAATTAAAATGCGTTTTAAGTTTACAGTACAACAGCTTTGTTAAGTAACTAATAAATTCGGAATATTTAGTGACAGACTTGTAGAGAATTTAATTATGAGAAAATAAAGGTAAATACACCCGATAAAAACGATTTTTATTGAAGGAAACCCCGTCGAAAAATACAAAGAAAATCATATTATTTTTTCTGTACCTAATAAACATTATTCTTAATACAGTAAAACAAAAAAATAAAATACATTAAATGATAAATTACATCAAAATAAGAAACTTTAGTTACAGAAATTGTTCGAAATACCTTCCTTCAAAATGTACACGGCACTCTTTCCGACGTAAAATATTTACGGTGGCTTTCGGTATCATCTAAGGATCGTTTCGTATAAATTCACAATCGATATCTTACAAACTACAGGAAATAAAATTTCTGGGACCTGTTATATCTAATTTGCAGCTCAAATTACATAAAAAATCACCAACATTACTTCTTAATTTTGGTCTAAAATATTACAGTCGGGCTTCTTTTTATTAGAAGAGCTGAAATCTTTCGCTAGTCGTAAGTCGAAAACAAACCGTTTCCAGATCTACGTTTATATGAACCTTTTTCATTATTTTCACCAGTAGAATGTGCATTTTTTCGTGGGACACTGTTTAAGGGAAAATATGCTAGTCGATCAAATTTGGCATGTTTTTTTTTTTTGTAGTTTATATGTTTCATGATTCTCTCTAACGCAAAAAATTTAGCATTCGAAAATTCAGGAAAGATGTAATGTCGGCCTGTTTTTTCTTCATATTTTCACACTGGATTGACCGTTAACGAATGAAATTATACGCCATGATTTCTTAATTATGGCGCGTTAATATCGTTTAATTTTGAAGGTTACAATCGATCAAAGCGTCAGGAAGATGTAGACCGTATTGGTTATTTCATACCTTAAACGTTTATTCAAAAGGTAGGTAAATTTTTCCAGATAATTTTTGTATCTCTTTAGGTAGCTAAGATATTTTCTGACGGTGTTCGGTCGTTCTTATTCGATCCTTCCCAGCGTAAACGGGTGGGAACAAAAACCCTTTTTTTCTATTTTGCAGTTCCTGAACTAAAATCGCATTCGTGTTTTACTAGATTATCTAGCGCAATTGTCGATAAGATAAACAAAATTTCTTAATACAGCTGTTTACCTAGTAACCGATACAAGGGGTCGTACAAAGATCAGTGTGACCAACATAACTGAAATTTCCCACAGCAGCATAATGTTAACAAAGCTTCAACATTATTAATTGTAGAAGGAAAATTGATAAACTTTACTAGCTACACTGTTATTGAATTTAATTCCTTTTCATATGACGGTGTCATTCCCAATGCGAGCAGTAGTTTTAGAGCCGCTCAGGTATTTTTTGCATAAGAATCGGAGAAGTAGGATAGTGGGATAGCTTGTGCGCAGAACTGGGGCAATAAGAGTGGATGGAGATGGGATAGCTTGGGTGGAGAGGTAGTTGGGAGACCCTAAGGGTCGATGCTGCTGATGAGAAGCCCGAGACTCCCTAAAGGGCCGAGTAGGCCCGCTAGCGACACAATGGATAAAAAAGACAAATGCCAAAAGAAGAAGAAAGAAGAAAAAAACAAGAAGGAAAGGAAAATAAAGAAAGAAAAACAAAAAGAAAGAAGAACAACAGAAATAAGAGAAACAATAAATAATAAAAAAACAACATAAGAGGTCCGAAAGCGAAACAGGAGGCCGTTGAGTTATGCCCAAACGCGAGCATCCGGTCTGCTATTTAAAGAGGAGGTTTTTTAGCGGGTGCGAGCCCCGCATTTGCCGTCAGATCGGACCTGACGGCGGCTGGCAGAGCTTTTTCCTCCCCTACGGAAAAAAAACCCAAAAAAAACTCTTTCGGCACGCTATAACGCGGAGGTAGATTTCATCGATGCTAAGTAGGGGATAAAAAAGATTTCCACCTTGAAGTTAAGAAAAACTTCAAATTTAATCAATACGACAATGGTTGCATGAGAAAAAAATTTTACATGTTTAGCATACAAGCCCCATATTCTTACAATTCCTGCAATATTTTCCTCATCCCTTGCCGTAAGGGTTGGTCGTATCAAAAATTGTTTCTGAAAAAGGTTTAAGTAATGTTTAGAGGACTATCGATCACTTTAAACCGATTCGATACTGTGCCTGTTAAGGGAAGTATGATTTTTTTTTGTCTTCGAAACCCCATTTTTTCAACTCCCTGAGCCGATGATTGGTTATATCAAAACATAAGTTCCTTTATTTAGTCCTTATCCAAAGAATAATAAATAGGAACTTTAAACGAATTTGATATATTAATTAATAAGAAAGTTCTACAGATTTCTTTTTTTTTACTAGAAAGCCCTCCCATTCCACCACTGTGGTCCGATTTTGCCCATTAACGAACTCTACGGAGATTTTGGGTCGTTCTATTTATCAATTCGAAAGTGATTAGCGCAAAATTACGACGGTTATCGTGTCCATAAAATGAAATATATATATTATTATATTATATATATATATATATATATATAAAGTTTTGAACTGACGGTGGTTTTAGGGTTTCGGGGATGTGAAACGCGAACATATGTCGAAATTTTCCGGAAGTCGATTTATGGTACCAATTACCATAGGTAATTTTCTTATAAAAGCTACCTAAAAGGGAATTTTTTGCGTGTAAATGTTACTAAATCAGTATATTTTTCCAATAGGAAAAAACACCAAATATTGATAATTCAGTTTGGTAAATGATAAAAAACTACATGTAATCACTCAAAATCTGTTTGTTGATTCTGTAAAATAATGTTGATTTTACGTTCGATAAAATATGAAATTTTTATATGTAGGAGTATTAATAATACACAGATTAAACATCTTAACACCGAGCTGATACAGATTAAAAACAGTTGCAATGTAAAATTTTATGAATTAAATCAGAAAATGAAAACGTATTGAAAACTCTTTAAATGAATTTTATATTTACCTTGCTTGGGAAAAATCAATGTTCTTTATGTTTTGAGGTATGAGGAGTACGAAAATACTATTCACTTAAAATTGGGGTTTCTATATATATAAATACCTTATGTGGATACCACACGACTTCCTTGTACGCCTATTAAATTACATTTACATATCTTTGCTGCACTTCATTTAAACTTATTTCATTTGAAAGTGAGATACGATCCTCCAATTCTTTAATAAAGTGGACAGTTACACGATTGCTGAAATAGTAGTTTTTATTAACGTCAAATATTTATACGATTATTAATTCAACAATCTTATATAAAACATTAGGATAGAGTAAAAGTCCCTTTATTACTCGTATTACTAGATCGGTATGATTCGTATCTTCGTGAGTTGCTGATTAACAAACTTTTCAGATTTCTGGTGTGTCGTATAAATAAAAGTTAATAATAATTAAATTATTCCGTTTAGTGAACTCCTGTATACCGGTTACAAATAATAATTTTGACCTTACGATATAAAATATTCAGTTTTTATTATTGGATTATTTGGTGAATAATCAAAATTGAAAGAGAAAAAATCGTACAGGAAAAACAACTTTAACATGAAGAAATATATCTCAGAAAACGACATGAAGATGAATATGAAGAGGAAGAAAACGTTAAGAACAAGGGAAGAATAAAAAGATTAGGGGAGGATGATGAATATAAAGAGAGAGAGAAAATTTGAAAAGTAGAGAACGTGTACAAAAAGTAAGATCAGAAGAATTATATCAAAACAAAGAACGATTAAATGATCGGCAACAAAAAACAAATAAACGAAATGATGATCAACTCCGACTTAGGGAGAATACTGTCCGACAATAACAGAGGAGTAATGAACTAAAAAAATAAGAATATTTTTGCAGTTAAAGATTGGGCATGTATGCCTCCATGTATATGTTGTTCGTTTGGTGTCTATTTTTCAGTCACTCTGTAGTTAACTTTAATATAGATAAAATTAAACAGAATTTGAACTAGAAAATCCAAAAGTAATACGATTCTAAATTATAATTTTCAATTAATATTAAACAATCAGATGTTTCACAAAATCTATTACATATACGCATATGTAATAATGCCTATTAAATTACATTACACATTTTTAAAAGTATATAAAGTTTTATTTCACTAATAACTTCTCATTTTTTTTGTTATTATGGAATTATTTATTGTAAATCTTTTTTTACTAAATAAAATAAATCAATTTATTTAAATTAACAAATATACTAAAAAAAATGAAAAAAAAACATGGAGATGAAATAAAAAAATAGAACCGTTGTGTCGCCTTCCCTATTAAGAACCAAATATTTCATTAATAAAAAATTCATTTGGTTATAACTCTGTAACCGATGAAAATAATTACTACTTAGAATATATCACAGAAAAGCTCTCGATGAGGACTTACTACAGTTAACAAAAAGTCCATAATCTAAATGTTTCGGGATTTTGGGCTTTTTTGGACACTTTTAGTTCAGTGAATTGTAATCAAAAAGCAAGGTGCAAAACAAGATGTTACACCGGTCCTAAATCCAAAATTTGAACATCCTACGGCTAATCGTTTTTTGAGTTTTGCTAGATACATACGTACGTGCAGACGCCACGCGGAAACTATTCAAAATGGATTCAGGGACGGTCAAAATGGATATTTCGTTGAAATCTGAAAACCGAAATATTTCGCGGTCATATTACTTCTTTACTTCGTACAAAGAATTAAATACGAATGTTTGCCCCGTTTGTCTGTTTGTCCCGTACGCGTTCCTATACCGTTCATCCGATTGCGATGAAACTCTCATGAGTTGTGCGCACGCTCGCGAAGGTTTCTGAATTAGTTTTGATGCGCTAGGTCGGGATGGGGTTGACATATTTAGCAAAATTGAATTTACGGAGCGATTAGGCTCATATTCAGAGTATATTGTAGTTACGTGAAAAAATTTTGTTGTAAAAGTAAAACCGCTAGGAGGCGTCGGTGTCGAGATATTTACGAAACAAACAAATACACAAAAAACTTTCTTCTGCTATATATATATACGAGGGTAAGTCAATTATTATCCGAAATTTAGTTATATTTTTGTTTAAGTTGGTAGTACTGTCGTGTTGCGTAGATGACGCATCCCTGGTTTAATTGTTGTTACGTCTGTGCAGGTTTGATGCTGCTAGATTAGTTCCATTATCGCTGACCTGCCGTTAATCGTGGCCGCTCCGCTTTCTGTTTGCACCAAAGAAGAGCGACGTTCAGCGATCCGTTTTTGCGGTCGGAAGGTGTATCAGGGGCCGAAATTCATCGAAGACTTTCGGTGCAGTATGGGAACAGTGTGTTACCGCAACGGAGTGTCTACGAACGGATTGAAAATTTCAAAAAACGGTCGCACAAGTGTTACGCACGACGAAGGAGCCGGACGACCGTTTACCGCCACAAATGAGGAAAACATTGAGCGTGCACGTGACATGGTTTTCTTAGACAGACGAGTAAGTATCGATGAAGTAGCACATCGTCTGCAAATTAGTCACTTTTCTGCCTACGAAATCATCCACAACAGACTTGGGTTTCATAAAGTATGTGAAAGATCGGTCCAAAAACAGATAACACAGTCGCATAAACAAACGCGATTGGACGTCTACCAAAAACATTTGGATCGCTACGGTAACGAACAGGACATCTTCTTAGACAGAATCATCACCGGTGACGAAACACGGATCCATCATTACAAACCGGAGAGTAAGAGACAGAGTGTGGAACGGAAACATCCAATTTCGCCGTGTAAAAAAAAAACTTTAAGACCCAACCACCCGCTGGAAAACTGACGCTTACGGTTTTTTGGAACTCGCAAGCCCCAGTACTGGAACATTATGAGTAAAGGGGCACGTCAATAAACAGTGCGCGTTCCAGTGAGTTGCTTACTGCCGAGCTGAAGCCTGCAATTCGAAGAAACGCCGAGGACTGCTGACGAAAGTTGTTGTGCCGTTGCACGACAATGCCCGTACACATACTGCTACCCACACTGCCGAAACGCTCCAGAAACTTAACTTTGAAGTACCGGCTCATCCTCCGTATAGTCCTGATATTGCCCCTTCTGACTACCGCTTGTTTGGTCCACTCAAAGAGACATTAGGGGGCCGTCGATTTACCTCGGACGAAACGGTGAGAAAAGCGGTGCATCTTGGCTCGCAGCTCAACCGAAAACCTTATTTTATGAGGGCATCAGGAAGCTTGTGTAACGATGGACGAAGTGCGTTGAAATTCAAAGGGACTATGTTGAAAAACGATGTAAATTTAATTTTCCTATTTATATTGCAATGAAATTTATAATTAATTACATTGCAGATAATAATTGACTTACCCTACTATATAAGCCTATATATAAAATTTTGTGACTCGAAAATCTCTAAAAATACTAGAGAAGTTCATGGAAATTTAAATATGCTGTAGTAGTGTACCTGAAGTTGTTCCTATGAAAATTTGATGAAGATCGGTCGAGTTACTCTCAATTAAGGCTGAAAAAATTTGAGCGGGGCAATTTAGAAACCTGGTTCGTTATGATGATGCAGGTTGGAAGGTTGATGATCGGCTGATTTTGGAAGTCGACAGTTGTAAGGTTTAAATCCTAGTAAAGGCAGGCACCTTTATACGGATTTGAATACTAGATCGTGAATACCGGTGTTCTTTGGTGGTCACGTATCTCAGTAATGGTCGACCTGAAACTGTACAAGACTCGCTTAATTTACATTCATTCATATCATCCTCTGAAGTAAGAACTTTAGTACGGTTCCGGAGACTAAACAGAAAAGCAAGATAGTCGGAAGCTTGAAGTTTCTTTATCTGAGATATACGGTTTTATCGTAATAAAACAAATTAATAAAATATTAAAATTAATTAAATTAAAAAAAACGTCGGTCTTGCGTAGAAGTGCTGCGCAAGAGTTTATATAAATTACCTCAACTATTTATCGTAAAAATCAAGTATTTATTATTCTATAATTATTTCTTTAAATCGAGTGAAAACCACGATTGACTTCTGTTGTCCTCGAATGATAACATAAATACGCCTATTATTATACACGTTTAAACCCAGATTATAGCATCTTTCTTAATTCGTAAAGTAGCGTGAAAATATATATTTTAATTAATTAAATAAAAAGATAAATATTATATTAATTCATTTTATTCGTAAAATTATTATTATTATTTTTTTTTAATAAGAATTAATTTTGTTAGTTAATTAATAATTTTTTTTTAATAATTTGATATTACTATCTACGCGACATGTTGTTAATTCTACCGTTCATTTAATTTTTAGTTCTTTTAAAATAATCTTACCTTTAAATGGAAGAGGTAAATGAAAATATTATAGTTTCTCGGGCTGTCGATTAAAAAATATCATTATATTAAGCACGACTATAATTTCAGAATTTTGTAGAATACTCAATCAAATTTTAATCTGTACGTATAATAAAATGATAAGTAAAATGATAAGGGTCGTTCCTATTGGCGTATCACGCAAAAATTACCGGAAAGCTTTTAATAAAACTTTGTAGATTTATACTTTAGAGACTTTTTTGTTGTTTTTTAAACATCTCCAGGGCAACCGGTCCCAGCCGGTCAAACATCACTCGGTCGCCTCTGAGTCTCGCGGCAGCAGCCCCCTCCCGTAACTTGGCCCGGTACAGAGGCCACTCACCGGGATGCCCCAGCCGAGACGCCCTTCCTCAGGAGGGCTACCCGTCCCCGTTCCTATCTTGCCGGGATCCAGGAATGCGTTGAGCATGTCCTTCCCCTTACTCACGCCCTCTCACACCGCGCCTTCTCACCCCAGAAGCAACCTGACTCCTACGCTCTTGCATGCTGATGAGCAGGATGTCCTACGCAAGGAGGCTGCTTACCTGGCTCTACACGTCGCCACGTTTTGGATGTTTTTTCTCCGGTCTGGCTTTGCAGAGAAAGACACGCACAACAATCGTAAAGGTATATGCATCGGCGAAAGAAGTCGCAAAAACAATCCGTAATACACATACCGTGAAAACAAACACCGTATCTCGACACCCTGAAGAATGAAATACATAAAAAACAGACTAACAAAATACCTAATACAGCAAATCAACACAAGAAAGTAAATCTCGAAAAATAAATTAAAACACGAGACGTAATACAATAAGATCAAAAACATAATACAAATCATAACGCGTAATACAAAGTTGTAAATCATAATCGTAATCGTAAGTAGAGGCTTGGCCATTATATCCAATCGAGGGACGTCGCTATCGTCCTCTCTGGCAAGTATGACAACTTGACAGAGACATGGGGACGCTACCTCTATACACAGGTTAACAAAAAAAAAAAAATAATTTGAAACTGAGATAAAAGTAGGTAAATTAGAATGCATTTTTTATGCTGAATCTAAAAATGAAATCAGTTTTTCTTCATCACCCTCAAATTTTTAGTTATGAGCCTTCAAAATTTTGAGAAACTTCTTAAATAATAGAATACACAAATTATAATAACAATTACAATTAAAATTCCTTCCTTTATTTTGCAGACATTTAAGTTTATCTTAATTTATTTTTTCTTATTTTCCTTTTACGTTCAGTAAAATCTCTTTTTGTCATCCGGCAGTAGTCATTTATCGTAGATTCATCCCGTCTGCCGTGATAACGTTGTTCCATCTGCAATTTATCTTGGTAGAACCTTTTCCTCGTTCGTTACTGATATCGCACGAGTTTAAAGGGAAAAATTCCAAATGAGAATGTAAAAAATCAATTTTTAATGATATTCTGCAGCCTAAATTTTTGAAGTTCAGTAAGAGTTCATTTATAAGCCGATCGTGGTTTACAGCTTTTTTGTTTCCGTGAAAACCATCCGGATCTCCGTAAGGAAAGACACCCTCCTCCATCCGCTTCGATCCTAGCCCCTATGGGCTTTACCGGATGTCATCTTCGAAACCTCGGTTTTTGACGTATTCCTGTTGCCTCGGCTAGGATGACACCGATGCGACCGATAGCGACATCTTTGAACGACTTCCACGCTGTTAATTGTTTAGGATTCGGTTTGCCGTCAAATATATTTTCACGAAATAATTGGCCGTATGAATATTCCCTCTTTTAATTTGGTTTCTCTTAATTGTGAAAAAAACATCTGGTAAATATTTAAAGCCGTCTTCATTTTTATGTAATTCTTCTAAAAAATTCTTCATCGGATTTAGTTTTACGTCCAGAGGCGATAAAATAATACGATCTGCTTCGACAAGCGGAATATTGACGACTTTTTCCTTTCATGGTGTAAACCGATTTCTTTTTGGCCCGTATTTAATCGGATAGTGTTTATCTGTAGACCGACTATCCCGCAAACACTAGAAACATATATATTTGTGAAGCCACTCTGGAGACTGATAACAACTACTATCGCTTTCTGATCGGCGATGATTCGTCATCAGCGTTCATCGTTCTTATATTTTTTTTTTATTTTTTACATTCTTTCGTTCCTATAGCATATGTTACCGGTATAGAAGAAAACTTATTCGGGTTTTGCAACAAAACCGCCTTTAATCTACTTTTTGATGAGTTTTTAAATAAACGCCAATCGTGAATATATATTCAATGTCCGATTCAAACATTAGCCCCCTAACATCACGGCAGGACAAATTAAACCATCTCTTCTGTAAGTATTACAGTAAATTTTCGTTTCGACTTCTATATACTGAAATTTTAATATCCTTTTTTAATAAATTGTATTCCTTAAGACGTGAACCTAGGAATCGTGTGTGTTTTTTCGATCAAAATTCAAGTCACGAATTAGGTCTCTCGGTTCTGTTTGTATGATGAGGTGAGGTTCAGTATCTGATTCTTCTGGAATGTAATTAATATCTATTGAAGTTATTATCATTTTCAAACAAACTTTGACCAAAACTTTTTTCTCTTACCTATAAATCTAAAGAGCTATCTTTTTTTTATTATATATTTTTTAACTAAATTTTGTTTTTATATATTCTTAATCATAGGAGTGGTGCATATGATTAAAAAACAGTAGTATGGAGGTAATGTGTGAGACGAACAAAGTTTAAAAATATAGATTTTTTAAGTTTTCAAAACTTTATTTAGTTTTTAAACTTTTAATAATAATATTGCGATAAAATTTCATGATGATACAACCCCCAATTTAAAAAAAAATATTTTATTTGTTGTATATTTTTCAGTGGAATTTTTTTTTTTAGCTTTTCCATTTAATGTAGAAAAATCCAAATAATTTCGTGAAAGGATTCTAAAAAAAAATTTAACATGTTTGATCGAAGGCTGGGAAGCAGAAAATATAAAAAAATATCGTTTTTTCTGGAATTTAAAAAAAAATTTTTCACGATTAATTATTTTTACACTATGTAAAAATAACCGATACCAGGAAAGTATATTACTTTGTCCTCAGCATTTTTTAAAAATTAAATTTTATTGCTTTTATCTTTTTTTTAAAGAGACGTTATATATGTGATCGTTTGAAAAATACCACGGGATTCAAAGTTACGTCTTTTAATGGTTAAAGTATTATTTAGAGTCACAGAGATATCTGTAATTTAAACTGAGAAAAGGGTCGGTGATAGTGCCGTGGTACTCCTGTTTCAATATTTCAATATTTGTTTTTATATTAAAATAAGCGATAACGCGGTTAATGAAACATATCGCATCGAGAAAGGTCGTCTCCCGCATGCGGAAGAAACTGCGGTCAGAAGCACGGCAGCTGGAACGGGGCACTCCGACTAAGGGAAGATCCTCGTATAAGTTTACATAGGATCTGGGGGGATGGTATGCCTCGTACTCGTTTTTAAGGGCAACGGGTGCCCGGGTGCTTACAAACCACGTTAATTTAAACGAATATCTGTTTCGGTTCCGCCTGGCAGCTGATGATCTGTGCGTCTGGGGGGATGTCGAGTCAAATAAACACCTGATGTTTCACCGCCCTGCTTTTGGGAGGTCCAGACCCCGGGCCACCCTGGATCTTAGAAGTAAAGAGGAAAATTGGCCACTCACAAGCGGCGAGACCGTGTGAGAGTTGTTTGATGTCAATCGATATCAGTAGTTTACTTAAGGGAAAAGAATCCTACCGCACCGCTGTTTGAAGCTAACCTAGAGATATATATGGCTGAACACCAGTCAATTAAGGCTCCAAGCGCTTTAATTTGGTGGACAGATAGTTTCTGGCATTGAGCGACCTAGGCGTGGCAGCGAATTGCTATCTAGTCGAAATAAATCTTAATTTATGGATGTCGTATGTATTTTTAGTAGTTCACGAGGTGCGCCTACCAATTTTAGCAAATATATGACAAGTGACCTGTTGGGACACGCAAACCGGTAGTGTATGGCACCGCGTTTAGTCCGCTCATGCTGTTAGGTAAGTTCTAGGAGCTATTTAAGATACCGGTTGCTAAATGTTCGAGGATCAGGTGCCGTTTCTGTCACAAACATTCGGTCTTATGTTTTAGAGCGACCGAATGGAGTGGTGGCGGGAGAAATCCAAGCAAACCGATCGCATTGAAAAAACTAAAATACCCGTAATAATGTACGGAAAAATATTTAAAGTTTACATTTTAATATATTGTGCTAAATTTTATTGATGATTGATATTACGTGGAGGCATGCAACTGAAATTTAAATTTAAAAGCCTTAACTTCAAAGAAATATTAATGAATGATATTTTTAAATTAATAATTTTTTTGAAAAAAAAAACTACGTCATAATATAATTGGGGGAAACAAAGGACGTAATACAGTTTCCTTTAGCGATACAATTAGTTGACTAATAAATCGTATATGGATTTAAATAGATACGATATTTTCTTAATTTTAAGTACGATATTTTGAACATATAGATTTATTAGTAGTTTATGTGTGTCTGTTAAACACACACACACACATACACCAAATGTGTTTTCTTATATATATATATATATATATATATATATATATATATATATATATACACAGTGAGAGAGAAAGAGAGGGTAATCGGTGGGGGGACTAATAAAAACCGGTCTTTATGTGGGACACCAGGAAGCATTATGTTCATGTGCCCCGTTCGGTATCTGTGTCAACCAACAACCGACATAGAATCGACTATCAAACCAAGACGACTTTACATTTGCCGATTCCCACTTTACTCTCTTAAAACATACTACTCTAAAAGAGTCACTGACGGTGGGATTGAACAATTTGCTATATGTTATGTGTTGTATAAAATTACATAGCGCGCAAATTCACACACACACACACACACATCGGCCCGGAGAAAACCCCGGAGTATATATATGAGATATACAGTTTTCTTAACACGCAATGACACGACCTCACCTCAAAGAACATCCATGTAGTCTTCTTGTATAAATTATTTAATTCCGTGCAGTTATTTTCTTATTTTCTTATTTAATGATAATCCGTTGAGTTTACATATACGCAATGCGATATTTTGTAATTAAAAAATATATGCATGTGTGTTTAATTTTATTAAAGCTGACATTGAACTGTCATATATTACCTACATTAGGCTTGCTATCTTTACCGATGAGTTTCAACTTTAATTAATCGCTTCTTAATGACGGTAAATAAGTTAGGATAATACGATTTATTAACCTATCTTAGAAATGTTAAATCGGTCGATTTAAAATAGGCTTATGAAATTTTTACGGTAAATTTTCGGTTGTAGATCAGACTATTCACATTTACTATATTATTTCTGCCCGGGAAATATTTTTAACTCCTAAAAACTTAACCCAAATATTTTTTACGCAGAAGGAGGAAAAATGTGCACACAAACGTCCAGCAGTTCTAACGACTGGGTGTGTGAGGTTTCCCGCTGAAGGCGAGAACTCGCTAACCTCCCCCTATGACAACGCGCCCCGATACCCGCTGTGATGGCATTACTCGGGGCATGCTGTGTTCCTACGGGTTACACAGGACGGTTTTAGGCGTCCCACACACATCATCGGCTGCAGCGACTCGAGGGTCCCAAACTACCTCCTTGTAAAGGCTGTCCCTATCCTGCCCTCCCCGTGCGTTCCCGTAAAACTGCAACTTTCGGAACTTTTATAATATCTCCGTGGCTTTATTTCTTCCCTATTGTCTTCATCTAGAGGGGTCCGTGGGACAACCTGGAACACAACTAATGGAAGTACACTGCTGGTGGCCTCTCTGAATCCATTGGCGCCGTTGGGCAGAGGACGTCAACCCGTTCCTTTGCTACAGAATCTTCTGACATCTAACTGAAAGAACGGCTCCAGGAGTCTCCACATATCATCGGTAACCGATATTACAAAAGATTTGCTACATTTCCTTTCAAAAACAAGGATTTCTTTGTCGATGATAGGTTAATACGTAAAGGGAAATTTCATACGGATTTCAAGTGTACTAATCTTTTGATTTCGGTACCTTTTATTAAACTTCTTTTTTAAAAAATTATTCCTTCGGTTTTGAATCAAGAAAGAGTGTATACGTGTACAAACATTACGACTGCAAGTTTGTAACATTAACGATTAGTTACACATGAATAGGGACCGGATTATATGCAACATAAAAAGCTTGAAATACGCATGAAAAATGCTTAAAAGATTCATGAAAAGTGTCAAAATATGCAACTTTAAATAATTAAAAAAAAATAGTAATTTTTACATTTTTTATTTCAAAATCAGCATACGGTTAGTAAGTAGTTGAATAACGTATCGATAAATTCGATAATTAACAATTTACTTAACATTTTGTTACGTTTGCAAAAAACATAAACAGTCAGAGGTACTGTTCCGCAGCTGCTAAGTGCGCTGTATGAACCGTGCGGATAATACCTTTGGCCGGCTACAACGTAAGGTTTCATTTATTAACAACGTACCCTACCGAAAAATATTGTAAATATAGCAAAAATATGCTTCGTCACTAGATTTTAAGGAAAATATGCAATAAACTGTGAGAAGGGGTTAAAAATACAATTATGCAAATTCATATAATCTGGTTTCTACATACGAACGTAAAATTAGTTCCAAAAAGTAATCTATTGCCCTAAAACCGGATACCCTTTCTTAACGATATTTTGTGTCAACAGAACTTATAGCGTTACACCCAACGATCTTGAATATCAAATAACATAAGAGTCATTGGATAGTCGTTTACACATAAATCTATTTAGTTAATTTATAAGTATGTACTGATTTAAGAAAATTCAGCAGCAGTTTTAGGTAAATTTCACAAGAAAGCTATCTATTGTAACAGGTACAATGATTCGACTTCCGGAAAATTTCGACATATCTTCGCGTTTCACATCCCTTAGACCCCAAAACCGCCATTAGCTCAAAAGTTTATATATATATATATATATATATAAAATAATTCACTTTCTTGTGGACACTGTAACTGCCGTAATTTTGCGCAAATCACTTTCAAATTGATACATAAAGTATAACCACCCAAAATCTCGGTCATTAACTTCGCTAATGAACAGTCAGTCCATGGGGGTTGAAATGGGGGGGGGGGCTTTTTCGAAAAAAACAAAATATCGCTATAACTTTCTTATTAAGTAAAATATCTAATTCGTTTAAAGTTTCTACTATTCTTTGGATAAGGGCCTAAAATTTATATAAGTAAAGTTTTTTGATATCACCGATCATTGGCCCGGGGAAAAAATCGGGGTTTCGAAGACCAAAAAAAACATACTTCCCTGATTAGGCACAGTAACGAATCAGTTTAAAGCGGGCGTTAGTCCTTTAAACATTACCTAAAACATTTTTCTAAAACAATATTTTGATATGATCAACCCTTACGACAAGGGATGTCCAAAATGTTGCTGGAATTGTAAGAAGATCGGGCTACGAAATGTTTTTCACGTGCAACCGTTGTCGTATTTAGTAAGTTTGAAGTTTTACTTAAATTTAAGGTGGAAATCTTTTTTATCCCCTACCTAGCACCGGTGAAATCTACTTTCGCATTCCAGCGTGCCGAAAGGGATTTTTTTCCGTCAAATCAACATTCCTATTGACATTTCCATAATAAAATTCGGGAACGATATATACCGTATCGCAATAAAATCTCGGCTAAGTAATATTTATTAAGTAAAGAAGCAATAAGTTATCAAATACTCGTATGGCTTCAGATACACGATATAGAGACAATAATGAGCGTTTTATTAACGTTCCTACAGGAAGTTACCGATTAGATATCGTAAACATTGACAGCTGAAATATTTTAGATATCAATGTTTTGTTGGTGTGAGGGTAGTATTTTCGGTGTTTAAAAATCCAATCAAGTAATTATCCGAGTGCATATTCTAATTGAAGTTATAAGAATAATTTTTGTGTGAAACCTTCGGCGTTAGAGGAAGGCGCGGGAATCGGGATTTCGCGAATGGGTTAATTTGATAGATGAAGTTGTAAGTTACGGTAGGTGGTCGTGGTCGGAAGAGACCGTACGAAAGCGATAATATCTTGTATAAATATACTGATGGATATGTTTACCGAGGTATTTGCACCGACGGCATCCTGACAGAGGCTAAACTGATTACTGTGGTGTGTTATCAAGTTTAGAGGGTCTGAAAGACGACCTTCGGTAAAGTCCATCATAGCTAGGAACGGAGGGAGTGGTGTGGTGACAGGGATTGTTACAAGGCGGGTGGTATCTTCCCCCACGAATTATTTACTGTATTTTATTAATAAAAAAAAAAAAAAGGTTATGTTTATCCAAAAAGCTGTTGATCGAAACATTAGTTTCCTTAATATTTAAATTAAACAAATTTCAAAATATTAGATATCTATATATAAATAACAATTAAAATTTAGAAATAATTAAATTTTCCATTCGCGTAATGGTTTCTCTACGACAATTATATTTCATTATAAACAGTTTTCTAATTGTTGCATACGCCTAGTAAGGTGCTAATGATAGTAGGAAAAACTCTGTGATTCCATAAATAAATCTGATGTGGACAACACATGACGTCCATGTATACCTTATAAATTACATTTACACTTTTTTTTTTTTTTTAATGTAAAGTACATACAATTTTATTTCATTAAAAATCTCTGATATTTTCTTTTTGTTATTGAATTATTATTCATTGTAAAAGTTTTTTTTTTACAGTGAGAGGTTAATAATGATTAAAAAAATTTAAAAAAAAGGAAGATGAAGTCTGATACGAACTGATGTCTTTCCCTCATAGATCCAGATATTTCATTAATTAAAATTTTATTTGGCTATAACTCTGGAACCGATGAAAATAACTACCACTTATGATATATCGTTGAAAAGCTCTCATTGGATTTTGGTTTTTATGGACACTTTTGGTTCAGTCGATTGCAATCAAAAGGGGAGATGCACAACTAGATGTTACAACAGTCCTAAATCCAAAATTTCAACATCCTACGGCTAATCGTTTATGAGTTATGCGAGATACATACATACATACGTATGTACGTACAGACGTCACACCGAAACAGATCAAAATAGATTCAGGGATGGTCAAAATGGATATTTTCGTTGAAATCTGGAAACCGAAATTTTTCGCGATCCTAGTACCTCCAAACTTCGTACAAGGAAGTGAATATACAAAAGCAAAAAATAATGTGATGAGAGAAAAGGCCCACTATTTTTAAGTTAATAAAAATATTGTAAATTTTTGAAAAAATAAGTTTCATTTAGAGCCAAATAAAAAGGTCTTGTGCAGTTCTGCGCAAGAAGTTGGACGTCATCATTATTTCTCGTATTCTAAAACGCACTGATTTTCAGTTACAGCGCACTACATACGTTCGATTAACGAGTAGACCTTACACACAAGCATCAAGTTTCAACGCGCTGACCGCTGCATAAGCGCGTATGAAAAATGAACCGCGGCAAAATGAAATTGAGGTTAAAATCTCAATTTGGACCTTAAATGGAGCGTAATTCAGGTACGGTTGAACAAATCTTTATAAAAATTTTCACTGCACAATTTTAGATACACTACTACAGCATATCTGAATTTTAATGAAATTATTCCAACAGTTTTGCAGATTTTCTAGCTTTTAATTTTATTCATAATACATTTTTATAAAATTCCTATATATATATATATATATATATATATATATATATATATATATAAAAGGAAATTGCATTTTATGTTAATATTATTTTTGTACTCTTCATATCTCAAAACGTAAAGAAAATTTAATTTCACCCCCCACCACCCATAATCACGCTGTAAATTTACTGAAAGTAATACCGTACCTTTCTTCGAAACGTCGGTAAATAGTGTAGGTACATTTCTATGTACCAATAACTATGTAGACTGTTAACTACATGTTCTTTCAGTAATTAAAGAGATAAATTTAAAAAATTAAAAATCACGACTGCTGAAAAAAATTGCTGTTATATATACGATAATTTATTTCTACTTTCTTGTAAAACGAAGTAAAGGAAGTATTGTGATCGCAAAAATGTTGTAACATCTAGTTGGGCACCTCCCTTTTTCATTACAATCGAACTAAAATGAAATATTTGGATCTTAAAGAGAAGGCACATCAGTTCGAATCAGACTTCATCTCCTTTATTTTTTTAACCTTTTTTTTATTTAATGTTTTTTAATCTAAGTATATTGATTTAATATTATTAATTCGGTTTGTAAAAAATATATTTACAATAAATAATAATTCAATGATAATAAAAAAAAAAAATGAAAAAAATTATTAGTGAAATAAGATTTCATATTCTTTTAAAAATGTGTGTATGTATTTTAATAGGCATTGCATATGTATTTTTTTTTTTTTTATCATTTGACTGGTTTGATGCAGCTCTCCAAGATTGCTTATCTAGTGGTAGTCGTTTCATTTCGGTATACCTCCTACATCCTACATCCCCAGCAATTTGTTTTACGTATTCCAAACGTTGCCTGCCTACACAATTTTTTCCTTCTACCTGACCCCCCAATATTAAAGCGAGTATTCCAGGATGCCTTAGTATGTGTCTCTTCTATTAACTATATTATTCTAATTGCTTCTTTCGTCATCGATTTACCGCAACACCTCTTCATTTGTCACTTTATCCACCAGTCTGATTTTTAACATTCTCCTATAACACCGCACTTCTAATCTTTTCTTCTCAGATCGTCCAAGTTTCACTTCCATATAAAGCGACACTCCAAACATACACTTTCAAAAATCTTTTCCTGACGTTTAAATTAATTTTTGATGTAAACAAATTATATTTCTGACTGAAGGCTCGTTTCGCCTGTGCTATTCGGCATTTTATATCGTCCTTCTTCGTCCATCTTTAGTAATCCTACTTCCCAAATAACAAAATTCTTCTACCTCTATAATCTTTTCTCTTCCTGTTTTTACATTCAGTGATCCATCTTCTTTATTTCTACTGCATTTCATTACTTTCGTTTTGTTCTTGTTTATTTTCATGCGGTAGTTCTTGCGTAGGAATTCATCCATGCCGTTCAATGTTCCTTCTAAATCCTTTTTACTCTCAGCTAGAATTACTATATCATCAGCAAATCGTATCATTTTTATTTTTTCATCTTCAACTGTTACTCCGGATCTAAATAGTTCTTTAACATCATTAACTGCTAGTTCTACGTAAAGATTAAAAAGTAACGAAGATAGGGAACATCCTTGTCGTACTCCCTTTCTTATTACGGCTTCTTTCTTATGTTCTTCGATTATTACTGTTGCTGTTTGGTTCCGGTAAATGTTAGCAGTCGTTCTTCTATCTTTGTATTTGAACCCTAATTTTTTAAAATGCTGAACATTTTATTCCAGTCTACGTTATTGAATTCATTTTCTACGTCTACAAATGCCAAGTATGTTGGTTTGTTCTTCTTTAATCTTCCTTCTTCTATTAATCTGAGCGGAGGGACGAGGGAAGCAATATTAAAATTGCTTCCCTCGTCCCTATACTTTTCCTAAAACCAAATTGGTGTATGTATTAGATTTGTTGAACCATTTGATTATTTAATATTAATTGAAGATTATAATCTAGAATCGTATTATTATTGGATTTTCTTAGCAAATTCTTATAAAAATTGTATATTTATTTTAAAAAATGATTTTATTTAATTATTTGACAGAAAAATAAAATAAATTTTTGAATTGTATTCAGTTTCAAGTGATTGTTGAAACTTTTTTTCACTTCTGCGTAATATGCACAAGATTTCTTGTGTGTCGTATAAATAAACGTTAATAATAATTGAAAGTATTCCGTTTAGTGAAATCCTGTATACTGGTTACAAATGGTAATTTCGACCTTACGGTGTAAAATAAGCAGTTTTTATTGTTGGATTATTTGGTAACAATTTACTTAAAGAGTAATCAAGGGACTTTTACTCTAACCTAATATTTCAGGTAAGATTGTTGAATTACTAATCGTATAAATATTTGATATTAATAAAACTAATATTTCAGCAATTGTGTAACTGTCCACTTTTATTAAAGAATTGCACGATCGTATCTCACTTTCAAATGAAATCAGTTTAAATTAAGTGCAGCAGAAATATGTATATGTAATTTAATAGACGTACAAGGAAGTCTTGTGGTATCCACATCAGATTTTTTTTTTGTTCATACCTACACGTTTTTTTGCTCTTTGTTAGACAAGCTATCGCTAATTATCGAATTATCGCTTATTTATATTTTTTGACTGTTTATTTATCGGTTTGTATTTGTTAATATTTTGTTTTTATGGAATATGAAGTATTGGCAGAAATGTTTTTTCTGTTGAATTTTAAGATTACTGATAACTATTATTATGAATTACTTATTTTGGGAGTTACTTAAGAACCCCTTTTCATGCGCTTCTTATCAAACGATTTACTTATGGTTCCACTTAAGGAGTTGATTGTAAATATACTGGTTGCAGTACAAAAAGATGAATTATATTAATATAGTATTTGTATACAGTATAATTTTTTTCAAGTTTTTAAAATTTATTTAAACATATATGTACACACACACACACACACACACACACACACACACACACACACACACAAACACACACACACACACACACACACACACACATTTATATAGTATCTGACACTCTCGGTATCGTAAGGATTCCAACGCGGAGTCGTACCTAAATCGGTTCAGCCGCTGAGCCGCTACGGTGTAACAAACATACATACACCCTAAATACTTTATATTTCTTTTTGGACAATCGTGTAATAAACTCCGTTTCTTAGTGGTCGGTTAATTTTTGTTCTGGTCTGGGCCCATCGTGATTTTATTTTATACTAGCAAATACTCGTTTGAATTTTGAAAATCAGAAGATCAGTTGCGAAGATATAAGATTTCCGAATAACCGTGATCTGTTAAATGCATGCAAAAGTTAGCCTTCGACCTACTAAGAAATACCCCGTTTGAATTTTGAAAATCGGACGATTATTTGCAGAGATTATATGAGAACACTGTCAAACCTCCCAAAAAAACGTCCCAGGGGCCACTCCGTTTGTAACCAGTTGATCGTTTTGATCGGTCTAGCCTCGCACGAGGTGCTCGCAACACCTCATCGCTCTAGTCTCGCGTGCAATTCCCACGCGAAGCCCGTTATTATTAAACAGAAATATTTTTAATTTATTTAATTTTATTTTATTTACCGTAAATTTAATTCTATTTTTTTTTGTAATATTATTTGGAAAAAATATTTGACAGAATAAACTGAAACTCGGATAATCAAGTCGCCATTCCCTGACGTAGTAAATATCCGATATTTGTAAAACCTTTCTAGCATTATAACCCTTTTTTTGTTCGTTTCAAAATTTTGGGTCCGTTTGAAACATGTACCGCGGAAGAACAACGTATTATAATAAGTTATTTATTTTCTAGACACATAAAACCGGCCGATACTCGTGAATATTAAAATAGTGTTGTAAAAGTTATATTAATCGTGAAAATTTTTATCGAATAATTCAAATCAAGTAGAACAAATGTCACTGATCGTAGTAGAAAACAGGTAAAAGTCTCGACTGACGTTATGCAAAATCGCGTTAATGATTTTATTCGGGAGAATAAACGGATAAATATGTGGAAATTACTGAAAATTTTAATACAAATATCGGCATTCTTCATTCCATTACCGACGATAAACTGAACTGTTCGAGGTGAGTTACGGGTCGGTCGATTCAGAATCACTAAGACACCCGAATTCACTTTTGTATCGAATTAAAACGTCGATTGTTAGATCAGTTAATGCTTCTTTTTGCAGATCGCATACAACTTGTAATGAATCTTGGATTCATTATCCTCATCCGGAATCCAAATCATCAGAGTATGAAATGAATATATCCGAGTTTGCTTGCTAGGAAAAAAATTCAGAAACTTTCAATTCATACCGGATTTCAAGTTTTCTGTTCTTTTGATACCTTTTATTTAATTATTTTCTTTTTTACTTGTATTCCTTTGATCGTTAATTTTAATAATTTTGTTTGTTTTTTGAAACACTAGATCAGGAAAACACTAGGACAATTTGCTTTCTAAATTAATCAAGAAACGGGGCAATTATTTGCGTGCGAGTCATTGTGGGATTTCCTTCTTTACGTATATGTAGATAATATATATATATATATATATATGAGAAATAATCGAATTATAGATTATATGTGTTCGTTCATGTGCGCGCGCGGTTGTTCATGAACGGACGTGCTTATGAAGAAGTGTATACAATCTCATTATAACTGCGTATATGTGTACTATTAGTTATATAATTTTTAATGTTTATGCAAATTATATCTTCTCAGAACCCTAAGGAGAAAATAAATTAGTAATCCGGTGCTTTTTATTACTATCTTTCTCACGTTCTCTTTTTCTCTAATGTACATACAGAATGTCTCACAAAGAAAGAAATATAAAGTTAAGATATGTTATAAAAAAAAATTAAAGAAAAAAGTTCATATAAACGTAGGCCTCGTAAAAGTACGATTTCTAGTTATACGTTGCGAAAAATGTCGTCCTGATGTCTGCTCGAAGAGTAAATCCTCGTAGGGAAGACACTCGCCTTGTGACGATCCCGGTCGCGACACCACCCTGTTCATTCATAGTCCTGTGGGCTTTACCGGTGTT
Organism: Lycorma delicatula; assembly: GCF_047948215.1. Lineage (NCBI taxonomy): Eukaryota > Metazoa > Arthropoda > Insecta > Hemiptera > Fulgoridae > Lycorma > Lycorma delicatula. The sequence goes on along the minus strand of NC_134466.1, from coordinate 72,583,089 downwards.
CGTCTTTTAAACCTTCTAAACCTGAACACACAACACAGCCGTCATCGATTTGTCTTCTATCAGGATGCCGACGATGCAAATGCCTCAACAGACATTTTCATCGGTACATTTACATAACTTATTATCGCCTTCGTTCAGCCTCTTCCGACCACGACCACCTAACACAACTTACACCTCCCCCGGTTCGCAAAAATTTTCGTCATCCCGCTCTTTCCTCTAACACCGAAGGTTTCACACAAAAACGTTTCCTATATCCAACTTCAAATAGACTATGCGCTCAGAGATTATTACTTGATTGAGTCTTTAAATCACAATTTTATGGTAATTATAATCAAAAGAAACGCGATAATGAGGTCAGAGTCATTATCATGTACGTTCAGAACGTAATAGTCTGAAAGGATTTGACGTAATATTTCAAAACATTTATAACAAATTGAAGAATATCATCGATAAATATACACGGTTTTAAAATTTCAAAATTCATCATCTATCATTTCGCGATAATTTAAACGAGTTTACTCTTCACGAGCAAGTATATTTTAACCGTAAAAAATACTTGTGCAAAAAGTTAAAAATATCGGTGTGAAATTTTATAAAGTAAAAATCTAATGTGAGAATACGTGGTGTGTGAGGAAAGTAATGAGATCGGTAACACTGCGGGCGATCTGGCGACGCTGTGTCTACCGGTCTGTGCTAGACCGGTTTGTTCATCCCTTTCACATACTCAGTACGAGTTTCAACTCCGTTCAGCCGACGCATTATTTTTGACAGCTATATCAGTGAAGTTGTGTTTTTGTTGTGCGTTATGAAAATGGAGCGTCGGAATTTACAGCGATCAAGTTTTGTGTCGGGGCATCCGCAAGTGTGACCTTTGAAAAGTTGAAACAGACCTACGGGGAACATTGCTTATCAACAGCGCAAGTTTTCCGCCGGCACAAATCATCTTTAGAAGGCCGAGAACATGTTGGAGATCAACCTCGCTCAGGGAGATCTTAAACTTCATATTCTGACGAAAACGTTGAGCTTTTGAGGGTTCTCGTGAGATCAGACCGTCGTTTAACAATAAGGATGATGAATGAACGGTTAAATTTAAACGCTTTCACCGTACATCAAATTTTGACAGACGATTTGGACGTGCGAAAGGTTCGTGCGAAATCGGTGCCGGAAAACCTCACGACGGAACAGAAGGACGATCGAAGAAACGTGTGCGTCGATCTTATTAAGAGGATCGACAACGACCAAGAATTCTTCAATCGTGTGATCACAGGTGATGAATCCTGGATATTTGAGTACGATCCTGAAACAAAGCGGCATAGCGAAGAGCGGCACACTCCATCACCTCCTCGACCGAAAAAATGTCGAATGAGCAAATCAAAGATCAAAACCGTACCGATTTCCTTTTTTGACAGAAGGAGTATCGTGCATAAAGAATTTGTTCCTTCAGGATAAACTGTCAACCGAGTGTTTTACTAAGGTGTCCTTGAAAGGCTCAGGAAAAGAGTGATTCGCGTGAGACCAGACATTGCAGACAAGCGGATGCTTCATCATGACAATGCCCCTTGTCACACGGCCATTTCCCTCAGGGAATTTTTGATCTCAAAACACATTCCTACGGTTCTTCAATCCTCCCTCACCAATCCTCCTTCACGTTCCAAAAGGACGTCATTTTGGAACTCTGAAGAACATTCAAAATACTGTGACCGACCAGTGCTGCTACCAGCGCTGCTACCAGGAGTGGGAAAAACGACTCCGCCGGTGTATAACTGCACAAGGGAACTTCTTTGAAGGGAATAATATTTTTGTTTGAAAAAAATAAAAACTTTGGTAAGTTAAAGGCCAGTATTATTACTTTTCTCACACACCTCGTATATAGAAGATTAAGATACAGCATTCGTTGTTTTTAATAATAGTGAAATTTGGTGAAAATTTAATTAGCATTTGCCCCTTCATAAAAATAACGTAACGTGCGTAAAAAACAACAACATGAATAAAACGCATTTGAAATCCTCCCGATAAAACGGCTGATAAAAAGTTCACCGATGAATATACATTCATTCTCGCATATGTTAGACTATACTTATATTTTACTGGCTCTAGTGATTACTTCAATAAATTACCGACCAGAATACTAGAATTTGGTTCTAATCTATAGACAGTACCAATACGAATGGTAACCTCCATCGCCCTATAGATTACTTCTACATATAACCAAACAGGAAACGTATATTTTTAACCGATCGGAAGTACCAATACGATTGACAAAATTCACCGTCCCGACAGATAAGTTCAATGAATATCCGATAAGAATTCCTTATCTTTCTAACCGGACGCAAGTACCGATGCGATAAAAAAAATTAAAATGTCATTACTTCACGCCGGTAAAAACTGCAAATGGGACTGACAAATTATTAGACGGTAAATTCAAAATAATAACAATCCCTATTTTTTACCGATCATAAGATGTGAATAAAACGTTCAAATTAGAATAGATAACTTTTTACCGATAAATTCCTACTGTCCCTGAATGCTATTACAATATCTCATACGCGATCAGAAACCTTTATTTTCTATCGGACAAAGATATTGAGAACCATACAGACAACCAGTAATTTTGAGTAAAGAAAAAAAATATTTATATTACCGTTATTTATCTGATAAGCATAAAAGAAATATATGTTAACGAACCAAATCCTTTTAATACTTCATTATTTTTATGAGTATGTAAAACCCACCGTATAATATTTCAATTACTAATGTTAAATGCTGTATTTCTATAGATCTAGTTCTTTTTTTTGACAGATACGTGTTTTTTTTTTTGTTTTTTTTTTGTCTTCAGTCATTTGACTGGTTTGATGCAGCTCTCCAAGATTCCCTATCTAGTGCTAGTCGTTTCATTTCAGTATAACCTCTACATCCTACACCCCCAACAATTTGTTTTACATACTCCAAACGTGGCCTGCCTACACAATTTTTCCCTTCTACCTGTCCTTCCAATATTAAAGCGACTATTCCAGGATGCCTTAGTATGTGGCCTATAAGTCTGTCTCTTCTTTTAACTATATTTTTCCAAATGCTTCTTTCTTCATCTATTTGCCGCAATACCTCTTCATTTGTCACTTTATCCACCCGTCTGATTTTTAACATTCTCCTGCAGCACCGCATTTCAAAAGCTTCTAATCTTTTCTTCTCAGATACTCCGATCGTCCAAGTTTCACTTCCATATAAAGCGACAACTCCAAACATACACTTTCAAAAATCTTTTCCTGACGTTTAAATTCATTTTTGATGTAAACAAATTATATTTCTTACTGAAGGTTCGTTTAGCTTGTGCTATTCGGCATTTTATATCGCTCCTGCATCGTCCATCTTTAGTAATTTTACTTCCCAAATAACAAACTTCTTCTACCTCCATAATCCTTTCTCCTCCTATTTTCACATTCAGTGGTCCATCTTTGTTATTTCTACTACATTTCATTACTTTTGTTTTGTTCTTGTTTATTTTCATGCGATAGTTTTTGCGTAGGACTTCATCTATGCCGTTCATTGTTTCTTCTAAATCCTTTTTACTCTCGGCTAGAATTACTATATCATCAGCAAATCGTAGCATCTTTATCTTTTCACCTTGTACTGTTACTCCGAATCTAAATTGTTCTTTAACATCATTAACTGCTAGTTCCATGTAAAGATTAAAAAGTAACGGAGATAGGGAACATCCTTGTCGGACTCCCTTTCTTATTACGGCTTCTTTCTTATGTTCTTCAATTGTTATTGTTGCTGTTTGGTTCCTGTACATGTTAGCAATTGTTCTTCTATCTCTGTATTTGAACCCTAATTTTTTTAAAATGCTGAACATTTTATTCCAGTCTACGTTATCGAAAGCCTTTTCTAGGTCTATAAACGCCAAGTATGTCGGTTTGTTTTTCTTTAATCTTCCTTCTACTATTAATCTGAGGCCTAAAATTGCTTCCCTTGTCCCTGTACTTTTCCTGAAACCAAATTGGTCTTCTCCTAACACTTCTTCCACTCTCCTCTCAATTCTTCTGTATAAAATTCTAATTAAGATTTTTGCTGCATGACTAGTTAAACTAATTGTTCTGTATTCTTCACATTTATCTGCCCCTGCTTTCATTGGTATCATAACTATAACACTTTTTTTGAAGTCTGATGGAAATTCCCCATTTTCATAAATATTACACACCAGTTTGTATAATCTATCAATCGCTGCCTCACCTGCACTGCGCAGTAATTTTACAGGTATTCCGTCTATTCCAGGAGCCTTTCTGCCATTTAAATCTTTTAATGCTCTCTTAAATTCAGATCTCAGTATTGTTTCTCCCATTTCATCCTCCTCAACTTCCTCTTCTTCCTCTATAACACCATTTTCTAATTCATTTCCTCCGTATAACTCCTCAATATATTCCACCCACCTATCAACTTTACCTTTCATATTATAAATCGGTGTACCATCTTTGTTTAACACATTATTAGATTTTAATTTATGTACCCCAAAATTTTCCTTAACTTTCCTGTATGCTCCGTCTATTTTAGCAATGTTCATTTCTCTTTCCACTTCTGAACACTTTTCTTTAATCCACTCTTCTTTCACCAGTTTGCACTCCCTGTTTATAGCATTTCTTAATTGCCGATAGTTCCTTTTACTTTCTTCATCACTAGCATTCTTATATTTTCTACGTTCATCCATCAGCTGCAATATATCGTCTGAAACCCAAGGTTTTCTACCGGTTCTCTTTATTCCGCCTAAGTTCGCTTCTGCTGATTTAAGAATTTCCTTTTTATAATTCTCCCATTCTTCTTTTACATTTTCTACCTTATCTTTTTTACTCAGACATCTTGTGATGTCCTTCTCAAAAATCTTTACCTCCTCTTCCTCAAGCTTCTCTAAATTCCACCGATTCATCTGACACCTTTTCTTCAGGTTTTTAAACCCCAATCTACATTTCATTATCACCAAATTATGGTCGCTATCAATGTCTGCTCCAGGGTAAGTTTTGCAGTCAACGAGTTGATTTCTAAATCTTTGCTTAACCATGATATAATCTATCTGATACCTTGCAGTATCGCCTGGCTTTTTCCAAGTGTATATTCTTCTGTTATGATTTTTAAATTGGGTGTTGGCAATTACTAAATACGTGTAAGAACCTGTTTATCGTCGATAAATTAAAATATGACAAGTTTAATTTTTTTTTACTTTTAAAGCAACCGCTATGTCGCGAGTTTAAGACAAAAGAGAAAATATATTTTCTCAAAATTGAGAATTAAATTTAAAGTTTTGTAGTCGATTTATTAGTTTTGTTTTACGAGTTGAAAAACCCTTACTGCGTATAGCGGTGTTTGATTTGTACTGTTAACTGAAAATCTCGTCAACATTCCTGGTCGTTTCACAAAAAATTAAATTTTGCAGAGTTTACGCAACGATTCGATGGAGGATTAGTTTACTAAGGAATCGCGAAAGGTACAAAATAGACCTTGGAAACTTTGTATTCCGTCTGGAAACACATCCAGAATGACCGGTAATTAGTTTCGGTACGTTTATAAATCAGGATCAAGAGGTATAGAGTTTTCCTGGGTTATCGGTCGGTAACATATCATATATAATAATGAAACTAATTATTAGAAAACTTGCAGGCATGTTTTACTAGGTATATGAAATTGAAATATTTAAATTTCACTAGAGATACGTGTATTTCAATCGGTATTAGTATATTTCTCACGATTTTTAAGTGGATAATAAGAAATTTGAATGTATATTTAGTAAGAAAATTGCCGATATTGTAGTAAATAAATGTTTAACATTCACCGCCCTGTTAGATTCTTGCAGCACCTTTCCAATCAGAACAGGAAAGGCGATAAAAATTAAACCAGTAACAATAGACATTCACTCTTCAGTATCACAGATTACACCTAACATTCACAGCCCTCAGAGATTACTTCAGTAACTTTCTAATCTGAATCTGAAAGCCGATAAAAATTAAACCGATGGATACACACATCCAGTCTTTAGTGTCTTAGATTTTTATATTGTTTAAAGATATATTTCTATTATTATCGAAATTGTTCCTCGACTTTTTTTTAATTTGCCATTTTCCTTTTCTGTAATCTGAGAATATCACGCTGTAAATATTCATTCTCTGTTGTACTGCATCCTATTTTTACCCTAAATCCGAACACGGAATGGAATAGAATGCAAAGTTGGCTGGAGTTTATTTCTCCCTACAAATCGCAGAACCTGGACAGAGTCCCTTGATGCTGGATGATTCTGATCGGGCGTGTATTTTTAAAAGGTTTATCTTAATTGGCGGGTCTAATTTTTCAAGTTTTGTTTATTATTTAGTATAAATCCGAACAATTCATCGGTTGAAAGCATCGTAAAATTTTATGTAATTTTAATTTTAAGGAATCAGTATATGTAATTTAATAGGCGTACAAGGAAGTCGTACGGTGTCCACATCGTTTTAAATATGTCCGAATTTTAAATATGAAAGTGGAGTTGTGATATACGATTTTAATTTAACATTTTACGAGAAAACGATGGTGAAAACCATTTTTTTTTTTTATAAATCTCTTCGTTTTCGATTTGTAAGCGATCAAAATTTCAAAACCGGAAAACTCGCAATAATAATAATAATAAAACTAAATAAAACTTTTTTACGTCTTTTTAGTTTTAAAATTACATCCGATAACAAACAGTTAAAGAGTAAGTAATAATTTACAACGCTACCTTTGTGGAAGTGATGTAAATTATTAGGTGACTAGGTCAACTGATGTAATTTACTTGATTTATTACAATATTTAATTTAAAACTTATTTAAATATCTTCGATCCTGAATTACTTTATACAGTAAACTTTGAAAACATAACGTTCTACAAAAAAAAAAAAAAAAAAATATTCAAAATGCTTCCCTTCTACAGTTTTACAATGCGCCAACTGTTTATAACTTGTCTCTTGTTTATACGTGCAGATTCGACAATCATATTTCAAATAAGGTTATGTTTTGTTTATATAATATTTTAAGTACCTCCGGACCACCGGGGAGTTCCCAACGGGGACATACATGCGGCCCTGTTCCGAGATTAGCAAGCTAGGTGGGATGCGTCCACCGAGGGACGCACCGCCTTATCGCGAATTTAAAGCCAGCCGCAGGTTTGTTGAGTTGAACTTTTGGCTCACGCAATTCCTGATCGGCCATGGGGTCTTCCGCGCCTACCTGTGCGATAGGAGAAGGACTGATGACCCTTACTGCGGCGACCCGGATACCCTAGAACACGTCATGTTCTGTTGCTCGCAGTGAGATGATTACCGCCTAGCTTGCTCGGCGATTACCGGATCGCTCAGCACGGAGAACATCATGTTGCGGTGCCCCAAGAGGTTTGATACCGTTGCCGGGTTCGCCGTAAGGGTTCTTCAGAAGGACCGAGAGGCTCAGGGATGAGGATCAACCCTCTACGGAGCCGTCCTTCACACGTGCTTGCACGAGTGGGCGGTAGGATGAGGCACGGGGACTGTCGCACCCCCGAGCGAAAAAGACCGAGTCCCGTCGGGGATGTCCCGCTCGGAATGTCCCCGTTAGAGGCATCGGTGTAAAAACCGAGTCCCGGCTCCCGGAGCGGGGACCCGGGGACGGCATAGCCGGGCCTGGTGGAGTCCTACTTTGGAGGTTTGTATGTTCGAGGTTTGTAGCCCCGTTAGAGTAAAGACACTCCCCTGGGCAGTGTAATTCGTAACTGCAGTTTTCGGCTTGGGGATGAAGAAGAAAAAGAGAAAAAATGTTTTAAGTGCCCCCAAATATAATAACCTAGAGGAGACCTGGCAGGCCATTCTATGGTTCCTCTACTATCTATCCGATGTTCTGGAAATATTTCATATAAATTCAGTCGTGCTCTTAGTTTATTAATTGCGCTCCATCTTGTTTATACCGTAAATTAAATAACTATTTTTCCAAAAATCTTTCCGGATATTTGGTAAACTCCTTTCGGCTAACAAGTTGCAATAAGCATCTTCTGTTCCTTCTAATATAAAAGGCCTTACTATACGATTACCAGCGACTCCTGCCTAAATGTTTATTTTTTCAAGATATTGTATGCGATCGTCTAATATCAGTCTGAATTTATCATAGCTCCAGTATCAGCAATTATGTCTGTTCACTTGTCCTGTAAATTTTTCTCGGTAAGCTTGCTCTATAGATATATACTGGTACAATTACCTAGTTTTATAGATTTTACTTAAGAATATGGAATGGAATTTTTTTTTAATGTATATTAAATTCTATGTCTGACTGGAATTATAACCTGTGACCGTTCGGATGAAAAACTGAATTACTTCTCCACCAGGTAGTCGTGTAAAAATGTTGATGTTATTTTCATAAAAGGCTGTCTCCTTTTGAGAAGTAATTTGTATCTCGTGTCGAGTCATCTAAAACAAATATGGAATTTAATATACTTACTTACATGTATGTTAAATGTACGTCGTAAATCATTTTTAATTCAAGGATTCATCTTACCTATTGTTCACAGTTCGGTTTTTAATTTACCTTAAAGTTACAGTAAGAAACTGTTAACGCTCTGTAAAGTCTAGTTTTTAGATGCTTTATGTGGGCTGCTGAATTATATAATTTTACTTAGTTAATGAAATATTAAAAATCTGAGATAGACACCACCTGACTTCCTTGTACGCCTTTTAAAATATACATACACATTTTTTTTTAAAATGAAAACTACATAAAATTTTATTTCATTAATAAATTCTGATTTTTTTTTTCATTTCTTTTTATTATTATTATTATTATTATTATTATTATTATTATTATTATTATTATTATTATTATTATTGAGTTACTATTTATTGTAAAACTGTTTTTACAATCAAAGGTTAATAATTATTAATAAATAAATATTCCTTAAAATCTAAATTATGTCCATTAATTATATCCATTAATTAAACTTTTATTTGGTTATAACTCTGGAACCGATGAAAATAAGTACCACTTATGATATATCGCTGAAAAGCTCCCAGTGAGGGTTTATTACTGCAATTAAGAAAAATTCAAAAATCCAAATGTTTTGGATTTGGGTTTTTTTTTTTTAATCTTTTAGTCGGGTCAATTGTAATTAAAAGGAAGGTGCACAACTAGATGTTACAACAATCCTAAATTCAAAATTTCAACATCCTACAGCTAATCTTTTTTGAGTTATGCGGGATACGTCCGTACAGATGTCACGCCAAAATTAGTCAAAATGAATTAAGGGATGGTTAAAATGGATATTTCCGTTGGAATCTGATACTCAAACGTTTTGGCGATTAAGTACTTACTTTACTTCGTACAAGGAAGTAAAAATTATATAAAAGACAATTTTGGAAATGTAATCAAAAAGATATTTATTTTAAGTTATAAAAGTATTTTACGTTGCACATTTTTTTTTGTCTTCAGTCATTTGACTGGTTTGATGCAGCTCTCCAAGATTCCCTATCTAGTGCTAGTCTTTTCATTTCGGCATACCCCCTACATCCTACATTCCTAACAATTTGTTTTACATATTCCAAACGTGACCTGCCTACACAATTTTTTCCTTCTACCTGTCCCTCCAATATTAAAGCGACTATTCCAGGATGCCTTAATATGTGGCCTATAAGTCTGTCACTTCTTTTAACTATATTTTTCCAGATGCTTCTTTCTTCATCTATTTGCCGTAACACCTCTTCATTTGTCACTTTATCCACCCGTCTGATTTTTAACATTCTCCTGTAGCACCGCATTTCAAAAGCTTCTAATCTTTTCTTCTCAGATACTCCGATCGTTCAAGTGTCACTTCCATATAAAGCGATATTAATAACATATACTTTCAAAAATCTTTTCCTGACCTTTAAATTAATTTTTGATGTAAACAAATTGTATTTCTGACTGAAGGCTCGTTTCGCCTGTGCTATTCGGCATTTTATATCGTCCTTCTTCGTCCATCTTTAGTAATTCTACTCCCCAAATAACAAAATTCTTCTACCTCCGTAATCTTTTCTCTTCCTGTTTTTACATTCAGTGATCCATCTTCTTTATATCTACTACATTTCATTACTTTCGTTTGTTCTTGTTTATTTTCATGCGATAGTTCTTGCGTAGGACTTCATCTGTGCCGTTCATTGTTTCTTCTAAATCCTTTTTACTCTCGGCTAGAATTACTATATCATCAGCAAATCGTAGCGTCTTTATCTTTTCACCTTTTACTGTTACTCCGAATCTAAATTGTTCTTTAACATCATTAACTGCTAGTTCCATGTAAAGATTAAAAGTAACGGGGAAAGGGAACATCCTTGTCGATCTCCCCTTCTTATTACGGCTTCTTTCTTATGTTCTTCGATTATTACTGTTGCTGTTTGGTTCCTGTAAATGTTAGCAATTGTTCTTCTGTCTCTGTATTTGAACCCTAATTTTTTTTAAATGTTGAACATTTTATTCCAGTCTACGTTATCGAATGCCTTTTCTAGATCTATGAATGCCAAGTATGTTGGTTTGTTTTTCTTTAATCTTCCTTTCACTATTAATCTGAGGCCTGAAATTGCTTCCCTTGTCCCTATACTTTTCCTGAAACCAAATCGGTCTTCTCATAACACTTCTTCTACTCTCCTCTCAATTCTTCTGTATAGAATTCTAGTGAAGATTTTTGATGCGTGACTAGTTAAACTAATTGTTCTGTATTCTTCACATTTATCTGCCACTGCTTTCTTTGGTATCATGACTATAACACTTTTTTTGAAGTCTGACGGAACTTCCCCTTTTTCATAAATATTACACACCAGTTTGTATAATCTATCAATCGCTTCCTCACCTGCATTGCGCAGTAATTCTACAGGTATTCCGTCTATTCCAGGAGCCTTCCTGCCAAGCAAATATTTTTATGTTCTCTTAAATTCAGATCTCAATATTGTTTCTCCCATTTCAACCTCTTCAACTTCCTCTTCTTCCTCTATAACACCACTTTCTAATTCATTTCCTCCGCATAACTCTTCAATATATTCCACCCACCTATCAACTTTACCTTTCATATTATAAATCGGTGTACCATCTTTGTTTAACACATTATTCGATTTTAATTTATGTACCCCAAAATTTTCTTTAACTTTCCTGTATGCTCCCTCTATTTTACCAATGTTCATTTCTCTTTCCACTTCTGAACACTTTTCTTTAATGCACTCTTCTTTCGCTAGTTTGCACTTCCTGTTTATAGCATTTCTTAATTGTCGGTAATTCCTTTTACTTTCTTCCACACTAGCATTCTTATATTTTCTACGTTCATCCATCAGCTGCAATATATCGTCTGAAACCCAAGGTTTTCTACCGGTTCTCTTTATTCCGCCTAAGTTCGCTTCTGCTGGTTTATGAATTTCCTTTTTAAGATTCTCCCATTCTTCTTCTACATTTTCTACCTTATCTTTTTTACTCAGACCTCTTGCGATGTCCTCCTCAAAAATCTTCTTTACCTCCTCTTCCTCAAGCTTCTCTAAATTCCACCGATTTATCTGACTCCTTTTCTTCAGGTTTTTAAACCCCAATCTACATTTCATTATCACCAAATTATGATCGCTATCAATGTTTGCTCCAGGGTAAGTTTTGCAATCGACGAGTTGATTTCTAAATCTTTGCTTAACCATGATATAATCTATCTCATACCTTGCAGTATCGGCTGGCTTTTACCAAGTGTATATTATTCTATTATGATTTTTAAATCGGGTGTTGGCAATTACTAAATTATACTTTGTGCAAAACTCTATAAGTCGGTCCCCTCTTTCATTCCTTTTGCCCAGCCCGTATTCACCCACTATATTTCCTTCCTTGCCTTTTCCAATGCTTGCATTCCAATCTCCAACTATTATTAAATTTTCATCTCCTTTATTGTTTAATTGCTTCATCAATCTCTTTGTATACACACTCTACCTCATCGTCATCATGGGCGCTTGTAGGCATATAGACATTAACAGTCGTTGTCGATTTAGGTTTGATTTTATTCTTATTACAATGATTCTATCGGTATGCGTTTTGAAATACTCTACTCTCTTACCTATCTTCTTGTTCATTACGAATCCTACTCCTGCCTGCCCATTATTTGAAGCTGAGTTAATTATTCTAAAATCACCTGACCAAAAGTCGCCTTTCTCTTCCCACCGAACCTCTCTAATTCCTGCTATATCTACATTTATCCTATCCATTTCCCTTTTTAAATTTTCTAACCTACCAACCTTTTTTATACTTCTAACATTCCACGCTCCGACTTGTAGAACGTTATTTTTTAATTTTCTGGTGACCCCTTCCTTAGTAGTCCCCACCCGGAGATCCGAACGGGGGACTAGTTTACCTCCGGAATATTTTACCTAGGAAGTCACCTCCATCATTGCTATATGAAAATGCAGAGAGCTACATTTTCTTGGAAAAAAAGCAGCTGTAGTTTTCCATTGCTTTCATTTGCGCAGTACTCAGAGGACTGAGTGATGTTGATATTCCAAACTAATTGAGAAACCTTTGCTGGCGTGCGCACAACAACTCACGAAATCAGATGAATGGTATAGGAGCAAATACGGGACAAAGAAACAAACATACATTCATTTATATATATATATATATATATATATATATATATATATAAGATGTGTAGAAATCGTTACTGCATCCGGTCAGAATTTTTAAGGAAGTGTCGGGTGGAATGGGGGAACTACTTTTCTTTACGTTTTGGTGTCTCTTGAACACGATTCTGCAATGTTTGCGTACATACCTATGTATATGATTTTTTCGTCCGCTCTACCGGACGCGAATCTAAACAAATTTTGACGAAACTTGGTGGGGTGATGAAATCCTACTGGGAATAGAGACGTATTCATTTTCAAGCGAATCGGTTTGCAGGAATCACAGTTAGAGGCAAAAAAGTGGGGTTTTGGATACGATTTCAAGGTTTACCTGTTGTACCGTGAAGACTTCGTTAAATTTTATTTAAGCGCAGTTAAATTATATTTTTTTATGTTTACTTTTATTTTAAGTTTAGGTCTGCGATATTAGTTTTAAACGAGAGATTAACTGCGATCGTATACTTAGCTTTTCAGTTTATCGTGTAGCGTTATTTGTTTGTTATTTTCCTTATTCTGGGCGATGATAACGCGAAAGCGTTTTTCGCCCCCTTGAAAAAAAAATCAATATGTACGTAAATATTTTTTCTTTTATTTTCTTATAGGTCGCAATCTGTTGAAGTAGAGAACAATTATGCGTATTGCTCTCTAATGTTTCGACGCTTAATCTCATTGGACCTTGAAGGGGTGCCCTTAAAGATCCAATGAGATGATAATTATATGTATTACATGTAAATGAGGTGTACTAATAAACTCAGGTCGAGATGTTTGGTTAATTGAACCCCGCCCAACAAAGTACATCGGTATCTGCTGCCTAGTTTTAGAATCCGTATAAAAGCAATTAACTTTTGTTAGGATTTATACCTTAGGACTCTCGACTTAGAAAATCAGCTCTCGTCGTCGCAAATCAGCTGTTAACAGCTGATTTGCGACGACGAGTTAACTACTAGGCCGGACCGGTTGGCGGTATATAAAATATGCGCTAATATAATTTTAATTAACGCCTTGTAAATTGTGAATTAATTATATATTGTATTTTGTGTTGCCGTTGTTATCAAGGATTTTCCATAGTTTCCCTTGATCCATCCTGAAACACGGTAGGAACGTTCCTTGTTGCTATCTGTTTAGTAAAATAATATCTACCCGTTCCTGACTTGATCTATATACTATTGATCAGAATAAAAGATTTATTTATTTATTACTTCTGAATCGATAATTGATTTTCATGAAATTTAATATAATAAAATCTTCTTTTAAATGAATTTTATCGGATAAAATGAAAACGTCTTTCGTTAATTTTTTTACGTGTAATTTAAGTTTACGGTCAATATTTGTCGTATTTTTAATTTAAGAAATTACTGGTATTTAATATAAGATGTTATAAATTAAAAACCACAAAGGTTGTCGTTCTTGCGGTTTAAATTTAAAATAATAAATATTTCTATAATAAAAATTGTTTGTTTAATTATATTCGCATCTTATTTTGTGTGTATAAGTAAATATGGTGTATATAATTTTAAACCGAAATTATAAGTATCATTTACACATAGCAAAATATCTACAAACCAAATTACTTTAATTAAAGAAAAAGTTGACATAAAAGTTGTAATAATTTGCTAATAAATCTATATATAGGCCAATATTTAAGTGTCATTTACTTCTGTTTAAAATTATAATATATAATATTTTTCTATCACATTTCTGTCTGTTGGGTTGAAATGAATAAAAACCATTTTTTTTTTAATTCTTCTTCACGTACAGTCGATGTTATTGTATTGATTTTCTTAGAATTAAGTTTTCTATAATTATTTTCTGTTTTTACTATCGATTTAAAAGTTATTTTACGTCATATCTAAAGAAAAAATTGATCAGGACACTACATGGACGCCTATTAAATTACATATACACATTTTTCAAAGCACATAAAATGTTATTTTACTAATAACTTCTGATTTTTTTTCATATATATATTTATTGTTATTAAATTATTATTTGTTGTAATTTTTTTTATAATCAGAGGATAATAATTATTAATAAATCAATATATTTAAATTAAAAAAAGGTAAAAAAAAAGAAATAAAGTCGGATTCGAAGCAATGTGCCTTCCCCTTGTAAGATTTAAATATTTCAATAATTAAAAAGTTATTTGGCTATAACTGTGGAGCCGATTAAAATAAGTACCACTTATGATATATCGTTGAAAAGCTCTCAATGGGAAATTAAGACTTACCACAATTAAAAAAAGTCCAAAATCTATTTTTTTTTGGATTTTGGTATTTTATAGATATTTTCGGTCAAGTCGATTGCAATAAAAATTGGAGATGCACAACTAGATACTACAACAGTCCTAAATCCAAAATTTTAACATCCTACGGCAAATCGTTTTTGAGTTACGTGATACATACGTACGTATGTACAGACGTCCCACCGAAACTAATGAAGTGCATTAAGTGATGGTCAAAATGGATATTTTCGTTGAAATCTGAAAACCGAAATTTTTTGCGATTACAATACTTCCTTTACTTCGTTCAAGTAAAAATATCTAACAAGTTTGTTATACTTTCCTAGCATCGCTTATTTATTTATAGTGGAAAAATAAAGATACGTGAAAATAAATGAAAAAAGTTTAAAGTAACGCAAAAAAATTGAAATTTTTATATTTTGGTCTGTTCCTTCTCCCCTAACATCGCTCCCAAAGAATATTTTTTTGGTTCGCTAGCACTACTACTATGTGTAGGAAGACGTAAAACAAATTCGGTTTAAAAATTTTAATAAATAAAAAGATACCTTTTTCGGTTTTATGAAAATGGAAGATTTTCTGGGTAAATTAAAAATAAAAACATCGGGTGGGTGTGTGTCGGGTCGCACGGCCGTTGGTTTAACGTGAAACGTTAGAGACCTTGGACGAAGTTCCTCCGAGCTACAGACCGACCGATGGGAGAGCCACCGTCGTATTTTTTTTTAACAAAACTGAAAGTCTCCTACGGAAAATTTTAGTTCCTTCAGTCGGCCAACTCTACAGATAAATTGGTCGGTCTGTATGTCAGCGAATCGCTTCTAGTGTATTGGATCGAAATAAAAACTAACATCCACTGCGAACTAAATTTAATTTTAACATAAAACAATCACTAAGTGGTAGACAATATTTATTTCGACTAACATTCGACGACAATTTTGTTCAGCATCGGTCTGTGAAACGGGAAGTAAGAGACGTAAGGCGTGCTCGCGCCGTCAGCGTCGTTCACTGAGCACGCCGTCCCAGCTTTGTACGCTTCCAAACAGTACGCTTTGAAACAGTCTCGCTCGCTCGGCTCGGGACATCGGGGTCATAAGCTCCCCTTTTCCAACGATACGCGTAATATATATTTCCGGTTGGCTTTTGCGCGGACTGAGGCTGACATATTGAGTTTTTATACATTTTTACACGTTTACTTTAATTTTTTATACGTATATATCGTCCAAATTACACTTAGTATTACTTAAGCCGATATATTTAGACAAAATCTAAACACAAACATACGAATTTCCGCGCTATCCTGTCTAAGTTACACCGAATGGAAATGATCGAGAACGCCAGTTTTGGGCGATGTGCGCCGTAACTCTTCCCCGCCAACAAACTTCGCCAGTAATGCAAGCTCTAAGTCGTACGGGCGAGCTGACCGTGTAAGTTACAAATGACATCTCGTTTACGTCTCTGAAACTAATAGTTGGGAGTTATTAAGGCAGGACGATATAGATAGACCTTTTCGTTACGCTACAAATTTCTGTTCTGATATCCGTATGTTTCAGAATGATTGCACGTCAAAAACGGTAGAAGAGCATGCAAGTGCGCTCTGTGAGCTTATTATATCTCTGTAAAGTGTTCAGAAGAAAATCGAACCTAAGAAACTATCTACCCCTGGAAGATATCGACCCCAAAATTTTACAAAAAAAAATTACAACGTATACAGGCGTCTCTTTACAAAATTTCATGAAAATCTGTTTATCCATTCAAACGTTATTAAGCTTTAAACACGCCAACACACGTAAGTACGGATATTATCCTCCCTTTTTGTTTTCGGGATCCTGGGTCGTGAAACATCGAAAATGAAAAAAGTACCCCGTTATTTGACCGATTACCGCATTTTCTTTCTTGCCGCATAGCTCTTTAGCTCGCCGAACAGGTCTAGCGATTAACTCGTCATCGCAAATCAGCCGATTTCGAAGTGGAAAGTTCTAAGGTTCACATCCTGGTAAAGGTAGTTAGACACCTTTATACGGATTTGAATACCGGATCGTGGATACCGCTGTTCTTTGGCGGTCGGGTTTTCAATTAACCGCACATCTCAGGAACGGTCGACCTAAGACTACACTTCATTTACATTCATACATATCATCCTAATTCATCCTCTGAAGTAATATCTTTCGACGGTATCTTTCGGAGGCTACACAGAAAAAGAGAAAACATAGCTCTTTAGAGTTACGATGCCAGAATAGTCAGCGTTATTTATTATAACACCGATGATTTGTACTTTACAATAATTTATCAAAATTTATTACACGTTTATGGTATCTTCTATTTTATTCAACTTTTCAGGTTAAAAAAAACCTCAAATTTATCCTTTAATTATACTTTTGGAACAAAAATCAAGTCGTAAATTATACATTAATGGACAACGAAGTGTTTCCAGAGTAATATTTATTTATATGAATGTTTTTTTTTTTTTACTTGTAAAAAATGTCATGAAATTCTTTTCATTTCTTCACGAGACATTCTGTTTAAAATAACGATCGGATTTGTAATTAATTATGTTGACATGAACAATTTTCCATCGCACTTTAAATAAAATTACCCTTTATACTTTACGTTTAATTTGATACCTTGAACTTTTAAAAGTAATATTTCGCTTGAAGTATTCTTTAAAAATTATCGCACGCTCTTTTATTATCTGTCGATAGACGTAATAATTTATAAATTTATATCGGTTACATATATAAATTAAAAGACAGTATATTAGCTGCACGAGTATATCTAAGCACATATTTCTACGTCAAATTGAATTTTCGTCGTTAATGATTATACAATTAAATGAATAGACAGTATATTGTAATCATTTTTATTTTATATATTACATTATAATTATACTGTAACCTTGTATCATTATAATAGTAATAATAACAATAATAATATATAGTTACATTTTGCTGACGTTTGATGACTGTCCGTCTATATGTCTTATTTTTTCTTGGATTGTCTGTTACAAAGATTGAATAATTAATAAAATGAATTGCCAAAAAATTAATTATGATTAACGTTAATTTTTTTTATAAATGATTCTTATTACAACCGCGTCTTTTTCGACTTCAATAAATCGTAAACATTTTCTAAAACCCTTAATATTGTTTATTATTATTAATGTTATTCTAGAAAGGGTGTTTCAGATAAAGTTTCTATACTTTACAGACGTATGAAAAAAGTCATTGAACAAAATTAACGGTTTTTAAAATCTAGTATTATAATACGTAGCCTATTCTTATTCATTTCCTATTAACGTATCCAATTTGAATTTAAACGAATGATTATGGTATTTTATGTTTTAACCTCATCCTACCTTACTAAATGGCATTTGTAGGTGTGTGTGTGTGTGTGTCCCTTAGCTTAGCACCGAAATGGTATTTGTAAGTGTGTGTGTGTGTCCCCCTTAGCTTAGCACCGAAATGTACCGATCAGTAGCGTAAAATCGCGATTCGTTAGTACATGTCTGTGGTGGTCAGGGGTATACTTATCAAAACTCCCAAAATAATAATATTGTTAAGGTTTCGGCGAGAGTTTGCCGTCAATTGAAAACATCAAAAAATCGAAAATCAAAATTCAACAATTTATTTATTTATAGTTCTTCAAAAAGACATTGTCCGAATCAAAAAAGTACAGATTGTATGAAAGGCGAGATAATAATTGTTATATATTTTTCTTACTTCATTTTCTCAACGACACAAACTGTTAAATATTTTCTTCCTGTTCTACTAATATTGTAACTAATTGATAGAACTCTTTTAATATATAACAAATACGAAATCATTTACAAATAATTAGAGATTAACAATTTTTTATATATTTGTATATGTATATATAACACAAATCATGTGTTATATATACATATTAATTTGAACGAAACTTCAATATTTTTCATCGACGAATAACTACTGTGTACGGTGAAATTTCAATGAGTGAGAGCATAGTTCGGCAATGGTGCAGGAACTTTAAAGCAGGAAGTGCAGTTTTTCACGATGCAGGCTGTCAGGGAAGAAAGCCAGTCTCAATCGATGATATCGTTGAGCGAGTGGATGAGGCGATTCGAGAAAATCGTCGGTTGACAATTTCTGTATCGAGCGATTCGTTTCCTGATATTTCAAGATCAGATCTCTACACCGTTGCGAGTGAGAGACTTCAGTACAGCAAACTGTATGCGAGATGGGTTCCCAAGTTGCCGTCCGACCATCACAAAACAGTGAGAATGGACGCCCCCCTAATATTTCTCAAGCGCTACCGATGAAGGAGAAGATATTTTGAACAAAATTGACACAGAGGACGGGACCCGGGTTCATTTCGAAACTGAAGAAACAAAAAAACAATCCAAACAGTGGATGCATTCTCATTTTCCCAGTAAACCAAAGAAGTTGAAGCGAACCTTCTCCTACAGAAAGCGTTTGGCTATTGTGTTCTGGACAGGAATGGAATTCTCGTAGAATTCAAGGAACGTAGCGCGACAATCACTGCAGCCGCATATTGCGTGACTCTTCAACCTTTGTGATTTTCACCTTTGAGCTCACATGAAACGCTGGCTAGGAGAACAACATTTTGAACAACATATTACTAGATATAAAATATAATCTGAATAGAAAAGCCAATAAAAATTAGGTAAATGAAAGACTTGTCCACGTCCGAATTTCAGG
Organism: Lycorma delicatula; assembly: GCF_047948215.1. Classification (NCBI taxonomy): domain Eukaryota; kingdom Metazoa; phylum Arthropoda; class Insecta; order Hemiptera; family Fulgoridae; genus Lycorma; species Lycorma delicatula. The sequence continues at coordinate 72,563,534 of NC_134466.1, read as the reverse complement.
CTACTGTTAACATTTAACATCCTCGCAGGTTACTATGGAAACAATACAATCTGAATTGAAAGCCGATAAAAATTACCAATGAAGAAGGCATGTCCTCTTCAGTATCTCAGACTACAGTTATCATTTAACGCCCTCGCTGGTTACTATGGTAACAATATAATCTGAATTGAAAGCCGATTAAATATAGCCCAATGAACAAGGCCTACTGTTATCATTTAACGCCCTCGCTGGTTACTATGGAAACAATATAATCTGAATTGAAAGCCGATTAAATATAGCCCAATGAACAAGGCCTACTGTTATCATTTAACGCCCTCGCTGGTTACTATGGTAACAATATAATCTGAATTGAAAGCCGATTAAATATAGCCCAATGAACAAGGCCTACTGTTATCATTTAACGCCCTCGCTGGTTACTATGGTAACAATATAATCTGAATTGAAAGCCGATTAAATATAGCCCAATGAACAAGGCCTACTGTTATCATTTAACGCCCTCGCTGGTTACTATGGTAACAATATAATCTGAATTGAAAGCCGATTAAATATAGCCCAATGAACAAGGCCTACTGTTATCATTTAACGCCCTCGCTGGTTACTATGGAAACAATATAATCTGAATTGAAAGCCGATTAAATATAGCCCAATGAACAAGGCCTACTGTTATCATTTAACGCCCTCGCTGGTTACTATGGAAACAATATAATCTGAATTGAAAGCCGATTAAATATAGCCCAATGAACAAGGCCTACTGTTATCATTTAACGCCCTCGCTGGTTACTATGGAAACAATATAATCTGAATTGAAAGCCGATTAAATATAGCCCAATGAACAAGGCCTACTGTTATCATTTAACGCCCTCGCTGGTTACTATGGAAACAATATAATCTGAATTGAAAGCCGATTAAATATAGCCCAATGAACAAGGCCTACTGTTATCATTTAACGCCCTCGCTGGTTACTATGGAAACAATATAATCTGAATTGAAAGCCGATTAAATATAGCCCAATGAACAAGGCCTACTGTTATCATTTAACGCCCTCGCTGGTTACTATGGTAACAATATAATCTGAATTGAAAGCCGATTAAATATAGCCCAATGAACAAGGCCTACTGTTATCATTTAACGCCCTCGCTGGTTACTATGGTAACAATATAATCTGAATTGAAAGCCGATTAAATATAGCCCAATGAACAAGGCCTACTGTTATCATTTAACGCCCTCGCTGGTTACTATGGAAACAATATAATCTGAATTGAAAGCCGATTAAATATAGCCCAATGAACAAGGCCTACTGTTATCATTTAACGCCCTCGCTGGTTACTATGGAAACAATATAATCTGAATTGAAAGCCGATTAAATATAGCCCAATGAACAAGGCCTACTGTTATCATTTAACGCCCTCGCTGGTTACTATGGAAACAATATAATCTGAATTGAAAGCCGATTAAATATAGCCCAATGAACAAGGCCTACTGTTATCATTTAACGCCCTCGCTGGTTACTATGGTAACAATATAATCTGAATTGAAAGCCGATTAAATATAGCCCAATGAACAAGGCCTACTGTTATCATTTAACGCCCTCGCTGGTTACTATGGTAACAATATAATCTGAATTGAAAGCCGATTAAATATAGCCCAATGAACAAGGCCTACTGTTATCATTTAACGCCCTCGCTGGTTACTATGGAAACAATATAATCTGAATTGAAAGCCGATTAAATATAGCCCAATGAACAAGGCCTACTGTTATCATTTAACGCCCTCGCTGGTTACTATGGTAACAATATAATCTGAATTGAAAGCCGATTAAATATAGCCCAATGAACAAGGCCTACTGTTATCATTTAACGCCCTCGCTGGTTACTATGGTAACAATATAATCTGAATTGAAAGCCGATTAAATATAGCCCAATGAACAAGGCCTACTGTTATCATTTAACGCCCTCGCTGGTTACTATGGAAACAATATAATCTGAATTGAAAGCCGATTAAATATAGCCCAATGAACAAGGCCTACTGTTATCATTTAACGCCCTCGCTGGTTACTATGGTAACAATATAATCTGAATTGAAAGCCGATTAAATATAGCCCAATGAACAAGGCCTACTGTTATCATTTAACGCCCTCGCTGGTTACTATGGTAACAATATAATCTGAATTGAAAGCCGATTAAATATAGCCCAATGAACAAGGCCTACTGTTATCATTTAACGCCCTCGCTGGTTACTATGGAAACAATATAATCTGAATTGAAAGCCGATTAAATATAGCCCAATGAACAAGGCCTACTGTTATCATTTAACGCCCTCGCTGGTTACTATGGAAACAATATAATCTGAATTGAAAGCCGATTAAATATAGCCCAATGAACAAGGCCTACTGTTATCATTTAACGCCCTCGCTGGTTACTATGGAAACAATATAATCTGAATTGAAAGCCGATTAAATATAGCCCAATGAACAAGGCCTACTGTTATCATTTAACGCCCTCGCTGGTTACTATGGTAACAATATAATCTGAATTGAAAGCCGATTAAATATAGCCCAATGAACAAGGCCTACTGTTATCATTTAACGCCCTCGCTGGTTACTATGGAAACAATATAATCTGAATTGAAAGCCGATTAAATATAGCCCAATGAACAAGGCCTACTGTTATCATTTAACGCCCTCGCTGGTTACTATGGAAACAATATAATCTGAATTGAAAGCCGATTAAATATAGCCCAATGAACAAGGCCTACTGTTATCATTTAACGCCCTCGCTGGTTACTATGGAAACAATATAATCTGAATTGAAAGCCGATTAAATATAGCCCAATGAACAAGGCCTACTGTTATCATTTAACGCCCTCGCTGGTTACTATGGTAACAATATAATCTGAATTGAAAGCCGATTAAATATAGCCCAATGAACAAGGCCTACTGTTATCATTTAACGCCCTCGCTGGTTACTATGGTAACAATATAATCTGAATTGAAAGCCGATTAAATATAGCCCAATGAACAAGGCCTACTGTTATCATTTAACGCCCTCGCTGGTTACTATGGTAACAATATAATCTGAATTGAAAGCCGATTAAATATAGCCCAATGAACAAGGCCTACTGTTATCATTTAACGCCCTCGCTGGTTACTATGGTAACAATATAATCTGAATTGAAAGCCGATTAAATATAGCCCAATGAACAAGGCCTACTGTTATCATTTAACGCCCTCGCTGGTTACTATGGTAACAATATAATCTGAATTGAAAGCCGATTAAATATAGCCCAATGAACAAGGCCTACTGTTATCATTTAACGCCCTCGCTGGTTACTATGGAAACAATATAATCTGAATTGAAAGCCGATTAAATATAGCCCAATGAACAAGGCCTACTGTTATCATTTAACGCCCTCGCTGGTTACTATGGAAACAATATAATCTGAATTGAAAGCCGATTAAATATAGCCCAATGAACAAGGCCTACTGTTATCATTTAACGCCCTCGCTGGTTACTATGGAAACAATATAATCTGAATTGAAAGCCGATTAAATATAGCCCAATGAACAAGGCCTACTGTTATCATTTAACGCCCTCGCTGGTTACTATGGAAACAATATAATCTGAATTGAAAGCCGATTAAATATAGCCCAATGAACAAGGCCTACTGTTATCATTTAACGCCCTCGCTGGTTACTATGGAAACAATATAATCTGAATTGAAAGCCGATTAAATATAGCCCAATGAACAAGGCCTACTGTTATCATTTAACGCCCTCGCTGGTTACTATGGAAACAATATAATCTGAATTGAAAGCCGATTAAATATAGCCCAATGAACAAGGCCTACTGTTATCATTTAACGCCCTCGCTGGTTACTATGGTAAACAATATAATCTGAATTGAAAGCCGATTAAATATAGCCCAATGAACAAGGCCTACTGTTATCATTTAACGCCCTCGCTGGTTACTATGGAAACAATATAATCTGAATTGAAAGCCGATTAAATATAGCCCAATGAACAAGGCCTACTGTTATCATTTAACGCCCTCGCTGGTTACTATGGAAACAATATAATCTGAATTGAAAGCCGATTAAATATAGCCCAATGAACAAGGCCTACTGTTATCATTTAACGCCCTCGCTGGTTACTATGGAAACAATATAATCTGAATTGAAAGCCGATTAAATATAGCCCAATGAACAAGGCCTACTGTTATCATTTAACGCCCTCGCTGGTTACTATGGAAACAATATAATCTGAATTGAAAGCCGATTAAATATAGCCCAATGAACAAGGCCTACTGTTATCATTTAAGCCCTCGCTGGTTACTATGGAAACAATATAATCTGAATTGAAAGCCGATTAAATATAGCCCAATGAACAAGGCCTACTGTTATCATTTAACGCCCTCGCTGGTTACTATGGTAACAATATAATCTGAATTGAAAGCCGATCTGAATTGAAAGCCGATTAAATATAGCCCAATGAACAAGGCCTACTGTTATATAATCTGAATTGAAAGCCGATTAAATATAGCCCAATGAACAAGGCCTACTGTTATCATTTAACGCCCTCGCTGGTTACTATGGTAACAATATAATCTGAATTGAAAGCCGATTAAATATAGCCCAATGAACAAGGCCTACTGTTATCATTTAACGCCCTCGCTGGTTACTATGGTAACAATATAATCTGAATTGAAAGCCGATTAAATATAGCCCAATGAACAAGGCCTACTGTTATCATTTAACGCCCTCGCTGGTTACTATGGTAACAATATAATCTGAATTGAAAGCCGATTAAATATAGCCCAATGAACAAGGCCTACTGTTATCATTTAACGCCCTCGCTGGTTACTATGGAAACAATATAATCTGAATTGAAAGCCGATTAAATATAGCCCAATGAACAAGGCCTACTGTTATCATTTAACGCCCTCGCTGGTTACTATGGAAACAATATAATCTGAATTGAAAGCCGATTAAATATAGCCCAATGAACAAGGCCTACTGTTATCATTTAACGCCCTCGCTGGTTACTATGGTAACAATATAATCTGAATTGAAAGCCGATTAAATATAGCCCAATGAACAAGGCCTACTGTTATCATTTAACGCCCTCGCTGGTTACTATGGAAACAATATAATCTGAATTGAAAGCCGATTAAATATAGCCCAATGAACAAGGCCTACTGTTATCATTTAACGCCCTCGCTGGTTACTATGGAAACAATATAATCTGAATTGAAAGCCGATTAAATATAGCCCAATGAACAAGGCCTACTGTTATCATTTAACGCCCTCGCTGGTTACTATGGAAACAATATAATCTGAATTGAAAGCCGATTAAATATAGCCCAATGAACAAGGCCTACTGTTATCATTTAACGCCCTCGCTGGTTACTATGGTAACAATATAATCTGAATTGAAAGCCGATTAAATATAGCCCAATGAACAAGGCCTACTGTTATCATTTAACGCCCTCGCTGGTTACTATGGAAACAATATAATCTGAATTGAAAGCCGATTAAATATAGCCCAATGAACAAGGCCTACTGTTATCATTTAACGCCCTCGCTGGTTACTATGGAAACAATATAATCTGAATTGAAAGCCGATTAAATATAGCCCAATGAACAAGGCCTACTGTTATCATTTAACGCCCTCGCTGGTTACTATGGAAACAATATAATCTGAATTGAAAGCCGATTAAATATAGCCCAATGAACAAGGCCTACTGTTATCATTTAACGCCCTCGCTGGTTACTATGGAAACAATATAATCTGAATTGAAAGCCGATTAAATATAGCCCAATGAACAAGGCCTACTGTTATCATTTAACGCCCTCGCTGGTTACTATGGTAACAATATAATCTGAATTGAAAGCCGATTAAATATAGCCCAATGAACAAGGCCTACTGTTATCATTTAACGCCCTCGCTGGTTACTATGGTAACAATATAATCTGAATTGAAAGCCGATTAAATATAGCCCAATGAACAAGGCCTACTGTTATCATTTAACGCCCTCGCTGGTTACTATGGAAACAATATAATCTGAATTGAAAGCCGATTAAATATAGCCCAATGAACAAGGCCTACTGTTATCATTTAACGCCCTCGCTGGTTACTATGGTAACAATATAATCTGAATTGAAAGCCGATTAAATATAGCCCAATGAACAAGGCCTACTGTTATCATTTAACGCCCTCGCTGGTTACTATGGAAACAATATAATCTGAATTGAAAGCCGATTAAATATAGCCCAATGAACAAGGCCTACTGTTATCATTTAACGCCCTCGCTGGTTACTATGGTAACAATATAATCTGAATTGAAAGCCGATTAAATATAGCCCAATGAACAAGGCCTACTGTTATCATTTAACGCCCTCGCTGGTTACTATGGAAACAATATAATCTGAATTGAAAGCCGATTAAATATAGCCCAATGAACAAGGCCTACTGTTATCATTTAACGCCCTCGCTGGTTACTATGGTAACAATATAATCTGAATTGAAAGCCGATTAAATATAGCCCAATGAACAAGGCCTACTGTTATCATTTAACGCCCTCGCTGGTTACTATGGAAACAATATAATCTGAATTGAAAGCCGATTAAATATAGCCCAATGAACAAGGCCTACTGTTATCATTTAACGCCCTCGCTGGTTACTATGGTAACAATATAATCTGAATTGAAAGCCGATTAAATATAGCCCAATGAACAAGGCCTACTGTTATCATTTAACGCCCTCGCTGGTTACTATGGAAACAATATAATCTGAATTGAAAGCCGATTAAATATAGCCCAATGAACAAGGCCTACTGTTATCATTTAACGCCCTCGCTGGTTACTATGGAAACAATATAATCTGAATTGAAAGCCGATTAAATATAGCCCAATGAACAAGGCCTACTGTTATCATTTAACGCCCTCGCTGGTTACTATGGTAACAATATAATCTGAATTGAAAGCCGATTAAATATAGCCCAATGAACAAGGCCTACTGTTATCATTTAACGCCCCCGCTGGTTACTATGGAAACAATATAATCTGAATTGAAAGCCGATTAAATATAGCCCAATGAACAAGGCCTACTGTTATCATTTAACGCCCTCGCTGGTTACTATGGTACCAATATAATCTGAATTGAAAGCCGATTAAATATAGCCCAATGAACAAGGCCTACTGTTATCATTTAACGCCCTCGCTGGTTACTATGGTACCAATATAATCTGAATTGAAAGCCGATTAAATATAGCCCAATGAACAAGGCCTACTGTTATCATTTAACGCCCTCGCTGGTTACTATGGAAACAATATAATCTGAATTGAAAGCCGATTAAATATAGCCCAATGAACAAGGCCTACTGTTATCATTTAACGCCCTCGCTGGTTACTATGGAAACAATATAATCTGAATTGAAAGCCGATTAAATATAGCCCAATGAACAAGGCCTACTGTTATCATTTAACGCCCTCGCTGGTTACTATGGTAACAATATAATCTGAATTGAAAGCCGATTAAATATAGCCCAATGAACAAGGCCTACTGTTATCATTTAACGCCCTCGCTGGTTACTATGGTAACAATATAATCTGAATTGAAAGCCGATTAAATATAGCCCAATGAACAAGGCCTACTGTTATCATTTAACGCCCTCGCTGGTTACTATGGTAACAATATAATCTGAATTGAAAGCCGATTAAATATAGCCCAATGAACAAGGCCTACTGTTATCATTTAACGCCCTCGCTGGTTACTATGGAAACAATATAATCTGAATTGAAAGCCGATTAAATATAGCCCAATGAACAAGGCCTACTGTTATCATTTAACGCCCTCGCTGGTTACTATGGAAACAATATAATCTGAATTGAAAGCCGATTAAATATAGCCCAATGAACAAGGCCTACTGTTATCATTTAACGCCCTCGCTGGTTACTATGGAAACAATATAATCTGAATTGAAAGCCGATTAAATATAGCCCAATGAACAAGGCCTACTGTTATCATTTAACGCCCTCGCTGGTTACTATGGAAACAATATAATCTGAATTGAAAGCCGATTAAATATAGCCCAATGAACAAGGCCTACTGTTATCATTTAACGCCCTCGCTGGTTACTATGGAAACAATATAATCTGAATTGAAAGCCGATTAAATATAGCCCAATGAACAAGGCCTACTGTTATCATTTAACGCCCTCGCTGGTTACTATGGTAACAATATAATCTGAATTGAAAGCCGATTAAATATAGCCCAATGAACAAGGCCTACTGTTATCATTTAACGCCCTCGCTGGTTACTATGGTAACAATATAATCTGAATTGAAAGCCGATTAAATATAGCCCAATGAACAAGGCCTACTGTTATCATTTAACGCCCTCGCTGGTTACTATGGAAACAATATAATCTGAATTGAAAGCCGATTAAATATAGCCCAATGAACAAGGCCTACTGTTATCATTTAACGCCCTCGCTGGTTACTATGGTAACAATATAATCTGAATTGAAAGCCGATTAAATATAGCCCAATGAACAAGGCCTACTGTTATCATTTAACGCCCTCGCTGGTTACTATGGAAACAATATAATCTGAATTGAAAGCCGATTAAATATAGCCCAATGAACAAGGCCTACTGTTATCATTTAACGCCCTCGCTGGTTACTATGGAAACAATATAATCTGAATTGAAAGCCGATTAAATATAGCCCAATGAACAAGGCCTACTGTTATCATTTAACGCCCTCGCTGGTTACTATGGTAACAATATAATCTGAATTGAAAGCCGATTAAATATAGCCCAATGAACAAGGCCTACTGTTATCATTTAACGCCCTCGCTGGTTACTATGGAAACAATATAATCTGAATTGAAAGCCGATTAAATATAGCCCAATGAACAAGGCCTACTGTTATCATTTAACGCCCTCGCTGGTTACTATGGAAACAATATAATCTGAATTGAAAGCCGATTAAATATAGCCCAATGAACAAGGCCTACTGTTATCATTTAACGCCCTCGCTGGTTACTATGGTAACAATATAATCTGAATTGAAAGCCGATTAAATATAGCCCAATGAACAAGGCCTACTGTTATCATTTAACGCCCTCGCTGGTTACTATGGAAACAATATAATCTGAATTGAAAGCCGATTAAATATAGCCCAATGAACAAGGCCTACTGTTATCATTTAACGCCCTCGCTGGTTACTATGGAAACAATATAATCTGAATTGAAAGCCGATTAAATATAGCCCAATGAACAAGGCCTACTGTTATCATTTAACGCCCTCGCTGGTTACTATGGAAACAATATAATCTGAATTGAAAGCCGATTAAATATAGCCCAATGAACAAGGCCTACTGTTATCATTTAACGCCCTCGCTGGTTACTATGGTAACAATATAATCTGAATTGAAAGCCGATTAAATATAGCCCAATGAACAAGGCCTACTGTTATCATTTAACGCCCTCGCTGGTTACTATGGAAACAATATAATCTGAATTGAAAGCCGATTAAATATAGCCCAATGAACAAGGCCTACTGTTATCATTTAACGCCCTCGCTGGTTACTATGGTAACAATATAATCTGAATTGAAAGCCGATTAAATATAGCCCAATGAACAAGGCCTACTGTTATCATTTAACGCCCTCGCTGGTTACTATGGAAACAATATAATCTGAATTGAAAGCCGATTAAATATAGCCCAATGAACAAGGCCTACTGTTATCATTTAACGCCCTCGCTGGTTACTATGGTAACAATATAATCTGAATTGAAAGCCGATTAAATATAGCCCAATGAACAAGGCCTACTGTTATCATTTAACGCCCTCGCTGGTTACTATGGTAACAATATAATCTGAATTGAAAGCCGATTAAATATAGCCCAATGAACAAGGCCTACTGTTATCATTTAACGCCCTCGCTGGTTACTATGGTAACAATATAATCTGAATTGAAAGCCGATTAAATATAGCCCAATGAACAAGGCCTACTGTTATCATTTAACGCCCTCGCTGGTTACTATGGTAACAATATAATCTGAATTGAAAGCCGATTAAATATAGCCCAATGAACAAGGCCTACTGTTATCATTTAACGCCCTCGCTGGTTACTATGGAAACAATATAATCTGAATTGAAAGCCGATTAAATATAGCCCAATGAACAAGGCCTACTGTTATCATTTAACGCCCTCGCTGGTTACTATGGAAACAATATAATCTGAATTGAAAGCCGATTAAATATAGCCCAATGAACAAGGCCTACTGTTATCATTTAACGCCCTCGCTGGTTACTATGGAAACAATATAATCTGAATTGAAAGCCGATTAAATATAGCCCAATGAACAAGGCCTACTGTTATCATTTAACGCCCTCGCTGGTTACTATGGAAACAATATAATCTGAATTGAAAGCCGATTAAATATAGCCCAATGAACAAGGCCTACTGTTATCATTTAACGCCCTCGCTGGTTACTATGGAAACAATATAATCTGAATTGAAAGCCGATTAAATATAGCCCAATGAACAAGGCCTACTGTTATCATTTAACGCCCTCGCTGGTTACTATGGTAACAATATAATCTGAATTGAAAGCCGATTAAATATAGCCCAATGAACAAGGCCTACTGTTATCATTTAACGCCCTCGCTGGTTACTATGGTAACAATATAATCTGAATTGAAAGCCGATTAAATATAGCCCAATGAACAAGGCCTACTGTTATCATTTAACGCCCTCGCTGGTTACTATGGTAACAATATAATCTGAATTGAAAGCCGATTAAATATAGCCCAATGAACAAGGCCTACTGTTATCATTTAACGCCCTCGCTGGTTACTATGGTAACAATATAATCTGAATTGAAAGCCGATTAAATATAGCCCAATGAACAAGGCCTACTGTTATCATTTAACGCCCTCGCTGGTTACTATGGTAACAATATAATCTGAATTGAAAGCCGATTAAATATAGCCCAATGAACAAGGCCTACTGTTATCATTTAACGCCCTCGCTGGTTACTATGGTAACAATATAATCTGAATTGAAAGCCGATTAAATATAGCCCAATGAACAAGGCCTACTGTTATCATTTAACGCCCTCGCTGGTTACTATGGTAACAATATAATCTGAATTGAAAGCCGATTAAATATAGCCCAATGAACAAGGCCTACTGTTATCATTTAACGCCCTCGCTGGTTACTATGGTAACAATATAATCTGAATTGAAAGCCGATTAAATATAGCCCAATGAACAAGGCCTACTGTTATCATTTAACGCCCTCGCTGGTTACTATGGTAACAATATAATCTGAATTGAAAGCCGATTAAATATAGCCCAATGAACAAGGCCTACTGTTATCATTTAACGCCCTCGCTGGTTACTATGGTAACAATATAATCTGAATTGAAAGCCGATTAAATATAGCCCAATGAACAAGGCCTACTGTTATCATTTAACGCCCTCGCTGGTTACTATGGTAACAATATAATCTGAATTGAAAGCCGATTAAATATAGCCCAATGAACAAGGCCTACTGTTATCATTTAACGCCCTCGCTGGTTACTATGGTAACAATATAATCTGAATTGAAAGCCGATTAAATATAGCCCAATGAACAAGGCCTACTGTTATCATTTAACGCCCTCGCTGGTTACTATGGTAACAATATAATCTGAATTGAAAGCCGATTAAATATAGCCCAATGAACAAGGCCTACTGTTATCATTTAACGCCCTCGCTGGTTACTATGGAAACAATATAATCTGAATTGAAAGCCGATTAAATATAGCCCAATGAACAAGGCCTACTGTTATCATTTAACGCCCTCGCTGGTTACTATGGAAACAATATAATCTGAATTGAAAGCCGATTAAATATAGCCCAATGAACAAGGCCTACTGTTATCATTTAACGCCCTCGCTGGTTACTATGGTAACAATATAATCTGAATTGAAAGCCGATTAAATATAGCCCAATGAACAAGGCCTACTGTTATCATTTAACGCCCTCGCTGGTTACTATGGTAACAATATAATCTGAATTGAAAGCCGATTAAATATAGCCCAATGAACAAGGCCTACTGTTATCATTTAACGCCCTCGCTGGTTACTATGGAAACAATATAATCTGAATTGAAAGCCGATTAAATATAGCCCAATGAACAAGGCCTACTGTTATCATTTAACGCCCTCGCTGGTTACTATGGAAACAATATAATCTGAATTGAAAGCCGATTAAATATAGCCCAATGAACAAGGCCTACTGTTATCATTTAACGCCCTCGCTGGTTACTATGGAAACAATATAATCTGAATTGAAAGCCGATTAAATATAGCCCAATGAACAAGGCCTACTGTTATCATTTAACGCCCTCGCTGGTTACTATGGAAACAATATAATCTGAATTGAAAGGCGATAAAAATTAGACCAATGAACAAGGCTTGTACTCGTTCGTACATCAGATTACAGTTATCATTTAACGTCCTCGCCGGTTACTATGGTAACAATATAATCAGTAAATTGAGCTTTAACTGTTTAACGCATCGGGCACACTCTTGATCGACCGGATCTTGATTATCCGGAAATTAAATTGTGTAGCACTATGTTTTGATTGCACTTACCCATCGTAAAAGGTACCGATCCGATCTTTCGTTAAATACGTTCAAACCTGTGCGCTAGCGCACCTGTAAAGTATAAACTTACGAAGATTAAAAAGTAGAAAATAAAATGTATATATAACTAAAACTATTGAAAAACTACTGTTATATTAAATGCACTAAAAATAGAAAATAAAAAATATATAAAAAAAAAATTAAAACACCACTCATATATTACACGTATTAAAATTAAAATATAGTTTTAGGGCGGTATCTGAGAATATATTTGACAATAAGCTTAGATGGTGTGTGTAGGATTACGTGAAAGTCATAGTTTCAAATTAAAAATTTGATCTTTTGCCAACTTTTTCTTACGCATGATTAATCGTCTAAAGAGTCGGGTGGGGAAGCAAACACGCATAAGAAAAAATTAGTAAAAATATCAAATTTTTAATTCAAACCTATGAATTTCATATATTCTTGCATATCACCGTCAAAGCTTGTCAAATTCATTTTGAGATACCGTCATAAAATTATTTTTACCTTTTAGGGCGTTTAATTTAAGAGTGGTATTTTAAACAAATTTTTGTATATTTTTTATTTATTTATGTCATTGTTTTTCTTCATAAAATAATGAACTATAACCAAAAAGTAGGCAGCGGAATGTACCGATCGCTAGCGGAAAATCCCGATTCGTTAGTTTCAATTTCTAGAGTTAAATTTCTAATTTAATTTTCGTTATATCAATTTTATCTTTAAAAAAAAAAAATGTTTTAACACAAGAGGTAATCAATTTTGGATACCAAATAATCCCGTTCCGAGGTGCCGCCCGCCAGGGCAACCCACCCGGAGATCCTAGCTAAGTACGCCTTAAATCACGGCACGCCTCTGTAGCTAGTATTTAAATAAAATGATAAATATTTTAAATTTAGTTGTGTTTGCACGAGAAAAAAGCCGCGTGGCGGGAAACTACTACAACTGTGTTGTCAGGTTTAGTCCTGAAATAGTCTCCTTCCGTGACGGAATATTGTTTAATTTCTGTATGAAAGTTTTGCAAAGATTTTAGTAGTTTGCGGTAATCAATTTTAAATGTGAGAAAAATAAAAATTCGAAGAAGGAATCGAGTAATTATTTTGACCGATTATGTATTATTTAAAGTCTGTAAAATAATTATAAAAACAAACATAAAAAAGATAGGTTATTGACTTCATTCCATAAAGTTGTTCTTTCATATCCAGTAATTATATGCATACGTACATACATATTATAAATAGGTATGTACAGTGATTTATTGTTTTTTTTTTTTTTTGTTCTGAAAGAGTTGATTAGTTTACCTTGAAGATATACGAAGAATAAAGTTAAAGTTCTTGAAAAGCATTTCTTCTGAAGTAATTTAATAACTTTGTTTACCGCATAATAATTGCTATGTAAGGTAAGGAAAAATGGTATTATTTATAATATATACAGAGTGTACACGAAGTTCTCCCAAAAATTTCATAACCTATTCTACTCGTGAAAATAGTGGTAAAAGTTCATATAAATGCATGTGTCCTAAAATGCTTCATTTTGAAATACGGCTAGTTATAACAACTTTGTTGTCAACTTTTTTTAAAACTTTTTTGAAGTTATTTAATGGATGCGATATTTATTAAAATTTTTTCATATATATATATATATATATATAAGAGGTGTGTGAGAAAAGTAATGAGATTGACTTTTTACTTACCAAAGTTTTTATTTTTTTCGAACAACAATATTATTCCTTTCAAAGTAGTTCCCTTGGGCAGCTATACACCGGCGGAGTCGTTTTTCCTACTCCTGGTAGCAGCGCTGGAAGACTTTAACTGGTAGGGGTTTTAACTGGTCGATCACAGTCTTTTGAATGTTCTCCAGAGAACCCAAAATGACATCCTCTTACGACATGTTTAAATTTCGGGAAAAGGAAATAGTCACAAAGACTGGTGTCACGCGAATCACTCTTTTCCTGAAACTTTCAAGGACACCTTAGTAAAACACTTACTTGGTTGACAGTTTGTCCTATAGGAAAAAATTTTTTACGCACGATACCCCTTCTGTCAAAAAAGTAAATCGGCAGGTTTTGATCTTTGATTTGCTCATTCGACATTTTTTCGGTCGAGGAGATGATGGAGTGTGCCGCTTTCGCTATGCCGCTTTGTTTCAGGATCGTACTCAAATATCCACGATTCATCACCTGTGATCACACGATTGAAGAATTCTTGGTCGTTGTCAATCCTCTCAAGAAGATCAACGCACACGTTTCTTCGATCGTCCTTCTGTTCCGTCGTGAGGTTTTCCGGCACCGATTTCGCACAAACCATTCGCATGTCTAAATCTTCTGTTAAAATTTGATGTAAGGTAAAATTATTTAAATTTAACTGTTCACTCATCATCCCTATTGTGAAACGACGGTCTGATCTCACAAGAACCCTCACACGTTCAACGTTTTTATCAGTTTTTAATTTGAAGGTCTCCCTGAGCGAGGTTGATCTTCAACGTGTTCTCGGCCTTCCAAAAATGATTTGTGCCGGCGGAAAACTTGTGCTCTTGATAAGCGATGTTTCCCGTAGGCCTGTTTCAACTTTTCAAACGTCACACTCACGGATTCCCCAAGTTTAACACAATACTTGATTGCACAACGTCGCTCTAAGTTCCGGTGCTCCATTTTCGTAATGCACAACAAAAACACAACTTCAGTGATGGCGCTGTCAAAAATAATGTGCTGGCTGAACGGAGTTCAGCCGGTTGGCAGACCGGTAGACACAGCGTTGCCAGATCGCTCGCAGTGTACCAATCTCATTACTTTTCTCACACACCTCGTATATATATATATACAAGTGAGTCAGTAATTTACCTTAATGCATAAATTGTATTTCAATAAAAATAGAAATTAAAAACAATTTACAACGTAACTTTTCAAAACAGTTCCCTTAATATTCAAAGTACTTCTACAATTGTTGCTCCAGTTTCTTTCTGTTTCTTTTAGTAACGTGAAGAAACAAGATGAAAACTGTACGGAGGACGAGCCATTACCTCAAACTTTAATTTCTGGAAGATTTAAATCTTAAAGCGGTTTATGAACAAATTTATCATTTGATAAAAGTATACCTTTCGACATTTTTGCTCTGCGTTTGCTTCAAATTTCAGGCTCTTGGGTTTCAATTAGCATTTCAACGAACACTGTTTATTTTTGAACATTTTTTCTGGTAGGCGATTGGTGTTTATTCATATTCTTTCATTTATTTTCTTGCTGGAAATTGAAGACGTGCGTTATATCAAAAGTAATGATGTAATGCTGTACAGTTAGGTACAGCATTACTAGAGCCGCGGCTCTAGTGCGGAGGATGCCATCCGCTATGTTCAGGGGCGGGTGGCGGAGGCCGACCGGTATCTATCGGGTGTATTTCTCGACATCCGCGGTGCCTTTGATAAGCTTTGGTGGCCGTCTGTCCTGTATCAACTGGGCAGGCGTGATGTGACAGTGGAGGAGATGACTCTATTCCGGAGTTTCTTTGAAGACAGGCGAGTGGTGCTTCGCCGAGGCCGGTATGAACGAACCAAAGTGTTGTCTAAGGGGAGCCCCCAAGGTAGTGTGCTGAGGGTGCGGTTCCCGCCCGAATGCGGAGTCGTAGCTTACGCGGACGATGCGTTGTTGTTGATTCAACGAACTTCTCGTGTTGAATTAGAGGAGAAGGCTGGGCGGGCGTGCCATCAGTTAGCTGTTTGGGCACGTCAGCATAAACTGGAGTTTAACCTGGAGAAGTCTACGACGATGATGCTGAAAGGTAGGTTCCATCCTGGTCGGCGGCCTGCGGTCCGGCTTGGTGGGCAACGTTTGCGGTATGTGGAATGTCAACGTTACTTGGGTGTGCTCCTGGATGATCGAGGTACTTCTAAAGACCGCTTTCGGTCGGTCGGTAATAAGGTCTGCGCCGCTTTCAATAGCTTGCGGCGGTTGTCGGGGTCGACCTGGGGCCTCGGTTTTGTGGCTCTGAGAATTCTATATTTGGACCTCTTTGAGGCGATTATGTTGTACGCCTCAGCTGTTTGGACGCAGCGGTTGGAATCGCGTTACTACCGCACTTTGTTTAACAGGTCTCAGCGCTTGGCGCTTTTGGCGTTGACGAAGGCGTACCGTACAGTGTCTGGTGAAGCTTTGACAGTAATAGCGGGGGTGAAGCCCCTGGATATCTCGGCACGGGAGAGGGCCGAAAAGTATCGATTGCGCAGGTCTGGGCGCTATACTGTAGAGAAAGCAAGAGCTGTCGAGCTGCAAGGTTTTGAGGTATGGCAAAGGTGGTGGGATGCCGCGACAGTGGGACGGCACACCTATGAATTGTTTCCTGATGTCCGTCGCCGATGTTTGGATTGTAAGGTTCGGCCTGATCGTGAGTTGACGCAGGTGCTCTCAGGACATGGTGACTTCCGGGCGAAGCTCTTTGCATTTCATTTGGTCGCTGATACGAATCGTTTGGAGTGTGGACAGCCTGAGACCGTGTCCCATGTCCTATACGATTGTGTGCGGTACGCCTACGCCAGAGATAGATTGCTCCGTGACCTTAGGCGGCTGGGGTTGGATTTTGATGTTCCGGCTTTGCTGTTAAGAGCATCTTTTCAAGTAGGTAGTTCGGACAGCCCGGCTGATTAGGATTGCACGGCTCACCCGGGTCATGCCTCCTGTTTGAGTCAGTCGAGACTCCGCGTAGGGTAGGGCGGCCCACGGTTGACGATCGTCGGAGTGTGTTGTGAGCGGGGCACGCAAGGTTTCCCGGTTCGTCTACGGATAGGTCGTTCTAAGCTGTTGGGAGAGCGATTGCGTTGAAATATACGACCGGGTTGGCATGTGTGTGCCGGTCCGAGGAATCTCCCGATGAGGCCGGAGGGGAACCGAAGATGGCTGAGGGTGGGGCATCTTAGCCTGGCGGATGCCTTTATGGCATGTTAGTTCCGAGGGCTTTTGAGGACTTCAGGTGAAGGCTTCGGCCTGGGAACTGCAGGAGGGTGGACTACCAGAATAGTCCAAGGAGGGTGCCTCTTAAACAGATATAAAAATTTACAGTTAGGTTCAACTTAAGAGGATAAATATTGTCGTTCGGTAGAACCGGATATAACGTGATGTTGCACTTGAGCTAGTTTGCGTTTATTGTATAAATTGGGGGTTTTCCATTAAAAAACATATCCCTTTCAGCACGCCGGTAGACGGAGGTAGATTTCACCGGTGCTAAGTAGGAGATAAAAAAGAATTCCACCTTAAAGTTAAGAAAAACTTCAAATTTACTCAGTACGACATTCGTTGCCAGTGAAAAAAAGTATTACACGTTTAGCATACGACAAGCCCCATCTTCTTACAATTTCAGCAACATTTTGGTCATCTCTTGTGGTAAGGGATGGTCATATAAAAAATTATTTCAGACAAAGGTTTTTGTTAATTTTTACAGGACTAACGACCACTTTAAACCGATTTGATACTGTGCTTATTAACGGAGGTATGATTTTTTTTGTCTTCGAAACCCAGTTTTTTCCACCTCCTGGGCTAGTGGTTGGTGATATAAAAAAATTTTACTTATATAAGTTGTAGCACCTTATCTAAAGAATAGTAAGAACTTTAAATTAATTCGATATTTTACCTAATAAGAAATTTATAGCGATATTTTGTTTTTTCGAAAAAAAACTCGACCGAGATTTTGGGTCATTATATTTTATGTATCAATTTGAAAGTGATTGGGGGAAAATTACGGCAGTTATATACATATATATATATATATATATATATATATATATATATAAACGTTTGAACTGACTGTCCTTTTGGGGGTCTGAGGGATGTGAAACGCGAAGATACGGCGAAATTTTCCGGAAGTGGAATCGTGGTGCCATTACAATATATAGCTTTTTTATGAAATCTACCTGAAAAGTGGAAAATGGCATGCCAATAGCGTATTTTACGTATTCCACTACACCAATACGGTATTTACATCTTTACACCTTACACCAATAGGGTATTTTCTGATGCACTCAAAAAAAGGAAAAATTTCACATTTAATCCTCTTCTTGGTTTTTATTATTTACGAGATCGCAATGGTAACACACTTAATATTAACACTGTAAAATAGAATTATGAATTATATATATAAAAAGAAACATCTTATTGAGTGTATCGCGCGAGCGCACACACTATGTATCAATGATTTGTACATTTCTTTTTCACTTTTATTTTAAATAAAACTAAAAGCTTTATTTTTCCCCCACCAACATTTAAACTCTTGCTTTCTTTCTTGTAGTATTTCTTGATTTAAAATGTTGTTTTGTGTGGATAGCGTGCGCGCGTATTTTACCTTCAAGGCATGCAGCGGCCTTTACAGGAATGTGGGCCAGTTACTGTATAAATTATTTTAATGTTTATACACGCATTTTTTCCTACTTCTATATATTCTGTATATCTGTTACTACTGAGCAGAGTGAAATAATTCATTCGCAAACTCTCAGTTTCTATAAACTCTCGGTTTCTATTACTATATTTATTTTACTACTCATTTCTTTTCTTTTCGTTTTTCTCTTCTTAATTACTTAACTTCTTTATTTTCGAGTGAGCGCTAAATTTATATATATATATATATATATATATTTTTTTTTTTATATACTAGTTAAAAATCTATTGTTATTTGTACGGAAAACAACGTATGGTTAAATCTGCAGATTAATTTCTTCTTGGTAGATAATAATAATAATTAAAAACTATATGTTCATATCCCAAATGGATAGTTAATCATAGAAAAAGAATATTTACCTGGATGAATTGAAGGAAACCATGGTAAAATCTTAATTAGAACTGTGTCGCATCGCAGAATACAAAATTAATTATTTAAAATATAAATATTATACGTAAAATATAGTTAAATATAAAAAAATGACTACAGAATAATCCACATATAATTAAAATTATTTTATAATATATTTATTTAAGTAAAACGAACGCAAGAGATTGCAGAGTATAAGGGAAAACAGATTCTTTTAATTTATTTAATATTATTAAACAAATTAAAACGTTTCGGTCGTTTAATAAGTAAATCTTTATTCTGATCGGTTAAATAAAAATACATTGTTACGGGTTACAGTACAATGTACGAGCGATTTACTCGTAGCAAATCAGCTGATTTTCGGAATCGAAGGTTTTAAAGTTCAAATCCTAGTAAAATTTAGTCGCTTTTATACGTATTTTAATATTAGACAAATCAAAAATAGTTTTAAGAAATTAAAAAAAAATCTATATTTTTAATCTTTGATCGGCTCCTCCATCCCCAATATTGTCTCCAAAATTTTTTTTCGGTGGTTATTTGCATTATTATACTGCTTAGAAATACATAACATATTTGTTAAAAATATGTAACAAATAAAAATAATTTTTTTTCAAATTTTGGGAAAGGGGGAGTATTTAGGGACAATTTTTTTTTAAACGGTAAGATAATCGTGAACGCATGTACTGAAATTAATATAAAACGGTGTTATGTTTGAAAAATGTTTAGAAAATTGACCTCAAAAAACTGCTAATCTCATCCCCGTGGAGATATTTACCACAAAATTTTACCAATAAATTGCCTCGCGTAAATGAATCTCATTACAAAATTTCATCAAAATCGGCTTTTCCATTCAAAAGTTATTAAGTTTCAAACGCGTACATACATATTGGTTTGCTTGACATTTCTCCCGCCACAAGACCCCATTCGGTCGTCCTAAAGCATAAGACCGAATGTCCGTGTCACAAACGGCAACTGAGCCTCGAACAGTTTACCGACCGGTATCCTAACATAGTTCCTAGAGGTTACCTAACAGCGCGACCGGACTAAACGCGGTGCCATACACCATCGGCTTACGTTTCCTAACCGCTCACTTATCATATATTCGCTAAAATGGGTAGGCGCACCCCGTCAACTACTAAATATATATATGACATCCATAAATTAAGATTTATTTCGACTAGGCAGCAATTCGCTGCCACGCCTTGGTCGCTGAATTCCAGCAAGTACCTGTCCACCATTTTATAGCGCTTGGAGTCATAACAATTGGTTGGTGGTCAGCCGTACCCAGGGTTAGCTTCCCGCGGAATGCGGTAACTGTCTTTCCCTTAAGCAAACTACGGATGCCGGTTGAACAAAGCAACCGCATCTAGGAAACTCCCGCAAAGTCCGACAATGCGGCTCTTGCCACATGACTCATCGCTTATGAGTAGCTAATTTTCCCCTTGATCTCTAAGTTCCAGGTTGGCCGGCGCTCTACCTCCCCCCCCTCTAGAGCAGGGCAGTCAAATATCACGTTTGTCTGGACCTCCCCGCAGACGCACAGCTCATCAGGTGTTGGATCAAATTAGCGAGATTGGTGAGCACCCGAGCACCCGTTGCCTTTAAAAACGAGCTCGAGGCATACCATCCCCCCAAATCTTATATTAACTTATTCAAGGATCTTCCCTTAGTCGTAGTGTCCCGTTGTAGCTGCCGTGCTTCCATCGCAGCCTATTTCGCAGGCGGGAGATGGGTAACTGAACGAAATTTAGATGTGGTGCATTGTGATCACGGTTCCGCTCCGGTACTGGCCCTGCATTTTTCTGGTTTTTTGGGGTCCATCGGTCATGAAAACGCAAACTGAAGCGCAACTCGACTACTGACATCTTGGTTTATTATATCGAGTGATGCCTGACGAACCTGCAGGGGAACCCAACACCGAAAGAATACAATGCACTATACAATTCTAAAGCGTACTTCCCCTTCGACTTTCCGAACGCAATGCATTAAACACGAAATTAGTCGATATATTAAATTTATTACTACTTATAAATGTACAACCTTTTCCAATTTAGAATGCTGTTTTGTCTGACTTATTAAATTACTGTTTTTATCTTTTCAAATAAATGTACATGATATTTAGGGCTTTAAATTTAAAAAAAAATAATTATTCGTACATCACCAAATTTTGTTTGGAAAATGACGCAAAAAGAAATAACAGAATAATCTAATTTAAGGAAATTTTTACATATACCTTTTGCAGCAGGGCGGATATTTTAATTTAGGTTATACAAAACGTCCCAAAAAAATCTTTTTTAAGCTGTTCTTTTTTACTTTCTTGTACGAAGTAAAGGAAGTATTGAGATCGCAAAAAATTTCGGTTTTCAGATTTTAACGGAAATATCCATTTTAACCCTTCCTGAATCTATTTTAACTAGTTCGGCGTGACGTCTGTGCGTATTTATCACGCATAACACAAAAAAAATTAATCATAGGATGTTGAAATTTTGGATTTAGGACTGCTGTAACATCTAGTTGTGCACCTCCTCTTCTGATTGCAATCGACTGGACTGAAAGTGTCCAAATAAGCCCAAAATCCAAAATATATGGCTTTTGGAGTTTTACTTAACTGATGTAATTAGCCCTCATCGAGAGCTTTTCAATGATTTGACATAAGTGGTACTTATTTTCTTCGGTTCCGGAGTTATAGCCAAATAAAATTTTAATTAATTAATGAGATATTTGAATTTGGACAATCGGTTCAAATCCGACATCTTATTTTTATTTTTTTTTTTATATATATTGATTTATTAATAATTTTTAACCTATGATTCTAAAAAAAAAAATGTAAAATAAATAAATAATAACAATAAAAAAATATAAAAAAATTGAAACAATATCAGAAATTATTAATGAAATAAAATTTTATGTACTTTTCATTTAAAAAAAAATGTATATATGGAATTTAATAGGTGAACAAGGAATACAAGGAAGTTGTGTGGTGTTCACATCAGATTTGTTGTAATTAAAAAATTGAACATTAAATAAAGTAACAGAAAAACGATAAGGTATTAGCATTTAAAAATTTTCTGTTGTTATGAAGCGAATTAATTATGTTTTGCATCCCATTTATTAAAAATATAAGAAAATCGTCGCAAACTCACTTATTTAACAGCAGATTTTCGTAGTTGAAGGTTCAGAGATTCAAATCCTAGTAAAATTTAGTTGTGTTAAAACTAATTTAAAAAATTAGACAGTAGATACAGTTGTACTTTAATGATTGAGGTATAATTAACCACAAGACTCAGGAATGGTAAGCCTGACTCGGTACAAGACTACATCTAATTTACACATCGTACATATCATCTTCATCGCGTCATGTTATTGTTTAGGGGAGGGGCAGGAGGGGGAGAAGAGTTGCTTAGTGTTCACTAGTTGAACAGATTGCAACGTACACATTAGGAATCATAATTAACGTTTTTAATGATTTGTTAGGGAAATACGTAAGCATGTATATGTTTTTTAATTTTTATTTTTTTGTATAAATCATGCAATTTTATGGAATCTATGAATGAATTATCGTGTTTAATTTACTGTAATATAACAAAAAAAAAAAAACATTGGAAATCCAGAATATTAAAAATTAAATAGTAAAAAACTTATAAGAATGATTAATTTTTTTTAATAATATTGCGTATAATTATTATACATTATTTTACAGAATATTCAGAGTATTAATCTAATACTTTTTATACATAATGTGATTTTTCTATATTGTTACTAAGCAGGAAAAAAAATCAAATATATATATATGACATTATAGAAGTAAAACATAAGAAATAAATTCATTAACATAGACCTGAAATTTTAGGTAGATTTCATAAGAAAGCTACCTATTGTAATGGGTATGATTTGACTTCCATAAAATTTCGACATATCTTTGCGTTTCACATACCCCAGACCCCAAAACCCCCCGTCAGTTCAAAAGTTTTTATATATATTTCACTTTCTTGTGGACACGATAACTGCCGTAATTTTGCGCCAATCATTTTCAAATTGATACGTAAAGTGTAACGACCCAAAATCTCCGTCGAGTTCGTTAATGGGAAAAATCGGACCATGGAGGTGAAAATGGGGGGGGGTCTTTTTCGAAAAAAAACCATAATATTGCTGTAACTTTCTTATTAAGTAAAATATCGAATTACTTTAAAATTATTTTTTGGATAACGATATAAAATTTATGTAAGTAAAGTTTTTTTATGTCACCAACTATCGGCCCTGGGGTGGAAAAAATTTTTGAAGAAAAATAAAATCATACTTCCCTTAATAGGCACAGAATCGAATCGGTTTAAAATGGTCGTTAGTCCTCTAAAAATTACCTAAAACTATTGTCTGGAAGAATTTTTAATACGACCAACCCTTACGGCAAGGGATGACAAAAGTTTGGTGGAATTGTAAGAAGATGGGGGCTTGTCGTATGCTAAACATGTAATACTTTTTTTCACTCGCAACGAATGTCGTACTGAGTAAATTTGAAGTTTTTCTTAACTTTAAGGTGGAAATCTTTTTTATACCCTACTTAGCACCGGTGAAATCTACCTCCGCCTTCCCAAAAGGGATTTTTTTAAATTATCAATTAAGTACTCGGGAAAATTTTTGCCTTGATTTCTGCTTTAAGGAAAAATTAAGAATTAAGTCGATTATTTCGTACGGTTTTTAACTTGAAATAATTAAATAAAACCGGTCCCAAACCATTTCTTTAATTATTTTGTTAAAAAATTTCAATCTGTCGGTAGTTTCAGTGCCGGCAAACGTTATCTTTACTGTCTTTTTTATAACGTACATCGAAATAAAAGTGATATACTGGTTTGTCTAATAAAGTTTAAATTCTTTTACGAGTATTAATCAAAAGGTATTTAATATTTCCTCGTGACCTAAAAGTGTTATAAATAAAAAAAAACAAATTAAATACATAGCGCTTACAAATCGATCTATTAGTATATTCTGTCAGCCCACCGGACTAGTCTAGCGGTTAACTCGTCATCGCAAATCAGCTGTTTTGATTTGAGTACTGGATCGTGGATACCGGTGTTCTTTGGCGGTCGGGTTTCAATTAACCACATCTTTCAAGAAAGGTCGACCTGAGACTGTACAAGACTACACTCATCCTCTGAAGTAATACATTACGGTGGTTCAACAGGCTAAACAGAAAAAGAAACCAAGTACGTTACTCCTATGGAAATAAATCAAAACAAATAATATACAGGTGTCACAATAAGAAAGTGTTATAATTTCTAGGATTTGTTCTGCAAGTGAAATAAAGAAAAAGGTCATAAACACAAGGGTCGTAAATTTTTTGTTTTCTATTTTATACTTCATCCCGATTTCTGCTCCTGAGGTAAAAGAAAGTCAATGAAATTTAAATTAAGGGTAATTTTGACGGTTTCATTTTTTTCTGATTTGACAAAGCTGGCAACAAAATTGTTAAACATTCTTGACTTCGGTTATTTCTTCTTATATAGTCAAAAAGGCATAATTATATAAGAAAAAAAGATTCAAAAAATTTTATTTTTTAAATCGACAATTAAAAAGAATCGGTTAAAAAATATTCAATAAATAAAAAGATAACTTTTGACAATTTTTGGGGGAAGGGAAAATTTGGGAGCATTTTTTTTTTACTATCTACCGTACCTCTCAAAGATAATCATTACAATCTTTTACCAACAAATTGCTTCATATACACGAGTATCTTTTTACTTCCTTGTACGAAGTAAAGGAAGTATTATAATCGCGAAAAATTTCGGTTTTCAGATTTCAACAGAAATATCCATTTTGACCATCCCTGAATCCATTTTGACTAGTTTCGGCGTGACGTCTACGTATGTATCTCGCATAACTCAAAACGATTAGCCGTAGAATGTTGAAATTTTGGATTTAGGACTGCTGTAACATCTAGTTTTGCACTTACCCTTTTGATTGCGATCGATTTGACCCAAAACGTCCAAAAAAGCCCAAAACCCCAAAACGTTTGGATTTTAGAGATTTTCTTAACTGCAGTAATACACTCTCATCGAGAGATTTTCAATTATATATCATAGGCGGTACTTATTTTCATCGGTTTCAGAGTTATAGACAAATAAAATTTTAATAATAAAATATTTGGATCTTACAAGGGGAAGGGACATCGTTCGAATCAGACTACATCTCCTTCTCTTTAAATTTAATTATATTGATTTATTAATAATTATTAATCTCTGATTGTAAATAAAATTACAGTAAATAATTTGTAACAGTAAAAAAAAAGTATTAGTGAAATAAAATTTTATGTAATTTTAAAAATGTGTATATGTAATTATAAGGCGTACAAGCAAGTCATGTGGTGTATACATCAGCTTTTTTTAAGCTTCAAACGCGCCACCACACGTACATTCTATGAACATAATTCCCTACCACTTTTTTTGGGTTCCGAGTCATGAAAAATCGACAAATGTAGTCGTGACAATTTTTTTTTACTTATATTTTCTTCTTGCAACATAGCCTTAGAGCAACGATGGCATGAAAGTAAAAATTTAAGAAAATAATTTCTACAACAATATCTTCCCATCTATTTACCGATCCATATTTATATTATTGTTTTTCTTCCATTTACGGGTGATTTTTTTATACATACCGGATGTTTGAGGCAGTTTCTACCATATTTTATAAGCGTGTTCCTCTCATGAAAATTATGAAAAAAGCTTTGCTTTAAAAATTAAATAATTATTTTCTAAAATTCTACGGACTTAAATAAAATTCGAAAAATATTACCCCAAAATTGTACGTTCAATAATTTCCGAAAAATCTAAAAATATTGGAATCTGAAGTATTCCAATTTTTTTTTAGTATCGGCAGAAATCTGCGTTTAATTTGTATGAATGAAATAAAGTTTTAAGATAAAATATGTGAAAAAATTAATTACGACAAAAAATTTATTTATTTAATTAGTCGATAAAAATATATAAGATTTAAAAAATCTACTGTTTTTTACTCCTTTGTACGAAGTAAATGAAGTATTGTGATCTCGAAAAATTTCGATTTTCAGATTTCAACGGAAATATCCATTTCGATCATCCCTGAATCCGTTTTGACTAGTTTCGGCGTGACGTCTTTACGTATCTCGCATAACTCCAAAACGATTAGCCGTAGGATGTTGGAATTTTTGGATCTAGGATGTTGTAACATCTAGTTGTGCACCTCTTCTGATCGCAGTCGACTGGACCAAAAGTATCCAAATAAGTCCAAAATCAAATAAATTTGGATTTTTTCTTAACCGCATTAATAAGCCCTCATCGAGAGCTTTACAATGATATATGATAAGCGGTGCTTATTTTCATCGGATCCAGAGTTATATCCAAATTAAATATTGATTAACGAAATATTTTTATCTTTTTAGAATGCACATCGGTTCAAATTCGACTTAATCTTCTTTTTTTAAACATATTGATTTATTAATAATTACTGACCTCTGATTATAAAACAATCTTTACTGTAAATAATACTTCAATAATAACGATAAAAAAAATATATATATGAAAAAATATCAGATGTTATTAATGAAATAAAATTTTTATGTACTTTTCATTTAAAAAAAATATGTATATGTAATTAAGGAGGCTTAAAAGGAAGTCATGTGGTGTCCGCATGAAATTTTTTAATGAAAATCAAACAAAATAAAAAAATTTTGAAAATTAAAAAAAATCTTTTTACTACATTTCTGGAATTCATTTTTATCGATGTTTTAACGGATTAAAGAATGAGTGAATCGAGATTTTTTAGGATGTAGAGATTGAAATTTTTAATTTTTAAATACATATTAATAGTACTTGGTCTAGCGGTGAACGCGTCTTCGGAAATCAGCTGATTTGGAACCCGAGAGTTCCAGCGTTCAAGAAACGCAACCTAGTAAAGGCAGTTATTTTTATACGGATTTGAATGCTAGTTCGTGAATACCGCTGTTCATTGGCGGCTGGGTTTCAATTAACCAGAAATCTCAGGAACGGTCGAACTGAGACTGTACAAGACTACACTTCATTTACACTCGTATATATCATCCTCTGAAGTAATATCTGAAGGTTAAACAGGACAAAAGAAAGATGTACTTTTTAAAAAGTTTTAAATAGCCAGGTTTATAACTCACTTAATAATAGAATTCGGCCATACACTTGCTAATCTCTTTCGTTTGTATTTAATTCAATCTTTTTTGAGATATTTTGAGAATTATATTATATTGTTCAACAGAACTGAAGATGATTATTATTATGAAAGAGAAATATCTTGTTTTATATTCATTGCTGGATTTTGTATATTAATTTTAATTTCAAAATAAATAATTTTATTTTGGCAGCATATTTTTCCCTTTAATTATCATTAACCCACCGTGTTCGCCGGTCTCCGTGGCGCGAACGGTAGCGTTTTGACCTTTCACCCGGAGGTCTCGGGTTCGAATCCCGGTCAGGCATAGCATTCCCACACGCGCTATAAATCATTCATCTCATCCGCTGAAGCAATTCTTAATTGTAAACCCGGAGGTTAATCAAACAAACAAAAAACCTACCGCGTTGGTGTAGTTGTAAGCTAGTCGTCGCAAAACAGCCGATTTTGAATGTGAAAGGTTGTGAGATTCAAATCCTACGATAATAAAAGTACGTTATTTTTATACGGATTTAAATACTTTACAGTTGTACTTTGGTGGTTACAGTTTAATTAATTACATATTTCAGGAACGGTCGACCTGAGTCTGTACAAGACTGCACCACATTTTCACGTCATATCCTCATTTCATCGGGCCGTAGAAGTTGCTTATTGTTCACTAAGTTGAACAAATTGCAAAACAAAAATCCGGGATAGAGTATTACAATAAGCACGATCTAACGGCAAATATCGCAAGTTAAACAAATAAAACAATGTACTTTGTTTAGTTTTTTTTATTTTATTTTACGATTTCTTTAATTACAGTAAAAACACGGTTTTTTTTAATTTAGGGAACCGGAAAACATCTACAAATTTTGCAGTAATTTTTTACCCGTTAAAATACTTTCCTATATTATATTTATTCAATAATTATATACAAGAAAACTAAAAATACTCTTGCCCATTTCTACACAAGACAGATTTATCGTTTCCGACGATAAGTATACCGTAGTACAATCCCCTATATACGTTCGATTAATCGGTAGAGCTTACACACAAACATCAAGTTTCAACTCGCTCACCACTGTGACTCGCTGCATTAGCGCGTATAAAAAATACACAGATGCATAGCCGACATAACTCATGTTTTTTTTTTTACCTTTTGATTGAGCGTAACTGAAAAATAATTCACTCAATTTTCAAACGCACAACTTCAAATATATTTCTACAGAATTTTAAATTTCAATGAAATTGGTCTAGTAGTTTTGAAAATTTTCGAGCTACAAAATTTTAAATATATATATATATATATATATATATAACGAAACCCCCATTTTAAGTAAAAAGTATTTTCATACTCTTCAAAACGTAAAGAAAGCTTCATTTTTACCTCTTCCTCCAACTACCACCATACGACTGAAAGTAATACCGTGCTTTTCTTTGAAAATTAAATTTAAAAAAAAATCATCGGAATTTCATAATACGTTATTTGACGTCTTAGATGAAATTAGAAAATTAGCGAAGAATGCTGCTGTCATCTAGCGGCCAGTAATAAAAATTCGTATGAAGGTATTACAATAACTACAATCTAGTGGTAAATATCGTAAGTTAAACAAATAAACGATGTACTTTGTTTAGTTTTTTTTTTTGTTAACTCTTATCATTGTTTTTTTTTTAATTATAGTAAAAAAAAAGTAAATACGGTTCTGTGTTAGTATAATATGCTGCTGTCCCTTCTCTTTTAAGAAAAGTAAATTCCAAATAGAATCTTATTAATGAAAATTATTTTTTCTTTTAGATTTTTAGAAACATACGTAATCTTGAAATTTTTCGTTTTGTTTTTTAAATCAAAATTATTATTTTTTTTTTTTTTTATTTTCTTTTCACGATTTTACTGACAAATACTAACAAAACGTTTGTGACAAATTAATTATACGATCCTTTTAATAGAGGTTCACATTTGTTTTTTGTTTTTAATTTACTTTTAATTAAACGTACCAATTTAATAATTGTTTTTATTTTTATATTTGTACTGGAATTTCGCCTATAAACTACACGGTAAATATTTTCTAGATAGATGGGAGATTTTTAACAAAAAGTTACAAGACGATCTATATGAATTATTTCCAGATTTAAAAGAAAAATTATTATCAATCAATCCTGATATCGCTATGATTTTCAAGTGAAAACTTTAAAGAAAATTTCTTTGAAAATGTAAGAAAAAATGAATAATTATTTTCGTATTACAAAGAGCCGTATATCACACTCGGTAATAGTATTTTTTATATCCTTTCCTCGAAAAGAGAGCTTATTTCTTGATTTTTTTTTAGTTACTTATCCTTAAGTTACTTTATCCGTCAATTACTTGATATCTCCAACTTGGATGAACCGAATGTTATAAAAGTTTGTACGATGACTTTTGAGTCCTGTGCCATTTAATTCTGGCCGTGGTTCTCGTATCTTAAATTTTTACTCAAAAGAATAGAATAATTTTTTTTTTTAACATTCACTGTTATGAAACCGGATTCTGGATCTTAAATTACATATTTAGCTGGTCTATGAGACCCGCTTTGATATCTCAGTGCAACGGTTATTAAAACTCCCAAAGGTCTTTATTACATCTTATTTTTCAGGAAAAAATGTCATATTGTAAAGAAGAAATTAATACGATTCCAACGGTATATTTAGATTTTAATGCATTGCTTCGTTAAAAAATCTCTAATAATAACTGATTTTAACAGAATAAAATTAATTTGATGAATAAATTTGTTATTTAAATCGGCAATCAAGTTAGAACCCAGTGTAGGGATGTTCTAAGCATACTTTTCTGGACTTTTGTTTTTAATTCCTTGTACATTTATTTAAATCCCGAAAAATTTCGGTTTCCAGAATTTAACGAAAATATCCATTTTGACCGTTCCTGAATCCATCTTGACTAGTTACAGCGTGATTTCTGTACGTACGTATGCATCTCGCATAACTCAAAAACGATTAGGATGTTGAAAAGTAGAATGTCAAAATTTTGGATTTAGGACTGTTGTAACGTATAGTCGTGCGCTTCTCCTTTTGATTGCAGTCGACTTGACCAAAAGTGTCCGAAATAGCCCAAAATCTAAAAAATTGGATTTTGGACTTTTTGTTAACTGCAACTGCAGTGATAAGCCCTCGTTGAAAACTTTTCGACGATTTATCATAAGTGGTACTTATTTTCACTGGATCCAGAGTTATAGTCAAATAAAATTTTAATTAGTGAAATATCGGCCAGAATCCGAATTCAACTCCTTTTCTTTTTTTTTAAATTTAAATATATATATATATATATATATATATATATAGAGAGAGAGAGAGAGAGAGAGAGAGTTTAAATCAACACAATTGAAAATTTGATAAAAAAATTAAAATACTGAACTTCACAAATTTTACATTTCACTTATTCTCCTTCCCCTTTTCCCTTTCAAACTTCTCCCTTTCGCCCTTCTCCCTCGCCCTCTCCCAGTTTCCTTTTTACTCTTTCCCGTTTTCCCCTATTATCTTTCCACCTTTTCCCCTTGTCTCCGTTTTCCATTTTCCTCTTTTTCCCTTTTGCCCGCGCGTAAATAGGTCCATGAGTTTTTTGATCTTTAGCGGACACACATACAAACATTCCCTTTTTTTTTATATATATATATATATATATATATATATATATAGAATAAAAAAGTCTGTTTGTATATTTGTTTGTTTCGTAAATATCTCGACACCGGCCCCACCTAGCGGGTATAGTTTTTGCAAAAATACTTCTTTTCACGTAACTAATATTCATTTTCTGAATAATAACCAAATCGGACCATAAATACAATTTTTCAAAATATCTCGATCCCAGCGCCACCTAGCGGGTACAAAGTAATTCAGAAACCTTCCCTGGCATGCGTCCAACCGTTCCCCAAAGTTTCATCGCTATCGGATGAACGGTTTAGGAAGGCATAAGAGACATGCAGACAGATAAACATTCATTTTTGTATATATAGATTATTAACCTTCGACTGAAAAAAAAAAATACTATGAATAATTATTCAATAATAATAATAATAAAATCAGAAAAAATATCAAAAGTTATTAATGAAATAAAATTTTATGCACTTTTAAAAATGTGTATATATAATTTAGTAGACGTACAAGAAAGTCATGTGGTGTCCACATCATATTTTTTATTCTAATTACCCTGAATTTAAGGTTTTTATGAATTTTATTTTATAGAAAATAGAATGAAAATATGAAAAACTGGGGAAACAATTTTTTTAAACTTTATAGTCCGTATTGCTATATTGTAGTTCTTCATAATAAACAAATTCTACTGGCTTTTTGTATATATTATGAAGCGATTTCTTAAACATCAAATTCACGGGTAAAAATAGAATTGATACGGTTGTGATTTTTTTTTGTCGCAAATAATTGTCAGTCGACCGTTAATAAACATAAATTTGTCATTATTGTCTAATTACTGAAATTTTTGTATTTTCCACCGTTTCAGCTTACGTCATTTATTTACTTAATTTTTGTTTAAATATTGCACAGTAATGGTAGTATAAAAAAGGACGGTAATGTTTAATATAATTACAAGAGTTACGTAAGACGGTATTGTAACATCTCGCGAAATGGAAAAACCTAAAATTAGTTTAACGATCTAATGAATTTTTTAATCTCTATTTGTTTCGCAGATCGTCATGCTTGGATCTAATATCTCTTAAAATCTTCCATTCGTACGTTTCATCGTAATTCCCCTTAAATATATATCCGGCTTACGAATCATATTAAGTGCATCAGAAGGCGGATTTCCGATTTTACTTAAAAAAGAAATGACGTTACACTTTTATAATGATTTTTAAAAATAGTATTGCATTTGGAATTGTTTTTTGTATTTCATATTACGTCGGTTCACGTGATTCGATAAGATCTTAATTTATAAGGTTACCCTGCGCCCAATCTGTACCTACGGTGTAGAATTGTGGGGAACGGCTAATACTAGTAATATCGAAATTAAACGATTCCAGAACAAAGTAGCAAGGGTGATTACCGAAGCGCCACGGTCACGCGGAACGATGAAGTTCACGAATACTTGGAGCTCCCGTCGGTTCGTGAAATTTCACGGCAGCGCAGTGTCGTGAGAATCACGTAATCGCTTTTCAATTAATCTCCTCGATAACAGTAGGGACGTCCGACGGTTGAGACGTGTCCATGTACTCGACCTAGCGTCTGCGTAACAGTTTGGAATCTGACAAGTTTACTAGTACTGTATTTAATTTCTTTGTTTTTACTCTTTCCTTTTCTTATTCTTTGTTATTAATTGATTTTATTAATCACAGCCCGTCGATTGATATATAATTTATTTATATAGTATTTTCCGCTTACCAACAATCTTTAATAGTATATTGGAGCGCTTTCGGATTAGTAATCCATCGTCAGGAACATTGATATGTTATAATATAATTATTTACTTTACATATCATTAATTATACTAACGTGAGTTTAAAAAAAAAGAAAAAAATATATACATATAACAATTTATCGTCAAAAGGTAAGATAATGTAAACGTTATCCGTCATTCTCGCAAAAATCTAATTGTTGTCATAACAATTGAAACCGTGATACTGACATACCGGATAACGTTTACATTATCTTACCTTTTGACTATAAATTGTTATATGTATATATTTTTTTCTTTTTTTTTTAAACTCACATTAGTATAATTAATGATATGTAAAGTAAATAATTATATTATAACATATCAATGTTCCTGACGATGGATTACTAATCCGAAAGCGCTCCAATATACTATTAAAGATTGTTGGTAAGCGGAAAATACTATATAAATTTTTTATTAATGCTTGTTTTTGTGGACCGTGTGGTGCTGAAATTAATGTTTTCTGATTTACGACCGAGCTTGAAATTTCATATCGGACTTTAAATTTACTCGCAACTATTTATTTGTATTACTTATTTTTGGGGTTCCTTAAGGACCTCCTTATCACGTACCTTTGTCAGTATTATGACTCCACAGGAGAGCCGATTGCAATTATAATTCTTATAGAACAAAAAAAATATATTATGTTGATATCACGTGTTGTTTTATGATACTGCAATATTCTATGTATTTTAAATATACAAATAAATAAATTATTTTTTCCCCTTCTTCCTTTTCACATAGTTGTTGAGTTGTGACCGCTTCGATCGCTTTATACCACTACTATACAGTAGTACATACAGTTACCCATAATTTGTGTGTTTTTGAAGCCGTGCTCACAAAAAAGAAAAATTTTAATCGACCCGACTCGATTAAAATTTCAAAACTGAGTTTTTGGACACCATCCCTTTCCTTAGTACCAGATCGCATTTTGGATTGTTGTGAAACTAGTTCGCACAAATCTTCCGGTGCTCCCAGAAATCTTATTCGGGGCACAAACTTTATGTTTTGGAACCGTTTGAAAACCAGCTTTCACCTGGTTATGCTCAAAAATATATAATTTTGGCTTTCTAACATGTCTCCCTTCAAATTACAGCATGAAACCCTTAAAAATGTACAATAAAACCCAGTTTTTTGCTTCTAACTCCGGTTACTGAAAAAGGATGCCCTTGAAAATCAATACGGTTGGATTTCTATTAGGTTTATATTATCCTACCCAGTTTCAACGAAATAGGTAAAACATTGTGCCCTGTAAAACGGTAAAAAGCTGAAAATATACCCAAAAACCTCGTTTAAAAATCAATAGGAGTCGGTTCACAATGGATTTACATCATCCAGCTAAGTTTCATCAAAATTGGTAAAGATTTGCGTCCTGTAGAGCGAACGAAAATATTTTATCATGAATATGTGTTTAAACATTGCAGAATTGTGTTCAGGACGCAAATCGTGAAAGTATTTCAGGGCATATTTTTGCAGTAAAATTAAGAATAAACGTTTTTACTCTCCTGGCATTTGTTATATGTTCCTATATAGTAGAAATAGGATCTTTTTCGGAATTCCCCCTCAAAAAAAAAAAAAATAATCGATGTAATTTTAATATCCATAAAAAATTAGGTAAAAATTGGTAGTTTTTCATTTCTCCCCCCTCCCCAGTCAAACGTTTGCAAGTTTTTCACCTGAGATAATTGAAAATAGCAAGAAATATTGATATTAACAATAACCACGTTGGAGAAATAACCAGATATAACCACTTATATTACCATTCTTATAACCATTTATATCTGCTTATTTATAAATAAAATCTAACCAAACTTAACTTACGCTCGCTATCCTTACTAATTAACAGTAATTTTTTGAGTAATAAATTCAGTAATTATAGCAGTTATTTATAATTTAAATAAATAAATATTTTTATGAGGTAATGCCGAAAAAGATCCTAGAAAAATAATTATACATGAAAATAGATCATAGTTTTAAAAAGTTTTTTTTAAATTTGGTCGGTTTCCCGAACCCGAATAGTGTTCCTAATATTTTTTTTAGTCGCTTTCATTACTACTACGCCTAGAAAGAGGAGAAAAAAAATTATGAAAAAATATGCAATAAATTACAAAATAGCTTTTCGATTTTTGGAGAAGGGAGGAAATTTGGGGAAACCCATTTTTAAAAAACGGTAAGGTAATCGTGCATGCATTTCGGACCTTAATATAAAATAAGGTTATGTTTGCAAAATTTTGAAAAAATTAACCTCGAAGATACTATTTTCTTCACATCCTGCAGATATTGATCCCGGGAATTTACCAACAGATTGCCTTATATGTTTTTTAGGTCTGTATTCTATAAACGTACTACGAACATTACCCCAATTTTTTTGGGGAGAGCGGGGTTCTCCGGGTCATGAAACGCCGAGAAATGGCGTTTCATTAAAGATACCCCGTACCGCATTTTTTGACTGATTACGACTGTCGAGATAATATTCGTCTTGGTGTAGTACTTTAGTTAAGGTAATAATTACTCTATATATTTATCGTTGGTTCAAATAATAAATAAATATAGACGTTTATCGTTTGTAATTAAATGTGATCCTTTAATATTTGAATGAATAATACAGAATTATATTTAAGTGTATATAAATGCATTTAATGATTCCATAAATGATACATCGTTAAAGAATATATATTGTATTTTACGCGTTCAATTGACGAAGATTGATAGAAGAAGGTTGGAAAAAGACTGCCTGAATGTAGTGTGTATGGAGCCGCTGAATCGTCAGGAGCCGAGTGCACCCGAAAGGAGCTGTGTGAACCGTACAGAGCCGAGTGTAGCCGACAGGAACCGAATGTGAACTGATAGAAAGACCTTTAAATTTTAAAGTACTTCTTAAATAAATTTTTTTAAATATGCACCGAGTCTGAACAACCACTATCATTTCCTTCTTGCAGTACAGCTCTAGAGTTGTCATACCTGGAAAGTAAAAAATTCATATAAACAATTATCTAGAAACGCTTAATTATCAATTTATAGCTCACGACCTAATTTCTGATCAAAGGATTAAACGAAACCGACGGAACTTAAATTAAGGAGTAGATTTGACGGTCCTAGAACTGTATCTCTAATAATTTTTGAGAGAATTACTAGAATTCAAAAATACAAACTTTTGTTGTAATCGAATAAAAAATATTAAAAAACTATTTTTTTACTATCCAATAATGAAATAATATGTGTTTTGGTAGTATTTTTCTGCACGATTTGCTTAAATAGATATTCAAACTACGTCGCTTTCAGTCGACATTATTTACATAGATTTCCGCATAATTAAATTCTACAAAATCATTATGTTTACGGGCAATTTAAAGAAGTTACTGTAAGCAGTAGCGACACGCGTATAGGCGCTATGGAACTGCAGCACCCGTTATATCCACTCGATATTATCGATAGCATTAAATATAACGATTCCTTTTTTCTTTAATTCTTTGTTTATACTTGTAAAATATATAATCGTTAAACTTAATATCATACCCTAATTTAGGAAAAGATACAAACATTTTTGTATGGAATCATGCGCACATAGCAATCTGTACGCGAGACTACGAGGGAGAGAGAGCGCTGTCGCTCCCGCAGTGCCGACCCTGGCGTGCTGGTGGAAGGTAGTTTTTTTTTTGCTCCGCGTGTGTATGGAACGTTCCTTTTTCTAGTTTAGTCAGCGGAAGGAATACGAATGCGGTTTAGTGGTTTTTTCAGTAGCGATCAGAAGATGGCGAAAAGCAAGGGCTCTTTGATCGCCAAATCTGTTCAAAAACACACTGGAAAGGCGAAAGAAAAGGTAATTAGTAAAAACTAATCGCGTATTTGTTTCTGTGTATATTGAGATTTAAATTAAGCACCGCTGGACTATAGTCTTTTTAAGCGGACATTTTATTACGTTACTATCTAATAGTACTAAAAAATATTATCTGTATCGACCTTTTTAAAAAGGTCGATACAGATAATATTCGGTTAAACCGTATTCGGTTAAACCGAATACGGTTTTTCAGCGCAATCTGCTTAAAACCGTGTACTGTATTCTCGAATGCGATAAAGTGTAGAATTAGATTATTATCCTACTTCCAGCTATTTTATTTTATTCATTTTTTTTATTCTTTTATTTTACAGAGAACTTTAACCATGGCATTGAAAAGGCGCACCACCCCCAGTAATTTTAGCTACGAGCCGCCACTGATTGTAAGTACATCTAACCTAAAAAAATGTATTAGGATATCTTTTTTTTTGTTTTACAAACTTTTTTATATAAATTACTAGTTAAACAGTCGAGAGAATTTTTTTATTCCAGTTTTTAGATCAAATACCATATGAAATTAGGAAGTATATCCGATAATTTATATTCCAATAGCTTTAATTTACATTTGGTGTAGAAATCAGATTGAAATATTTTGCGATAAAACTCGAAAACAAATCGTTTCTGCACACATCTTTTTATGAATTATTTCCTTAATTTTCATTCGTAGAATATATTCTGAAATTTTTTCCGATTATTCTTGAATCATTCTATAAATTCAATTTTTTCTTTCTTTTTTATAGTTGTGTGTTTAACACACACAAATTTGTCAATCTGTGTGTGCTAAAATATTTTGTTGTGTTGTGTGCTTGTTACGTCCTTGTACAAAGCAAAGTAAGCACTGTGATCGCGAAAAATTTCGATTTTCAGATTTCAACGGAAATATCCATTTCGATCATCCCTGAATCCATTTTGATTACTTTCGGCGTGACGTCTGTACGTACGTATTTTCTGGCATAACTCAAAAACGATTAGCCGTAGGATGTTGAAATTTTGGATTTTAGACTATTGTAACAATTAGTTCTGCAGCTTTCCTTTTGATTGCAATCGACTGGATCAAAAGTGTACAAAAACGCTCCAAATTAAAAATATGTGGATTTTCGACTTTTTCTTAATTTCAGTAATAAGCCCTTATAGAGAACTTTTCAACGATGTATTATAAGCGGTACTTATTTTCTTTCATCGGTTACAGAATTATAGCCAAATAAAATATTAATTAATGAAATATTTGGATCTTACAAGGGGAAGGCTCGAATCAGACTTCATCTTCTTTTGTTTTTTTAACTTTTTTTTTTAATATAAATATTTTGATTTATTAATAATTATTAACCTCTAATTGTAAACAAAAAATTACATTAAATATTATAAATAAAAATAAAAAA
Source organism: Lycorma delicatula (assembly GCF_047948215.1). Lineage (NCBI taxonomy): Eukaryota > Metazoa > Arthropoda > Insecta > Hemiptera > Fulgoridae > Lycorma > Lycorma delicatula. Next base: position 72,525,292 of record NC_134466.1, on the reverse strand, counting down.
TATGAAAAATATCAGAAGATATTAATGAAATAAAATTTTACGTAGTTTTAAAAATGTGTATATGTAATTTAATAGGCGTACAAGGAAGTTATGTGGTGTCCACATCAGAGTTTCTGGTTAGAGGACGGAATCATGAAAGTCAATATCTGCAAAAACCAACGCATTGCAAAATTCCATTTATTGGCTTAATTCACTTATACAGGGTGATTCAGGAGGATAGGGCAATACTTTGACAACTCATTCTAGAGGCTAAAAATAAGAAATAAGTTCATATAAACATAGGTCCGAAAACGCTTCGTTAGCGAGTTATACAGGGTGAAAGTGTTCGCCCGAGTTTAAGTTCCTCCGGGTAAATTAAGGCCTTCTGAAATTCTGGGAAGGTCAATTAAGGTGCAAATTCAATAGTTTCTTATAGTTTTAGTTATAGTCGGTTTTTGTGTTAATAAGAGTCGACTTGTTTAAAATTTTATTTGTTTTCTGTTAACATTATTTACATCCATCTTCTTATAATTAAATTCTCTACAATTTATGTTTAAAAAGTGTATGATTTATTGCCAATTAACAACGTTATTGTACGTCAAACGTAAAAAAAAAGTGTTTTTGACCCTATTTTTGGCGTTTTACATGGGATATCTTAGAAACTAAGAGAGATACAGTTCTGGGACCTATTTTTTCGATTTTCCAGCTCAAAAACCGTAAGAAAAAATTGAATTTGCCCCTTAATTGACCTTCCCAGAATTTGAGAACGTCTTAATTTACCCGGAGGAACTGAAACTCGGGAGAAATCTTTCACCCTGATTAACTCGCTAACAAAGCGTTTTCGGACCTATGTTTATATGAACTTTTTTCTTATTTTTAGCCTCTAGAATGAGTTGTCAAAATATTGCCCTGTCCTCCTGAATCATTCTGTATATTATACTGTATTAATTTTATATCCAAAAAAGTGAAAATGATCAAATAACTGTTAAATGGTTTACTCAGAAATTTAGTTTAAAATTTTGAAGTTCTATATAAAGTTATTCATAGTTTTATATATATATATATATAACTATGTGTGTGTTTATATTTTCCTTATTTCTGTAAACATTACGTATTGTGAATGAAAATGGAATGTAAGGTATTATTTCTAGAAATTATATTATATAACTTTTGCAACATCATTCTAGGAGAAAATTTTATGTAATAGTATTTGAGTTACCGACGCGCGTGCTCGTGTGAGTGTACATGTTAGTATGTACGAAAAGAATTATGCGGTCATACACATGTACGATGATTGTGCGTACACACAAATTTGTATCATTATAAAAATAGGTGTGGTTGTACGAACTACTTTTTTCTTCTGTTTGTATTACGTGGATGACTCAGTTTTATTTCTAAGTAAACAAAAAAAAAAAATCGAAATAAAATAACTTTAAAATATTTGAAAAAAAAAATTATATGTATATGAAATACATTTATGAAAAAACGGAAAGTTTTTAGGAACCGGTTAAATGGTTTTAATCCAGTTCTAAATCAGTTATCGAAGATTATTCATGTTGTATTCTGTGTTAATATATATTTATGAAATCCGCTTTAAACAAAAATTTTTACTTTCCGGGCAAATATAGTTGGAATATTTTTTATTAAATACAGCTAGAATAGCTAGAAAAGATCGTCTCAAAAATATAGTAACAGATTTGTACAAATCTTTACGGTTTAGGGTCCAATAAATCTAGAATCGAAAAATAAAACATTCGCGTTTATACGAATGTTTCGGCACTGCGTTTGGCCTTCCATCTCAGAATTGATGGAACCGATATTCTTAAAATTTGGCTAAATATTAATATATATATGGAGCGATCGTTCGTTTTAATTTTTTTTTAATTCGTTCAATGGGTGCGGGGTATCACGAAAAAACAATTTCAATTTCTTCAGAGGTATTTTAAAGAAAATTTTATTAAAACAAATTTGTTACACGCAATGCATATATAAATAATCTAAACGGTTATTTTCTAAATCCACCCCTACTTAGAATATATGTTTTTTTTTCTCTAGATTTATATTTCTTTGAATTAAATATATTTGTAATTCTTACTTCCTTGTACAAAGTAAAGGAAGTATTGTGATCACGAAGGATTTTGATTTTCAGGTTTCAATGGAAATACTCATTCTGATCATCCCTGAATCCATTTTCACTAGTTTTGGCGTAACGTCTGTATCTCGCATAATTCAAAAACGATTAGACGTAGGATTTTGGATTTAGGACTGTTGTGACATGTAGTTGTATACCTCCCCTTTTGATTGTAGTCGACTGGATCAAAAGTGTCAAGAAAAGCCCAAAATCCATAAAAAAATTGGATTTTGGACTTTTTCATAACCGCAGTAATAAGTTCTCGTTCAGAGATATTCAACGATATAGCATAAGCGGTACTTATTTTCTTTCATCGGTTACAGAATTATAGCCAAATAAAATTTTAATTAATGAAATATTTGGATCTTACAAGGGAAGGCACATCGTTTTAATCCGACTTCATCTCCTTTTTTTAACTTTTTTTAAATTTAAATATATTAATTTATTAATAACTATTAAATTCTCATCGTAAAAAAATAATAATAAATAATAATTCAATAACAAGAGAAAAATAACATGAAAAAATATATCAGAAGTTATTAATGAAATAAAATTTTATGTACTTTTCATTTTAAACAAATGTGTATGTGCTATTTTTAATAGACCTACAAGGAAGTCATGCGGTGTCTATATCGATTTTTTGGAAAGTTTAAACTTCATATATATAGCAGGAAGGAATTCTTATAATTTTTTTTTTAAAGTTAAAATGCAGAAAAGTTTTTTCATAGCCTAAAACCTTCCCCGGGATAACACGAATGTACCCTGGAAATTTGGAAGCAATCGGTCGGTTGGTTTTTGCGTGATTCGTGAATAAACAGACAAACGTTTGGCCTTATATATAAGACTAATAAATAAATAAAGGGTCATCGAAAAAGTTTGCAGCAATTTAAAAAAAAATCGTATTTCACAAATTACTAAAGATAATTCAACGAGTATACTTTTTTTTTTAAATTCACCAACTCAAAATGTTTTTTACCTACCTTAAACCTATGGATCGTCCTAAACGTGGTGAATTAAAAAGTAAAATGCTTAATAACATTAAGGATGACGAAAAATGTTAAATCGTGTTAAGTTTACGGATGAAGCGACTTTCTATGTCAGTGGTTATGTTAACCGGCATAATTGTAGGATATGGAGATCTCGGGAACCCGATGAAATTATCGACTACATCATAGATTCCCCAAAAATAAAACGAGTTGTGCGGTTTGATGTCCGATCAAAATGATCGGCCCGTTCTGCTTTCATCAGCTACTATCGCAGGGAATGTTTATTTAGACGCGCTTCAACTCTACGTTTTCCAGCCAGTTGACCAAATTGAACAAGAAAGTAACGCCCACACTTTAGCCAAGGCGTGTGACGCGCTCTTGATGAAAGATTCCCTAATCGTTGGATCGGTAGGGTCGGTCCTGTGCTTTGGCCTCCGAGAGCCCACATTTGACTCCTTTAAACTTTTTTCTACGAGGGTACGTTAAAAACATTGTCTACAGTCAAACTTCAACTCGTCTTCGCACGTTCGTTTGGACATTAGATTTTTTTTTGTTTTTAGGGTCCCTGGGTCATGAAATTTAAAAAATGTAACCCCATTTTTTGACCGATTACCATACGTTCCTTCTGGCAACATAGTTGTAGAGAGTTATGATGCGAGAAAGTAAAAATAATTATACATTTTTTTGGCATTATCATAATTTTCGATTTCGGTCGATACATTACAATATTATTCGTAGATCATGCAAGGGAATAGTAGATAAAAAAAAACCGTTCTAGACTTTTCACGGATCGGTCAAGGGAAATCGTGGGATAAAATATTCATAAAAACAACTGACAATACAGTTGTAGGAATTTCCCGTCACGCGGCTTTTTTCTGATGCACGGCTTATACGCACAACTTAATTTAAAATATTTATCATTTTATTTAAATATAATATTTTTTTGTTTATTAATTCAATGATCCTAACTAAAGCGCGCGCGCGTACCGTATTTCATTCGCATGGGTGTGCAGCAACATTATTTACTTTTTCACACTTTAAATATTATTAATTTATTTAATTCCACCTCTCACCTGTGACGTCACAACATAGCAGACGACTGCAGTAGTTGTACATCGGTGCAGCACTAGTGCTCCGTGTAATGAGAGGGAGGTACTATCGACTCGGTATACCCATTTAGCCACATTTAGAGCATGTTTTGGGGTGGGGGTGCGATTTTGCAAAAAGAAACTTTACAAATATTATTTTTTAACCGCGACGGAGCGGAGACATATGCATTTGGGGTTTGTATTTTTGTGCGTGTATATCTATTACCGTTTCCCTCAAAAACTAGTGGACCGATCTCGATGCGGTTTTTTGCATTATATAAGTATCAGATCAAAGCGGGTTCTTAGATTAGTTTTACGATTATAGGCCACCAGGGGGCTCTACAGTAGATGTGTTTCTCTAAAACGGCTTCGTGGGTTTTTTAAATTTTATCTCTTGTTAATTGTTAAAAATGCGCCTAAGAAAAATATGACCTTAATTAGGCGAAATTTCGAGCTAGTTTCTTTTGGTGACCTTGCTTTACAGCTCACCCCCTGACCTTTTAAGTCGAAAATTTAATAACATCGATGCTCCATACGTAGAAGTAATCTGATCAAAATCGGTCCAGCAGTTCTGGAGATATAAGCTGATTTAGAGGGCGATATCGAACTTATACACGTACATTCAAACGTTCGGAAAATATCTATCGAGTTTTTTTGGTTGTTTGGGTTCCTTAGGTGTCAAAACAACGGATCCTGTGAAAACCGCAAATACCCAAATTGGACCGATTTCAATGGTTTCCCTTCTAAGGCTACAGCTCTGCTGTAGCGCTAGACGGGAAAGTAAAAATATATAAACGATTATTTATTTAATATATAAATAATTAAACTAAATGCACGATGATATTAAAAATTATAAAAGAAACCTAACAATTAGTTACAATTAAAAAAAGATGTAATGAAAATTTTTTTTTTTTTAAACCGATGAATTATTTTACCGCAGAAGCGCTTATAAACCAACTTGTACGTGGGAATATGAAAATGGAAGATTTTAACTTACGGAAAATGCCATTCCTTACTGGTATTCGAACTCAGGACCTCTGGATGTAAGGCCGAAACGTTATCACTCCTCCACGGAAATCGACAGATTTTATTTATTTATTATTTGCGACTGAAAAATTAATTCCCCAAAGAAGCTTGTGACGTGGGAATATGAAAAAGGAAACTGTTAGTTTATGAAGAATTGTGTGCTTGACCGGGATGTAAACTCGGGACCTTCGGATGAAAGGCCAAAACGTTACTATTCCGCCACGGATATTGGTGATTTAAACTCATTTATTTTTTAATTCTCAGAAGTTATCTCTAAATTAATGACCGTTTCATTGTAAAAAAAAAATTAAACTGAAAACTTTATAAATATATTTTACTTCTCTTAAACTACATACATTATACTAATTCTTTATATAATCTCCACATGAATTAAGACATTTATCGTAGCGATACACCGGCTTCAATATACCCTCGTCGTATTCTTCTGCCGCCAGTCCATTTAGCCAATGATTAACAGCATTTTTAAGTTCATCGTCGCCCGCGAATCGCTTACCGTTCAAAAATTCTTTCAATTTCCCAAACAAATGGTAATAAGAAGGAGCTAAGTCCGGAGTATATGGCGGGCAATCGTAAATTTCCCATTCAAATATTCTCAGTAAATCACGTGTCAGATCCGCAACGTGTGGACGTGCATTATCGTGCAGCAGGACGACGCCGTCGGTCACCGATTTTGAGCGGCAGACCATAACTTACGTAGAGTTTTGCAGTAGGTTTCTGCATTTATAGTCGTTTCACGTGACATAAAATCGATCAGCAGTATCCCGAACCGTTTTCTCTCTGGCGTGTCATAAGAAATCCACGATTCATCGCTGGTAAAAATCAAATTAAGAAACTCATCATCTTTTTCTGTGTAACGCATCAAAAATTGCAAAGCAGATCCCGCTCGGATTTTTTAGTGACGTTCCGTTAAGATGTGCGGCACCCGACACGCACAAACTTTACTGAAGCCTAAACGGTCATGAACAATGCGACTTATAAACAGCTCTTCAAATATCAGGAAAAAAAAAAGCCAGGTCCTGCGACGTTCTTTTATGATTTCACGATCGACGCGTTTCAATAAGTCCTCGGTGTATATCGAAGGCCTTCCCGAATGTTCTTCATCGTGCACATTAATTCTGTTATTTCTAAACCTTTCACACCATTTTCTGACGTTTCTTTCATTCATTACATTATCGCCGTACACAGCAACCAACCGCCTATGAATTTCACTCGGGTTAACGTTTTGGTGGTTTAAAAACAGTTTGCACGTATTTCATAGTCGGCCGGAAGATCTATTTTCCTATTCATTTTATAACGTAATAACTCACACGTAATCAAAGATACTAAAACGCGACAATTTATAGGCAACAATCCAGTGTGTACATTACTAGGGTGGCTATGAACGACACAGGTTCGCCAACCTTAAGGAGAGAAATTTCCCAGCGGTTTTTACTTTAGAAATATTCGTTGCAGTATTACTTAAAAAATTCATCGATAGATAATATTGTTTTTATAAAAAAAATAATAATAATTGTATTTTAAACAGTCGGTAATCTATTAAAGCAGCATCAAATCCTTTCTCGTAAGGAATTGTTGTAATGTTGAGTTACATGAAAACATTGTACTGTTTTCTGATTTGATAGAAGTGTATATTAGTTTTTAAGCGATTGTAAACGCAAGGTATAACATATTTACTTATTTAGTTTTTAAACATATTTAATTTTTTATATATCGTTGTTCAATATTCAAATTTATTGACACCAAAAAGCCGATTTTTACACCTTAAAAACACGGTTTAACTTTTTTAAACCGAAAAAGAAGTCGTTGTAAATTTCAAAGGAATATACTTATTATAATAAATACTTAATTACGATAAAAGTTTAGAGTTTTTTTAAGGTGCTTAAAAGCAAAACAGTACGGTTTGATTTGATTTTACGTCAAAACGATTCGTTTACTGTACCGGCAAGAAAAAAATGAATACAAAAACTGCAATGTAATTATAGTTTAGAAATTAATTTCGCTTAACTAAATATTTATACTAACACACTAACAAAATTCATAAGCAAACTATTTTGTATTGGGTAATAAGGAATACTTAGATAATATTAAACAAATTTTTTTGAGTGACAAATGAAATTTTGAAATCCACAAGTACCACCTTAAGATTAATATGTTTAAAAAGAATGCGGCCATAGTACAACATATGTGCAAGAACACACACACACACACATAAATGAGTAAATGAAAACTGGACGCTAATGGACAAGTCGGTATACACACTTGTGTGTGTGTGTGTTTCGATGGACTACTAGTTGGGAGGAGATTGAGCAACCGAGGCAAGCAAGGACGCAAGTCTAACCGGAGTTGTGTTGCGTGGCTCTGTAACCAACTAAATACAGGTGAGTCGTATTATAACGACATCAGGAAATGTCCCTCAGGTCAAAACAAAGAATGGTAAAAAAACAGAAAAGAAAAAAGGTGTCAAAGACAATATCTTCATGTAATTATACACACACACACACACACACACATATATATATATATATATATAGTTATAAAACAAGCGCGCATTCATGTGTACACACTCATACACACTATTACATATTAAACAAACAAAAAAAAAATAAGGAGAAATGTTTTAATTATTTATATGTATATGAAAGAACTAATCGTGAATGATTCATAATCAACGCCGCTCAGCAAAAATACTAAAGATAAATTTATGAAAATTTATGTACACGTTCTCTAATGGGGTAAGTGCGTACTAAGAAATACATTTTTGAAATTTCTAGTTTAAAGGGTTAAATAACGATGAAATTTACAATTTTTTTTTTTTAAACTGTCGGTAACAAATAAAGATATTAGCTTGATTTTTGGTGTCTGCAATATTTTTGAAGATTACACACACCAAAAATATTTTTAAAAAAAATTTCTAGATTTTTTGAAATTCAACCTTTAAAGGTGTGAAGAAAGATGAAAAAATTTCGATTAATATTGAAAAATTTTTCCCCATTCCCCACTACAGTAAACGAGATATTCATTCTATTTGGGCTTTCAATTACTTTTAAGATAAATATCTAAAAACCATTTTCTGGTTTTTTTAATTATATTATTTATTTTAGGGGATACAAAAACGTAAATTATATTTTATATCTTTACCGTTTTTTTGCAAGTGAAAATCAGTAATAAGTTAATAATTCCGACGCCTTCACTATTTCGCAATCAGAATTGCACTGATTTTTAGAGTACTACGCACTACGTACGTTCGATTAATTAATTACTTTATCCTACAGAGAAGCGTAAAGTTTAAACTTGCTCGCCGCGTTGATTCACATCCTTTTAAATTTAAATATCAACGGTTATTTTTCATTACTACGTATATTTTATTTAACTTATAAAATCGTCTTTTAATTACAAAAGCGGTTTTTGAATTTTAAAATTAACAATTTCTGATTTCTTTATAAATTTCTAGCCGGTCAACTCTACAAACTCCTCTCGATTTTTTCGAAAACTATCAAAATCATCTGATGACAACTATTTTGCCAATAGTTGTCATCAGATGATTTTTGGTTCTCTATTAGAATATAAAATTTGCTTCTCTGGATTTTTGTTAGCGTTAGCGTCAATTTTTTTAATAGTACAGTAACAGCCCTCAGTGGAGTCGTCGTCTGTCCGTGCTTGCGCGGGTGAGCGACGGTGGTGAAGCTGTGGGAGTCCAGAGCCGCACCCCCGGGGTTGTGCTATATTTAATTGCAAACACGGCCCCGGGTGGTGAGGAACGGTGAAGTAGGTGTTTTAGTCGGTAGGGTGCGGGCACACAATATGCTTTTAATAATATCTAGCCGAACCCGCGAGTCCGACACTCCCCCACTTGCGGGGGGGGGACGTAAACGGTATTTCTCTGCAATTTAGTTTTAATGTGACAAGTGAGCGGTAGGGACACATAGGCGGGTGCTGTACGGCGCCCAGCTTAACCGCTCACGCAAGATAGGAGCTCATTAGGAGCAATTAGGATAACGAGGTCGCAAATCTGTTTCGAGGCTCAGTAGCCGGCTAACCAAATTTCTCTGCAATACCGATAATAAAAAAATTAAAAAAAAACCTAAGAACACCGGTATCCACGATCTAGTATTCAAATCCGTATAAAAGTAATTACTTAGAACTCTAGTTTTTTGGGGTCAATTTGCCCAAAATTTTTCAAAGATAACCCCACTTTATATTTAGTTCAGTATATTCGTGAATTCTTATGTTACCATTTCAAAATAGTTCCCCCCCAAATTTTCCCCTTCTTCCAAAATTAAAAAAAAAAAACGTTTTTTTTTTATTTATTGCATATTTCTTAACCGAATTTCATTTTATGTCTTCTTAGGCTAGTACATAGTGCAAGTGATCTAAAAAAAAATACTTTGGGGTCAATATTAGGGGTGCAGGAGCCGAACAAATTTTAAAAATATTGATTTGTGAAATTTTAAACAAATTTTCTGTTTTATTTAAACTTTTAATAATAATGTTACAATAAAATTTCAGTAATTCACCACCCACCCACAAAAAATATTTTAGGTATCGTTTTATTGGTTGTTTATTTTTTAGGAATTGTTTTAGTTTCTTCTATTTAAGATTTTGGAGTGGGGAGCAGAAAAATACTTTTATTTTTTTTTTTAATTTTTGTAACTTTTTTTGGTTTATTTAAAAAGATATAATAATCATTTTACGATCGTAAATTACCCTTACGCCAAAAACAAGAAGAAATCTTAGTTAACATTTTCATGCCTCATTATTTTTCCATTGCATAAGAATAAATAATCAATATTAGGAATGTATTACAATTTTTTTTGTCAGTTTTTTTAAACCGGCATAGGAAACATAATAAGTTCCTTTCTAATAATCCAAGTATTGTGTTATCGAGTTTCACGAAAACTCTATACGATTGTGCGGTGGTAATTTTATATCTATGGATATTGTTATTTTTCAGTAATAAATGACTAATTAATCCCCGATTCTATTCAACTTGGTTTCGGAAAAGTAATGAAAATCTTTTGGAAAATGAATAACAGGAGTGCAAAATCCAAGCGTCCAGAATCCAAAACTTTAACCTTTGCCGATGACCTGGCTATTTTAGCAACCAAAAGAAGATACAGTATCATAAATAGAAGAGTTAACAGGATTAGCTCAAAAAGTAGGCCTAAATATATCCTTTACCGTAATAAAAATCACGAAAATTATATCATTCACACAAAAAACAATAGGTACTAAATACGCAAAGATAAATGTCACTGATCGTTTTAAGTACCTAAAAAAACAGGAATAGAAAATCGTGAATTGAAAATACAGCGTCCATACGGTTTTTCCACGATTACAAAAATCTATTACGGTTAACAGCTGTGCGGTTTGTGGCAAAAGAAAGAAAAAATTATCAAGTTTTCTTTATACTGGTTTGTACGAGGTCGAGGCAGAGTAGAGGGCGCTGTAATAAATTTTAATAAAATGGGCTCCATCCAGGAGAAAGCGCAATGTGTGTTGCGGTATCACGAGTCTAAATCACCGATTAGTGTGCGGCGAAATTTTAGAAGAGAGTACGGACGACCAACACCTGATAGAAAGAGTATCGTTGCGCGGTACGCAAAGTTTAAGGAGAGTGGAAGTGTAGTTGAACAGGGTTGCCATCCGTTAGTTAAGAGAAACTCGTGGTCGTGCGGCGAGTATTTCTACATAACCGTTCCAAATCTACCCGTCGTGCATCTCGTGAACTAGGGATTCCGCGGTCGACAGTGCACAAAATCTTACACAACAAACTAAGGTTGCATGCGTATATAGTTCAGATATTGCAACATCTACAGCCAGATGGACGGCCCTCATCGTGCTTCCTTTGCGACCGAGATTTTTAACGGATAACGACAATGAGTTCTTGCAGCGTATGTGTTTTTTAAACGAGGCTACTTTCCACTTCATCAGGGAAAGTAAACAGGCATGTGAGAATACGGGGCTCAAAAAATCCCTACTTTACCAGGGAAAATATTACAGATCCCCTAAATGAATGTGCGGTGCGGTTTAATGCACAACAGAATCATCGGGTCCTTCTTTTTCAGTGAGCGATCAACAACAGCTAAAGTTTACCTGGATATGCTGCAACGCTTAACTAAATGACTTAACCTAGAGTGGTTTTCCATCAGGATGGTGCACCACCACAATTCAGATTTTCTGAATTAATCGTTTCACGGTTGATTGCTGTCGGGCGCGACGGCCCCACACCGTGGCTACCACTGTCATTAGACATAACTCGCTTGGAAGTTTTCCTCTAGGGTTATGTTAAGGACAGAGTCTATGCAACACCCGTACCTGATCTAGACATATTGAGACGGAAAATAACTGAAGCTGTTGCTAGAGTTTCCGAAGAAATGTTGACCAAGACATAGCGTGTAATTGATTATCGGTTGGGCATTCTACGAGCGACAAAAGGCGCGTATGTTGAAGTTTATTGACATGGTAAAAAAGAATCGATAATTTTTTCTTTCTTTTACCACAAACCGCATAGCTGTAATCGTAATAGTTTTTTTTAATATATTTTTGTTATCATGGAAAGACTTTTTGGACACTCTGTATAATATTAAACTGGAGAAACTTAAATTTATCACCAAAGCTATCTATAATAAGAAGACCCTCTCTGAGATCGCGAAATTAAGACATTATACAACTGTAATAAGATATAATCTTATATGGCATTGAAACATTGTAATGTTTCAATGTATAACCGACTTCGAAAAACTACTCAATATCGAAAGAAGCTAATCCTTGGAAAATCCACGGTCCAAGAAGAGTTATGGAAAGAGAAGAAGAGTTATACGGAAGAAATGAATTGGAAAATGGTGTTATAGAGGAAGAAGAAGAAGTCGAAGAGAATGAAAGGGGAAAAACAATACTGAGATCTGAATTTAAGAGAGCATTAAAAGATTTGAATGGCAGGAAGGCTCCTGGAATAGACGGAATACCTGTAGAATTATTACGCAGTGCAGGTGAGAAAGCGATTGAGAGATTATACAAACTGGTGTGTAATATTTATGAAAAAGAAGAAGTTCCGTCAGACTTAAAAAAAAGTGTTATAGTTATGATACCAAAGAAAGCAGGGGCAGATAAATGTGAAGAATACAGAACAATTAGTTTAACTAGTCATGCATCAAAAATCTTAACTAGAATTTTATACAGAAGAATTGAGATAAGAATGAAAGAAATATTAGGAAAAGACCGATGTGGTTTCAAGTAAAGTATAGGGACAAGGGAAGCAATTTTAGGCCTCAGATTAATAGTAGAAGGAAGATTAAAGAAAAACAAACCTACATACTTGGCGTTTATAGACCTAGAAAAGGCATTCGATAACGTAGACTGGAATAAAATGTTCAGCATTTAAAAAAAATTAGGGTTCAAATACAAAGATAGAAGAATGATTGCTAACATTTACGGGAACCATACAGCAACAGTAATAATTGAAAAACATAAGAAAGAAGCCGTTATAAGAAAGGGAGTCCGACAAGGATGTTCCCTCTCCCCGTTACTTTTTAATCATTACATAGAACTAGCGCTTAATGATACTAAAGAACAATTTAGATTCGGAGTAAAAGTACAAGGTGAAAAGATAAAGATGCTACGATTTGCTGATGGATGAAGTTCTACGCAAGAAATACCGAATGAAAATAAACAAGAAGAAAACAAAAGTAATGAAATGTAGTAGAAATAACTCAGATGGACCGCTGAATGTGAAAATAGGAGGAGAAAAGATTACGGAGGTAGAAGAATTTTGTTATTTGGGAAGTAGAATTACTAAAGATGGACGAAGCAGGAGCGATATAAAATGCCAATAGCACTGGCGAAACGAGCTTTCAGTCAGAAATATAATTTATTTTTATCAAAAATTAATTTAAATGTCAGGAAAAGATTTTTGAAAGTATAGTTTGGAGCGTAACTTTATATGGAAGTGAAACTTGGACGATCGGAGTTCCTGAGACGAAAAGATTAGAAGCTTTTGAAATGCGGTGCTATAGGAGAATGTTAAAAATCAGATGGATGGATAAAGTGAGAAACGAAGAGGTGTTGCGGCAAATCGATGAAGAAAGAAGCGTTTGTAAAAATATAGTTAAAAGAAGGGACAGACTTATAGGCCACATATTAAGGCATCCTGGAATAGTCGCTTTAATATTAAAGGGTCAGGTAGAAGGAAAACGTTGTGTAGGCAGGCCACGTTTGGAATATGTAAAACAAATTGTTAGGGATGTTGGATGTAGGGGGTATACCGAAATGAAACGAGTAGCACTAGATAGGGAATAGTGGAGAACTGCATCAAACCAGTCAAATAACTGAAGACAAAAAAAAGGAAAGAAGTTTAAATTTTTTGGGGAAAATTGTCCGGATGGATCTGAAAACGTTAATTAAACAAATCTTTATGGTATGTGAAAAGTAAATTCCATTACTGAAGCAGATGGAAGAGAATCTTTAAAAAATAAATTTATCGTTGCGTGGCTTGAAAAAAGAGGATTATCACGATAACTTCCAAAATAAATTTACTATGTAAATTCTTACTGCAGAAAAAAATCTGATGTGGATACCACATGACTTCCTTGTACGCCTATTAAATTACATATATACATTTTAAAAAACTGAAAAGTACACAAAATTTTATTTCATTAATAACTTCTGATATTTTTTCTTTTGTTTTTTGATTGTAAGTTTTTTTACAATCAAAGGTTAATAATTAATAATAAATCAATATATTTAAGTTAAAAAAGTGATGAAGCCGGATTAAAACCGATGCGCCTTCCCCTTGTAAGATCCAAATATTTCATTAATTAAAATGTTTTTGGCTATAACTCTGGAACCGATGAAACTCAGTATCGCTTATTATATACCGTTGAAAAGCTCTTAATGAGAGTTATTACTGCGGTTAAGAAAAACTCCAAAATCCAATTTTTTTAATTTTGGGCTCTTTTGGACACTTTTGGTCCAGTCGATTGCAATCAAAAGGGGAGAAGGACAACAAGATGGTACAACAGTCCTAAATCCAAAATTTCAACATCCTACGGTTAATCGTTTTTAGTTATACATACATACGTATAGACGTCAAGCCGAAATTAATCAAAATAGATATTCTCGTTGAAATCTGAAAACCGAAATTTTTCGATATCTCAATACTTCCTTTACTTTGTACAAGGAAGTAAAATGGAAAATATAACCAGAAGATGAGTAAAAAGGAAGCCGTGTCGGAAAAATGAGAAACTCATGGAAGAAAAGAAGAAAAAGCTAAATATGCCTGGTCCTAAGTTGGCTTTTTTCGCGTAAAAAAAAGATACATTTTTCATTTGGTTTTATGAAAAAAAAACTAAAGGTTGATAATATCGGCGTATGGTTTTTTAAATTATTAATTTTCTAAAACTTATTAATTTTTGTTAACATTTATTTGCGCAGTATATATTTGGTTAATAATATATATATATTGTTATATTAAGATGAAAAAATTTTTTTTTTTATATAGGTAATATTCTATTAATAATCAGCAGTAGGTCAAATATCCCTACTCTTACGTCTACAATAAAAGTTTCCCTTTACCCAACATTTCCCTCTCTACTAAAACACACACACACACACACACACACACACACACACACTCATTTATAAATGTATTGAGTATCCAACATAACTATAAGATTATTTAATCTTCTTCTCTCACTTACTCTCTCTATCTCACACTCTCTCTCTCTTACTCTCTATCATATTTAATCTTATTATGGTTAAATGAAAGTAAAAGTGTGATATATATATATATATATATATATATACGTAAAGGCAAGTATGTAATAATCACAACAAACAACGGCAAATATAACCTAACCGGATAGTCGAGCAAGAAAGCGTGGTGGTACCTTAAAGAGGAGTTGAATAAAGATAGATACACATATGCAGTCGTCTCTCTTCGTTTTTCTTCTCCCATTTTAATGACAAGTTTATTTCTCTCTACCTCTTTCTAATGTTAAGATAGAGAGTGAAGTCAATTCCCTGTGGTCATTGTATTTCAGTTGTTTCTTACATGTGGTTGTAGTACGTTTTAATATTTATTTAATTTGTTGTTTTTTTTTTGTTGTAATCTTTAACGTATTTATTATTTAGTCATTTATTTCATTATTTTATAGTGCATTTCTTTGGAATTATTATTATTTGTGTGGTGTAATTTTTTTTTTTTTTTTAATTTTTGTTAAACATTAAAAAATAAAACATTTTTTTTTTTTTATTGTACGCAATGTATATACATTTCGGTGTGAAGTGATTAATAATTTATTTTTTTATTTAGTGTTTGTGGTTAACGTTTTTAAAACATTTTATTTACTAAAAAAAAAAAAAAAAAATATTTTTAGAAATCAGGTAATTTTTAATTAATTTATTATAATAAATATATTTATTTGTTATTAATTACACGAACGGTTTTATTTATTTTTTATCTATCGTATAGTAATTTAATATCATCGATATTTATTTCTACCCTTAAAATTTTATTACATTTTACTCTTTTACAAGATTTTCGAAGAAAAGTAAGGTATTTTTTTCGCTCGCATTATGTGAAAAATAATTTTTGTTACATTTTGAGGAGTTAGAAATCGTCGCTCGATTAAAATTGTGTAATACCGTATAACTCGCCGGCCTCCGTGGCGCGAGTGGTACCGTCTCGACCTTTCATCCGGAGGTCCCGGGTTCGAATCCCGGTCAAGCGTGGCATTTTCACACGCGCTACAAATCATTCACCTCATCCTCTGAAGCAATACCTAACGGTGGTCCCGGAGGTTGAACAAAACAAAAACAAAAAACTTATAACTAGGCTGTATAACTCTATATAGCCGGGTAAGTAAAAGAATCCAAGTCGGATCTGTAAATATCTAGTAAATCTTGAACCTGTGTACAAAGAAAAAATCCATGCCGGTAGAATCGAATACTTTTGCCGATTTATGAAATTTGTTGTTAAAAAGTAACCGATTACTTTTGTTCGTTAAAGCCCGCCCGTCAGGGCTATGAACGCGAGGGGGTGGTGGCGACCAGAAGCGTCACAAGGCGGGGCCCTACGGGGTTGGGATTATTATCTTCGTTACTAGAAAGATAGATTCTACTCGTATAATTACACTTCATTTACGCTCATACATAACATCTTCTGAAGTAATATCTGAACCGGGTAATTCCCGAAGGCTAAACAGGAAAAAGAAAGAAAGTCTATCTTGTATAATGTTTTTCGAGGCTAAATACGTTTATAAATCGTATCGAAGATTAATCCACCGGGTCAACTCAACTCGTCTTCGTAAATCAGTTGATTTCGAAATCGAGAGTTCTAAGGTTCAAATTCAAGTAAAGGTATTTGAATACTAGATTGTGGACACCGGCGTTCTTTTGCGATCGGCTTTCAATTAATCGCACATCTCAGGAACGGTGGACCTGAGACTTTAAAAGACTGCACGTTTACCGGTATATTACCGGCCAGATTGCGTACAGGTGCCTTTGTACCGTTGACATAATGTTACTCTGTAATCTGGTATTACATAAATAAATAAATACATAATGACCTTAAAAGTTTTTATACAAATATTACATATTAACGTTTCTACATCTAGTGTAAATAAAGGGAAAGCTATTTGTTATTAGCTTTTATAACCGTGTGAGAGTTTATATAAACACATTTTTTGAAAGGTGATGATTTGTAAAGCAAGATTTATGTCAGTATTTTTTAAATGTCATACTCTTCTCATCAAAGTCGTAAGCGTATCGTTTTTACTAGTCGTATAATATAGCGAAATCCTGTAACAATTGTACTACAATACCTACTTCTAACAATTAAAAAAAAAAATATATATATATATATATTATTTATTCCTTGTTTGTTTTTAAATTAAATTTTTTCCCCCACATTTTGAAGAAAAGTACGGTATTATTTTCGATCGCATGGTCTGAAAGGGGAATGAAAATGAGTTTTTTTTACGTTTTAAGGTACGAGGAGTACAAAAATACCGTTCATTTAAATTGGGGTTTCTTTATATATATATGTTGGCCTTTGTATATAATTTTGTGGCTTGAAAATTTCCCAAACCGCTACATCAATTTTATTGAAATTTATATATTGTGTTTTAGTATATCTGAAGTTGTGCATGTGAAAATTTGATGAGAATCAGTTCAGCCGTTCTTGAGTTACGCTGAATGTAATGTTAAAAAAATTTGAGCAGGGCAATTTAGAAGCGTGGTTCGTTATGACGGTGCTAGTTGGAAAGTTAAAGTTTCTTTTTATAAATGTTTAAAGTATTTATTAAAACATAGTAGCGAAGATTATTGATTTATTAAAATAAAATTTTAAATATATAAATATTGGAATAAATCATTTTAAACGTCATATTTATTTTATATAAGACAATAAAGTTGTTTCATCAAATTATTTTTTTTTATTTTATGTTTTACTTCCTTATACGAAAAATTTAGTTTTTCAGATTTCAACGGAAATATCCATTTTGACCGTGAATCCATTTTGACTAGTTTCGGCGTGACGTCTGCACGTATTTATCTCGCGTAATTCAAAAACTATTAGCCGTAGGATGTTGAAATTTTGGATTTAGGACTGTTGTAAGATCTAGTTGTGACCTCCCCTTTTGATTGCATTCGACTGGACCAAAAGTGTCCAAAATAGCCCAAAATACCAAAAAATTTGGATTTTAGAGATTTTCTTAACCGCAGTAATCAGCCCTCATCGAGAGTTTTTCAACGATGTATCATAAGTGCTACTTATTTTCATCGGTTCCACAGTTGTAGCCCAATAAAAGTTTAATTAATGAAATATTTGGATCTTAGGAGAAGGCACATCGGTTCGAATCGGACTTCATCTCCTTTTTTATAATTTACATATATTGATTTACTAATAATTATTAACTTCTCATTGTAAAAGGTTTTTTACAATGAATAATTATTCAATAACAAAAAAAAAGTATGAAAAAATATCAGAAGTTGTTATTGAAATAAATCTTTATGTACTTTTAAAAATGTGTGGATGTAACTTAATAGGCGTACAAGGAAGTCATGTGATGTCCACATCAGATTTTTTTTATAAACAGGAAATATGTTTCGATATTAAATTAAAAGAAAACATTATACATTATTTAGTTTTCTCATTTTTTTGTAAAATCTTATTCTAGAATTACTTGATACCTTTTCAAACAAAATAAAATAATTTTTTTGTGTTCTTCTGCTCCCTTTTTTTTCTTGTTTAACCTCCGGGACTACCGTTAGGTATTGCTTCAAAGGACGAGATGAATTTGTAGCGTTGTGAATATGCCATGCCTGACCGGGATTCGAACCCGGAACCTCCGGATACCACTCGTGCCACAGAGGCTCCTGCTCCGTTGGACCGGCTCAACAATCGCGTATTATTCAGCTCAGGGGAGAGTTCTTGAGACTCTAATGAGCCTCTCCGCCTACCGGCAGGATGTCCCGCATGGCAGGTCGGCTCACCGGTTTACGGATTTTTCCTTATTTTCATCTTGCCTCTGCTTCTAACCGTTATGGCTAGGAACACCGGGCCTAATTTCTACGCAAGAGATCTTAATTTTATTAAGTTTTAAGCTCGTACAGGGAAATGTGTAGGATACCCGATTTTAATTTTTTTTTTGTTTTTGTTTCTTACATCATAAAACAGATGTTGTTTTAGAAGGTTTGGTTGAGGCTTTACAAAAAAAGACAACAAAAACAAAAAAAGGGCTCAAGGTTATAATTTACTATTATCCATATATAACTATTTAATTCTATTATAATATTACAGGAAAACACCTCAATTAATTTTCACTTTGTTGTTCCCTAAATATCAGTATTTATATGTTTCGATTAATTTATTTTCGCATATTTTTTAAATCGATGCTGAAATAGAAATTATTTGAGGTTATCGGTACTAATTTCGTTTCGTAATCACCTAACGAAATATTTCCAGACCTTTACAAACAAGTGTAAAAATAAATGATTTTCTAAATTCGTTTTCTAAAATTATATTTCATAATTAATTTTAAATAGCAATAATAAACTAATTAATATTTAAAATCTCTATGGCGTTTTTAAAATAAAAATCTATAATGACGAAATCAAGGAAGTTATCCGACCTTTCGCCAGATTAAAAAAAAATATATATTGTTAAATAAATGATTTTTTTTTTTTTCGAATTTGATAAAGGTGGTGCTTACCTGGCAGATTAAAAGTCTCTTGTTCGATTCTCACTATTATTTAGAAAATTTTTAAATTTGATTATTGTAACTTTTAGAATAATAATAATTAAAGATCGATCGTTCATTAAAGATTTAAATAAACTTAATTTAAAAACCGATTTCCTTTTACAAAGAATATATATATTTTTTATGACGTGGAAGAAATAGAAATAATTCATAAGACTCGTATATGCGAGTTAGCAGTTAAATACACCTTTACGTGCGGTCAATTAGTATATATATTTTTTAATATATTTTATTATATAATGCCATATAATCTACTTCCGGCCGTTTAAATGACACAACTATAATTATAATGTCGTTTCGTAATGAAACATACACAATGTTTCCCGATCTTCTCTTTTAATAATTTTAGTATTATAATGTTAAAACTAAAACCAATTTCACATTTTGTTGGCCTGTCATTAATTCCTTCGCGTAGATTTGATTAAATGAATTCCACTTTACGGTGCTTATATATATTTATAGAGAAAAAGAGAGAGTAATGGGGAGGGAAGAGAGAAAGAGAGAGATATTATTAATTACTTGTTCTCAGTCCTCGATGTAATGTCAGCGCTGAAAAAATAAACGCAAAAAATAACTTCCCGATGTGATAGATAAGTAACCTTTGTAGATGATACGTTGCACCCGATACAAAAAATCCCTTTCGGCACGGCGGAAAACGGAGGTACATTTCACCGTTGCTAAGTAGGGGATAAAAAAAAATTTCCAACTTAAAGTTAAGAAAAACTTCAAATTTACTCGATACGACTACGGTTGCACGGGAAAAAAGTTCACACGTTTAGCATACGATAAGCCCCATCTTACAATTCCAGCAACAGTTTGGTCATCCTTTGCCATAACGGTTGGTCATATCAAAAATTGTTGCGGACAAATTTTTAGGTAATGTTTAGAGGACTAACGACCACTTTAAACTAATTCGACACTGCGCCTATTAAAGTAGGTATGGTTTTCTTTTGTCTTTGAAACCCCATTTTTTCCACCCCCTGGCCAGCGGTTGATTATTCAAAAAACTTTGCTTAGATAGGTTTAAGGCCCTTATCCGATGAATAGTAGAAATTTTAAACGAATTCGATATTTTACTTAATAAAAATGTTATAGCGATATTTTGTTTTTTTCAAAAAAGCCACGCCATTTCCAGCTCCGTGGCCCGATTTTAGCTGTTAATGAACAGCCAAAATTACAGGCTGTTAATGATGTTTCGAGTGAGATTTTGGATCCTTATATTTTATGTATGAATTTGAAAATGATTGGCGCAAGTTACGGCAGTTATCGTATCCACAAGAAAGTGAAATATATATATATATATATATATATATAAACTTTTGAACTGAAGGTGGTTTTGGGATCTGGGGGATGTGAAACACGAAAATATGACAAAAATTTCCGGAAGTCAAATCATGGCACTCATTACATTATACCCGTTACACAATTTTTTGAAAAATAATGTTATTTATTTCTTGTTTTGTTTTTACGAAACAGTACATTATGCAATAGTACATTATAATTATAGCTATTAACGTACGAGTGCGAAGATAGCTACGACGCGACTCTTGGCGAGTGTCGTAAATTACATTAAACTATATTTTCTGTGGCAAAAAGTTATTAGTCATAAGTTCTTTCTATTGCTTAATATCGATCGGTGTTAAAGACAATTCTTCCTCAGAATCCAACATAATTAGCAAAAGGATAAAGATATAAGATTTTTTCGGGAGCGTCTCAAAGCTGGCACGGCGCGCTCAGTGAACGACGCCGACGGCGCGAGCACCTCTACCGCTGCTGTACCGAACTGATGGACATAAAGAGTGAGGATAACACTAATACATCTATCGAAGACGTCTCCGGGCTGATCGATACCACCATCAGTCGAATTGATGAGATGCAGTATCGTTGGCGTGCAGCGGTCAAAAGCTTCAAAACGGCATTTTAAAACGATTCGTTTGGTCTATTTTGCAGCGTTTGTTCGTCAGAGATTTAAATCGGGCGAAAGCTCGCAACATTTCTGTTCTAAATTGTCGACGAATATTAGTCGAAATAAATATCATGTACCGTTTAGTGTCTGTTTTATGTTAAAATTAAATTTAGTACGCAGTCAATGTCCCGTTTTCATTTCGATCCGATACACTAAAAAGCGACTCGGTGACGTACAGACCGACCGATTTATCTGTAGAGTTGGTCAAATGAAGGAAGTAAAATTTTCCATCGGAAACTTTCAGTTTTATTCAAAAGATACGACGGTGGCTCTCCCACTTGTCGTCTGCAGCTCGGAGAAATTTCATCCAAGGTCTGTAACGTTTCAGGTTAAACCAATGGCCGTGCGCCTCGACACAGCCCCACCCGATTTTTCTTTACTGTTTTGGTCGTGTACGATATTTTCGTACGCTCTATCGGGCGCAAATCTTAACCCTCGGTTTTGACGAAATTCGGTGGGATGATGTAAACGAATCAGGAATAGAGCTCTATTGATTTTCAGGTAAAACGGTTCACAGGAACCGAAGTTAGAGCTAGAGAACGGGATTTTTGGGTTCGTTTTCAAGGTTTTTATATTTGAACTTGGAAGAGTGACATTTTAGAAACCCAAAATTAGATTTTTGCGAGCCGCCTTGTTACAGTAATTTAGTTTTTAGTAACCCAAAACGTGATCTGGTATAAAGGAAAAAGGCTGATCGTCAAAAAAAAAATTTGAAGTTTTAATCGTTTTGCATCGATTTGAAACTTTTCTTTTTTGTGAGCACGGCTCAATTATCACACAAATTTATGGATAACAATATCAAAGCGGGTTGTTGGTAACTACCAGTGTTTAACTATCGATACAGTCAGAACTCAACAACCGTATGAAAAGGAGTAAGAAAAATACACAAATATACAAGTATGATGTATTTATTGGAACGATACACAGAATGTCGCAGTATTATAAAAGAAAATTACACTAACAGAACATGAAATACAAAAAAAAAACTCTGAAAGTGGAATGTTATTTTATAAAATCATTACAGAACTGCCACATCCTTTCTTTCTTAACTAAAACTGGAAATCCGCTCTTCTGTTTTTAATTTAATTTACAACCTCGGTAATTAATTTATCAATTAATTAAAAAAAAATTAAACTAAATGGCAATAAAATTGTACTCGAGTATTCTGTAATTGTAGGCGGGCGATCCTTCCGATAAGCTTTAGTATTTTTGTGACTATTCTTCCAACTTGGTTCCATTCACATCTACATTTCATCATAAATGGGACAGTCTCTTCTGATTTTATATTAGCAAGTCCCATTCTTTGACGAATATCCTCCCATCTTCTAGAAATGTAGATTGTATATTCGCCCGTATAATTTTTATCGCAATACCTACATGTCGGCGTAACTCGCTTGCCAAAAACCGGTACCCTCAAACTCGCCGTATCCGGTAAGCGATCGGGAGAGATGAAAGCCCATCTCACCAAAACTCCTCTGAACCCATCTGTCGATCCGTAGGAAAAATCTCCTGGTCCAGTTTCCGGTGCTTGACGCATCCCAAGCGACTCCCACTTCTCCAGCACGATTACGCGAGCCTCGGTTCTTGGCAGATCGCTATATATCTTCTGCAACATTACTGCCCTTATCTTAACCGGAGGAACACCGGATATAACCTTCAAAGTGTTCCGCGATACAGTCTTGTAAGCAGAAACAATGTTCATCGCCGCTCTTCGCTGCAGTTCCGCTACTCTATCTACATTTCTTTTCTTAATAAAAACATCTGCCTATGCCGGCACAGAATAATATATAATAGATGTAGCCACTGTTAATGCGATCATCGTAGAGGCTCATATTAAGTAACCGTTTAGCGTGGCCGAAGCCGCGACGGGATGCTACTGTAATAATAAAATATTTAAATATTTTTTACACCCTAAAACTTCAAAATTATACCGACTAGTAATTTGAAATTTCACGTACTTATCCGAAATACATGTACATATGCTCAGAATAAAATTTATAAAATTAGAACGTCTTTTTTCCCCGTAGATTTCTTTTCTTTATTATTTCTCCGTTCGTATTTTATTTTTATTTCATTTATCAAATTTTATCGTTTAACTTACTGTAATATATTTTGATAAAGTTTTCTACGATCAAATTTGAAGATTAGTCTACGTACTTAATAAAAATATCGATGGAATAAGAAACGAGTTAGCAGGCGTCAAAAGTTGAAAGTTACGTAAGATAAACGACAAGTGTAGAAAAGGCGAACGAGTTAGGTGAAAGGAGAAGGAGACAGTATTAGTAGCGAGCGAACGATTTATATTTGTCGGAGATCTAAAAGGTTAATAACTTGCTTTGTAATAACGTTACGTAGGATGGAATTATTTTATTACATTGTTAATTTTTTTATTTTATTAATTTAAATTTTGACTATTATTAAAAAAAAAAAAAATTAGCAATTTTTTTGTTTTATTGCTCTCCCAAAATTGGACGATTTTTTTTTTTTATTAACATTATTTCAAATATCAGTAATTCTTTATTTATTAAAACCTTTTTAATAAGGAATAATCAGGTTGTTTTTTAAAAATTAAAAAAAAATTATAAAAATTACGACGGATTGAATTTTAGTTGTTGGGCCTGTAAAGACTTGTAGATTAACTAGCTCCTCGTCGCAGCTTCGCCCCCGATATACGATTATTTGTATTTTCCGTCGCGGTCGATCTTTTTATTTTATGTTTTTTAGTCAAGTAACCGGAGGCAGGTGCAATCAGTCACATATACAGCAACAGTGGCAATGGCTGCGTTGGTTGAATCACAGCGCTGTATAACTTAGCACCCCGTAAAAAAATCGGAACGTGGAGGCAAACCTCCACTTCTACATATATATATATATATATATATATATATATATATATTTTGTTTCGAGATGTAATGTATACAAAAACCTTCTCAGTTATGCGAAGAAACGTGAATAAAAATTTAGTTGCGTTAGATCGGGTAGTTTTTATTGTTTATCTCGAACAAAAAAAAACCCCTCTTGCTTTTCATATATCAGTTTAGGTTAGACCAATCAGTGTGTCACTCAACTGCTGTACTGCTGTGGCAGAATGTGCATGACGCCAAGCACGGTGATCGTAGACCTCCTGGGGCTACGATGTCCAACCCCAGGAGTGCGTGTGAACGAAACGGGTGTAACATGCGACAGGAGAAAGAAAAGGGGGGAACTGGCGAAAAAAATAAGATCGCCAGGAGGTCGAAGCACGCGGAACCGTGCAGGGTCTGAGGATGTCTTGGTCTGATCACACGCGAGGGTGATTGGATCGGGACATTTCGATGATGTATGGAGGACCCTTGAGATTTGAGGGGCGGGCGCGCGAGGTCGGGAGTATATGCGGGAGGCATACTCGGACCCCGACTAGAGGTAGGAACGGGAAGGTTAGCCCATCCGGGGAGAGGCCGCATGGCATCCAGAAGCGGAGCTCAAGCGGCTCCAATTAACCAGCTGGGACCCTGATGGGACGGTCCGATGGGTGGACAATGCTGATGGGTGGTTTTTAGTCATCGCCGCGTCACATCAGGTCGATCGAGGCAACGTCTTTTACGCGGCTACCGGTTGCCTTGGTATGATTAGAAAAGGATTGTAAAAAAAAAAAAAAAATGTTTAGACCGATCATAGAACAAGAAGATCAGTAACATTGTGTACAGCATTTCTCCCCATTTTTTCCTGTTCTCTGTGAAAGTCTTGATACCTTCGTACGGATCAGATCATTTCTTACTTGAGTGAGCCCATCTCTCTCTCGGTCTTCCTACTAGTCGCTTTAACGATGTGTGCCCTTCCATGAGTTGTTTTGGTGTTGGTCGATCGTCATCCTGTTTACGTATCCGAGTCGCTGCAGGCTTTTCCGTTCAAAAATTATTGTAATATTCACTTATGCTGGCAGTTCATTGTACTTTCGTCTCCACCACTCCCCGCGTTACCTGTCGTAAACTTATCCGTATATCTTTCATAGAATCCTTCGCTCTGTTGTTTTCAGCTTATAAGCCTCCTTCTCTCGCAGAGTCCAGTTTCGCTTCGTTAAAGCAGTATCAGAAAGAGTATGGATTTGTATAATCCTATTTCTGTTTTCCTGAATAGGGATTTTGAAAATAGAATCTTACGTACGGCTGCCTTGGCCTTATTTGTGACGATGATTTTGTCTTTGATTTCATCATCTGTTGTTCTTTTGTCGTTTATAATTGAGCAAAAATATTTAAGGTTTGCTACTCTTTCAAATTTGTCCACACTTATCTCTAGGCGTTCTAGTTTCCTTCTAGTTTTTCTCAAGTAAGAGGTAAGTATTTAGTTTTCTTCTGGTTTATCTGCAGACCAACTTTCGCTGTCCCAGCCGATTTTTCAACCGTTTGTTTCTTCTCTTGAGTTTGCCAAAATTGTTATATCATCAGGAAATTCTAAAATCGAAACTGAAGGTTCTTTGTTTGGTATCTCCCAATATTTTCCTTACAAAACTCCCTCGCAGTGTTTTCTAATACTAAGTTAAAAAAACATAGGTGAAATTCCATCACCGTG
Organism: Lycorma delicatula; assembly: GCF_047948215.1. Taxonomy (NCBI): domain Eukaryota; kingdom Metazoa; phylum Arthropoda; class Insecta; order Hemiptera; family Fulgoridae; genus Lycorma; species Lycorma delicatula. Next base: position 72,499,289 of record NC_134466.1, on the reverse strand, counting down.
TCACAAGCTTGTCACAATTTCAAATTCAATTTTATATTAAAGCGCGTAATTTAATTAAAGTGTTTTCTTATAAGGAAGTTGTATAACGAGATAATGAAATGCACGAATTAACATGCAATTAAAAAAAAAAAAATTTGCCCTATCACCGTGCCAGAAACCTTTAGAAAAACTCTAAAAATCTATTTTGAAAATCGATAACTGAATTCCTTCTACAAATTTGTAGTCAATCCGTAAAAGTTTGGCTGAGGCGCTACAATCATCCACAGAAAAAGAAAATATGCTCAAGGTCATAGCGCAAGATTACCCTTAAAGAACTGTCACATATTTGTAATATGTAAATAGATTTTTTGTGCGTATTTTGGAGTCAAGGCCGAAAACGAAATTAGATGAAATAAAAATTGCTACCTTCTTTGACCTTTAGCTAAATATAAGAAGTGGAATGTACTAGTTTTTAGAAACTCAGCGCTTAGAAACACCTGTAGAAATAAAACGATTTTAATAAATTGTCTAAATTTGTTTGCCATCGATTTTAAGTAATTATTATAATACTCGGTAAATTAATAAGTAATAATCGTATTTAATATTTAAAAACCCTGCGGCTTTAAAACAACTGTCAAGGGCAAAGTCAGGAGAGTTTGCTGGTGTTTTAAATTTTTTTTAATAAATTATTTATAACCGAAATATTTAATACTTAAAATAAAAGCTGACAACAAAGTTGTAATACATATGGGAAATTTCTTATATTTGTGAAAAAATTTACCTAAAACTTGAAAAAGGGAAAAATCAAAAAAATATTTTTAAATCAGAAAATCGATATTTTTAAACTCTAATCGGCTTCTCCCCAATATTACACCCAAAGAGTACTTTGGGGGCTACTTTCACTGCTACTGCTACTGCAAAAATAATTGGGTTTTTTGAGATGGAGGAACCTCATTTACGGGCGCCGAAGTAGTACCGGACTCGCTAACAGGTTCCGCAAACTGTTACAGAAAATGCGTATGTATTCCTGCGCACTACCAACTAAACCTCCACCCCTGGCGACCCCACCTCCTAGGAAACCGCTAATAAAGCATTACTTCAGGAGTGGGGGGTAAGCGCCCACACACACATTCGGTCTCCACAAGCAAACATCATCCATACCAGACCACTGCACACCACAAACACCTAAAGGAGGAAACATCCAGAAAAATAGTACGCCTAACAGGTACTAAGACGTACCACACACACTTATACAGTCGTACAATTAAGCCAATACAAGACAAGCGTACAACAATCATGAAGACATGGCCACAAGACATAACTTATCCAACAAAGCACACTCAACAGTTGATTAAATTTCCACGCTGTCACTTAGCGTACACAACAACACATCCACCATCTAACACACACACACACAACTCAGCCATAACCACTAAAATCATGAGCAACGCTCTCAGGCACCGGGAGCGGAATGACCACGGCCTTACCGCACCAAACCGACCCCACTCATGCACGAGAGGGCCCCCAAGGCACTCAGCCGCAAATGAGCGGAAATCGAGTCGTAAGTTAATAACTGGAAAATCGAAGCGTTCTGTACCGATTTTATAATACGAACTGTTTTTATTACTTTCCCTGTGAACAAAGCTAGAATAATAATATTAAAAGGGAAGTATAATGATCATATCAAAAATGGGCATATCGGTTAATGGGTTATCGGTGAGTATGATCATATCGTTTTTTTTTTGTTTTTTTTGGTGAGAAATCTGTACTTTTTTTGGGTCAGAGTAATTCATTTAGACCACTGATTCTCAAACCTTTTCGCCCACCGTCCACGTTGGGAATCAAAAATTTTCTAGCACCCCCAAAATTGTTAAACTTACCATCTGTTAAAAAATAATAATTGCAATTGCTGTCGGCAGATATGCAGCATTAAAGACAAAACTGGCCTTTTCTTTTTAAAGTAGAATATTTCGGTTAAGAAAGATCGTAGAGAGACATACAAAAAAAAGAAATTAAAGCTAAATTCTTAAGCTTTTAAACTGTTTTAATGCAGTTTATTGAAAAAAAATTTATTTCTCTTATGCGCTTGATCAAACACGAAGAAAAACTTTCAAATTTTAAAAATTTTCTTCTCACTGATTCTTACTTCCTTGAACGAAGTAAAGGAAGTATTGTGATAACGAAAAATTTCTGTTTCCAGATTTCAACGGAAATATCCTTTTTGACCGTTCCTGAATCCATCTTGTCTAGTTTTGGCGTGACGTCTGTACGTAAATATGTATGTACGTATCTCGCATAACTCAAAAACGATTAGCCGTATGATGTTAAAAGTTCGGATTTAGGACTGTTGTAATATCTAGTTGTACATCTCCTATTTTGACTGCAATCGACTGAACCAAAGTTGTCTCATAAGTGGTACTTATTTTCATCGGTTGCAGCGTTATAGCCAAATAAACTTTTAATTAATGAAATATTTGGATTTTACAAGGAGAAGGTACATCGGTTCGAATCTGACTTCATTTCCTTTTTTTTTAATTTAAATATATTGATTATTAATAATTATTATCTTGTAATGATATCATTTTTTAATAAATAATAATTCAATAATAACTATAAAAAAATGATAAGTTATTAGTGAAATAAAATTTTATGTACTTTTAAAAATGTGCATATGTAATTTAATAGGGGTAAGGAAGTCATGAAGAATTTTTTTCATTACTTTCATACATATTATAATTTTTTTTCTCAATATTTTTGATTAATTTTCTTTTAAAATAATTTATTTTTTGTTATTAGGGATCACTTCTTTATAAATAAATTTTTCCTACAGAGTAAGAATGCCCCTCAAAAAAAAATATTAAAAATTTGGGAATTTTGATGGTTAAATCTTATTTTTATAATTATGATTTGACTGTGGTATCCGGGGAAGTCATTCAATACTTTACCAGCTTTTTTGTTTTTCAATTTGAAGAACATGTTTTGGAAGATTCATTTTGTTTCTTGGTGAGTCATCGTGTATATTTCAATAAGTAATTTCTTAAAGCAAAAAAAAAAAAAACCTTTCCTCAGTTATTATATTATATAATAATTGGTAACAGAAAGGATATTTTCGTTTTGTAATATTTTTCCAGTTTAAAAAATAGTTCGGATAAATTTCATGGGTAAATAGAGAAATAATTAAGAAACAAAATATATCATCATTGGCTCTTGATCTAGAACTTCGCCGGTAAGAGTCCGCAGAATTGGACGTCATGGCGAAGTCAACGAACTACGTTTACAGTTATAAACATGTAACCTAACAGTGAAAATGGGGTAAAAAAATAAGCGGGAAAACATTAAATTTCGGTTCAATTAAATTTTTAATAAAGAATTCTTTCAAAAAATACCTGGAATTTTGTTAGACACCTTTTTTTCCATTTCATAAACCGCGGGACACGAATATTTCACTTTTTTCTCAAAAAGGTGGGTTTGCAAATCGCGCCGCTAGGTAGCAATACTTGGTACTACTACAGGTAGAATTCAAAAACTTGATAATGTAATTGAAATAATAAAACTTTAAAAAAATATATTACAGCTTGTTTTAATAGTAAATGCTCTTATGTAAATGAAAGTACTGAAGATGAAACAAATTTTTTAATTCCCATCACTTCTTTAAAAAAAAATAAAATTATACTAGTTTTATTAAAAACGGAATTAATAAAACAGAAATAAATTCGATTGGTGAAAATTGAGGGTTACATTTACAAAGTAATAAATCGATATAACATCACGGATTTTCGATTCGTAAAGACTCCTATCGCTGTAGAAAGCTACCCTCGAGAATTGGCTGGCAATCGGTCAAATATAGCTCAAAGCGCAATAGTATGGTGGACACCGGTACTTTCTGGCATTCAGCGACCTAGACGTGGCAGCGAATTACTGTCCTTGACGAATAAATTTTAATTTATTGACAAGTCATACATTTTAGTTTGTAGACGGGGTGCGCCTACCCAGTTTAGTAATATATATCAAGTGAGCGGTGGGACACGCAAACGAGTAACGTACGGCACGAAGCTTGTTCGGCTCACGCAGTTAGGTAAGCTCTAGGAACTAACTAGGATATTGGTCTCCAAACCGTTTTGAGGCACAGTAGCCGTTTGTCGCCCGGATATTCGGTCTTATGCTTTAAGGTGACCGAACGGGGTGGTGATGGTGCTGGTGGCGGCAGAAATGCCAGACGTACGAAATTATCTACAAAATATATAAATGGAATGGGACACCACGACTAAGGGAAGATCCTTATATAAGTTTATACAGGATCTGGTGGGATATTATATCTCGAGCTTGTTTTTAAGGACAACGGGTGCCCAGGTGCTCACCAACCACGTTAACTTGAACCAATATCTGTTTCGGTTCCGCCTGGTAGCTGATTAGTTGTGCGTCTGCGGGGAGGTCCGATCAAATCAATACCTGATGTTTCACTGTCCTGTTCTTGGAGGGAGGCCAGAGACCGGGCCACCCTGGAAATTAGAGGTCAAGGAGAAAATTGGCCACTCACAAGCGGCGAGAGCCGGATTGTCGGACCGTGAGGGAGTTCCAAGATGCGGCTGCCTTATTCAACCGGATCGGTAGTTTACGTAAGTGAAATACTCTTACCCCATTGCCGTGGGAAGCTAACCCTGGGTACGGCTGACCCCCAGCCAATTATCTTAGCTCCAAGCGCTATAACATAGTGGACAGGTACTTGCCGGCATTCAGCGACCTAGGCGAGGCAGCGAATTGTTGTCTACACGAAATAAATTTTATGTTTGGATGTCATATATATTTTTAGCAGTTTAAGCGGTCCGCTTAGCCGTTTTAGCAAACATATGATAATTGAGCGGTTGGGACACATAAGCCGATGGTGTATGGCGCCGTGCTTAGTCCGCTCACGCTGTTAGGTAAGCTCTAGGAGCTATTTTAGGTAAACCGGGTAAAACCTATTTTTGGCTAAACTGTTCGAGGCTCAGTTGCCGTTTGCGGCACAGACGTTCGGTCTTATGCTTTAGGACGACCGAATGAGGCGGTGGCGGGAGAAATGCCAAGCAAACCGTATATTACCTGTAAACAAATTACGACTGTGTATGCCTAGTTAATAAAAAAAGAAATCAAATCATTAATATTTATTATTAGCAATAATGATATATCTACGTTATGCTCTCATTATTTTTAATAAATAATAATCAATAGTTGGCAAATAAAAAAGAAGTACGTGCAACGTTACATAATTATTACTAATTTTATAATATTTATACGATGTATATAAAAAAAATGCCACGTTAACGTAACAAAAAGATCACATGATGAAATATATATATATTTTAATTAATGAATTTAATATATTATAATTATATTTTATTAACAATGGATGTACTTTTACGTATTAATTTGTAACGTAATAAACGCTAATTATATAAGAAATGTAATTATAATTTAATATATAATTTCTCTTGCGATGATTATAATTTTATCTCATTACATTATAGTAAGGCAAACGTAAGTGCATCGTGGAATGAGCGAGCTGTTGCCATTATTACATCCGTTTGTTAAATCTAAAAGTTCATCGTTCAGCCGATCTATATGAAAAATAAATAGATATTAAATTCTGATCGGTAAATAATATTATGAGGGTTATTCTACAATTAAAGATAAATCGTTCTGCAGCTAAAATGGTTTATTTAATCGATATGATTTTTTTTTTTACTTTTTAAAAAATTCTCCAGCAATTTTAATATAACATTTGTTCTGTCTCCGAATCGGTTTATTTGTGCGTGATGCTTGGCATCTCCCGCTACCACTTCACTTGGTCGCCCTAAAGCATAAGACCGAATGTCTGTGCCGCAAACGGCTACTGAGCCTTAAAATATTTAGCAACCGGTATCCTAAAATAGCTCCTGGAGGTTACTTAACAGCGCGAGCTGACGAAGCGTGTTGCCATACACCATCGGCTTACGTGTCCCAACCGCTCACTCGTCATATATTTGCTAAATTGGGTAGGCGCATCCCGTCAACTACTAAAAATATATATGACATCCATAATAAATTTATTTCATCTAGGTAGCCACGCCTACGTCGCTGAATGCCAGAAAGTACCTGTCCACCATTTTATAGCGCTTGGAATCATAATAATTGGCTGGTGGTCAGCCATACTCAGGGTAGTTTCTCACGGCAATGCGGTAAGAGTTTTTCCTTTAAGTAAACTACGGATCCCGTTGAACAAAGCAACCGCATCTAGGAACTCTCACACGGTCCAACAATGCGGCTTACACCGCATTGACTTGCCGTTTCTGAGCCGCCAATTTTTCCCTCGACCTCTAAGTTCCAGGGTGGCCTGAGTTCTGCCCCCCCCCCCCAGAACTAGGCTGTCGAACATCATATGTTCGACTGGACCTCCCCGCAGACGCACAGTTCATCAGCTGCCAGGTGGAACCGAAACAAATATCAGTTCAAATTTGCGCGGTTGGAGAGCGCTTGAGCTCCCGTTGCCCTTAAAAACAAACTAGAGTTGTACCGTTCCCCCAAGTCCTGTATAAATCTTTACAAGGAACTACCGTTCGTTAGTCGTGGCGTACCGTTCTTGTTGACATGTTTCCATCGCGGGACTGTAAAGCCTTCTCCGCAGATGGCAGACGGGCAACTTTTCGAAATTTACAACCGGTGCGTTGCGATCACCGTTCCGCTCCGGTACAGGCCCGGCTTAAAACCGCATCCCAAATACCTCGGCCTCCCTACCTTTTCGCAATTTCCACATGGCCTGAAAATTCACCGCTAAATCGATTGGGAGAACCTATATATGGAAAAGCCATTGTTTTTTAGTCAAGTAACCGGAGACAGGTGCTACCAGTCACATATACAGTAGCAGTGGCGGTGGCTGTGCGTTGAACCACAGCGCTGTATATCTTCGCATCCCGTAAAAAAATCGGAACGTCGAGGCAAACCTCCACTACTACATATGTATATATATATATATATATATACTTTTTTCTAAGATGAAGTATATCCCAAAAACCTTCACAATTATGCTAAGAAACATGGGTAAAAATGTAGTAGCGTTAGATGGAGTAGTTTTTTGTTTATTCCGACCAAAAAAATACCCTCTTACTTTTCATATAATAGTTTAGGTTAGACCAATCATAGAACAAAATAGATCACGTATTATGTACAGCAATTCTCGCCATTTTTTCTTGCTCTCTGTGAATATCTTCAGACCTTCATGTGGATTAGATCATTTCTTACTCGAGTGAGCCCATCTCTCTCTCGGTCTTTCTACCGGTTTGACTTCGTTACTGCCATTAAACTTCTAACCTCGTAGCGTATCCTTGAACGGATCAAACAAATGAAAATCGGATCGGGCCGAGTTATGACTGTATTGTGGGAGAGGTAATACTTCCCGAAGCAATTTTTCGATGGTTTCTCTAGTTACGTAGCCGTGTAAAAAATCGAGCGTTATCGACAAACAAATCATGCCTTTGCCTTAAAATTCAATACTTTTGATTTCACGTTGTTGAAAATCATGTCACATTAGTTTACGCTATTTATTTTTCTAGATAAATTACTCGCTAAATTACGGTCTTTTGCATCCCAAAAATTTTCATCATGATTTCAAAATTCATCTACGGTTTAACATCGTTTCTGAAAGTTTTTACTAGTAATTTAGATATATTGTTAGTAAAGTCTTGTTTAATGATTTTGTAGTAGCCATTTATCAAAGTTACTGTAAATGAAATCCAACAAATTTTGATTTACATCCAATTTTGTTGTATCATAATTTTTTTCAAAAATTACTAAAAATATAATTCTAAGATTTATTTTATTCAGTTTTTCAGTTCAAAAAAAAAATAAAATTTTGCCTCTTCCCAAAAATAAAAAAAAAATTATCCATTTATTTATTACATCTTTAAACCGAACCTTTTTTTTATGTATTCATAGGCGTAGTAGTGCAAGTGAACCCCCCAAAAAAAAATTAGGAGATATTACGGGCAGGAAGCCGATCAAATTTTAAAAATAGTTTAAAGGTAGTTGATTTTATTCGGATTTGAATACTAGATCGTGTATACCGGTGTTCTTTGGTGGTTGGGGTTCAATTAACCACACGTCTCTTCAAGACTATGAGTTTACTCGTATATTCATGCACATATTGATGAGTCGTTGATGACTTTTTTATCCATCTATTTATAAAAGTATTAAACAAAAAGTTTAAAAATATGCTTTTCTTTTTTTTATTATAACTATTTTGTTTATTTAATTTTCAAATATTATTATAAGTTTAAATAATACATTTTTAATAATAATATTACCATAAAATTACATCATATTCACCCCCTCCACCACAAAAAAATAAATATTAAGTAACTGTTTATTGGATGTGCATTTTTATTGGTTGTAACTTTTTTCGGTTTCTTCCATAAAACATAGTAAATGTAGAAAAACCAAAATATTTTTTTGGAGGTTATTTTGTTGGTTGAAGAGAAGAAAAAGTAAAAAAATATTAATTTTTTGATTTTTTTAATACTCTTTTTGGTTTACTTTAACATATAATGATCATTTTGCAATAAAACTTCATGATAAATTACCCCAAGCCAAAAAAGAAATCTTAAATAATTTTTTTCCAAAAAACTGTATAAGATTAAATTACCAGGAAATTATTACATTTTTGTCAGCTTTTAGGTAGATTTCATAAGAAAGCTACGTATTGTAACGGGTACCATGATTCGACTTCCCAAAAATGTTGACATGTCTTCGCGATTCACATCTCTCATACTCCAAAACTACCGTCAATTCAAAAGTTTATCTATTAAGTATACGTTTCACTTTGTTGTAGACACGATAACTGCCGTATTTTTCCGCCGATCACTTTCATAACTACCAAAAATTTCGGTCGAGTTCGTTAATGGGTAAAATCGGGCCAAGGGGGTGGTAATGGAAGGGCTTTTTTGAAAATAAAAAAATATCACTATAACTTTCTTATTAAGTAAAATATCGAATTCTTTAAAATGTCCTACTATTCTTTGGATAAGGGCCTAAAACTTATTTAAGTAAAGATTTTTGATATAACCAACCATCGCTCAGGGGGTTGAAAAAAATAGGGTTTTGAAGACAAAAAATCATACCTCCCTTAATAGGCACAGTATCGAATCGGTTTAAAGTGGTCGTTAGTCCTCTAAATATTACCTAAAACTTTTGTCTGAAACGATTTTTTATATGACCAACCCTTACGGCAAGGGATGACCAAAGTTTTGCTGAAATTGTAAGATGGGGCTTGTCGTGCGTTAAACATGTGAAACCTTTTTCACATGCAACCGTTGTTGTATTGGGTAAATTTGAAGTTTTTCTTAACTATAAGGTGGAAATCTTTTTTATTCTCTACTTAGCACCTGTGAAATCTACCTCCGCCTTCCGGCGTACCGAAAGGGATTTTTTTTTTTTAATTTACTTTAGATTAAAATAAATAACTTTAATAATTTTAAACAATCTTTTTATTAATTTTAAATTATATATCTTAACGGAAAATCCTTTCTAATATCCTCGATTTCTTTACCTTATAAGAAGGGTAATATTAAACTTAAAACATATCGGTAAAAATTCAAGGAATCCTTAAAATTAAGGTAAAATAACAATTTATTTATATACGATAACGTTTTTATAATAATTAAACGAGTAACTATTATATACTCGTAGAACGGTTAGAGACAATGAAATGCTTTGTCAGCAGAAACGCTGATTAACTCGACATTACACAGCCTTAAGTTGAAAATACTTCCCGATCGACCTGCTGCATGCAAAGGATTATTATACTAACATACATTTATCGTGATTATTATTTTAAACATTTTATATTACAAAAAATTATTTTTTTAATGGGATAATCGTGAAATTTTATTACATAAATAGAATGTAGGAAATACAAAAGTTCCTATATATTTTCATTTTATTGTATTTTGGTTTTGTGAATTGCGATGCATTAAGGAAGAACTTTCAAATAGAAATATTTAATATTTTTTATTTTATGGACATACTAATAACTTCTTAGAATAGATATAATGTTTATTAATACAAGGTTATTTTTTTATTGATATCGTAAAACAGTTTGGAATATAAATTTTTTGAATTCTTTTGTTTTTATCATATACAGCAGACCCTGCAATGCTTCGCTATTTGAGTATATATATATATATATATATATAGAGAGAGAGAGAGAGAGAGAGAGAGAGAGAGAGTGAGAGAGAGATAGTGTGAGAGAGAGTTTAAATGAACGGAATTGAAAATTTATAAAAAAAATTAAAAACTGAACATTAAGGAACTTCACAAAATTTTAGTTTTTGCTTATTCTCCTTTCCCTTTTCCCTTTCGCCCTTCTCCCTTACCCCTCTTCCAGTTTCCTTTTTACCCTTTCCCATTTTCCCCTTTTCTCTTTCCACTCTTTCCCTTTATCCGCTTTTTCCCTTTTGCCCGCGCGTAATTCAGTCCATTAGTTTTTTGGTCTTTAGCGGACACACATCCAAACATTCCCTTTTATATATATATATACATATATATATATATATATAGAAATAAAAAGTCTGTTTGTATATTTGTTTGTTTGTTTCGTAAATATCTCAACACCGGCACCACCTAGCGGGAATAGTTTTTGCAAAAATGTTTCTTTTCACGTAACTAATATTCATATTCTGAATACGAACCAAATCGGTTCATAAATATAATTTTTCTAAATATCTCAACCCCAGCGCCATCTACCGAGTCCATTTTTTGGAGAGATAATTCTTTCCGTGTAACATGTATTCTGAATACGAGGCAAATCGGACTGTAAATACAATTTTTCGAAATATCTCGACGCCAGCGCCACCTAGCGGGTCCAAACTAATTCAGAAACCTTCACGAGCGTGCGCACAACGACTCGTTAAGGTTTCATCGCAATCGGATGAACGGTTTAGGAAAACATAAGAGACATACAGACAGATAAACATTCATTTTTATATATATAGATTTATTCATCATTCTGTCGTATAAATTCGAATATTTATTTATTAATTTTCTTATTTTGAATAAAAAAATATATTAGGATGGCAAGAAAGTAATTTCGGTTTTGTAAAGCGAAATAAAACTCAATTTTTTATACAAAAATCAACTTTAAATCAATTATACATTTTCTATTTTCTCCGTTACTTTTTACCCTCTTTCTGGCAACTTCGTGATTCTGCACTCATAGAACTTCTGATGCTTATCAGGAAAAACTACCGAGTAGTTTTTCAAGTGATATCTTTTGTATTATCGTTCTAAGAGTTTAACAAACTTCGAAGTAAACGGTAATCTGTTGGTGTAATCCTGTGGATTGAGAGCGTTAAGAAACACTCTTGGAGAATAATGGACATCGGTGATTAAAATTGTATTATTATATTATATTAATTGTTTTATTAATTTTTGTGTTATTTTATTGTTTTAGTATTGTTATTTTATTAACGGAAATTACCTTCAAATTTTTCAAAAGTAATGTTATTTCTTTCTTCTGCTGTATTTATGAAATAGTTCATTATGCAACGAGCCTATAATGTGTCTTATTGGACGAGTGCGAAGTAAATTACGACACGAGCCTTGGCGAATGTCGTAAACTTCGCAAGTTACATTAAAAAAATCTCATTGAAGGGCAATGACATATATCTTCGACTGACTGAAGCTAATAAAACTATAATGTGTGGATGTCAAACTCCGCTAATGTGAATTTAAAAAAAAAATTAAATAAGATTTCGGGGGGAACTGGCGAAAAAGATTCTGTCGCCAGGGGGTAGAATCGTGGACACGAGCAAGGCCAGGGAGACAGCCTCTTTGCTGAGGGCGTTCGGGTCCAGCGGATGGCTGAATGACGCTTCGAGAACCCTCGAGGTTTGTGAGGTGAGCGGGCGATTCAGGTGGGGGGGGGGGGGTATGCGTGGGGTGTATACCTGGACCAAGACTAGGTGATAGGGACGGAAAGGTAGCCCTTTTTTGCAGAGTCACCATGGTAACCGGGAGGGATGTCGTGATATCTCAATGATCCAAGAGAGACCCCGTCGGGAGATCAACTTCAAGCCACGTAACTTGGGACCGGCCGAAGTAACGTCTTCTAGGCGGTTACCGGTTACTCTCAAGTGGTTAAAACAATAAAAATTACATTAAAAAATATATTTCTGTGGCAAAACGTTATTAGTCGTAAGCTGTTGTTTAATATCGACCGGTGTTAAAGACGATGGTACCGAAGGTTAAAAAGAAAAAAAGATGAACTAGTTGGATCTTAAAACCTAAAGATTTGTAAAAATTTTATAACGTATTTTTCTGGACATGATCGCTATATTTTCTTCTTTAATAAAACTAGTCTTGCTGTTGTCTTTGCAGGGATAATAAAATAAAAATACAGTAAATTACAATGATAAGTAATTTTATACTGTAGTGATGTTTATACATACTTTTATTTATGTATATTTTGTTACGAATTAAAATTACATCTGTACACACACACACACACACACACACATACACAAATTATGTTTCTGTGAATAGTTGGGGGATTCCCAAGCAGAGTACGTTCCGGAACAAATTACATAGCTTATTATTCCATATTTTCATGCAGTGTACATACATTAATAATCTGCATAGAATTTTACTTATGTAACTTACTTTTTTATCTTTCTGTTTTCTTCTTTGTTCTGTTGTTTATTTTACTATCTAAACCAATATATCGTACTACCCGCTTAGTTATATAATTTTTTTTATATATTTATGTATAAATCTAAGTAATTTGTTTTTGTTTGCGCATAAATTACTTTTTTATATCAGTGATTCAGGTTGCACAGACATTTTTGATAACTCTGGAATAATATTAGCGGTTGAACAATAAATTTTAAATAAATGTGTTCAGTAATTTATACGGTAACTTTTCGTGCAATAATTTTCTTTTTATAGCAGATAAAATTACATCAAATAAGAGGTAATTATATGTAGTTTATACCAGAAAAATTTAGAAAAATCTTTGAATATTTCGTGAATAAATATCGAGTAAACTTTTTTCAAGGTATTTTTAACAATTTGAATATCTCAATTTTAGTCCGTAATTTTTTATATTAAATGCTAATCTACGTATACACTGAATATGTAAAGAAATGATAGGAAGTTCACGACTTTTCTAAAAGTAAAAATTCGAAGAAAAATCTCCGATAAATATCGGTTCAAGTAATAGCTTTGGAAAAATTTTGCTACGATGATAAAATAAAGTAATATTAAAACCGTTTGAAATAATTAAATATTTCGTAATTTACAATAATACTTTTCTCATTATTTTATCGTTTTTATTTCCTTGTACGAAGCGAAGGAAGTATTGCGATCGCGGAAAATTTCAGTTTTCAGATTACAATGGAAATATCCATTTTGACTATTTTCGGCATGACGTATTTACGAATATATCTCGTAAAAACGATTAGTAGTAGAACGTTTAAATTTTGAATACGACTGTTGTAACATCTTCCCTTTTGATAGCAATCGACTTGACGAAAAAAGTCCAAATTCAAAAAATCTGGATTTTGGACTTATATCATAACATCTTTTTTTTGGATTACATCATAAGTGATACTTATTTACATCGGTTCCAGAGTTATAGCCAAATAAGATTTTAATTAATGAATTATTTGGATTTTACAAGGGGAAGGCACATCCGTTGAATCCGAATTCATTTCCTTTTTTAATTTAAATATATTGTTCGTAAAATGTTAAAATTTTGGATTTAGGACTGTTGCAACATCTAGTTCCCTTTTGATGGCAATCGACTGAACCGAAAGTGTCCAAAAAGACTCAAAAACCAAAAGAATTTGGATTTTGAACTTTTTCTTAACTTCAGTAATAAGTTCTCTTTGAGAGCTTTTCAACGATAAGTGGTACTTATTTTCATCGGTTTCAGAGTTATAACCAAATGAAATTTTAATTAATGAAATATTTGGATTTTACAAGGGAAAGGCACATCGGTTCGAATTAGACTTCATCTCCTTTTTATTTATTAATTTTGTTTTTTTTATTTAAATTTATTATTAAACTATGATTATAAAAAAAGTTTTACGATAAATTATAATTCAATAATAATAACAACAAAAAAAAAAAAAATATGAAAAGATATCAGAAGTTATTAATGAAATAAAATTTTATGTACTATACATTTAAAAAAAAGTGTATATTTAATTTAATAAGCGTAGAAGGAAGTCATGTGGGGTCCACATCAGATTTTTTATTTAATACAATAATTTTCCATTTGAAATCTTTTTATTTAATTTTTTTACGCCGTAAAATACAAGTTTTATGTTTTAATTTCATTTATAATGGCTCCATTTTACCGTTGGAATTGGAAATCAGGTCGTAAGCTGTAACTGGAAAACGATTCGTTTTGGATCGATTATTTCTGAATATTTTTTTTTTCTTTATTTCTCCTTATAAAACATGTTCTGAAATTCTAGCAAGAGATTAAATTTGATGATTTCAAATGGTTTTTTGATCTGAAAAATCTATAATACAATTCCCACAACTGTATTTATGATAATTTTTGATCAAATTACTGTAAATAACAAAAAAAGTTGTTCTCGCAAAGCAATTTATTTTAGATTTGAAGAACAGTAACAAAAGAAACAAATAAAACTTGTAGAGAATTTAATTGTGATAGAATTTATGTAAGTTACGTCAACTGTACATAATAAAAGAAATCAAGACTTTTTATTTTATATAAAGAAAACAGTTCACCTGTTTTCTTTATATAAAATAAAAAGTCTTTACGTTTCACACGTAACAGAAAAATACTGTTATGTAATTTTAAACCGAACAAAAATTATATAAATATTGGAAAATAATATCTACAAATAAAATAAATTATTTTAAAAAATCTGATGTGGACATCACATGACTTCCTTATATGCCTATTAAATGACATATTCACATTTTTTTTTTTTTTTTTTTTTTTTTTTTTTAAATGAAAAGCACATAAAATTTTATTTCATTAATAAAATCTGATATTATTTCACTTTTTTTTATTGTTATTATTGAAGTTATCGTATTTTTTTTATTTTACAATCGAAGATTAAAAATTATTAATAAATCAATATAATTAAATAAAAATAAAAGTTAAAAACAAAAAAAAAGGAGATAAACTCGAATTCGAACCGATGTGTTTTCTTCTTGGACGGTCCAAATATTATATTAATTAAATTTTTATTTGACTATAACTGGAACCAACGAAAATAAATACCACTTATGATATATATTTCTCAATTACTGCAGTTAAGAAAAAGTCCAATATTCTTTTTTTAGGATTTTTGGGTTTTTTTGGACATTTTTGTTCCAGTTGTTTGCAATCAAAATGGGAGGTGCAAAACTAGATTTTTGTCCTAAATCCAAAATTCAACATCATACAGCTTATCGTTTTTGAGTTATGCGAGATACATACGTAGACGTCACACCGAAACTAGTCAAAATGGATTCAGGGATGGTCAAAATAGATACTTCCGTTGAAATCTGAAACGGAAATTTTTTGCCGTTACAGTACTTCCTTTACTTCGTAACAGAAAGTAATATATAAATAAAAACGTACTTATTAATACTATAATTGTTCAAAATGTACTTTCTTCACTGTTCAGCATCAGCCATCAGTTTTTATTTTTTATTTTTTGCTTCCGAAGGAAGTGGGAAAATTTGCCTTAACCAAGCGCCCAGCAGCTCCCACATACTGGCTGTGTGGGGTTCACCGCCTTTAGCGCAAGTAAAGGCAGTTACTTTTATACGAATTTAATACTAGATCGTGGATACCGGTGTTCATTGGTGGTTGGATTTCAATTAACCACACATCTCAGAAACGGTCTACTTAGATTGTAAAAGACTATACTTCATTTACGTTCTTACATCTCATCCTCATTCATACTCTGAAGAGGTACTAAACAGAAAAAGAAAAAAAGTGGGTCTGAACCAATTCAGAAGACCAGAAACACTGAAAAATGTATTAAGGTTAAGAAATTAAATTGGTTTTACAATAATTTTTTGTGTAAAACCAATTTAATTTAATGTTTCAGACCAAAAATTCAAATGAAATAATAACATTTTCATTTCAATTTAAACTAGGGTCCGACATATAAACCTGACGATTTTTGAGGGATAATAATTAAACTGTGTTTCGTACTATTATAACATTTAATACGTAAAACATTTAATACTTAAACATCAATTTTTGCAATTTATAGTGAATTACTTAAATAGATTCTTTTTTATTTGAATATTACGTCGTTCAAATGTTTTCCATTACTCCTCACGCACTCGCTTAACCTCATTCTAAAATTTGACATTTTTCGCTCAATCATCACTTGTGTAACCGCTTCAATTTTCGTTGAATGGCCTCCTTGAGTTCTGCAATCGACTGCGGTCGACTGCTGAAGACTTTACGTTTGAGATACTCCCGCAGAAAAAAATCACAAACAGCCAGATCAGGTGAACGCGCCGGCCAAGGAATGTCGCTAAATCGGGAATCAAACGTCCAGGAAAGGTTTCTCGCAGAACGTCCATTGCGATTCTCGCCGTACGGGCGGTGACACCGTCCTGTTGAAACCAAATTTCATGTCCTTGAAAGTCATTCGGTTTCGGTCGCAGAAATTCATTCGACACGTTTACGTATCGATGAGATGTTACTGTTACTCTGCGATTTAACTCCACAAAAAAATACGGGCCGATTATGCCGAACTTTGAAACCGCACACCGCACTGTAGCATATCGACTGTGAAGTGGTTTTTTCAAGAATTTGCCGTGGATTATGCCAATAACGGTAATTTTGTTTATTCACAAATCCTGACAGATAAAAATGCGCCTCGTCACTTAAAAGAATAACGGCATCCTGGTGGACATTTTCGAGGATGACTTCGCAAGCTGCTTTGCGAGATGCCCAATCATTTGCATGAAGTTGCTGCACTAACATCATCTTATACGGATGGAATTTCAGGTCGGCATGAAGAATTCGTCGTAAACTTCGATCAGAAATGGCTAGCGCTGCAGAACGTCTCGCTGCTGACTGTCGTGGAGACAGCGTTAATGTTTTCAGTTTCGTTTTTAAAGCAGACGATGTGTTCCTAAAATTCTTCACCCGCAACAATATCGTATCCTTACTAGGAATAGACGCGTGTCGATTTAAATTGAAATGTCTGCGAAATAAACTCTGCGTTACAATTACCGAGTCGTTATTTTTAAAATAAGCTTCAATCACAAACGCTCGTTGTTCACCCGACCACGACATACAGGCTACTGAAATAGCATGAATAGACCTATCGATGTACAACACTCCCGCCTTCTCATTGACAGTAGTGCTAACATAACAATTACTACAAATTCGTCATATTTATATGCCGGACCCTGTATAATGACTCCGATTTTACTGGACTACCCAAAAAGAAGTTTAATGTATCTACGCATGTTTGTTTCATCGTAGCATGTCAACGGGTGAACCGATTTAGATTTATGACCCCGCGTTGGAATCATTACTTTACTGGGGCTGTCTTAGGATACACAATTATATATATATATACGTTTTGGTGGAGATTTGCCGGTAGAAGCACCACAATCTTCAATGAATTACATTAATGAGCTGTGAGCCTGTCACTATGTAAACTGGATTTGAACTGAATAATTTGAATCAATCGAATAAATAATATTACAAAAATAATTTAATTAAATATGCGTTAAATAAAATAAAATAATATTAAATAAATTTAAAAAGTTTCTGGTAAATAATAACGGGCTTCCCGTGAAGACTGCTTGTGAGGCTAGAGTAGTGAGATGATGCGAGCATCTCGTACGAAGCTAGCCCAACGGGTAACAAACTGAGTGTCCCTGGAACGCTGTTTTGGAGATGCAATGGGGTGCTCTTATATCTCTGCAAACAACGGTCCGATTTTGAAAATTCAAACGGGGTATTCGGTAATAGATTGAAAGCTAACTTTTGGATGCATTAGGTGTACTCTCGATGTAACAGATCACGGTTGTTCGGAAATATTATATCTTCACAACTGATCTTTTTACGATTTTAAAAATTCAAATGCGGTATTTGCTGGTATAATAAAAAATCACGTTCGAATAAAACCAGAACAAAAAGAGCAATGCCGTCTGCTATTTTTTTTTTCGGAAGTCGTGTTTTTTAATTTTTAATATTTATTTCTTGTACCCTTGGAGAAGAAATCAAGTCGTATTCTATAAGTAGAAAACAAAAAGTTTAAAATAGATCCAAAAACTGTGTCTGTAGTAATTTGCTTGAAACATTATTGTAAAAGAAAAAAAAATTGATATCGAAAAGATATTATATTTTGGTTTGATTTGCAAGTAAATTAAATTTCAAGTAGAAACATGAAATTTATGGGTATTTATTTATTTGAAAATCTGTTAATTTCATGAAAAATAAAATAAGGTCGAAATATGGCAAAAAAAAACTGTATTATAATTTTAAATCAGAACACTCATAATAATTTCTACATTGCGACAGTATGTAGAAACAAAATCAATTTATTAAAAACTAGCAGATGCTTCGTTATTGCTAGATTGGAATATATATATATATATGTTACGGTAAAACCCCGAATACCGGTAAATCTTAAGTTTTACCGCTAAATTCTAATACTTACCAAGTTACTTGGTAAAAGTACGAAAAAATCTTTAAAACACATTTAATTCGGACTTTTACCAAATCTTTTTGGTCATTGTTGACGATTACCATATTCTGTTGCTAAAAGTTGACAATTCTGTAACGAAATCACTTCTAAATAGGAAAGAGCATGAATTTAAAAACGCTCTTCTCAATTTCGGGATTTCAGTTCAAAAATTGCATTAAAATTAATCATTTTCAAACGTGAGAATAATCAATTAATAGTTAACTCTTAAATACACAGTCTGGGTCTAACACCCGAATTGATTTTTAACCCAATTTATTTTCAATTTTTGCTGCGGGAAAAAAAGTTTTGAATCCCAACTGAACGTTTTTCATTAAATACAGTCATTTTTATCGTTCAACCCGTTCTAAAACTTAAGGAAAGATATAAAAAACCTAAACAAAAATTTAGCCTTCCAGTTTTCTATAAATTTCTAATTGTAAAATTTGTCAAAATTTGTATTTTGTAATTTCTGTAAATTTGCCTTTCTTTGTAAATTTTACTTATACATAAATTAAAAACATTTATAAATAAATATTTTTAAATGAATAGTAATTAACCACGTAATATTTCACAATTTTTGTAGTAATTGTCTCACACTATTCGGGTAATATAGTAAAATATTAATATAAAGTTTCCGAATAATCGTGCTGTATAAGTATACCGCGTTATGACATCATTAAATGTTAGTTTTGTCCGCATAAATAAACGTAAGCTTATTATCGAGTCATTTATTGCGTGTTTGTCTGTCTCTAACTATGTATACAAATCTGTCGAAATCTAGTTAGTTCATTTATTATAGTTTTCTCTTAAGTATATTTACTATTACGTTAAATCCAATTATCTACGATATTATTTTGCAATGTATTGCAAAAAAAAAAGATTCCACATTTGTACTTTCACATCAAGTGTGTGTATCTAATATAAGTGCATACTTACGCGTAATGTTTATGTAAATATTTCCAAAAATTGCATAATGTTTTTTTTCGTACATTAATTATACAAAAGACAAACTTAGTATAATTGTTTTTCTCTAATAATCGGAGGAAATACAGTTTGTTGCGTTTTGTAAAAAATAACCCGGAAGATAAGAAGAAATACTGAACTAATATTATTTAAATTATATCTTTGAATTATTTTGAAGGTCAATAAAGCTCTTCATAATAATGGTATATAATTCCGAATCCACAAGTTCGATTCTAGTCCATAATTATATTTGTTAACATAAAAACAACTTATTTTTGTGATATTAATAAAATTAATTGTTACTAATTGATTTTTTAGCGGAAAATTAAAAAAATAATTGATAAAAGGCTGTATTTATACACATTATACGTATTCCCGGCGAATATAGCTGCAATAGATAAGAATGTAACTAGTCCGCATTCCTTTTGGCCTTACATCTCAGGATTGATTAAGATTTAGTATATGTAGATGGCGATTCAGGAAGAAAGGGAAATAATTTGGGAACTGATTCTAGGGCTTGAAACAAGGAAAAACGTTCATACAAACATATATTCCAGAAAACGCTTTGTTATCGAGCTACGGCTAGCGAAAAATTTGCTCAGATTTCAGTTCTCCCGGTAAAATGAGGTCATACTGAAATTTTTAAGGTGATATATTAGGGGTAAACTAATATAATGCGTTAACGTTGATAGGCTGTCGTTTATTCAGCGGCGAATTGCCATTAAAATTATTGCGGTATGCAGGACTGTTTCCCGTAATGCTGCTGAAGTGATTTCGGGAATCCCTCCTTTTCTGCCGAGGGCTCAAATGCTGTACAGAGTATATAACGGAACGCCTAAAGTTGAGACTAGACAGATCCTTTTGAGAGATTGGCAGAAAGTCTTGAACGCTTCTCTTACGGGAGAATGGACAAGACGCATTATTCATAGCATTGATCTGCGGATTCAGCGTGGCTTTGGGGAGGTGGGATTCTATCTCTCTCGGCTGCTAACCGGGCATAGGGAGGTTGAGGGGTACCTGTGCCGGTTTGGTAAACGCGCTACTTCTGTTTGTAGATACTCCGAATCACAGGACACACCGGAACACACCATATACCACTGTTGTAGGTGGGACGGTTTTCGACAGGAGCTGGGTTTGAGGTGACTTACTCCAGAGAGGACTATGGGTTATATGCTTTCCAGTGGGGAGGCCTGGGAAAATGTGGAGAAGCTACCTTCTAAAATATCGAAGACAAAATCCCGTGACGGTTGGGATCTCGATCGTGTGTAACCATCCGTCTGTTTATTTAGAGAGGGGAGCCTCGATCTGAAAAGGACGATCCGCCGAGGTGGGCCACTCTTGATGAGGGATCGGGGACCTGTTGTGGTAGTTTTTGAATAATGACAACTGGAAGCTGGATAGCCTCATATAGGATCACTGCAAAAAAACTACACAGGAAGTGGAGTACTCTAATGGGTTGCTTAGTAATATAAAATAAAATAAAAATCCGACCTGCCACGCCGGATATACTATCGGTAGGTGGGAAGGGCTGTTAGAGTAGAAAGGACATCCCCTACGCTATTCTATGCTTAATTGCGGGTATGGCGAAGGGGATTAAGGAAAAAAATATGTAATGCCTTATGTTTTTTTGACCTGAAAACTCGAATAAAACAGATACCGGGACTATACCTTTCGTAATTTTCATGATATCCAATGTAAAACAGAAAAATTCATTGACTAATATACTTTTTTTTTTAAGTTTTCAAGTACAATAACTTTATTAAATGCCTAATAAATGCGTACATTTTATGATCAAAACTTGAAAAAAATAAAAAGTATTTAAAAAACCGCAATTTGTATCCGAATTTATTTTCTAAATTAGTGATTTTTTTTTATTAAACAGGTATGTAATAAAGATTATATATTTTTTCAGGATTCTCAAATAAAATCATTCTTATTTATTTAATAAAATGAATTTGAAAGTCGGAAGGTGTCGAAAATCTCTATTTAAAAGATTATAGTGGTAGCCTGACCGTCTCTCTTTCAAGTTGTCATACTTGGCACAAGAGGCGCTAGCGTCCCTCGATTAAAATTATTTTAATTTTAAAAAGTCTAAATTTATTGTAAACACTAAAAACAGTTGCTTTTACTTCCTTTTACGAAGTAAAGGAAGTATTGTGATCGAAAAAATTTCGGTTTTCAGATTTCAACGGAAATATTTATTTTGACCATCCCTGAATCATTTTGACTAGTTTCGGCGTGACGTCTATACGTACGTATGTATCTCGCATAACTAAAAAACGATTAGCCGTAGTATGTTGAAATTTTAGATTTAGGACTATTGTTACATCTAGTTGTTCACCTCCCGTTTGATTCCAATCGACTCTGAATCAAAAGTGTCCAAAAAAGCCCAAAATCCAAACTATTTGGATTTTTGGGAATTTCTTAGCTACATTAATAAGCCGTCATTGAGAGATTTTCAAGGATATATCATAAGTGACACTTATTTTTATCGGTTCCAGAGTTATAGCCAAACAAAATTTTAATTAATGAAATATTTCGATCTTATAATGGGAAGGCACATCGGTTCAAATCAGACTCCTTTTTTTGTAACTCTCTTTTTTAATTTCAATATATTGATTTATTAATAATTATTAACCTCTAATTGTAAAAAAAAATTACGATAAACAATAAATCAATAATAAAAAGAAAAAATAGAAATTGTTAATTAAATAGAATGTTATGTTTTTAAAAATCTGTATATATAATTTAACAGACGTACAAGGAAGTCATGTGGTGTTCAGATTAATTTTTTTTTAAACTTTTAAGCGATCAATTCTCATTATCGGTTATTTAATTTTAATTATAATTTATTTAAACGGTGGGGTAATCATGGATGCTACATCTCAAAATTTTTCTCAGAGTAGAATAATTTTAAAAATATGTTTATTTTTCTAGTTTCAGACATATATACTTTAATTTTCCTTCTATGTAGTAGTCTGTCGAGGGTGAAATCCTCGCTAGGCATAAGTTATTTATTTTTTTTTTTTTGGGAGTTTTAGTTATATATTATATAGTTAACTTATAATGTCTCTCTTTATAAAATTGATCTCTTTAGTTACTAGTGTTTATTACCGGGAACAATGTTATGGATATAAAATGCTCTCATGATATTTGTATTAAAGTATTATTAGTGATTTTAAATGGTTGTAAAAATTAAGTTAATTAAATTCCGAAACCTGTTTTAAAAGAGTTAATAACATTTATTTACCGGTTTGATATTAAACTCTTATATTAATCACGTTTAGTATTAATTGAATAACGTATTCCGTGAATTGAATTATAATTTAATAATTATTGAATTATAATTTAATAATTCAATCATGTATGTTTGATTTATCATTCTATTCTTATCAAACTCTAAAAAGTGGTTTAAAGGGATTGTAAGGGAATGACTCAATTTTTCCTAGAAATAATTTTATTATCATCTCTTTGTAACACTTAGTACGTTAAAACAATATTTTTAACCCTCTAACTAACTAAGCATTTCCTTAACTATTTCCTATTTTTTTTAAATATTTCCTTACCCTAATTTTAGTTGGAAAATTATACTGGGTGTTCATAAAATATAACAACCCTTAAATATTTTTTCAAACGGTTAAACATAGAAAAATTAAATTTAACAAATCTATTTACTTTTTTTAATTTTTCGTTATGCAAAAACTCCACACCTTAATTATATAGGAGGCCCCTTTGAGAACACAGTGCGCTCCAGTGCGGTCACCGGACTGCGTGGTGTGCATCGACACGATGAGATCTCATGAGCGTCGCGACCCGTGGTCGGCGTAACATTGCTACCTGTGATGAGCTGGAAAAGCGAGGGGTAAATGGACAGCCTCCTGCGGAACTACTGTTCGCCTACGGTGGGAAATGGTAATGAGACACAGGGACTCCGGAACTCCCAAGCGTTAAAACATCGCAGTCCCGGCCGGGATGCCTCCTGTTGGTGTATCTCAGTTACGAAGGCATTAAGACCGAGTCCCGACTCCTAGGGAGGGGTTAGATGCAGGCAATCAAACAGTAACAGTGTAGAGGTCTACAGACACCTTTGGGTTTGTAGAACAAAAGAACTACATACCCAAAAGGTCTGAAGACCTTTTGGTTTTCAGATGAAAAGGGTGAATGATGGTATGGACAGGGTAGATGCAGCAGAGTTGTTAGTACAACGATGCTAAGAGTTCTGGAATACTACCTCTTTTACATATGAGCCTGGACAAGGAGGCTCATTCCAAAGCTGAAACCATGGCTGGGGAGGACATTCGGCGACGTGGGATATTATTTGTCGCAACTTCTCTCCGGGCATAGTGTGTTTGGTGCTTATCTGTACCGATTCGGGAGGCGAGAACTCCAGAACTGTGTTAATTGTGTGCTTGAGGATAATCTATACCACATATTTTCGATAGTTCTTGCGTAGGAGTTCATCTATGCCGTTCATTGTTGCTTCGAAATCGTTTTTACACTCGGTTAGAATTATTGTATCATCAGCAAATCGTATCATCTTTATCTTTTCACCTTGTACTGTTAATCCTGATCTAAATTATTCTTTAACATCATTAATTGCTAGTTCTATGTCAAGATTAAAATGTAACGGGGATAGGGAACATCCTTGTCGGACTCCCTTTCTTATTACGGCTTCTTTCTTATGTTCTTCGATTATTACTGTTACTGTTTGGTTCCTGTACGTGTTAGCAATTGTTCTTCTATCTCTGTATTTGAACCCTAATTTTTTTTAAATGCTGAACATTTTATTCTACTCTACGTTATCTAATGCCTTTTGTAAATCTATAAATGCCATGTATGTCGGTTTGTTTTTCTTCAATCTTTCTTCTACTATTAATCTAAGCGCTAAAATTGCTTCCCTTGTCCCTATACTTTTTCTGAAACCAAATTGGTCTTCTCCTAACCCTTCTTCCACTCTCCTCTCAATTTTTCGGTATAGAATTCTAGTTAAGATTTTTGATGCACGGCTAGTTAAGCTAATTGTTCTGTATTCTTCACATTTATCTCCTCCTTCTTTCTTCGCTATCATGACTGTAACACTCTTTTTTAAGTCTGACCGGAAGCCTCTCAAGGCGGTGTTTTCCCCTACGGGGTTGGGATGTACGTACGAAGCCCGAAATCCAAAAAAATTTGATTTTGAACTTTTTCTTAACTGTAGTTAAGAACTATTCTATAAAAAAACCGAAGTTATTAATGAAATAGAATTTTATGTACTTTCATCTTAAAAAAAAAAATATGTATATGTAATATAGGCGTAAACGGAAGTCCACATCAAATTTTTTTTTATTCGTACTTGATTTTATAATAGACTGGAAAATCCGTGTAATTTTAAAACATTTGTTTTCATCTGATAACATCTATGTCATTCAAGATCTATTTAACGTCATTTTATGTATAATTAACGTTGTAGTAGATAGTATGGGGTTTTTTATATTAAAGCAAAAACACTTGAAATTAAATGTGGATGTAATTTTTTTATTTAAATTACTTAAGTTTTTTTTTGAGGTTTTAATTATTAAATATCTGTTATTTCCTCTAATGGTATAGGATACATCTTTATGTCTTAATAGACCTTGGAGATTCAGATGCAGTCTATTATAATTTTATAAATACATTCTTTTTCTTATGATTTTTATTTAAAATATGGTATTTTTAAAAACAATTATTGACGTTTAATCTGATAAATAACTTTAATCAAGGCCATTTGCATTTGTAGATGTAATTAGATTATTTTATAATAAAGAATAAGAGATTGTAATTTTTTTAAATAACCTCTTGGCCTTTCATCCAGAGATCCTGGATTCAATTCCTGGTCAGGCAAGGCATTTTTCCATACGCTACAATTATTTCCATATCCCACAAGCTTCAAGCTTATGCGGTGATATTATGAAGTAAAAAGAAAAATTGTGATTTAAGAATAGTTATGTAAAAACATGTCTAGACATAAGATTAGAAAACGCCGGTAGGGTCATATTAAATTGAAAGTAAAAGCATTCAGCATTTACAAAATGTTATACGTATATTAAAGATGTTATTTAATTTTTTAAATAGCTTCATACTTCAAAGCTAATGGGTACTCTCAATCCCGTAAGGGGAAGACATTCCCCCTACCTACTCCATTCAAAGCCCCGAGAGACTTTACCGGAGGTCGTCTTTAGACCCTCTAACCGATTACATCTCACAGTCATCAGCCAAGCCTCGATCGAGATGCAACCGATTTAAATGCCTCGACAGACATTTGCATCAGTAAAATGGATATCAAATTTTGCCTTCATTTAGGCCTCAAACGGACATCTTCACATCCAACATAACATGATTCCCTCAAACTAACTGACCGAAACTGCGGAAGCGCGGACGCCGCGCCTAGTCCAAA
This sequence comes from Lycorma delicatula, assembly GCF_047948215.1. Taxonomy (NCBI): domain Eukaryota; kingdom Metazoa; phylum Arthropoda; class Insecta; order Hemiptera; family Fulgoridae; genus Lycorma; species Lycorma delicatula. The sequence goes on along the minus strand of NC_134466.1, from coordinate 72,473,237 downwards.
TTTGACAGCACCGTTCGTGACTGTGAATACCTCAAAAAACGAACGAGTTGAAAGTTAAATCACTGCTATATTTATACCTATCAAAATTATGTTTTACGCAACATAGAAATTCAGACCTACACCCAAATAAGTCGACCAAATTAAGTCGCCTAACAAGGGGAACGTAACCTCATTCCGGTCTGCGCAGGAACCGGGGAAAAATCCCGCACCCCCTCCCACGATCAATTCATGGAGTCTCGCCCGACATTACCAAGTCATAATCAGGACCGCCGGTGGCGGTCCTGAACGAAGCCACGCTCCCGGTCGCACGGGCTGCCGTACCCCAGGAAAGCGGCCACACCCGCAAGCGGGAGCCCCAAATCGAATCATAACACTAATATAACCGTGGCACGATATCGATGCGCCTATCTCCAACCAATCCGATGCCTGGGCCGAAACCCTAGCCACCCGGGATCCTGCCGCGATCAAATACTGCCACTAAGGGATACTGTGACGTAGAAACAAGTGCGCATCTACATAATTGCAAAAATAATACTTTATGGTGTTTGACAGTTTTGTCCGCCAGCATGGATCCGCCATATATTTTTTTTTTAAATAGGTAGCCTTTTTTTTAAAAAGATCGTGGTAATAATAAAAAGAGGTAAAACGCCCGGAAGTAATTTCTGGGCGTTTTATTTTCGTGAAATTTTTATTTCACGTTACCTTCAGAATTACATCCGATAACAAATTTTAAAATGTTCTAATTAATGACGAAACAATGGTGGCTCGTAGCTATAATTTGGTAAGGGTGGTACTCCAGAAAATTTTTTCTGAGCCTTTTCAAGGCCACGGTTAAAGTTTTCTGTAAAATAAAAGAACCTAAAAAAAATGAATCAAATAGAATAGCTGGATGCAGGATAACAATCTAATTCTACACTTTATCATATTCATGAATACGGTACACGGTTTATAAGCGCATTACGCTTAAAAACCGTATTCGATTTAACCGAATAAATAATCAAATGTCGATACAGATAATATTTTTTATTACTATTAGATAGTAACGTAATAAAATGTCCCTTTAAAAACACTATAGTCCAACGGCGCTTAATTTAAATTTCTATGTACACAGAAACAAATACGTAATTAGTTTTTACTAATTACCTTCTCTTTCGCTCTTCCGGCGTGTTTTCGGACAGATTTGGCAATCAAAAAGCCCTTGATTTCCGCCATATTTTACTGAAAAAACAACTAAACCGCTTTCATATTCTTTCCACCGGCTAAACTAGAAAAGGGAAAGAATAAGGAACGTTCCTTACAAACGCGGGGTAAAAAAAATAGACTACCTTCCACCAACACGCCAGGGTCGGAACTGCGAGAGCGACAGTGCTTTCTCTCCCTCGCAGTCTCGCGTTCAGGTTCCTATGTGCGCATGTACACGATAGACAAACACCACGCCGATGGAACTGTGAATCGCACAGTTTCATATAAAGATTTTTGTATAATTTTTATAAACCGGGGGATGGCTACTGACATTGAGCTTTAGTATTATATATTGTACAAGTATAAAAAAAATTAAAGAAAAAAAGACTCGCATATTAAATGTTATCGATAATATCAAGTGGAAATACGGAGTGCTGTAATTGTACAGAGCCTATACGCGAGCCGCCACTGAGGAATAGTAAACTTCAAAACTTATTACATAAAAGATGGCATTTATCAAGAAACGTATTTGACCATCTTTTTTCGTAAAACTTTACATTACAATCATGTATATCTTCTTACAAAAAAAAATTGTTTCAATAAGATTAACGGTAAAAATTTCAAACACTCCATAAAGTAGTAATTTTGTAACTTTGTAGATCCACACTTGTTTCTACCTCTTAGTATCCTTCAGTTTTGAAATATGAAGTCGTTTCCATAATTCAATGTTACTCTAATATAAATAAATATATATATATATATATATATGCATACACGTACATGGGACGTTAAATAATTACCGAAACAAACTGATGTAGAGAAAACACGATTTATTCGATTACAATGAAATTTGCACTACTTTTCAGCGTAGTCTCTAGCAACATTTAGATATCCTATCGTTCTGTAAGCTTTCTGATTCTCGCAGCGTAGAAATCTTTACCTTGCTGTTTGAACCGTTCGTCCGAGCCGTTTCACCCGCTTTTTTGACAGCTTCCTTTTCGTCGAACTTCTTGCCGCGTAAAACGTTTTTGAGCGGGCCGAAGAAATAAAAATCGGACGGGGCGAGGTCTGGGCTGTAAGTAAGATGCGGCAACACCTCCCAACCCGACTTCTCGAGCATTCTTTCCGTTCTCTGAGCGATCTGGGGGCCCGCGTTGTCGTGCAGTGCAAGAGAATTACCTTTTGAAAGAGCATCGTGACGTTTTCGCCTTATCGCAGGTCTTACTTTTTGTTGGAACAGGTTAGAGTAGTACTCTCTGTTCATCGTACGTTGTTCTTCTAAGTAGTCACTAAAAATTGGACCTTGCGATTCCCTTAAGACCGTCAACATCAGTTTACCGGCAGACGCCTGAGTTTTGAATTTTTTGGTGGCCGAATTCGTTTTTTTTGTTTCCCCTCAAGAGTTTGCCGTTTGGATTCTGGCTTCAAACATTCCGCTTGAAACCGTTCTTTGAGCTCTGAACAAATGCAAATCCGGGTATCTTTATGAACTTGAGTCGATCGTTTTCGAAACCCATTTCGAACACGTTTGGCGGTAATTCGGCACAATTTGAATGCTCGAATGCTCGGTTCCATCACTAATATTATACAAACTAACGATCTGGGAAATTTTGAATCGCCTGTCTTCGCGAATAAAATCATTTATGCGATTTTTCAACGTAGTGGTCGATACGTCGACTGGTTTTCCAGAGCGATGGAGGTCAGTCGTACTTGTTCTACCCGAATTAAACTATCCTAACCACTTATACACGTTACTGAGGTTTAAACCCCTTTTCTTTGAACATTCTCGAGTAAATTTCTGCCGGTTTTACACCTTCCAATACCAAAAATCTTATCGGTGAACGTTGCTCTTCCGGCGTACACGTTATAAGGGGAGCTGACATTCTGAAATCGACAAAAGATGTTATGTTTAAGATTAATTATGATTGAACAGCCGATTATATGCGTTCCCAAGGTTGCCAACTTGACCCTCAAATGTTTAATTATTATTGTATGAACCGTTTTTTCTCTGCGTCAATTTGTCTCGTTAATTATTAAACAACACATATATTCGCAGGATGGTATCACGAAGTTGTGCCGGAACTTCTACTCGTTAAAATAATGGAAAACGTTTATATAAACATATGTTCTAAAATGTTTCGTTTGCGAGTTAAGACTAGTGAAAGATTTTGCTCGGATTTCAGCTACTGCGGTGAAGTGAGGTTGTACTGGAATTTTTAGGACGTTAATTTAGGGGCAGAATTATACATTTTTAATGATTTCTGCAAAAATAGCGGTTTTATTTTTGAACGTTTATTTTAAACTCGTCGGTGTAATACACGTTGGTCTAATGTACTGTTTCTAAATAAAATTCGAATTTTTCTAACTTTTCTTTGTTTTATTAAACTTATCTTACACCATTTTGTTCAGAATTAAATTCTCTACCAGTTTTGATTAAAAGTTGTATATATTTGTTACCCGTAAAATAAAGTTACTTCACGACAACATATAATACTGGATTTTTTTACCAAATTCTTATATTTTCACCCCAGTTTTTTCAAAAAATACTGCAGATACTGTTCTGGAATTTATTTAATTCGATTTCTCAGGTCAACAACCGTATGAAACGACTAATTTTTTCCCTTAATTAATGTCCTATAAATTTCAGTACGACCTCATTTCACCGAGGTAGCTAAAACTCGAGCAAAATCATTCACTAGTTGTAACTCGCAAACCAAGCATATTAGGACATATGTTTATATGAATTTTCTCCATTATTTTCACGAGTAAAATAGGTTATGAATGTTCCAGGAGAACATCTTGATACACTCTTCTGTATACACACAGGAATCCAGAAAAGTGTCGGCTAATTTTAAGTGACTGATTCAGGACGTCAAATTAAACAAACACGTTCACGTGGACAAATGCCCTACCTAGATTCGGTTTTCCTCTGTCCGCCATTTGTTTTTCCAGTAAAATTCTGTATCTTACGAGGGATTCAGATATTTTTATGAAATTTGGTCTTTACGCACCAAACAATATTTTCTACTAAATATATAAATTTGGAAATTTTACATTTAAAAATTGATTTTTGGATCATTAATAGGCGTCCATGTAGTAGTTTTTATTAGGTGAAATATTAATCCTTTTATTATGAACAAAATTACACATTATTTGTTAAAATTTGTTGTAAACATCTGATATATGAATGAACTTTTTTTAAGTGAATCGCAAAAATGATGCATTCTGACACTTTTGTGTATGTTTTTAACTTCTTCAGTAATAAGCGAATTAAAAATAATTAATACATATAATAAAATGATAAACTAGGGTCGTTGCTATTTGCTATGCGCCTAACGTAAAATCTACTGGAGAAATTTTAAGAAAAATTTGCTTATTTATACCTTAGAAGGTTGGCCGTCGTCTCAGATTAGATTTATCACGATGTTCCTAATGAGGGTTAAGAATTTAAAGATATCAAAGATATTCTGTAAAAAATAAATCATCGATTTAGTACATTATATTTCTGTTACCATGGTAACAGAAAATCATCTCAGAATTCACAGTTATACTTTTATAGATTTAGTACATTATATTTCTGTTACCATGGTAACAGAAAATCATCTCAGAATTCACAGTTATACTTTTTTAAATATTTTATTATATCGCTAGCCGTCACATCGAAGGTCCCTTCACTTGCACGACTTAGCCAGGAGGGGGAGCTCCCCGGAGAACCATAGCCCAGAACGGAGCAGACGAGCCCAGGAGCCGACCCAAGGATTTCCCAGAGCCTCCCAAGGCTGAACCCGGGGCCGAACCCAGGGCCACAGAGGTCGCTTCGCTGGTCATTTCCGTCTAATCAGGACTCCCCGCAGTGTTCGTTACCTTCACGGTTTTTGATAATAATACTGATAAATAACGAGTTCTAAGGTTCAGATCCTAGTGAAGGCAGTTACTTTTATACGAATTTGATTACTAGATTGTGGATACCGGTATTCTTTAGCGGTTGAGTTTCAATTAACCACACTTCTCAGGAGTGGTCGACCTGAGACTGTTGAAGACTACACTTCACTCGCATTTATATCATCCTCATTCATCTTCTGATGTAATACCTTACGGTGGTTCCGGAGGCTAAACAGAAAAAAATTCAATTAAAGTATTCAGGCTTTATACAAACCTGAAAATGAAACCAAATTACAAAAGTTAGAATCGTAGTAACTACGGTAACTAAAGTACACAAACCTTTGACGAGGAAAACTTAACTTATTTCTGTTGCCACGGTAACAGAAATTATTTAAATTATTAACCTTTTTCTTCTTTAATTAATACGTTTAATTAATAACTTCACCCAAGAGGTCTAGGGCCTAGGTCAACGGCGTATATATCATGTTAATTTAAAAGAAATCGGGTCGATCGGTTCTCGTGTGACACGAGAACATACAATCAAACAAACAGACAAAGAAATAAACAAAAAACAAACTTTCGGTTTATATATATTATTAAATTATTATTGTAATTATTTTGAAATAGCAAGTTTAGCGAAGGTTTTGGTTGTTTATTTTGGCTGTCGATATTGGATTGTCAAAACTTAAAAAAATATTCCTTCAAGAAAGAGAAGTAACCTTTCTTATTATTAAAGATTTGCTAATAGGATGAGATTATCTCGGTCCTCTGAAACACTACGCCCAGACTCGAGCTCTAATAAATCTGCAAAACGAGTTGCGGTTAATTTCCTCATGAGTTCATAGCGATGTCATTATAGACCTACCATAGTCGCATAGGAAGGGAGAGGAGAGACGACGGGAGGCTTTTGAAATTCGGGTTTGGAGGAGGATGGAAAACATCAGCTGGACAGAGAGAGTTCGGAATGAGGAGGTGCTTCGTAGAGCGGATGAAGAGAGGGAGATTATTGAAATAATAAAAAGAAGAAGGATTTGTAACGGGGAGGAAAGCAATAGGTCGGAGACGAATGAAAACGATAGACAATATAAAAAGGGAAGGAAGTTACTATAAAATGAAACGGACGGCGCAGAATCGAACAGAACACATTATCATTATTATTATTATAGTCACATAAGGATAAAAATGGCCATGAAAAAAGTGTGTTCGTACGAAAATTTTCACGCTCGGAAATGGAAAGGGGAAGCAAAAGAGAAAAGTTCATCTACAGAGCTTCTACGTCAAGAACGAGGAAAATGTAGTAGGAAATAAAGGTTTTCAGGCTTTAATTGTTATTTACCAATATTATTTTCATACCCTTGAGAATAACAAACATTACGAGGATGCAGGGGCGGAATCCCCTGGGTAGACGGATAGAGAAAGCAAAGCAAGCCCTGTCCTATTATTTATAATAGAATACCACAAAATTATGGTGTATGTTAAATTATAATCGCGAGTCATTACATTTGCTCCTTTTCTACACCTAAAAATTACCTTTTCTTTATACCTAATTAATGGCATTCATAATTTTTTTAGGTAGATTTCATAAGAAAGTTACATATTTTAACGGGTACCAAGATTCGACTTCCCAAAAATGTTGACATATCTTCGCGATTCACAACTCCCAGACCCCAAAACTACTGTCAATTCAAAAGTTTATATATATATATATATATATATATATATATATATATATATATATATGTTTCACTTTCTTGTAGACACGATAACTGCCGTAATTTTGCGCCAATCACTTTCAAATTGATACATAAAATATAACGACCCAAAATCTCGGTCAAGTTAGTTAATGAGCAAAATCGGACCGTGGGGATAGAAATTGAAGGGCTTTTTCGAAAAAAACAAAATATCGCTTTAACTTTCTTATTAAGTAAAATATAGAATTAGAATTAGTTTAAAGTTCCTACTATACTTTGGAAGGGCCTAAGTCCTATCTAAGTAAAGGCTTTTATATCACTAACCGCCGGCCCAGAAAGTGGAAAAAATGGGGTTTCGAAGACAAAAAGAAATCATATTTTCCTTAATTAGGCAAATATAAGATTGATTTAAAGTTGTCGTTAGTCCTTTAAACATTACCTAAAAGTTTTGAAGACAAAACTTTGGGGTTTCGAAGACAAAAAAAAAATCATATTTTCCTTAATAAGGCAAATATAAAATTGATTTAAAGTTGTCGTTAGTCCTTTAAACATTACCTAAAAGTTTTGAAGACAAAACTTTGGGGTTTCGAAGACAAAAAAAAAATCATATTTTCCTTAATAAGGCAAATATAAAATTGATTTAAAGTTGTCGTTAGTCCTTTAAACATTACCTAAAAGTTTTGTCTGAAACAATTTTTGATATGACCAACCCTTACGACAAGGGATAACCAAAATATTGCTGGAATTGAAAGAACATAAGAGCTTGTCGTATGTTAAACATGTGAAAATTTTTTCACATACAACCGTTGTTGTATTAAGTAAATTTGAAGTTTTTCTTAACTTAAAGGTAGAAATCTTTTTACCCCGTACTTTTTTTCCTGTTTAGCCTCCGGTAACTACCGTTCAGACAATACTTTGGAGGACGACATGTATGACTGTGATGTGTGGTTAATTGAAACCCGACCGCCAAAGAACACCGGTATCCACGAACTAGTATTCAAATCCGTGTAAAAATTACTGGCTTTACTAGGACTTGAACGCTGGAACTTTCGGCTTCCATATCGGTTGATTTGGGAAGACGCGTTTTCCACTAGACCAACCCGATGGGTTTATCCCCTACTTAGCACCGGTGAAATCTATCTCCCCCTTCCGACGTGCCAAAAGGGATTTTTTTTTTTGTTTTTCTTGGTACATTAATTCATCGGGTAAGTTGTTTAATCCTTGTACGTAGGAATACGGAATGAAATTTTTTAGCGTATGAAAAATTTCACGCTTAGAATTTGAACCCGGAAACCCAGATGAAAAGCCGAGACGCTACCTTTCCCCCACCGAGTTCGGCAAATTAAATTTTCGATTTTTCTTACTTTTATAAACCTTCCCAAATATTTTTTTGAAAAAGAAATTGCAATTATTTCGTTTGTATTTTTGTTTTTTATTGTTTTAAGAGGCGTACAATATTGTTTTATAAAATGATACATTAAAATATTTTCGTTCGCTGTTTATAATCAAAAGTAAATTTTAAATGAGTTTTTACCTTTTAAATAACAAAGGATTTTACGAATTCAAATCACTTTTTTTTTGCAACGGTAATTAAATATTATATGTCTTTCCTGTGTTAAATATTAGTTACTTCATTATTATGTTATTTTAACCATTACATATATTATTACCTATACAACTCTTGTTATGGTACATGTTTACTTATCTTTATTACTAAATATATATATATATATATATATATACATATTATATTTCCGTATATATTCTTAATAATTTATTTGAAATCAAGATTATACAACTTGAATGTCATATGGAATAGAGAAAATAAATCTAATTGATCATGGCTCACGGATAAAGAAAAAAAGTTTTTTTATCTTGTCTTTTAATTTTTTAAAAATCAACTTTAATAAAAATATTTTACTACTTCGTAAATTTCGTGACGATTCAAATAATTAATTAATATTTTTAGAAATAATTAATTTATACGTTAAATTATATCTTAGATTGTAACGGGTTCGTTTCAGAAACTGATCTATGGAGCAGATTTTATAAACGAAAAAACAAACATTTTCGTTAGTATACATTTATTGATATACAGAGTGTATCATGAAGTTCTCCCGGTACTTTCATTATTCATTATTCTACACGTGAAAATGATATAAAAGTTCTTATATTCTTCATTTGCGAGTTACAACTATTTATTTCCAAACTTATATATTTAGTAGAAGATATTTTTTGGTGATACACCAAATTTCATTAAAATAACTCAATCCGTTTGTAAGATATAAACTTTTACTTTTTTTTGGGGGGAGAACAAAAGATGGCGGACAGAGGAAAAACGAAACTAGGTAGGGCATTTGTCCACGTGAACGTTTTTGTTTATTTTAACATCCTGAATCAATCACTTAAAATTAGCCGACACCTTTCCTGGATTCCTGTGTATATTCAGAGTGTTTCATGAAGTTCTCCTGAAACATTCATAACCTATTTTACTCGTGAAAATAATAGACAATGTTTATAATAAACATATGTCCTAAAATCCTTCGTATGCGAGTTACAACTCTGAAAGATTTCTCTCGAGTTTCAGCTACCGCGGTGAAATGAAGTAGTATTGAAATTTTTAGGACGTTAATTAAGAGAAAAAATTAGTGATTTCTTACGGTGGTTGACCTGAGAAATCGATAGAAATAGGTTCCAGAACAGTATGTCCAGTAGTTTTTGAAAAATCTGGGGTGAAGTCTAATAAATTTGTTTAAAAAACCCTGTTTTATATGTTGAAGTAAAATAACTTTATTTTATGATAATAAATATTTACAATATTTAATCAAAACCGGTTGAGAATTTTGTAAAATTCGAATTTTATTTATTATTATTTTATTATACGTATCAGTTTATAAAATGTTCAAAGATGTGCCCGCCATTTTCAATATATTTATTGGCGCGCTTCTGTACTGATTTTTGCTCTTTTTTAGTTGATAAGGGCTGTCCTTTTTTTTTTTTTGATTCCGGGTCTGCAGTTAAGCATTTTACCCGCAGAGGATGAGATGAATGCTTTGTAGAGTGTGTGAAAAATACTATGCCTGACCGGTATTGTACCCCAGGATCTCCAGGTGGCACTAACAAAGTGAAGAGGCACGCCATAGTGCTGGAAGTATCATTTTCGTCTCGGTGCTAGGTGAAATCTTCAAGAAGCTGCGGCAATTCTTCTTTAAGAATGTGCAAGTAGATTTCGGCAGTTTACCGGCCAGGTAATACGAATGGTCCAAACAGTTGATTATTAGGAAGACATTGACGCTAAATAGGTGTTGAAAATTGCTTTCCGTTGTTCGTTTCATGAGGGTTTATTTCCGCCTGTGTATACTCATCGCGTAAGTTGACGCCATCTCGAGTGAAATTTACCTCATCGGTAAACAAAACGTACTTGCAGAATTGTCGACTTGTGTACCATCAGTTACAGAACTCCAAGCGAAGCGGATCGTCTCCCCGATGTAAATATTGAACTGGCCGTTTACGATAAGGATAAACATGTTTTCTTTAAGCGTCCTCCAGACTATCGAATGCGAAACCACAGGGTTGGTCTAGTGGTGAACGCGTCTTCCCAAATCAGCTGATTTGGAAGTCAAGAGTTCCAGCGTTCATGTCTTACTAAATTATACGTCTTACTTTTATACGTATTTGAATACTAGGTCATGGATACCGGTGTTCTTTGGTGGTTGGGTTTCAATTAACCGCACATCTCAGGAACGGTCGACCTGAGACTGTACAAGACTACACTCATACATATCATCCTCTGAAGTATTATTATCTGAAAGGTAATTACTGGAGGCTAAATAAGTAGTATTTATTTCTCAGATTTATACCCAAATAAAATTTTAATTATGAAATTTTAGATTTTACAGGGCAAGGCACATCGATTCGAATCGGACTTCATTTCTTTTTGTTCACTTTTTTTTAATTTAAATATATTACTTTATTAATAACCATTAACTTCTGATAGTAAAAAGACTTTTACAATAAATAATAATTCAATAGTAACAATAAAGAACAAAATATGAAAATATATCGGAAGTTATTAGTAAAATAAAATTTTATGTACTTTTTATTAAAAAAATAATAATGTGTATATGTAATTTAATAGGCGTACATGGAAGTCACGTGATGTCCACATCAGATCTTTTTTATTTTATGTTCTTTAGTCAAGTAACCGGAGGCAGGTGAAGCCATTCGCGTCGCACATACAGTGACAGTGGTAGTGGCCACTGAAGATGGCAACCGTTGTCATTTATGCGACATTTTGTTCTCCCATTACATTTCGGTACGCATTACATATTAACCACCTCTCGTATTTATGAAATTTTTTTTAAAAAACCCTGAATTTTACGCACATCTGTTCAAGGTGTACGTAGGTAAGTCCTAAAATAATTCATATAACGCCTTCTGAATTATATTTTTATGTGTTTAGTATTTTTATGTATTCGCTCGCGCTGTATGGTTACTTGCGTTTCCCGTGGTGGTCAATCTTTTTATTTTATATTTATCAGTCAAGTAACCGGAGGCAGGTGCAGTCAGTCACACGTACAGTAACGGTGGCATATCGCACTTCCCGTCGCTCAGTTGTTTCAGTCGAGCGGGATTGATCTGTGCGTATTCGGTCGCTTTCTAAACTTATTTCCCGTCGCTCAGTTGTTTCAGTCGAACGAGACTGGGCTGTGTATATTCGGTCGCTTTCCAATCTTGACTGTCTTTCGTCTTCAGTCTCTGCCGCACGAACGGTTTTCATCATACGTGCTTTTTATGTATTTCTCCCGATCGAAGAATGCGTTTTAGGCGCGGTATGATGTTTTGAAAAAAGATCACAGAATTTAAAAGATTGCAGTTAAATACTTTACACGCTTTAAATTAGTAACACACACATGATTAACAAAAGCAGCTGTTATTTATGTTTTTAAACAGCCGTAAAAAATTGTAAATGAATGAATCGTAAAAATTACATATGCATGTGCGCTAAATCGATTGAAACTTAGGAATAACTGTACGTTAAAACCTCAGCCCTTTTCAAAATTAATCGATTCAAAAAAATGTTAGCTAAAAATTACATTTTTCTTAAAAATCAAAGTCATTTTAAAAATTAAATAAGCTTTAAGGAAGAAATAAAGTGTTTTAAATTTCGTTATGTTGGAGGTCCAAAAAAATTAGCCTATGTTCACCGCAGGGCTTCAAAGTGTAAGTGTGCAAACTTTTAGACAAATCTGTCCGGTAGATCTCGAGTTAAGTTGGAACAGATAGACAAACAAACATTGATTTTTATATATATAGATAATTAATATGGACTTTATGAATTTTTTTTAATTTATATAATTAATTATGTATAATTTTGTGATCTTGCTCTAAATAAGGTTTCGCAATGTTTCCCTTAATTTAGCCAGGCAACTGTTTGTAGTATACATTTTTATTTTATCGGTGGATTAGCACATCTATTTAATTCAATGTGTTTATATTATGAGACGTGTATTATTACATAATGATCAGAATAAAATATATATTTATTTATAAAACATCTGTTGTATTCAGAAACAAACAAAAATAATATTATTAATAATTTTAATGCTCAGGATTTAATTACTTTTATTTGTAACCGAGAAATCAAAATTCGGAAATATTTTAATTAACGGAAAAATTTAATCGACGTTGTAAACTTTTTAATTTTTTCGACAATAAACAGCTACTGGTTACGAAATGAATATTAAAACGGCTCGTAAGAATATCTAAATTGTTTGTATGACATATTTTGTTTTGTGTTAGGTGTAAATATCATCCTTTATCTTAAGTCATAAATCTTTAGTAAGTCCTTGATATTAATAAATTCTCTTCACGATTTTTCGCCGGGTTTAAATCTTTGTTTTTAAATTATAGATATTAAAAAACGTACTAAAAAACATACTTATATTCTATATATTTTTACTTCCTTGTACGAAGTAAAGGAAGTATTGTAATCGCAAAAACTTTCGGTTTTCAGATTTCAACGGAAATATCCATTTTGACCATCCCTGAGTTCATTTTGACTAGTTTCGGCGTGACATCTGTACGTACGTGTATGTACGTATGTATCTCGCATTACTCGAAAACGATTAGTCGTATGTTGTTGAAATATTAGATTTAGGAGTGTTGTAACATCTAGTTCTGCCCCCCCCCCCTTTTGATTGCAATCAAATAAACCAAAAGTGTCGAAAAAAGGCCAAAATCTAAAAAAATTGAATTTTGGAATTTTTCTTAACTGCAGAAATAAGTTCTCATCGAGAGGTTTTCAACTATATATCATAAGTGTACTTATTTTCATCGGTTCCTGAGTTAAAACGAAATAAATTTTAATTAATCAAATATTTGAATCTTAGAAGAGGAAGGCCCATCGGTTCGAATTAGACTTTCTCCTTTTTTTTAATTTAAATATACTGATGTATTAATAATAATTAACCTCGGATTGTAAAAAAAATTACTCTAAATAATAATTTTAAAAAAATATGAAAAAATATCACAAGTTATTAATGAAATAAAATTTTATATACTTTTCATTAAAAAAAAAAAAAATGTGTATATGTAATTTATTAGCCGTACAAGAGAGTAATATAGTGTCCACGTCAGATCTTTTATTTAAGGCCCTTATATAGTAACATATGATCACTTGTTACATAAATAACTTAAATACTTATTTTTATTTTCCCAGCGATATCTTTGTACCTATAAAGCAACTTATGCTAACTGATCGAATGGCTGACTGATTCATCAACGCCCAGCAAAAACTACTGATGATAAATCGATGAAAATTTGTATCCATTTCCGACTACTATAATAACGAGATAATGAATAAATATCGACTTACAAACACTCGTCAGATAAATATCTAAAAACCATTTTCGGGTGTTTTTTGAATTTCGATTTTTTAAGGGTTGCGACGGTGTACGGCATGGCGGCTCAACCGATATAGTCAATGTTAGCGCATGTGCGAAGGGACTGACTGCAGCTTCCTCCGGTTAGTTGACTAAATAACATAAAATAATTGAAATTTAAAAAATTGTTTAAATGAGAAACGAATTACGGTTACCTCTTAGTGGTGTTGGTCGGATGACGCTATGAACGGTACAAAATACATTTTTACCCTTATATTGTACGAGTAAAAATATATTTTGGTCGGTTTAAAATTTGCCCGAAAATTTGTGTATACGTTCTTCTTATGGTGTACACTTTTTTTATCGAAATTATATAATTATATAATCGAAATTCGATTTTAAAAGAGGAAAAAGAAAGGTCAAAAATTTTAAACAACGATTGAAAATTTTCCTTATTTCCAACTATACTAAACGAGATATTCATTAGATTTTGACTTTTAAATACTCTTTAGATAAGTATCTAAGAACTATTTTTGGGTTTTTGGAATATATATTTTTTAAGGGGTGCGATGATGTACGCTCCCCTACCTGGTCACCTGGTTGTTTAGCGGTGACTGAACCAGTACAGCCACTGCAACTGTTATTGTATGTGGGACGCGACTGGCTGTACCTGCCTCTGGATACTTGAATAAAAAGCATAAAAAAAAATTTAAAAAAACGAGAAACGAAGTACGATCACTTCTTAGTCGTGTTTGTTGGGTAACGCTATTTTGAAACCCTCATTCTTTAAATCGCTGTAAGTTTCGGGTCCTGTATCGACCAAACTAACGCTCTGAAGAAATTACAATTCACTGATATTTTTTATAAATTGAAAAAGCTTTAATCTTTATTTATCATTATTATTCTCACCAGCAGGAATTTAATTCAATCGTTGTCACCCGCAAGACCCAGAACTCAACCGCTTGAGAAATCTGTAAGTCTAGATTGGTATATGCCGATTAAATAAATAAATTGAAATATTCACAGTTTTCTCCTTCGGCTCAGTACGTTAAGTACCTTTTATCGATAAGGTTTTGAATCGTGAATTTTTCTCGATGATCAGTAAATGTATTAAATAAACAAAATAATTATAAAAATTAAAAAACACAACGCCAAAAAATAAAAATAAATAAATTGAACTAAAAAAACAAACAAGGTATGAAAATAAAGAACTAAACACGGTATGCAGAATTTAGTTAAATAAAATACCGGCTGACCGGTCTCCTTTCAGTCTTTCATGTTGTAGTAATATCAGGAATTTACGGTTGTCTAATGATTAACTTCTTACCAGATCTTACATCTATGACAAAAATTTTGTCCTTCAACGAAAATATTTAAATGCATTCGGGGGGTCTCTGAGTAGTAATTGTCCACTATTAAAGCGCTCAGAAAGTTATTATTCTATTTCCATTCTTCGTTTTCTTTTTTTTTTAGTTCGAATTATTGTTGTTTTTTAGTTCAATTTATTTTATTTTTTTTTGTAACGTGAAACGTCTTTAAAATCACTCCGAAACATACGGATATCAAAAGAGAAATTTGTAGCGTAACGAAAATATCTATATAGTTCTGCCATAATTTCTATTTCTACCTTTTCTATTAGTCTCAGAGACGTAAATGCGGTGTCGTCTTATAACTTACCCGGTTAACTCGCCGATACGACTTTGGGTTTGCGTCATTGGCGATAGGGTCGGCGGGGAAGATGCACAGCGCAGATCGGATAAACCTGACGCTCTCGCACATTTCCATTCAGTGTAGCTCACGACTTAGACGTGATAGCGCGGTGATTCGTGTGTTTAAGTTTAGAGTTTGTCGAGGTAGATCGATTTAAATAATAATAAGTGTATTTTGGACGATATTTATGTGTAAAAAATTAAAGTAAACGTTTAAAGAATTATGAAAATTCTATATGTCAGCCTCAGCCCGCGCAAAAGCCAACCGGAAATATAATATAAATTACGTATATCGTTGGAAAGGAGAGGTTATGGGCCGCACAAAGGTATCCCGGTTTCCGGTGCCGAGCAAACGAGACTGTTTCGGGAGCGTAGCAAAGCTAGCACAGCGCGCTCAGTAAACGACGCCGACACCCGAGCACCTGTACCGCTGCTTATTATGCCTTGTATCTCTTACTGCTCACATCACAGACCGATTTTGAACAAAATTGTCATCCGATATTAGTCTAAATAAATATCATGTACCATTTAGTGTATGTTTTATGTTAAAATTAAATTTAAATTTAGTACGCAGTCGATGTCTCGTTTTTATTTCGATCCGATTTATTAAAAGTGACTCGCTGACATACAGACCGACCAATTTATCTGTAGAGTTGGCCAAATGAAGGAACTAAAATTTTCTATCGGAGACTTTCAGTTTTGTTGAAAAAAAATACGACGGTGGCTTTCCCACTGGTCGGTCTGTAGCTCGGCGGAACTTCATTCAAGGTCTGTAACGTTTACCGTTAAACCAACGGCTGTGCGCCCCGTCACAGCCCCACCCAATTTTTATATTTTTTCTGCAGTCGTATGTTTTAATTTTTATAATTGGTTTTACTATTATGGTGAGGGATTTATCTTCGAGTTTTTTTGTCTTGGATTTTTTATTAAAATTCTTTTTTCAAATTTTGCTAGATTTTCCTGAGAAATTCTGTAGGCTTTTCCCATGGTAAAACTACGGTTTTATACAATTTTAATTTCACATTTTACGATACGGATTTTTTATTGCAAATATTTCGTATATGATTATAAATCAGTTACATTTTTTGTTTTCTGTCTTTTATTTCTTTTGTTTTACTAAAACATTCTGGGTAATTATTTCACCTAAATATTTAAATTTTTTTATTTTTTTATTTTTTTTTAATTTTTTTTTTTTATTTTTAAAAAAATTAGAATTCAAATACAGAGATAGAAGAACAATTGCTAACATGTACAGGAACCAAACAGCAACAGTAGCAATTGAAGAACATAAGAAAGAAGCCATAATAAGAAAGGGAGTCCGACAAGCATCTTCTCTATCTCCGTTACTTTTTAATCTTTACATGGAACTAGCAGTTAATGATGTTAAAGAACAATTTAGATTCGGAGTAACAGTACAAGGTGAAAAGATAAAGATGCTACGATTTGCTGATGATATAGTAATTCTAGCCGAGAATAAAAAGGATTTAGAAGAAACAATGAACGGCATGAAGTCCTACGCAAGAACTATCGCATGAAAATAAACAAGAACAAAACAAAAGTAATGAAATGTAGTAGAAATAACAAAGATGGACCGCTGAATGTGAAAATAGGAGGAGAAAAGATTATGGAGGTAGAAGAATTTTGTTATTTGGGAAGTAGAATTACTAAAGATGGACGAAGCAGGAGCGATATAAAATGCCGAATAGCACAAGCTAAACGAGCCTTCAGTAAGAAATATAAGTTGTTTACATCAAAAATTAATTTAAATGTCAGGAAAAGATTTTTGAAAGTGTATGTTTGGAGTGTCGCTTTATATGGAAGTGAAACTTGGACGATCGGAGTATCTGAGAAGAAAAGGTTAGAAGCTTTTGAAATGCGGTGCTATAGGAGAATGTTAAAAATCAGACGGGTGGATAAAGTGACAAATGAGGAGGTATTGCGGCAAATAGATGAAGAAAGAAGCATTTGGAAAAATATAGTTAAAAGAAGAGACAGACTTATAGGCCACATACTAAGGCATCCTGGAATAGTCGCTTTAATTTTGGAAGGACAGGTAGAAGGGAAAAATTGTGTAGGCAGGCCACGTTTGGAATATGTAAAACTAATTGTTAGGGATGTAGGATGTAGAGGGTATACTGAAATGAAACAACTAGCACTAGATAGGGAATCTTGGAGAGCTGCATCAAACCAATCAAATGACTGAAGACAAAAAAAAAAAATTTAAATTTTCGGACTCTACTGTTTGATTGTTCTTCTGAAGTTTCCATTGTTTGAATTCTATTATTGTTGGAAAATCATTTTTTTCGCATGAAATTTGAAGACCGGTTTTGTTTGTACATTTTTTTTATTTTTATGTTTTAATTTTCACCTCTAATGTTCTTGTTAAAATTATCACTTCGTCACCTAATACTATAAAGCTTTTTTATTTATGTCATCATTTTTATATTTTCGTTTAAGTATTTAGATTTTCCTATTCCATTCTCGAATTACTTTTTCCAGAACGCAATTGAACATTATCGATAAGAAACTATATAACTTTATCTCACTCCGTTTTTATTTTAAACCGCTTGGAAATTTTGCCTAAAAATTTAACTTTTGAATACGTTTCTGTAAATTTTTATTTTATAATGTTTACTGCTTCATTATCGATTACAAATTACTTGTATTTCAATATTTTAACAAGCAATTCTATACGGATTGAATCATATACCTTTTTGATATTCAAAAAAGCAACTGGTAATTCCAGTTTTGTAATTTATTGGTATTGTAAAACGGTTTTTAAAGTGAAAATTTATTCTACTTGGTCGTAAATCATTTTCACATCCGCTTAATTTTCTGTAAAGTATGAACCGATTCTATTTAATAATACTATCAAGAAAGGTTTATACCGACGGAAGAAAAGTGAAATTCCTCTGTAATTATTTAAATAATTTTTTTACTTCCTTGTACGAAATAAATGACGTAAAAAACGTCACGTAAAGTTTCGGCGTGACGTTTGTACTTAAGTATTTCACATAACTCAAAAACGATTTGCCGTAGGATGTTGAAATTTTGGATTTAGGACTGCTGTAACATCTAGGTGTGCACCTCCCCTTTTGATTGCAATCTACTGGAACAAAAGTTTCCAAAAAAGCCAAAATCCAAAAGAATTTGGATTTTGGGATTTATTAACTGCAGTAATAAGCCCTCATCGAGAGCTTTTCAACGGTATATCATTAGCGGTACTTATTTTCATCGGTTCCAGAGTTATAGCCAAATAAAAATTTAATCGATGAAATGACTAAATCTTACAAGGGGGAGGCGCATCAGACTTCATCTCCTTTTTTTAATTTAAATATATTGATTTATTAACGATTATTAACCGATATGATTGTAAAAAAAAATTACAGTAAATAATAATTCAATAACAATAAAAATATGTACGGAAAAATATCAGAAGTTATTAATGAAAAAACATTTTATGTAGTTTTAATTTTTTTTTTTAAATGTGTGTATATAATTTAATAGGCGCACAAGTAATTCAAGTGATGTCCACATCAAACTTATTTTTTTGTTTATTTTATACCGTTGTTTAATGCTGGTGATTGATTGTTTCAGCGTAATCATACGTATATAATATGATTTAGTGTTAATATTTAATGTAATTTACTACGAAAATGTTTAGCGTTCTAGGAAAAACCAAGTTCAGAGAATTTTAGTTCTCACTCTGTAGTAATTTCTTTATGTCGTTTTTCTAATTAGTTTTATTTTTACAGCAGTAGAAGGGAAGTATAGTATGCGGTTTTCACCGCATATGCCCGATATGCGATCTTGACCTTTTGACACCAAAAAAACCGGATGGAAGTTTTCCGGATTTTCGTATGATCTCTAAATCACCTTATATCTCCAGAACTACTCGACCGATTTTGACCGAACTTAGTCAGATTAGTTCTATATATGATGCCGTTAAATTTTCAAGTAAAAACATCAAGGGAGTGAGGCTCTACAGCAGAATCACCCGCACTATATCGAAATTTCGCCTAATTAAGGTCATATTACAATAAATAATAATCGAATAACAACAATGAAAAAAAATCAGAAGTTATTAGTGAAATAGAATTTTATGCGCTTTTGTAGCACTGACTTACAGCTATTGTAGTCGTCTCTCTCTTTCTTTTTTTTTGTTTTAGCCTTCAGAAGATGAATGAGGATGATATGTATGTAAATGTAATGCAGTCTTGACTTAATGTTAGTAGCCATCCCCCGATTTATGAAAAAGATACTAAAATCTTTGTATGGAAATGTGCGCTTCACAGTTCCAGCGGTGTGGTGTTTGTTGCGCGCATGCGTACATAGGAAGCTTTAACAAGGCTGCGAGGAAAGTGAGCACTGTCACTGCTGCAGTGCTGGTAGAAGTTATTTTTTTTTTTACTCCGCGTATGTATGGAACGTTCCTTGTTCGTTCCCTTTTCTAGTTTAGTCGGCGGAAGGAACATGAAAATAGCTTAGTTGTTTTTTCAGTAGTGATCAAAAGGTGGCGGAAAGCAAGGGCTCTTTGATGGCCAAATCTATCCGAAAATACGCTGGAAGATCGAAAAAGAAGGTAATTAGTAAAAACTAATTAGGTATTAGTTTCTGTGTACAAAGAAATTTAAATTAGGCACCGTTGGACGGACTATAGTGTTTTTAAATGGACATTTTATTAAGTTATTATTTAATAACACTAAAAAATATTATCTGTATTGACATTTTCTTATTTATTCGGTTAAACCGAATACGATTTTCAAGCGCAATGCGCTTTAAAACCGCGTACCACATTCTTGAATGCGATAAAGCGAAGAATTAGATTATTATCCTGCTTCCAGCTATTCTATTCGATTCATTTTTTTACTCTTTTACAGAAAACTTGGCCTTCAAAAGGCTCAGAAAAAAATTTTCTGGAGTAGCACCTCCCAGTAATTTAAACAACGAGCCGCCCACTGAAGCCTACATTTTAATAAGCTTAAATTTTTTTGCAATTTTTTTTTCTTCGGAAAGTTACCGTTTTGTTTGATATCTTAAAATTGGATTAACCTATTTTTTATAAACTTTTTCTACACTAGTTTTTTTTAATATAAGTTATCGATACCGATTAAATACGGTTACAGTTGGTCAGAGGTGAAGAGATAGGTTCACTGTGTTTTTTTTTTATCTCAATATTTTATTTCAACAGTAGAATAATTTTTTTAATATAATTCTTTACTTTAAATATTTATATATATATATATTTTTTTTTACTTTCTGGAATTTAAAGTTTAAATGCAAGAGTCGTCGTCATTAATATCGCACACTATAGTTGTTTTGATGAAAGGAGGAGGTTCCTTAGTTTATTACCGGAAACAAATTGAGCCGTTGGCGGGGATACATTTTTTAATTCCTCTGAAATAAAAGTAGTATTAATTTTATAAAATAGGTTGCAGTACTAGAACAATATATTATATAAATAATTATTTATTAATAATAATACATTTAAACTATTCTCAAAATTATTTCGTACTCATCTTGATGCGATAATTAATACTAACTGCAATGTAATTAGTTGTTTAATATGTTGTCGGTATTATTATTTATTTATAAAGGTAGTAATGTATTAAGTAATTTAACGGTTGACTATTAAGGTTATATTTATTTTTTTATATATTTTTGAGGATGTTGTATGTCCGGTTAGGGTATAGTTATAGAAATTTTGAAGGTAATTATCCAGGCATATCTTTATTATTAAAAATTTATTATATATAATCCTATACATTTTTTATTTTATAGAGGACACGTCAAAACATTCTAAAATATATTTTACCGGTTTAAATAAAGAAAGTAGAATACTTGTTAATAATTTTTTTTAAGCAGACACTCAAGTCGTAAATGAATTATTTTGGTTTTTGCGGGGTAAAGTAATAATAATAATAAAAATCTCATGTAGACACCGCATGACTTCCTAGTACGTCTATTAAATTACATATACAAATTTTTGCTGCGCTTCATTTAAACTTTTTTTATTTGAAAGTGAGATACGATCCTCCAATTCTTTAATAAAGTGGACAGTTACACTATCGCTAAAATATTAGTTTTTATTAATATCAAATATTTATATAATTATTAATTCAACAATCTTACATAAAATATTAGAATATTTTAAGGGACGTAAAAGTCCCTTTACTACATCAGTATTATTCGTATCTTCGTGACTTGCTGATTAACAAAGGTTTTATATTTCTGTGTGTCGTATAAACAAAACTTAATAATAATTAAACTATTACGTTTAGTTAACCCCTGTATACCCGTTACAAATATTAATTTCGACCTAACGGTGTAAAATATAGTTTTTGTTATTGGGTTATTTGGTGAATAATCAAAAATGAAAAAAAAAACAGTCATGCAGGAAAAAAAACAAAATGAAAAGATATATTTCAAAAAAACGACAAGAAAATGAATATGAAGAGGAAGAAAATTTTAAGAACAAGGAATGAATAAAAAAATTAAGAGAAGGTGATAAATATAAAGAGGAAGAAAATGTTTGAAAACCAAAGAAAGAATAAAAAGATTTAAGAAAAGATGATAAATATAAAGAGGGAGAAAACGTTAAGACCAAGGAAAGAAAAAAAATTAAGAGAAGATGATGAATATAAGGAGAGAAAAAATTTGAAAATTAGAGAACGTGTTCACAAATTATGATCAGAAGAATTATATCAAAACAAAGAGCGATTAAATGGTCGGCAACAAAAATCAAATAAACGAAATGATTACCGACTCCTACTTAGGAGTCTAAGGAGAATATTGTCCGACAATATTAGAAGAGTAATGAACTAAAAGATAAGAATTTTTGCAATTTATTAAATTTCGGGCGTGTATGCTTCAGTGTATATGTTGTTTTTATGAAGGTCTATTTTTCACACTATATAGTTAGCTTTAATGGAGATATAATTAAACAGAAAATCCAGAATAACTAAATAAAATTAAACAGAAATTAAACTAGAAAATCCAAAAATAATACGATTCTAAATTATAATTTTCAATTAATATTAAATTGTAATTTTTGACTGTAATTGGTGTTGTGTCTTGGTGTTATACGCTAAATAAATAAATACGGTATTGTACGAAGTAAAAGAAGTATTGTGATCGCGAAAAATTTCGGTTTTCATATTTCAACGGAAATGTCCATTTTGACCAACCCTGAATCCGTTTTGATTAGTTTAAGCGTGACGTCTGTACGTGCGTATGTATCTCGCATAACTCAAAAATGAATGGCCGTAGGATGTTGAAATTTTGAATGTAGAACTGTTGTAACATCTATTTGTGCATCTCTTTTTTTTTTATTGCAATCGACTGAACCAAAAGTGTCCGAAATAACCCAAAATCCAAAACATTTGGATTTTTAACTTTTTCTTAGCTGCAGTAATAAGTCCTTATTCAAGGCTTTTCAACGATATTTCATAAGCGGTACTTATATTAATCGGTTCCAGTTATAGCCAAATGAAATTTTAATTAATGAAATATCTGGATCTTATAAGGGGAAGGTATTTCAGTTCGAACCAGACTTCATCTCCTTCTTTTTAACTTTTTTCTTAATTTAAATATATTAATAATAATTCAATAATAACAATAAAATTTTTTTTAAAAATATGAAAAAATATCAGAAATTATTAGTAAAATAAATTTTCTATGTATTTTTCATTTAAAAAAATTATTTTGTATGTAATTTAATAGGCGTACAAGGAAGTTATGTCTACATCACATTTTTTTTCTTTGTTTCACATCTAGAACATATCTTGAAATTATTTCCACTTTTTTCTGAGATACTTTATATATTTTATTGTTAGTTTACGGACGATATAATATTTAAAAATATAATTCGATGATTATCATTATTTTCGTGAAGTTAAAAATCTGAAATAATTAAAAATTAATTGTCGAAAGTACAATTAATTATAACGAAGCGATAAATAATTCTGTTTAATTCACCGACTGTTATATTAATGAAATGTTCTTTGCTCGTTATTCTCTTTTATTTATACTGTGAAACGGAGGTGTACACACTTTAGTAAGTAGGCTGAAATTGTAATCAGAGCGGAATTGACTTAAGTATTTTACCATTACTGTGGACTACTTAGTAGATGTACTAAACTCACTTTCCTTCTTAAATTGCGTCATAACCACTTTTATTTGATAACTGACCTGCCTAACGTAAGTTTTATGTATTTTAATAATAGAAAACCATAATTATATATATATATATAGCGGGAGAGAGAGTTAATGACTTCCGTCCCCTAGTTCTTACATATATTACTAATTTATTTTTTATTTATACTCTTCCTTTGTTTTTAAACTATTTCATATAATATAGCTTAACAGTATTACCAATTAAAACAAAGCAATTAAGGTGTAGATAAAAAAAAAATTAGTATCAGTTTTCAAAACTAAAAATGTTTGTACATTTTAACTTACCGGTTCTAACTTAATTGCTGCTGCTGTAGCATAGCTAAAGATAGAAAGTATAGTGAGTAGCCAAAGTTTGGGTTATAAGGAGTTTGGAAATGTTAACGTTTCAAGCTCCCGTAAAAAAGAAAACAAAAAATGGGTGAAGCTGTATCGGGTGGCTCGGCCGTTGGTTTAACGTGAAACGTTACAGAATTTGTATGAAGTTCTTCCGAGCTACAGACCGACCAGTGGGAGAGCCACCATCGTATTTTTTTTTTTAACAAAACTGAGTCTCCGATTGAAAATTTTAGTTCCTTCATTTGGCTAACTCTACACATAAATTGGTCGGTCTGTGTGTCAGCGAGTCACTTTTAATGTATCGGATCGAAATAAAAAGCGAGACACTGAGTGCTTACTAAATTAATTTTAATATAAAACAGACACTAAACGGTACGTGATATTTAATTTCGACTAATATTCGACGACAATTTTGTTCAACATCGGTCTGTGATATGAGAAGTAAGAGATATAAGGCATAATAATATGTAGCTGTAAAGGTTCTCGCGCCGTCGGTGTCGTTCACCGAGCGCGCCGAGCCGGCTTTGCGACGCTGCCGAAACAGTATCGCTCGCTCGGCACCGGATATTGGGGTACCTGTACGCGGCCCAAAACCTCCCCTTTCCAACGGTATACGTAATTTATATTTCCGACTGACTTTTGCACGGTCTGAGGCTGACATATTGAATTTTTATACTTTCTTAAGTTTACTTTAATTTGTTACACATGAATATTGTGTAAAATACACTTATTATCACTTAAATCGATCTATCTCGACAAACTGTAAACTTAAACACACGAATCGCCGAGCTATCACGTTTAAGTTGTGAGCTACACTGAATGGAAATGAGCGAGAGCGCCAGTTTTTGCCGATCTGCACTGTGCTCCCTCCTCGCCAACCCGCTCGTCAGTGACGCAAACTGCAAGTCGTATCGGCGAGCTGAAAATGTAAGTTATAAAATGACACCGCATGAGACTAATAGTTAGGGAGTAATTAAGGCAGGACGATACAGACCGGTTCATTACACAAAAAATTTCTGTTCTAGTACCCGTATATTTCGGTGTGATTTTAAAGACGTTTCACGTCAAAAATAACATAAAAATATTATATAAATTTCCAGAAGATTTTGTACTCGTACATACGTTTCGACTTGAATGTATTTGGACTTTCATGAGGCGTTGATATCATCAAAGTTTGGAAAAAATTAAAAAAAAAGGAATGATGTTTTCCCATTTTATTTTTTGTTTATTCATTATAAAAAATTGAGGTTTAGCACAAAAAATACTTAAGTTATTTAATATTACCAAGTTGTAAGTCGATCCGATTTAGCGATAGGATGTTTAAACAGTTTTTGCCTCGAATCACGAAAAACCATTGACCAAAAAAGTGTGAAATTTGGCTACATATATCGCAGAATTATAGAGAATACAAGAAGGATTGCAGTGTAAGGAGGAGTGTAATTAGAGAGGAACTGAAATCGGGAAGCTTGTCGAGTCGATCGGAATATCAAAGCTCTACTGGTTTGAGAATATTGTAAAGATGGTTGAGGAAAAATTACCAAACAGAATTATGCGTGCAGAGGAAACAGGTAGAAGACCAAACGGTAGACCGAGAATGAAATGATAAATACGATGATGGAGGAAGTGCTCGTGAGTAGGATGAGGTGAATGTAATGGAAAAAAAGATGTTTCACGGATCGATGTGATGGAGGAATTTTTTACCCCGGAAACTTGGATTATAAGGAACTGAAGCAGAAAAATATATTCCAGTTTGTTAATTAAAAATAATAATAATAAAAATTACTCTTTAATAATTTTTAATCCTAGAAATAATTACGATATCCGAGTAAATTATCGTATAATTAATTTCATTGAAATTCTATCTGGTTTTAATATTAATCCGTGATGTTTTTGTTTAAAAATAACTAAATATTCACCTTGTTTCTTAAATAAATTCCATTGTTGAGACTGACGCGTATATATGGCATCGGTAAGCGTCGATTGGTTGTTAATAAGTGTAAGTGCAGTTTTTCCGAACGAAATTGTTTATACTTTATTCTTACCTATTAGAGAGCAAATCTGAACCTTGTTTTATTATCAACAAAGCTTAACCCTCCGAAGTTAGCGCTCAAATAGTATGCACACTTCTAATAACAATATACATATATACAGCAAATTAATGAATACGAATAAGAAATCTTGTCAGTTATCGGAATACAAAAATTGTTGGCCGTTATTTTCCAGATATTATTGATAGTGCTGACCGATGGAATCACAAAATCGCCGACCATTTCGGTCGATGTTTAGGAAAAATCTCTTTCTATAGAAAGAGATAACTTTTCTCAACCCGTCTATTGTAGCCGATTTTGTAATATAAATCCATCTTGACCCCGTAGAGGAAGACTCCCTCCTTGTGACGATTCCGGTTGACACAAAACCCCCTCCATTTCTGGCCCTGATGGGCTTTACATTGAGGTCGTCGTCCAGACCCTAGTTTGCCGAACTTGATATCCACTTTGTTCGGTCTCTCAACACACCGCTAAGAACCGATAACATACCGCAACATACCGATCAGACGCAAGAACGTGTATGGGTTTAATCCCGGAGATTACCGGGACCGCTTTGCGACAGATTTTTCTGTAGCCTCCTTGCCCCCTGTCGCCGTTAATAACAAAAGTCTGTGGATTCTCAGTAATATATCCCGGTAACTATCAAAATTTCATCCTATTCTCCTATACAGGTTCGGTATAAAGCATAATTTTCTCGCGCACTCCCTTATTTAGGATACTCATTATCCTAAAATTCAGGCCCCGATCCGGATTCAAAACACGTCAAATGTAAAGAAGGTATTGCAGACCTTCGCGAAGTATTGTAAAATTCTCATCTAGGAACACTCCGAGATTCTTTTGAGCACGAACATATTTTATTCGTTAGCCTCTCTCTTTTTCCGTTTAGCCTCCAGTAACACCATAAGGTATTACTTCAGAGTATGAATGAAGATAATATGTACGAACGTAAATGAAGTGTAGTTTTGTACAGTCTCGGATCGATCGTTCCTGAGACGCGTGGTTAATTGAAACTCAACCGTCAAAGAACACCGGTATTCACGATCTAGTATTCAAATCCATATAAATGGATTTATAGCTTTACTATGATTTGAACCTTTAATCAGAAGACCAGCCCGGTGGGCTTATTTGTTGACCTGATATCAAAATACGAATCCGCCGCGTCACAGCCAAACGACTCTTAAGCGGTATCATCGTGGCTTTATCCAGGCTCAATGTCAACTTATGTCGATGGCTCCGCAGCTGAAGTATCCTACAAGCCCGAAGTGCTCTAAGGTCGACCTCGTTCCTCGAGCGTCCTTCGATCAGCAGGAGCCCGTCGTCAGCGTAAACCACAACGCGACAACCGCTGGGCGACTTTACCCGCAAGCGTCCTCGTCATTCTAAAAAATCTTATTCAGAAATTGTGCACCCCGCATTTTGCATTCCGTTCTATAGAAATTTCATCTCGCCAGTTAATTTTTTTAGTTTTTTATTCCTTTCTGTACTTCATATTTAAAAAAAATTCTCTTCGGCTATCTTCCATTTCTTATCTACGTATATTTCTTCAGGTTTCTCTCTTGTTATATATAACAAGTCCTTCGCGTATCCCTTCCGTCTTTCTTTTACTTATTTCTCCTTACATAACGTTATACCATCCTTTTCCTCAATTTATCTCATTTTACCGTTCATGCGAAGCTACGAGGGAGAGAGAACACCGTTGTTCCCGCAGTGCCGACCCGGGCGTGCCGGTGGAAGGCAGTTTATTTTTTACTCCGCGTGTGTATAGAACGTTCCTTGTTCGTTCCCTTTTCTAGTTTAGTCGGTGGAAGGAATATGAAAGCGGATTAATTGTTTTTTTCAGTAGCGATCAGAAGATGGCGGAAAGCAAGAGCTCTTTGATCGCTAAATCTGTCCGAAAACACGCTGGAACGGCGAAAGAGAAAACATATACTAAAAAATAATTACGTATTAATTTCTGTGAACGTAGAAGTTTAAATTAAGCACCGTTGGACTATAGTCTTTTTAAGCGGACATTATCTAATAGAAGCGTTACTATCTAATAGAAATAAAAAATATTATCTGTATCGATATTTTTATTATTTATTCGGATAAACCGTGTACCGTATTCTCGAATGTGATAAAGTGTAGAATTAGATTATTATCCTGCTTCCAGCTATTCTATTTGACTCATTTTTTCGGTTCTTTTATTTTACAGAAAACTTTAACCGTGGCCTGGAAAAGGCCCAGAAAAAACATTTTCTGAAAGCACCCGTACTAATTTTACCTACGATCCGCCACTGTCTGTCGGCATCTTTCACAACGAAATACTCAAAGTTTTCACGTCAAATTCCGCCGAAAACTAATTTTTTCGGGTAAAAAATTATTTTTGCACCTCGAGGACAGCTTCTCATTGATTTCGATGATCGTACAAATTGATTTTACATTGCTTGTATCGTTAAATATACTCGACGCACGGTTCTTTAATTAAATTATTCCAGAACCCGCTCGATTCAGATGAAACGTCCGATTATATAAAAAAATTTTACGGTTACGAAACTGCCGTTCGAATTTTTCAGCATCGTACCGACACGTAATACTTTAGTACCGCTCTACTAGTCGGTTCAGAGAGGTCCTATCTACAAAAATGAAAGGAGAGGACCAAAGATAGGGGTGCTTGGTTTGAGAATGACGGTAGAAGGCCGGCCCTCGTAGGTAGGCGGGGTGTCCAACAGGATCGCCAATGCTAGTTGCCCGCGAGGGACCCTGGAAACTGCCGCTTAAAGGCGGCACATATGATCCCCTTGAGAGAAGAAGATGAAGTATACCTTAAGGTAGCCCAATCTTCGCGTTGTATGAGGAAGAGGGTCCCTTCTTCGGCAAGAAACCCCACACAAACAGCAGTCGGTACTGCTGGGCTTCCGGTTGTAGATTTTCCCTCCTCCAACGCAAAAAAAGACACTTTAAACAAGTTTTGGTTCCCGGTTTGAATCCCCGCAGTTGCAAGAATAGCATCGTATTCTTTAATCGGTAAATTCCAAGAATACATGTTAAATATGCGATAGTGAAATTAGGTTGCTTTCACAAGATAAGCGCCTAGAACCAAATCTAAATATTCGGTTGCATAACGTTGGATACAGAATTGCGATAAGGAAAGTTATCGTATCATTCTGTTTAGAGGCATTTAATCCTTAAATAACATTCCTATATTATTAAAAAGAAATAAGTTGGGTATTTAAGCATATAATCAGTACCGCCTGTATTCGAGAATATATATTATAATAATTTATGATTATATTTTGAATTTAGTTTTGTTTTTAAATTATAATATATCTTACAATCATTTTTATTTATTGTCCCTGTCACCATCATATAGGGTGTAACCGAATATGTCGGTAATAAGATTGATTATTATTATTGCTACTTCTGTTTGTTTTAAATGTATTATTTATTAACCTTGACTTGTCTCTCCTTATAATTATTAATACTTGCTATCATTTAATATTTCATAAAAAATCATTTATATAATATAAGTATAAACTTTTACCTATAAATAGTTAATCGCAGTAATCGATTCCTATCAGAATTATATTTGCATTTTAATACTAAAATAATAATAATTATTATTATTATTACTATTACCTTCCGGTGCTGCAGTAAATATAATATATGGTTTATGTGAGTATGTAGAAAGTATTTTACAAAGAAATGATAAAAAAAATATCAGGATATGTTGCACAAGTATAAAATAAATAAAAAACCTTTTAGCACGTCGGAAAGGGGAGGTAAATGTCACCTGCGCTAAGTAGGGGATAAAAAAAATTTCCATCTTAAAGTTAAGAAAAACTTCAGATTTATTCAATACGACTATGTTATAATGTTGCATGTGAAAAAAACGTTTCATATATTTAGCGTACGACAAGCCCCAACTTCTTATAATTCCAGCAATATTTTGGTCATCCCTTGCCTAAGGGTTGGTCATATAAAAATTGTTTCAGACAAACGTTTTAGGTAAAGTTTAGAGATCTAACGACCACTTGAAACCGATTCGATACTGTGCCTATTAAGGGAGGTATGATTTTGTTTTGTCTTCGAAACTCCATTTTTTCCAACCCTTGGGCCAGTAGTTGGTGATATCAAACAAATTTACTTAATATGTTTTAGGCCTTTATCTAAATAATAGTAGGAATTTTAAACGAATTCGATATTTTACTTAATAAGAAAGTTATAACGATATTTTATTTTTTCGAAAAAGCCCCCCCCCCCCATTTTACTACCCCCATTGTTCGATCTTGCCCATTACAGAACTAGACTGAGATTTTGGGTAGTTATATTTCATGTATCGATTTTAAAGTGATTGGCGCAAAATTCCAGTGTTCACAAGAAGGCGAAATATATATAAATGTATATATTAACTTTTGAACTGACGGTGGTTTTGGGGTCTAGGGGGTGTGAAATGCAAAGATATGTGGAAATTTTCCGGAACTCGAATCATGGTACCCGTTACAATACGTAGCTTTCTTATGAAATCTACCTAAAAAAAATTTATAAAGGATGATTCATTAGGAAAGGTAAATACGCGTAATTTGGGAAGTGATTTTAGAGACTGAAATAAGAAAAACGTTTACACAAACATATATCAAAAAACGCTTTGTTATCGTGCTACGATTAGCGAAAAATTTGCCTCCGGGTTTCAGTTCCTCCCCGTGAACTGAGGTCATACTGAAATTTTTAAGGTATTATATAAGGGGTAAACTTGATGGTTTTTTGGCCCGAAAATCGAATAAAACAGGTCCCATAACGGTAACTACCATAGTTTTCACGATATCCAATTTAAAAAAAGGAAAATTCGGTGACGAAAAACACGATTTTTAAGGTTTTTTTCTTTTTTTTTCTCCTGCTTAGCCTCCGGAAATCACCGTCAGGTATTACTTGAGAGGATCAATGAGGATGATATGCATGAGTGTAAATGAAGTGTAGTTTTGTATAGTCTCAGATCGACCGTTCCTGAGATGTGTAGTAAATTGAAATCCGACCACCAAAGAACGCCGGTATCCACGATCTAGTATTCAAATCCATGTAAAAATAACTGGCTTTATTAGGACTTGAACGCTGTAACTCCAAATCAGACTTCCAAATCAGATGATTTGCGAAGACGCGTTCACCAAAAGACAAATCCGGTAGGTTATGTTTCTTAAGGTTTGAAGTAAAATAATTTTAGTAAATACGTACATTTATTTACAAAAACATGTAAAGAATTTAATTCTGATAAAATTGTAATAAAGTTTATGAAGAATAAAAGCAGTTTTTATTGATAGAAAACAGAACAGGACTAAATTTAACAGAAAACTGTTACAAATTTGTAGAAATTAAAAACAATTGTTTTAAGTGCAATAAATTTAAAGTTTTTAAAAATAAAATACATTTAATTTACTATAAAAAAATTATATTGTGGTTTATAGTGTGTCGTATACATTTATTACTATAAACGTTCGAAAACTCTACACCATTGACATCGATGCGCATAATGAAATTTCAATATGTTATTACACATTTTTTGTTTACTTTAATAATTGATTTTTTCGACTGTGAATTAATTCATTGCAGAAGCTTGTGCTTGGGCATGTAAATATAGAAATATGGAAATTAAAAAAAATTGCTATGCCGGACCGGGATTCGAACCCGGGACCTCGTAATGGAAGGCCGTAGCTTTCACTCCGCCACGGAGATAAACTGAGACGCGCGATCGTTCGTAGATATTTTTCCAATATTAAAATGATTTTTTTTTCTGTTTAACATTATAATACAGTCAGTATATTTCTATCGAGTTTCAGTCTATTATGTTCTTAAAAAAGTTTCAATTTCTCAAATTGTTCTTTGTGTTCAGTTATTATATAGATTTATTCGGATTTAAATTCTCTCAAATTTTATTAAAATAAAATTGTGGAACTTGTTTATTCAATTTTTTATTTAAAAAAATACGATGTGGACATCACATGACTTCCTTGTACGGCTATTAAATTACATACACTTTTTTTTTTAAATGAAAAGTATATGAAATTTTTTTTCATTTATATTAAGTACGTAATATTTATTTCATAAATTTTATTTTAATGCCTTTTGATATTTGTTTTTTTGTTATTGAATTATTATTTATCGTAGTTCTGTTTTAACAACCAAAAATCGGACATTAATAATTATTAATAAATCAATATATTTAAATTAAAAAAAGGAGGTGAAGTCTGATTTCAACGAATGTATCTTCCACTTGAAAGATCCAATTATTTCATTAATTAAATTCTATTTGGCTATAACTCTGGAACCGATTTAAATAAGTACCGCTTATTAATATCGTTAAAATGCTCTCGATGAGGGCTTATTACTGCAGTTAAGAAAAAGTAAAAAATTCTAATTTTTTTGGATATTGGGAAGTGCACAACTAGATGTTACGATAGTCCCAAATCCAACAATTTTAACATCCTACGGCTAATCGTTTTTGAGTTACGCGAGGAACATACGTACGTATGTATGTATATACGTAGGTGCAAACGTCACGCCTGAACTAGTCAAAATGGATTCAGAGATGGTCAAAATGGATATTTTCGTTGAAATCTAAAAACCGAAATTTTTTGCGATCACAATACTTACTTTACTTCGTACAAGGAAATAAAACCCATCAAATTCATCTGTAATTTACATTACGGTTTTATTTTAGCTTTAGAATAAACATCAGGACGAAATTTTTCTTAATCTCAATCGAATTAGAAAAGCGTTACGCTTCATATTTTATGCGATAGGAAGCAGCACTGAAATTGCTAATGATAGTACATTATTTTCATAATTTTTGAATATCTTATATTTTAAGCAAATTAACACTTTCAGCGCCATGTGTATAGTTATTATAAACAGTAAGACTTTTATGTGGACCATGTGTATACATATTATACAAATGAGACCCGGTTCACCAGACCAGCTCATAATCTTAAAAAATTTACCCTGGGCCTAAGCAAATTTTTTTCAAAAACAAGCAATATTGATGTAAGTTAAGTAATTTGATGCGCTTAAAATTACATTTTAATCAATTTAAGTTCAGTTTTAATGCGTGTATAAAATATATACATGTGGTCTGTGGAGAAAAATTGGTAAACGATCCACAAATATAGCAGGGTACTTGTAAATTTAAGAACGTAAGTATACTGGTTTCTATAATATAATTACGTTTAATATTCTTCTCTAATGTAAAAATACAAAAACCGATAAGACTAATTAATGATACGACGAATGACAAAGGCCAACTATCCTAATTTTAAGTTTTATTATTCTATTTCACTATTTATAGTATAAAGTTCACTGCTTCTCAAGAAAAACAAATTATTAGGATTACAGATTATTAAATAACAAGCAA
The DNA here is from genome assembly GCF_047948215.1 of Lycorma delicatula. NCBI lineage: Eukaryota > Metazoa > Arthropoda > Insecta > Hemiptera > Fulgoridae > Lycorma > Lycorma delicatula. The sequence continues at coordinate 72,439,949 of NC_134466.1, read as the reverse complement.
TATTATAGGCCTATCAATGTACCATGACGTATCAGCAAAACGTAACATACAGTATTTTACTTCAAACTATTATTTTTACTGTTTATGACCGGTAGTCGACTGATTCTCTGAAAAATACAAATTATAAGTTACCCTAAAGCGCTTTAGAAGTTACTTTATTAGTTATTGTTTCTACCATAATTGGCAGTAGACTGCTGCTATAAAAAAATACAAATTATTAAGAAATGCTGTAGGCCTAACTATTCTAAAGTATAAGTGTTACTTTAGTCTATTATTTCTGGTATTTACAATGTGAAGTTCACCGCTTCTTTATACACTTATGGATTTAAAAAAAACACTGCATGCACATAAATTTTTCCTCACAAGATAACTTGCGGTGTCTTCTTAGCAGCAGTATTTCTATCAAATATTTTAGCAAAATGTGCATAACACATTACACGCTTTCCTCTTTTATTAATTTGTACAAGTTGATGGTCAGCTGGAATTATATTTGGTGGTTCCTGTGTATTATTTTGAGGTTTTAGATTGAAAATTAGAAGAGTTGCTAACATCTCCTCTCTCAGGAAGTTCAAACTGTTCAAAAACATCACATTCACTTTCTAAATCACAAGACTCGCTTTCAGCATCGTTAATATCAAATATTGGGTCATCAGAGTCTGAGATATTTGCAACTTCACTCGAGTCACTATCACCATTATTATTTAAGAAGTCCATAATGTCTTGAGAATTCATTATAAATTATTTGTATTAACAGCAACACACAAGCTACAAAACAACAATCATAACCGCAAAATTTTACTAGCGATGCTAAACACATGGACTCAAAAAGTCAGCTGATTTTGTGTAGCTGACAGGGCTACCGATGTGTTAAATCTTAGAACCCAAAGGCATAAAACTTTTACCCCGGCCCAGACCTACACATTAACCCTCACAAATCATTGCTAGCGTGCAGAATATTGATACACAGCCTTCTCAACTTGGACAACACATGCGAGACAATATGATACACACAGCCTGGGGTGAAACTGTGACTGTGTATATAATTGATACACATGGTCTGGTGAAAAAAAAAGGGAAATCTATCGTGGGCTACTGCAATAACACTAATGTATATGCCTGGCGCTGAAAGTGTTAAATTTCTATCGTAAATCGATCAAAAAGTTCCATGATTTAATAAATCAATTTTTACTTTATCTTTTATTAAATAAAATAATCAGAAAATAATTTTTAAACTCTGTTTTTCTATGTTGTGCACAGGCCTGCACCGCAGGAAATCATAACCTTCACGTATCGTTTCATTCAACAGTTTATATTCATTTACTTGGCGTTACGTTAAAATTAATTAAAATTCCAGTATAATACTTTATATATACATATATATTTACATATATTTATATTAAATAAAGTAAATTATTGTGTAATTAATTTATTAAACATACTGGATAGAGCAGTATGTTTTTAAATCTCATACTGTTTTAATAACGTATCCTGTATTTATACTCGTTAGATAGCAGCACTAAAACTTCTAATTACAGTATAATTTCCGATTTACGCTTTTATTAATTTATTTAACGAAATTGTTGTTAACATTGAATGAATACGAGTATTTTGCAATTTATAAATGAAACTTATATTATTATTTAAAGTATCTAGAATATTCATCAACAAATACCAGTTCTTGACCTCTTAAATTCACGTTCATTTACTCGAAAGGCCTTGTCCTATTAATAAGACAACCAAGCTATTTTTATGTACTTTATTTTAATTAATTAATCGCACATGAAAACGTACTTTTCTTTTGTGTCCGGTGAAACAAAAGGGTCACTTGCAATTTACATTAAAAGAAATTTATTCTCCAGCAAAAACTAATCGATAACAGCTAAATTTACGGAAAACCTAGTATATTGTAAAAAGTAAATATAAAGTCTGTTAAGAGATGTATTGGGGGTTTTGTAAATGTCAACGTTTCAAGACGCGCATTAGTTCAAAAAAAAAAAAAATTCAGTGATTTCCTTAATTGGTATCTGCGTACGTGTGTTTACATGTATTTTGATTATCTCCGGAAGGGCTTAACAACATTTGTATTTTTTGACTGATGATAATTCACCACAAAAACTTACAAGGAAACTTGTAAGTGGAAATATGAATCCGGAATGTCTTACCGGGATTCGAACCGGGAACTTTCCAAATGAAAGGTCGAGATGCTACCACTCCACCACCGAGATTGGTGGAGAGGTAAATTATTTAAAAATGGCTTAAAATGATTCCTATATGGGACATTGATGGTATCCAGTTTTTAACAAAATTAAAAATTGGAATAGGGATATTTTTGTAATTTTTGTATCGAGGTCGTAGAAAAAAACTTGAGTTTTTAGTACGATGAAAATTCTTGATTAAAATTCCAAAGTTTTGAAGCGATTGAATTTGGGGGTAAGAGAAATTCAACTTTTTTTTTCGCGGGGGCGGAAAACGCTTTCGCGTTATCATCACCCGGGTCAAAATAATAAGATGTTAATACTCGGATATTAAAATTAGTAAAATAGGATTAAACTTTTGATGAAAATTAAAATAATAATAGGAATATAATTAAAATAATAAAAGAAACGCGATAGTTAAAGATATATGTAACACGAATAACAAAATAATATCAAAATTTATGGCGTGTTAAATCTTATTAAGTATATTAATTCTTCTTAGAAGTAATAATACCCGATCTAGTACATCCTTGTCATTTCCTAAGACGCGCCGTATGGCCCTCGACAATTTAAATTTGTGACGTAACACACGCAGTCTACAGGATGTGGTGCACAATAACCCACCGGGTCGGTCTAGTGGTGAACGCGTCTTCGCAAATCAGCTGATTTGAAAGTCGAGAGTTCCAACATTCAAATCCTAGTAAAGGCAGTTACTTTTATACGGATTTGAATACTAGATCGTGGATACCGGTGTTTTTTGGTGGTTGAGTTTCAATTAACCACAAATCTCAGAAACGGTCGACCTGAGACTGTATAAGATTACACTTCACTTATACTCATACATAACATCCTCTGAAGTAATACCTGACGGTGATTCCTGGAGGCTAAACAGGAAGAAGGAAAAAATGGTTTGGTGCACAGTATAGCGGAATAACATCGGACATACAGTTGTGCGGTCTACGCTGACATCAGGACCAATTACTCTTGGCGAATCTTTCTACATGAAGAGTCTTTTTAAATAGTTTTTGTATCATATCTCAAAATTGACCAAAACCGTAAAATTTAGCAGAAATATTTGACTATATATATATATATATATATATATATCCCAGTCACGACCTATTTTTCTGATTTTCACCAGAAAAAAAATACCACGGTATCCGTGTGTTTTTTTTACTTCCTTGAACATAGTAAAAGAAGTATTGTAATCCGCGAAAAAATTTAGGTTTTCAGATTTCAACGGAAATATCCATTTTGAATATCCCGGAATCCATTTTGACTAGTTTCGTTCTGACGTCCGTACTTACATATTTATCTCGCATAAATCAAAAACGATAACTCGTAGGATGCTGAAATTTTGAATTTAAGACTTTTGTAACATCTAGTTATATAACCCGTTTTGATCGCAATCGACTAAATCAAAGTGTTCAAAAAAAACTAAAATAAAAAAAAAATTGGATTTAACTGCAGAATAAGCCCTTATTGAGGGCTTTTCAACGATATATCATAAGCGGTACTTATTTTCATCGGTTCCAGAGTTATCGCCAAATACAATTTTAATTAACGAAATATTTGTGTCTTACAAGGGAAAGTCACATCGGTTCGAATCCGACTTTATTTAATTTTTTCTTTTTAGCTTTTTTTTTAATTTAAATATATTGATTTATTAATAATTATTAACCTCTGATTGTAAAAAAAATTACAGTAAATAATAATGTATTATTATATACAATATAAAAATGCATATGACAAAAATCAGAAGTTAATGAAATAAATTTTTATGTACTTTTATTTTTTTTTTTTAAATGTGTTTACGTAATTTAATAGGCGTACAAGGAAGTCATGTCGTGTCCATTTTAGAGTTTTTTTTAGAATATTATTCTAAATGCAATATAATTTTCATGATAACGCATCATTTGCTCAAAAGGATCGAATGGGGTCCAAAATGTTTTACTAATTTTTTACACTTTTCCAATTCGATTACAGTTAACGAAAAATTTCATTCATATGTTTGCTTTTAGGATAAAATCAAGCTGTAATAACATAAATTAAGGAGCAAATTTCATAATATTTTACCTAAAAAGTTGGCTAAATTGGTTCTACAACTTTATTTTAATAAAATTTGAGAAAACTTTATTATATATATATATATATCGGAAAATACAAAGTAAAACAATTTTTTAGGTTTGACGTACATATTTTATGGAACCCAAAAATTTTTTTACTAGGCAAACTTATTATTTCAGTTTTTCCTGTTTGATAACTTTTAATATCGCATAATTTTTAAGGTAAAAATTTCATATCATGAAGGACTCTAATTTTTTACTGAACACTTTGATCTTTTGTAATTGTACTTTAAATACTGCGTAATTATATCATTAATATTTATATAAGCTGTGACATATTTGAAATACGAATCTTCCAAAGACAAAGCCGGAAAAGTTATGCTACCCTTTGCCCGTTTTTTTTTTTAAGTAATTATCATTACTGGGAAAAATATCCACGTAATGCATTTTTATATATTTTTTAGTGTATATATTACCGACGAATTTTTTAAATTATACATAAAAACGTAGATTATAGAATTTTATTTTTAAATTATTAATTTCATTTTTGGAGTAAGTTAGTAGCGGTGGGGGTGCGGGAAAGAAACTCCTACCATTAATGGAAAATCATAAAAAATTTTTAATTAAGGACGTAAGTTTTAATTAAGTTTAATTCCTGCTTCAAAATGTTACTTTTATCCTATCACAACAATTTTTTTTTTTGTTATTGAAAAAGAGCATTTTTTTTTTTTACTTTTGCTGCTCAATTTAGTTTAGAAAGATTTCATGACAAGCTACCTATTGTAATGGGAATCGTGTTTCGACTTCGGGAAAATTTCGACATATCTTCGCGTTTCATATTCCCACGATTCCAAAATCACCGTCAGTTTAAAAGTATATATATTTCAATTTCTTGTGGACACGATAATTGCCGTAATTTTGCGCCAATCACTTTCAAATTGATACATAAAATATAACGACCCAAAATCTCGCTTGAGTTTGTTAACGGGCAAAATCGGTCCACGGTAGTGGAAATGCGGGGAGACATTTCGAAAAAAACAGAATATCGCTATAACTTTCTTATTAAGTAAAATATCGTAGTCGTTTAAAATTCCTACTGTTCTTTGAATAAGGGCCTAAAACTTATCTAAGTAAAGTTTTTTTGATTCCGCCCTGTGAGCCAACGGTTGGTGTTCCACCAACCGTTGGCTAACAGGGCGGAATCAAAATCATCAGAGGGTGGAAAAATGGGGTTTCGAAGACAAGAAAAAATCATATTCCCCTAGGCACAGTATCGAATAAACTGGTTTTTAGTCCTCTAAATATTACCTACAACTTTTATCTGAAACAATTTTTTATATGACCGACCGTTACGGGAAGGGATGACCAAAATTTTACTGGAATTGTGAAACGGGGGCTTATCGTTTGCTAAACATGTGAAATTTTTTTTCACATGCAACCGTTATCCGATCGAGTAAATTTGAATTTTTTCTTAAGTTTAAGGTGGAAATATTTTTTATTCCCTACTTAGCACCGGTGAAATCTATCTCCTCCTTCCGGCGTGCCGAAAGGGGAGATTTTTAAAATGATATCTCGTTACCTCCTTTTTTTTCAGTTTTTTCAGTCGGTTTATGTTACATATATTATTATTACTTTAATTATTAGTTAACAATTTATTTTCATCACCCTGTTGTCAGTTCACTGAGAAGTCTATAAATGATTAATTGATTTGTACAAAATATCATTGATATTTACAAAACAGTACATAATTAATAGTTAATTTTATTTTTAGACGATAACATGATTGTCAATTTATAAAGAATATTTAAAGTTTAAATGTCATTTAAATGTACGTATGAAGGTTAAATTAACCTATTGCTCTTTAAAGTTTAATAAGCATAAACACATAAATACGCGGTGGATACGCGGCATCTGAAGTCGTTTTAATATAGCTAATAATACATTGGAAGAAATAGTGTGTATTTGGAATTCATCTCCGCTTTTTGATCAAATGAGGTATTTTAAACTTTAAGAAGTATAAACATCTACTTAAAGTAAACTATTGGGGTGGCAAAAAATTAATTTCAGTTTTGTAGTATGAAATAAAAATCAGTTTTTTTTATACGGTTAATGAACTTTAATCGAGAATATATTTTCCATTTTTTCCGATAACCTTTTGCCATATTTCTGGCAACTTCATGATTGTCCGCCCGTAGAACTTGTCTTAGAAAAAAACTGCACCGAGTGCGATTTTAGGCCGTGATCGTTAGTGAAAGTTTTACCGTAAAAAGAGTTTTGTAAACTTCGAAATCTGATGGTGTAAGATCAGAGCTATATGAGGGACGAGACATTATTTCCCGAACGAGCGTCAGTAATTTTTCACGAGTTACCAAAGATGTGTGAGACTTTGCAACGCCTTTATAAAACAGGATTCCTTTGCGATTTGCTAATTCTGGCCGTTCTTCTTTGATTGCTTCCTGCAGTTTCTTTAGTTATTGATAGTAGATATCTGAACTGATCGTTTGGTTCCTCGGAAGCGGCTCAAAGTACACAGCAATTTTATAATCCCATTGAATTAACACCAGGTTCTTTTTTGTTGCAATTCGGCTTTCGATATGGCTCTCGTAACTATACCACTTCACGTAGTATCTTCCGATTAGATTATACAATTTTTATAAAATTTTGAACGGTGCCTTCTGAATTCATTCAGATCATCGATGTCATTTAATCTTGGTTACAATCGGTCAAGGGGATGGGTAAATCATCAAGGGTGTTGTATGTCAAAACGTTTCTCAAAGAATAGAATAATTTTTTTAATATAATTCTTTACTTATATACTTAAATTTCCCATTTAAGTTTCTTTCACATAGTTGTATGTTACGAAGGAAATCCTCGGTAAACAGAAATGCATTACATATACCCAACACAATTTATATAATTAAGGTCAATAAATCCTTCTACTTCAGGAGTGGAGGAGAGATGGAATACCGCGAATATGAGAGGTTGGAACCGTCGGATAATTCCAAGGCTAAAGGAGTGGTCGGGGAGGAAGCACGGGGACATTGATTACTACGTCTGCCAGCTCCTTTCTGATCACGGAGGATTCGGATGTTATCTCTACAGGTTTCGGAGAAGGGAATTCCCTAATTGTATCTATTGTGAACTAGCGGGTACTACGGACCCCACATTTTTTTGTACGGCCCAGACGGGACGAAATCAAGACACGAGCGAACCTAGGACGGATCACGGCGGAGGACACAGTAATCTACATGCTACGAGGTGCCGAGCTATTGAAGACGGTTGTGGGAACGTTTGCTTTGATCCTGCGGAAGAAGGAGTCAGACTACAGCGTGTGGGGTGCAGGCTGACTGTTATGTAGTCTTCTGATGAGGAGATCTACTAAAATGATGAAGCACGGGACGAAGCGTGGCGACGTCTCCGGCTAGGGAGGTAGCCCCCCGTGCCTAGGGTTTTCTGGTCCACCCACATGCAAGAATGGGGGGTCAAAGCTACAGGATGATGGTACGGGGGACCCTCAAGGTGTGAGAGGACGGGTCGCGTAGAATAAACACCAGATGCAGGATACACCTGGTGCTTCGTAGGTTAGGGGCAGGAAGAACAGTTCTCCGGCTGAGGATGGGCTCTAGCTGTTCAGAAGAGGAAGTCGGCGTGTCCTGATGACGCTAGGGAGATCCCGGTGGGGTGCCTCTACAGGGGGCTAGACAGGGAGGTCAGGCTGCTGCCACGACACCCTGAGATGACCGAGTGATGCTTGATTGCCGGACTGGTTGTTCAAAAATGTTTTTTAAATCCGTTTTTATTTAAAACCGAACATTTAAAAATTTGGAAAATCTTGTACGTAAATATTTTCAGAATTAAATTCTATGTAAATCTTCTTTTAAAATTTCATTTAATTATTAACACTTTAACAGAGTAATTTACTCTAAACCTAAAAAAGCACGCTTTTTGACTAAATTTTTTGTGTTTTACAATTTTCTTGGAAATACAGTTCTTGCTAAATTTTTTTTTCAAGTATTCATGAGATTGTATTTAAAAATACTATTTTGTTTTTATTTCACAATTTTTAGTGGATTTCCATAGAATTTGTAGAAATCGCTGCTGCGCCCTGTCAGATTTTCCAAGATGGTGTTCGGGAGGGAAAGGGAAACAAACTTTTTTTTACGTTTCTACTCTTGAACACGATTCTGCAATGTTTATATAAATATTGCGAATATGCGTGTTCGCGGTTCGATAAGGATATTAAGGTATCCGAACGTAATAATTTCTTAAAAATACAATTTATTACCCTAAATACATAAAAAAGATAAGTAAATACGTAAATAATAATAATGACAATAAACAGATATAACGTACAGAACGATATTTCAGATGAAAAGGAAAAAATTTGTTTAAAACAGTTAAATTATAAAAACCGGAATGCAATCCAATTTATTAAAAACTTAACAGCGACTGAAAGATACTATTATTGTATTAACAACAAGATAACAACAGAACAGTCTAAAGTTTATACGATTCGTCTTTTGCAAATGTTTTTACTTTTACTGTTTACAATAGAACTACTCTACAGTTTATGAATGAATAGAATTCTGTCGTTTTCACTACTGCTTACCAGTAACTTACCGAACAAATTCCACTGTCCACAAAGGAATACTCCTGACGGTTTCTTCACTCGTTGTTACCACATGCTTACTGGTATCGCCGTCACCGCAATCGCGTCGAAATCGGGCTTACAAAACTACTCTAACACCGCTTCTTATCACGACTGCGATGAACACGTCCTCGCAGAACTCACTCTCTCCGCCGGTTCCTAGCAGTATTTATATCCCGTGACCTGTAGAACCGGTATCCACCTTATCCCTTCAATTGTTAAAGCGTAATAATTTTCATTCGTCCGAGTCCTTACATTTTTCTACAAATTCTTTTCCCGATCAAGTAATTCTTTTCGTCGACAGATTTTTCAGGTACCATTCTCTGTATTACAAAGAACAAATTGTTAAACGGTCCTGTTTCTCTGAAAAAAGGGATCCCTTTTAATTCTTTTTGGATTCTTCTTTTCGTTATTATTATCTCTTTCTTTCTTCTTAATCGGAAGAAATCCGTTATATTGGTCCTGTTACATTATGCATGCACGTGTAAAAGTTTTTCGTCCGCTCTGCCGGACGCAAATGTCAATCGATTTTGATGAAGCTTGGGGTAATGTAATCCTGTTGAAAATAGAACACTACTGACTTTAAAGCGGATCGGTTCTCAGGAACCGGATTGAAGGCAAAAAGCGGGGTTTTGGGTACTTTTTCAACGTTTTTTTGTTCTACTGCGATCGATTTTAACCGAGTTTGATGAAATTTGGTAGGATGATGTAATAGAAATAAAACCCGATTTATTTTCAGGCGGATGGGTTCATAGGAACCGGAGTCGAAGAAAAAAACCGGGTTATCGGGTACGTTTACAAGGTTTTCAAGTTTTCATATCGAAACTTGTTGATTTTCAAACTTGGCATGTTGTTTTTTTAGGAAAGCCAAAATCAGATTTTTGCGACCACCGCCAGGTGCGAGCTAGTTTCGGTGTAGTACTTTAGTTTCACAATAATCCAAAATGTGTTCTGGTGTGAAGGATAGGGATTGGTTCCAAAAAAAATTTTGAAGTTTTAATCGCTTTGGGCCAATTTGAACCTTTTGACGTGAAACGTCTTTAAAATTACACCAAAACAGAAATTTGTAGCGTAACGAAAAGGTGTATATCGTCCTGCCTTAATAACTCCCTAACTATTAGTGTCATGCGGTGTCATTTTATAACTTACACGGTCATCTCACCGATACGACTTTGACTTTGCATCTCTGACGAGCGGGTTGGCGGAGGGGGGACGCAGCGCAGATCGTTAAAAATTGGCGCTTCGCTCGTTTCTAATCAGTGTAGTTCACGACTTAGATGTGATAGCTCGGTGATTCATATGTTTATGTTTAGAATTTTTCGAAATATATCGATACAAGTAATAATAAATTTATTTTGGACAATATTTTTGTGTAAAACATTAAAGAAAACGTGTAAAAAAGTATAAAAATTCAATATGTCAGCCTCAGCCCGCGCAAAAGCCAACCGGAAATATAAATTTCGCGTTTCGTTGGAAAGGGGAGGTTATGGGCCGTGCACAGGTATCCTAATGTTTGGTGCCGAGCGAAAGAGACGATTTGGGTGCATCGCAAAGCTGTCCCGGCGCGCTCGGTGAACGACACCGACGGAACGAGAACCTCTACCGGTACTTGTTATGCTTCATAACTCTTACTTCTCATATCGTAGACCAATATTGAACAAAATTGTCGTCGAATATTAGTCGAAATAAATATCGTGTACCATTTAGTGTCTATTTTATGTTAAAATTTAATTTCGTACGCAGTCGATGTTTCGTTTTTATTTCATTCCAGTACTCTAAAAGTGACTCGCTGAATACAGATCGACCAATTTATCTGTAGAGTTGGCCAAGTGAGGGAACTGAAATTTTAAACTGTAGACTTTCAGTTTTGTTAAAAAAAATACGACGGTGGCTCTCCCATCGGTCGGTCTGTAGCTCGGAGGAACTGCATCCAAGGTCTGTAACGTTTCACGTTAAGCCAACGGCCGGACGCCCGGACACAACCCCGCCCGATATTTTTTTTAATTTTTTCTGAACAAGGTTACAAAACCATACAAATTACGGGTAGCAGTATCAAAGTGGTTTGCCGGCAAGTAGCAGTGTTAATGGATTCGTGCACTCGCAACTCAACAAGTGTAAAAAGGAAGAAGAAAATGAAAGATAAATATACAAGTGTAATGTGTCTATCGGAACAATACGCAGAATCTCATACTGTTATAAAAGAACATATGGTACTAGCGTAACACGAGATACAAAAAAAATACCGAAAGCAAATATTATTATCGCATATTACAGCGGTGCAACATCCTTTCTTTCTTAACTAAAACCGGAAATCCGCCCTTCTGACGCAGTTTCCGCGATGAGTTTTTCTTAATATTTCTAAACCGACATATCAAGCACGTATATGTATCAGCACGTGTTGGGGACGCCTAAGTACGAAGAGGCCGAGGACACTCTGCTTGTGCGTCTGATGGTGGCCGCTGGTAAGTGGTGTGACTATTTGAGATTCCTGTCTTGACTGCTGCGGGTGTCGTAGAAGTTAGAAGCTTTGTCCTGTTTTCTGCAGGGTTCTTGTGCGATGTTCTCGTTATCGGTGTTTGTATTTGACGCGCTGTACGTGTGGTTTCCAATGATGTTGTTTGTGTGGTGTACGACATCTGTTGGTTTGCTATGACTGTGCGTGCGAGCGATTCCCCCTTCTAATGAAATGCTTTTATAAGCAGTACCAGGAAGGGAGAAACCAGGGGTGGAGGTTTAGCCGGTAGTGCACAGGTATACATACGCCCTTGGTTGTGACTGGCGGAACCTGTTAGCGAGCCGAATCTTGTTTAGTCGCCCGTAAATGGGGTTCCTCCACCTCTTGACGTATCGATTAAACACGATATTAGGTTCTGTAAGGTTATAATTGTATTAAGTTATAGGCTCCTACAGAAAAGTCGGTATTTGGTAATCGATTTTATATTTTAGTTTTCTTCCAAATGTCATTAAACGGTTTGTTCATCAAAATGTGAAATTTAATTCAAATATTTCAAAAGCAAATCAAAAAACGGGGTATTTGAGTACCAAATGAAAAGTATTTTTGTGCATGATATTTTTATTTTATTTAAGATTTTGAGTCCTCCTCCACCTGTATAGGTAAGCTGATAAAGTGGTATCCGAGTTCATGTTTTATAACTAATGCGATAAATTTAATTACAATATTTCTTCCCTTCCGAATTATAAAACGGAATATTAATTGAGAATTAATATTAATTGAAGTAAAAGTTGTTGCATTGAAAGCCAACTTCGACCTCGTAAAATCTTTAGAAATAGCCTGTAGAAATCTGTTGTTAAAATCGTTTATTAAAATTTTAATCTAATTAAATTTTAATCAAATTGATTTTTATTTTGTATTTTTTAATTGATATAATCGAATTTTATTTTCCTGTTATCGTAGCTCTATAGCTATGCTTTAACAAAAAATGTGCTGTGGACACCACATGACGTCTTGTACGCCTATTAAAATACATATGCATATTTTTGAAAGTACGTAAAATCTTATTTCACCGATAACTTCTGATGTTTTCATATTTTTTTTATTGTTGAATTATTTATTGTAAAACATTTCTTTACAATCAGTGGTTAATACTTTTTTATCGTTCGGGTCCACCGTTAGGTATTGCTTCAGAGAATGAGATGAATAATTTGTAGCGTATGTGAAAATGCTATGCTTGACCGGGATCTCCGGCTGAAAAGCCGAGACGCTACCACTCGCGCCACGGAGGCAGGCGTGATTAATAAATTATTTATAAATCAATATATACAAGTTAAAAAAAGCAAAAGGAAATGAAGTCTGATTCGAACCGATATGCCTTCTTCCCCTTGTAACATCAACATTTTTCATTAATTAAAATTTTATTTGGCTATAACTGTGGTAGCAGTGAAAATAAGTACCGCTTATGATATATCGTTGAAAAGCTGTCGATGAGGGTTTATTACTGCAATTAAGAAAAAGTACAAAATTCAATTTTTTTGGACATTTTTGGCCAACTCGATTGCAATCAAAAGGGAAGGTGCACAACTAGATTTTACAACCTCCTAAATCCAAAATTTCAACATCCTACGGGTAATTGTTTTTTGATTATGCGGCATATAAGTACAGACGTCACGCCGAAACTAGTCAAATGGATTCAGGGATGGTCAAAATGGATATTTCTGTTGAAATATGAAAATCAAAATTTTTCGCGATTACAATACTTCCTTAACATCGTACAAAGATGTAAAAGGTAAGATAATCACTCAAAAAATGATGAATTTAATTCATTTCTCGATGTTTATTACCCAGGAACCCCCAAAAACAGGAAAACGTTGCGGGGTAATATTCGTACGTATTTACGTGTGTTAGCCTATTTTAAAATTAATAAATTTTGTCAGGATAAACTAATTTTGATGAAATTTGTACAGAGACTCGTGTATATGTTACTGTTTGTCGGTAACATTTTGAGATTAATATCTCCAATGTACGGTGTAGATGATTGTTTTAGGGTCAGTATTCTCAAAATTTTGTAAAGATAATTCCGCTTTATATTAAACTCAGTATATGCATGCATTTTATCTTTTTTTTTTTTAATTTGCCCCAAAATTCTCTCTTCCCCTAAAAGTCGAAAAGCTATCTTTTTATTTATTGTATATTTTTTTCTTTTTTTTCTTTTTTGTCTTTTAGGCGTAGTAGTATTAAATTTTTTTTTTGTCTTCAGACTGGTTTGATGCAGCTCTCCAAGATTCCCTATCTAGTGCTAGTCGTTTCATTTCAGTATACCCTCTACATCCTACATCCCTAAAAATTTGTTTTACATATTCCAAACGTGGCCTGCCTACACAATTTTTTCCTTCTACCTGTCCTTCCAATATTAAAGCGACTATTCCAGGATGCCTTTAGTATGTGGCCTATAAGTCTGTCTCTTCTTTTAACTATATTTTTCCAAACGCTTCTTTCTTCTTCTATTTGCCGCAATACCTCTTCATTTGTTACTTTATCCACCCGTCTGATTTTTAACATTCTCCTATAGCACCGCATTTCGAAAGCTTCTAATCTTTTCTTCTCAGATACTCCGATCGTCCAAGTTTCACTTCCATATAAAGCGACACTCCAAACATACACTTTCAAAATCTTTACCTGACATTTAAATTAATTTTTGATGTAAACAAATTATATTTCTTACTGAAGGCTCGTTTAGCTTGTGCTATTCGGCATTTTATATCGCTCCTGCTTCGTCCATCTTTAGTAATTCTCTTCCCAAATAACAAAATTCTTCTACCTCCATAATCTTTTCTCCTCCTATTTTCACATTCAGCGGTACATCTTTGTTATTTCTACTACATTTCATTACTTTTGTTTTGTTCTTGTTTATTTTCACGCGATAGTTCTTGCGTAGGACTTCATCTATGCCGTTCATTGTTTCTTCTAAATCCTTTTTACTCTCGGCTAGAATTACTATATCATCAGCACATCGTAGCATCTTTATCTTTTCACCTTGTACTGTTACTCCGAATCTAAATTGTTCTTTAACATCATTAATTGCTAGTTCCATGTAAAGATTAAAAAGTAACGGAGATAGGGAACATCCTTGTCGGACTCCCTTTCTTATTAGGGCTTCTTTCTTATGTTCTTCGATTGTTACTGTTGCTGTTTGGTTCCTGTACATGTTAGCAATTGTTCTTCTATCTCTGTATTTGAACCCTAATTTTTTTTAAATGCTGAACAATTTATTCCAGTCTACGTTATCGAATGCCCTTTCTAGGTCTATAAACGCCAAGTATGTTGGTTAGTATCACAAATAATCCAAAAAATAATAATTTTTTAGCAATACTGGGGATGGGGAGTCGATCAGATTTTTAAAACATTTGGTTTATTTAAATTTTTTAAATAAATTTCATAATTCCAACCCCCTACTCTTAATAAAAAATCTTAGATAACTTTTTATTGGTTGTATATTTTTTATTAGAATGTTTTTTTTTAGTTTCTTCCTTTTAACATAGTAAACGTAAAAAAATCAAAAACGTTTCTTTAGAGGTGATTTTTTGGGAGTGAGAGTGAAGAAAACAATTTAAAATAGCTATTTTTTTTTTTTAAGTTTTTTTTTCATTTATCATTATTTTTCCACTAAATAAAAACCCATAAAATTACAGTGAAATTGTAAACCGTAAGGTAAGAGTCTCGTAGATTTCATTTCGTCTGCTCAAAAAACAAACATTTTGTAGTATAATAACAATACTGTTATTAATTTAGTATTTTCTTTAAAAAATACCTGTTAAATATATGTAATAGATATACAATAATAGATAATAAACAATGTTTAAGTGTTCCATGCAAAAAATAGAAAAATTTGTTACAAATCTCTTAACCGGCCCGACTTCATATATATGTAATACGTGTCACTAGAGACCGGATTATATGCAACATAAAAAGCTTGAAATACGCGTGAAAAGTGTCAAAATATGCGACTTTAAATAATAAAAAAATTGTAATTATTAGTTTTTTTATTTCCATATCTGCGTACAATTAGTAAGTAATTGAATAACATAACGGTAATTAACAATTATTTAAAATTTTGTTACTTTTGTAAACATTAACAATCAGAGGTACTGTTCCGCGGCTGCTAAGTGCGCTCTAAGAGCCGTGCGGCTAATAGGTTTGGCCGGATACATCAAAAGATTTCATTTATTAACTAGGTACCCTACCGAAAAATGTTGTAACTATAGTGAAAATATGCATCATCACTCGATTTTAAAGAAAATATGCAATATCCGGTGAGAATTGGCTTAATATGCAAATGCATATAATCCGGTCTCTACATAACACATTTACAGAAATAGTACGATTCTTATGATTATCCGTTGTTCAATAAATAAAATCGTGCCGGTAACAGTTTTGTAACAAATTTTTCTATTTTTTGCTTATTATATGGAACGCTTAAACATTATTTATTATCTATTATTTATATCTATTACATATATAACATATATTTTTTTTTAGACAAAATTCTAAATTAATAACAGTTTTTGATAATAGAAGTGTCTTTCCTTTTTTTGATATCACTATCGTTTTGTTAAAAACAGTTTTATTTATATTACAGAATTTTTTTTTTAACGGAAGACATTATATCTGACTGACCGTACGTATATCTGAGACTTACCGTACGGTTCACAATTTCATTGTAAATTTTTTGGACATCACTGTGTTTTGTTAGATTATTTATTTATTATTTTTATGAATTACTGATTGTTAACTTATGGATTTATTATTAAAATTTATTGCCTTTCTAGAACAAACAAATTGAATTTCACGGCCAATTTTTTTTGTTGATAGTCATATCATTCACTTCACACAATATTTTTCCTCTTTTAATAAAACTGGTATAATAACCTTTACGAATTAAAGATCCGCGATGTAATATTGCACTTATTACTTTGTAAGTGTAACCGTTGATTGTTATCGTTAAATTCCATTTTACCGATTGAATTTATTTCAGTTTTATTTACTCCTTTTTTAATAAAACTAGTTTAATTTCCTGTAAACTAATACTTTTTTTTTTTTTTTTTAAATGATGGAAATTAAAAAAATTGATTCATCTTCAGTAGTTTCATTTTCATAACAGCATTTACCATTAAAACAACCTGTAGTATATTTTGTTTAAAATTATTATTTCAAGTGCATTATCAAGTTTTTCTACGCTAGCTATTACTATCAAGTACTGCTATCTAGCGGCGCGATTCGTAAACGTACATTAAAAATATAAATAAAATGACATATTCGAATCCCGCGATTCATGAAATGTAAAAAAATCGTTGTTTAACAAAATTCGAGGTATTTTTTAAAAGTATTTTTTTATTACTAATCTAACTGAAGTGAAATATAAAGTTTTCACCGTTAGGTTAGGTCATGTTTAGAACAGTAAACGTAGTTCGTTGAAATTCTAACGAACACCGTGATAATAATCAACGCCAAGAAAGTATTACAACTATGTCGTCAGTTTTTTTAAGTAATAATATTTAAAAACTCGAGGAGGATGAAAGTGGAGAAACAATACTGAGATGTAAATTTAAGAGACCGTAAAAAGATTTGAATGGCAGGAAGGCTCCTGGGGTAGAGGGGGATACCTGCAGAATTACTGCGCAGTGCAGGTGAGGAAGCGATTGATAGATTATAGAAACTGTTGTGTAATATTTATGAAAAAGGGGAAGTTCCATCAGACTTCAAAAAGAGAGTTATTGTCATGATACCAAAGAAAGCAGGAGCAGATAAATGTAAAGAATACTGAATAATTACCTTAACTAGCCGTGCATCAAAAATCTTAATTAGAATTCTGTACAAAAGAATTGAGAGGAGAGAGGAAGAAGTGTTAGGAGAAGACCAATTTGATTTCAGAAAAAGTATAGGGACAAGGGAAGCAATTTTCGGTCTCAGATTAATATTAGAACGAAGATTAAAGAAAAACAAACCAAGATACTCGGCATTTATAGACATAGAAAAGATATTCGATAACGTAGACTGGAATAAAATGTTCAGCATTTTAAAAAAATTAGGGTTCAAATACAGAGATAGAAGAACGATTGCTGACATTTACAGGAACCAAGCAGCAACAGTAATAATCGAAGAACATAAGAAAGAAGCCGTAATAAGAAAGGGAGTCCGACAAGGATGTTCCCTATCACCCTTTACCTTTTAATCTTGACATAGAAATAGCAGTTAATGATGTTAAAGAACAATTTAGATACAGAGTAACAGTACAGGATGAAAAGATAAAGATGCTACGATTTCCTGATAGATGAAGTTCTACGCAAGAAATACCGCATGAAAATAAACAAGAACGAAACGCAAGTAATGAAATGCAGTAGAAATAATGAAGATGGACCGCTGAATGTGAAAATAAGAAGAGAAAAGATTACGGAGGTAGAAAAATTTTGTTATTTGGGAAGTAAAATTACTAAAGATGGACGAAGCAGGAGCGATATAAAATGCTGAATATCAAAGGCGAAACGAGCTTTCAGTCAGAAATATAATTTGTTTATATCAAAATTAATTTAAATGTCAGGAAAAGATTTTTGAAATTATATCAAATAATTTCAAAACGTCGCATATCAAGCGACGTTTGAAGCGTCGCTTTATATGGAAGTGAAACTTGGACGATCGGAGTATCTGAGAAGAAAAGATTAGAAGCTTTTGAAATGCGGTGCTATAGGAGAATGTTAAAAATCAGACGGGTGGATAAAGTGACAAATGAAGAGGTATTGCGGCAAATAGATGAAGAAAGAAGCATTTGGAAAAATATAGTTATATAGTTAAATATAGTAGGCATCCTGGAATAGTCGGTTTAATATTGGAGGGTCAGGTAGAAGGAAAAAATTGTGCAGACAGGCAACGTTTGGAGTATGTAAAACAATTTGTTAGGGATGTAGGATGTGTACCGAAATGAAACGACTAGCAATAGATAGGGAATCTTGGAGAGCTGCATCAAACCAGTCAAATGACTGAAGACAAAAAAATTTTAAAACCATATGGCGATGTATTTGAAATAAAAATTTGTCAAGGGCAAAATTATGTAAATCTTCCAAGCTTTTTCTTTCTTTTAATAAATTGAATTCGGTTTCAAATTAAAAACAAACAACCAAGTTTATTAATCTACATAATAATTTTCAGTTTTTTTTTTTGGGTGGGGGGGGGTAGCCCGATTATGAATCGGACAAATATAATTTCTTATTGTTTGTTTTTCTTTCAGAAAGACAATACACGCGGAAAGAATGAATCTTACATTCTTTCCGCGTGTATTTTCTTTCTGTCTTCCGACCGTTCCTTTACAATGTATTTTTTTTTCTTTATCATCAGTTTCAAAGTTACCTTCGCGTATTTTTTGTTTGAACAGCTTATTATCTTTCATTACCTGTTCTTCGATCTCTAAATTCTTTATTTGTTGCAGGTACCGATGGTTGCTCTGTTTTTCTCAAAGTTTAAGGAAAATTTATTTGATCAGTCTGTGTTCGTTCATTCCGTACACACCGCCCAGGAATCTTTCTTATCGCTTTTTTCGATGGCCGTATTTCTTTATACGGTTGTTGGTTGGAATTCAGTCTGTATTGTTTTCTTTTGGTCTTTAGTGTTCTTCTCTCCATTGTCTTTATTTTCTGTTTAGCCTCCGGAATCACCGTAAGTTATTACTTCAGAGGATGATATATATGAATGTAAATGACGCTTTTACAGCGTCAGATCGACCGTTCCTGAGACGTGTAGTTAATTGAAACCCAACCGCCAAAGAACACCGGTATCGACGATCTAGTATTCAAATCCGTGTAAAAATAACCGGCATTACTAGGATTTGAACTTTAGAACTGTCAATTTCGAAATCGGTTGATTTGTGATGACAAGTTCACCACTAGACCGACCCGGTAGATCAACGTTCCAGGCCGGTGGTTTCACTTCCATATAGTATCACCGGTCTAACCGCTGCAGCATAATGTCCGAGTTTGGTCCTTTTTAAGAGGTTTTTTTTTTGTTGTAGATGTCTTTGGCCTAGAAGCGTAATTTATTCAATTTGATTCTTCTCAATTCTATTGTCCCTTTATCCGTATCGTTATATTTTACCGTTTCTTCTAGATATTTGAATCAAGACCCCGCTTTAATATTTCCGTTTTTTATTATAAATTTCTTTACGGGGTAATTTTTGATGCAGGGCAGTATTTATGATTTATCAAATGATATCTACGTTCACTTTATATTTTGTTACGCGATAAAAAAAAAGAAAAAGGAATATGTTATTTGAAGAATAATAATTATATATTTAGACACGGTTTTTATTTCTATTACATTATATAATAATCTAAACGTAACGGTCATATTTAATTATTTACCTGCTATAGTCCACAGTAAGTTTTATCGTGTAACACAATTATTCAATTACTATTAAAATATAGGACATTATTATTTGCATCCTCTCTACGAATGTAAGTAGGGGAAATATACTACTGAAAGTAGTACACTGTCAGTCAAGTGCGTATGTGTGCGTTGAAGTATGTATGTATATATTACATATATATACACACACACAAACACAAATGCTTGTTGGAGTACACAACACACATATAAATGCTTGTTTAACCGCTTCACTTCTGAAGCTGTCGTGCCTGTGGTTTGTTGTTGTACATGATTACTGGTTTTTGAGCGAAAGTTACAGGTTGAAGTCAGTCGGTATATAGAGAAAAAAATAACAGGTTTTTTCTGTTACCGGTCATATGCAACATTATACAATATTGCTTAACTTTTTAACTTGTAAAACCTTATTTCGTTTTCCATTCTTCTTCTGTCTCTCTATTCTTTTACATTAATTCTTCTGTTTTATGCCGACATTTTTGTTTTCTTATTCTACGTAAGCGATTAAATTAATCGGTTCGTAATTTAGTTTTTTTTAAATAATTTATTATACCGTTTTTTTAAAAAAAACATGATGAAATGTTAAAAAAAAACATGATGAAATAAAATACAGGATTACAGAAAAATTTGTTTATTTTTTCGTTCAACAAACACTTTTCTTAACAGAAAACTAACCCAACAAAAAAAATGGAGTAAATGTTCATAGTAGAACAGAATGTATTTCAGGAATAGAAGAAAGACAAAAGAGAAATGCAATTGGCTTAATAAAAATAATAGCTTGATAATAGTAGTTTTGACCTCAATTTTTTGACTTTTACATCAGATTTCTTTAAAAAATACAATTTTGGTACCTATTTTTTATTTTTTATTTTTTTTAATTTTTCAGGCCAGATTTCATATAAAACCATTAAATTTATTCCTTAATTTGGCTCCCAAGAATTACAGCCTGGCTTAATTTCATCGAATGCGCAGAAATTAAGGGGGATCTTATTGTAGCCGATACTCCGAAGCATTGTAACCGAAGAAGCATTTCGTAGCTTATGTTGGATTCTTTTTTATTTTTACCGGTAGAATATGTTTTAAAACTTTGTTACGTTCTTTTTTAATCGCTCTATATATATCCTTCAACCGATTCTATTGAAACTTTACAGAACTTTTAACGAAGGTTGTAAAAATGTTTTATGAAAATTTGAACCTTCTAGTATTTATAGAAACAAAATGGTGACTTTCAAATAAAACATCGATTTCAGACAAACAACATTTTTTATTCGTTACAAAATAACTGGTAAAAATGTTTAAAAACAGAGATGAAAATTAGAACTAGAATAATTAAGATAATTATTCACGGTTATGACTAATAATTAACTTGTTTTATTCTATTTGAACAGCTGTTTAATTAACAATACATCATCTGTTTTTTAACTTTTTAACCAAATTTTAATTAATGAAATATTTAGATCTCTTACATGGAAGGCACATCAGTTCGAATCAGACTTCATCTCCTTTTTTTAACTTTTTTTTTATTTAATTATATTTATTTATTAATAATTATTAACTTCTGATTATAAAAAATCTTTACAATAAATAATAATTCAATAATAACAATAAAAAAAATATCAGAAGTTATTAATGAAATATTATTTTATGTACTTTTCATTTTAAAAAATGTATATATGTAATTTAATAGGCTTACAAGGAAGTCTTATGGTGTCCACATCAGATTTCTTTTAACTAAATTTAATTGTATATATCATCATTTAATTACGATATATTAATTAATTACTGATATCAGTTTTATGTATTTAATTGTATCATTATGTCGATGTATGTATATATCGATTTTCATTATCTATATCGATATCGACTTTTGATGGTGATTTACTAAATTTCACATCATCGTCTATCAAATATCTATTTGTATTATTATCATAATATATTTAAATACAAATTAGATAAATAATAAAATTAAAGGGTTTGACGACTATTTACATAATTTAACAAAGTTTAGGTGGTTTGAGGTAAATCGAATTTCGATATCGTTATCGACTTCGTCAGAAAGTTATTATTTGTTTTACTAAATTTAAGTTTGATTTCCACCTCGTACAATGAAATTAAAAATTTTGTTTTCCGGTTACATTACTATGTAGACTTCAACCTTCCGATGTAATTAACGGTATCGTAGACTAAAAATCAGAGTTACGCGTAAAAAAATGATTAAAGCTATAATTTTTCCCTCGGTAGCGAAAGGAAAAATTGAATTTATTCCTGGAATACGTATGATCCCTACAGATTCACATTTCGATTTAAACGTCTACAATTCCCCTGAAAGTCTCTTTTGCTACTATTCTAATAAAAAGTCGCAAGGCCAAAAATTTAATCGCGAAAAGGATCTACGTTTACAATATTCCTTCCGAGACCGGTTACATGTAGGAATTTCCAGAATCAAACGAACAAATAATCTGGAAACCGACGGGTGAAAAAAATTAGAAATGTAATTTACCCAAAAGTTTTATAATTTTTTTATTTTATCGAGTTTTATGAAAATTTTACTTTATTGAAAAGTTGTTATTCATACGAATAAATATATTTTATCCGGTAGGTTATGAATACGGATAATTTTGAGAGCAACAGCCCGCACGTAATTACTGAAAAACTATTTCTATTCTTTGAAGTTCTAAATGCATATAGCACCAGCTAAGCGGCGATGGAGATGCAAATTTATTTGATATATATACTAGCGTCCCCCATCTCTCGTGGCATTGGATTTTTTTTTTTTTAGCTATTGGTTTGCATGGCATTTCTGCCGCCACCACCCCATTCGGTCGCCCTAAAACATAAGACCTAATGTCTGTGCCACAAACGGCTACTGAGCCTGAAAACAGGTAAGCGCCCAGTCTAACCTAATTGCGTGAATAAGCGTGGTGCCACACACCACTCGCTTTGAGTCCCACCGCTAACTTGTCATATATTACTAAAAAAAAAATTTTTAAAATGGATAGGCGCACCCCGTCAGTATATGGTTAGTCAGTATCCCCGGTGGTATACGGTTTTTTAACATACCGTCGCGGTATGTTTTTTTGTTTTTTTTTAGTCAAATAACCGGAGACAGAAGCATGGAATGGAATGGAATGCAAAGTTGGCAGGAGTCTATTACTCCCTACTTTATCGCAGAACCTGGACAGAGTCCCTTGCTGCTGGATCATTCTAATCGGGCTTGTTTTTAAAAGGGTTATTTTTTTAATCTCGGATCTAATTTTTCAAGTTTTGTCTATTATTATTTTACTGAATTTAAGACGGATTTAATTGCATTCCAATCCGTTGTTAAACCAGCGTTATCGAACCCATTTCATGGGCCGACCGCGGAAGGCTAGGCTTATAAAGCCTGTCCTCCCGACGTAATTCCCCTTCAGACCGTCCACTGAAGTCCGGTCTAACTCTTTAATAGGCTAGCAGGAATACGCCACAACGGGGCACTAGCTATAAGGAGAGAGCAATGCGTCCCCTTTTCCGGAGGAGTCGCAATTGCTGGGTTATTTTGTCTTACTGTAAGTTTTGAAATAGGAGAGGTTGTGTAGAAGCTGAAGAGCTTCATCCGCTTCTGGTATGGCTGCCCTTCAGGACACATCTCTGCTGGGCTCTGTTCCGGACTCCAGTCCATGATGTTGGGACGAGTAGAGGATCTTCCTTCTTCTTCATCTTCTTCTTCTCCCTCTTCTTCTTCCGAAGACCTCTTCGTTCTTCTTTGGCCTGCACTTTCCAAGAATTGGTAGTAACCGAAGTTACATACCATTAACCTTGTAATTCCCGAAGCCCCGAAGGGCTGAACGGGGGAAAGTGCAGGTTTATTCGTTCTTCTGTGCTGTCAGTGGCTGCTGGGCAGGTGACTGCTGGGCAGGTGTCTGCTGGGCAGGTGGCTGCTGGGCTGATGGCTGCTGGGCTCGTTCCCTCTTTCTTCTTTCTTGAAGGGAAAGGAAGGTAATAGGGAACTTACAGATGGTGATACCTATTCGCGATCGCGGTTTTGGGGCGGCGACTTTCTGGAAAGAAGTAAACAGTAATTATTCACTCCACGTAATTATTAACCTTCAGACACACGTGCGTCTGAGAAGGGGTTGGGGGGACCGCGTGGCCGCAGTGAAGAAACCATTTGTTTTTGTGGTGGCTGTTGGTATCTGCAACAAAAGAAGCAGAACACACACACGAAAAAAAAAAAAAAAAAGATTTAATTTTTACTTTTCTTTCGACTGGCAGGATGAGACGGCACGTCGAGTCGTTCCACATCCACGTTTCTCCCGTTTCTGAAACAAGAGAAACAGAGACAGAAGCAGCCAATCATGTCCCACGAACAGTAACAGTGCTAGTAGCTCTGTTGGGTGAGCCGTCTACCGTATACCGTTGAAATCCTTAAAATATCAAAATTAGACAGGCGATTAGACATCGATTAGACATTAGGCGGGTTTAAAAAAAAACACAAAAATCATTTAAACCCTTTAAACTCGGAATTTAAAAAAATTGAAAAATCGGTTTTTAGATATTTACATGAAGATTACACATACCAAAAAATGAAGTCGATATCTAAATTTTTAACTGAGAAATTAAAAAATAAGTAAATATAATTATTACTTCTTTAAACGCTTTGAACTCGGAATTTCAAAAAAATCTTTTCTCAGTGTGCACTTATATCTTAAGAAGAACGTGTATAGAAATCATCAATTTATCTTCAATAGTTTTTACTAAGTATTGATTATGAATAACTCATGACATCTTCTTAATAAGAGACCTGTAAATAAAGTACTAAGTCTAGTTTTTTTTTTTTTTTTGTAGCCAAAGTGGCAACACTGAAAAGTTACCAAAAACATATGGTTATAAGAACAGCTGATTTATATTACGTACTAATATTTTTAGTCTATTGTTGCCATGTGAAACGAGTTTTTATTGCGATTTACAAAAACGAGTGATACTAATTAGGAGCAACTTTGTAGAATCAAGTTTTGTGTTAAACCCGTTGAGAACGCTACTGAAACTTGGAAAGGGTGTATGAAGATGATGCTTTGTCACGAGCCCAAGTTTCTAGGTGGTTTAAAGCGTTTTCAGATGGCCGGGAATCGGTTGCGGACGATCCACGCTCTGAAAGATCGTTAACATCAAAAAGCGACGACAATGTTGAGCGAATCAGATACTTTATATGTTACGACCGGCGATTAACCGTCAGAATGTTCGCAGAATAATTGAATTTGAACCGTACCACAGCCCATCAAATTTTGACAAACAAATTGGACGTGAAAAAATTTTGAGCAAAATCGGTCTTAAAACTGTTGAACAGAAAAACAGAAAAAAGGGTGGAAGTGTACCGCGATCTTCTAGGGCGAATTGAAACCGATCCTGATTTTCTAAAAAATGTTATTACCGGTGATGTATCTTGAATATTTGGGTACGACTCAGAAACAAAACGCTAGAGTAAGGAATGGCACACTTCAAACTCACCACGTCCCGATAAAGAAAAAATGAGCAAATCAAAAATCAAAACCCACCCTAATTTGTTTCTTCGATAGTAACGGCATCGTCCATAAGGAGTTTTGCCCGCAGGACAGACTGTAAATCAATATGTTTACCGAAAAATTCTTGAAAGAATGCGGAAAAGAGTTGCCCGCATGAGATCAGCCATCAAAGATAACCGGATGCTGCGTCATGACAATGCATCTTGTTACACTGCGCTCTCAATTAATGGGTTTTTGACAAAGAAAAACATTCCTGTAGTTCTTCAACCTCCTTATTCATCTGAATGAGTCTCTGCGACTTTTTCCTGTTCCCGATTTTAAAAACTTCCTCAAAGTACATCACTTCGGAACAGTAGAAAACATGAAGAAAAATGTAACCGACTGTCTGAAGGAAATTCCAGTTTCTGGGTTCCAACACTGCTTTGAAAAGTGGGGAAACCGTTTGAAGCGTTACGTGGCTTCCCAAGGGAACTATTTTGAAGGTGATTTTTTTTTTTTTAAATCCAATTACACATGAGCCCATGTGTAATTGGATTGTAAATAAAAAGTTTTTTTTGAATCAGTCTCATTACTTTATTTACAGACCTCGTATATATATATATATATATATTTATTATTATTAATTTATTTATGTTAAACTTTTTATAGTCCATTTTCCCCTCTCTGTACGTAAATATCTACATATACAATATAATATTCTTTCAGTCTCCGCAAAGTACAGAGAATTAGAGAAACACTCTTACCTTTAATTTTTTACTTCATCAAAACGCTTTCGGGCCTAAGCCCATCCTCAGAGATATCTTTTATAAAGTTTTAAACTGTTTACAGTTTACACCATACTCTATTAGTTTTTTATATTTTGTAAAAATTGATTGTTTAAAATAAAAATAAAGTTAAAAATCTTTAAAAACATTTAAAATAAATTTAGAACAAATATTTGTAAATTTAATTTAAATGTTTTTAATAATTTTTTTAATTTATTTTTATTTTAAACAATCAATTTTTACTAAATTTAAAACGCTAATAGAGTTATTGTGTAAATTGTAAACAGTTTAAGAATTTATTGAAGATGTGCTTAGACCCGAAAGCGTTTTGATGAAGTAAAAATTAAAGGTAAGAGTGTTTCTCTAATTCTGTACTTTGCGGAGGCTGAAAGAATATTATATTGTATATATATATATATATATATATATATATATATATATATATATATATATATATATATATATATAATAGCATCCTCCAATCACGGCTTCGCCTGCACTATATGGTTACTTGCGTTTCCTGTCATGGTCAATTTTTTATTTTATTGTCTAGTCAAGTAACCGGAGTCAGATCCAGCCAGTCGCATCGCACTGACTGTTACTGTGTCGGTTGAGCCACTGCGCCGTACACCGTCGCACCCCTTTTTTTTTTTGTCTTCAGTCATTTGACTGGTTTGATGCAGCTCTCCGAGATTCCCTATCTAGTGCTAGTCGTTTCATTTCAGTATACACTCTACATCCTACATCCCCAACAATTTGTTTTACATATTCCAAACGTGGCCTGCCTACACAATTTTTTCCTTCTACCTGTCCTTCCAATATTAAAGCGACTATTCCAGGATGCCTTAGTATGTGGCCTATAAGTCTGTCTCTTCTTTTAACTATATTTTTCCAAATGCTACTTTCTTTATCTTTTTGCCGCAATACCTCCTCATTTGTCGCTTTATCCACCCGTCTGATTTTTAACATTCCCCTATAGCACCGCATTTCAAAAGCTTCTAATCTTTTCTTCTCAGATACTCCGATCGTCCAAGTTTCACTTCCATATAAAGCGACACTCCAAACATACACTTTCCAAAATCTTTTCCTGAGATTTAAATTAATTTTTGATGTAAACAAATTATATTTCTTACTGAAGGCTCGTTTAGCTTGTGCTATTCGGCATTTTATATCGCTCCTGCTTCGTCCATCTTTAGTAATTTTACTTCCCAAATAACAAAATTCTTCTACCTCCATAATCTTTTCTCCTCCTATTTTCACATTCAGCGGTCCATCTTTGTTATTTCTACTACATTTCATTACTTTTGTTTTGTTCTTGTTTATTATCACGCGATAGTTCTTGCGTAGGACTTCATCTATGCCGTTCATTGTTTCTTCTAAATCCTTTTTACTCTCGGCTAGAATTACTATATCATCAGCAAATCGTAGCATCTTTATCTTTTCACCTTGTACTGTTACTCCGAATCTAAATTGTTCTTTAACATCATTAACTGCTAGTTCCATGTAAAGATTAAAAAGTAACGGAGATAGGGAACATCCTTGTCGGACTCCCTTTCTTATTAGGGCTTCTTTCTTATGTTCTTCAATTGTTATTGTTGCTGTTTGGTTCCTGTACATGTTAGCAATTGTTCTTCTATCTCTGTATTTGAACCCTAATTTTTTTTAAATGCTGAACATTTTATTCCAATGTACGTTATCGAAAGCCTTTTCTAGGTCTATAAACGCCAAGTATGTCGGTTTGTTTTTCTTTAATCTTCCTTCTACTATTAATCTGAGGCCTAAAATTGCTTCCCTTGTTCCTATACTTTTCCTGAAACCAAATCGGTCTTCTCCTAACACTTCTTCCACTCTCCTCTCAATTCTTCTGTATAAAATTCTAGTTCGCCCCATTTAAAAAATCGAATTTAAAAAAACCGAAAATCGTTTTTAGATATTTATCTGAAGAACATTTATGCAAATCCCAAACTAGCGAATATATCATTTAATACAATCGGAAATGAGAAAAAATGTCAATCGTTGTTCAAATTTGTTTTACCTTTCTTCACCCCACTTTAAGGTTGAATTTCGAAAAATCTAGAAATTTGTGTTAAGATATTTACATGAAGATTATACACATCAAATATCAACTTGATATCTTCATTTTTAACCAAGAAATTAACAAAAAAAAATAAATAGTAAATCTCATCGTTACTCTATTTTAACCCTTTAAATTCGGAATTTAAAAAAATCCTACTTTAGTTACACTTACACCGTAAGAAGAACATGTACACAAATTTTCACCAGTTTATCTTCGGTAGTTTTTGGTGGACGTTGGATGAATCAATCAGCCATCAGGATGACTTGCTTTATAAATATAAATGCAATTTTCTCATCTTATTTTGTAAAATATTAATAAATACGTACCGCTTTAAAAGAATGAATACTGTGAGCTTCTCTTTTCTTAACAGAAACGTGTTTTTACTAAGAAACAGTAGTAAGATATTTTAGCATGTTTTGTATTATGCAAGGTTATGCAAGGGCATGTCGAATGATAAAACCGGTTTCTAAATCGGTAAGTTAACTGCTTGTTTTATAAATACGTTATAAAAATAAGATATAACAGTATTTTCGTATATAACATTTTTAAATATTTTAATACATTAATTTTAAAATTATGAAAAAAATATTTATAATTAAAAATTGTAAATGTAATTTTTTTTTTTTTTTTTAATAAACAGTTCAATTATACTTACTTGTAAATATATTACAATTTAGTCTGCAAATTCTTTAGATTTCTTTTTCTTTTTCATTCTTTTTAAATCGGAAACTTGTTTGGAATTCCAACCGGTTTTTTTTTTATAACGTATAATCAAGTGATTTGACCTCATTATATTTAAATATTTTTAATATCAGTATCATATGACTTTTAAAATAATAAAAAAATGTACTATGCTCTTTATTATCCGTGATTTATTTACGTGTTGTTTTATATAAACTGAAATTATAGTTAATTGAAGCTTTTTTTGAAATAATTCATATTCTGCCGTCAACTCTAAATAGAATTCAATTTTACGTTACGTCGGCTGTATACGTATTTTGTCACCGATTACTTCAGAAAAGAAAAATTACGTGGACAACACATGACTCCTTTTACACCTATAAATTAATTACATTTACACATTTTTTAAAATGAAAAGTACATAAAATTTTATTTCATTAAAAACTTATGATATTTTTTCTTTTTTTTGTTGTTATTATTGAATTATTATTCATCGTAATTTTTATTACAATCAGATGTTAATAATTATTAATAAATCAATATATTTAAATTTTAAAAAAGAATTTAAAAAAAAGAAATGAAGTCGGATTTGAACCGATGTGCCTTCCCTTTGTAAGATCCAAATATTTCATTAATTAAAATTTTGTTTCGCTATAACTCTGGTACGAATGAAAATAAGTACCGCTTATCATATATCGTTGAAAAGCTCTCAACAAGGGCGCTAGTACAGTTAAGAAAAAGTTCAAAATCCAATTTGTTTTTTATTTTTGACTTTTTTGGATACTTTTGGTTCAGTTGATTACAATCAAAAGGGCAATTGCATAACTACATATTAAAGCAGTCCTAAATCAAAAATTTCAACATCCTACAGGTAATCGGTTTTGAGCAAGATACAGACGTACATACATACATATCTACGTACGTACACACGTCACGCCGAAACTTGTTAAAAAGGATTCAGGAATGGTCAAAATGGATATTTCCGCGATCACAATATTTCCTTTACTTCGTACAACGAACTAAAAATAATAGAATAAACCGATTTAAAAAATAGATATACAAATATTTTTACGATTCTTTAAATTGCAATTTTTAGAAAGTTATACGTAATGAAATTAAAAACAAATATTTTCACCGGCTTAAATTGATACTAACATTAAAACGACAAAAATTTAAAGCAGAACGTTTTTATTATTTTGTTATCTAACTTTTTTACTTCTGTGTACGAAGTACAAGGACAATCTTGACAAATTTCGGTTTTCAGATTTCAACAGAAATATCAATTTTGACCTTCTCTAAATCCATTTTCGGCGTGACGTATGTACGTACATACGTACGTATCTCGCATAACTCAAAAACGATTAGCCGTAGAATATTGAAATTTTGGATTTAGGACTGTCGTAACATCTAGTTGTGCACCTCCTCTTTTGATTGCGATCGACTGAACCAAAAGCGTCCAAAAAAGCCCAAAATTTAAAAAAATTTGAATTTTGGACTTTTTCTTAACACTCTTTGAGAGTTTTTAAACGATATGTCATAAGCGGTACTTATTTTCATCGGTTCCAGAGTTATAACATAATAAAATCAGAATTAATGAAATATTTGGATCTTACAAGGGAAAGGGATACGGTTCAAATACGACTTCATTTCCTTTTTTTTAACTTTTTTTTTATTAATTTAAACATATTGATTTATTAATATAATAATATAATTATTAACCTCTTATTATAAAAAAAATCCGTTATATTTCCATAAATATTAATTTTATCAAAATTTATGTTTGCTAAAACATGAAGCCTTTTACTTTGAACTAAATTAAATTTTACGTTTTAAAATCGGTTAAAAAATAATCGAGTTATGGAAGAAAATTGATGTAATTTTTTGTTATAATTATTAAGTTTATTATTATCAGAAAATTATTACTTAATTTGATACTAATTTACAATATTAAAATTAACAATAAATAAAAGCAGTTAATATTTAATAGAATCGAACGTAAACTGGAGGACATGATAACAGACACAAAATTACAACATCAATTTTCTGCTATAACCCGTATTTGTTCATCGGTTTTAAAAAATAAAATTGCATTTTGTTCAAAATAAAAAGCTTAATATTTTAGCAAATAACATAAATTTTGATAAAACTAATATTTATGGAGCTATAACGAATTTAAAATAAACATGACCGCCATTTTGTAATTTGCGAAGGTATTTAAGTCCTGATGTTTTGCTAATTTTAAAATTTTATTACCAAGACGCTTAACAAATATTGATGTGATTTGTCTATCCGAACTTGAGATTAATGTTTGTACAAAAATAACGAATGGCAGTCAGTGGGAGAAGGAAGCAGAAGTTACCATTTTTCCTAAGAATATATTTCTTTTAGTTTTACAACTAAATTCCGAAAAAGTATAGTCAGCCCACCATTTTAGAAACACTCTGTATATATATATATATATAGTGTTTAACGATAAGGTACGAGGGGATGACGAAGGCTGAGACGTGGGGAATGCTACTGGTGGAGTGGCAAACCTGGAGAGGGTTACTATCTCCCCAGTTCCTGTCTGGCCACGGAGACTTCAGGGCTTACCTACATCGGTTCGGAAGTAGAGTCTCCGCGGAGTGTGCATGTTGTACGCAAGTAGACGCACCAGAGCACACGTTTTTTAACTGCGCTCGGTGGGATCGCGTCAGGGTACAGATTGGACTGGCGTGGCTCACCCCAGATAACATCACGGGGTAAACGCTCCTAGGCAGGAGGCAATGGAACGCCGTGGAGAAAACGGTCGGCAGAATTCTGTACACGAAGAAACAAGAGGGCAGACTCGGGGAGGCGGCTCTACGAGGCTAGGAAGAAGACTTATCGATGAGGGATGTTTGCTGTAAGGAAGTAACGGCCGTGCGATGCTTCACGACGCTACGATCAAGGGGAATTTTTATATTTTATTTTGTTTTTACGATGAGGTGCACACATCTACGTGTGAGCGACGGAATGTTATAATTTAAGAAAAAGGGTCGAAGCGTGGTGACATGCAGGGCCAGGGAGGTAGTCTTTTTGCCTTGGGTGTTCGGGTCCGCCTACATTCAAGAGCGGGTGGGTCGGGACTTCCCGATGATGGCATAAAAATCATCAATTTTTATTACCAAGACGCTTACCAAATATTAATGTGATTTGTCTATCCGAACTTGAGATATACATTTTTATATAAAAATAACGAATGGCAGTCAGTGGGAGAAGGAAGGAGAAGTTACCATTTTTCCTAAGAATATATTTCTTTTAGTTTTACAACTAAATTCCGAAAAAATATAGTCAGCCCACCATTTTAGAAACACTCTGTGTATATATATATATATATATATATATATATATATATATATAGTGTTTAACGATAAGGTATCTTGGTAATAAAAATCATCAAGATATGAGCGGGTCGGAAAGTGAAAGATGTGCAAAACGCACATCTGGAACTGTTAAGTAGGGACCGGATGAGAAGCTCCTTAGCGGAAGGGCATATCGGCTATCCGGAAAAAGAAGTCGGTGCGTCCTAGTAAAGTTGGGGAGACCTCGGTGGGAAAAGCCCCAGAAGGGGGCTAGCTAGGGTAGGAAGGGAGTGCTCCCACGATACTCCGAGGCGACTGTGTTTTTCTTACCGGCGAGGACCGGTTGCCTTGGGGGTGTTTAAAAAATATATATATATTGTGACTATTAAATATAATAGTGCAATTTTTTGTAGTTATAATTATATATAAAACCGTAAAGTAATACTGGCAAAATAAAATTATAAATTATTCACCGTTGCTAATTTTATATGTACGATTGATTTAATTGTAAATTGTAACGTGAAAATTGGAAATTTTATTGTCTAAATAGTATATGGCAACGATAAACATTCGTCGTTGAAAAAAAGGATTTGATGATTCCGTATTTTAGTATTTGCTGTATGTTCATTCTTACAGGTTAGCGATCTTTGACCTATTAGATGCAGAGTTAAGTCATAGGTCAAAAAATGTTTTCACTTCTTGTTTCTCAATATTTTTTAAATTCATATTTATAATCATTTTAGGAATAGTATTGCAAAATAATTACGCGTTACTACGTAATACAGTTTATATTACTTTTAACTCGTGTACGTGGTAGTATTTGTTTCTACATTTATTTCTTGACTTTTTCGGGAAATAAATTACATATTTTTAGTACTAACTTTTATATAATTCAAAACTTATTTTAATCGATAAAAATGCCTTATACTTAGCATCTTTATGCGTTTACTTTAACATTTTTTTTTTTTTTTTTTTTGCTTGATGATCTCGCCGTGGGATGTGGAAATTGAATTTACTATATTAAAAATGCCGTGCCTGATCGCGATTCAAACCCGGGACCTCCGGATAAAAGGCTGATACGCTACCATTCCGCCACGGAGATCGGCGTTGTATAAACACCTTTAATGTGTTTATTACGTGCTTTTCTTTAGCTCGCTTTTGTACTGCGGTTAACGGTTAACGGATAGTACACATGCTCAGAAGGTGGAGAGGAGTAGTAGATATGCGTAGTAGATTTTTGGGATGGACCCACCGGGTTGGTGCAGTGGTGAACGCGTATTCCCAAATCAGCTGATTTGGAAATCGAGAGTTCCAGCGTTCAAGTCCTAGTAAAAGCCAGTTATTTTTACACGGATTTGAATACTAGATCGTGGATACCGGTGTTCTTTGGCGGTTGGATTTCAATTAATCACAGATTTCAGAAATGAGGCTGTACAAGACTACGCTTCACTGACACTCATACATATCATCCTCATTCATCCTCTGAAGTAATACTTGAACGGTGATTCCCAGAGGCTAAACAGGAAAAAGAGACAGGTTTTTGGGATGAACGTCGATGTACTCGATCGACCATCGTAACGCTTCGAATACTCTTGTACGAGATATCGATAACTCTCGTATTATATTTACTCCCGTAAATATTTAAATATAGTTATCAATAAAATGTATAATATGAAAAAAAATTAAACACGCTTTTAAACAAATGTATTACCCGTTAAACATAAATAGAAGAGGTTGAAGATTTTTTCAACAAAATAATACGAATAAATTTGTCTATTTTTGCAAGACCACAATGAAAAGCACGGGACGCGCTTTTATATTAAATATCTACATATATTCTTTAAATGCGTCCGAGGTTTTGATGCAAACTCGAAATGATAGCTTCAGTGTACAATATTTAGTTAATCTCTCGATTAACTAAAAGTAAGTTGCAAAGTATAACTGAGGCGCACCTCGTGCTTTTCATTGGGGTCTTGCAAAAATAGACAAATTTATTCGTATTATTTTGTTGAAAAGAAAATTATCTTCTATTTATGTTTACTGTGTAATTCATTTTTTAATTTTTTTTAAAAGCATGTTTAAAAAAAAAATTATTATAAACTACTAGACCGGTAATGTTTCGCTATTGCTGAATTTGAGTGTATATACACTTTAAATGAACGCAATTGAAAGTTTGATAAAACATTAAAAAACTAAACATTACAGAACTTCACAAAATTTAACCTTTCACTTTATACAAAAGTCAGAATGTAAATAAATCCAATTATCAAAACAGCACTTACTATCGGAATTAATTCAAACTCCTCTCTAAACACTGCAG
Organism: Lycorma delicatula; assembly: GCF_047948215.1. Taxonomy (NCBI): domain Eukaryota; kingdom Metazoa; phylum Arthropoda; class Insecta; order Hemiptera; family Fulgoridae; genus Lycorma; species Lycorma delicatula. The sequence continues at coordinate 72,405,495 of NC_134466.1, read as the reverse complement.
TCTGTTCAAAATACCCTTGACATCCTTTCTACTGGTCAGATCTAGGATTTCGATAGTTTTAAACCTTCTCCAGACAACGCGGACCATTTTTAAAAAACCCGCGCCTCAATCGGTCCGGTAGTTTTTTAGTCTCTAGCGGACACATATACGAACATCGCCTGTATATAGAAAAAGAAATTCTTTTTGTACGTTTCGTAAATATCTCGACCCCCAGCGCCATCTAGCGGGTCCAAATTAATTTAAAAAATTTCTCGGGCGTGTGCACAACTCACTAAAGTTGCATCGCAACCGGATGAATGGAACGCATACGGGACAAACATTCATATATATGTATAGATAGATAATTACGTACTTTATCGTGCCGCTTTGGTCGTGGTTTTATCAGCGATTTTCCTTGATCCACCCTGAAAAACGCTTTCTTTAATTTTTGAATAGCATATCTACGCGTTTTTGACGTGATGTATACAACGATAATATTATTACATTTTGTTAAATTGTTCTTCCTCTAAAGGAAATTTCTTATTTTAAATTACTTTTTTAAAATGGAGTTTATGCAATATTTTAGGAAACACCTTTTTTTAATAAATATATAAAACGTTTCTAAAATGGTGGGCCGCCTATACTTTTTCGGATTATGTTTGTAAAAGTAAACAAAAATTAACCTTAGGAAAAATGGCAATTTCTCCTTCGTTCTCCCCCTGTCTGCATTTTATTATTTTTATATAAAAATGTATATCTCAGGTTCGAATAGATGAATCGCATTAATATTCGGTAAGCGTCTTGGAAATAAAGTTTTAAAATTAGCAAAACATCAGGACTTAAATACCTTCGCAAATTACAAAATGGCGGCCATGTTTTTTTTTTCAATAAATAAATAAATAATTTGTTTTACCAAAATTTATGTTATTTGCAAAAATATTAAACCTTTTATTTTTAACAGAATGACATTTTATTTTTTAATACGGGTTTAGAAATAGTCGAGTAACGGGAAAAAATTGATGTAATTTTATTTCATAATTATTAACTATTATGAGAAAATTATTATTTAATTTGTTACTAATTTACAATACTAGAATTAACAATAAATAAAAACAATTTAATATTTAATCGAATCGAACGTAAAATGGAGGACATGAAAACAGACATAAAAATACAACATTAATTTTCCGCCATTACTCGGCTATTTGTAATCCGATATTAAAAAATAAAATGTTATTTTGTTCAAAATAAAAGCCTTAATATTTTAGGAAATAATAAATTTTGATAAACCTAATATCTTCCTTTTATTTCCTTTTCCTTTCCTTTCCTTGATAATTTTTTTTTTTTTTTTGTGCGTATGTGTTTCTGTTTCTCACCGTTTCAGATTTAATAGTCAGCACAGGCAATTGACGGCGGCCCACCCGGTCCCCAAACCCTTTCCGGACACACGTGTGTCTTGATAATTTATTAATAAGTTTTTTCTTACAAAAATATCCAGTTCTTACGACCCAAAAATTTCAAGGCGATCGCCGCTCCCAACCTGCGACCGCGAAATCAACTCGTATTATAAGTTCCACATTTCCTTTTATCTCATAAAGAAAGAAGAACGAGCCAAGCAGCCACCAGCCGAAGACCGAAACCTGCACTTTCCCCCGTTCTGTCCGATCAGGGTCATGTGATATTTTAAGGTTATCGAGTGTAATTCGATTACTGCCGGTTCACGGAAAGTGCAGGCCAAAGAAGAACGGAGAACCACAACGCGACTCGCCGCCACGAACTGGAGTCCGGCAGAAGAGCCGAGCAGAGAACCGGCACGAAGGGCAGCCATAAAAGAAGAAGAAGTTCTAAAACTTTCCTAACCGACTACTCACCTTCCTTTAGAAACTTACAATTTACTTCGGCCAGCACATGCGACTTCCTCCGGAGGAGGAAGCGACTTCCTCCGGAGGAGGAAGTCGCTTCCTCCAAATACTAGGGCCTCGATAGGCGTATTCCTGTTAGCCTGAAAGGCGCTAGCGCCGAAAGAACTTCAGCGGACGGGCTGAAGGGGAATCACGCCGGGAGAACAAGGCTCAAAACGCTTAGTCTCCCGCGATCAGCCCCGGTAAATAATTTCACACCGGTCTTTAGGATTGGAACGCAAATCACCAAATCAATCCGTAAATAAAACACGAAAATTTATAACCGCCAGTAAATAACCGATAACCCGCCCGATAAAGGAAAGACGCGGCATAAGACTTTGTCCAGGTTCTGCAATCTGTAGGGAGAAATAATAAACTTCCGCCTCCCTTGCGTTCCGTTCCGGATGCATGTATTTATAGAACTCCGGTCTATCAGGCATTTTTGTTATCCGGCCCGCTCTTCTACCACATTAGGCCGGATAGTTGAGAGTCTACTGTAATTTTTTCATACCGAAAATGACACCGAAAGTCATTTTTTGGTAGAAAAGAATTTGGTAAATTTCATTTTTTACGGTTAACGACAGAAAAAGTAATTTATATTTTGCAAAATTTTGTTAACATTCTGTTTATAGTTCTAATACTTTATACAAATAGATATTTATTTTTGTTATTTTTAAATTGTTTCAGATAAAGAAGACAAAATTGAGAAGATGACATCCTTGTATAATAACTCGATTACAAGATATTATGATTTTGTATTCAAAGATCTTGGAGGTAAATTTTTTTTTTTTGTGATTAGATATATTTTTAAATTATAAATTAATCGGCAAAAGAATTTTTAAAACTTTCTCGGCACTGTGTCTTATATGCAGCAAAATTTTAAAAAGGAAATCCTACCCTACTAAACGGTATTTTTACGTGTGACTGTGTGTGCGTCCCTCTCAGCTTAGCCGGTTCTAAGCTGGTATGTACTCGGTGTTATGTACCGATCATTAGCGGAAAATCCCGATTAGTTAGTACACGTCTTGTGGTTGTCAGGTTTATACTTGTTATTGTATATCGATATACCTATATATATATATATATTATACATAATGCGAAATATATATCGATGTTTTGGAAAATTATAGTTCTTTTTAACTGGATCCGAATTTTCGTACGAAAATTTCAAATATCTCGATAACGGTCGATCCTAGCGCTCTACAAGACTTTTTCGATTCCCCTCGATGGTAATCCATCTGCTCCCGGTGATAGTCGTCGGATGATAATAATTTCAAGGGACCCCAGGGCACCGTTCGGAAATCGTGGAGGTGGTTCCACCGTAATATTTCGGCAACCGCTCGTCCGATTTTCACGATTCAAACAGCTAATGTATTAACAGGTCGAGCGCTAACTGTTTAGTGCATCGGGTAACTCTTGATTGACGGGATCTTGATTATCCGGAAATTAAATCGTTTAACCCTTTGTTTTGATTGCACTTACCCACCGTAAAACGCACCGATCCGATCTTTCGCTAAATACGCTCAAATCTATGCGCTAGGTGCAGCTGTAAAGTATACAGTTATGAAGACTAAAGAGTAGAAAATAAAATATACATTAAAAAAACCTTTTAAAAACCACTCTTATATTAAATGTAATAAAAAGTAGAAAATAAAAACATGTAAAAAATTTTATAAAACTCCATTCTTAAATTAAACGCACTAAAATGTAAAAAATAGTTTTAGGACAGCATCTCAGAATGGATTTGATTACAAGCTTTCATCATAATATATATGATTACGTGAAAGTCATAGCTTCAAATTAAAAATTTGATGTTTTTGTCAATTTTTTCTCATGCGTGATGAATGGCCTAAAGAGCGGCGTGCAAAACGCAAAAGAAAAAATTGGCAAAAATATCAAATTTTTAATTTGAATCTATGACCTTCACGTAATCATATATATTATCATGAAAGCTTGTAATCAAATCCATTCTGAGATGCTGTCCTAAAATTAATTTTTACATTTTAGTGCGTTTAATTTAAGAGTGGTGTTTTAAAAACGTTTTTACATATTTTTTATTTATTGATCTGATTGTTTTTCTTCATAAAATACTAAATTATAATCAAAAAGTAGGCACCGAACAGTACCGATCAATATCGGAAAATCCCGACTCGTCAGTATCAATTTCTAGAGTTTAAATTTCTAACTTAACTTTCAATTTTCATCATTCAAAAAAAAGGATTTTTACAAAAAAGGTAATCAATTTTGGACATCTAATAATCCCATTCCGAGAGTCCGCCAGGACAACCCGCCCGGAAGACCTAGCAGAAGCGTGTCTACGGACGCACTACAGCTAGTAATACGTAAAAATTTATTTAAGTTTTGGTACTCCTCCGTTATGTGCCAAAAAATATTAATGTTAGTTTTCAACTGATTTACGTTAAATCACGGCCCGTACAATAATGTTTGATTGTCATGCCCGTAGAGTTATTGAATATTTATGAATTAAATTAATTTTTTTTTTTTAATTAAATTAAAAATAAATGTTTGCTCTAGCCACGCATAAAAAATCTTAACTAGAATTCTGTACAAAATAATTGAAAGGAGAGTGGAAGAAGTGTTAGGAGAAGAACAATTTGGTTTCGGAAAAAGTATAGGGACAAGGTGAGCAATTTTAGGCTTCAGATTAATATTAGAAGGAAGATTAAAGAAAAACAAATCGACATACTTGACATTTATAGACATAGAAAAGGCATTCGATAACGTAGACTGCAATAAATTGTTCAGCATTTTTAAAAAATTAGGGTTTAAATACAGAGATAGAAGAACGATTCCTAACATTTACAGGAACCAAACGGCAACAATAGTAATTGAAGAACATAAAAAAGAAGCCGTTATAAGAAAGGGAGTCCAACAAGGATGTTCCCTATTTCCGTTACTTTTTAATCTTTACTAGCAGTTAATGATGTTAAAGAACAATTTAGATCCGGAGTAACAGTGCAAGGTGAAAAGATAAAGATGCTACGATTTGCTGACGATATAGTAATTCTAGCCGAGAGTAAAAAGGATTTAGAAAGAACAATGAACGGCATAGATGAAGTCCTACGCAAGAACTACCGCGTGAAAATAAAGAACAACGAAACGAAAGTAATAAAATGTAGTAGAAATAATGTAGATGAACTAGTGAATATAAAAATAGGAAGAGAGAAGATTACGGAGGTAGAAGAATTTTGTTATTTGGGAAGTATAATTACTAAAGATGGACGAAGCAGGCGCGATATAAAATGCCAATAGCACAGGCGAAACGAGCTTTCAGTCAGAAATATAATTTGTTTATATCAAAAATTCTTTTAAATGTCGGAAAAAGATTTTTGAAAGTATATGTTTGGAGCGTCGCTTTAAATGGAATTGAAATGTGGAAGATCGGAGTACCTGAGAAGAAAAGATTAGAAATTTTTGAAATGCGGTGCTATAGGAGAATGTTAAAAATCAGGTGGGTGGGTAAAGTGACAAACGAAGAGGTGTTGCGGAAATCTATGAAGAAATAAGCATTTGAAAAAATATAGTTAAAAGAAGAGACCGAGTTATAGGCCACATTAAGGCATCCTGGATAGTCGCTTTAATATTATAGGGTCAGGTAGAAGGAAAAAATTGTGTAGGCAGGCAACATGTGGAATACGTAAAACAAATTGTTAGGGATGTAGGATGTAGAGGGTATACTGAAATGAAACGACTAGCACTAGATAGGGAATCTTGGAGAGCTGCATCAAACCAGTCAAATGACCGAAGACAAAAAAAATGTTTGCTACTGTTAGGTTATGTGTAATAAACGATACGTGTTAAGGTATTTGAATTGTTGGTTTTTGCCTAATTTTTTTTGTTATTTTAAATATTGACTTATCTTTTATTCAGTAATCTAGTAAGCGGCAATGTCAGCGAGGATTTTCTGTAATGAATTGCGATCTCTATGATGGTGATAAACTGTACAATATACGGATCTATTTGTATCACAAATAGTCATCACAATAGCGCTAATCTTCATGAATTTTGTTTAATTTGCGTACAGGCTCCCCGTTTGTGGTATACAAAATTTTACGAACGATTAACTGTTTGGCGGATACAGTTTCCCGGCAGGTTTACAATTCCGCAGTATGTCCAGCACTCGTCCGAAATAATTTTCGATCCCGCTTTTGTTTAATTTGTAATTAAAGTCATTACAATTTTCGCGCTTCTGTCTGGTACCGTCACCAAAAAGCATTTAATACCTTCCCGGCATTGAAGACCCCCTATTAAGGAAGTGTACGACTAACATCACAATCGCATCGGGTGAACATACTCTCATCGATTTTAACTGTCATGATCCGCCAATTACCATCGGATTGTTAATGATGTTTGTACAAATGTCGCGCGTTTTATTACTCCAGTCCACAAAATTATTGTGGTTGATTTCTATTACTTTTTTCTGTTTAGCCTCCGGTAACTACCGTTTAGATAATTCTTCAGAGGATGATATGTATGAGTATAAGTGAAGTGTAATCTTATACAGTCTCAGATCGACCATTCCTGAGATGTGTGGTTAATTGAAACCCAACGACCAAAAAACACCGGTATCACGATCTAGTATTCAAATCCATATTAAAGTAACTGTCTTAACTTATGTTCACAAAACTTGACTGATGCTTTTTACCAAAACGTAAATGAAGAATGCTATTCGTATCTCACAGAATGATAATTTAAGACCGGTTAGAAACGTAGTTTGCCTTAACCGTTTAAATTCTGTTGACCCCTCCTTGCAGCACGTCTACCGGTTCCGCACACCTATTAGTAAAATCATGTCGTGTCCCCGTTTACATCTAAGCGGATTACGTAGAATGTTGTGTTCGTAGAAAAAAACCACATTTATTCATATATAATGCGTTATGTAAAGGTAAAAAATTTGGTGGACGATGTAAAGCAAAAACAAGATAGAACGATGTGTTTAATTGATGACTAATAACCAGCTAGATACGGACCTGTATGAACACGCGCATTATAGACGTATGTGAACATTCATAATATGTACAGTTACTCGCAATGTTGATATCATATAAACACAATAAAACAGCCAGATAAATTAATAACTCCTAATTTACAACTAGATTAACTTTTCTTGACAGATAATTGAAAAAATCTTAATAAAAATTGTAAATATTTTTACTATTATAAATATTATTTGGCTTTTATGAATGCAAAAATTAAACGATAAATAAAAATCCGTTATATGCCCGCAACGCTTAAACATTTTTCTTTAGACTACATACTTTTTTTAAACAATGTGTTTTAGTTACTATTCTAATAATTGAATTTAGAATAAAAATTTCCAGCTATTTCGGTTGGGGTTATTAGTTACTCGTTGATAACATTAGTTCTTCGCATCGCCGCGCGTCGTAACTGGTCACCTTAGTAGTGATAACGATTCAGTCTTAAACCTATTACTCAGTTCTGTCTTAGTCGTTGTTGTGTTAACCGTGAATTAGCCTACCGATATTTTTTAACTGTACGAATTGTGAAAATCTTAAAAAAGGTGTGTTGAATTTTTCCTCAGAGAAAATATTTTACCTAACGAATAACAGCGGGACAATGGTCATGAAATGACAGCATAACTGACAGTCATGAAAGGTGGTTATGTGCAAAAAATCTTTATCGACAGGATCTTCAACCGCGTTCTAAAACTTGATAGATTCAAGGTTGTAGTATTATAAAATTTTAATGTTTATCTATTGTTGGAGCCACAAGCTTACGTCTCAAGAATTCTGCGAACGTGAACCGGGCATTAATCAAACACAGTTGTAGATTGGAATAACTATTTGCGAGAGATCTGTACTGCTAAATTATTAACAACGTCGCTAATAATAGGTGGTCCCGGCCTAACTGTTGAGATTGATGAATGTATATATGCTAAACGTAAGTACAGAGTGATTTTTTAGTCCTGTTACCCGATTTTAAATGTAATTTAAGAAAGGGAAATTTAGGTGGAATAAAAAAATGTATTTGTTATTTACAAAAGGGATTTAATAAAAAGCTATTACTCACATAATTGTTAAAGAATACGCTCAAAATGCCCACCCCTTGCGGTTATACACGCACTGACTCTTTTCTGCATATTAGCAGAAACCTTTTCAAGAATTGCATCGGAAATATTCGCGATTTAAGTCTGTAATATTGACTTTAAGTTCATCAATAGTGTGCGGATTGTTTTTGAAGGCCTCGGACTTAATATAGCCTCACAAAAAGTAGTCAGGAGATGTGAGATCTGGAGACCTTGAAGGCCATAAGCCCGTGCTTATTATTCGATCATCAAAGAACTCTTGCAGAAAATCCACGGTTTCTCGAGACGTGTGGCATGTAGCGTCGTCTTGATGAAACCGGCAATACCGTTCTTCAGGTTCCAGGAGGGACACAAATTGACGCACAATATTCCTGCATACTTCACCATTTACTGTCTGTTCGAAGAATACGATGACGAGATATCGCACACCACACACCAATTTTTTCAGGATGCAAAGATTTGTTTTGTAAAGCGTTAGGATTTTCAACCGCCCAAATTCGGCAGTTTTGACTGTTCACATAACCGTCGAGGTGGATCCAAGCTTCATCAGTAAAGAACACTGTGTTTAAAAATTTGATTATTTTGTCGTTTACGAGAGACCTACATCGACGGCAATATTGCAATCGCTTGTTTAAATCTGAAGGGCTAAAGCTCTTGGACTAATCGTACGAGATACGGATACGATTTCAATTTTTTAGCGGCTTTCTGAATATCGAATACGACAAACCGATTTGCGTGGAAAGTTTTCGTAAACTTTTCAGTGAAGAATTCAGCGATCTTGTTTCCACATTCTCTAAAACGTCATCTGTCAAGCGAGTGGTCTACCTGTCTCTCGAAATCGGTTTTCTAGCCTAGAAATTGACATTTTTTCTGGCGGAGGAACACCGACAAATTTAATTTGAAATGATTCTTTTACACTCGCGTACGATTTCGTAGCAAAATATTGTTCATGAATGAAAACTCGTTTTTCTATGGTAAAAGATATTCTGTTCGTAACACGACCGGAAACGGCACAAAGGTTTACACAGCTCAATGAGAATCGACTCACACTGCCGTATCTATACCGGTTGAGTAGCGCTACCGACTTCGTGTCACAAAACAAAGTTTCCCTTTCTTAGAAAAAAATTACCGGACATTAACAATCGGGTAACAGGACTAAAACATCACTCTGTACAATGTCGGTCGAGTAAAAAAGCAACAATGGGTATTTTGAGAAATTTGTCAGGAAACCAAAGAGTGTTTCTTGTAAGCTGTTGGAAACAGGCCTGCTGCTTCATTTATTCCTATAATAATTGAAAGTATTGCACCTGGATCACTAATCATGTTTGATCAGTGTAAATTCTACAACGGAATCAGAACCGCTAATAAAGACAATCATCACCAAACAGTTAACCGTAGTTAAAATTTTATTGTACCGCTAACAAGTGTACACACCAATACAGTGAGGAGGATGAGGGGTGCGGCTAAATCAAGTTTTAGGCGCCGGTTTGGCAATTATTCACAGATTCTGAATAGTTATCTGTATGAATTTATTTGGCGTAAACGACTTCCAGCAGGAGCAAACACATTTGAGACAATATTTCAGGATATAGCTGGTTATCGGCCACCTGAATAGCCTAGTATTGTATATATATTTTTTGGTACAATCTTTATAATGCAAAAATACAAAAACTAACTAAAAGTGTTTGTTTTAGTCATTTAAAACCTTTTGCAATTGTCCCTCAACAGTAAAAGTCTATAGAAAGATGTTGAAGCGTAGTGGGCATGTAAGGAATTTTGACCCGTGAAATGAAATAAAACTAGTTACAGCAGTGTTGTTCGGTTAATTCAGTCGTAAGGAAGAAGCATTTTTTGGAGCAAGGGATGTAACAAAGACAATGTTTTTGATAATCCCATGCAAAGTCAAGAGATGGCGTTGGTAGTACATGGCTGAACGCAGTCTTAGTTTCCCGCATCACTGCTAGGAGCATACACCAAATTTCAGTTGAATACAATCATATAGTTGTCTATAGTAATTTTTTTTTTTTTTTTTTTTTTTTTTTGCTCAATAACAATTATAATTACAATCGGTTCTCCTGCGGAGCCATAAGTAAGCTTCCTGACAATGGCAAAATCACGTGATAAGGAGGTTCTTAAGGAACCCCCAAAATAAATAATACACAATAAATAGTTGAAAGTAAACTTAAGTCAAATATGAAATTTCAAGCTCAGTCGTAAATCACAAACCATTAATTTCAACACCATATAGTCCACATTTTGTGGACTATATGGTGTTGAAATTAATAACAAATAAAAATAAAAAGAAAGAGAATAACAAGAAATTGGATACGACACCACTAAACTTGACGGTGTTAGATTCCAAACCGTTACGGACCCTAAGTCGAGTACATGGGCTCGTTTCAACCGTCGGACGTCTCAGCAGTTATCGAATAATTTAATTGCAAAGTGGTTTACATGATTCTGAAGCCTCTGCAGGTATTTGACATTGCGCTGTTGTGCGATCTCGCGAACCGACGGGAGCTCCCAATAGTAAAATATGATTTTCACAAATCGTATTCTGATTTAAAAATTAATGAAACAGAATTTCATGTAATGATGAAAAATTTATTTTTAAAAGGCAAAACCGCGCAGGAAATTAAAGCCAAGCCGGGTAATTACGAGGACGATCAGAAAGTTAGTTACACCCCCTCTATGAAACAAACACGTATTTGTAAAACAATTTTTCTTTTATCGAACAAAAAACTACATATTTTTATCTATTTTTCGACATAATAATCAAATCTTTCTACTTTTCGTACCTTGCGACAAGTTTTTCAGTTCACTCGCCTCAAAATCTCGTCCAATTTCCTTCAAACATTTAAGGACCGCTTCCTTCCTTCAGTTCATCATCATTAGCGAAACGCACCCCTCGCAGTTCCCGTCTGAGAGGACCAAGCAGTTGATAGTTGCAGGGTGCTAAGTCAGGGCTGTAAGGGGGATGAGACTACACTTACCACTTAATTATTTCAGTAACTCCTTTGTCGCACGAGCTGAATGTGGAGTAGCGTTGTCGCGAAGTAACACGACCGTATCGCTCAATCTTCCGGGTCTTCGATCTTTAATGGCGTTATGAAATTTTTTTAAAGTCTCACAGTAAGAATCGGTATTGATTTTTGTTCGTCGGACATAAATTTACTGTAAACAAGTCCCTCAGAATCGAAAAAGACTGTCGTAAAACCTTTCGAACGTGGGATGTTTTCACTTCTTTTGGCTGCGGCGAATTTTTGTGTCTTCATTCGTGTAATGCTAGTTTAGTCTTAGGAGCGTAATGAAGCATCCAGCTCTCATCCCTGTGATGATTTGTTTTAAAAACTGTGAACCGGTCCTGGAATAACGTTGAAGAAAATAAAGAGCAGACGCAAAACGTTGAGCTTGGTGGTTATCGGTCAATAGATGTGGCACCCATCGTGCACACGGTAACCAAGCAGATTGTGAATAATTGCAAACACACTACCGTAACTGATGTTAACTTCACTAGCAATCTCTCTAATTTTATTGCGCCGGTTACTCAAGATCATTTCATTCACGCGTTCCGCGTTACTCGTCGTGTTTGTTGTTGAAGTACGCTCAGCGCATGGTTCGTCACTCGCATTTGTACTTCCGTTTCTGAATATTTGACACCGTTTTGTAATCGTGGGACGTGACATTGCATTCTCACCGTATACCTCAAATATTTGGCGATGAATTTCACAATTGTAATTTTTTATCCACAAAAATCGGACTACTGAACGCACTTCTATGCCGGACGAAACCTCTAGAGGACACGCCATATTGACGACACGTACTGAATTGCTGCTGAGAGTGTGTGAAGACAACAAAACAACCAGCGCTACCACCACAAGTCATTAATATGTCCCTTTCAGTTCTAGAACACGGCAAGGGAGTAACTTTTTTTTTTTATCCACCTCTCGTATTATAGTGAATTAGCTATATCGATTAGGACATCTTAGAAGCGGTTTGGTTATTCTCTAAGCACCATACGAGCAATCAAGACACCGAACCCTTTCAAATGACCTGTGAAGGTTATAATTGCAGAGAATGTTGAAAAATTGTGTGAATCGCTAAGATGATAGGCATCCCAGATCAACGGGTGCATAATATAATTTATATATATTCGAATATTTTCACAAAATAAGTACCTCGTTTGCTCATAATCGATCAAGAATATGAACGAGTAAACAATATAAAACATAGTTTGTGGCTGTTTTAACGTAATTGAAAAAGGAATTTTACCACCGTTTCATAACAGTTGATCATATTTGAATAACCACTATCGATATGAAGAACAGTGGAGATACTCATTCCAAAAAAATCGAAACATCAGCAGGAAAGATGGTGAACATGGTTTTTTTAGGGGGGGGGGAGATTCTCGTTGCATAATTTCATCAACTTCCTGGAGAATGATAAAACAATAGCCGGGGAATATTTTAGTATCTTTGCTAGATCATCTGAATGAAACATGAAAAAAAACGACCGCATTTGACGAAAAATAAGGATTTTTTTTCAAGAAAATGCATTGGTTCGGACTTATTCTGTGATTTTTATACGAGTAAAATTATTCGAATTAAGAGCTGTGAAATTCTTTTCCCGTACTCGATAGTCTTAGTACCTTCTGTCTGTTATATTGTATTGGGTAGAGAAGTTTCCAGAATAAGAATGAAAAAGAAAATGAAGAACAGAGATCGACAAATAGATTGAAAAAGAAAATTAAAAAAAAAGAAAGATTTCCACCTTAAAGTTAAGAAAAACGTCAAATTAACTCAATTTGCACAAAGTTTCACATGTTTAGCATACGACGAGCTCCATCTTCTTACAATTCCAACAACATTTTGGTCATCCCTTGACATAAGAGTTGGTCATATCAAAAATTGTTTCAGATAAAAGTTTTATATAATGTTTAGAGGACTAACGGCCACTTTAAATCGATTCGATAGTGTGCCTTATTAAGGAAGATATGATTTTTTGTCTTGGAAACCCCATTTTTTCCACTCGCATGGCCAATGGTTGGTGATATAAAAGCTTTTACTTAGATAATTTTTTTTAAATTTATTTATTACTTTCATAAGTTATATTTTATTTTTTCAATATTTTAAACAGTTTTCTTTAATTTTTTTTTGGTTAGGGATCACTTCTTTATAAATATATTTTTCCTAAATTTTCTCCACAAAGTTAGAAAGCTACTGAATTAAAAAAAACTTATTTTAAAACTTTGTGATGAAAAAAGTAAAAGGAACTATCCACAGTGTTTTAAGCCCTTATCCAAAGAATAGTAGGAACTTTAAACGAATTCGATATTTTGCTTTTTTTTCGAAAAAGACCCCCATTTCCGCCTCCATAGTCCGATTTAGCTCATTAACCAACTTGACTGAGATTTTGGGTGGTTATATTTTATGTATCAATTTGAAACTGATTGGCGCAAAATTACGGTAGTTAACGTGTCCATAAGAAAGTGAAATATATATAAACTTTTGAACTGACGGTGGTTTTGGGGTCTGGGGGATGTGAAACGCGAAGATATGTCCACATTTTCCGGAAAATGAATCATGGAATCCGTTGCAATAGGTAGATTTCTTATGAAATTTTAAATAAATAATAAAGCTAACTGTTGATTTAGCAATCGTTATTTTGTATGTATTGTTATTGTAATATAATCATTTTTAATCTTTCGTTAATTTTTATTTTTAGGTATTGTAAAGTCGATAATAAAATCAGAATTTTGCGATTTATAATCGACTTAATTTACTTATACTCGTAGTAATTTATTTAAAAGTTAATAAATTGTATTTGTAAGAATTTTTACACGTACTCTTTCAATATTCTTGTTGAACTGTGAATACGCGACAATATTTCCGAGTGCAAAAAAGCGGTTTGCTGAAAGTGATATTTACGAAAAATTATGAAATTACTGTCTTATTTTCAAAACTTGGTTAAATCATACGTCAACTATGGGATCGAGCATTGTTGGATTATTAAAAGGAGATTTTTTTTTTTTGTCTTCAGTCATTTGACTGGTTTGATGCAGCTCTCCAAGATTCCCTATCTAGTGCTAGTCGTTTCATTTCAGTATACACTCTACATCCTACATCCCTAACAATTTGTTTTACATACTCCAAACGTGGCCTGCCTACACAATTTTTCCCTTCTACCTGTCCTTCCAATATTAAAGCGACTATTCCAGGATGCCTTAGTATGTGGCCTATAAGTCTGTCTCTTCTTTTAACTATATTTTTCCAAATGCTTCTTTCTTCATCTATTTGTCGCAATACCTCTTCATTTGTCACTTTATCCACCCGTCTGATTTTTATCATTCTCTTGCACCGCATTTCAAAATCTTCTAATCTTTTCTTCTCGGGTACTCTGATCGTCCAAGTTTCACTTTCGTATAAAGCGACACTAAAGGAGATTATTTTGAGATATAAAACATATTTTTATAATTGTTTATTTTTACACGGATTTATCCAACATTCTCTACTATTGTAATTAGTACAATTTAATTAGTAAATTAAATGAACTGTTTTATACAATTAGCAACTATAATTTGAGGATTGCTTTTGTGTTTTTTAATTACAAAAATGAATTTTCAATTATTATTATTATAATAATTATATCGATTTACGATCAATTATTAATTTAATTATATCAATTTATGAAGATTAAGACGTTCAAATTACATCGACCTACTACTGAGGTAATCTTTTATTTTACCTATTGCGTTTAGTAAAGGAGTTGTTACGTTATCGACTATCGTGTATACATATGTTAAAAAAATCGTGTAAGTTGTTATTTTGCTTATGCAAATAAGCCTGTATGTATTTTGTATACAATTATACTGTGTAAATTCATAATAGTTTATTTTCTATTTCATAATTTTGTAAAGAATTTATATTTACTTTTTTCCCACGACCTTTTTTACATTACTGGCGAATACACCTAGAATAACCGTATAAAACTGTAAAGTATAGCGATCATGTCAAAACTAAGGTATCAGGGTATTCAAAAATCTTTACTTTTTAGGGTTTAACTAGTTCATCTAGATCATTCGTACTTAAGCGGACGATTACGCCCCCTTGTGGGCCCTGGAGGTCTACAGAGGGGGCGACAGAAGGCCCACAAAAAATTGGGGGCATTTAAGCGATCTAGGAAGGCGATGGCTGATTAAAAAAAAGGTAAAAATTGTGTTTTCCTGTTATTTCCGACTAAAATTAAATACCTACTACATCAGTACAAAAAATTAAACGGACACCTATATTTTACGATAAAAAATTATTGTATTCATACTACTTTAACTTTGCGACCAAGAGGTTTAGAGAAACGGACAAAAAAAATTAAAGCTTGAATACTGTACTATTCGACTGTATACTTCAGATTTCACAATCATCGAATTAAAAAAAGAAAAAAGTTTTAAAAATTTGAAAGTTTTTATTCGTGTTTTATCGAGCGCTTGGGGAAAACCGAATTTTTTCATTAAATTCCATTAAAATCGTTTAAAAGCTTAAGACTTTAGCTCTAATTTCGTTTTTAGCTCTCTCTACGATTTTTCTAAACCGATATAGTCCACTTTAAAGAGAAAATGCCATTTTTGTCTAGCGCTGCATATCTCCCGATCTAAGCGACGTATCGATACAAATAAATATGGAAATTAAAGGGTTTTAGTCTAGCTTTAATAACAGATTGCGAGGTCTTTAATGTAACGTTGCGGTTTTTGGATTTTGTTCATTTTGTGCCGAGGTATTGAAATCTTTAAAGATTGAAATCGCAACACGTATCATCCGCTCTCAGCTTAACCCAAGATCATCCCCCGCATCTTAAAAACACCGGTTGCAATTATTATTTTTAACAGATGGTAAGTTTAAAAATTTTGGGAGCGCTAGAAAATTCTTGATTCTCAATGCGGGCGGTGGGCGAAAAAATTTGAGAATCGATGGGCTAGACCTGACTGCACCCGTTTTCTTCAAATTTAGCTCAAATATTTCTATATAAGTCGTGTTGATATTTTACTTTTTTTTTAGAATTCGTTTACGAGGTGGAAAGATATCACGAAAAAACAGATTTCGAATTGAAGAGTACGAATCCGTTCGCTTAAATCGTGGGTTTTTTGTTTTATATCCTCCGGGCCCATCGTTAGGTATTACTTTAGAGGATGAGATGAATGACAAATAGTATACGTGATGCCATGCCTGACCGGAATTCGAACCCGGGACCTCCGGATGAAAGGCAGAGACGCTACCGTTCGCGCCACGGAGGCCGACTCCTTATACAACTTTGGAATCGCAACGGAACGCACGTTGAACGGTAATCGGAGATCACACTTGTTGGAAGGGCGGGCGCCATCTTTACTACTAGCGCTTTCAAGCGGAAGGTACAAGAAACATTTTATGAGCTTGGGGTAACTGATTTCTATATGACTGGATAGGAGATCCCGGGTATTGGAATTAGTAAAATTTGAACGTAAACTAGCGCCGCTAAACGAGTGGTACAACTAAATAAAATGAAACGGCGCATGCGCAGAGGTTAGTGTAAGAGTAGGGATAACATTACCCTACCTTCACGATTATAATCGCGCACGCAAGCGTACAGCGGTTTTATTTAGTTCTCAGCATCTCATTTTGCGGCGCTGGAATACGCTTCAGTATCGAACACTTAATTGTATTTCACGTCATAAGGACCCCTACCCGTTTATGGAGAAATCAGTGGCTTGCGCACAGCTAAAACTTTCGAGTTGCTCTTTCATTCACGCGTAACTAATCAATGCACGTGGAACTTAAGAAATGTTACGTAGATTTAAAACAACGATATTCATCTTGGAACACCTGTACGTTTATTTATAATCGTAAGCGTAAATTCTTGCGGCTTGAAACTCTCCAAAACTGTTAAATAAACTTTTTAGATATACTATTAGGTATATAAGGTTGTACGTGTGAAAATTTAATAAAGATTGATCGAATCGTTCTTGAGTTACGCTCAATTTAAAGTCGAAAAAAGTTGAATCGGTCAAGTTAGATCAGGACGAGTTAAACACACGACATGTTTTTCCAAGTACCGAGTTTTTTATTCTTTTATTGTAATGCGTTTTTGACTTGTAACTATTTTTTATGGATCAATTTTTTTTTTTTTTTTTTGTAAAATTTGAAGTTAAAATGAATTGATACTTTTTCTCAAAAGAAAATCGGATAAAATAACAAATGTCGGACTTGCGTACAACTGTGCAAGTGATGTTTTCTTTTTTTTTAATGTCTCAAAATTATATTAACCATATTAGCATTTAATTTAGAAGTTAAGCACGAATCGGATTTTCTTACTAATAAGTATCTTTTATGTTTGTTTTTTTTTTAAATGATAGTCATTTAAGAATTAAAGAGGCTAGAAACACAATTATACGGAGTGTCCTTTAAAGGTGAAACCAAACTCTAGCTAGTGATTCTACTTAATATACTGAAGAAAAAATGTCCAGGGAACACAGGTCCGAAAACGCATATTTTTCTGTATGTTTTTGAAGAAAAACATTATTTTTCAAGAACGGTCGAAGATAACGTAGTAAAATTTAGTAAAATTTTGTACTTTATTTTAAAAGAACATTTTTTTAAAAGAAAAAAAATAACGATACTCTTCGTCGACAAATTTCAAAATGGCGGTCGTTTAAATTTTTCAATCTTAAATATCTTAGGAATTATTAGTTTTATCAAATTTTGTTGTATTATAAAAATTATGAAACTTTTTTTGTGAATAAAACGACACCTTAGTCGTAAAATTCCGACCACAAACAACAGAGTTATTGCAAAAATAGATAATTTTAATCAGAAAATTTGATTTTAAGTGAATCACGATCATAAACAAAACAAGATGGCCGCCATATCGGTTTACCTTTTGCAATAACTCTGTTGCTTGGCGTCAGATTTTTACGACTAAGGTGTCGTTTTGTTCACAAGAAATGCTTCATAATTTTTATAGTAAAATACAATTACATAAATATAATAATTCCTAAGATATTTAAGATTGAAAAATTTAAACGGCCGCGATTTTGAAATTTGTCAACGAAGAGTATCATTATTTTTTCCCCTATTAAAAAATGTTAGTTTAAAATAAAGTAGAAACTTTTATTGTCATACCTCTAACTCTTCTTGAAAAATATTTTTTTTCTTGAAAACCACGACGTGACGGGCAGACAGAAAAATATGCGCTTTCGGACCTGTGTTCCCTAGTCATTTTTTCTTCTGTACATTAAGTAGAATCACTTCCTAGAGTTTGGTCTCATCTTTAAAGAATACCTGTATATTCGACGGCAATGAAACTAACCTTACTTTTCAACATTATTCCCAGCTTCACTTAGGTACTTTTCCCATCTTGTGAGATTTTTTATTCCGATACTAAATAATTTTTTTTTTTCTTTGTTTGTGAGCGAAAAACGCCTGGGCGTTATCATCGCCCGGAATTTCAGTTATAAAAGGGTAAAACAACTCCATATAACAAAACTTATAAGATGTAAAATTAATATTACACATATAATAAAAATTTATTAAAACTAGAGTCAAGATGGTAAAATAAAACTCAAAACTAATACCGCAGACCAAGTCTGTAAAATATAAAACTTAGAATAATCCAATAAAGAAACCATATAAAACTTACCTAATTCCGACGGGTTGTGCAAAAGGCTCCCTTCTCGGATAATAAAATTAAAGACGTAGAACCAAAAAAATCAAAATTGAAAGTAAAGGTTAAAAATTATCAACAACTCTTCTAGCCTCAAAATATATATGATAATATTACAATTTTTGCAGCGACCGTTAATATGCAAAAACAGAAACATCCGGTTCAAAATTTCGTTATTATTGCACAAGACATCACGGATGTTTCCAGGTAGATTAAACTTACGACGCGACGCCGCATAACATATGCAGTCCACGAGAATGCGGTGAACAGTCATACGGCGGTCGCATCGTGTGCATAGGGATGGGACTTGGCCTGACATTAGGTATTCGTGCGCGATCCTCGTACGCCCTATCCGTAACCGGCAGAGGACCGCTTCCTCACGACGAGATTTTCTGCAAGAGGAGCCCCATGGTAACACTGAATCTTTAATCCGGCGGAGTTTGTTATCGACGGTAGTCGCCCGGTCGCTTTGCCACCTTGCTCTCAGCGATTATACTAAATAATTGTTCATCTTGTGTCCGAACCGATCTTGTATTGCATTCTTGATCCCTTCATTAACGCTAAACTTGATATCACGTAAAAATTCTTTGAGAGAACCGAATAAAAAAAATCTGATTAATGGTATTTAAGAAAATTTTGAAATATTAAATCGCTTTGTACAATTCTCTCTAAGGACCTCAAACTTATAAAATTAATATCACTTACACAGAAATTTTGTGAAACAAAATTTCTTATTACTAATACTTGAAACGAGTATAGAAATAATAAAAAACAATCTAATAATAATTTTAATATTATTTATTAATTTTTCAGATACAAGGACAAACGACTGGTTACTATTAGGAAGTCCTATGCCAGGATTAACAATATTAGGTTTGTATTTATACTTCGTTCTATCGTGGGGACCAAGATATATGTTACATAGAAAACCGTATGATTTACAGAACGTGCTTATTATATATAATTTTATTCAAGTACTTGTCAGCATTTGGATATTTTGGGAGGTAAGCTTTTTGAGAAATTTATTTAAAATATTAATTATCAAATTATAATAGTTATATATGTTAATTTAGAAAAATAATTTTAAATATTTGTACTCGATTTTATTTATTATTATTATTAATAATATTAATAAATTTCCACCTTAAAATAAAATAAATAGAATAAAATCGTTATTCTAACATTTACATAATAATACATTATATAGATCATCTTAGGAACGGGTAGTTATGTTACTCTATATACAAAAAAAAAGAATACTCCAGCATTTCCCTTGAAATGCTGGGTGGGGTATTCTTATTTTAATCGAGGGAATCCATAGTAAAACCTTAAACCGAACAGCATCATAAAATATTATACAATTAAATATAAAATGAAAAAGCTGGCGAAAAGTTGCTAACTCTCCCTCCCATCATCGCCATTGTTAATGAATTATTAACTATTAATGACAATTATAAAATACATCCAAGGGGAAGACGATCCCGTTCGCCACACCGTCCCCCTCCGTTGCTAGCCCTGATAGGCTTTACCGGAGGTCGTCTTTTAGACCCTCAATTACAGTCATGAAGGAACTCGTTAACAGGGGCCGAAGCAGCATCAGAGTCGCTAGTAGGTTCCGCAAGATGTTGTTAAGTTCGTATGTGTTCCTGTGCACTACCGGCTAAACTTCCACCCCTCCTGGAAACCGGTTACGAAGCATTACTTCAAAAAGGGGGATACATCCACACACACAATCAGATACCGCAATCGCAACCGATAATGCCCATATAAATAGATACTCACGCAGTCACCGACGCCACCACACCGCGTTCAACACACAACCCACACGCATCGCAATAACACTCACCGACACTGTTATTTATTTATTTTTTTTTGTAACCGAAAACACCCGTAGAACCACCTGCAAGAGGCAATCGCCAACACACAGGTAACCGCATCACACAGACATAACTCGTACAAACTCACAAACACACAGCCAAGCCAGAACTCGCGATCGGTGCTTACCGTGCAGTATTTACCCACGACAACTGGCCTCGGTAGCCACGATAACGCCATCGGACATCCGGTTAGAAGTGCCCACGACTTCATCGGACTAAGGCGACCTCCAAATGCTCAGGAGACCTCCCCTCCCCCAGGCGCTCGACCGCGAGCCTGTCCGACCCGGCACCCTCCGAGTCTCCTTCTCTTGCAAAACTCCTCTATAGTATGTAGCCCTTTAAGTTCTCCGCAGGCGACGAGTCCCCCGAGACCAGCCCTCCGTCTTCTTCGGGCTCCTTCCAAGACTCATAACTCGAGCCTTCCGAGGTCAAATCTGGCCAACTTACCCCTAAAAATTCCTTGTCCAGATAGAAACCGAGTATTGCGCCGATTTGGGGAAACCCACCTAGAAAATTGTAAACCTTTCGTATCCGTGAAACTGCTATCGGAAGATTAGTTCCATCTGAACTGCCGTGAACTTAAACCTTAGTCCTCTATTTCTCATATGCGCTTGAAGGTGAGTTGGAGGTACGCCGATCGTATTTGACCTGCCGGCCTCGTAACGCGAGTGGTAGCGTCTCGGCCTTTCATTCGGAGGTCCCGGGTTCGAATCCCTGTCAGACATGGCATTTTTCAACACGCTACAAATCATTTATCTCATCCTCTGAAGCGATACATAACGGTAGTGCCAGACGTTAAAAAAAAAGAATCGCATTTGACTTACCTTATAGGCAAAATACAGTCGACCTATCTTTAATTCTTATCCTTAATTGTATTCTAAATACGATTAAGTACGGGTGAGAAAGATAAAAAGTAAAATAAATTAGGTACGATTTAATCCCTTTTTCGACAACTATCTCATGATATTTCTAATAATAGCCATGACCTGAAATTTCACATGAAATTCACAGCTAGTTTCAAAAGTAAACCAAAATTCTTGACTTGCTGAAAAATCGATCGTTTTGAGATAGGAGTATTTGGTAATTTTTCAAATTTTATTGTAGTCTTTTTTTTTATTTATAGATTATCGTGTAGTTATTTAAGAGGAATTTTCAAAATACTTTTGAAACGAAATATGGAGAATATTAAATATTATTTTGATAACGGTAGTCATAATTCGCGAGTATTAATATTTCTAATATTAAACGCCTAACGCGGCCATTAGATCCTTAAACACCGCGAAATAATACGCAATTTTCATAGTTTTATTTCCATTTTAAATCTAACGTCAAAGAATTTGTCAATTACATTTTAAATTCTAGGCGAATATACCTAGAATCTTACCCTACTAAAGGGTATTTGAATATGTCTCTCTCTCTCTCTCTCTCACTCTCTCTCTCTCTCTCTCTCTCTCTCTCTCTCTCTCTCTCTCTCTCTCTCTCTCTCTCTCTCTCTCTCTCTCTCTCTCTCTCTCTCTCTCTCTCTCTCTCTCTCTCTCTCTCTCTCTCTCTCTCTCTCTCTCTCTCTCTCTCTCTCTCTCTCTCTCTCTCTCTCTCTCTCTCTCTCTCTCTCTCTCTCTCTCTCTCTCTCTGTCTGTGTGTGTGTGTGTGTGTGTGTGTGTGTAAGCTGTAGAAGCTAATTAGGATATCGGTCACTAAATCGTTTTGAGGCACAGTAACCGTTTGTGGTACGGACATTCGGTCTTTTGCTTTAGGGCGACCGAATGGGGTGGTGGTGGGAGAAATGGCAGATAAACCAATAATGCCTCTATGATATTACAAACGATGTTCTATGATATTCATTTTAATTGTACCACAAAAAATTTGCGAAAAATGTTAAATCTTAAACGGTAAATTTTCATCGATTTTTGATGGTATTAAAAATACCGTATTGGTATAATTGAAATCTGTGTTATTTTAAAATAGAAGTCCCTAGTTTTGTTTTTAGGATATAATACATAATTTTAAAACACCTTTCCCTAAATATAATATTTTCCCAATTTACCGGTTATTTAACGGATTTATTCTAAGGAAAACCTAAAAATCTTTGCTTTTGACACAATTTTTTCCGTCGTTATTTAATATTGATTTATTACGACCAACCACCATATTATTAAAACTAAAACATATATTCATTTAATTAGCGTGATTTAAAAACTAATCTACTAAGTAATATTCATTTATAAAAGGAAATCTAATATATAATCTATAATAGCGTTGCAATTACTTAAGGAAAATAATAACTTAATGATATTTGTAAAGAATGAAATAACAATTTTTAAAAGCATTAATCTATTAACATTTAAATGCTTGTTAAAATGTACTTGCAAAAAGTCAATTTCTCATCAACAAAATAATATATTGTTTCTCTAAAAGGAATTTTTTTTTAATTAATCGGTCGAAAGATGTTTTCGATCGTTAAATAATTTATTATTACCGTAATAATTATTATGCCGAGTAACATAAAAATAGTTGTGTTGTAAAGCAATAATTTGCACACTCATGTTTAATTAAATTTCAGAAATGTGCCGTACAGAGAAGTAGACGGTAAAATTCCCTCCGGCAACAACCCGTAAAACAATACTGCTCATAATTACGTAATATTAACATCTAAATAACATTAAAGTTATCCTACCCTACTAAACAGCATTTATATGTGTGTATGTGTCTGCGTCCCCCTTGGCTTAGCATCGGGATGTACCGAATACCAGCGGAAAATCCCGATTCGTTAGTACATGTTTCATGGAGGTCAGGTGTATACTTGTTATATT
This sequence comes from Lycorma delicatula, assembly GCF_047948215.1. Classification (NCBI taxonomy): domain Eukaryota; kingdom Metazoa; phylum Arthropoda; class Insecta; order Hemiptera; family Fulgoridae; genus Lycorma; species Lycorma delicatula. Next base: position 72,382,175 of record NC_134466.1, on the reverse strand, counting down.
ATTATATATATATCGATATATCGCAAACATATCGATATTTATGCGAAATATATATCAGAGTTTTAAGAAAATTTAGTACATTTTAACCGGATCCGAATTTTCGGACGAAAATCTCGAAAACCGTCGGTTCTAGCGCTCTGAAAGATTTTTTCGATTCCTCTCGATGATAATCCCCATCGAGTCCCAGTGGTATCCGTCGGATGATAATATTTTCAAGTGTCCCCGGAGCGCCGTTCGGAAATTGGGGAGGAGGTGCGATGAGATGCCATTGTAATATCTCAGTAAACGCTCGTCTGATTTTCACGATTCAAACGGCGTATGTATCAAAAGGTCGAACTCTAACAGTTTAACTCATCGGGTACACGCTTGATCGATCAAATCTTGGTTATCCGTAGATTAAATTGTTTAGCTTTATGTTTTGACTGCACTCACCCGCCGAAGGAAGGCCTTCTATTCCGAGGGCGTAAGCAAGAAATTGAAGACCAAAGATTTGACTATTGGCAAGTTAGGTGGAATCGAATCTTCTACCGGTGTATATACGCATGGTATATTTCCGGATGTTAGAGAATTGAGAGAGGTTAAGTGGGTTTCCCCCGATCCCAACATAACACACTCTATCGGGACATGGTACATTTACAGTTTGCTTAGGTTTTGTTTCGTCGATTCGGGCCTTTTCCCGGATTGTGGAGTCGATGACACTGCGGACCATGTCTTTTATATTTGTCCCCGGTACGAGGCTGAACTTACCAGAGTCGCTACAGAACTCGAGAGAGTAAATTCCTTTTTGAATCTGCGGGTCAATCGGAAGACCCGTAGAGAATGGACAATAGCGGCTGGCTTCCTGAAATATCTCGCACTGAGGAGGTATGAGTTAGGTAGTACCCCGGGTGGCTAGGGTACCGCCTGGACAGTTAGATCGGCTGGAGATAGGCGCATTGGCATCGCGCCTCGGTAAGTTAGAAGTATATTGGGAATTATGTAAAGAATAAGCTGTCGGCGGGACGGCGACTGCACTGCCAAGGGCATGAGTATCCATCCATCCGAAGAGTGTAGCACCATCTCACGATGGTTGTTTTAGGTGATGAAGTAAATGTCACGCAAGACTCTGCGATCGAGCTGAGTGGGAGTCGGCGGTCTGTCCACCTCTCCCTGGTAGACCAGACCGGAGTCCGTAGTTGTAATTTAATTGAAGGCTTAGATCAGAAAGAGATGAGAACATTAAGGGAAATAGGAATAAATTTCGTTGTTGCGTCCGAAATCGCTGGTGGTATGCGTTATATTTACCAAATAAACTCGTAAGATATGAAACATTTACAATCACAAGTAGCTTATTTAAATGTAGAACTAGACGCGGGGTTCGTGCTTCCGGCAACTCGGTTAGTTAGTTCAGAGGATAACGATGTAGGACAGTCGAGAAGCCTGCAGCGAAGGCAAAAGCTTAGTTAAAAATCACCGATGTAAATGTCTACCGAGGCATTTACATCGTAGGCATCCCGACCGAGACCTGGCTTATTACTGTGAGGTGTTTTAGGGTCTGAAGACGACTTCCGTTAAAGCCCATCTGGGCTAGGAACGGTGGGGTGGTGTGACAACCGGAATCTTCACAAGGTCTTCCCCTGTAGGGGTTTGGGATGCACTCACCCGCCGTAAAACGTACCGATCCGATATTTCAGTAAATAAGCTCAAACCTGTGCGCTAGCGTAGCTGTAACGTATAAACTTATGACGACTAAAAAGTAAAAATGTAAAAAACCTTTTTAAAAACTACTCTTATATTAAATGCACTAAAAATTAGAAATTAAAAAATATGTAAAAAACTTTTACGTATACCGTTTGCTCGGTACGGGAATCGTGTTGCTTCACGGCAATGCTTGGTTCCACGCGGCTCATCGCATCCGAGATCTCAGATCCTGCATTTAAAGCAGCGACTCGGCGATAGCGTCATGACGACGTCAAAACAGCCATTCATCGACAGTTATCTTTTCAGGCGATAGATTTATATAATGCTATAGTGCAGAAGCTGATTGGACGATACGTCAAGCGCCTTAATGTAGGCGAAAATTATATAGAATTGTAAATTAAGATCCAGGCTTGTAGATTAAGATACAGACGAACATAATTTTTTTCAAAATTATTTTTTGATATTTTTTTTTTATAAAAATATAGTCTTGAACATAGTCCGCCCCGATGGTGTCTGGGACTGTGATAAGCGCGCCGTATTCTCTCCGGCATGCTTCCCTTTGCTACAGGAATCGATCGCACGCGAACACCGTCAGTTCCGCGGTGTTCTCTCCGCAATAATTTCACTACGAAGAGCGTCTCAGCATCCGCGCGTACAGATATGCCTTAAAATACCGGTAACCGGTAACGAACTGGGTCAGCTTCTAACCCGATTCCCCGTCTTTTCGGCACAGCCTTTTTCGAAGGTCAGGGATCAATTTGTATATCCACCTGCCTTTCGTCGGCTATTCCCATCTCTTTTGGCACCTGCGGACAAGCGATGTCTTTGCATCCACCGAATCAACAGAGATTTTAACCTCGAAAAAATTTACTACAGGAAATAAATTATCGGAGCGGGTTTGGAAAAAATATGTAGAATAAAAACGCGTCTTAGAGGACAAGAGTGATTAACCGTTTAATTTGTTAATTAAGAAGTTAAAGGAATCGACGTCTGATTTTTCATCTGTTCACAAAATTAAAGAATTAGCTGGTTTACTCGATATTTAAAACGACAATAACGAACTAGCGTTTGGTGTTGACAAGCGGGTGGATAATCTGGCGGCCCGTTTTTGAAGAGGGAATAGACAAGCCGGTTTCACGATAAAACAATTTGGACGGAGACTTTTTCGAGAAGCGATATAAATATGTACGGAACTTTTGTAAGTAGTAATTTTTTTCATCCTATTTTGTTTATTTTTATTATTCGACCGGAGGTTAACTTATTAATCGATTCATTTATATTAGAAAAATATTTATTTGATAATGATTAATTCAAAAGAATATATTTTAATAATAACGCAGCGTAATAAAAAGATAAATAACCAAAATGAAGATTGTGAAGTAATTAATCGAATTAATAATCGAATCTATATGTTTAATTCCTAATAAATTAAGTAATCATGTGAAGTAAGAGTACATTCTAATGACCGATTATTAAACCGGTTTCTGTATATCATAAAAATTAAGCAATACTTAATGTAATTTCCGCATATGGTACAAGTGTAATTACTATTTATTAGTGTTTTATAATAATTGTAGCAATTAATTTTATTATAAATGAGGATAAGCAAAATTACTAATTTTATAAATTATTTCATTGTTTAAGCCGGGCTGGTATAATTACTATAACAATATCAATATTTTTAAAAAAAAATTTCATATCTTATCGGTTTTGCCCTCGATAAATTTTTATTTTTAATATCCCATTAGGTTTTTAAATATTAATGACTTAATTATGAAATATTTAGAAAACAATTGTGAAAAGATCAAAACGTTCAGTAAAAAAATGCAGGTTCCTCTTCTCGACATAAATTTCGTATATTACCGATCACGGAGTTCGTTAGAACATCGTCGGTAAGATTCTGCAGACGGGGAAGTCAACGAACTACGTTTACAGTTCTAAACATGATATAACCTAAAAAAATAACTGAAAATTGAGTAAAAAAATAGGCATGAAAATCTTGTATTTCCGTTCAGTTACATATGTAATAAAGAATACTTTTAAAAAATACCTCGAATTTTGGTAGACAACGTTTTTTTTCCATTTGTTTAACCGCGGGACTCGAATATGTCATCTTTATTCATTTTTTTATGTGAATTTACGAATCGCGCCGCTAGATAGCAGTACTTACCCACCGGGTGGTCTAGTAGTGAACTCGTCTTCCCAAATCAGGTGATTTGGAAGTCGAGAGTTCCAGCGTTCAAGTCCTAGTAAAGGCAGTTACTTTATACGGATATGAATTCTAGATCGTGGATACCGGTGTTCGTTACTGGTTGGGATTCGCTTTACCACACGTATCAGGAACGGTAGAACTGAGACTGTACAAGACTACACTTCATTTACACTTATACATATCATCCTCTAAAGTAATACCTGAACGGTAATCCCGGAGGCTATACAGGATAAAGATAGCAGAACATGATAGTATTTACTTGTGTCTCGAGACAGGACGGTGAGGAGCCACGAACTCGCCCGAAATGAGCCGATCGCTTGCTCGAGTTCTCCTCACAGTCGAGCCACGCCCGTATTTCAAATTTTTTTATCTTAATAAAGTAATAAAAAAGTAAGATAAAAATAATCGAAATTTTTTTTTTTTTTTTGTCTTCAGTCATTTGACTGGTTTGATGCAGCTCTCCAAGATTCCCTATCTAGTGCTAGTCGTTTCATTTCGGTATACCCTCCCACATCCTATATCCGTAACAATTTGTTTTACATACTCCAAACGTGGCCTGCCTACACAATTTTTCCCTTCTACCTGTCCTTCCAATATTAAAGCGACTATTCCAGGATGCCTTAGTATGTGGACTATAAGTCTGTCTCTTCTTTTAACTATATTTTTCCAAATGCTTCTTTCTTCATCTATTTGCCGCAATACCTCTTCATTTGTCACTTTATCCACCCGTCTGATTTTTAACATTCTCCTATAGCACCGCATTTCAAAAGCTTCTAATCTTTTCTTCTCAGATACTCCGATCGTCCAAGTTTCACTTCCATATAAAGCGACACTCCAAACATACACTTTCAAAAATCTTTTCCTGACATTTAAATTAATTTTTGATGTAAACAAATTATATTTCTTACTGAAGGCTCGTTTAGCTTGTGCTATTCGGCATTTTATATCGCTCCTGCTTCGTCCATCTTTAGTAATTTTACTTCCCAAATAACAAAATTCTTCTACCTCCATAATCTTTTCTCCTCCTATTTTCACATTCAGCGGTCCATCTTTGTTATTTCTACTACATTTCATTACTTTTGTTTTGTTCTTGTTTATTTTCATGCGATAGTTCTTGCGTAGGACTTCATCTATGCCGTTCATTGTTTCTTCTAAATCCTTTTTACTCTCGGCTGGAATTACTATATCATCAGCAAATCGTAGCATCTTTATCTTTTCACCTTGTACTGTTACTCCGAATCTAAATTGTTCTTTAACATCATTAACTGCTAGTTCCATGTAAAGATTAAAAAGTAACGGAGATAGGGAACATCCTTGTCGGACTCCCTTTCTTATTAGGGCTTCTTTCTTATGTTCTTCAATTGTTATTGTTGCTGTTTGGTTCCTGTACATGTTAGCAATTGTTCTTCTATCTCTGTATTTGAACCCTAATTTTTTTAAAATGCTGAACATTTTATTCCAGTCTACGTTATCGAATATCTTTTCTATGTCTATAAACGCCAAGTATGTTGGTTTGTTTTTCTTTAATCTTCCTTCTACTATTAATCTGAGGCCTAAAATTGCTTCCCTTGTCCCTATACTTTTCCTGAAACCAAATTGGTCTTCTCCTAACACTTCTTCCACTCTCCTCTCAATTCTTCTGTATAAAATTCTAGTTAAGATTTTTGATGCATGACTAGTTAAACTAATTGTTCTGTATTCTTCACATTTATCTGCCCCTGCTTTCTTTGGTATCATAACTATAACACTTTTTTTGAAGTCTGATGGAAATTCCCCATTTTCATAAATATTACACACCAGTTTGTATAATCTATCAATCGCTTCCTCACCTGCACTGCGCAGTAATTCTACAGGTATTCCGTCTATTCCAGGAGCCTTTCTGCCATTTAAATCTTTTAATGCTCTCTTAAATTCAGATCTCAGTATTGTTTCTCCCAATCGAAATAATACATTTAAAATTAATCAAATATTTATTTTTTATTCAAAAATAATTGTAAATAATTTGTTTATAAATAATTTTTTATAAATAAATATAACTAAAAATTAATAATTATTTAAATGTTAAAATTATAAACAAAAAGCCGTCAATTTAATTCACGTTCAAGTCGTCATTTCTTTATTAGAGGTTGAATTTGAAATACGCGCGTGGCTTGACTGTGAGGAGAACTCGAGCAAGCGATCGGCTCATTTCGGGCGAGTATACATAAGTATAGTATTTACGAATCGCGCCGCTAGATAGCAGGTCTTTATAGTACTAGGTAGGGTACAAAAGCTTGATAATGTACTTAAAATATAAAATTTAAAGGAAAATATACTGCATCTTGTTTTAATAATAAATGCTCTTATGTAAATGAAAGTAATAAAGAAGAAACAATTTTTTTAATTCCCATCACTTCTTTAAAAAAATATTAAAGTATTAGTTTACAATAGATTATATTACGTAGTTTTATTAAAAAAGGAATGAATAAAACAGAAATACTGGCCAAACAAACACTAAAAACTAAAACTTCGTGATACACTCATATATATGAGTGTATCACGAAGTTTTTACATAATCTATTCTAATCGTGAAAATAATGGAAAAAAAGTTTAGGACATATAAACGTATGTCCTAAAATGTTTCATTTACGAGAAACGGTTCGTGAAAGATTTCGCTCGGATTTCAGCTACTCCGATGAATTGAGGTCGAACTGAAATTTTTAGGACGTTAATTAAGGAGCAGAATAAATGATTTCTTATGGTTTTTGACATCAAAAATCGAATAAAATAGGTTGCAGAACTTTATCTGCTGTCGTTTTTCAGAAATCTGGGATGAAAACTGATAAATTAGGGTAAAAAACTCTTTTTTTTACGTTTGACGTACTAAGTAACTTTATTAAATGAGTTAGAAATACGTAAAACTTATAAACAAAATTTGTAGAGAATTTAATTTTGAATAAAATGGTATAGGACAAATTGAATAAAAACAAACAGAAATTTTAAATATTCGAATTTTATTTAGATTAAATTAAATTAAATTGTCTACAAGTTTTGATAATACATTTATGTCATTTAACAAAATTATTGTACTTCTAACTTAAAAAAAAATATGTTTTTCGTCACCAAATTGTTCTGTTTTACGTTGGATATCATGAAAACTAGGGGAGTTACAGTTCTGTAACCTGATTTATTAGATTTTTCAGATCAAAAAACATAAGAAACCATCAAGTTTACCCCTAATATACACCAGGGGAACTGAAATTCAGGTGAAATTTTTCGCTAGCCGTAACTCGATAACAAAGCGTTTATGTACATCTATTTGTATGAACGTTTTTCCTTATTTGAAGCTCTAGAATTAGTTCCCAAATTATTTCCTTTTCCTTCTGAATTACTCTGTATAATTTATTATTATGTAGCGATCAAAATAAAAGATTTTATAAGAAAGCTACCTATTGTAATGGGTATCATGATTCGATCCATAGAATTTCGATTTTTTTTATACACGAAAAATTATAAAGTTTGATTATATATATCTGAAAAATCAGATTTATTTATTTAAGACAAAATTCAGTGTCGTAGCAATATTTATATTTTGGGACTATCAGCTTTGTAAATTTCAACTCTGGTTAAATATGTTTCATGCTAATTTTACCTAAGTCAGGTTAGTTTTAAGATAGTTGATAAGTATTTTTTTACTAACCCTTTATTTATATCAATAAAATAAATATTTATTAATTTTTTAGGCGATGGATGCAGCATGGTGGTCAAAATACAGTTGGCGATGTGAACCCGTTGATTGGTCACGTAGTCCAGCTGCAATGCGTATCGCATGGGGTTATTACATTTATTTTTTAGCTAAAATTTCTGAATTATTAGACACTGTAAGTATATTTCTTTTCCATTTTACTTATAAATTATTATTTCTATTACATAAAAATAATATTTTTAATTTTATATGTATTTATTTTAACAAATACATATTTATTTACTCTTTAGGCCATTCATCACGAATATGAAAAAATTAGTGAAAACATCAAATTTATAATTTGAAGCTATGACTTTCACAATCATACAATATCACCATCGAAGCTTGTTGTCAAATCCCTTCCGAGATATCATCCTAAAATTAATTTTATCTTTTAGTGAATTTAATTTAAGAGTGGTGTTTTAAAAATTTTTTAACATATTTTTTATTGAACCATTTTGATGTTTTTTTTTGTTTTTTTTTTTTCAATTTGAAGGTGATGTTAATCTTAGTTTGTAATCTACATGAGGAAAATGTGCACTTCTCACTTATAATCGAAGAGGAGTAAGAACTTTTATTAACTAGCTCATAAGTATCATGAATCATCAGATATATTCAATCATCAGACAATATCATGAATCATCATAAATACTGAATGTAACGGTTATATGAAATTTTAATTTTTGCATCAGTCGTAGAAAAAAACTTTTCTTCAATTCATTCAGTTGAAACAGCAAGATCACAAACATGGATAATTCTTTCACTAAGAATGAACATGTAAACGATGTTGCAGAAGTTCAAGGGGCATTTTTTTCAGCAATTAACACATCTTAGTGACTTGAAAATGTTGCTAAAATGTGTTGTCATCAGGAGCAAATCTGTATGCAAAATTTCAGAACGAATGGATCAGCGGAAGTGCTTCAAAATTTGACTGAAAGGTTTCGTACCATGAATCTCACATACATAGTCCAAGAATGAATTAATATAAGAGTGGTAAAAATTAAAGCTGTAAAATAATTTTTAATTATTTTGTTCATTTAAATAATATATTTATTTCTTGACCTTTGTTTATTAACATATTAATTATTATTTTATTAAAGTTACAAGGAATTATATACACGATATGTTGTGAGTAAACGAGACATCTTTCATGTATTTATTTACAGTTCAGAATAAAAAATATTTTCATACAAATATACTTTCAAAAAACAGTTTGTAGTCCAGTTATAGCTGCCAAAATATGTTTACTGGATTTTTATAATTCTGTTTGTCCTGAATCGTTTATAGTCAATAATACTTATATTATGAGTTGTAAAAAATGAAGAAAGAGTATTTTATGTTGTGATCAAACATTAATTTTTAAAAGGAAAACTGATGCAAGAAATTATATCTAACTGGATAAATATTTACTCAGTTCCTTTGATTAGAACAGTCTATAAGCAATTGCAGAGAATATTGGAAAACTATATGATGACTGGTGATGATGGAGGATAGAAAATCAAAAGAGCATGAGATTACTAAGACAATAAGAATCTCAAATAAATGGCTACATCCCATTTCACAATAATATTTACATATCCAATGTAATATTTGCTGCATTTGTTCTCAATCGATCAAAAGGGAGAATAAAAATTTCTAAGAACAGTTTAGTTTCATCATAACTGAGAAAAATTTTGCACCGTTTCATAACGATTGGGATTCATCAACTACCTTTCTTTTCCTGTTTAGCCTCCGGTAATTACCTTTCAGATAATACTTCAGAGGATGGTATGTATGAATGTGAATGAAGTGTAGTCTTGTACAGTCTCAGGTCAACTACTCCTGAGATGTGTGGGTAATTGAAACCAACCACCAAAGAACACTGGTATCCACATTCTAGTACTCAAATCTGTATAAAAGTAACTGCCTTTACTAGGATTTGAACTTTAGAACTCTTGACTTCAAAATCAGCTGATTTGTGATGATGAGTTCACCACTAGGTCAACCCAGGAAAGCAAGGAAAAGTGAAAATATTGGGTTGCAGTGAGAAAACTCACTCCCAAGAAGGAAAAAAACCATTCCATCAATAGGAAAGGTGATGAACATTGTCTTTTGGAATAATATTCATTGACTTTCTGAAGAAGGATAAAAAAATAACCTAGAAATATATTATTCTTATATCCTGGATCATGTAAATGAGGAAATAAAGAAAAAATTATCAAGTTTGACGAAAAAGAAAGTTTTTTCATCAAGATGATGCACTGGCTCACTTATTCTGTGATTTTGCTACCAAAATATTTTTAATTATATTAAATTTTCCCACATATTTCTACTCGTAGATTTGGCATTTTCAGACTATCATTTGTTTACACAAAATAATAGTTATTACTGAAATATCTGTCTATTTTAAAGACTTGGATAAATAATACTACTTAGGTGGGATCAAAAACTTGAGCATCACTAGAGTAAATATATAAACTTAGAAGGAGAGTTTGTTGAGAAATAAAAAAAGATTTCTCCTGAAAAACTTTGTCTTCTTATTTGTGTGCAGACTTGTCAGAGATCCTCCATTATAGAAAGGAAATTTAAATAGATTAATAATAAATAGGTCAAATAGTTTTATGTGTTTTAAAATATAATACATAAATTGAATTTCTGATTAGCACCAATATTATTTATTAAAATGTTCAAATTATTGTAACCTACTATTGCAAATATTTTTTTTTTCAAAAACCTATTGCGTTCAGTAAAGGATGTGTAAATTAGTATTACATTATGGAAGTATTCACATTTTTTTTTTTTGTCTTCAGTCATTTGACTGGTTTGATGCAGCTCTCCACCAAGATTCCCTATCTAGTGCTAGTCGTTTCATTTCAGTATACCCTCTACATCCTACATCCCTAACAATTTGGTATTGTATTGTATAATGTATTCACATTATATTTGCATTAAAAGGCCTTTATATATTTTGAAAATAATTTTAACTTGTAAATACATAATAGTTTATTTTGTATTTACGTTATCAGCAAAATTGTTCAAAATGTACTACAAAATTTCCTCTACTCCCCAGACCTTATATTGTAGAAGTGGGTTGCTGAAGAAAGAGTTAAATGAAATTATTGCCAAAATATCTTCTGCTTATTTTGAAGAGAATAAATTGCACTATAAGGGTGTGGTGCATCGTTAGACTGTATTATAAGCTTCAAAAAAGATTTTGTTATGAAATTTTAAAAAATTTTACTTGAAAAATTGTGGTAATTTCTGTTTGGATTTATCAAACATACCCTCACACATAATACATCTGAAAATATCTGAAAAACTCTCTTAACATGAGGCTGAGGTGCTATCAGGTAAGTCTAGGCTTATATATGCAAACACATATAAATTAATAAACATATTACTATAAACACATTACAATAGATTTTACCTGATATAATTACCTATATTTATTGTAGAAAGTAATAAAACGTAGTAGAAATAATGCAGATGGACCACTGAATATAAAAATAGAAGAGAAAAGATTAAGGATGTAGAAGAATTTTGTTATTTAGGAAATAGAATTACTAAAGATGGACGAAGCAGAAGCGATACAAAATGCCGAATAGCACAGGTGAAACAAGCCTTCAGTCAGAAATACAATTTGTTTACATCAAAAAATAATTTAATCATCAGGAAAACATTTTTGAAAGTATTTGTTTGTATTTGGAGTGTAGCTTTATATGGAAGTGAAACTTGGATGATCGGAGTACATGAGAAGAAAAAATTAGAAGCTTTTGAAATGCGGTGCTATAGGAGATTGTTAAAAATCAGGTGGGTGTATAAAGTGACAAATGAAGAGGTGTTGCGGCAAATCGATGAAGAAAGAATAATTTAGAAAAATATAGTTAAAAGAAGAGACAGACTTATAGGCCACAATTAAGGCATCCTGGAATAATCGCTTTAATATTGGAGGGACAGGTCGAAGGAAAAAATTGTGCAGGCAGACATTTGGAATGTGTAAAACAAATTGTTAAGGGTGTAGGATGCAAGGGTATACCGAATTGAAATAACTGGCACTAGATAAGGAATCTTGGAGAGCTGCATCAAACCAGTCAAATGACTGAAGATAAAAAAAAATTATTGTAATTTTTTTAATCAATATTTTATCATAAGAATTTTATTGTTCACAGGTCTTCTTTGTGTTACGTAAAAAAGATCGTCAAATAACATTTCTTCATATGTATCATCATACAGTTATGCCTATGGTTTCATGGGGTGCTGCTAAATATTATCCTGGAGGGCATGGTTCATTTATTGGAATGATTAATAGTTTTGTACATATAATTATGTATACGTATTACATGATGGCTGCTATGGGACCTCAATATCAAAAATATCTTTGGTGGAAAAAGTACATTACGACATTACAATTAGTAAGTTTTTTTTTTTTTATGATTGTAGTTAATAAATAGCAATTTTATTTAACATTTAAATGTATTTATGTGTGAACCCATCCTAAGACTTGATTCATGCCCTCTTATTGGTGTAATAAAAATCAAGGAAATTTAATCTGATTTGATTAAACTGTGATAAATTGTTATCTACACCTCTAAATCAAAATTTCAGAATCTTGAAATCTTAAATACTTTCATAGTACTAAAGCACAATTTTCTACAACTGCTATAGAAAAAAAAAACAAAAGTTAAAAATGGTGAAAATTATTCCTTCCATTTTTTTAACTTTGTCCAAAACTTAAAACATCAATCTCCCATTCATAGAAAATTATTGAGCCATTTTCAAAGAATTTATGTTGAGCCAGTTCAATGGTCAAAATACAGGACACATACATAAATCTTCCTGAAACTTCTAAAACTTTTACTTTCCTGGGAAATGCAGCTAGAATAGCTATATTAAAGAGGAAAGTACAGTGATCATATTAAAGATGGTGTATCAGGCTTTTCGCAAATTTTTATGTTTTAGGTTCTATTAGTTAGTTTTAGGTTAGTTAGTTAGTTTAGACCAAGAAAAAACATTAAATGTATGTTAGGTTGTGCTGCTTTTGGCCTTATAGCTCAATATTGACTGAAACAATTTTCTTCAAATATGGCTCAAATATTTTTCTATATATGGGAGACTGATTAATTTTTTATTTCAAAATACATTAAGAGAGTAAAGATATCACAAAAAAAACTATTTTGATTTTCATCAGAGTCATTTTAGAAAAAGCTGTATCAAAGCAAATCTGTTACCTAAATGCATATATAAATAAATCAAAAAACGTTTGTTCAAAAAATTAACTTCCATTTCTTAAAATTGAAATATATGTTTTTGTTCTTTTGCTCTAGCTCCCTTCGGTTTAAATATTTTTCAGAAACGTTTTATTAATTTATACTTTATATACAGAGCTATCAAGGAATGTCTATAATTTTTTTTAAATTACAGTCCCCCCAGACCTAAAATGCAGAAAAGGTTTTGGAAGATTTTTACATCCATGTTTAAGCCTTTATTAAAAGGGGTATTATATTTAGAGAAAACTTTACTTAAACGAATTTGTTAAATTTTATCCATGTTTGAAAATAATTAGAAAAGTTTTTCCTAAAATTTATTTCCCACTAAAAAATATATTTTCTGTTTACTTATTTTTTAATATTCTTAATTTTTATTGTTAATAGCCATGAAAATCTTGCAGTACTTTGTGTTTTCCACTTTTTTTGTATTTTGGACTAATGGAATCTTGTAACGTCAACATTTACAAAAACCCAAATGTACAAATTTTCACCGATCGCTATACTTTCACTTTATAGCTATAATATTGGAGCAATAATTGAGCTATAACCAGGAAAATGAAAAGTAAAAAAGCTGCTATAGGATTTACCTTGATACATCACGAAAGTCTAAAGGTTAAATCTTCATTCAGAGCAATATTACAAAATGTACGGTTAATTAAAAATAAAAATAGATGTGATTTTAATCTCATCTAATTTTAATTGAGATGTGAGTTTAATTACTTAAAATATAAAATGAATGTATCTATTCTTCTTGATATGAAGTTACTAAATATAAAAAAAATTACTACAAAATAAATCACAATTAAGAAGGTTTTTTTTTCAGTAGGAGGAGGAAAATCTGCAATCAGCACCCCATGCTACTGGGTGTATGGGGTTTCCCGCATAATGTCAGGACCCACTAAAAACACCTCGTCCTTTTGTACAGCAGCCCGGGGATACCTGTCTTATGGCATAACTCACGGGCTGCCATATAACCTGCAGGTCTTTTCGTATTGGGTTGGAGAGTTCTGGGCATGTCAGTTCGGGGGCCTTACCAGGCTACCCTCTCACTATCCACACTGCTGATGATTATCCTTATTGATGTTCTTCGGCCATCTTTACCCTCAGAATGCTTTCTTCTAAGATGGCGATCGCCCTCCAAGAAGTCTCGTTGGCCAGCATCAATTCTAGTAGATTGCCTACATCCAGCTGACCAACTTCCGCTCAGCATCAGGCTCTCTTATCCGCCAACCTTCCGCACTTGAAGAAGGTTTGTGCTACTGTATCTTCACACTCATAGTAGAAACATATCTCTCTTCTTCCAGTGAAACAGATAACTGTTGAACGCACCATGGCCTGTCAGAAGTTGGATCAACCAAAAATTAGTTACCCCATGCTCATGACAGACCCACCTTCTTATGTTTGGGAGAGAATGCGGAAGGTCCACCTTCCTAATGTTGACGTTTTCCACATCTCCTGCCACCTTTCCAGTACACTTTCCCGAGCATCCTGTTTCGAGACGCCAGCTACCCGATCCATACGCTCGGTAACTCTTAAGTCCACAGGCGGCACACCTGCTACGACGAAAGCAGCATCGGAGGAAATATTCCGATATGCGGATATAACTCTAAGGGCCATCCTTCTTAGAACCCTGTTCAACGACGTCCTACATCTTCCGAATCGTAAAGCTTGCTGCCAGATAGGTGCTGTGTACAGGACTACAGAAGACACCGTTGTGGCAAAGAATTTATGCTTTGACGGAGGACTTCCCACATTAGACATCCCTTTTCTGCTTTGCTTACCAGCCACGTGCCTGGTGAATTTCCTCTCATGATCCAACCAGACACCCAGATATTTTGCGCATCTGACTGGTTCCACCAACGTATCACCTACCATGACTCGTAGCGGCGGGAGGCACCTCCTTCCACCCGGGACCAACACCTCCGTTTTTCCGCAAGTGTCAGTCCCTTCGCCTCCAGCCAGCCCTTCGCCATGCTAATGGCTGGGTTCAGCTTAACTATGAGCCGCTGTGAATCTTTGTCCACCGCGACTAGCGAATCCTACTGTTTCCGTTCCATCCGGCCAATCAAGGTCAAAACCACCATCATAAACGAGATTCCACAATGCAGACCCCAACAGCGACCCCTGAGGCACGCCTCGTCCCATAAAGAAGTTCAATTTGCCGTCCGCCGTCGAAACCATGATTTTATGTTGCAACAGATAACTCTGGACCAACCTCACTAAGTATGGGGAGATCCTTCTCTTCCCAAGTTCTTGCAGTATGGACGACCACTTCACAGTTAAAGGCGTTCTTGACGTCAAAGAAGATCAGCAACGGAATCATTCTTGTGCCCTTAGAACCTCGGATTGCAGAGTCAACTATGGAGATGACCCTCTTCAGTGCATTCGAAGTGGATCTCCCCTCCCTGAAACCATACTGTCGGTCGGAAAGCCCGCCTGTTGCCTCGAGTTCCTGCTTAAGTCCTCCCAAAAAGCGTGTCTCAAAGAACTTTCCTACGGAATTCAATAGACACAGGGGTCTACATCCAGTGGGGTCCCTGTTGTCTCTGCCAGGTTTCTTCAAGAGGAACAACCTGGCAGTTTTCCAGTCAGTAGGTATTATCCCACTTCTGGCAACCGCTAGTAGCATAATTACCGAATCAAGCTCAACTAGGAACCTTACCTCCTCTACCGGAATCCTGTCAGGCCCTGGGCTATTCCCCGCTCTCAAGTTCTGGCTGGCAACGGTTAGCTCTCCCATGGTTAAGAGTGGAATCTCAGAAACCATTACTTCCTGCCGAGGATGATGATATCCTTCTGGGAACAGTATCTCATCACTATTTTTGTGAGGGTCCCCATGAGAACTAGCAGGAATCTGTCATCTGTCATAACTCCCCATTACTACCTTGTACACATTCCCCCTCAGGAATCTTCTTTCACCTCCTCACAGAGCTCTGTCCACGTGGTCCATTTCGATCGTTTAATAGCAAGTCTCATTTCCCTTCTGCAAGAGTTGAGCCAGTACCTGGCCATAAGAGGGTCAGCCGCGGTTCATCTCTGTCTCTGCAATGCCCTTCTGGCCATTCTGCATCTTCTTTTGAGACTGGCTATCTCGCTAAACAACACCAATATATCCTGTGTTTTGTGATCCAGCTGCTTTGGGCGTCCCCGTCAGTAGCCCTGTGAGGCCTTCTGCACCAACAGAGCCCTCGGAGAGCCTCTCTGCCAGCACTTCCTTGAACTTCTCAGTGTCCTTGTGATTGAGCCTCCAGTCCTAGGGAACACCTTCACTCGAACAATAGGGCAGAGCAGCTTCGAACTCAATGTAGAAATGGTCGCAGAGGGTATTGTCATCAACACCCTCCAGGTGTGAATTCAGTGTAGGATGGACTGTCGCACTAAAGTATAATCGAGGGTATTCGAGTATTAACCTTGGCAAATGTAACCACAGCTTTCACAAATGAAGCCAGAAGTCGTTAAGGCCTCTGCCACGATGGCACCTCTGGGATTCATGACACAGCAACCCCATTCCTGGCACCGGGCATTGAAGTCCCCAGCCAAAGTACAGGGGAGATTGCTGCCGAGGAATGCTGCAATTAGCTCGTCCACTTTATCTTCAAAAATGTTTGGGTCAATGTTCGACAAAAGGTAGCAGCTAAATATCCTGTACCTGGCAGCATCAACCCATGCAAATTCGCTACCTTGGCCTGAGTTCAAGATCGCCACTCTCTGCTCACTCTAAGAATGGTGATATCACGGCTGACATACGTGGTGACACAGCTGACATGACAGCTGTTATGGCTGACATCACAGCTGGTCATCACTGATGACAACCAGGTCAACCTCTCTGGTCTTGCGGTAGCCCATAGGAGGTCGTATGTGCTCCTGCTTCTATTCAAGTTGATTTAAATAATTTTTTATTTATTGGGGGAATTTTCATATTTTCTGCTCCCAAAACTGTGGCCTTCCAAGCCACAGACCACGCATTTTGTTCCTGCGATACAGTCTTCCTTACGATGGCCTTCTGTTCTGCAGTTAAAACATAGTTTCGAGCAGTCAGGTCCCTTGCAGTTGACTGCCCTGTGGCCAAGCAGCAATCAGAAGGTGTTAATGAACATTATTTGAGCACATGTTTATGTACACATTGATAAAAAAAAAAAATCAGGGATTTTTTAATTTTATTGAAATGATTAAAATTCATTGATACAGTAATATTGTTTCCATCAAAGAAAATTTTTTAATTCTACTTAAATAAATTTATGGGAAAATTTTTTTTAAATGGTTCAGTAATTTTTTAAAGCGTAATAAGGCCCTTTTTCATAACTATTGAATTACACGAAAACCCTTGTCTTGTCAGTGGTTTGTTATAGGCGAATACTATTATTTTTTAAAAGTAAATTATTATTCTTTTTAGTAAAGAAATAATACATTTATAAATATAAACAAAAGAAAAAGATAAAATTGTCAATTTTCCAAACATCTTTTTACATGATTCATACTTATGGGCGCACCAAACAATGCAATGATCTGACCACTCATTTATGTATCTTGAAAACTTGTGATTTTTTTTTAGAGATCCTCAAAGAGGTGATGTTATAAGGCAGGAATATGTGATAAGGTATTAAAATTATATTTATGTTGTGGGAAGAGTCCTAATCCTTCTCATTTTTTTATCTGGTTTTTTTTACAAAAAAATTAATACTGTCAACATAATAAATACTTAATGATGATGAAAGAGTATTTCAAAGGAAAGAGCAGCATGATTTGATTCTATTGTAAATCAAAATTCATTTTCCTACATGAACAAATTATGCAGCTACTTATCACCTCAAGAAAGATGCACCAGATATTTTGAGACATGAATAGTATATAAATTAGTCATTAAGTTAAAAAATTTTTATAATTAATTTAAAAATATTAATATTGTTTTAATTGTTTTTCTTCTGTTACAGAGTCAGTTTTGTTTGGCATTTCTGCATTCATTTCAGTTACTTATATACGATTGTGAATATCCACGTTGGACTTTATTCCTTATAATGCCTAATGCTATATTCTTTTATTATCTTTTTAATGATTTTTATAATAAAGCATACAGCTGTAAATTGAAACTAAAATCAAAAAGTATTAATAATAATAATCAAAATAATATTGATAAACAAATGCCTTCATCATCAACATCAAAATCATCATTGAAAAAAATACAATAAATTAGTACTGTATTTAATTAAACAAACATAAATTTATCACAAATTATATGTTTGTTTATTGAAACACTACAGAAAAGTTATTATTATTATATTGTTTTATAATTTAATGATATTTTAGTGCTAGTAGCTAATATTAAGTTATTAGAAACAACCTGTTAATAATAGTAATAATAATAATAATAATAATATTTTCTTGTAAAAAGAACCTTTTTTAATATTCCATCAATTTATTATTCAATCCTGACTGCTGATGGGACTATCTGTAGTTGGTGAAATTTTGAAGGCGGTTAGTGAAATGATATTGAGAGTGTGACTTAAAAGAGTAAGTGATTTTTGTATGTATATATACATATATATTTCTTATCAGAATTTTTTATCGACACATACATTATATTTCATTTTAATATACAAATAGGACATGCTGTAATCACTCTTTGAGATGATATTAATAAACAATAAAGTTCCAAATAAAACCGTACACAATTGTTTATAAACATTTAATTTATTATATTCAAATAATAATGGTAGAAATAGGAATAATTCTAACTATATTGAATTTTTATCTACAGAGGTGTTCAATGTGGCTACCATCTGCCTCCAGGAATGTCTGAATATGTTTTAACATTTTTGTACGTACTCCACTGAAGCACCAAAAGAGTGATTGCATTTTACAAATTCAGTTATATTATTTTTCAGTTCATTCAGGGTATGAGGATGGTTCTTACAAAACAGATTGATCTTTTCATTACACATTATGAATAAAAATCTGTTGTTGTAAGAACTGGGGATGATCTTGGTGGCCAGATTTACTTTGAAATGAACCTATCCCCGAAAACTTCATGCAGCAAATTTAATAAAATATTGGCACAGTGCATTATTGTTCCATACTGTTAGAAGTTTACTCCAGAAATTTCTTCTTATTTACTTGGCCACTAAAAGCATAAACGATAAATCTTTAACAAAATGAGCTGTTAAATTTCACTGTTGATAACATCAAAAACCAGATTAGATTGCATTTTATTAATCGAAATTCAAATAATTTTTGTCTTGATATACAGTTACATTTTGGAACCTGATGTATTAGATCTGTAATCTTGTTCAGCCTCAAGCAACTCATTTTTTAATACCGTGTCATTAATTTAATTCAACAATCAAATGTACACCAGTAAAATGGACATTTCAAGTATCATTTTAAAACTTAACTATTTTAAATTTTTATGAAAAAATTTTAATGCAATCGATATTTGTTGTTACTCGATAATTATTTTTTGCATTTTGCAACCTTCATTTAAGAAATATAACTGTTAGACAAGATTGCATTTATAATGCTGGCCTTAGGTACTGATTTTAACTCCACTCCCTATCGCAAATCTCCTGTCCCATCTCCTGCTATGAATGCTAAAATAAAATTATATGCCTTCATTCGTTTATTACTTACACAATCCAAAAACTATTATTGTTTTATTCATCTATGAATTAATAGAATTCTATTTAAAATTAAATTAGATTAATTTTACATATACTGGAGAAGGTGTATGTTTATATAACAAAACCAGTTATTAAATTTCTCATTAGAATAGGACATTTAACTCATTTAAATGATCTAAATATGAAAGACTTGACAAATCTGTATTTAATAAAATTATCAGATTGAAATAAAAATTGCATTGTTTAAATAAGAATAGGGAAAAATAAATTTATTAAACTTACAGAAAAATTACTTTTTTGAACGATGTAATGTTAATGGTAGACCGAAATAATGTATTATAATAATAATAGTAAAGTATAAAATTTGAGATTATCGATGATTCAGAAATCCAGGCTTTAGGGTCTTACAGTTGGATTATTGGCAAAACCTTACAGATTTCAAGGGTTATATTTTAGCCATTTATAATGTTATATGACCATTTTTATTTTCCAACCACTTTTGAAGTCAAAAACAACCCATCCTTTACTTTTCATTTAAATTTCTGAAGTCCACTGATACATAAACTAATATTAATTTTGCAATTTTTAATCCCATTATCTATTTCATCTCTTCACTAATAAGCTTTGATCTGTTTCAAGTAATTATAAATCTGTCACAATCATCTGTATTTTGTGGAATCCAGGGTAGATTTGTTCTACATACAGTGGAAAATCATAAACCAGAAATTTGATTTTGCTGCAAGTTTAATGCAAAAACTTAAAGGTGAACCAATTAATCAACAAATATGAAAACATTTATTAAATTTATATCAGATGTATAATAAAAAATACTTGAACTTGGAAATAATAGTTACCTAAGAGGTGCTGAGATTAGATTTTCTTAACATTCTGTTTGTGCATATTTTAAATTGAATAAAATCAACGGCAGGATATAATATTCAACAAATCAAATCAAAATAGATATAAAATAATAATAAAGAAAGAAGGATAATCAAAATTAGACATTAAAAAAATTTATTTTTTTATATACTTATACTATAATATTTTGTCTTATTAAGGAGTTTTGCCTATTTGAAACACAATTCATTCAAACTGTACAGCTCTTGTAAAAATAAAAAAAGAATTTCAATTACACCAAATATTGATATTATTATCAATATCATCAAATATATTGATGTTCTTCTGCTTACTTATGACCAATTCCTATTTAGGGAACAAATGGTGTTTGTAGTTGCTCTTAACATAGAGAACAAATCCTCCCCATAATATTGTTATTGGACACTTCTGTGACATATATACAGCTAATACAGCTGTATAAACATTTCTGTAGCTGTATAATAGCTAAACTGCTATTACACACTCCTCAGGATCAATGTAGTGCACAAGCCCTATCATTAAGAACAGGGTCCTGTATTCTATATATGGGGAGTTATATATGATTACTTAAATTTCTAAATAATTGTGAATTACATTGTTTTGAAATACAATCTAAGATTAAAATAAAAAGTTACTGAGATTTTAAAAACATATATATGAAACAAAGAACAATTGATTGTTACTGGTTCCAGGAAATTAGGAAAATCAAATAAAAAAATAAAAAATAAAATATATTTCCAACTTCTTGTTTGGTGCTAAAGCCCCTGGTGGAATACAGTCTTCATTACAGGTGTCCTCCATACAATCTTGTAATTCTTTAGTTCCTAATGATGCTTGCATTACAGTTTCATAACGAGATTTATTTTTAAGCAAATTACATTTTTTAAGTGTAAATAATACAACCCCTAATCTGTAAGATCAAGGGCCTTTCTGTCAGGGTTCCTAATCCTTAGCTGAATATTTCTAGTATTTAAATGCTAGGATCCCACATTTTCACATTCTTCTATCCTGCTACATTATGCCGACCTATATTTCACCAATAATCGTCCAGGAGTCGACCCAAGGCCTTATGGAAGTAGGACCTATCGCCACAGGTGACCGACTACGTATGAAGAAAGTTCTATCTAATTTGATAGAAAACCAGCATTTAATGATGAGATTTATCTCTCCTGATGTCTTTTAAAAGCCTTCGACCACCAATATTTACAACTGTATTAATAATCATTTCTGATTAATTTTTTTTAAGTTAATAACAACTGCCTAAATAAAACTGTTTTCTCAGTGTTGTAGCTGCCAGTTTTATTTTCATCTGATATGAATAGATAATGATATAAATCGTTATCATATAAATTTATATAAATAACTATTCATATAATGATTGAAAAATTGTTTAGATTTGATAGCTGTTCAAACCTATTTTTTGGGCGCTCAATCCAAATATGACCTCAATTTTTTTTTCATCACGTAAGGATTTCACAAAAATGCTTCAAATCTTTTTTTTTTTTAATATAAAATCAAATTTAAAATTTATTTTCAAAAGATATGAAAAACAGAATTACTTTAAAATATCATTAAAACCACACAGTAAAATACTATTTATGTCTTTTCAAGGCCTTATAAGATCTTATTTTTTTGTTTTTATGCTCCTTTTGGTGCTTTTTCTTCTGTGTTCTCACAATGGATCATCCCTTCACAGTAGTCAACTATCAACATCCAACAATAGTCAGCTACCATGCTCACATTCTTCAATGTGGGCACAATAAATAATTTATTTGATGTGATCTCCCTTGGTATTTCCTGTCCAACTCTTTCATGTCTCCGTGGAACTTTTCCCCTTGTTCTTCATTTACTGCACCATGATTATCGGGAGAGATGCAGATCTATAAAATGCACCATTTTACAGCCTAATTATTTTTAATTTCTCTAACATATTTTGTACAATATTTTTATAATCTTCATCTTTTTTGTTGCCAAGAAAGTTTATAACTGTATTCTTGAAGGCTTTCAATCTAGTTTTTCTGCTATCTCCATTTTAAATTCAAATATTTCATCTTTCATAAGCTTCTTTTATATCCGACCCAACAAAAACATCCTTCATTATTTCTAATAAACCTGGAAACTGACAGCAAAGATACTTGAAACACTCTCAATTTTTTTTAGTGTTTTCACAAATTGCTTCATTAACCTTAGTCTAATATATAACAAAATATATAAATATGTAACAAAATTTGTAGGAAGCAAAACTTTGCTTGAACTAAACTGTACTAAACTTCCTCTTTCAATATTTTTCATACCAACTTTTAATGTATGTGGCCATTCTTTTTTATTATAGTGCTGCTTTCTATCATGACTATCCCTCTTGCATAAAAAACATGGATATTTAGTGTAACCACTTTGTTGTCCAAATAACAAAGAAAGTACCTTTAAATCGCCACAAATTGAATTGTTCAACCTTGATCCTTGTACCAAAACGTACCTCAAGGTTTTTATAACACTCTTTCAAATGAACAGAATGCGCCACTGGTAAAGAAGCTACTTACTTCCATTGTGCAAAAGAACTGCCTTAAGGCTGCTTTTCAACAAGTTGATGAACACTCTTGATTCTGAAATCTTATAATCAATGTGGAATTGTTCCATGAGTCCAGGTACATTATTACACCTTAACTAATGCATCTTTTTGAGAAAAATATCAAACTCTTTTTCTCTATTCCTAAACCAGTAAAAATTATTGACAGGAGCTAAAAAATTTTTTTTGTTCAACCTTGAGCCTAAAAGTTTAGCGAAGTCCTTAAGAAGGTTTAAGTCCCATAGTGAATCATTTAATTTGGATTGTTTGAACAGTCTTGGTTTATCGCTTCCAGGAACATAATCATCGTTTTCATCATCCATTTCATTAGCATAGGCCAGTGAAACTGTTTCTTCATTTCAAATATCATCTAATTTATCTGGTGGTGAAGGAACATGTATTTCTGATCCATGAGGTACAGAATATATCACTGATCGAAGGTTTATTATACATGAATAAAAGTACAATCATCGCTATGCTTGGTTGGCTCTCTCCAAACCATAGACACTCCAAAGGAGAAAAATTTTTTTTTTTCCTTTGTGACCATTGGCAAAGTTCTTCAACATACTGAACAAACCTTATGCCCAAAGTATGTTTTTGTCTCCTAATATCACATCAAAATATACTTTTTTATGAATTTTATTATGTTTCTTTGTTGTTTTTTGACAGTAAAGTTTTCACAAATATAGAAAAAATAGTCAGTCAGGTGCATTTACACACAGCCTGTTGAAACCACTGGAATTTAATTTAATAAAAACTTGTAAATTATAGTTACTTGGAAAATATAAGTACATAAAAAATCTAAAAAAATAAGTATAATATATTATACTTTAAATATTTTTAATAAAATATTTTATTAAAAAAATTAATATAAGTTAAATGAATGAAGTTGTCACAAACTAATAGCACAAATGCACACCACTATTTTAAAAAAGGTACTAAACATAATTTTTGTCTAGAGTAGCAGATGGTGATGGTGGTGGGGAGGCAGACACACAGTAACAGGAAAATGATCAGACATGTAGTAACACGGAAGTGGCTGTTATGTTATAGGTTTATTACTGCTTTTAACTTCATTATCATAAATCCACTATATTTTTATTCTTGCGTTTTCATACTTAAACAAAAATTATGATTAAACCAACAACAACAGTTAAAACAACTGATTATTAACAATTTTACAAAATGATCATTTATAGTAGGCTAACATTTATAGATAGAACAAAAAATGACAAATTGGGAAAGTCCTTAGGTGATATAATTTTTTTATATTTTTTCCATTTTCAGCTTAAAAAAATATATTGAAATCACTATATAGATTCTAGACAATTTTACACCATTGCAGATGTGTGTAATTTTAGCTGCTTAAGAAAAAAAGTCTAGTCGATTTTGACTTAATTGATTGCTTATTCTATATCTTAATTAAGACAGTATTTAAATAATAAATAAATACAGAGTTAACGATGTTACAAAATATTATATTTAATTGAAATCAGCAGACACTCCTTTTTTATATTATTATATTAATTAATACTAACAAGAGATTTTCAATTTTATGTTTTATTAAAAAGAATATTGGTAAATGATGAAACTTTTATGAAACTTTTTATCAGGTTAAGGTATTTAAAAAATTTAACCTTTATTTATATTTTTCATAATCTTATCATTTTGAAAAAAAAAAATATATATCTTGCCAATATTTTTAAAATTAAATTTACTTATTAATTTGTATTATTTTAGATTTTAAGTTTTAGATTACTATAATGTAATAAATATTTTAGGTGAAAAAGTAAATTTATATATATATATATATTGTACATGTATGTTAAGTAATCAGTTATTTATTATAATAATTTTAAGGTAAATAAATCAAAAAATTAAGTAAATATTTATATAATTTTATAAATATAGCATAACCAAAGGACCTTTTTTAAATATATTTTAGACTTATACAATTACAGTATATATTTACTGGTGTCATATAATATATTATGTAAAATTAAATTGATTATATTAATTTATATTGAATTAATACATTGGTTTTGTTTATTGTTATGATATTTATATTTGAAGAAATAATTGCTTCATGTACTAATTTTTTACAATTTTTTTTTTATAACCTAACCTTCCTAAAAACCTTATATTTAACATACCATTACATGAATCTAGGAGTTTCTGTCTTAGATCAGTAAGGATAGCATAAAATACATATCTATAAATTCCCCATGATTTTACTTTTAATTTCAAAATACGAACAGACAGTATTTTTATTTTTAATAATAAAAAAATTAACCAAATTTTTTATCTAGATGGTTTACATATCTGTTTTTTCTTTTTTATAAACTTCAGTCAGTTGCTGCCTAGTTAGTTGCTATTTTTCATTCCTTTTTGTTCTATGCAAATCTTTTAACTTCAATTAATTTAATATAACCTATATTCTAAATTACATACATTATAATTGACCACAAAAGGAATGTGTGTGCTTCTACTTGAGTAGAAAAAAAAACCTTAATCAGAGCAACATCACAAAATACACAGTTAATTATTTAAAGTATAAACAAATGGTTACATGAAAGAGTTGCATGAAAAAAGTTCTGTTGTCAGTGATCTGATAGATACACATGTTGTTATTGTTTATGACAATTCTTTATAACAAATATCACACATTCATTAAATATAAATACAAGGATAAGTTAATATTTTTAATTTTCCAAGTATCGATCTACATGATTCATATTAATGGGTGCTAAAAAATTATCTAACAGCCTGCTTTTCTATCTTGAAAACTTTTCAGACTTTCTGAGAAACTCAAAGAGATGATATAATTCAGGTGGGAATCTATGTGATCATAATAAATATTTAATAATAACGACTAGCTTAATATTTTTTTAAGATTCTTTAAAGCGAAACAGTACGGTCTGATTTTGTTACAAATGAAATCAATTTGATGATACCAAGAGAATTTTCCATGTAATACAATAACCAAAAATTTCACTTTTATGGACAACATAAATACTATTATCATTATTGGAAACTCTATTCAATTCGTTTATCTGAAAAGTACAATGCAACGATTTTAACCATATTTAATGTTAGATAATAAATTTCATCAGGTGAATAATTTTAAGTTCTTTTTAGGTAATTATCTTCAAATAACTAAGTTGATTCAATTGTGTCAAATGCGAAGAGGATAACAATGAATAGTTCAAAATTTTGAAGAAGATTGTTAATAAAAAAATAGGGAAAACAAGAAATAGGGAATTTTCTGTGGCACTCCAGATTCTGTACCTTGAAGTGAGGACCTATACTTATTATATGTGCATTCCTAACAAAAGATGAAAATTTAACTACTTGTTTGCAGTAGGTATGGTATGGCTTATTAAAACACTAATATTGTTATATGCTGTTATTAAAACAGCTTTGTCTAAATTATAACTAGTGCCAATGTTTCAAAATGATAAATTAAATATCTATCATTATAATATCCATTTTATGCATTGTACATAATATGACAAAAACTGAAAACAATAAAATCTGATTGAAATTATTAGATATTAACATCCTGAACCCAGAAAGGAAAAACCCTCTATGGTGTTTTTGTGTTAGGTTTTATTTATGTTTAGGTGTATGTATATTTTTATTAGATATTAACAATCCAATTTCGAATTAGTGAAACCCTTTTCTTTGAAAGGTCTTTTGGAGCTAATTATCAGCTCCTTCTTCTTCATCAGTAGCGTAACCAGTAGAGTAATATTTATGATACCCACGGCACCTGTTGTAAAAAGGTTAGGAAAAATCTTAAGCACTTAATTCTCTTTATATTGTGTTCATGTTTTTTTTTAATATTTTGCTTTTTGTTGATCAAATTATCTTGACACACTCGAATGATATGAAATTTATAAACACCCAAAATTTGACTTTTGAACAAATAAATATAATGCACACTAAATGTATTATTCAAGTACATATTTGAAAGATTTTTTTAACATTTATTCTAGTTGAAAAATAATTATAAATTATACAAATCATATCAGGTATTATAAGTTTTCTATTTCACAAATAATAAAAAAAACTTGCGTGAGTATTTTGCCTGGAAGGATAAAGGGAAATTTGAAAACCCTTGATAGAGTAGAGTATAAAATTATAAATAAAACAAAAAATAAAGAAAAGTGATTACCATCCATCATATTAATTCATAAAAGTAATAGTTTTTTTTGAAATAATAGTTATGCTTATGCAGCTGTACAAAGATAACAAATAAATAAAATCTATACAGGATAAAATAAAAATATTATTTATTTATATGTTAAACAAGCTTATAAAAAATTTAAGTTTGTCTATTTAATGTGATTAAAATTTTCATCAATAAAATAATAATTTTTCTGTAGAAATAAATATTTTTGTTTTATTTTAAATAAGAAACCAAAATTATTCTAAATAGAAACTCAAGCGTACTTTGAGTTGCAGTTTGAGTTGGTACAAGTGAATAATTGTTTTTTTTTTTTTAAATAATTAAGTTTTCTGAAATAAATATTTTGCATCAGAAAATATAAACAGATTAGCTGTTGCTCACAACTTCATTTCTGGAATTTTGAATTTGTACCTAGAATAAGTTTTTAAAAGAAATATTAGATTTTTGTAAAAAATTCTACCGTAATTTAAAGTTGATGTTTTAATGTTTATATTGGCAAATTGGTCTATTTATTTTGGCAAGGATTTTGGTCTTGTCAAATTGTTTCTAGGGGTTGGATTTATTTTGGGAATATCTGTACATTATTGAGATGTTGATTTTGTTTAGTGTTCACAGGTGATATGTTCTTTAAGAATGTATAAAACTCCACAAAAAAATATTTAGGGACTTCTTTGTGAACTATGTTAGTGCTTTTCCCTTCACATACAGGAATGACTTGAGAGTTAAGTAAGCTCACTCTAGAACAACCCACTTAAAACTGTCCATGAGTAAAACAATCTTCCCAAAAGTCAGTTTCTGCTACCTTTAGATTTTTCTTCTGAGACTTGATAGTCACGGCGAATCACAATATTAGAGAAAACAGAAGGTTTTTGAACTCAAAAAAGATATTCTGATTGTGTAAATAGATATTCACAGAATAAACTGATCAATAAAGATACAATACTGAGCATCAAATTTTAACTTTCAATGATAAAATGATGGAGAAAGTGGATTAGAGTTTTCTAGAATACAATCGTTTATTGTATATTGTTGAAAGTTAAATTTTTCATACAAATTATTGGTCTGCTCCCTTATCTCCACAAATTGAACTTTTGAAAAATGAAGACACATGCACTTTTTGTAAAATACTAAATATCGATTTTCATGCTGCAAACCCTCGGCTACACATTGTTTGATGACAGACCTTGACTCCCTCTCTTTGCCACTCCACAAAATTGGATTTTTGAGAAATAGTTAAAGCAAATGTCAGCTTGTTCTAAAAGAAGAGTCTAAATACCAATTTTCATGACTGCAACACCTTCAGTTCCTGAGATAAAGAATTTTTGTAAAAATATTTATCCTCATAAGTAGAGTTTTCAAAAATCTTTCCTTACTTGGTGCTACACTTAGTGGTATATAAAAACATAGTACCCTCCTAAATAGGTACCCACCTCTATTTTTTTTTTTTTTACCTCTGGGACCACCATTAGATATTGCTTCAGAAGATGAGATGAGTGACAATTTTTGTAGCATGTGAAAATGCCATGCCTGACCAGGATTCGAACCTGGGACCTCTGAATGAAAGGCCGACATGCTACCACTCACGCCATGGAGGTCAGCACCTACCTAGGTTAAGCAGTTCTTTCTTTCTTTTTCCTGTTTAGCCTCCGGTAACTACCGTTTTTTTAGATAATACTTCAGAGGATGAATGAGGATGATATGTATGAGTGTAAATGAAGTGCAGTCTTGTACATTCTCAGTTCGACCAATCCTGAGATGTGTGGTTAATTTAAACCCAACCACCAAGTCAATACTAGATCGTGGATACCGGTGTTCTTTGGTGGTTGGGTTTCAATTAACCATACATCTCAGGAATGATCGAACTGAGAATGTACAAGACTACACTTCATTTACACTCATACATGTCATCCTCATTCATCCTCTGAAGAATTATCTAAACAGTAGTTACCGGAGGCTAAACAGGAAAAAGAAAGAAAGGTTAAGCAGTTGGAGTTGTGCATTGATCTAAAAGTCAGGACACTTTATTTTATACATATAGATTAAAATGTCAAAATTGTATGCTTTTGCTAGAAATTGATCATGTGAATCTTACTTATTAATATCAAAATAATACCTATTGTGTCTTTTTAGAGAAGCATGACTAGCTGCAGTACTACCTTATCCTCTAATGAAGGAGATAATAATTAACTCTAATAGACCTATGAAAGAAAATATTCCTTTATTTTAAAAGTAAGTTGTTGCTTCAAAAAGGACATGTATACCTACATACATAAAAATTTACCTATAAAAATCAGTCATTTTGGGATTAGGAATAACATTAAAAATTTGTTTCCCATTCCTAAATAAAAAATTAAGATTTTTTTTCTTTGAAATTAATTTTTTCTAAAATGTCCCTTGAGGCTCAATTTTTAAAAAAAATGAAGGATTTTTTTATCATTTTTTGAAATTGATTACTATACTTTCCCTTTGGTATAGCTATACTAGCTATATTAGCTAGAAAAGTAAAACAGTAAAAAGTAATTAATATTAAACTTAATGAAGTTAATTAAAAAATATATATTAATATAAATGAAACAAATATCAAAGACTTTTTTTATTTTAAATAAAAAAAACGACATTTGTAAAGTTGGTAACTATGATGTATATAATTTATAATGTTAGCTTATAATATTAACTGTTAGAGTGGTTATCAGTAAAAGATATGTAAAAACTGGAAGGATAAATTTTAAATTTCGGAGAGAGGGAAAAGATATAAGAGCGGAGATCAATCTAAGAATATTTTTACTTTCTGTTGAAAAAAACTGAAGTTAAATCTTGTATTTCCTACTTTATTTACGTGGAACTCTATGGATCTTCAACTCTATGGAAAAAATGAAATCAAAATACATTCTGTCAAACTTAAACTTTCATTCAATCATTTTCCTACTACATGAAGTTTCTTTTACATCTCAATATAAGAATTTTTTTTACATAAATGTATTTTTATTTTTTTCTATGCCTAAACATATTTATGTTGAGCTAATTTTGTTTGCAAATCATTTATATACTAGATCTCAACGAAAGAGATGTGATGAACAAAATCTATCATGAGTTATTTTAAAATAGTATTCTTAATAGTGTTTTGTATCTTATTGAATTCATCCTGTATAATTTATTGTAGGATTGAAGCAATATGTCTCATATTAAAATGGGATCCATAGAAAAAATGGAATTGACCAAGTAACCTACATTGTTAATTGATTTATTTTCAATCAAAAACACATGGGACTTCGACCATATTTGAAAGAATGTGTTTTGATTTCAATTTTTTGCATAGAGATGTATGTGGAGTTAATCAAAATTATCTAATGTTGAAATAAAAATGAAACTACTTAGATGGAAAATGATAGAATGAAAGTTTAAGCTTGACGAATGTGTTTTGATTTCATTTTTTGCATAGAACTGAAGATGAAATTATCCATAGAGTTCATGTAGATAGGCATAATTGTTCCTAAAATCTTTTACTTTTCCATCTAGATAGCTCTATAGTAATAGAAGGGCAAAATATTGTAATCAGTCCAGTTTGGGCATATACAGTTTTCACTAGATCTTGACACCTAAGGAACCCAAAAAACCGGTTGGAAATTTTCCGGATGTTAATATTTGTGTGTACATGTGTGTGTTTGATGTTGGCCTCTAAATCACCTTATAACTAGTAGACTGATATGATCAAAAACTTGGTCAGATTACATCTATATCCCTAGATCTACTTCTACCAGATATCACTGGGCAACAGTCTAGTATCAGCTGATTCTTCCATGAAGGTGCTGCTATACAGCAACAAGTCTAGCCATTCCTGATGTGATCTATACATTGAAATACTATGTAAAGATTTATTTCTTTAATTATAGCTTTTAAGAAAAATTTGAAATTTTACCCTATCATATTTAAGTCTTTCTTAAAATTAATTAAGATAATTATATAAGAAAAATAAATAATTTTTGTAAGTTATTTAATTACTTTATTCAAGTTTACATATTGGTTTTGCCTTAATGGATATGTAATTAGTCAAAAATGTTTTTTTGTAAAACACTGCACACAATATTCAGATATATTCTATAGTAACCTCTTCCTTCAAAGGAAAAAACAAAATGAGTGTGCCTTACATCATGAGAGAAAGTATTTGGGCAAATAGTATTTGTGAGTGTAATAGTATTGGGCAAGTATTTTTGTGAGCAAACTAAAAATTGTTAAAATTAGCAAGAAATTGTTATGTTCATTGCTCTGCCAGAATAGTATAAGGATAAGAACCAGTTACAATCAGTAACTGATTGAAACATGATGAAATCAATCATGTTTTTTGGGAACAGCATAATTTTTATAGATATGTGGCAATAACAATTCCCTGAGTCTCAAGTTTAGTCTTCTTTTTATTAAGTTTTCTTAAAAAACATTGTTTTTCTACTATACTATTGTTTTTTCTACTCTTCCTCTTGGGTAGTTGTCTGTTTCCCATACTTTACCCTTTTCTCTTATCATTGATCCATTCCTCCTGAGCTGTGTGTTTTGTCTAGATCTCTTGCAGATCTATGTTAAGGATCTGAGGTATTTAGGATCTTATAGAGTTACTAGTATTTGTGGTGTTTGATGGAGTCAACACTAATTACGAACCTGTAAAGACCTGTTTTGTATCCAGTACGTCTATAAAATTGATTTAGAAAGTATCAATTCTGTTGACATAGCCTCCAAGTAGCGACAACGCTGGAATGGATGTCCACCCAACAATGCTCACCTGGTTCAAGATTTATGATGCTGTTCTATCAAGGTTTTACTGTAGATTCCCTTGATTCCATGAGATAAATGCTGGAACAGTTCCTTTTTTTATCCATGCAATAGTATATCTGTATATCTACCTGTTCCTGATATTTTCTACATAATGTATAATTAAGTACCAATCTGAATAAAAGGTTTATTTATTTAGTTATGTAATATGATTATATAAAAAAATTGTCATAATTTTGTATTGTAAAAAACACAGCCCCAAACAGCAGTTAACCATACTGAGATAACAGAAAGCTGATTGAAACAGAAAATGTTCACGTTCAGCTTTTGTCAGTTTAAACTTTCTCTAAAACTTATGGTTTGGATAAGCTAATCCAAACCATCAAATAACAATACACATTCATATTTCCTCACAACAGCCTTTAACCTATAGACTGAATTAAAAATCACTCAACATCCTTTCAAAGAAATTTAAAACATTTGTAAAACCTAAGTTTAACTTTGTAAAGGTCTTCTGAATTCTGATTTAAGTATCTTCATGCATTTATCTTAATATATTTATTATGTTTATATTTTAAATAGTTAATATGTAGCTTAATCATGTCTACTTTTAATATAATTAAATGTGCATTTTGTGGTATTATTCTGATCATGGTTTTACTATAATTTCCCTTGATGCATCTATGTAAATGTTGGTCGGTTTATATTTTTTATACTGGCATATGTACTATCCCTAATGTGATCTATATAATATATTATTATGTATTGATCAAATAAAAAAAATTATTTATATTAGGTAATAAACAAATAAATAGTTAATTCTTAAGATTTACAACTATTAATTATGGAGCTTAACATAAATACAATTTTATTTATTTTTCAAAATTGAAGTTCTTCATTTTTGAGTTTCCATTTCTATCTTATCAAAATACAGAATATTGATTTAATTTCAAATTTACTGTTACGTCTATTAATAACAATGATGGAATTTCGTTTTCTTTGAATAAATCAATAGTGACTATCAATTTCATAAAAAAATATAATAGTAATAATTTAGTGAATTATATTAAATTTGACAGCAAATGTCTCATTAATATTTTAATAATTTAAATTTTTCTTTCCACATAAATTTCTTTTTTAAATAGACACGATTCTACTATGTATAAATTAGATAATTACTGCCTATTTGATATCATTGATCCATAGAAATGCTGTCATTAAAGAGGATTGAAAAAATATAAAAAATAACATATGTAATTACAGACAAACACATGTAATTATTTTTTTTAATTTTCCGTTTTTTTACTCTTATTTATATTTTATTCTCAGGCGGTTTATTTTTTATGTTTTTAATTTTATTATAAATAAAATACCTGTTATAATTACCTGTTGCAGGTAATTTCTGATTAAGTGAATATTTTCAGTACAAAACAGTATATGTATTTATATACTTGGTTTATTAAAAAAGAATACATCAGTTTTCAGATTTGCTTTTGTACGCAGACAACGTATTTATAAGTCAGTATTTATATTTTCAATGTTGCCTATCATCTTGTGTAATCTGTTCAAGATGGCTGATGCTAGTGTTGGTAAGTGTTGTTTTGATTTAAAACAAGTATTTTCCTTCAAATTTAATTATATAATCCATGATGGATAGTATTTAGCATATTTTGGTAATTTTATTATTTAACGTTATTAGGTAATTGTAATATTTCTTTTGTTATGCTTGATAGTTATGAAAACAAAGCGTGATCGATATTGTACGTTTCTCATCATGAGGAATCGTTATAACCTTGAAGTTGATTATTTTGTCAACAGAATGTATACATTACTGTTGTTATTGAATTCATTGCGTTGTCTGTTAAATTAAAGTCAAGTTTCGGTAAGCTTATTGATGTGCTGTTCGGGATTTACGTAAAAGTATTTTTCCATACCAGGTTCGCATTATTTACTTCTTTGTTACATAATGTATTATTATGATAATTGGATGTCAAAATTTAAAATCGTTATAGAAATTTAATGTAGGTAGCATCTTTTTTTGTTATTGATCGGATTTGACTATATGATTATTGTATGCCATTTTTTTGTAAATTATTATTGACTCTAACTTCTGTTCAGTTTATAATTTTGAAACTGGTACTATTTGATAAAATGTTGTAAATATTTACAAAGAGATAATCGTTTATTCTTTTTTTTTGCCTGTGAATATTGTATGTTTTGTGTTAGCAGAACTGGTTGTATCAGCAGAACTGAGTTTTTTTATAAATCCAAATTTAGTATTTGTAATAATAATTAAATGTTTGTTTATAAGTGTAATCAATGTTGTTTAGTATATTATTGTATGTAATCCGTCACTGTTTGTAGATAACTGCCATATTAGTAATAATAGTGTTGCATTGAGTTTCTCTTTCATAACTTGTCTACAATACTTGAATTATTTATTTCCTTTTTTTGTAACTGTTTTTTCTTCTTCTTTTTGTAAGATAAATTGATTACTTTTCTGTTTTTTTGTTTTTGTTTTTTATTTTTACAGTAATTTATTGGTTATTTATTATAGTTCAGATTTCAAAATGTTGTTTTGGCACACTTCTTTGCATATGTGCTTATTTCACATATAGGGTCCAGACATGTTTTTGGTCAATTTTGTAATCTTTTAAATGATATATCACTTAAACTGGATTTTTACTTAGTACAAATATCAGACATCAGTAGAAATATGTTCCTGTTTACTAGTAGAGAAATATTTAATTTAATTCACTCTAAAGAGGATAAATAGGAAAAATCTAGATGATAGAGGAAGAAATTCCTGTTGGAATTTAAAAAAACTTATTTTGTGATGTTGTTTACATGATTCTCTTATTTTAATTTTTTTTTTAAATTCATCTTTATCATGTAAATCATCTTTATCATTTTGGTAACATTTATGCAGTGGTAAAATAAATAAAAAAATTTCCTGAATACTTATGAAATTGTTGGTAGTTGTATATAATTACTACCCCACCTGTGATTTTAATAATTTTTGTTTTTACATTTCTGTAGTGGTAGATAAGTAATTTGTAAATGTAATTAAAGATCAGAGAATTACGATTACTATTACTGCATGTTCAGAGTTCACATAATTATAGAAGATTATTTTGTGCTGTGTGCACAAATACTTAACAGTGGGGGACAAACTCTAAGCTAATCTTAAACAAATCCAAGTTATTTCCTTAATAATATAATATATATATTACGCCTTTACCAAAACCTACATCTTAAGCTTATAATTATCTACAGGTATGGGCTCACCTCGGATTTTGACGAAAAATTCAGAATACCTTATGTAGGATTTAAGTAATTAGAATTGAAATTATTTATTGGAAGTTCCTTTCATCAGAGTTGCATTCTTGTAAGCTTCAAAGTACCCTCACTAAAAATATCGTAATTAAATACTGTACAAGTGTAATATACATTATTTTTGGAATAAGTAATTTGGATTTGTGAAATTAAGCTAATTAAGTTAGGTTTTGCATAAGATGTGGTTTTGGTAAATGTGCACTATACATTATGGAGTAAATAACTTAATTTAAGCAAAGTTAAATTGAATTTAGTTATGTTTAGTGCAAGGTTTAGGTTGTTAGGTTGGTTAATAGGTAATGCTTAAATTTGACAGAAACTTAATGTCATTTTTATCTGATTAAGTCACAGTTCAAGACTTTTGCTTAATGTAACTCTAAGCAAATACAACCCTTATTATTAACAAAATTTAACTGAAAACAAATTGTTTAGTCAGAAAATAATTATATTTTGATGCATAATGCAAAATAATGAAATCTTGGGGGTGGGTACTGTGTAACTTGTGAGAAATATAGTTTGGGTGTTAGGTGTTTCTGACGAATAGTTTCACTTGAAATGAATAATTTGTATTCCAAATTTAATCAAAATCAGAGGTGAATCTGTAACTGCATATAATTACCTTTAAACCGAGCTTTTACTTCATTTACAAACTATTTAGTATGCATATAATTATATAATTTAAAATAATGGAATTTGGGGCTTGGTTATACTGTATAATTTACCATTTATTGTAGTAGGTGCTAGGTCATTCCAACAAATAATTTTTACTTTTAATGAGTAAATTACATACTAGAGAAGGTATATTCCAAAGTTCATCCTAATCAAAGGTAATATAAGGCAATAATTGTATAAAATAATTTTTTTTTTAATATGCATTGTGTGAGTGGCATGGATGAAGTCCTACGCAAGAACTGCAGCATGAAAATAAACAAGAACAAAACAAAAGTAATTAAATGTAGTAGAAATAACAAAGATGGACCACAGAATATGAAAATAGGAGGAGAAATGATTATGGAAGTAGAGGAATTTTGTTATTTGGGAAGTAGAATTACTAAAGATGGACGAAGCAGGAGCAATATAAAATGCCAAATAGCAATGGTGAAACGAGCCTTCAGTCAGAAATATAATTTGTTTACATCAAAAATTAACGTAAATGTCAGGAAAAGTTTGTTGAAAGTGTATGTTTGGAGCATCGCTTTATATGGAAGTGAAACTTGGACGATCAGAGTGCCTGAGAAGAAAAGATTAGAAGCTTTTGAAATGCGGTGCTATAGGAGAATGTTAAAAATCAGATGGGTGGATAAATTGACAAATGAAGAGGTGTTGCGGAAAATAGATGAAGAAAGAAGCATTTGGAAAAATATAGCTAAAAGAAGGGACAGACTTATAGGCCACATTACGGCATCCTGGAATAGTGGTTTTAATATTGGAGGGACAGGTAGAAGGAAAAATTGTGTAGTCAGGCAACATTTGGAATATGTAAAACAAATTGTTAGGGATGTAGGATGTAGGGGGTATACCGAAATGAAACAACTAGCACCAGATAAGGAATCTTGGAGAGCTGCATCAAACTAGTCAAATGACTGAAGACAAAAAAAAAATGTTTGTTTCTTGTTAAGAGTTGGCAGTCTACTCTGGTAATTAAATTAAGTGAAAAAATAGAAGACATTGCTATGATTTTTATTGTGTAAATCGCATGTATTATTTGGCCAACATTAACACTTTAATGACCAGACATTTAATTAAAGGATTTTTCCCGAAGTGTCAGTTATTTTTTAGTGTATTTCAGATCTTTTTTAAAAAACTATATCCTTTTTCAAAATATTTTGAAATGCTGGGTATAATAATCCTCATCATTTTTATCTGCATTTTCATGTTTCCCATTAGTCCTTTCTTAAACATAATCATCATTTGATGTTTTGCCTGGCAACAAGTCTTTTATGTATTGTTTCTCCATCTTATGTCCAAATGTTCTTCTTTGTCCCCTTGTAGTTTCCGTAATTCACTTCTGTTAATTTCATTCTTTTTCTTTTGTCGACCCTTCTAAGCAGTTGACAAGATTCTATTTCCTCTAACAGCATAATCTAACCGATTTTCTTTTCTTTTGTGTACTTCCCACGTAAGTACGATTTTTTCTTCATTAATTCCTCATTCCTCACTTATCCATCCGTCTTATTTTCTCCATCCTTCTCTATATTCATATCTCAAAAACCTCAGTCGAATCATTATATAATAATTCATTTAATCACAAATTATGTAATCACCGATAAACTTATTTGCCATAATAGTAAAGAATTAATAGAAAAAAAACCTTAGCTGTTTAATAAGATATCTTTCTTTCAATTGAATTTTTGAAACTAGTGTTTTCTAGTGGCATTTACATGTTACAACTAATAATGAAGGGTAGAACGGAAAAATTGTGTAGGCAGGCCATGTTTGGAATATGTAAAAAAATTGTTAGGGATGTAGGATGTAGAGGGTATACTGAAATGAAACGACTAGCACTAGATAGGGAATCTTGGAGAGCTGCATCAAACCAGTCAAATTACTGAAGACAAAAAAAAAAAAAAATAATCCTGCCCCGTTTGTCATCTCCTTGCCAATAGCTAGTTCATATAACATTTTAATAATAGCACATTTTGAAAAATAGATAAAAGTATCAGAGATTATAAAAACACTTTAATTTTTAAATCTGGTCCTATGGGGGACTCCCTTTTCTTTAAACAGTTCTCCTGTCGCCTATATTAATACTAAATATAATTGGAGTTTTGAAAATTAAAGTTTGAAAAATTTGGTGTTCAGCTCTGCATTTTTTCTTTGGACTGAAAGGTTTATTTATCTGGGTAAATATTTACTTCAATAAATCGGCTCAATGTTACCCAGCAATGCTTAAAAAAATGGTAGTTTACAAAAAAAAACGTGTATACAAGTAATGCACCCTAGTCCAATAGAGTAGATAATGAATCAGTTTTGGGTTATAGCCAAACATTTGTGTCAAATTTCAATTTTCTTATTCAACAAGTTTTTGAAATTCAGGGATGATCAAAAAACTGTAGAAATAATGTTGAATATTCTCCCCCCCTGAAATTCTATCAGCATAAAACTTTGGAATTTTTTACAACCGCTAAAACAAAGTCAAAAATTAAAATTGTGAAACTACTTATCCTTCATTTTTAATATTGTCCAAAATTTAATTCAATCAATGCGCCATAATTAATATGTAGAAATTTTTGCGCTATTTTCTAATAATTTATATCGAGCCAGTTTGGAAGATATTAATCAAAATACAGTCAGCATATTAGACCGATTAAAATAACTCATCTAGAATGAAAAAAATTGTTACCTGGACTTTTATAAGTGGAAATGGTAAAGAGGCTTATAATAAAAAAATAAATGCGTTTGGGGTGGTGGAGGGTTGATTTAGGGGGTTGAAAAGGGGTGAAAAATGGTATTTCAATGAAAGTTGACATAAAAAGAAACATCCACTACAAAAGTTATAGATCATGAAAAAATCTACAATTTTTGTACAGGTTTTTACTCAAATGTTCTGAGAAAAATGCGAAACATTGTTTGTTTTGTTTATTTTTCATTTCCGCAAAGATAATTTAATTTTGACGAAAATTGGTGAAAGTATACCTTTTTGTGTCTTAAATAACCACAAATTTTTTTGATAAAAACTTTAGAAGTTTCTGAGATATTCATTTTTTTCGGTCTAAAACTATTCTTTTTTTAAAAAAAAATTCTACTTAGAAAAATTATACAGAGTTCTGCCAGTGCTCTTTTTTTTTAACATATATTTTTTGGTAAAATAAAAAAAAATCTATCATCACAAATGTCTTCGGAATCGCTGAAATCTTCTGAAATTTTGCCAACATTCTATCAATTGTCCGAACCGTAACATTTTGTACATAAATCTATCATCGCAGTTCATATTTTCATGACACCCACATCACAACTGGTTTTGCAGCTGCAAGAGACTGTTTTTAATAAATCTTCTGGCATGACCATCTATAAAGCAAGGCACAGGTATTTTGGAATTATTCGCAATTACTTTTTTCCAGCCCCGCTTAAGTTAAAGTTATTTTGTTTCCAAGCCACGTTTGAAGTTGAAAGTATATAGTGTTGTATAGCCGCTCCAACAGTTGGTGGTAATTTTTCTAATTTAAAAGTAGACTTTGTAGTTAATACTTTGTATTGCTGAAATCTCAAATCCATAGATAATTTATCATTTGTACATTTGTAAATAGGTAAAATTAATCTACAACCGTTTTGAGCACTGTTGGCTCTGCATTAGTCTGACAAAAAGGCGTTACCAATTTTGTCAACTCGGGAGTTTTAATCGGTGAATTCAATGTTGTTTTTTTTCCTTTGCGTGCAAAAGCAGATGTTGTGTCACAGCCAGTAAAAGAATGTAAAAAACCAACAAAAGAACGATAATCGTCATACTTAAAACTGTTTAACAAATACATTGAGTCAATACATCGCCTGCACACGGCTTGAGAAACTAAATTGTTGCATTAGTTGAAGAATTTTTTCGCTTAAGCGTTACGCTGTTTTTGTTGAAGATGCAGTTGAGTTTTCATTATCAGCCTCATTGTCCAGATAACATCAAATACTATACAGTTATTGTTTGCATTATGCAAACAATCTTTTACTAGCCCTAACTCACAAATGAAGTGGTTTCAGATCCATGTTTATATAAATTTTTATCATTATTTTAATGAGAGAAGTATGCCTGCCTATGAAGTTAAGTAAAATCCTCCCAGAACCCTGTATAGTTAACAAAATATTAAAAATTGTACTTATGCATTTAATTAATGAATTAAAAAAAGTTATCACATTGTTTCCTTTTGAAAGAACATTACAGTATCAGATTGAAGACAGGCCAGAAATATCCTATTTTATTATGAATTATGTTTAATTTTAGAGTTCTGTATTACTAGGACAAAATTTAACACATTTTTTTTTTTTTAATTTTGTCCAGCAAGCGTAGAAAAGAATTACCTTCCACAAAATTCTCATTTAGGAATTCCCAGGTTCAAATCCTACTCAGACATGGCATTTTTAATGTGTACAACATTCCATTTCCGTATTCCCACATATAAGCTTCAAAAGCTTCTGTGGTGAAGTAAGTAGATATTAATTATTACTAATTTTTGAGAAATATAATATTTCTCTTATATATAATATATATTTTTTTTTTTTTTTCAATTATAAAGAGTATTTTTTTAAATTATTATTAACAGTTGAATACATTGTAAAATGATTTTTTCTGCTAGGTTATTTTTAGAAATACTGGAAAAAAAATATGTAAAAATATTTCGATGCATTATCGGATAAATTTAATCATTCTTAACTTTGTATATTAAAAAAAATTTTTAGAATTTTAAAACAAAATTTAATTTTAAAGTAAAAATGAAAAAAGGTATGGTGGTGGTTATAAATGTTTTTTAATAGTAAATTAGCTTAATGGAGGAAATAAATTTTGGATGGGGGATAACACATAAAGATGAAATAGCAGTTGCGGTCATACACATTTGTACAAGGTGTCCTAGGATGGAGGGGGTTTTGGACATCAAGATTAATTAAAAGAGTACGCTCCTCACTTCATTTTTTCTATTTTCCCTGTCTTTTTTGTGATTTAAAAAAAAATTATATTTTAAGAATAGATTGAGATATTTAAAAGAAATTTGATGTCTGTGTACCCGACAACATCAAAAAATAATAAGTTTGAAATTTGTACCTCAAAAATTCTTTACTTGTTTTCTCACTTTCTTCTCCAGTTGAATTAGAAAATTATTAATAGTAATAGAACAAGAACAATATTGTGAGTGCATATTCTTGTAATCTACTTTATTAATTTTAGCTCTTTATTAACAGATTTGAAAAAAAATGAGGCAATTTTTTTCAGAATAAAAAGCTTAGATATTATCTAATAAATGATAATTTTATAATAAAACTAATATTTATGCAACTATTAATGATTAAAAAATTTAAGTGGTGACCATTTTGGAATTTTCAAACATATTTATTTTGTAGAAGATATCGGGTACGTGTATACTGAATTTCATTAACTTATCTCAATCCGTTTTGAAAATGTAAGTTTTTTGTGTAAAATCACAAAATGGTAAACAGAGGGAAATTAAACAATATCCTATTTAGTTAGCTTATAGAGTTCAAGTAAACGGACTGCGCATATGACTGTTCAGGTGGCCAATTCATAAGCATCTCCTGTAAATCCTGATGCTAAAAGAAACTACATGCTACGTTAATATTCAGTAACTGATCTGTTTTACAAAAATTATATATATATTTTTTTTAAATGTAAAGAAATTAAGACATTTTACTTATGTTTTTAAGAGTTATGAAATTGTCAGTTGTTTTCAAACAGTAAAAGTTCACTGGTATCTTAGACTAAATTCCTATGATAATAGACAAATTAATTCAATTCAGTCTTTGTCATCTGATTGTGAGAAATCCATAATGCTGTCGGTATTTAAGAGATACAATGAGAGGCTCAATTTTATTTTCTATTATAATTCAGTAGTATCTCTTATACAATTATTCCATTCCTACTGGCCTGTTTTATAAATGGCTTCTAAGCATAAATTTTTAACCTCAGATATTTTAAAAACTGTATTTTCTGATGCTATGTAACCTTTTTTTGTTCCCTAACTCGATTGGATTGGGTGCACAATGATAGGGAGGTATTCTAAGCAAGATTTTGCCACTGGATCTTGCTAACTCATCAGTTTTATACACAATAAAATTACTTTTGATATGCAAAACCCTTTGCAATAATTGGACCTTAAGTTCAAAAATTGAACATGAGAACAAAAGTGTGATCATATGGAAAGATCAAGAGTTTTAATAGAACTGAGGTATTATGTAATCGTTTGATTATATGTCGACTATATAACATAATATATATGAGTAATGATTATAATGTTGTATATAGATATTGCCGTGTTGTGAATCGGCACTGATACACTGAATAAAATTCAGTAGAACCTACTAACATATGCAATGTTTGTTTATTCTTCGCTCTACAACCTAAGTGAATACAGTATAGAAAGGGCGTTTGTCCACATGAACTCTTATCTTTTGTTTATTTTGATATACTGAATCGGCCCCTTTATGTATATTTGTCATAACATCATCAGTTTGTTTTTGCATAATGTTTGAACATATACTAAGGTATTCATGTTTATTTATCTATTTATTTTGTTGATTTATTTTATTTCTAAAATGAGTTTTGTATACCACTATAGAAAAATGATGAATGTAGTAGTTTTATTTTTGGTATTAATATTTTTGTAGGTAGTACTTCAACACCTGAAAATGGTAAAATACAATCTGAAGAAGATAAAGATAACAAGGATGATAATGAAAATGAAAGTAAGATAGAAAATGATAAGGCAGATTCTTCATCGATAAACAGAGTCGATCAAACAGATGTTGAAAGTTCCGAATTAGCAAACAGTAATCAAATAAGTTCTGGGATACGTATGACAGTGACCAGTGCATCGTCTTCACGTTTAAATGTTTTTAAAAATGAAGGTATGTATATTTTTATTTTCAGAAATATAAATGTTAAAAACAGATTTCATTATCCTGAAGTGACATTCATACTTGTATATCGTGAAAATTAAAATGTATGATATTAATTGGTTTTTATATACTGTAAAAAAAAAAAGATTGGAAATGTAAAATCGGGAATGCTTTAAGGTTATTTATTGTGTATTCTGAATCATATGCAATATTTGAATAGTTTCTTAGTTTTAAAGAAATAACAATACATCCACGTCTACCAAACCAGATAACAAAACTAACCAGTACAATATAAGAGCAGGTTGTATTTTGCTTTAATAAACTACTGAACCATTGAAAAAACCTTCCCACCAAGTTATTTAAAATATATTTAATGTCGATGAATATTTAAATAATGCTAATTAAAAAAATAAAACCATGATTTTTTACATCTGTTGAATGTATATGATGTAATAATTTTTATTAACACTTTCTGAATCTGATCTATTTTGTATTTATATTT
This sequence comes from Lycorma delicatula, assembly GCF_047948215.1. NCBI lineage: Eukaryota > Metazoa > Arthropoda > Insecta > Hemiptera > Fulgoridae > Lycorma > Lycorma delicatula. The sequence goes on along the minus strand of NC_134466.1, from coordinate 72,338,915 downwards.
TAAATAATTATTATGGATTTTGATTTATTTTTTATTATATAATTGTGTATTTTTGTGGTACGTTGCTTGATCAAGATTTTACCATGTTTTCCCTTCATCCATCCAGGTAAATTCTTGGGCAGTTCTTTTTTGTATCCGTGGAATAGCATATCTACTTATTTTTTTATAGTATTTTTTTTTGCTCCATATATTGAGTTTTCCTTGAAAAGTCTTTACTCTAGTTTTAGTAATAAATAGGAATAGATGGTAATTTTTAAGAAATCTTGCTATAAATGAAATACTTTAATAAATGGTATCCTTTAGACTGTAGTTTCTCTTGAAATATAAGTAAAGTGTTAGAAAATAAAAGATCATTAAGTAATTAAATTATCTTGAAATGTACTTTAAAAGGTTTGGTTAATAAAAAATATGGAGCAAAAAAAAGATAAATTAAAACAAACTATATTTTGCAGGTGAGTAATCTGAAACTTAACTTTATCAGCAGTATTACACATTACAAAACTCGCTACTAACACTTAAACATATTGCACTCAAATAACAATAATGCAATGACTAAACGACATATCAATAATCCAAGAAGACATCCTGGTGCACATCACTAAATATCTCTGCTGGCGCATAATTAAAAATGTTTAAAACTATTTGAAAAATAAATACAAGAAATAATGTTACAATAAATACTTGTACTAAATATTTTTTTACATCTAGTAACTTAACTTATTTTACCCACTTTAATAAATAATGGTAACACAAGACCAGAACAGAAAATTGTATCTTTCAGCCAAGAACTGTAATTTTCAGTTCTGGTCTTGTGTTACATTTATATACATATAAATACATATTTATACATTTATATAATTTGTTTATATATAAACAAAATACATATATAAACATTGTATATACACAGTAGGTCTGAAAAATTCCCAAACTAAATTTCTGTGGTCGATACAAGTAGCGCCTTCTCTCGGGACAACCAAGGAACTATGTAGTATGATGTCTGACAAGTGTGTTTTCAAAATTTCATCATGTTTTGTCATTTCTGTCTTGAGTTATATTCAGCCACATATATTGTGTTCATTTGACCTTGTGCGAGCTTGTGAAATGGAACAGAGAAACGCAATAAAATTTTGTGTTGTGACTTCAAAAATGTTTCATTGAAACTTATTCTCTGATACAGCAAGTATTCGGTGATGAAGCCGCATCTCGTACTACAATATACATGTGGTGGAAGCTGTTTAAAGATGGTAAGAGTTGTTGGATGACAACAAACGAAGTGGGAGGCCGTTAACAGCTGTTCACGATGAAAATGTTGTAAAATTGTGCGTGCTCCTGTTTGAACAACCCCATCATACCCTTCGGGTCATAGCAGAAGAGTTAAACATCACTCAAGACGCGGTACATACAGTTCTAACAGAAAAAATGAATTGCCGAAAGGTATAGTCTCATTTTGTTCCAATCTTCTTGACCGAAGAACAAAAACATGTCCATCTTTCTTGTGTTTAAGACTTTATTGAAACTGCTGATAGCACCCCTTTTTTTGCAAACAATTGTAGCTGGTGTTTTGTATATGATCCGCCAACAAAATGTCAATCCACTGCTTGGTTGAGTCCTGGAGCACAAAGACTGGTGAAAGTCAGGCAGCAAAAATCAAGAGTGAAAACAATGATTTTGATTGCATTCTTTGACTCAAAGGGCCTGATTCATCATGAATTTGTCATAACTGATCAAACCGTGAATTCTAAACTCTATTTGGAAGTAATGAAACGCCTGACATGTCGCATTCGTTGAATCGCATTCGGCCTGAGTACTGGTGTCCGAGCAGTTGGACTCTCTTGCTCTCAAAGGGCTTGCACTGAGCAGTTGAAGGCAGTCCCACAAAGTGATTTCTCTAAAATGTTAGGAGCTTTACTGGCGCTGCAATGAGTATAAAACTAGAGAAGGGTTCTATCTAGAGGGCTGATGAGAATAAATTTGTTTATCTTTAAATCTATGTTTTTACTTAATTTAGTTCGGGAACTTTTCAGATGTACAAATATAATTATGTATATTTATACAAAGGATAAAATATTTTGTTTGTATTATATTGACTGAAGGTTAAAAATGTTTCTTAATTACTTTTCAGGTAGTGTGTTTTATTAAAAAAAATTTTTTTTAATTTTATCAGGTAATAAAATGAATCATACTTCACCTTTGCGGCCATCAATTCTTGGAGGAGGTTGTGCATCAACTTCAGCATCATCCTCTTCATCTGTATTTGGCGCATCAGTATGCAGCCCGACTTTCTCATCATTGACAAATAACTTTCCAAGAAATTTATTTTCGAAATCTTGTACTCGGCCTATGGAAAACAGATCACCATGTACGTAATTTAATCTTTTCCTTTTTTTTATATATAACTTATTTTTCTCTTCAGAAAGTGTGAAACATCTTTTATATTTTTTATTCTGAAAAGCATATTCTTAAATAATTAAAAAGATAACTTGAAATCGTCTGTGTCTGTACTATTTTGTTAAATGTGTTATTCACTTAACAATGTTGCAATTCTTGTTATATACTTTAATTTTTAAAAAAACTTTTAGTTTGAAATTTAATTATCATGTGGTCACTACATCTTTGGATTGTACTGTGGCTTTTCTATATCATTGGCTCCCTGTTATTCTACAGGTAGTATATTTTTATTGTCGTGAAGCAAGATTGGGCTTTTGTTCTCATGATTTAAAAAAAATTTATTTTGATGTCTTGAATCAGTTTTTTGAAGTTTGGTCAACACCTTCCGGAACACCTGTATATATGTAATTACTAACAAAAAGCACCATAAACATCAAATTAAAGCAAGCTCAATGTAGACATACAAAATACAATATAAAATTCATTGATTTGTTATCAGTAATTTAAATATTGTGTTTGGTAATGCATTACCTTTGTTTGCATCTGAATTGTGCATCTGAAACTGATGGTTGACATGATTCCTCGATGGGGAGTCTTATTCTTTACGACTTTGAGGGTTGGCGTCCCCATGGGTCTAGCCTCTGCAATTTCTTCCCACTACACACAGAGCTGAACACTACACTATACGCATATACTACACCAAGAACACAACACAAATTACAAAGTATACCCTTACACAACTGCACAACATCCTACAATATTTTGCTTACATTTACACTTGATTGTTTTGTAACATCTTATAAAATGCAACCGTAACCCAAGGTAGAAACCTTCATGTTGATGGGTGAATGGCACTATGTAGTGAGTCTCTAATGTTCTCTGGGAACCTGCATGAACCCAGTTGTATTTAGCTCTAGCTCTGGTACGTGTGCACTCTTCTGGATTGGTCTATTATGCTTTCCAGGCATTAGAAGATTTGTATTTTAAATATCCTCTTGTTACAGAGATCTATAATACAATCGCTGAGTTGAACTACTGCAACACCCAAGTGGGTTTCTGCTGGATCCCTAGTCACATGGGAATTCTGGGTAAAATGAGCATGCAGAGCATGTAGTCAACTGTACTTCACTGCTCGTATTGCTACATCTGACTTTATTAATTGTATAAAACATCTAATGAAACATTTATTAATTCTGTAAAACAGTATCTTTATATTGCCATGGGACTCAACATGCAGAGTAGCAAGTCTTAAGTTTGGGACATACGAGTGTTCACGAGTTTTTGATGTCAGGAGAAAACCCTTCATTATGTATATGATGCGACAGCCACTTGGCTGCGCCACATTCTTGTAGATTGCATAAGTTATGCGGCCTTGCATCTTAAATATAAATTGCCCCAAAACATTTGACAAATCCTGGACAACGATGAGGGAATTTTAGATCGGGTGTTGTTATTTCTTAAGGTCGTCTGTTTATACTCAGATATTTAATTAAATATATTGTGTATGGGTTCTTCATGCTAATTTCTATGTAGCAGTTGAAAGTTATTATTTTTTATTTAAGATGTAAAACATAATATCTGTTTGTTTTTGCAACAATGTATCGTGTCTGGGCAATGATAACGCTGCAATGTTTTTCAACCAGAAACCCCCCAAAAAAAAATTGATTATAACTGAGCCTGTTATTAAGAGAGTTATGCCAATTTAAACGATTGATCAGTTTCAAAATATACCTCTTCACATGCGAAATTGTATTTATATTTATAAATGTAATTTTTTTGTATTTGTTATTGTTTATTTTTAATATTTATAAATTATTTATATATTTGTCATGCTTTATATTTGTATATAAGAGGTGATCAGTAAAATTTTAAAATTGTGTTATTATTTGATTTATATATGATCTCAAAATGTTACAGAAATGACATGTTATGGATCTTTTGATAATTTTATTGATGTGTATTTGTTTTACCCTTCACCATATTTGTTATAATGGTGCCACCATTATTAAAATATAACTTTAGTGATTTACTTTTTAAATAATTTTTATTTTCATTAATACAGGGTTATCATAAAAGAATGGTGCGGTTTCAGTAATTCATAGGAAGATTGTAGGGAAATTTGTAGATGTTATATTGGTATCCCTGAAAGCCTCCAACCCAAAAGTTTGTTTATCAGCAGTTGTATCCACAACGTCAGCTCTTGTATTGTTGTTGCGGTGAGTTTAGCGAGTTACTATGTTCTTGGATAAAGACAAAGCAAAGTGTGTTTTATAGATGGCTGAATTAAAATCCGTAATTTTAGTTCAACGTGCGTTTTGACGTGAATTCGGAAGAGATCCACCACACAAAAATAACATAACATGTCAGTTCAAACAATTCGAAGAAATCAGATCAGTTAAGAAACAGAAATTAACCGGCAGACCAAGCGTACCAGACGAAACGGTTGAACCAGTTAGACAATCGGCAATTTAGAAGTCCTGGGAAGTCCATCCCCCATCGAAGCGTTGAATTAGGTATTCAAAAATCAACAGTTCACAAAGTTTTACATAAATAACTGAAATTACACGCTTATAAAATCCAGATACTGCAGGAATTGAAACCTGATGATGGTGTAAAACATTAAAATTTCACTGTTGAAATGTCGGACAGAATAAGTGAAAACGAATCATTTTTAGACAATATAATTTTTACAGACGAAGCTACATTCCACGTGAATGGATGTGTTAACAAACACAATTCACGAATATGGGGCTCTGAAAACCCACACGCAATTATTGAGAAACAACGCGATTTGCCTTAAGTTAATGTTTGGTGTGGTGTGATGAAAAATTGTGTAGTAGGGCCTTTCTTCTTTGCTGAAAAAACAATTAATGGAGTTGTGTATCTTGACATGTTAACCAATTATTGCTTTCCTCAGCCGGATGAACTCGAAAACATTCATCAACCTCATTTCCAACAAGATGGTGGTCCTCCGCACTTCAATGCATTGGTCACAGACGCTTTGAATGAAAAATTTGGAGATCGATGGATAGGCCAGCAAGGACCCATACTTTGGCCTCCAAGGAGTCCAGACCTGACACCTTGCGATTTTTTCTTGTGGGGGTACATCAAAAGCGTTATTTATACATAAAAAATTTGCGACCTAAACCACTTAAAAAATAGGATTAATGACAACCATTAACGAAGAAATGTTAACTAATGTTTAGAGAGAAGTTGAGTATCGTTTGGACATTTGTCAAGCAACTAAGGGCGCACATATTGAAATTTATTAATTATGTAAAACAATGTTTGAGACGACAAATTTGAAAAATAAAAAACATAAACTCTAAGTAATTCTGTTTTAATTTAAACCATGTTCAAAACCGCACTATTCTTTTATGATAACCCTGTACATAAAATGAGAGTAGTGAAATATAAAGTATCTTCACAGCTTGCATATGAACATTAGTGGGCTGGTGCAACGGGAGGCATATTAATGATGAAGTTATGAGAAGGGAGATGGATACTTCAGCCACCTCTGCATTCTCTGATCAACAATGTCATTTCAGAGGAAGAAGTTCATTGTTAGTAGTACAACTTATCGTGAAGTTTCTGAAAAATGAGTATGCATCTCCCTCTGAAGGTTTGACTAGACTGCATTCAGCTTAGCATGTCACTTTGCATGAGTCTGACAGTTCCAGTAAATTTAAAGGAGGGTATGAAGATGCGGAAATTGAGTTGCAAATAGCGTTCAAGATTAAGTGAAACAGACGACAGTACTTAGTCTATCCACCATCTCATCAAAGAGAATCAGCATCTTGAGATTGATGAAATTGCTATGGAAGTGCTCGCTCCATTATCACTAGCCTCCATCAGTTCCACATCCATATAGTCTTTGAGAGATGAGTTTGAAGAGCTTTGGTTCAAAATCAGAAAAAGGCCTGAAGGAAATCTCCTGAAGGCTTCTGAATTGATTTTGATGAAGAAAATAATTTTTGCAGGCTTCCCCAGGCCTTCAAAGAAAATTTTGATCAGGGAAAGTCAGGGAAGGTTTTGAAAAATCATTATTAGTTAGGGAAATTTATTGAAAAATGTAAAAATGTCAGGGAAAACTTGAACAATTTTTTTTTGAGCAGTAAAATTACAAAAATATAATGTTTACTTATGTATTTTCCTCTCCGAAGAGGCTTCAATCATTGGAAAAAACAAAATTTTATAAAAACTTCGTAAATTATACATCTGATTCAAATTTGAAATTTACAGTAGTGAAGTGTATATTTGAGATGAAGCTCTGTGTTCAAATTTGGATTCTTCAGTGATTTTTGGACACAAGAACCAATTTGTCAATTAATAACCTTATTATATATAGTAATGGTGGCGTGAATGCTACAAATTAAAGATTTCAACTGCCTGTTTAAAAAATCCATTGAATCCAATCAAAAATGACTGAAATCTCATTGAATTGGACAGCGTCTAGCCAAATCCTATTCACTGATTTTTCTGTAGTATTCATGCTGGTAAAATATATATATATATATATATATATATATTATGGGTGTGCAAGAACTCTGAAGTTTTTAAATAATTTTTGTTTCAAGTTGAGTATTTTAGAATTGAGTAGAGATGAGTATTTGATGACATTTTTACTGAGAAATATTTGAAGACTTCTACTGTGAAATATATTTTCATATTATTGAGATTAATTTTGTGTCGATGATATTGTAAAGTAGCACCATTTTTCTAATTTTCCAAGTTGAAAAAATATATTTGAATCATTTATTTCAGAAACCCGCTTTGCTCCGTATGAAAATCATTGGACATAATTGGTTTTTGAAATGAATGATTCAATTATGAACTACTTTGAATGTTGTTTGGAAAAATATTGTTAGACTTCATCTATATCATAGTTATTTTAGGGTCAGAGAAAAATTTTGAAAAAGTCTGTGAAAGTCAGGGAAAAACAAAAGTCAAAATCTTAGTATGGAGCAGTGGCAGCTTTGCCCTATGAAAGTGAAAATGTGTCCGACAGTCAGAAAAGTACTTTCAATAATCTTTTGGAATCAGAAAAGCATATTGCTTGCTGATTTTCTTCATGATGCATCATCCTGTCAATGATGCGCTTTACTGTTAGTTGTAGGACAAAGTTAAACCTGCATACAGGAACAAAGTACGCATCGGTCAGAGATGTAATTCTTCTTCACGATATCACCAGGCCTCATGGCGTTAATGTTTGGAATAAACAGGATCAAATTTACTTTTAAAATCGTAGAACACTCCCCATATAGTCCGTATTTATCTCGCTGCAATTTCATTTTTTTGGGTTATTGAAAGAGGCTTTGAGAGGACATTGATTCCAGAGAAACAGCAAAGTAAAGTTGATAGTACAATTGACTTGCAACATGTCCTCAAACCTTTTATGAAGAAAGGATCCGCGAACTCCCCAATGTTGGGGAAAATATGTACAACCTCGGAAAATAATGTAGTAAAGGAATAAATTTACATTTTTATGGTGTCAGAATAAATGTTGCAAACCCTTATTGGATTATTGGTTATTACCCCTTATTGGATTATTGGTTGCAAACCCCTTATTGGGTTATATATTGGATTACTCATATATAACCCTCATAGATTTAATAGGTTAATGAAATATTTTATTTTTTGAATGTTTTTACACTTTTCATTAAATTTTCTAAAAAACTTTTCAATTTTGGTTCTCTATAAATTTTGTTTCTTTTGTTTTGTTCAGTATAAATTATTTATTTTCTAATATTGAATGTTTAGAAAAAAACAATTAATTTAGAATATAAATACACACAAATTAATAGGTAAATTTTGAAAACAATGAATCGACTTAAGTCGGCACACTTTTATTATAGTTGGCGTAGTTGTAACAGTGACAACCATCAGTTTTAATCTAAGACTAAGGTAACACATTACCTGAGATATTATTCAAATAACTAATGTGAATCGATGGATTTGTTAAGTACTTGTACTTTGATTAGTTTACATTAAGCTTGATATTAATTCAAATTCAAATTTATTCCGATAATAATTTTACGAATAGACATATAAAGTTCCATTCTCTGGAACACCTAGAGCAATATAAGCTCCAGGTGTATATAATGTGGTGTATTTATGGTGTTTATTCATAGTAATTTTACATACGCTTATGCATTTTTAGTAAAAAGACATTTAAAAGACTGAAATATTTTATTAAAATTGATTTATATGTCATATTTGTTTTTATATTAGTTAAAGAGTAATAATAAAGGTTTGGTTTTGTAATGAAAACGGTTACTACATGTCTAATAATTAGAATCTGTGTAATATTATAATCCTATGTCTCCAGTATGAAATACATTTTTATCACTGTTGCATCTTTATTTTTCTAATCTTTCCTGTAAGAACTATGCTGATAGCAGTACAAAACAGTAATTGTTATCAAAATTTAGCTTTTCATTGAAAGAAACTTTTTTCCTTCGACTATTACTCTGTGAAGGAACAAATCCTTCTTGAGTGAGGTGATGTGGTAGTTATTGAAGCGTTTAGAGTACAAGCATGTAAATTTTGACTACATGATAGCTTTTCTATTTGGTCAGGACCAAATAAAAAATTTGGAAGCCAAAGTTGTTTAGTAATTTACAGCAGTGGTTTGCTTTTTATTTTATCCCTTTTCCAATTAAATTAACTTTCAAGATTCTGTCTTCATCCCAAAAGAATGACTGAATGACCGGTGAATTTGATACATTATTTTTAAGAGAATCTGTTTTTATTATGATATTGTAATTTCTAAATTAATGTACCAATATTACCAAACATCTAGATGTAAAATAATTATAATGTAGAGTCTACTTATTGAAGTTAAACATTTTAAATCTCAAATGCAAAACTACCTGAAATTAAATATTCAGTTGCATTATATATTTTATTTCCTCTAAATTTAATGGTTTTTTACATTCCCTGTAATTTCTTACACAAATTAGTATATAGTATTTCAAACAGGTAAAACTTTTGCACCTGCTACAAAAGTTTTGTGTCATCCTGTTGTCTTGTTTACATGTAGCATTGTTTACAGCCTACTGGGTCATCATTACTTTTGTTCTGATTCATATATTCATTCTATATTCCAATATCTTCTGCTTTCCTCTTCAAATTTTTTGGAAGGTAATTTGATGTAAAACGCATTTTCACATGGTGTCTTCCATTAACAAATGTGTCTAGGCTCTGTCATTTCAGCAGTTATTTCAGAATAAAATTTCATTTTAATGAAATGCTGTCATTTCAGTGTTGCCATGTATATTGTTAGAATTGTATGCGAGTTGATTCCAGCAATATTTAGTAGGTTGTAAAAAACTGCCATCGGGGCCACCTTTTCGTATTCTGAGCACAACTATACAATCCATTCATTTTATATATCATGTCTACACAATATTTTGTAGCATTGTAAAATTCAACCGTCTCTGGTTTGTTCTTATTGCCAGTGTTAGGTTCAATATTATCGTCATGATGAAATTATAATTACGTTTTTCTTCCATTAACATTGTAGGACATCAGTGCGAAAGATTCTTTGAAGCCAAAGATTGACGAGATCACTGCTCTTGTGTTACATATGATGAATTATGGTTGAATTTCTTATTTTTATGAATTGTATCTACTTAAGTCATTTTCCTCTTCAATAATTCATAGCTATATTACGTATAAATTATAATAGTGATGTGTATTGCAAAATGCTAAAAAAACTGCATAATGCGATTAACAGCAAGCAAGATGGCTTCCCTACGTGAAGCATTGTGTTAATTCACTAATACACTGGCCTGCCATAACACAACTCCTCATTACCTTTGGCATGGAACAGTTTGATATTCCCCTGTGCAGTCTAGCTTGTGCTGGATGACTATCATCTGTTTTGTCTATGTCTTAAAACCTTGTTAGATAGTTCTGCAAAGACTGCAAGGTCAAATAAGTCATTAATATGAGCTTGCATCGCTGATGCCATCATTCTATGCTGAAAGGATACAATTTCTGGAGCTCTGTTATAAGTGCCTCAACAGTGACAGAGTAAATATGTATAAAAATAGAGTAAGATTTATACTTGTGGAGAGCTGTAGAAATTTTATGTTAGTATGTTCTTGATATTCTTTAATAATTACACTTCGGAACTTCTTTCTGGATAACCTCTTGTATTTGTATAAATTAACATTTTTAATGAACTTGAATTTTCATTCAAATGATAAGATATTAGTGAAAACTGAAATATAATCAGTGCTTTTTCTTTTGTATTTCTATTTAAATCAAATATTAAAAGTAATCTTTTTTACAGCGTTTCACAAACCTGTGCTGCGACCATCTCAGTTGGCTAATCCTGGTTTAGCAGATTCATCTACTAAAAGTTCAAACCTGTTTGTTCTCAATCCTCCAAAGTTGGCCAACCCATTTGCTAAAACAAACAGTACCATTGGTATGTATTGATTACCTAATTAATATTTTAGTAGAATGTGTATTTTAAACGATTTAGTAATTTTATTTTTTTGATCTTATTTAACTCCAAAGCGTACAGTGAAGCGTGGTGTGGTTTTTACTATCTTTATAACAGATAGTCCAAAAGTCATTTGACTCACAATTGAAAACATACCTTTTGACTGCACAGAAATATAGAAATATTATTATTTTGTCATTAGTTACATTGAATTTTTTCTTAATAGAGTTTACTATTAGTAAAGGCTTAAACTCTTTAGTAAAAAATCTGATGTGGGCCCTACATGACTTCCTTGTACACCTATTAAAAAACATATACATGAAAATTACATCGAATTTTATTTTATTAATAATTTCTGATATATTTTTTATTGTAAAAAGTCTTTTACTGTCAGAAGTTAATGTTATTAATAAACAAATATATTTAAATTAAAAAAAAAGGAGATGAAGTCAGATTCAAACCAATGTTCCTTCATCTTGTAAGATCCAAATATTTCATTAATCAAAATTTTATTTGGCTATAACTCTAGAACCAATGAAATAAGGTACCATATGGTATATTGTTGAAAAGCTCTCAACGAGGGCTTATTATTGCAGTTAAGAACAAAATGCAATTTTTTTGGATTTTGGGCTTTTTTGAACAGTTTGGTCCAAGTCGATTGCAATCAAAAGGGAAGGTGCACAACTAGATGTTATAACAGTCATAAATCCGAAATTTCAACATCCTATGACTAATTGTGTTTGAGTTATGTGAGATACATACATAAGAGGTCTGTAAATTAAGTAATGAGACTGGTTCAGAAAAACTTCTTATTTACAATCCAATTATAGATGAACTCTATCACCTTCGAAATAGTTCCCTTGGGAAGCCACACAGCGCTTCAAAGAGTTTTCCCACTCTTCATAGCAGTGTTGGAACTCAGAAACCGGAATATCCTTCTGATGATCGGTTACATTTTTTTTAATGTTTTCTACTCCTCCAAAATGGTGTTCTTTGAGGTGTTTTTTAAAGTCAGGAACAGAAAAAAGTCGCAGGGACTCAAGTCAAGTGAATAAGGTGGTTGAGAAATACAGGAATGTTTTTCTTTGCCAAAAACTCATTAATTCATTGTGCAATGTAACAAGGTGCATTGTCATAATGCAGCATCATGAATCAAACCAAAACCGTGTTAATTTTTTGTCCAGTTTTCTTTATCACTGAGCACTCCAGCCCCCTCACTGTCGGTAAGTTCACATGATTTGTAGAGGAATACCATAAAGGTCTTTAATGCAGTGGTTTCCTGCAGCCAACATCCTCCATAGAGGGGATCTCCTTATCCTGAGAGATGCTTAGTCCCAGCTTTTGTTAGTCACTTACACATACTACCACAACCAGTATGTGTAATCGTTGCCACCTCTTCTCTACCAGGGGAAGGAGAAAGTCCAGAATTTCCCTTCCTCAAAATCAGAACCAAAGGCATTTCCTGATTTCTCCAGTACTTTTAGAGAGGCAATACGTATTGCGAAACATTAAAAAAAACTTAAAAAGAACTATAAAAACTAAATGACGTATGATATTATGAGGATCATTCAGATATAAACCAGAACTTGTGGAAATCACATTGTGACAAGTCTAGACTGTATGGTGGGTGTTCAAGAGGTGTCCAATTAATTTTAGCAAGTTTATTGCGAGTCTGATCTCCATATGTGCCCATGCATTGTTGTGGAGAAAGAGGATGTTGTCAATCTGTTGCCGGCATCATTTGTTGCAATAAGCAGTCCTGATGTCATCCAGCAACTGGCAGTAATATGCCATATTTACTGCTCTTTGTGCAGGAAATCAACAGCATACCTTTGAGTTCCAAAACTCATTTGCCAGAACTTTTCCAGCTGACAAGCGTTTCTTGGTCTTGATCGGTGCTCCATGCTTGTTTTCTTGCATTCTGGGATGTAGTGGTGGAGCTACCTTTCGTTTACAAGTTACAATATGTTCCAAAAAACTCTTAATTAAATTTATGATTTGAAGTTAGATGTTAAGATGTTGCCACAACATAATTACTATTTTTTGTGTAGCATCGAGGTAAAACGATGACAAGCAAAATTCTGTGTTTTCCCCGAAACACTGCACACATGATCTTCCAAGTGAAAAACATCGGCTTCCATTTTGTCTTTCTGGGCTATGATGTCTCCATTCCATATGTTCGAATAACTGTGCATGAATGCACCTTCCAGTATTCAGAACTTATGCCGCTGGATCATTATAATATCTTTCAATAAATACCTTGTTAGTGTGATCAATTATATTTTTATTATATGTAATTTATAACAGATTTAGATAGATCCATTTATTTTAATATTGTATTAGTAACTTTGAGGTTAATTATGATGTACATGTACATTATTTATATTTTAAGTATTTTATTTAGATTTGCATTTAAGTTACATTTTTAACAGAACTGAATTAAGTAACAACAATATTATAAAGACAAAATATATATTATAATACAGCCATTGAACTTAACTAATTTAAGATATTTATATGCCTTACATAAGTAAGAAGAAAAGTTACATAGTTTATCATTAATAAGGAGGACATGAAACTGAAAACCATAGACTGTATTTTCATTTCAGGTATCATGTGTGATACCACTATCTCAACCCCAGTGTCTATATGCTTCAAGAAGTCGTCTTGAGCTTAGTACAAAGTCAAAAAAACTTCAATATAAAGTCCAACCATTTTATTTTGTGATTTTCCATAAGCATCTTGACCCAGCATGTAAATAATTTCTAGAAGTTCATTTCTCGGACACAGTTTCAAGCAGAAGCAAGTGACAGATGTGATTGTGAATCATATGTCTTATCATCAATGTATGCACAAAATTTTTGTAATCAAAGATGGTTGCTCTTACTGTTTATCAACATCACATTATTGTGTACTTCTCACTCATCTGTTTACAATAGAATCGCTCGAATTTCTTCATGAACATTGAAAATGTGTAAACTCAATGGAGTTTACACTGTTTTAAGTTCCTTGCATTTAAGAAACTGACCGCAGGCCAAATTTCACATGTAATGGGTCTAAATTTTCTTAAATAATATAAGCTCTCATTAAGAAATACAGACAATTTAATAAGAACAGTGTTAATCTCTTTCTAACATATCAGGTGACTCAGCACATGCATAAAAATGTGATCGTAGCAATGCGAGGCAATATTTAACATAGAACTTCTTAGATATATCTTTTTGTGTTGCGTGAGTTTTGGGTCATTTTTTTATTACTATGCATATTTAAATTAGTGAATATATATTTTTGTACTAAATCGTCTATATTTTTAATTATTAGACAAATTAATACCATGAGAAATTAAGACATTTATAAATTATTTATTTTTATTGTGTAGGTATTAAAAGAGAGAGATATGAAATGAGGCTGTGTGTTTTAGTTTACTTCAAAAGAAATCATTTTCTGCCCATTATTGAATTTTAAAGTTGACTATATATTGTGATTTGTGATTAACTTTAATTAATTTTTTTGTTAGTAATAATAAGCAGTTGTTGACAGAATTTTTTTGAAAGCACATTTATCTAATATAGTGAAATGTATTGATTTAATAACTGTACAAGGTAATAATTATTATCAAAGTTTAAATAAGTATACGCATATATATTGTAAAGAATAAACGAAACATTGGCCTGTTTTCACCATTAATGTTCTTCAGATTGCTTTTTTTTTACTAGTCTTTCATAATTATAATTGAAGTATTATATACTTTTATATGTAAAGTATAAATATTATAAAAATATATATATTTTATACTTAGATATTTTAAATATATGTATTTCTGTTAAATATACATATTAAAAATAATTGAGTTGGTGTTTTATTTAAATCATATTTTTCTTTTTTCAATACATAACTCTTGTATTGGATACACGACATGAATAAAATCGGTATAAATATATCAAAAATCAGTTATTAGTTGTAATTATTATAACAAGAAATTTTTAATTCATGCTTATTTATTTAAATTCATCTATAATACTTTTATCAGTAATATTCACTTAATCACTATCATTTCTACATAAAAGGTGTTTGTAAAATCATACAGGGTATTCGTTTATTCATACAGATAGGGTGTTTATAAAGACTATTTCAAGAATTCAGGCAATGGTCTCCCGCATAGAAATAAATAACAAATTTTGTATCAACATAAGTCCAGAAACTCTTTAAGTTTCCGGCTATCTGCCATTTTGTATTTGTAAAATAAAAATTTATTTCTCAGGAATGGTTAATCGTATAGAGTTGAAATGTCTTATACTGTTAGTGTACGTAGAGGTTTACTTGTATGAAAATAATAAACTTGATTTCTCAATCCATTTCATAATAGCAGCCATGTATGCTTTTTAATTATTAATATCTTTACAATCGCTGGTTTATTTAAATTTTGTGTTGTTTCAAAAAATGATAAACGATTTATGACAAAGAAAGGTGATACCTTATTAATCAAATCTGTTCATAAATAACAAGTTATAGCAAAAATTCTTGAAGGTGGTCACTGTATTAAACACCAATTTTCATTTCAAGCCAGATTTACAAGATAAGGCCATTCTTAACACCCACATATGGTCAGTTCAAAAACCCTCATGCCATTTCACACCAATATCAGTTTTTTATAAATGTATGAGCTGGTATTCTGGATGACCAGTTATTTGTTTGTTTTTTATGCCTGAAGTGCTCAACGTGAAAGGTTAACAATGGTGATGACTGATCTTCTACTTTTACTCAAAAATTTGCCGTTAAACACACGCAACAAAATGTGGTTGCTGGATGGAGCATCATCCATTATAGATTACAAGTTTGACATCACCTAAATGAAGCATACCTTAACAGATAGTTTGTCATTGAGGCACACTAGCATGGCCTGCAAGATCTCTTGATCTCAATCCTCTTGACTTCTTGTGGGACCTTAAAGTTATATACGACAGGATCGTGGATATTATTGAAGAATTACACACAAGAATTCTAAATTGGATTGAGAGGATTTGTCAGGTACCTGGTATCCGCAATCAGTAAAAAAATACCTGGATTATGTATTTTGCATGACAGCCGCTATTCTGAACAACTGTAGTTTCTTTTGTTAATGTTATATTGTTCATTAAATGAAAATTGTGTAATGCAAATTATTTTTCTGTATTAATGTTTATTATTGTTATAATATTTTCATGATTTCAGTAATATTTTACTTTGTTGCAGTAGTTTCATTATTATTAAATTATTATGATTTATTGATAACATTAATAAAATTATTCCAGTTGAGATCCAGTTAAGTTATCTAATTTTATTGGTGAGAAAATGAAAACTGGTGTTTTAATGTAGAGTGATTCATTTAAAAAATTTTAGCTACAGCTTTGTTATTTACGAACAAATTTAAATAATAATATGTAATTTTCTTTGTCATAAAATGCTAACATTTAAATAAACCAACAGTTTCAAAGATATTAACAATTAAAAAGTTTACACGATTGCCATTTTGAAATGGATTGAGAAATCAGATTCATTATTTTTATTCAAACCCCTAGCAGTATATGAAATTTAAGCTTGATAATATTAACCATTCCTGAAAAATAAATTTTTGATATTTTTAAATATCGTATTTTTAAAATACGAATTGGCAGATAGCTAGTAAATTAAGTGTTTTTGGATGTATGTTGATATAAAGTTTTTTCTTTATTTCAGTATGGGGGACTTTTCCCTGCATTGTTAAGATGGTTTTTATGAGCACTTGTATATAGTCATTACTCAGCTGGTTAGTGGCTTATTTGCGTCAAAGGTGTTGTATTGTTTATACACACGTGAGCGCGCGCACACACACACCAGGGTTGTTTAGAAATTTCTCAGTCTGACAGTTCTGGCACAAGTATGACATATGACCAATGACTGTAATGTTTCTCAAATATGATCCTTTAGATGGCGTGCTGATGCTTGTGTTTAGTTGCTTGTTTGTAGCAGTTGAGTAAAACAAACTAGTCTGACGTTTATTGAAATTTATAAAATTGGAGTTGAGTTGTTATAAAGTACTTTGTTTTATTATTGTACTTTTTCTTCTCTGATTGCACAAGTATTCTTTCCCCTCATTTTTGATGGTAAAAGAGTGGGCTGCTGAATTTAAACGTGATATACATCTATTCTAGATGATGAATGCTTTACATACCCAAAAACTGCTACAACCAACAAAATCATCTCAAAAATCCATAGTGATCATCAATTGAAGATACAAAAAGTTACTGACATTGCAAACATCTCTATAGACCATGTTTACTATATTTTACAAAATGTTTTGGGTATAAAAAAGTTTTCCAGTCAATGAGTGTTGTGTTAAGCAATCAACCAAAAATGCATTTGACTAATCAGTTCTCAGGGGTGTAAGACATGTTAAAACATGATTTGACTGATTTTCATCGATATATTTTGACAATAAATCGAAAAAGGCTTGCAAAATTTTTTTAATATATTTATTGAAACAATATATTGTGAATCCATGTTTAAGAAAAAGTGATTCATTCTTACATGCCTGAGATCAAACTGCAGTTTAATCAATTGGTGGGAGCAAGTTAAAATGCCTAAAGAAAGCGAATATGATTCCATCTGCTGGAAAAGTCATAGCTGAAGGAGTGGTGTTTATAGACTGCATGGAAAAAGGCAGGACATCAGGGAGCATTATGCATCATTATTAGATCAATTGAAGGGTGCTATTCAGGCTAAACATCTACGTCTGGCAAGAAAGAGACTGCTCTTTTACCGCTATATGTGACTGTTGGCATGTTTAGGATTTTAGCTACAAAACTCCATGACCTATGCTTCAAAGTATTGCTACATGCATAATATTCATTGGGTGTGGCTTGGAGCAATTACTTGTTGCACTTCCGAAACCTGAGGAAATGGCTTGCCAGACAAAAATCCAAATGAAGAAATCAAAGCTGTGAACGACTTATTTTGGAGAGTTGGACAATTTGCATTATACTGAAGGTATTAAAATATTGGAAAATCTCTGGTGTAGATTTATGGAATGGCAATAATTTATTGTGAAAAAGAAAAACAGGATTTCTGAAAATTCTTGCGTTTTCTTGTATCAGGCTAAATTTGTGAATGATGGTCATGTATATTTATACCAGGTCTAAAATAGAAGCTGAAAAAGATTTCAAGACCTGTCTTACAAATGGAAATAAAAAAAAAGTTCACATGAACTTGGGCCTTGAAATGCGTGTGGAAAGTTTTTCCTTAATTTTTGATCTGAGGGTAAAATGAAACCATTAAAATTTTAATTTAAGAGATAAATTTGATGGTTTCATTTGGTGGTGATAAATTTGATGGTTTTTAATAAATTTTGCTTTAAAATTATAGTATTTTTCTGACATATTTCAATTTGTTGTTTTAAGTCAAGTTCCTTAAATTCTTCATGTTCAGTTGATTCATAAAATTAATACCAATTAAAATTGATTATTAGATTTATTAAAATTGTTTTATTAAGAAAAGATTGATTAAAATGCATTATTTTAATAATTAAAATAGGATAATCTATTATCATTATTAAAAAAATTAATAATAAATAATTTTTATGTTAAAAAGACATAATGTGAGTTAAAAAAAACATTGAGGAATTACTGAACATGTAATCTTTTTTGCAGTTGTACTGTAAAAATAATATTTACAGTAAAATTGCAAAACATATAAAATTAACCTTCAAATCACCAGGTTAACTTTCTTGACTCTTTAACAGCATGGTCAGGTCATCTCCAACCCAGTCCCAAATTTTTAGTTTTTTCAGTAAGAGAGGCATTTATTATTTTTAAATAGAACAAATTTATTTACCATTTTACAATTATTTTAAACATTATCGTCCTAAAAAGAATATATTTTAAACCATTTAATTACACACAAAAAAAAATTGTTATCAGTCTAACTGGAAGATTATTATTTCTGTTAACATTACAAGTGAGGATACTATAATTCTATGTTCTCATAATATTTGTTTGCACTTATGACAGAATTTCGTATCTGTTTCTTGAAGAATCGCAAAAACCACATCTTTTCTCTTTTCACTGTAAATAGGTATTAGGTAGATTTTACTCGTTATCTATGTTCTTGTTTGAAGCTGGTTCAAATTCTTCCTCTCTTCCCAATAAGGTGCAGATTGTCAGGTGTAGTTCCCTTGAAATCCACTTATTTTCTTTTCTTTTCTCCATTACTGGTTTAATGAAAGACCAAGATTCTTGAGAAATATTGAATATGCATCTCATGGATATGAGCTTTTCACTTTATTCCACTTAGAATGAATCCATTTACTGCCGCAATGTCAAGCACTCCATAAAAAACTCATCGGCCATTTTCTGGTTCTCCTTTTCGTGGTTTTATCACGACAGAGTTTGTCTTAGATGTCGACTTCACCCTTTGTTATATTATAAAACTAGATTATCTCTGATTTTTTACTGTCTTTGTTTACCAGTTCTGAAGAGCTCATCGAAGAAATAAGCAATAACTTTTTGTTTTTCTTAGGTGTGGAGGAGCAGAGCATTTTTTTGTCATAGTACATAGAACCACCTAAGCTAACTGATGTATTAGCTAGGATAGAAGGAGGAATTTGGGTTGTATTTTTTCATAATGTGTTGACAAAAGTAGGGTTTCTATCAAGTCAGTTCGACCAAAGAGAAACAGTTATCGCGTTACATTCCTGTTACTTCCCTTTAATGATTCTGTAACCCTAAGATATCACCTTTTTCTTATTCTGTTCCTTATCTATTTACAGTATACCGCCTAAGAAGTAAAATGTCCTGGCATTACAAAGTGAGATGCTCTTTAGCCCGTATTTATCAGGCTTTGATGGGATGTACATACTAAATCTGCAACACTCGTAAAAATTCAGTAATTTCTCGTCTACAGTGAAATATTCAGAAGGAGCGTAGTAATAGCTGGAGGAATTACTTTCAGAAGCATCTCAAATATCTCTAAAGGCAGCGAATTTGTCTTTTGATTTTCTCAATTTTTTATTACATTTTGAATCGAACTCAAGTTCGCTAGAAGAAATTGAAACCTATTTTCAGTCATTGTGTACCAGAATACAGGTGGCCCATAAACAAGAGAAAACATGTCTTCTAGATTTAAATGATCAACTTTTAGAGTGCCTCTCATATAGAGCAATCCAATTAATGCTTTCATTTCTGAGGTATCAGTGTACCACTGAATAGAAGTAAACTTTCCTTAGATCTTCCTTAGATCTTTGTTTGTATAAAAGACTATTTTTTTTAATCATATCTCTAATGAAAAGGGAAAGTAATCTTTCCTCATTTGTGATTCTCTTTGCCTTTTCCCTAGCCCCAGGTAAATGAATAATAATATTACACGCTTGCATGATAGAATATTTGGAACGCAGCAGAGTATCGACCCAAACAGTTTCCCCATCTTGCCCTAATTCGTTGTTTCATCAACATCATATTCTCCCGCTTCGATCTCTTGAATCTATGATTCTTCCTTCTCACAAACTCATCCTCACTGTTGTAAATTGAGAAAATTGCATACTGTGAATCCGATAACACTTATTTATTTTTTCTTCCACCCCCTCAGACTTTTCCTCCTGCCTTCTCAACTCGGAAGACATCTCCTTTGGTGTGGAGAATGTTTTTTGTGGGCCATATTGATGATAATCAGAAAAAATAAAAATAAAATATTGAGAAAATTAAAAAAATGTAATATAAAATTATGAAAATAAATGCAACACTATCAACAAGTTTGTTATTATTTTTCTGCATAAAACATCCTGAAATTCTTTCAGTTTCTTTGCGAGTCACTCGGTACATAAAAATATTTTTTAAATTTCATACTATGAATTTTTTAAAGTGATAATTTTACCAATCAAAAAGTTATTAATTTATGTAATTTATGGTTATTTAATTGTATTAATGAGAAAATATACAATTTGCTTAAGTTCTACAAAATGAATTTATATTTTATTAAAATTAAAAGTACGAGGTGTGATAAAAAAATACGGTGAATAATTTTTTATTAAAATAAGTAATAAGGTTACATAGAATTCAATTTAATCTCCTTCAAAGTACTGTCCTTGGCTAACAATGCACTTATCCCAACGTTGACTCCATGATTGGAGGCATTTCTGGAAGGCGTCTTTCGGAAGGGCTTTCAGCTGCTCAGTCGTGGCCCTCTCAATGTCAACAATGGTGTCAAAATGTTTTCTTTTAAGCACAGTTTTAATTTTTGGGAAGAGCCAAAACTCGCACGGTGCTAAATCCGGTGAGTATGGCGGATGTGGACAGACAGGAACACTTTTTTCGGCTAAAAACTCGCGAATGAGAAGCAAGTTATGACACGGCGCGTTGTCGTGGTGAAGAAGGAAGCCATTGGTCCATTTTTCTGGTCGCTTTCTTCGTACGTCGTTTTGCAAAATGCTTTGAACGAATTCGTACAAGATGTTAAGGTCTTCCGATAGCTCTCAAATAGTCATTTGCCTGTTTGAACGAACCATTGTTTCCACTTTTTGCACATTTTCAACTGTTTTTGAGGTTACTGGACGTCCCGCACGCTGCTCGTCTTCAACAGGCTCATTTCCGTTTTTAAATCGGTCTTACCACTTGTACACAGTCTTCAAAGTTACCATATTATCGCCGTACACCGATTCTAACATTTTGTGAGCTTCTTTGGCACTCTTTTGCAACTTAAAACTGTATTTACTGAACATTTTGACTTTTTTTCTCAGTTTTACCTTAAATATTACATAATTAACTCAGTAATATTTAATATAGCGTATTTGAAGTTAAAATCTAGGGTGATCAGGTTAAATCCAGGGTAGTTATGCAACCCACAGCTGGATTTAGAATTATTGATTGCTGTGACTCTGAACATTTTTAGTTTCACTGTTTGGAATCAATGTCAATGTAAGTTTAAGGTAGTATTCTATAATTCTAAGGAATAAAATATCTTTGTACTTGCAAACTGTATAATGTACATTTATATATCATATAAAAAATACGAGGTCTGTAAATAAAGTAATGAGACTGATTTTTTTTGGCAGCATTGTTAAGTTACTAATAAATATATGGTTATATGAATGGCTGATTTATAATAGGTATTAATATTTTTAGTTTTTTGTTGCCGCGTGAGAGGTAAACAAACTTTTTGTGAAACGAGTTTTTGTCGTGCGTTACAAAAATGAGCGGTACAAATTATGAGTAACGTTGTGCAATCAAGTTTTGTATTAAACTCTGTGAAAATGCTACTGAAACTTTTTTGAAATTGAAAAGGGCGTATAGAGATGATGCTCTGTTAAGAGCGCAAGTTTTAAGGTTGTTCAAAGCATTTTCAGATGGCTGGGAATCAGTTGCGGACGATCCAGACTCTGGAAGATCATTAACGTCAAAAAATGATGACAATGTTGAGTGAATCAGAGATTTGATGTGGTACGACCGGTAATTAACTGTCAGAATGATTGCAGAACAATAGAATTTGAACCATACCACAGCCCGTCAAATTTTGACAAACAAATTGGACATGAAAAAAGTTTGTGCAAAGTTGGTCCAAAAAATCCACTGTTGTACAGAAAAACAACAAGGTGGATGTGTACCGCTATCTTCTTGGGCGAATTGAAACTGATCCTGATTTTCTAAAAAAAAATGTTATTACTGGTTATGAGTCTTGGATATTTGAGTACAACCCAGAAACAAAAACTTCAGAGCAAGGAGTGGCACACTTTAAACTCATCACGTCCTGAAAAAGCAAAAATAAGCAAATAAAAAATCCAAACCGTGCTAATTTGTTTCTTCAATAGCAATAACATTGTATATAAGGAGTTTTTGCCTACAGGACAGACTGCAAATCAATATGTTTACCCGAGAAATTCTTAAAAGATTGTGGAAAAGAGTTTTCCATATGAGACCAGCTGTCAAAGACAACTGGATGCTGCAGCGTGACAATGCACTCTCAATTAATGAGTTTTTGGCAAAGAAAAACATTTCTGTAGTTCTCAACCATCTTATTCACCTGACTTGAGTCCGTGCGACTTTTTCATGTTTCTGACTTTAAAAAAACACCTCAAGGACACCATTTTGGAACAGTAGAAAACGTAAAAATAATGTAACCAACAATCTGAAAGATATTTCAGTTTCTGAGTTCCAACACTGCTATGAAGAGTGGGAAAACCATGTGAATGATGTTAATGTCCTCCCTTTCATAAAAAAAAAAATAATGAGGTAGCAAATATAAGTTTATTAATGAGAAAATATTCAATAACATGCATTAAAAAATTATAAAATAACGGGAGGGACACAGTTACAGATATTAATTTTAAAGTATGTCGTTAAAAAAAATCTACATGATATAAACAAAAGAAGAAACTAACCGGACAAAAAATAAAATTAATCAACAAATAGTACTATAACTAAAAATGGACTAATAATTAAAAATAATATTTTTCTGGTTAGTTTTTCAGTTTTGATAAAAAAAAAACATTAAATAAACTATCCTTTACTTACTATTACATTTAACATCACAAAAATTTCCAGTAAAGGTAGAATTTTGGTTTTGTAAAAGTTCATAACTTGAAATGTAAAACTATGTAAAGTATCTCTCTTAAGACACTAAATGGAAGTAATTTTTAACTCCACAGATGAAAATAAAGTAAATATTTGTATAAACATGAGTTTGAAAATGAGTTTGAAAATGTTTTGTTTTTGTTAATAATTTGCGACTGGATTACGATTCCCAAGAGTAAAATGAAGTTAATATAATTTAAATCAAGGGCTAAATTTACTAGTTTCATTTGGTTTTTGACCTCAAAAATGAATAAAACTGGTCCCAGAATAACAATTTTTGGGAAAATTGTTTAGGTTTGACATACAACTTTGTTAAATTAATTGTAAACAAATAAATTTTACAGTAAAGATTGTATAAAATTTAATTCTGAAAAAATTTATGTAAATAATGTCAACTGAATGTGAAATACAGTTTAAGAAGTGTGATGAATTAATAAAAACAAAATGGATCAAAAAATACTATTATAATTTTTAACTGAAAAGGAATCATTTCAATATTTAAAAATATCCAGAAAGAAACTAAGTAAAAAGGAAAGATATGATAGTTTATTTAAACTTTGTTGTGTTTTTAAAAATATTCCAAAATAGAGATTCATTACTTAGAGTTTTGAAAAAATAAATAGAGGAAATTTGTTATTTTGTATACTGGCAATATTAATACTGATCATAGGTGTTAATACTTACTTATGTCTACGTGGGTACCTTTCCATCGGCACTATTCTTCTCTTTTTATTCTCCCCTGATCCTGGAAAATAGTAATTTTAGTTTAAATTAGCAAAAAGATATTCCACCATCACCAATAATGACCCAAATTAGCAATTATTTCATTGCTCTACAAATTTAAATGCAAGGTATTGTTTTGTAAACTTAAGAATAGTAACTAATTTGATTATTGAAAATTCACTTTTTATTTTATTAAAATTGATTACAGTGGTCCCTCTTAAAGCACATATTTCAGTATAAAATTAGAATGTAGCATAAAGGTAAGAAAAAACTTCCTTAAATTATTACTATATAGGTGAAATTTATCATTTTTTTAGTTATATTATAAAAAAGATACGATTATTTTAATTTCTAGATTACAGCTGTAAAAAATGTAAATTCAATGCTGTGCAATAATGGATGTTGCCTTCAAAGTATTCTTGTTATACCTTTTATTATCTAGCACAGTGATCTGTTTACCTGTTTCTTGTAATGGCTCTAAAACTTTTTCTGGAGTATTCTTAAATTACATTATGCTGCATATGTACAGATGTCATTTGTTCATTCTTACAGCTTAGACTTTTGGAAAGTCAGAAATTTCAGTGTTAATAAGCAGAATCGTGTAATTCAGTAATCAGTTTTTGGTCAGTAATTGTCTTGTGAGAGCACTGCATCGAGAACTTTTTGCATTATTATCTTGCTTGATCGTGAATGTGTACCACTCAGGTACTTGAATTTTCAGAGTATTCAAATGATATGCTGTTTTAATTTTCTTCAAAATTTCAATTATGCTTTTATGCCAAATTTTTATTGTTTATATCCAGCTAGAAAATGGGTCTATCAATTTCACAT
Organism: Lycorma delicatula; assembly: GCF_047948215.1. NCBI lineage: Eukaryota > Metazoa > Arthropoda > Insecta > Hemiptera > Fulgoridae > Lycorma > Lycorma delicatula. Next base: position 72,313,943 of record NC_134466.1, on the reverse strand, counting down.
TTACGAGTGCATTAAGTATACAAAGATGATTAATTATGCAATTTCAGTCTAATAATGCCACAGCTGACTCGCTTGCCTATTCAAAGAATTAAACTGTCTTATCTTCTGCATACAGGTGGGTCAGAGAAATGTGAAAATTCTGTTTTCATGAAATGTCTCTGTTTTTCAAGATGGCTTGATTCCCGATGACCGTTGCACTACAGCAATATAAATACAAGCAGTTATGCTACTGTACAGTCGTGTGGCAAATTATCTCAACTGATTTGTTTAAAATGTTTCGATCATATTAACGTATCCAACTGCAGTAACAGTCGCACGACTGTTCTTATTTTCAAAGAGGTGTGATCCAGTAATTTTCTGGGATTAGTTGAATAGACCAAACAGTTTTACTTATGCTGTGTAAAGGGGGTCGCTCGTGGAAGTTCTTTGGATTTTGTAATGCATAGTGTCAAAAATTTTGTTTACTTATAAATTTTAAATAACTTCTATTAACTTGATTAAGAAAATTAATGTAATTTAAATATACGGGTAAAAATGTGCAAACTTTTTTTCATGTTTCTGATAAAGAAACCAATATAAATTCAGGTTACATTGTAGTGCTGAAAATAAAGAAAAAATGTGTATGTAAACATGAGTTTGGAAATCGTTCCATTTCAAGTTTTGATCATAAAATATTTTGCTCAGATTCTATTGCGTCAGTAAAATGGATGGATGACACTGAAATTCTTGGAAAACAAATTATGGGGCAAAGAATGATAGTTTTATACATTTTCATCAGACTAATTTTGAAAAAATGGGTCATAGAACTCTGTGAAGTTTAAAAAAAAATTGAATTTGAATAACATTTCCTACTTTGGGTTTGGTGTGAATTTACATTTTTTTTTATCGGATAGCTTTTATTTTCTTTAAAGAAATCTATAATGTATCTTTTTTTTTTAATATATATTTAAAATAATTTGTTTCAGATGAGCCTAATAGATCCAGTTCAGATGGTGATAATCCTTTGGTCAAAGTCAATAAATCATTGGACAATGCCTCTAAAACTCAGGTAATTTTTACTTTCCTGGCAATAGCTCTAAGCATGCTGCTGCAGCAGCATAGCTATCAGGGGAAAGTGTTTATTTTTTTAATAATGATTAAACATTCATTAATTAAGCACAAAGATAAGTTAACATTTTCAGTTTTGGATAAATATCTGTATTTATGATTTATACTTATAGGCATCAAATGATGTTCCTCCAATGCCCTTTTATACTTGTAAAAAAATTACAAGTTTTCATAAGAAGCCCCTCATGGTATATTATAATTAAGATAGGAGAATATGTAAGCATAATAAATATTTAATAATGATTACTCGTCATCTAATAAAAATGCCTGAAAATTTTAGTTTGTATTAAGGGACTGTTTCTTATAATATTTCACACTTAGCATATAAATGTTGAAGGATGTCAGATGGAAATTTATAAGTTGGACTGAGCTAGTGAGTTAGACAAGAATTGATAGAACTTATTTGATTTGTTATTTTAATTTTTATCTATTTTATTGCAGGATAATGTTGTGACATCAACGGCTGCTGGACAGCTGGATGAACCTCAACAACAACAACAACAACAGCAGCAGGGCTGCAGTAAAACCAGTTCAACTCCAATGGCATTTGTTCCACTTAGCACACCCAACAGTAGTACACCTAATACACCTGTTAGACTTCCTTCAACTAGTGCCAGTACACATTCTAATACTCCAACCACGACACCTGGATTTGTGTTTGGGCAAAATTTACATGAAAGAGTTATTGTTGTAAGTTGTTAGTTAATTTTTTATTTTTTTATAATATATTTATTAAGATTTTTTATTGTAACTCATTAATTTAATCGGTTTACCATTTGTGGTAATTGCCTTACTAGCCGTTTCTAAGTCAGTATTTAGATTTGTATGGCCACATAGATGTTAGCTAAAACTGTTTTGTTTACATGGCTGAACTCTTTTAAATTAATTGACAATGGACTGCTTCTAATGGGAGAGAGTCGTGGAGGGAGCCATGTGCAGCCGCCCAGTGCAACACCATTTGTGTGCTCTGTGCCAATAGCAGCTAAAGTAAAAATGTGAGCGCATGCAAGAAACAGATAAACAAACCCAAACACAATTCTTTTTTTAGAGTGTGATTTATCTCTGTTTTGGCAGTGTTATTGAACGGTAAATATTTGATTATTGAAATTGAATTATTTATTTTGGCGGTATTTATTGAGTTCTTTTTCTGAAATCATGTTGAAATGGAAGAGAAGTAATATCGGTAGAAAGTCTGAAGATGCGAGGTGAATATCTACATCATGTTTACATGAGAGTATGGAAGAGCGTGAGGCTCTATTTTATGATGCTATACAATATAGGAAAGCCATTTTAAAGTTCAGATATACTTTTGAATATGATCCTCATTTGAATTATATTGAATAGTAAAGATTTTCAAATTGTTGTAATGATTTAAACATGCGATCATCGTTTTGCAAAAAAGTGGCATGTGTTGTTCTGGTGGGACAGGTTCACTTCCTATACTTCAGAACCTGCCAAAATACAATACTTTATTACGGATGACTTCTTTTGGTACTAGACAAATTGTAAAAGGGAATTTTAAGCCATGTTTAAAATTCAAAGTCAAGTTTACTATCGCATAGGAAGTTTATTACACCTAATAATATACAATTGAATTAAAGCTAAAAAGTACTGCATTAGAAGTATTTATTTAGTACTGCATTAGAAGTATGTTTAGAACTCAAAATGTTTCATCGCATATACGCAACTATGGACATATGCGGGTTAATATTAAAGGTAGCATTCTGCACTTGACATCTCCATATCCCTTTGTCGCTTGGAATTTTGTACAGCAAACTGGTGCAATGGCTAAGCAACCCTCAATATCATTCTTCAAAGACCAATAGTCTCATCGCATTTTATGAGTACAACTTCTGGTAACTCTCCTTCCTTGTGCATCAAGCCGAAGTGGTGAGAACATTGCTCTTGCATTTCGTTTGATGAACATTTCTGTATTAAAAACTGACACGATGAGCATGACTCTCTAGACTTTCATTCTGTAAGAATTGATTGTTGAACATTCTCATTTGTGAAAGTCTACATTCTCGTTGTTGAGAAGTCTGAGGAAATATTCATGGCACTTCTTTTCTATTTTTCCTTAAAGGATCATTCCTTTCTTGGCAACATTGTTTTAAATGTCGCTGTCTCATTTGAGCAGCGCGTTTAGTAGACCTACTCAATTTTTATAATATAAATATATTATATTTATAATATATTGAATAGTTATATGTATTGTATGTACATTCTAGATACCACTAAAAATTGTGAAATAAAATAATTTGTAAAAAATGAAAATAAAAACAGACTTTAACAAATAATAGTAATAAGAAGTTACAAATTATATTTTTATTTATTAACTACAGTAAAAGTATTTATAACAAATGTTTATTTTTGAAGTCGGTATCAGCCAGCTCAAGTTAAAAAAAAAAAACACTGATGATGTGTATAATACTAATCCTACTTCAAACAATGCAAAATTGGAAATATAAGTTTATTACTATAAAATGAGATCTACAAAAATATAATACAATCATAAAATGCAGCGTACTTTTGTATGTTGCATTTTATGACTATGAAGCTAAGTATTCTATGATCCTAAGCATCTATGAAGTATTCTTATACCATACTTATTGATACTTATACCGTACTTGGTGATAATATTATCACCAAGGATTCATGCTTTAGCGAACTCAATATGATAGTGGGATGCTCTCTTATATGCTCTTGAGTTCCCATTTTACATGTGGGAATCCTGTTCAGCCACCTAACCTTGTTGGTTGAGGTACTAACTTTACGTAAGTTATGTTTTAATTTGAATTGGCTGGCACAGACTTCAAAAATAGTTATTTGTTGTAAATATTTTAACTTCAGTTAATAAATAAAAATATTATTTATATTTAGTATTATTTTTTGTTGAAGTCTGTTTTTATTTTTATTTTTTATAAATTCTAAATTTCTCAGTAGGATTTAGATCAGGGCGTTTCTTGCCTAGGGATTGTTACAAGACACAAAACTCTGTTTTTAAAATTACTTTATTTTTTTTACATGATTTACATTTCTTCATCAATAGGAACAAGACAATGAATGTCCTTCAACAGAAAAGCTTTTTTTACCACACCGACTGAACAATGTGTTTGGTTGAAACAGATTCTCTATGTATCCTTTTAAAGGCTAACCATAATTGTTTCCCTTTCACAATGAAATAATTATCATTGGAGAAATCACTTTCAACGAATCTTCAAAAGCCCCATATTTCTTATCCTATAATACCATCCCCTCTTCCTTCTTATTTTCCTTTAGGAGCTGCTTTTTCAATGGTCATCATGCTTTCGAGTGATGTTTGTCCCATAGTCGACGTAAATTTCAACAGATTTTTTATTTTTTTTAGGGTTGAATTTAGGTAACCTAATCTGTAAGACAGGATTCTTTGTTCATTATATTTATAGTATTTTTTTTCTGTCACACTTTCTCTTTATTCGTGAATCAACAAAATCAGTCTCTTTTTTCAAGTGGATAATGGGATTTATAGGTTAAAAAATTTACACCATACTGTACTGCAGTCGTATACGAGAAATATTGATGAACATTCTTGGATAGAATTTTTTTGTTGCAAGATTCATCTAAAAAATTTAATTTCAGTGATCACAATATGTATAAAATACTAAACAAATTGTACGCTTACCGTGTGGGTAATGTACTCTAGTGGCAACGATTATTATTGGACTACCTTAATGTAAACAATGCAATTGCATTTTGTCCTCCAAGCGTGTAGGTTAAGAATTTGTTCTGTTTTAGATATAGTGTATCTCCTCAGGTGGATCTTTTTTATGTGTTAGTTAGTATTTTACAAACAGACGTAAGTCACCAGATTTTAGTAATTTCAGACTAATTTAAGCGACTTATGTTACAGTAAACATTTGTATCACAAATCTTGCGTTGATTTTTTTAATTAGACACCATAAAAAAGATTCAGTCCATTTCAAAACAAGTTATTAATTTTTTTCAGACCGGTTCCAATATGCACCGATTAAAAAATTTCACAATCTAATTAAAACTTACAAAACAGTGCGTATTTAACTTCAAATTAGATTATGAAAGACACAAAGAAATGTGAAGCAGCTGTTTTAAAAATAACTAAGAAAATAGTGCGATCAATTTATCTGAAATTTCCTTCAATAATGCAATGTTTCCATTAATTTGTTTAAGACTATAATATTAATAGAATTTTCAAATATGTGTGTGTATGTTTTGTGTGCTTATGTTTGTCAAGTTTGAAATCTTTTTTTCCTCCCAGGAACCTTCAGGATCTGAAGCAGGAGCGTGCAGTTCTTCAGATATTCAAAATGTTACGATTAGTGTAAGTGTTTCTGTTTACAGAACTTTTTAAAAAATCTGTTATTCATTTGTTAATAATAATCTATTCATCAGCAATTTGGAAAAAATACCTTAAAAGAAATTTTAACTTTATACGCATAACATTATTGAATATATCACTAGTAATTTGTAAGTATATTGGGAGTATTTATGGTGGTTATGTGATTTCATATCTGTTTCATAGTGTTCTTGAAATACATATTAAATTTCTAATTGTACCTTAATCGTGCAATTTGTATTGAGTATATGATTAACATCCAATTTTTATTTCCATAAGAGGCAGAGAACTGTTTTGAAAATCACTTTTTATTTTTTACATGATTGTCATTTCTTTAATAGGAACAAGACAATGAATGTTCTTCAACAGAAAAATGTTTTTTTCTTACCAGATGTTTCACCAACTATACAATATGTTAGAGTGAAACAGATTCTTCGTATGTCCTTTGAAGGGGTAATCATTATGGTTTCCCTTTTAGAATTAAATAAATATCATTGGAGAAAATCACTTCCAGACGATCTTCAAAAGCCCCATTTACATATTTTTTATTCTGTAATACCTTCCTCTAAAGATTAACAAAAATATAAAAAAGTGTATATATATATATATATATATTATTAGTTGAAAATAAATTTATAACATAATCACTTAATAACTAATTAATATGAAATTTAATGTAAAAAGGTAATTTAAAATCATTTTAAATACATCATTAGATATCTTTAGAGTGATATTAGTAAAGGATGACTTACCAAATTGAAAATATTTATAATATTTTTATTTATTTATGAGTTGCTACTCAAAAGTACCCAGGGTATAAAACTAAATATAATCACAGCATACTTGTATCTTATTCGCCATTGTCACTTTCATAGTACTCCCCTTCGAATCTGAGACTCCCATCCCAGTACTTCTGCCATTATCTAAATGCATCCTGAAAGTTTTTGTTGATGAGTGTATTCAACGACACTTGCAACTCCATGTGAATCTTGTGTATTGTGTCAAATCCTTCCCCTTCTTGATTTTCAATTTGGGAAAGGAAAAGAGAGTGCATGAAGCCTATTCGGACAAATGTGATGGATGAGAAACAACCACCATGTTGTGGTTTTTTCTTCACTAAAACTTGCTGCACAATGAAAGCAGTATGTTGCCTCACATTGTTGTGGTGAAGGACTCGGCCATTCCTGTGCCTTATCGCTAACATTTATTTCTCATATTGTTCCTTAGATAGAATTCTTCATTTGTTGTCATCACTAGGAGTTTCGAGCTCGTTGTGGATAATCCTATCTGTACTGAAGAAACAAATCCATAAAGATTTAATGTTGCTCTTGATTTGACGGTTTTTCTCTGGGCACAGAGTGAAGGTGACCTCTTCCAGTGGGATGATTCTGCCTAATTTCAGGAGCATATCCATAAACTCAGTTTTGTCACCTGTGATAATCTTAGAAAGGAAATCTGGGTCTGTTCAACTTATGTAACACTGTCTCTGTTCATCGCTCAGCAATCGTGGCACGATTGCATTGCAACCGTAAGTAAATATGACGATGGAAAACTGTTCACCAATGCAAATGCATCCTTTGAGATCAAAGCTGAGAGATGAACTGACTCATGAAGGATATTGTATGCTGCTTGTAGTAGCGTTAACTATAATATAAATGCCAATACAAGTACTAGCACTGATTTCAGTTGAGTAATAAAAATATCGGGAAGTTTTGGTTAGCACCACACATCCAAATCCTACTCATCAGATGATTTCTAATTACTTTTCTATTTCTACAGGAATTTTACTGCCATTTAACTTAATATGGAATATTTTTAAATTAAAAATTTTTATATTGTCCATGGGGTGACAGTGATGTTCGCGGGCTAATGCTGTAAACATCATTTACTGAAAAAAGTAATATAATTACACATTGTACCATTCAAAGTACTCCCTCTAAGCTGTAATGCTCTTCTCCATTTGCCTTTTCCAGCCTTCAAAGAATTCAGAAAATTGTTCCTCTGTTATCCCTGACAGTGCTCTGATGGCGACTCTTTAATGGCCTCCAGGGTTTGAAAATGTACCCCTTCAATTTTTTTTTAAATTATTGGAATAAAAACCACTCGCAAAGGTCCAAATCTGATGAGTAGGGGGAGGTTGTTCAAAGAACATAGTGGCAGTTTTGGTTAAAAATTGCTTAACAATAATGGCTGTGTGAGAGGGTGCACTGTCGTAATGAAGCACCCATGACTGTATTTGTCACAAGTGGGTCTCTTTCTACAAACTTTATCGCATGGACGTTCATTACTTCCAGGAAGTAAGCAGAAATTAACTGTCTGATCCTGGGGATCCCATTCTTGAGCACAATCTCATGTTAATCAAAAAACCAACAGCATTGCTTTGATTTTGACATCCTGGCTTTTTGTTCGTTGCATATCTGGTGTTTTCCATTCCATGCTCTGCTTTTTTTCCCGTACTCATAAATTGAAGTTTAGTCTCTTGTAATCACATTTTGAAAGATGTCTGCATTCTCCAATCACTCTTGAAAACACGCAAAAGATTTTCCTTTGGTTCACCTAAAGTATTTTAGAACTATGTTTGCACAATGCTTGACATCCTGAACTCTTGTGTAAGAACTAGGTGCATAGTTTGTCGTTTGATTCTGGTGATCTTAGTAACATCTCTGATTGTGAAGTGATGGATTGAGTTTATAGCTTGTATAATTTTCTACATAGAAACACTATTTCAAACAGTGGAGGGATACCCCAAATGTTCATCGTCCTCTGTTGAGATTCTCCCCTCTTTGAACCTCACCAGCCGGTTAAACAACTTGTTTACACAAGATGGTCTCTATAAACAGGGTTCATCATTTCAAGAATTTCTGATTTGTACATATTAAGTTAAATTCCTAATCCTGCCTATGTAAAACAATCAATCAGTGTTTGAAACTTATTACTGAGCAAGACATTTGTTACTTGGGGTTTTGTGATGTAATATTTTTAAATAATTTATTTTGTATAAATTTCAGGATGCTGTTACTCCATCAACAGCTAGTGCAGCTACAAATGGTACCTCAACAGAAATGTTATTTACTTCAGTTATACAAAAGGAACTATTACCTGATAAAACTATGGTAATTATTTTTTATGATTTTTTTTTTATAAAAAAATATATATTGTTTTGTACACATGAGACTTGTTTTTTTAAAGTAAGGTCTGTTTTGAATTAGCTGCCTATATATTCAATGTAAACAGATGGCACTTGCATAATTCAGTTATTTCAAACAATAGGCAGCTGTTAGCAACTGTTATTCAGTCATTTTTACGTTATTGTTTGTACTTATCCATTTATACTGATGTTACAATTCATGATCCCGCCAAGTGTGTAATATGAAAATTAATCTGATTTGTATAGCAAAAAAACAATTCTGCAGTTGAAATTCAAAGGCAGATTTCTGACAGTTCATGGGCCAAATATTATGAGTGACACAGATATGAGATAGTTGCGCTATTAATTTCAAGAAGAGCGAACAATGTTCATGTTCATGATGAAGAGTGGCTAACCATCTGTGATAATGGATTATTATTTGAATGAAAATATTGATGAAAAAATCTGAGAAAACTGGCACTTCTGTGTGCCACAATTGTCTTTAAAATTTCCTGATGTTTTACAATCTTTGATTTAGAAAGTTTTTTTTTTGAAAAGTTGGGCTATAAAAAATTGTGTACCGATAGGTGCTGAAGATGTTAGTCAACACACATAAGGAAAACCATCTTGCTGCATCCAGGATATGAATTTTTGTGGCCAACAAAAATGAATATGATGAATTAATTGTTTTGATCACATTCATTTCATATCCGCAACTGAAAATTAAACCTGGTTATATTGTGTACAAACATTAAGACAAAACAGCAAACACAGCTAGGGCAACATTTATCATAGACCATAGAAGTTCGAACAAGAATGTTTGGTAAAGAGGCTTATGTCTACTTCTTTTTATCACAGAAACGGTTTCTTGCTTGTCAAATTTAGTGATTGCAGAACTACTAGTGAATGCCAAAACATATTGAATAAAAAGATCTTAGAAGAGCTATAAAAAGCAAGTGATACGGGCCCTGTATGATTTTGCTTTCCATGACAATGCCTGGTCACACATGGTAAATCAGGTGATAAAAATTTTTAAGTCATTGACTGCAGAAGGTTAAGAGGGAATAAAGATGCTTGTGAAATATTATGAAAAATGTGTTGAGGGCAGTTGCGTAGATAGGTTGTAGTAAATAAGTGTAAATTTTATGCATAAGTAATAAAGATTGATTGTTTTTGTTCAGTTGTAAAAAATTGAATTATTCAGTTTTTGTGTTTATTTTAAATGGACCTCACTTTAAAAACAGGCCCCAAGCATGTGTTTGTGTGTGTGTGTCTATATGTATTATATATTTTTTATAATCAAGATCAGTTTGAGCAACTCCAGTACAGAATTACAAAGTAAATAAAATGACACTTACCTCAATTTTCATTTCTTTATTCCAATAGCACTTTTGCAGGATCCCGCATTATCAGTTGTATATAAATTACATATATATATATTAAAACTTTTATAAGAAATGTTTAATAATTAAAATCTTTTAAATTGTTAATAAAGTTTTCTTTAAATAATTCTGGTAACATCCAGTAATCTTTCTGATTTCGTATAAAAGAACTATAATTTTTTTTATAGATAAATATTATAGTGTTTATAAATTTTTTTTAATTCTTTGTAGGAAGGAAATTCTGGTTTAGATGATAAAGGTAGAAAGAGTTTAAGTGAGTCTGCAAGAGAATATGAAGAATCAAGAGCTGTCAAACGAAAATATGAAGAAGTAGCTGTCGTCACTGGAGAAGAAGAAGAAAATAACATATTGCAGGTTTGGAGATATTTATTAATTTACTGTAAATGTTTCCTCATTTGGTAAATGGTTCTTTATCATTTTATAGATAGATCATTTCCTGCTACTTGTATTATTATTTATCGCTTCTAGGGATCTTCTGTTTTTTTCGGATAAGTCCTTGGAAATTAAGAGCGGTTGTTGCATCGGCTACTTCTGTGGCAGAACTTACTAGGAAACTAATTTAAGTTTCTATGAAGTAATTTAAGTAAGGGAACTTATTGTAGTTTTGTGCGTTGGACACAAGTAAGTAGATGAGTTGTTTAAACATACTGGGTTGGTCTAGTGGTGAACACGTTTTCCCAAATTAGCTGATTTGTAAGTTGAGAGTTTCAGCATTCAAATCCTAGTAAAGGCAGTTACTTTTATACGGATTTGAGTACTAGATCATGGATACTGGTGTTCTTTGGTCTCCATTAAAGCCATTACTGGCAAGGAACAGAGGGGGTGGTGTAGTGATTGGACACGCTATGTTGGCGGGATCTTCTCCCCTCGTGGGGGAGGGGGGAATCAAGATGGTGTTCTTTGGTGGTTGGGTTTCAATTAACCACACATCTTAGAAATGGTCGAACCGAGACTGTTCAAGACTACACTTCATTTACACTCATACTTAACATCATAATTCATCCTCTGAAGTAATACCTGAACAGTAATTTCCAGAGGCTAAACAGGAAAAAGAAAAGTAGATGAGTTGTCAGATTGAACAAAGTCTCTTTGTTTGCATATAAGGTATACCTTCTTAATGTTTAAATAGTTTTATTTTAGGATTATTCTGCCATTTAATAGAATGGCCACCTGGTTGACATGGTTACTGATCACAATGAAAATGAAAAGTCACTAATGTAGTGGACTGTATTGATTTATTAATCAAGAAAGTTATTACCAGTCTAAACCCTGTTGGGAATTAAGACCATCTGTTACTTTAATAATCTTTAAAATAGATAATGTATTGTTAATCTGTTTTCAGATGGACTGTAAATTGTTCGTGTATGATGGTTCAAAATTTAATTATTCTGAGGGCGTTCATGGTAGCTTAAGAGTTAATGATCCACCGGTCACTGCAAAAAAAGTGACACAGTCAAGAGTTATCGTTAGAATGTCTGGAACACTTCGTGTATTAATGAACACTAAGGTAATTTTTATATATTTTTTATTATATTTTTAAATCTGTGCTAGATGATCTAAGGGAGAAAATCTGATTGTACCTTTTAGTTAAGTTTTATTCAGTTATTGTATTTAGCAAACACTTATTGAATACACTTCAAAATGAATACAATATATAGTGTTCCAAAAGGTATTAACCATATTTAAAGGACTGATTCAGGATATCAAAATAAATGAAGAAGTTGATATTGATAAATCCTCTATTTACTTAATTTTCTGTATGTCTGGCTTCTTTTTTTTTAATAAAAATGTGTATTTTAATTACAGTCAGAAATAAGTCTGTGAATTTCAGTGTGTATGTATTAGGTGACATCTATAAAAAGTTTGAAAATTCCAAAATGGTTGCTATTTAATTTTTTTAGTCAGTAATTTTATAGGATAAACTATTACAACTTATTGTAAACGGTAGCTTCAGTGACTTATTGCAAACAACTTATTATTATAAATTTTGTGGCTTGAAAATCTCCAACACTACTAGATCAGTTTCATTGAAATTTAGATATTTCTCATTATGCCTGGGAATGTGTTTGACTGGAACAAAAGGAAACAAAATTAAATAACAAAAAGTTGGTCGTCTGGCGCAGAGACTGCCAAGAATATTTTTTTTAACAAAAAATGGCAGAGAGAGAAAATAAGTTATATGGACATTTCTCTACATGAACTTTTTTATTTATTTTGATGTCTTATATCAGTCCCTTAATTTTGGTTAATACCTCTCAGAATATTATATATTGTAAGACATCAATAATTTGTTTCACAAATATTAGTGAAGAGACAAGTTTTTAATTATAATTTACATTGGAGTTATATTTTTGTTTTCTTATTGGTGTAATGTCAAAAGAAAATTTGATTATTTTGGTTGAAATAGGGTAATAAAAGTTCCATTAAATATTTTTTAATCATTTGTTTTTATTTTCTGTGTAATTTTCCCCCCTGAGAAGTATTTTTAAGAGTACTATTTTAGTAAATATTATTCCATGTTCGGATTATTATCAGCTGAGATAAAAAAAATGAATTCGTAAAATAATAAATGGTTGAATTTTTTCCCGATAAAAAATTTGTAACATTTCATTTGGTGTTGTGTTACATTCTTGCTTAATTACGGCTTTTAATTCTTCCAGTGCTGTCAGTTTTCTGACATACACATTATCTTCAAGGTACCCCACAAGAAAAAGTCCAGTGGTGTCAGGTCTGGGGAATGAGCACAGTATTCTATGGGACCCCTTCATCCAAACCATCTGTTTTGAAGGTTCTCATCAAGATAAGCTCTTACATCACGTTGCCACACTATCTATTTTATCTCCTGTTGTAGATAAAATTCACCATCTTTACCAAATTCCTCCTGAATGCGTGCAAAACAGATTCTTGCAGTAAATTCAAATAATCTGCATCAGTTACTGTACTGTAATCATAAAGAATGATCCAGTTAATCCTTTGCTTGAAATGCCACACCATACCGAAACTTCTGGTAAATTTACATGTATTCCTGTGTAACATTTGAATTTGTAGTTTCCCAGTAAGTGCAATTATGTTGTTTAATTGTGCCGTTTAATTTGAATGTAGTTTCATCGCTCCAAACAGTCTTCCCTGAAAACTGTGCATCTTGTTCACATTTTTCTAAGTACCATTCACATAATTGTTTTCTTCGGTCTGGATCATCTTCATCGATAGCATGTACCATTTTTTGATTGTAACTTTTCCATTTACAAGTCTTAAAATGCAATGGACACTTGATTTGCTGATGCCAGTCTCATGACTATATTGTGTTACAGATTTTTTGGATGTTTCAAATAACTTTCCAGTACTCTTTCTTGGCTGACGAAGCTCGTTGATGTTTTTGGTCTTCTGGAACATTGTCTAAGAACATCCTGAACATTCCATTTGTTTCAAACTTTTCTTTTATCCAATTAATTGTAAGTCGCATAGGTGAATCTTCCTGAAATTCCCTGAGATATTGTCTTGGTACTTCTGCTACAATTTCATACTTCCAGTAGTATTTTAAAATAAATTTTCTTTTTGTAAAAGTTAATCTTAGTCCATTCATTATTTCCAGTTAATTACACTCTGAAAGAAAGAAAAATCAGAAAGTTATGATCCATTAAACACTGTATATATTTTTTGGGGACACTGTACTAGGTATAAAAGTATGGCGACCTTTAAACATAGAAAAATGGAATTTAATAAATGCTCCTATCTCAAAACATATTATTTTTCAATATTAGGCTTATCAGAACTCGAAGCCCCCATGGTGGAAGAGGGCAACCTAGAAATCAAAAGGATATAATCATGACAGGTTATTGAAGGGTTTTGAAAAACAAAAATTTTAATGTAAAACCTATCTTTTAGATACTAATCAACAATGGAATATTAAAAAAAATTAATTTGCCAAAGATTTTTACCTCAACATGTTTTGTTTTTTTTTTACTTATACCACTATTTGGGGAGTACTGTAAGCCACTTTTGAAAATTGATGTGAAACATATTAAACTGCCACCATTTTGATTTGGTGTGGTTGCAGTCTAAAGTTTTTACATTAAAAGTTTTGTTTTTCACTTATCTAAGTCGATATATCACAACTCTATCCTTTTCCATCTAAATTTTTGAAGCTTGGAATGCAACTGTCATACCAAAAAATGTATCACTTTGAGTAGCATTTGTGCTAAATTTCATTTTTTATGTTTGACTGTTGAAAAGTTACTTAGGATTTACATACTATTAAAAAAGAGGTCTCTGTTGACAAAGTAACTGAATTTTTGAATCGTACGAAAACAAAATTTTAGAGTTTTGTTCATTTTTCTATACAGTGTAAAAAAAGCAGCTGTGTATTGTTTATTGCTTCTTTATTTGTTGCACAGTTTGCAAGAAATTATTTTCTAAAATGAATAAAATTATGTATAAAACTGTCTTATTTTCAGAATAATTCTGCCCCATTGCTTAGTGATCGACAAATGTATTATTTATTAAGTTTAATTTCTAGTATGATTTTTTTGTTTTTTATTCCAAGATGATACGGTTTGCAAAGTTGAATATTTTATCAGGTATAAGTGTCAGGTTAATGCTAAACTAGTGGTATGAGCTCAAAAGTTTAGTTTTTATCAGTACTTGAAAAAAAAACTCATTTATAATTTATTTTTTTTTTTATATTGTAAATTATTACAACAAAATAAGAGTTTACATAATTTAATTCTTTGTTTAATTACTTATTTTTTAAAGATTTGGGCTGGAATGAAAATTGAAAAACCTAATAGAAAAATAGTTCGTATGACTGCTATGGATAGCATAGGACAAATAAAAGTATTTCTTATTTCGGTAAGTTTTTTTTGTTATTTTCCTTTATATATAGGTCATTCAGAAAGTTATAGTAACATTTGATTTTAAACAAATGTAGTTTTAAAATATTTATCTGCTTCTTGTGTCAAAATTTTCTTTATTCTTATGTTAAACAAATTAAAATCAAGGTTGGTTTCATTCAAGTAAAAAGAATTTGTATGTTATATGTATGAGAGTTATTCAATAATTAAACAAACATACATTTTTAGTGAAAGAAACTACGAAACACAGTTTCAAACAAAAAGATAAACTTTTGTTTCAGAGAAACAAAATAAACTTATAGTGAAAGAGTGTTATTCAGCTGTTCGATTATGTATGTAAACATAAGTATAAGTTCTAAAAATCAGATTTTTACTTCGGAAAGTGTACAACCATCAGAAATATTCTCTCAGATGAATGAACAATATGACAGTAGTTGTATGAACTGTGCGAGTTTTTACGTGAGGGTGGAAAAGTTTAAAAGTGGCTGCAAAAGCGTGACTGATGAGCACCACTCCAGGCATCTGGTAACAGTGTTGACCTTGGCGTAGAGTCTTGTATGATTCACTTATCCGAGAAGACCGACAACTTACAGTTGAACAAATTTGTGAAAAATGTCAAGTAAGTATTGGCACAACTCATTCCATCATTCAAAATAAACTGAACTACTGTTAAGACTTGTGCAAGGTGGGTTCTCAGAGAGCTGAGGTTCATCACAAAGCAAAGAGAGTTCACATTTGCACCGAACAAAAAAATCATTTCACTAATGAAGGTGATGCATTTTTGGACAGGATTTTAACCTGTGATGAAACTTGTTTTTAAGCTGTAGTCCATATATCAAAGCATGCAGTGGAAATACCTGAATCACCTGCCCATAAGAAATTCAAAACACAACCATCAGCTGGTAAGGTCATGTTGTAACTATCTTTTGGAATGTCTGTGATTATCAGGAGGAGCAACACTAACAACAATCTATACTACTCAGCCAAGATTGAGAACAAAATCAAGCCCACGTTGAAGAAATGTCAGGGATGGCAGAGGTGTGCTTCTTTAAGATGATGCTCGACCTCCTACGGCACAATTGACGTTGGAAACTATTGGCAAAGTGGGTAGGGAGCTCCTACCTCATCCTCCTTACAGCCCTGACCTTGCCCCTTCAGATTTTTATCTGTTTGGTCCGATGAAAGAATCTTTCAACAACAATGAAGAGGTAAAGAAAAAAGTACAAAACTGGCTTTGAGATCAAAGTAAAGAATTCTTTGCATAGGAGATACGAAGACTTGTAAAAAATGGAACAAGTGCACAGAGGTCGGTGGGGATTACATGGAAACGTAAACAAAAATATTGTATTTATTTAATAAACCATTTTTGCTGAAAAGCTATTTGTCTTTTTAATTATTGAATGATCTTCGTGCTTGTGTGTATGCGCACGCGCGTGTGCTCTTTATGTTGTAAATGTACCAATGTCAGGTGCTCTTGCATGAAAAACTCATAGTTACAGTGGACCAGATTGCCATCTTCATACATTATAATTTTTATATGTGGTCTTTTGAACTGACAATCCTTAAATTCTGTGACAGAGAACATAGTTAGTCTCTGAGTCGTAAAACCACAATTGTAGATTAGGATGATAATTTATGCGAGATTGGTACATCTGAATTGTTATCATGTCCTGTGGTTTTTGAATGTCCAGGTAAATTACATAAATTTGTAAAAATTCATGTATTGCTATTTACAAAAAGATAATGTGATTCAGCACGAGTTTACAGATTCAGCAACTAGTGTTCATAGAATAAGCAGGCACAAGAAAATGTGTCTATATTTGTAGTTCCAGATCAAAGCCGTGATATCTTAATGCCAAATATTAATGATGATATAACCCCAGGAACAACAATAGTTTCATGCTTATAATGTCATAGATAATCGGTTTACCGATATCATCATTTTACAGTTATAATAACGTATATCATGTTGAAAGATTGTGCAAGTTTTTGAAATCTCATTTTCCTCTCTTTAATAGATTTTTGTTTTTTCAACTTTAATAAGTATTATAAGAGGAATGGATTTCGTGTTGAGGGATAGTCAGTGGAAAAGTTTTAAATTATGGTATATAAATACAGATTCAAATAAGATGATCAAAATTTTAATCTCGCTTTTTTTTTTACTTTTACTGCAGAAAGAACTTTGGTTTTTTCATTTTAAAACCAACTTTCTGTCACTATAACGATTAATTAAAAATAATAGCACTATTTATAAGGAATATTCTGTTTGGTTTTCAATAATTCCTTATTTTTGGTTATAATTGCTTCTTTTCTTTTTTACAGTCAAGTCCTGCAGAAAGTGATTTACTATATCGTGTTCTGGATTCACGAATTAGACTACAAAACGAATTAATTGGTGCTTGTCACAATGGTAATTTAGAAGATAAAGCAGATAGTACTCAATGAATATGAATCCCAAGTGACTAATAATTATTTTATTGTTATTTGAATGATTTTTTTTTTAATTAAAAAAAAATTAAAATAAGACTTATTCAAAGTGAAGTGTGATAGTGTAAAAAAAATTATTGTTATTGCTCTGTTATACTTGAATGGTAGAGAGAAATGACTTATTATTATTATTATTAAGATTTGTTTTTTTTTTTTTATGTACTGGATAATTTTTATCTATTGCTATCTATTTATTTGTTTTTTTTTTTATTATTATAATAACATTAATATATAAATATATCCAGTTTCTGTTTTTTGTATTAATTTTTTTAATTGATAGAGTTATCTGAAAAATATATAATAAATGTTTTTCCCCTTTTTTTTAATGAAAAAAATGTTTTTATATTAATAGATTAAATCAACCATGTATTTTATTATTGCTTTCAGAGTTATGGTTGTGATGCTGTATATTATTTATACAGTCAGAGGCTTTCTCTGAAATATTAAGAAGTTATCTTATCATTTTGTTCGATATATTTATCCGACAACAAACAAGTTACAGCTTCATAAAAGAGATACAACAAATACTAAAAGCTGTATATATGTATAGAAATTGATTCACATAATGTTACCGGTGCTTTCTGAGCTCATTCTGCTAGTGAAAATAATTAAAAAATTTCATATAAACATGAGTCTGGAAATACTCAGTTATGAGTTACGGCTAGCGAAACATTTTGCCCTGATTCCCGGGCAAAGAGTGGAAACCGTACTGAAATTCTAGAAATCTAAATTAAGGGATAAACTTGAGAAATTAAGGGATAAACCTGACAAATTGGATAAAATAAGTTCAAGAATCCTATCTAGAGTAGTTTTTGTAATGTCCATGTAAAACAGAAGAATTTGTCGTCTAAATTCAATTTTTAAGTTTGTAATTAAAAAAATTTGTTAAATGACTAATAAATGTGTAAATTTTATTATCAGAACTTTTGAGAATTTAATTCTGAGATAATTGATATAATAAAGTTATGAAGTTAAAGCGTGCAGCCAAATGTATTGAAGCAGAAGTACAGATATTTGAAAATTGACTGTAAATTTTACTAAATACATAGATTACATTTTTATTTTTTTGACATTGTATCAGTGATATATGTTAACTTAGTTTTTTGTAATTGATAACATCTCATTATCTCCAATTTTTTTTTTTGGAAAGTATATATGTATATATATATATATTGTCACATGTTAGCGGTTTGACATAGATATTGAGAGATAGCACATGTAATTTCAAAACAATTTTTTCTGCTACATAAAGGTCTCTGTATACCTAGCATGTTATGGTTATTCTTTGAAATAACTATACTATACCTGAAGAATAACTTTTTTGTTCAGTTCCCCCTATAAATAGATTATGTATATCAGGCTGTATTTTGTTTTTTTTATCTCATATTACCAAACCAGATGGACTGATTCTGATGAAATTTTTGTATAGGGCATCGTTGCTGTTAAAGTTGCGTTACAATCAGTTTTTGGGGGTAAAGAGATACGGATCGTAGGGTGTGAACAATTATCTCATAATTTTACTAAAAGGATAGATAGATGTTTTCACATAACCTAGTGTCCCTTAAGTAGCTAAGATACTTTCTAATAAAGTTCAGTATTACTTGAATCCCACTCCATAAAGTGGTGGTGTAAAGTGATTTCTGAGATCTGGAAAATATTTCTTAGACATTTCTTGAGATCTTCAGATCGCATTAACAGAATTTTATGAAAATTTCTACGTTGAATTCTGAATATGGATCATTGATGCTGTTTTATTTTCAACGTTTTAGTTTTATCATAGACTTTCATTCATGTTTAAATAAGGATTAATGATTCCTGATGTACACAATTGTAAGCTTTCTTGAAATCTACAAAAAATCTCATAATCCTTGCTATTAAGTGTTCTGTTTTTACATCTTAGGCTATACAAAGGAAACCCACCGGGTTGGTTTAGTGGTGAACGCGTCTTCCCAAATCATCTGATTTGAAAGTCGAGAGTTCCAGCGTTCAAGTCCTAGTAAAGCCAGTTATTTTTACACGGATTTGAATACTAGATCGTGGATACCGGTGTTCTTTGGTGGTTGGGTTTCAATTAACCACACATCTCAGGAATGGTAGAACTGAGAATGTACAAGACTAGACTCATACATATCATCCTCTGAAGTATTATCTAAACGGTAGTTACCGGAGGCTAAGCAGGAAAAAGAAAGAAAGAAAGGCTATACAAAGAAAGCATCTTTCATAAAAAAACAGAATGAATTGCCCAAGCGATATGGTCTACAAATCTGTAGCCCCGAGATAAAGGATACCTTCTCCATTTTTGTCAAAAATGAGTTAATGAGTGAATCATTTTACACTGTTTCCAGTGGTGTACAACATTATACAGTATGTCAGAAAAGTTAATTTCATAACATACAATATAACTGTATTCTAACATATTTTAAAGTCATATTATGTAATGCAATTATTTTTAAGTCTACTGTAATGGTATTCATTTCATATTTAGTGCCCATCTAAACTTTCTAGCATTTGCATCTATAATAATTTTGTAATTTTCAGAAATCATGAAATTGATGTTGAGTAATTGAAACAGAAAAATCAGTTTTAGATAAAAAGTTAAATATATCTTCAGAAACCTTTGTAAGTAAATAAAGAAATCAGAAAACTTTTTTATGGAAATTACATTATAGTTTTCTGGGTAAAAGCTGAATATAACAACAGTTACATATATTCCTGCTTTAACATGGATATAGTTATCCTGAAATTTGGGAAAAATCTTACTGTAAATGCTTTGTATCAATCATAATGTGATCTTAAATAGAGGTGACTGCAAAATTTCTTTTGCAGCCTCTGTGTATGTATAAAATGATGTGTTACAAAAAAATTACCGAGTTACGATGGAATTGAATTTTTAAGGCTTACTGGGATTCAAGGAAGGGTTCCAATTAAAAAAAGACAGTTCTTTGCGTTCTGCATTCAAGTAAGACCAAAAGAAAAACGTAGAGGTATAGATTGTACAAAACCAAAAGAAAACTCTTTTTTTACAGTTTAAACATAAGTGATGTAAAAGAAAGGGCGTGTAAAGTGATGTTTTTAAACATATTATCTATATATATTACAGTCATAGTTAATGCAATTTAAAAACAAGAACCTGGAGGGATCACAGAAATAGACAAAAGAGGATGGCATACACTTGTCACGGAAAAATCCGAAGAAATAATTCAAAATGTTCTTCAAAACATGTTATCCCAAAATATGAGAGATACATAAATGTTATTCCAAAACACGAGAGCCACTATTCACACTTAAAAACTGAGAAACAGTTTTTAATTCCTGATATAGATGTAGAGAAATTGCACTCATCGTATCAAGAATTCTGTACTGAAAGTAAAATAAAGAAAATGTGGCAAACATATATATATATATTTAGCAAAAAATTCAACTTGTCATTTAAGCAGCACAAACAGATACCTGTGATTCATTTATAGCAAAAGTAAAGGGTGAATTAACTTCAGATAGTAAAAAATCTATCCAAAGTAATTTTAATTGCACCTTAAGGACCACAGAAGCGGTATGAACAAAAAAAGTAAAGACGCTCAAAATGCAAAGAACAGCCATACAGTAAAGTGTTGACAGCCGATTTACAAAAATGTTTACCAGTACCACTGTTAACAAACAGCATAAGATTCTACTGCAGGAAGTTGTAGACATTTAATTTCACAATTTATCATTCCAATGATGTGACTTCATTTTGTATGATGTAGGATGAATCTTAGCTTAGGCAGGATTGGTGGAAATGAAATAGCTTCTTGCATTCTAAAATGGACTGAACAAAACATTTCCCATTCAGAAATTGAAGAAATAGTATTACAGTCAGATAGTTGCAGTTGCTACGGCCAGATAAAAAACTGGGCTTTATGTATTCTACTGTACTTTACACAGATATCCACAGAAAAAGCTTATGTCATAATTCCTGTTAAAAGGGAATGTGCACGTGGAAGTGGACATCCGTGCGTCTATAGAATGAAACAAGAAGAACATAATGAATTACTTAAATATATTGACACCTATGGAGTGGCAGCAGCTGCTTCGCCAATGTTCAAAAAAGTATTACATTTGCAATGTGAAATTACACGTTTCAAGAATCTTAAATCGCCGGTAAGACATCTCAGTTTATATACAGAAATGTTTTTAATAAGCAGCCAATACTCTTGTCACAATTTGTTCACGTTAAAGTTTAGCAAGAAAGTATTAGTGAATTATTATATAAATATGAAATTGATGTGGACAAAGAATTTCTTTCAGTTAATTTACGATTAAATTTGACAAAGAATGACATCAAGTTTTCAGATGTACTTGATGTCATTAATAGTCGGCCCAAAAACGATATCAAGATTAAAATACATAGACCTGTTAAGTCTACTTTAAGTATTCGTTCATCAGATTGACAAATAATAATAATGTTTTATCAAAACATATGTAACTGCAGTGAAGTAAACCTGAAGAAGAAAGTGATGAAGACTATAGGAAACAATTATTTTCAATGAAAAATTTACTTTAGAATATTAGTTTTATTAATAAATTGTATTTGAATATGTGGTAGATTTTCTGCTATTTAATCATTTTTTATTATTAATTTTGAATTTTTGTGCATTTTTATCACGCAGTAGATAATAATGGTACTGAAGAAATGATTATATTTTTTAGTTCTTGTAAAATTTTTTTGAGAGTTCGTAACTATATTATGTTTTACTACACTTTTTTGTATGAGCAAAATAATTTTATAATAGTTTTTTAATTATCTGTTTCTTTTCATTGTAACAGTGTTACAATATTGTAAAATCTTTTTATTGCAGTTTTTTTTGTTTCTTGGCTGAAACAATCATGAGGTTGAGTTGGACTGATATTATCTTTTATGAATGGTGTTTTTTAATAAAATATTTTTTTGCAAAATAAAGTTTAATTTTCATCAGACTCGTACTGCTTTTCTTTCACAAACCACTGGACATGATGTTAGAATTCATTTTAAAAAAAAATGTTAAGTATGTAGAGGTAGAGACACCATGTCCATTTTTTTTTTTCAGTATAAAACAAAATTTAATAAGTGTGCAATAGTATCTATTAAAGTAGACCTAAATAAGGTATTTTAGTAGAAAAAGTTATGGAAGGATAGTGATGAGCAAAGTAAATTAGAAAAAGCGAATTTCAAAACTTCCAACTGCTCTATTATAAAAATGGAGATGGTGTCATACACCTGTGGGCTATAGAAATGATAGATAATAACAGTGGATAGTTATGTAGAAAAGGGTGTGAATAATGGTTCAGTTTTGGGTTAAAACCTAAGAAAAAATTTTCTCATTTTTGTTCATAGGATAAAATGAAGACATTTTAGGATGAAAATAAGGTATTTGAGGAAGTAAATAAAGAATGAATGTGAGTTTCATGTGTTTTTTATCTAAAAATTTGAATAAAAACTATCAAAAACTGTGTTGTAACTGTAAAGAAAATTACTGTAAAAGAAAAAAAATGGCTTTGCAAAACACAATATTTTAGATTTGGCTTATAAAAACTACAGTAAATTGCCTGTAAAATTTTTAGGGAATTTATAACTGGTAAATAAATTTTATTATAAACTAAATACTGCAATATATATTTAAAACAGAAACAGAATCACTTCATTAATGGAAAATATTTTAAACAATAATCAGTTTTATTACAGAAAAGTAAAAGGGAAAGCTCTAAATCAAACTGTTTAATAGTATTATTTAAATATCGCTAGTTATGTAAAAAAATATTAAAAAAACAAAATTTTAATATTTATAAATAATTTTGAAAAAATAAATTACTACTTGACAAATTTAAAATTGCTCCGTTTCTTCGCACAGTAGAATATTATGTGTCAAAATTAGTCGGGTCTGATGTTTCAATAAATTCAAGTTTTTATCGTTCAGTGGTCTAAAATTAAATAGATTTTATTAGAAATTAATAGAAGTGAATTCAAACAAATATTGTTAGTCAATTTAATGAAGTTAATGTACTTATATTTTCCATGTAAAATATTTAATTTCTGACAACCGTTTGTATTCTATAACAGATTGGTGAGAAATTACTAGATATTCAGTTTCATATTTTAGGCATATCCCATATGAAACAATCATCTTAATAATTAATAACTTAATTTTTACATGCAGAGAACCGTTTTTCAATTATTATTGTTTATAGCATTACTGACAAAAACAAGTGGAGGAGACTGAGACCTCGTTCTCATTTTTTATTAAACTGCATCGTATGCACAATAACAATTAAAGTGGTAATGTTGGTTCAGCTGCTGCACCGTGCATTTTCTTTTTGGTTCTGCAATTAGTACATTTACAATCCTGCTTCTTAAGTGGAACCATAAGCGTTTCATAATAAGCACATGCTTAAGGGGTTCTTATGCAAATCCCGTAAGTCAATCCATAGCAAAAGTAGATAAGAAATAATATTATAGTTCATTAATAGCAGAACATATCTGCCAACATTTCATAGTCCATAAAAACAAACGATAAACAAATAAAAAACTATAAACAAACAGACAATTAAAAAAAAAATAATCAAGCAATAGCTAGTTGAACAAAGAACGAAACGGTTTGTGGCTAGCAATAAACAAAAATAACATCATAGATTTGTGATTTAATTGAAAACTGTCATATAGTAGTCCCTAAATCTAAGACATATTGATGTTTCAATGTTCGGACGTCCTCGCTTTTATCAACAAGGTTGATCGCAAAGTGTTTGACATGGTTTTCTTAACATCGGTATTTAACACTGTACTGATTCACAAACCAGCGGAAGTTCTGGATATTCATTATCTCATCGCTTTGCATGAACCGTGGTGTCCCTGTGATTATTATTGTTACCGTGTTTTGGAAGCGTAGTATTATATCTACGTTACTGTTACTTTCATTCCCGCACAACTACACACCGTAAGTCCAGATCGGTTGTCCAGTCCAGTTACTGCACACTCTGTGGGATCAAGACACCACGTGTAGACAGTCCAATGTCATTTGCAGCTCCAGTGAGACTACTATGCGGTCTTTGTTAACGGCAAGGATAGCAGTGTCATCGGCAAATGCAGTGACGATGAACCTTCGGGTTGAAAGATCCGCTGTGAATATTGAATATAGCACAGGACCTAGAACAGAGCCCTGAGGAACAGTCGAACTAATGTTGAAAAAAACCTTGATAGCTAACCATCTTACCCGAGAGAAACGTTCCTAATGATAATTCCGTAAGGCAAGGTAGTAGAGTCGAAGTTTTAATTTATAGAACAAGGCAAGCAATTGTACCTTGAGAAAGCGCTATTGTATAGCTAAGAATGCCGCCGAGCAGAATTGTCTTTTCTCCAGACATTCACCGATGACAATGATTCTGTGAGATTGTTCGACGGTGGAGCGGCTGTAGAAGCAAAATTGGTGTTACCTCCCCCACCCGCCAAATCTGGTTTAGGCTTAGGGTGAGAGGCCGATTTGACTGAAAGAAGAAACCTCTTGTTAAGGCTTCCCTGGTTTCCAGATCATTACCACCTGAAATACCTTACATTCCGCTGGGAAGTAAGACGGTATTCAAGAGATCCTTAATGTTCGTGATGTCATTAAGGGGTAGCATAACAAGCATTTTATACGTCGCTAAATGAAACCGAGACTTTCTTCAGTCGCTTTCAACCGAAGGTCTTAAGGATCTCGACAAGGATGTTACATCCTTGTCGAGATCAGCTTACTGACTGATTTTGGTCTCTCTAAGAAGTTTGTGTTATCCTCATCGCTATGAGCCTCTTCATCGTGTAGTCGAGAAGTTTCGCCTATATTTGAAGCAAACTGGTTTTCCCTTTGTCATTCCACATCCATTACGCCCCTGCAGTACAGGTAGCATCGTAGCCCCATCGTGACTTTCCATAAGATGCCACCACCCCTATTAAATTGTTAACGATTATTTTTTTTACGATCTCCGATCGTAAAAAAAATTATTATAAATAATAATTCAATAACAAAAAAATTATGAAAAAAAATCAGAAGTTAACTTTTCATTTTAAAAAATGTTTATATGTAATTTAATAGGCGTACAAGGAAGTCATGTGAACCCAGATCAGATTATTTTGCGAAATAGTAACAAACTCAGATTTTACATATATAATACATATTTTACATATATATACATATGAAGCTATCAGATGTTACAAATAATTATAAAAAATATTTTATATAAATACTAGCTGACTCGGCAATGCTTCGCCATTGCTAGATTTGAAAAAAAAAATATATATATATATATATTAAATGAACACAAATGAAAGTTGATAAAACATTACGGACTTCACAAAATGTAACCTTCCCCCTAATATACTCGTATATTCTGAATATAAGCCAAATCGGACCGTAAATACAATTTTCCAAAATATCTTGACCCCCAACGCCATTTAGCGGATTTTACTAAAATATTAAGTTTTTGTTTTGAACAAAATTACGTTTTATTTTTGAAATAAACAAATAGCCGAGTTTGGGAGAAAATTTATGTTGTAATTACAGTTAATATTTAATTCCATGAAATATTAACTGTATTTATTGTTAATTCTAGTATCAAATTAAGTACAGGGTCCGGCATATAAACCTGACGATTTTTGAGGGATAATAAGTAAACTGTATTTCGTAGTTAAAACATTTAATATATCAAATTAAAGATCAATTTATAGTGAATTACTTACATAGATTTTTTTATTTGAATATTATGTCGGCCAAATGTTTTCCATTATTCTAAAATTTGACATTGTTCGCTCAATCATCGCTTGTGGAACCGCTTTAATTTCTCGTCGAGTGGCCTCCTTGAGTTCTGCAATCGACTGTGGTCGACTGCTGAAGACTTTATGTAACAGCCAGATCAGGCGAACGCGCTGGCCAAGGAATGTCGCCAAATCGGGAAATCAAACGTCCAGGAAAGGTTTCTCGCAGAACATCCGTTGCGATTCTCGCCGTACGGGCGGTGGCACCGTCCTGTTGAAACCAAATTTCATGTCCTTGAAAATCATTCGGTTTCGGTCGCAGAAATTCATACTTTTTTGATTAAAATTCTCAATTTGATGTAATTCTTATTTTTTTACTTTTTAGAGGGTTTTTCTACTTTCTTTCCTTCTAACATTAATAAATGTTAATATTAATATTAGTTAAAAGCTTTTTTAAAAAATAATTTTTTCTACGTATCAAATATATTTTTTCTGTTTTTTTTTTGTTTTTGTTATTGAATTATTATTTATCGTAAAACTTTTTTTACAATCGGAGGTTAACAATTATAAATAAATCGATATATTTCATTTTAAAAAAATGTTAAAAAAGGAGATGAAGTCGGATTTGAAACGATGTGCCTTCCCCTTGTAAGATTCAAATATTTGAATAATTAAAATTTTATTTGGTCATAACTGGAATCGATGAAAATAAGTACCGCTTACGATATATTATTGAAAAGCTCTCGATGAGGGCTTATTATTATAGTTAAAAGTCCAAAATCCAATTTTTTGGATTTGGGCTTTTTTGAACATTTTTGGTCAAGTCGATTGCAATCGAAAGGGGAGATACACAACTAGATTTTACAACAGTCCTAAATCCAAAATTTCAACATCCTACTGCTAGTAGTTTTTGATTTACGCGAGATACATTCGTACGTACAGACCTCACGCCGAAACTAGTCAAAATGGATATTTCCGTTGAAATTTGAAAACCGAACTTTTTCGCGATCGCTTTATTTCCTTTACTTCGTACAAGGAAGTAAAAAACAATAATCGAATGAATTCCCCAAAGATAGAAATACGTTAGTCAAATTTGAAGAAAATCAGTTCGGTGTATACCGAAACATATACACTCGTTTTTGACATGATCACCGTGCTTCCTCTTTAATATATCTATACATTTATACACGTATATCTTTATTCGCCGAGAAAATAAAATTGTAACCGCTCGATGTATATACTAGATATTGTGACATTGAATTAATTAATCTGCTATGCGAGCGTAGCAGGTTAATTAAAAAAAATGCAACTGAAGTTACCAAGAAAACAGATTCTGCACATTAAATCAACTATGACGTCAAAACTTATGAAAAGTGCCGATTCATTACTACAGTTAGCTGTTTCTAGTAAAAATAAGCTTCCGATGCGTATATACTCCTTCTAAGAAATTGTGATTGCGGATTTTTGGAAAAAAATAATATTTTCTATTTAAGAAAATTTTCGCGTAATTATACCGTTAATTATTTTTCGATATTAAATATTATTTACGTAAACTCGTGAGGCAAGAAAAGAGATTATGTTAAAACTACAAATAATTATTATTGTCATTTTTGGTTTTACTTTTGTGAAAATAAATTCATTACATAATCTGTTAAATTGTGTAAGAGTAAAGAATGAAATAAGTTTAACGTTCAATATCAGTGGTTTTAACAACATTTACGGGGACTTTAAATACGGTGAAGGTCAAATTATCCCTGCTTATGCACCAGCAACACCCTTCACGTATATTGAATTCATAAGTCCCGATATAGACGCTGCTTATGAGGTAGATATATAATTATTTTTTCAGCAAAATTTATCGTAATTTTATTTTTATTAAATTTAAATATTAAAAAATAATTAATCTATTAATGCAATCAATTTTTTTTAAAATTGTTAAAGTTTTTAAAATTTGTTTTTCTAAAATTAAATTAGATAATGAAAAGAACAATCTATTAATATATTTCAGTTATAATATTTATTAAATAAAAAAAAATCAATTTCTGCGGAATAACTGGATGCCGTTATTAACATTTACGTTTTGGGGTCAAACTACGAGCGATATCTTTAAAGTAAAGACTGCTGGGAAATTTCTCTTCGTAAGGTTGGCGAACCTGCATCGTTCATAACTACGCTAGTAATGTACACACTGCATGATTGTCTGTAAGTTGTCGCGTTGTACTATCTTTGATTACGTGCGAGTTATTACGTTATAAATTGAATAGGAAAATCCATGTTGCAGTCGACTGTGAAATACGTGGAGTCATACGTTTTCTAAACCACCAAAACGTTAAAGCCGGCTGAGATTCATAGGCAGTTGGTAATGTAATAAATGAAAGAAACGTCCGAAAATGGAATGAAAGGTTTAGAAACAACAGAATTAATGTGCACGATAAAGAATGTTCGGGAAGGCCCTCGATATTCACCGAGGACTTTTTGAAACGCGTCGATAATGAAATCACAAAAGATCGTCGCTCAACGATTTCCGACCTGGCCCTTCTTTTTCGTGGCGTTTCAAGAGCTGTTATCGGTTCCGTTGTTCACAACTGTTTAGGCTTCAGAAAGGTTTGTGCACGTCGGGTGTCGCATGTCTTAACGGAACGTCACAAAAAATCCAAACGGGATCAACTTTGGTATTTTTGATGCGCTACACAGAAAAAGGTGATGAGTTCCTTAATTCGATCGGCGATAAAACGTGGATCGCATATTACACGCCAGAGAGAAAACGACAGTCAAGTGAATGACGTCATCCTCGATCACCAACCAGACCGACAAAGGTCAAGCCACAGCCATTTGGACTCTGATGGCCACAGTCTTTTGGGATCGGTTTGGCATACTGCTGGTCGATTTCACGCCACGTGGAACGACTATAAATGCAGAAGCCTGCGGCGAAACTCTACGTAAGTTACGGGACGCCATTCAAAATCGGCGACGTGGGCGGCTGACCGACAGCGTCGTCCTGCTGCACGATAATGCACGTCCACACGTTGCGTGTCCGACACGTGATTTACTGAGAACATTTTGATCACATCGTATTGTCCGGACTTGCTCCTTTTGATTACGTTTGGGAAATTGAAAGAACTTTTAGAGGTAAGCGATTCGCGGGTGACGATGAACTTAAAAATGCTGTTAATCAGTGGCTAAATGGACTGGCGACAGAAGAATACGACGTGGGTATATTGAAGCCGGTGTATCGCTACGATAAATGTCTTAATTAATGTGGAGATTATATAAAGAATTAGTATAATGTATGTAGTTTAAGATAAATAAAAAATATTTATAAAATTTTCAGAATTAATTTTTTTTACAATTAATCGATCTTTACTTTAGAGATAACCTGTCATAGTTTATCTATAACAAAGTATGTATGTACCTATGTGTGTCGCACTGCTTTTGACCTTGTATCTCAGCATTGATAAAACAGATTTTCTTCAAATTTGGCTCAAATATTTCTATGTATGGGTCATGCATCCTATAATTTTTTTTTCAAAATTTGGAAGCGGTTGGGGGATATTGCAAAAAACCAATTTCGATCATCTTTAGATGCATTTTAAAAAAACTTTATTAAAGCCAATTTCTTACATACAATATAATATATATAATCGTGACATATTGTCACGATTTTTACTTCGTACAAGGAAGTATTGAGATCGCGAAAAAGTTTGGTCTTCAGATTTCATCTCCTTTTTTCTTTTTTTTAACTTTCGTTTTACTTCCTTGTACGAAGTAAAGGAAGTATTGTAATGGCGAAAAATTTCGATTTTCAGATTTCAACGGAGATATCCATTTTGACTAATTTCAGCGTGACGTCTGTGCGTATATATATATATATATATATCGCATAACTCAAAAACGGTTACCCGTAGGATGTTAAAATTATGGATTTAGGATACTGTTGTAACATCTAGTTGTGCACCTCCCTTTTTGATTGCAATCAAAATTAAAATTAGATTTTAATTAATGAAATATTTGGATCTTAAAGTAAAGGCACATCGGTGCGCATTTAACCTTTTAATTTTTCTTTTTTTATTTAAAAATATTGATTTACTAACCTTTTTTAATATTAACCTGTGATTGTAAAAAAAATGATTAAAAAAATATTCAATAATAACAATAAAAAAAAAATATGAAAAAAATATTTAATAGGCATTACATACAGGGTAGGATCAAAAAGTAGTAGGACTGAATTAATTAAAATTTTTTTTTCCTGAACTAATCGGTACAAAGGGACTACACCTTAGTAGTCCTCGAAATAGCACCCTTGTGCTTCGACACAACGCGTATAACGCGATTCCCAGTGCGCTTACGCCTTATGGAACTCGCTTTCCGGGATCCCCTTCAGAGATGCTGTCACGGCCTCTCGGACGTCTTCTACGGAACTGTATCGGTTTCCCGTGAGGTCCCGTTTGAGCCGAGGAAAGAGGAACAAGTCCGGCAGTGCCAGATCTGGACTGTAGGAGAGGTGAGGCAACGCGGCAACTCTGTGCTTGGCCAGAAACTCCCTCAGTAGCAGCGCCGTGTGGCACGTCGCGTTGTCGTGGTGAAGCTTCCAAGAATCGGCGATGTCTGGCAGCACGCCGAGGACGCGTTTGCGCAACCTGTTAAGCACGTTCGTGTAAAACCGGCATTCACAGTCTGTCGAGGGGGTACGAACTTCGGACATATTTTTATCGATCCTTGAAGTTGACGGGCGACCGGCGCGCCGGTCGTCTTCGACGAGCTCCCGCCCCTCCCGGAACAGTTTATGTCACTCGAACGCTGTTGAGCGGCTCATGGCAGCATCCCTGAGGCGTCCTTAATCGTTCTGAAGGTCTCCGTCACGGTTTTTCCGAGTTTGACGCAGAATTTGATGGCGTAGCGCCGCTCGAGATTTTTATCCATCTCGGATCCCGACGAAACTTCTTAACAGAGGTTCACGGAAATGGACGTGCTTACTCTCCGCTAGCCCGCAGGCGACTGAAAAAAATATCGGTCTCTTCGGAAGGCTTCCCGCTAACACGCTCAGGCGGTCCGACTTCCTTCCACCGCTCCATTCGCGCTATATAAATTCAGTCCTACTACTTTTTGATCCTACGCTGTATGTGTATACGGAATAAATTTGGTGAAACATCTGATTATTTAATATTAATTGAAAATTATAATTTATAATCGTATCGATTTTGTATTTTTTTTTCTTAGCAAATTCTTATAAAAATTGTATATTGCTTTTAAAAAACCATTTTATTTAATTATTTGATAAAAAAATAAAATACATTTTTGAATTTTATTCAATTTAAAGCGGTCGTTGAACATTCTTTTAGCTTGTGCGTAATACGCACAAGATTTCCGTATAAATAAAAGTTAATAATAATTGAACTATTCTGTTTAGTGAACTCTTATACTCTATACGGTTAAAAATATTAATTTTGACCTTACGGTGTAGAATAACCGGTTTTTATTATCGGATTATTTGGTAAACGATTTATTTAAAGAGAAATCAATGGACTTTTACTCTAAACTAATATTTCATTTAAAATTGTTGAATTAATAATCGTATAAATATTTCAGCGATCGTGTAACCGTCCACTTTTATTTCAGAATTGAAGGATCGTATCTCGCTTTCAATTTAAATATGTTTAAATGAAGTTCAACAAAAAATGTGTATATGTCATTTAATAGGCGTACAAGGAAGTCATGTAGTGCCCGCATCAGATTTTTTATATTATCGTAATTGATTTAAGCGAGACGTTTTTAGTACTTACACTAAAAGAAGTAGTTTTGAGAATGGAGATACTCCGAATCGTATCGACTACCAACGTTAGAGTGACAATGCTAGGACGCGCGGAAGACAACGCTCAAATCTATTACAATATATACGTATAAATGATAGAAATTTTTTTTTTTAACTCCCTTCTGTTTAAATATTTTTGGATGTTTAAATTTCATATATACAGCTATAAAGAAATGTTTAAATCTTTTTAAAATTATGAACACCGGACCTAACATGCAGGACAATTTCTGAAGTTTTTTTTCTTATTTTGCCCTTTATTGAAGGGGGTGTTAGATATAGCAAAAAATTTACTTGAGCGAATTTGTTAAGCTTGAATAGTTTTATATATAGATTAATACATAATTTTTTTACTTTTATATTCAGATTATACGTAATAATATAATGTAATAAAAGCTGTGTACGTGGTTGTACGACTGACAGGCGTTGCCGAGAAAATGAGCAATCATTAGCATAATTTTTGAAGTGCGTTGCAGGAATTCATTTGAAATAAATATATAACTGGGCGGGCTATATTTTAGCGATAAAATTTCCCTTTTTTTTTCATAACAAATTTATTTTCCGACGTTTATTTTACATTTTTTACGACGTGAAGATTTTTTCTGTATTTTTTAAATATCTTGTCAAAAAATATATAAGCAAATTTTCCACTGATATTTGGCCTCAAGAATTTCCATTCTGATACTTTTTGACGTGACAACGTCTTATAAATCGATGGACGCCGGCAGCACGCACGAAAAAGCACGACTCATCGTCCCGTTCCGAGCGTGCAAGAGAGAGGCACGATCGGCCTAAGCGTTCGGTTTGTGCCGCATCTATCTCTCTTCCGCTCGATTGGCCCGTGCGTCCGAGTAGAAGATAGACAGCGGCAGCACACAACTTGCATCTACACGTGAACTGTTTTCGTCGACTGTTAATAAAGTAAAGTGAAAAGTTAATGTGGTTTTCATTATTTATTACACAACAATTGCGGCAATAAAGGAAAACAATTCTTACATTTTAAATATCTAATTAGCGATATAATGTCACGTATTTATTTTTATTATTAAAAAAAAGTAGCATCGGTCGGCGAGTGCAGTAATAATAGGTTATGTTACAATCGACTAAAAAATTAGGAATGATTCATATAAACAACGGTATGAAAAGTTAACTGCTTTTCTTTATTATTCGATGGAAAAAATGATTGTGCGTAAAGGATCGTTATCGATGTAAGATTAAAAATTAATTTTTAAACATGTGTTTACTTCATAAGAATAACAAGTTTTTTTTGCGACATTGCAATCAAATGTCTTTGAAAGACGTTGTCACGCTCAAATCTCGTGCGAAACGTAGTTCCACACAAACCAATTTTTTAAAGGATTTTTACTTCCTTGTACAAGGTAAAAGATATATTCTGATCGCGAAAAATTTAGGTTTTCAGATTTCAACGTAAATATCCATTTTGACGACCCTGAATCCATCTTGACTAGTTTTGGCGTGACGTCTCTACGTACGTACGTATGTATCTCGCATAGCTCAAAAACGATTAGCCGTAGGATGTTGAAATTTTGGATTTAGGACTGTTGTAACATCTAGTTGTTCACCTCCCCTTTTGATTGCAATCGACTGAATCAAACGTAACCAAAAATGCCGAAAATAAAAAAAAATATGTGGATTTTGAACTTTTTCTTAACTTCAGTAATAAACCCTCATCGGGAGCTTTTCAACGATATATCGTAAGTGGTACTTATTTTCATCGGTTCCAGAGTTATAACCGAATAAATGTTTTATTAATGAATAATTTGCTCTTACAAGGGGAAGGTACATCGGTTAGAATCCGACTTTTAGCATTTTTTTTTTTTTTTTTTAATTAAATATATTGATATATTAATAATTATTAACATGTGATTATAAAAAACCTGTACGATAAATAATAATAAAAAAAATATCAGAATTATTAATTAAATAAAATTTTATATACTTTTCACGTTAAAATATTATGTAATTGTAATTTAATATGCGTACAAGGAAGATGTGGTGCCTTCATCAGATTTTTTTTTGATTTTTTATTTATTTATTTTGTTATATTTCAAACAAGCCTCTGATGAAATGACATTCAATTTTGAATCTAAACTGTGTAATTTATGATATGAATTTTACTGAAATGGAATTGTTTCATAAAATCTTTTGTTTGCTTCCGCTTTCAGAAACGAAAAACTACTTTATTCATGTTAAATATATGGATAAAGACCAAAGGTGTAATATGTTATATAGTTTGTTCTTTAGTGAATTTAAACGTAAGTATGTAATGTCATTCTGTACTTTTATAAAATCTTTCTACAATCACAGCGTTAATTTATATTTTTATTCTAATTATTAAATTACTCGTAAAGCTAGATTAAATAAGTAAATATAGAATCCAGTACATTTCTATGAAATGTTGTTGAAAGTTTTATTGCTTTTATTATTAAAAAGCACGATTTATATTAGGTATTTTAGTCTATTGTTGTCACGCGAGAGGTTTCACAAACTTTTCGTGAAACGAGTTTTTGTTGTGCGTTACAAAAAACGAGTGATACTAATTATGTGCAACGTTGTGCAATCAAGTTTTGTGTTGCTACTGTAACGTTTTCAAAATTGAAAAGGGCGTATGGAGATGACTTTCTCTGTCAAAAACTGCAGCCGTCACTGATACCATCGAAAACGTTCACCAAATGGTACCGGACGACCGGGGTTAGAGAGGTAGCAAAGGGTATGGGCATATCTAAACGACGTATTTGTCATATATTAACTGAAAAATTGAATACGCGAAGCTATCTGCGCGTTGGGTGCCGCGTTTGCTCGCTTTGGGCCAAAAACGCAAACGAATGAACATTTCCAAGGCTCTGCCGGAACAGTTTCAGCAAAACGAGTCAGATTTTTTCCTTCGACTCAGAACTGTAGATGAAACGTGGATCCACCGCTACACTCCTGAGGCGAAACAACATTCAAAACAGTGGACTCCAAAGGGTGAACTTGCTCCGAAAAAAGCGAAGACGGTTCCATCGGCCGGGAAGGTGATGGCGACTGTTTTTGGGATGGGAGAGTAACGGAATTTTGTTTATCGATTATCTTCAGAAAGGTAAAACAATAACGGGGCAGTATTACGCATATTTAATTGACAAGCTGAAGGCAGATATTGAAGAAGAAAGTGCTTTGTCATCAGGACAATGGGCCTGCGCTCACACTTCGACATTCGCCATAGCTAAAATTCACAAATCGGATTTTGAATCGGTCGACTACTCCCCGTATTCACTAGATCTGGCCCCAAGTGACTTTTTCTTGTTTCGCTTGGAGGAAAGAGATTTTCATCGGACGAGAAGGTTATCGCATATGTAAACGCCTATTTTGTGGAGAAAGACGCTAGCTGTAAAACGGTGTAATAACCTACAGTCTTTGCGGTTCGCATTTTGTAATTTGATAATTTTTCAAGATATAGACACCGTTTTTTGTATTTTACTTCCTTGTAGTTTATCTAATCGAAAAATGATAGCTGTAAGAATTATTGTTACTGTAAACATTTTGTCGATTAAAATATATACATTTTTCATATTTCGTATTATTTTTACCGGTTATAAATTTTTTTTTCAGATTGATCAGCTGAAAGAAGGATTCTCCTATTACGACATACTCCAACAAAATAAACTTATACGTAAGTTTATTGAATATAGTTACGTCTTATTCAGTATTATATATTATTAAAATATCTAAATAATAAATTTAGTAATTATTGTATTTATTTAAATAATCAAAACATTACTGTTAATTAGTCGAGGTTAGCGATCGAAACGAGCGTAGGTTAAGTTTGGTCGATTCTATTTATAATGCTTATATTTTTAATATGCAAAATATGTTAATATTGAGAATGTTTAAAACACTATGTTAGTGTGTTATCGGGTTATTTCTCCAACCCGGTTATTGTTAATATCAATATTTCCTGCTATACTGAGTTAATTTCAGGTGAAAAAAAATTGCAAAAAAGGGGGGGTTCCCCCCCTTTTTTGCAATTTTTTTTCCCAGTTTACAATTACCCAGTTTTGGGTTAGCTATTTTTTTCTCTATAACAATTATAATTACAATCAACTCTCCTGCGGAGCCATAAGTAAGTTTCCTAACAAAAGCACGTGACGAGAAGGTCCTTAAGGAACCCCCAAAATAAATAAACAAAAAACAGAATTTTATTTATTTAATAAATAAATAAACAGTTGCAAGCAAACTTAAAAATATGAAATTTCAAGCTCGATCGTAAGTCACAAACCGTTAATTTCAGCGCCGTATAGTCCACAAAACAAACATTAATAACAAATAAAAAAAGAAAAGGAAGAAGTAACAAGAAATTGTATACGGCATCACTAAACCGGACGGCGTTAGATTCCAAACTGTTACGCAGACCCTAAGTCGGGTACTTGGGTTCGTTTCAACCGTCGGACGTCACTGCTGTTATCGAGCAGATTAATTGCAAAGCAGTTTACATGATTCTGAAGCCTCTGCAAGTATTTGACATTGCGCTGTTGTGCGATCTCACGAACCGATGGGAGCTCCAGATAATCCTGAATCTCATCGTTCCGCGTGAACCACGGAGCTTCGGCAATTACCCTCGCTACTTTGTTCTGACATCGTCGTGTAATTTCCACATTACTAGTACTAGCCTTTCCCCGCAATTCCACACCGTACGTCCAGATCGGCCTTGTAAATTAAGATCTTGTTGGATAGCGTGAGGCCTGCGTTCCTCCGTACCAGCCGATGAAGTTCCCTGTACGTTGCGTTTAGCTGTTTGCTCAGCGTAAACACGTGTCATGTGAGGATCGGGTTAGCTTGAGAAAAAATTTCGTAATAATTTCTGATGAAAAAATAAAACTACAATGTAAATAAAGAGTGAATGGAATAATTTTATATGTTTTAGATGTAAATTATAAGAGATAAATATGAAAAATTAAAAAACACGACTGCCAAAAACAACATTGCTCCTTAATATAGTATAATTAAAGAGCGACCGGGATCAAAATTTTGTTATAGGATCATTTTTAAAAATTTTTTAAATCTTTATATATAGTCGAAGAGACCACCGGCGGCATCACGCATTTAAATTTGTTCAGCGACTGAGCTGGTTCGGTGGTCAAACACAGATACATATACCCTAAATACATTACAATCCTTTATGGGCAGTCGTGTAAAAACTGAATAAAAACGTTCAACCTGTATATCTATAGCAAATTATAGAGATAACAGTACGTATAATAATTTTCAAAAAAACGTTTTAACAGAAAAAAAAATCCTTCGCAAAATACAATTTTTTAGATTTGTGTTGTAAAAGCTTCGATAAATTTTGTAAACAACGAATGATTTTAAAAAAAACATTTTAAATAATTTAAAACTGGGAAAATCTATGTTTTGCGTTATAAACTAATTCCCGCGTTATATATTTAAATCAACAACAGTATCGATTATTGGAAAATATTTTAAAATAAAAATCAGTTTTATTGCGTATAAGAAGAAAGGAAAGCTAAATCAAATTATTTAAATATACTTTGCGCTATGTTAAAAAAAATATTAAGAAACGAAATTTTAATGTTTTTGAAATAATTTTAAAAAAATTAATTGCTATTTGATGAAATTAAAATACCTCTGTTTCTTCGTGCAGTACAGTATTTCGTGTCAAAATTAGTCGAATTGATTTTTGAATAAATTTAAGATTTTATCGTTCAGCGATCGAAAATTAAATAGATTATATTAGAAATGAATTCACACAACTATTACAGTCAATTTAACGATGTCGATTTACTCGGATTTTCTGTCAAAAATATTTTATATCGGAACAACCATTTTTTATATTTTATAATAGATTTGTGAAAAATTACTAAACATTCAGTTGTAAGACCTCTATTTTCATCGACATTTTAGGCAAAACACATATGAAACAATCATATTCATCTTAATTTAAGTTCCTACTATTTCAGTATAGATTATTTTTAGATGCACATCCTGATCCCGTAGCAGAATGACAGTTGCGGTCGCCCCCCCCCCCCCACCGTAACAAGCCATTATGTGTTTTACCGGAGGTCATCTTCAAAACCTCGGCAAAAGGTACCTCTTAGCCACGTTCTTGCCTCAGTCAGGATTTCACCGATGCGAATACATGTTACATTCCCATCGATGTACTAATATCTCTAAAAAACAAAAAAACTAAAAAAACACATCTTACGTTAGTCTTGAACAAGACTGAGAAAACAAAGTAAGGAACAAAATAGGAAATGGACTGAAATGCACTATCTACCCGAAGGTAAAAGAAGTAGGTTCAACGCGCAGTTACAGTAAAACAAACCGACAACAAAAAATTTGCATATACAAAACAAGAACGCGAGAAAGCCCAGGCGGCCTAAATCCCCTTTATATCCCTTTCTTTTGCCAAATAGTGCGGGAAATTCTCAACTATTATCCATTCGGTCTGGTTTCGCCAATCGACGTGGAGATCCAACGCCGACTCGATAGTATCGAGCCGACAGATAGTCTCCGTGCGTATCGATTCGTATTTTGATCAAACGTACAGAACATGATGGACATCATCTAATTGTCCGCATTGCGGACACGCATCAGGCCGAAAACCAGGAGGAGCTGACCGTGAGACTTCGTTTCTCGTTTTTTATTTCGCCGCGTCGCACACGCATTAGCAGTGTTGGTTGAGCCGTTACGCCGTACGCAGTCGCAATTTTAAAGCTACGTATATTGATGATCGAAAAATATATCAAAAAAGAAAAATAGATCTTTTTTTGGTAGAAAGTTTAATTTGAAAAGATGCAAGCGGTCTCCGAATTCGTTTACACCAACGGTTTATCCGCAATGGAATATCATTAAGTAACATAATCTGGTTGTTAGCAAATTAAAATTTACAAAACGCAACCTCTTAAAACGGCCAGTTTGTTGTAACGGTGAAACATTCTAGTCCTATGTTATTTCCAGGTAATAAAGATATTCATGCAAAATTTCAGCTCAATCAGTTGAATAGTTTTTTGTGTGAGAGTAACTAACTCGCAGAAACCACAAGATTATATATATATATATATACACAAGGGTTATTTTTTTTCAAGGTCCGATCGGTCACGAAATTAAAACCGCAGTGAAAATAAAAAAGTTTTTATTTGTAACAAGTATTTATATAGTTATGCTATATCTCTACATAGCCGCCACTCCGATTTAGACATCTGTCGTAGTGCGGTACCAACTTTCCAATACCTTCATCGTAGAACGGAGCCGCCTGTGTTTTCAGCCGTGTTTCTACGCCGGTCTGCAGCTCGATGTCTGTCAAAATGTTGTCCTCCTAGCCGGCGTTTCATGTGAGCAAAGAGGTGAAAATCGGATGGAGCCAAGTCCGGGCGTATGGTGGCTGATCAAACGCTTCCCGACGAAAACGCTGCAGTAGCTTCTTTGTTACAGCTGCAGTGTGCGGCCGAGCATTGTCATGGAGAAAGATAATGGCTGATGACAACATTCCTCTCGGCTTATTCTGATCGCCCTTCGTAGACGTTGAAGAGTCACGCAGTATGAGGCTGCAGTGATGGTCGTGCCGCGTTCCATGAATTCCACCAAGACAACTCCATTCCGGTCCCAGAACACAGTAGCCATATACGCTTTCTGTTGGGGAAGGTTCGCTTGAACTTCTTCGGTTAACTGGGAGAATGAGAATGCATCCGCTGTTTGGATTTTTCTTTTGTTTCTTCAGTTTCGAAATGGACCCGTGTCTCGTCCCCTGTGACAATTTTGTTCAAAAACTCTTTTCCTTCATTGCGATAGCGCTGGAGAAACGTTAGGGAGGCGTCCATTCTCAGTTTTGTAATGGTCGGACGGCATCTTGGGAACCCATCTCGCACACAGTTTGCGGTCCTGAAGTCTCTCACTCGCAACGGTGTAGAGAGCCGACCTTGAAATTTCAGGAAACGAATCGCTCGATACAGAAATTGTGAACCGACGATTTTCTCGAATCGCCTCATCCACTCGCTCAACGAGATCATCGGTTAACACTCGCTTCCTTCCCTGACCGCCTGCATCATGAACATCTGTACGCCCTACTTTAAAGTTCCTGCACCATTGCCGCACTTTGCTGTCACTCGTTGAAGTTTCACCGTACATATTACTTATTCGTCGATGAATTTCAGCCGCTTTACACCCCTCAGCCTGAAGAAATCGAATTATCGCACGCACTTCACACTTGGCGGGAGATGCTGTTGTTATAGACATGTTTACGTGCTAGCTGCGTGTTCAGAACTAAACGAAGTGACGCGGCGTGATTTAAGGCCATACTAGAGACGCTGCGCAACACCTATGCGCAAAGGTTCATCCGATTTTTGCACGGGTTTTTATTTCGCGACCGATCGGACCTTGAAAAAAAATAACCCTCGTGTGTATATATATATATATATATATATATATATATATATATATATATATAATTTATATGAAGATATCAATTTTTAAAAAATCATTATGCTTATGTATTTATATTTTACATTAAAATTTAATTATCAACTTTTGCTATAATTTACAGCATATTATGTTGGTTTTCTATCGACAAGTATGACTGGCAAAATGTATATTTATGCCACAATATATCGTCAAAAAAGAGAAATTTTTAGATCAACCGATTTTGATAGTAGTAATTACAGAATACTGAACAGCGTAAGACATGTAAAAAAGATTTTGGACGTTAAGGGAAATGTTGGTGTTTTTAAATTTTTTGAAGCATATCTTGAAATGAAGAATTAAAAAAATGTCATAGTATCACAAAAAATAACTATTTATTTTATTGTTAATTTAATCAAAATTGTTATGAAGGGAAATTAATAAAATGACACTAATTATTATTATCTTTTTTTTTTAAACACTCCGCATCTTTTCCTATCCGTTTTCTAAAAATAATTTCTGAAAAGCCAGAATGAAATGAAAAGAAAAATATTAAATGAAATTATAAAGAATCATCATCAAATATTTATATCGATCCTAATAAAAATTTAGAAAAAACTATATTCATTCACTTAAAGGTACGATAGAAAATCTAATTTAATTATAAAATACTAAATAAAAGATTACAATTAAAATCCTGTCCGAAAAATTATGTATCTATATATCTTTCAAAATGCTGCTTAACGTGAAATAACAGTTTTTACATATTACACAACGGCACCCGCTGCTGTTACACTCTCAAAATTACGAGGATTAGATAAAAAAAGTTCACTTTCGGTACGCCGGAGGCGGAAGTAGATTTTACCGGTGCTAAGTAGGGGATGCTGGCTTCTCTTTAGCGAAGGGCAGCCATCAGGATCATCTCGGTTTACCGCATAATACCTGGAAAAGCGGTGGAAGTGATATCTGTATCTGGATAGCGTCGGGGTGCCCCGGCTTGATCGAATTAAGGGCCCGACAATTAACTAGAGTATACGAGGGTATGCCTAAAGAAGAATCAAAACGTCAATTGTTGGATCGACGGCAGGTATCGTGGGACGAAGCGACCGCAGAAGCGTGGACTAAGAGGCTTATTCCACGAATACACCCGTGGATAGGGAGGAAACACGGGGAAGCAGACTACTTTCTGACCCGGTTCCTCTCGGGTCATGGGGAATTTACGTTTTACCTCCGTCGTTTCGATATCTGTACTGTGAACAAGAAGACGCGACAGAACACACCTTCTATGCGTGCGTCAGGTGAACCGACATGAGTAGGAGGTGTGGAACGGAAGAATTAACGCCAGACACAACGATCGATTTTATCCTTCAGGGACCCAGAGAGTGGGAGGCAGTACGTCGACTAGTGGCAGGCAGAGAACGGGAAGATGAATATTGAAATCGTAAAGTCTAGAAGCTGTTCCGTGTCCAGCAATAGTAATAAATAGCATAACTAGACTAGGATATAGATATAATAATGTACTTAGGTTTAACGTAATTTAATTTATAAGTGGCGCAGAAGAGAATGTAAATAAATGACAAATTGTAGAGAAGAGTTTAGGAGAGAAAACTTCAAAGGATAAAATTTAACAAAGACAAAACTTAACGAGGATAAAAAACAAATTAAAATAATAAAAATTTCAAATTCACTCGATACGAAAACGGTTGCATTTGAAAAAAGTTTCACATATTTAGCGTACGACAAGCCCCATCTTCTTACAATTCAAGTCCGCATTGCGGACACATTCCTGAGACCACCAGGTGAAAAGGTATTGGTATTTTGCTCAACCTTCTTGGTTTGAAGCGGAAATAAATTTGCCGTTTTGTGAGCTAACAATAAAAAAGAGAAAGAAATGACATGGAGTTCATCGATTTATTAAATAACTTGCGTTTAGGCGAAGTTACAACCGGCCGAAGGAAGGAGGATACCTTCAACAGACGAATTTGCAATTGAAAATGCTGTAAGAATATTCCCGACTATTAAACTAATCGATGAATATAATCGTAATATAATACATCCATTTCAGATCGGTTAGTTAACTACGGGAATCGTAAAGAAATTCAAACGGGCTGCCCTACAAAGGGGTGAGTTACCAAAAGCCGAGTAAATAAAATTCGATGACGAAACGGTTGTTACAAAAATGAAAGATCATTGCGGTTGTGTAGCTATTACAACGTTTCAAGTTGCTAAAGGATGTACGCTACCTTTCATTTTAAGCCGGGATGTAACGGCAGACAAACCACAAGGTACAGCATTAAATAGAGCTGTAGTAAGTTTGGGGAAAAGGGTATTTGCAAAAGGACAAATTTATATCGCTCTAA
Organism: Lycorma delicatula; assembly: GCF_047948215.1. Taxonomy (NCBI): domain Eukaryota; kingdom Metazoa; phylum Arthropoda; class Insecta; order Hemiptera; family Fulgoridae; genus Lycorma; species Lycorma delicatula. The sequence goes on along the minus strand of NC_134466.1, from coordinate 72,271,306 downwards.
GTCGAGTCCGAAGTTTAGACGGTTTAGTTTTTACCTGCCCAAACCGAAGACCATATAGCATCATCTAATGCGCGACGCATACATATACAATATAAGGATTCCCTCCGATCCGCCGGACGGTAAAAAAATGTTTTGTCAATTTTCAATCCCGTTTTTTATGACCCATTTTCAGCATCATGGTACCACCGCAAAAAGCAGCTGCGTCGATCGCAACAAGATTTATTTCTATAGAATTAATATTAAAAACATTATGCGCGAACAAACATAAAAAATACACACGTCTGACATTCTTCGTTCTATTTCATAATAAATATTTTACCTACTTTTTGAATCGGCGGTCAACACAATCACGGTGACAGTTTATTTTGTATTGTTCTCTTCTATTGCGTGTCCTCTTTTTAACTAGTCATGCATCAAAAATCTTAACTAGAATTTTATACAGAAGAATTGAGAGGAGAGTGGAAGAAGTGTTAGGAGAAGACCAATTTGGTTTCAGGAAAAGTATAGGGACAATGGAAGCAATTTTAGGCCTCAGATTAATAGTAGAAGGAAGATTAAAGAAAAACAAACCAACATACTTGGCGTTTATAGACCTAGAAAAGGCTTTCGATAACGTAGATTGGAATAAAATGTTCAGCATTTTAAAAAAATTAGGGTTCAAATACAGAGATAGAAGAACAATTGCTAACATGTACAGGAACCAAACAGCAACACTAACAATTGAAGAACATAAGAAAGAAGCCCTAATAAGAAAGGGAGTCCGACAAGGATGTTCCCTATCTCCGTTACTTTTTAATCTTTACATGGAACTAGCAGTTAATGATGTTAAAGAACAATTTAGATTCGGAGTAACAGTACAAGGTGAAAAGATAAAGATGCTACGATTTGCTGATGATATAGTAATTCTAGCCGAGAATAAAAAGGATTTAGAAGAAACAATGAACGGCATAGATGAAGTCCTACGCAAGAACTATCGCATGAAAATAAACAAGAACAAAACAAAAGTAATGAAATGTAGTAGAAATAACAAAGATGGACCGCTGAATGTGAAAATAGGAGGAGAAAAGATTACGGAGGTAGAAGAATTTTGTTATTTGGGAAGTAAAATTACTAAAGATGGACGAAGCAGGAGCGATATAAAATGCCGAATAGCACAAGCTAAACGAGCCTTCAGTAAGAAATATAATTTGTTTACATCAAAAATTAATTTAAATCTCAGGAAAAGATTTTTGAAAGTGTATGTTTGGAGTGTCGCTTTATATGGAAGTGAAACTTGGACGATCGAACTATCTGAGAAGAAAAGATTAGAAGCTTTTGAAATGTGGTGCTATAGGAGAATGTTAAAAATCAGACGGGTGGATAAAGTGACAAATGAAGAGGTATTGCGGCAAATAGATGAAGAAAGAAGCGTTTGGAAAAATATAGTTAAAAGAAGAGACAGACTTATAGGCCACATACTAAGGCATCCTGGAATAGTCGCTTTAATATTGGAAGGACAGGTAGAAGGGAAAAATTGTGTAGGCAGGCCACGTTTGGAGTATGTAAAACAAATTTTTGGGGATGTAGGATGTAGAGGGTATACTGAAATGAAAACGACTAGCACTAGATAGGGAATCTTGGAGAGCTGCATCAAACCAGTCAAATGACTGAAGACAAAAAAAAAAAAAAATTACGTCAAAATTTTCAGAATAAATGCCCTAAAGTTTTGACGATAAAATTTCCGAATTTATTAGTCGTTTTGACAAAGTTATTGTACTTTAAATCTAAAAAAATTCACCAAAATTTTTCTATTTTACGTTGGATATTTTTTTATCGTGAAAACTACATTAAATACAATTCTGGGACCTGTTTTATTCTTTTTCTCAAGCCAAAAAAAATCTAGTTTATCTCTTATATAACGCCTTAAAATTCAGTACGACCTCATTTCACCGGCGTTAACCGAAATCCATGCGAAAATTTTCGCTAGCCGTAACCGTGTAACAAAGCTTATTTAGACATACGTCTGTAAACATTTTCCTTATTTCAAATTATTTCTCGATTCTACAGAACGGCTTTGCATTTATGTGTAACGTTTCGTTTCGATCCTCTGTTTCAAACAAGGACACGACTTCCAACGTCGTAAAAAGAAACTGACTGATCGTCCTTTGTCTAAAAGAGGTCTGGAGAATAAATCATAAAATCATTTTACTAAAAACACTTATAGCCTATAAAAACGTAATAGCCTACAGGTACTTTTTAAAAATCTGGTTTCATGATTTTTCCTCCCTTTTTGCTGTACTACTTATGAACCACCAGCTGCTTAGTAATTAAAAAAAGTTCGGTCGATGTTATGTGAATGTTGCACCTTACAATCAACTTCATACTTGCAACTTGATCGTCTGGAAATTATTAGTTATTAGTACTTGAAACCTTAAAAAGACTTTTCGCAAGCAGGATAAAAGTAAAAGTTATTTATTTGTTTATATTTTTCAATTTTATAAATTTCTTAAACGTTAATCTATACTTGGTTAGACATATACGCTGTTGGCCTTCGTGGTTCGAGTGGCAGCGGCATGCTCGAGCGAGCATTGCTCGAGTCGCTTTTCATCCGGATTTCCTTAGGTTCGATTCTCGATTAGGCATAATTTTTTTTCATCTTAAAAATATTGTGTAATGCGTGTAAGTTTTTTATGATGTTTACAAACATAACTCGATTTTTTTTAGTAAAATAAAATTATAAATGTTCAGTAAAATTAAAAAAAATTATTTTCTTACGAATACGTAATTACTTTTAAACAAAGTAAGATGTTGTAAAATTAAATTGCATTCTTTTACGAGACAATTATTACAGAGGGAAAAAAATTTATCATTTAAAATAATTATTCCAGTACCTAAATAAATTTTGGTCATACAGTTAAGTACAAGTACTGGTTTTTATTAATAAAAATGCATTTTAAATTTAAAATTGTTTTTTACCCTTCAACATAACCTATATCAATATAGGTTATCAACTTGCATTACTCTGCATGAATTTAAACTATTACGATAGCGAAACTGAAAGAAAGAAATATATGTAAAACTAATGAACTGAACTATTTATTTGTAAATGTTACAATAAAAAATTATTTCATATTACATTAGGGAGAAGCAATACTTATCTCTTACATTAGATTGGGAAAATAAGTTTGTTTCGATAAGATAAATTTTTATTAATTAAAAGTAATCATTGGGAAAGTGATTTTCCTTGCGTTAATGTTTTTCATTATAGTAGAAAAAATTATCTGTTATCTAAACATAACTTTTTTAAAATCTTATCTTCTGAAATACATATTAAGCCGATAATTATATAACCGATAACTGATTAATCATCGGTAAAAAACTTTTAATCTGATAAATGAGAACTATTTTTTTTCTTTTTTTTAGAAAAGATCATAATGCCTCTATTATTTCTATTTTAAGCTACTTATTTAACCTCAAAGTAATCAGAAAAAAATGAATTGCTAAGTCACTTAATTTTACATATACATATATAAGAAAAGTAAAAGAATTTTGAACAAAGATTGCAAATTTTCCGCTTCAGACTATACTAAACAAGATATTCAGCACGTATGAGCTTGCAAATACTCTTCAGATATTTATTTTTTTTTAAATGGCGGCTCAACCAACGGTCACTGCCACTTACCGATGCAGTGTGACTGCAACCTGTCTTTTTTTTCTTTTCTAAAAAGAAGAAAAAATTCTTAAGTGTGAAACAAAGTACCCTTCTACTAGGTAACCTAGGTTACCTAGTTACCAACAAACTGAATTATCAAGTACCTTCCAAGGGTTACCTAGGTAACCTTCTGTGATGATGTTTGTCTGATAACGCTAAGAAACAGGCAAAATATATTTTTACCTTCACAAAGAACAGGTAACCAGCTATAACTACTATTTTTAAGATGGAGGCTGACTATTTGAAACTAACACAGACAAAACTGTTGATCTGAAAAGAAATTAAAATAAGAAATAGTACTGCATATCCCTTAATAATGTAATTTTTCCAAGAAAAACTTATTTATTTTTCGTTCGTTGTGATATCATGATTTCATTTTTTTAGAATAAAGATTATCACCCAATAGAATGCAGCAAGACAGCTGCAATTCTTTTAACTATGAAAACCTTAGACTACAATGCAGATATATTTTATTTTGTTTACATGAAAAACCGGTCATCTTTGGTGATTTCTTAGGACCTCCACCGGTACAAGCTGGACATTTAGGGGAAATTAGATAAGATATTAACTCAAATTCAACCGACTGCTCGCACTACTACTCGAACAAAACTACTGTGACAAGGTTCTAGCTCTCTTACATCTTTTATTAAGAATGAGTTTGAAAGAGGAAAACCACAACAGCGTTCACTGAACTCACAGCGATTTATAATAGATCCCTTAGAGAAAAAGCCATAGGGAGAAAACTCCTGGCCTTCTCTAGGGGTCTGTTTTGCACTCCTTTTGATGATCAGTGTATATATGGGTGACATCCATGCTGTCCGATACAGCGATGTTGTTTTAACTTATGAACACAAGGACTGCCGACAAACTAAAGTCGCATTTCCTTAAAGACTATTTTAGAATCTTAAAGTTCAGACATCTTGATCATATACATCTCTGACATAGGTCGTACATTTTGTAACTCGATATATTTTTTTTTATAGTTCCCAACATTTAGGAACCTGCTATATACCTCCCGTATTCATACCTACATCTCCTAGTCGGTTTTAAGTCCTTTTCAACCTACTTAATTTTTTTACAATTTCCTTAATCTCATACTTGATTTTAGCTGGTCCGGCGATCTTCTTCCCTCCAATGTATCCCTCAATACTTCTATTAGTCTTAATTCATTATTATAGTCTAAATCCCGTATTTTATTCTTTATTCCTTATTTATTGCTTTTACCATAGTTATAATATCATACAACCATCTTAGTCGTTGGTTTTCTTCTCCTCCATACTCCCCCCTCTTCAATGGGATTCCTTATTTTTTCTTAATAGTATATTTTCAAAAACTACTAGATGTTTTTCATTAGTCTGATTTGATCCACGTTTCACCGCTATACATCAAAACAGGTCGATTAATAGTTCTTTACGGCTTTACATGAAAACTTCATAGACATCAGCTTTTCGCATGCACCCAGGCATCTACTGGTGTTTGCTAACCTTGACTGAATCTCATCTTCCAAATTTGAATCGATGTATTTTCTGCTAATCGAGTGTACGGCAAGCTTAAGTACATCGCATTTAAAACTTAGTATAATAAGCTGGAAATATTGTAATCTGTGGAATATTGAGACTATTAGGGCACCCAGCATGAGATCACGTATTAGAAAAGTTCCTCCAGTGAGAGGATTCAATTAGCCATTGTCAATCTTCTCATTTATTGTTAGAGGATTGAAGCTATTTTCAACATAGCAACCATTCAATAATGGTGACTATTTTTGGAAATAATTCTCATTTTTTTAAGTAGAATCATAAACTTACCTTTGAGTTGGTGCGGTTGTTACCCTCATTTGTTAGTTTTGGGAATTATTTGTAATATATATTTTTATACATGAAAATTTACATAAATTTTATTTTATAAAAGTAATGGTTATAACGTGACTGTTATTTTTTTTTTTAATAAAGTAGATACTAAAATTTTACAGGTTAATTTTTTTTAAATGTATGAGAAAATCAGTGGTTCCCCAACAAACTATTCCTGAAAGTACAGTGGGTGGTTGAGCAACTTGTAACAGAATATTAATCAGTTGTGTGTGTGTTGCGTGCGGACACACACACACATTGTTACATATATTTAACAATGAATTTATTTTTTCAGGAGTAATTTTTAGTTTGGTAAACATGAAATTGTATAAAATGTTTAAATTTAATGTGTAGTTAAGCTATTTATTTTTTTTATTACTGAAAATTGGAAACTACAGGTTAATGTGAAGTTCTCACATTTTGGTTAATTTAGTGTTTTTTAAATGCTCAAATATTTTTAACCTCAAATAATTTGTTCTATATTATTAAATAATGATATAAAATTAATATTTATTAATATTTTTTTATTATCTACATTAAAACAAATCATCCTGTTTTTTTTTTTTTTGCTGATTAGTTACTAAAGACGATATGGTCTAAGTTGAATCGAACCAGACACCTTTGATGTAACAGGCAAGCTCGCTACTTTTTGTGACACTAGAGTGGTGACATAACATTTTTATTTTTAATTTTACTATTTCGTTTTTTAAAACTGTTGTTTTTATATCAAAAGAAATAATAGGAATATTTAATAAAAAAGTAATAATATATATATATATATATATATAAGGCGCTTACTAGTGTTTAGTTTTATGTCCAAGTGCAATTACAAAATATGCGTGAGTGTAAATTATATCTATAAATTGGATATTAGGTAAAACGAAATAATCGAAAATCTTATCGTTACAGTTTGGGTACCGTTGGTTACGTTCCTTTGTTAACGTGTATATAGTTTAAGCGAAAATTTGGTTTCAATTATTATTTTATATAATTATGTTTTAAAATCTATAAAAAATTAATATTGAACTGTCGGTCGGTCGATTGTTATTATGAGAGGTGAAACAGTTAAATGTAGAAAATACATTTTAGTGGGCGCGCTTATTTTCATAATTTATTTTGCTGTAGCGGTTGAAGAGATTTGTTGTTTGTCTTGACGTGACGCAACGATAGTTGCAGGGGTGGGGAGCGACAGAGAAATTTCGTAACGACAGTGAACGAAGGTTATGTAATTCAACGGTCAGTTTCGGGTAGATTTGAAAGGATGTATATGTTACGATACGCAGTTCAATTTGGATCCAGGTGCCTTTTTCTTTCATTTTCCTGTTTAGCCTCCGGGAATTACCGTTCAGATATTACTTCAGAGGATGATATGTACTAGTGTAAATGAAGTGTAATCTTGTACAGTTTCAGTTCTACCGTTTCTGACATGTCTAGTTAATTGTAATCCAATCAACAAAGAACACCGTTATCCACGATCTAATATGTATCCTCGTGTCTGTGGTCACTCTTGTTTTAACTATTATTATTTCTTATACGTTGTTTGTTTTAGTTAGATGACCGAATTATTGATCGAGATAAGTTTTTTATATTAATATTATTTTAACATAGCTTAAAATTAGTGTTAGTATTTTTTTTCCCTGTTGTAGCCGTACTTATCTCGTAATGCATCTTAGAATACAATTTGCAGTCTGTTACTTTTACAAAATAAATGAATAACTATTTATTTCTTAATATCATATCCAAACATTTCTAACATTGTTTTTATAATGCTTGGTATTTATAATACCAGCAAAATGATATCCCAAAAATAAACAAACAGAAATGAAACAAGTTAAATGCTTGGTTATAAATTTTAGGTTAATCGGCCAGTAAATTAATTGACCAAGGAAATAAAATTATTGCACAATCGAACTAGAAATGTTATTAATTGCACACATAATCCTTATAAAAAAAAAAAGTAAATTTAGACTCAATTTGATTCCCACAGAGTTCAATTTTTCTAATGTAATTTTTGTCTATAAATAAGTCGATTAAACATATTAAAGAAAGAAAACAGATTGATGTATTGAAAGTCTGGGGTTCGATTCTCGGTTAAAAATACTTGTTTTGCCTATTAAAAAGGGACTGACAAGTTGAAAGTCGCGATTTCGATTCTCTGTTTCAGCACAAAATCACAAATTTAATGTTAAAATAAATATTAAATAACGTTAAACAACAGACTTGATCTTCTCTCAGAACACAAGTTTTACTTTATTTAACACAGTTTCATTCAAAAATACTATGTATTACTGATAAAAAACAATATTAAAAAAAAATTGAGAGATACGCTCAACGGTCTCGGGTTCGATTCCCGGCTTAGATAGTAAGTAGTTCAATTCGTAATGTATATGCGAGTATCACTATTAAAAAAAAACGTAAGTTTTTTGGGTTCGACTCTCATAACATAATCACATTTCAAAACACAATCGCATTTGTAATATTTATAAAATACTTCGTTTAGATTCAATTTAGTCTCCATACAGTTAAATTTATTTATTTAAACCAAATTAAAAAAAAAAAACTTATATATTGAAGAGATAAGGTTCGATATTATCGGCTTCGACGCCAGCTTACATTATGCTGTTTATACGTGTATTTAAAAGATAAAATAAATAAAGAAAAATTATAAAGAAAACAAAAAAAAACAGAGGGTGGAGAAAGAAATGAACCGAACGGTTTTATTTTATTTAGTTTTATAAATTATTATTATTGTTAAAACGTGCTTTACGGAAATGCATGTATGGAACGGCAATTGTAGTTTAACCTTGAAACAGTTGTACCTCTCATAGCAACGGGAATTGTATACAGTGCGTCGGCGAGCAGTTCCGTCGATGATTGCATTATGATTTACAACATTATCTCCCACTAAATTAAACGATATTTATAACCAGTTCTTTTTTTTATTAGTTTATTTTACTCGCATTGACACAACATACAAAGTATCTATTTTTTTTTCGTTTCCTCAGGGCCATCCGTTTTATGTATTGCTTCACAGGATGCGATGAAATAAAAATGTTGTAGCATGTGAAAATACCATGCCTGACCGGTATTCGAACCCGGGACCTCCGAATAAAAGGCCGAGACATGTGTGCCTGATATTGTGTGTGCGCGCGCGTGCCCTCCATTATTCCTTAATTACACAACAGACCCAAAACTTAACAAAATATTTTTTGTAAATCATGGATCCATTCTTTTGATTTCATTGACCCAAAAAATGTACGGGAAGAATATTTTTTTTACAGAAAATTTACCGCGTTAGAATTTTCAGGTCAATTGATACGTTTAACTAAGTCAACATATAATACGTATTATAATGGCAACAGGACACGATTTTCTCATACTTTTTTACTGTTACCGTTCTGGTTAACAAAAAAATGTAAATTTCATTTTACTTTATCCAAACTTCGCACGGGCGTTGGTCAATGTTCAACCCTGCGGCATATTATGCCTAATCATATCGTGGATAAATAACAATTTTTTTTTTGTCTTCAGTCATTTGACTGGTTTTATGCAGTTCTCCAAGATTCGCTATCTGCGCTAGTCGTTTCATTTCGATATATCCCCTACATCCTACATCCCTAACAATTTTTTTTTTACATATTCCAAACGTCGCCTGCCTACACAATTTTTTCCTTCTATCTGTCCCTCCAATATTAAAGCGACTATTCCAGGATGCCATAATATGTGGCCTATAAGTCTGTGCCTTCTGTTAGCCATATTTTTCCAAACGATTCTTTCTTCATCTATTTGCCTCATCACCTCTTCGTCACTTTATCCACCCGTCTGATTTTTAACATTCTCCTATAGCACCGCATTTCAAAAGCTTCTAACCTTTTCTTCTCAGGTACTCCGATCGTCCAAGTTTCACTTCCATATAAAACGACGCTCCAAACATATACTTTCAAAGATCTTTTCCTGACATTTAAATTAATTTTTGATGTAAACAAATTATATTTCTTACTGAAGGCTCGTTTCGTCTGTGCTATTCGGCATTTTATATCGCTCCTGCTTCGTCCATCTTTAGTAATTCTACTTCCCAAGTAACAAAATTCTTCTACCTCCGTAATCTTTTGTCCTTCTATTTTCACATTCAGCGGTCCATCTTTGTGATTTCTACTACATTTCATTACTTTCATTTTGTTCTTGTTTATTTTCATGCGGTAGTTCTTGCGTAGGACTTCATCCGTGCCGTTCATTGTTTCTTCTAAACCCTTTTTACTCACGGCTAGAATTACTATATCATCAGCAAATCGTAGCATCTTTATCTTTTCACCTTGTACTGTTACTCCGAATCTAAATTGTTATTTAACATCATTAACTGCTAGTTCTATGTAAAATATAACAATAAAAAATAATAAAATTTAAGTACGATTTTTTAATTTCAATGAAATGAAAATAATAAAAAAAAATTATATTCACCAGACCCCGTAAAATACTATTGATGGAGACGATCATTAATTTTGAAAGTTTAATTCATTTTTATTAAAATGCCTATAAAACTTTTACGACTTCCAAATTACTTTCATGTAATCTTTATTTTTATGAAGTAGCATCCTAAGAGGATAAATGTAGAAAAAACCTTTTGTGAACGGAACAGTCAAGGAATCGATAACTATTTAAATTAACGGGTTCGCTAATCGACTTTATTTTTGTTACGAGTTAATAATTAGTAGATGAATAAGACATAATGAAAAAATGTAGGCCTATACCTAGCGCAAATATAACACAATAATATTTCCTTAATGATTCTGAGCAAACGCGTACGACGGAAAGAATTGTAGCGTCAACGGAAAGTTCTGGGTTTAATCCCAGCAAGATTTGGTATTTTTCATACGCTACAAATCTGTGAATGAAGAAGAAAAAAGCGATTAAGTCAAATGCTAGCGCATTACGTCATTATTTATCATCGGTTGTAAAATTACATAACTAATAACTTCGTTATAAATTCACGTTTGTTTAAAGCTGAGTCTTGGTTCAACAAAAGATATTTTTTTCAGTAATTTAATAATTATTTTTCTCTTAAATTTGTCACCGCTTTTACGTCGCAAAATCTTTGAGATGTGAAACTCCGAATAATGGGCGTTTTAATAAACATTAATCTCAGCTTATATTTTATTTGAATCTGAATTAATTTCTGAATCTTCTAACGAGAAATCTCTCAGATAATTCGAATACTTAAACCGAGTAACAATTTATGTAAATTTTACGGATAAATGAAACACAAGTCCGGTTAACTGAGAGGTCCGATATATAAAATCTGTAATTATTTTACTAACTGTACTGTACGACATAAGAATTAAAATAAAAAAAGCGATTAATTATCCAACCTCCAGTGTTTGATGTTTCCCACTGTGCCTGCCGTTGTTCAAGCATCTGTCTTTTAACTTCACTTCTAGGTATCCCAGAGTTAACTCGTCGGAGCATCAGAACCCAAGCCCGACAGGGGGTATTCCCGCTATGACCGCTACAGACACAATTCGTATCGCAACTCTCCTCTGCAGGACAGATACCTTATTTAGGTTGTTCTTATCAAAGGCCTCGGCCCAGGCCGGGGGACCGCGTATAAAATAATTGTCTTTGCGGCTGACAAAATCAGTCTCCTTTTCGACAAACATGGACCCCTGTGTCTGGTCATTGGCCTGCTCAGCTTACCGATCACAACCTCGGCTCGCTGCGTTACTCTGTTCAAGTGTTCCGTACGGTTTGCAACCGTACGCCTAGATATTTAATACATCTAGACGTAGGGATTATAATGTCACCTACTTCTGACTCGTATTTCTCTGATTCTTCTCCTTTCTGTTAAGGTGACCGCCGATGACTCGGGCGCTAATGTCAATCCTCTTCTTCAAGCCACCTTTGAATACTATCGACCGCGGCTGCTGCACAACGCTCTACTTCTTGTTCCGTCTTGTCGGCGACCAGTAGAGCCAGGTCGTCGGCATAAGCTGTCAGTTCGGCGTCCCCTTCAAATTCCAGTCTCAGTACTCCGAGGAGTGGCCCAAGAACCGTTTACAATTTCATTGTAATTTTTTTTTTTGATATTATGCCTTTTGTTAGATTATTCTTTATTTTTTTACGATTTATTGATTGTTATCTTATGGATTTATTAACATTTATTGCCTTTCTAAATCAAATATTTTTTAAATATCACGACCGATTTTTATTTTGTCGATAGTTATATCATTCACTTCATAATATATTTTTCCTTTTTTAATAAAACTAGTATAATGACCTTCACGAATCGAAGATCCGTAATGTAATATTCCACTTATAATCATCTATTTTTATCGTTAAATTCGATTTTACCAATGGAATATATTTCTGTTTTATTTATTCCTTTTTTAATAAAACTAGTGTAATCTCTTGTAAATTAATACTTTTATTTTTTTTTTAAAGAAGTGATGCGAATTAAAAAAAATATTTCATTTTCTGTACTTTCTTTATATAAGAGCATTTACTATAAAAACAAGCTGTAGTATATTTTCTTTAAAATTTTATTATTTTAAGTCCTTTATAAAGTTTTTGTACGCTATATAGTACTATCAAGTACTGCTATGTAGCGGCGCGATTCGTTGTCACGTTAAAAAAAATGAATAAAATTACATATTCCAATCCCGCGGTTCATCAAACGGCAAAAAAAGTTGTCTAACAAAATTCGAGGCATATTTAAAAGTTTTCTTTATTATAAATCTAATTAAACTGAAATATAATGCTTTCGTGTTTATTTTTTAATTTTTTCCCCGATTTTCATTTCACTTTTACGTTAGTTCGTGTTTAGAACTGTAAACGTATTTCGTTGACTTTTCTGTCTGCGAACCCTTACCGGCCAAGTTCTTCCGTGATTATATTATAGTAGCGTATGTTATAATTAGAATATTGATTTTACAAAGACTTCTTTTCTTCATAAATCGTAAAAAAATAAGTTCTTAATAACATTTTAAAGAACGTTAAAAGTATTACGATAATGCAGAACTTTATTCCCGAATAATATTAGAGCTTTATTAAAAGTAGAGATTCCCACACATCTAACGTTTTTCGTTCTATTTCATAATAAATATTTTACTTACTTTTTGAGTCGTCTGTCGGCGTAATCACGGTGACAGTTTATTTTGAATTGTTGTCTGCTATTGTGCGTCCTCTTTTTTACATTTAGCCTAAGGAACGACGGTAAGGTATTACTTTTTTATTGTAAGTATGCAAACGGTGATTACCGTTTCTGATTCCGTTGTGTTTCTGATTAGAAACACATCGATTGGAACATTTACGATGTGGCCGTTGAACGGTCTTTAATGGATCGGTAAGGACAAACATTTAGCAACTGTAGCCGATAAAATATATTTATTGGTTAAGTAAAAAGTTCAATACTTAGAGCATTTTATTCTGAGAAATTCGATGTAATTAAATTGATAAATGTAATTTTAATTTAAATGTAATTTGATAAAAATTAAAATCGATAAAAATCGTGTTGGCGATTGTAAAAGTTATTCTACTTTAAACCTAAAAAAATTCACCGAATTTTTCTATTTTACGTCGGATATTTGGATATCATGAAATCTACGGGAAATAGCGATTCTGGGATCCGGTTTATTCTTTTTTTCAAGCCAGAAAACATAGTTTATCTCTTATATAACGCCTTAAAATTCAGTACGATCTCATTTCACCGGCGTTAACCGAAATCCATGCGAAATCTTTCGCTAGCCGTAATTATGCGACAAAGCTTTATTCGGTTATATGCCTGTAAACATTTTCCGGTACTTACGTATTAACGCCACCGCAGATACAGCTTTGTTTAATAACAAAGTAGTCGATCGGATTTCGGTGGAAAATGAACAGGCTCTTTATTAATTTTAATAAACGGTTATTTATATTATAAATATAATTTAACCAAACTTAACTACGCTCGCTTCGCTCGCTAACCTTGACTAATTAACACCGTAATAAAGAGACAGTTTTGAATCTATGTTAAACTCTATAGCGGCTCATTTTCCACCGAAATCCGATCGACTACTTTGTTGTTAAATAAAAATGTAGCTGCGGTGGCGTTAATACGTAAGTACCCGTTTTCCTTATTTCACGCTCTAAAGAATCTGTTCCCAAATTAATTACTCTTTCTACTGAATTGCTTCACCGATCCTATCTTTCAGCCCGCGCAAACAAGGACACTACTTCCAACGTTGTAAAAAACGAAAAAAATGGACTGTCCTTTGTCTAAATAATAGGTCTGGAGAATAAATCGTAAAATCATTTTACGCCGGAAATAGCCTAACGTATATTTTTAAAATTTGCAAGTAGGATAAAAGTATATTTTTCAATTTAATTTCTTAAGCGTTACATTTAATCTATATTTGGTTAGACTGCAGTACACTGCACTTCAAAAAACCATTTTAGTTGAAAATAATTTTCAGTTTAGTTTTATTTTAAACAAAATATTTATTTTATTAATTTTTTTCTCTTTGTTTACAGATAAGAATGATTTTTATTGACCTTGAAATGGAAATAAATAAAAAACCTATAACAAAATGGTAAGGTATTTATGAATTCTATTTTCACTTAATTTTATTTAAATTGCTGCTTAATCCACGGTAAGTTTTAACTGATAAGTTTTAACTTACTGATGGTAAGTTATCTTGCAAATACATATTATGAATACATAAACAAGATAACATGTTATGAAATTAATTTAAATTGTATTATTACAATTTTGTCATGCAGTAAGTAAAAGTGCTACTGTAGTAAATTTAGGGTATAATTAAAAATGCATTTTAATAACTGTAATATTGTTTTAGCTTTTAACATAACCTTAGTATCACTTGCATTGCACTGTGTGAATTTAAGCTAAGACAGCTAAACCAAAACAAAGAAATATATGTAAAGTTAAATTATATGAAACTATTTTTTTTAACATTTTTGGAAAAAAATATTTCAAAGTAATCTGAAAAAAGATAAATAAAAAAAATAAAATTTCCCACTTTAGACTATACTAAACAAGATATATATGACCTTGCAAATACTCGTCAGATATTTGGATTTTTTGGTTGGTTTCAGTAGTTGGTTGAGTTAATGTGAAACAAAGTACGGCGGTAACTATTTTATTTGTCTGATAATGGTTAAGAAACAGGCAAAATACACAACTATAACTATTTTTAAGTTGGAGGCTGACTATTTGAAACTAACGCTTACAATTAAAACAAACTGGCTTAATATGGACAGAGCATTGACCAGGCTAGCTATGAATGTAATATTCATGAGTTATGCATTTGTGTATTTAGTATTATCGTTATGCAATTATTCCTAATTGTAATTTTACAATTCATCTTTAACTGCAGTTATACTCAAGAAATAGTATTACATATCCCTTAACAATATCATTTTTCTATGAATAAGTTATTTTTCTTCAGTTGTGATATCATAAATGCATTTTTTAGAATGAAGATTATCGCCTGGTAGTGCTGCAACAATTTGCTTGTTGCTAGCAACTAGCAATTCTTTTGACTATGAAAACCTTAAAAGTTTTTAAGACGATGTAAATATTTTATTTTGCTTACATGGTTATCAAAATAAGATCTTTGGACATTTAGGAAAAAATGATTAATTTATAAATTGGAATGTACAAAAAATAAAAAAAGTAAGATTCACCAACCCTTCAAACCATTTGCACTCTTACTCAAACAAAACTGCTGTTACTAGGTTCTAGCTCTTTTTAAGAATGGGTTTGACAAGAGAAACCCACAGCAGCATTCATTGACCTCACAGCAGTTTGTAATACATCCCCTAGGGAAAAGTCATAGGGGAATGCCCCTAGGCTTCTCTAGGGATCTGTTCTTGCATCCCTTTTGATGATCAGTGTATATATGGATAGCATCCTGCTGTCCAATGCAGCGATATTGCTTTTACTTAACAGCTAATCTATCATAACAGTTGATTATACAACTTCACTATTAACATATGAAAACATTGTAGACATCAGCTTTTTGTATGCAACCAGGCATCTAATAGCATCGGCTAACCTTGACTGAATATCATCTTCCAAATTTGTGTCGATGTACAGAATGTATAGCGAAGCTTAAGTACATTGCATTTAAAACTTGGCAAATATTGTACATCTATAAAGTGGCTGTTCTATCTACTTTATAGATTGCTTTTGCGTTCAGTTTCAACTGTGATTGTGTGGCCTACAGACTACACAAGATAGACTGGTTGTGTAGACTTAATTTGCAAATTACTTACAATATTGTTCATTTAGATGTAAGAAAATCAGGGAACTGATGAGGGAGAAGGTGGTAGTGTTCATGTATTTAGGTATTGTACACCTGTGGGTTGTGGTACGTATGTGCGTCACGGCAGTAGGTTTAAGGCATTTTGTTGCATTGACAGCATCTAATTTTATAGCATTATTTGTCTATTTAATGTAACATCAATTTTAATAAACCCCAAGCTGACATGGCAGATCGGATACAGTGTGTATTTTATTATCTTGAAAGGCACAGATGTCCTGTTTTCAATAAACAGTTTTCTAGGTAATGCTACCTAGTAGCATAACTGATCACCTTATGCTTAGATTGTTCTAAAATATACCAGCTGTTCTGTTAATTGAATTTTACTGGTCTAACATTCACTGTATGTAAAAACTTTGATCAGCTAAAACTTATTTAGATGCAAATTGGTGGTAGAGACCTGGTGAATATTTATTTGCTTCATATTCTCTTATTCATTTGATTCAGGTAAATCATTTTATTAGGACAATCTGCTTTTGTAGTCAAATCTGCAACATTTTTATATGCTGTGAAATCTAGTGTTTCAATTATCTCTTTGATTCAGCGGGTCATATGTCTGTAACTGTCTGTTCTTTGTATTCTAAGTGCAAGTACTAGTAGAAGTTAGTTGCTTTTATATAGATTCGAATACCTAGACACAGTAGGTACTGATGTAGTTTGGCGGTTCTGTTTCAGTTAATTCTCATTGGGCCATGGGGGGGTTGCTTATTGTTTTACTGGTAAGAGTGCAGCATACACATATAACCAAACATACCCGTACCAAACTATATAACCTGTCATATATGTTCAGATAAGCATATTATTGTTACTTTTTCCAGCTTAACTATTGTTCTGTAGCTCTTAACTTGAATGCCGGGATTAAATTCAATTTGGGCTGGTTAAGAATTCCGGGATTATATGAAATTTGGGGCAGTTAAGAATGCTGGGATTAAATACGATTCAAGGCAGTTAAAATTTTACTGAAAACTAAACCTTAGTAGGGAGAAACAAACTAATTAAAATTTCCAATTAATCTGATGTAGAATTTTGTGTATAAATAAATTTAGTCGCCATTAAATTGATACATAACTAACCATATATACATTTTTTTTAATATAATATAAAATAAAATAAATATAAAATATCTAATTATAAATAAATCGCCTATTTTATGTTTATAAATAAATCTCCTGTATTTGTTTCACCTAAAACAGTAAAATTTTTGATAAAATATAAATTTTAAATTTATGTAATATATAATAAAATAATTTTTTAAACATAAATTAAAGGAAACAAAAGATATATAAGAATTAGAAAATTTTGTTTATTAATAAACTTATTTAATTGTAGGTGATTTTTAATACACCAGATTTGTTAATCACTTTACCAAGTTTGGTAAATTGAAGTTTCATGTGGCAGCAAGAAAATCTGCATAGAATTAAGATGTGAATCTGAAATGAAGATTTTGTGAAGTAGGAAAGGATAGAAATTTGTGGTAAAATTTAAACTTTCTTTACACAAAGATATCCATCCTTATGTAAATGGATGTGCAGAAAATAGTAGAAAACTCTAAATATTGGATTGTATAGAACTTGATAGGATTTTAACTTTTTCTAATTTAATATTACTTTGATTATAATTTTACTTTGGTTTCTCCCCTTGACCTTTTATTAGGGTTCTGTTTGTTTCCTTTGACTTTTAAATTCAGCAGCATGCTGTATACTGATACAGCTCTAACTTCCCATCAGAAAATCATGTTGATTTCAATCTGTAATGAACTATTTTATATCGTTTTCTCTTAAAATGCTTATTAATTTATCATAGTTTTATTATGCATGCCTATATATTGCAATGTCATCTGAAAAGCTATTTAGGTATCTTGAAAAAAGATCACCTTTAAGAGGTTTGCATGATCAAAGTTTATCAATCATATTTTTTTAATCAATGTATAGCCACATCTATTCCTCTCAAGACAAGGTCTTATCTGATTTGTTGAAGCCGAATTTTTTTTATTAGAGAATTCAACAAAACCACTGTACGGTATGTATGTGAATTCATTCACACCGCTATGTATATGCATCATTTAATTTAATATAAGTATAATTAATTTGTAAAATTTTTTTCAAGTGAATTCAACAAAACTGTATTTTTATGTACTGAATTTTGTTTTTGGTAAAATTAAGTTAAGGGAGAAGTGGGTATCTAGTTTTTTAATTTAGTTTTTTAAATTTGTATTTGTTTTTAATGCTCATATTACAACAGATATTTTATAATCTGGTGAATATAATTTTTGTAACTGTTTAGAATGTTTAAAATATTTTCATAATGTAACATTTTTATTTATGGTTAATCATATACCACCAATAAAAAGAAGAAAAATTTTCATTTGTAATTATTATGGTATGATATTGTTGATTTTATATTTGTTTAAAAAATATAGAAAATATTGTAAAGTAAAAAATCTTAGTACCTGACTGCATTTTCTTTAAATTTGGCTCAAATATTTTTTTTTTATGTATGGGGCAAATTTTTTTTCAAATATGAAGTGTAGGATATCGAGAAAAAAGTTTTGTTAGGTAAAAATTTACTTACATGGCACATATAAATAAACCAAAAGATAATGCTTTGTTCTTTTGCTTCTCCCTTTGGATTAACTATAAGAAGTGATTAGAATTTTTTAAGTTGACCTAAGTGGTGAAAAGTTATTTGAAATTTTAAGTCAAACTGTATATGATACATTTTTGGTTAAGCTATAAAAATATTATTAATAAAAATATAATAATGTAATAATTTTGAACAAAGCTCTACATTTCTTAAAAAAGTGTACACTGTATATATATATTGTTTTTGCAATAGTAAAACAGTAAATGTAAAATTGTATAAATTTAATGTGCAGTTAAGCTATTATTTTATTTATTGCTGAAAATTTGAAAGTATAGGTTAAGTTTTCTCAAGTTTTGGTTAATTAATATTTTTAAATGCTCAAATACTTTGTTCTAACTATTAAACCGTGATTACAATTTGTAATTTGTACATTGTCTAAATTTTTGTTAAAAAACAATAAACAGATCTCATGAACCTCCAGCTCCAAAATTTGGCTCAAATATATTTTTTTTTTTTTTTTTGTCTTCAGTCATTTGACTGGTTTGATGCAGCTCTCCAAGATTCCCTATCTAGTGCTAGTCGTTTCATTTCGGTATACCCCCTACATCCTACATCCCTAACAATTTGTTTTACGTGGCCTGCCACACATGGCCTGCCTACACAATTTTTTCCTTCTACCTGTCCTTCCAATATTAAAGCGACTATTCCAGGATGCCTTAGTATGTGGTCTATAAGTCTGTCTCTTCTTTTAACTATATTTTTCCAAATGCTTCTTTCTTCATCTATTTGCCGCAATACCTCCTCATTTGTCACTTTATCCACCCATCTGATTTTTAACATTCTCCTATAGCACCACATTTCAAAAGCTTCTAACCTTTTCTTCTCAGATACTCCGATTGTCCAAGTTTCACTTCCATATAAAGCGACACTCCAAACATACACTTTCAAAAATCTTTTCCTGACATTTAAATTCATTTTTGATGTAAACAACTTATATTTCTTACTGAAGGCTCGTTTAGCTTGTGCTATTCGGCATTTTATATCGCTCCTGCTTCGTCCATCTTTAGTAATTCTACTTCCCAAATAACAAAATTCTTCTACCTCCATAATCATTTCTCCTCCTATTTTTACATTCAGTGGTCCATCTTTGTTATTTCTACTACATTTCATTACTTTTGTTTTGTTCTTGTTTATTTTCATGCGATAGTTCTTGCGTAGGACTTCATCTATGCCGTTCATTGTTTCTTCTAAATCCTTTTTATTCTCGGCTAGAATTACTATATCATCAGCAAATCGTAGCATCTTTATCTTTTCACCTTGTACTGTTACTCCGAATCTAAATTGTTCTTTAACATCATTAACTGCTAGTTCCATGTAAAGATTAAAAAGTAACGGAGATAGAGAACATCCTTGTCGGACTCCCTTTCTTATTATGGCTTCTTTCTTATGTTCTTCAATTGCTACTGTTGCTGTTTGGTTCCTGTACATGTTAGCAATTGTTCTTCTATCTCTGTATTTGAACCCTAATTTTTTTAAAATGCTGAACATTTTATTCCAGTCTACGTTATCGAATGCCTTTTCTAGGTCTATAAACGCCAAGTATGTTGGTTTGTTTTTCTTTAATCTTCCTTCTACTATTAATCTGAGGCCTAAAATTGCTTCCCTTGTCCCTATACTTTTCCTGAAACCAAATTGGTCTTCTCCTAACACTTCCTCCACTCTCCTCTCAATTCTTCTGTATAGAATTCTAGTTAAGATTTTTGATGCATGACTAGTTAAACTAATTGTTCTGTATTCTTCACATTTATCTGCCCCTGATATCTTTGGTATCATTACTATAACACTTTTTTTGAAGTCTGACGGAAATTCCCCTTTTTCATAAATATTACACACCAGTTTGTATAATCTATCAATCGCCTCCTCCCCTGCACTGCGCAGTAATTCTACAGGTATTCCGTCTATTCCAGGAGCCTTTCTGCCATTTAAATCTTTTCATGCTCTCTTAAATTCAGATCTCAGTATTGTTTCTCCCATTTCATCCTCCTCAACTTCCTCTTCTTCCTCCATAAAACCATTTTCTAATTCATTTCCTCCGTATAACTCTTCAATATATTCCACCCATCTATCGACTTTACCTTTCGTATTATATATAGGTGTACCATCTTTGTTTAACACATTATTAAATTTTAATTTATGTACCCCAAAATTTTCCTTAACTTTACTGTATGCTCCGTCTATTTTACCAATGTTCATTTCTCTTTCCACTTCTGAACACTTTTCTTTAATCCACTCTTCTTTCGCTAGTTTGCACTTCCTGTTTATAGGATTTCTTAATTGCCGATAGTTCCTTTTACTTTCTTCATCACTAGCATTCTTATATTTTCTACGTTCATCCATCAGCTGCAATATATCGTCTGAAACCCAAGGTTTTCTACCAGTTCTCTTTATTCCGCCTAAGTTCGCTTCTGCTGATTTAAGAATTTCCTTTTTAACATTCTCCCATTCTTCTTCTACATTTTCTATCTTATCTTTTTTACTCAGACCTCTAGCGATGTCCTCCTCAAAAATCTTCTTTACCTCCTCTTCCTCAAGCTTCTCTAAATTCCACCGATTCATCTGACACCTTTTCTTCAGGTTTTTAAACCCCAATCTACATTTCATTATCACCAAATTATGGTCGCTATCAATGTCTGCTCCAGGGTAAGTTTTGCAGTCCACGAGTTGATTTCTAAATCTTTGCTTAACCATGATATAATCTATCTGATACCTTGCAGTATCGCCTGGCTTTTTCCAAGTGTATATTCTTCTATTATGATTTTTAAATTGGGTGTTGGCAATTACTAAATTATACTTCGTGCAAAACTCTATAAGTCGGTCCCCTCTTTCATTCCTTTTGCCCAGCCCGTATTCACCAACTATATTTCCTTCCTTGCCTTTTCCAATGCTTGCATTCCAATCTCCAACTATTATTAAATTTTCATCTCCTTTTACGTGTTTAATTGCTTCATCAATCTCTTCGTATACACATTCTACCTCATCATCATCATGGGCGCTTGTAGGCATATAGACGTTAACAATCGTTGTCGGTTTAGGTTTTGAATTTATCCTTATTACAATGACTCTATCGCTATGCGTCTTGAAATACTCCACTCTCCTCCCTATTTTCTTGTTCATCACGAAACCTACTCCTGCCTGCCCATTATTTGACGCTGAGTTAATTACTCTAAAGTCACCCGACCAAAAGTCGCCTTCCTCTTCCCACCGAACCTCACTAATTCCTACTATATCCACGTTTACCCTATCCATTTCCCTTTTTAAATTCTCTAGCCTACCAACCTTTTTTAAGCTTCTAACATTCCACGCTCCGACACGTAGAATGTTATTTTTTACTTTTCTGGTGACCCCTTCCTTAGTAGTCCCCACCCGGAGATCCGAACGGGGGACTATTTTACCTCCGGAATATTTTACCAAGGAAGGCGCCTCCATTATTGCTTTTGAAAATGCAGAGCCACATTTTCTTGGAAAAAAAAAAACAGCTGTAGTTTTCCATTGCTTTCAGCTGCGCAGTACTCAGAGGACTGAGTGATGTTGATACGGCCGTTTAAGTCATCCTGACTCACGCCCCTAACAACTACTGAAAGAGCTGCTGCCCTCTTTCAGGAATCATTCCTTAGTCTGGCTCTCAACAGATACCTCTCCGATATGGTTGCACCTTCGGTCCAGCTACTCTGTATCCCTGAGCACTCAAGCCCCCTCACCAACGGCAAGGTCTCATGATTCATAGAGGAGGCTCAAATATATAGGGCACTGATATTAATTTTTTTCAAAATACATTGGATGTAGGATATCAAGAAAAAACAGTAGTTATTTTGATTTTCTCTGTAGC
Source organism: Lycorma delicatula (assembly GCF_047948215.1). NCBI lineage: Eukaryota > Metazoa > Arthropoda > Insecta > Hemiptera > Fulgoridae > Lycorma > Lycorma delicatula. The sequence goes on along the minus strand of NC_134466.1, from coordinate 72,248,986 downwards.
CACTTCAAGAAAATTTTAAACATTTTCTTGAAAAATGGGTCAAGAAAATTTCTTTGATGACCCCTTCATCAAAGGGTATGATAAATTTAACCTATATATAGTAGAGAAATGAGTACATAATCTGTGTATTGTCTGCAAATAGTAATTACTGTAATTTATTACTGCTGTATAAATATTTTTTATCGGTCACACGCGATTAACAAATTCATATTTATTAACCGGCGAAGAGAGACCAATGTGCGGCTTTGTTATAAAACACTTACAATTAAGCATCTAATAGAAGAGTGTACAATATATGAGGACCTCAGAAAGAGGTTCCGCCTAAGAAATGACATTGTTGCTGATCTGGATAATGGAAATGAAGAAAAGATAGTTGCTTATTTACACACCAGTGGACTTCTTAGAAGTCTGTAAAAAGTGGAAAAAAAAATTTAAAGCTGTTAGACTCTCTAAGAGGTAGTTTCATTTAAATATGGGAGTCTCGAAGCGTGGCACGTATAGTGACGGGAGGTAGCCCTCTTGCCTAGGCCACCCTGGCTCGTCTGCATTCAAGAGCAGTGAGTCGGGGTGTGTCCAATGATGGCATGGGGGACCCTCAAGGGTGGACTGAGGGTGCGAGGCTATGGATAAGCGCAATGGATGCCTGTAGCCTGTTTATAGAGTCAACTGCCACGGCATCCTGGCGCGACTGATATACAGCTTAACGGCGGTAGAAGATAATGGTATTGATAACTTGTATTTTTAATTTCAAATTTTAATATTGGGGCCCTTTACATCCCATAAGTGTTGTTTTGTTTTGTTGTGTTTTAATGTTTCTGTGTAGCTTGTGCTTTTAAATAAAATGTAAGGGCCCTTTACACCATTACATATGACGATCCTGATGGTGATACTAATTTCTTTCTAAGAACGTGATGAGGGCTAATGACCTTAGTAGTCGATGCCCGTAAAAATACAAAAAAAAAAATATTTTTAAGGTTAGGTTAATTCAATTTAGTAGAAATATTTTACTATAATTTTGTCATTGTAAAGGTCACGGGTAATTAATTTTGTATAGTTTTTATATGTATCAATTAAGTAATATCGGTTCTATAAGCATTTTATTTATTAGGTTGTATATTAAGTAGGTAATATTTTATTTATACATGGCGCTAATGTATTTCTAATTAAATTGTGCTGTATCATGTTGTATAGTATTCAATATGTAAAAAGTAAACCTCTAATATCAGAAAAATACAGCTGGTAAAGAAAACAGCTTCGAATAACTTATCGTAACTAGAGCTCAACTGCTGCTAACATGCCTAAGCTGCACTCATCTCTTCTAATGGAAATTTTGCATCTGAAGCAAAAATTAAGACCGCCAGGAACTGGTGATAAAAAATCCTATCTAGTAATTGTTGTAGCAAGACGAAAGCAATGAAAAGAAAATGTAACAAACCAATTAACCGCTTCAGTGTCTTTACTACAGGTCACAAAAATCAAGGCTGACAATTCAAAGATCCAAAATAAATGCTAGGCCACAATGACCCGCTACAGCTAAATTTAAAACTCTTGATGATTTTGAAGAGACTCTCCACTTGGGACATCTGATCCAAAAAAAAAGTTTTAAATCCAAAACCTCTAATATCAGAAATACAGCTGACAAAGAAAAAACAGCTTCAAATAACTATCAAAAATAGAGCTCAACTGCTGCTAACATGACTAAGCTGCATGGAAATTTTGCATCTGAAAGAAAAATTAAGACTGCCAGGAACTGCTGATAAATAAACCCTATCTAGTAATTGTCGTAGCAAGATGAAAACAAACAATGGAAATAAAATGAAACAAACCTCACCAAAAAATATGCAAAAATTAACAGAAGCAATGTAAATATCAAAAAATTAACTGCTCCAGAAAACAAAAGAAAAGGAAGGAGGCAATAACAGTAAAAGAAGGTAAGAGTGGCAGTCACATTTCCTAATAGCTGCAGAACAGTCTCATAGTTATGTGATCATAATCTGTAGAACTGGGTATGCACAAATTTTGGACAAAAAACACTGATATAATACTTGGATAATTACAGTACACAAGACACACAAAACAAACATACCGTGCAACACCTGACGGCTATTCTAAAGGAATAGCTTCTTTGTTTACCAGAAGGTAAATAAAACCTCTTGACGACCTTGGCTATATTTTTGAATACCAATGCTTTCAATGCAATCTGCCTGTAAAAAATTCTCTAAAGAAAAATTATTTGGAAGAAACCGCATTAAGGTGCACTAATAGTAGGTAACATAGAAAGAGAAATTGACAAAAAGGAACTAACAGCTTCACACAAAAAGAAGCATCCCTCATTTGAGGGTTGCAAACAAAGAATCTTTGCTGGCTTATACAACTTGCAGAGCAGAGAAGTGCAATTAATACTAGTATGTCAAGTATACTCCGAAAGTGGTCCTACTACAGATGCAAAAAGCTGCATTCTCATAATTTTTTCAAAATATTAGAAAAAAATTTCTGTTCTGTAAAATAGTACTAACTGCCTGCTAAAAACTACTTGCTTACTACTTGCGGAACTTGCTGAAAACTACTTGCTTGCTGATCAACACCACTTCTAAGGTAGATTGAGCTTATATATACAGTAAACTGTAGTCATGATAAAAGGACGCAATGTTAAGTTTATTCCTGGACCATAGCAAGAACTTTACCTGGACCCCCGAGGCCTGCTGAAACCGGTTTGGTTCTGTTTTTTTTTACTTTCGTATAAGAATGATGAAAAGTTACTAAAAAAGCATTAGTTTTTAAATTTTTAGGCAATATTTTAGGCATTATGTATAATTTTATCATTATTGTAAGTAATGAATAATATTCTTACCCGATTAGAGAATGATTTTTTGTAGTATGGAAGAGGCAAACCTTAGCAATTAAGGCAAGAGTTGCTACCACTCTGCCGTAATCAGTAGTACATACGATCTACAAATTGTTTAAAATACCCAATAAGTAAAGAGAATTTATTGATTTTATTGTAATTGACTTATTGGTGGAAAAATTGTTGAATTTTCATTATTTATGCATATTTTTGGGTTTATATATTACTGTAGTACAGTGTAATTTTTTTTAGATTGTAATTCGACCTGTCAGATTAGTAGTTGTAAAATTCTATATGTAACTATTTTGTATATAACTGGCACGGGTGGAATTGCATTTAAACAGCACTGCATAATAAAACTTTAAAGAATTTTTAATTCTTTATCGTGTACCACACCACCTTGCAGCAGTCACAATCTTGCATCTTCATCAATTTTTTTTTTTATTTTTCCCTCTCCAAGAGTTTTTACATCTCACCAAGTTCAGCAACAATGAGTGGAATACAGTATTAGAATGGTTGAGACACTAAGGTGAACAATTCTTCTCTACTGAAATAAAACAGCTTACAGAAAGATGGGACAAGTGCCTAAGTGTAGCCGGGGGTTATGATGAAAAGTAGCATTAGTTTCATTGTCATTGAATGAATAATAATTTTTTTTATCATTAGTTAAAAAATGTCCAAGAAAATTTTTTCCAAACAGAAACAGACCAGTAAGTGAATTTTATTTTTTTTGTTTGCTGGGTCTGAAAATTAAATCAGGTTTTTCTCCGTCATTCGTACCATCTTTGTTATACACCATTCAAAAAAAGCTAAACTATATGAAAATTTAAAGATGAAGGTTTTTAGGTAGGATATAATAAATTTTCTAATGTGTTACATATAATTTCGATACTCTTTTTTACTTTGCTTCTTAAGTAAAAAAAAAAAAAAATTGTAGAACATAACTATAACAGATAAAAGATACCGAACATTAACTGGAATCAGTGAACTAATAAATTACTTCTTTCTTTTGTCTATGAAAAAGTGAACCTTTCCAGGAAGCTGGAACTGTTCGAATAGGTAAATCGTCTTCATGAGCAATTGGTCTCATAGATGAAGAATTTGGGTACACGATATTACTTTTATTTTTTGAAAAAAAACCAGTCATAATTGTTAAACAGAAGTAGCAGCCGTCATGATTGGTTTGCACCAGACCATAAGTATAGCAAAAGGCAAATGCTTCTTTTTCTCTTGCAACTATTGCATGAGCTTAACATAATAACACCTAATACACATTTATGTGGTGGTCAGTATTTATCTTGATTTTCAAGCAGACAACCAAAATAAAGCCCATAAGCAATTTTCATCGATTTTAAAATTGGCCTACGCCGAGTTTGTAGTGAACTCATCACAAACACAGCCAAAAAACAATAGGAGAATTTTTACAAAAACACGTTTGTTGTCTCATTATGTAGTTGATGTAAAAAATAATTTTACATTTGATTAGTCTGTGAAAATAAACTGAAATTGATTAACTGGAAAAACTAATGGACAGCAACTAATTCAACTCATACAATTTAATACGTATTATTAGTTTGTTCAAAGAAAGAAATATTATTCCAAGATTATTCATTACTTAAATTTTGGTTGTGGATGATGTCCTACTTTTGATACAGCTTTTATTTATTCTGCAATTAGTCACAATCTTTGTAATATCAGTATTTTTATGACATAATCCAAAAGATAATGGATTGTTTCTATTATGCATCAAAAATAAAATAATAGGGATATTTATTTCTGAATCTCCCAATTTCTAATTAAAGCGGTTGATAATCGTAGTTGTTGATATAAAGATATTAATAAAAAATTAATTTAGACCTCTTCACAAATCTGCAAGTGAAGTGAAATTCTGCCTATTTGCTACGCCTACAAATATAGTGTTTCTGGTATTTCTTACTCAACTGTGGAGGAAAAAGGAGTAAGTTATGAAAACTTAGAAAGATTAATGAAAAGTATATTTTAGAACAAAAGTTCTTATCTTTTCTTAAAGAATTTAAAAATTATTTTGACATTCAATTTCAATATAGTAACAGTGGCTTTTTTCTGCAGTTACTGGCTCTCAAAAAGGTAGGATATTTTTTCAACACTGAAGTTTTTTTTAACATTATTGTGGTATGTTAATTATTTCATAATTTGAATTAACTACAATACTGAAAAAGTGACTTGAAAGAAAGAGGAATTTACATTAAAATTGGTTTTCTTTTAGAGAACAGTACAGTTACCTCGCATTGTTTCACAGCAAAACAACTGTACAGACAAATACAATGCCTGCACTATATTCCATGCTTATGTGACAACTGAACTCTTTTGTAACAAAATAATGGTAGGTTCCCACTTATTTTAATAAAAATTCCTCTTGTTGTTTTTCCATCCTGTGGTTAATGGAAATTATTAAGGTATGTTTATTTATGGGTGTAAAAGAAGCAAATTTTTAAAAGCTTTTATTTAACTCACTTTAGAAATAATCAAATCTTGCAACTGCTATATCTTTTGATCTATCATATGAAAATCAATGACATTTGGTACACGAATGTAACGTCAATGACAATACAGCACTATGGTGACAGAATTTGATATAACCCGCCCCCCACGCGCTACCCCTACGCCAAATTCATGCATTTAGTTGAAAATTTTCATTTCTCATGAACTATCATACGAAAATGATTGAAATTTGGTACACGTATGTAACTTCGATGTGTAAAAATAAATATTTTTACTTTTTTTTAGTCTTAAAAAAAATACAAAAAAACAAAAAAATTACAAAAATATAATTGATTACATATAAAAAATTATTTTTAAAAAAAGTTTTTAGATAACTAATATTAATATTAACATTAATAAAAAAAAGGCAACAAATTAGAAAAACCCTCTAAATAGTAAAAAATAAGAATTAAATCAAATTGAGAGTTTTAAACAAAAAAAATATAATATATTAACAAATTTAAAAATGCACTGAAAAGTAAAAAATAAATTATATAAATATGTAATAAATTACCAATAAATAAATGTAATAATTATTAAATTTTAAAATGAAACGTAATGAAAATATTTAGTTAAATAAAAGCGTGGCACAGTTTTTATAACAATGTTTTCGAATAAGTATTTATAGACATTTTTTATATTTTAAAATATATTTTTTGTTTAATGAGGTTGTTTAGTATATGTATATACTTATAAAATAACTCAAGTTTTAATTCTTTGATGGTTCAAAGTTGCACCGAGATGACCTTTAAGGGTTAATAAGATTAAAGATTAAAATTAAATTTAGAAATCTTGCACAAAGTTATTACATTTTGACGGTAATCTGAAAAATTATTAATTATTGTCATTATTATAAATGTAATCGTAATTATGAATTCGTTAAATAAAAATTCATAATTAATTAAAATGAAACTTTTAGCGGAAAGAGTGCGTTCAATTTGGCTTAGATTACAAGCAGAATTCGAAGATGAACTTCAGCTATGTGAGAACACGTACAAAGAAAGCGAGTGGATGCATTTTCCCAGACTGTTACTTGTAGCTAGTTAGTCTCAACTGAAGAGGTTCCAGCAGACCTTTCCGCCTCCTTGCGTTGTTATTGAAAATGAAAATGAAAATTAATTGTTGTAAAAATTAATGTTGTGTTGTTTTAAATAAATTATAAAACTGCGCCAAACTTTTATTTAACTAAATATTTTCATTACTTTTAATTTTAAAATTTAATAATTACATATATTTATTTTTTATTTATTAGATATTTATATAATTTATTTTTTTACTTTTTAGAGGGTTTTTCTAAATTTTTCCTTTTTTTATTAATGTTAATATTAATATTAGCTAAATAAAAGCTTTTTTAAAAAATATTTTTTTATTTTTTCCAGAAGACAAAATAACAAAAAAAAAAAAAAAAAATTGTTAAACATTGAAATTAATATATATAATTTTTTTTTTGTATTTAACTTAAAAACAGGTGAAAATTGAGTATTTTTAACGGATAGTTTAGTTTAATTTATGCATTTTTTCAAATATTTATATTATTTTTATTAGATGGTTTTTAAGATATATCTTTACTAATATGAGCTTTTTTACTTTCATATTAACTTACTTATATAATTACATATTTACTTTTATATATAGTTCTTTAAATTTCAAGTAATTAATTTTAACTTATATATTTATTTATTTAAATTTTTAATTTACAGGAAGAATTTTGAATAGATTTTCAAAAGATATGGGCTCAATTGATGAAATGCTTCCGATTGGTTTTATTTTTTGTGTTCAGGTAACATTTATATTTATTACAGATTTTATTATTTTATAATTTCCTAGTTTTTTTTTATTGTTTTATAGAGTTTCCCAGTCATGACATATAAATTATCTGAGATATAAAAGGCACCAGTCAAAGCTACTTTTTCTGATCTTAATGATATACATTATATAACTCATATCAAGTCAAATACAACAATTTATTTTATCATGCTTGTTTCACTTAATATCTTGATATGGTGTATATAATATATTTATTATATATTAATTTGTGTTATGTGATATAATGTATCACGTTTTGAGATATGTATATATATTTATTGGTTTTCAAATTTAGTATATTTGTAAATTTCATGCAATTCAATTTATTGAGATCTTGAGATTACTTAAATAATGGTTTTTGAATCCAAAGATTTAAAAATATTTTTCATCTCTCATCACTGTTTCCCTTTGCATAAAAATTTTGATGTGATACCACATGATGGTCCTGGTATGCCTATTAAATTACACATACACATTTTTTGCTACATTCCGTTAAAACTTATTTCATTTGAAAGTCCAATGTGATCCTCAATTGTTTAATAAAGTGGATAGTTACACAGAAAAATGGCTCTAAAAATTTCCGTGGCATTTTATATTACTTTATATGTTAATTTTCTTTCATGTCACTCAAATGCATATGTGGTGTAAGTGAGAATCTGTTGGATCTGTAACCAAGCGCACATCGGTTCAAATCCGACCTGATATACATATATTTTAATTAAAATAAAAGTGCATAAAATTTTATTTCACTAATAACTTCTTATTTTTTTCATATTGTTATTATTGAATTATTATTAATTGTTATTTTTTTTTACAATCAGAAGTTAATAATTACTAATAAATCAACATATTTAAATTAAAAAAGAAAAAGTTAAAAAAGATATATATGAATATGAAGCTGGATTCGAACCGATGTGCCTCCCCTTCTAAGATCCAAATATTTCATTAATTATAATTTCATTTGGCTATAACTCTGGAACCAATGAAAATAAGTACCACTTATGATATATCGCTGAAAAGCTCTCAACAAGGACTTATTACTACATTTAAGAAAAAGTCCAAAATCCAATTTTTTCAAAATTAAACCCCCCATGTTACTTAGAGGTCTGATGTATACACATTTTGGCCCAGTTGATTGCAATCAAAAGGGGTGGTGCACAACTAGATGTTACAACAGTTCTAATTACAAAATTTCAACATTCTATAGCTGATCGTTTTTGAGTTATGCGAAATAAATACGTACGTACATACAGATGTCATGCCAAAACTAGTCAAAATGGATATCTACATTGAAATCTGAAATTTTTTGTGATTACAATATTTCCTTTACTTCGTACAAGGAAGTAAAAATGGCTGATTCACCATCAAGATAAAAATGAACTTTCAGTTCTGTAGAGGTCTAGAAACTTGATGTTTCTAGACCTCTGAAGCACAATCACAGATTGTGCTTCATCAACACTTTTGACCATTTTTAAATTTGTCTACCTGTATATAAAAATGCTCCTTGTTCATGTAGTTCTGATCCGTGTTGAGCATTAATTCAGTGACAGTATCGGCTGTTTTGACATCTTCAGATAAAAAACAAACAAATAACTCTTCTAAGGTGTCATTTGGTAATAGGCATCCTACTTACAATGGTACTGAAAATAAACAAATATGGATTACAATAATTATTGAGCATATCACAAACCTGTATTATTGTTGACCTCTATGTGTTTGACTAGTCAAACTTGTTCCCTTCCCTGCTCGTGGACTTATCAAATGACCCTTGCATGATGATAGTGGAAGATATGTAAGGACATACTTTGGAAGGTTAGACGTAACAATCATACGCATGCAGTAAAGCATTGCAAACTGTAAAATATTGTCTTATCTTATTATTATTTAAGCATTGCATTGGTTTTTTTCTGAATTTTGGTTTTATTGAATTTGTATAAGCGGGGTTATACTGTACTGTCTGATTTAATAAATTCCCTAGAACTTTCAGTTTCATTGTTTAAATTTAAATTATGCTTTTACGGTTTTATTACATTTTTTCCAGGAACGGTGTAATTAATGCTGCATAACACAAGTTAAGTTTTTCATATGGAAAAATGATGCAGTAGAATAGCAGTTGACTTATATATGAGTATCAGCATTTAAAATATTTGTCATATTTCTTTGCCGTACTTCACTTAACTAAAATTAAGAAAACTTAAATGTCTTTATCTAAATAGCTTCACTCATTGATGAATGAACAGTATCGATTTTGTCATACTTTGTTATTATGGCATTTTTTGTAAGCAAGGTAACCACCCATCTGCTTACCATGGATGCATCAGTGCACATTGAAAATTGTTTGCTGCATTAAACACGTTGTATTATTTTAATATAAAACATAAACTAGCCACAGTGGACTCAATCCCTTTCATGTAACATAATAATATATTTTTCTGGTTAAAACCTTTTTACTTCCTTGTACGAAGTATTGTGATCGTGAAAAATTTCAGATTTCAACGTGAATATCCATTTTGACCATCCCTGAATCCATTTTTAGTAGTTTTTTGGCATGACATCTGTATGTACGTATATATCTATCCTGCATTACTCAAAAACAATTAGCCGTAGTATGCTGAAATTTTGGATTTAGGACTATTGTAACATCAAGTTCTGCACCTCCCCTTTTGATTGCAATCAACTAAACTATAAGTATTCAAAAAAGCCCAAAATCCAAAAAAAATTTGATTTTTGATTTTTTCTTAATTGAAGTAATAAGCCCTCATTGAGAGCTTTTCAACAATATATCATAAGAAGTACTCATTGGTTCCAAAATTATAGCCAAATAAAATTTTAATTAATGAAATATTTGGTTCTTATAAGGGAAGGCACATCGGTTCAAATCAGACTTCATCTCAGTTTTTATTTTTTAACTTTTTTTTTTTAATCTAAATATATTGATTTAATAATTATTAATCCGTGATTGTAAACAAATTTTTACAATGTTATCAGTGAAATAGAATTTTATGTACTTTTAAAGATGTGTATATGTAAATTAACTGGCATTATTACATATGTGTATACGTAATAGATTTGGTAAAATAGATTTGTAATTTAATTATTTAATGTTAATTGAAAATTATAACTTCGGATCATATTATGTTTGGATCTTCTAGGTTAATTTCTGTTTAATTTTATTTAATTATTTTGGAATTTCTGTTTAATTTTATCTACATTAAAGTTAACTACAGAGTGACTGAAAGGTATACCCTCACAAGAACAATATATACACTGAAGTATACATGCTCATTCTTTAATAAATTGCTAAAAGTTCTTTTCTTTTAGTTCATTACTATGATATTGTCAGACAATATTCTCCCTAAGTTGGAGTTGATCATCATTTCGTTTATTTGTTTTTTTTTCCAATCATTTAATTGCTCGTTGGTTTGATATAATTATGATTTTAACTTGTGTTCTTCAAATTTTCTCTCTCTTTATATTCATCATCCTCTCTTAATCTTTTTATTCTTTCTTTGGTTTTAACATTTACCTCCTCTTTATATTTGTCATATTCTCTTAATTTTTTTTATTCTTCCCTTGTTCTTAACATTTTCTTCCCCTTCATATTCATCTTCTTGTCGTTTTTTGAGATATATTTCATGTTATCTTTATTTTTACAGTATGATTCTTCTCTTTTCATTTTTGATTATTCACCAAATAAGCCAATAATAAAAACTAAATATTTTACACCATTAGGTCGAAATTAAAATTTGTAACCAGTCACTAAACAGAATAGTTTATTTATTATTAACTGTTGTTTATACGACACATCAGAAATTTAAAACTTTTCTTAATCAGCAACTCGCAAAGATATGAATAATATTGATCTTGTAATGCTAGAAAACACATATGACAGTGCAAATGTGTTTTTATATTTTTAAAAAATTAACTGTACTATAATTAAATTTCTAAATTCTTTATAAAATATGATTGTGTTTTTACTTATTTTTAATTTTTTTTTTTATTTATTTACAGATTGGCTTAAGATTAATTAGTGTAATTACAGTTATTTCAATTGTCAATTATCTATTACTAGTGCCTACAGTCTTCATTGCTATTCTGTTTTATTATTTACGAGCTTTCTACTTGGTAACATCTCGCAGCATTAAGAGACTAGAAGGAGTTAGTAAGCACACTTCTCCCTTTAAAATTTTAATTAGATATAAGTTTTTATTTAAAAGTTTTTAGACATAAGTTTTTCAGTTTGTATCCCCCTTTTTATTCATTATCATCATTTAATTGTTTTTGCAAAGATTTTGCTTCATCGTAATATTTATTAGAGAAGGATTAAAAACATAATTTAAGTTACAGATACGTATGTCTATTACTGAAGTAAACTTAATTAGTTTTCTGCTGTTTTCATCTGTTACCCTGTTATGAGACCATTGTTTTGATACTATATTTGAAAACATTCTTAAGATAAATTATTAATTTTTGAATCTAAATAAAATTTTCTGTAGTCCAATCATACTTTCAAATTGTTCTTGCTTCATTAATTATACTTTTTTCATTGTTCGGTGCTCTCCTGTCATAATGTGGCCACTCAAAATTTTACTTCAAGATTAATATTATTAGTCAAAGTAAGGTAAAACTTCCCCTAAATTTGACACTGAAATTTATTGCTTTTTAATTCTGCAAAAATGAATAATTATGAATTTTTTGTAAATTAATGTGGTACCACATTCAGTTTTGTAATGTACACTTTTCTTTTGTCATATTTTACATTTATAACTACAGACCTAACATTAAAAAAAAAAAAAATTAACGTTAAAGTTTGTGAAGAATAAACGGAAGGAAGTTTAAATTTGCCTTCTATTTCTATAAATAAAGAAGAATGTAATACACAAAAATAATAAATTTTAATAATAATACAAGATTGTGAGATATTCACTTCTGGCACCAAAATGAATTTTATAGCTGTAGTATTTTTCAGAAAGGGTTGTTGTTTCTGATTTGATACCACATGAGTCTACAAAGTAATTTGCAATTAATGTCACATGGTAGCTCTTGATTTTTATTCATGACAGCGGATCCCCCTTTTTTTCGATCATTTGTGATGAGCACTCAAATCAGGACCTTCAAAATTTTAATGTGATTCACTTTTAAATGTGTTAATCTGACATCCTTTATCTATTTGTTATTTGTGTGCCCCAGTTTTCCAATATTATGGTTGACCCTTCCTCTCAATTCTTCTCAAAGCAACCATACTGAATGAAAACGTTTATTGTATATATTTTTCACTTCTCACATTACAGTAGAAAAATTTATTTTCATTATGATGGTGTTTCTGTAACTTGCAAAAAAATTTTTTAAATTTTATTTTGCATGATCAAAATGTATGAATTTGAAAACTAATCGCTGTCAAATACTGGGATATTAAATAGCTTAGTTACTTATAATATGGAGCTCAAATCCACAAAATTCAGAGTGACTCTGTTCCACTTCAAATCCAAAAGCACCCGCTGTTTTACCTACATATATAAAAATGAATGTTTGTTTGTTTGTCCCATATGCGTTACTATACCATTCATCTGATTGCGATGAAACTTTGGTGAGTTGTTGTGCACACACCTGCAAATGCTTCTGAATTAGTTTGGACCTGCTAGGTGGCACTGAATTGAGATATTTAGAAAAACTGTATTTATGGACCGACTGACTTGGCTCGTATTCAGACTATGTTAGTTATGTGAAAAAAAAATTTTTCCAAAAACTATATCCACTAGGTGGCGTCGATGTCGAGATATTTACAAAACAAGCAAATATATAAACAGACTTTCTTCTTGTATATATATATATATATAAAAGGCAATGTTTATATATATAAAGTTCGCTATAGACTAAAAAACTACTGGACCGCATTTACGCACAGGTTTTTGCAAAATGGTCTTGTTGTCCAGAGAAGGTTTTATGTTATCCTTGTTCTGACCAGTAGAAAGAAAGGGGTATTTTGAACCGACTGTTAAGTTTAGAGAGTAATTTGAATTAAATCAGATAGGTAGTGCTGTTTTGACAACTGGATTTATTTACATTCTGACTTTTATAAAGTGAAAGGTTAAATTTTGTGCAGTTACATATGTTCAGTTTTTTAATATTTTATCAAATTTACAATTGTGTATATATATATATATATATATATATATATAGGATGTGTATATATAGTATGTGTATATACACATACTCAAATCTAGCAACAGGAAAGCATTGCTGGGTATGCTAGTTATATATAAATATGTTAAAATGAATTCTATACACTTGATATGTTTTCTGTATTTGAAATCTCAGATTTAAATTCTTGCGTTTTACATTATGTATGAGATGTTTAGTGATTTTTTACATTAATATATTATATATTTATTATAATATATAATAGATTATATATTTTTTACTAATATATTTTTATAGTGGTATAATTCATGTTAATTTTTTATATTTTTAAATATTTGAGAATACTATTTATAAAATTGTAAGATATGACATTTTGTGTAAAAATGAAAGTCTATTTGGTTTATTATAAAATAAAATCGTATAAACTAAATCATAATAAAATAATATTTACTGTTATGGTTAAGTTTATTGTAGCAATATGTAAAATTTATGTCTGGTAAAAGTATTTACACGTATTTATTGTGATTTAGTTATAACATAATTTTGCTATTTCTAACATAGTTGAGTCTAAAACCAAATGAACAGTGTTATTTTTAAAAATAAATAGACCAGTTTAAAATTGAGTTGATTATTTTCAAATTGACTTAACATATAAATGTAAATATATTTGAGTGAAATGTGAGTAACTAAGAATGAAATTACGAGTGACCAATAGCATGGATAATTAATAACTCCAATGAGCAGATAGCCAACAGTAATGTTGAGGGGATCAGAATTAAAAAAATAATTTCTTGATAAAATGAGTAAATCTGACCTATGTTACGTCTGTTAATTTAAGCAGCAACATTGTATAAGGTTTATGTAATTAATCTTTTCTCATATAAACTTTACTTTTATCAATTTAAATCAATGGAAAGGCTTTTATTTTCATTAATGTATTTGTATTTATTAAAAAATTAAGATTTTTAATTTATTTTTTCAGCTCGTAGTCCTGTTTTTTCTCATCTTAATGCCTCAATTCAGGGTTTAACAACAATTAGGGCATTTAAAGCACAAAGTATTTTGGAAAAAAAATTTGATAATCATCAGGTATGTTATAAGATTTTAATAAGTAATTGCTAATACATTGTTGTTTTTTAGTTATATTTTGCAGCTTATTAAAAAATATAAATTTCTGTAATATCCAATATTATGATGAATGCACTCCACTATTCTTTAGTATTCTGCCAGTTACATTAGAAATTACATTAATATTTATATAGCAATACATGTAGGGTATTTATGAGGGCTATTAAAAATTTAATTTCCATTAAGCTGTAGAGAATAAACTAATTGCCATAACAACACCAGTATATGCCGTAACTACTAATGAATGCATAATGTCGACATTCTTATTACAAGCCCATTTGCCATCATTTTGTTCAGTGATAGTAAACAAGAATCACTGACCAAGGAGGCTGTCATTTTTACTCATGTCTACTATTAAATGCATTGTGTTTCATTTTCTAATTTGAAGAATACAGTCCCAACACCCTACATTGACGATCAGTGGATGTGTGTATGTAATGTGTATGGTAATAATCTTTATGAGTGTCTGATGGATTGATATTGTGAGTATAAATAACCAGACAATAACCTTTAACAAGAATAAAATGTAATTTTTAACATACTGCTTTTTAATCCGGTGTTAGATAAATTTATGAAAACCTTTTGCAAAAAGAATAATAGTTATATATGAAGAGGAATTAAAGGAGATAAAATAAATATAAGCTTTTTTGTCAGATCTTTTTACAGTCTCTGAAGATGTAAATATTTTACAGAAATAGCATTTTTTGTGAAACCAAAACAAAAATTTTTGTAAACGTGCATTTTTGGCATTAGAGTGAAGTTAAACACATTCACTGCTAATGACCCGATCGGGCTCATGACAAACAGTACCTTACATGCAGATTACTTATTTTCAGATCATGGCGGATTAATCTTGTCAATGTACATGACCCAGATTAAGGTCACTGGTTAGTATGTAGTTTAATTCTGTCAGTGTGATCTCAGCTTTGGTGTGAGGTGATTCTCATGACGTCAGCAGTTTAAGTTTATAACAATGGTTGTGTAAGATTCATCATTTCAAACATTTTATTAGTAGCCAAGACCTTCAGTGAAGTTTTTATTCATTATGTCGTGCTTTTTTTGTTTAATTTCTTTGTATAAGGTGTTGTTCAAAAGTAAGGGTCGATCAGTAACAAAATGAGAACAGATGAAAAAATGAAAAATTTATTATTGGTTTCAAATACATGCATATGTACTTTATTTATTTTTTTACGTTATCATCATTTCATTCCAAACGCTTTTGATATCATGAAACAAGCGTCTTCAAACCCATCACATAAAATTTTGCTACTGGGATTATAGCCGCTTTTGCTTAGAGATCTTGAACTATTCACATTCCTTGAATCATTGAGATGCAAGCCAGTTTTTGAGGTGTAGATGGAGATGGTAGTCACTGGATGTGTGATCAGTAGTGTAAGGGGATGATCGAAAATATACCATCTGAATTTTTGAATTTTTTCTATTGTGCATGCAAAATCGTATCTGGATATCTGTTATTATGAAGAGCAATTCCTGGTCTTAGTATTTATTGCCATCGGTTTTGAATGGTACAATGCAGTTTAAAAAATGTTTCACAATATACTTGTGATGTGATGGGAGTTCCAGGTTTCATGAAATCAATCAAAAGCACACCTTTTTGGTCCCGGAATATAGTTGCCATGATTTTCCTTTGAAACTGAGCTTGTTTGAATTTTTTCAATTTAGGTGAACCGGAATGACACCACTGCATCAATTTTAGTTTCGTCTCAGCATTTTCATACAAAGAGTCCATATTTTGTCACAAGTGACAGTATGGGAAAAAATTTATCTCCCTTGTGGAGTTATCAGCAGTATAACAAACCAACTTTTCTTTAAGATTTTATTTTTTCACACACTGCAAAAGATACAGAGTCAAAATTTGAGCAGTTTCACCTGACACTTCATTAAAATGTAATAGTTTAACTTGAATTCCCTCCTCTAGATTGAAATATCTTACAAGTTTTAATTAACTTCTTTTTGAGCTATCCACCATACTGTTACGTAATTAATGTTTTCAAAGAACACAACACATCAAATATAAATGACGAAGTAACATTAACAATAATTACCTCGGTTTTTGGGTCATATAACTTTTTAACCAATTTAGATGTGCAGTCTGATGTTTTGAAACGGAGCTTGTGTCTAGCAGTGTGGTATTAAAATGTAGCTTCTTTAGCAGCATACTCCAGATCACTGTTATTGTTATTCACATCTTTGGCTTTAAAAAATTTCTTGTTTGCTGAAGCAGTAGCATTAATAGTACAACTATATTTAGCTGTTTTCACGTGGTCTTCAATATCACCCTTTCCTTTACGTGCAGCAGAAAATTCTCCAGTACATAGTGTGCAATAAATACATTCATTGTTACTGTCATTACACAATTTAAAAAAGTTGTATTCTTGTTCCAGGTTAACATTAAACACGCATTTTCTTTTGTTCATTGCTAAACGATGAGACAAAGAACTTATAGAGGTAAATAATCAAAAATGTGTTGACGAGTTATTTCACACATGAAAACAACATAAACACAATACCCCTGTTGTGTTACCAAATGACTAAGTAAAAAGTTGTGGCGAGACCGGTAGCCATGCCTCTATCAAAATCGACATCAGTGCTTGCTCCAATGTTGACTGAGAGATGCACAACTGAAAGAGAATGTTTAAAAATCCAATGTCAAACATGTTGGTCTAAAATTAAAAAAAATTTTCAAATCCCGGACAGCAGTAAAAAACTAGGACTGTCCAGGCTAATCCCAGAAATATGGTAAGCCTAACTAATAACAAAGTTCATTATTAATAAGACGTATGACAAAATTAGATGTGGTTTTATTTTAAGATAATTTATAATATTCATTCCAAAATCAGTAAATTATAATTGCTTAATGAAATAATAAAATATCTCTTTATGAATAATGGAAAATATAATTACCAAAGATTTTTTCAGAAGTATAATTCATCCTTTCCTTACTGGTATCATGAACATCTGATAATATTTTGAAAGTCATAAGTAATTTATTTATAAAAATATATGAGCTTCTTTTTGTTTTAGGAATTTGATCATCCACACATCCTTTTGAAGAATAAAGAAGGGTTCCTTTACAGAATGGTAGAACAAACAGGGAAAGCTACAGCTGAAACTTTACTTAATGTTGCAGCTGCTGTAAGTAAAATTTATTGAAATTAGTTGTTATTGTTAGTAATCTTTTTTTTTTGGCTGTCAGGTTAGTTTTATGCAGCTATGAAGTAATGCAGTTAGACAAGCTGTGTACATATAAATATAGATGTGTTTATTTCAGTTTATGTTAGCTTCTGAAATAGCATTACCACTTATTGTTACATAGATAAGCGTAGAATAAACAAGTAGTTGCATACAAGTAATTTAAACGTAATTATGAAAGTACAGTAAATGATTTAATTTGTTTCTGAAGAGAGATTGTGAATATATAGCTTGCATTCACAGTCAAATAATTAAATACAGTCTTCTGTATTTAATTACATGGTAGTTGGATTCTATCTTTCTACATTGTATAAAAACACGGTGACATGGTCTATTGTGTCTTTAAATTCAAGCATGCTTTCTTTTTCTCCAGGTGTATATAAGCACGATAGGATATAATTACAGTTGAAGTTTTCTTATGTACATTAAGAAACAAAAAAGCTGAATATTTTCCTGCTTCTATTATTATAACTAACAAATAAAGATAATCTCTAGTGGCTGAAACATCTACACTTGTAGCTTTGGCCTGTTTGTTTATGTTGTGTAGTGCATCTGATCTTCACAGTGATCAGTCTTTTTATTAATGTATGAAATATTGATAATTCCTTTATCGATTCAGTTGTCATTTAAATAATACAAAACTGATTGTATTTGGTAGTTAACCAATTCTATTATTCTATTGAGACTTGCACGTTATCATTTTCTTTAACAGCATCTATAGCACATCTTATTCTTTCAAATAAGTATTCGTATTTTTGTTATACATCTTATTTTTTAATATAATAATTTATATTTACAATTGCACTTAAGTTGCGTTTTTAACTACTTTTTTTTTCACTTACTTTATTTCATTTTAATATTAAAATTTCAAATTTTCTTCTTAAATAATTGTTATGCATATGTCATTACGTTATACATTCACACATTACATTTTATACTAAGAAATTTATTCAGTATGAACATTTTGCATATATAAAAGTTGGCTCTACTGAAATAGGGCGTTACAATAATTATGTTAGTATTAAATGACAGTGTTTATAAATGTTGTGTGAAAATTTATTTGAGAGGCCTATATCCATTATATTATATTACTACAATACATCAAACACAGTAATAGTAATTACCTTCCTTCAATTTTTTGAAGTGATTGCTGGTTTAAACAAAGGATATTGAGTAATTACACTCATTAAATTATTTTTAATGCGATTTATTTAATTTTATTATCTTACAAAATAAGTAAATTATTTATCAAAAGCAATAATTCTGATTCTACTACAAAATTTACAATAATTTATAAACTTTGTATAAATAGTATTTATTTTTCCTGTTTACAAAAGGGAAACTAGCATATAGTTTTATCACTGAATAATAATACCTTGTCCCCTCTCTTCATAGTGAACTAAAATAACAGAACACTGAACAGACACTGTCAACATTTTTGTTCCAAATAGATACTTGTGAAGCACGTTTTCCCATTCATCGGCCCTTGACAGTATTTATATAATCCAGGCATAGGGCTTTTCCTGACATAACATCATCCGATCCATCCTCGTTGTAGATGCAATTGTAATGGTCTCAAAACATCTATTGTCCAAAACTTCTACACTGTCCTAGAAATTCTTACTTGTTTCTCTTTGTTATTGTTTCTGACTTTTTGTTTTTTTAAATTTATTTCTATTTTACATTCTTAATTTATCCTCTCTTCCCTAATCCTTATACTTCACATTACTAAAAACATTTCTGTGCATCACAATATTTAATATACTATAAATCGATAGTGTATTCTGACTCGTGTAAAAAAGTACTGTATTAGGATATAGAATACCCAAAAAGTGAAATTTCAAAGCTATTTTGAAATGTAAGGGTATTCATTGGAAGGAAGAGGCAAGTTTTGATTAGAGGGAAGTAAAGATAATATTTTGTAGTCTTTTACATGAATACACAGATATCCCTTTTTATGTATGACCTATTAATTATTTACTTTTAGGAAATTAAGGGGTTATTATGAATTGGTTGTTACAGTGAGTAGTCATAAATTGAGGATCTACTATAACTTGATGATTTTATTCATAATATTAGTAGTTCAGAAAAAAGTGATAACTTGGGTATGGGCAGTGAATGTGATTATGGAAGTAGTGATGAACAGGTGTAACTTTTTCGAGCTGTTGGTGTTTGGAATCAATATAATACAGAATTTGTAAGAAATAACACCTTTTCTTTTGTGTTTACTCATAATAGCATTGTTTGCTAATGTAAACAACCTTTTGGGACTCAATATAGCTCTGCTTCATAGTACGTATGTGCTCGCAATGGGTTCCAAGACTGCTTTCTGAAGAGCACAAAAAAAAGGAGAATGGCTATTGCTTTAACATTTTTGACCCGATACAATGAGGAAGGAGATGAACTTTTGGACCATATTATGGTCTACAGGGACAAAACACTAGTTTCTCACATCACTCCAGCATCAAAACAGCAGTCAATGTAACTGCAACACTCATCATCTCCATTTAAGCGAAAGCCAAACAATATCAAAATGCAAGATTATGGCAACTGTATTTTGGGATAAACATGGTGTCCTGTTAGTCGATTTTACGGCCAAAGAGATCACAATAAACTCAGCTGCGTACTGCAAGACTTTGACAAAGCTTCAGCGTGCCATACAGAATAAGCAACGTGGTCTACTGACATCTGGAGTTATGTTGCTGCATGACAAAGCACGACCCAATTCTGTTGCATAAACTCTAATCGGACCTTTTAGGTGGGAGAAAATGGATCACCCGTCATACAGCCTGGACCTTGACTGAGTGATTACCACCTATTCTGCTAGCTGAAGCAGTTTCTCACAGCAGTCGGCGGTTTGACACCAATGAAGAAGTGAAAAGAGTTGAAGACTGGTTGTCTTCACAGGCAGCTTATTTCTATGACATGTATATAAACAATTTAGTAAAACGCTGTGATAAATGATTATACAAGGTAATGTAGAAAAACATCATCATAAAGTATAAAGAGTAAAATAAAAAAAAACGTTTTTGAGAATATCTTTACTAGTTTTGTTTGTATTAAAAATGAACCTTACTTAAAAAATAGACCTCATATATGTCTGAGCACCCAGAAAAAAATTTATCAGAAAAAATCGAAATTAAATGTTTTTCAGAAGATAATTTAATAAAAGGAAATTTCTTGAGACAAAAAAGGTAAAACAAAGCAAACAGGAGTGGCTTAAATGTTAACATTAACTTTCATCTTAACTTTTTTTTATTTCACTCTTTACGCTTTATGCTACTTTTCTACATAGTTACCTTGTTTAAACATTTATCATAGCATCTTACTAAATTGTTTATTTGTTTATGCAGATGTCATAGAAATCAGCCACCTGTGAAGACAACCAGTTTTCATCCGTGTCAAACTGCTGATGCAAGGGTGATGCATTTTGTAATTATATTGTTACTGGTGAAAAAACACAATCCAATTTAGAAATAGTCAAAGTAAATTATCCACCAGATAACGCAGTGGGATCATTCAGGAACTTCTTCAACATCAATAAAAGTCAAGAAAACTAAGGTTTTCATTAGTTACATAACAGAGCCATGTTTCATCCCAAACAAAATACTATTAAATATTTTTTTGCTGTCTTACATATATTACTCTGTAGGACATTTGCTTTTTCACATCCTTTTCAGAGAACGGTCAAGGAAACCATGCGACAGAAATTTTCTTTTACCCACAGTGTTCACTGACAATATGGGTAAGAAAAATCTTGAAAAGTGAGGGGTGAGTGTTTTATCAACAGTAAATTGTATATCATTGTTAATTTCATTTTTGATTGTTTGCTTTAATTTTTCAGTAACAAAAGAAGGCTATCCAAAATAATTTTCATCATGGATATTTGACCTTTGTTTATGAAAAATGGTACATTACTTTTCCATACTTCATCTATCATCATTCACATTTCTTATTTAGTTATAAAATTCTAAATGATTCATTTAAAAACGATTTTTTTTAATATCACACTATAGGATTTTTTACTTTTACACACTTTTGAAACGCTCAGAAAAACACTATAAGTCAATTTTAGTCATGAAACACGGTTCACACTGAGGTAGTACATTTAAGAACTTAACTTGTGAGAAGACACCTGTACGAGTGTTATATGAAAACATTCTTTGCTTTATGCGTAAACCTCATATATGTAACAGTTTATCTTTCTTTTTGCTTATGTTAAATTTTTTTCAGAACTACAAACCGTATATAGATGATCCTGAAGTTTCTTCGTAGAAAAAAATAAAAATGATACGTAAAACTTGTATATATTATTTTTATATCTACTTATTGTTTTAAATGCATTCCTCTGAAATGATGGAAGAATTAAATACTGTAATTAAAAATAGTGAAAATATTACTTAATATGTTTTTCTATTTATTGTACTTTAAGTACTTAAAAGAAAATTATTGGCTTAATTACTGTTTATTGAAAATCTTTGTTAAAATGTATGTATTACTTGTTATTAAACTTTTAGTAAGAAAAAAAAATGTGTAATTATTATCCTGTGATATTGCATGTTAAGAATAAGTATTGTTTCTTAAATGTATTTTATATGTACATTGTATCTGCTGCCAGATCTACAGAATCCAGATAAGGCATAAAAGCTTGGCACAAAATTTAAAAGAAGCACTGCATAAAGAATTCATTACTACAAAGATATGTACTGCAGTCATGAATTCTTCTTTCACAGACGCTACTATCCAATATGAATATAATACCCATTAGTATATTTAATTGGTTTCCATAATTTTTATGGATTTTATTTTATGCGTACAAGAGTTCCTTTAGGACAGTTTTAAATAAAGCAAATTTTATTGAAGGCTTTGGCTATTTCTAAAACTTGGTATAGCATTTTTGACAATCCATTTCATAAAAAGATTTAGTTTTAAAAATATACCTTTCTTATTTTATGACATTATTTTATAACTAAAAATGGTTAAATGTTAGTTGTCAGTTTTTTAAGTTATTTAACCAGACCTAAGTTTTATTATCATGAAATAAATCAGTTCTGTATTTATTATAAATTAATATATGTTACACTGTTTAAGATTTACTTGTATTCATCATCATTATTCTAAATATATTATAAAGATGTTTATTTAAATAAGGTATGTAAACTAGTAATTGCATCTTTTTCTGTTGCTGAAATCCCACAAGGACTTCTTCTTTTTACCCCACTCGTTTAAAACTATACAGGCCCTAACTCAGCTGTTTATATTTGAAGGGATGTGTCCACTTCTCAAAATGCCTCTTCCAGACCAGGCTAACTCACTAAAATGCACCAGCACATTGACATCAGCAGAACGTGTTGAAATGCTTGGCCAAAACATATTAAAATATGGGTGGCCATTAACAAATAAAGGAATTCCAGCTAATGATTAAACATAACAGCAATAAAGCCCAATAACAGTACAATGATGGTTAGAGGTAATAATTTAATCATGGATAGTCTATTCTATGGGTAGCTGTACCAGTATTTCTATTTATGACTGTATTATAAACTATTAAACAACAATTATTAGCTATTAAAACAAAGTAGAAAAATCAGACAGGTTTGCTGTTTAAAGAATTAGGTATTCAGTTCAAATTATTGTATCTAAACTCAATCTACAGAAAAAATTTTAAAAAGAAAAGAAAAACAAAAAAGTAATCTCCACACTTCACATATTTATTTACTCATAAGCGTTTTACAAAGAGAATAAAAAGAAAGTTAATTAATCTTTATGTTAAAATACTACTTGATATAATTATAACGATTTAACACATTTGATATTTAAAAAAAACTTAATTTCATCTAGACATTATTGTTGTAAGAGAAAGAAATTAATCAGTTCCCTCTTTCATTCCTTTTGCCCAGTCCGTAATTACCCACAATATTAACTTCCTTGTCTTTTCTGAAGCTTGTATTCCAATCTCCAACTATTATTAAATTTTCATCCCCTTTTATGTGTTTAATTGCTTTCTTTGTATACACACTCTACCACATCATCATCATCATGGTCACTTGTAGGCATATATACGTTAACAATTGTTGTCAGCTTAGGTTTTGATTTTAACCTTCTTACAATGATTGTATCGCTAAGCTTTTTGAAATACTTTACTCTCTTCCCTATCTTGTTCATTACAAAACCGACTCTTGTCTGCCCTTTATTTGACGCTGAGTTAATTATTCTAAAATCATCTGATCGAAAGTTGTTTTCCTCTTCCCAACGAACCTCGGTAATTCTTACTACATCTACATTTAACCTATCTATTTCCCTCTTTAAATTTTCTAACCTACCAACCCTTTTTTTAGACTTGTAACATTCCACACTCTGACTCGTAGAATGTTATTTTTTAATTTTCTGGTGACTCCTTCTGTAATAGTCGTCACTCGGTGATCCAAACAGGGGACTAGTTTACTTCCGGAATATTTTACCAAGGAAGGTACCTCCATCTTTGTTTCAAGAAAATGCAGAGAGCTACATTTTCTTGGGGAAAAAACAGCTGTAGTTTTCCATTGCTTTCAGCTGCACAGTATCAGAAGATTGAGTGATGTTGATATGGCTATTTAAGTCCTGTCATACACTCTTAACTATATTACTGATACAGCTGCTGCCCTCTTTCAGGAATCATTCTTAGGCTGGAAGTCAACCGACACCTCTCCGATTTGATTGCACCTTCGGTCCAGCTACTCTGAATCACTGAGCATTCAAGCCCCCTCATCATCGGCAAGGTCTCATGATTCATAGAGGGAGTGATTTCAGTTACACATTATTAATATAACCCATAATAATATTACGGGTTTATCGTGCTTAGGCAGTCTGTATATTAACTGATTGCTCAGATAACTCAATTTTCAAGTTTTCAGGAATATAAAGATTGATAAAAAATTTATACAGTCGAGATATTCTGGCACTACTTTGGATCACAGAATTCGATTCCATGTTACGTTTACGGTTGCCATGTGGTTGTCGTATCGTCGCTTATGCTGATGACGCACTGCTACTGATTAAAGGGGATTTGCGTAACGAGGTAGAGATCCGAGCTGCTCGTGCTTGTGAGACACTCTGACTGTGGAGTCTCCAACAAAAGATGATTTTCAGCCCAGAGAAAACGACAATGATGTTGCTTAAGGGCCGATCGGCTGCTTTCCGACGAATCCGGGTTCGGATGGCTGGTCACCCCGTTCGGTACGTTACGGCTCAAAAATACCCGGGTGTTATCCTTGATGAAAATTTTCGATTCATCCCGATCGGGGGTTGAATTACCTGTACCGTGTCTATCCTTTACGAATGTGTCAGTGAAGCTATTATGCTGAATGCTGTGCCTGTCTGGGCTCACCGCATGGCTTTTAGGTATTGCGCGGACATTTTGCTGCGGGCCCAGGGACTCCTCTTGCTGGCTGTTATAAGCGATTATAGAACAGTCTCGTGGGAGACAGTCTGTCTTATAGCCGGAGTCAAACTAATAGATATTTTGGCTAATGATCGTAGGGAACGCTATATTTCCAAGGTAAATAACTTATTGACGTCAGAATGAAAGCAGGAGTTTGAGACCGGGGCCTAGCGTCTTGGCAGGTAAGGTGGGACGAATCCCCCACAGGTCGCTACTCCCATGGTATATTATTTCCTATAGTGTCTGAGTCAATGCCCGGATTGCGGGACTGATGATACAGTGGACCACGTCCTCTACATCTGTCCTCGATACGAGGTCGAACGTTCACAAGCTGTTAGGGAACTTGAGAGAATACATTCCTTTCTGGATCTCGATATTAACTGAATGATCCGCGATTAGTGTGGTCTATAGATAAATATAACGGTTAGAGCAAAAAAAAAAAAAACATTATATATCTTTTAGAGTTGGGAATAAAATTTAAGAAAAGTTTTTCTAAAATTATTCATATATAGGTTAAGCTTAACAGAATGTATAAAGTTTTCTCTAAATCTAACACCTTTTACTAAATCCTATAAGAAGAAAAACATTTTTTCAAAAAGACTTTTCTGCATTTTAGATCCAGGGTCTAATTTATAAAAAAAAATGATAGACATTTCTTGATGAACCTGTGTATGATATATTAGGTTTCGATTGTCCATAATCTTCTTGTACTCTTTTACAAGAGCGTTCACACAGCTCAGATTTCGGGTTGGTATGTGGCTCAATACCGGGAGCCATCCCACATGAATAGACCTGATAACCCGGGCATTCATTCTCATAGTGTTATTATGTTGACCATCAATTCTACGAACATAAGGGCTGTTAAGCCACACTGGCGCACAATATTCAGCAGCCGAGAAGACGAGGTTCAGAGCCGATGATCATTGTTATTAAGGAGGCGAGCTGTTAGTTTGCATGGGATTACACGGAGGAACTTACAAATCATGCCTCCCCCACATTTAAATATATATATTTAATTGTGTAATTATATACACGGATTTCTGAAGACGGATATTTCAAACAGTGAATATTGTTGTTCATATTCATAAAACTTTATTTATATTGCAGCGTATATTTATTTATTTATTTTTTGAAAATTGTGTATTAAGTTTTGAGGTTATATTTATGTATTCTATTTTATGAGTAAAATTGTATGATATAGAAAATAGTATCAGATAAGTTCTTGATTTTGCATAAATAATTTTAAATTCACCAAAAACAAAATTTTTGATTAAATGGACTACCATAAAATAAAACTGTTTGTATCATATTTTTCGTATCACAAGATGCTGGTAACATATAAAACAAGTTCGAACTTGAACTTGTTTTATATGACAACGAATACTTCAATCCTTTTTAAACAGTATAAAATAAATATTATCTAATTTGACGGTTATTTATTCAAACTTTTATTCGTGGTATTAAAGTCATCAGTCGAAAGTTTGACTCAAATTTGTTTGTTTTGTGTATAAACACAGGAAGTTTTTTTTAAAATTTTTTTGTACACAATTTTTACTCCTCTTCGAACATGTTATGTCTCTATTTAAATAAAAACACCCGATTCAAATAAATTTACTAATTAAAACATAAATAAAGACAAAATTAAAATTGATAAGTATACTCAAAACAGATTATTTTGATCGACTCCAAAAGTTACATCGATAATCTACATACATCTTTAGATGGAACAATGTGATACAACAAATACTAAAAATAATGTAGCATTATAATAACCTATACAATATTGAATCATATTAGAAAAGACAGCAGGTAAGAAAAGTTTAGTTATTTTGTGTGAAATAATGGGTCCGAGTGATAACCGTCCTATTGGAAAAAAACTAAATTAAACATCAACAACAGACAGTTATTCAGAATGATAGTGAGGCGTGAGAAACTCATTTGTTCCTCGCACATCTGTTCAGTAGAAGCTTTGAGAATCCATGGTGGTTACGTATTCGTCAACTTATTTCAACGTTTTTACATATATTGTTGACTGCGGTGTATGATTACGAACACACAGTAGTATAACTGATGTGCATTCCTACCATGTGCTGTCACTGTTGACACTGCCGAAGAAATCCTAAGAAGAACGTTCTTCCAGTATTAAAAAAGAAATCAAGCATGAAACAGAGCGAACAGAACATTTGATTGCTCCTGTTGCTATGACAGATGATAAACTTTCAACATCTGGACAAGTAAGATATTTTCGTTTACGTTTTATGGTTTACCTAATATTTAGCATTCTTATTTAACACTAGATATTTTGATTAAAAGCTTAAAAAAGTGATAACGAACTGTATGTGAAATGGTAAAACAGTATGTGTAGGATTGTACGATTTGACAAGGTTTCTTGTTTCTTTCTACATATTGCTAAAATATACTGTTCCTCATCACACAACAAACCTACTGAAATGCACCTGATGTATTCTTGCAAGTAAATTTATAATCTCTTCACAGAAACCAGTTTTATAAATAACATTGTTGTCTTCAGAGAAACTACTTCATTGTGTCTCTTATGGTACTGTAAATGTGGCACAGCCATAACAAATTCTGTAACATAACAAACTGTTTACTACCTCCCAACAGACAGCATGTTATATTATTGCTGTTAAAACATCCATAAAACATAGAAATGAATAGGTAAGAAATATTGTACTTCTTCATACCATTCCTATTGGTCTTTGATAACAGCCATGAGGCTACTCTTCCAGGATCTATACCTCATGTATAGTTTTTAGTGTGGTATTTATGAGTTTTTTGAGGGTTCCTTGGGATTTTTAATGTGGTTTTATGCCATTTCTCTAGGGATTTTCAGTACTCATTGATTAGAATCTTTTTTTCATGTGTATTAAATTATAATCTGTAATTATAATAAAATGATTATTCAATAGAAATATGACTATTGGATGATATAAATATGAAAATTAGTAGAATATATTGAAATGCTACTATTTTTTAGCAAAGTATCAGCTTTCTCAAAACAAGGTTAATTTCTTAGAGTTTCTTTTCACAGAGAATTGAATTCATATTTAAATGGTAGTATAAATTAAATTTGTGCTTAAATAGTTGGCAGCTCAAAAACATCCACTAGAAACTGTTGAAACCATTCCCAATATTGAATTCTCTTTGCACAGTCTCTGGCCAATAACGTTTGAATCGCTTTATATGGGACAAGACTGAGCTTATTACAAATTGCCTTGTTGCAGCTGTTTTTCTGTTAAGCTAACTTTTACACGGATTTGTTAAGACTACATCACATAGTAGTCGATACGTCTTCAAAGAGTACTTATGGTCTACCACTTCACTCATATTTCTTTACTGATCCAATCTCCCCAAAGTCTTCGATTAGTGTTCTTACGCCATATCGATTAGGAACCAGTATACCTGGAAATCTAATAAAATACTAATCTTTCACTGTCTGTATATACTCATTATGCTGATGAAGATGTATTAAGTGAGAAATATTCACTGTTCAGTGTGCACATGGAAAGACAGCCTCAATCATTTAAATACAATGAACAAACAGTGACAAGAAAGAGTCGTATCTTCTTTAGTTGACTCATATTCTTGTCACAACATCCTGATCGGGTCATGGAAGCTAATTGCATTCAATACAGAATTACAAACCTTTGTAGAAAACATTACTCATATTAACACAGAATAAAATCCCTCAACCTATAATCATGTTTATGTAGGTGTATAGATACTTTTCGAATACACTGGATTATGAACTTCCTGTTAGAGCTTGCGCTTTAGAATGGTATATTTTCAAGTTAGATGGTAGCAATGAATTTAATTGAAAGAATGTGATAACTTCTGAATATTTTGTCTACAAAGATGCTAATCATGTTACTCAAAATTTTGTCACTAAAATAGCTGTGAAAAAATGCATGAGTGCTTTGTGTGAGTTGTAAGGGTGAAAAAAATTCTCTCTCCTTCTTTAAAACTTGACCATAAAACGCAATCAACGTAGTGATTGATTTGCCCTCTTAACCAATTTTAGAGATCTTAGCAATGAAATTTATATAATTTATTTATAAAGAGATCCTTTCATCATTACTCGAAATTTGATCAATATTGACTGTTGAAGAAAAATAAGTAACTTCATAATCAACTAATTTTTTCTAAATGATGTGTTATTGAATTTGGATCTCAGGTGTTAATTACATGCTAAGATCTATTGTACTGTTTTATCACATTGTCTGGCCAAAATTGTGCAAGAGTTTTTCCCAAACCTTGACACAATGAACTGTAGCTTTGATACTACAAAAAATCCACAGTTAACTCGAAGTGATGTTCACTTTTTTTTTGTCTTTAGTCACTTGATTGGTCTGATGTAGTTCTCCAGGTTTCCCTAAGTAGTGCTAGTCGTTTCATTTCAGTATACCCCCTACATCCTACATCCCTAACAATTTGTTTTACATATTCCAAATGTTGTCTGCCTACACAATTTTTTCCTTCTACCTGTACGTCCAATATTAAAGCGACTATTCCAGGTTGTCTTAATATGAGGCCTATAAGGCTGTCTCTTCTTTTAGCTATATTTTTCCAAATTCTTCTTTCTTCATCTATTTGCCGCAACACCTCTTCATTTGTCCACCCATTTGATTTTTAACATTCTCCTATATCACCCCATTTCAAAAGCTTCTAATCTTTTTTTTCTCAGATACTCTGATCGTCAAAGTTTCACTTCCATATAAAGCAACACTGCAAATGTATACTATAAAAAATCTTTTCCTGTAATTTATATCAATTTTTAATGTAAACAAATTATATTTATGACTGAAGGCTCGTTTCGCCTGTGCTATTCGGCATTTTATGTCGCTCCTGCTTCGTCAATCTTTGTAATTCTACTTTCCAAATAACAAAATTCTTCTCCCTCTGTAATCTTTTCTCCTCCTATTTTCACATTCAGTGGTCCATCTTTGTTATTTCTACTACATTTCATTACTTTTGTTTTGTTCTTGTTTATTTTCATGCGATAGTTCTTGCGTAGGACTTCATCTATGCCGCTCATTGTTTCTTCTAAATCCTTTTAACTTTCGGCTAGAATTACTAAATCATCAGCAAATCGTAGCATCTTTATCTTTTCACCTTGTACTGTTACTCCGGATCTAAATTGTTCTTTAACATCATTAATTGCTAGTTTTATGTAAAGATTAAAAAGTAACGGGGATAGGGAACATCCTTGTCGGACTCCCTTTCTTATTAAAGCTTAATCTTATGTTCTTCCATTATCATTGTTGCTGTTTGGTTCCTATAAATGTTAGCAATTATTCTTCTATCTCTGTATTTGAACCCTAATTTTTTAAATTGCTGAACATTTTATTCCAGTCTACGTTATCGAATGGCTTTTCTAGGTCTATAAATTCCAAGTATGTTGGTTTGTTTTTCTTTAATCTTCTTCTACTATTAATCTGAATCCTAAAATTACGTCACTTGTCCCTATACTTTTCCTGAAACCAATTGGTCTTCTCCTGACACTTCTTCCACTCTCCTCTCAATTCTTCTGTACAGAATTCTTGTTAAGATTTTTGGTGCATAACTAGTTAAACTAATTGTTCTGTATTCTTCACATTTATCTGCTCCTGGTTTCTTTGGTATCATGACTATAACACTTTTTTTGAAGTCTGACGGAACTTCCCCTTTTCCATAAATATTACACACCAGTGTGTATAATCTATCAATCGCTTCCTCACCTGCACTGCACAGTAATTGTACAGGTATTCCGGCTATTCCAGTAGCCTTTGTGCCATTCAAATCTTTTAATGCTTTCTTAAATTCAGATCTCAGTATTGTTTCTCCCCTTTCATCCTCTTCCTCTATAACACCATTTTCCTCTGTATAACTCTTCGATATATTCCACTCACCTATCGACTTTACCTTTCGTATTATAAATCTGTGTACCATCTTTGTTTAACACATTATTAGATTTTAATTTATGTACCCTAAATTTTCCTGCTTGCTCCATCTATTTTACCATGTTCATTTCTCTTTCCACTTCTGAACATGTTTGTTTAATCCAGTCTTCTTTCGCTAGTTTGCACTTACTGATTGTTGTATTTCTTAATTGTCGATAGTTCCTTTTACTTTCTTCATCACTAGCTTTCTTATATTTTCTACGTTCATCCATCAGCTGCAATATATCGTCTAAAACCCAACGATTTTTACCAGTTCTCTTTTTTCCACCTAAGTTCGCTTCTGCTGATTTAAGAATTTCCTATTCAACTTTACCCATTATTCTACAGTTTCTGCCTTATATTTTTTACTGAGACCTCTTGCGATGTCCTTTTCAAAAATTCTTTACTCCTCTTCCTCAAGCTTCTCTAAATTCCACCGATTCATCTGACACCTTTTCTTCAGGCTTTTAAACCCCAATCTACATTTCATTATCACTAAATTATGGTCGTTATTAATGTCTGCTCCAGGGTAAGTTTTGCAGTTAGCGAGTTGATTTTTAAATCTTTGCTTAACCATGATAGATTCTATCTGATACCTTGCAGTATCACCTGGCTTTTTCCATGTGTATTTTCTTCTACTATGATTTTTAAACTGAATGTTGGCAATTACTAAATTATACTTTGTGCAAAACTCTATAAGTCGGTCCCCACTTTCATTCCTTTTGCCCAGCCCGTATTCACCAACTATATTTCCTTCCTTGCCTTTTCCTTTCTTCATATACACTACATCATCATCATCTTCATGGGCGCTTGTAGGCATATAGACGTTAACAATCGTTGTCGGTTTAAGTTTTGATTTTATCCTTATTACAATAATTCTATCGCTTTGCATTTTGAAATACTCTACTCTCTTCCCTATCTTCTTGTTCATTACGAAACCTACTCCTGCCTGCCCATTATTTGAAGCTGAGTCAGTTATTCTAAAATCACCAGACCAGACGTCGTTTTTCCTCTTCCCATCGAGCCTCGCTAATTCCTACTACATCTACATTTATCCTATCCATTTCCCTCTTTAGTTTTCTAACCTACCAACCTTTTTTAGACTTCTAACATTTCACGCCCCATTTTCATGGTCAAATAATATAATTTTGGATCTTCAGTTAATGACTCTTTCATTATTAACTTGATTCACCCATCCAGTACTAAACCTATTTTCTCTTATTTTTCATTTCATTCAGTTCTTCCAGCGGATGAAAATCTAATAAAAATGATAAACCGATCTTATTACTCTTGTTTGATTTTTTAAGAACAAATGTAATGACCAATATCTTTATGTGGGGATGAGTTTGAAAAATATTTACACTTATTGCCAGGTTTCTATTTTCAGTTAATATTAACAGAACTAAACTACAGTAATTTTTTTTTTAATTTGGCATTATGAAATTGCCTGTTAACTGACCAGTTTTAGTTTCTGTGCTATGTAGCATATAGTTTGATTGTGTTACATTTTGTCCTCTGTTTTTTATTGCTTATACTAATGAAATTTCTATTTTCGCTACTTTGAAACTAATATATTGTGCTTCCTTAAATATGAACATAAGATATTTAATATTAAAGTATAAAGTTGTCAATTTGTAGATTTGTCAATTCCGATATATATTTAACTTAACAGTTACATTTTTTTTTTTATCTTATTGAAGAAATTATCGATGATGTGGAGGAAAGAATTACTGAAAGTAGTTTACAGACATCAAATTGTGTGGTTTGCAATAAATTAAAATATAATTGCATTTGTGATAATGTCATCGATGAAGAATATGATGATTTTAACAGTTTTTCTTTTAAAGAAAAGTGCTTGCAAATTACAGAAAAACGTGTTAAAGAAAGGAATGTTATATCTTTTCATCTTCCTATTCACACATGTGTTCTTTGTCAGGAGTCTTTCACTCGTAGATCTTCATTATAGTCACACTTATCTATTCATGTTGTAAAAAAAAACTTAAAATATAATTTTTCTAAAAAAACATTTATTCGACGCAGTAAGTTAAATACACATATCTCTACTAATACAGATGAGAAAAAATACACTTGTAATTTTTGTAAAAAAACTTTTAATGAAAGCTCTAATTTAAAAACACATCTCTCTGTTCATAATGGTGAGAAGAAATTCACTTGTAATTTTTGTAAGAAAACATTTTGTCGCAGGGATAGTTTAAAAAGACATCTCTATTCATATGGGTTAGAAAATTTGATTTGTAATTTTTATCTAGAAAGTTTTACTGAAAAGTCAAATTAGGTTACAAAGTGGTATAAATTGTCTCTGTTATAGGATCTTTGCAGTTTGTGGCTAGTTTTTTCTTTTTACATTATTGTATATACTACTCTAAACTAACTAGTTTATAAACAAGATCATTTGGAACCATTTATGTTATATATGTACATTCTGTTAATAAAGCTTTGAAATAACTTGCATATTACATGATTCGTATTTTCTTTATTTCCGGTTGTCCAAAAAGTACTGAGCCTTTGGATTCCAAAATGTAGAATACATTTATTGTTTTTGAAAAATTACATTTTGAGACTACCTGGACCATATTTTTTGATAACCTTCTTCCATTTTTCTGTCAACACCATAAATCCTACACTGTAGAACTTCTAAGGTTTCCGTTCTTAAAATTGAGTTACAAGGTTTTCAAAGGCCTTTTTTGAAACTAATTTAACACCATTCAGGGAATTATTGCAGAGACTGAAACAAGTGCTATGCTAACGGTGCTAGGTCCAGACTATATGATGGACGCATCAAAATCTCCCAGTCAAGTTCTTGCAATTGTTGATAGGTTGTTAAAGATGTCGCTTTCTGGCGGTTATCAGTATGGTGTATGACATCCTTTCTATTTACTAATTCTGGCCGTTTTTTTAAAATTGATAAGTGCAGTCACACTAAATGCCAACAGTACAGGTTTGAGTCTATCATACTGCTTGGTAGCACCAGACTGTGAGACACGATGCCCTTCCAGTTACACCTAACACAACATAATCTTCCTGGCCATCAGTGTGGACTTTGTCACAGACTATGGAGTTTCTCCTTGCTTCAGTCACAATCTTTTTCACCATTGTGTTCTTATGTTATCCACTTTTCATCACTGATGATCATCTGGCTTCAGAAATGGCTCAGTTTTATTACGTTTCAGTAGAGATTCACAAATAGAAATTCAATTGAGTAAAGTTTTCTCAGTCAGATCATGTTGTACTCAAATGTCAAGCTTCTTTTTGTAACCAGCTTTCTCTGATTGGATTAACAGTGTTTGGTGATGGGTGTTAGGCCACTGACAATGTCATGAAGGCTTGCATGGCTAGACTTTTACCAGAATATCATTCACTTTTTCTGTGATTTTGTTGTTGGTCTTCGACTGCAAGGAGCATCTTAGACATAAAAATTTCCAAAACAAAAGCGACTGAACAATCTTTTGGCTGTTGTGTTTGATGACATATCTTGCCCATAAACAGCACAAGTTTCTTCACGGTTCTGCGCAGCATTTGCATCTTTATCGAAATAAAATTGTAAGATCTCATCAGTTTTGCTGAACATCCACTGATTTTCATAGCACAATACCTTACGTCCAAGTATAAGAATTGCAACATTTTTTGCACATCTAGTAGCTTCAACTGCCAGCTGTCAAATAACATTCGGCCTGACCCACTGCGACTCATATACCCTGAGATTTAGGACATTAAACTATATAGTGTGCAAAACATTCATTACTTTTTAGACTTCCTATTATTAATACATAACAAATGAAAACTACAAGTTTAAGACGTTGTTACTAAGATGTTCATTAAGTTAAGAGTATATTAGAAGTAATTGTGAAAGAATATTAAAAACTGTAACCAAATATATCTATAATTATAAAATAGCATGAGAGTCATTTATAAAAAACTTCCAAAAATACCTCATGAAGATTAATTTGAAATTAAGGAAATTTGTATACATGTCTTTCTTACAATGTAAGTGAGCACTAAGAAAGAATTCTGTTAAATTTTGAGTTTAAAGGTTCAAATTGAGTTAAATGTAATTTATTATTTTTCGAATTTTTCTTATCTCTACTTGATTTTTGGTGTGTGTGTGTAATCTTCATGTGAATATCAAAAGTGCAGGCAGTGTATGGCATGGCAGCTCAACAAATACAGCTACTGCCACTCTTATTGTATGTACGATGTGAATGGCTTTACCAGCCTCTGGTTACTTGACTAAAAAACATAATGTTTTAAAAAATAATTTTCCATTTCACAGAATGCGATACAAAAAAAAAAAATATTAAAAAACCTCTGTATTTTTATTAAAATTTTTAAAACACCTTGACTTTAGAATAAGTTGTACGATACATACATACATTGTGTTTTTTGACCCTAAAACGTACAAATTTACAGAAAAAACCCAATACCCTATCTTTGACATGATCATTTTACTTCACCTTTCAATATAGCTGTTCTAGCCATATTTGCCGGAACAGTAATATTTATTTTTAAAATAATGTTAAGCTAAAAACATAAAAAAAGGCCATCAATGAAAACTTTGTAAGTAGATTTCTTCACATAATTTAATTCAACTTTGATAGCTAAGATACTAATAGTATTTTATCTTAATAAAATCCCCATAAAGAGATGGGGGAAAAGCTTTTCTTTTTTGCTCTTTCTAGGTTCAAATTCCCAGCCTTGAATTTTGTTACATCAATATATCAATTGTATTATATCAGTATATTCTGAAATACTGGCAGAGCAGGTACTACATATCTTATCAAAGCAATTTTATGTTTACATATAGTTCATAATGCACAAATTGATATCTATTTCTATCTATAATTTTAACTATTAAAATTCATAAAAACTATTATTTAAATTTTTGCGCTAAATGAATGTTTACAAAGTTCATATTATATTAAATATATATATATAAATAATATCAATCTAAAAATCAATGTGATATTTGACATTCCATTTCATTGACCAGTGCCTCATAATTATTAGCTACTCTTTTTAAGAATGAAAACCTC
This sequence comes from Lycorma delicatula, assembly GCF_047948215.1. NCBI lineage: Eukaryota > Metazoa > Arthropoda > Insecta > Hemiptera > Fulgoridae > Lycorma > Lycorma delicatula. The sequence continues at coordinate 72,212,923 of NC_134466.1, read as the reverse complement.
TCAGTAGTGCAATACAAAAGTTCTTATCTGATACGTAGTATTTTAGCTTAATGTCATTACGAAGATCCAAAGTTGCTTGCCTCAGTTCTTACTTGAACAAGCTCTGCAAGGTGTGCACACATTCCTATTGTACTAGGTGAGTAAAAGGGTCCATTAAAAAAACCATTGGCTTGATAACTATTGACTATTGATGGCTATGAACTTTTTTTTAGAATTTTGAAAAATTGTATGCCTATTTAAATTAAATGTCGCCTACCATTTTTTTATATATGTATGTATATATATATATATATATATTTTTTTTTTTAATCGATGTTGTGGAGAAATACCATTTATGTACCCCCCACGAGGTGGAGGAGTGTTGGACTCACACTGGTTCGGCTAGATGTTATAGAGCATATGAATGCCTGCACCCTACCGACTAAAACTCTGGTTTCACTGTTCCTCTCCACCCAGAGCCGGTTTTGCAATTAAGTATATCACAACACCGGGGGTGACAAGATAGGGGGGCTTAGCAGTCCTGTAGCTTCATCGCCGCCGTCCACCTGCACAAGCGTGGACAGATGGCGAATCCACTGAAGGCTGTCCCTCACCGCCTCACCTTCCGGCTCTTGACGCTGCTTCTGACAGCTACATTATTCTGACTGTTTCTTCTTGGGCTGTTTTAGTTCACTGCTTGCACTAATTAACTATAGTTTAATCAATAATCTAAATAATATAATGACTTCTATCAACTGTACTCGCTTTAGCTAATATTCACACCCTACATCGCTATTTACCTACCTTTTGGACATTGGTTTCGCTTGCAACTTGTTCAGAGGCTACTGGAGTCCCCTCGCTTCATCTACCACCCATGCATGTAAACACAAACGAGCGGCAACTGCATGAGGGGCTGTCTTTCACTCCCTTGCGACACCCGACCCAGCTGCCAGGGTTCTGTTGTATATTCGACTCGCTTGTCATCTAACTCTTCTTGCCTCATCATTTTCTTTCTGTTGTAACATTATACAGACAAAATTAGCCACACATCATCGGTCGCTTCACATCACATTGATGTGAAGCGACCTGATTAATTTGCCCTGTTACTGGTGTGCACTCACATCTTTCCTTCTCCCATTTACTACAGGAAAAGATGATGTATTCTGCTGTTTCTGTTTCATTGCAGTACCGACACTCCGTACTATCTGTTCTGTCTTGCAAACAAGTATGCTCTGAAGGAGCTGTGGCCGGTTAGGAACTGTGTAAGCCAGTAATTTAGCTCGCCAAATTCTCTCCCGATTCACGGTCCAATCTCACATATTAATCGTCTTGTGTATTCACTTTTACACGAAACAGTCCACCCTATCTGCCACTTCTCTAATACCTCACGATATGTCTCTTCTTTACTCATATCATCATCTATCTTCACCCGTGAATCAGCCAACTGCTGCAGCAGAAACACTCTGGCGACCACAAATAAAGCCTCTGTGAACACCGAGGAGTAGGCACACGTAATTCTCTGAGCTATCCTCCTTTGTACTCCCTCCAGCTGTCGGCTGTTATGATCATACCTCAGAAATCTGTTCCATACCTACCGGTATGGAACAGATTTCATGCTGTATGGTGTACCCACCATACAGCAAATTTCCTGCAGATATATTTGAATCAGTTTTCTCAGGTATGCAGGGACAGTGACTTTTTTTCAACACCTTGAATATAGCCTTCCAACTGACAGAATTGAATATATTGTGGCCATCTACCGATACGACCACAGGGATTTGACACATACACCGAGTACCTTTCATCGCATTATCGACAATTTTCATCACCTCTTTTACAGCATCAATCGCTGATCTCCTCGACCGGAAACCAAATTGCTATTGACTAAGGCCACCTCTCTCTTCAATGTAATTCCTCAGCCTGGCCTCTAACATTCGCTCTAATAACTTGCAAAGATTTTTAACTAAACAGATCGGTCTATATGGTTCTGTGCTCTCCGGTGCCCCAGGTTTCTGTATTAAGACCGGTTGTGATGTCTTCCAAGAAGAAGGGATAAAATCACCCTTTGTCACATTTTATTCATTACGTCTAGAATAGTAACTGGAGCTTCCTCTATCAGGATCCGGACGACTTCAACCGAAATGCCAGCCGGACCCGTACTCTTATGCAGCTTCATTTTTTTACCTGCAGTCTTAAGCTCCTGCATGGTAAACAGCGGTATGTCGTCAGCTAGTATTTCTTCTCTGATGGGCTTTGTTCGTTCCAGAAAGAGCTTCCTGACATATTCACATACCTTATCCTTGACGATTACCGGTAAACTGTCAACCTAATCTTTCTGATACCAACTGGTAGCCTCTCTCCCACAGATCTCTGTCAATGTCCTCGCGTAGTTCCTTCCAACATTTGGTCTTGGCTTTTTTAATAGCTGATGCATACACGGTTCTGGCTTCAGCATACTCCTTTTTTGCACTGTTTGGTTATAATAAAGAGTAGAAAAAGAAGAAACAATTGTAAAACTGAAACGAGTAAAAGATTGATGAGCCTTATCTAGCCTTTACTTTTAAATTGATGTATAAGAAATCAAAAGAAAAATTAAGATCATGAAAGCTGTTTTTTTAAAATATTTTTATTGTGTATTTTTTCATAGGATCTTTTCTGCCCTGCCAAAAACTCTGCAGCAGGGAGGAAGCTTCGGCCTTGCACTGGGAACTACAAAATAATTTCTTTAATGCACCTTTTAACTCTTTTTTAGAAATTTACTCGTACAATGGTTCTTAAAAAGTACATTGTTTTATTTTGTGATGTAGAGTCATCACAAAAGATGTAAAACACTTTTCCCTTCCAAGTTAAGACGACAGGTGGTTTAGCAAAGCAGAAGAAATTTCTGGCTGCCTGGTGAAGGGGTAAAAATATTTTTTTTTTGGTTCAACCGACGGCTCTTGAATAATATATTTTCCATTTGGAGTTAAGTGGTCTCGCTTGTTCCACTCTTTGGTAACAATGTTTATCCCCAGCTGGGCTGTCCCGTTCGCAAAGAAAACACATGTACCTAGTATAACCTAACTGCATGCCTAACAAAATAGCTGTAACTTAAATCATCACATTGTATGTCTTTCAAATTAATACCATAAGCAATTGGTATCGAAGGATATTTATTACCGTTGTGTAGTAGAACCGCTCTTAAACTGTACTTGGAAAGGCGCCAGTCCTCAGGTTTATGAACTTGTCCTAAATGTGACATAAGCTCATCAATGTTTATCCAGTAAACCGAATTATTTTCATCAATAAACTATTAAACCGATTCTCTTTGTCAGTTTCGAAAACCCGAAATATTAGTATTTTTTTGAAGTAGATTCCAACCTTGCGGTCTTGATCCTAACAATTCAGCTTGATTTTTTGATAAGTTTAAGTCCCTAACCGAGTCGTTTAATTTACCTTGTGATTATAAGATGTGGTATTGGAAGGTAATTCAAAATCAAAATCATTGTTGTCTTCTTCAGTACTGCCTGATTCTTCATCGCTGCTTTCAAAATATACATTCACAGGTGGCTCAGGAAATTGAATAATTTCACAGTGAGGCACAGGACTAATTGCAGATTGCAATGAACGATATTTTAGTATTAATATTATTACTATAATTATAATTATAAATTTAACCTTAATAAGTTTGCCTTCCTTAGTTTTGATTAGCTCCATTGCAGGATTTTATATAAAAAAACAAAACATTATTAAGATTGGAATAGAAAATTAATTAATTACTTATCATTACACAGGATGACAAAAACATGTTTAGAATAGTAATTCATATACATTATTTGTCATTATCCACTCATATTTTTTTAAGAAGTTTTTTTTTCAGTTTGCTATATATAAATTTTGCAGTAATAAGATTTATTAATTTAGCAGAAACACATGAAATGTCATCTGAAGAAATTTTTTTATATTGTTTGATATGTTTTTCTATTATTAGAAAAATATACACAGATGTATATTTACATCCTTTAGTCATCACCATATCAGTTCACGACCATATCATTCAGGCCGACCATTCCCGAGACGTGTGGCTGACTGAACCCCAACAACCAAAGCACACAGTATCTACTCTTTAATTTTTAAATCCATACAAAAGCAACTAACGTTTACTAGGATTTGAACCAAAGACCTTCAATGTGGAAAATATATATATACAGATATATCACAAATAAAAGAATAACCACCAAACACAGTAGCAGAAATCTAAAAAAAAATAATAACAAAAGTCAACTTTTGTCAGATCTTGCATCATCAGACAGTAGAGAATTCCAAAATTACATAAAACAAAAACAAAAAAAAGAAAATTAAATAAATAAAAACTGAAATTTGGAAAACATAAACCCTAATAATGAAAAATCTTGAACAATATAACTCAATGCCAACTGGAATGATAATCATTCCATTTGTTGTTAGTTTTGTCGTTATTAGCGTTTGTTTTCTAAATTTTAGATTGTATTATTATTTTTATACATATATACGAGTTAATCCAAAATTTACAATTTAGGCAATAACAATGAAAAATTAAATAATGAAAAAAATAATAGTAATGAAAATTATGAGAGTAAATCAAATATAAACAGGATATAGTTTTTTTAAAATTTATTTACAGAAAAATAAAAGGCAAATGCAATTTAATTTTCTACTTTGTTTCCTGCTTTAGAAATACATTTTTCCCAGCAAGAAGGTAGATTTTTTATCACAGCATTGTAGAGTGATGGATGACAGGTCTGGGCTGTAGGGAGAGTGATCTAGTTGAGTTCAGTGAATTTCTTCTAGACACATATATATATTTAATAACATATGACAACATTTGGAACCATTGCTTTTTTGCCTTTCCATACTATTTCTACATAGTCTAATTTGTGTTTAATATTCAAACACAAGATATCTCGTTTATCTTGCTACTTCAACATCATTTTTCCCACCTTATCACACACTGCATGAATTTCATTTCTATTTAATTTCTTTAACAATGTATCTTTTGGAGAATACTATGGCTGTATTTTCTGACATAACCCATAAATCAATGTTTATAACCTTTGTAAATACAGTAACCTTTCTCTAACAGGTTTTTGAAAGAGTCATGACAATATTAGTGGTGCAGCCATGATCAGGGATTTTTACAATTGTGTCTATACCTACATAAACTAACAAGTTATACATATACAACCAGTTTATGACTGAAATAACATGTGTGTTAATGCCAAAGCATGCCCCTTTTTAACTACTGTACCACAGAGATGGGCATGAAGCAATGACTATGACAGTAAAACAATTACCATCATTTTCATTCAGTCATTTATTCTTGACCTGTATGCTGGTAGAGAACATAATTTATTGTTTTTTTTTTAATACAGCAGATAAATTTAGTACAACTGAAAGAGGAACTGCTTGACATTATGAATGGTGATATTGAAAAAGATCCCTTAGCAATTGAAGAGACGAACTTAGTTAAAACAGAAAATTTTAAAGTTGAAAAGGAAGTGGTAAGAGTGTTAAGATTTTATTTACAGTAGAACACCAATCATCCAGATGGTCCTTGAAAGGCAAAATCTGGATAATTTAGGTGTGTGAGAAAAGTAATGAGACTGACTTTTTGCTTACCAAAATTTTTATTTTTTTCAAACAACAATATTATCCCCCTTCAAAGTAGTTCCCTTGGGCAGCTATACACCGGTGGAGTTGTTCCCACTCTTGGTAGCACCACTGGAAGGCTTCAACTGGTAAGGCTTTTAACTGGTCGGTCACAGTCTTTTGAACGTTCTCCAGAGTTCCAAAATCATCTTTTAAGACATGTTTTAATTTCAGGAAAAGGAAAAAGTCACAAGGACTCAAATCAGGTGAATAGCTAGCGGGGTTGAGGAACCGTAGGAATGCATTTTGAGGTTAAAAATTCCGTGATGGAAATGGTCGTGTGACACGGGGTATTGTCATAATGAAGCATCCACTTGTCTGCAATGTCTGGTCTCACACGAATCATGCTTTTCCTGAGCACCTTTCAAGGACACCTTTGTTAATCACTTGGTTGACAGTTTGTCATGGAGAAACAAATTGTTTATGCACGATACCCGTACTGTCAAAAAGCAAATCAGCATGGATTTGATCTTTGATTTGCTCATTCGACATTTTTTTGGTCAGGAGATGATGGAGTGTGCCACTCTTCGCTTGGCCGCTTTGTTTCAGGATCGTATTCATATATTCTGAAAATTAAATATCTTATTCTATCCTTGTGTTTATGTTTCTGAATATGCAATCTTTGCTAAAAAGAAGTCAGTTATTCTTAAAAAATAACAATATCCATCTAAATTGAACCAGACAACAGTACTGTGTTTTCATATAATTCAATACAATACTTCATAATAAGGCCCTTTCTTGTAAGAAAATTATTTTCTTTTACAGAAACAACATTCCTCTATTCATGGATATTTAAATATACAAAAAAAAAAATTTATCTACATTCTGATAAAAATGTACATAAATATGTGCTCAAAATAATTTTCATCATCGCCCTCTGAATAGTGAATTATTTGTTTGTGATTTTTAAGCAATTCTTTTAATAACCATACTCCTCTGTACCCAGTACAAATTAATTTATGTTTAATAGATCAACCATAAGTACAGAACAATTAAAATAGGATGACTTACCTTATTTCATTACATAACAGAAGTGCTTTCTTGAATTTGATTCACATCATCAGCTGCATACATTATATATATATATATATATTACAAAACCATCAAACACTTACGATCCATGACAACATACCCATTCACTTATAATTTTAAAAATATTTTTAAACTAATTATATTTAAAATTATAATCTCAACAAGAGATAAAAACATAAAATATAAAAAAATGTAATGAGTAATGTACGTATTAATATAAATAGTAACAGTACTTCTGATGTATACAATTTGAGTAGTATTCATAAAATTGTATGTAATGATTCTGATCAAATTTATATTGGTAAGACCAGTAGATTCTTTAAAACCAGATTCATGGAATGTTTTAAAGTTGTAAAAAGGCAAACTTGATTAAAAATAAATACACAATATCAGATAAACTTAAAAATATTACAAATTAAAAAAACGTTATTTTAATTTTACAGGTTACTATCGATAAAGCAACCATCAGTGGAAGTACCAAGCATTGTATTACTTGCAAGAGATGTGTAAATAATTCTGTAAATGATGAAATTATAAATAAAAAATCCAGTGAATGTGTAAGTGTGCATATTGTGAAGTAACAACAGAAGAAAATTTAGTCGAGAATATAAGTAGTGAAAACACGTTACCTATCCAGAAAGGAAAGAATTTGGTTTGTGAATATTGCAATGAAAGAATCAGATGCAAATGTTATTTAAAGAAAAACATTAACTTTCATTGTAAAAAAAAAAAATAATAGTGATTTTTGTCAAAAGGCTCTTCTTATTCATGACAATGATTTAAAAACCAACCTTATTGCGCATAATGAAAAGAAAAATTATGTTTGTAACTTTTGTCAGAAGACTTTTAATGATAAGTCTAATCTAAAATCGCATTTAAATATTCATACAAAAGAGAAGAATTATGTTTGTAACTTTTGTCAGAAGACTTTTAATCGAAGTTATTCTTTAAAATTACATTTAAATATTCATACCAAGGAAAAAAAATTAATTTTTAACTTTTGTAAAAATCATTTAATTATAAAAAGAGTTCAAAGATACATATTAATATTCATGCAAAAGAGAAAAATTATGTTTGCAACTTTTGTCAGAAGACTTTTAATCAAAGTTCTTCTTTAAAAATAATTTAAATATTCATACTAAGAAGAAAAGTTATATTTGTAACTTTTATCAAAAGACATATTATTCTAAAAACCGTTTAAAGACACTTGAAAATAAACAAAAATTAACATTTTGAAATAGACGTCTGAAATCATGTTAGTCCTATTACATTCCCAAATATATGCTCTGTTCACAATAGAATAGGAGCTGCAAACCTAAACAATAGAGTGCAGAGACTTTGATGCCAAGTCACTCGCCGTTCTCTGAATTGATACTTGAAAATTTACTTAGAAATTTTTGTAAGTATATACTGTCTAAATATATTTTTAAAAATGTTTTTTTTTTTACTCTACAAGTTACAATTTTCCTAATAAAATTAAGAATTTAAAAAAAATTGTTACATTTCTTAAAGAAATTTTTTGTTTATGTTAAGAGATTTATATTAAAGAAATTTTTTTTTGACTGATGAATAATTCATTTAATTCTCTTATGATAGATTATTTTTAATATTTATAATTGTTTTTCGTAGGAAATATTTAATTCTGTTTTTTCTCAATTACTTTTAACACTTCTATTTGAATTTTTGCTGGATTATCCTTTTTGTAACCTAAACTAATTGTTTCTACCACATTGAGTTTCAGTGTTTTCCTCCATTCTTTTATGACTATCTAGAAAACAATTAAAAGTGATCAGAGTCAACGTAATCCGAGAATACCAAGAATGATGTATACATCCAAGAATACCTAGAAATAAAATCATTTATCAAAAGTAAAATTGTAAAAACACATTAAGAAATTACTATTTCAACAACTGTTCAAAATGTCCTCCTTCATTGTTAACAGTACTCTGCTCATTTTAAAATTCGTTTGGTGGCTCTTTCACCGAATCTGGATTATTTCGTAGAATTTCAAATGCATTGAAAATTCTTGCCATCAGTTCTTTTTGTAGTTATCTTTTCAGCATATACTATTGATTTCATATGTCCACACGTATAATAGGCCATTGGAGTCAGATCAGGTAATCTAGGACCAATTAATTGGCCCTTCTCGCCTGATCCAGGGAATCTCGCTTAATGCAGGGAATCTACATTGGATCGCATTAATGTTTAATAAACAAAATTATTTTTGCAACACCTTTTAAAACGATAAAAAAGTAATTATATTTGACTATCTGTTTTACTGATGTGATTATGTGTTTTACTGTGTCTCATAAATCTTCATGTTTAATCAACTAAACACAAGTAACTACCAACTAACAAACACAAGTTTTTAAGTGTGCTTTTAGCATGTTAGGTTCTATAAAATATTGAAATGGTATTACGCAAGATTATCATTATTAAGATTATTGCCCTGAGAAATTGCAATAGAATTTGAAAGATCATATATTATAATGCTATAATTTACATTCTTGGTTCAGAGCATCAAGCATTCGTATCTAATTCAAAGAATTAGGGCTTGATACAGCTACCCTTTTTACTGGATTTCCATCACAGTCCTATGTTAAAGAACAATTGCCACGAGAGCTTGAGGGTTACAAATAATCCAGTCTACAATAATTACATTAACATTATTAAAAATATCAGCTATTAAAAAATACAAACACCTTACATTACAGTTATATTCAGCTTCTCGCATTCAGTCTATGAGAACCTATTTATTAAATGTCTCTGCCATTACCATTTCATCGTTACTTCACACCCTTCTGTATATCTGTATATGTATATTCAAATGTTTTCCGAGGGACATTCAGATTTCATGTGGGTGAACAGAATGTAATTAATTATAGGTCGGTTCACAGTGGTACAACTGATGTTTGTTGTTCTAATAATTTGTTGCTGTTAAGATTTTTTGAGAGTCCTTCACTTTTTTTTTTAGCTGTACTGTAAAGGTACAAAACTGAGATCCCGCTTGAGCGGTTTTGTTGGATAACAAATTTGAATATTTGGTTTCTTTTTCCTTTGCAACAGAATTTATTTTATTATTAAATAAGGAAAGTAATTTTGTGATAATTTATGAATGCTGGAATCGCATAATTTTTTTACATTTTGATAAAAGTATTGTTTTACTATATTTATGCAAATGCTATTTGAGTTTTATGACAGCTGATTTTAGATTTTTTCTTCAAAAAGTGACAGATATATTTGTTAATTTACTTTTAGCAATTAAAGGAACTACAGGCCAATGCCTTAGCAAGTACAGGCTTGTTTACAGCTGCTTGTGGATGTCGAAATTGTAGTATGTAAAATAATAACGTGCTTGGATGGGTTCAAACCAAAAATTTAGTAGATTTAAATGTGATACTATAATATATAATGTTTCAATTGCTATTAAACAATCATTTTTATTGAATTTTGTTAATTATAATTTAAGAATCATTAATTAATGTAAAAATTATATTGTCGAAACTCCTCTGTAAATAAACTTAATTAAAAAATGTTTTGTCACGCTGATTTGACTGCAAGTAATATTTTTCAAACTCATTTTTGCATTCTAGTAGTTTTCATAATAATTTGTTTTTTTTTTTATCTTTAATTGCTGTTGGCAGTTCATCGTGCTATAATTAATTAATATATAGTCACAATTATTTTCATAAGTTTTTATAAAAATAATTGTGACTATAATAATAATAAGTTGTGACTATATAATAAGTTTTTATATAATAATAGTATTAACAAAAAAATAAAATTGTAAATTGATATTTTTAGAATATTAATTAATTTATGATGACATTTTAAATATGACAAAAAAAAAATTTTATTTGTAACAAATAAACATTTTTTTAATTTTCATAGTGGTTTTAATTTCGTGACCGATCGGACCTTGAAAAAAAACCCTCGTAATTGTGATATTTTTACTATAATACATAAACATGATTGGACTTAAGTAAAATCCAACTCAGAACAGAAATTGAAAGATCGATTTTGCAATGGTTGGTAGCGATACACAAATTAGAGCCATCAAACAAACAAATGTGAAAAAATGTAAATTCTACTTTTGATGTTAAACCAAATTTGAAATAAAGTAGCTCGCTATCAGGCCCAATTCTATGCCGATGCTTTGGAATTTTTAAATATGGGGGAAGAGAAATTTACATTTAATCAGGGTTGGCTTGATCGACTGAAGTCCTAGACAATTAGTAAGATTTTGTCTGTGAAAACACTACAAAATTAAGAAAATAACCGATGAAGGTTTTCAAATGTGATGAAACCGGTTTAAATTACAAAATACTATCGTCAAAACTCTGTTTTTAAAGAAGAAAAGTTAGCTCTTGGCTACAGTGAAGCAAAAAGAGGTTTAACCATCACGCTTAACATTCAAATAAATTGGGGTTTAGTAAGTTTGTTCTCATTGATGAAGCCTACCACCAGAGAGCTTTTAAAAACATTAACTCCCTTCCCGTGAAGTATACTAAAAAAAAAGTATACAGATGGATTTACAAAATGGTTTTATGAAGATCTTTTTTTTTGAATGTGTGAGATAATCTACTATATAAATCATTCATGATGGATAATTTTGTCAGGTAAAATTAAGTCGGTTAGTGGGAATATTCATGCTCTTTTCAATGTTTTTAATGTAAAAGATATACTTTAATAACTGCCAGAATTTTGGGAAGCTGTCAAAACCGATGAATGACAGTTTAAAGTCGGGATAATCCTCAACATCAACAAGAAACTGAGCGAGTCAGAAAGTCATCAAAACCTCTTTTATGGCTTGCAGTAATCTACAAACTACTGAGGGTCAACTGAAAAAGCCATTAAAAGGAGTAAGATTCTTCATTGACACTATGGTGGCTGCGTAATGTTGCAGCATAGAAGCATGGAATAATGGCAGAACAAGGTCGTAAAGGACTTCTTTCAACTTTTAAAATGATTTATAAAGTTATTTAACGTAAAATAATAATTTTTTTTTTTACTTTTATTTAGAGTAATTTTTACTTTTACTTTCAAATATTCAATTTAAATGTCATACTCTATTAATTGTATATATATGATTTTCTTTTGTTAAGCATAGATTTATTTTTAAACCAGAATTAATGGGGCCAAACTGTATTACCTGAGCGTTTAGTTATCCAAGGTATGGTCCGTTTAAACTTGACTGAGAAATTTTCTACTGCAGTTTAAACAATAATGACATAAATTAAAATGGTTTTAAAAAATGATATGAAGATGCTACAAAAAAAACATCAAATAATTTTCAATTTCCAATTTGTTATTAAGCATCAGGATAAATCTATAAAATAAGAAAAGGTGTCCAACATAAATACTCACTGAACATAAATTCATTGAGTAAGGGTTTCTTATGAACATAAAAGGAAGCTTTGAAGAATGAAAAATTGGAAGACTTTTGTTGGATTTATCCAAGAATTCTTGGAACCACTGGTCACGTTGGAATTTTGCTCTACAAAATTATTATTAAACATAAAAGAACCTTGAAAAATAATCTTAATACATCACTCAATCCACTGCATGAAAGGGGAAGATGAAAATCTCAATTAGTTCATAATTATTAGGCGGTGCAGCCCCCTGTAATACTTATGTTTAAAAATAGATGCATAATGGAAAAGATTAAATTGTCATTAAATTAAATTACATTCTTCTTGTTCACCATGATGAAAACCGATTAGAAATTAGGGTAGTATGATTTCTGCAAGGAGCATAGTCCATGCAAATATTTGTTTGGTACTTAGTAGAAATCATATTTGTGAAAAAGTATACCTTTTCAGTTCATTCGTCTCAAAATTCATAGAACCATAGCTAACCTGAATTGCACTCTTATCTTGAGGTTGCACTACTCCAAAACTGTTTTTGCATAAATGGAGTGAATCTAGTGAAAAAAAATTATAGGAATTGATCATTTAAGATGTAAGGTAAAATGAGAACAAAATAACCGACTTAGAATCAAATCACTGGTTAGTGGGAGGCCTAATACCCTAATTATTTTTTAAGATACAAAATATATCAAACTTAATAAAGGAGGCCTTGGAAAATAAATAACATACGAATCTGTTTTGTTTAACACCGCTTGAAACTAAAAGGAATTACAAATTAGGGATATGACATTATCATATCCCTAATTGAGTTGCGGTACTGGCAACTTTTTTTTTTTTGAGAAATAAAAACCAAGAACTTCTAGGCATACATGTCTTGGCATTCTTGAACCTGATTACCTTATCAAGCTGTGTTAATTTTGAGGGGAGGGGGAGCCCACCAAAATTGATTTACCACCTAAGGATAAAATTTGAAATACATTTGAACCTCTATATATAACGAACTTTGATTTTACAAATTGTTTTTCTGCACTGTGACATTTTAATAAGACTAAGTATAGATTTACCTCTTTAACGTATTCATACCTTTATATAACAAAATGGTGACATACTACATATTAACATGATACAGTATGTAGTAACATGAGTAACTTTTATGAAATGTTTTTTAACAGCGACACTAAATTTAATATTTTGGACATCTCTGTGAGTTTATTAAGATAGTTATTCTTTTAATTTCTGCACTGAAATTATAAATGTATACAAACACAAAGTATTCTTGACAACAGTCAAGAATGACAAGTTATTTTTACTGAAATGGTAAAGCAAAAATTTCCAAGATTCTCTTATAAGCCATTAACAATAAAACCGTAACAGAAATTTAAATATGTGTTCTGCAGTTACTGTCTGCAGAACACAGTTAAATATGGTGCATGTGGAAGCAATTCAAAGCGCAGTTTGTGAATTTTAGCAGCAACAACAGAAAATGTGTGCGCAGGTTCATTGTCAAGGTAAAAAAGCACTTTTTTCTCGCCTAAATGTGAACGTTTGGTCTTTTAATGGCCTCCTTCAATCACATAATATTCTCCGGTGATCGTTTTTTTCTTTTTCCAAGTAGTCAATGACATTACACCATGAACATCCCAAAAAACAGTGGCCATGACTTTCCCGCAGGTCCAATACTTTTTGCCTTCTTTGGAGCCTTCCATCGGTTTCGACCCGCTGTTTAGACTGTTGCTTTGTCTCAGGGCAGTAATAATGAATCTGCTTTTCATCAGCAGTAATGAAACATGGCAAAAATTCAGTCGAGTTACGGTTGAACATGTCCAAACACTCCTGAGAAATGTTCATTTGTCTGCGTTTCTGATCAACCGTTAAAAACGCGGCACCCATTGTGCCGATAGCTATCTATATCCAAATGCTCGTGTAAGATGCGAGTATGGTCTACTGATTTTTTGCAAACTCTTGTATCTTCAACCGTCAATCTTTTAAATCCGCATTGTGGATTTTTGCAATGCTACATTTTATACAGGATGTATAATTAATATGTAATGCACAACATAAAAAATACACTTACATTTTTTTTGTATATCGCTATTAAGAAAACTGTATTCAATTTTAATTCATTATAAAACGGGATAAAACATTCATAAAAAAATTAGATTGAATTCTTATTACCTCTAATGAAAACCTCTATTTAGCAAATTTTTCCTGGGATTCTTGATTTCGTTATATAAAGATTTAACCGTATATGACAGCATAGCACAGTTATACAGTTATATGACAGCATAGCACTCTTAGGGTAAAAAAAAAAATAAAATTATGGTTATGATGAGAACACTTGGACAGCTCAGTTTCTTGTAATTGTTTTATAAAAACAGAATCCAATCACAAAATCTGTAAAAACTTTTCTTTTACACAAAAGAAAAAAAATTGAGTGATGTAGTAACAAACATTTTTTTAAATGTTGGAATATAATAAAAACAAATTTTAACAAAGAGAATTAGCAATGAAAAAAAAATATTTTTTGCTCCCTGTGGTTAAAATTCTATACACGTGTTTAAATTATGTGGTATTTAATAAATTCTATAATTCAAGAGCCCTCTACACTATCTAATCCTCCCAAACAGTATTTGAATGCGGGAGGTAATAGAGAGAGAACTAGTGCAAATATTTCTGTGAGACATATCTTAAAACTCTCAAAATTGTTGGCCAGATCAGTTGTAATCTAGATAGGATGCAGCCAACCAACTGTTTGCACAAATGGAGAACCGGCTGGAAAAATAATACCACGAGTTAATTTCTAGCAGAAACGTTGCAGAATTTAATAGATTGAAGTTATGACTGAGTGGTGGAACTCGGTTTCTTTAGAGACTGATGCTGGGACTTCTGAATGTTGTGCTACTACCACTGGTTTGCAATGTAGCTGTTCAAATCGGGTTTTGAAAGGTAATATTTATTACATGTAAGAACAGCATGCGTGATTTTAATTGTTTGTGTTCATTTAGTTAAACATAGATCTTTAAAATTAATTCGAACACTAGTAACACTAAACGTAATTTCAATTACGTTTATTTAATATAACTCTGCACTAATGTCAAACAATTATGATTTTAAAAAAAGCATTCTATGTAAAAAAAATTTATCTCTACAACCTGGTAATTTTGCAACATTTGAAATGGTTTTCTCCCAAAAATACCATCATAAATGAAAACAAAGAATCTAGCTCTTCATAGTAGCTGTTTCAGTTTTCTGGAGTAGTAATTCTATTTCGAGAATACTCTAAAAGTTGCTGCTGCAACTTATCTCAGTAGAAATTTTTTTTTTGTAGAAGTATCTTGGAAATTGATGGGTGTGAAGTAACATAAAATGCTTACAGCTAAAGGCAAATTCACTGAATCAGTTTTTATAGATAACTGAAGTAACAAAAATGCTGGACCCACTTTACTGCTTGCTGTTAGAAAATTTTAGTAGTAAATTACTTTAGTAATCGTTGTTCCTTTGTTTGAAAAAAGCAAACGACTGCTTTTTTCCGAAATTGCAGGGATATATATACACATACCCAAATAATTTGCCCTCCTTCTGGAGCAGCAAGATTAAAAAAAAGTGATTTGTAATTAATAGTACATAAAAAAAAAGTAATTTAAACATGTGAAGATAATAAAATCGTTGAAGAATGTAAAAATTTTGAATGAATTAGCCAGCCAGTCTCTGTAGTGGAATGGCATCTTGGTCTTTCATTTTGAGGTCCTGGGTTCAAATCTCAATCATGCATGATATGATTTTTTTTATACTACAAAATTTCATTTCTACATCCCATGCACAAGCTTCAAGCTTATGTGGTGATATCAAGCAAAAAATTATGGTCTAGATTGGTTTTGATATCAAAATCTTGCTGTAGCCAGAATTTTGATACGAATTCTGTTTAATAATAAAGTTTCTTATCGGTAATTGTATAATAGTTTCCATATTCTTCGACATAAAACAGAAAAATTTGTTCTCTAAAAACAGGTTTTTTTTTTAATATAAAAATTTTGACTAATAAATGCATAAAATTTATTATCAAAACTTGTAGAGGAGAAAATTGATGAAAAATAGCCCAATAAAAAACAAATAGAGAGCTTCAAGAAATTTGATTTTATTATGAACACTTATCATATCAAATGAAGGGATTACATGCACAAAGCATTTTTTCTTTTCTACTAAATACAATGACACAAAAAATGGTGTACTATTAAAAAGAGAAAAATAAAATAAAAAAACCAGTACTATTATTCAGCCACTAAAGTTTATGTACTTGTATCTTCCTCAAATTCATGGTCAAATTGAAAATATAACAGTTTATGTTTTTGAAGTTTGTAACAGAGAAATTAACTGGCCAGCAATGCATGTTATAAGTGCATTTCATGTTCTGCATTACTGCAGTGAATTGTTGCCAGTATAGTATAGTTAATCTAAATGCGTGCATGTGTGTGTTAATTGCCCTTGTTATTTACAAGTGAGGAGTACACCAACCTTGGGAATGTGTGATGAAAATGCAACTATTGGTGCTGCTGCAGAATATCAAAGATGATTTTCCTGGTCACAAAATCCTAAAAACATTAGTGGAACATTCTACAAGAAAAGGGTACACTTCCCAGCATTAGTTCCTTCGAGATAATATCTACCTTGATGTAGTACCTTGGTTAGGTAATTGCTCTATGTAAAATTTACCACTGGTTCAAATAATAAATGCAGACATTTTTCATTCCATAATTAGATATGATCCTTTAATATTTGAATGAATAATACAAGATTATATATAAGTGTATAAATGCTTTTAATGATTCCATAAATTATATACATTTTTAAAGAATATACAGGTGGTCTAAAAGTTGCAGTGCAGCTTATTATTTCAGAAGTTGCAAAGAAAATGAAACATTTGGATACACCAATGTAAATTAGGTATGAAGGCGGCCCACCATTGGGGCATAACAACAATGGCCAGAATTTTAAATCGCCGTCCATTTATTTAAATGGGAAGGGGGTCACGTCATGTGACAAAACAGAATTCATTTCTGCAATCAGATTTCACATAGCTGTTACGGTGTAGGAGTTACTGGCATCCAAAATTGACACTTGAGGGCTACATGATGTATTAAATATGTTGATTGCTTTGTTGAATGCATAACTCCAGGCACTTAATCCAGTCAGCAGACACTTGCACAGGCACTTCTGGTGTGATTTCTGTGCAGCACAGCGTACTTTGTTGCAGATTGTGAACATCACAAATCTTCTTTGTGTAAACAAGTTGCTTCAAGTGCCCGCACAAACAAAAGTCTATAGGTATAAGGTCGGGTGATCTTGGTGGCCATTCAACTGGGCCACGCCGACCAATCCATTGCCCAGGCAACTGGACATCGAGCCACTGACGATTATTTAGCCCAAAGTGTGGCTAAATACCACACTTTCACCATCTTGTTGAAAAAATGAAGAGAATGTTCCATCTTCATTTAAAAGGGAAGGAAAGACAGTGTATCTCAACATGTCCAAGTACTGCTCGGAATTAAGGGTTCCGTCAATGAAGATTGGTCCAACTACACGGGCACCCCATACCTCACACCATATCATTATTTTAACATCTCCAACAACATTGGATGGGTCAGTCCAGTGGGGATTTTCATCACACCAATATCGGTGATTCTGCCGGTTCACCTCGCCACTGACATAAAACATTGCCTTAACACTAAATAGGATACTCTGTGGGGATGTACAGTTATCCTGATATTGACATAATGCCCATGTAAAGACAACTTGACACGTCTGTCTGGGTCATCCTCAGAAAGCTTTTGCAGCATTTGCATCTTAAATGGGTGCTGTTTGTTGCTATGAAGAATACACAGAATGGAGGAACGACTAACACCAATTTCACTTGCAAGACATCGAGTACTGCAATGTACTGCAATGACTCTTTGCAAAGGCAGCCAAGACCATCATCAAGATTGTCTCATCAGTGGAAGATTTGGGATGATCACTACGTCACCTGTTGGACACATTTCCAGTTTCCTTGAATTGCAACAGTGTTATGCGAAATCGGTGGTCTCTCTGGGTGGCATCTGTTGAAATCTGCTGCAACGACTTGACTTCTTTGTTCACCGGGCATCAGGATCACCTCAATTCGCTCATCCTGTGACAAAGCCATCATATTTCATCTGCAAAAGAATAAGATTTTCAATCTTTTGGGTGCCAATAACTCCTAAACCATATTAGTTATGTGAAATCTGATTGCAGAAATGAATTCCTGGTAAAATTTCAATCTGTTTTGATATACCACATGACCTGATGACCCCCTTCCCATTTAAATAAATGGACGGCGATTCAAAATGATGGTCATTGTCGTGTTATGCCCCAAAGTTGGGCCCTCATACCTAGTTTACGTTGGTGTATCCAAATGTTTAATTTTCTTTACAACTTCTGAAATAATAAGCTGTACTGCTACTTTTGGACCACTCTGTATATTATATTATATTTTGTAATTTGTACATTAAGTCCATGAAGATTGATAGAAGAAGGCTGGAAGAAGACTGCCTGAATATAGGGTGTGGAGCCGGCTTGTATAGTGTGTACAGAGCTGCTGAATTATCAGGAGCCAAGTGCTTTCGACAGGAGCTGCATGAACTGTACAAAACCGAGTGCGAACTGATTGAAAAACCTTTAAATTTTAAAGTACTTCTTAAGTAAGCTTTTAATAACGTGCACCGAGTCTGAATAAGTACTGACCTTGGCCATTCTGCCGATACTGATGAAATCATCAAGGCTATTCAACGCCTGTCCCAGTGGATCAAAGTTTCCCATTCTACGGTATAGAGACACTTCATAACAACAAGCTGAATCCGTACTGTAATCAGAGAGTACAAAATTTTAAACCGAGATTTCTTCATTTGCAATATTGCAACTAGCTGAATATGAACTGCGAATTGCATAGTTTCATTTTATTTACTGATGAGGTATCAATTTACTCAGGATGGCATCAGTAATCATTGCAATGAACACACTTGGGCAGAAGTCTACCCACACATGACAGTAGAACTTAATTTCCAACACCAATTTAGCCTCATTTGTGACGTGTTCTAGTTTACAATCGGCTAATAGGACCATTCATTCTCCCAGGATGTCTAAATTTCACCATTTACATGAAATTCCTTATAGAACAACGCCTCTGCTGTTAAAAGATGTTCCAGAAACATCTTTTCATACATATACTTACAGCTTGATTATGCGCCTCCCCACTTCTCTTGTGCTGTGTCTGCATACTTAAATGATCAATTTACGGAGTGATGGATTGACTGTGGCAGGCCACACTCCTGGCTACCAAGATCAATTGATCTAACACTGATTTTTGTGTTTGAGGTTGTATGAAAAGTATTGTGTCCAAGAGAATAGTTCATACGTGTGAAGAATTTGGTTGCTAGTATTATAGATGCCACTACCCAAATATAGGAAAGATGTGCAGAGTTGCAGAGAGCAACGCTAGTAATCTGAAAGCATGAAGCCAAATATATTGAAATAGAAGGAAAGATTTTTTGAAAATGTACTGTAAATTTTATTAAATGTATCAGTTGCATTTTTATTATTTTAACATTCTAACAAATGGATGTTAAGTTCAATTTCTGTAGTTGATAACATTTCAAGGTTTTCATATAATAAGTGAATTTAAATAAAATTTCTTGAATTTATATTTGTTTTTTATTGTGCTATTCTACACTAATTTTTCACAGAATTAGGTTTCCGACAAGTTATGATAATAAATTACGCACATTTATTAGTCATTTAACAAATTTTTTTGTATTACAAATTTAAAAACCTTGTTTTTAGACAACAAAGTTTTTTGTTTTACATCAGATATTTTGAAAACTACTGGAGATATGGCTCTGGAACCAGTTTTATTCAACTTTTCAGGTCAAAACCCATAAGAAACCATCAAATTTACCTCTTAATTTTTGTTCTACAATTTCAGAATGGTTTTATTTCATGAATTCTTTTTATTATTTTTGCTTGTACAATGAGCTCAGAAAGTTCTGGTAACACTACATGAATCATCTTGTGTGTACTATTATAATTATTTTTGACTAATGCTATAGGTATTATAAGGAAAGTGTAAAAGAAAACTGATTAATGGGTCCTAATATCAGGATGTTAAGAGTAGTAGTTGTCACATAATTCATTCTGCAATAAATTAATTATTCTTCATGCTTTTGTTTATTTTAATATATTTATCTCAGGTGTTTGTAATTAAAAAATAACAATCATTAAAAATATCATAGTAATCATCTTCCAGAGCAGGATGGTGTTATTTCTTATTAGCTTTGTGCTTTGAATAGAAACCATAATTGTTGTTACTACTATGAAATCTTGTAAAAACCGTCAAGCAATATAAAACAAGTAGAGGAATGTTAAAAACATGGGGAGTCAGTTTATGGCAAACTGCTTAACCTTACAGATGTTTGACTGAGATGTTTTATAAGCAAAGCTTGTACCAAGTGACAAGGCCTGGATTGTATGTGAAAAAAGTTGAAAGTATATTTAGCTAAAAAAAATTTCTTAACTATACTAGTTTTAAGTGAAGAGTTGCATTACATGTAACATACAAAGATGTAATACAAATAAATATGTGTTCTAAAGATATTATTACTTTAACACAAAATAAAGCGGTAAAGATTTGTTCTGGCCAATTTTTAATGGGTGGGTAACTTAAAACTGAACTGAACTGGCTCGAAAAACAGTTATTTGAGTGTTACCTATAACATTGTTATCATTGCGATTGCTGCTGCTACTAGTGTCACTGCAGGTTGTCTATACGACTACTCTGATCTATTGTTGTAGTTATGAACTGTTGATGCTTTAGTACAGTATAGTTTTGTCCTTTAGGTTTTTGTAAAATGCCTTATTCAGTTGAAAAAAAGGTTGCTATAGTGGAAGCTTATCGGTGATATGGATCCTTTTAAGAAACTTCTCAAATCTTTCAACAAATTTCCTACTCTTTTAAGCAAAGAGTAGCGTACATGATTTGTGGTTAAAGATATACAACAAAATCAGTTTCAAATGCAAATTAAATAGGCAACTATCTTTTGCGACTCCAGAGGCTATAGTCGATATTCAAAAAATAATTTCTGCCAGTTAGAAAAAAAAAGGTTATCAAAACAAAGTAGTGTAAAATACTCATCTTGGCATAAGATTTTTCATGATTTAAATTTGAAACCGTAATGTGTAACAAGTGTGTAATAACTGAGAACAGACAAACTGAAGCATCTTAATTATTGTGACTGGCTTCTCAAAAACATTGTCAAAGGACAGATATATTCAATGCTGTATTTCATGTCAAACAAGGCGTTGTGTCATTTATCTGGCCATGTTAATTTACACAACACCAGATATTGAATGACTGAAAATCCTCACTACACGTTTGCATGTCCGCTTACAATGAGAAAATCAGTGGCTGGTTCCAACTAGGTTAAGCAATGATTCACAGTAAATTTTCAGGCTGCTTTATCAGAAAACTGAAGTGTCAGCAGAGCGAAAGTTTATGAATCAAATCTCCACACTATCTATGAACTGAAAGTGGAAGGTCCAACAAGAAACCAACGGCATTAACAACTATGTTTTGCATCTGGCGAGTCTCAGTGTGATCACTCAAGCATTAAGACTATCACTGCATAGTACCATCAATTAAAAAAATATAATTTTCCAGTGTGATGATCTATTTTGATTATTAGTTTCCATTTTTAGTACATAATTTTTCAGGTGTTTAAAGAATGTTAATGTAAAATCCAGTCTATCACTAATTTCTTCTCCTCAAATGATTCTAATTTAAGTAAACTATTTATTTGTTGTGACACTTTTTTTTCTTCAAATAATTTTTGTCATATAACAGATCTTTTTATACATGTATTTTGTTTCAGAAATGTGCTGCTAAAAACTAGAGAAAAGAAACTAAGTTCATTAGGTTTATGTGTAATTAATTCTGTTAGTTGAAATTAAACTCCTGATGAAGGAGCTCATATTGCCTTAAGTAAGTTATCATTTCAGCTATTATTAAAAGTTATGAAAATCTTTATTTTAATTATTATTAGTAAAGTTAACATTTGTCAATGTGTGTTATGAATGAGACTACTCTATGTTTAATATTAAGTCGATACGTCATTTGTATGTATTGAAAACCAAAGAAAGCATGTATGGAATATTTTTTATTCAAAAGTAAATTAACAGTGAATTGCAACTGATACATATCATGACACATTTTTTATTAAATGATATTTTACCACAAAGTGAAGAAATATAAAATAATTCAAATAATAATGGAAAATTATTGAAAGAAGGAGTCATATCAAAATAAGACACACAGCAAAATCAGAGAGAGTGAACTGAGGCTGAGTGTTTATTTTAGCTGACATGTCATGCACTTTGAAAATTGCTTTGCATGTTGTTTAATTGTGTATTTAAAATCACTTGTTCATATTGACCACAACCATTGAAAACAATACAATATTTTCAGACTGATTTTTATGTGTTTGCATACAAATTAAACTTTTGGTATAGAAAAGTCATTGCAACTTATGATATATTACCCAGCTTTACTTTGTAAGCATCTCAACCTCAGTCTAAACTTATTTTAAACCACCAAATAGAATAAAGAGTTCCTGTTTACGTCCTTACATAGTGTTGCCCCACTAAATTACACTTAATATCAAAGATTTATTACTAGAGGTTCTTACTTCCTTAACATAAATCCATTGGGTTTCTAGTCAAAAATCATTGAACATCACCAAGGAGGAGGGGATCAAGTGTTAAAGGGTGAGTGATTTGCCTACAGAGAAGGAAACAAGTTTCTGGAAATAGGAACAACAGCTTCATCTAAAGAATTGCTTCAAACACCTTCCAAAGAGTGGGCATCCATCCCTTCCAAATTTCCCAGAAGATCATGATCTTACCCAGAATTTTGATTAATGACAATGTTACATACTCAAAGATTACAAAAAACTACTTGCTACAATTGTTTTTACATCGGATGTTACAGAACCACATGAGAACCGGCTCAGGTTTCCCTAAGGAAAATTATCCATTCCCAAAATTATGTGGCATAAGGTAGTATCCAACTAACTGATCTCTGTAACAATTAAGCCAGATTCTCATTACCCATTTAATTTGAGTTGTAACAATGTGTACTACTTGTATTTAGGAGGGTTGCTTTCATCACTAGATACTCAGTTCAGCTGTTAGATGTATTGTGCAGCCATTGATTGAACTGGAAACAAAGAGTTCAGCATTGGGACCTCAGTCAATCTTCCTCCACTAGACTACTCCAAGAATGGGCTAACTCTGCAGCAGGTTGTTACAAGGTCTGGTATATATCTTCAAAAGCTAATAAAGAAAGAAAAAAAGGATGAAAGATAAGGTGAAACAATGGATGTTCAGTAAGAATAGTCTTTCCATAGATTAATTGCAATATAAAAGGATATAACCCCAATCAGAGGATAGCTCAAGGCTCTCTTATGTTCCTTATCAGATAACAAAAATTCCTTTTTCTTCAAGTCATTTGGAGTTGGTACAGTGTTCCTAAATGAATATTCTACATTAGTGAAATTGTATAGCATGCAGATGTGTTTAACTGGACTAAAAGTGTTTAATTAGAACCTTACTGAAGGTATGTGATGTGACTGTTCTACTGAAGAGAATGACCTCATCTGAGCTCAGTATGGAAACATTATACTTTCAGGGGGTCAACTGAAGTGTAAGTTTTAATTATCAACAAATCTTAAATTTTTTTTCCATGAATCAGTATATTTTTCTCTTTATTGAAATGAAATTGGCTCAAAACTATCCTGCCTCGGTAGTTGCAAAGTTTTCTGAGCCATTGTTAGAGATTATATGATACAAACAATCTTACTGTGGATTGCGTTTTCTCTTGTTACTACTTTACTTTTTCGTTCATTCATTTTACATAAAGTGAGTGTCATGGGAGCCGTCAGCTGTCGTGGTTCCATGTAACATGTTGACACCTTGTGACAGCCAGCAGAGTAGTCATTTCACGGGAGTATAGTGGGATGGCAACTCTATGGATTGTCTAAAGATTTTTTCCTGCTTTGCATTCAGTACAAAAAGCAAACCTAACTTAAACGACTTAATTACCTACCAACTTAAATGCCTACTGGGTAAAGTCTGGTCTCCTATGCCTTTTCAGTCTAAAAGGAATTTATTTGCTTGTCTCAAACAAATAAAATACAGTAATACTATTGATACCAAAAAATACAGTATATCAAATTGTGTAGAAACTGCTGATCATTTGATAAGCCCAAGGGTGTCATCATGACTAAGCTTTTGTTCAGAAACCTGGTGTTAATATATTTCTGGGTCTTGCCTACTCTAAGGGAATTCACTGTCTCCATTCTTTGAGTACTACTTCCAAGTTGATAATTCTCCGCCACAGCTTAGAAATGGAGAAAATGTTGGTGATGGGATTGAATGTTGATCTATGTGTAGCATTTAAAACAATCTAATAATTGTAAGAAATATAGAGTACAAAAATAAAGTTCAAAGGAAAATAAAAACTAAACCATTTCAATCTTAAAAGCTTTACATTCACAGAAGATGCGTAATGAAAGTGAAAATATCATGCTTTACCTGATCTACTCTGTATAACTTAATGCAGGGGTTCACAAACTTTTTACCTCGTTTCCCCCTTTATGGTGTATTTTGAAGCCAAGCTCTCCTGGCATAAATTTTAGATTTAGATAGATATTTTCCATATAGCTATTGTACCTGTAAAATAAAAATACAGTCATGAACAAGGGGGTAAGCCCCAATAGTGCAACTCTTAAGTTCTCTTGTAATATCTAATCTTGCACGATATTTGCTCTTCATGGTATCAAGAGCAAAAAATCTAGTTTCATAAGAATATGAAGTAGTGAACTGGATGAGTTCACTACTAAGGCATTAAGGCATTTTAAGGCATTTTCACTCAAAGAAGGATATTCTGCTTTGACCCCTATCATAAATTTTTTTATTTGTTTGTTACTGTGTTTTGTGCCCCCCCTGAAACCTTCCTCGCGTCCCCCACTTTGATAATTGCTAACCTAATGCTTAGGAAGCTAATGTATTCCAAGTTTCACTGCTAAAAATATCTGTATGGAACTAGGTTTTTGTAATTATGATTCTTGTTAATTTTAAGTAATTTTAATCGTTTTAAGAGAGTACAGAGTTAAAAAACTGTATTACAGAAATCAGGTGGCTGAAACATTATTTATATTTAAATGAGGAAAGAAGAAAAATGAATACAAGTTTGTTTCAAAACAGTCAGACAAGTGACAAAGTGAACATGGTTCTATTCTTGTTATAATAATTAAATGTTTTAATTTTACAGGGACAATATGTCGCTTCCTTGAACAGCAGGAAAACAGTAGTAGGAAGGGTCTAGAAACAATAGTGCTAGTTTTTGATAGTTGTGACAGTGAAATTTATGAGGTGCTTGTGCCAC
The DNA here is from genome assembly GCF_047948215.1 of Lycorma delicatula. NCBI lineage: Eukaryota > Metazoa > Arthropoda > Insecta > Hemiptera > Fulgoridae > Lycorma > Lycorma delicatula. The sequence goes on along the minus strand of NC_134466.1, from coordinate 72,187,369 downwards.
TTTACTTTCCAAGATCAGTTGGTGAAGAACAGATTGCTCTTCTACAACTGCCAAGCTTTGGTGTAGGAGGTCCTGATGGGGAACATCTATTTCCTGATCGACAGATTCGAATAATAGACAATCCACAACACCATCATTGTGGTAAAGTTTGTTCAGTTATATTTATAAAATTTTAATAAATCAAATTTTCTTTTATTGTCATATCTCTTAGTTATTGTAATGTCCTGCATGTTTATTCAATTTAGAATTTTCGGCTTAAGTATTGAATGTTGGGTTTTATACTTAGGTCACATAATAAATTATAATAGGTTCACTAACATAAAATACACATGAATAAAATTTATACACTGTGTGCCATATCATGATTAAATTAAATAAATGAGACTGACATTTTGGTAATTTTCATGTCAAATATATATATGTACAACATAAGATGCTTGGCTGGATTGTTGACTGTAACAATATTAATGCTTTACAGACTTAAATAAATATACCAATGTAACTATTAACAGTTCTGTACATTTTTTTTATTAAGATTTGTTTTTTACGAAAATAATATAAAATACATTTATTAAAAAACAATAAAATTAACCTTTTATCAACAAATAATCTACAAAGTTTTTAATCTATTTCATAACAATAGCGGATTATTTTCTTATTATCAAAATGATGATGTAATAAAACATCTAAGTTCCAAAGAATAACAAAAATTATTAATATTAATCTCATTGAGGGTATGTGTAAAATTGATAACTATAAATATACAAAAGGAAAAATATTCAGAAACAAAAGGAAAATGTTTTCAAATGCTGTAGATCATTATCACATATAATAACAAAACATTGTTAACATTTGGTTAGTAATATTGAAATAAAGTATTAGAAATAAATAAATCCAAAACCGAAGCGGTAAACATAAAATATAAATTAACTATCACAGTAAATTTTGATTGGGTTGAGTGATGTACTCGACTGATGGTAAATAGGACTCAATGTCCAGTGTATAGTTACGTTTGCGAGGGAGAAAAGAATCCTGTTAATTGTATATTTCTGAAGAGATGATGGATGCTGTCATCTGAAAACACTCAAGATAAGGGTATGTAATTTCAAAATAACTTTGCAGGTGTCTTAAATCTTACTAATGACAGTGGTAACACTTACAATAGGCTAGTACTTTTATGGATCACACTTTAAAAAAAAAAAATAGAAAATTCACTTCATTTTATACAGTGCCCTATGAAGAAACTGAGGAACTTACAGGGCATGTTCTTTCAGGAACATTCTATAATGAATGGTTGTTCATAAAAAACCAGATTTTAAGTTTTTGTTAACATTTCATTGGCTCTATTCACCTCAGTTTTCTTAGGATTAACTTCTCTACAAGTTTTGTTACTAAATTTTCTGCATTTATTAGTCATTTAACGAAGCTATTGTACTACAAACCTAAAAAGGTTTGTTTCTTGAAGTCAAATTTTGTGTTTTACATCATGTATACTTTAAAAACTACTGAAGTTACAGTTCTGGGACCCGTTTTATCCTATTTACCAGATCAAATTACATAAGGAACCATCAACTTTACTCCTAAATTTAGATATGAAAAATTATAGTAGCGTTTCTTTTTATTAGAAGAGCTGAAATTCGGTTGAAATCTTTCGCTAGTGGTAACTCAAAAACAAAGCGTTTCCAGACCTATGTTTATATGGATTTTTCTATTATTTTCATTGGTAGAACAATTTCTTAAAAGTTCTCCATGGGATGTGTGTGTGTTTAATATTATATGAAATATAAAAATGTTGGTTTTTTTTAATTAATAGGCACTTTTTTATATTGAAGTAGGAGTTTGTTACTTTTAACTGTGGATGGTAGAATTTTGTTATTATTAAAAGTGTATTTATTTAAAGATACTGTTGATCTTTATCTTAATAATGTAAACTGGTAATCTGTTAACTTAATTCTTCTATACCATCTTATTTAGATAACTTTTTACTACAACATAAACATAGGATTGAATGTACCTGAAATATCTTAATTAGGTAACAAACATTTTAGACATTAAAAAAATGAACAAGCTTATAATGAAGTTGTAATGATAATATCATCAATTAAGTAATACTTAAAATTGTTTATAAAGGGATTGCCCCTAAGTACTACAAAATATGTAATGGAGCTAACTTTGTATAATTGCATCTGCTAAAACGAAGTTTATGTGGTTTTTTATGATTAAATCACCATAAGCTCAAAGTTTGTGCATGTGGAATATGGAAAAATTTTTCAGTGTTTAAAATGTGCCTGATTAGGATTCAAACCCAGGACCTCTGGATGAAAGACAAAGACATTCAAAGTATCTTGTCTTGAAATGATTACAGTTATTGGAAATAAGGTTGTAGAATATGAGTTCATTTATCTACTTGTTAGGCTTATATATAAAATAATTTTTCTAGTTAAAGAAAAGTTAGTTTTAAAAATGGAATTCATTTTGCCTTTTTTTATGCAGAATATTAGTGTTTTCAGTTCATCAAAACATTAAATGAAAAAAAATCTCACCATTTCTATGCTGAAAAATGAACTCTGTTTGTCTTTCTATGTTAAATATATATACTTTTTAAAAATTAGTATCAATATTTTTAGTTGTCATTATTTATTCATGAAGCTTTGAAATGCAGTTTTGAAGTATAATATAGAAGAGAAACAACATGAGAGCAACACAATAATATTACATTAAGAATTATGCATAAGTTAGATTTGTGTAATATTGAAAGGTTATAATGCACTTTTTTTAAATTTTTATACATTTTAAATTGAGAATTTTTTTTAACTCCCACACTATTGTTTGAAAAATTAAGTTGACTTGAACATGTGCTAATCATCTCACAACATCAAAGTTATTGTATGTTAATAATTTTATTATTGATTGTACTTAAAAAAAAAATATATATATATATATAAATAGCACATTTAAAAATTTTGATTTTTTAGATCCAAGATTGATTACAGCCATTTCAATTAATTACTGTTTATTTTCAATTGAGTTTAATTAGTTCATAATTGTATTTCACCTCATTTATTTATCCAAAACTTGTCAGAATATTAAAAAAAAGTAAAATGTTAAACTAATATTTAAATATATGTGAAATTTTACGTGAAATATATGAAAAAATTTTCTTTATTAAGTAATAAAGAAAATTAAAACTTAGCAGACACCAAACATTAATTAGTAGTTACTGTCTGGGTACAAGTTTATACAAAGTAAGACTATTATTAAATACTACTATAAAAGGAGTCATTAATTAAAGTAATAATTAATTAAATTAAAATAGGTAAGTAAATAAAGGAAATAATTTTTAAAGGAAGCAAAGTAGTTTTATTTCTTATAAGCAGTATGTATATAAATATATTACAACTTTGGGTTATTGCATGGGGCGATTGATAAAGTTCATGCAAAAATACTCAGTTTTTAGGAAAATCATTTTATTTAACAATCTTTGAAATCTACACACCTACTACATCAAAAATAAGTTTTTGATCCCATCCTTATAGTATGAAAGTCTTCAAAATCGACAGATATATTGGCAATAACATCATCATTTTATATAAATCTCTTGCCAGCAAGCCACTTTTTCGTATTTGGAAATAATAGATCCTTCAGCAGGAGCTCTGATATTATATTTATATCTCTCTGTTTTATACTTCCCCCAAAATGTTTTCTTATTCAGTAAGATTTCTTTCTTATCGTACAATTATGATATAAAAACTTCCGTATCTGAACATGTATTTTGTTCAGATATTTTAACTTCACATAATTTTCTTTTAGTATGACTGTTTTTCACAACTGTTTGCAATAATTTTCTTGAAATTTTCATCAATTCCAATGCGGTTGCACCTTTGGTCCAGCTACTCTGTATCACTGAGCACTCAAGACCTCTCAGCATCGGCAAGGTCTCGATATGGAGCAATGATTATACTTGTATTAATTTTTGTCAAAGTATGTTAAAGGGGTGGGAATATCACGATTTTGATTTTCTTCAGAGGCATTTTAGAGAAAACATCAAAGAAAACTATACACTTACAACGTATACCTACATTATGTGTAAATTATAATGTATACCTCTGTTATGTACCTACATTATATATATCTACAATGCATATATGAATAATCCAAACAATTTTTTTCAATATTGTTATAGTTATGACTATATCGTTATCTATGCAGTAAATACTAAGATATAGCAATATCTACTACATCTATGCTATAAATACTAATAAGAAGGAAAGTGGCCGGAAGACTTCCAGGATACAATAAGGTACCGGTAGAAATACAAAGAAGTGTGAAGAATATAAAACGAGTAGCCTAATATCACATGCAAAGGTACTGTTACGAATTCTAAATAAGAGAAAATATACAATAAATTGGGTGACAGTACTGAGGAAGGACATTATGGATTTAGAAGAGGTGTTGGAACAAGGGACGCAGTAGGGCTGCTAAGAGACATAGGTGACAGGTACATGGAAAGGAGCCAAAGAGTCTATGTTGCATTTGTCAACCTAAAAAAGGCATTTGAGAGAGTTAGACAGGTTAGATTACTGTTAATACTGAAAAAGTTGACTGGAAAGAGAGGCACCTAATAAAAGTGCTATACTATAACCAGAGAATAAAAGTGAGGATAGGAGGTGAAATAACAGGAAGAATAGAGATTGGAAAGGGAGTGAGACAGGGATGCTGCATGCCACCAACATTGTTTAGTATATATCTGAAAGAAATAATCAAATTCTGCCTGAATGGGAAACGAGAGATAAAGATCAGGGGAAGGAGAATAGAATGTACACGATTAAGATAGGAAATTAAGTTTTAGAGCAGGCGAAGATATTTCAGTACATAGAAAGCTTTAAAAATAATACTTTTAACAACTGCATTCCAGTGACTTTCTGGCGAATTTACAGTTTTTTTTTGTTTTTTTTTAAATTAAAGATGTTTTGAAAATGTTAACTTCTACCAAAATGTGATGCAATTAATACTATATATACTTTTCTGTTTTTAATAATTATACACAGTGATTCAGGAAGAAAGGAAAATAATTCGGTTAACTGATTCGAAAACCTTGAATTAAGGAAAAACATTTGTATGTTTAAATATATGTCCAAAAATGCTTTTATACAGTTATGGCTAGAGAAAAATTTTGCTTACATTTCAGTTCACCTGGTGAAATGAGGTATTATTGAAATTGTTAAACTATATATAATCGGTACACTTGATGGTTTTTTGAACAAACAAAACAAAAAACTGAAAAAACAAGTAAACAGGTGTCAGAACTGTATCTCACATAGTTTTCACGATATCTAACATAAAACAGAAAAATTTGATGATAAAAGACAGGTTATTTTAGGTTTATAACCTAAAATATAGGTATTTTAAGGTAATATTTTTATTTTAAGGTATTTTAACCTAATATAGTTATTTTAGGTTTATAATTCAACAACTTTGTTAATTGACCAATATGCATATGGTTTTTACAAAAACTTGTGCTGGATTCAATTCTGAGAAATTAATGTAATAAATTTGATAAAAATTACTTTTATTATTAACTAGAAAAAAGGCTAATATTTTACTGATTTATGTTTCATTACAAATGATTTTCTTAAATATTTTTGCAATTGTAACTAATTAATGTTCATGAATTTAGCGTACTAACAACAAAAAACATTTACAATTAAAACCTTTAAAATTCTGTGAATTTTATTTGTTTTTTCCAGTTGTGAGTTTTTAACATAGCTCTAACCCCACCCAATGTTTTCCTTTTTTATCCTCAAAACACAAACATAATTTTAGATAAATCGTTCATATCAAGAAGCGTAAATCGTTCGAATGAATGGATTGTTTGATCGCTGCGTGCAGCTGTCCGGTGCACCACCATTGGTCTGCTCTGCGCCAATAGCAGCTAAAATAAAAATTTAAGCACATATAACAAAAAAACAAACCTACACAAAAGAAAAACAAATCTAAATGTCAAAACGTAATGAAAGTAAAAGCACTTGTTTTTAGTACAATAAATGTAGACCTTTGAAAAATTTGTAAAAATTTAAGCAAAGAACACAACTTATATTTGAATTATCAATGATATTGTAGATTGAGTAAGTATACATAATGATAACATTATATACAATGTATGGAAATGTGATATCATATCCCAATAACAATAGAAATGTTCGTATATTATTAGGATATTTAATGATTATCATTTTTATTTTTAAAATAAATCTTTTGCTTTATTATACAGAAAAGAAATCTTATTAATTAATTTAGCCAAAATTAAATTTGTTTTGAGAATTAAATCTAACCTATAAAACATTTTCATTAATTTATATAAATTGATAATAAATATAATTTATTATTACAAAGGATCATTAGGAAAGTTGTCGGTCTAATACAGAGATGGTGCATGTCTATAACCAGGGTTCCCAACCCTATACCTGTGAACACAATGGTGCACATCAACCAATTTCTTTGTGCCCACTGCAATGCGGTTAGGTGGCCTACTTGAGTAATGGTGGGTAGAAATGGATGATATTGAATTCTTCAAAGAAACTGATAATGATTTTGATATTCAGTGATTTTATTCAATAATTTTTACAATGCGTGATTCAATACGAAACTAGTAAAAAGTAGTAAAAATGAGTAATAAACGAGTAAATATCATGAAACAAGTAAAAAGAAATCAAATTCAAAATTATCGTCAGATGTGATCTGATAGCAATTGGATTCTGTGTTCAAATTCAACCGTCTGGACAGTCTTCGTATCTTACGATACTTAAGAAAAAACTTATTTTTTATATAAAGGCCTAGAAGAGATCAAGATGATAAAGTAGCGTAGAGAAATAGAGGAACTTGATATGAGGTCAAAAAGGTCTGTGAAAACCATAAGCCGTATACCAAAAGGTCGGTGAACAGAAACCGTAGAAGTTCTATAATGTAGGGTTTATTGTGTGGACGCAAAAATTGTAGAAGTTTATCGAAAAAAAAGTTGCATGCGGTCTCAAAATGTTAATTTTCAATAACCATAAATGTATTCACAATTTTGGCATACAATGTCTCCAAATTTCTTAGACAAACTGAAATAAAGGAAATATGAATCATTTAATATAAAAGTTATTAAAAAGTTTTTTTTTTATTAAAAGAATTGTACATACATTATATAAATCATTCCAAATGATCTGATGTATAAAATAATTAGTTTTAATAATAGTGTATATGCAATGCAAAAAAAGGAAGAAAAAAACTAGCTACAAACTGCAAAGACCCTATACTAAATAAGAGATAATTTATACCACTCTGTCAACCTTATTTAACTTTTGTGTAAAAGTTTTTAGATAAAAATTACATGTAAAATTTTTCTAACCAGTATGAATAGAGAGATGTCTTTTTAAATAACTGTTATGTCTAAATGATTTCTTACAAAAATTACAAGTGAATTTCTTCTCATCAGTATGAATAGAGAGATGTCTTTTTAAATAACTGTTATGTCTAAATGATTTCTTACAAAAATTACAAGTGAATTTCTTCTCATCAGTATGAATAGAGAGATGTGTTTTTAAATTTCTGTTACGTCTAAATGATTTCTTACAAAAATTACAAGTGAATTTCTTCTCATCAGTATGACTAGAGAGATGTGTTTTTAAATTACTGTTATGTCTAAATGATTTCTTACAAAAATTACAAGTGAATTTCTTCTCATCAGTATGAATAGAGAGATGTGTTTTTAAACGATGCTTTTGACTAAATGATTTCTTACAAAAATTACAAGTGAATTTCTTCTCATCAGTATGAATAGAGAGATGTGTTTTTAAATTTCTGTTACGTCTAAATGATTTCTTACAAAAATTACAAGTGAATTTCTTCTCATCAGTATGAATAGAGAGATGTGTTTTTAAATTTCTGTTACGTCTAAATGATTTCTTACAAAAATTACAAGTGAATTTCTTCTCATCAGTATGAATAGAGAGATGTGTTTTTAAATTACTGTTATGTCTAAATGATTTCTTACAAAAATTACAAGTGAATTTCTTCTCATCAGTATGAATAGAGAGATGTGTTTTTAAATGATGCTTTTGACTAAATGATTTCTTACAAAAATTACAAGTGAATTTCTTCTCATCAGTATGAATAGAGAGATGTGTTTTTAAACGATACTTTTGACTAAAGGATTTCTTACAAAAATTACAAGTGAATTTCTTCTCACCAGTATGAATAAAGAGATGAGTTTTTAAATTACCCTTTTGACTAAATGATTTCTTACAAAAATTACAAGTGAATTTCTTCTCATCAGTATGAATAGAGAGATGTGTTTTTAAATGATGCTTTTGACTAAATGATTTCTTACAAAAATTACAAGTGAATTTCTTCTCACCAGTATGAATAGAGAGATGTCTTTTTAAACTACTGTTATGTCTAAATGATTTCTTACAAAAATTACAAGTGAATTTCTTCTCACCAGTATGCATATAGAGATGTGATTTTAAATTACAGCTTTGATTAAAAGTTTTTTTACAAAATTTACAAGTGAATTTCTTGTCATCTCTATTAGTAGAGATATGTGTTTTTAAAATACAGCTTTGATTAAAGGTTTTTTTAGAAAAATTACATTTTAAGTTTTTTTTGACAACATGAATAGATAAGTGTGACTGTAATGTAGATCTCTGAGTGAAAGACTCCTGACAAAAAACACATGTGTGAATAGGAAGATGAGAAGATATGACATTCCTTTCTTTAACAGGTTTTTCTGTAATTTGCAAGCACTTTTCTTTAAAAGAAAAAGTGTTGAAATCTTCATATTCTTCATCGATGACATAATCACAAATGCACTTATATTTTAATTTATTGCAAACCACACATTTTGATCTCTGTAAACTACTTTCAGTAATTCTTTCCTCCACATCATTGATAACTTCTTCAATAAGATCCTAAAAAAACAAACGTAACTGTTCAGTTAAAAATCTATCGGAAAATTTGTTATTTTTAATAATTCCTACTACAAATTGACAACTTATACTTTAATATTAAATATCTTATGTTCATATTTAAGCAAGCACAATATGTTAGTTTCAGAGTAGCAAAAATAAAAATTTTGTTAGTATTAGCAGTTAAAATACAGAAAACAAAATGTAACACAATCAAACTATACGCTACATAGCACAGAAACTAAAACTTGTCAGTCAACAGGTAATTTCATAATGCCAAATAAAAAAAAACAATTTTTTTTAAATTTACTGTAGTTTAATTCTGTTAATATTGACTGAAAATAGAATCCTGGCAATAACTGTAGATATTTTCCAAACTCATCCCCAGATTAAGTGATTGGGCATTACATTTGTTCTTAAAAAATCAAACACACAGAAGAGTAATACGATCGGTTTATCATTTTTATTAGATTTTCATCCGCTGGATGAACTGAATGAAATGAAAAATAAGAGAAAACAGGCTTAGTACTGGATGGGTGAGTCAAGTAAATAATGAAAGAATTATATACTGAAGATCCAAAATTATATTAATTGACCATGAAAATGTCAAACAAAGAATTTTAATTTCTCTTTAATACATTCTAATACACAAAAATGAGAGTGCCATGAGAAAAGCAATGTATGCTGAGATAAAACCTGAAATAATTGTATGTTATTTACCTATAAGAGTGAGCTACACATTTGTCGAGAAATGTTATCACGTTTCTAAATCACATATATTCAGATTCATACCATAAGTTTTTAAAATGCAATTTATAATCTGCTGAGAAATAATTTGTCTTGTTTAAATGATTCTTAAATGTGTTCTGATTTTAGAGAACTCTATGAGCAACAAATAGATCTTTAAAAAAATAACAAAATTAATTAACACGTAGTAATGACATTTAGTGTTAGCTAGTGAACATCTCCCTCTATAAATCATGAGACCTTGCCGTTTCAGCAAGGTCTTGCCAGGGGTTTGAGTGCTCAGTGATACAGAGTAGCTGGACTGAAGGTGCAATCATATCGCAGAGGTACCTCTTGAGAGCCAGACTAAGGAATGATTCCTGAATGAGGGCAGCAGCTCTTTCAGTAGTTGTTAAGGGTGTAGGTCAGGACAACTTAAATGGTCATATCAACATCACTCAGTCCTATCAGTCATATCAGCAGTACTCAGTCCTCTGAGTACTGCGCAGCTGAAAGCAATGGAAAACTACAGCTGCTTTTTTCCAAGAAAATGTAGCTCTCTGCATTTTCGTATAGCAATGATTGAGGTGCCTTCCTTGGTAAAATATTCCGGAGGTAAACTAGTCCCCTGTTCGGATCTCCGGCTGGGGAGTACTAAGGAAGGGGTCACCAGAAAATTAAAAAATAACATTCTACGAGTCGGGGCGTGAAATGTTAGAAGTCTAAAAAAGGTTGGTAGGTTAGAAAATTTAAAGAGGGAAATGGATAGGATAAATGTAGCTGTAGTAGGAAATAGCGAGGTTCGGTGGGAAGAGGAAAACGACGTTTAATCAGGTGATTTTAGAATAATTGACTCAGGTTCATATAATGGGCAGGCAGGAGTAGGTTTTGTTACGAACAAGAAGATAGGGAAGAGAGTAGAGTATTTCAAAATGCATAGCGATAAAATCATTGTAATAAGGATAAAATCAAAACTTAAACCGACAATGATTGTTAACAAGCGCCTACGATGATGATGAAGTAGTGTGTATACAAAGAAATTGACAAAGCAATTAAACTCCTAAAAGGAGATGAAAATTAAATAACAGTTGGCAGACTGGAATGCAAGCATTGGAAAAGGCAAGGAAGGAAATATAGTGGGTGAATACGGGCTGGACAATAGGAATGAAAGAGGGGACCGACTTATAGAGTTTTGCACGAAGTATAATTTAGTAATTGCCAACACCCAGTTTAAAAATCATAGTAGAAGAATATACACATGGAAAAAGCCAGGCGATACTGCAAGACATAATCTATCTGATGATAGATTATATCATGTTTAAGCAAAGATTTAGAAATAAACTCAGTGATTGCAAAACTTACCCTGGAGCAGACATTGATAGTGACCATAATTTAGTGATAATGAAATGTAGATTGTTGTTTAAAAGCCTGAAGAAAAGGTGTCAGATGAATCGGTGGAATTTAGAGAAGCTTGAGGAAGAGGAGGTAAGAAGATTTTTGAAAAGGACATCGCAAGAGGTCTCAGTAAAAACGATAAAGCAGAAAATGTAAAAGAAGAATGGGTGAATGTTAAAAAATAAATTCTTAAAAATCAGCAGAAGCGAACTTAGGTGAAACAAAGAGAACTGGTACAAATCCTTAGGTTTCAGATGATATATTGCAACTGATGGATGAACGTAGAAAATATAAGAATGCTAGTGATGAAGAAAGTAAAAAGGAACTATCGACAATTAAGAAATACAACAAACACGAAGTGCAAACTAGCAAAAGAAGAGTGGATTAAAGAAATGTGTTCAGAAGTGGAAAGAGAAATGAACATTGGTAAAATAGACGGAGCATACAGGAAAGTTAAGGAAAATTTTGGGGTACATAAATTAAAATCCAATGTGTTAAACAAAGATGGTACACTGATTTATAATATGAAAGGTAAAGTCGATAGGTGGGAGGGATATATTGAAGAGTTATACGGAGGAAATGAATTAGAAAATTGTGTTACAGAGGAAGAAGAGTAAGTTGAAGAGAATGAAAGGGGAGAAACAATACTGAGATCTGAATTTAAGAAAGCATTAAAAGATTTGAATGGCAGAAAGGCTCCTGGAATAGAGGGAATACCTGTAGAATTACTGCGCAGTAAAACTTAACAAGAATTCTGTACAGAACAATTGAGAGGAGACTGGAGGAAGTGTTAGGAGAAGACCGATTTGGTTTCAGGAAACGTATAGGGACAATGGAAGCAATTTTAGGCATCAGATTAATAGTAGAAGGAAGATTAAAGAAAAACAAACCGACATACTTGGCGTTTATAGACCTAGAAAAGGCTTTCGATAATGTAGATTGGAATAAAATGTTCAGCATTTTAAAAAAATTAGGGTTCAAATACAGAGATAGAAGAACAATTGCTAACATGTACAGGAACCAAACAGCAACAATAACAATTGAAGAACATAAGAAAGAAGCCCTAATAAGAAAGGGAGTCCGACAAGGATGTTCCCTATCTCCGTTACTTTTTAATCTTTACATGGAACTAGCAGTTAATGATGTTAAAGAACAATTTAGATTCGGACTAACAGTACAAGGTGAAAAGATAAAGATGCTACAATTTGCTGATGATATAGTAATTCTAGCCGAGAGTAAAAAGGATTTAGAAGAAACAATGAACGGCACGAATGAAGTCCTATGCAAGAAAATAAACAAGAACAAAACAAAAGTAATGAAATGTAGTAGAAATAACAAAGATGGACCACTGAATGTGAAAATAGGAGGAGAAAAGATTATGGAGGTAGAAGAATTTTGTTATTTGGGAAGTAAAATTACTAAAGATGGATGAAGCAGGAGCGATATAAAATGCCGAATAGCACAAGCTAAACGAGCCTTCAGTAAGAAATATAATTTGTTTACATCAAAAATGAATTTAAATGTCAGAAAAAGATTTTTGAAAGTGTATGTTTGGAGTGTCGCTTTATATGGAAGTGAAACTTGGACAATCGGAGTATCTGAGAAGAAAAGATTAGAAGCTTTTGAAATGCGGTGCTATAGGAGAATGTTAAAAATCAGACGGGTGGATAAAGTGACAAATGAAGAGGTATTGCGGCAAATAGATGAAGAAAGAAGCATTTGGAAAAATATAGTTAAAAGAAGAGACAGACTGATAGGCCACATACTAAGGCATCCTGGAATAGTCGCTTTAATATTGGAAGGACAGGTAGAAGGGAAAAATTGTGTAGGCAGGCCACGTTTGGATTATGTAAAACAAATTGTTGGGGATGTAGGATGTAGAGGGTATACTGAAATGAAACGACTAGCACTAGATAGGGAATCTTGGAGAGCTGCATCAAACCAGTCAAATGACTGAAGACAAAAAAAAAAAAAAATATTCTTTTCATTTTTCCCATACAGGCATTTGAATTCGAAATTTAATCGTATTTATTTCGTCAAAATTTAAATTCAGATAAAAAACACACTTTTGAACTTACCGTATTCAATTTTTATATTATCACGTGATTTTCCGCATTTTTGTAGCCGCACACTTTGTAATGCTTCATTCTCTAGGAACGGAAAATATTTCACGTTCTTTTTCGCTGGTGAATCAGTTCTGCTCAAACAATTGGGGAAATAACACGACGGCATATTTACATTTGTATCAGAATAAATTTGTATAAAAAAAAAACACTGTTTAAAAGCGAGTAGTTATAAAATCGATTGAATTCTGAGACAAACTATTCGTGTAAAAGCTAAAACAGAATTGTGTCTTCAGAGAGAAAATTCTTTTCTGCTTTGTCCAGGTAAAAAAATGAGTCAGAGTTGTAAAACAAAACAGATTAAGATATCAAACCTGAATGCAGAACAGTTGTTCTCTTTATTGCACGCGGTTTAAAATGGTTTACCTAGAAAATCCCTTGCATTTCATTTGACTCGTTAGAAAAATAGGTTTATCGAATATAAAATTATTTTTCACTTAACAACAACTTTTTATTTTATTTTTATTTCAGTATTATAAAGTAATATTCATTTTGGTATCCGTAAAAAAAAAAGTAATATCTCATTTTCCCGTGTAAATTAGATTATTAAAAGCAATTTCTTTCAAAAATTGTTTTGCGATAATATTTTTAATTAAACTAAAAAATCATCAATTCTGAAGATCGACCAAAATAAATAATATCAGATCTTATTTATAAAATTTTGAAGTTACACTTCATAAGATGTGTCCCCTGTTTGTTTGTTTAGGTTTTCATTCGTTATTTTGAATTTTATCTTAATTAACAATCAATTTCAATACTCTTAAGAATCAATAGACTTGTATAAAATATTTTTTTTTATTAAGGATTATTAAAAAAAAAAATATGTTATTATATTTAATAAATATTGGATTGTTAGCTCGTTTAATCATTATCATGTATTTAAAACTTTGTAAAATTTTTGTACGACTGAAAACTTTTGTCCCAAAATCCTTTACTAATATGTTCAAATAACCCGGTAGAAAATGAGATTTTGGGACGAGCGTATACGCATGCGCGCCGAATACTGTGCTACATCCCGTTACTTTCATCATGCTAACGGTTACGAGATGGCTGCGTGTTGTATGGAAACTTGCCTTTCCAAAATCATTTTAAATTCAGTCAAATTGAATGCTAATTGACTTACTTATAAATAAGGTATTATTTTAATAAATAAAATCTTACAATATATATTTATTACCTTTAGTTTTACTATAACATCTAACGTATATTAAAGTATTACGGCCGTATACTCGTCCGTTTGACTGTGATGAGATTCGGCGTCCAGGTTCTTCGCTCGTGTCTACCCTGCATATTTGTTTTTACATTAGACTGTTATTATTGTGGGTGAGTACGTTACGTTAATTGTTTTAATAATTTTATTTTATTTACTTAATATTGTTTACTTTTATAAGACACAATTGCTTTAATTAGTTATTAAATAAGTGATTCTATTGCACGATATAAAAGAATTGTAAATAACAAATATGGCGGATGCAATACATTCGTAGTTTTGGTCTGCGTGGACAGTGATATTTTTATAAATTTTATTATTTTTCCTTGATTGTAATATGACTTGAGTTTTAAATTATTATTTTTTCGATTATTTAATTGTAATTAATGTAGTGATGTGGACCGAACGTAAATTTATTTTCTAGCCTAACACTATAAATTTAGTGCCAAGTGTTGTATCGAGTAAAAGTTTTATTTCTTTTATTCGGTTAATTATAAACTTCGTGTACATTAAGTGTTTGGTGTTTCTGCCGGTGTATTGAGAATTTTTTAATTAAATTCATTCTTATTTTGTTGTAAGAATAATTCATGTTATATAGTGGTGTATGCCTACTTGCTGACATTGTGCTACAGTACCTGTACGTAATGTTTTGTAGCAGTATGTATTTTATTTCTGTTATTTTTAATTCTTGAAAATTCCATTGAAAATTATTTTAATAGTTTCTTCTACAAATTTTACATATTCCTGAATTTGTGTTGACCATTGTGCCCTTCAACTTTAACATGTTAATTTTTACATATATGATAATGAAGAGGTAGGTTGTTTAGAAGTATAACACAATTATTTATATCTACGTAGAATATAAAATTTAATTTTTTCATGCTGTGTATATGTGTGCTTACTCGATCATTGTCAAAAATATAGTATAGATATAAATTTTAAGATATCTTAAAATCTTTTTTTCTCTCTTTTTTAAATATAAGTTTATGTGTATTTTGTTGTATTTAAATTATATATTTATTTATGTTTTCTATTTTACTTTATGTTGTAAACTCAAAATTAGTTATTAATCAGATAGGAGTACACCTCGGACATTTTTGTTGCTGCTATATTTTTTTTAATAAAAAGGAATTCTATTAGTTGAACATTAGTTACGGTTCACTTACCGACTTAAAAATATTTGCTTGCCTTTTTTTTTGGTGTGGTTGGTATAAATTTAATCGTTACTATTTATCTTCAGATTTTCTATTTTGTATGTATATATCAGGTGAACTTCTAATGTCATTACAATTAGAATCACTTTATAGTTTGTCTGATACCACGCCTTTTATGAATGTAATAACTTATAAAATTGTAAGCATTTTCCATAATAATTAACAGTTTGTCCAAACTAGAAAGTGCTGGCTTTTGGAGTTCTCTACGTGTTGAAGAAAGATAGTTTCATAAAACGATTGTAATTATTGCTTTTTCTTAATGTATATGATTATTTTCACTACTGATGGTATTAAATTGCATAACTAAAATTATTTAAATTCAAGAAATTTTTGTTGTAAAATATGGTAATTCTGAGCGATTGATCAACTTCAGTTTTATTCATATTACCATAGAAGATGTTTAGGATCTAAATGTCCGAAAGCATGTTTGGATAGCGGGTGACCCGTAAGTCCACACCATGTTAGTACTCTAGTTGATTAGTAATCAGTTTTTGGAGTTATTGAGATTTATTCTGTTCTGTGTTCGGAGTCTAGGGTTAAGGTTAGGAGTAAACCATAAACTAACCTTAATGGTCGTTAAGAGTCGAATCGAACTCTGATTCTGGTATTGAAGATGACTGATGGTGTTCTTTGTAAGGTGAGGTGACATCCATCATTCAAATGACCAATAGCATAGAAAATGTAGTATAGTCACTTTATAGTGACCATATTTCCATTTAAAAATAAATTCAGCCAAGTGTTACATGAATGCATTAAGTATTGTCATACCTTGGTAATTTATCTCCAACCTCTCTTCAAAAAAGTTTAACCTTAACTCAACTTCTTGACAGAATGGATTAGCATCTGAGCATGTATCGATGATTCACAGAACCGGTTGCTGATCGGTTAGACTACTGTGATAACACGCTGCTGACTTTAAAATTGCACATGTCACCTGCTGGCCAAACCTGCTTTCCAACATTTAGATTTTTTTCTCCTGATACTAAGGATATTTCCTATGATATATTAAAGTATGAAAAGAATTAAATTGATCTTCTAGTTATTGCGCAAAATTACTTAAAATAAACTTTCCATTCTAAATGCTAATGCATGTTGAATCATTAAAAATATAAATTTTCATTTAATAATAGTAGATGATTTTTAAAACAAAAGTATGTTTATAAAGTTTCTGCATTCAAAATAGAATAAATCAAAATATGTGTGTGTTTTTTGAAAATAAAAATAAATATCGGGTTATAAGATAGATTAAAAATTTGTAAATAATGAATTACAGACTTTGCGTATAAAAATTCATAATTTCTCACTTGAAAATTTCTGTTTATCGAATTAGCATTTCATGATTATTTTATCTGCATTTTAAATAAAACAGATTTTCTGATTGTAAATGCTTTAGGATCTGTTTAGTGTGAGCAAAAAAGACCATGTTATAATCTAATCTAAAGATGTCTTGGGAAAAATTTCTATTTCATTGAATATACTACTGTAATTTTACTAATATTATAACAAAGTAGCCGAGTATTTCCAAATCATATGCTGTGTCTGAATATTTTGAAGTTATTCGGTTTGTTAAATTTATGTTTTCTATTTGTTCTAATTTAAACAGAATTAAATAAATTTTTATTTTATGTTCATTTGGTTTTGTTGTTCAGTCAGTAACGATCTTTCCTGTTGTTCACAACCCTTCTCCCCCAAAAAAAGACAATACATATATGCATTAGTTTATGATTACAGCTAGGACATATTTTCAGTTAGTTCTGTTAATTGACCGCAACTGTTTTATAAGTTAAGTTACAACAAATATTAGTCTGCCATGAATTAGTATGCAACTGCACATTTAACCGACACACACCTTTAACTACACCTCCATCTCTCATGGTCGTCACTTACATCCAACACCATATATTTGTACCGATTTTTCTTTAGTTAAAATGTTAGCATTTTGCATAAAAACAATACAACTATTTTTCGTTTTTAATATCTCACGATTAATCCACGACTTATCTAATTATCTATAAAGGATTATTTCTGTCGCTTAATTAGTAATGTCAATATTGCATTCAGTGTATATCTATTTTATTGCCGAACTCTTAATAAAAAATTCACTAGGTGATTCATAACTGTCTCTGCTCATCTGTCATACCCTTATTCTTTAGCATTTTGATTTTATATTTTCTGTATAACAGTTTATTGTTTAACCTGTTCTAAAAATTTTAAGTATTAAGTTTGTTTTATCTTTTGTAATACTTATTTAATCGCTTATTTAAACATCGACATCCGGATAATTTATCTTTTAATTTAATTCACTTTTTTAGTTAATAAAAGAAGTAGGGTTATGTTTTTAACCGACCAAGGCTTAGCTTTAAAGAAATTTAATAGTCTGCAGTATTTTTGGCATTTTCAATTCCTTTATTCAGTTTATCGATAATGAAAACATCATTAATGTTATTTTTTGATGGATATAGCCCTTTATTTATTTATTTATAAAACTAGAATTAAATCATTAAAACAACTAAAATCTATCTTTACATTGTAACTTATTTTTTTGTTTACTGTTCGTACGATCTAAAAGCTCGGGTTGTAATTTAAAACAAGGTTATATTATCTTATCTTTTACTTGTTTAAACAAATAGTCTGCAAACGATCTTAAACTTATGTCGGTCTCAAAGTAATATTAACTTGTGGCGTTTATTCCTGACTATTCTGTAGGATTTTATACTTATTTATTTTATTATTGTTATTTGGTAAATCTATATACCTGTCACCGGATAAGATAATTTTTTTTTTTAAGGCTGAGTAGTAACGATTACAATTAAAAAACAAAAATTTATTTTGACAATCGATTCAATCTGTAAAGCGGATGAGACAGAAAAAAAATATGAAAAATAAACTGCAGTTTTTTAATTTTATTACCTAACTCATAAGATTTAAATTTTCTTCGATTTAAACTAAGGTTCTCCTCGTAAAACTGTTATATTCAGTTTCTGTACCGAATGAATATAATTCTTTATCTTGATGGTGAGCTTCATTCAAATATTCATATTTCCAATAAAACAATTTTTTGAAGTTCTTTTGTTAGAAACAATAATTATAATAATAATAATTTCTTAGATTTTTTGAATCAAACAAATTGAATTTGGAATTTTCCTTAAGTTTTATCGAATTTGATTCCTTAATAAGGCTTTATTCTACATATATTAATATGTGTGTACATTTGTAATTTTTTTTTATGAAAAACATTAAAATAAAAATAAAAATGTAATTTTTATTTTAAGTTTTATATAAACAATAAGTACAGCTTTTAATCACGTCTTTTTTTTCTCTTATAATTCGTTTGTCTATAAATAATTTATTTTATGATGATGTGATATAATTATGTTATGTTATTATTAAGTTCCAGTCAAAATAAAAAAAAATTATTTATTGAATAATAATTAGTTTTCACGTTTTTGTAAGATCTTTCTTTATGTTATTTTTAAAGGAATCTGAGTGATAAAGTTTCATCACAGCTTAATCTTTACATGAAAACCAATGAACTTGAAATAAATGATTTACACACTGTGAAGACAGAAGAAGAAAGGGAATTTTATCCGGGTCATGTAAGTATTTATAATTATTGGATATTATAACAAACAGGGATTAGTCTCTTGTTAATTTCATTACTTTGTGTGTGTGTGTGTTGCTATTTCAGTATGTTCTGTTATAAAAAATTGATTTTAATTCCGACTTATTAAATTGTGTGTGCATGATAAATGGTTAATGTGTGAGGGCAAAATTTTTTTGTTAAACTTCAGTAATGTTTGAAATGTATTTTGAAATCTTTCAAATTGTTTGAAATATTTTAACTGATAGAGCTCTCATTTTAATAAGCTCTGAGTGATCAGTTGTTAATTGTATTCACTTGTCGTATTTAAATATTTATCAGATTAGTAATTAAAACTTGACTCGATGCAGGTTAAACACAATTGTGACATAATTTTATTAATGAATTTTTTTGTTGTCTTCAGTCATTTGACTGGTTTGATGCAGCTCTCCAAGATTCCCTATCTAGTGCTAGTCGTTTCATTGCAGTATACCCTTTACATCCTACATCCCTAACAATTTGTTTTACATATTCCAAACGTGGCCTGCCTACACAATTTTTTCCTTCTACCTGTCCTTCCAATATTAAAGCGACTATTCCAGGATGCCTTAGTATGTGGCCTATAAGTCTGTCTCTTCTTTTAACTATATTTTTCCAAATGCTTCTTTCTTCATCGATTTACAGCAACACCTCTTCATTTGTCGCTTTATCCATCCGTCTGATTTTTAACATTCTCCTATAGCACCACATTTCAAAAGCTTCGAATCTTTTCTTCTCAGATACTCCGATCGTCCAAGCTTCACTTCCATATAAAGCGACACTCCAAACATATACTTTCAAAAATTTTTTCCTGACATTTAAATTAATTTTTGATGTTAACAAATTATATTTCTGACTGAAGGCTTGTTTCGCTTGTGCTATTCGGCATCTTATATCGCTCCTGCTTCGTCCATCTTTAGTAATTCTACTTCCCAAATAACAAAATTCTTCTACCTCCGTAATCTTTTCTCCTCCTATTTTCACATTCAGCGGTCCGTCTTTGTTATTTCTACTACATTTCATTACTTTTGTTTTCTTCTTGTTTATTTTCATGCGATAGTTCCTTCATATATATATCGAAAATACAGTTTTCGGGATTTCTTAAGGGGTGCGACGGCTTACAGTATATTTGAGAATATTAATAAAATTGTTTGGGTTATTATTACGATTATGTTCCAAAATACGTCTGGTAAAATTAGATCGTTGCTAGTCGGTGTATTCTTTATGACTGCTATGATACAATAGAAGTAAACTATTTTTTAAAATTTTAATCCTCGATTAGATTTTAACCTTAAATATGAACTAAATATAATTCATATGAACATAAGAAGCATAAGAAAAAGAACTAAATATAATTCCTATGAACATAAGAAAAAATTTTGATGAAATTTTTTTTTACTTAAGTAATAGTAAAGTTAAGTTTCAGATTATTATATCGACCGAACTTGGATCGGTGATGACATTGAATTTAATTTCAGTTTAGGTTATAACGTATTTATTATTCAAAATAATAAACTCGCAAAGAGTGACTGGTATATGTTTATTTGTAGATAAAAATATTAAACACGAAATAGTGTAACTAGAGTTAGAAAATGCAACACATCGGGTCGGTCTAGTAGCGAAAGCGTCTTCCCAAATCAGCTGATTTGGAAGCCGAGAGTTCCAGGTTCAAGTCCTAGTAAAGTGACTTATTTTCATACGAATTTGAATACGAGATCGTGGATACCGGTGTTCTTTGGCGGTCGGGTTTTTAATTAACCGCACATCTCAGGAACGGTCGAACTGAGACTGTACAAAACTACATTTCATTTACACTCGTACATATCATCTTCTGAATACCTGAACGGTAATTCCCGGAGGACAAACAGGAAAAAAGAAAGAAAGAAGAGTTAAAAAATGCGAATTCAGTCGGTATTAATTTTAGAATTAATAACGGGAACCGTAAACTGATTGCCGTTTATCGATCGCCTTTCCAGAACATACGTTCTTGCCTGACTAGCTTAGATGCTTATCTACAAAATATAAAGACGGATGATAACGTAGTTTTAATAGGGGGATACGAATTCGAATATTATTGATAATAATAAGCTAATAAATGAATTTCATTTCTTAGTATTGTGCAATTATATGAATTTAAATCACGTGTAAACAAATCTATACGATTACAAAACAGTCTCGATGACGTAATGCTGTCGACCAGCTGCGTAGACAATATTTTCTTTAATAGCGGTTCCGTTGGATGAGTGACGTGATCGGGGCGACCGTGAAGACTGCCATCATTGACCATTACTATACTTTTTTTCATACGACACTTAAGACAACAACCGATAATATTATCATAAAATAAATTATGATGAACTTAATCTTTCTTTCTCCTGTTTAGCCTCCGGTAACTACCGTTTAGATAATTCTTCAGAGGATGATATGTATGAGTGTAAATGAAGTGTAGTCTTGTACATTCTCAGTTCGACCATTCCTGACCCACCGGGTTGGTCTAGTGGTGAACGCGTCTTCCCAAATCAGCTGATTTGGAAGTCGAGAGTTCCAGCGTTCAAATCCTAGTAAAGCCAGCTATTTTTACACGGATTTGAATACTAGATTGTGGATACCGGTGTTCTTTGGCGGTTGGGTTTCAATTAACCACATATCTCAGGAACGGTCGAACTGAGAATGTACAAGACTACACACTTCATTCACACTCATACATATCTTCCTCATTCATCCTCTGAAGTATTATCTAAACGGTAGTTACCGGAGGCTAAACAGGAAAGAAAGAAAATTACGTTAAATAAAATAGACTAATATTAAATAGATAAAAAAAATTCTGTTTAATAAAGATTTCTATTTAATATTAAAATAGAAAAAAATAAAATAAATAGATCTATCTAATAATATGGCTTCCCATGGGGGACTGAGTGTAAGGCTGCTGGTGAAGTGATGCAGAAACCTCGTGCGATCATCGATTGGTAATACACGTATAATGAATGCTCGTAGGGTGCTGTTTTGGGAGGTGCAATGGGATCTTCTTATAATATTTTTGCAAACAATCGTCCGATTTTCAAAATTTGTTACTTAGTAGATTGAAAGCTAACTTTTGCGTTTATCAAATACTTTCGATTTAACAAATAACGGTTATTCGGAAATATTGCATCTTCGCAACCGATCTTCCGATTTTCAGAATTCAAGCGGGGTGTTTACTAGTATAGAAAATCATAATGGAACCAAACCAAAAGAAAAAGAACAACGTTTGTCAGCAGTTTCTTTTGGGCAGTCGTGTTTTTTAATTTTTAATATTCATCTCTTGTTTATCTTATAATTTGTTTTTGTAATTTTTTTAGACGTAATCTATATAATGTATTATTGTGTCTCGATCAGAATGAAGGTTTATCTATAATAATTAGTTTTATAATGTGAGATTTGCCGGTTCGAATACTACCTGCTGCGAGAGGTTAAAATTTGTAAACCAAATCGAAAACTCTCCGACTAACTCATAAAGGGTACATTGATGGTGGTAGTTTAAGATCAGGCATGTTCCTTTACTAAAAATATTCTTTGTGTATCGTCGACTATCAAATTAGGCTAATTTTAACGTCTAAATTTTACCGTGATCGCTTGCTTGTTTCTATTTTTTCTCGAGAACAATCGGTCGGTGTTTTTGTGCCCTCGAGTGTTTCTTTATTAATAAAATTTTACTTTTTAAAGGACCTGCCAGAAAATTTTCAATAATATTTTGAGCATTTTTGTCAGGGTATCTTAAAATCTAAGAAAGTTTTGTTTGTTACGTTCTGTAACCAAACGGTAGACGGTGACGTGATTTTAAACTTTTTTAGTTATTAAAAAAAAGCGTAAGTATCTCTAATATTTCGTACCACGAGTACTAGAAGAGTAGCACGTGACTTTCCCGTTCCCTACTCGTTGAGCCGAATACAGAATCGGACACCATTTTTGTCATTCGATCAACTTTTGTAATAATTTCACCAAAAATTAATGTTTAAATCAGTCGAAGTACGACCGAATGATTTTTTTTAAATGTAACATTTATTACGACATTACAAAAAAGTGTAAGATTTGTAAAAAAAAAACTTCATTCGCGAACCAGGTTGTATTTTCGAGGGTTAAAAAACCCCATGAAAACGCTTTCGTGCTTTTAACGCAATAGTTCAGTCTTTATTTATTAACTGTTCTATAATGTATATCCAACGAGTTAATTGTTAAACAAATATTTTGTTTAAAGGAGAAGAACGCCGTTCGAAGTGTAAGACCCTTTTTTTTTTTCTATAAGATAATTTTTTTTAGATTTCTTTGAGAAGAGGAACGAGGTAAACGCTAGTTTTAAGTTAAAAAAATTTTTTAAAAAATTAATTTTCTTAATTTATGTCCTTTGAAATGTTCTTTAAATTTATTTTCAAAGTATTATATGAAAAAAGTTTCGGTTCGGTTCAAAATTTCCAAAAAAATATTTGCAATCGCATTTCTTGAAATTATATTTGTACAAATAAAGAAAATCAATTCAAGGTGATAGGCTGAAGTAGAAAAGGATTTATTCTAAGCGATATATTTTTGTTTAAAGAAAGATAAAAATTAGTTTTATTGCACCCGATGAGGTGTGTGTTATTATTATTTATGTTTTTTTTTTAAGTTCAAACTCACTTTTAGGTTTACTAATGTAGATGTAAATACTGCGTATATCTTTGTGCAGTAAAATTGTAATTTAAATCTACTGTTAAAACATAATTTTGAAAATTATCAAAATTCTGATTTTGTTTAAAAAAATAAAACGTCGATTATTATTATTAATATTTTAATTATTTTAAATGAACTATCAGAATGTAATGAAATTTACTATACGTTCCTGTTATCGGGTTACAAATAATAAATATATATATTCGTTAACCTCTTTGATGTAGCGAAGGTTTTTCCTCTATTATTCTCTACTTTTCTGCCGTAAGTAATTTTTACACGTGTACGTTGAATGAAATGCGATAAAAAAAGCATTGAATTTATTTCAAACGCTAAATTCCAAGTCCTTAATGTTATATGAATTTTCTTATAGTTATTTGATTTACTCGATTTAACTTTATGGTTTTGTACTTACTATTATTTCGCCTCTCAAGCGATGATGAAAATATATTTTGGGTTACCTTGACCGGGCAGTGGAGTTTATTATTAAAGAACTTTGGATCCGACTAATTTTTGAATTCGGCTGACCGATTTCACTTATTACTTTTGTATGGAAAAAATTACGTTACCATTTTTGCGTAATTAGCAGATTATTTTGTTAATTGAGGAATTTAACTGTGCAACAAAGTTTGTTTATATTATATTTTTACGATGTCGCTGATCTTTTAGTACGGTTATCTGAATTCAAACGCGGTGCTAGTTTCTTTCACCGCCGTAATGTGGACATCTACTTTGTCGAATCAAAATCGTAATGCATTTTAAATCCAAGATAGTTCCAAATACTGCGTTAGGTATTAAATAAATACTATGTACTGTACTGGAATTTTTCTATTTTGTTAGTTTTTATATAATGAAGGTAGAATGTGATACGTACTAAATTTATCAAACGCTATTTTTACCGAATTCCCGATAGATTTTAATTTAATAAATAATTCAAAGGATAATTAGCCAAACCTGTTTTATTACGACGAAATTCAGTTGTCATATACCTCGCATAGTTTATTCTTGGTTTACGAATTCTGTATGCGATTGTTTTAAATTTTATTTTATTCCAAAACCATACCGAAAATTAACTACTAGTGAGCGAAATTACTTTCATATGTACAGGATGAGAGACTTAAAACCGAACCGACCCGGTTCGAACTGTAATTATTAGTGTCACTTTTAACATTGCTGCTACTAGGAACTCCACTATTAATTGTTTATTTTATTAGTCTCGTCTAGCGACGGGCATAATCGAATTGAGATTAATCGGACGGCTCATTTGAAATATGAATGTTACTTATTTTTTTCACAAGTACAAACATCGAATAAGATTAATTACTGTTGAATAATACTCTAATGTTTTGACTGTCTACGGCTTATTGGCGCCGCAATAATGCCACCCGAAAAATTATTTTCTGCAAATGCTGCGGTTTCATTTTAATTATCTCATTCTCAATCAGTAGTTTTTGTTAATATATCTTGCGTGTTAATTCGTACAATGTTATTTATTACTGTTTACTAAATTTACTTTTTATTCTTTGGCGATGGTATTTTTACGAAAAGAATTCGCGTTCAAATTTTATTTGATTACTAGCATCCCTCGTCGCGGGTTCGCCCGTACTATATGCGTAAAGAACTTCAAACATTTGGAATAGATTTTTAGTAATTACGTGTGGACTGTTGATCTCAAGATTTATCGCTATTCACAATTACTTGTTAAAAGTAAAATGTTAAGATAAAATTCAAATTCCAAATTCTCAGATTCAAATTTTTAATAATCATATCAACATAAGTCTTGCTCGGCTTTGTTTTCCTTCGGACGCCGGTTTGTGATATTAAAAAAAAAAAAATATTTCTCAGGAGCGGGTAAACCTACATTAATTAAATTTAGAAAATCTAGTTTTTTATTTTACAAAATAAAAATTTTGAAAACTTCACCTTCAAAATGGCGGCCATCATAATTTTTATTCGTCAATATCTTTGTAATTGTTTGATAACATTTTTACTAATTACAAAATTTATTAAGCATTTTATTTTGAACAAAATGACGCCTCACTTTTAAAATTCCGTTGACAAACAATCAAGTTGTAGCAGACAACCCGGGGCAGTACGCTTTTGGACCGTAATGGAAGCTGATAATTATTTTTTCTGTTTCTATTACCTCCTTTAAATGTAATAAAAATTATCAACTTTTAATATTTTAAAAGCCCTCGTATCCCTTCTAAGTTATATGCTTGGAAATGTAAAAATTTTAAAAACATTTAATCAAAGACAAAAATTATATTCGTATAGATAATGTAGTTTTAAATAGTTATTTCATTTAATTCTGCAGTCTAAACATTTTATTTGCCTTGCCTATGCGATTGAGATATATGGACGCACAATTAGAACGCATAGTCAAAAGACCGAGAGAATAAAAGAAACGAACAGATTTGTTAGTTGTTCATAATATTACTAGCTCACTCACTATCATCTCTCTCTTTCTAACATGAGTTACAAAACTGTTTTTTAATATACTGGACAGCTGTCTATTAATAATGATTTATGTCTTGGTTGTCTGCGGTGTCACTTTGTTTTTTAACGGTAATGTATTATACTACTGTAGTCTGCAGTTGCTTCATATCTTTTTTTTCTAATGTACTTAAATCAGTTATATTCTTTCTAATAAATACAATAACATTTCTTCAAAAATATCTTTTTTAATTTGAATATTTTTATATTTGAATTTATTAAATAAATCCCTTGTACCAGTTTAGTTAGTTACACTTTCTTTTTCATTCATTTCTTTCCAAAAATAATATGATTCTAAATTATAATTTTCAATTATTATTAAATAATCAGATGTTTTACCATCTCTATTACGTACACACACAGTCATGTAATAATGCCT
Source organism: Lycorma delicatula (assembly GCF_047948215.1). Lineage (NCBI taxonomy): Eukaryota > Metazoa > Arthropoda > Insecta > Hemiptera > Fulgoridae > Lycorma > Lycorma delicatula. Next base: position 72,160,579 of record NC_134466.1, on the reverse strand, counting down.
ATGAAATTACATATAGTCTACTCATTTTTATAAGTACATAAAATTTTATTTCGCTAATAACTTTTGATTTTTTTTTTCATATTTTTTTATTATTATTGAATAATTATTTATTGTAAAATTCTTTTTACAATCACGGGTTAATAATTATTAATAAATCAATATATTTAATTAAATAAAATAATGTTAAAAAATGGAAAGGAGATGTCTGATCGAACCGATATGCCTTCCCGTTATAGATCCAGATATTTCATAAATTGAATTTTCATTTAGGTTCAACTCTAGAACCGATGGAAAAAGTATCACTTGTGATATATCATTGAAAAGCTCTCGATGAACGCTTATTACTGCGGTTAAGAAAAAGTCCAAAATCAAATTTGTTTTGGATTTTGGTTTATTGGATTCCTTAGATGTCAAAACCTGAAGATCGGCTGAAAACCACATATGCCCGAATCCGACCGATTATAATACTTTCCCTTGTAGAGCTACAGCTCTGCTATAGCACTACGTAGATGGGAAAGTGAAAACGCTAATATTGTGCAATATTAGCGTTTTCACTTTCCCATCTACGTAGTGCTATAGCAGGAGCGCATGAATATTTCCTACCGAGTTAAAGCAGTGTTTATAATCAATCGTTTCAAAATAGAAAGGAAAAAATTAACACGTAGCGTTGGACTGTTTGTCCCGGTCTCTTTTTACAATTGTAATGGATGTAAAGATAACAAAGCACAAGAGATACCGGTTAGAGCAGCCTTCTATGAGAACAGTGATGTTTACTAAAAAGCCAGTCCGTGTATCGAGCGTAGTAAAAAATCCATTGTCAGCTAAATATTAGTTGAATTTTTTCTGCAGACTCTGCACGCTGATATGTTTGACTCGATGAAGAAGGCCGTAGGAAACATATCATTTCTCGCATTTTTTGGTAAATCTGGCACATGATTTTTTTTGTTCTTGAGGATGGCTCTACTGTTTTTAGAAGTAACTGGGATTCATTTCAGGTCATCTACAACTTTATGTCCTTATGGAATTTAATCGTACATAAGAACGCATAGTCGTATTTGCTGTAAAATATTAAATCAAATATTATGGATGTGTAATAATACATATATGTACTGTCTTTTTTTTTTTTGTCTTCAGTCAATTGACTGGTTTGATGCAGCTCTCCAAGATTCCCTATCTAGTGCTAGTCGTCTCATTTCAGTATACCCTCTACATCCTACATCCCCAACAATTTGTTTTACATACTCCAAACGTGGCCTGCCTACACAATTTTTTCCTTCTACCTGTCCTTCCAATATTAAAGCGACTATTCCAGGATGCCTTAGTATGTGGCCTATAAGTCTGTCTCTTCTTTTAACTATATTTTTCCAAATGCTTCTTTCTTCATCTATTTGCCGCAATACCTCTTCATTTGTCACTTTATCCACCCATCTGATTTTTAACATTCTCCTGTAGCACCACATTTCAAAAGCTTCTAATCTTTTCTTCTCAGATACTCCGATCGTCCAAGTTTCACTTCCATATATAGCGACACTCCAAACATACACTTTCAAAAATCTTTTCCTGATATTTAAATTAATTTTTGATGTAAACAAATTATATTTCTTACTGAAGGCTCGTTTAGCTTGTGCTATTCGGCATTTTATATCGCTCCTGCTTCGTCCATCTTTAGTAATTTTAATGCCCAAATAACAAAATTCTTCTACCTCCATAATCTTTTCTCCTCCTATTTTCACATTCAGTGGTCCATCTTTGTTATTTCCACTACATTTCATTACTTTTGTTTTGTTCTTGTTTATTTTCACGCGATAGTTCTTGCATGGGACTTCATCTATGCCGTTCATTGTTTCTTCTAAATCCTTTTTACTCTCGGCTAGAATTACTATATCATCAGCAAATCGTAGCGTCTTTATCTTTTCACCTTGTACTGTTACTCCGAATCTAAATTGTTCTTTAACATCATTAACTGCTAGTTCCATGTAAAGATTAAAAAGTAACGGAGATAGGGAACATCCTTGTCGGACTCCCTTTCTTATTAGGGCTTCTTTCTTATTGTCTTCAATTGTTATTGTTGCTGTTTGGTTCTTGTACATGTTAGCAAGTTCTTCTATCTCTGTATTTGAACCCTAATTTTTTTAAAATGCTGAACATTTTATTCCAATCTACATTATCGAAAGCCTTTTCTAGGTCTATAAACGCCAAGTATGTCGGTTTGTTTTTCTTTAATCTTCCTTCTACTATTAATCTGAGGCCTAAAATTGCTTCCCTTGTCCCTATACTTTTCCTGAAACCAAATCGGTCTTCTCCTAACACTTCCTCCACTCTCCTCTCAATTCTTCTGTATAAAATTCTAGTTAAGATTTTTGTTGCATGACTAGTTAAACTAATTGTTCTATATTCTTCACATTTATCTGCCCCTGCTTTCTTTGGTATCATGACCAGTTTGTATAATCTATCAATCGCTTCCTCACCTGCACTGCGCAGTAATTCTACAGGTATTCCGTATATTCCAGGAGCCTTTCTGCCATTTAAATCTTTTAATGCTCTCTTAAATTCAGATCTCAGTATTGTTTCTCCCATTTCATCCTCCTCTATAACACCATTTTCTAATTCATTTCCTCCGTATAACTCTTCAATATATTCCACCCATCTATCGACTTTACCTTTCGTATTATATATTGGTGTACCATCTTTGTTTAACACATTATTAGATTTTAATTTATGTACATTATTAGATATATAGATATATTGTGTGATCCATTAGATATATATATATATATCTAATGGATCATAATGGATATATATCTATTATCTAATATATATCTATATATATCTAATATTATATCTAATATATATATATTAGATATATATCTATAGAATATAGATATAATATAATATATATATATATATATCTATAGAAAAAAGTTAATAAAGAAAGGTGTTTTATTATGTCCAATTCACATCGGAAGAAGTGTTAAGAGTGTTGTCTTTCTGTTCTTATGAGTTCATACAGCGTTTAACCGATGAAGTACATATCTTTTATTTTTAATAAAGTTTCATTCTGATTTATAAAGTCAGAACAAATATTTAAAAGCTTGAAATTGTTCGGGTCATTTGTATTTAAAGGAAATACCGTTTTTTTTTGTTTAAAAAAAAAATTAAAAATTGCAGGCTTCAAATTACACGAATGCGGTTGCTATTCAGTTTTTCCTTTGGTGGCTTAAACATTCATAAAAATTTTGATCGAGTTATTGTCTAGTTTAACCCTAACTTGCTAAAAAATCAGGATAACACAGATAAAGGCACCGGGGACTGATCAACTTGACTCGGATATTTTCTATCATATGTTGCTATTTTCTATCAGAGCCGCTTGGCAGGCTGTTCTCGGGGTGCCTAAGCTAGGGTTGCTTTTCGACTTGTTGGAAGGTGGCTTTGGTGAGGGTGCTCTTAAAATCAGGAAAGGATCCGAGTGAGATCAGCAGTTATCGACCCGTCAGCCAAATTGCTTGAAAGGCTGGTTGTGGAACGCCTCTGGAAAGCATCGATATGAACTCGCTTCTTAATCGAGGCCAGTACGGCTTCGTTAAAGGGGTTGGAACCAAGGATCGCATCTTAAATGCTCTTGCCGAAGTGGAAAGCGCCGACTGTAAATATGTGTTGGCAATTTATATTGACATAGAGGCAGCATTTCCATCCTTATGTTGGAATTCTCTTCCTTTTTCCTGTTTAGCCTCCGGTAACTACCGTTTTTAGATAATACTTCAGAGGATGAATGAGAATGATATGTATTGAGTGTAAATGAAGTGTGGTCTTGTACATTTTCGGTTCGACCGTACCCGAGATGTGTGGTTAATTGAAACCCTACCACCAAAGAACACCGGTATGTGTTGGAGTTCAGTCCTCTATGAGTTGGAACGCCGCAATGTTCCCGTAGCCCTGCATGCCGTAGTGCGTGACTATTTGTATAAGCGTACGGCTCTGTTTAGAGATACATACCTGTATCTCGGCTGTAGAAACGTCCGTCACCAGGGGAAGCCCGCTGGGTTCTGTTCTCGTTCACCTGCTGTGCAACCTGGTATTTGACGGATTTCTGAGACTGACATTCGTAGAAAGGGTCACGGCCCAGGCGACCCTCACATTAAGTATAAAGGCTGTGTGATCAGCCGAGTTAGAGTTCATAAGTACGTAAGCGTCTCTGATGCACAAGCTTAGGAGGATTGCTGGGAAGGATTACGGGCTATCGGGCCGTCATTTGTACACGGTGTACTGAGGTGTCTTCGAAAGTATGGTCTTTTATGCTGCGTCCGTTTGGGCCCATAGGTTGGACAGAAACAGAGCACTTATTCAGAATTTAATTAATAATAATTGTTTATTTAATCGGGTCGGTTCCAATCCGACTTCATCTCTTTTTTTAATTTAAATACATTGATTTATAAACGATTATTAACCTCTGATTGTAAAACGATTTTTACAATAAATAATAATTAAATAAAATAAAGAATATGAAAAAATATCCGAATTTATTAATGAAATAAAATTTTTTTAAACTTTTTATTCTAAAAAATGTGTATATGTAATTTAATAGGCGTACAATTAGTCATGCGGTGTCCACGGTATTTTTTTTTATTTTTGTCTTCGTAACTTTGGAGACAATATTGGTGATGGGAGAATCGATCGAAGTTTAAAAATATCAAATTCTGGAATTTTTAAAAAAGTTTCTAGTTTATTTAAATCTTTATTAATAATATTACAATAAAAAATCATCATAATTCACCCCCACCCCTTAAAAAGAAACCTTAGATAACTTTTTGTTGTACATTTTTCAGTGAAATTTTCTTATTTCTTCCATTTAACATACTAAATGAAAATAAACCTAATCGTTTTCTTGGGATATGATTTTGGGGGTAGGAGAGCAGAAAAAGTAATAAAATAACGAATTTTTTAAACTTTTTTTCTTGAATCATTATTTTTTCACTATATAGAAATAATTAACCGGTGTCAGGAAAATATTAAAACAGCCTGACACCGGCCAAAAGCCGCAACTTCAAATACATTCTTAAGAACAACAATCAAAACATACCAAGTTTACGTAGGAAACCTCAGGAGTGAAGCGGTTTCCTGTTTCCTTCTTCGTTAAAGCTGAACGAACAGCTTCTGCTATATACCTGCGTTAAAATAAAATGCAGGTGATTATCAGCTCTACAAATGACATCTCTCCGAATGATCGCTATGATCGCGGATGTAATGAACATCATTACTATCAGAAAAAGTATTATCTGAATGATGGTTCTTGTACCTCGTATGTTTTAAATGTGTTCAATGCCAAAAAAAATATACTTTAGTAGATTATAAAAATATTTAAAATTTAAAACGTTCTGTAATTTACTGCATTTACAACTAAAAGTAATGAAATGCAATAAATCCACGATCGGAAAGGATTTTTCTTGGTTATAAAATTATATTTTCTTTTTTAATAATTATTTTATTTAAATAAGTGTTCGGATATAACAAAAAATAGAAATTAGTTTGTAAAAAAATATTCAAAATCTATTTGTTTATTCCACAATTTCTTTTTTCCTTATAGCTTTACAAAGGGAAACAATGTTTCCCGATGTTAATGAAGATTCATTCCAGCGTAATAGAATTTACAGTTATTATTCAAAAGCGATACCGGCAACAATTTATTATGCGTCTAATCTTTGTGATCATTAATAAAAATTAGATTATGCCGAATAAAATAATCGTAATTAAATAAAAATATATTTATATACATCGGTAATAAGCGTTGTAAATGCAAAGATAGAAATTTAAATTTAAAAAAATGAATTTATAAAATGATACCCTGTAACCGGCCGCTACTTCACTTTTCTTATTTTAAGTTTGGTATTATAAAAAAAGATTTTAACTCAAGACTCGATGACATGAAGATTCAATATCGTCAACCGTTAAGAGTAACGTTTAGCGTTCTAGAAGCTTTTGCGAGAAAGAAAAATTAAAAGAAAAAAATTTTAATTTTAAAGTTTTTTAAACGGTGTTTCCGTACTTTTATTTAACGATAGTTTTCTGCATTGCTGTTACAATAAGTTTCCGATAATTGTTTTCTAACTTAAATTTATTTTATTTTCAGTCGCCTAGCGCAAAGGCGTATTTCTCTTTTCTTATAACGAGCCAAATTGGTTTTTATTCTAATTTCAATATAAATTTTCCGTAGGAATCTGTAACCGGTTTTATTTTCTTTAAAGAATAATTTCGCACCGTCTTGACAAAATTAATTTTACGTTTAATATTTCCAATCTTAGAGATTAGTTTGCTTAACGCGATCTCGTTAACGCTAAAATTACGTTTATTTATTTATTTTTTTCAGTGTCTGTATTCTTTTGTTTTACGAAAAGTGTAAGCCAGTTGTTGTTTGATTATTATCCTGTCCTTACAATCTTTTTAAAATGAAGATTGTAGAAAAAAAATTTGGTCGATTTCCTTTCTACGTTCACGTATTAATGACTATTTTATTAATACCGTTGAACTCATCTGTATTTTAACTTCCCGACTAAAATTCTGTCGATGCTGAAACAGCATAGCTATAAACAAATAGTATAACGATTTGGGTTTTGGGGCTTTTGTAGATGCTGAAGTTTGTAAGCGCTATTAGATAAAAAAACTCAAAATAGAAATTTCTGGAATTGTGTGTTCGTAGCATACCTGTATTTTTATTAATTACTTCAGACAGACTCGACATAAACACTTGGAAAACGACTCAAAATGTTCTTTATGAGGTATTGATAGGATTAAATTTTTGAAAAACAAAGTCGAGGGAGGGCTAGTTTTCGTTATTTTGAATTTTTATATAGCGATTGTAGAAAATTGAGATTTAGTAGAATGAAAGTACGTATTAAATAAGTTTTAAATCGATCGGTTTAACGGTAGGAATATTCAACATAATTTCTAATCGGATTTTGCCTCCTACCTAGTAAACGAAAACCAGTTTACAAAAAAACAATTGAAAGTTGCTACAAATAGTCGGTTGACTATAAATCGGTTGATTTTTCGTCTCCATTGGACAAGGGAGAATCAAACAATCCATTTTTTTCGAATTATTTATTAATATTGCATCAGATTGAACCAACCGATTGAAAAAAAATAATATTCATCGTTTTTTACTTGGGTTTTTTAATCCGTTTTACAGTCTTTATAGGGGATAATACTATTTCGCTATAAAAACATCTATATCTGTTTATAGTTTTCTTCGGGTCATTTTATCAAATAATATCGCAATACTAATTTTACGTAACATTTGCATTCTATTTCTGTTTAACGTACGAGAAAAGATAAAAGATTTACTGAAAGTGAACGCTGCATTTAGGGATGAAAACTTACTTAATCAGGTACGGTTACTTAATTCACAAAACCTCATTAAATCTATTCGGTAGAAGAGAGAGTGTTGAGTGTGTCTACGAGCGAATGTGTTATACGATGTCGATAATTAGACGCAAAAATTATTTTACTATTTAATTTAATTGTATTTTTAAGGGCTCCTTTTTGCATTTTGTTACAGATATATTTATTGATCGGTCAACTTATACTGTACTTTTTAATGTTTGTGGTAGCTTTATATAATAAATTAAAATAACTAAGGTAATAAATTAATAGTTCAATTTAAAATATTTAATTAATCTATCCGTATACAATCTACCGATTAAAAAAAAAAAAAAAAAAAAAAATGTGGCATATTTTATTGTAGTGTTTCTAATTCTGGTGTACATTATTATATTGTATTTTGGGATAATATTTAGATTTCAAATAAAATAAAAAACAAACGTGTAATATTAAATCGATTTTATTACGAGACCGGTAAAGGATTTTGAAATTTCAAGGAACGATTTATTTAGGTTCAACGGCACAAAACAATCGCGTATTAGTTAAACAATCTGTAACCTATGAATTCGTTTCAAAATCGAAAGGCAAATTTATAAATTGACTACGTATATTTCGATAAATGGATTTGCGTAATTTGATACGGTAACGGCATTTTGAGTATAAGTAAACCAATTTCAAATTCTTCTACCTTTTTATTATTTTTTTCAAAATTAGACGTTCATAATTAAAATTAATAATTATTAATTTTAATTAAAGATTAAAAAACAGATCACAAACTAGAAAAGTTAGCTCTCCGACTAATGAATATATAAGGATATTTTCACTAAACAATAATACTTATGCGATAAAAATGGTAATTAAAAATTATTATGGAATAAACTGGAAACGGTGTTCATAATTTCCAAAATAATGGATCGTATTTGTTTTTTCGATTTAATAAATCAAAAGGATATCTCGATGCTGTGTGACACGACTGAGTGTCGTCAGTACGAGGAAATCGTACGAATCAATAAATTAATACATACATTTACGTAATAAATATTTTCTAAATAAATAAAATCAAAATATTTTCGTATATTCTACTTACATTATTAAAGTCGTGTTTTGCCTGATATCCATTTATAAAATTTTATTTGTCGCTTATTAAAACATTTCATCACAAAACTTTCTTTCACCGCAGTATATCGCATTAATGAAGGAAATACGCTAATGAAAATTAAACATATTAAAAAAAACTTGCAATCCAAAAGCAGCATAATTCAAATTCTTATTTTACTTTATTTTAAATACATAAATTTTAATTTAATCATTTAAAGGCTGTTACAAAAAAAAAGAAAAAGATTAATTTTAAAATTAATGATTTATCTTTGCTAACTATATACAACTTAATTTTAGTTCTCTCTCTTTAGACAGCATTACGGGCTGATGAAAAAAAAAACTTTTACGATGACTAATATTTTCATGCCTCACCCTCTAATCGACATGAACAGTGGGGGGGAGAGAGAGAGTGTGTGAGAGAGAGCGCGCGCGCAGCGGTCACGTACACTCCATTTGTTAATTTTTTTTCTATAGTATCACTTGTCCTTGAAAGCATTACAAATACTAGCGTCTGTCTTTTTGTTTTAAACTATTGTCAGTTTTAACTGAATTCTTTTTTTTTACCACAAGCGGCAGTGTAAATATAAAAAGAGAAAACTCTTTTATGTTATAGTCTAAAATAGACTGTAACATATATATAAATATATGTTAAAGTTTTACGGTTGTTTCATCAATTCCTTTATAGATAGATATACATAACTCTTGTACGAACAAATACAAAAAAATTTCAATAAATAAAACTTTTTTTCAGGCTTAATAGGGAATATAGAATGAGAAATTAAATAGATTTCTGTCTTCACCAAAACACGAATATACATTTTATATACCGATTCAAAATGTTTATAATGATCGCCAAATGGTTATCTAATTAATAAACATCATTACTTTCATAGTAAATATTACTCTTAATTAGTAATATTATAGTAGCACATATTTTACATACATCACAGTCATTAGAAAAAATAGAAATAATATGTAAAACAAAAAATTAATGTACGAGTTTTGCGCAAAATCCTTTAAAAAAAAGAATGACAGAATATGAATCATCAAACCACAACGATCCAATGATGTTGCCAATGTGTTGTGTTTACCTTCAAACCGTTTGTAATCTTTGCAACGAATCTTACATGCGTAATAATGTAATAATAATATTGAATACGTAATAAATAATTTGATCAAACCGAGTAATAAACCCACCGGGTCGGTCTAGTGGTGAACGCGTCTTCCCAAGTACTCTCGACTTGGAAGTCGAGAGTTCGAGCGTTCAAATACTAGTAATGGCAGTTAGTTACTTTTATACGGATTTAAATACTAGATCGTGGATACCGGTGTTTTTTGGTGGTTGGATTCGATTAACCACACTTCTCAGGAAAGGTTGAACTGAGACTGTACAAGACTACACTTCATTTACATTCATTCATATCATCCTCTGAAGTATTATCTGAACGGTAATTCCCGGAGGCTAAATACGAAAAAGAAAAAACTACGTAATAAATAATTTGAACATCTGCCCGAATATTTGTACATCTGAGAAACGGTACAATTCACAGAGCTAAACACTGTCGAAACAATTTTACCGAATGCATTTACGGAATTACTCTTGCACTTCTCACCGATAAATTTATCGACGATGATAAGACAACACTCGCCGATAACTTCTTATCTTGGTTATTATCTGTACTATAAAAATGTACAGAAAAACAGAACGGGAACGGAATATCATTTCATCTGTAAGCACACAAAACACACATTGTGAAAGTTATTTTACGATTGCGTGCGTTACATTTTACTTTGGTAATAAAGATGAAGATGATTTTGAGGCCGTTTCTTGAAAAAAAATTACGAACATTCTTACTATCAAGATAACATTCTACGTTATATCTGCGGATTTACAGCAAGACGAGTTGCGATGCGAGAATTGTAGTTCTCAACTTGTACCGGACAACAAAAATCTTAGTTCGTTCACTAGTTTGGTAGACTTTATCGCTAAAGGTAGATCGATTAGGCTCATCAAGGCCTACAGAAGACCGTTTAGTTTACGTATAAGAGATTTCAGTTACACTGTCTAGAACAGCAACCGATGCGAGTGAACTCGGGCGTGTAACTCAACGACTACCTGAAAAAATAGGCGACTTATAAATTCATACTTTTCAAGGTAATCGATAATATAATTTTTTTAATCGAATACAATCATTTAGCTTAAGAAAAGATTATTACTGCTGTTATATAAAGTCTGAAAGCTTTATCTGTATTTAATTATTCATCTGTACTATCTTTACGTAGTATTCATCGGTATTCGATAAACTACAACGAAAAAGATTTGTGAAGTTATTTACACGGTAAACTACGGTAAGAATTTAATAAATTATTTAAGCGCTTATTTATACGAATAACTAATTCGACGTGAGGTCGACGGATAAATGAATTTAATTACCGGTTTTACTAAATATTTAAAACGTAAATATATTACACAAACGGAAGTTTAGAAACCGTACGAAAATTAATACTCGTAAATAACGGGATTCTAATAAAACCTGATCGGTTGTTGTCTGATTAGACGTAAGAGAACGGGGGAAACTATGTACAGGACCAGATTTACAATTCTCGGCCAGCAATCCATATATATACGGTATATATCGATGATTACAATAAAGTAAATAGGGGAATAAGCAGAATCGGTGGAATAGATGAGGAAGCGGCGTGACATACAAAGCGCTATTATCGTAATTATAAAACGCTCACCTCACCTCGGAACAAAACAACGTAATTACTCGTAGTAATTTTGGCGGTTTTTTTAACAATGACATAATATTATGTAGGGACAGAGTCTGCTGTTCTCCGACGACGTATTACTCCGTAGTAACCTCCAGAAAAATCAACTCGCGCAGTGAAAACGAAACAATAATAACTCTTGGAATGTTTGTCGATCGGTGTTGAACTTTAGGTACGTCTGAAACGCGCAAAAGAATTCCAAAATATGTTTTATTAACCGTCTAACAACTAATTTTATTCCTGTTTGTTCAGAGGAACGGCGATCAAAATCCGGCCATTTATCGAGCGATAACTTTCGATCAGAATTATTTTTAAATTTAAAAAAAATACGTTCTTTTAGATAAACAGAATGAGAAAATGACTTCGGTAAATAAATATTAGTTGCCTACTGTATTTTTTTTTATATATAGTTTCATTCTTTTCGTAATATCTGTTATTACGGAAACAATGAAACTATTTTTTTAAATTCTTTTAAAATAATAGCTATACTTACTGTTTAGGAAAGGTAGAATCTCAGTTACCAAGTATTGACTTAAGAGTCAAGTTGCTGTTGCGATCATAATAATGAAAAAGATTTTCTTACTCGGCTTATAAAGATGTTTTTTTTCTTATTAGAAGTAAATATAACCGACAGAAACAGCTATCACTATAATAACCGTCGGTAGCCAAAAGGTCGACGACCCGAAACATAAAAATCGGGTGATGAGAAAATTTTAATTATATTATTAACATTTTAAAATCCGTCCAAGTTTTACAAAGGCGTAAAGTCGAATCGGGTTAAAAAGAACACTAAAACGTAATTATTTTTCTTTGTTTAGTTTTCCTTTAATTTTTACGCGATTCAATAACGTAATGAAACCGCATAGGTAAGCAGAAAAACAACCAGAAAATAAAACATAACAACCTTGTTATTTTATCATCATTACGGGGCGAGTTTTTAAGCTTTAAAAACATTGGAAAATATGTACGGCGACACTCGACTATTACAAAATGTATAATTATAATAAACGATAATTAATTACTAATATAAAACGACGACAAAATTAATAACTAATAATGTTATTATTTATCGAAGTCTATTTAAACAAATTATACTTTTCTATTAAGTAGCGGTCACAATACACGGTTTTCTCTTTAGTCGGCAATTAAACGGAAACATTTTTAAACAAACGGCTGTATTACGTATCGATTAATAAAAAATTGTACCGTTAATGAAAATGGACAAACGTTTCCTATCGCTCGAATAAAGGAAATGATTTTAATAAACTTAAAGGGTGAAGTAATCCCGACCTCGATTCTATCTTACGAGATAAAATGTTTAATCCTTAGACTTTTTTTTTTGTCTTCAGTCATTTGACTGGTTTGATGCAGCTCTTCAAGATTCCCTAACTAGTGCTAGTCGTTTCATTTCAGTATACCCTCTACATCCTACATCCCTAACAATTTGTTTTACATATTCATAAACGTGGCGTGCCTACACAATTTTTTCCTTCTACCTGTCCTTCCAATATTAAAGCTTTAGACTGTTTTTAGCTGATTTCGCTTTCGACTCGAATCGTCCTAAAACCAAATTACACTTAAAAGCTGAGATTTTAGATTTACATTATAATTATTACTTTAATAGTTTTTCGTTCGCGTTACGTTTTTGGGTTTTTGTACTATTTCCTAAATATATTTTTTTTATTGCTAATAGCATTTACTAACTACGATGTATAATTATTTTATGTACTTGAAATAAATATAAGATATTTTTTTAATTTATACATATAAAACAGAACATTTTGCAGCCTTCCTGTTTTGCAAGTCCAAGTCGAGTTGTGTACGCTGTAAACTTCATTAATATCATTTATTCCTCGATCACAAAAAAAATTTACTATTCGCTCGCATCGATTGGATTAATGTTCATGAATTTCTAAATAACGTATCGTTTTGCGATTTTTTAATGCTCGGGATATCTGATCGACATTTTGAAAAGAAAAGAATACAAAGTGAAGGTATATTATAATAACGCGATGAAAATTACACGAATATTATAATAACGCAAAAAAATATGTACTACGTATGTGAAGAAGATGACGGTAGGAGAGTACAGTATAGACTTAATATCTTGTTCTATGACAAACTCTGTGTTATGTAACGGTAAGTAGATCTTTTTCACGTTAAATTTTCCGCATCGCGGCAAATAACAAATTCAAACTCCGCTTTCAATTAATTACCGTTTTTAATTTTTACGGTATTTTGTACATTAATAACACAAACGTTTTACGAAAGTAAATTTTTTCACGTTCTACTCTACCTCACGCGTATATATCGCAACACCTACTCTTACCTAAACCGGCGTCTTAATAGAAATAACAAATACAAAGAAATGAATGATAAAATTCTAACAAGCGTCAGCTACAATTTTGTGGAACGTGTTTACCCTAACGCCTCCGATAAAGTTTCTCGAGTTTTCGCGCCATTTATATCAGAATGACATCGGGGTTTTTATCGTTACTCTGAAACAATTTGATGATAATCGTAAGAAAATACGGTTATAAAAAAAAAATAATATCTCCACATCGTCTATCTAAAAAATGTAATTTACCGATTAGACATTTTTCCACTAAAAGGAGAAAACTATAATCGGGAATTTCCTTTACAGAATAAAAAATTTAAGTTTAATGAAGAGAAGGCTTGAAAGTTTATTGAAAAATACATACAAATACATAATATCGAGTTTTAGTTAAGAACAGTGTACTACACTATTTTTATAACTTTCAAAGTAATCTTTCAGCTATTTTTAGAGTAGAGTTTTTAAGTAGAGTTAGCAATTTAGCAGTTTACTAAGTCACTGTGATCGCTATTATTCTGTCAGTTTGATACTCCTTAAAATTTGTTGATCGTAATAACAACTTGCTACTACTACGCTTTCTTAATATGTTACTTCAGTTTCGTGTAAGAATTTGTGTGTGCGCGCGCGTGTGTGCATATTACCTCGGTTAAACTTTTAAGTGTGCACCTTTCTTTCTTTTTTTTTGCTGTTTAGCCTCCGGTAACTACCGTTTAGATAATTCTTCAGAGGATGAATGAGGATATGTATGAGTGTGAATGAAGTGTAGTCTTGAACATTCTCAGTTCGACCGTACCCGAGATGTGTGGTTAATTGAAACCCGACCGCCAAAGAACACCGGTATCCACGATCTAGTATTCAAGTCCGTGTAAAAATAGCCGGCTTTACTAGGACTTGAACGCTGGAACTCTCGACTTCCAAATCTGCTGATTTGGGAAGACGCGTTCGCCACTAGACCGACCCGGTGGGTCGATTTAAGTGTGCACCTAAATTCACATAAAGTTTGCAAGTCGCTAGATTTAATATATACTGTAAAAAGACGGTTTTAGTTATATCTTGAATTATAAAATTTCACTCTTCTGCGGAAGTACGAAAACGAGTAAGGTAAAGGACCTCGTTTGAAAAGTTACACGATGGAGACGCGATTAACACCATATACGACCTCCTTTGCTTCCCTTACTTGTGTATTATATTAGGTTACTTTTGATACATTTGATCGGGGAAAGAAATTATACGTGGTTTAAATTTAACCGGTCCAAGCCAGAATCAAATACGCTACCTTTAAAATAACCGATACTTTTTAACGCTTAGCGTTATCGGTTAATGGATTTTTATAAATATCAATTAGCTTATAAAACGCTTCCTCGACTTATAAAAAATAAGAAAAAAGTCTTTTAATTTTTTTTTAAATAGCCATTTCTGACTAAAATAGCCGATGTTCGGAAAATGTTAGGTCTAAAAGCGCCTAAATTTGGCTAGGAAAACGAGAAAGATTAGTTAATAGGGCGTATTTCACACGAAAAATCAAGTAACCTTCAAATATCGGTAGAAAAGGGGTTTTCTTCTTTTTTCCTACTGCGATTAAATAAGAACCGCTATGAAAAGTACAAATTCAACAAAATACAGGATTGCGATCACAACATATTAAGATAGCCGCCGTATCGCTCGACCCGATTAAATAAAGTCAAGTTGCCGAATAATATGTATCGGGTCAGAAAAATATAATTAAAGAAACATCTCAGAAAATATTTTCTGTACTGCCGGCTTAATTTTGTTAACAGTTAAGCGAGCACGTCTTAAAAACGAAACAAAATTATTATGAAACACACCCGAAACGATTTACCGATAAGTAATCTGACTGCACACAGAGAGCTCCATCGTCACTCCCCACTCTGAACAGTATTGATATAGTAATAAATAATATTGCGTTACGTCGATGATGTAATTCGCGGTATGTTTTTGATAACAACGGGGTTTGTTGAATTATTCTAGCCGTATTGCGACATCGACTAAACTGTTGGTTCTCAAACAACGTTGTTCCTGCGACCTTGACCGAAAACAAGCATTGGAAAAGGCAAGGAAGGAAATATAGTGGCTGAATACGGGCTGGGCAAAAGGAATGAAAGAGGGGACCGACTTATAGAGTTTTGCATGAAGTATAATTTAGTAATTGCCAACACCTGATTTAAAAATCATAATAGAAGAATATACACTTGGAAAAAGCCAGGCGATACTGCAATCAGATATAATCTATCTGATAAGATAGATTATATACTGCAATCAGATATAATCTATCTGATAAGATAGATTATATCATGGTTAAGCAAAGATTTAGAAATCAACTCGTGGACTGCAAAACTTACCCTGGAGCAGACATTGATAGCGACCATAATTTGGTGATAATGAAATGTAGATTGGGTTTTAAAAACCTGAAGAAAAGGTGTCAGATGAATCGGTGGAATTTAGAGAAGCTTGAGGAAGAGGAGGTAAAGAAGATTTTTGAGGAGGACATCGCAAGAGGTCTGAGTAAAAAAGATAAGGTAGAAAATGTATAAGAAGAATGGGAGAATGTTAAAAAGGAAATTCTTAAATCAGCAGAAGCAAACTTGGGCGGAATAAAGAGAACCGGTAGAAAACCTTGGGTTTCAGACGATATATTGCAGCTGATGTTTGAACGTAGAAAATATAAGCATGCTAGTGATGAAGAAAGTAAAAGGAACTATCGGCAATTAAGAAATGCTATAAACAGGAAGTGCAAACTGGCGAAAGAAGAGTGGATTAAAGAAAAGTGTTCAGAAGTGGAAAGAGAAATGAACATTGCTAAAATAGACGGAGCATACAGGAAAGTTAAGGAAAATTTTGGGGTACATAAATTAAAATCTAATAATGTGTTAAACAAAGATGGTACACCTATATATAATACGAAAGGTAAAGTCTATAGATGGGTGGAATATATTGAAGAGTTATACGGAGGAAATGAATTAGAAAATGGTTTTATAGAGGAAGAAGAGGAAGTTGAGGAGGATGAAATGGGAGAAACAATACTGAGATCTGAATTTAAGAGAGCATTAAAAGATTTGAATGGCAGATAGGCTCCTGGAATAGACGGAATACCTATAGAATTACTGCGCAGTGCAGGTGAGGAAGCGATTGATAGATTATACAAACTGGTGTGTAATATTTATGAAAAAGGGGAATTTCCGTCAGACTTCCAAAAAAGTGTTATAGTAATGATACCAAAGAAAGCAGGGGCAGATAAATGTGAAGAATACAGAACAATTAGTTTAACTAGTCGTGCATCAAAAATCTTAACTAGAATTCTATACAGAAGAATTGAGAGGAGAGTGGAGGAAGTGTTAGGAGAAGACCGATTTGGTTTCAGGAAAAGTATAGGGACAAGGGAAGCAATTTTAGGCCTCAGATTAATAGTAGAAGGAAGATTAAAGAAAAACAAACCGACATACTTGGCGTTTATAGACCTAGAAAAGGCTAAAAAGATAACGTAGACTGGAATAAAATGTTCAGCATTTAAAAAAATATAGGGTTCAAATACAGAGATAGAAGAACAATTGCTAACATGTACAGGAACCAAACAGCAACAGTAGCAATTGAAGAACATAAGAAAGAAACCGTAATAAGAAAGGGAGTCCCATGACAACATGGGACTCCCCCATGGATCTTGCTGATGAGACTATTGACGATTCAGTTTTAGAAAATATTGAGGATAATATTCAGAATGCAAAATATATGATACTCGACAAGTGTAAAGATAACGTTTTAGATAATCGTCTACATAAAATATTCAATGAAATTGACAGTGCTAGTAGTGATGGATTCAGTAATGACAAATCATTAGTATTTGAACATGATATAAAAATTAATAATAATGATGTAAGTGATAGATTAGTGGAGTGTAATAAACAAAATATTAATGACGCTAAGAGATATACTTGTAATCATTGTGAAAAAACATTCCAAGTCAAAATATAATCTAGTAAAGTATCATAATAATATTCATATCGAAAAAAAAAGTTACCATTGTACAATATGTCAAAAATCATTTTATCGGAGAGGTGATTTTAACAGACATTTTTCTTCTCATATCGCTGAAAAAAGATTTAAATGTAACACTTGTGGAAAATCTTTTAATAATAATCGTAATTTGCAGAGACACCTTCTAATTCATACAGGGAAGAAAAAAGTTACATGTAATATTTGTTTACAGTCTTTTAATAGGAGTAGTACTTTAAAGAAACACCTTGCAATTCATAATAGTGATAAAAAACATTCATGTAATATTTGCTTTAAATCTTTTAATCAGAATGGATTATTAAAGATACATCTTTCCACTCATACTCGTGAGAAAAAGTACTCGTGTAATATTTGCCTGAAATCTTTTGGTCAGAGGTGTACATTTATCTACTCATGACAATGAGAAAAGTTTTTCATGTAGTATTTGCCTGAAACCTTTTAGTCGCTGTGATACTTTGAAAAGACACCTCTCTATTCACACTGGTGAGAAAAAATTCTCATGTAATTTTTGTCAAATGTCATTTTTTGAAAATTATCGATTAAAAATACATCTTTCTGTTCATACTGGTCAGAAAAGATTTACATGTGATTTTTGTGATAAGTCTTTTAATAGAAAAGATAGATTTTTAAAACATATTGATTTTCATAATGAAGAAACGAATTGTGTAAAATTGTTTTCATAAGATTGTATACATATAATTCACCCAAGATTAAGATATGATGCATGATTTAAAATTAGTTATATTTTTTTATTTTAAATAAATTTTCGTTTGAAATTAGTGTTTTATTTATATATAAGTCATTCATCTTGTTTCTACGAGTTATTTATTAAATTTATTTCTACTCTAATACATACAAATTCTGTTCAAAAACTAGCTGTAGGCCAAGGAAAAAATAATTTCCTTAACCCAGTCTTCCATTGCTGGAAGTTCTCCTTTGGTAACGTTGTTAATTGTGCTGTCACGTTTACTTTTGTCCTCTCAGCCCTCAAATTGGAACACTTTCATAGGGTTCTTTACCTTGGGGAAGAATCAGAAATCATATTTGAAAAGTAAGGAGCCCACAAAACCGAAAGAAATTTTTGCTTGGCAAAGAAATCATGAATTGGACACTAGGAATGGAGAGAAGCATTGTCATGATGTGACAACCTGAAGTCCAGTTTCTTACAATGAATTGTATCTTAGTTTTAATGCTATTTCACTAATATTTTAATGTCCAAGAAGGAGCCTCGTGTTATTATTTTGACTCAGGTGATGATAACGGAATAGCGTTTTTCGCCCCCCCCCCCAAAAAAAGAGTTCTGCATTAGATTATGAAGTAGCCATTGTTGTTAATACATAATGTGATGTGTATTCATAAAGTCATGGGAACATAAATTTTTGTTTGTACATCATATTACATTGTATGTAATGTAAAAGAAAGAAAGAAGATAGAATTAAGGGGAATTTGACAATTTTAAGTAAGGGAGACCAATATTGCTAGATAATTTGGTTCTAAAATAGATTAATTAGATACAAATTTTAGTTAAATGTCATTGAAGAATAGGCTCAATCAGGAAACTTCAGTAACCTCAGGATTTCAATTTTAAATATATTCAGAAAAATATTAATTGAGAAAGAAAAATAAACACCTTTTTGTTTAAATTTTAACATAATTAATATGTGTAATGTAGTTAAATTTTTGTTACCTCACTTTATTGAGATTATATTTTATTTAACACTAGTAAGCATGACTAGCCTGAGTAGGGAGTAAAAGTAGAAAGAGTACATCTAAGTCAACCATTCATTTCAGAGCTTTCTGGAACGATTGGTTTGGTTTTTTATTAATAGAGGTAGATATATATATATATATATATCATTAAAAAATAAAGAATACCAGGGCATGTTTTACGAATGGAAATAAATAATTACTCCATGTTCATATAAACATAGATTAGTCAGGAATTATTTGAATATGGAATTTACAAACCAATGGATATATCACCAATGACTTATTATTTGTAGGGTCAAACTAAATCGTTATTATATGAAGAAAATTATAACAGATTTAGTGACTAAATTCTCAACAATGAAATTATATGAATCAGTTTGGAATACTATGTGGTTCTAAAAGTAGAAGCGAGAACGTAACAATTTTCAGTAATTTAAAAGAAACATATTTTTTAATGAAATGGTAGTCATGATGGAACAGAACGTTGAATTAAAAGATGTTAAAAATATAATCTTAATCAAATTTTTCGTTTCGTCATAATTAAAAAAAAGTAATAATGACTTCTCGATTAATAATATAATGCCAAAATTCTTACGAATTTTACTATTCAAGAACAAAGAAAATGAACGGCTTAGTCCCAAGATGTAGTAATTACATTGGATATCAGCTGATATTTATTTATTATCATTACCAACATGACAAAGCTGTAATACTATCGAAGACAATTTTTTTGTTGAGATATTTAATTTCAGATTAGTTCTTATTACAGTTATATTTATTTTAGGATAGTAGGTCTATATATTAATATAACCTCAACTAGTATTTCCTTGTTTTTTCCTGAAAAATGTATTTTTTTCTTTGAAGGTTTGAAATTTTAAATATTTTTTTGAATATTAAGAAAACATTTTTCAGAGATTTATACCATTTTGTTATGAAACATTTATAGAAATAATGTTGATAATGGATAAGAAAGCATTGTGTCGTTTCTTCCCGTGCGTCGTGGTATCTGTTGTGACTTTAGGCAGTTGTCAGAGGGTACTTTGTTAAGTTGTTATAAAGTGAGTTTTAACAAATTTTCGCAAAGAGTAAGTTGATGTGTTTTGTATCATTAGACTGTGATTAGTTAATTTTTCACCTTAAAACATTTTGTAAACGACTGTCGGTCATCAAATTTTCAAGTTAGTGAGTTCAGAACTATTGACCAAAGATGATTTTTGAAAGCCTCGTATTGTTAAAAAAATAATAGTAGGCTGATGAAAATAATTTTACTTGGAAATATTTTTGTAAATCTAACCCAACTATGGTTTTTTTTCAGTGGTTAACATTAATGTATTATGCGTTGTGCTTCTTATTATTGTACTTATTCGATTAATTTACAATGGTTTTGTTTCATTTCAAACTTTGTTTTATTAAATTTATTTTGTTGATTGTTTGTGGGGATAATGTTTTATAAAGCTGGTTCAGCTAATAATTCAAGTGAAATGTTAGCAAACCCAAAGTGTTCAGATAAATTCACGAAACATATATTCTCAACTTAATGAAAACAGTATAACTAACATAACACATTTAATATATTGTTTCCACTCATTTTTTAACAAATTAATTCACTTAATATCATGTCGAATTGAAGCATTACACATATTACAAGCAAAGAGCTGGATGCTAAACAGTTAACAATGAATTGAAATTATCATTATAATCTCAGAAAGGATTAAAAATATTTCATAGAATTTAAAACTGAAAACTGTTTCAGTTGTTAAGTCTTCAGTTAATTAAGGAATAAGTAGAGGGAAAAATTTATAATTATATTTTAATCATCAAAAAAAATTTAGCTTAAAATCATTAAACCATTGAAACTTGCAAATCAGATTGCCTGCCATTATCTAATGCATACCACTCGAGTAGATAAAAAAAAGAACCTTAAACTAAAGAAATATTCCTATCATAAAATGTGAAGGATGGGGTATTATTTTGTATATCACGATTGTAAACTTTCACAATAAGATTTTTAATGTTACTTTGGCTAGATTTAGGAAATTGGTTTCTGTCACTAGAAGTGCCAAAGATGAAATTAAATTTAGTCAAAAGAGTGGGCTTTATAAGGTGCTGTAAATTCAGTAAAGGATACATGGTCGAACTGAAAGAAATATATAAAGTAGAATTTGCTCATAAATACTGAAAACCAGATCAGTTGACTGTAGCTCTACATTTATTTGAAACTATTATAAAATTTGTTAGAAACTAGTTAAGAAATGTATGCAAATAAACAATTGTGAAATATGCTTTATCAATAATAATGTGTAATTAGTCATAGGGTAATTGTTTACAATTACAGTTTCACCTCCAGTTTTGACGAAATTTAGAATATACATTATTTAGAACCAAGTTATTCGTTACAATTGAGATTTTTCATCAACTCCTTTCTCACAAGTTACATCCCTCTAAATTACACAGTACCCTCCAAATATTTTGTAATTTAACAGTGCATAACTGTAAAATACATTGTTTTACAAAGTAAATAACTTGAAAATTCAATTGATAGGTTAGGTTCGGTGATTCTGTGTACTGAACTTTGTACAATATAAACATAACCCTAATGCTTGCATTGCTCATCAACTTCATCTAATTAACCTTAAATATTAAATTGACCAATTCTTACGTCGAGTTCATAATTATATATCACAAACATTATTTAATCGAAAATAATGTATTTTGTACAAATTTAATGTTACTAACTCAACCTTGACCTAAACCTAACTAAACTCAGTTGAATTTCACTTAAGCCAAGTTACTTACTCTTTAAATAATATATATTGCTGGTGCATTCCATTTTAATTCAACAAATGATCAATGCATCACTATTTTTGATTATATTTGGTATATAACTAACCCACCTTGTAGTGGCCAAAAAATATTTTTTATTAGTTTTCAGGCTATCAATTTGTGTTTGTAAAATGGCATAAGGGTTCTTGCTACCCCAAATATGACAATTATGATGAACGCAGTTAACACCACTGAACAAATACACATACATCACTTTATTTCTGTGTTGTGCAGCGGTAATACATGCATGAGTTGCACAGAGAGAATATCATCAAAGATTTTGGATTGGTAGGATTTCCAGCCACAGAAAATTTGCTTGAATGTTTTTGTGCTTATATACCACTTCATCACTGCCTTGATATTACTTCATATACTGCTGCATAGCAAGAACCATATCCTGTTAGTGAAGAAGAAATCTTAATTCAACACATTGAACGTAACCTGGGCATGTGTACCAGAAGAATCCTAGTTCTCCAACTAGCAAGTGTGTTCCTGCAATTTTTAAAAATTAGTTGTTTTTTATAATTTTTTACATTATTGATAAATTCTCATTTTAACTTTGTAAATGCAAATTCTTTTGTGCTTAATTTGCAGATGAAATTGTGTTCATCATTAGAGTAAAATATTATGACTAATGCATTTAAAAAAAAAAAATTATTGATTTACTGTTGATGGTGCATTATACAAACTTTTCCCTAATCTTTTCAAGGAGTACCAGTTAATTTTGAGGAGTACCAAGTAGAGAGTTAATTTTATACAGTTCATTCATTTGAATGTGGTTGTGTTCAAATCTTTTATTTATATTGAATCTAGAGTAGGGAGGTCTTATGTTTTTGTACTGTTTTTGATTTTTTGGTTTCCCTTGTTGGAAAAGAGAAATTATTAAAGAGGTAGTTGGTTGAAAACATACAGTATTTATACATATAAAAAAAGCAAATCAATTTTAGTATTTAAAGGAAGATAATAGTACAAAGGCTTAGTTTATTTTAGTTCTTTTAGAACATATTATTCATTAGATCAGTAGTTATGATGATATGGATTCATTCATTTATTAGATGTTTCCATAGAGTGAGATAAGAGAAAATGGTTGTCAGATATGAAAAAACCACCCTTCTACCCAAAAATATCTCAATCTAATTAAAAGTGTTCCATTGTTTGCATATGGATGATAGTAACAAAGTTGATGCCATATTATATTTGTTTGTTAGAAATTACAGTATGAAGAACAAGCAGGTTGTCGGTTCATTGATGTCTATTAGTGCTTTAAATGATGATGAACTGAACATAATGATTGCCAACTGCCACTGAGGGGAAGCTCGGTCTGATTCCAATGAACGAGCTGGCTTTGCTGGAGATCAGCTCCTGCACTCACAACCCTTCTCTAGGACTACCTTTGTTTTCTGTAGAAGCTTTGTTTTCCCGACTATTTTTTTTATTAAAAATTTACCTCTTAATATAACAGGTTTTTCAAAAAGGATACAACCCTTAGATTAAGATAGAAGTCACACTTAGGTAAATTTTATTTCTCCCTACTTGTCAGTTGGCAACTATGTACTCAAGTTAACAGCTTGTAAAACTGTTGTAACATACTTATTATGCACAAGTGCTTTACCGTATAAATTCATCTATTGTGTTAAAGACTTATCGTGTTTAATATTGAGACTTATTGCACATATAAATCTTATAGACGAGTAAAAGGCGAGTTTCGGATAGAATTTTCCAATTCTCAGTTCTTAATAAGGTATTGCGTTCAATTAATAAATTTTGTGAGACTGGGAAGTGTACACAATTGGCAAAGCACAGGACGACTGTTACTGTTAAGGTAGAAGTTCTGGAGGATGTGAAAGAATGTTGTCTGACTTGCTTGCCCACTATGTCGCTCAGAAAGTTATCTTCAGGCTGTGCTTTCACTATCTACTGCTTTCAGGGCTACTAAAAAACTCGTGACAAAGGGTTATTGTATCTGTGTTGTTCAAGAACTGAAAGAAAGTAGACCGTGGAAATTGTTTACAGTTTTGTTCTTTTGTTGATGACAACTGTATTGAAATTTTGGATCGTGTTTATTTCAGTAATGAGGCATGGTTTCCCTCAGATAGCTACATTAAAGCCAAAACCTCCGGATATGTAGCGCTGAAAATCTTCACTCGTTTCATGGGTTACCATAACACACATGTTACACGTATGTAAAATTGGTGTTTGGTGTGCGATCTTGTGGCATCGTGTTATAACCCTTTATTTTTTGACAATCTGTAGACGGTATGGTTTATTGCAACTTAATTTCCATCAGATTTACATGAATGAGAATATTGGTTATAGCAGGGTAACGCAACGTGTCATACTGCTAATGAAATGACGGATATTTTTTAACGCTTGATAATTTTTTGGCCATAGTTTGATATCAAAAGTGTTGTGGCCTCCCAGATCTTACACCAGCAGACCTTAGTTTTTAAAAATAATCCTCATACATTTGACAACTTGAAAGCGAGATTTCAAACATTACTAAGCAAACATTCTGAAAAGTGGTTGCAAATGTTATGAAATGTGTATGAACCTGCATTGCAATCACAGGAAACCATTTTGAACATCTATTGCAAAGTTATTATAGGTAATTTTGAATATTGTTGTATGCCTTTTATTAACATTAATATTTTTGTAATAAATACATGTCAAAGTGGTTGCATCCTTTTTTAAACACCTGTTATTTTAACCAGGAAAATATTTATGTAACTATCAATATTTTGGTATTCTATTTCTGAAACGTTCAGCCAGAAGATTCTGGAGAAATTGCAAAGGATCTACATGCAATGGGCTTGAGTGGGAAAAAGATGATACCAGCTAATAGTTTAAAATAAATTAAAATATCAGCTTCTTCAATTTTGAACATTGAGTATGAGAGTTCCTTACAAGGTCAATAAGATAAGAACCCAGTTCAGAGCTATAGTAAATCATAAAACTACAGATAAGATTTTAATTGTAAAATCTACACAACACTGATGTTTTAATGAGAAATTTGATGCAGAAATTAAAAATAAAGCAAAGTTTGCATCTACCTCCACTAATGATAAAAAGTTTAATCTGGCAATCTTTTGTAATTTATAAGTTGCAATCTTTTCTAAGTTGCAACTTACTTATGACTATTGTGATTTGACATTAACAAAATTTTCTTTGTGTATTGACTGTTGACAAGTGGAGCTGTTGATTTTTTTAAGGCATTTTCATATTTTCTGTTAATTTAGATATTTTCTAATCTGTTAATTTTGATATTTCCCAGCCATGGCATGTTTTTTAATAGGAATATTCTTGTTTTTTATATTACAATATCAATTAGGCGTATCAGGAGATAAGATGTTGGTTAAGCTATCCTTGCTATTGTATTTTGGCTTTTTATTTCTTAACTTATCACTCCATTTTATAATCTATTTACCTTCTATTTTATAACTATAAATTGTTTATGTATGATGATTCTGTTTATGTAGTGATATATATGTTGCATGCTGTAGTGAAATTTTAACTGAGATCAAGGTAGCTTGGTGTACCATTTATAACATGTCCCTGTTATACAGCAATGCTTAATCACACACTGCTGCAGCAATCAAACAAAAAATTGCAGTACAGCCCAGACTAGTTGCTTGAACCACTCTAGACTATTGAGAGGTCAGTAGTTTAAAGGTGAAAACTTTCAAGTGTGTCATTTTGGGCATTTAAAGACGCATTCTTCAAATAAAATAAAAAATGAAGCAAAAGTATTTATATAAGCAAAAATGAACCCTCTGCAAATCTTGTTTTGGTATGACCGTGTACTCGCATGTCATGTTTTTTTCTGGAGATTACACTGTCTAGTTTTCATGTGGCTGTGTAATACTCATACATCTTATTTTACTGGATGTGAATAACATCAAAAAAAAAAAAATAAATAACTTTCAATGGTAACTTGAATTTTGCTCACAGAAAATAATTACTGGGTTTTTTATCCCTAGCTGGCATTTGGATCGGATTGACTACTAAGCCTGTATGCTGCTGCGGATGCCAATGTTTTTCTGATTTCAACAAATAAAACACTTCCACGCATGGTGGTCCATAGCTGTTGTTGTCCTGGCCTCATTAAGGTTTAGCCTACTGTTTTTTATATCATCATTGATGCGCTTGATCCATGTTTTCTTTGGAGCTATTTGTTGGACTCTCCAACGGGCGGGTTGTTTATGCCAGAGGAGTTTGTATGGTAGTTGGTTTCCACTCATTCTGCAGATTTGGCCAAACCATTCCAGTCTGTTTTTGAATCTGTTCCTCGATTGTTGGCTACTGTTCACAGCAAAGGTGGATATCCTCATTTTTAATGCGATGAAGCGAGACTGATGATTTGGTGTAGGCATCGCATTTGGAACATTTAAAGTTTGCTCAGGTCTTTCTTAAATAATGTCCAGATTTCTGTTCCATACAATAAAATCGGCAGGATCAGGGTTTGGAAAAGACACACTTGGTTCATCAGCGAGATGTTGCTTTGTTTTCACAAACACCACTAAAGGGAAGCAAATGCAGCATTTGCTTGACCAATTTGACTGGATTTTCACTGTAGCTACTTTCTTCTGGACCAGTGAGCCCTAATATTTGAATTCTTGCACTTGTCCAATTTGCACACCATCCGGTTGGACAAGGGTGCATGAGCTTTCTGTTAGTACATGTGTCTTATTCACAGTGAGAGCGAGACAGATAGCGCTCTCCCTCTCTCTCTCTTGCTCTTGTACGTTTATATTCAGATATTTGAATTACTGTAACGTTTCAGCTATTTATACCATTTGCCATAAAGCAGATGGTATTTTTATTATTTTGAGATATATACTGTGATATATCTTTGTTTATTACAAGAAATATATCATGTTTGGCTGATAGCATAGAATTGTTTTTCGGCCAGAAAATACCAAAAAATCAGCTGCATAGTCTCAGATATATATTTTTTAGTAAGTTTTTAAATATGCTTTGATATATCCTTTATTTTCCTTAGTTACTAATACAACAGTTTACTGCTACCTATCCAAAATTATTGCATAATGTTTGACATGCTTAAAGTGAAGCCATGTAGCATTCCCTGATGATTAGGGACAGCTTAATAGATTGAACACAACTAAGTAGATGATTTACTAATTTTTAAGTTTTCACAATATAATTCATTTTTTTGACCGATTCAGTAACATAGTGTAATTTGTATTGTTGCCTGGTATTGGTGAAAATAATACATCAGGTATGTTAATAAATATTTGTACCTATGTTTACTGTGAAAAATTGGATTGTCCTTTCTGACATGTACTTTCATCTTTTGCATTTTCTTTACAATGTTCATTAATTTTAATAGTAATCTTTCATTATTTTTGTTTGCAAGAACATGTTTTTACATATTATTAGTGATTGCTTTGCTTTTCCTTATCTGTTTAGCCAGAAAATGTTTTGGCAACTTTCACTTGATTGAAAATGTGTGATTTTTATTATTTAGGGAATAGAAATTTCATACTTTGATTACAGAATTTCCAGTGATGTATTAATTAATAATAATAATAAATGAAAAAAAATCTTGCTTAAACAAAAATAGCATTAATCAACAACTTGATAGTATCTGCTCATTAGATACACTGCCATTAAATAATAGCAATATAAACATTAATATATTGTGATTAGATGTTAAAAAACCAGTGTTATGTTGTAATATATGTTTGGATTAATAGTCACCATCCTGACTCCTTAGGGAGAAGATACCCCCACCTTGTTGTGATTCTGATTTCTACATCACCTCTGTTCCTAACCCTAATGAGCCAGCCTGACAGTACACCATAGTACAGTACAGCTTATTGACTGAGGGTCAGCAAAACAAGTCAAGACCAATTACATATTGGATTCATCAGCTAGACCTCTTTCAGGATGCTACTGATGCAAAACCTACCTCAGTAGATAATTTTATCAGCGGTTTATTTTATCAGCTTTCACATTTCCTTAGGCTTCTTCAGACATGAATAATTTATCAACCATTTGTGGATGTGTGAACCCTGTGCCTAATTAGGCGCAGAATAAAGATTTATGATAAATGAAACTGTATAAAAAGAAACTCTTGAACAAGAGCAAAAAACCATTTTTCCTTCCTACTGGGCTTGAACAAGTTATGGTTGTAAATTTTTTAATTGCAACTACCTTTTTCATAAGTCTCATGATTTAAATTTCCTTCAAGGCTATAAGTATTCTGCAATATTATGAGCTTCATATGAAAACTAGCTAATTCCACAAGAATAGACAAAGTTACAGTATGTAACATTTACAGAGCGGCTTCCCAAAGTCTTTCTCTTAACATCAACATGCAAGTCCAAATGCCCATATGTTTTCCCAAAGCATATCCACATGCTTCTTTTTCTTTCTCTCAGTACCCTTCAGATTCTTCAGGTATTCATAAAATAACATTCTTTTTTCTGATGTGATTAAAATAAATTTTACTTCAACGGTTTTAACTTCTATCTTTTTTTTTCTTCAGTCATTTTACTGGTTTGATGCAGCTCTCCAAGATTCCCTATTTAGTGCTAGTCGTTTCATTTTGGTATATACCATCCCCTATATCATACATCCCTAACAGTTATACGTATTCTAAACGTTGCCTGCCTGCACAATTTTTTCCTTCTACCAGTCCCTCCAATATTAAAACAACTATTCCAGGATGCCTTAATATGTGGCCTATAAGTCTGGCTTTTCTTTTAACTATATTTTTCCTAATTCTTCTTTCTTCATCAATTTGCCACGCCTTTTCATTTGTCACTTTATCCTCCCATCTGATTTTTAACATTCTCCTGTAACACCGCATTTCAAAAGCTTTTAATCTTTCTTCTCAGGTACCCAGGTTGTTCCAAGTTTCACTTCCATATAAAGCTACACTCCAAACATACACTTTCAAAAATCTTTTCCTGACATTTAAATTAATTTTTGATGTAAACAAATTATATTTCTGACTGAAGGCTTGTTTTGCCTGTGCTATTCGGCATTTTATATTGCTCCTGCTTCATCCATCTTTAGTAATTCTACTTGCCAAATAACAAAATTCTTCTCTTCATAATCTTCTCTTCCTATTTTTACATTCAGTAATACATCTTCGTTATTTCTACTACATTTCATTATTTTGTTTTGTTGTTTGTATTCATGCAGTTGTTCTTGAGTAGGACTTCTTCCATGCCGTTCATTGTTCTTCTAAATCTTTTTTGCTCTCAGCTAGAATTACTATATGAGCAAATCATAGCATCTTTATCTTTTCACCTTGTACTGTTACTCTGGATCTAAATTGTTCTTAAAAAGTAATGGGGGATAGGGAACATCCTTGACACTTTTTTTTTATTACGGCTTCTTTTTTATGTTTTTTATGTTAATAATAATAATTATTACTGTTGCTGTTTGGTTCCTGTAAATGTTAGCAAAGAGGTCCCCTCTTTCATTCCTTTTGCCCAGCCCGTATTCACCCACTATTTCCTTCCTTGCCTTTCCCAATGCTTGCATTCCAATCTCCAACTATTATTAAATATTCATCCCCTTTCAATTGCTTCATCAATTTCTTTGTCTGCACACTCTACCTCATCATCATGGGTGCTTGTAGGCATATAGAAATTAATAATGTCGGTTTAGGTTTTTTATTTTATCTATTACAATGATTCTATCACTAGGCATTTTGAAATGCCCTACCCTCTTCTCCCTACCTTCTTGTTCATTAACCTACTGCCTGCCTGCCCAAGCTGAGATAACTAAAATCACCTGACCAAAAGTCGTTTTCTTCTTCCAACTGAACTTCAGTAATTCCTACTATATCTACATTTATCCTACACATTTCCTCTTTAAATTTTGACTTCTAACATTCCACGCTCCGACTCGAATGTTAATTTTTTAATTTTCTGGTGACCCCTTTCCTAGTAGTCCCCTATCTGGAGATCCAAACAGGAGACTAGTTTACCTCTGGAATATTTTACCAAGGAAGGTGCCTCCATCTTTGTTAAATGAAAATGCAGAGTTACATTTTTTGGAAAAATAATAATATAATAAAAAAAAATAAAAATAAAAAGCTGCTCAGTTCATATTTGATTATAAAGAATTATATGTTATACTGTGATTGTGTTACAGCATATGGAAAATCAGGAATTTGGTTATGATGCCATTAAAAATCTTAAAGTGTATCTAATAAAGGGAACTGCTATGATTGTTAAAAGTGTTGCTACTAGTTGTAAGGGACCTCAGACTGCTACTACTAAATTGTTCGTCGGTAATCTATCTGATAAAACTAAAGCACCACAAGTGACAGCTTTGTTTGCTAAATATGGCATTGTGGTTGAATGTGATATATTGCACAACTATGGTTTTGTGGTAAGTAAATATATATTTATTTTAATTTTGAGCTTAAATTAAGTATCATATTTCCTGAGCTTTGACTCCTGCCAAGTGGACTTCCTGGACCACTATAAATCTCATTCTGTGTGTACATTTCCTTGGGTGATATCCTACTGCATCAACCACACGAATGTTATCCATCTCTTACATTGTGTCAAGTACCCGGTTTATCTGAGCCCCTTGATTGCAGACTTTGTCATACTTAATCTAGATGACAGCAAATCAGTATTTCATTTCATTGCAGTAGAACAGTCCATTTGCTATTCATTAGACAAATAAAGCACCATACTATATCTATCCAGGTTTTTTTTCTTTCTGTGTTATGCACATTAGTAATCATGCAATTGCTTCTAAGAGAGATATTTTGGGTTACCCATGGGTCAAAATATTCTTTGTTTTAAATAGCATTTTTAAGTTTAAGGATGCTTTGATTGTGGTGGTGGTGAATTTATTAGAATAAATTTAGAAATTAACTTTAGAAATTGCATTGTCATTCTAGTTTTTAATTTGCATTCTAGCATTATATCAAATGATGTCAACAACTGTGTCAAAAGATTAAATGGGTGTGTTGTAAATGGAAAAAGGATCAGAGTTAACTTGTCAACGAGCAGAAAGTGTCACCGACCTGCTATGGGTGATCTTGAACTTCAGGTATAGTATAGTTTTGAAATACAGTCAAACTATTTCTGATAGTCAACCTATCTGTAATCTAAAATTGTTTTTAAGACATAAATGGTTCCAAAAAAATATTTACTTTAATCTTTATTGTAAAAGGTAAAATTCTTTAATAGGTCGAAACCAGTTTTCACCACGTGAAACTAAGTGTAAATTTCTACTAACGTAGTGTAAATAAACCAAACACTATAAATCTTTCATTGCAAATTTTACTTACTTATATTTCTGTTATCAAAGTTATGTAAAACGTTCATTACAATCTATTTGTGATTTATAAAACTTGTTATTACGGTTATAAATTATTTTTCTTTTGGTCGTATTGATACTTGTTTTAAGTTTCTGAATTGGAAAGACATGTTTAATTAATTGTTAATTAATATTAAAAGTTTCTTACTCTCTGTTACTCTTTACTCTCTCTCTGTTACTTACTATATATATATATATGTTACTATATAATTACTATAGAATTCATCTTCATCTTTCTAGCTACTAATCACTTCTTCCACTTCAAGCTTTTAAATTAAGAGTGGTACAATCTGGCAGGGTAATGTTTCCTCTTACTATATCCAATCCTGAAATTTAAAGCAATTTGACTGTGATTATTATATTCTCTTAACATTAAATAAAAAAACGACTATCCTGGAAAGTATTGTCATTTTGTAGAATTTATTTAATTCATTTGTTTTATTAAATCCTCAATTGATTAACAGTAAAGTTATTTTACTGTTCATTAACGCCACCTCTGTTATGTATGCTTTTAGTTTTACAAAGTTTTTTTCCTCCTTTTATTTTGTGTTTTGACTTTTGTTAAATTTGTCAGAATTTAATTTTTTTATTGTTCTAATAATTTTCTTAAGTTTATTTTTATACTCTTACTGCTCCTATTGAGTGGAAGTTGAGTTTATAGTTGCATTTTCCCTCCACAGAAATGTCTCGTTTGTTGATTTAACTAAGAAAAAAATCATTTTTTTAAAAGAAATTTACCTTTTAAAAAGGAGTTTGGACTAAATAATTTAAAATTAAATTCAGCTGTAGAACTAGCATATGTAGTGTTGCTGCCTTTTTAGTGCAGCAGGTCTACTATTTTGTATACTGTAGTCTACTAGTGTATTCAGTGCATATGTAACAATGGTGAAAAAGAGGTCTGTGCTATTATTTAATAACAAATGTGTAAAGTTAGCTGCAGTTGAAAGCCATTTGCGAAGTGTATTCTTCAGTAAGATTTCAGTTAGCTAGAAACTGGAAATCCATTTGTCACATTGTAAAGTTTATGAAGAGTTGGGTATAATGGTACAAATGTACAGCGTGTATGGAAATGAACTGAAGTTATGATAAAGACTGAAGTGGCTGGCTGTCTAGATAGTAATGAATTAGCTAAGAAGATTGATGATATTTTTTTGTCGGTCTTATGCACTTAAAGAAATCTTAGTAATGGTTAGGGTATAAGTTTTGTGCCTACTGGGTTTTGAAATTTTCACAAGCCAGTAAAAATTTTCAGTCCAGTATTACAGGATTGAAATGAAGGTGAAATTAATATGGGCAGTGAGACACGGCCCATAAATAAATTTAAATTTTGAAGGTAGGCCAAATTTTAAGGTTTTTACTTAGTTGTTAGTTGGTAGTTCAAAAAATCAATATTTTGTAAATTGAGATAGTATTATATTTTGTCTTGTTTATTTATCTTATATTATAAGGATTCATTTTTATTTATTCTGTTTATTTTAAAGTGGAATTTTCTAATCAAAAGATTGACAAATTGTACTGAAAACAGTGTTACATGATATTGAAAGTTGTTCAGTAATTATTTTTCATTCGATGTTTAGAATTTTATTTTCTATTGTTTTATATCTGTATAAATAAGTTGGTTTTTCTTCACTTTCATTTTTCGAGGCATAACATACATTGTAAATAGTATATTTATTTCATCATTACTGTTTAATGCTAATTAGTCATTTATTAAAGAAATTTTGATAAACAGAGTGATTCAAAATTGCAAATCAGTCTCTTGGAAGATGATTCCATAGCCAAAAATAGGAAAAATGTTCATATAAACGTAGGCTAGAAAATTGTTCATTAGTGGGTTTTGGCTTGCAAAAAATTTAGCTCTGCTTTTTGTTCGCTCTGTGAAATTAAACAATTTTACTAAAATTCTTACAATACAAATCTAGGGATAATTTTGGTGCTTCCTTATGTTTTTTATCTAAGAAATTGAATAAAGTGGTCCCATACCTCTGTCCTGCTTAGGTTTTAAGAAGGTAGAACACAAAACCGTTTTGTCAGAAAATAGACATTTTTGGGTTGGAATAAAATAACTTTGTTTATATATTTATATAGGATTTTTGGTTTGTAAGAAAAAACCTTCAGAAATTCAGAGGATGTTATGTTCCAAAGTTATATTATGTTCCCAACATATACAAAATCTGCCATTTTGTATTTTAAACATATAAATTGAGCGGTTAATTGTATTAAGCTGAAAACTGCTAGAGTACCTAGAAGTTCTCTAGGTACAAATGTTAATGTGTAATGAAAGAAAAAAATGGGTTTTTCATTTGAACCTACAAATTATGGCTCCAAAAACTTTTTAATTAATATATTTACAACCACTGGTTTATTTAAATGTTGTTAAAAAAAAATGTTAAGCCTCTCATGACAAAGAAAATAACACCTTATTTATTCAAATCCATTCATAAATAACAAAGTTAAAACAAACTTTGATGAAGTAACTTTCTCGAAGTAAGTCACTAGTTTAAAAAACCAGTTTTCATTTCATTCTGAATAAAATTAAATAACTTGAAGCAATCTCAACTGGGATAATTTTATTAATGTTATATAATAAATTATAATAATCTAATATATTGAAAATATTGTAGTACAGTAAGATCGTATTGAAACCATAAAAATGTATAATAATAAATAATATTAATATTGAAAAATAATTTACATTAAAACAGAGGTTGTAATTTGTAAAGGCAAATAAAAACTAATACCCAGTTTGTCTTTTGCTATTGATCAGGTGAATACATTGATCTGTGTTGTAAAAGTTTACACACGTCAACAAAAAAAAAAATAATTGAACTTGATAAAAGTAGGTGAATCAGAATGTATTTTTTATGCTGATTCTTAAAATGAAATTTTTATTCTACATCGCCCTGAGATTTTTAATTATGACTCTTTAAAATAACTTCTTAAGGGACTAATCAACCTTGATATTTTGCAAAAAGTTTTTTCATAAAATTTTTCCATTGATTTTCATACTTGTGTACTTCTTAATCTTGTGATAAGATTCATTTTTTAAATTAATATTTCAAGGACAAAAAATAATTACTGATCAGAAACAGTCAAAAGATCTGGTAAAAACAGTAAAAAACAGATTTTTGAAGTCTAATTTTTGATCTAGGATAAGACAGGTGGTTTAATTAAAATCATTTTAAAGATTGTTTCTTTATGAATTAGTTTAGCATCCAGTTACTGTTCTGCATCTGTTTGTTTACTGTATTGGATAGCAAAACATATTGTTTTTTGTCGAAAATAGCAAAATTTCTTCTTTATTGTGAATGTTAATAGTGTATTGTGTAATTCGAGGTCTTTCCTTTCTAATTCGTGGTCAATTATTAGTGCGTTAGTAAATTAGGTTAACCCACTCCACGGGGTTAGTCTACTGGTGAACTCATCACAAATCACCTGATTTCAAAGTCAAGAATTAAAGGTTCAAATCCTTATAATGGACCTTTTATATGGATACATATTATCCTCATTCATCCTCTGAAGTAATACCTTATGGTGGTTCCAGAGGCTAAACTGAAAACGAAAGTAGTCAAGTTAGGTTATGTTTGGTAGGCATGTTTTCTTTTTTTTGGTCCTCATGTGTTTTCAAATGTAACTGCCAACCACAATTACCAAACTAAATATTTGTTGTAGTTTATTTACAGATTTAGTTTTTCATCTAACATATCAGTAGGTTTTTGGTAGTAGTACAGTTGCTCTTTCATTATGGGTCAAAAACAATCGACCAAAAAAGAAAAGAATACTTATAATTCTGAGAAAAATAAACCACAATGGTGTAGAGAAATTTTGTCAAATAATTCCCCACCAAACTTTTCACAATCGCATGTAATTTATTCAGCTTGTAAATTTAATTTGAATCCAGTCTTTGTTAGCTTGTTGCTAACAAAAATTTAGATGTTGCTATTAGCTATGATGGTACATGGCATAAGAGAGGGTACATCAAATTATGGAGTTTGGTGTATGTTAATTGATTAATAATTAACATAATATAATTAGTGTTAACACTATGCTATAGTGTTACACTATTGTCAAAGTTGTGCCGTAACTAAAAATCAGTTAGGAGAAAACAGGCCTGAGTTTTTCTTCTAAGTATAAGGGGCATCAGCCTGAATGTATCCAAAATTATGATGGGTAGTCCCCAAATATGGAGACTGTTGCTGCAGAGATTCTGTGGAAGCTGTTTTTTTCCTATAAGTTACGGTAATCCACTGTTGTTGGCGAATCTTCAGTTTGAATGTGTATGGTAGCAAAACTAAATTAAAAAAAAAAACAGGCATGTACATCTGGCTACAGCTCTGAGAAAATTAATAAAAACTTGTGCTCAAAAAGTAACATAGCTGGTAAAACCTATGGGAACTTAAAAGAAAGCAATGTTATTAAATTAACAAGATTTTATAAAACTGCAGTTTTTTCAAATATTAGTAAGGACGTGAAACAGGTAATAATGGCTACCTTACACCTCTGCCTCCACTGAACAAGAACCAAAGCGCATGAAATGTTTGTAGGCAATGAGAGTAGGTGTTTCTACATGAGTCTTGGCTAATGGTGAAAAACCCGGAAGTCATAATGACAATATCCACACACCACTCAACACAATAGTTTTTAAGATATGTTGCCCCAATATATCAGATTAGTTGATCTCATTGTTGGAATGATATACCCAAGGGCGCACACAATGTCAGTGAAAAATCTTAAAATGTAATTTAGTAATGTGGATACTAGTTTCATCTTTAGTCATTTCTAGTTTATTTTTTATGTAATTTTTTTTTTAATACAGGTAGAAATTAAAAAAATATACTATAGTTTATACATTATCCCTACATTAAAAAAAAAAAAATCATTAGACCTGGTGAAAAAGTAACATATGATGTTCTGAAATTATAAGAGTTGTTGAAATTTTTCTGGTGAGTAATATGCTTGTACAATAGGAATTATTTACCAAGGTTACAGGTGTTTTGCATTGAAGGAAATTTTTTTTTAATTTGGGTGTATTACTCCCTGACATAATAGAATACAAAAATAATAATTACAGTAAAATTCGTACCTTTATTTATAGACATTTATGTTTGTCATTTCTTTTTTCTTATTTTCTTTTTGTGTTGAGTGAATTCTCTTTTTATCAAGCAACAAGTCATTCATCATAGATTCATCCCATCTGCCTTGATAATGTTGTTCCATCTGCAATATATCATGGTGGAACCTTCTCCAAGTGTAAAAGGAAAAAATCCAGAATGTAAAAAAAGAATTTTCAATGACATTCTGTAGCCTAAATTTTTGTAGTTCACTAAGAGTGAATTTGGCTTCACTTAATTGTGAAAAACTCTCAGTTAAATATTTAAACCCACTTCCATCTTTATCTAATGCTTTTACAAAATTCTCAAGTCTATGTAAAGAGGTTGTAAAATAATAGTGTGCTTTGACAAGGGGGATATTGACAACATTCTCCTTTCGTGGGGTAAACTGATTTATTTTTGGCCAGTCTTTAACTGTGTAACGTTTATCTCCAGCCAGACCACCACACAAACACAAGAAATACATATTTTATAAAGAGAATGAGAAGCCATATCACTTAGGTCAGCAATGAATTCGCCATGAGTTTTAAAATTTTTGATATTTTTCTTGTTTCTTTCATTTCTACAGCATGTGCTACTGGTATAGAAGAAAACTTATTCGAGTAATGCAACAACACTGCCTTTAAGATTCTTTTTGATGAGTATAGATAAACACCAATCATGAATAACATATTCAATGTCCAGTTCAGACATTGGCCCCTTAATATCATAGCAGGAACAAATTAAACCATCTCTGCTAAAATATTTAACTAAATTTTTGTTTTGATTTCTGTAAATTGAAATTTTAGTATCCTTGTTTAAAGATATGCGGGCAATGCTGCCGAGTCATTATGGAAAACTATAAAAAAAAAGATTGTGAGAGCTGATGTGACCTTCAAAGGGTAGGTCGATTAGAAGTTTTTCACCCACATAAAGTACTTTATTGGTGAGATCATGTACCGAGATGTGCAAGTGATTTAGGGGATAAAACTTCAGTGTTGGTTATGTAGTGATGTACGAGATAAAACCTCAGTGTTGGTTATGTCCCTCAGGCTGGCTCTTTGCAGTACCCAGAAGACAACCATGGAGCTGCTAGTGGATGCTGCATGCTGCTCGTCAGCTCCACACTATTGGCAGGATCCAAATCTGGTAAGCCAGTTGCCATGTCACCAGAAGGAGGAAGAATCCAAATGTTTTAGATGCTGGGATACAAGCCATCTTGCCTGTAAACTGCAAGAGGCCTGACCAATCAGCACTTTTTGTCGAAGTGCAAAGAAATACAAAATGTGCAGCCTGGGAAGTTGAGCTACAGGACTGGTAGTAAAGAGTGCCATAAAAGTAAATGAAAATCTTCCAAATCAATACAAACAGGAGCTGGAGAGTCTATGATTTGGTATCAGAGATTGCAAGAAAGGAAAAACCAGACTTCATGCTCTGCAACGAGCTAAGTATAGCATTGGCCACTGAGAGTGAGTGGGTCTGTGATGCTGACAGCAGCACCACCATTATCAAGGACTCTAGTGTCTTGCAGATAATTTGCCGTGGCAGAGGTTCAGGCTGTGCCTCATTGTCACACACTAGATATCCACTCATGCTTATAAAATTATAGTCGCACATCCTGCCACCTTTTAAATTTTTTTTATCCTTTGTGTTTCACAAGTTTGAGGAATAACTAATCAAAGTTAAAGGCCATTGAATTTATAGTTAATGTAATCTATTTAAATTACAGCTGTTTCATAATGTATCATTTTCATTTATTTTGTTTTGTATTTCAGTTCTGATTCAGTTTGAATACATTTTTTTTTTGTAAGTTTGACTTCTTTAGTTTTTATTTAAAAAAAAAAAATAAAGATAATAAAAATATACTTGTCTTAAATATTATTTGCAGTAAAGTTTTAAAATAAATAAAACTTAAACAAGACTCTATCTCAAAAACATTTTTTTTAAAAAGCACCAAATATTATACTGTTTTCAATTATAAATTAAAACCATCAAGTATTGCTCAGCTTGTACAGGACTTTTCTTGCCTTCATTTTATATGACAGGATATTTCATCATGTCCTTTACTATTAATGTCTAAAAATAGTGTGAGGAACTGATAAATTAAAATTATTTGTTGTAGGCAAAAAAATATTTAGACAATATTAATAAAGAACTGCAGAGAATTGAAAATACATTAAAAGGTCTGAATGACAGTTATGTAGAAGCAATGAGAGAACGTCAGATTTTACAAGAGGAAACAGAAATTATGCAAAGACGTCTTATTGCTGCTGATAAATTAATAACTGGACTTAGCTCTGTAAAAAAACGGTAATTTTTTGTTTCTTAAATTAATATTGCTCTTATAATGTCAACATCTAATTTATCATCATCATAATGATAATGGGTAGGCAGTAAATCAGTTTTTATGTTCAGTTGTAACATTGTCTTGTGCAGTTAATAAATAAATAGATTTTTTATAATGTGGTAAGAAAAAAGGATCTATGCTACACATTATTGAAGTAAACTGGAGAACAAAAGAACATTTACAAAAAATTGATTTAAAATATAAAAGTAATGTCCATTTCAATTGTTAAAAAATAATAGATACTGGGAAAATGTTATACATAAAAGATTAAATAAATTAATAAGTAATGAGAAATAAAATAATGTTAATAATACTTTTGGCAAATAAGTAGAACCTACAAAACTATAAAATAAGCATTTCTTACATTGTTTTTAGAATGAGTGAAAAATACAAAATTTTACCTTAGCTGTGCATTCTTTACCAATTTTTTTACAAAATAATTCTCTAATCTAATTATCTCTGACCTAGTCCTCCTCGTCTTGGATAGCATTGTTTGTGAAGTTAGCAATGAGTGAAACATTGAAAACTCACTTACCATCAGTCATTATGCTGCTACCTGGTTTTGTATATTAGTTTACAATGATTAAATTTACCATCTCTTTGTTTTGTAGGTTTTTAAAAGGACTTTCTTGTTCTCTCTCTTAAGCCAAAACTTGCACTCATCAAAAACACATTTATCATTCTCAAATATACCTTCCAGTTTTTTGCTATTTTTTTGGAGCCTATAATTATATTATCAAAAAACCGTTTAAAACTAAAAAAATAATGAGCACTAGAAATGATAAAATATTTTTACGTCTTTATTAGATATATTTTTAATAAAAAATTAAGCTAGAAAAATGAGCCACAGAACTTGCTCTAAACCTCAAAGATAAATGTCTGTTATTACGTTCAATTATACTGACTTCTTATTTAGGATTGCTTTGAATAGCCTGTGCTTTTTACAAATTTTCATTGAATGTGGAGGTAAGTTCTACACATATGTACATCCCATCATAAAGTTTTCCCAAGCCTGGCACTCAGTGCCATTTATTTGCCAGCCTTATTCTACAGTATTGAAGTTAAAGGAGATCCCATAATCTACACATAATTATGCAACCTTGTTCAAAAACTATTGCTCAACAGAGTGGCAATACTTAAATGTACAGGCAAAATAACCAGTCCTCCCCATTCAGCTTCAGTCGTACCAACATTTTCCACATAAGTGGCCTCTTTTAACTTGAACACTGTTTTATTCACTTAGTTTAGTCTATAAAGAATAGTTTATTAGCAAACACTTGCATAATAATTTAAAGAAGGTGTTAAAAATGATATCCATCTACTTCTATGCACAACATGTTTGACCATGTTTGCAGCTACTCTTGTTAGCTCTATCCTGTCTTATTTCCTGGATGACATTAGTAATGTTTTTTCAATTCCTGCAAGATGTGAGGACTGCTCTTATAAAAAATTTTTCTTTTACATAACCTCACAGAAAGAAGTCTAGACTAGTCAGATGAGGGGATCTTGATGGCCACAATCCTTTAGAAATGATTTTTCCACAGAAAACATTTTGTAGCATCTACATAGAAGGGCAAGCAATATGGCAAATGGTGCTGTCCAGTTGCAACCAACAGTCACGCTTATTCTTTTTCAGTAAGGCTAGGAACTGTTGGATAATTTCTTGGTAGAAGGCAGCATCCACAGTTTTTTTTTTTCAAAAAACAAGGGTTTAATTTTCATCCCCTTGAAACCACACACCAATATACCTATTTTTTAGTGTAGGGGAGATTCAAAGAAAATGTGCAGGTTTTCAGTATCCCAAGTTCAGTAGTTCTGACAACTAACATACTCAACTAGATGAAACCATGCTTCATCTGTTAAAAACACTTGATCCCAGTGAAGCCTCTAATGAAGTTCATGAACTATTGATTGCCATGAACCCTTTTAGCATAATCGTATTAGTTAGCTCATGGAAAACCTTCTTCATTCAATATGGATAACATTTCAGCTTCTCTTCACTGCAGTGTGGGATGAACCTAGTAAAATGTTCTTTTCCCACTTAGTCTCTGCAAAGATTTATGAAGCGATCTTGTAACTGCTGCTTTAATGTCCTGTACGACCTGTGTCGAGCATGTTTCTGGTCTAATCTGATTTAAAAAACTTAACAAACTTCTGAATTACACTTGTCATTGGTGCTTCCTTTCCTAATTTCTCCTGAACATTTGCTGACACACAACATAGATTTCTTCTCTAAATAAGTTTCCATAATGAATACAGGTTCTTCAACAGCTAACCATATTTGAATAAACACACAATTATGCAGCTTTGTTCAAAAAACCATTGCTCAACACAATACTTGTACAGACAATAATCAGTCCTCTCCATTCCAGCTTCAGTCATAATGTGTCTTCTACATTATTTTACTTATCTCACACCAATATGCATTTTAAGAAAAATAT
Source organism: Lycorma delicatula (assembly GCF_047948215.1). NCBI lineage: Eukaryota > Metazoa > Arthropoda > Insecta > Hemiptera > Fulgoridae > Lycorma > Lycorma delicatula. Next base: position 72,119,248 of record NC_134466.1, on the reverse strand, counting down.
GGATTTAGTATAAACTACTGATTGATGGGGCCTTTTTTAAGTTGAACACTTTGTATAAGATTCCTGTAAACCTGTTAATGAAAGGTTATATATTTTTTGCATAAAAAGATTGAATAAAAATTTTACTTAACACCTAAGGATGTTATACTTTCATCTTTAAAAGGCTTAAAAACTCTTCAAATCAGTATAACTGAGTATAACAAATAAATTACTGAGAGTGGACAACCTTGAATTGGCTATGATCATTGGGCCTGCATGGTAGAGTTGAGCAAATGGTTTTTACTTTTTTTGTAATCCTTATAATTTAAAAATAAAAATCCTCCACTTTTTATTTTTTTTTTAGGTGGTCAGAAGATCTTAAAAAATTACATATTGAACAAGAGCAAATTATTGGAAATTGTCTTTTATCAGCTGGATTTTTAACATATGCAGCACCATTTAGCTTTGAGTTTAGATATCAAATGATTTATAAAGATTGGATGACTAAAATATACAAATTAAGAATACCATTCACAAAGAGTTATCGTATTGAAAACCAGCTTGCTGATGATGTCAAGATTAGCAAGTATTTTATAACAACTAATTAGAAGTTAGGATTTAGAAAATTGTTATTCTGTAAAAAATAGTATTCACATTACTCCACAAGTAATTATTTTTAACACTACCGCTTTGGCAGAGTGGTAGTGTCTCTGCTTTTAATCAAGAAGGTTATGGTTTGATTCCTGGTCAGACATTTTTTCAAACAATACCATACTTTATATTTCATATGTAACAGTAATTTTGGTGGTTAGTCTATTGTTTCTAAAAATTAATATTGCATGAGATCATAAATAACTTTACAAAGAGAAAGGTATATGCAGTAAAATTTTTATAATAGTTTTTTTAGGGAATAAGATATGATCTGTACTCTATAACTTGAATTGTTAATCTAAATAATTTATTAAAAACTAAATATTTATGACTATAGGATATTGTGGCATAACAAATTAAATAAGAGACTTTATTATCTATTATTATGAATTATCTGATAGCTTTCAGTTTTACTTGCTTTGAAATGTTAGTTGAAATTGGTAAATCTCTAATGAAAAAAAAAAAATTAGCATTGAAAATTTCAGGATATATATACATATCTATGTATGTATGTTTCTATTTTTTTCCTTGAGATCTCTTGAAAAAGGTTTGTTTTAGATTGATAATTTTGAAACGGGTAGGAAGATATGGACATTATGAGGATTCTATATTTGAAACTTTTACTCAAAGTATATACATTATTTTTTTTATATAATTTAATCCACCTTCAGTTGCTAAGACACTTTTTAATGTGGTTGGGTCTTATTAAATCTCCATAAAGAGCCAGGGCAAAAAAAGAAAGAGATTTTTGTAAATTCTGGACCATATGTTGCATTTTTGTACTAATTGTTTAACTTTGATCTATAGAAACCAATTATAAAGTGAATTAGCATTGTTTAACTGATTATAGGAACCAACCACAAAACATGGCTTTGGCTGTCAGTTGCTCAAGTACTGCAGAAATAGTAAAATATATGTAAAGTTTTGCTGCCTTATCCAGGACCAAAATTTAATTTGCTCGTCTGTAAATGTAGACTTAATTAATGCAGTTATCAAAAGATGCTGAGAATTAACAAAATAAAAGGTTATATACTTGATTCCATTACATAATATTTCATTTTGGTATTTAGCCAGTTTATTCAGGGGTGATTGATAATTCTATTTTTTTTTATCTTCAGCTTGGATTAACCAAATTTTATGAAATTTTGTATTATCACTTCTGATTTATCAGTCACTGATGCCATTTAACTATGGTTACAATTTGTCAAAAAGGTAGAGCTTTACAGTCATTGTGGATCCTGTATTACAAAATTTTACTAAAATGGAATAGAAAACCCCATTTTACATAATTCTTTGCTTGTATACTTAATGCTTTAATGTTCAATTTGTTTTTCTTCCTAAATATAATATAGTCTCTTGAGGAAGAAGCCCTTTATAGCCAAAGTTGCACTCACGAGCGTCATTGGGAAAGTATTGCAGTTGTTAGCTGGCATTTTTATTTAAATGTCCCTATTATATCAAGTATATAATTTTTTAAACTGTTAACTCTCTGTATCTTTTGATATTTGCATTAACTTAGTCTACATTTATAGACAGTCAAATTAAGTTTATTCTTTTTCAAAAAGAATAAATTTTTGCCTCTATATAAGGCAGCAAAACTGTATCTATGTTTAATTCGCTAGTTCTCCAGTACCTGGACAACTGACAGCCAAAGCCATGTTTTATAATTGGTTCCTGTAGATCAATAAAGTTAAACAATGTTAAGTCCTGATTACACTGTATATTGTTATCATTTAGTAGTAGTTTATCACTATACCAGCTATTACCACTTCAAAATACTTTGACATTGGCTTTTTTAAACCATTTTCTCATTTTGATGGATTTGCATTAAAGTAAATTATTGTGTAAACATTAATTGTTAAAAAAAAAAATATAAGACCAACTACAAATTGAAAAATTCATGGGTGAATGGATTACACAGGTTTTTCCTTGGAAGTCATTAACACGACATATTTTCTGAGAAGAAACGTATTGTACCTTACTTTATGGCATGTAGAATGCTGCCGTGATTTCTTGAATTGTTTTTAGTTCTAATATGCTTGTTTAAAACTGGTGGGTAACAATTTATTGTATTTGGATAAGTTTTGTACATTAAGCACCATTCCAGCTCAAATTCAAACTGTCATACATAATTGCTGATATTTCTGATTAAGATTTCACTGATAAAAACTCTCTGTATATATATATACAGATAGTAAAGATTTACCTTCTGTTATTTCACTATATATTTAAATCTTTTAATCTGTTAATTTAAAATATCAGATCATATTTTACATTAACAGATTTCAATTCTGTACTCAACTGGGTTCCTATAGAAAGGTCAACAGGCCCTTTACACCTACGTTCCCCTTTGTTTTGTGGTTATTTTTTTATTTACATGTTTATTTTATCATTTTCCTTATTTCCTAATATAGAACATCTTTCCTGTTGAATTGAGGCATTGTATATAGTGTGATATATCCTGCATAAAGGAATGCATTAATTTGTACTTTACGCTAACTGCTTCTATATTTATTTTGACTGTGATTGTTGTAAAGTTGAAAAGTATAAACACTAATCAGATCGATATCTCTAAAAGTAATGATGTTCATTATATAGCCAGTGTACCTTTGGTAGACAGAGTAAAGCTGTTATATGTAGTGTTGGATATCACTTGAATTTCAATGGACTTGGTTATTGATGTGCAACAGTACTTTGTCTGAAAAATGAAAGCAATAGTTATTCTGGCATTGAATTCTTGGTGTTCCTGTGAGTCACTTTTTCATTTTTTTTTTTCATGTCAGATCACTACTACTGGTTATGATAACTTAAAGTAATTAATTTGAGTACAAATGTAAGTATTGGGTTTTTACTCCATTTTTAATCATTTTCAATGAGATTGAGATTCCATTTGATAATTTGCCTGACATTTGTGTGTCACTCTACCAAATTTGTGATCTCATTGTCTCTATTTATTATTTTTTTAAGGTTATTGCTTTGATGGAATTTTATTTTGAATAAGCCTTTATTATTACATATATATTTTTTGAGTGATAATAACATGTTTAATTGAACACTTAAAAGATAGATGTCTATATTTCTATCTATATTCTGTTAAAGATACAGGTTAAGGTTTTATTTGTCATTTTTTTCAGGGTTGGGATGATATTAAGAAGCTGTCAGTTGATTTCCCCGAGTTATTTCAGGATTTACCTACTAATGTTCATTCAAATGTGCCAGAATGGAAAAAGGTAATAAGATAATTTATTTACATTAATTGTATAATGTCAGAAATTAAACTATTGAACAAATCTGGCATCAAACATATATCATTTTAATTTTTTTATGATTAATTCACCAATAACCTTGAAGCTTGTGCATGGGAATATGAAATTGAAACTTTTTTATAGTATAAAAAAAATACCATGCCAAGAATTTTGCTAAAAATGGTATAAAATAGTAAATTTTAATATTACTATTAACCACTTCATCAAAATTGTATTATCATTAGTAAAGATTATCCTTTTCAGAAGTTTACTCATCAGTCTATATATTATGATACTATCATTTTAATCTCTGTACAGTAATCCAAACTTTCTAAAAACCTGAAAAAAAATTAGTAACCCCTGTAATTGTTCTTTTTGCCAGAAAGGACATAGAATTTAATCAAAACCAATGCAAGTGATAATTTTCTGAAGAAATTTAATCATTGCTTTTTAGGGGAAAAAAGTTATTAAATTTTTTTATTTTATTAAAGAATGTTTAATCTTAATATTTTATCTTCTTGAGAAGAAACCGTTTTACACGTATCCTAGTTATAACTTCTTGTGGTGTTTTCAGGTCTCTGTCACGACTTCCAAATTTTTTGTATGAGATTTTAATAGCTGTAGCTTCTTAGTTTTGCTTCAAAATTATTTTATCATTTTTCAGTTGACCTGGATGAAATTATACTTCAATCTTTCAGGTAATAATTACTCTTTTTTGAGTTTATGCTGCAAGAGATATTTCTTTTTATCTGTAATCATACAGATTTTACTTATATTTTCTAATGCTCAAGATTACTTACATATTACACTCCTGCAGTTAAAGTGAACCTTTTCTCCTTAAGAGAATATTTTAGGCCTTTCTGAGTGAAAAGAAAATAATGACAGCCATAGTAAGATAAGATACATGGCCGTTCTACAGTTGAGTAGTAGCTGCTCTGCCTTTCACCCAGAAGATTCTGAATTTGAATCCTGATCAGCTTGGCATTTTTTATTTATTTAATATATGTAATGTATTTATTGCCATGAAATAGTGGCATGAACATGCCTAATCACACTATTTAGATCTGAAATAAATAACTGCACTGGAGCCGTATCAAATCCACATCCTGAAAATGCATGTGCCACACCATGGGAACATTTTCATGTCAATACAGCCAGCACCTCAAGGGGTCTGTACCATAATCAATGTGTTAATCTTAATTACTTAGCAACCCCTTCACAGTAAGTGTGTATTTCTATAAATATGAATCGTCTATGTACTTTTATTAATTTAAGTAAATCATTTACATTCCTGCACAGCACACTAACAATAATAAAATAATATTAGTTTATTTGTATAAGTGCAATAGTACACATTTCAAAGGACCTGTGCAATACAATTACACAACATTTCATTTACCATGTTATGATTTAGTTATTCATTCCAATAATATCCATATAAAATCTTTTTCCATTTTCTTTCATTTGTTGCTTTTTCTCTCTTATTATGAATAAATTAAAAGTAAAATAAATATATATCTGTATTAAACTAGAAATATAAACATTTGTAATGTTTAATTAAAAAATAAATAATTTTTCTCCTAGATGTTTAGAATAAAACATTGTATTTTGCATTTTTTTCAGTGGTATAACAGTGACTTACCAGAAAGTGAAGAATTTCCAAATGATTATAGTAAAAAATTAAAGAATTTTCAAAAATTAATGCTATTACGCTGTTTTAGAGTCGATACAGTATATCAAGGCATATCTAATTATGTGGCTGCAACAATTGGCGAACAATATATCACACCACCTTTTATCAGGTAAAATTGATTATTTTGTTTGAGTTTGTTGGTTTTCTTTCTAAAGAGTCCAGTATTTTGATTCCTAGTGGATTATTTTAATGTAATTGTAATATTTAAAGCTGAGAGGTGGGGTTATATTGACAGAGATGAAATCTGTTGTATTATTTCATTGGTTGCTATAAAAGTGAAGAACTGATTAAGAAACTTATTTTTTGTGCTTGAAATTTTCAAGTAATTTTATTACAAAAAAAAATTAGTTCTGTTATCTGCCACAGATCATCACAACAGAATAGCTCAATATTACATCAGTGACTGAAATAGTAAACATACCTCTCTTTTATTTGTATTTTTCAAGTATGTTTTTCATTTTGTATAATGGGTGTACAAAAAAGAATATTGGGGTTTTAATTTGTTAATCTCTTGATATTATAACAAATATATCTTTATATTATAGGCGAAATACAGTGTTATTTAAGGCTAGATTCAAAAAGAAAAGAGGACAGTTTACTACACACATAGCCATATTGATTCTTTATTTTTCCACTTGTCAGCACCACAAGTAAAGATGGCTACTCCTGAATAGAAAGCTTTCTGTGTTTTTTAGTTTGCTAAATATGAATCTATACTCCAAGTGACAATAACATACATCGATGGCATAATCAGTTTCAAAAAACTAGATGTCTTTGTAAAGGAAATAATATGGGACATCTAATGGTGTTTGAAGAAAATGTTGAACAAACGTGTCAGGGAGTCTTTCTTGCATAGTTTTATAAGATTTACAGCTGTCACAGGTTTTGTAGCCTATCGACTGCGGTATGCATGTCGACGACTTTGCTATGAATCAAAATTTCATCTTAGTGGGAAATGATATTATGAGTTAAAACTCATGTAATATTATAAATGGAAATTATGCGTAACATTAGCACTAATGCAAGTATGCATTATGCAAGCGTATCAGGAGTTGCTTGTTTGAATATGCTGTGTACATGGCTCTTTCCTCAACTACAAGATGGATCTGAGAATTTTATTTGACAACAAGATGGGGCGCCTACTCTCTGGCATAACTCTGTATAGGATTGGTTGAATGATCTTTTCGCCTAGTGCTGTATCGATCAGTGTGGTCCTGATGACAGAGCTTGTTTGGTGGCCTCCTAGATAACTCAATCTGACTCTTTGTGATTTGTTTTTTTTTGGGGTTTTTAAAGGATCTCGTGCATGTGCCTGTGTTACCAACCGATCTACTCAATTTGATGCACTGGATTGAAGTAGCTGTCGCTTCCATTGCTCTAGACATGCTGGTTGAAGTGTGGTACAAACTATTCCATTACTTAGGAATCTGGATTTCATACTTCTAAGTATGAGATGATAGATTTGGTTGGATGTTTGTCACGGCATACATCCAAACAGAAAGTGTTCAAAGGTATTTATATTGTACACTTGGTTGGATCTTTTCATTGAGAGCAGATTTTCAGCTGATGCAGTGATCATTTTATGGTTTTATTGTACATACCTTTATTTTTATAAGTATTTTATACCATTCATTTAATATTTTTATCTTGTCATTTTATATGAACATCAATATTCTTATTAAATTCTTTACTGATAAGCTATTTATTTTTCCAGTTTCGACATGATATATGATCAAAGTTCTCCTGGCACCCCAGTAATTTTCATTTTAAGTCCAGGGTCAGATCCAACTAGTGAACTAATGAAACTAGCTGATCGATGGGGAGCTGGACCAAAATTTAAGTACCTTTCTTTAGGTCAAGGACAAGATAAGGTAAGGTATATTACAGATACTGTGATGTATGTTTATATAATAATATTACTATGAATTAGTTTTCACAAAAATGAAAATAAATGTTACAAATACTGTCTATTGAAATAAATGTTACTTAGAACATTGTAAAAGATATTAAAACTCCTTAACAATCTTTTTCAAACAAAAAAAATTTGTTTAAGAAATAAAATTCTTCATGCTTAGCAAAGATTGAAGAAGAAGAATTATATTAAAATATATTATTACTAGCCTATTGGGGCTCTACCCCCTGGACTACAGGGCCCAGATTAGCTCAGACAACCCCCAAAGCTGACTCAGGAGCTTCCCAGAGCCACAGGGCCTGCCACAGAGCTTGCTTTGCTAGTCATTCCCATCTACCCAGAGGGCTCTGCCCCCTGGACCCTGCAGTGTTCATTATCATCATGGTTGTGAGAATAATACTGATAAATAACAATTAAAGTATTCAGGCATAGAAACCTGAAAAAGAAACTTATTTACAAAAGGCAGATTATTAGTAATTATGGTAACTGAAGTACACACACCTTTGACGATGAAAAATTCATAACTTATATCTGTTCTCAAATGGTGCGAGAACAAACAGACAAAATTTTGGCTTTACATATAAGCATATTCAAATAAATTAGAACTATATTTAAGATAAATAAATAGTAGGTTAAACAATAAGTATGTGCATGATGTTGTGTTTTCATGTGTAAAATGAGAATATGAACTATGTTCATATATTCCTATTTTACAATATTATTATAAAACATTCTGTATGCTTATTGTTATCTTTTTTATTTGAATTTAATTCAAGCTCAGGTATGATAGAGTTCTATACTGATAAGATGCAGGCTTATTGCATTAAAATGATTATTTTTGAATTTAGTTTACTAGAATTGCTACAGGATCTAAAAGGAATTTGGTTATACAGAATAGATGTTTGATTCCTGCTTACTATTTTTAATACTAGATTACAGTGAGTTGAAGAAAAGCTAATTTTGTACTTTACCAAGCACTAGATTAAACTGTTTGGTAAAATTTCTGAGATGTAATTTAATGAAGTATACCGCCAAAAGTAATTTTAAATTATTTTAGAATCTTTATTTAATTTTATACATTCACTCTCCACTTAATTTTTCGCTTGTCTCTGTTGATTTAATTTTCACATGGTGTTCCACTGTCAAACAAGGATTATCCTCATTCACTGAATTAAGGAGCCAGAGTTAAGGAATGCTTCTTGTGAGCATCGTTAGTAGTTCCTTCTGTTTCAAAGTTATCCCAGTTACCGGCAGTGGATCTCATTGGAGCATCTTGTTGAAACTGATTTCTATACTCTCTCTGTAGTGCAACTATGTTCTCTATCTACCAGTAAGCCTTAAGGATAAATTTTCTTTCCTCAAAGCTTAGCCTTGATTCAGTCATTATTTAATCACACCTGAAATCAAGATGATAGTTATTAGCTGTAAAATAGTGTTTACTTTTTTTGGGGCACCTGATATAAATTCTTGTAAACTAATGTACTTTTTGTTGTGGTCAGGTTTTTTGTTAATATTTTATGTATTTCTTTCCTTCAATACTTGAGCTATCTTCTCTCCTACTGCTTCCTTTCCAATTCTTATTTTTCCAGTTTCTCTTCAATATGACTTATTTATCCTACTAAAAGTATATGATTGCTTATAAATTGCAGTTATTACTTATAAGAAGCATTATTGCTTATAAATATTTGTATAAATTTACTTTCTTTTGTTATAGGCGGCAGTTTCGCTTTTAGTAAATGCAATAAATCGTGGGAATTGGTTAATGTTACAAAACTGTCATTTGCCGATCAGTTTTATACGAACGTTAGAAAAGATATTAGACAAAAATACAAAACCACATCCTGATTTTAGGTTATGGCTTACAACTGATCCAACTCCGTCATTTCCTATCAGTGTCCTTCAGAGGTCAACGAAAGGTAAGTTTACTTAAAACTGACTTATCAATATGGTATTTCATTTTCAATTTTTTCCTTTTTTTTGGAAAAACTACTATAATTTTTTTAAATACAGATTAACTATAAATGGCTCTTGATATGATATGATTCTGGATGCTGTTTGATGTAGTGGAAACCATAGTACCATAAGTAATGTTTTTACCCTGTAAATTAGTTATATTGTTTTACCGGTAACTATTTATCAGCATATTTACTTATAAAAATTAACTTGTTAGTGTGGTTCTAAGGAAAAGGGAAAAGATGTTAGCCATTTATCTTATAATTCTATATTTAATATATATGGTTTTCCTTTATTTTACAATGTCATGTCACAGTTGGCGTGACCCTTATCTCCCGATATTGTTCCAATGATGGATAGATTTTCTCCTCCTCAACCTTATTAAATTCCCAAAATCTTGTGTTTTTTTTTTTTTTTTAATTTTTGTACTATTTTAGTTTTGCAATTGGTGAAAGTCTTTTATGCTCTAACTTCAGTTAGATGTAATTTACTTAAATATATACATGTAAGTACTGAAGAAAACATTGATGTGTGAATAAATAAATTAATATTTAAACATAAGTTTATATGACACCTGTTAAGAAGGATCTAAATTATTATTTTTTTGTTCATTTGAATTTGAACAGAAAAATTCAGCTTACCATGGCAGTAACCCTAGTTTGCTTGCATGATTTTTTATACCCTAGTAAAATGATTCATTTGCTGCCAATAAAAAAAACCAGTCTGTAATTTGTACAATACGTAAGTATTATAACACCATTTACAATATTTTTTTCTATACTCTTCACATTTTTACTTTGTGTACATTGACAGAATGCATTAAACAATGCTACTACGGCAAATTTTGCCAAAACTTTGTAATATTCAGGATATTACATCATTTGTGATGTAATATCATGTAATGATATGATGATGATGATGATGATGTAATATTATGTAATTTATATCATTTTGTGATAGCTAACTATGACACTATGGAGTTATATAAATTTAAAAATTGTATAACCACTTAAAAATAGGTAAACATTAGTTATCACTGATCAACATTCTGTCTACTGATGTCTGTTTGTGGTGGTTTCTTTGTAATGTGTAATTATATATTATTTTTTATCATTTACTTTGAAAGATTTTATTTTTATCACTATATTTATTTATTCTCTTACTCATTTTCTGAAAATTTTTATTGGATGTAGTTCATCTGACTTACAGTATTTTATTGTTAATGACTTTTATGTGATAATAACTCACCTGGTTGTTCATTCCATGTTAACTGGTGAAGGAGAACTCCTCTATCACTTCCTTCTCTTCTTTCTCCTTGGAATGTAAAAAGTAATTTTTTTGGATTGTTTTAGGGTACCATCTTCAACTTGTTTTATTAGCAGCTAATTTACCAACAAATTTGTTTAAATATGCTATTGGTCACAAAAATATAATGTTAGGCTAATTTATCAATAAAAAATATTGATATTGAAGTATATATGTAATTTATATACAACCAGAGTTACTAGATTTTCAAGATAAAATCAACTGAATAAGAAATTGGTAGTGATTTAAAAAAAAAATATGAATGGTTAAGAAATAAACTGGTACTGATCAGTTGGATGGTTGAAATTTATATACAGATTGTATTAAAGATTTTAGGATACTATCTATTAAATTTCTTGCTAAGAAATTATAGGTATCGATCAATTACAGGCAAATAGCTGCAAATACCAAGATGCATAAAATTCTTACACAAACTTAATTATTTGATTTTACTTGTTCAGTTAGGGGGGATATATTTTTGAAACCTGAAAAAGGTTTTTAAGTATCGGTGGTTATAGAACAAATGCCAACATTCAATGATGGTCAACAAAAGGGAAATTCTTTGAACAGCTTGTGTAAACTGCATTAATTAAAATTACAGGTTACAGTCTGCTAACTTTGTTGCTAGTTAGCAGATGATCTTTTAGACATGAGTTTATTTTAATTTATGAAAGCGGTAAGGAATTTAAATGCACTAGTAAATATAATTACAAAGAAATAAATAAAAGAAATATAATGGTAAACTACTGCATAGTTGAAATTCATGAGCAACCTTAGTTACTTGAGACTTGAATAAAGTAGTCTCTGCCATCTTCCTTGTACAGTTATGTGAAGGTGAAAAGATTAATTATACCGCTCAATTATGGTTAGAAAAAACAGAAAGTTAATTGATAGTTACAATATATGTGTAACCTGGAAGGGTTTTCTAAAAACTGAATTATTGTAAAATAAATAAGTTCATGATAAAATTGCTGTCAAAAAGTAGGAAATATTACATTTAATAAATATTTAATCCTGAACTTCTTCTGTTAACTGCAAGTACTTGTACATCTCTTATTCTTGATAGAAAGCTAGGAATTAGGTTTAGCTTAAACTAAGTTTTAACTTTAAATTAGGATTTTACCTTGTTTTTATTTTTCCACAAAAACGGCTCCTAGTTATTTAACTTTTTATTTATCTTTGTTTACCTTTAATTTATTTACCTTCCAAAGTTCTGAATTGGGTCCTGCTTTAGATTAGTACACTAGAGCCAGATTTTGTGTGAGATTATTAGAAACACAAGACTGTGTGTATGTAAAAATTTATAATTGTTAAAAATATTTTATAGATAGCAGTTATAGTTTGACTGATTTATTGCATTTGATTATTGTAATTGGAATTAACATTTTCCTATTAATTTTTCTTATAGTGTAACTGAGGCTCCAAATAATCTGAAATTGAATTTACGAAATACTTACTTTAAATTGAGACCTGAATTATTGGATAGCTGTTCTCATCCAAAATTTAAAACTATAATTTATGTATTAGCATTTTTTCATGCTATTGTTCAGGTAATGTTATTCATGATTAATTTATTAATTTAAAAATATAGTTTATACATTTAAAAATTGTTTCTTTTTTAACAGTTGTTTTCTCCTTTTTTATGCTTTAAAAATCTGTTTTATTTAAATCTTTTACAGCTTTTACATACATTTTTATTATAGTTTTGAATAGTTTGAAGCAGCATGTAATTCACTTTTTTGTGTTTTTCAAGCAATAGTAACCTGTTTTTGTTTTGCGTTGTCTTAAGTTTGAGTATGTAGAAAGACAAAGTAGGTACAATACAAATTTCAAAATTTATTCAGCTAGGTCATAACAAGATGGGTAGTGTGAATATTTTATTTTATTAAGATACACTATCTAGAAATATCTTTCAATATACTGAATCAAATGACTTTCACTACTAGAAATAAATAAATAAATTTATTTATTGATTGTTTTCGTTGTTATTGTTGCTTCTATGTTTTATAAATTTTCTTAATTTAATTTAAGGAACAGAAGTACAAATAAGCTTCTTACGAGTTAGTCTCATAATAAAACCAATAATAACTACAACTTTATTCTATTAATCAGTTATAAATGTTATTGCTATGCTTACCTTAAGCACAGCCTTTAGAAAAAGATATGTCTATATAAAGTAAACATAAATGTAAAGATATATTTACAAAAATTAACAGTAATTATTAATGAAATGAGACTACTGGTCTTTTATTTCTCATCATATTCTTAACAGCAAACTTACATCTGCAAAAACTGTAACTGTGCATGGTTCTTCATTTATTGAGCAGACTGAAATATAAGTCAACACACTTCATACGTTTATGTATATATCATACTATTTGAACCTGTTTCATTGCCATATAGTTAATGAAATATATTTATACAGACATTCACTACATATAATATGGCTACAAAAGGACAAGTTCTTATATTATAAGAATGTTGTAATTTAAAATAATGATATATTCTATTGTATTTTTCATACAGTTATACTGAATTTCTCATGACTTAAGAGGATAAACTTCAGGAGTGCATTATAAGGTCAAAATAAACAAAAACATGTCTTAAATGAATGTAGGTGCAAAAATGCTAAACATTCAAGTTTTAGTTTGCGGAAAATCTTTTCTGATTACTGCTCCAAAGGTGAAGTGATGCTATGCTATATAATACTTGGAATGGAGATAAATGAAGAAAAATTTAGTGACTTGTATGTTATTTGATCCGAGAACATTTTTTTATTGGGCCCATAGAACTGTGTTTGATAGTTTCCAATATAAATGTTATAAATCATAAAAAAATTGAAATAAAAATTCACTTTTTTAGTATTTTTATTAATAAACCGAAGCACATCAGCTTCCTTGTGGGACATTGTAGTTATTGAAATAATGAAAGTTCTATGAATAATATCATAATAATGACATGGCAATAAAATTGTTTTCAGATTACAGTTATAATATTAATTTTCCCTTAGGAACGACGTAAATATGGTAAAATTGGATGGAATATTGCCTACGATTTTGGTGAAATGGACTTTATTGTATGTACTCAAATAATTGAAACATATCTGAAAAGAGTTGTGATGAGTACAGACCAACGAATACCATGGGCTAGCCTCAAATACCTAATTGGAGAGGTCACTTTATTATTTTATCTTATAACTTTTAAAATTTATTTTTTTTATTTCTGACATTATCTTATGTTTTGTAAATTAAATTTATTATCAAAACTGAAATTTAATTATTTATTTTTAAATTTAAATATAAAAGCATCTCTTAATATTAAGAATTCTTTTACAATTTCTCTTTCCCTTCTAGTCACTCCAGATTGGAGACCAAATATTACCAAAATGTTGCCAAATATGTACTTGTACTCATTGTGCCGCTATTTAAGTTTACTGAGTTCCTATATTTTTTGTTGTAATGAAGCCCTATATTTTTTATTGTATTTATTTATAATATTCTTGATAATGTGAAAATAGCAAATATAATAATTCCTTATATTTAATACTCTCTGAGTAGGATATATTGTTAAATTTTATAAGTTTTCCTAAATTTATCTTATTATATTTGTGAAAAGTAATATAGAATAATAAGTTTTATTAAGTATTCAAATTTTAACTTATTTACTTTAAAAGTTCTGAAAACAAAGTAATTAATTAGTTGCTATGTAGAGATGGATATTATATTGTTTTTTTGTAGGATTACCTTTGTAACTTTTTCAGGTTTTGTTCATATATAAAATTTTAATGTTTTATTTTGAAGTATATTATAATCCTTATAACAGTTACATGTAATTTCTCATTATATAAAACATAATTAATAAAATTCAGCACAACTGAATTGTACAAACTATATGACTAATTATCCTTAAAAGTTTTTCATAGATCTTTGTTTTTTTATAAGACAATTCAGTTGAAGAAATCGTAAAAATTTTCACAAAGCTCTTCATGTTGAAGAAATGATATTGTAGAAAGGATAATCAAAGATAATTAAGGATGATTGAAACTATCCGAAGAACTATAAAAAGTGACACTGTAACGATGGTTGATTTTATTTACTGTATATTTTTTTTTTATATAATGAATTTCTTTTCAGGTTATGTATGGTGGACGGGTAATAGATGATTTTGATAGACGTATAGTAAAAACATATGAATGAATATATGGGTGATTTCTTATTTGATTTCTTTCAACCATTCCATTTTTACAGAGATCCTACTGTGATTATGTTATACCACCTGACGGAACCAGAGATGATTATATGGGTAAATAATTACATCAGAATTATAATTTAATGGTTATAATGCTATGATATTATTTAATGCTTAGATATGTCTTAAGTAACATCCTTAATCTTTTCAGACACTGACATTTAGAGAATACAGTTTGCATTTCTGAATATTTTGGGATGTAGAGGAATGTAGGTTACCCAGTTGGCATCTTGGCCACTATTTTGGCTTCTTGTTCAATTCCTGGATAGGAAATATAGACCCCCCCAATAAAGAACCAGCTGGCTTACCAACTGCTAGAAGGTGGCTGCATGATACTGTATTTTGAGGATAAGAAAATGATAATGAGGATAAGGATAAGAGTAGTAAGAAGAAAAGGAAAAAAAGGTTTTTAAAAAGATGTAGAATTCAGTAGGTCAAATAGTACTATTTAACTTCTCTAAATATAGTAATTATATAATACTGTTAAAATTACTTTTTCCATAACTTTTTAATGAAAGATATGGAATATGCTCATGTTAAGACATCAGTTTGACAAATTTGTTTTTAAACTATTCCACTGACTAGTGTTTGAATACAGTAAAAATATGAAATTTGAGTGGATGGTTTTATTGTGTACATATAACCAGTTTACATCATGACTGCAGTACCAGCAAACAAGATATTTACTTTTGCCAGTTTTTGAATAAACTAGTCTTTTAAGAAAATTATCTCAAAATAATGTTATAAAAATGTAAAATTTTATTTTATTTATGTTAACTGTTATCATGGATATGGGAAATATTTTTGGCCAAGAATTGTATTGGCCTCTTTAATTTTTGTTTATAATGTTTCCTATTTGCATTGTATTAATGTCCGTATTTTTAAGTTTTATGTATTTTATTTAGAGTTATGTATTTACTTTTTTTTATTTCAATAAATTTTATTTAATTTCACAATAAGTAAGAAAGTAAATCATAAAAAAGTTCAAATTTCATAACAAATTGTGTATTGGGTGATGAAGATTTGTTCACTTTATTTGTTAGCAAGTTATTTTTTTGTTAAGTTATTTTTATTACTGACAATTCACTTTCAACATACTGCAAATACAATTGAAAAAAGCTGGGAGCTATTAACAAGAGTTTGAAAAAGTGAATTATTAAATGTAGCAGCCATTTTTTTTTCAAATAATGGAACATCAATCATAAAATTTTCTTCAAAAAATTTGGTAATGGCAAACTACATTAATGTATTACACGATGAAATGTTAAACAAAGCTAATGTTGTCTTGTTTCTTCGTTTTTGATAAAATAATGAATGATTTATCAGGGCCAATTATACAGAAGACCCTGGTTATATTTTAGCTTGTAGATGGTTGATTTAAGTTTCACTATGATGTCAGACAGCTAGCTTAAAGTGAGAACAATTATCTAGCAGTAAAATAGTGGAGATAAATTTTTAAAAAATGACCAAAAATCAATGTTTGCATTAAATATATAATTGATCATATAGTTGCCCTGGAACCTGTTATTCAAAACGTCTTCACCAACACCTGGTTGTTGTATTTTTCAATATGCAAAGGGCATATGACAAGGCATGGATGAGAGGAATCCTAAATACACTGCATGAATGGGGTGTAAAAGGGAATCTCCTTGCATTTATCAGGGATTCCCTCAATAATCAGTCCTCTTGAGTTTGAGTTGGAATGACAGTATCCATACCCATAAATAATATAACAAACTGCATGCGGAAACCCATTATGTGCTCATTATTTGTAGTTGATTTTGCAATTTACATTGCTTGTAGAATTTTAGCTACTGCTGAGAGGCTGCTCCAAAACACAGTAACCTGTATTGTTGTGTAATACTACTGGATTCACTTTTCTCTGGAGAAAACAAAATTGATTTGTTTTTCTTCCTTGAAGGAATATATTGACTCTCAACTGTTTTTACATGGTGAACCATGTCTGCGAGTTAGATTTCTGGGATAGGGGGAGCACATTTGAAGGAGATAAAGACAAAGTATCTAAAAATGCTAAACATGCTGAGGGCTCCATCTAATAATCGGGGAGCTGATCATATATGCATGTTGCATTCTACTGAGCTTTGATCCTTTACCGTTTAGACTATGGCTGCATGAGCCACTGCTCTAAAGATGCTCGATGCAGTCCTTCATTCATTTGTCTGTCTTGCTACAGGTGCATTTTATTCAAGCCCCATGGTAAGTCTGCTAGTGAAAAGCGGTGAGCAATTTCTTTGGAATAGACTAAACCAAATAATCTACTCTAATGAAGCTCGCATTTAAGCACAACCAAATCATCCTTTGAATGAGGTGTTCTCTAACCCACACCTTAATTGATATCAGGAACAAACCAGATCTACTGCTCCACTAGGCATCAGAGGTCAGCGCCTATTCCTATCTCTAAATGTACAATTACCTGCAGTTCTTACTGTACTCAGTGTTATTACCCATCTTGATGGTCATTTCTGGTAAATTACTGCTTTAGTCTTTGTTGATAGCACAAAAAGTACACGATTCTGGTTATCTAACTAGAAAAACTTTATAATATTGTAAATAGCATGGATCTTGATGTTGTAGTTTATACAAACAGCTCTAAATATGATAACTCTGCTGGTTGTGCTTTTGTGATCAGCAATAGAACATAAATCTTTGGCATTCCCAGCATCATCAGTGTTTTCATTGCAGAGCTGTATATTATTAATAAGGCTTTAAATATAATTAGCCCAACTTATCGACATGTATTTATCTATTCAGATACGATGAGTGTCCTGCAGGCGATTAGTGACATCTACTTTAAACACCCTATTGTCTATGATATGCCATTATTTCTGAAATGACTGCAAAATACAAGTGTGAACTTCTACTGGAACCTCAGGCATATTGGAATCTCAGGCAATGAGCGCACTGATAGTAAAGCTAAAGAGACTTGTTTACAGCCTCCTTTCGCTAATTGCATTGTTTCTGAAGGTCTCATCTGTTTTGTGAAGAAGGTGGTTTATGATGAGTGGCTAAGTGAATGGAATACTACCATCGACAATAAACTTTGTCTAATTAAGAGCACTGTATCACTGTGGGCTGTTCATCCAGAAGTTGCCATTGACAGGATGATATTATTTGCTATTTGTGAATAGGTTACACTCGCGGACTTCTCACGACTCGGAATAATGCACCTGTTTGTGTTTGCTGCGACTGTCATCTGACGGTACCCATATACTTGTAGGCTGTATCTGTTACTCAACAGTGCATCATAAATTTAAATTAGAGGCTAACATCTGTAATATTTTAGGGAACAAGACGGCAATGTTATCCAATATCTTATAACTTAAGGTCATGCATCTGTATTCACTTATTTGATTATTCTTATAAAGTGTTTCACTCATACATGCTGTTTATGCGTGTTTTAATTGTTGATTTTAATTATTTTACATTGCTGTTATCTAAATTTTTAAGTTTGATGATATTTGGCTAAATTGGTTATTGTATTAATTTTGTGTCCAGGTGCTAATGACACTTCATTGTCCACCCAGAAAAAAAATAAGTATATAATGCCATTTGTGGCTGGAAGCCATTACAAGAGTTTGAAAAGAGGTGGTGAATGTGCTGTTGCAGCCAATTCTAAATAACGTAATATCAATGCTAAAACTCTTTCCGCAGTTATATCGTATATTACTGTTTCTTTTTTCTGTTGAAGTTCAGCTTCAAAAAAATCCTTGTCTTGCTAAAGAAAACACAAGATTTCTTATAAATTTCTATTTTCTAATGTATTCATTTGCAATTCAATAATACACTTAGATAAATGACTTTCCAACTTTCTAATACATTCAGTATAATGCTATTTGTCCAACTCTGCAAAATTGGTTGTCCCAACTTTGACCGTATCGTTTGAAATGAATCTTTATCCAGCAAGCCATTTTCTTCAGGTTGGGAAGAGAAAGTAATCGCTGGGAGCCAAATAAATTTGGCATATGTAGAAGCACTTCAAAGCATAGGTCATAGTTTAGCAGCAACAACCCGAGATGTGTCATGCAGGTGCATTATTGTAGTTATTTTTGTCCATATATGGACGTCTAGTTTAAATAATACCCTTCAATTGGTTTAGTAGAGAAACGAAATACTTCCTACTGATGATCCTGTCTTTTTCCAGGTAGTCTATGAGCCCTACATCACAATGATGCCAAAAAAACCACAGCCATGACTTTTTCTCCAGATGGAATTGTTTCACTTTCTTTGAGACACTTTCACCTACTGTCACTCACTGTTTGCTGTCTGGCACGAAATGGTGAATTCATGTATCAAAGAAACTCAGCACAATTGTGTTTAAATAAATCTAAACATCCTTGAGAATTGTTCAGTCAAATGCATTTTTAGTAAACTGTTAACAGATGTGGCATCCATCAAGCGGCAAGGTTTTTCATATCCCAAACATCATGTAAAATCTAGTGAACATGGTCTAATGAAAGTTTTACAAAGTCAGCAACCTTTTATACCTTAAGTTCGCAATCTTAATATGGCACTGAGTGGATCTTTCTGTTGATTTCACTGGTCTTAGCGGTCTTGGGTGTCCTGAGTGTTCATCATCTTGCATGGATGTACAACCATGTTTAAATTTAGTAGTACATTGTTTTACCATTGAAAACAACGGGAAAGAATCCTTTGAAGTGGAATCTAACACTTTTTGTATGTCCATCAGGGATGTTGGGATCAAACCTTTTAAAAGAGAGCACTTAATAACAGTTCAAAGTTCAATTTTATTCATTTTTAAGATATTGTCAGAACTTGCTTACTTTACTTGATCGCCACAAACCAGTTACAAAACATATGCTGATTCTTCACCTCACACCATCTAAAGAATCATAGTAATTTATTTATACTTTCCACCACAACTTTTCGAGCCCCCGAAAAGGTTGAGTTTCTAGATAGCAATAATATACAAGCAAAGATGCTCATAAGGCTTATCCTTTCTAAAAACTATATAAAAAATATGTTGTAATTTTTTTGCCTATTTGTCTTTCAAGTTGAATATAATATTAAATTTTAGGTATATCAATGTCATATAATATCAATATTATATGTTGTTATTAAAACAAACTATTATTATAACTGTATTGTAATTTGTCTTCAGCTGCCATTAACCAGTTACCTTTAATAAATGTTCCTGGTGTTTTTGGATTACATTCAAATGCTGAGATTGGTTACTATACTGAAGCAACTAAAGAAATTTGGGAGCATTTAATTACTCTTCAACCACAACAAGGTTTATAGTTTATATTAATATTATTTATACTATGGAAAGTGTACTTTTTGTGCCTTTTTAAAATTAATTTTCATGTTTTATTGAAATTAAATAATTACACTGGTCTACAAATTGGAAAAAACTTTTCATAAAAACCCCAATAAGTGAAGTTCATTATTCTTTATGCACTGAATCTGAAAATGAAGTCAGTTTTTCATCATAACACATTTTTGTTATACAGCCTTCAGAAATTCCTAAATAATGTGAAAATTAACAAGTTTGTAGGTATAATAAACTTTGCAATGAGTTATATATATTTTCAATTCTCATATTTCATTTTGCTTATTAAATAAAAAACCATGTGGAATATAACTACAAAAAAGTGTACCTAAAACTTTTGATAACTGGAGTCTGTGAACTAATAGATTACTTCTTCTTCTTGTGCATGGTTGAGAGTCCTTTGTAGAAACCAACTGTATTCACTCATCATCAGTTCATCCCATTTACCTTGGTAATGATGCTCCAAATTTGGTGTAAAAACATCAAGATGAGAATGCAAAAAAGGCATTTTTAATGGCATTCAGCAGCCTAAATTTTTATAGTTCAACAAAAGATTTTGTACTAAAAGATCAATGTCTTCTGCTTTGTTATTTCCAAGAAAACCATGGACTACATCCTTAAATGACTTCCAGCTGCTAGCTTTATGTAATTCAACTTTGTCATAATTTTCATCATTGAGTAATTTTTTAACTTAGATCCAACGAATATTCCTTTTTTTAATTTGGCTTCAATTAATATAGGAAACTTAACTAAATATTTAAATCCTTTTCCTTCTTTATTAAGTACTTTTATTCTCAATCAACCCCAGTTTTATTCGTAAAGGTGGCAAAATAACATGCGGAGGGTTGATTTTATTTTTTTCTCCAGGAATGAGAGTAAAAAGAGAAAATGTCTCTTTTTGGCCATTCTTTAACCATATTATGTTCATTTGTTGTTTAATTGTCCCATAAACATAATAAAAGACTATATTTTGTTACGCCATCTTGCAGACCGAGAAGAGAACCAATAACTTTTGAGGTCGCCACACATACACCATAGGTGAACATTGTAATTCATTGCTTTCAAAATTAATGACATTCTTTCATATATGTAACTTTCATTTCAACAGAATATGCTACTATGCTAGAAGGTCCTGTATGAATTATGCTTGTTTTTGAAGAATTGAGAATAAGCCCTTATTATCAACATTATATGCAATACCCAGATCTGGGTATTGCATATAATGTTCAGTTGACAACTGATCAACTGTCAATCCTATTGACAGATTTCTACTTGGTTTTTTTCTGTTTGTGCTAAACAAAAAGGTACCTAGGGACTGCCACAAAATAGTGATGGTATTTTTTGGTAATTCTTACCTAGCATTATGTTTCTAATTACTCTTATTACTTAGGCTGAATTGATTTAATTTAAAAGATAGTTAATAATTGGAAAGTTTATACAACTTTCAGATAAAATAAGTTAAATTATTATTAACATATATATATTTTTTTTATTCCTATTAAACAAGGATAAATCAAATAAAAGTTATAGTCCTGTAATATTCTACTTTTAAAAATAATAAAAATATCAAATTAAAACATAACGTAAATTCAAAAGAAATAACATCTGTCTGAAAAATGTACTAATTCTGAAAAAGTTTCAGTGTGTAATACAGAACAAAAGGCATTGCCTACTGAGTTTGTGATTCATATTAAAGATTTTTAGGTATTTCTCTACAAGAACTTGAATCTCAGTTCAATGTCATTCATTCAGTTATGGTTTAAAACTTAAATACTTAAATGGTATGCCATTTGAAATATTTTTTTAATGAAATTGTAATTCTTTATTATCTGACAATAAGTTTTCGTCACAAATTCAGACAGTTGCTGTTTCTTGAATTAAGGATAACTTTTGCCTCTTAAATGACTTATCACATTGCTGAATTTACATTGGATAAGGCTTTTGAAATTTTTAGCTTTTAGCTCTCTCTTGTAATTCATTTTTACGTATATTTTTTAAATTTTATTTTATCTTAGACTGTCCAAAATGGTTATTGTTAATTTTCATCAAATGTACTACATTTTCCTTAACTTTTCTTTTAATTTCAGTAATAGTAGGATAACCAATCATTTCTTGGATGGGTTTCTGTTAAATAATGTTTTCTTAACATAACAAACAAGCTATGTTGAAGCTATTTATAAATAAATTAACCAAGTTTTCAAATCGATTTAATATTTTGAAATATCTTGTCTTACCTTTTTCTTCAACCTCATATTTAATTCTGTTAAATTTCGTAAATGCAGCTCTCAAAATTCTGTTTACTAACATTTACTGAAAAATTAATAAAGCATGATCTGAAAACTTATTTTTTTCAAGTGATACTAGTTTAACATTTTCTTTTTCAATGTTTTAATAAGTTTTGTGTAAACAAGAACTCAAATACAATCCTGAACATTTTGAACTTTAGTGAAAACAATAATTAGGAAAAATATGTATTAAAAGTTTCAAAACTAATTAAATAATATTTTAATGTATGCTTTTGTATCAATATTTTTTCTTACACTTTAAATTGGTTTGAAAATTATTAACGTGTAATAAATAGATCTTGACATTTTATAAAGATGAAATTATGAATTAAAATCAACATTTTATGAACTTAATTTTTAAACATTACAAACCAAAAATCATAATATGACTTTTTAAATTGTGATAATATTTAAAAAAAAAAAAAACAGATTTTAAAATATGTATAATTTTTAAATACTTTTGGATGGTGATTGCCAAATACAGACAGGGACACAGTAACGTTGAACTAGTGAACAAGGTTGAAATAGTTAAAAAAGTTAATGGTTGAAATAGTGAACAGATGATTATGAAATTATCATAAAGTGAAAATAACTAATGGTAAACATAAATGGCAAGTAAATTAATATTATGCTACATAGTTAAAATTGTTACATTATGCAACAGAATTTTAAACCTTGTTTCTTATGCACTGCTGGTTTTGTAAAATTTTTCAAAATGACCAAATTATTTGTTTTCTTCATTAGGTACTGCTGACAAAGCAATAAGCCGAGAAGAAGTGGTGATAAAGTCAGCTGAAGGTATTTTAGAAAAAATTCCACCAAAATTTGAAATAGATAAATTAAAGATTGGATTATCTGAACAACATATATCACCTATATCTGTTGTTTTTATTCAAGAGTTAAATAGATTTAATTTGTTAATAGGTCACATGAGAAGTTCACTAAATTTTTTAATTAAGGTTTGTATACATTAAAATTTAGGTATGTGAATAAAGACACATTATTTAATTAATATTAAATTGTGTTCCTTCTTTTTGTGATCAGTGTAAAGTTTATATGTTTAGTTTGACAAGCTAGACCATTTTTTTTTTTTATTGCTTTATGCCTTAATATGTCCCTTTATCACACTGCATATAGATTCCATTATATTCTGTTTTTTTGTGATTCAGTAAGTTCTCCTCAAGTTTTAACTGCGATAGTTGCACTCTGCTAAATTTTGTGGTTTATTTTATCCAATTTAATTATGAATGGAACTCTGGTTGAAAGCGCTTGGCAAAATGAGTGATTGACAGTTGTCAACAGTAAATGGTATTATATAAATGGTATTATATAAAATACTGTCATGGAAACTGCCTGTACAAAACTACTGCTCTGAAGATGTTGCTGTTTGTGTTTGGAGGATAACAGGATATGTATGGATTCTCTTTCAGATGGTGATTCTATAATATGCCCTCTAGGCAACTTCTGCTAAACTATGCATCTCATTCTAAGTCGAATATGGTGAAACTTTCTTACTGAGTAAGAAATATTATAAAAGATTTTGAATGTCATTATGATTATGGTGATGATATGTTACTGTTGATATGGCTGAAATTGACAAATTTTCAAATTTCGAAATTGAATTTGATCTTCAGTTTCTATTCATTTTTTGGAATGAGTTCTTTGCATTTCTACCTCAATTAACTTGTAATTTATATGTGCATATTTGCTCAAACATTAACTGTATGTATATGTGTACAGAGAAACTTGATTAGAAAATTTAAAATTGGCACAAAACACAAGCTGGTAAATAACTCACTGATTGAATCATAGGTTTTCACAGCCTAGAGCTGTGAAAGCCCAAAGCAAGTCATTTATCAGGTCCTTTTTCAATCCGTTATTTTATTATTTCTGCAAGCTAGTACTTTCAAAATATTATTTGTGTTTTACTACTGTTTCTTAATCTACTTCTCTTCAAATTTAATTTTTTTTTTAAATTCGCCTATGGCTGCTTTGTTGTGGCCATTGGGAAAAAATAAGTGTACCTCTTTGTCCATACAAATAAAGAAATAAATAAAATAATAAAAACATTTTATGCTTCATATAGTTGTTACTGTCACTTTATGAAATATAAAAGTTAATGTTGTTCAAAGAATAACCTAATTTAACTGATTTCTTATCAATCGACTTTGAAAATGTTATTCTGTTTGGAAGATTAATATCCTTGAAGTACCAAAGAAACTTCTTAAACAAGTCATTTAACAAGTGAATAGAATGCTGTGAAAATGGTGTATTAGGAATTCAGCCCATGACCTGCTATTTTATATCTGCCAGTATACCTACGAATACAAGTGAACCTCAAAATCTGACTATTGTATTTTGTGCAATATTTAAAATTTCTAAGAAATATTTTGTGTATACAATTGATAAGTATGTTCTTTCAGTCTGGTCTACAACAAATCTGTCTGTTAAGGCAATATGGTTATTTCTCTCTATTTTGGCGATATGGTTATATGGTTAATTCAATTATGATTCCCTCTGTAGCACCCAAGATCAGTACAACAACATGGCCAAGAAATTTTGTATGTTTCATGTTTATTTATTGTTGTTTATTTTTAGAGATCTTAAAACTTAATTTGATTTGATGTTGATATTCTTAATTAAATTTCTAAATGTATGTTCGTTTGGGTATGCAGTAATATTAGGAAGGTATTTAAAAGTTCTTTTATTCATAGTAATTTTGAAATAGTTGATTTTCATATTAAACTATTAAAAAAAGATTATAATATACAATCTTATTTGCTATGCTTTTGTCCATGACAGTCTGTAGTAATGCTCAAATGACATACATTATAATTCTTTCAGCTGCTTTTGTGGCCATTTTCAGTGACTGGTGCTGCTGTTCTCATCCTTGTGTTATTTGAAGTTTTAGCCATTATCAAAGAAAGGTCTGAGCCACATCAACACAGAATCAGCATTTTCCAACCATTTCATTGATGCGAATCATAAATCTGCCATCATTAATTATAATTATATTCTACGTATATAAAAGGAACTACACCTCATTATCTTATGTATCGATACTATCGAATGTCTTAAGACCATGCATCTGGATTCATATATTTGATTAAAACTTTAAAGTTTTTGCCTTTTGACATATGGCAATTTGATGTTTTATGTTACATTTTTAATATTGTTTTTATTTTGGTTTTGTTTTGCATTTAACATACTGCATAGACATTTTACATCTGTTTTATTTTTAAGATAAATTTTAAATGTTAATTTTTAATTATTTACTCTAATTATTTTTTGTCTGGGTGCTGATAGTGACACCTCGTTGTGCGCGCAGGAAAAAATTCAACTTACTTGAACCTTAACAAATACACAATAACACAACTATGTACTAAACCAACAAACACAATTCACAGTAAAAACCTGTTTAAACTTACATTCTAAATGTATATCTACCTAATTCTATAAAACTGATGGCAATAGTATTAACTGATGGCAAGATGAGAACAGCAGGACCAGCCACTGAAGCGAGAAGACATATGCGTAATCTTAGCTTTAAAAAAGAGCCATCATGAATGTTAATATGCTTTACTCTAAAAAATTCATCTTAGTTTGATTTAAAAAGTTGATAGGTTTCGATAGTTTTTTGTACATACAAATTTCAGGTCAGGAAAGAACCGATAGAGCTGCTGAGGGTACCTATGTTTAGCTTTTCTGAGGCTTATTAGGCTTTCACTTAGCTCATTTCTTTTCTGATTATGCATGCTTCATAAAATATTATTTGAAAATAGCTTAGAGAATGATGCCGATAGTAAGCTAGAAAGCATCAGAGGTAATGAACATATTACTGCAGAAATCATCAATGTAAGACAGTTACTATAAAGAAGTAGTACTTTGTGTTATGTATTAGGAGATTATAAAATAAGTTGTATATGTTATCTGTGATGCTCCTACATGCCTGATGAATAGCTACTGCATAATTAATCCCATCTTATTTAAGCATGGAAGACCTTGCTTACATATATTATTCTTTATCTATTTTAGATTTAAACTGGTAAATGAATTGATGCTATTTTAGGCAATGATATTTAAACAAGCTTTTTAAATGACTAAAATTTGTCTGAATTTTAATCCAGTTATAGTCAATGATCAATTACGGTAGGAATACTTTACACTGTCATCAAACTCACAGTAATTTTATTAGTTACGCATACGTATATATATTTGTATTGTTTGTGTGTGTTAATGATAAACAATTTTTATGTTATTTGTGTGCTTATTTTTTTCTGACTGATGAATTAACCAAACTTTGCTTCATTTTTTTTTGTTTATGAGAGCTTCCTTTACAACCCCAAATTATCTTCCTTCTATTGCATATAATTATAAAACTCAATTTTTTGTTATTTATCTACTATTTGAATATTTGCATTACATTGTTAATCTGCAGTAAGGCACATATTTTTCATAAATTTTGGATAATAATGATCCTTTTTGGTTAAGACTTATAAAAAAATATGAATTTTTAGTAGCATCTACTAAGATGCTAAAGAAAAGAAGATGTTACTGTGTAAAAAGAATGCAGTGAAATTGCAATAGAAAATATTTGACTTTGGTGAATGAGACTTTAACCGTTTATAATACATTGTAAAAGGTGTAGTTTTCAGTTTTCCAGAATCCAACTATTAAGCAAATCTTTGCAATCAGTTATTGTATTTTCTGTTTACTGTACACTATATTTAAAAAATCTGTTTTGTCCTATTTTGTCTTTTTTCAGCATTTCAGGTAGAGAATTCAATGTCATTCATGATTCTCTTGCAGTATTTTATTAATCTTATTTTTTAAGGTGTATAAGTTGATCAATAGTTCATACAACATTTTAAAAAACATAAATTTTGAAAATAGTTTAAACAGTCTACGTGTTTTCATTCTTGTGGATGTACTTCTCTTTTTTTTTTTAATTCA
This sequence comes from Lycorma delicatula, assembly GCF_047948215.1. Lineage (NCBI taxonomy): Eukaryota > Metazoa > Arthropoda > Insecta > Hemiptera > Fulgoridae > Lycorma > Lycorma delicatula. Next base: position 72,091,713 of record NC_134466.1, on the reverse strand, counting down.
TAAAGTTCTTTAAGTGATAGTTTGTATACTGGTTGATGAGATCATCTAAGGGAATGTTTGTCTATTATCTATTCAACCAATGCTGGAATTTTAGAGAATTATCTCTTGTATCCTTTCTGTAATGTACACTTACTACTACATTGGGGTTAATTATTTATGTGTTGATTTTTGGAGTAGTTTTCTATGTATCATTTGGAGAAACAAAGTTTTACAGAATAATTTGAATTTTTAAGGTTTCAATGTGATGTGTAACATGTAATAACTTATTCATCTTTAGTTACATAACATTAGTAAGGAAAGTTTTGTTTGCCACTTTTAAAAGAATGAAATCTAAAAGATTGTTATAAATTATTCACGGATCATTCAATAATTATCACAAACAACTGTACAGCAAAAATGGTTTATTAAATAAATACAATTTTTTTGTCCACTTTTCTACATAATCCCCACCAACTTCTCTCCACTTGTCCCATCTTTTTATGAGTCTTCTTATCCTCTCAGCAAAGAATTCTTTACCTTGATCTCGAAGCCAGTTTTGTACTTTTTTGTTTACCTTCTTCATAGTCATTGAACTTGATGCCATACAAAGCTTCTTTCATCAAACCAAACAGATAGAAATCTGAAAGGCAAGGTCAGGGCTGTAAGGAGGATGAGGTAGGAGCTCCCAACCCATTTTGCCAATAGTTTACAGCATCAGTTATGCCGGCGTATGAGGTAGAGCGTTGTCTTAAAGAAGAAGCATGCCTTTCTTCTGCTATCTTGGACATTTCCTCTTCAACATGGGCTTGACTTTGATCATCTCAATCATGGCTGATTAGTATAGGCTGATAATAGTGCATTCCTCCACCAAATAATCACAGAAAATCACACCACTGGCACTCCAAAAGATGGTTAACATGACTTTACCAGCTGATGGTTGTGTTTTGATTTCTTATGGACAGCCGATTCAGGGTGAATCCACTGCATGCTTTGATACTTGGACTCTGGCTGAAAATGATATATCCAAGTTTCTTCACAGGTTAAAATCCTGTCCAAAAATGCATCATCTTCATTATTGATATGATTTGAGTTCGGTACAAATGCAAAATCTCAGCTTTGTGATTAGCGGTAATCTCTCTGGGAACCCACCTAGCACAAGTCATAACAGTAGTTCAGTTTGTTTTGAATAATGGAATGAGTTGTGCTAACACTTTACGCACTGAATCGGTTTATATATGATAAAAAGGCAATTGCTTTTATATGGATTTGAATAGTAGACCGTGCATACCCGGGGTTTTTTGATGATTGAGTTTCAATTAACCACACATCTCAGGAACAGTGTACAAGACTGCACTTTATTTGCAATCATACAAATCATCCTCTGAAGCAATACCTTACAGTGGTTCCAGAGGTTAAACAGAAAAAAAGAGGTGTATCAGCAGTTACTAGACATTTTTCAGCAGTTTGTTCAACTTAAGTTGTCTGTCTTTTTCGATAAGTAAATCAATACAAGAATCTAATGCTGAGGTCAATACTGTTACCGGACATCCGAAGCAGTGCTTGTCAGTGAACGCTTTTGCAGCCATTTTAAAATTTTTCCACTCATGTGTAAAAACTCGCACAATTCATGCAACTACTGCCATATTGTTTGTTCATGTGAGAGAATATTTCTGACGGTTGTACACTTTCCAAAAATAAAAATCAGGTCACAGAACGCTGTTCTTCAAAAGTACTTTCTTCAAGTGGACACACCATTGTAACTAAGACTTTATGTTTACATAAGTATCAATTGAACAGCTGACTTAAGATTACCAACCAACACCTAAAAAAGTTTCAGTTCCCTGTATTAAGAGTTTCCTTCACTAAAAATGTTTGTCTGTTTAATTATTGAATGACCTTCCTATTTTACAGCTGTCTGAATCATCATTAATTCTCTTTAAAGAGAGAAATATATTGTTATTTTAAAACAGTTACGAATTTTCTGAACAAGAAAATAGATAATAATTGATTCAATTCAGAAATAGATTATAGTTTGTGTTTATTTACAACATGAGAATAAATGATCTACCTATATTTACCTGTAAATTCTTTAACGCTGCTTAGTTTAGTTAGTATCTTTCTTTTTATTTACTTTACAGGCATTACATGGAGAAATTGGTATGGATCTTGTTTTAGATGCTATTGCAACCAATCTTTATAATGGGCAGATTCCAAATGATTGGAGAATACTATGTCCTGAAACTCGTAAAAATCTTGGTGGATGGATGGGTCATTTTGAAAGAAGATTCGAGTTCTTTAAGAAATGGGTAAAGATATTTTTTTGAAAATAACTCTTTATTACTAGAAAAAAAAAAAATGTTTACATTACCTATTTCCTTTATTTAACAAAGTCTTGTTTGGTAAAATATTTTTCTAGTCTCAACCTGTTTGGTTAATATTAAAATCAGTTACTTCTATTAATAAAAATATCAATAGAATTAACTTGAAAAACAATGTCAGCTCTTAAATTATTGATTCATCTTATTTTACCTTTATTAAATTTAAATTGAATGTATGAATTAGCGTTGTGCTTTAAATTTAAACTAATGTATGTCTTTTGTGATGATTTGAATGAAATAGATAAATCATTTCAATTTATAAGAGCATTTTACTTCGACCTTAATTGCTTATCAAAATATGATTAATGTATTTTTATGTACATTTTCAATTTTTTAACATTATTTTTCTCCTTTAATAAAGTTTTGTGGGTATGCTTTTATTTTATTTTTCTGATAACTAAAAAATAACTTTCATCACATGCTGAAAACTAACATGTGGAATTGTGTTCTTACTGATATTTACAGGACTATTTTATATTGTGTTGGTTCTTCATCAGCAGTGTTGTAAATGGTGTTGCTAATGATATAGTTTGTTTCATTGATGTAATTTAGAACAGTAAAAACAATATTATCAGCCTTTTTTTATGGTTTAACTCAGTCTTTAAAAAATCAATGAATATCCCCAGACACAAGACCATTATACAAAAATGGTGCCAGTAGTGGTCTAATTTTTTTAAAATTAGTAAAAAAAAGAATAGTAGTTTTATAAGTTGCTAATTAAATTATCTTTTGTTTGGTTTTTTTTCTCTAATTGCTAATAATTGATCTAGCAGATATTTTTTTTAATGATAATTTTTTATACTTTTGGATCAGCTTGTTTTTTAATTTAAAATTATCATTAAACTACCTATTTTCTGTAATAATTATAAAATATTAACTTTTCTTACAATCTGTGCAATTAAAATTACTATAAAATATATTACAATTGAGATAAATAGATGCATTAAGTCTATATTTTAGGATTTAAATATCTTTGAAAATTGTTTAATTTAAATGCAATGTTTATAATAAATTTTGTGATAAGCCTATTGTTTTATGAAAATAACTGCTTTATCTGAAAGTGCAGTATAGGGCTAAATATAAATTGTGTTTCAGTGCCTCACTCGAGCTGATGTGCAACATTTGGGTCAATGAAGAAGACCTCTTCACTGAGTGAAGTTTTTTCCACTGGGAAACTATTTCCACAGTAACTGTAGCATAGTATACTTGTTATTCTTGAAAAATAGTTGTGTTGTTTTCATGAGTGACATGTGACTCATGTCAGATTATCTAAAGTCATGACAGTTAATTACACAAGCTTTCCTAATACTTTTGGTAGTTTTATTAGTGGTGGTTGATGTGTATTTGTATTATGTATTATTTTCTGTTGATACATTTTTTTTTTTTATATATATATATATATATATAATGTTTACGCCATTGCGTAAAGCAGTTTTTAAGTTAATTCAACTGGTTTGGTATTCGACTTGTTTTCATCTAAAATTTAACAGTATTTCGATGTAATGAATATTTTAATTATAAATAAGAAATTTTTTCATACACTGAAATTAATGCATTCCATTCAACATACATATGCTCAGTTGATTTTTATTTATGACCTTTGTATTGATTATTCAATTAAGATTTAATTCTGTATTATTTCATGTGTATAATGTTTAAAAAAAATAAAATAAAGAAGAACTAAACGTAAACATGTTACATTCACTCGGCTCCTTTCGGATGCACTCGGCGCCTGACAATTTAGCGGCTCCTCACCGTTCACACAGCTCCTTTCGGATGGACTCGGCTTCTATCGACATCACTCAGCTCTTTACAGTTCACTCGACTCCACTTACCCTATATAAGCCGGCTCGCCTCTAGTGTCAGGTCACTTCTACTTCTTCGTTACTCTCAGCAGTCTCTCGTTGTGGTCACTCTCTCGTTGTGCGTCGTCTCTCTCTGGCCATCGTTTCTGATCATCATCTCTGTGCATTCATATTCATCGCCTTTGTGCATTCATATTCGTCGGTTCAGTTATTACAAACCAGCCAGATTCATCGAAGCAGGATCTTTCCAAACTGGTTATAACAAAGTGTTACCTCTGTATTTTCTGATACACCACTCTAGATTACGCCAAGGATAAACTGTATGTATATATGTGTACTTTAATTCACGAGTTCATTTTTACAAAATATGTGTGATTAAGGCAAATTAAAATTATTCATTATTTATTATATTTATATAATAGTTGTGTTATTAGTAAAATTAGTGAAATACTCAATTAATTGTACATTATGATTTTGAAATTCAAGATTGGCTTAAAAAACCATTTCTTCATTCAAGCGTAGTCATGAAAGGTGGCTTAGATAAAGGTTGTGTTATTATGTTTCATGTGTGACATATTTTATATATTATTAATGATAACTATTATTAATAATATTCTGGTTGTTCATTAAAAGTCTTTGTTTAAAAGTCAGTTGCTAAGGGTAAATTACGTTTTTAATTGAAATGTTTTCAAATAGTGACTCTATCATTTAATTTAATTTAATTTGTTAAGTGCAGAAATTAATTCTTATTTATTCATGAACACAATTTATATTACTTTTCTTAAATTAATCTAAAGAAAATAACTCCTGAAGTGAAGTTATGTTTTGGACTTCTTTGTAATTAATATTGTGATTTGTTCTAGTAATATTTATTGCTTTTGTATTCCATCTTGTAATTTTAATAACAATGTATTTAGTTCTTTGAACTGTTTTTAGACTCATATTTAATACAAAAGATTTTCAAAATAATTAATTGAAAAATGTATATTTATGTATTTGTCATTTAATATTATTAACAAATATGTTGATTCAGCTGATATCCTTGTATAAATACTGTACAGGATTAAGTTAAGTTTATTTCGTAATTTCATTTAATTTTTTAAGGTTATGCTTTAAAGAAAAGGTTGAAAGTTTATTTTTCATTCTGTTTAAATAAAGTCCAATATTATTTTGGCAAAAACGAGGTATTTGTAATTTTATTTTTGTAACTTGCCCCAACAATATATATTTTGTGTAACACAAGGTTTTTGCAAGTGTAGCTAGCTCTATATTACTTATGATGCAGGTGATTGGTAAAGTTAACAAAAATCTTAAGTTTCTTTTAAATTCTTGTGCCATGTTATTCCTATGCTAAATTTTAATAAGCTGTTTAAAAGTTATAATATTTTATAATGAGATGATTATTGATGAGTTGAAGATTTCATTTTGATGAATAAAAGTCATTATACTTTAAAAATCATTACTGAACCTCATGATATTCTACAGAGTTTGTATTCTCCTATTTAAGTAAATTATTAGCAGGAATTTAATTTTGAATTATAATTTAGTTCAAAGTTTGTGAGACAGTTCAAATTCTTTTTGAAACAAGTATAATTCAGAAAAACTTTCTGTTCTGTTATATTTTCTTGTCTTCTTTCACATGAGGTAACCAAATTAAGGAAAATATTGTAATCAGTTTTTTTAAAAATAAATCAACACAAATCTTTTATAATGACAATATGAGATTGCTATGCCATTCTGAGTTTATGTATACAAACTTTTAGATAATAATGAAAATAAAGATCTTGAACCCATAACTGTTAACAATCCAATGAATGAGTTAATCATGTTTAACTTGTTTATTTTCTGTGTAAATAAGTCCATCTCTGAATCCATTTTTACTAGTTTTGGCATGATGTCTGTATATACATATGCATCTCACATAACTCAAAAATGATTAGCCGTAGAATGTTGAAATTTTGGATTTAGGACTGTTGAAACATCCAGTTGTGCACCTCCCCTTTTTATTCTAATCAACTTGAGAAAAGCCTAAAATCCAAAAAAATTGGATTTTGAACTTTTTCTTAACTGGAGTAGAGCAGTAGGTCCTTATTGAGAGCTTTTCAACAATGTTCATAGGTGGTACTTATTTTCATTGGTTTTTGAGTTATAGCCAAATAAAATTCTAATTAATGAAATATTAGGATCTTACAATGGGTTCTCACATCGGTTTGAATCAGACTTCATTTTCTTTTATTTTGTTTAGCTTTTTTTGTAATTTAAATATACTGATTTATTAATACTTTTTAACCTCTGATTGTAAAAAAAGTTTTATAGTAAATAATAATTCAATAATAACAATAAAAAAAAATGGAAAAAATCAGAAGTTATTAGTGAAATAATATTTTATGTACTTTTCATTTTAAAAAAATGTGTGTATGTTATTTAATAGATGTGGAAGGAAGTCATGTGGTATCCACATCAGTTATTTTATATTATTAATGATTGTTTGAATTACAGTTTTACCAAGAGAAACCACCACTATCTATATGGTTGGCTGGCTTTCATCTGCCTGGAGCTTTTCTTACTGCTGTCATGCAAGTTTCTTGTAGAGAGAATCGATGGCCTCTTGACCGTTCATCAATGTTTACTGTGGTTACTAATTATCCTTATGAAGAAGATGTGGTTACAAGGCCAAAAATTGTAAGTTTTATGTTAAGTATTTCACTATCTTGAATAATTAATAACTTTTACAGTTCCTTATTGTGAAATCTCACAGCAACCACCTCTACAAGATGATCACTTCTATAAAAGACCAATATTTCTTGAAAATTACATTACAGTACAGACAATTTTATTATTGTTCTCTAAGACGACCACTCCAAACCCAACAGAAACCATAAAATATTCAATGAAAGTGACTATTAATTTATTGTTTCTTTTTGGTATGAAACTTAATTTTCATCACAAATTTCATAACAGATTAGGAGAAAATTTAATTCTAGTAAAAAAACTTTCCAATCATTTACAAAAATAAATTTAATTTAAAAAAAAATAAGACAAGAAATTGGATTTAAATTGGTATAAAAAATTTACTGCTTATTCATTCATTTTTATAGTCGCATACACCCATGATGCCCATAGCCTACTTGTAGAATGTACACTTCTAATGCTCACTTTTATTGTTACATAGGCAAACAAACTGACTTTGACAGACTTCAGATATGATTTTGTAACTATTGCATTCAGTTGAGCTGTAATCGTACATCTTGGTTTAGATTGATGTTTTCATGTGTTTTCTTTTTTAATTTTTAGTAAAATGTCAGAAAAAAACAAAATAAAACCATTAAATTTAGAAGCATGGTTTAAAGTTATTGAGATGCTGACTGTGGTCTGTCATAAAGAAAATTAGTGGAAAAATACACTTGTGGTAAAACATAAATCCAAAAAATGTTAAAAGAAAAAGAAAGTTTAAAAAAATATAATTTAGAAATGGTAATGAAAATAAGAAAGGAAATTTTTCAACTGTAGAAATAATTGAATGATTTAACTTTGACTTTGTTTGAAGGTGCCCATGCATGAAAATTACCTATCAGCAGGAAACTTCTTCAAGTAAAAGCAGTAAGTTACGCACAACTTCAAATTGAGACATTTACTGGAAGCAGTGGTTAGTTGAAAAATAAAACTGCCGAAATAATATTGTTTTAAAATAATCTGTGTGGTGAAAGTGAATCTGTCAGTGAAAACATAGTGGCAAAGTGATTGCAACAGTTTATTTGTTAATAAAAGATTATGATTCCAAGGATTAACAACATTGACAAAACAGGACTTTTTTATCCACCTTTACTGACTAAGCCATTGATGTTTATAGGTACAAATGAATATGGTATTAAAAAAGTAAAATTAAAAGAATGTGATGTTGTATGTGAGTGCTGTAGGAGAAAAAGAACCTTCATTAATAATAAACAATTTGCTGCGACCAAGATCTTGAACTGAAAGTAGAGTGGTCCAAACTGAAAGTAGAATGGTATGCAAATCTAAAGGCTTGGATGATAGAATTGCATTTTCATTAACTGGATTGAAAAATTCAATAAAAAAAATAAAAACTAGACAAAAAGTGCTGCTAACTTTGGACAATGCCCAGTCAATCTGAAATTGTCGTTAAGTAACCTTTATTTATTTTTTTTACCTGCCAACACTACAAGTAAATCATAACCATTAGTTCTTGAAATAATTCAGTTCTTTAACCTTCATTATTGCCTTCGAATAATGACTACTTTTGTAGCAGTATTGATTTGGTTCAAAATGTAGATGACTTGATTAGAAAATTACTTTGACCGATTAAGTGGAATATGTAAAGGAAGAATGGAAGTAGAATGAAAACACGGTAAAAAAGTGTTTTAAGAAAAGGAAGTGATTAAACAAAAGAATAAGTCAAGAAGGCAGAATTTACTGAACGAATACTAAAGTAGTAATTATATTCAGAGGTTAGTAAACAAAATTTATGTTAAATACTGTTTGGTATTTCCAGTATTTTTCATTGCGCTCTTCATTTGTTTAAAATACAAAATTAATTACCCCCTCATTTACAATATTTAACATATACATCAGTATTTTATATTCTACATTTATTTCTGTTTTACAGATTAAATACTTGTTCTGAGAACAGGTTTCATCTTTGTATGATCTTTTTACTTTTCCATTGTTGTCATCAACTGAATTATCTGCGTTATTAGTTATATGAATATTATTTGACTAAATTTGTGCAATTTTAATGAAAGGAATTTTTTCTTTGCTTCCAATTATGTTTTTTTTGTTAAAAACATTAACTTCCGTAAACCTTTAACAATAATTATTATGGCCACACAGCAATGTTCTCTAAGGCAACCATCTCTACAAATTACCAACATTGTCTGGAACCAGTGCTCTCTAACACTGCTTCCAGAACCCAAAGAAATCTAGTGAGATTTCATTGAGACTTTATTTTGGAAGATTTCACTGTATTTTTAATAATATTGAATTTTTAGCATTTTTAAATGTTCAGTTGTATGTATAGAAGATTATAATTTACTCAGTCCAGTATTACATTACAGGAATTATTAATTGAAACGGTAATAATTTTCTCAAAGGTATTGCTATGTTTGATCCTTAGGATTTAAAATAAAAATAAGTTTTATCAAAAGACATTATGCAGCATCTATGACCGACCTGATTTCAAACAGATATATGTGTGATATATTTTTAAAAATGTATTACAAGACATACTTTATACTATTTAAAAATGTTTAAAATTTCACTTACCAAGTTATAAATTTTCTAGATGCCCTCCAACTGCTGCACAAGTAAAATCAAAACTATAGCTGAATTCTTCTGCAACCTGTTGCAAACAGTCGTCTGTTACTGAAGTCACTGCAAGTGTGATCCTGGTTTTAATTCATCCAAATAAGCAGCTAATGGTGGAATATAAACACTTTATATCACATATCCCGCAAGAAAAGTCACAAGGTGTATGTCTGGGGATCTTAGGGGCCAAAAGTTTAGTACCAAGCGTTGGGTTCCTGTACATCCAGAATTGAGGTGATGTTTCATTTAGAAACCAATGAACTTGATTGTGTCGATGTATTACATAGAGAGATTAAGATGGGCAGGCCACCATCTCAAAATCTCAAGATAAGAATGCCCTGTAACTGCATTTCTTTCAAAAAAGAAAGGGTCCCTAAATTTTTGTAAATGAAATCACATAAAAAACATGAGCTTTTGTTGATTCTTGCTCCTGCTGCACAATCTTATGCAGATTTTGAAGTCTCTATATGATACAATGTGACATGAAACTATTTCTTAAATGAAATTTTGTTTCATCACTAAAAATCTACCGCAATAAGAACCTACAGTCTTCCATATCAAATAAATACATATCACAGATATTTTATGTGTTCACAAAGAGCTTTTTACCAGCTGTAATTGATATGGTCTGAAATGCAAGTGCAATCTCATCAGGCACCAATCAGTAATATGAGGGAATGCAAGGTCTTGGTTAGCACAATAAACAAATCTTAGCTGATAAGCCTCTTAAATTTGTTTTAAATTTTCCTTGAGTGCACAGTCATCCTGGACTCTACCCCTAACATAAACACTCTGATTCCTCGAATTGCTTATAACAGCAATGAATGTTCTCAGCCAACAATGGATCAAACGCTGTTTGATCAATGAAATGCTCTCAAAACATACGCTGAATCGTTATTACAGACTTTGTCTTGCTAAATTGCAGAACACAAAATACATTCTGTTGCATAGACACCGTATTTTTTACAACTGAAGTTAGTGTATGTTTGAACATTAGTATTGCAATCTGGCAGCCAGTATTTGTAATTCTAGAAAGCACACTTTTGAATGGTACAAATTTCATTCACTGATGATGTATAGTTGTACAGGTGTATGGTTTTGAAATGGGGGTCATTCTTTACATGTTATATATATAATTTATTAATTTGAATAAAAGATAAATTACATTTTAATTGATTTCAAAGCTTAAATAAAGTTACTGATTAAACTCGCTTTGAAAAACATGTTATAAAAATAAATGATTATTATTTTTTATAGCATCATCTGTTTGTTAAGCCCACTGGGCTGTCTAATGGTTAACTCATCTTCACAAATTGGTTGTTTAACAGCTGATCTTCAAAGTTGAAGGTTCTCAGGTTCAAATCCTAGAAAAGTTTAGTTGCCATATATGGATTTCAATAGTAGACAATGGATACCAATGTACTTCGGTAGTTGGGGTTTCAACATACCATCTACTGGAAATAATGTCCAAAGGGCCTTCAAATGTGAAACAATCCAAAATATTTTTTCTAGAGATGTTTAATTGATTGCTGGATATGAGCCAGTGATGTATTTTCATCTCATGCTTTTTTATCCTATGGAACCTTTTGCCCCTGGACATAAAAATGTGATTTGTCAGAAAACATGACTCTTTGGCCCAGTTAGCATGTGCATGGTTTATTTCTACTTTTTAATATCTTTATTTAATAAGCAGTTTAATTAAATGAATCCAACATGACTGAGAATGCAGAATCCTGTGAAAGTACTTTTTCCTGTGAAAATAAAGGTATCTCTAATCTCAATATTCTATACTAGATGGTTTATATTAATAGAATTAAAAATATAATTTAACATTACAGAAGAATAATATGAATCTTAAAAAGATTAATTCAATAAAATAATTAAAAATAAACATATATATCAGCATGTTTGTGGCTGTACCAGTTCAAAACGTAGATAAATGAAAGTTCTAAATAGTTTTTATGGAAGTTTCAGGTTTAATGTCTCATCAATTGTAACATGCTTAACAACTATTATAAACTAAATTTGTTCAGAAAAGATTCATATTAAATTTTAAAAAATGTGACATTACTGTTTTCCTTTCTGTAATTCTTATTTGTAAAATTTTAATTTATCTGCTAATAACATTTAAAATTAATCAACTTAGTCAAGTTTAAATGAAGTGCAAAACATTTTTATTTAGAATTAGTTTTTTTTACAATTAAATATTCATTATAAATCAGATATGCAACTTATTAATTTAAATAGACATTTTTTAACAATTGTATTTGTGGAACAACATTATTTACATATTAACTAAATTATGGTTATAATTGCAATGGATATTAATTATGATTTTCCAGGGAGGAAGCACACTTCCACCCTGTTGTTTTTCTGTTCAACAGTGAGGGTTTTTGGGGCCAATTTTGCACAAACTTTTTTCATGTCCGATTCATTTGTCAAAATTTGATGGACTGTGGTGCAGTTCAAATTCAATTCTTCTGCAATCATTCTGACAGTTAATCATCGGTCGTACCATATCAAGTCTTTGATTTGCTCAATATTGTCGTCACTTCTTGATATTAACAGTCTTCCAGAGCATGGATCATCCGCAACTGACTCCCGGCGATCTGAAAATGCTTTAAACCACCTAAAAACATGGGCTCGTGACAGATAGTTTAACACAAAACTTGATTGCACAACATTGCTCGTAATTAGTATCACTCATTTTTTCAATGCACAACAAAAACATTTCATGAAAAGTTAAAATATAAATCAGCTGTTTCTATAACCATATGTTTACTAGTAACTTTACAGTGTTGCCACTTTGGCTGCCAAAATAAACTAGTCTCATTACTTTATTTACAGACCTCGTATAGTTAATTTGTTCATTTTTCTTAAAACATGTATATGCTAATTAAGTTTTAGCCAAGTGCTTACTATAAGATAAGTAAAGTTCCTTATTATAAGGTTATTATGAATATATGTTATATATATTTTTAAACACATTTAGTGCCTTTTTACAAGATATAGCAAGTTATTGTAATTGAAATAATTTTACATTAATTCACAATTACCGTTTAATTATTAGTTATTTTTAATTCTACAGATTACTGAAGATAAAGGAAACATCAAGGGAACTACCAAGAGTTGTATTACTTGTAAGAGATGCATGAATAATTCAGTAAATGATGGAATTATAAACAAAAAATCCAGTGAATGTAAGTGTGTATATGGTGATGTAACTATAGAAAATTTAGTCGAGAATCGGAATTCTTTTGATCAAAGTTCTGCTTCAAAATTACATTTAAATATTCATGCTAAGCAGAAAAATTTTATTTGTAACTTTTGTCAAAAGTCATTTAATTTCAAAAGCGATTTAAAAAAACATGTTAATATTCATACTAAAGAGAAAAATTATGTTTGTAACTTCTGCCAAAAGGTTTTTAATCGTCTTTCTAATTTAAAGGCGCATATTAATTTACCCACCAAAGAGAAAAATTATGCAACTTTTGTCAGAAGTCTTTTAATCAGAGTTCTGCTTTAAAATTACATTTAAATATTCATACTGAGGAGAACAGTTATATTTGTAACGTTTGTCAAAAGTCGTTTAATCGTAAATACGATTTAGAGAGACATCTTAATATTCATATAAAAGAGAAAACTTATATTTGTAACTTTTGTCAAAAGTCATTTAATTGTAAAAGCAACTTAACGACACATCTTAATATTCATACAAAAGAGAAAAATTATGTTTGTAACTTTTGTCAGAAATCTTTTAATCAAAGTTTTACTTTAAAATCACATTTAAATATTCATACAAAAGAGAAAAATTATGTCTGTAAATTCTGTCAAAAGGTTTTTAATTGTCTTTTTAATTAAAGGGCGCATATTAATTTACACACCAACGAGAAAAAATATGTTTGTAACTTTTGTCAGAAGTCTTTTAATAAAAGTTCTACTTTAAAATCGCACTTAAATATTCATACTAAGGAGAAAAGTTATATTTGTAACTTCTGTCAAAAGTCATTTAATTTCAGAAGCGATTTAAAAAAACATGTTAATAATATTCATATAAAAGAGAAAAATTAATTTGTAACTTCTACTAAAAGGTTTTAAATTATCTTTCTAATTTAACATGCATATTTATAAAAGTCTTTATAGTTGCAGTTGTGATTAAAAAAAAAAAAACATTTCCATGCTAAAGAAAAGAATTAATGTTTGTAACATTTATCAAAAATCTTTTAATCAGTTGAACCATTGCGACCTTTAAAAATCTTATATTAAGAAAATTGATTAAGGAAAAAAATTGATAGCATTCTTTCAAGTGTGCATATTTAAAAAAAAGTATAACAAAATTTATCTAAGGTTTACAATTTAACGTTACATTTTCTCATTTTTGTTTGTTACAACCTCAGGCAGGGAGGTTTCTACCTTGTATGCCTCAAACACAGGTGATATTTAAATAGGTTTTTAAAAACCTAATAAAGATGCAATCTTCTTACTATGTAGTTCATGTATATTTATTGAGGAAAAGAAAAATTACTACATTTTTTGATCAACACAAAGGTAATGAACGACAATCAGTCAAGGTCTGAACGTGATAGTTGATGGTATAAGGGATAGTTATTGAAGGAATTATGTGAAATTTAAAATTTAGTAGCTTTATAACAGGTAAACATCAACACAAGTAGACTAGAATGAAATTAAAAAAAATAACTTTTAGCTACAAAGTAGTACTAGGACTACTGTTAGGTATCGCATCAGAGGATGAGATAAAATAGCAATTTTGTAGCATGTGAAAAATACCACGCCTGACCAGGATTTGAACGCAGGACATCCAGATGAAAGGCTGAGATACTATCACTCACCACAAAAATCAGCCAAGGCTACAAACTACTTTTAGAAAAATTAGATACTATTTAAAAAAGCTTTAGATTTATATATAATTTTAGTTTATAATAAGTGGGTGATATTTATGAATATTTTAAGCCCAGAATAATGCCAATTGAGTGATTTGGTTGGCACTGAGGAATTCCATCAGTTCAGAAAAAGTGGTGTAGAAAAACATGTATAAAGTTCACAACTGGACTTCTTATAAAAATCACATATTAAATGTGTTTTTCTTGAACATTGCCTTTCTCAAATAACACTGGTCTTGAATGAATCTAAACAAGAAGTGTGTAATCTGGTATTTGTGCCTGTTATCAATATTGACCTCAAAATCTTTATTAGTTCGATTTCTTTAAAAATGTTTTCTTTTATTGTTATCCCCTGGTTGTGAATTATTTTCCTTTTTTTGCATTAACAAAATGATTAAAAATGCTCCATAACCTAAAACAAAAACTAACATTTTGAAATGTACGTCTCAGATCATTGTAATAGTCCTATTAAATTGTCAAATATATTCTGTTCACAATACAAAGAGGTTTTGGAAGGATAGAAGCTGCAAACCTAAACAATAGAGGATAAAAACTTTAGATGCCAGTTCTTTCACCGTGCTCTGAAATTCTCTCTGCATCTCTGCTAGTTTAAGTTGTTATAACTTATCAAATATTATGAATTTTTACAGACATATCTTTGAAAGTATACACTGTTAGAAAATATAAAAAAATGTTTCTTGTTTACTTGACAATGTAAAAAACCCTTACTAAAAAAATTAAGAATCTTTAAAATAAAATAAATTACTCTTGCCACCAGTTTGTTCAGTTAAAAGGTTTGTCATTTATGTCCATTTCTACCAGCAAAATCATATACCTTTTAAAATTTAATTACATAATTCTTCTATTTCACTATTCTATCTCAGATTATTAATTTTACACAGACTACTTGTTCCATACAAAATCTTCCTGTTTTAACCACCTGATGTATTCTCCAAATAGTTTATTGATGTGTTCTTCTGTTCTCTACAACTTGTGCAAGATTTTATAGGTTACTGAAAGATGAGAAATTCCTCTGAAATTATTAACTTCCATTTTGTCTCCTTTTTTGTGTAGAAGGTGAATTAGGGCAGACTGCTCGTTCTTGTGGGATTTTTTTTCTGTCTCTGAAATGTTTTCAAATAATTTCTCTAACAGATCATACAGTAATTATCTAATCATCATAATTTTAAAAATTGCATTGTTATTCTCACCAGATGCTTTATTAATTTTTAGAAATATGATTATATATTCTTTATTTTTTGTTTATTTGGGGGATTGAGTTTTTTAGTTAAGTTACTGGTTTTAAACAGTTGAGCTTTTCTTTGGCGTTCTTTGCTATTTCAATAGTTTTTCATAATAATTTGCTAAAGGTTTGCTATAAGAAGTTTATACGACTTATTAAAAATAGTTTTACTTAAATTTTATGTGCAATTAATTTTCTTTGTGAATAGACATATTTTATTGTAATAAAAATTTCAGTTTTAGAAATACACATCTATAAAATATAAATTGTAATTCTTATGTGATGTTAGTAACATTTTATTTATAATGTAAAATATTTCAGATTTATTTAGTTAGATTTTTTTATTATATGTGTGAAATTGAAACGATAGTTTATGTATGTTTATTTTAATTTAAAAGTTGTATTATCAATTAATTTTCAAATGTACATTCCAAGTGATTCATTTTTTAATCTAATAAACAAAGTTCCACAGAAAACAGATTGCTTTTTTATTTAAAACATACACCATTCATTTTTGTAAAAATAAATAGATTGTATTAGTGTGACTGAGTGCAAGTTTATTAAACATATTTTGTATTAGTTATGATGATTAAAACTAAATTAAGTTACCTTTTTTTTTTAAAGTTGCCCAACCTATGTGGTGAAAGTGCTACTAAAGTGTGTGTACATCCAGGTTTGAAATTCTGTAACCTTAACTATTCCATTTTAAATGTTGTGTTCCAACTGTGGAGTTCTGAGTGTGGGTGGCCTCTTATAAAAAAATAATTGTTTTGAGATGCAGTTTTATAAAAATTTCATTTTTTTATGTCTAGTGGCCGAACAGCAATTAGGGTCTGTGTTTTATACACTACCTATACTTGTTATTCTTTTTATGTATCATTGTAATGTTGCTTTATTTTCTTGTTTAGGCATTTATGGACAATAATTTAAAGAAAATTTGTTCCAGCATTTTTTTTTTTAATTTTGACTCACTCTTTTTCTTTTTTCAGTTCGTTTCCACAGCCATTTTCTTTTTCTATTTCTCAACTCATGATTGAAAATTAATTTCCTAAAGAGTTCCTGTTTTCAAGAACTTTTGTGCAATTCCTACCTCTCAAGATCCTTTTTTTAATTGCTTCAATGTAATTTATTTTGTTTTTCTTACAGCAAAAATCTATTAATTTTTTTCAGTATTCTATTATTGTTACAAAGATGTGACAAAACAAACAATCTTTCTTCTTCTTGATTACTAGTAAATGTTTTCGTATTTTAATAGAATTTAAATTGCTAGAAAATGATTAATGTTCAGTAATTACACAAATTCATAAAATAATGAAATTTTAGTCGTTTATAATCTGTGCAGTCGAAGAAATCAAAATTTTAAATAAAAAATGGGGTACAATTTTTATTTTTTGAAACTGTTGATTTATAATTCATAATTTTACTAATTTCCTAGATTGTCCTTTTTGTAAACTAAACTTTTCCTACCGCATTTAGTTTTCCTCCATTCTTTTTACTATCTAGAACACAATTAAAAGGGACCATAATCTCATTACCTTAAGCATTTTTTGAATTTAATGGTACTGTTAATTCAAAATAAATTTAACTTTAGAAAAGGCGTGGAAATTGTTCAGTTAAAAAGTTTAACATTTATGTCCATTTCTACCAGCAGAATCGCATACCTTTTTAAAATATAATTATATAGTTCTTGTATTTCACCATTCTTTCTCAGATTATTAATCTTACACAAACTATTTGTTGTGTTCATTAACTTCCCTTTCTAAACCGTCCTGATGTATTCAAATTGTTTATTGATGTGCCCTTCTATTCTATTCTCTAAGTATAAGTGACTGAGAAGAGAAGTTCCTCTCTAATTACACTGATAAACATAATTTTTGTGTATTAACATGTGATACATGATTTTAATCTGTTTTAAATATGAACTCAGAAACTTTCTATCGGCCACCATTTTTGAAATTTTTTCAAATTTTAATTAAAGTATGTTTTTCATTTTTCCGTAAAGTTAGCATTTCAAGCTCCCATATATTGTATTTTGTTAGCTCATTTTTTATCGCTTAACTTAAACATAATTTGTAAGATATAAATAAACAATACTAGAAAAAGAATTAAATCCGTATCGCAGTCACATATTATGACATCATATCTAATACTGAAGAGTGAGCCTTCACGGACAATATTAATCATGTCTAAATAGGCCAAAACATGTAGCTGAAAACACAGCTGTGTTTGTATTAAGCACTGAATTTAGGAATGAATTAATTTTGTTCAGTCTTATTGATGTCTTAAGTTTATTAATAGTGCAGTGTCATAATATAATGCCTCGAAATTGTGTAAATGATGCGGGTGCCCTTTGTTATGTATGTGGAGAGTTTACCGTAAAATCAAATAGAAAAAACATTTACACCTTTAATTAAAAAAACATGTCATTTGTATTTTCAGTGTAAAATTGATTAGGATAAGATGCAGGCTCCTCATATAGTATGTATTAATTGTTCTGTATATTTAAGAGGATGGCTGAAAGGTACACGGAAGGCTTTGCCATTTGGTGTACCTATGGTTTGGTGTGAACGAAAGGATCATGTAACCGATTTTTATTTAACAAGTGTGTCTGGAATTTGTAAAAAATTCTAAACATACTGACTGTAAAATACCCTTCATTGCAATCTACAATCAGGCCTGTACCTATAGTGAAATTATTCTGGTTCCTGAGCCATCTGAGAATGTATGTTTGGAAAGTAGCGATGAAGAATCAGGCAGTACTGAAGAAAACAACAATGATTTTGATTTTGAATTATCTTCCAATAAGACACTTCTTATTGGAAGATAATAAAAGATGAAGCTGAACTGTTAGGATCAAGACTGCAAGGTTGGAATTTACTTTAAAAAAATTCAAAAATTTTAGGCTTTTGAAGCCGACAAAAAGAACTTTCTCAGTACTTCATTGATGAAAATAATTCGCTTTATTGCACAAATATTGATGAGCTTGTTGCACTGAGGACAAGTTCATAAACAGCCCTACTGTTCACAAAAGGTGCCAGTCCTACTGGCACCTTTTCATACATTCATCCAAGTATAGTTTAAAAGTGGTTCTACTACACAATGGTAGCAAATATCATTTGATACCTATTGCTTACGGTATTAATTTGAAAGAGACATACAACGTCATGAAAGACGTTCTTGAAAAAATAAATTATAAAAAACATATATGGTGATTTGAAAGTTATAGCTATTTTGTTAGGCTGCAGTTAGGCTATACTAAGTGCATGTGTTTTATTTGTGAACGGGACAGCCCAGGATAAACATAACATTACTGAAGAATGGAAGAAACGAGAACTTAACTCCAAATGGAAAAAATATTATTCACGATCCCTTAGTTGAACCCAAAAAAATATTTTTACCCTCTCACCATATCAAGCTAAGACTAATAGAAAATCTTGTAAAAGCAATGAATCCAGGATAGTACTGGATTTTTGTACAACAAGAAGAAATTTCCGAATGTAAGTGAAGGAAAAATTAAAGAAGGAATATTTATTTGTTGGCCCTCAGATAAGAGAGTCGGTCAAAGATGATATATTTTACTCTATATTAAATATTGTAGAAAGTGCATCTTGGACTTCATTTAAAGATGTTTGTAAAAATTTTCGACAATTACCACAATATTGTTAATCAACTTCTTACTTCATACAGAGGTATGGGCTGTAATATCTTTGAAAATACATTTTCTCCATTCGCATCTGGATTTTTTCTCGGACAAACTCGGAGATGTAAATGATGAACACTGTGAACATTTCCACCAAGACATTTCGGTGATGGAAAGCCGCTATAAAAGGAAATAGAATACTAACATGCTAGCCGATTATTGTTGAACATTAATTCAGGATTTGCCTGAGGGTGTTTATAAAAAAAAAGCATCATTGAAATCATTCTAACACAGATTTGACCGTGCAAAATTATAAATTTTACAGATTTAACCATATTTTCCCTTAATTTTTTTTGAAGCGTAATTTAATTTAAAACTAAGGGTGATAAAATAATTGTATTTACAGATCTGTAATGCATGCAAAAAAAAAAACAATTCAAGAAATGGTATCACACTTAGAGAAACATAAAAAAAACTTTTTTTGTCTATTAGTGTTATAACATCCATTTTTTCAACTTTTTTATGTATAAAGGATGAATTAAGGCAGATTGCCATTCTTGTGGGATTTCCAAATATAATTTCTCATAATAGATCATACATTAATTAGCTAATCATAATTTAAAAAGTTGCACAGTTATTGAGTCCCCCCCAAATGCTTCATTATTTTTTTTAGAGATCTGATTATATGTTGTTTATTTGGGAAACTTAAATTTCCTTTAGTTTTAAATCTTTTATATTATCCAAAAATAATAAAAAATTTCTATTTGTTTTCATTTTTATTTATATGATTTTTCTCAGAATTAAATTTTTTTACAAAGTTAACAATTTTCCAAATAATATAACTGTTATATACTATAACAAAGTTACTTTATTCCAAACCTACAAAAGTGTATTTTCCAACAAAAAATTTTGTTTTTCTTAAAACCTAAGTGAGAGAGAGGTCTGGGACCATTTTTATTTTATTTTTTTACATCAAAAACTATAATAAGCATCAAATTTACCCCTTGATTTATACCCTAGAATTTTAGTAGTTTAATTTCACAGAGGAAGCAGAAAGCTGGGCTATAAATATTTTGCGAGCCAAAAGTTGCTAACAACCTGTTTTCCGACCTATGTTTATATGAATTTTTTTATATTGGCTATAGAATCATCTTCCGAGAGATTGCCATGAAATCTGTGATAACTATATGTATATATATTTTTTCTTTTTCAAACATATTTACTGCTCTATCAAATGAAGCAATTTAAACTATATTAAAAACACAAGACATTTTTCAGCATAAAATGGTGAAAAAAAAAAAGATTAACATAGAACACAAGTAATTAAGTTTTATAATATATTTTTTTTACTTTCCTTCTGTTACTACACCCTCTTGCCATTGAAACAAGAGGGCGTTACTACGCCCTCTTGTTTCTATAAAGTTGGAAACATTCTGATATGCATCTAGATTTTCATTGCTTCAGTCATCATGTAATCAGCATATTTGTATTTTTCTCCTTTGGAACATTTTTAAGCAAGGAAACAAAGAATAAGCAGGTGCCAAGTCAGAAAATTATGATAGATGCTCCAGGGTTCATACATAGTCTCATGCCAGGTATTATGATGAGCATGGATATGTACTGTTGCATTGTCATGCAAAAGAAAACAATTCTTTATTTCCTATTCTTCAAGTTGATTCTTCCTAACTCTCTCCTGTAAACAAAAAAGCATAATGAAGTAGATTTCCTTGCTGGTATTGTTCACTTCAAATTCAGGAATGTATTTGTAGTGAGCGATATCCTGCAAATCAATGTATTAATTTATGTACCCCAAAATTTTCCTTAACTTTCCTGTATGCTCCGTCTATTTTACCAATGTTCATTTCTCTTTCCACTTCTGAACACTTTTCTTTAATCCACTCTTCTTTCGCTAGTTTGCACTTCCTGTTTACAGTATTTCTTAATTGTCTATAGTTCCTTTTACTTTCTTCATCACTACATCAGCTGCAATATATAGTCTGAAATCCAAGGTTTTCTACCAGTTCTCTTTGTTCCGCCTAAGTTTGCTTCTGCTAATTTAAGAATTTTCTTTTTAACATTCTCCCATTCTTCTTCTACATTTTCTACTTTATCTTTTTTACTCAGACCTCTTGCAATGTCCTCCTCAAAAATCTTCTTTACCTCCTCTTCATCAAGCTTCTCTAAATTCCACCGATTTATCTGACACCTTTTCTTCAGGTTTTTGAACCCCAATCTACATTTCATTATCACTAAATTATGGTTGCTATCAATATCTGCTCCAGGGTAAGTTTTGCAGTCGACGAGTTGATTTCTAAATATTTGCTTAACCATGATCAATATCTATAATTTATCAATATCGCCTGGCTTTTACCATGTGTTTATTCTTCTATTATGATTCTTAAACTGGGTTTCGGCAATTACTAAATTGTACTGCGTGCAAAACTCTATAATTTGGTCCTCTGTTTTTCATTCCTTTTGCCCAGCCTGTATTCACCCACTACATCTCCTTCCTTACCTTTTCCAATGCTTGCCAATTTTACCAAGGAAGGTGTCTCCATCATTGCTATATGAAAATACAGAGAGCTGCTACATTTTCTTGGAAAAAAAAGCAGCTGTAGTTTTCCATTGCTTTCAGCTGTGCAGTACTCAGAGGACTGAGTGATATTTATATGGCTGTTTAAGTCATCCTGACCTACGCCCTTAATAACTACTAAAAGAGCTGCTGCCCTCTTTCAGGAATCATTCCTTAATCTGGCTCTCAACAGATACTACTTCGATATGGTTGCACCTTTGGTCCAACTACTCTGTATCACTGAGCACTCAAGTTCCCTCACCAACAACAAGGTCTCATGATTCATAGAGGGAGAGAAATTAGAATATTAGAATAAATAAAAATACATTTTTAAATTTAGGCCCAGCTAAAATTCAAAATTCCAGTCGTACTCACTTGGATTTTGAATTATCTGGAGTTCACTATTTGGCATGATTTTGAAGTTATGAATAATACATCAGTCAATGAAATATTATATATCTTATATATACAAATGTGAAAGTTTGTCTGTTTGTTTGTTTGCAGCATCACACAATAACTGACCAATCAACTGCTTTCAAATTCTCAGGATACATTCATGTTATTCCAGGGAAGGTTTCAAGCCATAGATCTAGGCTCCAGCCCTCTTGGGTTAAGATATTAAAGATTTCATTTAAGAAACAAAAATTAATCCTTTTACTTCATTATATTTTGGTACCTTGGTAATAGAAAAATAATTAAATAGGGTATTATTATTAAAAATAATAAGAAAGGAAAAAGCCATTTTTTAATAATTAAAATTGATTTTAAAATAAAAAATGTTTTTTTCAATTTTTTTTTTTTAATTTCAGACCTTCCTATCAGGGGAGGGTTATTAAGCTAGTTTAGTGAATTTATTCTTTAACAAAGTATGTTTTGAGTATTAAAAATTTGAAATTGTGAAAAAAAATTTTTTATCAATACATATATATTTACGTAGCCCGTGACATTCCCGGTAAGGATTCCAACATGGGGTCATACATCAGTTAAGTTGTTGAGCTGCTGCAGGGGAACAAACATACATATATACACCCTAAACACATAATACATCTTTTTAGGCAGTCGTGTAATAAGGGCCAATTCTGAGTATATCAGTATTTGTTCTGGTTTGGTTCCATCGTGATTTTGTATTATACTAGCAAATACCCCATTTGAGTTTTGAAAATTGTTAGATTGGTTGTGAAGATATAACAATATTTTCAAAAAACTGTGTTCTGTTAAATCTAGAGTGTACTTTATACATGCAAAAGTTAGCCTTCAACCTAACTAACAAATACCTTGTTTGAATTTTGAAAATCAGACAATTGTTTGCAAAGATATTATAAGAGCAGCACCCCATTGCAGCTCCCAAAACAGCACTCCAGAGTCACCCCATTTATTAACAGTCATTGGTGATGATTGATCTAGCCTCGCAAGAGGTGCTCATATCACCTCACCACGCAGTCCCCACAGGAATTATTATTAAACAGAAAGTTTTTAAATTAATTTTATGTGAAGTAAATTTAATTATATTATTCATTTGATTGATTCAGTTCAAACAGTGATAGAGGCTCACAGTTCATAAGAGTTTATCCTTCTACCAGCAAACTTCTACAACTGTATACATATGTACGTATTTACCTATGACACTCATGGTAACAAAAGGATTCCAATGCGGAGTCATACATCTAAATCGGTTCAGCTGTTGAGCTGCTATGGTGGAACTTCTTCCTAAATACATGATACTTTTTTTGGGTAGTCTTGTAAAATCAGTCATTAATCTCTTTTCTGAAGCAAGATAGAGTTAAAAAAGAAAATTATATAAAATCATTTTTTGGAGAGGGAGTGAAAATTTTTGGTATTTTGTGATCTTGATAAAAAAACTCAGCTAAAATTATTCCTCTTAGTTCACCTATGGGGTAAATAGAAATACAAATTCCATGATCAAATTATCACTAACTTTTAAGAAATTATTTTTGCTGAAGAGCTAACTGAGAGATATGGCTGGGCAACCAGGCAGATTAAGGCTCCAAGCCCTTTAATGGTCGACAGGTACTTACTGGCATTCAGCGGCTTAGACGTGGCAGCGAATTGCTGTCTTTGACGAAATAAATTTAATTATTGATAGTCATATATGTTTTAGTAGTTGACGAGGTGCGCCTACCTACTTTAGTGATATATGTCAAGTGGGCGGTGGGACACGCAAGCGAGTGGTATGTGGTACCGCGCTTATTCCGCTCACGCTTTTAGGTTAGCTCTAGGAGTTAGGACACTGGTCGCTAAACTGTTTCGTGGCTCAGTAGCCGTTTGTGGCACAGAAATTCGGTCTATGCTTTAGAGCGACCGAATGGGGTGGTTGCGGGAGAAGTGCCAAGCAAACCAATCTGGTTTGCCCAGTGAAGTAGTTAGTTCAATTATTTATTTGTAAGTACTTGTTAATACAATTACTAATAAATTATAAATATCATTTATATATTTTGATGTTAGTTTACTATGGGTTTGTATTTTTTTTCTTTGAAGTGAAAGCATCGCTGTGATGATTTTACTTCAAATATTTCAATAGGGGAGATGTTCCCCATATTGAAATCATTGAATCACAGTTCACCTTTATTGAAAATGTCATGTGACAGTTGGTTGATATGTCAATCACACGATTTTCTCTAATAGATATGTTTTTTGTACCAAATATTATGTAGTATGTGAGATTGGATAGCCATAACCTGATTTTAATGAATATAAAATATTTACGTATTTAAAAACATCCAACATAATAAATAATGTTTGAAATTTACACATGTCTAAGTATATTTTTGGTGTTTTTATATTGAGTGCAGTGAGTTTTGAAAATGGAATATATCTGAATTGCATCAACATGTGATTGAATTCTGACAATGCTAAGAAAGGTAGACAATTGTACTCATATAAAAAATTATGACAAATCTATAGGGATATGATTTGCTTTCAGCATTTTAAACAATTTGTAAATAATATTTTGTCTGTGTAAGTAGTACCCAGTTGTTTAATTATTACTGTTATTTTAATATATATTAAAAAATATATTATATTTTATGGTTTAACAAAAAAAAATTAAGTTAGGTTTTCAAGAGAAAAAGATAGTGATTTTCATTGTACATCATTTTTTAATGTTAAATATTGCGCTACTCATGATGAAAGTAACAAGGTGTAGCATTGCGCACAGTATTCTGCGCGAATATGTATACACTCGTCCCAAAATCTCATTTTCTACCGGGTTATTTGAACATATAAGTAAGGGATTTTGGGACAAAAGTTTTTAGTTGAACAAAAATTTTACAAAATTTTAAATACATGATAATGATTAAACGAGCTAACAATCGAATATTTATTAAATATAATAAAAATAAATATTTTATTCAAGTCTATTGATTCTTACGAGTATTGAAATTGATTGTTAATTAAGATAAAATTCAAATAATGAATGAAAACAAACAAACAAATGGAACACATCTTATGAAGTGCAACTTCAAAATTTTATAACTAAAGATCTGATATTATTTATTTTGGTCAATCTTCAGAATTGATGATTTTTTAGTTTAATTAAAAATATTATCACAAAACAATTTTTGAAAGAAATTGCTTTTAATAATCTAATTTACACAGGAAAATGAGATATTACTTATTTTTTTATGGATACCAAAATGAATATTACTTTATAATACTGAAATAAAAATAAAATAAAAAGTTGTTGTTAAGTGAAAAATAATTTTATATTCGATAAACATATTTTTCTAATGAGTCAAATGAAATGCAAGGGATTTTCTAGGTAAACCATTTTAAACCGCGTTCAATAAAGAGAACAATTGTTCTGCATTCAGGTTTGATATCTTAATCTGTTTTGTTTTACAACTCTGACTAATTTTTTTACTTGGGCAAAGCAGAAAAGAATTTTCTCTCTGAAGACACAATTCTGTTTTAGCTTTTACACAGATAGTTTGTCTCCGAATTTTCTCGATTTTAAACAGTGTTTTGTTTTTATACAAATTTATTCTGATACAAATGTAAATATGCCATCGTGTTATTTCCCCAATTGTTTGAGCAGAACTGATTCGCCAGCAAAAAAACGTGAAATATTTTCCGTTTCCGGAGAATGAAGACAAAGTGTGTGGCTACAAAAATGCGGAAAATCACGTGATAATATAAAAATTGAACATGGTTATTTCAAAAGTGTGTTTTTTATCTGAATTTAAATTTTGATGAAATAAATATGATTAAATTTCGAATTCAAATGCCTGTATGGGAAAAATGAAAAGAATATATTACTGGCTAATCGATCAATTGAATGAAATTTTCTCTGAACTTATTGACATCATCTTCAATTATTATTAAATTTTAAATTCTAAAATTAATTAATCTAAAAAATTATATGATTTATACAAATTAAATGTTTGCATAGATGAATTGTCCCCTCCCCCCTTGATAATTCTGCCTGATAATTCTTGATAATTCTTCTTATCCGAAAACTGATTCTTAACAGTTCGCATGGTTTTAAATTAATTTAATTTCAGCAGTATATTAGTATATAAAGATTCAGATTTAACTATTATTATTTTATTAAATAGTAAGGTCAATTTCAATTTTTAAATGATAATCCGATTTTGACCGATTCAGATTTTTAATTAAGAGCGACGACATCATGTTCACAGTGCTCAGTATCCTGACATCTTGTATTGTGAATTGTGTTCGGTGGTGTACACTTCGTTTTTTACCTTGTCTCTTTTTAAGTTTTGTTTTGTGACATCTTGAATTAGCAATAAATTAATTGGTAATTGTTTTTGTCTTTATTTTAAGAATTGATTAAGATGATTTTGTGACAAATTCAAAAATCATTTCTTATACAAACGTTTTGTTTTTAATAATAATAGCCAGAACATCAAAAACCAAAACAGTTTCCTTTTACTAGTTTTAATTTATTTATATATTAATGTACCTAATTAACACTTGAATATTCTATTTATTTATGTAAAATATTTTTCTTCATTTGGATGTATTTTTTTTTATTAAGGAATGTTTACAGCGTTTAAATATTGAAAGTTAAAAAGTGTGACAACATAGAAAAGGAATGAACTTCTAGGTAAAATATTTAATAATATTTTCGCAGTAATAATATTTTTTACAATATCATATTACCTCGGTGAATCTTATTTTTCATAATAGATTTTGAATTTTAAATAGATTGTTATTTTTTTAATAAAAATTGCCCTTTTTCAAAATATTGTATTGAACAGCTTACATTGGAGTAATTACAAATTTTGTGGTTTCTCTAGAAGATTCTTTTTTTTCTATTGCATTGGATACTTTTTTATATTTGATCACTGTTCTACAGCCACTTCTTAAAAGTTTTTATTTAAATTTACATTTTGTCAAATTTTATTTTGTGTGTTTTAGTTATCGCTAGGTAGATGCATCATATATATCCTGTTCAGTTGTTTGCTAATATAATTTCTCTTTTTGATACAGTGTACATCATCAATTTTCCATTTCATATATACCCATCTTTTGTCCCTATTACTTTTACTCTTTGCACTTTTACTGCAAATTATATAATATATTTCCCAGCAACCTTATTTCTTCTTCTTTCAGGATTTTGCATTAGAAAATTGTTCTGGCATGTAATTTTTAAAATATTTATTTTCTAAGAAATTTGGGTTGAATTATATGCTGATTAAATTAAATAAGCAATTGAAACAGTAAGTTGTGATTATGAAGATAACATTGTGTTAAATCATTTACTGATACTTTATTATAATCAGGAAAATTCTTTTATAAAGTTTTTTTTTAATTTTAAGTTTCAATTAAAATTCATTTATCTTTTTTTATAAAATTGTTAAATCACTTTTATTGTTTGTAATTTTATAAAAGTGATTTCTTTTTATACTTACACTAATAAATGATTTAATTAAACAACCTCTTGTTGTTTAGCAATGTAAAAAAGTGTAATTTCAGTTGTTTATGGGGAGCATTTCAAATACTTAATTGTATGTATGTGGTTAAAATTAATTTATTATCATCAATTTTTAATTACTGTTTGTAAATTATTGAATTAATCATTTGCAAAACAGGAAATTTATAAATCTGATATCTAGAAAAAGATTTCTACCAGTATCAATTGCATTTAATACGCTTTGGGCTAATTTTAGGGGGAAATGTAAATAAGTTTTAACGTATGTGTATTAAGCTTACAAGGTCAAATTAGACATAATATATACTGGCATAAGTAGGCATACTAATCATTCTATTGCCTATTAGGCTTATTTTTTTTAAGTGGAGTGCAGATTGTTCTTATTCTTAATAATACTGGTTTCATTTTGTAGGCTAATTGAAATACAGTTTTTAAGTTGTAGAATAGTATGAATTCAAGTAAATCTAATCATTTAATTTCACTGTGATATGTAAAGCTTGTGTGATAGATTTCATGATTAAAAGGAGTAATCTTAAGTTAAACAAAGAATTTATGAAGTTTTTCATAAAATGATTGTTGTGCTATTATTTATAATGGTTTTGTACTGTTAAGCTTTAGAAATACCCAGAGCTTAAAATATTTCTATAATAAGTTATAGGTTTTTGTGCTTTTGCAAATCTTTTAACCTCATAATTGCGACATCCTACGTTCGTAATTATCTTTCTTTCAATTTTTAAAACTTTTCAGTTTTTATCATCTATTTTTTTACCTTCTACATACATCCCCCATTCCCAAATTACCTTAATGTGATATTTTAATGCATGGCCTAACAATATATCGTATCTTTTACTTTTAAAAAATATTCTCAATTTCTTGTCTTTCATATCAAGCGATTTATCTCACCTTTACTGTAATTAAGAATTTTTAGGTTTCAATTTTATCAGCCATCTAATTTTCAAAATTTTAGTGTAATATTTACATTTTCATTCTTATAAAATTCAGGTGATGGGCAAACATAAACACAAAAGAGTTGAAAACTATACAGTTGTACTGAATCTGTTTCGAAATCACTCAGAAGTAATGGATAATTTTGTTTTGTTCTGATAAAAGCGTATTTTCATCTTTGTGGAGTTTAGTTAATAAGCAGAATTATTGTTGCCTTGTATTTAGAAATTCTAAAGAGATTCATCAGCGACCTTTTTATAAACCAAAGTTAATTGTCTGGTGTGGTTTGTTGCCATTCTAACATAATTAAACTATACTTCTAAGAAGATAAAAATGTGTATTAAATTCAAATTACATAGAGTGCAATAAAGTAGATTTGAACTTTGGACTCAATACTTATGGTCACCATCTGACAGTATTAAAACAATTAAATTCTAAAAAACAAAGGTAAATAAAATTAAATACATGCAATAAAATCATTTCAATGATATTAAACCGAATAAATTGTTTTTTATTTTTACCTATGATAATAGGCTTCTTTTCAGGCAATATAAACCATCCATTAAAATACAAAAAGAAATAGTATTTTGACTTACAAAAACAAAAAGGTAAATATATAAATAAGAAATAAACTTTTATTAAAGTAAAATTAATAACTTTGAATTAGAATATGCCTAAATTGCTTGGCCTCTATTGGCTACATCCTTAAAACAACCCAATTTACCAATTTGAAAATATAAAAATAATTTAACATGCAAATATTTAAAAGATAATGAATCAATACGTAAATAAGATTTAAAATTTATTACAATAATGGTGTAAAATTAATCAGTTAATTACATTATTGAATTTTACTGTATTCATATTAATAGACTACTGGAACAATTAAATTTATATGTTCAACGTATAAAAAATAATATTAAATACAATTTCAATAATATTGAAAATTGAAAAATATTGAAACTACTGTGCCTACAATGCCAGGCATCTTTACTACACATACTTAAACCCAGTATTACTTATAAAGTTAAATGAAATTAATGTTTAATAAATATATTTGTAATACTATTATATCCACATTGCCAGGCTTGTTTGCATTACAACAATGCCATAAAACAAGATCATAACTAAATTAAAATATTCATAAATGAAAAGTAAACATTTACTGTAATATTATTAAAATAAAATTGATATTCTTGGATTAGATTGTACCTACATTTCCAAGCTTTAGTATAATACACATTAAAATCATTGAAAATAATATGAAAGTAATGTAATATGCATAAAAATTAGAAATAAATACATGAAATGCAAAAAGTAATATAGAATTAATAAACAAATATTGAAACTGTATAATTTACCCATCTATCTGCATTACAGTCACATTCAGTATTTTATTTATGCTATGTCAAGCTTTCAACAGGATATAGTTTTACAAGCTGAACTGTACAGGTCTATACATACAAAGTATATAATTTTTTGACCTTATCTGTCATTGTCTTTAACATCTTCGGTTTACATGGTATATAAATTTATAAAAATTAATGATTTTTGTTAATTAAAAAAAGTAATAGTTTTCATTATTATTTATTTTGTTTGATAGATTACTTATAACAGTCAGAATAAATATAGTACTTTTCGGTTAGCATCCCACCTAACACAATATTGATATAACCTAATGCTTACTTTGCTCACTAACCTTATTCTTATTGATAATATTATTTTAGATAATTATTATTTCATTAAAAATAAACATTTTCAGTTTTATATTATGTTTTTCATATTATTGCGATAATGAGATTTGAAAACTTGTATTTTCTTGCTTTCAGTTATATTTAGTTTTGCATCATGTTAGTCTCGTGGCATTTAATATTCAAGGTTAATTAGACAAGGATAGAGAGCATTAGGTTATGTTGATATCATATTAAGTAGGATGCTAATCGAAAAATACCTAAATAACTACGTGAATAAAGTGAAATTATGCATGAGGCATCGTAGGCTAGATGAGAATATGGTTTTGAGCATCCTTGCATTATGAGGTGATGAAGATGGGATGTACATCAACTCTACATCCTTGCAGGCCAGCTCGTTTTGTAAAAGATGTACCTGAGTTATTATCGGTCCCATCCTTGAACTTTATTGGTTTCAAAACATTGGGTTGCCAGTGAAACATTTGATTTGTGAAATCAATGGTAATAATTTGGTACTGGCAAGGTGTAGTGTGAAAATGGTTGAAAATCTTCCCGTTAAAGTGGTAAATTGCAACTTATCGAGAAGTATCTTCTTTTTATCAAAATAATATCATCGTGAGTATCCCATATCATTAGTTTTGAATTGATTACATGAAGTTTCTTCTAGCTCTGTTATTGTAGTTCCAGATTTTATGCATTCTACAGCAAATTTGGCTTAGAATCGTAAAACATTATAGCCTTATTTTTTTTTGTTAATACTGAATGGTTGAACTTTTTTGTGTTGTTAAATGAGCTGTACATCAACTCTTTCATCTTGAATTTGTCATACCACTGCCATTCGTAATATTATTACTAAAATGAAAAAAATAATTTACGGATCTTGGTAGCCAATGCTACTTTTATAAACTAAGGACAATTCCTTAGTTTATAAAAAATTAATCATAATAATTCATTTATCACATTTGAATCCATGTTTCATTGATTGCTAGTTAATCAACATTGAATAGAAGCGTTTGTATCAAGAATATAGTTTCCGTTTACTACTGTGCATGTAAGCTGTCATGGCAATTTGATTATATGATATTATTTTCAACAGATAATCAAGACCTTGTACATTGTTGTTATTAATTTTATAGTTTTTTCTTTTATAAAAAGAAATTATATTTTGTTTAAGGTTGGATCATTTTATTTTTCAGGTTATTTACCCACAAGTCAAAACATTTTTGTAACATGTCTGATTGTCAGAAAAATGTTTCAAAACCTACTGCGAAAAAGCCAATATTTAAACCTCCTACATTTGTTCCACCAACTTCAACAAACACTGTCAAAGGTGGTATTAAATCTAGTACTACCACTACAACTAAAAGTGATAATGTAATGGTGACTAAATCCGGTATTGTCACTAACGATTATTCTGTTCTCAGTAAGAATAAAATTAAATCAAAAACTGATGAAAAATCTAAGGTATTTATTGTTATTTATTTTAATAATACTTAGTGCATGTATCTAGTGGAATATTTTTCTCTTTCAACTTTCCTCAAAATATGTTAATTAACTACTAACAGATTATAAAATAAATTCTAAAGAGTAATTCATTAAAATGAAGGTAAATTTGCAAAGTTTTTCTTTTTATACGCACAATGTGTTTAACTTTGCAGATATGATAGAATTCAGATGATATTCCATTTCATCCCATATTATATAAGAATCTACGGTTGCAGCTGTGATAATATATATTAAAGTGACATGAAAATATTCAAAACAGTATTTTTCATGAATATGAGAATTGACAAGAGTTGTCTTTGCTTTAGTGAACATTATAGATAATTTTTTCTCTCTGTTGATTAATTAATTTACATCATCATAATTTGCTAGTAAATTTGTTCTTTGTGAAGTATTCTTGAATTTAGAATCTACAGCTATAACAGAGAAGTATACAGATTCTTAAAAAAATTGGTTTTTTAGTTTTGTGCCTTAAAGAATCATTATAATAAAAAAATTTTCAACAAAATAATAAATTTTAATAAATAATCTCCAAAAAAAGTTTTTACTTCTAATGCTCCCAAATCCAAAAAATCTATTTTGTATCAGATGGACATTTGTTTGTATGTATGTATGTAGGTAAGTCTATATTTGATTTTTATAACTTTGGATCCTGTTGATGAATTTTTTCAAACTTGGTTGACAGGTGTTACCTTCAGGAGGAAATTGTGTAATAAATTTCTGCAAAAATTGGAAAAATCTGTGTTATGTTTTGGCTGAAATAAAATTTCAAATCTTTACTTGGGGGATACTTTAGCAAAAATTTTTCATAGAAAGTTGAAGTTTCTTTTATCAAAGTCATAAATTACAAAAAAAATTATTTAATATTCACCCCCTCCCCAAAAAATGAATTAATAATTTGTGCTTCCTTTTACAAAGTCAAGGGAGTGAAAAACTGTGAATGTGAAAAATGCTGGTTTTTAGATTTCAACAGAAATCTACATTTTGACCATCCCTCAATCCATTTTGACTAGTTTCAGTATGACGTCTATACGTACGTACATTCATATGTAGGTGTAGGATGTTGAAATTTTGGTTTAGGACTATTTTAACACCTAGTGCTGTGCACTTCCCCTTTTGATTCCAATCGACTGAACCAAAAGTGTCCAAAAAAGCCCAAAATCCAACAAAAAAATTGGATTTTGGACCTTTCTTAATTGCAGTAATAACCCCCCTCATTGAGAGCTTTTCAATGATATATCATAAGTGGTACTTTCATTGGTTCCAGAGATAGCCAAATAAAATTAAAATTTTTTTTTTTCAATATACTGATTTTATTTTTAATTATAGAATAATTTCCACTTACTAACTATTTTTATTATTATGTCTGAGTGCTTTCGGAAATTAATCCATCATCAGGGACATTTATGTGTTATGGAATAATTATTTCCTTCACAAATTAATATATTTAATGAATTTTGAATTTTTTAAAAACAAAAATTATAAATACAACAATTGATCGTCAAAAGGTCTACTGTCGACGTTGTCCATCATGTCAGTATGAAGCTCTCAATTGTTGTGTTTGCTAGTATGAATCAGTATAACCAATCTAAGAATCAATATTATTATTTAACATTTGTTTAAATAATACATCATTATCAAATTTGTATTATTTAAGTATATGTAATTTGTTTCAATCATATTTGTTTTATGAAAGTTACTGGAATATTCAAGAATATAAATAAAATTATCTGGATTATAATTATGATTATTTTCTAAGATATTTCTAGCAAAATTGGATTGTTCCATATTTCCCTTATTTATACAATTAATGTGTTCATTAATTCTGATCGAAAAAGATTGGTTTGTAATCCTGATATATTCCAAATCACAACTTGCACATTGTAAACTATATACTCCCTGTTTATCTAAATTAGATTTATTGTTATATTAAGTTTTCATTGTATCCATTAATTATAACTATATGTTTGATATAATCCAATGTTTAATTTTATATTGTTATGTTTTAAATATTTCATAGCTATATTAAGAATTAAACATCAATATTTTTTGATTCCAAGTTTGAAACGAATTATGGTGCCCTGTTTAGTGGGTTTCCTATTTATATCAATACCCAGTTTGTTAGTATTATAGTTTTTATTAATTTTTATATCTAAAAAATTTATGATAATAAATTCTCTTGAGGTCGAGAAAATAACGGCATGAATTTTTCACTTGCCATGAGTGCTGCGCAAAAATGTTCATTTTCTGTATGGTCCTAATATTTAGAAGCGTAAATAACTGTTTGGCTAATTTTAATCATTAACCTATTGCCTTGCTTGCAGTGATAAGATTAATGTTAATTCTTCTGTCAGAGTTGATCAGCAGATCTGTAGTCATATTTAATTAATATAACTTTAATATTTAAAATCATTTTATTAATTAAAAGGACACAATTGTTCTTATAAGACTGTAAAATCCTAACCTATACACTTGAAAATATCATATATCATGACTTGGTATTGTATCAAATAGATTGCAATAAGAGTGTGGTGTTCCAAAATTAACTTACAGTCAGAAAGATCTAACTTCATTTATTTTGATGATTATAATTTAATTCCTTTACTATTAGTTATATGAATTAAATCAATGAATGGGTGTAAGTGAGAGAAAAGTCAATAAGTATAGTGGATTGACACATCTGATCATGATACAAAATGGTACATGTATGCATTGTGTACTGTTATAGATGTATAAAATGGTTATAATATCTTAAAAGTATTAATTATATATATATTTATATTTATGTTTTTTTTTCTCTAGGAGAAAACAACAAAACGTCCTGATTTCCAGACATTTGTATCAAAAGGTAAAGAAAATATTGTTGAGAAGACTATTGGAAGTGAAGATAGGTCTGCAAAAAAGGGGGAAAACCTAAAAAGGTATTTATTATTTTATTTCAATTAAAGTGTTTTTGTTCATGTGTTCTAATGATAATGCACATTTAATACTGCTCCATTTTAATCAGTATTAATTAGACTGCTTTAAGCGAATCAGAATAATCTAAATACAATAATTCTCAGAATATTTTAATAGTAAAGTCTATTTAATATTTTATCGTTTAGTTCCCTATCGCCGTTACTTTTTAATCTTTACATGGAACTAGCAGTTAATGATGTTAAAGAACAATTTAGATTCGGAGTAACAGTACAAGGTGAAAAGATAAAGATGCTACGATTTGCTGATGCTATAGTAATTCTAGCCGAGAGTAAAAAGGATTTAGAAGAAACAATGAACGGCATAGATGAAGTCCTACGCAAAAACTATCGCATGAAAATAAACAAGAACAAAACAAAAGTAATGAAATGTAGTAGAAATAACAAAGATGGACCACTGAATATGAAAATAGGAGGAGAAAAGATTATAGAGAAGCAGGAGCGATATAAAATGCCGAATAGCACAAGCTAAACGAGCCTTCAGTAAGAAATATAATTTGTTTACATCAAAAATGAATTTAAATGTCAGGAAAAGATTTTTGAAAGTGTTGTTTGGAGTGTCGCTTTATATGGAAGTGAAACTTGGACAATCGCAGTATCTGAGAAGAAAAGATTAGAAGCTTTTGAAATGTGGTGCTATAGGAGAATGTTAAAATTCAGATGGGTGGATAAAGTGACAAATGAAGAGGTATTGCGGAAAATAGAATATAAAAATTTTTTTTATTTTACCAGGAGTATATCCTGTCGGTCAAGAAATGGAATATCCAACCTTGCAGGATGGTCGAACTGCTAAAGAACGTTTTACCAGTGAAGAGGCAAGGATGTTGGATCGTTTGCATAATGATATATATAATGAGGCTCGTCAAGCGGCTGAAGCACATCGCCAGGTCAGTTTTTATTTTTTATATAAATTGAAAATTGAATTAACTTTAAAATTGAATTAAAAAAGAAAGTAAAAAGTAAAGAAAGCAAAATGGAATCCTATAGTTTAATTGATTGTGGATGGTTTAAAACAAATCTTAAATAGGAATTATAATTGTAGAATTGTAGCACTATTTTTAGGGAGACCAGATATTGATGTTTGATGGTTCAGAAGATACTTTCCGTATAAGGTAACTCATGGAATTAAACATGATAGAATGTAGTGTAGTATCTTGTGTAGCTGATGAGAGATAAACTGAAATAATTAGTGTCATCATGAGTAAAGGAATGACCAAAGTTCATGCATTCTGTCATTAGTATTGCTTTGGTGATAGAAATTTTCATTCATCACAGTCATTTGTTCATTATTTTTAAGAGAATTAGTAATTTCCCATTTTAGATGGGGAAAAATGTATCTTTCCGCATGTTACAAACAATCTTCCGTAAAATTGAATGGAAACCTGAAATTCTGTTCAACTGTTAATTGTCAGAGTGCTAAAAAATCAAATAAAAATATGATTTGCTTTTTTTTTAATTAAACAATTTTTTAAGATATTGTAAGTAAAATTGATTGATTTGGTTGTTCGAATAATCTCGAACAAACCCAAAATGTTTTTAGTAGACTGTGTGTCATTGTTATGTATGAAGTCTGTTCAAGAAATACGTAGACTGTTTGAATTGCTGGGTCCAGTTGGTTCCACTCAAATCCGCTAAGCGTCGCCATGTTCATACAGATCAGCTGATTACAACGCAGTTTTTTGATTGCAAATATCATTATTGGTTGCTTAGCTGCATGGTTGTTTGTGAAGTGTGTTTTTTTCGTTGGCGGATTTTAGAATGAGTGACTTGAACGAGCAAAGAGTTGCTGTGAAATTTTGTGTTAAACTTGGAAAATCTGCGAGCGAAACTTTTGGTATGCTCAAGATGGCTTACGGCAACATTGCTATGAAGTGTGTGACATGTTTTAAGTGGCATGGATGTTTTAAAGATGGTCGTCAATCGATTGAAGACGATCAGCGTTTTGGATGTCCTTCCACATCAACTGACGACTCACATGTAGACAAAATCAACACCCTGGTTCGGGCAAATCGATGTCTGACCATCAGAGAGCTTGCTGAAGTGTGTGGGGATATCAGTTGGATCATGTTACGAGATTTCGAGATCATTTTACGAGAGTGATTACTGGTTTTTTCATCACGACAACTCTCCAGCCCTCAGAACTCGTGAGTTTTTGGTCAAACACTCAATCACTGTTCTTTCCCACCCACCCTACTCACCTGACCTCGCTTCTTGTGACTTCTTGTTCTCCAAACTCAAAAGACCTTTGAAAGGAAGAAGATTTGAGACGATTCCTGAGATTGAGGCAAATGCGACAAAGGAACTGAAGAACATCACAAAAGAAGCATTCCAGGACTGTTTCCAAAAGTGGAAACACCGTTGGGATATGTGTGTGCGTCAGGGAGGAGTGTACTTTGAAGGGCACCCAGACAAGTAACTTCTAAATAAAGTACATTTTGTTTTATGACATTGGTCTACATATTTTTTGAACAGATCTCGTCTATGTGTATGTATATATATATATAAAACCTGGCAAAGAAATGCATATCCTGCCAACTTGCCAATCAAGTCATGATTATCAAAATAAAAGATTTAAGCATCAAAATTCGAAAATTTTTAATTAAAAAATTTTTGATTTTAGGGGCTTCCTTATTTTGTGGGGAAAAATTTGGGAAAAAGTTATTTATAAAAAAGTGTTTCCTAACAGAAAAAATATTGAGAAAATAAAGTATATCTTTTAATAAAAATTAAGAGTTTGATCCAAAAAATAGAATATTTATATTTTATAGGAGGGAATAAATTCTTAAAAAGACTTTTAAAAATATTCATATATAGGATAAGCTTAAATTTGTAAAGTTTTCTCTAAATAATAATTGCTTTAATACAGGCTGAAGTAAGAAAGAAAATTCTCAAAAAAAGTTTGCATTTTGGGTCCAGGGTCTGTAATTTAAAAATTTGTAGACATTTCATAATAGCTATATGAAGTATAAACTTTCAAAAAATTCTAGGAAAATGTTTAAACCAAAGGAAATAGTGCAAAGGAACAAAACATAAATCATTGTTAATAGGTGGAGATTTGAAAAATATCATCTCATCTCTTTGAGTTCCCTCAAAAAATCAGAACAAACTATCAAGATACAGAAATTGGCTGTTTGGTGTATACTAGTATGAATAATGTAGATCCATATTTAGAAAGTTGAAAAGGTTTATTGATCTTTATGTTTATGTTTATGAATGTACAATCTATACTAAAAAGAATGCTCGTTAAAAAAAAACAAATAATATCCATGTTTAAAAACTCAACACATGTAACTCAAAAACACAATACTTTGGCTTCTGAAAAAGGGTTTTGTTAGGCTTTAATAAATTACTGAACCATTCTGAAAAAATGTTTTCACCAATTTATTGAAAATACAATTATACAATTTTCTTTTACAGAAATAATATTACTCTTCCATTGAATTCTTAAATAATAATTAATTAGAAATTAAAAAAAGCGTGAATTTTCTGTAGCTTGTTAAACATGTACATAAATACATGCTCATATAATTTTAATTAACATCTGAATTGTGAATTAAACAATTAATACCAAATCACATTTATTATTTTATTTTTTAATTGTGTATTTATGGTTTTATCAAGGTTTTTATCACAGTATCCCTTTATCCATTCAGGCAAATGCCTGGAACATTCTTTTTTTTTCTTTTAGCTGTGAATTGAATATCTATACATTTCTTATGTTATAATAGGTAAATTCAATAAAATTACTTCATTTTTTACACTTTTTCACAGTAATTTCCACAACACAAACACCTTTCAAAACCAGTCTTCAAAGAAACCCTGCCATATTTTGTTGGAAATCTGGACACACTCATCACCTCAAGCCCTTAGGAAGTTTTTATCGCTTGTAATGCAAAATGCCTCCCTTTCAGTCTGTTCTTCACCTGGAAAAAAAAGTCAAGACACGTAGAGCAAAGTCTGGACTGTAGGGAGGGTGCTGTGACAGTTGACAGTTTTTTCTGGTGCTGGCCAAATACTTGAGGCAATCTTTAGACCAATGTGCTGGAGCGTTATCGAGATGAAAACCATTTATTCATGTTGAGTTTCGGTGCAGCTTCTTGAGAGCTTAGATTATTTTAGGCAAGTATTATTCAGTATACCGCTTCTCTGTGACTATCTTCTGATTTTCCAGTGTAACATTCTAAACGTTTTTCCACATTAAAACATACGGCCACCATTCTCTTCTAAACCGATCTGGATTTTTGAATAGTTAAGGGGGCTCCTCATCTTAGAACACTCGCACTTTGCTTTGAGCCTGGGTGAGGACATTACAATAGTACAGCCAAGTTTCTTCACCGATCACAATACTGTTTACATAGGGAATTTTCCCATTTTCAAACTTTTTTAGCATTTCACAGCACCGTGAAATATGACATGCCATCTGATTGTCATCAAGTAATGCGGCACCCAAAGGATACAAAGCTTTCTAACTTGAAGGTGATCTCATATAATAGCACGAACTGCTGCTGCATTAATCCTCAAGTACACCTCTATTTGGTGGTAGGTCACATGGCTGTCCGTCTCAAGAAGTTTTCATACTGCAGCAATGTTACCCTTAGTCACAGTTGAAGGTGACCGACCCGACCTTGGAGCATCCTCAAGGCCAAAATTTCCTCTTCGAAATGCCGGTACCACCGAAATATTATCGATGGGGACAGTCCTCTCCAAGTACAGGAGTCATTTCCTCTAAACAGTGATCGTCACTTAAGCCGCATGCAAAATTGCGCAGTATTCAGTTTTTAACCGTTGACGACATGACTGCGTCTTTTCACTAACAATTAAAAAGCAGATCACACAGGTAGTGACTAGAATGGCTACAGTGCAGTTTGGGTTGGGAGCTGCCTAAATGTACGCTAACTTGTGATAACGGATACCTGTGATGATCTATTATCGTCTATTATCGCAAAACCTTTCTAGTGTCTTTAATTTGTATGAGTGCATTCAGAGAATTGAATCTCCATTTTATCATACGGTACTGTACCATTTTAATAAAACTTGTTTATATGTTTTTATGTAGTTTTTTTTATTTTTTAATCAAATTATATTTTATTATTTTTAGACTCGACAATATATCCAACGATGGGTAAAATCAGGAATGACAATGATAGACATTTGTGAAGAGCTGGAGAAGACTTCTCGTGCATTGATTGGAGAAAATGGGTTGAAAGCTGGATTGGCTTTTCCTACTGGGTAAGTACAGGATTTTTTTAAAATTCTATTTTACATTTTCATTCTATAGCTTGTTACTTACATTGTTAAAAGTTAAAAATTCATACTTTGTAGAGTAATTTAAAGTTGCACCAGTTTTTCAGAAGCTGATTTTGTATATTGATATAAACAAAAAAAAAAAGGTTTCTAAATACAGATGTCCTGAAATAACCTTTGCTTTTTGTTATGACTACTTAAATATCTCAAACTGATTTTTACTCATAAGAATAAAGTACTCTGTTTTGTTGGGGCAAATTTGGTGATTTTATGTGTTTTTTGTTCTGAAAAATTGATAAAATATATCTCATACTATATAGAGTGTAGTTTTTGAGAAAACTGTTGTAATGGCCAAAAAACTGCTCTTTTTGATTCGCTGTAAAAATTAAATTGTCAATAAACAAATGAAAATTTCTAATAAAATTTATAGAGAATTTAATTGTAGGAAATAAAGAGAATAGAAAAAAAATGTTTAAAACTTGTTGTCCAGTGTTTAATTAAGATGAGCAAAAGACTTTGATTTAATGAATTTATTCTCCAGACAACAGGCCTAATTGTCATTATTTGTGATAGCTGAATTTTATAGTGTATGAATAATCCAAAGTTTGACTGGGATTCACCCAAAACCTTCTGAATAAAAGGCAGAAATGCTGACGCTAAATAAAAATCTTTGTAATCAATTTAAATTGACAAATTATTTTATGATTTGTTTTTTTTTTTTTTAGAAAATGTGAAAAATAAAGTAAATATAGTTTGAAAAAAAAATTTTTTTAATGCTAAATAAAATATCACAAATACTTAAAAGATGGTTTTAGCAAGTATTTAACAAATTGATTTAAATTTGTTGTATTAATTTTTAAATAATTTTTCAGGTACAAATATCAAACATTATTTAAATTTATTTAACGTAAAAAAATTGGTGTTTTATTGTATGTAAACCCTAAAACATAAAATGTTTTAGGGTTTACAATAACTTGATTAAATTGTCGGTAAACAAATGAAGTTTGTAGAAAATTTAATTCTGAGGAAATTTATTTTATTGTTGGATTGATTATGAAAAAGAGTTTAAGAAATTTGACTTTTATTTATTAAAAACAAAACAGACCAAAATGTGACAGAAAAATATTGTAATGTCATTTTAAACTGAAACAAAGATCATTTTGATACTGGAAAATGTCTTAGAAACAAAATCAGTCATTTATGTTTACTCTTTCTTATCTTCCAATACTCTTTCATTTTCCTGGAAAAATCTCTTTTCCGTTCCTCTGTCCAAACCATCCCAGTTTTCCTTTTTAGGCTTTTCTGCAAATTTAACACCGGGCAAGTTGTTATAATTTCCAGATCCTGTCCTGATATCTTGCAGTGCAATGCCTGCTTCTTTGACATCTTGAAGCACCTCAGTGAGCCACACCGGTTGCGTTTTTAGCTTTAGCAATCTTTCCAAGAGTCTTTCACTTTTCCTTGATTCCTCCAAACGCAAGAGGTGGCCGAAGAA
This sequence comes from Lycorma delicatula, assembly GCF_047948215.1. Classification (NCBI taxonomy): domain Eukaryota; kingdom Metazoa; phylum Arthropoda; class Insecta; order Hemiptera; family Fulgoridae; genus Lycorma; species Lycorma delicatula. The sequence goes on along the minus strand of NC_134466.1, from coordinate 72,050,106 downwards.
TTTTATTTTCTTCTTTCTTATTTCTTCTGTAATTGGTGTAACGACCTCATCGATTTTATGGTTCAGGAGTAATCTCCACTTTCCTTTCACCAAATATACCCCGCCGATACAGGTCCTTACGATCCTTTATTCTATTTTGGCTAATTTTTCAGTTCTCGATGCTATCTTGATTTGACCCGGTGTTTCACACCCGTACATTACTACCAGTTTGATCACCGTACTATAGTGTCTTATCTTGGCTTGTTTGGAGATGCATTTCTTGTTATAGTTGTTTCGTGTGACCACTTGTGCCATTGCTAGTCTGCGTGCTCTTTCTTGCCAGGCTATTTTCTCGTTTAGATTCCATGTGATGGATTCACCTAAATATTTAAATTTTGATACTATTTTAATTCTGCGACTGTTGATTTCCAAATGTTTCCGCTGTGTCTTTCTAGTGAACATCGCTTCTGTCTTCTCGTACGAGATCTGAAGTCCAATTTTCGCTGCGATAGAGGCCAATGATTCTATCTGGTGTTCAGCCTCTTCCTATGTTTCTGCAAGGAACGCTAGATCGTTGTTAAATTTACTTCCAATCTTTACTTTCTTTGGATTTTGTTCGTACCAATGTCGCATGATGTATTCTAATGCGCAATTAAACAGTAATGGTAACAATCCGTCCCCTTGCCTGAGACCAGTCTTTGTGTCAAAAGGTTCCGATATCTCCCCCCTGAACTTCACCTTCGACCAGGTGCCCGTCATCGTCAGCTCCAACATTTTCACCAGTTTTGGGTGCAGCCCAAAATTCCTCAGAATTCTAAGCACAGATGGTCTATGGATACTGTCATATATCTGAAATCCACAAATGTAATGATGATTAAGCCCTTGCGTCGCAACTTGTACATATCCATAATTAGTTTTAAGGTGATAATTTGTTCTGCACAACTTCTCCAGGGTCTGAATCCTCCCTGATATTCTCCTAATTCTTTCTCCAGTTGATCCTTTATACGGTTATAAAGTATTCTAGAGAAGATCTTGTACATACAATCTAATAGGAAGATCCCCTGTATAGTTGTTTGGATCCATCTTATCGCCTTTCTTGAATAAGAGGTGGATGATTGCTGTTGACCAGTGTTCTGGAAGTCTCTCGCTGTTCCAAATTTTAGTAAGTTCCCTTTGCAATATCTCTAAGATATGTTAGGTGCAGCGTATTTCTAAAATCAGTTTTGTTTTAAATAAATAAATCAATAGCTTAAATTTCATTATTAAGCTATTAAAAATATTAAGAAATGAAGATTCATTATATAATTTAAATTAAGAATTAAATAGAAAAAATAAGTAGAGATTTTTTATTTTTATGTTAATATTAACAGCCGATCAGTAAATGAAATTTCTTTATTACATTTGAATAGATTTGTGTGCTTTCAGAATTAAAGAAAAATACTGTATTCACATATCACTTCTTTTGATTATATCTGCATATTCAAATTAATATGCCAACATAATTTTTGTTTACTGTTGTGATGGAAATATGCTAGTTGGACATTGTGAATATCAAGAAAGATTCCATTATAGATGGATTCCAAATCTGAAAACTCTATGAAACCTCAAATTTGCTCCTTAATTTAACTTCCAATGGCTTTATTTTTACCCTTTGAGTAGAAGAAATGTTTTGCGAGCTGTAATTAAAAATTGAAGCATTTCTAAACACATGTTATGTATTTTTATTTTCATTGTAAAACAGTCCCATATTGAAACATTCAAAATTGAAACAACTTGCCAAAAAAAAAAACAGAAAAAATATTTTTTAGAGATGGGGAATAAATTTTAAGAAAACTTTTTCCAAAAATATACATACATAGGTTTAACAAATTTGCTAAGTAAAGCTTTTTCTTAATCTAAAATCATCCAATAGAGGTTAAAATAAAAAAAATAAAATGTTCTAAAAACTTCCATGCATTTTAGGAATATAATTTTTAAAAATACAGAGGTTTCTTGGTAGTACTATGTATGAAGTGTAAACTTTCGAAAATATTTTGAATCATATTTAGATCAAAGTGAGATGGAGCAAAATAAAAAACATGTATTAAGAGGTGGGGGTTGATTTTTGAAAAATATATTTTGAATATATGCAATGTATTTTTCATATCTAAATGTATTTGTCAAAGTAAAATTTTTTCTAAGAAAAAAAAATCCGTGTGGTCAGTCCTGAGATATGCCAAAAGCAGTGCGATACATATGCTTTTTTTGGTCTAGATATACTAACTAGTTGGACCCTAAAATGTAAAAATTTTCAACAAAAATCTGATACCTCATTTTTGACATGATCACCATATACTTTACCTTTAATATAGCTATTCTACTTTTATTCATTCTAACTATATTCACTGACAAAGTAAAACATTCTAATAAATGGAATATACATATATGTATAGGTATTTCATTCTAATTGCTCTAGGCGATTTTCTTGTGAACTATGTATAATACAAAAAAATGACCTAAACAAAAGTTACTCAGATTGGAAGGGGACACCTCAGGAGGTGACCTTGAATTTGACTTTAAACTGGACCTTAACTTTATTTCAAGGTTAACATGATTTTTTTCAAAATGGAATGACCCATTTTTGATCCCGCCAATCAAAAGACCAGAAAATTTTACATGGAAATATGTGGTCACATATATGACCTTGGAACTTTTTTGAAGATGATATGGCCCGACATCAGAGATAGTGTTTTATGAATGGTGGGTTCTTTTCACAGATATTTACTGTCACCGGTTTCTATGTTATGAAAAGAGGTGCTATCTGGTATTGTCTTGAATCAGCTAATTGTGTTAATCAAATAGTGTATGTGATTGACCCCTAAACCAAATTTATGGCCGTATGACCATAAATTTGGTTACCCCATAAAAAAATTTCCTACATCATTTGTGTGACCACATATTCCAATGTATAATTTTCTGCTCTTTTCATTGATGGGGTCAAACATAGGTCATTCTATAAGAAAAAATGTTGTTAACCTTGAATTAAGGTCAAATCTAAGGTCACCATGAGGTGTCCTCTATCCAATCTGAGTAACTTTTGTTTAGGTAAATTTTGTATTGTGCGTAGTTTACAAGAAAATCCCTGGGGCGATTAAAATGAAACATTCTATATATACACCAGCAAATTATGAAATTAAAAGCAAGCTCACTGTAGCTATTTATATATAACAAATACTGTTGTATATAATCTATTGATTTATTATCAGCGATTTAAATATTATACATTAGTCCTCACTATTATTTACATTATGCTGGAAATGTGGTAAGTGTTTGATTTAGTAAATGACAGATGGAAAATGTCTATTGGATAATGCTATTTTGTCTTTAAAGTAAAAAAAAAAAAATTTGGGGTTTTTTTCTTTATAGGTGCTCACGAAATCATTGTGCTGCGCATTATACCCCTAATGCTGGTGATAAAACTGTTTTGGAGTACGATGATGTTACGAAGATTGATTTTGGAACACATATTAACGGTATTATTTAAAAAAAATATAATTTTAAAATAGTAAATTGAATAAATCAATTTTATGCCTATTATGTAACAAGCAAGCCGTAGGAAAGCATGATTTAGATCGGTATGATTCTCAGGTATTGGGATTTTCCTTAATTTAATACCGAATAAAATTTTGAGGTCTTTCATTTTTTATTACAAAAAAAATATCAAGGTAATTTGATTGAATAGTTTTGAAAGTATGTATTTAAAAAAATACTTTTTAAGATACGAGGGCTATTCAGAAAGTAAGGAATGTTTTGGAATTTTAAAAAAACCAAGTACAAGAAAAACTTTTTATTATATACATGTGAAAGAGGGACTAAAATACTACTTTTCAACATAATCACCATATAAATTCATACGCTTAATAGCGGTGGACTAGGTTTGAAATTCCTGTGTCATAGAATTCTGCCGCCTGTGATCTCAACCGCTCAGTGACGCACCCATCTTGCACAAAATTTATGGTAGCCTAGCTTCTGTGAAACAATTTCAAACAATAAAGTCTGTGAAAGTTGTGGGAAACATAGAGAAAGCTCAGTTATTGTTAAACGGCGGTTTTCACGAATCTTTTTGTCAACTTTAGAGACCAGATCGTCAGTCACAATGCTCGGACATCCACTCTTCTCTTTATCGTGAACGTTTGTTCGGCCATTTTTAAACTGAATGATCCACTTCCTGACAGAACTTTCACTTATTACATTGTTCCCACACACTTCACACAGTTCCCGATGAATTTCTATTGGTTTTAAGTTTTTTGCCGACAAAAAACAAATCGCAGACCGCACCTCACAATTGGCAGGATTTTCGATTGCAGCACACATTTCAAATTTGTATATAAAAAAAAAAGGCCAGTGCGGAGATGTTCCCGTTGTCACGACTGGACGCTGACTGAGGTGCCGAGCACGAGCACACCAATATATATGCGATTGGCGTGCACCTGGCGGCGTCAGGTGGAAACGTTCTTTACTTTCTGAATAGCCCTCGTATTTAAGAAACCAAAAATATATCTTCAAAGAGGTTATGAAGATATCAGCCATTTTAGCAAGGTTTTATTGTATTTATTTAATAAGTTTTGTTTTCGATAAAGTAATTTTTTTAAATGCGATTGCATAAAAATTTGAATGTTTTGGTTTCCATTTTTGTAGTATAATAAAAATAACAGAAGTCTATTATTATTATTTTTTTTTTTTTAAGGTCGTATTATCGATTGTGCTTGGACTTTGTCATTCAACCCGAAATATGATAAATTGATTGAAGCCGTTAGAGATGCGACTAATACTGGCATCAAGGTAATATTTATTTCTTTTTAATTTTTACTTTCCCAGGAGTATACTTGTATTTTATAATTATTGATTCTTTATACTATGTAATTGAGAAAATTTTCTCTAATTGGGTCAAATTTTTTACATCAGGATATGCAAACTTTAATATTTTATGTCCTCTAATAAAAAAACAATTTTAGTATTGAAAGATTCTGGAGGGTTATATATATATTATTATTATTATTATTATGCTTTTACGGCCAACATGGGACCACTTAAGTCAATTTTAGTTGGATCTTTTCTGAGAAAGCGTGTTATTTTACTCTTCCGAGCTGCCCAGTATTTCTTCATCCGTTCAGATCTTGCTTTCTTTTCTTCATCCGTAAACACCCTCTTTGTTGTATTTTGTCGTTTGTCTGTCTTTTGTTTAAATCTAATGTTTTTGTCTTTTAGCTTTGTAATTTTTCCAATTTTATTCTGTTGGTCAGTCAGGGAAATTCCCAATTCTTTCATATCTTCTCTAATTTCTTTGATCCATCCTACTTCTAGCTTTTGGAACCAGAGCTTTTCAATGATATTTCTTGACGGTCTTGTTTCCGGTGTCCTTATGAGATGACCAAAGAAAGAGATTTTTTTTTCCCCGCATAGTATCAGTAACAGGCTCTATTTCTCGATACACCACCTCATTTGGCACAATCCACCGTCGGCCTTCTTTTTGGTGTTTTTTATTGATACACGTTCTGACAATTCTCCTCTCTATTTTCAGAATTTTTTCAATTCGGTTTTTCGTGATTTTGAAAAGGCTCTCGCTTCCGTAGGTGACTTCTGGCTGTACTGCAGTTTTATAATGTTTAAGTTTTGTTTTAGAAAAAAGGGATTTTTTGTTATATGTTGACCAAGTTAATTTTTGGGATTTAATCATTTTATTTGTCCTGTTTTGCCATGTCACTTTTTCATTTAAATTATAAGTTATTATTTCCCCTAGATATTTAAATTGTTTTACTATTTTATTTTTCTGATTGTTTACTGTAATGTGCTCTATTACCAGAGGATCTATGGCCATTAGTTCAGTTTTTTCGAAAGAGATATGAAGCCCTATCTTTTGTGCTACGTTTTGATTTGTGTTTTGGCTTCTTGAATATTATTTGCTAAAAGAGCGAGGTCATCTGCAAATCCTAGGCAATTTAGTGTGATGGAGTTTTTCTTAGTACCCATTTTTATATTTTTGGGATTTATTTCATACCATTTTCCCATGACAAATTCGAGGGCGCAGTTAAAAAGGAGTGGTGAGAGGCCATCTCCTTGCCTCAATCCAGTTTTTATGTAGAAGGGTTGAGAGAGTTCACCTCTGAATTTCACTCTGGACTGGGTATTGGTTAAAGTTAATTTTATCATGTTTACGAGTTTAGGGTGAAGGCCCAGGTTTCTCAGAATATTCAGCATGGATGGTCGGTGTATACAATCATAGGCCCTTTTAAAGTCGACGAAGGTGATTATTAGTTGTTTTTTCCGTCTTTTATATAAGTCCATCATAAGTTTTAGGGATATTATTTGCTCCGGGCAACCTCTCCATGGCCTAAATCCCCCTTGGTATTCCCCAAGTTCCAGTTCAAGTTGGTCTTTGCATCGGTTGTATATGATTCTCGACAGGATTTTGTATGTGCAATCCAGGAGAGATATGCCTCTAGTTTTCCGGATTAGTTTTATCCCCTTTTTTATGTAATGGATGAATGAGGGCTGTGGTCCAGTGTTCTGGAAGTTTTCCTTCGTTCCACATTTTCACGAGACATAGATGTAGGGAAGTTTTGACTGAATAAACTGATGAGTGTTTCCAGAGTTCTGCGAAAAGCTGGTCTTCTCCGCTTGCTTTGTAGTTTTTTATTTCATTTAAGGCTGCGAGAACTTCTTGAATTGTTGGCGGGTTGATATTTACCGGTGAAGTTTTAACTGGAGTTTCAGTGTCAATCTCAAAATTTTCCTCTACAGAGCATTGTTTCCATTAATTTGCACTCCCTACATGTTCTTCATATTAGTTATTATACTCCTGCTATGCACTGAAATTGTGGATAATTATTAAACTATCCTTGTATACTCACTTAGCAGCAAATTTGTTAATATATATATTTTTTCCTTAAATTATAGTATTTTTTCAGATTTTTCTTTTTGTTTCTTTATCATTAAAGTTTCAAAGCAATGGAAGTAGACAGCATCTTCATCACAGTTATATTTTTTCAAACTGCTGGTATAATAGTAGCAGTCTTTATAAGTTGTAATTTATTCCTTTAAAATTTAAAGTAATCCAGTTTCCATGATTAATTACATTATTTTCTGTTTTATTTTAGGCTGCTGGAATTGATGTTCAGTTATGTGAAGTGGGTGCTGCTGTACAGGAAGTTATGGAGTCATATGAAGTCGAATTGGATGGCAAAACATATCGTGTCAAATCGATTCGTAATCTCAATGGCCACTCCATTTCACCATATCGTTAGTATTTACATTATAGTTTTATTTTAGTTTTTTTTTTTTTTTTATTATTTATTAAATGCCATTCGTTATTAGTACAGTTTATACTTTTTAATTCTATGTCATTGATGGTCATAGTAAATGTTAGCGGTGATAGTTTTTTACATTGCTAAAAATTACACCTTTGAAAGTTTACTGACCGTGCAGCAAAACTTTCTTGTGGTTTTTTGCACATTTAATGTTTCCAGCAAATGTTATTTGGAGATGAGCTGGGTGTTAAATTTTTATTGGAGATTGCATTTTTTTTGTTGTTGATTAGAATTGTTTTATTGTATCTGTAAAGAAAATATTAATAAAATTAAATGTAATTATCAAATATATTTTTTTACATTAATATAAAGCCACTTGTAAAGGATATTTTATGGGAAAAATTATTTTAAATAACTTAACAAAATTTTTGTAACTTGTAATGGTAAAAAAATTCACTTTTTTTTTAATTTTTTGAAGGAAAAAACCAAATATTTTAGCAAAAATACATATTCATCAATCATTTACAAACTGTAATTTCATTACACGCCCGGCTTTCATTGTGCTTGTTGCTGGAATTTATTCATTCGCTTGACTGTATAAGTCCCAATTACAGCTACGTGTGACCAGGATTTAAACCAATAATCTTCTGGAATGAATGACCGAGATGCTACTGCTTCACCATAGAGGTTGCCAGAAATAGTTTATTTATAAGTAGAAGGGCAACAGATTGTTGTGATCATTTATGATTATGATGTAATATTTATAATAATAATGTTATGCATGGGAAAACTGTGAGAGATAGATTAGTGTTGGATATTTGGATTGACTGTCATAAAATTCTTAAAAAAGAAGGCCAATTGAATTGCAAAATGATGATTTATAATGTTTTTGGATTGGAAAGAATTTTTGCTGATAAGATTAAAATTTTTATATTGTAGAATGTAACTGTCAGAAGTTCTTGGTGGAATGCCTAAAATAGCTTGAGGATGCTCGCTAAAGAGTTACTTTTCTTTATGTCAAAGCATGACGCTGTTTCACAAGTAAAAAATAAGGTTTTACTCATGTAGAACCAAACGAGGAATTTTTTACCAACTCCCTTTCAGCAGAGATTCAGATCAGAGTGTCTACTATCACTTCATCGAGATGACAACCAATTGGCTTTAATTACTAACTGTTGAAACCAATGCAAGAATGATGATAATAACTAATTTAGTACCCTGTTCAGGGAATAATGAAACAGATTCATTACAGGTACTGTAGTGAAAAATCAATCATTAATTTTTTTTTGCCTGGATGACGAACAAACCCTGAATAAATTTAGTATTTTATTGGTTTTTACTAAATTTTTTCAGCCATACATCTTTTTATTTAAAAAATTATTCAGTTTGTTGTTAAATGCTCAAAATTTTTTTTTATGTTAATTTTAAAACTCTTCAGTCATGATTTTTGATTTTATTACATTCACTTAAATACTGATTTTATGTACGATTAAAAAAATATTTTCTAAAAATTGGCAGGATTTTTATCTGAAGGGAAGAATATGAATGAATGATTTTTTCATTACGGTTAATTTTTTTTTTTGAAAATGTTTTAATAAAAACTAGGAAAGAGGCATATATACTTTAATGAATTAATACTTGATGTGGCTGATGTACAATCATGAATCCGAAAAAAGAGGAGTCCCAGAGGCAGTCAATGGTCAATCTCCCCCTTAATAATACAAAGGAATGTATTATTTCTTCAAGTTTTGGTATTATCAACTTAGAGAACATAGTGGGGGGTTTGTCAGGATTGTGTTCACAGAACTGATATGAGGAAGAATTGTTCAACGATAAGAGTAATGAGCGACGGTAAGAGAGGAACAATTTAACTGTTATCTTAATTTTTACTACCTTTTACCCAGTGTTGCTTAATTAAACCAGTCACAAAATTATTAATTTTTGTATTAACTGAATGGTTTAGATGGATTTCTGATTAGATGAATATACTCAGTTTTATAAACCATTCAATTTAAGTTACATAATGAAATTTTTATTTGTAATGAAGAGAAGTAGAATTTTTATAAAATGACAGAATCAGAGAATCATAAATTGAGAGAGGAAAGAGAGTGTTAGGAGTGGTTTAGATAAATGCTGTATTGGCCAAATAAATTATTTTTCTTTTCTTTTTTATTTAGGTATCCATGCCGGTAAGACTGTTCCCATTGTGAAGGGTGGTGAAGCCACGGTAATGGAGGAAAATGAGTTTTACGTGATAGAAACTTTTGGCTCGACTGGACGTGGTCAAGTACATAACGATATGGATGTTTCACATTATATGAAAAACTTTGATGCCGGTTACATACCTTTAAGGTAATACTCTTAAAAATTTTTTTGTATAAATTTGATTAATTGTTAACATTTTTATTTTTCTGGCTGTGTAGTTATATTGTTTTGTATGGACTGATTTAGAAGATATTCAGCAATTATTTTTGTATAAGGGAAATCGATGCTGTTTAATTTTGATCACAGTCAGTGAAGGAGGAAGCAAGGGAGTAAAAATCTGGTTGCTGTATCTCAAAATTTCACTGTGTATAAATTTTTTACACTTTATATAAATATATACATATACTGAGTGATATTTAACTATGGAAACAGCTTTATACTGCACATCTTAGAAATACAGAGTGTCCCATATAAAACGCAATCCATCATCCATGAAATTTCAAAAGTCAAGCTTACTCCCCTACTCGTTACTGAAATGGACTCGTCCAACATCTGAACTTCGTGGCGACGCAGTAGAACACTACCGATAGTAACAACAATGCAATCATAACGATCAGTGTATTGCTAGAGACAAGATGGTGTTTTTGCTAGATGAATGGGTTTTCATTGTCGAGTCGTATTTCAGTACGAAATCAGCGGTCACAGTGCAAGATTTATTTCGCCATAACTAGCCGGATAAACCGGCTTCTAACAAAACATTAGTATTAAGGTCATTTGCAAAATTTAGAGAGACCGGTTCTGTTAATAACAAGGAACACAAAAGATCTGTGTCCGTATTGAATACTCAAAAAATACTTATCATTTTTCAACTCAAGTCACATTCTCAAACTGATTAGTTGATTTCATTACATTACTATTTCTCTTCAATTGTGCATTTGGGCAATTTCATTTAGTTCTGAGGGCCAGTATAAAATATCTATTATAAATATCTGATTTTTTTGCTTGATTCTGATTACATATCATTGATGTTTATTAATTTTGGTTACAATGTATGGGTTTACAACTGCCATGGGTCATTCCATACTTCAAACTTTTACTCAAAGAGTACAATGATTTACTTACATAATTCTTTACTTGCATGCTTGCATTCTCTAATGTTCTATTTAATTTTCTCAGGAAAGTTATGGAGCTCCGCTAGCTTTTTTTAAAGATTCTCATATCTCCAATTTTCATTTTAGATCATCAATATAATTTTTACTTTTTTTACACTACCGATTCTATTTTAATCAATCTTCCTCTCATAATTTGTCTCAGCCAGTTTTTTCTGAATTGCTTTGAATGAGTTTCTACTCTTGTTAATTCTTCACATTATCTTTACATTTTGTCTGCCCATTTGTTAATTTTCTTTTCACCTCTTCCTGGCCCAAATTAAAATCGTTCAATTTTTTTTCTTAGTGTCCATATTTCACATCCATTTAGAAGTACATTTCTTCTTATTTTGAAATGTTAACTCCATTTTATGGTGTGATAACCATTTCTTTCTATCAAACGCTTTAGGCACTACTATTCTTTGTTTCGTTCTCTCTTTTTTCCTTTTTTCACTGTTGTAATTTTCTATTAACAGTATATGTATGTTTTATTTATTCAATTTACCATTTTTTGTCCTGAGATTCATCGTCTTATTATTGCCTTTTATTTTTCATTAATTTTCTTTTCTCGATATTTATTTTTATTCCGTATTATATTATAAATCTTGTAATTTTAAAATCATGTGTTTGAATATTTTTGATCATATCTTTAACAATGTGTGTATCAATTAAAATCTGTTACAGGCAGTATTATTTCTTACTCTTTTTCATTTGTTAAACCATTCAGTTTGAGCTGCTTTTTTCCTTTGTCAAACCACTCGGTTTGAGCATCCTTTACTCTTATTACTTTCTTATTCGGGTATAATCTGTAAATAATCTTCACAACAGTTCTGTTTTTTCGGTGTGAAATGCTTTAATAAAATTCTAAGCTTGTCACCATTTTTAAATACATAACATTATTATGCTTATGTACATTCCCTTCTTAAGTGTATCATCCCTTGAGTCTTTCTCAAAAGGTAGAACAAGTTTTCAAAATACAAAAATTGGCTGTTTGGTGCCCATAAATCTTTGAATTATGTAGACTGTATTTTGTAAAATGTTAATTTATCTGTTTTTTTACGTTCATGAATGTGCAATCTTTGCTAAAAAGAATAGTCGTAGCTGGGAAAGTCATGCAACACTTTGCCAACTTTTATATATATACTAGCTGTGGCACATTGTGGTTGCATGGATGAGAAATGAGAAACAAAAAAAGCATACGTTTCCTAGAAGTTAAATTTTGCAATACTTGTGGATATACAATATTTTTTTGTTTTTCCACTGTCTGCGTAGATATAAAGGTTATCTGGTTTGCCGACTCAAGAACACGCACATACAGTTGTCCATGTGAGAAGCAATCCGCATCTAAATTTAAACCATACAATTCTAAAGATTGACCTTGAGCTTTATTGATTGTGATTGCAAATGCCAATCGAATTGGGAATTGCAATCTTTTAAATTCAAATGGTGTATCGGTCGGGATCATGGGTATTCGAGGAATGAGGACATCTTCACCTTTGAAAGGTCCCGTTAAAATCGTTGCTTCCACTACGTTATTCATCAATTTCTTAACTGCAAGTCGCGTGCCGTTGCAGAGTTTTGGCTGATTAATATTCCGCAACAGGATAATTGGCACACCTATTTTCAATTTTAATATGTGTGGTGGCATCCCTGGCAGATCAAGTGAGTTTAAAAATTCCGTTGGATAATTAACTACTTCATCTGCTTCCACAACGATGTCTATCGACTTATATGCAATTTCCTCACTTTGAATGCTGGATTGAAAAACATTATTAAGTTGATAGACATCTTTATTCTTTGCGGCAAGGATAGCTCGTTCACTGAGCCGATCGTGATTTCTATGATTAGTTTGAATATCAGGAAATACTTTTTCGATCAGTTCTTCTTTCGATGTTACTAAATTACAAAAATTATCAGGAAATGATATTCGTCTAGACGTCTCATCGACTGGCAGTTGTCCGTTTCCAATGCCCAGTAACTGTCGTGAGAATACCTCAGCTGATGGATCGTTCTGCAACTGGACACGCATATTCGTTGTCGACTGCAATGTACATACGTGTCGCCACAGTGTTGAATATTTCAGGCAAGCATTTATTTCGTCTACTGGTGTCGATCGAGAAATTACAGGCAATCTTTGCCTAAAATCTCCTGTGAGCAATATCAGAGCATTCCCGAACGGTTGAACGATTCCACGCAAATCTCGTAACGATCAAGAGCTTTAAGCGATTTTTTATGTGCCATCGTGCATTCATCCCAAACAGTGAGTTTACATTTTTGTAATACTTTTCCCATACAGGATGCTTTGGAAATATTGCATGCAGGAGTCTCGATGATTTGCATGTTTAATGGCAACTTCAGAACTGAATGCGCAGTCCTTCCACCTGGTAACAATGTTGCAGCTATTCCAGACGAAGCAAGAGCTAAGGCTATGCCATTTTTTGATCGAACCATTGCTAGAATCAATCTAATGAGGAATGATTTCCCAGTTCCTCCTGGCGCATCCAAGAAGAAGGTCCCCCAGCTCCGTCATTTATCATTTGCATTATGCGATCGTAAATGCCTATCTATTCACGCGTTAATTTGGGAATGTTTGATCGGACATATGACTGAAGATCACCGATGTTGTAACTCTGTTCACGGCGTAAATCCACATCAAATGAAGCAATCTCAACTCGGGTGGGTGCTGGCATTCCCATTGACTAAGAACTTTATTTGCATTAGCTAAGCACTTGTCTTCAATATTTATCAATGCTTTGTTGTAAGTGCCTTCTGTAAATTCAGACAAAAGTGAATATTTAACCTAACAAAGGATTTTTTGGTCATTATGTAGGGATATTATTTTCTGTGTATTTGGTTATTTTGACTTTTTTTGTTTGCATAGTCTTAAGTCTATCTGGGCTATAAGAAAGTTGGGTGTTTTAATTTATTTACTGTAAGTCATCCTTCTTGGTGGCTTTTTCTTTTTGTTTTGGTGTTTTTTTTTTAATAAAATACTGATGTTTTAGCTGTTATTTAACAGCTAAAACAATAATTCAAAGAAATTTTGATACTTAATCAGTTGTGATTTTGTTTACATTGGCAACGACCATGCGGGCTCTTTGTGATTGGTCGTTGTGTTTGACAGCGGCCATCTTGCATTGATCTGATTGGTTTTCCTTTGTTTACATTTCCAAATTAAAAATAGATAGATAGATTTATTAAAAATAGATGAAAACAATCTTTGATGTGGGTTATATATTGTGATAAAATTTGAGCTCAATCGGTGCAGAACATTTTGAGTTTTTGAAGCGTACACAAATGAACTTAACATTTTTATATATATATATCCAAGCAAATGCCGAATAAATCAAGGTTTCTTTTTTTATCTGTGGAGTAGTATTTCTACGAGGTCTGTTCAGAAAGTAACCCAATTTAATGTTTTTAATCTTTATTATTAATTTTACAGATGATTGGTTTTTGTCCTCTTCAAAGTATTCATCTCTCTTACTAATACACTTTTTCCAGCGGTGTTTCCACTTCGCGAAGCAGTTCTGGATAGCTTCATTTTAAATGGCCTTTAAGGTCCATGACGAATTTGCTGTAATGTCATCAATAGTCTTAAACCTTTCATCGCCGATTTTAATTTCAGAAATAAGAGAAAAATAATTTGACCAGCAGGAAGGCAGATGGAGGACAGTTGTCTGATTTTTGGCACAAAACTGAGTGTGCGTTTACTTTGAGCATTACTTTGACATTGGATCGAAATTGACATGCTTTCTTAGGGCGTGGAGATTCTTTGTCAATCCATTGTGATGATTGAACTTTTTGTCTCAATATCGTAGCTGTAAACCCAGCTTTCATCTCCTGTTATGATCCATTGCATGAATATTTCATCGTCATCTGCTTGTTCAAGAAGTTGCTGCCAAACATCTACTCGATGTCCTTTTTTGTTGTCATCAAATGAACAAACTGTACTGCAACTCAATGCGTGTTCAATTTTTCACTCATAATGTTATGGCATTATCCAATCAAGATGCTTTAACCTCTTGTGCAAGTTCTCTGACAGTCAATCGGCGATTTGCACGCACCAGGTAGTTGATTTTCTGAATGCAGGTGTCATCATCAGTTGAAGTCCAAGGCCTTCTTGGTCGATGACCACCTTCAATTGACTGATGACCATTTTTAATCGTGAAAACTGTTCGTAACATTGTGTACACCCAAAGTGTCATCTCTGTAAGCTTGTTTCGAAAGTTGAAACTTTTCTGTAAAAGTTTTCCCCAATTTCATGCAAAATTTTATATTGTATCCATTGCTCCCAAAAATTGCACATTACAAAAATCGTTTTTTTAACACTTAAACACGTTGCACTCAAATAATAATAACGTGAAAATTAAATGAGATACCAATAATCCAAGAACATGTGGTTGCAGAGGAGGTTATGCAGAATAACAGTTCTGCCAACCACAGTCACTAAATATCTGTTGGCGCATAATTAAAATGGTTGGTTATTTTCTGAACGGATCTCGTATACTCATTCCTAATGTGAGCTAAATAATATATTATTATGTAAACATCAGAATAAAATATCTATTTGTATATTTCACCGGTAGTTCTTGTGAAATTAATTTCATTGTTTGTATATGTCTTTTATCAGAATTTAAATTCTGTTAAAAACAACTTAATTCTGTTGTTCCAATAAATTAAGAAAATTTATGTTATTCTTTATTTCATTTTATAGTTTTGCATATTTTTATTTATTTATTTAACTTCTTTTTTTTAATGAATTTGGCCGACAACCACATGAAGCAACATTTTGCATTCTTTTTTCTGATCAGACGTTTTCTTTTTTCCTCTTGGAAATCCTCGAAATATTGTAACAGTTTTCTGATCGTAATCTTATACTATTTCTTCAGGTTTTTTCATTTCTTTTAGGCCTTTTTGCACTGAAGTTTATTGAATTCTGTTCTTTTTGTTGTAAATATGATTGAAGATTTGTTTTGTGAACCTGCTATTCGTTCTTATTAAGTGGCCAAAGAATTTGGTTCTTTTTTTCTGATGGAATCTGATGTTTTCTCAGTTTGATTGTATTTGTAAATGCATAAATACGTGTAAATACTCATATTTATTACTTCTAAATATTTGTTTTCATCTATTTTTATTGGTCCCAAGATTTTCCTTTCTTTATTAATATTGGATTTATTTCACCTGATTTCAAACTAAAGGTATGTTCTTATGTGTTTTAGGCCTTCCAGCTTGATTATTATATTGCAATGCCTGATATCGGTTTTTATTGAGATGCCTTTTTTATGTAAATATCTTTTGTTGGTAGGCCAAATTCTTTTTTCTCATTCTTTGATCAGCTTCTTTCTCTAAACCATGATTTAGATTATTTCCCCAAGATATTTAAGTTTATTGACTTTGTTGATTTTTCCATTTTTTGTATTTAGGGACTTAATTTATTTATCGTTACTTTTTTTTTTATTTGTTCTAGATTGGGATCATCAAGAAGTTTACTGAATACCATCAATACTCATTTTGGTACTTTAGCATTTTGTAAAAGATGGTTGGACAGAGTCGGATGTACTAAATATCAGATGGCACTTAAATATCTTTGCGAAAAAGGTATTTCTTTTTTTTTATACAGGGTTATCATAAAAGAATGGTGCAGTTTTGAACATGGTTTAAATTAAAACTAAATTACAGTTTGTTTTTTATTTTTCAAATTTGTCGTCTCAAACATTTTTTTACATAATTAATAAATTTCAATATGTGCACCCTTAGTCGCTTGACAAATGTCCAAACTATACTCGACTTCTCTCCAAACATTAGTTAACATTTCTTCGTTAACGGTTGTCATCGCTTCATTAATCCTGTTTTTTAAGCGGTTTAGGTCGCAAATTTTTTTGTGTATAAACAACGCAAGATGTACCCCCGCAAGAGAAAATCGCAAGGTGTCAGGTCTGGAAGCCAAAGTACGGGTCCTTGCCAGCCTATCGATCGATCTCTTTCGTTCAAAGTGTCCATAACCGGTGCATTGAAGTGCGGGGGAAGCACCATCTTGTTGGAAATGAAGTCGATGAATGTTTTCGAGTTCACCCGGCTGAGGAAAGCAATAATCTGTTAACATGTCATGGTACACGACTCCATTAACTGTTTTTTCGGCAAAGAAGAAAGGCCCAATTACATGATTTTCATCACACCACACCAAACATTAACTTTAGGCAAATCACGTTGTTTCTCGATAATTGCGTGTGGGTTTTCAGAGCTTCGTATTTGTGGATTGTGTCTGTTAACACATCCATTCACGTGGAATGTAGCTTCGTCTGTAAAAATTATATCGTCTAAAAATGGTTCGTTTTCAATCATTCTTGTACGACATTTGAACAGCGAAATTGGAACGTTTTACACCATTATCGGGTTTCAATTCCTGCAGTATCTGGATTTTATAAGCATGTAAATTTTGTTTTTTACGTAAAACTTTGTGAACTGTTGATTATGGAATACCTAATTCGACGCTTCAACGGGGGATGGACTTCCCAGCACTTCTAATTGCCGATCGTCTAATTATTCACCCGTTTCGTCCGGTACACTCGGTCTGCCGGTTGATTTCTGTTTCTTAACCGATCCGGTTTCTTCGAATCGTTTGAACCGACGCGTTATGTTATTTTTGTGCGGTGGATCTCTTCCGAAATCACGTCAAAACACACGTTGAACTAAAATTACAGATTTTAATTCGGCCATCAATAAAACACACTTTGCTTTGTCTTTATCTGAGAACGTAGTAACTCGCTAAACTCACCGCAACAACAATACAAGAACTGACGTTTGTCTTTATTTCTTGACTACATATTTTACAATATGCAACAATTTTTAATGTTTTAATTTTAACGTGTAATTTTCAAAAACATTTTTATTAACTGATGATGAGGAAAACTCTCGACAGCGCTTTTATGATAAAAATTGAAAGAGCAATAAGATAAGGTAAGCAACATCGTTAGATTTTGTACTCTTGGTAGAAAGCTAAGTTATACGTTTGTCCTTTATTATATATTATTTAATATATGAAATATAAACAACCAAAACACAATAATTAGATAAGTTATACTTAGAATATTAATTCCAAGAATTAATTTTTGTGGAATAGAATTCAATACCGACTGAAGATGCGGGATCCTGTGAAAATCAATTATTGGAATTAATATGGTAAGTATAATTTTTCTGATACTGTGTTTTGGTGATTTATATTTTGTATAATATTAAATTTTATTATGGAGTGGTCAATATGTTAATGAATTATTTGAATTTTCAAAAATTTATTTATGCAGTATACATATTTATAACTTTAAAGTTTTGATTGAAATTAAAAGTATCAGAGAAGTAATTTGAAGCGTGTAAAATGATCTGTTTTTATTTGGGTTGGACAATAACTTTCCTGCTAATTAGCATTCTGATGAATCGTTCCTTTTTGTTTATCGATAGAAATAGCATTCTACACTACAGCCATATTATGACAATATATCACAGTTCTGTGATATATCAGTTCAGTAATATATCATAATACTGTGATATTTGTACCAGGAGATAATATTTATAAAGTACGGGCAATCTATGTCCATCATTCAAAATCTGGTACAGAAGAAGTAATACATTGAAATTTGACATTGAAGTAACAACTATTCAAGGAAAAACTTAAAATGTAAAAATTATCCTGTGATGTTATCTTTTCAAAAGAAAATCAAAGATAAATTAGAAGAAATACTAGATGTCATGAATTTATTCCTAGGAGAGAATTTCTGTCAAAATATATAGGGTAAAAAAAGGAAATGAAGTGTGACAGAAAGAAACATTACTTTAAACATTATTTTACTATTTAAAATGTATATGTAATTTAATAGGCGTACAAGGAGGAAGTCATCTGGTGTGCACAGCAGATTTTTTCCTTTACTTTCGCATTTACACTATACAGAAAAGATGACACGATCGCCTAGTTTTTTCAGAAACTAGGAGAGCTTTTTCAGAAAGTCAATTAAGATCCGTGAGCATTCCAAAAGATAGTGCCCATCGATTATCTTTGCTGTTGATGTCAATGGTTTTTCTCTTCTGTGGAATGAATTCCTGTACTTTGACTGCTGTTTTTGACTGTTTGTTTTCAGCAGGTCAGTAGCAATATACGAGTGTTTCCCAATATGAAATTGCACAAAATTTCCTCTTGAATATGTTGAAACAGCTCTAAACTGTGTTTTAAAATGTTTACTCGCTCACACTTTTGATAGATTGTGATATAATTATGGCATCCATCTTGAAAACTATTTTGGATATTTATCCAAAATATGATGTACTTAATCATTTAAGATGTCATTAGTCTTTGTGATCGGTTTCTATTCTCAGTCATCATATGAATTTTTATTTAATATTTTGCTGTTTAATCTCTATAGATCGTTATCCAGAATATTCAAAACCGGTTCTAATCGATAAAGCTAACTCGCAATAATTATCTCCCCCGGTTTTAATTTCTTTGTGGTTTTCACTTTCAAAAAGTAATGATTGATCACTACACATAATTCTCTTTCATTCGTTTTTTACAAATTAAAATACTCGATCGACTCAAATGATTGCCAGCAACAGATTTATGAATGTACCTGGCAGAAAGTCGGTGTATGCTCTAGTGGAGATGCGGTAAACTAAGAACAAAGAACAACTTCAGTAATGTAGTGTGCATGGAAGTAATCAGACACCCTTCATAAGAAAGCGTGTTTTTTTCACACGCTTTTCTTTTCAGAGGATGATGTAAACTGAAACCTGGTTTGACCGTGGAATTAAAAAATAGAAAGATTTTAAATTGATCTCTCCCCTGTTGAATATTTCTTTGTAAGTGTGTTATTGTGTTGTTTATAAATTTTATTTATTTTTTCAGATATTGTTGAAGCGTATCCGCCATTGTGCGACATAAAGGGTTGTTATACTGCTCAGTTTGAACATACAATCGTGTTACAACCTACATGCAAAGAGGTTATTAGCCGTGGAACTGATTATTAAATAAATGTGTACAGTAACCTCGTCGTATTGTTCTGTTTTGTTACATTGTTATTATTTTTTATTATTATGATCATTATTGTGGAGTTTTATATATATGTTTCTTTTTTGTGAAATTTATTTTTTTTTTGCTTTGTTAATATTTTTTTTTAGTTTTGATGCGATCCTGATTATGTATCTGGATTCAGTAAGTGGAATATTGTGTTTACATTTTGGATAGTGTATTATGTGGTTTATTGAAAATCCATTAAAACAGTTGATAAAAAAAATTGTTATTTTACTAAATTTTGAAACCCGATGGAGCAATTTAACATTCTGAAATGTCACATTGACTTCTGAAAAAAAAATGGTTTACATAATTTTTTCCATCAAAGCTAGGAAAGTTACGTTGTGGTTTTAGGTTTCTTTGCCCTCAACAGACTACTACTTAGAAAGAGAATTTTAAATTATTCAAATAAAGTATTATGTTAAAAAAATTATTGTAGTCTTCGAGTAAAAATTTCAGATACAGCATCCACGGTGACCGTTTTCTTACTACCTTCTTGATGAATTATAAGCAGTATTTTTAGCATCGGTGAATTATAATCTGAAATAATTTTACAAAATTTCATAATCTATTAACCTTTTTCGATCATGTAGCCTTGGAACTGGTTACGCACGGCGTCAGTTTTAAAACGCTGTTACAAAATCATTTTATATGGCATCTAAGTCGGTTATTTTCTTTTATATTCACAAAGGAATCTGTTTTATTACACAATTTGAACGACTTTTATACGATGTAAAATGTTTTATTTAGACTAGAAAGAATATGACCATTTTTTTATCAGAAATGTGCTTGTGTGTGTGTCTGTGACTTGTGTATTATAATTGCTATGAGGATTACTGATTTATTTATTATTTACAAAAATAGCTTATTATATTAGCAATATATCGATGTATTGAAACACATAATAAATTATGTTATACGGCACACAAAAAAAAAGAAGGACTTGTGATCATAAATACGTCACTTTTACTTGAGGTCTATAAATATCTTTTCTGACAAATGATATCGGTAAACATGTAACACATATAGATTCATAATGAATAACAGTGTACAGTAAAAATGGTTTTTGTCAATCTGAATAGCCTTTTGAGTGGTGGGGATTTTTATAAAACGTAGTTTTCAAAATCTACTTTTATTTATACTAACATATGTTACTAATCTGTGATTTATGACACGGGTTTTTCATCATATTTTGTCCAGTTTTCAACCGATTTGCTTGAAAGTATTATTTTTTAAATCTGCAAACTATGTTTCACAAACGCAAAGCAAAAAAAAATTTCGCTAATAAAAAACACTGTAGAAAAGCTCAAAAAAAATTCTGCAATTAAATTCTGTAATTTTTGTACCGTTACAATTTTTTTGTTGTTACAGGCATAAAAAATATCCAGTCGTAACGGTTTTTTTGTCAGAATCTGTTAAATCTCTTTATATACTTAATTTTTAGAAATTTTTTTCACAAGAGGGTAGCAGCATAAGACTATGAAGGGAGGCAATTAAATACCAACATATTTTCACGGAGCGCTAATCAACCGCGGATCATCGTGATGGGAAAAGGTTAATCCATTCTGAATATATAAATTAAAATGATAATTGACAAAAAAATGAAGAAAATTTAGGCTTATTATCTTTCTTCCCTGCATGAAATTGCCCAAATACTTAACTATGGTGACGTAGTGGAGTCATCTAATTAGTACAAGAATGTATTGGAGTTTCAATACAGAAACAATAAAAAGGAAAATGGATTTTACTCCCCCCCCTTATGGGATTTGAATCATTTCAAATATCATTGCGTGCATGTTTATTTAAACATAATGGACGCACACTTAGATCGCTTAGACAAAAAGCCAAAAGTGAGATAAAAGATGAACAGATTTGTTCATTATTTATAATAAATCATTTATATTACAGAGCTTGCTTACTCACGTATTATCCCCCCTCTCTCTCTCTCTCTATCTATCTGTCTGTCTATCTATCATCTCTCTCCCCCCTCACTCTCTCTGTCTCTCTACACAAATATATATATTTGTATATATACAGGTGATTCAAAGAAACGGGAAATTTTGAAAGTTGTGTTGGTAGCCGTGGGCGATTACCACTTGATAAGTGGCGCCAGCCTCTCTAACCTAACCTCTCTTTTCTTGTTTAGCCTCCGGTAACTACCGTTTAGATAATACTTCAGAGGATGATATGTATGAGTGTAAATGAAGTGTAGTCTTGTACATTCTCAGTTCGACTATTCCTGAGATGTGAGGTTAATTGAAACCCAACCACCAAAGAACACCGATATCCATGACCTAGTATTCAAATCCGTGTAAAAATAACTAGCTTTACTAGGACTTGAATGCTGGAACTCTCGGCTTCCAAATCATCTGATTTGGGAAGACGCGTTCACCACTAGACCAACCCGGTGAGTCTCTCTAACCTAACCTGCCATTTAGTTGTCATGGGTCCTTGGAGTGGTGTGCAACATGCATTTGCTATCAAAGCGTTTTACAAAATCAATGACAGTGTGGAGGGAGCGCATAGAGAATTTCGCTGTCATTTTAATCTGGAACAGCACGACTGTGTTTCATCAGCACATGTAATTAAAACACGGATATCTAATTTTTATATCCTCCACTTTACATTCAGTTCAATTAACTGTTTTTATTTACAGTCGATTGTAGTATGTATCAAATTAAGTAATAATTTACTCCCGTAGTAATTACATCATAAAATTACAACGTCAATTTTTTCCTGTAACTCGACTATTTGTTACCCGATTTAAAAAATAAAATGACATTTTGTTCAAAATTAAAGGCGTAATATTTTAGCAAAGATAAAACCAACGTTTACAGAGATATAACGGATTGAAAAATAAACATCGCCGCCGTTTTGTAATTTAGGAAGGTATTTAATTTCTGATTTTTTTCTACTTTTAAAACTTTATTACCGAGACGCTTACCAAATATTAATCTTATTCCTCTATCCGATCTCGAGATATAAAATTTTATATAAAAATAAGAAACTGGGGGACAGGGGGAGAACAAAGGAGAAATTGCTGTAACTAAGGATATTTTTTGTTTAGTTTTACCAGTAGAATCCGAAAAAGTATTGCCAGCCCAGTATTTTAGAAACACTCTGTATACACATACGTAATCGTGCCATTTAAAAATTAAAGCTCTATGGTTTATTCGTTTGGGAATTTTTTGTTTAGTTTTACCAGTAGAATTCGAAAAAATATTGCCAGCCCAGTACTTTAGAAACACTCTGTATACACATACGTAATCGTCCCTATTAAAAATACATTTAAAAATTAAGCTCAATGGTTTATTGGTTTGGGATATTTTTCGTTTAGTTTTACAAGTAGAATTCGAAAAAATATTGCCAGCCCAGTACTTTAGAAACACTCTGTATACACATACGTAATCGTGCCTATTTAAAAATTGAATATCTATGAAAATTGAATGTTTGGATTAATCGTATTAAAGATCTCTTTAAATTTTAAATTACTGCTTTTAAATGTTTTCTTATCCATGTAACACCTAGTGAGGACTTTAATCTTTAAATGTCTACTATTTCTACAACGACATAATTCATTTAAAAATTAAACCTCCTGAAAATCGATTTTTTCGATTAATCGAATTAAAGAACTCTTTAAATTTTAAATATTTTCGTTGGAGGATAAATCGATATAAGACAGGTGAGGACTTTTAATTTTTAAATACCTCTGCTATTTCTACAACGTCATAATCCATTTAAAAATTAAATCTCTCTCAAAGTTGATTTAATATTTAAATCCCTCGTAACTATGTTTAATCCTTCATTTAATTACTTTGATTTCTTTTTTTTTAATTTATTATTTTCTTAAGTAAAATTTAATTCTTTTAAAAAGATATTTTTAATTTTTACAATTGCTTTTATTATTATAAACATTTATTGTTATATTATTATTATATATCTATATACCGCACACACACACACACACATATATATATATATATATCTCGTGGCTTGGGAAAAATGTAGTACTTTTTAATAGGATCCGAATTTTCGAAAGAAAATCGCAAATATCTCGAAAACGGTCGGTCCTAGCGCTCTGAAAAATTTTCTCAACTCACCTCGACGCAACCCCATCCCCTCCCAGCGTTTCCCGACAGACGATAATGTTTTCAAGCGCCCCCGGGGTGCCCTTCGGAAATTGGGGAGGGGGTGCCGCCGTGATATCTCGGCAACCGCTCGTCCGATTTTTACTATTCAAACGGCGTAAGTATCGGCAGGTCGAGCGCTAATCGTTTAACTCATCTGGTACACTCTCGATCGACCGGATCTCGGTTATCCGGAAATTAATTCGTTTAGCCCTCTGTTTTGATCGCACTCACCCGACGTAATACCTACAGATCTGATCTTTCGCTAAATACGCTGAAATCTGTGCGCTAGCAATTACCGGTCTACAGGGTCTAGCTGCGGAGGGCGTGCCGCAGGCACGCCTCTGCAGTTAGTATATGCGCAAAATAGGGCGACGGAAGCTAAGAAGAAATATAATCGCCGAATCCTTCATAAAAAAAAAAAAGTGTAAATATATTGTAATTCGAAAAAAGCGGGTACGGGCGCAGAAAGAAATGGGGTTCAGGAAAGTTTAAAAAATCGGCATTACGGTGGGCTTTTAATTTTTTCCGCCGTATTGAATCAAATTTAATTTTTTAAATAGAAAGGTTGACGTATGATACGTGATTTCGGTTTAAAATTTTATGATAAAAACAACGGTGAACGCCGTTTTTCTGTTAACGCCTTCGTTATCGAGTTTTAAGCGTTCAAATTGGGAACTATGGAAAAATCATGTCGGTAATAAAACACGATCCACGATCAATTTTATCGAGAGCTTTTCGACTATATATTATAAGCGGTACTTATTTTCATCGGTTCCAGAGTTATAGCTCAATAAAATTTTAATTAATGAAATATTTGGATCTTACAACAGGAAGGGATATCGGTTCGAATCAGACTTCATCTCCTTTTTTTTTCAATTTAAATATATTGATTTATTAATAATTATTAACCTCTGACTGTAAATACTAAATAAGTCAAGTTAATAATGAAACAAAATTTTATGTACTTTTAAAAATGTATATATGTAATTTAATAGGAAGTCCCGGTGGGAAATTCCCTATTCCCTTAATCCCAGCGGGATGTTTGAAATTCCGCAGGGGCGTCAATTTGGTTAATATTTTCGTTTTAAATATTATTTATAATAATTAATTATAAAGGTTGGTTTGAATTAAATAAATAAATAATATTTAAAGTGAAAAAAAAATCTAGCCCCCCTAAAGACTCGAACTGTGTTACGAGCATCTCAGCGGAAAGACGCGTTATACCAATCGGCTACAACGGCAATCTCAGGCATCGGGTGAAAAATGTTGTATATAAGTTGCGCAGAAGAAAAATTAAACGTTTATTAATACACTGTAAGTATAGTAATATACTATTTTCTGGGCGTCTGAAACCAGTGTTTTATTATGTATTTTGCAGCAAATCCAGTCTTCTAGCGGGAAAATTTTACTACAAACACGGGATAATCGTGGAAAAAAACACGTTTAAATTGGTTCTAGGGGTGAAAGGTTAAAGCGGCTATTGAATGTAATCGTTATACGCTACTTGTAATATATATATATATTAATTCGAAACGATTGCGATCCCATACAACAAGTTTTCACTTTGGCCGTGCGGTCCTAAGCACCCTTTTGTTTTTTTTTTTTTGTTACAAATAACAATTTTTAGGCGAGAATTAAGGGAAAAAAATATTTTTTTACCTACGCTCGTTGACATCGACAAATTAACAATAATGTTTTCATTATTTAAATAATAAATAATTGTTACAATTTCTGAATTTATTATTTAAATACTCAAACCATTACCGTGTTAATTAGGGAACGTTAGCGAGCGTAGGTTAAGTTTGATTAAATTATATTTCTAAAATAAATAACTATAAATGGTTTTTATCGAGTGAATTCCTAATATGTTCATACTTGATTAGCGAGGAAAAATATGTTTTTTTCATTTTAAAATTATTTTTATGCCCAAAATCAAGGAAATACAGAGCAAACTTTGACAACTCATTCTTAAGGCTAAAAATAAGAAAAAAGTTCACGTAAACATAGGTCCGAAAATGCTTCGTTAGCGAGTTATACAGGATGAAAGATTACGCCCGAGTTTCAGTTCCTCCGGGTAAATTAAGACATTCTGAAATTCTGGGAAGATCAATTAAGGGACAAATTCAATTGTTTCTTATGGTTTTTGAGCTGGGAAATCGAAAAAAGTAACTCCCAGAACTGTATCTATCTTAGTTTCTATGATATCCCGTGTAAAACGCCAAAAAATATTTAATTCGTATCGTAAAATTTTCAGAAAACTGTTAAGAAGTGTAATATTGTATTCGTTTTACTGCGCATAAAAAATTGTCTGTTAAAAAAAGGGAAATTCTGTTTAGTTTTGTTTTGAAAAATGCTGCCTATCTTCACTAATGCCGAATATTCCGACGTGATTTTCATCTATGGATTTTGCAATGGAAGTGCTGCGGCAGCGGTTACGGAATATCGAAATAGGTATCCTGGTCGTGTTGTACCAAATCGTAAAGTAAAGTCCGTTGGATTATTGTTTGTGGGGACGGTTGAAAAATGAAGTTTACAAGCAAAAAGCAGACGCACGCGATGAACTGATCGCTCCCGTTCTCAACGCTGCAAATATAATCAAAGAACGCAAAGATACCGTTAGACTGGCAACACAAAATCTAGTACAACGCGTTGAAAAATGCATTGAACACAACGGTGGCATTTTTGAAAGTTATTAAACCGCATGAAATACTACTTGTAAGCAGCATTTTATCATTATCATAAAAAAAACAGTACGTATTCTTTCTTCCTCCAGTTATTTTCTACTGTACATAACGAAAAAGTTTTTTAATCTGTTAAAAATTAATCAGTTTTGTTGTTAATAAGAGTCGACGTGTTTAACATTTTGTTTTCTGTCGACATTATTTACATCTCAATCTTCTTATAATTAAATTCTCTACAATTTACGTTTTAAAAATGTATGATTTATCGCCAATTTAAAAACGTTATTGTTCGTCAAACGCAAAAAATGTGTTTTTTTACCCTATTTTTGGTGTTTTACACGGGATATCTTGGAAACTAAGAGAGATACAGTTCTGGGACCTATTTTTTTCGATTTCCCAGCTCAAAAACCGTAAGAAACAATTTTCCCCTTAATTGACCTTCCCAGTTTTTCAGAAAGCCTTAATTTATCCGGAGGAACTGAAACTCGGGCGAAATCTTTCACCCTGTATAACTCGCTAACAAAGCGTTTTCGGACCTATGTTTATATGAACATTTTTCTTATTTTTAGCCTCTAGAATGAGTTATCAAAGTATTGCCCTATCCTCCTGAATCACTCTGTATAATGATTGTTGAAGGGGATTTGGGGGGGGGCGGAGCCCCACCGATTTTTACAATATACGGTCTAAATGTAAAATTATAATTTTACGTTCCGATAATTTAAAAAAAAATATATAGAAAAAATCGAAAAAATTTTTTGCAAAAATTGAAAAACATTTTTCCCATTTTTTGTCGATTTAAAATTAGTTTTTTAACATGATAATTATTTTTGAGTGATTTGGGCAAGAATTTTTGGGTAACATATAACGAAAGAGTACTGAACATTATCGCAAGGTATAATTGCTATATTCAGCATTTTAAAAAGTTTACGGTTCAAGAATAGAGATCGAAGAATAATTGCTGACATTTACAGGAACCAAACAGCAACAGTAACAATTGAAGAACATAAGAAAGAAGCCGTAATAAGAAAGGGACTACGACGAGGAAGTTCCCAATCCCCGTTACTTTTTAATTTTTACATGGAACTAGCAGTTAATGATGTTAAAGAACAATTTAGATTCGGAGTAACAGTACAAGGTGAAAAGATAAAGATGCTACTATTTGCTGATGATATAGTAATTCAAGCCGAGAGTGAAAAGGATTTAGAAGAAACAATGAACGGCATAGATGAAGTCCTACGCAAGAACTATCGCGTGAAAATAAACCAGAACAAAACAAAATTAATGAAATGTAGTAGAAATAACAAAGATGTGACCGCTGAATGTGAAAATAGGAGGAGAAAAGATTATGGAGGTAGAAGAATTTTGTTATTTGGGAAGTAAAATTACTAAAGATGGACGAAGCAGGAGCGATATAAAATGCCGAATAGCACAAGCTAAACGAGCCTTCAGTAAGAAATATAATTTGTTTACATCAAAAATTAATTTAAACGTGAGGAAAAGATTTTTGAAAGTATATGTCTGGAGTGTCGCTTTGTATGGAAGTGAAACTCGGACGATCGGAGTATCTGAGAAGAAAAGATTAGAAGCTTTTGCAATGCGGTGCTATAGGAGAATGTTAAAAATCAGACGGGTGGATAAAGTGACAAGAGGTATAGATAAAGTGATGAAGAGGTATTGCGGCAAATAGATGAAGAAAGAAGCGTTTGGAAAATATAGTTAAAAGAAGAGACAGACTTATAGGCCACATACTAAGGCATCCTGGAATAGTCGCTTTAATATTGGAAGGACAGGTAGAAGGAAAAAATTGTGTAGGCAGGCCACGTTTGGAGTATGTAAAACAAATTGTTGGGGATGTAGGATGTAGAGGGTATACTGAAATGAAACGACTAGCACTAGATAGGGAATCTTGGAGAGCTGCATCAAACCAGTCAAATGACTGAAGACAAAAAAAAAAAAAAAAAATATCAACCTAACCAATCACGGCAATATTATAAATTAAATTAGTAGGCAATGAAAATAGTTTACTTTCTTAATTAAAGTGCAGTAAAATTATTTTTAAGCTGCATATCTTTCATTTGGTTTTAAATGAAAGACATCAGAAAAAATGTTAATAACGTACGGGGAATGTTAAATAATTTTTCTATCATTAAACACCGAAAAACAACATTTATTTTATATGACGGTACAGAACTACTTCAGAAGTCCTGTGACAATCTTTGAAACTAGTGGTAAAAAATACTAAACAGCTGTAAAATACTACGTAATGTAAAAAATGGTTAATAGCTGGAATAGTAAGGGGTAACATAACCTGAATTTTTTTAATGAAAAAATTGTAGTTCTGCAATCACCTTTAAAATATTGTCGCAACCTTATCCTATACTTTGGTCCTTCTGATGCGTATAATCAAAGTTGTTACCGTGACTTAGGTTAGCTTTGGTGTTTTTTTTAAACCTGTGTCAAGCGGTTACGTTCCCCGGGTTTTTAATTCTTACTGACTAATGTTTTAACAGCATCTGCATAAAAATGGTGGATTCGTTCATGATTTGACCGTTTTCACAGAGTTCCTTTTTGGTATCTGGTGTTTGATTTAGACATGCATCTGCCTCAAGAGAGCCTTGTAAAGCGATCGGCTTTTTGTGGCAACGACTGCTGGTGTAAATACCCTTTTTATGTCTTTCTTTTTCCTGTTTAGCCTCCGGTAACTACCGTTTAGATAATTCTTCAGAGGATGAATGAGGAGGGTATGAGTGTAAATGAAGTGTAGTCTTGTACATTCTCAGTTCGACCGTTCCTGAGATGTGTGGTTAATTGAAACCCAACCGCCAAAGAACACCGGTATCCACGATCTAGTATTCAAATCCGTGTAAAAATAACCGGCTTTACTAGGACTTGAACGCTGTAACTCTCGACTTCCAAATCAGCTGATTTGGGAAGACGCGTTAACCACTAGACCGACCCGGTGGGTTTTGGTATAAATACCCTGTAACGAACAAAGGTTCGCCCAGGTAGGGCGGACAGTCTACCTGGGCGAATTAAGGCGATTACTCCTGTATACGCTCTTTTTAGAGCAGGGACCGAAATCAGTATTTTCGTAATTGCTTGCACTCGCTTAAACTATTCAGCAGCGGGGTTAAGACGTGCAAAAAGTGACGTGAGGGAATCAGGCCACCGGCTGCTCGTATTTCAAATATGTCGGCTTGCCCGACAAAGTAGTAGATGACAGAGACTAATTAGGGATACCAAAAATTAGTCTGAATAGTGATTTAGTTAAGGCTGGTAGTTCTGTATCTCTGGTACACAATTTGAGTAACTATGTGAGCAGTTGTTGGATTTCTTGAAGACGAGTGATCCCTAGGCATAATGAGTTTAGGGAAATGTTCTCTAAACATAAATGTTTCCTAAACATGAGTTTAGGGAACTGTGCTTTGGCGAAGCGGAAACTCTACGCCTAGGTGCTTAAAGGCAAGCGAGAGGCCAGCTTAACCCACAAGCAACCAGAAGTCACATTCATAAACAGGAAGGAAAGCTCCACAAAACTATTAAGGAAATTAGAAAGGAATAAAAGGAAATTTCAAGGAAATTTGAAAATTAGGAACATAAAACACAGTAGGAAAGGTCTGGTTGTCTTAGCGGATGATAAAGAGACAGTAGAGTCATTTCAGAATCTGTCTTTAGTGAAAGGCTGGAGGTCAAAGTGCTTCAGAAACGTAAAAGGAGGCCTCGAGTAACTATGATGAGGTGTTGACCTCGCCCCCGAAAGCGGATCAAAGCAAAGAGAGAAGGGTATGTTTTTATTACAGGCTTATTAAATTTGTAAATCTGTTTCTTGATTTTTAAGTAAACCAAGAGGACTCTGAGTAAATTGAATTTTACAACAAAACTGTCGTTGTTGGAATCAACACTTGCTTTCTTAGCATAGTATTTTTGGCGTTTAAAGACGTAATCAAAAACGATTTGGCGCATAGTCTAATTGAAGTTAGATATAGGGAGAATTTTATGTGAAACTTCAGTGTTAGGAAAGGCGCAAACCTAATATATCCCTTTTAATAAAAAATATTATGTCTGGAAATTAATTTATAACCATCATTTTTTATTTATCAAATTTCATCGGTATTAATTAACAAATTAATACCTTATACTGTCTTAGAGAATATAACATAACCAATTTTTTTTTTCTTAACTGAAAAAATAAATACCGATGCAAAAAACAAAAGTTCAGTTCTGTAAATTACTATTCAAAAAAATGTCTGTTTAATTTTCAATTAGATCGGTAATTTTGATGACGTAATTTGTTTTTATTAATAAATATATTAATACAGGTTAAAGTAAAAAAATCATTTTGAAATTAGTTCCTTCTTTTTATTTTAAATTCAAATATATATTTTAATGCTATTATGTGTTGAAGATTACAAGTTACGACAGGATGGATTCATTAGAACGATTAAACAATTTTTAATACTATTCACCAATCAGAGACGCAGAAAAGTAATTAACTTGTTTTTCAATTCTTATAACAGAGTTGGTCTATTCTTTTAACGTTGAACGGGTTAAGAGACGTCGCTCGGGTCTGTAACGAAACACTCCGATATTATTGACCAATCAGAGACGCAGAAATGTAATTAACTTGTTTTTCAATTCTTATCACAGAGTTGGTCTATTCTTTTAACGTTGAACGGATTAAGAGATGTCACGAGGTAGCCGCTCGGGTCTATGACGAAACACTCCGATATCATTGACCAATCAGAGACGCAGAAACTTGTTTTTCAATCTTGTAACCTTATACGAAGTAAGACATATTTTAGTTGCGTCGTTGCCGTCTAAAAGTGAACATCTCTTCTGTATGGTAACTACGAACAATCTTCTAGAAAGAAAACCCATACAATTTAGGACATTATTTTAAAGTGAGGGACATTTATTTTATTGTATGCAACATAGATTTATTATTTTTTTTTAATATATCTGTTTTAAATTAAACATTTTTTCAAATTTAACGTAGATTTTTTAAAGCACGTTGCTACAGTTTATATGATGATCTTATTTACATGAAATTTTGTTTTTTAATTTAAAATCTATTCTAGATTAATAATTAACTTCCATTTTACAAAATTTGTTTTATTAAAAAAAACAGGGGTGATGTAACCTTTTTTTGAAATGGATACATCAACGTGGCAAAATTTTTATAAAATTAATTACCGATGAATTTTATGTAGGAACTAAAATGAATTTTATTAAGAAAATGCTATAAAATGTTTCAATAATTTTACAGGAAATGCCTAATTTTTATATTACATCTGGATACATTATTTGTATAAATAGTAAATGTAATTTATATGTGTTGAATAGACATGTTTTTTCTTGCGCTTTGCTACCTTTAATGTCTACTGAAAATAAGTACAAGTACCTTAGTACAATGAATATCTCGGAGGAACTATCAAATTTTATTGTTTGATGTATCGAACACTTTAATTATTACTGATGAAACGGAAAATATTTTTTAGAAACTGTATTAAGGAACAGTTTGTATTTTGAATTAGAAAAACAATATTGTGCATATTTAAAATACACTTATTCTTTTTTAGTTTTTTAGATCATAATAATTGTGTTATCTCCCCGCTAGAACAATCTGGATCTTCTTTCATACAAAATCATTGAACCAAATCTTATTGGACATCCACACATTTTCACATCTATGTAATTCAATTTCTTTTTTCTGTAATTCTGTAAAAAATTCTAGAAATAAAAGCCAATTATCTCTTCTAGAAATATTTTCCACTATTGAAGATATATTCTTCATTTTTTCTCAAGAATTCATATTAATAAGAAATTATCTTTTATGTTAATTAAACATAGTTTTAAATTTATTTTTGTTTCCTATATTTCTAAATTTTTCCTGGACGTCAGTTGTAGTTAACCGCATTCATTTCTGGGTCTCTTGATTGTAACCTGATAAAGAAATCTTTTGTAAAGCTGTTTCACAGTGTAATCAACCAATACTGTTTCAGATTTTTTGCCAAAATTTATTCTAATTCCTTCAGTTCACAAATAAATACCAACAGTATACTCTAATCTAAATAAAACTTGTTCTAATCCATTTTCAATATTTTCCCCGTCCATTTTCATTTGATTTATTACCGTGTTTAGTGAATTGCCAACAGGCACGCAAATTTCTGAATACTGTATGTAATACAATCAAAAAAGTTTAATCGTATTCTTTAATTATTTTCAAGCAGGTGCAAATTTTTTATTTTTCTGTTTATACAGGTGACTAGGTAGAAAGAAAAAATAAGGGCATAATTTTTTTAATTACTTATTCTTCTAAATGAATTTTTGTCTACCCTTTAATATATTTTTTATGTAATTCTTAACTCTCTTAGGTTAGGTACTTTGGTGGTTAAGATACTGATGGTACCTCCCTTGTCGCTACATTTATATCAAAACGTTAGCCGATTATTTCAAATAATTTCTTCGTTGAAATCATTTACAATTTTTTATTCTGCTTTTTCTTTTCAGTTAAGATTGTTTTACTCAATTTATTTAATTATGTATAGCTGTTTGAAAAACTTCATACAGGAAGAAAAATACAATCCCGGTTTATATTCGTGCCTTTAAGCAAGTAGTCAAATGATCATATACTGCAAAGGTTTTTATTTATTTTCAAAATAACAAGTAGTACACTGTAATTTTGTTCTTTATGTGAATTCTCTGTTTTTTAATGTAATGCGAATAGTACAATTTTTCAAAAATGTCAATAAGCATTATTTTCCTAACCTTTTAATTAAATATTTAACTTTAACCTCTTTGGAGAGAGATAAATGTTTTTACTATTTCATATACAAATTATGTTTACAGGTTTTGTTGGCCAAATACAGTAATTTTAATAATATACATAAAATAATTAGGTAGCTTGTAATTGCATGTACTTGTTATGTAGCTAGTAATTTCATGTTTCTTTATGTAGCTTGTAATTGCATGTTCTTTTTATGTAGCTTACAAATATAACTGTTTTATCATAAAAAATTGTTTTGGTAACATCGACTAACTTACTAACATTAATTACACTAATTTAAGTTTAGATGATGGGTATTTTATGTATATCATTCATTCTGCTGTATTTGAGTCGAATATCTAAGTTTAAAAGTAATATAATTTGATTTTCAAGTATTAAATTAGAAATGTGTCTTCAAAGAGGTTAAATTATAATATGATTGATCTTAAGTAAGAGGGTATATATAAACCACTTAAGACTGTTTATACAACTTTACCATTTTTTTAAAAATAAATAGAAATTTATGATTTGTTAATTCATAGTATTGGCTTTTTTCAATCGTATTAGATCTGTTTATGTAAAACAGTCTCTCATTTTATTTTTCTTTCTGGATTCGTCTTTATTTTTATAATTATATGAAGTAATTTCTTAAATAAATAATCATATTTAACAACAAAATTAAATCCGAAATGTCCCTTTGATTATCTATATATAAATAAATTTAAGGATACAACACATCAGATTTTTTTAGCTTTCATTTAAAAACATCTTCTAAGTATTCTAAAAGCCCTAACTATTCTAAAAGCATCTAACATTACATAAATCTATTTTTGACACCGTCACACAGTATTTGAACATATACTAGTCTTCGGCCCAGAAACATCAAGGAACTATTACAGTATATCGGTCAGGAATCATTTTAGTTCTATTTAAAAGACCCATCATTATTACCTTTGATAATTTTACGGGAATATTAAACCTAAAAATACACTACATTAAACCTTTTGTATGAGCAAACTAAATATATAAACCCGCTGGTTTTAGTCTTCTAGAGTATATGCCCTTGCCCGATGGTTATCCACTGAAATTATTCGTTTATTTCTATAAATGTATATTTTTTATAAACCATTTTTCCAAACCGTGTAAAACTGAAATCGAGCACCTTCTCTTTTCTTATACAAGATTAGAATTTGTGATTTAATCGGTACCTGTCACCTGCTATTAATCATTCTGCACCACCCGGTGTTCACATATAGAATTCCTTTGTACTTATATTACATCGTTGATGAAAAAAGACCTCCTTATGGATTACTTAATAATAAGTTTTAATTTTTTTCTATAATCCTACAGATAAAGGTAACTTCAATATTACATTTAGTATTTGCATTATTTAATACCCCCTTTTCACTTGGATTGTCATCGATCACAATTTGATTCCATTTGCTATTCATTAGCAACTTCACCTTTTTTTCAATAATATAAATCAATTTTTTTTAATTACAACCGGGATTGGCCATATTATGCTGTGAAAATGCATTCTTAAGAGAATCTTAAAAGGGGTAATTAAGAGGTTTGGATAGTAATGCAACATCTACACAAGTACAAAAGGGGAAAAAAGAAATATGGAAAATACAAGTAAATTCATTGATTGAAAACTCTCTGAGTAATTGATTTCTTTGAAAAATCTTCTATTTTTAGTTATATTATAGTTATATATTATATATTAATAGTTATATTTCTTCAAATCAATAATATTTTCTTGTTGAAATTATAAAACTAAAATCTTCTGGTTAACTCATACATTTCCCTAGTTCGATCTTCTAATTCGGTTTCATTTTTAGAAATAGTTTCAAATTATGAAATTGTAAAAACACACAGATTAGAGTGTGTTATACATACAGCAAACCTGATGTGCTCTGACAAAGTTCAGGATGTATTATTTTAGATTTTTGATCAACACATAGCAAATCTGATATGCTCTGACACACTTCGGGGTGTATTATTTTAGATTTTTCCTCTACAGATAGCAATATGCTCTGACACAGTTCAGGGTGTATTATTTTAGATTTTTGATCAACACATAGCAAATCTGATATGCTCTGACACACTTCGGGTTGTATTATTTTAGATTTTTCCTCTACAGATAGCAAATCTGATATGCTCTGACACAGTTCAGGGTGTATTATTTTAGATTTTTGATCAACACATAGCAAATTTGATATGCTCTGACACAGTTCAGGGTGTATTATTTTAGATTTTTGATCAACACATAGCAAATTTGATATGCTCTGACACAGTTCAGGGTGTATTATTTTAGATTTTTGATCAACACATAGCAAATTTGATATGCTCTGACACAGTTCAGGGTGTATTATTTTAGATTTTTGATCAACACATAGCAAATTTGATATGCTCTGACACAGTTCAGGGTGTATTATTTTAGATTTTTGATCAACACATAGCAAATTTGATATGCTCTGACACAGTTCAGGGTGTATTATTTTAGATTTTTGATCAACACATAGCAAATTTGATATGCTCTGACACAGTTCAGGGTGTATTATTTTAGATTTTTGATCAACACATAGCAAATTTGATATGCTCTGACACAGTTCAGGGTGTATTATTTTAGATTTTTGATCAACACATAGCAAATTTGATATGCTCTGACACAGTTCAGGGTGTATTATTTTAGATTTTTGATCAACACATAGCAAATTTGATATGCTCTGACACAGTTCAGGGTGTATTATTTTAGATTTTTGATCAACACATAGCAAATTTGATATGCTCTGACACAGTTCAGGGTGTATTATTTTAGATTTTTGATCAACACATAGCAAATTTGATATGCTCTGACACAGTTCAGGGTGTATTATTTTAGATTTTTGATCAACACATAGCAAATTTGATATGCTCTGACACAGTTCAGGGTGTATTATTTTAGATTTTTGATCAACACATAGCAAATTTGATATGCTCTGACACAGTTCAGGGTGTATTATTTTAGATTTTTGATCAACACATAGCAAATTTGATATGCTCTGACACAGTTCAGGGTGTATTATTTTAGATTTTTGATCAACACATAGCAAATTTGATATGCTCTGACACAGTTCAGGGTGTATTATTTTAGATTTTTGATCAACACATAGCAAATTTGATATGCTCTGACACAGTTCAGGGTGTATTATTTTAGATTTTTGATCAACACATAGCAAATTTGATATGCTCTGACACAGTTCAGGGTGTATTATTTTAGATTTTTGATCAACACATAGCAAATTTGATATGCTCTGACACAGTTCAGGGTGTATTATTTTAGATTTTTGATCAACACATAGCAAATTTGATATGCTCTGACAAAGTTCAGGGTGTATTATTTTAGATTTTTGATCAACACATAGCAAATTTGATATGCTCTGACACAGTTCAGGGTGTATTATTTTAGATTTTTGATCAACACATAGCAAATTTGATATGCTCTGACAAAGTTCAGGGTGTATTATTTTAGATTTTTGATCAACACATAGCAAATTTGATATGCTCTGACACAGTTCAGGGTGTATTATTTTAGATTTTTGATCAACACATAGCAAATTTGATATGCTCTGACAAAGTTCAGGGTGTATTATTTTAGATTTTTGATCAACACATAGCAAATTTGATATGCTCTGACACAGTTCAGGGTGTATTATTTTAGATTTTTGATCAACACATAGCAAATTTGATATGCTCTGACACAGTTCAGGGTGTATTATTTTAGATTTTTGATCAACACATAGCAAATTTGATATGCTCTGACACAGTTCAGGGTGTATTATTTTAGATTTTTGATCAACACATAGCAAATTTGATATGCTCTGACACAGTTCAGGGTGTATTATTTTAGATTTTTGATCAACACATAGCAAATTTGATATGCTCTGACACAGTTCAGGGTGTATTATTTTAGATTTTTGATCAACACATAGCAAATTTGATATGCTCTGACACAGTTCAGGGTGTATTATTTTAGATTTTTGATCAACACATAGCAAATTTGATATGCTCTGACACAGTTCAGGGTGTATTATTTTAGATTTTTGATCAACACATAGCAAATTTGATATGCTCTGACACAGTTCAGGGTGTATTATTTTAGATTTTTGATCAACACATAGCAAATTTGATATGCTCTGACAAAGTTCAGGGTGTATTATTTTAGATTTTTGATCAACACATAGCAAATTTGATATGCTCTGACACAGTTCAGGGTGTATTATTTTAGATTTTTGATCAACACATAGCAAATTTGATATGCTCTGACAAAGTTCAGGGTGTATTATTTTAGATTTTTGATCAACACATAGCAAATTTGATATGCTCTGACACAGTTCAGGGTGTATTATTTTAGATTTTTGATCAACACATAGCAAATTTGATATGCTCTGACACAGTTCAGGGTGTATTATTTTAGATTTTTGATCAACACATAGCAAATTTGATATGCTCTGACACAGTTCAGGGTGTATTATTTTAGATTTTTGATCAACACATAGCAAATTTGATATGCTCTGACAAAGTTCAGGGTGTATTATTTTAGATTTTTGATCAACACATAGCAAATTTGATATGCTCTGACACAGTTCAGGGTGTATTATTTTAGATTTTTGATCAACACATAGCAAATTTGATATGCTCTGACACAGTTCAGGGTGTATTATTTTAGATTTTTGATCAACACATAGCAAATTTGATATGCTCTGACAAAGTTCAGGGTGTATTATTTTAGATTTTTGATCAACACATAGCAAATTTGATATGCTCTGACACAGTTCAGGGTGTATTATTTTAGATTTTTGATCAACACATAGCAAATTTGATATGCTCTGACACAGTTCAGGGTGTATTATTTTAGATTTTTGATCAACACATAGCAAATTTGATATGCTCTGACACAGTTCAGGGTGTATTATTTTAGATTTTTGATCAACACATAGCAAATTTGATATGCTCTGACAAAGTTCAGGGTGTATTATTTTAGATTTTTGATCAACACATAGCAAATTTGATATGCTCTGACACAGTTCAGGGTGTATTATTTTAGATTTTTGATCAACACATAGCAAATTTGATATGCTCTGACAAAGTTCAGGGTGTATTATTTTAGATTTTTGATCAACACATAGCAAATTTGATATGCTCTGACACAGTTCAGGGTGTATTATTTTAGATTTTTGATCAACACATAGCAAATTTGATATGCTCTGACACAGTTCAGGGTGTATTATTTTAGATTTTTGATCAACACATAGCAAATTTGATATGCTCTGACAAAGTTCAGGGTGTATTATTTTAGATTTTTGATCAACACATAGCAAATTTGATATGCTCTGACACAGTTCAGGGTGTATTATTTTAGATTTTTGATCAACACATAGCAAATTTGATATGCTCTGACACAGTTCAGGGTGTATTATTTAAACTTTTTCCTTAACGGGTAGGAGATTCGATGTGCTCATGCACAGTTCCGGGTGTATTATTCGCATCTTAGCTTATCAGGTACCTAATATGATACAGAATTATTTTTAATTATTATTCTTGATTACATATTGACATTTTAAATATCTATGTTGTATGCAATGAATAGCTCTCGCGAGTGCTGGGTACATAAAATATTCGTACCGTGTCAACCGCGTCGCGACCGTATTTCATCATCCCGATATCGTTCATCGGGTTTCGGTTGGGGGGTGCTGTGTATATAAATGTGTCTATATATTGGGGGGTGATATAGTTTGTTTATATTTGCTCTATGTTTATTATGTTTCTTTGTCTTTTCAGCTCATCACTTCACTACCAGACCAGTGGCTGAAGTCCTCCCTATAAATCAATTTACATTTTTTTTTTAGTATTACATCACGTAAAAATTCCTTTTGTAGTTTTAATTGCTTTATAAAATTTTATTTGAAATATTAATTAGTAGGTTTTTAAAATTACCCTTTTTATAAATTATTTAAATTTTATTCATTTCATTGACAAAATTAATCATTTAGTTCAAGAAATTTAAAAAATAAGTAAAGATATAGAAGCAATTTCTTAATTAACTGTAGCTTTTAAATCTGGTTCACGTAGGATATAATATACATTTATTTATATATATATTTTATATTTATTATATTACATAAGCTTTTTCTTAAATTTTTTTGGTAGGTGTTAATCAAATTGAAGGTTAGAGCATATTTATATCTAATTACAATTTTAAGAATTTTTTATCTTATTTGAAGTATTTTAAATTTTGAATACCCCTTTGCTTTTCCCAATCAGCGTTCAGCCAGCCACCTGCTTCAAAGAAGATGCATGCTTGCATGTTAGTTTAATTTTTTCAAACCAGGGTCAGCCGATTTTAGAGGTGCCATAATAAATTATTTCACTTTATTTGCTTATTTTTTTATTAAAAAAATTAACTTAGTTGCAACATTTACCATTTTTTTGTGGTAAACACCTAAGGAGAATGATTATTTGAAAAAATCCATCTAGCATAACAGTAATCCAAATTACTTCAAAATTTAATAATTTTTATATGTAATATATTTGCCTTGCACATTAAAAAGGCGTGAACTGACCCCGGTTTTTAGTATGTAATTATTTTATCTTTTTCATATTTTGAAATTGTGGGGTAAATAAAGTGATTGGTGTAAATAAAGTGTGAAATTAAAGTGCGATCAAGATCAAAGTGTGAACGTTATCTTCCTCACTATAAAAATTTACAAACTATAAATAAAAATGAGACTTGAAATAATACAGATTACCGGGTTATATTCAACATTTCGTCACTTCATCCTTCATTTCACTTCATCCTGCGTCCTACATCTTCAGAGTACCAGATCGATCGATTCTTTCAGCTGCTCGATGGATTTGATCCTTGGATTAGCCGTGGTGATGAATGTAAAGCTGTGTAGCCAAATGGTATAATATTAAGGTACTATTAATTCTTTACTACATTATATATATTTCACAATAATACTAGTATTTATTAAAAGATTCCATCCGTTTATGTAATGTTTAGCTTCAGTTAGAACGACCAAGTAATGGAGCTTCTCTGTGGCTTCAACCAGCCATTATCACTTAACTTGTACCAGGGGCCAGGGTTAGGGCATTACCCGACCGGTCTAGTCTAGTCGTTAACTCGTCATTGCAAGTCAAATGATTTCAAAGTCGAGAGTTGTAAGGTTCAAATCCTAGTAAAGATTTTAAATGGATTTGAATACTAGATTGTGGATATCTGTGTTCTTTCACGGTAGGGTTTCAATTAACCATACATTTCAGGAATGGTTGACCTGAGACTGAACAAGACTGCACTTCATTTAAATTTTCATACATATCATCCTCTGAAGTAATATCTTACGGTGGTTCCAGAGGCTAAACAGAAAAAGAGAAGGTCAGGACATTAGTGATACTGCAGTTATTTTTATTTCTAACTTTTTTAAAAAATTTTAGGTAGATCTGGTATTAAATGTCATGTGGGACACAGAAATTTTGTGTGGCAAATTACAATATAAATGCAATAAAGGAAACATCAGAATAATAAAGAGACGAAACTTAGTAGCATTACATATAGAGAAGTGCCAGTATCCGGTCAATGCCTAATTTGTCTCTCATATATATTTTATTTGAAATATAAACCACCAAAACACAGTAATTAGGTAAAATAAACTTGCCATATAAGTTTGCACTGACTGTTTTTCGCAGTACCCCTGCATCTTCAGTCTGTATTAAATTCTGTTTTTATCGCATTAAAACTTATTCTTTTTAATGAGTTCTCTTTTTTAACATAAATTATAATGTTACTTGTTGTGAAATTTTAAATTATATTATGAACATAAATGTAGCTGTGGAAATATTTATAATGAAAAAAAAAATACAAATCAATTAAAAAGAATAAGTTACAATTTAATACAAACTGAAGGTTTAAGGTACTGACTGCACAAACTAGTTATTGGAAATAAATAAGGTAAGTGTATAAGTAATGTAATTACTGTGTTTAGGTGGTTTATATTTCATATAATGTTAAAATTTTATATATATATATATATATATATATATATACACAAATTTTTATGAATTTTGTTAGTTACTGCAATGAAACTTCATAAGATTATCTTGTACATTTGTTGGCTTATATTTCAAGGGACTGTTATTCATATTTTTAACCTTCCTAATAATATTTTGAGTATTTATCGGTTAGCAGTAAATCACTTGATTTTTTCATCGTTGTTAATAAAATTGAAATGCAATATATAATTTAACTAAATTATTCTTTTTGTTGACAACAATTATTTGTTTCTAATGTAAAGAATAGTCATGAAAAACGATTGATATTGAGAGATTTCATCGTGTAAAATGAATGAAATAATTATCAAACTATTGTCGTGGACAGTCATCTTTTCACTTGGATACCCCCAAACTTTTAATTATAATAAAAATGAATTTTATGTACGTTTACAGATAGAGAACGGGGTTTTGATAGATGAAACAAAGCGATATCTTCATTTAACGTATTATTTTAATAGAAGATATACTGTGTGAAAATTTAGAAGTGGTTTCATAAGTTTTTTTTCTTTTTTGACATAGAAATTTTGTTTAGTCCTTTATTGTTTTGCTTGCTTTGGCGATGAATCTCTTGCCTGGCAGCGGTTTGAAAATTGAATGAAACCGTGCTCGCACCTCATTGTCAAAACTTGTTGTAGAATATACTTTCAAATTAGACGGTACATAAATAAATATTTCATGAATTTTAAATACCAGAGCGATCAAAACAAGTGGAAACCTATATAAAATTGTAAAAATAATAAGAAAATAAATGATGCAGTTCATTCTATAAAAATATTAAGTATAATTTAAAAAAATAATATATATATAAAAATTAGTAAAAGGATCAGATGGTGTACTGAACAGACATCCTGTGTCGATTTTTGTTACCATTCGACATTATTCTTAGCTGAAAATTTTAGCTCGTCCAAATAGGTTCATATAACACACATTCCTGGATGCGGATATAGATCTGTTACCATCTACATCAGTGGAGCTTAATTCAGAATAATTTTTTTGCTTCTATTCTTGGTAAAAGCGCTCTGTTCTTGTAAGAGAGGAATCCCTGCTGCCTTAAAAGCGGCTTAGAATTTCTTTGAGTGAGTTGTCTTGTTTAGCGATCCTTGTGGATTACGCCTTTCTAACATCACTTTATTCCTTTATTTTCTTCCACCTTGATCTATTAAAATGGTGTTTTTCAATGATTTCTCACAGGATATCTAACGATGTCGGAGATGTAAAAAATTCAGTGTTCTTGGTATCTATCTAGTGGAAGAGGGTATAGCTTATCTTATGTACCTACCTAGCTAGCGATTCTATTTCTATATTAAATTTAAACTATATTAATTTCACAACCGCTAATTGAATTTGTCTTATTTTCTTTTGTTTCAGGTAACTCAACGGTTCATTTAATATTCTAAGGGAGAGCTGCCATGTAAGTGGCCCTCCTTACATTGCGGTACTCCCTTTTACTGTAGGATAATTTTCTACTAAAGGTATTTACTTTTGTTATTATTGTTTAATATTATAAATTTGCATGTTAAAAATAAGTTGTGTAGTTTTTAAGTTGATAGTATAATAATATTCATATAAAATCGCGGTAGGTCCAAGTCCCAGTAGGGTTCCCTGATAGGAACTTATCTGTAGGAATTTTTATGTGTATTTTTGTGTATGTTTCTGTTTCAGGTTCGACATAAATTTTACATTTTGTTATTATTGTTTAATATTATAAATTTGCATGTTACAATTAAGTTGTGTAGTTTTTAAGTTGATAGTATAATATTCATATAAAATCGCAGTAGGTCCAAGTCCCAGTAGGGTTCCCTGATAGGAACTTATCTGTAGGAATTTTTATGTGTACTTTTGTGTATGTTCTGTTTCAGGTTCGACGTAAATTTTACATTAGAATTACTTAGACAAGTAGTATAAATTAAGTTTTATGAAAATAGATGTAAAATTTTGTATATGTTGTGTATGTTTTTTTCAGGTTCAACATAGATATTATTTTATTATTACTTAGTTAAGTCGCGTCCGCGATCCCAATCCCTAATAGGGTCCCAGTAGGTTTCCCCATCGATAGAATATAA
This sequence comes from Lycorma delicatula, assembly GCF_047948215.1. Classification (NCBI taxonomy): domain Eukaryota; kingdom Metazoa; phylum Arthropoda; class Insecta; order Hemiptera; family Fulgoridae; genus Lycorma; species Lycorma delicatula. Next base: position 72,006,696 of record NC_134466.1, on the reverse strand, counting down.
TTTTATCAATGTATTTGGCACACAACCGTGTGCCTTGTGGTTAGGTCCAGTTCCTATTTCATAAAGGGGGAGGGTTTTTAGTCGGTGCGAGCCCGACACTACCGTCTGTTGCGGGCGCAGACGGTGGCTGTTAGAGCTTTTCCCTCCTCCTACGCAAAACAAAAAAAAAAAAAAAAAAAAAATTACCTATTCATATTATGTACATTACTAATCTTTTTGCCAAGTGATTTTGAGTTGTAGGTTCCGTACTGGAGGTACTTTCAAACTCACGGAAGCTGTGACAAAAAAAAGGTTACCGATTCTCAAATGTAATATTGAAAGTGGAAAATGACTATGAAAGATAAAGAAAATTTGAAACCGTAGTTTCAAATCCGGATTGAATCAAAAGTAAGTACAGTAAATGTCTAACAGAATTTTTAAAACGCAGCAAAACATAAAAAAAAAATATGTATATCTAGAATTGTACATGGTGATTAACAAATTTTGGGTGCTGAATTCAAAAATAATAAAATTTTGTGTAATACATCGCATTTTTAGATACATACTATACCGATTAATGCATAATCAGTGTGATAACAATATTTCAAAAAAGTTATTATTTGTGTTTATTCATTTATAATTTGTTTAAATCTGCTAAATTTCTGTTTATTGAAATACAGATGAATTGAAATATATTCGATACAGTTTTTAAACATTTACATCATCGGAACCGAATTTTTAAAATACGTTGACAAATGTTTTCGATTTTACGATGTTTGATCGGTTTCTGTAAATAAAAACTAACAATAGTCAACCGTCATTTCAGGATCCCATCTTCCTTGGTAATGATGCTCCACAGTCAGAATATCCTGCCGGAAACGCTCTCATCACTGACAAAGCTCAAATTTTCAGGATAAAAGTCTACGTGAGAGTGTAGGAAATGAATTTTTAATAACATCCTACATGCTAAATGTTTGTAGGTTTTTAACCGCTTATTAACCATAAAAACATAGTTTTCATGATTTCTGTTGCCACAAAAATGCTTAAACAATGTCTTTGAAGGACTTCCATGCAGCTAATTCACATTCCCTAAATTTATCCTGAAAAGTTATATCCTTAAGCATAGTTTTGATTTGGGGACCGATAAATGTACTCTCCGTGAACTTACAATCGCTCAATTATACCAACGTATAAAATGAAAAAAAAGAAGGTATACCTTATTTCGTTCAAGAGGTAAGTGTACCAATGTTAGTTAACATTGTGTTGGATAGGGATCCATGCTGCCCTTTTATTTATATGAGTCTATACAAAACTTTTATTAAAAAACTTGAAATTTAAAAAAAAAGCGTATGAATGAGGTGAATACATTCCTGAGATGCCAACTACCAAATTAATTGTAACCCAACTACCAAAGAGCACCCCACTATCCATGATTTAGTATAATCAGTATAATAGTAAAAACATGAGACAACCTTTAAAGTGTTTGTAGAAATAAAATAAAATCCTTGAGTTTTGACTGTATAGAGAAATGATGCTTTGTCTTTTCATTGCAGTCAAAACTCAAGGATTTTATTTTATAGTGCTGGAATTTTTTAATTTTTTAGTCGCATTTGTACAATTTTATGACCGGTCAATGTAAAATCATTTATTATTTACATTTATCATTAGAGTGTTTACTTCATAATGTGGTTTCTCCATCAATGGTTTCTCACTGCCCTCTTTTCTTTAACCTTCTTTTGGAATTGTTGTTTCGCTGATGTTTTTAAAGTTTAAAGTTAATCTTGTAGGCAAATATTGTTTGTGAATTTAAGAATTGTGTATTTTATACAGTATTTACGCAAGCCTAATGGTTAAAGCACCTGTTGATTGTAGAAAGGCTTTCTAAAATATAACGCTATTACTTTCCTTTGCTATTTGATGTATGTATAAACATTTTTTTTTCATATTTATAAATATTTTTTATAAAATAAAACAATAAAATATTTTTATATTTTGTATTATATTTCAGGTAGTTAGAAGGAAATTTTGAAAATTGAATTACACCGTGATGTTTCTGAGTTATTGGAAGTTTTCTTCAGATCATTTTTATTTATATATAGTGTTTAAAACAATCATGGAGAGATTATTCACTGCCGGTATGTTTTAATATATCTGTAGCGTATGATTATTTATTTATTTGTAAATCACAGTGCCTATGTGTTTGTTTCTAATTATTGATCGGGTTCTAATAAAACTTATGAACCGCCAGGCAAATCTGAATAATACTTTTACCGTTGTATTAACTGAAAATATATAGAAAATTAACATTGACAAATGTTACAGCCATGTCACTTAGGGTCGACTGAGGCAATATCTGCAAGGCAAAATTACCAGTTCCTCTAAGCGGTTAAAAATGTTACAAAAAAAAAGTTCCAGTATCAAATGAGAAATCAATTTTGAACGTGTTTTATTTTACAGCTTTACAACTTTTACGTAGTAACAGGATCTCTTAGTTATCATGAAATATAAATATTATAAAATAAAAAGTTTCAAAATTTGCTTAGATTTATTGTGAAAGGGTCTGTCTCTATAATGAATTCAGGTCTTTTATTTTAATTAACGATTAAATTTTTCCTGTTATTATTTACTTCCAGAAATAGAAAAAAGTAATATATAGAAAATATAAGTAATTGATTATAAGTAATATATTTATTGATATAAGTAATTTAAAAATTATGTTGTATTTCAAAAATGTTATGGAATTTTATTTGGAGAAAGGTGTTCTACTTTATGGTCTTTAGGTGAAATAGATTAAATGTATATTATGCCAATAATTGAATATAATTGCATCCTTATTTATTGCTCTTCAGTCCAAAGTGTTGTATATGGAGATAGATTTCTGTCTTACCTACCTAAATCCTAAAGGTTTACCTACCTATAATTACTTCTTCTTTTTTAATGTTACTTGAAATGTTTGAGCAGCACACTATATCTAGTGTTTACTGAAGTTTGTCTTGTCTAGATGAAAGTAAATCTCTCCTGTACAACTGTTGAAATGAAATGAAATAAATATATAAAAAATGAAATATATATATATTTTATATTTTCTACCTCAAAATGATCTATTTTTTTTGGTATGAGACTTCAAAAGGACATTAAACAGAAGTGTTTTGACATACAAACTTCAAGTTACAACAGTCTTAACATAATAACGCCATTTAATAATGTCTTGCAAAAACTGTGTATAGTACCTCTTATATAACTTCTCAACAATGAAACAACATAGAAGAAAATTTAACAAATGATTTTTCTGCTTCTGCTTGTTTATAAATAAATTATAAATAAAAATTGTTTACGTAATTATTTTATTTAAGCTGTAGAAAAGATTATAAATGAAATATTAACATTCAAAATTTAAATAACACTGGTAACACTGGCTGCTCGTGTTGTTGGCCTTTCATAGCCAAAGCAGAGAATACCACAAATAACAAAGAAAAACAAAGAAAACGGTTAAATAGTAAAAAAAAATAAATGTTTTTATTTACCTACAACAATTAATCAAAAGCAGCTGATCTACTGCATGCGGTTAGTACGCTTGGTTTTTAGATCAATTGTTCGTAGGTGACGTGGAAACTTTTATAAATACCGTTCATGTTATGTATGTATGTATGTATGATGTTTATGACTAGTGTGATGGTCTGATAAATTTTTACTTACTCAACTGCTGTTGGTCACACTGGGCAATAAAACGTCACTAAAAAAATTACATTCACGGTTATTTAAGTGGTGTAGTTTTTGTTCTCAGAATATGTTGATTAGATTATACATCCTGTTTGCCTGATATAATGTTTAAACAATAAATTTTAATTTTTTACTATCTGATTGCTCTTGCACTTTTTTAGGTTGTATACTTTTATTGTGTTAATTATATAATTTATAATTAAATTATTATTGCATAATAATTATAATATAAACTGACATTAAATCATCTAAGACATCCAAGTTGAATAAATTTTAGTGGAAATCACAGACTGATGAAATAACTCGTTTATGATTTATTGTTCTCCCGGCCTTGATCAGAACAGTTCATTGTTGACAATTGTTTTACAATAAAATTAGCCAAGCAAGCCTCACTCGCATATAGAGACACTTGTAGATAATATTATAAGAAATTGTTTAATTATCCTCGGTTTTTATCCTCCATTATTTTTTTAAAAATATTTAATATTTGTAGAAAAAAATTGTAAAAAAAAAGAGATAACAAATAATAAAATTTGAACTTCTGTGTTAACGGGGATTCAATTTTGATTTTTGTTGTTTTCTGTTGGCAATATTCTTATTTACAAAATAAATAACTCGGTTTAGGTTAGAAATGTAACTAACTAACTAACTAATGATGGTTTACAAGTTTTAACGATCTAACAACCCATCCTAGAAACTTATTATTTTGACTTTTTGAAGGAGCCTCCTTCAAAAACAGATGACATATTTCGGATAAGAATATTCATAAACATAATATAGTCATGGGTACAAGTTTTATTAAAGCAAAAGAATAGGAATCCTAAGAGGTTGCCATCTAATATAACAACCAGAAATTTCACTCTATGAGTGGTAAATATATATTATCATTATCATTACTGCTCATACAAGTAAGTAACAATGTTAGAATTATCCAAGTTTGAACATAATTATTGTCATTTAGTGTATCCTAACCGTATAAAATATTTTATTTCATTTCCACTAAGTAAATAAATTAGTCTTTATTCTGATCAGAATAATATATTATACAGATCAATCAGAAATCAGTGTAAGATAATTAATATAATATATATTATATCTGGTTATATTAATATAACCAGATTATAATAAGAAAGATTTGATTTAAAAAAATTACCACAAATTGATTCACAATTCAGAAGTCGCAATTGGAAATTAATTTACGTACATTCTGAACAAGATGCAGATAAATCAGTTTCTTTTTAATTATCTTTTAATTAGTATTATTTAAAAATGATAGAATAATATTTATTTACACAAAAGAAAATCCTTGAGGCATCTTAAATAAATTGGTGGAAAGATTTTTCAAATTTTGTAAAAAAATTAAAAATTTCAGTGGAAGCATAATATTTCTTGTAAGCGTTTAGTTATAAGAAAACAGTTGTGTTGTATAGTTTGAAAGTAGAATTTTAACTGATAAATCTGTATTTAAAAAAAATGTATTTTATTAAGCTCCTACTTATAGAAGCAAAATTCACACTCCAATTTTTATCAAGGTATACGTTCGTTTGTTCATAAATGCGGTTATGAACAAAGTATAGGTTTCTTTTTTTCTTTAATTGTAAAGAATGGAAAACTGTTAAGCACTGGTTAAAAAATTTTGCTGGCATGTTAATGAAGCAAAGTTTTAGTTTGTACTGTAGCAAATAACAGATAACAGGAAATTTCTTATTTATATAATTTCTAAAGTTTAGGTTTATTAACTTACTACTGTATTTTTACTTTACAAATTGTAGCAAATAACAGATAACCTATCATTTCTATTGTTTCTATTTTAATGTAAAAAATTTTTTTTCACGATAGTAGCTAAGATTTCATCGGTATTACTACAGTTCATCGAAGTTGCCATCTGTGACAGCGATCATGAACTTTATCGAGAAGGTTTGAATCCTGATCACGGTTGGCATGATTTCATAATACAGTACAAAATTCATTTCTTATCGTTAAAAAAAGTCTGCTGTAATTCTTCAGCCTAGTCCTGTTATTTCTTTTGTTTTTCTTGGAAACCAGATATTTTGAAATTCTTTCTCATAGCAAATGTTCTTTGCTGAACCCTGTTAGGGTTCATATCATTCTCTGGTGTTTACTGGTGTTTATAAGTATGCGTGTAGACCTATATTTAGAAAATTAAATATCTTATTTTTATCTTGTGTTTATTTATGAATATGCAATTCTTTGCAAAAAAAAATTGTCACATTTTAAATAAAATAACAATATCCCATCTAAATTGAACCCGACAGCAGTTCTGCTATTTTTGTATAACTCAACACAATCTTCATTGTACAAGTAAGGGCCTGAATTGCTGAATCGTTTTTAACGATTCAATTGAATCGCATTCTGAACAAAATATACACAAATATATGCTTAAAATAATTTTCATTAGCACCCTCTGAATTGTGAATTATTTAATGATGATTTTTGTGTATTTATATATTTACATTAACATTATTTCATTTGTTTCTTATAAACAATTAATGTCGACTTTAATCGCTTTAATCCTTTTTTCATTTGTTGAGCCGATGCATTAATGCTAAAGTAATCATACAAAGGATTCCAGAATACCGATTTTAGTTTCCATTGTAGTAACCCATTTGTCGATCCATCAGGGCTTTGAGGAACGACACTTACAGCCGTAATATTATTAACTGATTAGATTAATAACATACACGACTGATAATGTATGCAAATATATATATATATATAAAACGTTTTAATAAAAATAAATAAAAATTAAAAAAGGAAGGATTAGTCAGTCAAATAATCTGGTGTTAAAAATCTGAGTTTCATAATCTGGCTAAGGATGAACACAGCCTTCTTTTAAAAGGTTTTTAATATCGATGAAAAGATGTCTTGCTAATGTATTATTATTCTCTAATACACTGATTCCCATACTGTGCACCCCAGTGCCCTGGTGTTGGAAACTGTATCCTGCAGGAATCTGAGGAACAGCAAAGTTTTCAAATGTCGAAAATGTTACGTGTGCCTTGTAACAGCGAGCTCCATGATGATGCCATTATTGTTCCGTCAGACATTAAAAAATCTGTATTATTACAGATTTCTTAATAATTGACCTTTGGTAATTATTAATTATTTTTAATTTTACAGGTTACTATCAAGGGAAGTACCAAGCGTTGCAATCCATAAATAATTCTGTGCGTGATGGAATTATAAAAAAAAAAAAATGTAAGTGTGCATATGGTGATGATGTAACAACAGAAGAAAATTTAGTCGAAAATATAAGTAGTTACGTATTCAGAAAGGAAAGAAATTGGTTTGTGAATGTTGCGATGAAAAGATTCAGATGTAAATTTTATTTAAAGAAAAAATAAAGTCTCTCATTCATGATAATGATTTAAAAACCCACCTACTACTCATAATGAAAATTTTGTCAGAAAAGTTTTAATCTACTTTAAAATTACATTACTTCAAAGACACTTTAGACACTTCTTAATACCCATACAAAAGAGGAAAAAATAAGTTTCATATGAAAAAGAAAAATTATGTCTGTAACTTCTCTCAAAAGGTTTTTTACCAACCTTAAAAGATCTTTGTAATTTAAAGAGGCATATTAATTTACACACCAAGAGAAAAATTGTTTGTAATGTTTGTCAAAAATTTTTAACGAGAGCTACACTTTACAAAGAAATATCAATATTAGAGAATGGTTTTGACCATTAAAAATCATATATTAAGATTGATTAAGGTTGATATATTAATACCACCTCAGAGGATGAGATGAAATAGCAATTTTTATACTGTTAAAAATACTATACCTCACCTGACTGAATTTGAACCCAGGACATTAGGATTAAAGAGTGAGACACTAGAACTCTCACCACAGAGGCCAGCCTAGGTTATAAACTTCTTTAAAAAAAATAAAATGTAGATTTTTCTATTACTCTGGTTTATAATATGTGAATAACATTTATGAACATATTAAGCCGAGAACCATGCCGATCAGATATTTTGGTAGATCCTTAGGAATTCCACCGATTCAGCAAAAGCAGTGTAGATATGTAAAGTTCACAAATGAGAGTTGTCTTTGATACTGTTTTTCTCAAATGCTTTTTCACAAAACAGTAGTATTAATAATTAGAATTAGTATTTTTGTTAAGCTATTGGCTTTTTTGTTTGGTTTTTATTTTCTGTCAAAGATTCCCTTCAACTCCTGTACAGGTTCCATTGTTTTTATGTATTTGAATTTTCTTATTTAATTACTGAATATGGTTTATTGTTTAACAGATAATTTTTGTTTGGTATATAATTATACTTAGCAAAAAACATTTAATTTCTGATTTATTTGGTAATTTTTAGTAAAGTTATTTTTTGTATGCATTTATTATATCTTTATTTATAGTTTTCTGTGGTCTCCCGATCCATTCCCTCATTTAATATTATTAACCATGAAAAATTTTATTTGCAAAATGTATTTACTTACTCTAAAATAAGTTTGTTTTTTTATTTATCATTTATAAGTATCTTCTTTGTTTTTGATGATATTGTCTGCTAAGATCCTTAGCCACTGAAATATGCCAAGAGCATCGAGGGAAATTATATTCAGAGTTACTGAGTAATTTAATGGTATATTGAGTGTTTTTTTACATTTCCATCAATTTTACTTTTTAACATATGAGGTAATTTACAATTTTTTTCTCATCAAAAAACAAAATCACCACTTATAATACTTTTAAAAAGATATGTTCATTATAAATACTTCATGGTTGTAAAATTAACACGTAATTTATAAAAACTGTTTCATTAAAGGGTAAGTAGTTTTGATTTCTTTTCAGTATTGTAAAACAGGCTTTTATAACATATAATAATAGAGTAATAACAATTTAGATATATTATTTACATAAAATGATTTTAGTTTGTTATTACACTGCGTATTATTTTACATCAAAAATAATTTTTTGAAGCGAAGCTTCTTAATGCAGATTTAGGATGGGGAGTGAACTGAGAAAAAATCAAGCGTATTTGTTAAATATTACTAAAAATATATTAAGTCACTAAAAAGATAGTTATATCAATATCATTTTTTTTTTTTTATAAAGCAAGTAGTTTTGTTATTATAGACTTTGCAGAAATGTTACTGTTTCAGGATATTGTAACTATAAAAATGAGTTCTGTTAGTTTTCCATTATAATCAGTGTATCATGTAGAACATGTTGATGAGAAATAAAGTAGTATTTTCAGTCAGAAATACTGTTATGGCAAATTACTATAATGAATCAATCCATATGAAGTCATTCAACCAAATATTTTTGGTTACTTCATCATTTTTTTTAAATTTTTTTATAAGTTATTCCCTAATAAATTGGCAATCCAAAACAGGTCTTTTTCTATTTTTATCCCAGCCTGCTTGTGACTGGTGGCCATGTTTGTTTAGCAGCACGTTTCATTTTTGGCTTTGCAGACATTAGCATAAACTTTAATGCTTTTGGACTGGATTATGCCAAAACATTGCAAGATAAACATCTCTTTTTCATCAAATTCTCCTTTTAATTTGGTCCTTTACATTGAAACCCTTAATAAGTTAATAAGTAAAAATGATCATTAAAATTTTATATCTAATAACAAATTACGTTATTACAGTTTAAATTTGCAATGAAGGGGTGAAATATCAAGTTATTTTTTTTAAATTATTATTACATAAGGTACCATACATTTTCAGTTCTTGAGTAAGAACTGAAAAGCTTTTCATTCTTTTTTTATTATTATTAAAAAATTTAAACTTTTGAAAGTTTTAGTTTTTTATCTGTGTTGACAGGCTTGGGACAAAAATCTTAATTTTTCCACATAATATATATAAGTCTATATAAGAACAAACTAGAGTAAACATTTCAAAATTTGATTCTGAATAAAGTTATGAATTTTCAAAATAGGTACAAATCATGTGCATTGACGCCATTATTAACCATTCTGAAATTTACACTGCGTGAAGTGTTCTGCAGATATATATGAGCGAGATAGCAATGTTTTGAAAAATGTTATTTTTTTGAAACGCTTGGACTTTTTGCCACATTTCATATATATGCTTCATTTTACCATGCCGTAAAATATTAAAATTGTTTTGTTTTACATTTCAAAAGCTTTTAATCTTTTTTTCTCAGGTACTACAATCGTCCAAGCTTCACTTTCATATAAAGCTATGCTCCAAACATATACTTTCAAAAATGTTTTTCTAACATTTAAATTAATTTTTGATGTAAGCAAATTATATTTCTGACTGAAATATATTTCATTTCTACTGTGCTATTCAGCATTTTATGTCATTCCTACTTTGTCCATCTTTAGTGATTCTACTTCCCAAAGAATAAGATTCTTCTGCTTCTGTAATCTTTTTTCTTCTTATTTTTATATTCAGTGGTCCTTCTACATTTCATCACTTTCATTTTGTTCTTGTTTATTTTTGTTTATTTTCATGCGATAGTTCTTGCATGGGACTTCATCTATGCCGTTCATTGTTTCTTCTAAATCCTTTTTACTCTCGGTAAGAATTACTATCATCAGGAAATCGTAGCATCTTTATCTTTTCACCTTGCACCAATCTAAATCGGTTTTTAACATCATTAACTGCTAGTTCTATGTAAAGTTTAAAAAGTACAGGGATAGGGAACATCCTTGTCGGACTCTCTTTTTTATTACGGCTTCTTTCTTGACATCAGAAAAAGATGCAATCTTTCAATGCTTCATCTGATAGATCACATTTTTCTTGTTCTTGATAAAAGTTTAAAATTTGTCGTCATAAAATTAAAACTTTTATCAAAACCTGCCCTCTTGATCTACTGCACTACTGCAATAACAGGTAGGCTAACACTACGTTTTCCTAGTCTAAAGTTTGCATCTGCCTAAATTCAGTATAACACATTGCACTTACACAAATATAGTTGACAATCGCAATAGTTCTATCCAGAACGTCTTGCAAAATGATGGATTTTGCTAATGCAAAATACATTGAAATGAAGTCAATTTTTTCAAGTTTAAGTTTTCCTGTTTTAATAAAGCAACAAATCCTACTTTTTTACCTCTCATGGAAAGTGCACCATCAGTGCAGACACTGGCTAAATTACTGACATTTAATTGTAATCGATGACATACTTCTCTGAAGTTTTCAAAAATGTCAAATCTGTGAGTTCTTCCAGTTAGTGTACCCAGTGGAAGAAGTTCTTCGTAATACTGAAAATCTTCAGTTACAGCACGAATAAAACGTAAAACTTGCGTTTTATCTGTGCTTTCATCTAAAGCAATTGAAAAGTAAACATCTTCATTTTGTACAATTGTACGAAGTTGTTGTGATACATTTTCAGCTAATTCTTGCTATTGATCTGTTACAGTTTTTCATGAAAGAGGCAATTGTTTGTATTTATCAAATTTTTCTGGATCTAACATACCCACCACTTCAACAACACATTCTCTAATTTCTGCATCACTAATTGGTTTGCCTCTTTTTCCAAGTATATGTGCTATTTTATAAGTAACGTCAATTGGAATGGTATTTTTCTTTACAAAAGCACAAAAAACGCCTGCTGATGCTTTTCATTTTTCAATTTCTAAAGCGCAGCTTGTCAAGATTCACCTTCTAAATTAAAATAATTATGTTTAACGAGTCAAAGTAGTTAATATTGTATTGCACAACAAACACACCATTTTATCTTTCACAGAAGTAACAAAAAGTTCTAACTCCCACTCTACATTAAATGTTCTGTTTTCTTCATTTAATTTTTTTCTCTTATAATTTGACATGATGGAGAAAAAATGAATATCAAATCGTATCTTTAAGAAAGCGTATACTTGCTAGAAATAGAATAAAATCTACTTAAGTTACGACAAACCAATAATTTCTGTGATAAAATGCAATGATTAAACTTCGATATTATGTTGAAATTTTTCTATGTTTTATGTAAATAAATATTTTTTTTATGTTAATTTATTTTTAGTTCAGATTTCTTATTAATAAAAAACTTTATCATTCGTGTATACATTATTTTACACCAATAATTCATATAATATTGCATAAGAAGTTTCACTTCTGTCGTGTCCTTGGACCAATGCTTATACTTTCTTTGAAGAGTATGTTTAATGTTTATAATAAAATCGGTAGTTGTATCTTGAGTGGTGAATGGTGGTCAGGTACATGCATCTTTAGCAGCAGAACCTGTTCATTCGTTACCCAGGATTCCCACGTGGATCTAGCAGAAATTCACTTATGTGTAATGATGATTCAATTTAGAGATTGTACTATGAATATCAGTAACGACAGATGTCTAGATAAATCCTCTAAAGCTTGGGGAGCATTACACGAATCACTGCGGTTAAAGATGTGATGATATTTTGACAATGATGTTCAAAGCCATATTGATGGCGTACAGTTCAGAATTGTAAACGCTTGTAATATCAGCAAACACATAAGTTCCGTCGGTATCATTCCGCTTTGAACCATCTGTGTATACTATTGCATCTGGGTTTGTCTGTGATAGAAAATGGTAAAATTCTTGCTGAAAGATGAGAGTTGTTAATTCTTTATTACATACGATGAGATCATAATTAAATTTTATGGGGTCAAGTTTCCAAGTCTCCATGCGCACAACTAAAACTATTCTTTTTGTTCTTTGATTCTAGCCTTAAATTAAGCACTGTACATCTTATCCAAGAGATATTGCAACAAATTGAAGTCCCAATATTCCTTTTATTTTACAACCGATATAATTGTATACATTTGGAATTCATACATTCTATTGCAGTAAAATTTGAATAATTTTACCTTCAAATAATTTCACCTGTATCTTTTATTTTTTTTTTAAATATGTAAATGTTTAGTAGTTGGTTTGATTGGAGTCATAATTTATATTTTTTGTCTAGATGATATATTAAAAATCAGAATTGAAACATATTTTATAAATTTGTTTACCAAATTTTAATTTCTGTTTACTAAAAATTATTAATTCATAATAATAAAAGTATTAATTTTTATTTAATATTACTAATATAATAATAAATATTACATCACAATAATAATTACTAATTTACTGAGGGATATTGTACATAATAAAACATTAATTTTGTATATTATGTAATATAACCATTGTTACTAAGGGTGGTACAAACTGCTTTTTCATTATAATTTACAATTTATAAATATTTTAGAATACTATGGGCTGCATTACATAAACTACCACGTACGTGGTAATAAATATTTTTTATAAAACTTACAAGACTAGATAATGTAATAATTATTGTAAATTTCATAATTTAAAACTAATTATCACAATTAATAGATTACTTTAAATTTCAACTTTTATCACAATGGAAAATTCTATTTTTAAGTATTCATTTATGTTTACAAAAACTGTACGTGATTGAGAAAATGGTTTTTACATTTCTATTTTCTATGTATTGTATTATTTTCACAAGCACAAGGATAATGAATACAATCAGGACGTAGATGGTGGCTGGATGGGAATGTCTCTATATAAATAAACACACACCTATATAAATAAACACACACACCGAGGTAGGTGTAACCTCGCACAAAGTAGTTAGTAGACCCTCCACCTTGCAGTAGTTGATCAATGTATCTCTTCAGGGAATATCTGACACCATCAACCTTAATCATGTAGTGAAGTTTTCCAGCTTCTGGACTACAGATCCTTGTCTCTACATTAGTTTGCCAGTGGAGAGGTACCACTATGTTATTTCATTTCCCACGCTTAGTTGATGTACACTGGGAGTGATATTGGAAGGTGATTGTGTTGGTTTCAGTCTCGTTTAATATGTAATCTTCGTTTTAGGTATAATTCTGATGGAGATTTACCAGATGAGAGGGGTGTAGATCTATATTGCATTAAGATTTCGTGAATTTTCCTTTGAATAAGTAGTTGCCTGTTGAATGAAGTCATTGCCTGTAGTAACCTTTGCTTGAAAGTCTGTATATTGTGTTCAGCGAGCCCGTAGGTAGTGGATGATCCAGTGCTATAAACATTTGGTGTACATCGATATAAGCTAACGATGTATCGAGAATGGGAGTGATTATGTGGACAGTTTTTATCGATATGCATTTCAATGTTTCTTCATCATTGTTCATTATATTATAATAAATAGATATTGTTTTGAAAACACGTTTTCAAAACACGAATAATACACGTTATAATAAACACGATATTGTTTTGATTTGAAAACACGTGTGTTTATTTAAGTAGAGATATAACAATTGGCGAAGAGAATGAGATACAACAGGAAGGTGAGTGAAGCGAACTCTGATCAGGTACTTACTGATAAAACTGTTTTTAAATAATTTTTTTTATGTAATATTATGTAGACTACCGGCAGAGAATTTTATAAATCCATTTTTTGTTTTTTTCTTTCATTTTATTTATGGAATTCATTACCATCTAATGGTAAAACAATGAAGGAATAAAACTTTTTAAATGACAAGATTTGCAATTTTTTAAAGTTAGTATACAGGGAAAAACCTTATGTCTATTCTGAACAAGGGAAGATCCTTTACAGGCCCATATGCCTTTCTTACAAAAACCATTATCATTTTTATATCAACTATTCTAAACCTATCAGATTCAGGTGAACCACTTAATTTTTTTCTCTTTTCCAATTTATTTTCCCTTTCCCAGTCTCACAGTGTTATCGATTTGAAAACAATGATTGAATATGAAAACAGTTTTTATATTGGAGTTTAAAACATTTTCAGTAAAAATTCGCAGGAATGATATTGTTTTGTTTGCCTCCTTTTTTGCTTTAGATTCATTGTACGTATAGATTGTTGAATCTTCTCTTTATGCTAAATAAAAAACACTGATTGAATACCCGCAATTGTCGGCTATAAAATATTTCTACAACTGGTAGAACAGGCAAAAGATGATTCTGTATATGGAAAGAGTTTTAGTGTGAAACCTTTGATGTTGGAGGATAGCGTGCGGGTCGCACAATCACAAATTGGTTAATTTGATAGTTGAGGGTTGTAAGTTACAGTAGCCGGTTGTGATTGGAAGAGCCAGTTGTATATTGTGTAAATACACTGATAGAAATGTCTGCCGAGGCATTTGCATCGGTGGCCTCCTGAAAGACGCCAAACTGATGACTGTGTTGAGTTATCAAGTTTAAGAGGGTCTAAAAGATGATGACCTTCAGTAAAGCAACTTCTGGCTAGAAATGGAGGGGGTGGTATGCTAACCAGGATCATCAGGTGTCTTCCCCTTTGAGGGCTAGGATGTTGAAAGTACATAATATTGCCAATGTACCATTTCAACAATGATACTGTTAATTCCATAAGATGTCTTCTCTCTAAAATAAAGTATACTGCACACTACGATTTATTAAGAGCTTGACATCAATTTCCAATCAGCTTTTTTATTGTTAAATCTATTATAAATGATTTTATATGAAATAAATTATGACTATATGCATACTCCGGGCCAAAAATATTCGTCAAATAACAAAACTGCCCTGGTTCCACTATACTAATATTAATTTGTTTGTTCAAACACTAATAAATGGAGACATTGTTCAATTTATCTGATGTCCTATTAATAGAGTCAACGAATCTTTAACACTGATATAGTTTTATAATTTTTAGAAGCACCAAGAGAATTGATAATCGGGTAATTGATCAAAATTAAGAAAGCTATTAAACAAATTTCAATCTATAGGCAACTCTTGAATGAACTGAACAGAAGTATAATCTGTTGATATTTGAAAAGATGATTCTTCTGTTATTTATAATGTTACTAATATTTTTTATAAATGTCATCAAACAACTGGTGTAAGCTTTCTTTCAATATTTCTGATATGCCTCAATTATTACAACACCATTTTGTCTTGTAATAAAGAAAATTGTTCTGGCCATTTCTTGACAATGTCAAAAAGCCACTCATACAAAAAGAAATATGATAATTATGTAAAACTTTTTTAACTTTCTTAGACTTTTTTTTTTTAAAAAAGAAGGAATAAAAGCCAAAACAAAAAATGTAAGTGGCTTATCATTTTAAAGAAACGGTTACAATAAAACATCCTTATCCAAAAAAGCAAAATTAAGACACTAAAAAGCAGTAGCTTTGCCTGAAGTCTTATTCAGTTTGAAGGCCTACAGAATTTCTTAGGAAAAATCTAGTAAAAGTAAAAAGTTATTTTATGAAAAATCCAAAATAAGCTACTTAAGAAATTGAAAAAGATTTAAAATTATTAAATATTTCCAATGAAATAATTTTTTAACAAATAAAACTAGTAGATAAATCTAAATTTTCAAAGAAGTGAATGAACCTAAGAAGGAGAGAGAGGTTAAATGAAAGAATTTAAAAAAAGAAAGAAGTCAGGACTATGGATGGGTGAAAAAATAAGGAAAGAAAAAGATTTTCATGAAGAAAATTATTTATTATTTAGTAATAGAAGATAATTACACTGGAAGCTGATCTTAAAGTAGCTAGCAACTGTATCAATGTGCAGTTTCAATTATGTGTTTTTTCGGTGGGGTGGGGGACAGAATACTTGCTTTTATTACATAAAATATGTATGTGATATAAGCATTACATATTTATATGAATACACACTCACAAACATTTATTATGTGTTCATAACATGTGTGCATGGGCACACATACACAAACACAATAAATATATTACATATATTTCACAAATTATAATTTTAAATAACTTTTCATAAACCACATCTCTAGCCACAATGGGGATAATTGAAAAAATTTATGGAAAAGGGTTATGACACATTTTAAAGAACAAAGAAAAACAAAAGTTTTGACATAAAAAATGATTAGACAGCTCTGACCAAAATGGAGGCCATTTAATACCTTTCACAGCTAGTTTCAATAGTAGCTTACAAACATAAGAAGCGGTGGTCTCATACCACAGAAATAGATTATACTGCTGGCCACTTTTGAAAAATATTAAATGGCTGCCATTTTGATTAGAATTGCTGTAGCCTGATGTTTTCATAGCCTTTTTTTTAATGCTTTTCAAAATGAGGTGTCATAACCCTACCCTTCCCATTAAAGTTTCTTGATTAAACCCTAAGCCCTTTGGGTGCTTCAAGGTGTGGTGGTGGTCTTATTCTGAATTGTTTTAAGGAAAAGTAATAACTAAATTTTATTTTTCTACGTTTAAGGAGTAAAAATTTAAGAGTTGCCATACTTGTGAACACTAAGTAAATGTGTATATAGTTGTATACAATCATTCATAATTTTAGATAGGAATGGAAAATTTAGTATTCTAGGTTGCATAGTTCTTCAAGTTAAAAAAAGACCCAAGTTATTTTTTTATCCAATATCCAATTAAAAGAGCTTCCATAAAAGCACAGACTTGTTATAAGTGAGTAAAGGAAAACCCACCGTTTTACTTTAGCAGTGAACATGTCTTCCCAAATCAGCTGATTTGATAGTCGATAGTTCCAGCATTCAAGTCCTAGTAATGGTACAGATTTGAATACTAGATCGTGGATACCGGTGTTCTTTGGTGGTTGAGTTTCAATTAACCACACATCTCAGGAATGGTCGACCTCAGACTGTACAAGACAGATTTTTTATGGATTATATATATATGTGATAAATTTAAAATGAACTGCATTTAGATGAATATGAGGAGCATGACATGAAAAAAAAAAAAATTCTGCACACACACACGCACACATATACATATATATATATATATATATATATATATATATATATATATATATATACGTAGGTGTAAAAATGTTCAGTTTAAATTTTTAAAAAAAACCAAAAGTGACGTAATGAAAAACGCAAGAAATATTATCATAAATAATAATATATATCCAAAAGGGGGAATATGGATAGAAAACATATTTGGAAACTTATTTTTTACTTAGTCTTTTTAAGCTATCAAATATTAACTTAATACTGTAAAAAATATTACCATCATGTCTAAGACAACATACTGGTTAATATTGTGATTTATTCCGTATACTAACTGCTTTATAAAGTAAGTTCCCATATAGATCCGATCTGTCCGCAGTGGTTTTTAATTTCTGATGAAGAAAAAATAAATGGACTAAAAAATTTTAAACCAGAGCAACATTATACCGAATAGAAATAAAAATGTCAAGTTTATTGATGGCATATTATTTTGTTTAGAACTAGGGATGTTATCAAATGGCATGATAGGGAAAAAATTGAATCTAAAAGTAAACAATAATTATAATTTTAATTGTGTTTGTGTGTAACTCAAAATATATTACATGTGTTCATAAATGAGAAATAGATTTTCTATTAATTGAAGAGTATTAAATAACCTAAAACACAACGACATTTAATAACTTTTTTTTTACATCTCATCTGATTTAAATAATTTTTGTGGCATCTATTAATATTTCATGACCTCAGCAATATATGATAATTTTTTTTTAACAACAAATAAATAAAAAAAGATATTTATATACATATATGTTAGCAACATAACACTTTTTTGCAGTAATAACTGACATGCACGGAAACAAGTTGAGAAATTGAATTACGATGTTACAACTAATGTTCTATATTATGTAACTAGTTAAAAAAAGTTAAGAGAAAAAAGAAACATCATGAAAGTTTTACTGTATAGGCCACCAAGGGGGGCAATAACATAAAAGTTCAATAAGAGCAAACAAAAGTTTCAGATAAAATGTACAAAAAAAGTTGGGTCTTAACATTTGCTCCAAATTAACTACAAATGTAATATCTCATTTCGTTTATAACCAATTCTTATAGTATTTCTCATGCTGATTTCAAATATGAAACCAGAATTCTTCTATCAGACTTTGTTTTGTTATAAATATTTTTATTTTCAGATAGTCACTTTGCATGAACTCCATAAACATAGCATTTTGTGAATGTTTTTTATTATATTATTTGTCAGTTAAATACCTTTTCTTTATCTATTACAGGCCCTTAATTGTTGTCACATTGATTTGTTAGAAAGTCATTATATTTATCATTTACACACTAATTAAAATGAACAAAACTCATTCTTCCTATTTTCATCTTACTATAAACATATCCACTCATTAGTTATTTCTGTCATTATATTTACACACACTGTTGTGCAGACTAGAGAAATATTTTTTATTCTCATTCACGTGTGTGTAACATTCAGTTTTGTAGTTTGCTTTCATATTTGCAGTTAGTTTGCTTTCATATTTGCAGTTATGTTGTTCAGTAAAGTGAGTATGTTTATTAAATTAGTGTGTTCATAAAGTGTTCTTTTTAAACAATATTAGCTATTGTAATGTATTAACAATGCCTCAACAGTTGAATTAATCAACCAAACAATTTCAGCTACTTGTGGTGAGGTAACATTGAAGTCTCAGAAAAGAAATAACTTCACTGATAAAGTCTTATGAACTGTATTTTGGATGTAAATTAGGTGATCAGGACAAATCTTGGGCTCCTCATATTTGCTGTGCTTCTTGTGAAACTGCTGACCGGTTGGGTAAATGGATCTTCTCACATTTCATTTGCAATTCCAATGGTTTGGAGAGAACCAAAGGGTCACACTACAGATTATTATTTTTGGGACAAAAAGATATTTGGGATAACAGATAAAACTAGATGTATTTTAAGTACCCTAATATTCCCTCTGCCATGCGGCCAGTGCCACATAGCCAAGAGCTTCCAATTCCATTACCACCAGAAACATTGGAGCCTAGATGAAGATGAAAATATCAAATCTTGTGCTTACTTATCAGGCGATGAAGAAAGAGATCCAAACCTTTAAGAGAATAGATAGATATACTGAACCCCATTTAATTAATAAGTTTGAATTAAAGTATCTGGTTCATGATCTAAATTGATCAAAGAATAAAGTAGAAATACTAGCATCAAGACTTAAAGGATGCATCTTTTACAACCAAACAGTAAAATATGTGCTTTCTGTAAGTCAGCATTTGAACATTTCTTCTCTCTGTACAAAAACTTATTATAATGATTTGGACTGGAAGCGTTGGAACATATCCACCATCCTGACTTTTTATTGACTCGTCAAAGCTTAGTTTGAAAGCTTTCTACTTCACACTGGAAATAAATAACAATCAGAACAGTTAGCATGCACTGTTCACATGAAGGAATCTTATGAAAATATGAAACCTTTATTGAGCAGGAATCAGTATGAGAAATATTTATGGAATATTTGTGGGATCTGAAAGTAATAGCACTTTTACTTGGATACACTAAGTTCTGTTGCTTTTTGTTTGAGAGGGACAGCAGGGATAGGAAACAACATTACATAAAAGAGAGTAGCCAGAGAAAGTTAGTTAAAACCCAAACCCACTGGGTTGGTCTAGTGGTGAACGCGTCTTCTCAAATCAGCTGATTTGGAAGCCGAGAGTTCCAGCGTTCAAGTCCTAGTAAAGCCAGTTATTTTTACATGGATTTGAATGCTAGATCGTGGATACCAGTGTTCTTTGGCAGTTGGGTTTTAATTAACCACACATCTCAGGAATGGTCGAACTGAGAATGTACAAGACTACATTTCATTTACACTCATACATATCATCCTCTGAAGTATTATCTAACCGGTAGTTACTGGAGGCTAAACAGGAAAAAGAAAAAGAAAGGCATTAGTTAAAACCCGAAAAAGTTTATCTTCCGCCACTACACATTAAGCTAGGTTTATTAAAACATTTCATTAAAGCAATGGATCGTAATGGTGCCGGGTTCTAGTATTTAAAAAATTCTGTAATATAAGTAATGCTATAATAAAGGAAGATGTATTTCTTTTATCAAAATAAGAAAACTAATGAGTGTAGGCATTTGAAGAATGTTTGAATGACTGAGGTTGCTGCATGGAAATCATTTCAAAATGTGGTAAACAACTTCCTTGGAAACCATAAGTCCAGTAACTACAGAGAACTTGTATGTAACATGTCACTCAAAATTATTTTTTTTTTTATTATTAATAATTCAATAACAATTTTAAAAAAAAATCAGAAGTTATTAATGAAATAAAATGTTATGTACTTTTTCATTTAAAAAAAAAATGTGTAAATGTAATTGAATAGGAGTACAAGGAAGTCATGTGTTGTCAACATCATTTTTTTTTTATTTATTTAAACTTCTTTGGGAGATTTCAACTAAAAGAAGAATTGAAATAGAACAAAGTAGATTAGATAGATTTTTTACAAAAATCAAAAAATGCGTATTTATTAATGAAACTATATATTTCATATACCCAAGTATACCATTATTTTTCTACATATCTGCCATTCAGTTCCAAGGATTTGGTCAACTTTAGGGGTATCAACTTTCGTTTCCTGTGTCACACATCCCTGCTCCCATCTCCTTTGACCATTCTTGTACAGCATTTTTTACCTTTGTCAGTTGAAAAATGTTTCACCCATACGGTCTTTCAAAAGGGTGAAAATAAAGATGTCACTTGGTGCCAGGGTGGGACTACAGGCTGAACGGTTCAGAATTTCCCAACCAAAAACTGTTGAAGAGATTGATCATTTTGCTTATGGTGTGGGGCAGAACATTATCATGCAGTAGATAGACTCCCTTTCTCAGCTACTCTCTTCTTTTGTTTTGAATGGCCCGATGCTGTTTTAACCAATTTTTCTCCTTTCAGAATGTATCCCAGTCAGTTATTCTTGTAGAATCTTATTATCTCTTCATTTTTCAGTACATCCATTTAATCTCCGGTTTCCTCCTTACAGATATTTTAACTAATTCTAGCAATTTTTTCCCGTTCCCCTAGTTTCCATGATTCATATGCACATGGAGGTACATACACAAGACACTTCATCAACCACCTTACCACATAATAACCATTTCTTTCTATTAAATGTTTCCTTCCTTGTTGCTATTCTTGTTTTTATTTCATTTTCACTTTTGCAATCTTTTGTTGACATCATATTAAAGTATCAGTACTGTTGTATTTCTTCAACTGTTTTCTTATTTTTTAGTACAGATATTCATGGGCTTATTTTATCCTAATCTCATTATTTTTGTTCGCTTAATATTCATTTTACTCTATTTTGCAATAATGTATTCCAATTTTTAATGTCATTTGCTTCATTTCAAAAAATAAATTGTATAATCTCTGTAAACATTTTACAATTTATTTTTTCATTTTCTAGAGCATTTTTGATCATATTTTCAACTACATATTAAATAAAGGCAGCATCCTAGGTTAAACTCAATTTGAGTATTTTAGTAACCATTTTCCAATTCAGGTGCAATTCTGTAATTAATCTTGTATATGTGTTCTTTGTCTTTTAATTATTTACATTAGTTTTTCTATTTGACACAGTATTTTATTCCTTTATCTCTTTCTATTTACCTATTACTAATAGTTTTGATTAGCCTAATTGCATCTATAATACCTATATTCCTTGTAAATCTATTTTGTTTTATGTATATAAAATTGTCTTTTTTTTCTTCTTTAGTCTTTTTGTTGAAGAGAAGATTAAAATTTAACACCACTTCTGGGAAATGAAATGATGATTGTTTTAAGAAAATCTGACTACATCCCACTGTTGTAGATCCCATTGCATAATTTTGTTATCTCCTGAACTCCTCCTTTAAGACTTAATCAGTTCTGTTGATGCTGATAAAACTTCCAATTTTAGTTTTTTTCTCCTACTTCAGGTTTTCATTTTATTCCAGCCTTTATAAGAACATTTGGCTTTCTTTTGAACAGTGTTGTTCCTTTATACACTTATTCCACCTTTTAAATATCTTTCCCTCTTCCTATAACACTATAATTTTTACTGGCAATTTCTTTAGTGCATGTACCATTCCTATACTTATCTCATGTTACTGTTTTTACATTTTATCACATCGGTTCATACTAATCTGTTTTTTCTGAATTTTCTATATATGAGTGGTCTCAAAAAGCCATTTCTTCTTTGCTTGTAGTGTTATTCTATTTAACACATTATTTGGTTATCTCCATGGTCAAGTGTCTTCATATTTCTTATAAGACGAAGAAAAAGGTAAGAAGCCAGTTGTATAATTTTCATTGCGATGACTATTGTATTATAAAATTGGAGGCAATGCTGTCTGTTTTCTGTTTTTCAGACTGTATTGCCTCCAATTTTAAGCACATGGTGAGACGGAATGTACAGTAGTAAACATTGGAATCAATGTTTGAAGCAAATTTGAGACCATTGTTGGACACATTGTATGGCAGTGCCTTGATCATGACGTGGATTAAAAATCCCAGAGCTATATAAAATCATATTTTGTATACAGAGGGGTTGTTATAAAAGTATACTAATGTATATTCTCTTTTAAAAATGGACCCCATCCTTCTGTTGAAGCCTAGACATCTGTAAATGAATAATGAAATAAATTGAAAATCTCTTGCTTTATAGACATGAGTTAGAACAATGTTATTAGTTGTACAACTGTACAACTATGTTAAGGAGGATTCCTTTTACTGAGTAAAGAGGAGAATAATTCTCTTCAAAAAAAAAAAATGTAATTATTACATTTTCCCTTATTCATATTTCCCCCCCCTTTCTTTTTCCTGTTTAGCGTCCGGGTAATACCGTTCAGATACTTCAGAGGATGATAATTATGAGTATAAATGAAGTGTAGTCTTGTACAGTCTCAGTTTAACCATTCCTGAAATGTGTGCTTAATTGAAATCCAACCACCAAAGAACACCGGTATCCACGATCTAGTATTCAAATCCGTGTAAAAATATCTGACTTTACTAGGACTTGAACCGTTATTCATATCTGGATCATTTTAAATGCACAATCTGCATCAACCCAAAACATAATGTAGTCATTCAGTTCAAAAATGTGTGGAATTGAGTGTAAACAAAGCAGTTACGTTTTTGTGTGTAATTTTTTTTTATTCGTAAGTAAAAATAATAATTGTTAGTGCATATTTTAGTGCCAAGTTATATAGTTTTCTCTTCAAATATGTATATTCACGATCCAGATTAATTTGTGAAACGTTACCTGAATCCCATTCTTGTGAAGATTTGGACTGTGAACCAAGGTTTTTTTTTTGAACCATTTGATCTCTGAATAACCATCACCCTTTTCTCAAAGGGAAAATTTGACAGTTGATGATGAGGTATGTGGATTTACAGTCAGGATACGATTTCTTGTTTATGGCATAAAACTATATATTGTTTGTGATTCCTCAACCGTATATGTACTTCAGTTTGAAATTTTCACTGGTAAAAAAAAACAAAAATTCCATAAGTTTTGTTTTCCAAAAACTTTTTTCTGATTATCTTGACAAAGGACATACAATATTCACGGACCGGTTTTACAGTTACCAGCTGCTTTTGGTTTTTTTATGGCAGTGACAGACTAATGGATGTCCTATTGGAAAGAGTTGCCAAAAATAAATTTAGTAAAAAAAAAAGCTAAAAAGAAACTAGTCTACACGAGAAGAAATCATCTCTTGTGTGTCAAATTGAAGACACTAGAGATGTATTTAACTTATCTTCAGTTCATAGAATGACAAAGTGAAGTACATATGCGTTCTTGGGCACATGTTAGTTTTTGATTTCAAAAAAAAAACCGTATATGATTATCAATTATAATAAAAATAAAACTGATGGATAAAAATGACCAGATTATTTCATACTATCCATTCTGATGTAAGCAAATAAATGGCTGAAAAAATTATTTTTCCATTTATTTATCAACAAAATTGCCAGTGCCTTTATTTTATCATGGGAATCACGACCATCACCCGTGGGGAATAAATGTCATTTAGAAAAATTTATTATATCAATTGGAATGTCTTTAGGATAAAAGGCAGGAGTTCTTGCACAGTAAACCACACCAACAGCAGTAAATACAAAGACTTACAGGTCATCACTTTCCTTAGAAAATACCCCAAACTGAAAAGAAAGTGCAGTCCTCAAAAGGTCTGTAAAGTCTGCTCTGAAAAAACAAAGGCAGCCTCAGGGAAAGCTAGAAAAAAGGAAACTACTCGGTGGTGTTCTGAGTGTGCAGTACCTTTTTGTATACCTGACTGTTTCAAAATTTACCACACTGAAGCTAAGTATGTTTAAAAAAGTACCACAATTTTTTATTTTCTTCATATGTATGTAACTTTTAGAACATCATAATTTTAAATAGGTAAAATAGGTATTTAATACAATATATTAAAATATATTAACTGTTAAACAATACATCACGTACAGTAATTAAATAAGAAAATTCAAATGCATAAAAACAATGGAACACATAAGGGAATCTTAAATATAAAATAAATGCAATCTTGCAAAAAAAAAAAAAAATTGTTTGGTTTCAGATATTAGCCTAAAAAAATTTAACAATTTAGATTAACTGCATTATCACCTATAAGACCATATCCAAAAAACAAAACCTTCATCATCACAGGTTTAACGCTAATAATGTATGCTGTACTATATAGTGAAAAAAGTATTAAAACAGAAATTATATCTACATTAATTGAAAATGGTGCCTATATAAAGATGGTCGAACAGCTTTATGCCATGCATTTTTTCAAGGACACTTTTATAATGAAATTCTGGTTTTACTATTAGATAGTGGAGCGAGTGTTGGTAAATATCTGACAAATCTTCGTGAAAGTAAAACACCTTTAATTTCTGTTTGTAATAATTTTTTAGATGTTAAAATTTTAATTGAACTTTTATATGGTGTAGAAGATATTAATGAGAATGATGATGCATTTCATACATCATTTTTATCTCGATTATATTCTCGTCATGTTGAACTTGCCATTTTGCTTATCTTTGATCATTCAGATTTAGTAAAGAAAAATAATTAACTAATTTTCGATACTTTTTCAAGTCGTCAATCGATTTACGCTGAAAAAATATTTTACTGTATTGTCTTAGATATAAACTATTTCGATTTCTATAGATCATTATTATATGTGGATATAGATGAAGAAATATCAGTTAAAATGATAACTGTTTAGGAAAACGTTTTTGTGCAAAATTGGTTGATTGTGAATCGAATACACTACTTCATTACACTATTGGTCCCGAACTTATAAATGCATTAATTATAAATGGTAATGCTGATGTTACTGCAAGAAATAATAATGGAGAAACAACATGCCACCAAGTATTATTAGCTACTGGTGGCTTTCCTCATGATGCAGCTAAATCATTTATAAAACATTTACTTTTAGTTCTTCCTGAAGAGTTGGATAGATACACTGAAGTAAAATTACAATATACTAATTTTATTAATTTTTGTAATGCTGAATTAATAAAGATGCAATCTATAAATATAGTAGATAATTTATCGTTTTTTAAATTTTGTTGTAAATTATCTAAATATGAGATGAATCTAATATCAGAATCTGATAATTTTTGTGTTTATAACGATGAGAAAATTAAACAACTATTTCCAATTTATTATGATATAATTATTATGAAAATATTTAAGTAAAAGACATTTAATAAATGCTTTAGAGAGATTAATTATATCAAATAGAACTATTAAATCGTATGATCCTAAGAAATATGAAGCCGATTTAAATAATTGTTGTAGTGTTGAACATTCTGATAAGTTATGCGAGTGTGTTTCTTAATTGTGACATATTACATTGTATTTCTAAATATTTGTACGATAGACATGTTGTTAATTTATTGCTTGCTTCATTATAATTTTGATAGAAAGTAATTAATTATTCTGTTATATTATGAGTACAATTTGAGTAATGACTGATATTGTAGATTTATTTTTTGGTTTAGATTTTAGATTTCAAAGGACTGAGTGATAAGATACTATTATATTGATGTAGAGTCTTATATGATTAATGGTTTGTTTTATCTAACTTTGTGCAATATTAATAAATTATTTGTTAAATATCTTCTTGTTTTCTTTGATTACTAATTTTTTTTAAATTGTTAACAGATTCAACAATTTCAACATATTTGTATTACATTTTAATGTTACAATTACATTTCTGCTAATTGATTATCTGTAGACATAAAAAATTTTGTAGTAAATAAATAAATTAAAAAATTTTCAATAATTATATCTTTCCTGTGTTACTTTTTAACTGATTATATTTTTTTCATTTTTATTAATTACTACATTGGGTTTCCTTCATAAAGATGTTATGTTAACTCTTAACAAATACATTTTGGGGTGTTATTTTCACAAAATTAACATATGCTAAACATTTACCTGCACTGATCTTTAAAAAAAATCTCAGTTTTCAACGAATATAATTTTCATGAAGTTATAATACACCTTGGATCATTTTTTTTTTTATCAAAGTATATTCAGTGAAATTTTAACAGTTACCAAATTATAGTTAGAACATCTACTTTTGTTGGCCAATTAAAAGTAAATATCCTTTACTAGATGATAAGGCAATTGAACCAAGCAGCATAAGTGTTGCACATAAAATAGTTTGAATCAAAATTACCTCAAGAGATAAAAATATCAGTGTGATGTGGTTTTCCACTTCTGTTTATTATAAAATATGTTTTTATTTTTTTTTATAAAGAAAATATCTTATCATTGTCATTAATAATGAAATCTATTTTTATATTTACCTGAAACAAGAATATATTTTTACAACAGCTACAAGTTTCTTAAACTCACTAATTAGTAAAAACTATTATTATTTTTAATAAAATGATGCATTTATAAACCAACTTCATCTTGTCTATTTTTCTTATCGATAACACTGTGGAACAATAATTTTGCTTCCTGTAAAACTACAACTGAAATAAATAAAACATAACCGCCAAATGCCAAAAATCCTTAAATTTTATTCCCATCACCCTCAATTTTCAAAAAATACATTTTTATACGGTTTTTGGTTTTTGTAATTCATATCTGTGATGCGCAATGATGTTTCACAAAATGTTGCAAATAAATAATAAAAAGCAATATTGTTAATTCTACTTTTCTCATCTTCTGGATTGATGTATAAAAAACAGCTTCTTCAGATGTGAATATTAATACTATTGTCAGTGCTTCAACATGTCTTCTTGAAAGTGTGTAAATAACAGCAATGTTTTTTGTTATTTTTGTGAACAATTTATGTTGAAATCTCAGAGGAGGTCAGTGACTTCATTAATTTAGAAAGCTTATAAACTTTATTTTGGTTGCTCAGTTAGAAGTCAAGACAAACCATGGGCTCCACATATGTGTTGTTCAACTTATGCAACTGACCTTAGAGCTTAGCATACTGGAAAAAGAAGCTCAATGCCTTTTGCTGTGCCCACACAGTATGCCTGAAAAGTTCCCAAACTATATTAAATAAAAATACAGATTTAAAGATAAAAAGATTTACTCACAACAGCCTTCTACATAGAACCCTTCTGTAGTTATACACTCGTTGCAATACCGGTAGAGTCCATCAAATGCTCTGGAGAAATCAATTTGTGGGATCGCCTTCAACTGTTCGGTGCAAGCCCTTTGCATGGGCGGAATGTCATCGAAAAAGCGGCCTTCATCTTCAGCATGAGTTTTGGGAACAGAAAATAGTCTGCTCAAGCAAAGTCTGGTGGGATAAGACGGTGATTTGATTTGCGACATAGTAACTGTTGTCATTTGTACCGGGGCATTATCGTGCAAGAGTCCAACTGCCCAGATCCCGGTACTGGGGCCGGATTTGACAAATGCGACCCATGAGGCGTCTCATTACTTCCAAATAGAAATTAGAATTCACGGTTTGACCAGTTGGGAGCAGAGGACTATTTGCCACCCACCTAATTTCTCAGATGGAACTGAAAAAAAAGCAGAGCTCCTAGCTTCCAGACTACTGGAAAGGCATCTATTGCAGAAAAATGTCAAAACATCTGTTTATCGCAATTGTGAAAAACATTTACTACATTCGTTTCTTCAAAGTTTAATATGACCTTTGCCACAGACATTGATGGAATTATGAAATCTGAAATGTGAACATAAACCAAAACAATGGCGATTGTTTAAAGATGCTTCCAAGGCCAGTTTGAAAGTAATTCTACTTCATATAGGAAATTTTCTTCCAATTGTACCTATTTTCCATGCTATAAATATGATGGAGTCATGCGAGACAATTTTATATAGATACTATTTTAAGTTTAACAATATTTGGACTACAAATGTAAGATATGTTTCACTATCATTAAAATTTATGAAGAGTAAAAGAAATTTAAATTTCATAAAATAAATATTAGAAATGGGTGCAGATGTTAATGTAACATATGACCGTGTAGGAAATTCAATATTACTTACTGCTAGCAGTAAGTAATTTTTTTAGCGGTGATGATATCGATGTTATTTAATTGTTGATTGATTCTGGTGCAGATACCAATGCTGAAAATTGTTCTTGGGAAAAATGTTTAATGAAATTACCATTTAATGCAGATCAAGATTTGTGTTAAAAACTAAATGAAGGAAGACTGGATGATATTGATGAAAGCAGAGATGCTTTCATCAATAAGAAAATTATCATTCACTTTGATGAACGAATTAAACAATGATTGCTGGTATTTCTACTATTAAAGAATGTGTAGATAGTAATGTTGTTTGTGTTGAAGGTGATGCTACTAATATTTTTAATGAATCTTTGTTACAATATCTAATGAAGTTATCAGCGGCACTGGTACGTGAAAGATAGAATGATGCAGAATTATCATGATTAGTTTAATTCAAGCATTAAAAAGGTTTTTTCCAGTAAATATTTTTAATCAAATTTACTTGCTTCTAGTTCATTCGAAATTAAATTATGGATTGCATTGCTGAGGCTCAATCTACATCACTTATTTTTATCTGATTATAATTTTGTAAGAAGTTATTGTACAGGTAATGTGTGGTGTGATAGAACATTACTTCTTTTTTTTTTTTTTAGAAAATATCTTTGTTTTCCATTAGATTTCTTTCTTTATAAGGTGCTTCTAATCTTTTACAAAAGAAGTGGTAATGTCAGAGTGGTGATAGCTAAGGGTGAAAGCTATTATATAACTAGCAGATTTTTACAGAAAATATTACTGTTTCTAGGCCTTACTGTATACTGTATAAAATAATTTTCTTTTTCTAACACCTAAGTTCTTTAGTTTACTGCCTGGTAATGTAAGAAGCACCTGTAATCTGAATCAATTTAAATTTAACTTAAAGGAATAGAATTTCTGCTTAGCAATCGATGAGGTGAAAGCGTTGTATTCAGTGGTGATTTAGTCATGAAAGTTACCAATTTTAAATCTAAATGGGATCTTAATATACTTATATTCATACCTGGTTGGCAACAATATTGTGTTGTGTGTTTAAGTGTGTATGTGAGAGAAAAAAGATAACTGAAGAAAACTGGGTGTGTGTAAGAAGTTATTATTTTATTTTAGTGTTTTTCTAATTAAAATTGTAAGCTTTTGCTTTGCAGGTAATATATTTTCATATGCAATTACAGTAATATCTTTATCGGAATATTAATTTATTTACATATTAATGTGATTAAATATCAGTGCGACCTAAATTTTTTAATTACCTAAGTGCTTTATATTTTATATAATGCATTATATTGTTTTACTTGTCTTTTGTGTATACGTATTGTATTCATGTTGCAGTTGAGAATAAATAAATTAAATTTGTTATTAGTAATGTCTTGTATTTGAAAAATGCTTCAGTGCTGGCAAATATTTTTTTTTCGCTAGCGTATATGGAACAAACCATACAAGATATTGGGTATAATATGTAAATGGAAAAACCTTAATTAGCACAAGATAGAACTGTCTGGAGGAGGAAGACTGCTGCAAACAAATCCTAGGATTAATTACTATAAGAAGACATTTTATATTTGTACTACTATCTTACAGCAATTCTATTATTATAGATTGTATTATTATTAATTTTTTTTTTTGTTTTCATGGAATATCCTGTTAATTTGATATAAAAAATAAATAATTCTGAACAAAGACTTAAGAAAAGTGACAGATTCTGAATCAACTTTTAGATAAGTGAGATAAAGGACCATCCAAAAAGCTGAAAGTTTTTATTTTGTTAGTTATATAAACTGCTCCAGCAATTAAAAAAGTCAATTGTTGCGATGAATAATAAAATTACAAGAGCATCCAATGAGATAGAACTTAATATTATTTAACTTTGGTAATCTGTAGGAGAAACTGGTTTATTAAATTTGGTTTCAGCCATTGGCATAATACCTTACTTCTTTGTTTATAACCAGTTTCTAGGCTGCTACTATTTTCTGTACATAGATATCGCCCACATGTAGGTACTTCTACTGTGAAATATGAGCTTCACCGGTTTCAAAGAAATGGGTAGTCACTCAGACCTCAGTAGACCAAAAGAACTCTACTGAAATCAAATATAGACCTAAGTATTAAAAGGAGATTCTTTAAATTATTTGTATGGAGTGTAGCAGTTCATGATAGTGAAAGGTAAATAGATAAAAAGAGGAAAAAAATAGATACCTTTGAAATGTGCAATTACAGGAAAACGTTTATTAAGGTAAGTCTAATATTAGATAAATCCAAACTGAAAAGGTGTTAAGATGAATAAGAGATGATCAAATTTGTGAGAGTTTTGAAAAACTATATTAGCTAGGGTCACATATTAAATAATCTACGTTTAGTTAATTTTATGATTAAACTTTGTAACATGTAGAAGGTAAAAAACTGGATAAATAAAACATATAATTTAGGATGTAGTTGTGATAAATATGTTGAGGTTAAGAGTTAACAGAAAACAAAGTGAAATGGGGTCAGGTGTGTTTTTAATAGCCCTTGGTCCGTGGCGGTTGAGGCACAAGGGTGCATGGAATTAGTGAATATCTTGTAGTTTCCATTAACAACTATTTGCATGTCAGACAACTGGACACGGAACAGGGGACTATGCAGTTCGAGATAGATAGCAACCAAATGTATTTCTGTATACTACTCAGATATATCTGTCTGTGTATATAATATGAGAGAGAGATATTTTATGCTTAAGGGGAACAGGCATGACAATTTTGGTTGTAAAAATCAATTTTCAATTATATGAATTGTTTTTGGATTCTCAGTTTAATTTATATGAATTGAATTAACTCATATTATGTCCAAAAATATATTCAAAATATAAAAAAACTCATATTTTTTTATCTGTCACAGCTGCTACGTAGAACATAATACTGAGACTTTACTAATTTTTATTTATTTGAACTGTGCTCTAGTTATTGAAAAACTTGGTGTAGTGTAATAAAGCAAAAATATAGGGTAGCCGGCCTCCGTGGTGCGAGTGGTAGCGCCTCAGCCTTTCATCTGGAAGTCCTGGATTCGAATTCCGGTCAGGCATGGCATTTTCACACACGCTACAAATCATTCATCTCATCCTCTGAAGCAATACGTAACGGTGGTCCTGGAGATTAAAGAAAAAAATATATGTAGGGTAGGGTGCAAATTGTGCTTGTAAAAAAACCAGTACCACTTGCTACAGCCAAAGTTGTTAAGCCTGTGTTTAAAGATTTGGCAGATAATTTGTTGTTCCTGAAGAGGATAATCCAAATGACCAGTCATATGGTGAAGGGATACACTAAAACAAGATAAGCAGCCGCTTTTAATTCACGTTTTCCATAAATTAGATTTTTTTAACTTTCTGTACCCTTTTCATGAGAACCATTCAACTTGGAAAATGAAATTTTCTGAGGAACTATGTAGTGTATTAGTACAGCTAGTTATACTTTTTTTGACATGTAATCTTTTTCAGTCTTAGTATAATGATGCTAACAATTCCAAAAAACTGATAAAAAGTTTTAGAAAATTTAAATTTAGTAATATGAAAAAGTATCAGCTGATGTGATAAAGTTGTATTTAAATGTGTGAGAAATTTCAAAGCTGTAGTTTCTACTAGATGCGATAGGGAATTTGAAATTGACAAATTTAATATTAAGATTCTATCTCCAAAGGCAGATAGAGCAAAAAAACCTATTTCAATTTTAAGAGGGGGAGTTGATTTTTTGGGAAGATTTTTTTTTTAAATTATTGGATATGAATTGTAGGTAATAAATTTTCTTTCATAATGTTCTCTAAAATGCCTCCGAAAAAAAAAATCGAAATTCTTTTTTTCACAATATCCCACAACTGCTTTAATGAATTTTGAAAAAAATGAATATGATTAATGCCTCATATATAGAAATATTTTAGCCAAATTTGTATCCCCTATTTTTCAAATTCTTATAAAAGTAAAAAAACTATTTTTACTAGGATTAGAACTTCTGAGCCTTCAGCGAACCTCTGCTGTTAAACAAATGAATTACGATGATGAGTTTACCACTTGATGAGTAAATTCAATTTCATTACTTACCTTTTTACTACTAATCATTATATAACTGGAAAACATATATTGAAGTTTGTAAAAGTTGAAGCATAAACTAGCGCCATAAAATGAGTGGTAGAACTAAATATAATGAAACGGTGCAGAGATAAACACAAAAAAAAGAAAGAAAGCCCCATAAGGCGCTAAATTTCAGCATGGAAGGGATGTTTTGAGTTCTCGGAAATTACAGAAGAGTTACTACTGCTGTCAGTCATGTCTGTGCAGAGCATTATGAAGGAGAATGGTGTTGATGTGCCAACATCCTTGCTTTTTCTACTGTGACTGAATAAAAGTTGGTTACCTCTCTGTCCATGTGCGATTATGTACGCCAAACCCCAGACATTGTTTCAGTGTCAGGAGTTTTTTCACAACAAAATTGGTTAGATGAAGGAACAAATTTTTGTGCATTGCAAGTGTACCGGACATGATGATAGCACATGGGCTGAAATAGAAAAATGTATTAAATGTGTAGGTCCACATTTGGTAAGGTCTCGATCCCTTTGTAAGGAAGAAAAGCCTATATTAAAGATCTGTACTTAGCACAAATTGTCCTTTTCTGTGGCTTATCAGGAATACAGAAAATCGCCCAGCATGAGAAATCTTGTACAACCTGGTGTTAGTCTTGTCCAGGCTCTCTCTAACAATGTACAAAAAGAGAATGAATACTCATTGTACAAAAAACTAACCAAAATGGTAAAGGGTCTTTTAGACTAAGTAAAGTCTCACACATCTGCTAATGTAACATTGAGCACAGGCAAGGAGAGAATGGTTACTTCTGCTACTAAGACCAATACTGGTTTACTGAAAACCACTTCAATCAATCGCTATTATATAAAATTCAATACATCAATTAACACAGCAAACAACAATGATCTCTGTGAAGGGATCTATTAAAACATTGCCTGTTTTCCCAGAGAAAACAAAATGCATCGGCTTTTCTCGGTTGAGTGAAGATGTTGACCTCATCTGTTTTTATGTGGTGAACTATTTGAACCATGCATCCAGATTAGAATTTTAAGATTTTGTTTTGACCAGTAATTGTCACATAAAGGAGCTGAAGGTAAAATATCTAAAAATGCTAGACATGCTGAGATTTCTGTCTAATACTTGTTGGGTGGCTGATCAGGTATGAATGTTACGATACTACCAAGCTCTGGTCCGTTCCTTCTTGGAGTATGTTTGTGTGGCTTATTTGTCTACACAAGCCCCCACTCGAACGAGGATCCTCACGGCAGTCCATCATTCATTTGCCCATCTTGCTACTGGTGCGTTTCGTTCAAGCACTGTTGTATGTCTCTTAGTGAACAGTAGTAAGCCAACTCTTTGGTATAGACAAACTAAATGATGTGCTCCTATATGGCTTGTCCAACCCCTTTGACAAGGTGTTCTCCATCCCACATCATAATCAATATGAGGAACACCCCAGACTAGTGCCCTGCTAGGCATCAGAGCTTACCGCCTAGGTTTCTGTAGATATATAATTATCTACAGATCTCAATATTATTATCTTTGGCAGCTCTCTCTCTCTTCTTTTTTTATAAATTACTGCTTTAGTTTTTGTCAATATCATAAAAATAAATATCATAAAAAGTTATATGAATCAGGTTATTTTACAAGAATTTTATATTATTTTAAATAATATGAATCCGGATGCTATAGTTTATACAGATCGCTCTAAACACGGTAATGCTTTTGTAGTTGTCAAACTATGAAAGCATGTCTATTGACATAGAACATACATGTTTGGCCTTACCAGCATCATCAGTGTTTTGTTGTGGAGCTGTGCTATTAATAAGGCTTAAATATAATTACAAACATATCGTCACGTACTTTTCTGTTCAGATTCCATGAGTTCCTTTCAGGCAATTAGTAACTTGTACTTTCAACTACCTGTTCCCTGTGAGATTCAATCTGTTATTTCTGGGATGATTTAATGTAATACAAGTGTGAGCTTCTGCTGCTTCCCTAGCCATAACACAATTTCAGCCAATGGGCACGTTGATAGCCCACAACAGCAGCTTGTTTGCAGGCTGCTTTCACTGATCGCATTGTTTTGAATGATCTTGTCTGTTTTCTGAAGAGGATGGTTCATGAGAAAGTGAGTGGAATGCTACCATCAGCAATAAACTTCACCCAGTTAAGAACAGTAAGGGATACCACATCCCTTATGGCTGTGTTTGTTATGCAGCATTGCATCGGAAATTTAAATTAGGGCTAACTAAATAAAATATTTAGAAATATTTCAGGTAAAAATATGTCAGTTTTATAGATTGCGTTGTAATTTCTTAAGACCTTGCATCTGTATTCGAATACTTTGTTATTGTAGTGTTTTGTATATTTATGTTATTTGGCGTATACCAGATTGTAATTTTGTTTTAATCTAGATTTTTACTATTGCTATTTCATTGTGATATTGCAAGTTTTAATTATTAATTTTATTTGTTTTGTATTATGGTTGTTCAATTTTTAAGTTTTACATTTGATATTGTTAACTTATAATAATAATAATAATAATAATATTGTATCCGGTCTGTAATTACAACTCTTCATTGTGTGTCCACGAATAAAAAAAATTCCTTTTTAAATTTCAAATTTCCTCTTACAACCGGTTTTATCAGCTATATTCAACCCGTGGAGCTCTGGGAAACCATTGAGGTGAACTGTTTTCTAAATCGAGGCCAGTATGGCTTCACGAAAGGGGTTGGCACCGAGGATTGCATCTTAAATTATATTTCCGAGGTGGAAAGCGCTAACTGTAAACATATTTTAGCAATTTTTATAGACATACAGGCAGCATTTCCTTCCTTGTGTTGGAGTTCTGTCCTCTACGAGTTGGAACGCAATGTTCCCGTAGCCCTGCAGTCCGTGGTACGTGACTATTTGTCAACCTTACGGCTCTTGTTTAAGTATGCGTACCTTGTTGTGGAAAAATCCGTCACCAGCGAAAGCCCGCAGGTTTCCGTTCTCGGTACCCTGCTGTGGAAGCTGGTATTCGATGGATTTCTGGGATTGACATTTCCAGAAGGGGTTACGGCCCAGTCTTTCGCTGATGACTGTCTTCTTTTAGTTCGTGGTAATTCACGACCGCAGGTGAAAGACCGGGCGCAGGCGGCCTTGTCAATCGCAGAGGGCTGGATGAACATTTAAAATTTAAAGATTTCTGTGCCCAAGACTGTTTATGTTTCTCAAGGATGCAGACAAATTATCGTACAGTCGTAACCCTCACATTAAAGACTGTGAAATCAGCCGTGTTAGAGTTCATAAGTACCTAGGTGTTTTGTTTGATGAAAAGTTACTGTTTAGCAATCACATTAGGCAAGTAGCGGCGGACGCCGTCTCAATAATGCACAAACTTAGGAGGATTGCTCGGAAACGCTATGGGTTGTTGGGCATGGTGTACCGAGGAGTCTTCGAAAGCATGACCTCATACGCGACGCCAGTTTGGGCGCATAGGTTGCATATGAATAAAGCACTTGTCGAAATTTAAGGAGTGCCCAGCACAGAGCCTTAATTGTATCCGAGTGTAAAGAGTATTAATTGTATGCACTGGTATTTTTAAAACAACCTCCTACAAGGCTACCACTATATTGGGAAAGGTTCTTCCACTCGATTTAGTGGTAAAGTTCGGGCAGCTATGTGGAGATTGCGAAGAGGTCGGGATTGCCAAGAAGTACTTGGATGCGGTTTCGTTCCGGGCCTGTACCGGAGCGGAACGGTGATCACAATGCACAGGATCTAAATTTCGTTCATTTAAACCCGTCTCCCGCCCGCGGAAGAAGCTGCTAGCCTCGTGATGGAAGCATGGCAGCTGGAATGGCACACTACGACTAAGAGAAGATCGTTGTATAAGTTTATACAGGATCTGGGGGGATGATTTCCCTGGAGCTCGTTTTTAAGGACAACGGGTGCCCGGGTCCTCACCAACCATGTTAATTTAAACCAATATCTGTTTCGGTTGCTTCTTGCAGCTGATGATCTATGCGTCTGCGTGGAGGTCCAGTCAAATGAACACCTGATGTTTGATTGCCCTGCTCTTGTTGGAGGGGAGGAGGGCAGAGACCGGCCACCCTGGAACTTAAGAGGTCAAGAGTAAAATTGGCCACTCACAAGCGGCGAGAGCCGCATTGTCGGACTGTGTGTAAGTTCCTTGGTGCGGTTTCTACGTTGAACCGACATCAGTAGTTTACCTAAGGGAAAAGGCTCCTACCGCACTGTTGTGTGAAGCTAACCTAGAGACGTATATGGCTGACCATATACGTATATGGCTGACCATATTAAATAATATTATAATAAATAATATTAAATAATATGGTGGACAGGTACTTGCTGGCATACAGCGATCTAGGCGTTGCAACGAATTGCTGTCTAGACGAAGTAAATTTTAATTTATGGATGTCATATTTATTTTTAGTAGTTGACAGGGTGCGCCTACCCATTTTAGTAAATATATGACAAGTGAGCAGTTGAGAAACGTAAGCCGGTGGTGTATGGCACCGCGCTTAGCCCGCTCACGCTGTTGGGTAAGCTCTAGGAGCTATTTAGGACACTGGTCGCTAAACTGTTTCGAGGCCCAGTAGCAGTTTGTGGCACAGACATTTAGTCTTATGCTTTTGGGCGACCGATTGGGGTGGTGATGGGAGAAATACAAAGCAAACCAAAAAATTCGTAAACGACTATAACGGAACAGAGTAACTAACTTACAATTACGAAAAAAAAATTATTTATTATGTATCGGACCTAATAAACTACATAGAAAGAGAATTATAAAATAAGAATGAATCCAGTATTTTAAATAGTTACTTAAGATTATTACCGTCCAGCAAAGACAAACAGCAGATATTACAATTAAACACGTCGTTTAGTATAAAATGCGTTGCACTAAATATTTATGCAGATAAATAGAGAATGTGATGGAATATTAATGTGAGTGAATGTCTTATTTGTAATTAATTGTACAATGATGAATAAAACCGGCCTCATCTTTGTTGCGTATGAGTGCGCCTTATTTAATACTTACTTTTCCCGACTAATATTAATCGGAGTAGTCGATTATAAAAATTAATCGCCGACGAATTAATAGATTAAAGAATTTAGTCGATAGTCTCATGCCTTTTCCTTTTCTATTTAGCCTCGGGAACCACCGTAAGGTATTACTTCAGAAGATGATATGTGTGAATGTAAGTGAAGTATAGTCTTGTACAATCAGGTCGACCGAGACCATTGTTAGGTATTGCTACATAGGATGAGATATGAACGATTTGTAGCGTATAAAACTGCCATGCCTGACCGGGATCTCCGGATAAAAGGCCGAGACGCTACCACTCGCACATCAGGGCCGGCTCCGAGATGTCTGGTTATTTGAAACCCAACCACCAGAGAGCACTGGTATTCACGATGCCTACCGGACGCTATTATTTGCGTATGTAGATGTCCTCAACGACGTAAAAAACCCAAAAAACTAAAAACTAATTTCTTATAAATTATTTGAAGTATAAAAAAAATATATATATAAAATTTGGGTCAGTTTGTCGCTATACAGATCTCCGATCATGGACATGTATCTGTAAAGTAATTAAAAATTATTAACGGTTGTTTAATATATTAACGTTAATATTATTTGATTTTTATGTTTAAAAAAAATGTTTAAAAATTTCAGTAAATTCATTTTTTTTCATTGAACTTTTTTAAATGTTCGTGAAAAACATTTATTTATTAATTCTGATGTGCATTATCTTTTATATATATTTTTTTTTTCCCAAACTCATCGTTTATTGTAGTATAAAGTTTTATGTTTTGGCATCATTGATCACTGTTACTATTTCTGTTGAAGGATTGTGACAGAAACTTATATATTTAATTTATTTACTAATTTTTCGTTGGGGTTCTCAATTGTTTATCTAACTAAGTAAGTAATTTTATACTATAATTAGAATTTAAGTTTGATTTATTTTTTCTAATGTAAAATCGATAATGTGGGCGTAATCCTGTGATGTAAATCATTTTACGTAAATATTTATTCCATGACATTGCCTCTCGTTGTTCATAATTCAAGTTCACAGAATTTTATAATTCATACTGAATTTTAATACCGATGAGAATCTCCATTCCTTTAAGCAGATGATGATCCTTTTGTGAATGTATCTGCTGCCTGTTTTTCAGACAATGAAGCTATCCGCTTTCACAAGCTTCCTCACATAATGGTCGTATCTAGTTTCGATATGATTTGTATTTATTGTGGAACATCGGGTTTTTTTTTTTTTTTTTAACTTTAATGGCACTCTGATTAATATGGCTTTGAATTAACATCAAGTGCACAAACTTACTTTAACTAGATGTCAAGCCAAACCAACCATTTGGTTGTCTCTATTGCAGCAACATTCAGGTTTCATAGAAGAGAGTGATGCTCATTTCTGCAATTACTTTACCACACAACTGGTCTGCCACAGTTTTTAACCCTTTGAGGTTCGAACATTTTTTGGAGATTGTTTAAAAAAAATGCTTATATTATTGCATTGCATGCTTATATTATTGTTGGTAAAAAAACTGTACAGTGCCTAAACCTGAAAATTTCATGATTTTTGACTAGAAATTGATAAATTTTATTCAAATCTGTAAAATTATGTTTTTTTAGAACTGTCAGTACACAAATCACTATCAGATTGAACATTCCTAAGATTCTGATCAATCTTAATCGTGTTTGAAATTTACCTCCCATTTTATGTATTATAGCAAACATCAGAAACAATGATAAACGTACAGTGTTCTCTGCTTATCTATAAACTATACCACAGGCCAATAAATACAGTGGTTTTTTTTTCCTACATCCCAGGGCCGGACATCCAATTAAGTATACTCGGCTCATCAGACACCGCCGCCTCCATGTTGTTGTTTATTAGCCAGTTGTCTATGAGTCGGAGGGAGCGATTTGCTTTATTCTCTGCATCACCAATTTCCTTATCTTCCACCAATAGTGCAATGTCGTCAGCGTAAGTAACTACGCTGACTCCCTCCGGATAAGGCAACCGGAGCACCCGGTCGTAAAAGATGTTCCATAGCAAGGGGCCTAACACAGACCCCTGCGGAACTCCACCGAAGACCGGAAATCTCACCACCCCCTCCAAAGTGCGAACCTCCGTCCATCTATCAGGCAGTCAACCTGGTTTAGCAAGTGGTCACTAACATTCATTTCTCTGAGCGCCGCTACAATGGCCGTCCACGGTACCGAGCCAAACGCATTTTTGATATCTAACTGGAACATCAATGGGATCCTTCTGGTCCTCCAAGTACCGCTCCATACCTCTGCCGCCCAGCTAACCACCCTGTTTATCGCATCCAGTGTCGAAAGGCCCTTACGGAATCCATATTGCTCCAAATGTAGTCTTCCGTTTAGGTCCAGCTCCTCTTGGATCCTGGTAGCAAGAAGTCTCTCAGCAGCCTTACCCATATTATTTATGAGGCTGATAGGATGGTACTCGCAAACGCCTGGGTTTGTATTCGGTTTGGGAAGAAAAACCGTTCTGGCCTCCTTCCAGCATTGAGGGAAGTGCGGTGTTGCAGCCCATAACTCAAAATTTCCGTCAT
Source organism: Lycorma delicatula (assembly GCF_047948215.1). NCBI lineage: Eukaryota > Metazoa > Arthropoda > Insecta > Hemiptera > Fulgoridae > Lycorma > Lycorma delicatula. The sequence continues at coordinate 71,966,142 of NC_134466.1, read as the reverse complement.
CTCCCATGGTACTATTCTGGCCAGGCCTTTAATGACCGCTGCCGGAACTCCATCTGGGCCCGGACTCTTCTTGTTATTTAACTTGTTAATTGCGGCAATCACCTCATCCTGTGCGAACCTGCCATGTTCGCACAAGAATACTGTGTTGTAATAAAGCTTCCTTTTCATTCTGAACAAACTATGATTTCACAGCCAACTCAATACAATAACAATTATTTGTTTGTTATATTACACAACAAACATGATTAAATGTTCTATAAAAATAAAAGCATAAACAGTTGTTAAGTTCAAAGTAATTATTTTTGTTTACCATCTGAATATTAATTGCGATGTTATATTTGACTTTGAACAATAACAAATGTAACCTCTTATCAAGTGGACTGTCCTGACACCCAAACATGTGATCAGTAGAAACATCATTTTGATACTGATGAAATTTCATCAGTTCTTCTTTCTCGCTCAAAATGAGATTGACAAAAAATCAGCTGTTGGTCTTTTTAGCATAAACTGAACCTGATGAAGAACTGTCAGGTGGTCTTTAAAGAATTAAGGAGAGTTCCACTAGCTAAATAATTTGTTTCCAACCATTTCCCTGTAATGTCCACCGGGAGATTAGAGGAGAGTTTCCAGATTTACAACCAAATTTAAGTGGTAAAAGTAATGGTTTACAGTTGTCAAAACTATATTTTTGTAAAATTATCTTTGCATGGTCATATCTATTGCATAACTTATCTATCTGTATAAATTTTTCCATTAAAGTAATCTTTATCCGAAGATAATTGTCAACTTCATGTGATTATAATTCAAATTCAGAATTTAACTTTGTTATTATGCCCATGATCTTTGAAGAAGGACTTATAATAAGACTTATCAACATGAAAAACACTACAATTTCTTAATGTGATGCATACAAGGATCATTCTTGCTTTCTTCTAGAACATACTGTTATAAGAAGTACGTTAAGTATTTATACCAACACTTTGAAGCTTGTTTAAGGCCGTAACAACTTTTTCATAGTTTGCATACATATTTTTTCAATCTCATATCCTTGAGGTTATCACTTGAGTACATTCTTGTTTAGTTGTCCATTGAGGAACAATGTCTTTACATGAAACGGCGTTATGTTCCATCCTTTTTCCGAGGAGTAAACGAAAAGTTTGCTGGAAGTTGGATATAGCCCTTAGCAATGAGTCTTGCTTTATAGTTAATTATGTCATCCAAATCAGTTTTGACAGTAAACACCTATCCACCCTTGGCAATCTGGATATTTCTTCGGTAGCTGCTATGTTTGATTCTGATGAAAAGAATTTATTTCTTTACCTATCGCTTCATTTCATTCAGATGCTTTGACATTCTATATAGCCTCTTTATGATTTGAAAGTGTTTCTTGAAAAAGAGAACCAGTACCCTTTTTGATAACTGGAAGGTTTTGGTAGCTATCCTCGTTATTATCTGTTGCTACTGCATGTGAAATCAAATTTTCAGCTGTTGTTTCTTCTTTAGAAATCAAATTATTTCCTAGTCATTTTGGGTTTTTCAGTAACGTAACCGGTAACCTAACAAAAGAAAGGTTTTTGTGATTTTCCCATGAAAAACTTTGCACATTAAAGTCGTCTAATAATAATAATAATAATATAACAGTCGCTGAACTGTTAATGTGTGTTGTAAGTGAATTAGAGTTGCAATTTATTTTAATTTTTATAAATAGAGTATTATTTTTATAAGAGTACTACGTACGAGGGGACGCTGAAAATTTCCTTGCTTTGCCTAGAAGGAATAGAGCCAGAGTTTTGAAATTATCTATTTATTCAATATATTCTTCCCTGAGACTGATATACTTAGTACATCGTTGTTGCAGCTTTTCTGGTCTGTGCAAATCAAATACCTGTGATTGGGCGCAAAACCAGCTCTCAGCAGTCTGACATCTTCAATGTCTTCAAAATGAATACCTTGCAGGCGTTTCTTCAAGTTCAGAAACAGATAATATTCCGAAGGGGCTAGGTCTGGTGAGTAGGAAGGATGATTGACCGGGTTGGAAGCCCAAGGTTATCAGTTTGGTAGTTACAACATTGAACGTGTGCACAGGTGTATTTTCATGCAACAGAAGGATTCCTTTGGCCAACTTTCTTCAACATTTTTTCCTAATTACCTCCTTCAACTGGTTCAGCAGGCTAGCATAATACTGTCTGGTTATACTAGATCTTTGAGGTAAATAGTCCACAAACAGAAAACTGTATTTGTCCCAGAAAAATGGATACCATCACTTTTTTGGCCGATTTCTGGGTGCGGAACTTCTTCGGCTGCAGGGAACCGCCGTGGTACCATTCCTTTGACTTTTCCTTGGTTTCAGGATCATAAATGTGAAGCTAAGTTTCATCCTCAGTCACCAGCCTAGCCAAAAAGGCTTTTGGAACTTCAGAATTGTGCAAAACAGCTTTGGATGTCTCAACTCGTTCCTTCCATTGATCACAGTTCAAACATTTGGGCACCCAAAGGATTGTATTACTAATGAAACCAACATGCTCCCTGGAGATGTCCAGTATCTGGGTATCTTTTTGGCAGATATTCGCCGGTCCTCAAGAATGAGCTCGTGAACAGCATTGCATGTTGCAGTGTCAGCTGTGATTTGAGGGTGCTCACTGTGGGGCTCATCTTCAACAGTGAAATGGCCAGTCTTGAAACAGGATATCAAAGTTTTCACAGTGCTGTAGGAAGCACGCTTCTCTCCCAGTGTTTGTAACATCTCATTGTGAATGACTTTGCTGACTTTCCCTGGAGAAACAAAAACTTCATGAGGACCCGTAACTCCACTGACGAGAAACTTGCTTGAAACCCTGCCACCTTGGGTTTTACCTACAAAATAAAAAAAGTGTGATTCCTGAACACCTGATATTTGCACGTACTAAGATTTCAAACTTTCAGATGAGCCCAAAGTTGTTTTTCTATTTCAACCACAAGGCATCAAAGCCAGGAACTTTTCAGCACCCTCTCGTACACTTTGTTATTAAGTAATTTTTGATAATAAGTAGTTTTATGAAGTTTATGGAGCTTTTTTTATTAGCCCATTACCAGTTTCTTTGTTTTTTGTTTTTTTTTTTTACAGAAATGAATGTATCTTGTTTTTTTTGTTTAATGTATGTATTTTTACTAATAATTACCTAATATGTAATTTTATAATTTAAGTACAATTTTTTTGGCATGCAGAATGTATTATTTTTTTCCTACCTTTACAGCCTTCATAGGACCACTTTAGTCAAGTTTAGTTAGGATGTTTTAGTTTCCTGTTCTCACAGTATTTCTTCATTCTGTCAGACGTTGCCTTTCTTAATTCCTTGTCTATGCATACATATTCTAGTTGCCACTCTCCTTTCGTCCAATTTGGGTGTTTACATGTCTTAAGTTTATTCTTTTTCATTTTAAAGTATGTTGATTTAGATATGAGGTGATATGTCTTGTAGAGTGCCACAAGTTTTTGTCCATATTTGTTGGTCCTTTTCTGTGGTGTCCTTTTTTCGATGATATTTCTGTACCTTCTTTCTCTGCCCATTTGGATATTAAAACCTCCTATTTGAATTTGTGCAATTTCTATTTCTTTGGTTTGTTTCGTTCTGGAGTTCCCAGAAATCTTTGACTTTTTTTTATATTTATCGTAGTTATTTCTCTCTTAGTTGGAACATGACATTTATGATTGATTTAGAATTACTGCAACAGTTCAACAGCTTATTTGATTGTAACTATTACAATTTGTAGCATAAGTTTTAAGGTGAGTAGCAGCACTTAAGATTTAAATTTGGATGTTAAAATTTTACAAAAGAAACATTTTAGTGGTTTTCCCACGCAAAACCTTGCACATTAAAGTTGTCTAATAATAATAATAATAATATAACAGTCGCTGAACTGTTAATGTGTGTTGAAAGTGAATTAGAGTTGCAATTTATTATTATTTTATAAATTATACAAATAATCATAAATATATTTACTTTATAGCATTGAAATTTTGTTTTGTATTACAGGAAGTAGGTTTAGTACAACTGAAAGAGGAACTGCTAGATGTTATTAATGGTGATATTGAAAAAAGATCCTTTAGCAATTGAAGAGATCAATTTGGTTAAATCAGAAAATTTTAAAGTTGAAAATGAAAGGGTAAGTGTATTAGATTTTGTATTCAATAGAAAACCAATTACCCAGATGGATCTTTGCAAGGCCAAAGCTGGATAATTGGAAAGGGTAATTTATAAAATGGCTATTATACATACCGTACATATCATTCTAATATTTAATAAGTAATACGCTATGGAAAAAAAATATAGAAAAATAAATGTATTTCAGTAATATTAAAATAAATTTTTGAATATATGTAGTGTAAGAAAAAACTGTAAAGTGCTACTAAAAAACCAGTGTGTAGAAATTAGTTTAACAAAGGCCTAAATATACACGTTGTTTTAGCTAAATGAATTACAAAAAGTCAGTTAAAAAAATCCAGTAAAATAAAGATTGATAAAAAGTCCTTTTAAGGAAAATATTTATTTGAATTGTCTTAAAATTTTTCAAGTAATGTTTTAGTTTTTTAAAAATTACCTACTCTGAATTTAAGCATTGTAGTTAGTTGGACATCTGGAAAATTGGTGCCCTACTGTTAACTTTTCATTATTATTACATAATAAATTTTGGATTCCATATAGTTAATTTCTTAACTCAAGTGTGCGTGAATGTGTATATATTATATATATATATATATATATATATATATATATATATATATATATATTTATCCCACCAAGCTGGTCTAGTGGTTAACTCATAAATCAGTTGTTTAACAGCTGATTTTCGAAGTCAAAGGTTCTCAGGTTTAAACCTAGTAAAAGTTAGTTGCTTTTATATGGATTTAAAAACTAAACCGTGCATACTAATTATTTGCTTTGGTGGTAGGGGTTCAATTAACCATACGTCAATGGGATAGGAATGGTAGGCCTAAGTGTAAAAGATTACAGATCATCCTCATCTAATTGGATCATAGTAGAATTACTTTATTGTTCACTAGTCGGACAAATTGCAACGTACACATTAAAAAAAATAAAATGTATATATTGTTAATGTCTTTTGTAATACTCCAGAAATAATAAATTCATATTAAAAAAAAATTATAATAATAGTTTTTTTGCAAGGTGTAATTTATTATAAAATAACTTATCTAACCCATCCAGGGAAAATATGATAAACATTTTCCTGAAAAATAACATTAAAATATATATTGTAGTGATATATTTATCATGAGATCGTTATAAATTTGACATCATTAGCGATGAAGTACATGTTAATCCGAAGTGCACAAATAATAATGTAGTGCTTGTGAAACAAGCCAGTAGTGCAATGAAACAACAGTCAAGGTTGTCGAACAATGTTTCCAATTGCGTTGGCTAATTGTGAAGCCTTATCATATTTGAGAGAACAGAGTGAGCGGTTTAAATAAAACCACATAAAATTTAGTCCAAAGAATACAGAAAAAACCATATTGATTTGTGGAAGATGTATGTATACACATATTGGAAAGCATTTTAATACTTCCAGATTGGCTCCACATAAATTCTTTGAAAATGGCTCCAAAAATATCTGTATATTGGACAGTGGTGGCATTACATTTTGGAGATTACCGAGGCTGAGGTGCAGCAGGTTACTTGCAGTTTTGCAAGACATAAAATGACTCCCGGGTATGATGGGATCACCGTGGAATGCTTGTTCGCTCGTTAGGTGTCAGCAGTGGTGTTCTCACAAGAGTTTTAGTTTTGAATAGGTTAATAAAGGGTCACCAACTTGGTGGCCCTCGGCCTTGTATCAGTTGCATCGTTGGGCATGTACTGTTGAAGAGGTAGGGGTGCTACAAAGTTACTTTTGTAACCGAAATGTGCTTCATGATGGCACTTTCGGTCAATTGCAATCAAAAGGGGAGGTGCACAAGTAGATGTTATGACATCCCTAAATCCAAAATGTCAACATCCTACGGCTAATTGTTTTTGAGTTATGCGAGATATATACTACACGTATGTACGGACATCACTCCAAAACTAGTCAAATTGGATTCAGGGATGGTCAAAATAAATATTTCCATTGAAATCTGAAAAGTGAAATTTTTCATGATGACAATACTTCGTTTACATCATACAAGCAAGTAAAAAGAAAAAAAAGACGAAAAATCACATACTTTACTAAGATTCAAAGAATCAGTGAGACATGGTCTCACACAGATTTAATGTGAGCCACATGGCAATCAATATGTTAATATTATTTGCTTGTTCTTATATTTTTAATAAAGATAGCTTGCATTAGAATCAAGTATAACCTCATTCAAGCCACCATAAAGCATAAACCAGGACAATCATTAAGTAATTACAAGTGAGATGCTTATGAACATTCTTTTTTTATACATATATTTTTTTTATTATGGATGTTTATTTTAATCTTTGTTTCTGTTTTTTGGCTTTTTTTGTACAGATAATGAATGGGCCTGAAAATAATACTTTTATTAATGAATCTATTCCTCTTAATAAAGATATTAAATTAGAAAGACCGATCAGCAGAAACGATATGCTTTTATTTACCACATCACACAACTGAAACTGATGCATCTGTGCGTGTAAGCTTTTTTAATTTTTCTTTGTATGTTTTGCTGACTGAGGACCATGAAGTAGTATTTTGCATTCATTTCTTATTCTTCTATATATTTTCATTTCTTGTTTTCTAAGAGTTCTTCATTCTTTTGCTTTAAAGAAATCAAACAATTCTTTATCTAAATCATTCATTTATTATTTCTCCGACGTATATTTAAATTTTACTTATTGATTTTTCCATATTTTGTTTTTTGGGTCCTGGGGGGGATCTTGGTCGGTTACAAATTCTGCCTTTTTGAAATAAATTTTTAGCCTTATTTTCCGTGCAATTTATTTTAGCTGGTTTTCTTGTTCTGCTGCCTTTTTGAGGTTCTCCAAGAAAATTGTAACATCATCGGCTAAGGTTAAGCAGTTAATTGCAATTTCTTTCTATTTCCAATCCGATTCTATTTAGGTTGTCTCAACTTTTTTCATGTTCTTATCCCATTCTATTATTACTTTCCCTAGGACACAGATAAAAAGAGTTTATGTTAAACCGATTTGTTGTCTTCTGTTTTAATTTCCAATTATCCTGATATTTCAAACATGAATTTTACTTCTGAAGTTCAGCTTTTTTTTTGGCTGTTTTCATGATTTTTTCTGTAATTCCGGTTCAATCAAGCTTGCGCCATTGCCTTGTTGTTTATTTTCTGGATGATTTTTTCATTAGGTGGTTTGGATTTTTTAGTTCATATTGCTGAATTTGGAATTGAAATCTAACCTCAGATTCCTGATAGTTTAATAATTTTCAAAGTACTTGTTAGAATTTTGTGATTGTTGTTTTTCCTAAACCAAAGGCTGGTTGTTTGGTATTTGGTAAGTTTATAAATTTTGGAAGTGTTGTTAATTTTAATTCAGATAGACAAGCATAAAACCCATCGATACAAGATCGCATTAAAAAAATAAAAAACATAAGTACATAACAAAATTAACATTCATAAGCAAGGATAGCTCTGTATAATATATTACAGAACGTCCAAAATTCTGCTAGATATAGCCAGATGGACCGTATTTAGGTGCAACTCAATTTTGGTGAAGTTATTGCGTTTGGAATTTCAAATTTTTAATTCAGTTCTGCAAACTTTTTCCATCCAGGATATATTACTCACACATTACAAACATATGCAGGTGTGTACATATGCACGCTCAAACATTTGCAGATTTTTCATAACATATATACAAAAATTTACACAGTAAGCTTTATAATTTTACCTACACACAAAATATTTCCATAATAATACATTTATATACTGGTTTATTTATAGATAATTTCACTTTGTACAATATAATACACATATATACACATTTGTATAAATATGTATACACACACACACACATATATATTCACATATGTGTGTATATATATATATATATATATATATATAGATATATATTTTACACATGAAAATCTGTCATTTTATACTGTAATAAACAAACAGTTGGTGTTATCTATTATTGCAGAATACTACTAAAAAAAAAAAAAAATTATGAAATGGTGAATTATTATGACAGAACGAATTGTCACCAGACAAAAAGTAGACATCACATAGTTCCAATAAACACTTCAATTGTACTAATCAGCTACGTCAGAATATTCCGTCAAAGAGTGGTAAGGGGTTAATAATAGTAATTATAAGTACACTAGAAAAACACTTTGAAAATTGTGTTTTTTTGTAAGTACTTTTGGTGCAGGACAATCAAGAACATTTTTAATACATTGTTGCAATTCATCTGCAAAAATTTCTATTTGAATATCAAGTCCCAGTCAAGCATGGCAATTTTCTTTTCCTACAAAATTCCATTTCCACGTTCCAGTAAAAAAGCTTCATGTTTAAGTGGCTGTAAAAAAATTAATATTATTTAGAACCAAACTCATCAAGGAAATTTTGTATCTTCCAAAATTTATATTTTTATAATCTGGTATATATTTTTCAGATATGAGATAAGAATTCAAATTATGGTCAATGTGGTAAATGATATTTATCACGATAAAATATTTCACCATAAGCAATATTAACACTAATGTCAGTAAGATTAGAAAAAACTAAATCAGGAGAATTACTGCAACAGTAATTCAATCAAACACTTGTTTGATTGTAAATATTACAATTTGTAGCATAAGTTTTAAGGTGAGTAGCAGCACTTTAAGACTTACATTTGGATGTTAAAATTTTACAAAAGAAACATTTCAGTGGTTTTCCCACGCAAAACCTTGCACATTAAAGTCTAATAATAATAATAATAATAATATAACAGTCGCTGAACTGTTAATGTGTGTTGAAAGTGAATTAGAGTTGCAATTTATTATTATTTTATAAATTATACAAATAATCATAAATATATTTACTTTATAGCATTCAAATTTTGTTTTGTATTACAGGAATTAGGTTTACTACAACTGAAAGAGGAACTGCCAAATGTTATTAATGGTGATATTGAAAAAGATCCTTTAGCAATTGAAGAGATGAACTTGGTTATATTAGAAAATTTAAAAGTTGAAAATGAAAGAGTAAGGATACATATTATTTTTGCTAAACGAATTACAAAGATTCAGTTAAAAAATCCAGTAAAATAAAGATTGATAAAAAAAATCCTTTTGAAAAAAATATTTATTTGAATAGTCTTTAAATTTTTAAAATAATGTATTAATTTTTTTTTAAATTACTAAGAAGTGTAGTTAGTTGGATATCTGGAAAATTGGTGCTCCACTGTGTTAACTTTTTATTATGTAAATTTTGGATTACATACAGTTTATGTAAGCTTGTTTGTGTGTGTGTATATTTAGTCTACCAAGCTGATCTAATAGTTAACTCTTTGGAAATCAGTTGTTTAACAATTGAAAATTGTTTAAAACAATTCTTTTTTGGCCTATTTTTTCTTTTAATTCTTGGATTATTCATTCAATTTTGTTTTATGCCTTTTTCTAACTGAATTGTATATGCTGCTCTTAGCTGGGATTCTATTATTCAGAAATTTTTTAGCGAATATTTGATGTGTTCCTGGAAAGGATTTAAGAACACTGATTAGCAACCCATTCCTTGATCTATTAAGGCGTCAGAAAAGCACAACTCAAGGAATGAAACTTATTGCAGTGAAGCATGAATAGTTAACAACTGACAGCAGTAGGTTAGAGTAGTAACATACGCACCAAAAATGATGTTAATAGAAGCAGTGATAAAGGTACATTTAAATAACTGCAGTTCAAGCTCTCTCAGTTCAGTTTTATGTTTCTCACCCTGTATGTGTAAATATACATATTAGCGCTCTTGCAGTGTGCACCACTTCATCAGACGTATTAAATACATTGATGAAAAGTTGTGTACCACACAAATGCTAATTTGTAAGAATTAAAAAAAAGCAAACAGTAGGAGGTGTTTTTATTTTAATTATTATAAATTTATCATTGTATTATTTATATATATATATATATATACACTTTATAATCTACAGGATGTCCAGACTAAAAGCATCCAAAAGTACACCTTTTATTAAGAGCAATAACTAATCTTAATATAATTTAATAACTTTCTTTCTTTTTTTTTAAAATAAACTTAGCAACTCGTCATGTTTTAATGTACGTTAGTCAACTTCAGTGTATGCACTTTTTTTTAGCTGGTCAGATGCCTAGACAATAATCTAACTCTTGCCAGATGTTTGGGAGCATCTGCGGCATTATAAGACCTTTTTTTTTTGTCTTCAGTCATTTGACTGGTTTGATGCAGCTCTTCAAGATTCCCTATCTAGTGCTAGTTGTTTCATTTCAGTATACCCTCTACATACTACATCCCTAACAATTTGTTTTACATATTCCAAACGTGGCCTGCCTACACAATTTTTCCCTTCTACCTGTCCTTCCAATATTAAAGCGACTATTCCAGGATGCCTTAGGATATGGCCTATAAGTCTGTCTCTTCTTTTAACTATATTTTTCCAAATGCTTCTTTCTTCATCTATTTGCCGCAATACCTCTTCATTTGTCACTTTATTCATAAAGTGGTTATTCATAAAGGTTTGTATATGCTGCTGACTCTAAGAGTATACTGAACAAATTTTTGAGATACATTCTGTCATTTGACCCTACATTTAAGAGATTACTATGACCGTTTTCTTAAATGTAGGCAATTAGTTTTGGATGCTTTCAGCCCAGACTTCCTGTATATAAAACGCATGGGTAGGTCTGATACATGCATATTGATAAAACGTATATAATAAATATATTTACCTGTTATAAATTTGCAAAATAGTTTTGTTTTCCTAAAACATACTTGTGATAATAAAGTTTCAACCAAATGTGTAAATATAAGATAAGTAAAGTACCTTATTATAATTAAGTTAACTCATTGATGATTAATTAATATCCAAAACCACTTTGATTATGAATATATCTTTAAAATATTCAATTTTTTTATACGTGTTAATGTTATTGTAATTCAAATAGTTTTACGTTATTCATAATTACCTTTGAATTATTAGTAATTTTTTATTTACAGGTTATTATTGATAAAGGAACCTCCAAGGGAAGTACCAAGAATCGCATTACTCAAAAGAGATGTGTAAATAAATAATTCAGTATATGATGGAATTATGAAAGAAAAATCCATTGAATATAATCAAAGTTATAATTCAAAATCACATTTAAATATTCATACAAAAACGAAAAATTATGATTGTAATTTCTGCCAAAAATGTTTTAGTGATGTTTCTTAATTAAAGATGCATATTAATTTACACACCAAGGAGAAAAATTATGTATGTAAATTTTGTCAAAAGTCATTTAATATTAAAAGCAATTTAACGACACATCTTAATATTCATAAAAATGAGAGAAATTTTGTTTGCAACTTTTGTCAAATGTCATTTAATTGTAAAAGCTATTTAAAGAGACATCTTAATAATCATACAAAAGAGAAAAATTATGTTTGTACATTTTGTGAGAAGTCTTTTAATCAAAGTTCTATTTTAAATATATTTAAATACATAAAATATAATATTTAAATAACATTTAAATATTCATACAAAAGAGGTAAATTATGTTTGTACATTCTGTCAGAAGTCTTTTAATCAAAGTTCTAATTTAAAATCGCATTTAAATATTCATACTAAGGAGAAAAGTTATATTTGTAACTTTTGTCAAAAGTCATTTAATAATAAAACTTGTTTCGACACGCATATTAATATTCATACAAAAGAGAAAAATTATATTTGTAATTTTTGTCAGAAGTGTTTTTATGAAATTTCTAATTTAAATATTCATACTAAGGAGAAAAATTATATTTGTAACGTAATTATATTTGAAAAATTATGTATGTAAATTTTGTCAAAAATCATTTAATGCCAGAAGCAATTTAGAGACATGTAAATATTCATACAAAAGAATAAAAATAATGTTTGCAACTTTTGTCAGAAGTCTTTCAGGGAAAGTTATGCTTTAAAAGTACATTTAAATATTCACAGAAAAGAGAAAAATTATGTTTGTAACTTTTGTCAGTAGTCTTTTAATCAAAATTCTACTTTAAAATCACATTTAAGAATTCATACTAGGGGAAAAAATATATTTATAATTTTTGTCAAAAGTCGTTTAATAATAAAAATCATTTAAAGAGACATCGTAATATTCATACAAAAGAGGACGATTTTACTTGTAACTTCTGCCAAAAGTTGTTTTATCGCATTTGTGATTTTAAAAAACACATTTATTTCCACTCTAAATAAAAAAATTAATGCTTGTAACATTTATCAAAAATCTTTTAAGTTTTTTAAGCATGGCACATTGGTATGTAATATTTTTATACATAAAAAATCTTTTAATAAAGTTATATTTTAGAAAGACATCTTAACGTTATTCTTATTAGAGAATCGTTATGACCTTTAAAATTCTTATAGTAAGAAAATTGATTAAGAAAAAATTAATAGCATTCTTTCAAGTGTGTGTAATTTAAGATTCGGATAACAAAATTTATTTAATGTTTATAATTTATTTAACATTACATTTTTCTCACTTTTATATGTTGCAACTAAAGGTGGAGAGGTTTCAATTTATATATTACTGTATTTTATAATGTGTGGGTATGTTTATGAACATTTTAAGTCCAGAACCATGGCAATCAGAAAATTTGGTGTAAAGAGGTGTGTGTAAAGTTCTTAAGTGAGACTTGTTATACAAATCACAAGTTACATGTGTTTTTCTTGAACATTTTTTCCTCAAGTGCATTTTCACAAATAACAGTGACATGAATGAATTTAAAGCCTCATTGTGATTTTATATTAAAGTTAACTTATCTGATATCTGTGCCGCAACTAGTTTCACTGTTTTCCTCCATGCTTTTATGAATACCATCGTTTAATTTTAATGGTTCTGAAAATTCAAAATAAATTAAACTTTAGAAAAGGCAATAGAAATTGTTTGTTCAGTTTAAAAGATTATAATTTATCCAGCTTATTAATTTTACACATACTATTTGTTCCGCACAAGATCTTCCCTTTCTAAACCACCCTGATGTATTCTCAAAGTTGTTTATTGATGTGCAATGTGTATTCTCTACAACTTTTGTAAGATTTTATAGATTACTGAAAGAAGAGAAATTCCTTTGAAATTATTAACTTCCATTTTGTCTCTTTTTTCTGTGTCCCAAATGTTCTAAAAATAATTTCTCTAATAGATCATATATTAATTATCTAATATTCATAATTTTAAACATTGCATTGTTATTCTCACCAGATGCTTTATTATTTTTTAGAAATATAATTATATATTCTTTATTTTTTGTTTATTTGGGGGATTTGAGTTTTTTAGTTAAGTTACTGGTTTCAAACAGTTGAGCTTTTCTTTGGGGTTCTTAGCTGTTTCAATAGTTTTTCATAATAATTTGCTAAAGTTTTTCTATCACAAGTTTATTCGACTTAATTAAAAATATTTTTACTTAAATTTTATCTGCAATTAATTTTTTTAGAAATTAATTTTCTTTGTGAGTAGACTTATTTTATTGTAATGAAAATTTCAGTTTTAGAAATACACGTATAAAATATAAATTGTAAGTCTTATGTGATAATAATATTTTGTTTATAATATAAAATATTTCAGAATTATGTATTTTGTTTTTTTATTATATCTGTGAAATTGAAACTTATGGATTAAATGATAATTTATATATGTTTATTTAATTTTAAAAGTTGTATTATCGATTAATTTTCAAATGTACATTCCACGTGGTTCATTTTTTAATCTAATAAACAAAGTTTTACAGAAAACAGATTGTTTTTTTATTTAAAACATTCCTTTTTATAAAAATAAATAGATTGTATTAGTGTGACTGAATGCAAGTTTATTAAAAATATTTTGTGTTATTATGATCATTAAAACTAAATTAAGCTACCCTTTTTGCCCAACCTACATGGTGAAAGTGTTACTAAAGTATGTGTACATCCAGGTCCTTGGATTTCTGTAACCTTAACCTTTCCATTTTAAATGTTTAGTGTTCCAACTGTGGAGTTCTGATTTTGGTGGCATCTTATCAAAAAATAGATTGTTTTGAGATGCAGCATTTATAAAAATATCATTTTTTTATCTTTAGTGATCAAATAGTAATTAAGTGTCTTTAGGGGCATAATTAGAGGTTTTTAGGGGCATCGAATACTTCGGTCATTAGCCCCATCCCACTTCAAAAAAAAAAATTAAAAAAAGGTTCAATAAACACATTCTCATGAAAAAATGATCAAAATTTCACATTCTTCTATAATTTCAAATCCAAAAGTTACCGCCTAGGCTTTCCTTTCAGCCAACCTTTCTTGCGTTTTTCCATTCTGCGAACGGCCTCAACTTCCGATGACAGTGTGTCTGAGGCTTCGGACATGGCATCGTCTTCTCTTTCTGATGCCAATGACGTTCTGCCGGCTTACATCAGGTGATGAAAGCTTCATTGGTGCTGTAAGCATCGTTGCAATTGAATTTAAACTCGCAAGCGATGCACTTTTGGCGGCTGATGAACTTGATTCAATGTCTAAGTCTGTGCTTGGGCCGGCTGATACAGATGCTCTCGCCACAGCTGTTCTCTGAGCTTTTGGAGCCTCTGTACGTACAGTTTTATTATCGTCTGAGTCTGGTGCTTTTTCAATAATTACTTGCACCTTCATTTTGGTTGACTCAGATTTTTCTTGTACTCTTGTCACAGTATCACTTTGACTCGTCGTCAGAGTGATCTTTTGATCTTTGTCAGATAAATCAAGACTTTTCTTCATTACGTCTATTGATGGCGTTATAATCGAAGGTTTTGCCAGTTTTTTAAACTGCGCTGGTACGGGTCTTATGTCAACGATGTCATTCCGGGAATGAGCCTTCTCATGTTTACTTAGTTGTGTCTGATGAGTCGACTCGATCTTGGAATCGATGATTCTTTCTATCATTGTTGTGAGACATGGCCAATAAAGTAATACATCCGAGGAATTTACTCGTTAGCCCCGTTAGCCAGCTATACGTATTGTACATAAGTACAGCTGTTGCCGCCCTGGACGTGGAATGTAGATGTTGTGTTCCAGACGTGGGGATTACCTACCTCAGGGCAAATCTTTTATTTATCATTATTGTAATGTTACTTTATTTTCTTGTTATGGATAATAATTTAAAGATAATTTGTTCCAGCATTTTTTTTATTTTTTATTTTTGACTCATTTTCATTCTCTTTTTTTCAGTTCGTTTCTTGTTTACATGTGTTGTTTTTACACAAGTTTACATGTGTTTTAACCTAACAGAAAGTACATCAATGAAGTACTGAGAAAGTTCTTTTTGTCGGCTTCAAAAGCCTAAAATTTTTGTATTTTTTTAAAGTAAATTCCAACCTTGCAGTCTTGATCCTAACAGTTCAGCTTCATCTTTTCATAAATTTAAATCCCAAATCAAGTCATTTAATTCACGTTGTGATATAAGATGTGTCTTATTGGAAGATAATTCAAAATCAAAATCATTGTTGTTTTCTTCAGTACTGCCTGATTCTTCATCGCTGCTTTCCAAACATACATTCTCAGATGGCTCAGGAACCAGAATAATTTCACTATAGGTACAGGCCTGATTGTAGATTGCAATGAAGGGTATTTTACAGTCAGTATGTTTAGAATTTTTTACAAATTCCAGACACACTTGTTAAAAAAAAGTAACAATCGGTTACATGATCCTATCGTTCACACCAAACCATAGGTACACCAAATGGCAAAGCCTTTTGTGTACCTTTCAGCCATCCTATTAAACATACAGAAAAATTAATACATACTATATGAGGAGCCTGCATCTTATCCTGATCAATTTTACACTGAAAGTTCAATTGACATGCTTTTTTAATTAAAGGTGTAAATGTTTTTTTCTATTTGATTTTACGGTAAACTCGCCACATACATAACAAAGGCCACCCCCATCATATACACAATTTCGAGGCATTATGACACTGCACTATTAATAAACTTAAGACATCAATAAGACTGAACAAAATTAATTCATTCCTAAATTCTGGCTCATCAGGAATACAGAAAATCGCCCAGCATGAGAAATCTTGTACAACCTGGTGTTAGTCTTGTCCAGGCTCTCTCTAACAATGTACAAAAAACTAACCAGAATGGTAAAGGGTTTTTTAGACTAAGTAAAGTCTCACACATCTGCTAATGTAACATTGAGCACAGGCAAGGAGAGAATGGTTACTTCTGCTACTAAGACCAATACTGGTTTACTGAAAACCACTTCAATCAATCGCTATTATATAAAATTCAATACACCAATTAACACAGCAAACAACAATGATCTCTGTGAAGGGATCTATTAAAACATTGCCTGTTTTCCCAGAGAAAACAAAATGCATCTGCTTTTCTAGGTTGAGTGAAGATGTTGACCTCATCTGTTTTTATGTGGTGAACTATTTGAACCATGCATCCAGATTAGAATTTTAAGATTTTGTTTTGACCAGTGATTGTCACATAAAGGAGCTGAAGGTAAAATATGTAAAAATGCTAGACATGCTGAGGTTTCTGTCTAATACTTGTTGGGTGGCTGATCAAGTATGAATGTTACGATACTACCAAGCTCTGGTCCGTTCCTTCTTGGAGTATGTTTGTGTGGCTTATTTGTCTACACAAGCCCCCACTCGAACGAGGATGCTCACGGCAGTCCATCATTCATTTGCCCATCTTGCTACTGGTGCGTTTCGTTCAAGCACTGTTGTATGTCTCTTAGTGAACAGTAGTAAGCCAACTCTTTGGTATAGACAAACTAAATGATGTGCTCCTATATGGCTTGTCCAACCCCTTTGACATGGTGTTCTCCATCCCACATCATAATCAATATGAGGAACACCCCAGACTAGTGCCCTGCTAGGCATCAGAGCTTACCGCCTAGGTTTCTGTAGATATATAATTATCTACAGATCTCAATATTATTCTCTTTGGCAGCTCTCTCTCTCTCTCTCTCTTCTTTTTTTATAAATTACTGCTTTAGTTTTTGTCAATATCATAAAAAGTTATATGAATCAGGTTATTTTACAAGAATTTTATATTATTTTAAATAATATGAATCCGGATGCTATAGTTTATACAGATCGCTCTAAACATGGTAATGCTTTTGTAGTTGTCAAACTATGAAAGCATGTCTATTGACATAGAACATACATGTTTGGCCTTACCAGCATCGTCAGTGTTTTGTTGTGGAGCTGTGCTATTAATAAGGCTTAAATATAATTACAAACATATCGTCACGTACTTTTCTGTTCAGATTCCATGAGTTCCTTTCAGGCAATTAGTAACTTGTACTTTCAACTACCTGTTCCCTGTGAGATTCAATCTGTTATTTCTGGGATGATTTAATGTAATACAAGTGTGAGCTTCTGCTGCTTCCCTAGCCATAACACAATTTCAGCCAATGGGCACGTTGATAGCCCACAACAGCAGCTTGTTTGCAGGGTGCTTTCACTGATCGCATTGTTTTGAATGATCTTGTCTGTTTTCTGAAGAGGATGGTTCATGATGAGTGGAGGGAAAGTGAGTGGAATGCTACCATCAGCAATAAACTTCACCCAGTTAAGAACAGTAAGGGATACCACATCCCTTATGGCTGTGTTTGTTATGCAGCATTGCATCGGAAATTTAAATTAGGGCTAACTAAATAAAATATTTAGAAATATTTCAGGTAATAATATGTCAGTTTTATAGATTGCGTTGTAATTTCTTAAGACCTTGCATCTGTATTCGAATACTTTGTTATTGTAGTGTTTTGTATATTTATGTTATTTGGCGTATACCAGATTGTAATTTTGTTTTAATCTAGATTTTTACTATTGCTATTTCATTGTGATATTGCAAGTTTTAATTATTAATTTTATTTGTTTTGTATTATGGTTGTTCAATTTTTAAGTTTTACATTTGATATTGTTAACTTATAATAATAATAATAATAATAATATTGTATCCGGTCTGTAATTACAACTCTTCATTGTGTGTCCACGAATAAAAAAAATTCCTTTTTAAATTTCAAATTTCCTCTTACAACCGGTTTTATCAGCTATATTCAACCCGTGGAGCTCTGGGAAACCATTGAGGTGAACTGTTTTCTAAATCGAGGCCAGTATGGCTTCACGAAAGGGGTTGGCACCGAGGATTGCATCTTAAATTATATTTCCGAGGTGGAAAGCGCTAACTGTAAACATATTTTAGCAATTTTTATAGACATACAGGCAGCATTTCCTTCCTTGTGTTGGAGTTCTGTCCTCTACGAGTTGGAACGCAATGTTCCCGTAGCCCTGCAGTCCGTGGTACGTGACTATTTGTCAACCTTACGGCTCTTGTTTAAGTATGCGTACCTTGTTGTGGAAAAATCCGTCACCAGCGAAAGCCCGCAGGTTTCCGTTCTCGGTACCCTGCTGTGGAAGCTGGTATTCGATGGATTTCTGGGATTGACATTTCCAGAAGGGGTTACGGCCCAGTCTTTCGCTGATGACTGTCTTCTTTTAGTTCGTGGTAATTCACGACCGCAGGTGAAAGACCGGGCGCAGGCGGCCTTGTCAATCGCAGAGGGCTGGATGAACATTTAAAATTTAAAGATTTCTGTGCCCAAGACTGTTTATGTTTCTCAAGGATGAAGACAAATTATCGTACAGTCGTAACTCTCACATTAAAGACTGTGAAATCAGCCGTGTTAGAGTTCATAAGTACCTAGGTGTTTAGTTTGATGAAAAGTTACTGTTTAGCAATCACATTAGGCAAGTAGCGGCGGACGCCGTCTCAATAATGCACAAACTTAGGAGGATTGCTCGGAAACGCTATGGGTTGTTGGGCATGGTGTACCGAGGAGTCTTCGAAAGCATGACCTCATACGCGACGCCAGTTTGGGCGCTTAGGTTGCATATGAATAAAGCACTTGTCGAAATTTAAGGAGTGCCCAGCACAGAGCCTTAATTGTATGCACTGGTATTTTTAAAACAACCTCCTACAAGGCTACCACTATATTGGGAAAGGCTCTTCCACTCGATTTAGTGGTAAAGTTCGGGCAGCTATGTGGAGATTGCGAAGAGGTCGGGATTGCCAAGAAGTACTTGGATGCGGTTTCGATCCGGGCCTGTACCGGAGCGGAACGGTGATCACAATGCACCGGATCTAAATTTCGTTCATTTAAACCCGTCTCCCGCCCGCGGAAGAAGCTGCTAGCCTCGTGATGGAAGCATGGCAGCTGGAATGGCACACTACGACTAAGAGAAGATCGTTGTATAAGTTTATACAGGATCTGGGGGGATGATTTCCCTGGAGCTCGTTTTTAAGGACAACGGGTGCCCGGGTCCTCACCAACCATGTTAATTTAAACCAATATCTGTTTCGGTTGCTTCTTGCAGCTGATGATCTATGCGTCTGCGTGGAGGTCCAGTCAAATGAACACCTGATGTTTGATTGCCCTGCTCTTGTTGGAGGGGAGGAGGGCAGAGACCGGGCCACCCTGGAACTTCAGAGGTCAAGAGTAAAATTGGCCACTCACAAGTGGCGAGAGCCGCATTGTTGGACTGTGTGTAAGTTCCTTGGTGCGGTTTCTACGTTGAACCGACATCAGTAGTTTACCTAAGGGAAAAGGCTCCTACCGCACTGTTGTGTGAAGCTAACCTAGAGACCTATATGGCTGACCATATTAAATCGCTTGGAGCCAATTAAGGCTCCAAGCGATTTAATATGGTGGACAGGTACTTGCTGGCATACAGCGATCTAGGTGTTGCAACGAATTGCTGTCTAGATGAAGTAAATTTTAATTTATGGATATCATATTTATTTTTAGTAGTTGACAGGGTGCCCATTTTAGTAAATATATGACACAAATTCGTAAAATAATGAAATTTATGTAGTTTATAATCTGTGCAGTTGAAGAAATCAAAATTTTATATAAAAAATGGGGTACAGTCTTTATTTTTTGAAACTGTTGATTTCATATGACTGTTGAATTCATAATTTTACTAATTTCTAGATTGTCCTTTTTGTAAACTAAACTTTTCCTACCGCATTTAGTTTTCCTCCATTCTTTTTACTATCTAGAACACAATTAAAAGGGACCATAATCTCATTACCTTAAGCATTTTTTGAATTTAATGGTACTGATAATTCAAAATAAATTTAACTTTAGAAAAGGCGTGGAAATTGTTCAGTTAAAAAGTTTAACATTTATGTCCATTTCTACCAGCAGAATCGCATACCTTTTTAAAATATAATTATATAGTTCTTATATTTCACCATACTTTCTCAGATCATTAATCTTACACAAACTATTTGTTGTGTTCATTAACTTCCCTTTCTAAACCGTCCTGATGTATTCAAATTGTTTATTAATGTGCCCTTCTATTATTCTCTAAGTATAAGTGACTGAAACAATAGAAGTTCCTCTTTGATTACACTGATAAACATAATTTTTGTGTATTAACATGTAAAACATGATTTTAATCTGTTTTAAGTATGAACTCAGAATCTTTCTATCGGCCACCATTTTTGAAAATTTTTTTTAATTTTAATTAAAGTATGTTTTTCATTTTTCCGTAAAGTTAGCATTTTAAGCTCCTATATATTGTATTTTGTTAGCTCATTTTTTATCGCTTAATTTTAACATAATTTGTAAGATATAAATAAACAATACTAGAAAAAGAATTAAATCCGTTCGCAGTCACATATTATGACATCATGTCTAATATGTGACTGAAGAGTGTCACATATGTCTAATACTGAAGAGTGAGCCTTCACGGACAATATTAATCATGTCTAAATAGGCCAAAACATGTAGCTGAAAACACAGCTGTGTTTGTATTAAGCACTGAATTTAGGGATGAATTAATTTTGTTCAGTCTTATTGATGTCTTAAGTTTATTAATAGTGCAGTGTCATAATGCCTCGAAATTGTGTATATGATGGGGGTGGCCTTTGTTATGTATGTGGCGAGTTTACCGTAAAATCAAATAGAAAAAAACATTTACACCTTTAATTAAAAAAGCATGTCAATTGAACTTTCAGTGTAAAATTGATCAGGATAAGATGCAGGCTCCTCATATAGTATGTATTAATTTTTCTGTATGTTTAATAGGATGGCTGAAAGGTACACAAAAGGCTTTGCCATTTGGTGTACCTATGGTTTGGTGTGAACGATAGGATCATGTAACCGATTGTTACTTTTTTTTAACAAGTGTGTCTGGAATTTGTAAAAAATTCTAAACATACTGACTGTAAAATACCCTTCATTGCAATCTACAATCAGGCCTGTACCTATAGTGAAATTATTCTGGTTCCTGAGCCATCTGAGAATGTATGTTTGGAAAGCAGCGATGAAGAATCAGGCAGTACTGAAGAAAACAACAATGATTTTGATTTTGAATTATCTTCCAATAAGACACATCTTATATCACAACGTGAATTAAATGACTTGATTTGGGATTTAAATTTATGAAAAGATGAAGCTGAACTGTTAGGATCAAGACTGCAAGGTTGGAATTTACTTTAAAAAAATACAAAAATTTTAGGCTTTTGAAGCCGACAAAAAGAACTTTCTCAGTACTTCATTGATGTACTTTCTGTTAGGTTAAAACACATGTAAACTTGTGTAAAAACAACACATGTAAACAAGAAACGAACTGAAAAAAAGAGAATGAAAATGAGTCAAAAATAAAAAATAAAAAAAATGCTGGAACAAATTATCTTTAAATTATTATCCATAACAAGAAAATAAAGTAACATTACAATAATGATAAATAAAAGATTTGCCCTGAGGTAGGTAATCCCCACGTCCGGAACACAACATCTACATTCCACGTCCAGGGCGGCAACAGCTGTACTTATGTACAATACGTATAGCTGGCTAACGAGTAAATTCCTCGGATGTATTACTTTATTGGCCTGTCTCCATCTTCAGGTCAACAGACGGATTGGATTTTTCGGCTACCTGCAGGATATGAACAATTTATTGATTAGGAAGTGGATACATACCAAACTTAGAGCTGGCGATGTGGCGGCCAGGGTCAATGTTATTGCAGATGTAACAGAGACCCTTCTGTTGTCTACATGCCCCCTGCGATGGCAAGCATGTAGCAATGGTGCCCATGTATGTCGGTGCATGGGAGCTCTAAAGGCTTCGATGAGTAGGAGCCTGGAGTCAGTGCAGAGACTGCGCATCCGCTCTTTGCCAGGACATATGCCGGTTCCACCGGAGTACCGGATCGGACCTCCAAGGTTAGTAGCCCTGGAGTGGGGGTGTACCCCGGTGGCTAGCCTTGCTACAGAAGGGTTTTTTTTTTTTATATTCCTGAACAAACTAACGTGGCAGAGGGTGCACGTAAACACCCTCGTTTAGAAAACGCCGATTCGCCACAAGCGAAGAGGAAAAAAGTAAGGAGAGTGATAAGATGAGAAAAGATGCTGATAAAATCAGTAAAGATTTAAGAAGAGCTTTGTTTGGAAATAATGTTCCCAAACCAAGATTTTTGGTCATTATGAAAGAGAATGGTAACTTCCAAAAGGTAAGTCCAAAAGGTAAGAAAGATTACTAATTGTGCTGGTGGTCCTGTCAAGAAAATCCGTAAGACGTTTAATGGATTACATGTCGAAACTATCAACGACATGCAAAGCGAGAAAGTCCAGGCGTTGAAGATCGGTGAATTTGCGGTTACTGTCCAACCGCATAGTACACTTAATACATCCAGAGTTGTTGTTTGCCGTGATCTTCTTAACTGTACTGAAGAAGAAATAGTGCAGGAAATGTCTAGTCAGGGAGTGACACATTGTCGCAGACTTACTATGAGATAGAATGGTGAGATTCTTCCTTCGGCCTCGCATGTTTTGACATTCAGTAGGCCAAATCTTCCTGAAAAGGTACGAGCTGGCATCCATCGGCTTGATGTACGGGCATTTATTCTGCAACCGATGAGATGTTTTAAGTGTCAACGTTTCGGACACACTGCAGCTAGATGTGAAGCGCAGGAAATTTGTATATGTGGAAGAAGATACATGAGGGTGATCCATGTAAAGACCCTCCAGTCTGCATTAATTGTAAAGGGTACCACAACTGTCGATCTAGGAACTGCCCGGTATACAAATTAGAAACAGCCATTCAGAAAGTTAAAACGCTTCAAAAAGTTAGCTACCCTGAAGCAAACAAGATTGTCAATCTACATACACCTAGACCATCGACTACATTCGCAGAAGCAGCTGCTGCTCCCCCCCAAATCTAAAATCAACGTGAAGCAGTTGCTTAATACGATGGCACCAAGTCTCACAACAATGATAGAAAGAATCATCGATTCCAAGATCGAGTCGACTCATCAGACACAACTAAGTAAACATGAGAAGGCTCATTCCCGGAATGACATCGTTGACATAAGACCCGTACCAGCGCAGTTTAAAAAACTGGCAAAACCTTCGATTATAACGCCACCAATAGACGTAATGAAGAAAAGTCTTGATTTATCTGACAAAGAACAAAAGATCACTCTGACGACGAGTCAAAGTGATACTGTGACAAGAGTACAAGAAAAATCTGAGTCAACCAAAATGAAGGTGCAAGTAATTATTGAAAAAGCACCAGACTCAGACGATAATAAAACTGTACGTACAGAGGCTCCAAAAGCTCAGAGAACAGCTGTGGCGAGAGCATCTGTATCAGCCGGCCCAAGCACAGCCTTAGACATTGAATCAAGTTCATCAGCCGCCAAAAGTGCATCGCTTGCGAGTTTAGATTCAATTGCAACGATGCTTACAGCACCAATGAAGCTTTCATCACCTGATGTAAGCCGGCAGAACGTCATTGGCATCAGAAAGAGAAGACTATGCCATGTCCGAAGCCTCAGACACACTGTCATCGGAAGTTGAGGCCGTTCGCAGAATGGAAAAACGCAAGAAAGGTTGGCTGAAAGGAAAGCCTAGGCGGTAACTTTTGGATTTGAAATTATAGAAGAATGTGAAATTTTGATCATTTTTTCATGAGAATGTGTTTATTGAACCTTTTTTTAATTTTTTTTTTTGAAGTGGGATGGGGCTAATGACCGAAGTATTCGATGCCCCTAAAAACCTCTAATTATGCACCTAAAGACACTTAATTACTATTTGATCACTAAAGATAAAAAAATGATATTTTTATAAATGCTGCATCTCAAAACAATCTATTTTTTGATAAGATGCCACCAAAATCAGAACTCCACAGTTGGAACACTAAACATTTAAAATGGAAAGGTTAAGGTTACAGAAATCCATAGAAATTTAGTTTTAATGATCATAATAACACAAAATATTTTTAATAAACTTGCATTCAGTCACACTAATACAATCTATTTATTTTTATAAAAAGGAATGTTTTAAATAAAAAAACAATCTGTTTTCTGTAAAACTTTGTTTATTAGATTAAAAAATGAACCACGTGGAATGTACATTTGAAAATTAATCGATAATACAACTTTTAAAATTAAATAAACATATATAAATTATCATTTAATCCATAAGTTTCAATTTCACAGATATAATAAAAAAACAAAATACATAATTCTGAAATATTTTATATTATAAACAAAATATTATTATCACATAAGACTTACAATTTATATTTTATACGTGTATTTCTAAATCTGAAATTTTCATTACAATAAAATAAGTCTACTCACAAAGAAAATTAATTTCTAAAAAATTAATTGCAGATAAAATTTAAGTAAAAATATTTTTAATTAAGTCGAATAAACTTGTGATAGAAAAACTTTAGCAAATTATTATGAAAAACTATTGAAACAGCTAAGAACCCCAAAGAAAAGCTCAACTGTTTGAAACCAGTAACTTAACTAAAAAACTCAAATCCCCCAAATAAACAAAAAATAAAGAATATATAATTATATTTCTAAAAAATAATAAAGCATCTGGTGAGAATAACAATGCAATGTTTAAAATTATGAATATTAGATAATTAATATATGATCTATTAGAGAAATTATTTTTAGAACATTTGGGACACAGAAAAAAGAGACAAAATGGAAGTTAATAATTTCAAAGGAATTTCTCTTCTTTCAGTAATCTATAAAATCTTACAAAAGTTGTAGAGAATACACATTGCACATCAATAAACAACTTTGAGAATACATCAGGGTGGTTTAGAAAGGGAAGATCTTGTGCGGAACAAATAGTATGTGTAAAATTAAAATAAGCTGCATAAATTATAATCTTTTAAACTGAACAAACAATTTCTATTGCCTTTTCTAAAGTTTAATTTATTTTGAATTTTCAGAACCATTAAAATTAAACGATGGTATTCATAAAAGCATGGAGGAAAACAGTGAAACTAGTTGCGGCACAGATATCAGATAAGTTAACTTTAATATAAAATCACAATGAGGCTTTAAATTCATTCATGTCACTGTTATTTGTGAAAATGCACTTGAGGAAAAAATGTTCAAGAAAAACACATGTAACTTGTGATTTGTATAACAAGTCTCACTTAAGAACTTTACACACACCTCTTTACACCAAATTTTCTGATTGCCATGGTTCTGGACTTAAAATGTTCATAAACATACCCACACATTATAAAATACAGTAATATATAAATTGAAACCTCTCCACCTTTAGTTGCAACATATAAAAGTGAGAAAAATGTAATGTTAAATAAATTATAAACATTAAATAAATTTTGTTATCCGAATCTTAAATTACACACACTTGAAAGAATGCTATTAATTTTTTCTTAATCAATTTTCTTACTATAAGAATTTTAAAGGTCATAACGATTCTCTAATAAGAATAACGTTAAGATGTCTTTCTAAAATATAACTCTATTAAAAGATTTTTTATGTATAAAAATATTACATACCAATGTGCCATGCTTAAAAAACTTAAAAGATTTTTGATAAATGTTACAAGCATTAATTTTTTTATTTAGAGTGGAAATAAATGAGTTTTTTAAAATCACAAATGCGATAAAACAACTTTTGGCAGAAGTTACAAGTAAAATCGTCCTCTTTTGTATGAATATTACGATGTCTCTTTAAATGATTTTTATTATTAAACGACTTTTGACAAAAATTATAAATATATTTTTTCCCCTAGTATGAATTCTTAAATGTGATTTTAAAGTAGAATTTTGATTAAAAGACTACTGACAAAAGTTACAAACATAATTTTTCTCTTTTCTGTGAATATTTAAATGTACTTTTAAAGCATAACTTTCCCTGAAAGACTTCTGACAAAAGTTGCAAACATTATTTTTATTCTTTTGTATGAATATTTACATGTCTCTAAATTGCTTCTGGCATTAAATGATTTTTGACAAAATTTACATACATAATTTTTCAAATATAATTACGTTACAAATATAATTTTTCTCCTTAGTATGAATATTTAAATTAGAAATTTCATAAAAACACTTCTGACAAAAATTACAAATATAATTTTTCTCTTTTGTATGAATATTAATATGCGTGTCGAAACAAGTTTTATTATTAAATGACTTTTGACAAAAGTTACAAATATAACTTTTCTCCTTAGTATGAATATTTAAATGCGATTTTAAATTAGAACTTTGATTAAAAGACTTCTGACAGAATGTACAAACATAATTTATCTCTTTTGTATGAATATTTAAATGTAATTTAAATATTATATTTTATGTATTTAAATATATTTAAAATAGAACTTTGATAAAAGACTTCTCACAAAATGTACAAACATAATTTTTCTCTTTTGTATGATTATTAAGATGTGTCGTTAAATTGCTTTTAATATTAAATGACTTTTGACAAAATTTACATACATAATTTTTCTCCTTGGTGTGTAAATTAATATGCATCTTTAATTAAGAAACATCACTAAAACATTTTTGGCAGAAATTACAATCATAATTTTTCGTTTTTTATGAATATGTAAATGTGATTTTGAATTATAACTTTGATTATATTCAATGGATTTTTCTTTCATAATTCCATCATATACTGAATTATTTACACATCTCTTTTGAGTAATGCGATTCTTGGTACTTCCCTTGTAGGTTCCTTTATCAATAATAACCTGTAAATTAAAAATAACTAATAATTCAAAGGTAATTATGAATAACGTAAAACTATTTGAATTCCAATAACATTAAGTATTATATCTTGTAAAAAGTCACTAAACACGTATTAAAAAAATTGAATATTTTTAAGATATATTCATAATCAAAGTGGTTTTGGATATTAATTAATTATAAATGAGTTAACTTTATTATAATAAGGTACTTTACTTATCTTATATTTACACATTTGGTTGAAAACTTTATTATCACAAGTATGTTTTAGGAAAACAAAACTATTTTGCAAATTTATAACAGGTAAATATAGTTATTATATAAGTTTTATCAATATGCATGTTGATCACACCTAACCATGCATTTTATATACAGGAAGTCTAGGCTGAAAGCATCCAAAACTAATGGCCTACATTTAAGAAAACAGTCATTGTAATCTCTTAAATGTAGGGTCAAATGACAGAATGTATCTCAAAAATTTGTTCAGTATACTCTTAAGAGTCAGCAGCTATACAAACCGAATTGAATGCAATTGTAGTCCATCAAAATAATTTCACTGCCACAACTATATGTAGCTTCTTACTTGTATCTTTCCCACTTTATGAAAAATTGTATTTACTATAAGGGACATACAGCTATAACATCAATATGATCTTGTAAAATAATCTCGCTACTCTAACTTAATGTAGTTTCATACTTGTAACTTTCAGAATTTAAGAGAATACTACATTTTTTCTGAAGGTATTGTTGAATAACAAACCGCTTTGGTTCAATACCTTAGTTAAATGTCATTATTCTATATAATAAGTTCGCCGGTTCAGAATCAAAATAAATAGTCATTGATCAATCTGTTTAAATATAAGTTTAATATGTTATAATGACCATTACATGTTTCATATTTGAAGTTTTATGTTTAAAATGAATAATGCATTGTTGATGATAGTGTAGATGATGACTACATTAAATATATAATTAGACTGCACAATACAATAATTAATAGTAATATTATAAAAGTTAGCTGGTGAAATAGGCCAAATGAATATAACCACTTCATGTACTTTTACAAAAATAAGAAGATACAGTTTGCTTATTTACAATTAATAAAGAGGAAAGCATACATGAATCTTAACAGGTATATTTTACTGATATATCTCTCAAGAATGTTTTTGAGTTTTTAGGGCAATTTTACATCAGAGTTAGTGTAAACAATGGACTAATATAAAAAAAAAAATTAGAGGCACATGTCACATATGTTGTTTGGTATAAGATTTGATACTGAATTTATTATTTTTATGATAATTATAGTAATGTTATTAATCACATGCTTGTGCATGTGGACACACTCACTCACATCTACACAATAAACTGGTCCTTTCATCTATTGCGCATCAAGTATTAACAAGTAAAAAATTTCAATAAATAAATAACACTGGTCAACATGATTTTTGTATCACAAGTATCAATAGGTGTACTTAATGTAGTTTTTTATCCTGTTTTCAAATATATATTCAGAATTTTTCTATCACCCACAGTTTGTTATTTTAATTTTTTTTTAATATTTTAAAACTTTTTTTGTCCATTGTCAAGTAAAAGCTCCTAGAGCATTGTAAATATGATTGAAACACATGAGCTAACTCAAAGGGTAACACTGCTACTGTTGTGCAGGTTAAGATGTGTATAGACATGTACAAACATGATCTAGTATAGCACACATCAGAACGATGCCAGTTGTGAAAGTAGTGAACCAGTAAACACATCATTATGAATACTTTATGTGTCTGAATTATTTATTGTGTATTACATATTTACAACTTATTTCATTTAATTAGTTGTTACTTTCATTAACAAAAAAATGATATTTTTATAAATGCTGCATCTCAAAACAATCTATTTTTTGATAAAAAGCCACCAATATCAGAACTCCGCAGTTGGAACACTAAACATTTAAAATGGAAAGGTTAAGGTTACAGAAATCCAAGGACCTGGATGTACACATACTTTAGTAACACTTTCACCATGTAGGTTGGGCAAAAAAGGTAGCTTAATTTAGTTTTAATGATCATAATAACACAAAATATTTTTAATAAACTTGCATTCAGTCACACTAATAATACAATCTATTTATTTTTATAAAAAGGAATGTTTTAAATAAAAAAACAATCTGTTTTCTGTAAAACTTTGTTTATTAGATTAAAAAATGAACCACGTGGAATGTACATTTGAAAATTAATAGATAATACAACTTTTAAAATTAAATAAACATATATAAATTATCATTTAATCCATAAGTTTCAATTTCACAGATGTATTAAAAAATCAAAATACATAATTCTGAAATATTTTATATTATTAACAAAATATTATTATCATCACATAAGAATTACAATTATATTTTATACGTGTATTTCTAAAACTGAAATTTAAATAAATTGAGATTTTCATTACAATAAAATAAGTCTACTCACAAAGAAAATTAATTTCTAAAAAATTAATTGCAGATAAAATTTAAGTAAAAATATTTTTAATTAAGTCGAATAAACTTGTGATAGCAAAACTTTAGCAAATTATTATGAAAAACTATTGAAACAGCTAAGAACCCCAAAGAAAAGCTCAACTGTTTGAAACCAGTAACTTAACTAAAAAACTCAAATCCCCCAAATAAACAAAAAATAAAGAATATATAATCATATTTCTAAAAAATAATAAAGCATCTGGTGAGAATAACAATGCAATGTTTAAAATTATGAATATTAGATAATTAATATATGATCTATTAGAGAAATTATTTTTAGAACATTTGGGACACAGAAAAAAGAGACAAAATGGAAGTTAATAATTTCAAAGGAATTTCTCTTCTTTCAGTAATCTATAAAATCTTACAAAAGTTGTAGAGAATACACATTGCACATCAATAAACAACTTTGAGAATACATCAGGGTGGTTTAGAAAGGGAAGATCTTGTGCGGAACAAATAGTATGTGTAAAATTAATAAGCTGGATAAATTATAATCTTTTAAACTGAACAAACAATTTCTATTGCCTTTTCTAAAGTTTAATTTATTTTGAATTTTCAGAACCATTAAAATTAAACGATGGTATTCATAAAAGCATGGAGGAAAACAGTGAAACTAGTTGCGGCACAGATATCAGATAAGTTAACTTTAATATAAAATCACAATGAGGCTTTAAATTCATTCATGTCACTGTTAATTGTGAAAATGCACTTGAGGAAAAAATGTTCAAGAAAAACACATGTAACTTGTGATTTGTATAACAAGTCTCACTTAAGAACTTTACACACACCTCTTTACACCAAATTTTCTGATTGCCATGGTTCTGGACTTAAAATGTTCATAAACATACCCACACATTATAAAATACAGTAATATATAAATTGAAACCTCTCCACCTTTAGTTGCAACATATAAAAGTGAGAAAAATGTAATGTTAAATAAATTATAAACATTAAATAAATTTTGTTATCCGAATCTTAAATTACACACACTTGAAAGAATGCTATTAATTTTTTCTTAATCAATTTTCTTACTATAAGAATTTTAAAGGTCATAACGATTCTCTAATAAGAATAACGTTAAGATGTCTTTCTAAAATATAACTCTATTAAAAGATTTTTTATGTATAAAAATATTACATACCAATGTGCCATGCTTAAAAAACTTAAAAGATTTTTGATAAATGTTACAAGCATTAATTTTTTTATTTAGAGTGGAAATAAATGTGTTTTTTAAAATCACAAATGCGATAAAACAACTTTTGGCAGAAGTTACAAGTAAAATCTTCCTCTTTTGTATGAATATTACGATGTCTCTTTAAATGATTTTTATTATTAAACGACTTTTGACAAAAATTATAAATATATTTTTTCCCTTAGTATGAATTCTTAAATGTGATTTTAAAATAGAATTTTGATTAAAAGACTACTGACAAAAGTTACAAACATAATTTTTCTCTTTTCTGTGAATATTTAAATGTACTTTTAAAGCATAACTTTCCCTGAAAGACTTCTGACAAAAGTTGCAAACATTATTTTTATTCTTTTGTATGAATATTTACATGTCTCTAAATTGCTTCTGGCATTAAATGATTTTTGACAAAATTTACATACATAATTTTTCAAATATAATTACGTTACAAATATAATTTTTCTCCTTAGTATGAATACTTAAATTAGAAATTTCATAGAAACACTTCTGACAAAAATTACAAATATAATTTTTCTCTTTTGTATGAATATTAATATACGTGTCGAAACAAGTTTTATTATTAAATGACTTTTGACAAAAGTTACAAATATAACTTTTCTCCTTAGTATGAATATTTAAATGCGATTTTAAATTAGAACTTTGATTAAAAGACTTCTCACAAAATGTACAAACATAATTTTTCTCTTTTGTATGATTATTAAGATGTCTCTTTAAATAGCTTTTACAATTAAATGACATTTGACAAAAGTTGCAAACATAATTTCTCTCACTTTTATGAATATTAAGACGTGTCGTTAAATTGCTTTTAATATTAAATGACTTTTGACAAAATTTACATACATAATTTTTCTCCTTGGTGTGTAAATTAATATGCATCTTTAATTAAGAAACATCACTAAAACATTTTTGGCAGAAATTACAATCATAATTTTTCGTTTTTGTATGAATATTTAAATGTGATTTTGAATTATAACTTTGATTATATTCAATGGATTTTTCTTTCATAATTCCATCATATACTGAATTATTTATTTACACATCTCTTTTGAGTAATGCGATTCTTGGTACTTCCCTTGGAGGTTCCTTTATCAATAATAACCTGTAAATAAAAAATTACTAATAATTCAAAGGTAATTATGAATAACGTAAAACTATTTGAATTACAATAACATTAACACGTATAAAAAATTGAATATTTTAAAGATATATTCATAATCAAAGTGGTTTTGGATATTAATTAATCATCAATGAGTTAACTTAATTATAATAAGGTACTTTACTTATCTTATATTTACACATTTGGTTGAAACTTTATTATCACAAGTATGTTTTAGGAAAACAAAACTATTTTGCAAATTTATAACAGGTAAATATATTTATTATATACGTTTTATCAATATGCATGTATCAGACCTACCCATGCGTTTTATATACAGGAAGTCTGGGCTGAAAGCATCCAAAACTAATTGCCTACATTTAAGAAAACGGTCATAGTAATCTCTTAAATGTAGGGTCAAATGACAGAATGTATCTCAAAAATTTGTTCAGTATACTCTTAGAGTCAGCAGCATATACAAACCTTTATGAATAACCACTTTATGAATAAAGTGACAAATGAAGAGGTATTGCGGCAAATAGATGAAGAAAGAAGCATTTGGAAAAATATAGTTAAAAGAAGAGACAGACTTATAGGCCATATCCTAAGGCATCCTGGAATAGTCGCTTTAATATTGGAAGGACAGGTAGAAGGGAAAAATTGTGTAGGCAGGCCACGTTTGGAATATGTAAAACAAATTGTTAGGGATGTAGTATGTAGAGGGTATACTGAAATGAAACAACTAGCACTAGATAGGGAATCTTGAAGAGCTGCATCAAACCAGTCAAATGACTGAAGACAAAAAAAAAAGGTCTTATAATGCCGCAGATGCTCCCAAACATCTGGCAAGAGTTAGATTATTGTCTAGGCATCTGACCAGCTAAAAAAAAGTGCATACACTGAAGTTGACTAACGTACATTAAAACATGACGAGTTGCTAAGTTTATTTTAAAAAAAAAGAAAGAAAGTTATTAAATTATATTAAGATTAGTTATTGCTCTTAATAAAAGGTGTACTTTTGGATGCTTTTAGTCTGGACATCCTGTAGATTATAAAGTGTATATATATATATATATATAAATAATACAATGATAAATTTATAATAATTAAAATAAAAACACCTCCTACTGTTTGCTTTTTTTTAATTCTTACAAATTAGCATTTGTGTGGTACACAACTTTTCATCAATGTATTTAATACGTCTGATGAAGTGGTGCACACTGCAAGAGCGCTAATATGTATATTTACACATACAGGGTGAGAAACATAAAACTGAACTGAGAGAGCTTGAACTGCAGTTATTTAAATGTACCTTTATCACTGCTTCTATTAACATCATTTTTGGTGCGTATGTTACTACTCTAACCTACTGCTGTCAGTTGTTAACTATTCATGCTTCACTGCAATAAGTTTCATTCCTTGAGTTGTGCTTTTCTGACGCCTTAATAGATCAAGGAATGGGTTGCTAATCAGTGTTCTTAAATCCTTTCCAGGAACACATCAAATATTCGCTAAAAAATTTCTGAATAATAGAATCCCAGCTAAGAGCAGCATATACAATTCAGTTAGAAAAAGGCATAAAACAAAATTGAATGAATAATCCAAGAATTAAAAGAAAAAATAGGCCAAAAAAGAATTGTTTTAAACAATTTTCAATTGTTAAACAACTGATTTCCAAAGAGTTAACTATTAGATCAGCTTGGTAGACTAAATATACACACACACAAACAAGCTTACATAAACTGTATGTAATCCAAAATTTACATAATAAAAAGTTAACACAGTGGAGCACCAATTTTCCAGATATCCAACTAACTACACTTCTTAGTAATTTAAAAAAAAATTAATACATTATTTTAAAAATTTAAAGACTATTCAAATAAATATTTTTTTCAAAAGGATTTTTTTTATCAATCTTTATTTTACTGGATTTTTTAACTGAATCTTTGTAATTCGTTTAGCAAAAATAATATGTATCCTTACTCTTTCATTTTCAACTTTTAAATTTTCTAATATAATCAAGTTCATCTCTTCAATTGCTAAAGGATCTTTTTCAATATCACCATTAATAACATTTGGCGGTTCCTCTTTCAGTTGTAGTAAACCTAATTCCTGTAATACAAAACAAAATTTGAATGCTATAAAGTAAATATATTTATGATTATTTGTATAATTTATAAAATAATAATAAATTGCAACTCTAATTCACTTTCAACACACATTAACAGTTCAGCGACTGTTATATTATTATTATTATTAGACTTTAATGTGCAAGGTTTTGCGTGGGAAAACCACTAAAATGTTTCTTTTGTAAAATTTTAACATCCAAATGTAAGTCTTAAAGTGCTGCTACTCACCTTAAAACTTATGCTACAAATTGTAATATTTACAATCAAACAAGTGTTAAACTGTTGCAGTAATTCTCCTGATTTAGTTTTTTCTAATCTTACTGACATTAGTGTTAATATTGCTTATGGTGAAATATTTTATCGTGATAAATATCATTTACCACATTGACCATAATTTGAATTCTTATCTCATATCTGAAAAATATATACCAGATTAAAAAATATATAAATTTTGGAAGATACAAAATTTCCTTGATGAGTTTGGTTCTAAATAATATTAATTTTTTTACAGATACTTAAACATGATGCTTTTTTACTGGAACGTGGAAATGGAATTTTGTAGGAAAAGAAAATTGCCATGCTTGACTGGGACTTGATATTCAAATAGAAATTTTTGCAGATGAATTGCAACAATGTATTAAAAATGTTCTTGATTGTCCTGCACCAAAAGTACTTACAAAAAAAACACAATTTTCAAAGTGTTTTTCTAGTGTACTTATAATTACTATTATTAACCCCTTACCACTCTTTGACGGAATATTCTGACGTAGCTGATTAGTACAATTGAAGTGTTTATTGGAACTATGTGATGTCTACTTTTTGTCTGGTGACAATTCGTTCTGTCATAATAATAAATTATTATTTCATAATTTTTTTTTTTTTTAGTAGTATTCTGCAATAATAGATAACACCAACTGTTTGTTTATTACAGTATAAAATGACAGATTTTCATGTGTAAAATATATATATATATATATATATATACACACATATGTGAATATATATGTGTGTGTGTATACATATTTATACAAATGTGTATATATGTGTATTATATTGTACAAAGTGAAATTATCTATAAATATACCAGTATATAAATGTATTATTATGGAAATATTTTGTGTGTAGGTAAAATTATAAAGCTTACTGTGTAAATTTTTGTATATATGTAATGAAAAATCTGCAAATGTTTGAGCGTGCATATGTACACACCTGCATATGTTTGTAATGTGCGAGTAATATATCCTGGATGGAAAAAGTTTGCAGAACTGAATTAAAAATTTGAAATTTGAAATTAAAAATGTTCTTGATTGTCCTGCACCAAAAGTACTTACAAAAAAAACACAATTTTCAAAGTGTTTTTCTACTGTACTTATAATTACTATTATTAACCCCTTACCACTCTTTGACGGAATATTCTGATGTAGCTGATTAGTACAATTGAAGTGTTTATTACAGAGCTATCCTTGCTTATGAATGTTAATTTTGTTATGTACTTATGTTTTTTATTTTTTTAATGTGATCTTATATCGATGGGTTTTATGCTTGTCTATCTGAATTAAAATTAACAACACTTCCAAAATTTATAAACTTACCAAATACCAAACAACCAGCCTTTGGTTTAGGAAAAACAACAATCACAAAATTCTAACAAGTACTTTGAAAATTATTAAACTATCAGGAATCTGAGGTTAGATTTCAATTCCAAATTCAGCAATATGAACTAAAAAATCCAAACCACCTAATGAAAAAATCATCCAGAAAATAAACAACAAGGCAATGGCGCAAGCTTGATTGAACCGGAATTACAGAAAAAATCATGAAAACAGCCAAAAAAAAAAGCTGAACTTCAGAAGTAAAATTCATGTTTGAAATATCAGGATAATTGGAAATTAAAACAGAAGACAACAAATCGGTTTAACATAAATTCTTTTTATCTGTGTCCTAGGGAAAGTAATAATAGAATGGGATAAGAACATGAAAAAAGTTGAGACAACCTAAATAGAATCGGATTGGAAATAGAAAGAAATTGCAATTAACTGCTTAACCTTAGCTGATGATGTTACAATTTTCTTGGAGAACCTCAAAAAGGCAGCAGAACAAGAAAACCAGCTAAAATAAATTGCACGGAAAATAAGGCTAAAAATTTATTTCAAAAAGGCAGAATTTGTAACCGACCAAGATCCCCCCCAGGACCCAAAAAACAAAATATGGAAAAATCAATAAGTAAAATTTAAATATACGTCGGAGAAATAATAAATGAATGATTTAGATAAAGAATTGTTTGATTTCTTTAAAGCAAAAGAATGAAGAACTCTTAGAAAACAAGAAATGAAAATAAATAGAAGAATAAGAAATGAATGCAAAATACTACTTCATGGTCCTCAGTCAGTCAAACATACAAAAAAAAAATAAAAATAGCTTACATGCACAGATGCATCAGTTTCTGCTACATTCTCCTCTCTAATTTAATATCTTTATTAAGAGGAATAGCTTCATTAATAAAAGTATTATTTACAGGCCCATTCATTATCTGTACAAAAAAGCCAAAAAACAGAAACAAAGATTAAAATAAACATCCATAATAAAAAAAATATATGTATAAAAAAAGAATGTTCATAAGCATCTCACTTGTAATTACTTAATGATTGTCCTGGTTTATGCTTTATGGTGGCTTGAATGAGGTTATACTTGATTCTAATGCAAGCTATCTTTATTAAAAATATAAGAACAAGCAAATAATATTAACATATTGATTGCCATGTGGCTCACATTAAATCTGTCTGTGAGACCATGTCTCACTGATTCTTTCAATCTTAGTAAAGTATGTGATTTTTCGTCTTTTTTTTCTTTTTACTTGCTTGTATGATGTAAACGAAGTATTGTCATCATGAAAAATTTCACTTTTCAGATTTCAATGGAAATATTTATTTTGACCATCCCTGAATCCAATTTGACTAGTTTTGGAGTGATGTCCGTACATACGTATAGTATATATCTCGCATAACTCAAAAACAATTAGCCGTAGGATGTTGACATTTTGGATTTAGGGATGTCATAACATCTACTTGTGCACCTCCCCTTTTGATTGCAATTGACCGAACCAAGAGTGTCAAAAAAGCACAAAATCCAAAAAAATTTGGATTTTAGACTTTTTCTTAACGATAGTAATAAACTCACTCATCGAGAGCTTTTCAACAATATCATAAGTGGTACTTATTTTCATCGCTTCCAGAGTTATAGCCAAATAAAATTTTAACAGATAAATACTATACTATTTTAATAGATAATAATCCACAACAATCTGGAATACGTGAAAAAAAAACAGGATAAACAACCCAAAGCAGAGGGCTCATCACACTGCCTTAGCGACACCCCTTGGACAGCATCTTGCTCACTTCAATGCCACCATCATGAAGCAATACATTTCGGTTACAAAAGTAATTTTGTAGCATCTCTTCCCTATCTCTTCAAC
Organism: Lycorma delicatula; assembly: GCF_047948215.1. Lineage (NCBI taxonomy): Eukaryota > Metazoa > Arthropoda > Insecta > Hemiptera > Fulgoridae > Lycorma > Lycorma delicatula. Next base: position 71,928,564 of record NC_134466.1, on the reverse strand, counting down.
AGTACATGCCCAACGATGCAACTGATACAAGGCCGAGGGCCACCAAGTTGGTGACCTTTTATTAACCTATTCAAAACTAAAACTCTTGTGAGAACACCACTGCTGACACCTAATGAGCGAACAAGCATTCCACGGTGATCCCATCATACCCGGGAGTCATTTTATGTCTTGCAAAACTGCAAGTAACCTGCTGAACCTCAGCCTCAGTAATCTCCAAAATGTAATGCCACCACTGTCCAATATACAGATATTTTTGGATATACATTAATGATAATCATTTCACCTAAATATGTAATTTCTTGATATTTAAATATTAAAATTTTTGATTTTTTTATCTATTCCTTCTTCTATTATCCTTCTGAAATTTTCAATATTGGGATTTTGTTTCTATTATTAGGAAACTATGTTGTTTAATTGTATGCAATATGTACCAGTTTTGTTTAAACAATTTTCTAAATCTTGAATTTTGATTTTCATCTCTGTCTCTTGCCAAAATTATTATGTTGCCAGAAATGTTAAAATATTTATACCGTAAATTAATTTTTCACTTATCAAATAAAAATCTAATTCTTCACGATTTTTAATTTACTCATAGTTGAAAAGATTAATCTACATATCACAGTAAGAGACAAGTGAGAAATTTAAATTATTTTAAAACAGTTGAAAGATAACATTTTAAAATGGTTGAAAGAAAACGACTTTCAGGCTGTACGAGATAATTCATAAATGTTTTACCTCCATTAGACAAATGCATCTCTAAGAGTCATTTTACAATATTACGACGAATATTAACTACTCTTGTTCTGATAAAGATAACCCAAAATTTTGTGGAAATTCTTTTAATCTTTCCACTAGTCCCTTGTAATTCATTCATGCACTCGGATACATGTCAGTACCACTAACATATTATTTTTTAGTTGTAGGTAATGAAAAATAATAATACACTGTAATTTTTTTGGTATAAATTATGAGGCAAAATTAATTGTTTTACACATGACAAGTGTAAATTATTTGTAAATCACTGATAAAAAAAATTAGGAAACACAGTTATTACAAATTTAATTCTGAGAAATTATAAGTCAACTTAAAACAAATATAGGGGTTGTTCAGAAAAATTATAGCTTGATAAAGAAAACCGAAAATTTTGCAATAAGTTCTTCAAACGTTCAACTTAGTTCATTTACAATTCGATACATTTACTCAGATTTTTCAACTTTTGAATACTTTCATTATCATGTGATTTTTCTAACTCTGTGATGCAAGCTGTTCCCTCACCTTAGAGCATCATTGAAATTAATGTTTGTCAAGCGAGCCATTTCATCAGGTTTGGGAAGGGAAGTAATCATTAGGAGCCAAATCAGATGAATAAAGCCAAATCAATCAAAGAGCCAAATCAGTCTAGTTATAAAAGGAAAGTCTGTTCCTAGTATGCCTATGTACCCTATTATTTATTTTATACCTAAATATAAGTTTTAAATATTTAGCTTTAACAGTAAATTAATTGCTACGTAAGATTACAATTAGCAATAGTTCCAATGACCAGACTGTGGGTCTATATGCCATCAATACGAAGCCTAAAGAGGTAGCAGAAGAAATATTAGTTAAAAAAAGATTGATTCGTTAAATGTTATCTCAGTCATCTAAAGTTGAAATCGATTTGCTTGTTTACGTTGTTCATACGAAAGGCAGAATTATGTTCATACATTGTAAATTGAGCATAGTAAACAATCTTTGCTCATTAAAGCACAATAATTTTTTTATTTATTTATAATGGAAAAATAACTGATTTTTTTTTTTTACTTGCAATGAACCATCATTATAGATGTGTTTTTTCACTCAATTCTTTGTATATTCTCCTGAAGATAGGGATAACAGGTAACAATAGTTTATTGATAAGAGATTGTAGATCGTTATTACAATAATTTTTTTTTTTTTTTTTTTTTAACAGGGAAAAAGGATGGATATCAGATGTGGAAGAAATTTATAAATCATAAAGATTTATTATAATTAAAATTTTAGTATTATCATAACCTATAAGTTTTTTTTTTACTTATGTTATTTGCCTGTAATCTGATAATGTATCATAGACAAAAATATTTTCAAGCTGTTCTTATCAAGGTTTTCCCACGGTTTCCCTTGATACAATAGGGCAAATGCCGGAACATGGCATACTTTGGTATCCTTAATCGCATTTAAAATAAGAAAAACAAATATTATTTACGAGGTTTATTTTTTTTCTAGGTCCGATCAGTCATGAAATTAAAAACACAGTGAAAATAAAAAATTTTTTATTTGTAACAAGTACTTACATAGTTACGCTATTTCTCTACATAGTCGCCACTCCGATTTAGACATTTGTCGTAGCGAGGTACCAACTTTCCGACACCCTCGTCATAGAACGGAGCTGCCTGTTTTCAGCCATGTTTCTACGGTGGTCTGCAGCTCGATGTCTGTGCCAAAATGTTGTCCTCCTAGCCGGCGTTTCATGTGAGTAAAGAGGTGAAAATCAGATGGAGCTAAGTCCGGGCTGTATGGTGGGTGATCAAACACTTCCCGATGAAAACGCTGCAGGATCTTCTTTGCAGTGTGCGGCCGACCATTGTCATGGAGAATGACAATGCCTGATGACAACATTCCTCTCCCCTTATTCTGAATCGCCCTTCGTAGACGTTGAAGAGTCACGCAGTGATGGTCGTGCCACGTTCCATGAATTCCACCAAGAGAACTCCATTCTGGTCCCAGAACACAGTAGCCATACACTTTCTGTTGGAGAAGGAAGGTTCGCTTGAACTTCTTCGGTTTACTGGGAGAAGGAGAATGCATCCACTGTTTGGATTGTTCTTTTGTTTCTTCAGTTTCGAAATGGACCCGTGTCTCGTCCCCTGTGACAATTTTGTTCAAAAAATCTTCTCCTTCATTGTGGTAGTGCTGGAGAAACGTTAGGGAGGCATCCATTCTCATTATTTGTGATGGTCGGACAGCATCTTGGGAACTCATCTCGCACACAGTTTGCGGTATTGAAGTCTCTCACCAATGGTGCACCATTGTGAGTGATTGGACCTTGAAAAAAAAATAACCCTCGTATTTATAATTATATTTGTTGTAATTGTTTTCATTATCTGCTTAATGCCGACTTAATGTGACCCCGTTATCCATTAAAAATTGAAATTTAGCTCAAATATTGCGGTTTATCTACATATAAATATAAGTCATTGATAACATAAAATTTTGTACTTATTTAAAAAAGCTGGGTATTTATCGCCGTTTAAAAATTTTTAATTTTTGTAGAGGCATTATAGGATCTAAAAATTTGGTACAGTGCTGTATATACCAGTTGTTTGCAGTATTGAAGTCTGTCAGTCGATAGTCTGTAGCTTAACTGTTATAGAGTTTCTATAATATATTTCCAAAAAGGGTAACTAAAAATTCATAAAACGGGAAAAATATTTCTCTGCATAAGTGTAATTCTATTAAATTTAATCCCGGTCCGGCCGTACCCCTAATTAAAGTAAAGTAAATTAAAAAAAATTCTTTGGGGGAAAATATTAAATAAAATTTTTTTTTATTTCTCATATCGATTAAAAATGTTTTCAACTTTTGTTTGTTAAAGTGCCTCGGTTAAAAATTTGAAATTTTATTTCGGCCAAACACCCTGATCCCGTTTTCCAGTTTTCGCAAACGTTTAATACATTTCCCCCTCCAAGATAGTGCCTGTTGTCTACCAAGTTTAAAGAAAATCGGTCCACGGGTTCCAAAATTATAAGACAAAACACAAGCCAACATACACACGCACAAACGTCCGACCGATACAAATATTTTTTTTGAATTTGGAGCATTGGAATAAAAAATTTATTTTTCAGATTATATAAAATTTATTTAAACAGATTATTTAAAATTTATTTGGAGGGAGGGGGGGTTTAACGTTACCTTAAGGCACCAAACTTAAAAAAAAAAAAATACTAATTTTTTAGACATTTTTTTGACCGATTTACTAGTAATTTCCCATTGCAGCTGTAACTGTTGTAGCAGTATATATCGCTGTAGCCGGAAAGTAGAAATAAACTAAGTGACAAATTGGGAAAAAAAAAAAGAGTATAGTATTGTATTTTATTTCGAAATTCCGTTATACAGAGTGATAGGGAAAGACTTCAGCATCTCATTCTAGAGGCTAAAAATAAGAAAAAAGTTCATATAAACATAGATCCAAAAACGCTTCTTTAGCGAGTTATACAGGGTGAAAGATTTTGACCGAGTTTCAGTTCCTCCGGGTAAATTTAAGGCTTTCTGAAATTCTGGGAAGGTTAATAAGGGGCAAATTCAATTGTTTCTTATGGGTTTTGAGTTGGGAAATCGAAAAAAATAGGTCCCAGAACTGTATCTCTCTTAGTTTCTAATATATCCCATGTAAAACGCCAAAAATAGGGTCAAAAAACACATTGTTTCACATACAGGCAAGAATTCACTAAAATCGAAAAAAGTGAACATTGCTTCGAAATTGACGTGATCGGTCTGTTCAAGAAATCGCCGACAAACATCCACTCGATGTTCTTTCTACTGTTATTTGAGTTGCACTCAAATAACAATCCAAGAACATGTGGTTTCAGAGGAGGGTATGCGAAACAAATTCTGCCAGCCGCACGTCACTAAATATATCCGTTGACGAGTAATTAAAAGCGTTCGGTAATTTTCTTAACAGATTTCGTATATCAAACGTTATATTTATTGAATTACTAGCAGATTTTAATTTAATAAATAATTCGTAAAATAATTTTTCAAACTTGTTTTAGCATAATGAAATTCATTTAATAAGTTCTCACATATTTTACTCCGTTTACTAATTCTGTATTTGATTATTTTACAGTTTATATTAGTTCGAAATGATCAATTACGGAACGAAATTACATACATATGCACAAGATGAGAGACTTAAAACAGAACCGAACCCGGTTCCAAATATAATTATTTGAGGTCACTTTTAACGCTGCTTCTTTCTACTACTACGTCTGAACTGTCGGTTGCAAACCGTTTGTGCTTCAGCGCTGTATAGTTTTGTTCTTTACCGTTATATTTTTCTAAAACGCCTTATTAGGTCGAGGGAAGGGGTTTTAAAGGGAAACGGTAAGTGCGTTCTGGATCCTTTCAGGAAACGCGTCAAATACTCGCGGAAAGATTTCCGAATGCCAGTAGCTCAGCAGAATAGCATACACGATTTGTTTAAAAAGTAGCGTTCAACGGGATCGGTTTCAAAGGCAAAACGAAATGAACGATTCCGGAGGCAAAAGCTGATATTCAAAGAATTTCTGCCGGTCGGAAAACATTTATACTTAAGTTATCACAACAAAGTGGTAAAAAATGCAGATCTTGCCGTAAGAATCTTCACGATTTTAATTTGAAATCGTATCGTGTAACGATTTTGCAAAAATTTAAGAGAATAGAAACCGAAAAGTTTTAATTGTTCTATCAGGCGTTTAAAAACCGATGATGCTCAATTTCATGTCGGTCGAAACACGGTTTCATTTAACCGGGCGTGTTAATTCGATTGGCACCAGGTACAGGATGACTGAAAAGCCACAGCGGATGTTTATTCGTCCATTTCATGATGAGAAATTCGGTGTACGATACGATTCTGATATCGAACAGCACCACTTTGCGACCGGATTGTCGATACAGAAGTATTACCGTACAATATTTGTAGATTTCTACTATCGGTTAACAAATGGTGAAAAGGGGACGGCTTCTTCAAATACGACGGAGAAACATAAAAAAATTCACTAGCACGCGTTCGTACGGTTTTTTTTTTGTGTAAAAGAACGAATTGTCAGTAGAGGACGATGGATTCAGCGTTTGCCAGATTTCTCTTCAGTTTTTCGTTTGGGGCTTTTTCAAGGAAAGAGTTTACGAACCAAATCCTCCACCATTATCGATGAACTGAAAACGAATTTTCAACAACATTTTGCGTCACGCGTCTCTCAATAAGCTCTTTCGAGCACAAAGATGCATGCTTCCGTCGGACGGTTATTTCGAACGTGTTTTGTAAAAATTTGGTAAATATATAAACTTTTGCTAATGTAGTTATAGAATTTAATTTAACTTACGTCTTCATCGTTTCATTTCATTCGTAAAATGTTACATGCGGCGACTGGGTTTAGTCGTTAGCGGTTCTCTTTTAATTCGGTACCCGTTATAACGGGCATCGTAATTAAAAGGATTATCGACAACCTGACACAGGAAAAATCACTTTTAAAAATTAAGTAGCCGTTCCCGATAATTACAAACATCCCGTGTCAGGCTTACTAAAATAAACGAGGCATGAAGTATCTTTTCCATACCTTCTTCGCTGAACCAAATTTACTTTCACGTATCAGCATGACAATGCCGTTCAAAAGTAGATGATGTGTTCAGCGCTGGGACTGGGACAGCGCATGGACTGGGTATACAGATCGGCATTACTGCTCTTAAACTATATCATTTGTACAACACATGTTTCACATACGTTACAGTCATAAAGATTGTGAAAGCAACACTTAATGGACCCCTTTCAACGAGTTATAAAATTTCTAGTAAGTTAGAAACACGATTAACTAAATATAACATAAAACTATATTTTTAAGATAAATGGATTAAATGAAAAAAAAAATGTTTTCTAAAATTTTTTAAAGAATTTTATTACTATTTTTCACACGGTTTTTAAAAATACCCTAATTTTATACAATAAAAACAATTTTTTTTATTCTATAGGTAAAATTAATAATAGAGTTTTGCATCGATTAATCTTTAAAGAGTATTTTCGATCAGAAGAGTACTATGAATCTTTTTCCCAAATCCCAATACATTTTTCTGATTGTCTATAGATTGTTAGGAATAGAATTCAAGTAATTTCAATAAAATAACATTTTATTAGAACATCTTGCTGCAATATTTTTTGTTTAAAATAAATTATCACGTTAAAGCAAAAGGCTTTAATATTATTTAATTATTATTTTCTTTTCAAATGCATATGTCTTATATAAAATAACTTTAAATCGGCGTGTATCTATTTCTATGTATTATAATATTATTCTCAAAAAACCATAAGCTGAACATAAACTATTTACTGCAAGTCAAGCGATAATAACCGTGTGAAAATTCTGTTTTTGTTTATTCATTTTGACATACCTAGAACTATTTAAAACGGTTTATCCCGTTAAATGTTTTGTGTAAACGATAGGGAGGGGTTATTTCATACTCTCAACACTCAGATAAATACGTTAATATTATTAAACTCAAATTTTGTGTTTCGGTGTTTCAAATGCAGTTTATCAGCTCGTTAAAAATTAAAAAAAATAAATTATAAAGATTTTTAGAAATCTATCTTTATTATTATTTCTACTTATCAGAATAATCGATTTGTTTCAGTCTCTGCAACAACAACCTGAATGGTGTTAAATTAGTTTCAAAAAAGGTCTGTGAAAAACATAAGCCGTACACCAAAAGGTCGGTGAACAGAAACCGTAGAAGTTCTACAGTGTAGGGTTTATTGTGTGGACGCAAAAATTGTAGAAGTTTATCGAAAAAAATGTTGCATGCGGTCTCAAAATGTTAATTTTCAATAACCATAAATGTATTCACAATTTTGGCATACAATGTCTCCAAATTTCTTAGACAAACTGAAATAAAGGAAATATGAATCATTTAATATACAAGTTATTAAAACGTTTCTTTTATTAAAAGAATTGTACATACATTATATAAATCATTCCAAATGATCTGATGTATAAAATAATTAGTTTTAATAATAGTGTATATGCAATGCAAAAAAAAGAAGAAAAAAACTAGCTACAAACTGCAAAGACCCTATACTAAATAAGAGATAATTTATACCACTCTGTCAACCTTATTTAACTTTTGTGTAAAAGTTTTTAGATAAAAATTACATGTAAAATTTTTCTAACCAGTATGAATAGAGAGATGTGATTTTAAATTACTGCTTTGATTAAAAGTTTTTTTACAAAATTTACAAGTGAATTTCTTCTCACCAGTATGAATATAGAGATGTGATTTTAAATTATGCTTTTGACTAAATGATTTCTTACAAAAATTACAAGTGAATTTCTTCTCAGCAGTATGAATAGTGAGATGTTTTTTTAAATTACTCTTTTGATTAAATGATTTCTTACAAAAATTACAAGTGAATTTCTTCTCACCAGTATGAATAAAGAGATGTGATTTTAAATGATGCTTTAGACTAAATGATTTCTTACAAAAATTACAAGTGAATTTCTTCTCACCAGTATGAATAGAGAGATGTGATTTTAAATGATACTTTTGACTAAATGATTTCTTACAAAAATTACAAGTGAATTTCTTCTCAGCAGTATGAATAGTGAGATGTCTTTTTAAATGATACTTTTGACTAAATGATTTCTTACAAAAATTACAAGTGAATTTCTTCTCACCAGTATGAATAGAGAGATGTGATTTTAAATGATACTTTTGACTAAATGATTTCTTACAAAAATTACAAGTGAATTTCTTCTCAGCAGTATGAATAGTGAGATGTTTTTTTAAATTACTCTTTTGATTAAATGATTTCTTACAAAAATTACAAGTGAATTTCTTCTCACCAGTATGAATAGAGAGATGTCTTTTTAAATGATACTTTTGACTAAATGATTTCTTACAAAAATTACAAGTGAATTTCTTCTCACCAGTATGAATATAGAGATGTGATTTTAAATTACAGCTTTGATTAAAAGTTTCTTTACAAAATTTACAAGTGAATTTCTTCTCATCTTTATTAGTAGAGATATGTGTTTTTAAAATACAGCTTTGATTAAAGGTTTTTTTAGAAAAATTACATTTTAAGTTTTTTTTGACTACATGAATAGATAAGTGTGACTGTAATGTAGATCTCTGAGTGAAAGACTCCTGACATAGAACACACGTGTGAATAGGAAGATGACAAGATATGACATTCCTTTCTTTAACAGGTTTTTCTGTAATTTGCAAGCACTTTTCTTTAAAAGAAAAAGTGTTGAAATCTTCATATTCTTCATCGATGACATAATCACAAATGCACTTATATTTTAATTTATTGCAAACCACACATTTTGATCTCTGTAAACTACTTTCAGTAATTCTTTCTTCCACATCATCGATAACTTCTTCAATAAGATCCTAAAAAACAAACTAACTGTTAAGTTAAAAATCTATCGAAAATTTGTTATTTTTAATAATTCCTACTACAAATTGACAACTTATACTTTAATATTAAATATCTTATGTTCATATTTAAGCAAGCACAATATGTTAGTTTCAGAGTAGCAAAAATAAAAATTTTGTTAGTATTAGCAGTTAAAATACAGAAAACAAAATGTAACACAATCAAATTATACGCTAAATAGCACAGAAATTAAAACTTGTCAGTCAACAGGTAATTTCATAATGCCAAATAAAAAAAAACAATTTTTTAAATTTACTGTAGTTTAATTCTGTTAATATTGACTGAAAATAGAATCCTGGCAATAAGTGTAGATATTTTCCAAACTCATCCCCAGATTAAGTGATTGGTCATTACATTTGTTCTTAAAACATCAGACAGCGAAGAGTAATAAAATTGGTTTTATCATTTTTATTAGATATTCATCTACTGGAAGAATTGAATGAAATGAAAAATAAGAGAAAACAGGCTTAGTACTGGATGGGTGAGTCAAGTAAATAATGAAAGAATTATATACTGAAGATCCAAAATTATATTAATTGACCATGAAAATGTCAAACAAAGAATTTTAATTTCTCTTTAATACATTCTAATACACAAAAATGAGAGTGCCATGAGAAAAGCAATGTATGCTGAGATAAAACCTGAAATAATTGTATGTTATTTACCTATAAGAGTGACCTATACATTTGTCGAGAAATGTTATCATCTTTCTAAATCACATATATTCAGATTCATACCATAAGTTTTTAAAATGCAATTTATAATCTGCTGAGAAATAATTTGTCTTGTTTAAATGATTCTTAAATGTGTTCTGATTTTAGAGAACTCTATGAGCAACAAATAGATCTTTAAAAAAATAACAAAATTAATTAACACGTAGTAATGACATTTAGTGTTAGCTAGTGAACATCTCCCTCTATAAATCATGAGACCTTGCCGTTTCAGCAAGGTCTTGCCAGGGGTTTGAGTGCTCAGTGATACAGAGTAGCTGGACTGAAGGTGCAATCATATCGGAGAGGTATCTCTTGAGAGCCAGACTAAGGAATGATTCCTGAATGAGGGCAGCAGCTCTTTCAGTAGTTGTTAAGGGTGTAGGTCAGGACGACTTAAATGGTCATATCAACATCACTCAGTCCTATCAGTCATATCAGCAGTACTCAGAGGACTGAGTACTGCGCAGCTGAAAGCAATGGAAAACTACAGCTGCTTTTTTCCAAGAAAATGTAGCTCTCTGCATTTTCGTATAGCAATGATTGAGGTGCCTTCCTTGGTAAAATATTCCGGAGGTAAACTAGTCCCCTGTTCGGATCTCCGGCTGGGGAGTACTAAGGAAGGGGTCACCAGAAAATTAAAAAATAACATTCTACGAGTCGGGGCGTGAAATGTTAGAAGTCTAAAAAAGGTTGGTAGGTTAGAAAATTTAAAGAGGGAAATGGATAGGATAAATGTAGCTGTAGTAAAAAATAGCGAGGTTCGGTGGGAAGAGGAAAACGACGTTTAATCAGGTGATTTTAGAATAATTGACTCAGGTTCATATAATGGGCAGGCAGGAGTAGGTTTTGTTACGAACAAGAAGATAGGGAAGAGAGTAGAGTATTTCAAAATGCACAGCGATAAAATCATTGTAATAAGGATAAAATCAAAACTTAAACCGACAATGATTGTTAACAAGCGCCTACGATGATGATGAAGTAGTGTGTATACAAAGAAATTGACAAAGCAATTAAACTCCTAAAAGGAGATGAAAATTAAATAACAGTTGGCAGACTGGAATGCAAGCATTGGAAAAGGCAAGGAAGGAAATATAGTGGGTGAATACGGGCTGGACAATAGGAATGAAAGAGGGGACCGACTTATAGAGTTTTGCACGAAGTATAATTTAGTAATTGCCAACACCCAGTTTAAAAATCATAGTAGAAGAATATACACATGGAAAAAGCCAGGCGATACTGCAAGATATAATCTATCTGATGATAGATTATATCATGGTTAAGCAAAGATTTAGAAATAAACTCAGTGATTGCAAAACTTACCCTGGAGCAGACATTGATAGCGACCATAATTTAGTGATAATGAAATGTAAATTGTTGTTTAAAAGCCTGAAGAAAAGGTGTCAGATGAAGCAGAAAATGTAAAAGAAGAATGGGTGAATGTTAAAAAGGAAATTCTTAAAAATCAGCAGAAGCGAACTTAGGTGGAACAAAGAGAACTGGTATAAATCCTTAGGTTTCAGATGATATATTGCAACTGATGGATGAACGTAAAAAATATAAGAATGCTAGTGATGAAGAAAGTAAAAAGGAACTATCGACAATTAAGAAATACAACAAACAGGAAGTGCAAACTAGCAAAAGAAGAGTGGATGGATTAAAGAAATGTGTTCAGAAGTGGAAAGAGAAATGAACATTGGTAAAATAGATGGAGCATACAGGAAAGTTAAGGAAAATTTTTGGGTACATAAATTAAAATCCAATGTGTTAAACAAAGATGGTACACGAATTTATAATATGAAAGGAAAGGTCGACAAGTGGGTGGAATATATTGAAGTGTTATGCGGAGGAAATGAATTAGAAAATGATGTTATAGAGGAAGAAGTGGATTTCAAAGAAGATGAAAGGGGAGAAGCAATACTGAGATCTGAATTTAAGAAAGCATTTAAAGATTTGAATGGCAGAAAGGCTCCTGGAATAGACGGAATACCTGTAGAATTACTGCGCAGTAAAACTTAACAAGAATTCTGTACAGAAGAATTGAGAGGAGAGTGGAAGAAGTGTTAGGAGAAGACCAATTTGGTTTCAGGAAAAGTATTCAAGTACAGAGATAGAAGAATGATTGCTAACATTTACAGGAACCAAATAGCAACAATAATAATGGAAGAACATAAGAAATAAGCTATAATAAGAAAGGAAGTCCGACAAGGATGTTCCCTATCCCCGTTACGTTTTAATCTTTACATATAACTAGCAATTAATGATGTTAAAGAACAATTTAGATCCGGAGTAACAGTACAAGGTGAAAATATAAAGATGCTACGATTTGCTGATGATAGTAATTCTAGCTCAGAATAAAAAGGATTTAGAAGAAACAATGAACGGCACGGATGAAGTCCTATACAAGAACTACTGCATGAAAATAAACAAGAACAAAACGAAAGAAATGAATTGTAGTAAAAATAACGAAGATGGACCACTGAATGTGAAAATAGGAGAAAAGATTATGGAGGTAGAAGAATTTTGTTATTTGGGAAGTAGAATTACTAAAGATTGACGAAGCAGGAGCAACATAAAATGCTAAATAGCACAGGGGAAACGAGCCTTCGTCAGAAATATAATTTGTTTACATTAAAAATTAATATAAATTACAGGAAAAGATTTTTTATAGTATACATTTGGAGTGTCGCTTTATATGGAAATGAAACTTTGACAATTGGAGTATCTGAGAAGAAAAGATAAGAAGCTTTTGAAATGGTGTGCTATAGGAAAACGTTAAAAATCAAATGGGTGGATAAAGTGACAAATGAAGAGGTATTGCGGCAAATAGATGAAGAAAGAAGCATTTGGAAAAATATAGTTAAAAGAAGAGACAGACTTATAGGCCACATACTAAGGCATCCTGGAATAGTCGCTTTAATATTGGACGTACAGGTAGAAGGAAAAAATTGTGTAGGCAGGCAACGTTTGGAATATGTAAAACAAATTGTTAGGGATGTAGGATGTAGGGGTATACCGAAATGAAATGACTAGCACTGCATAGGGAAACTTGGAGAGCTACATCAAACCAGTCAAGTGACTGAAGACAAAAAAAAAGTGAACATCACTTCGGATCAATTGTGGATTTATTGCAGTATCAAAGCTACAGTTTATTGTATCAAAGTTTGGGAAACATTCTTGCACAATTTTGGCCAAACAATGTGATAAAACAGTACAATAGCATCTTAGCATGTAATTAACACCTGAGATCCAAATTCAGTAACACATCGTTTAGAAAAAATTAGTTGATTATTAAGAAGTTACTTATTTTTCTTCAACAGTCAATATTGATCAAATTTCGAGTAATGATGAAACCATCTCTTTATAAATAAATTATATAAATTTCATTGCTAAGATCTCTAAAACTGGTTAACAGGGCAAATCAATCACTAAGTTGTTTGTATTTTATGGTCAATTTTTAAAGAAGGAGACTGAATTTGTCTCACCCTTTACAACTCACACAAAGCCAAACATATTTTTTTCACAGCTATTTTGGTAACAACATTAGCATCTTTGTAGACAAAATATTCAGCAGTTATCAGATTCTGTCAATTAAATTCACTGGTACCATCTAACTTGATGAAAATATACCATTCTAAAGCGCGAGCTCTAACAGGAAGTTCATAATCCAGTGCATTCGAAAAGTAACTACATACCAACATAAACATGATTATAGGTTGAGGGATTTTATTCTGTGTTAATATGAGTAATGTTTTCTACAAAGGTTTGTAATTCTGTATTGAATGCAGTTAGCTTCCATGACCCGATCAGGATGTTGCGACAAGAATATGTGTCTCAACTAAAGAAGATATGATTGAAGCTGTCATTCCATGTGCACACTGAACAGTGGATATTTCTCATTTAACACATCTTCATAAGCATAAGGAGTATATACAGACAGTGAAAGATTAGTATTTTATTAGATTTCCAGGTATACTGGTTCCTAATCAATATAGCGTACGAATACTAATCAAAGACTTTGGGGAGATTGGATCAGTAAAGAAATATGAGTGAAGTGGTACACCATAAGTACTTGATGAAGACGTATAGACAACTATGTGATGTAGTCTTAACAAATCCATGCAAAAGTTAGCTTAACAGAAAAACAACTGCAACTTGTAATAAGCTCAGTCTTGTCCAATATAAAGCGATTCAACAGTTATTGGCCAGAGACTGTGCAAAGTGAATTCAATACTGGGAATGGTTTCAACAGTTCCTAGTGGATGTTTAAAGCTGCCAACTATTTAAGCACAAATTTAATTTATACTACCATTTAAATATGAATTCCATTCTCTGTGAAAAGAAACTAAGAAATTAACCTTGTTTTGAGAAAGCTGATACTTTGCTAAAAAATAATAGCACTTAAATATATTCTAATTTTCAGATTTATATCATGCAATAGTCATATTACTATTGAATAATCATTTTATTATAATTACCAATTATAATTTAATACACATGAAAAAAAGATTCTAATCAATGAGTACTGAAAAACCCCATAAAAACCACATTAAAAATCCCAAGGAACCCCCAGAAAACACATAAATACCACACTAAAAACTATACATGAAGTATTAAGAAGTACAATGATTCTTACATTTATTCATTTCTGTTTTATGGATGTTTCAACAGCAATAATATAACATGCTGTCTGTTGGAAGGTAGTAAACAGTTTGATATGTTACAGAATTTGTTATGGCTGTGCCACATTTACAGTACCATAAGAGACACAATGAAGTAGTTTCTCTGAGGACAACAATGTTCTTCATAAAACTGGTTTTTGTGAATAGATTATAAATTTACTTGCAAGAATATATAAGCTGCATTTCAGTAGGATTGTTGCGTGATGAGGAACAGTATATTTTGGCAATATGAAGAAAGAAACAAGAGACCTTTTATAAAACCTCGCTCGGAATGTTTATTCTTTATCAAAAGCCACGAGTTTTTAGGAGTGACTTGTCAATCGTACTATCCTACACATACTGTTTTATCATTTCACATACAGTTTGGTATCACTTTTTTAAGCTTTTAATCAAAATATCTAGTGTTAAACTAGAATGCTAAATATTAGGTAAACCGTCAAAAAGTAAATGAAAATATCTTACTTGTCTAGATGTTGTCGGTTTATCATCTGTCATAGCAACAGGAGCAATCAAATTTTCTGTTCGCTCTGTTTCATGCTTGATTTCTTTTTTAATACTCAAAGATAATGGATCTTCATCAAAAAATGAACTATCAGTTTGTGCATCCATACTCTGCAGCAAAACATAAAATAATAATAATAATAATAATAATTTATTATCTTTATATAATTAACAAATATTAAAAATATATCTACTTTTCTTACAATGATAAAACAAATTGGTTTTCATAGAAATAACTCATCCATGTGAGTACTTCTATAATAATATTCAACTGGAACCTTTCAATATATAATCACACATGATAGTTCCAGAAAAGTGAAATATTGTAGGTATTTGCAGTAAATTAATAGATCAATAGAAAAATGATCTTAACCACAATCTAAATGGTTTGGTAAAAGAAACAGGTTGTTGGTGTAAATATAAAAAACACATCAACCTTGTTTGGAAACAAAAATGTCATAGAATAAGGATTATCAAAACCTATAACAAAGTTTCTGTAACAAACTAAACAAGGTTCATAAAGGCAAGGATAGCTTTGTACTGTTATAAAACATTTTTATAAACAATGTTAAATGTGGGTATAAAATGACTATGTTAGTCACCTTCATTTAAGGCGTGAGGCACCTGCTCACTGTATTTTATTTGTTACGTATTGTTGTAAAAAATGTTAGATGCAATCGGTTAAACAAAGCTATTTACCGTCCTATACTCTACTAAAATGTTTTTTACACCATAAATCAAAATATCTCAAGCTAGACATAAATGCAAAATGATTATATGTGAGCAACAAACAGCAAATAAAAATATCATAATGAATAGAATAATTACGAATTCTTACAATAACTAGGTTTTATGTTTTTAACTTAAAACAAGATAAAGAAGAAAATAGCTTACTTGTTTAAATATTGTCAGACCATCATCTGTCTTAGAAAGATGTACAAAAGAATGTTCTTCTTGCACAGATTCATGCATTTTTTCTTTTTTAATGGGCAAAGATAATGGATTTTCTTCCAAAACTGAATCACTAGTTTGTGGATCCAAACTCTGCAAAACAAAAGTAATATTAATAGTGTGACTATCAAAGCGGGTTTTAAAGCACTAATATGTGTCGGTTATGTCTGGAAATGACTTTTTATACAAATAATTTATATTTATAACTAACACCACATGAAAACCAAAGTTTATGATACAAATGAATTTCTTAATCTCCAAAAAATATACATGAGTAGACAATAACAGTAGAGGTCATCATTTTTTATTACTAAAAATGATACAATATTTTTCATAAGAAAAGTATTCACTGGGTATATAGACTAAATTATAATGGTATAATTATAATTACGTGGTATGTAATGGGTATAGATGCTAAATTAAACAAAGATTATAGCAAGTTTTTTTAAGTATTAACTTGTATAAAAGAAGAGAATTTAATTTTTACAGAATCAAAAAATTTTCAGATGTAAAAAGATAATTCAAAAGTTAAGATGCCAGTAAAATATTGACAAGCTTCTTTTCCTTTTAATTAATCTGACACAGTAACATTTGACATGAAAAGCTTGTAAAACTACAGCCTCACATATGCCATTATCAACCAACCATTAATAAACACATCACACATTTTTTGCAAGAAAATTTCATGAGAAGCATACGATTAACTAAACATCTAAATTTATTACACTGTTTCTGGTAAAGCCAAACTGCATTAATTATCTGTGTCACAAAGAAGCCGTTGTGGAAAAGTGAAAAATTTAACAAAAAAATATGAGAGTATCTCTTCTTATAGAAAGTTTACGAGAACCTTCTACAATTGAACAATCAAGACCAGTACATCAAATTTAATAAAAAATATCATTTATATGTAGGATATGATTTCAATTGAAAAAACACAAGCACACTGAAATCTGCCTATTTCCAAGAATATGTTAAATGTTTTTATTAAACTTGTTTCAGAATACTTCCAAGTATTTCGCCTCCAGAATAATACTGAATATCTGTTTCTTGTTGTTCACAACTAATTTCCCGTTTTGCTAATTAGAAAGTCTGACTCCATCACCGGTGAGCTTATATAATTTCACAAAAAATACGTAAGTATTTCTTACCTTCTGGTTATGCAAATATGATGAATTATTAAATCGTTTTTTACTTTATATGTTTTTAAAGATCTAACGTTGTTGCTCATAGAGTTCTCTTAAAATCAAAACACATTTAAAAATATTTTAAGAAATTTCTCAGCAGGTTATAAATTGCATTAAAAACTTATGATATGTATCCGAATATATGTGATTTAGAAACATGATGATAACATTTCTCTAGAAATGTGTAGCTCAATCTTGTAGATAAATAACATACAATTATTACACTGCTTTTCTCATGGCACTCTCATTTTTGTGCATCAGAATGTATTAAAGAGAAATTAAAATAATTTGTTTGACATTTTCATGGTCAATTAATATAATTTTGGATCTTCAGTATATAATTCTTTCATTATTTACTTGACTCACCCATCCAGTACTAAGCCTGTTTTCTCTTATTTTTCATTTCATTCAATTCTTCCAGTAGATGAATATCTAATAAAAATGATAAAACCAATTTTATTACTCTTCGCTGTCTTTGATGTTTTAAGAACAAATGTAATGACCAATCACTTAATCTGGGGATGAGTTTGGAAAATATCTACATTTATTTACAGGGTTCTATTTTCAGTTAATATTAACAGAATTAAACTACAGTAAATTAAAAAAAATTTTTTTTTTTATTTGGTATTATGAAATTGCCTGTTGACTGACCAGTTTTAATTTCTGCGCTATGTAGCATATAGTTTGATTGTGTTACATTTTGTTTTCTGTATTTTAACTGCTAATACTAACAAAATTTTTATTTTTGCTACTTTGAAACAAATATAAAGTGCTTGCTTAAATATGAACATAAGATATTTAATATTAAAGTATAAAGTGTTCAATTTGTAGTTGGCATTATTTAAAATAACAAATTTTTACGATAGATTTTTAACTCAACAGCTACATTTTTTTTTAAGGATCTTATTGAAGAAGTTATCGATGATGTGGAAGAAAGAATTACTGGAAGTATTTTACAGACATCAAAATGTGTGATTTGCAATAAATTAAATTATAAGTGCATTTGTGATTGTCTTCAATGAAGAATATGATGATTTCAACACTTTTACTTTTAAAGAAACATGCTTGCAAATTACAGAAAAACATGTTACAGAAAGGAATGTCATATCTTCTCATCTTCTTATTCACTCATGTGTTGTTTGTTAGGAGTCTTTCACTCAGAGTTCTACTTTAGAGTCACACTTAAATATTCATGTTGTCAAAAAAAACAAAAAACATTTATTCGACACAGTAATTTAAAAACACATATCTCTACTAATACAGATGAGAAAAATTTCACTTTTAATTTTTGCAAAAAAACTTTTAATGAAAGCTGTAGTTTAAAAACACATTTCTCTATTCCTACTGTTGAAGAAATTCACATGTAATTTTTGTAAGAAATCATTTAGTCAAAAGAGTAATTTTAGTAAATTTAGCAATGGCATATGGCGTGTGGCATTCTCCACACAGTGAGAAGGAAGTGGGGAGCCTAGATCATGATAAACAACAGATATATGGGACCCAGGCCCTTGTTTGGTCTTGACTTTACACCCAAAATAAAGTTCGCCTTTGGGACTAGAGCACTACTTCACCACATACATAAAAAAAGAAGTTAAAAGATTTAAAAAAACTCTAGGCATTTTGTAACTAACGACTAATTAAAAGAAATAAAATTGTAAATATGTAACACACAAAGCACTTACAATGACATGTTTCCTGGTTCACTATCTCACAACTGGCATTGTTCTGACGAATGAATGCTGCACTAGGTAACATTTGTACATATTTATACACGTCTAAATCTACACAACAATAACAACACTACTCTTTGAGTTAGCTCATTTGGTTCAATCATATTTATAATTCTCTAGGATCTTTTAGTTGACAATGAAAAAAAATTTTTTTAAATATTTATACAAATTAAAATAACAAAGAAGCTGTAGGTAATGGAGAAATTATGAATACATATTTGAAAACAGGATAAAGAATTGCATTAAATACACCTATTGGTACTCATGAGACAAAAATCATGTTGACCATCGTTATTGGCAACATTACATGAGATATTTGGCACTTGAATTTGCAAAATCAATCTCATGATAAAAGAATCCCATGATGAGCTTCATTAAGAAATTTAAAAGTGAAGTTGTATTCCGTTACTTTCTTCTGTGAGCTAATCATACTTCTTTGTAAATTTATATGTCAAACCTACTAAAATGTAAATCCACCCTACTAGTGACACCTTGAAAGGAACTAATTGTATAGTGAGTATTATTAATTTGAATAAAGTAATTATTGTGGCTGATGCCACTTACATGTTGCTTTCATTCAATGGAGTCTTATAGCTACTTTTATGGCGATTTCAGATCTGCAAGGGCAGGGAATTTAGAAATACAAATTTAAAGAAAACCTGATTTTTTAAGGAATTGTATAGTACAACATCTCATTGTACCACGGGTTAGTTTACTGTTTACAAAACCCAGTTGAATAAAAGGAAAGAAGAATCTGCAATCACCTCACTGGATGAGATGAGGCACATGTTCAGCATTGTTAGTATAAGCTGTTTTACAATTCTGTAAAACCCTTGGTTCTAACAAAACTAAGTAAGAAAAAATAGTTATTTTAAAACTAGATTTAAAATACTACCACTCATTAAAATTCAGTTACCTCGTGATGTGTTTATATGATTATCTGTTAAGCTTCAACTTAAATTGAGAAATCATTAAAAAATAAATTATATTTATAATTTTGAGTTTTACTCGAGTACTTTTAGATCTCTATCTCGTTATCATTCTTTGAGGGGTTTTGTGCAAAATGTAACTTCTACTTTTTTGCAAATTTATGGATTAAAAAATTATTAATGCAATGTTCACTGGCAGCAGTTTTCCAAATTATTGAATAGGGTTTTCAAAAATATTTTCATGAAAAAAATTGATGTTAAGATACTGGAGAGGAATCTGTATTATGTTAGTTAAATCACTTTACTTTCTTGAACATGAAAACAAGGGCCTGGGTCCCATATATCTGTTGTTTATCATGATCTAGGCTCCCCACTTCCTTCTCACTGTGTGAAGAAATGCCACACGCCATATGCCACTGCTATCCCTATGATTTGGAGGAACCCAAAAATCACTCTTCTGACTGTTATTTCTGCTTAGCAAACATTAAAGGGATTACATCAAAATCAAAACATAGAGTGTTGTAATCAAACTTACAATCCGCAATGAGAACAGATCCATACTGCAAAGAATTGACAACACCAAAGTCTCCAGAACATGTGACATTAGATGAAGGGAGCTCAGAGTCTGGTGGAAGTAAGAAAGAAAAATAAACAGATTCTGGTGATACAACTTATGAACAAAGCATTTCATCTGAGCCTCATTTACTGATTAAAGTAAATCTTAACGAACTCATAAAAGATTTAAAGTATCAAAAAAACAGTCTGGAATGCTTGCTTCCCGGCAAAAAGGATAAATCTTCTTCAAAGGAATACAAAGAAATGTAGCACTTATCGTAATCATCATTCTGAATTCAAAGTTGTTTTTCTGAAGAAAATGCCTTAGCGTTTTGTAATGACATTTCTTCTCTTATGCAGCCACTTTGTAATGAACATAACCCAACAGAATGGCACTTGTTCATAGATTCTTCTAAAGTTAGTTTAAAAGCCGGCTTCTGCATAATGGCAATAAATTCCCGTCAGTACCTGTGGCCCACTCTGCTACTATGAAAGAAACTTATAAAAATATTAAATCTATATTGGAAAAGCTTCAATATGCAGTATATAAATGTAGTATTTGTGGTGATTTGAAAGCGATTGCATTTATATTTAGTGGTTTGCGGCTTGGTTACATAAACTACTGTTGTTTATTGTGTGAATGGGATAGTAGGGACAGAAAACCATTTATTAGAAAAGAAAAGCCTAAAAATGTGTATCTACCTCTGTTACATACCAAACTAGGATTAATGAACAATTTCGTCAAGGACATTGAAAATACTCCTGGTTCATGTACTTAAAACAGAAGTTTTCTAAAATTATCTGTGCAAAGAAACTCTACGAAATTGTTTTGAGTAAGCTGATTGCACACCATGGCTTCAAAAAAGCAATTTTTTTGCTAAAAAATAGTGGCATATCAATACATTCTACTAATTTTCAGGTTTATATCATGCAGTACTATTATTACTATTGTATAATCATTTTATTATAATTACCGATTATAATTTAAAACACATGAAAAAAAGATTCTAATCAAGGAATACTGAAAAATCCTAGAGAAATGGCATAAAACCACATTAAAAATCACAAGGAACCCTCATAAATACCATACTAAAAACTATGCATGAATTATAGATCCTGGAAGAGTAGCCTCATGGCTGTTATCAAAGATCAATAAGAATGGTATTAAGAAGTACAATATTTCTTATGTTTATTCATTTCTATGTTTTACGGATGTTTTAACAGCAATAATATTACATGCTGTCTGTTGGGAGGTAGTAAACAGTTTGATATGTTACAGAATTTGTTATGGCTGTGCCACATTTACAGTACCATAAGAGACACAATGAAGTAGTTTCTCTGAGGACAACAATGTTCTTCATAAAACTGGTTTCTGTGAATAGATTATAAATTTACTTGCAAGAATATATCAGCTGCATTTCAGTAGGTTTGTTGTGTGATGAGGAACAGTATATTTTGGCACTAGGAAGAAAGAAACAAGAGACCTTATATAAAACCTCGCTCGGAATGTTTATTCTTTATCAAAAGCCACGAGTTTTCAGGAGTGACTTGTCAATCGTACAATCCTACACGTACTGTTTTATCATTTCACATACAGTTTGGTATCACTTTTTTAAGCTTTTAATCAAAATATCTAGTGTTAAACTAGAATGCTAAATATTAGGTAAACCGTCAAAAAGTAAATGAAAATATCTTACTTGTCTAGATGTTGTCGGTTTATCATCTGTCATAGCAACAGGAGCAATCAAATGTTCTGTTCGCTCTGTTTCATGCTTGATTTCTTTTTTAATACTCAAAGATAATGGATCTTCATCAAAAAATGAACTATCAGTTTGTGCATCCATACTCTGCAGCAAAACATAAAATAATAATAATAATAATTTATTATCTTTATATAATTAACAAATATTAAAAATATATCTACTTTTCTTACAATGATAAAACAAATTGGTTTTCATAGAAATAACTCATCCATGTGAGTACTTCTATAATAATATTCAACTGGAACCTTTCAATATATAATCACACATGATAGTTCCAGAAAAGTGAAATATTGTAGGCATTTGCAGTAAATTAATAGATCAATAGAAAAATGATCTTAACCACAATCTAAATGGTTTGGTAAAAGAAACAGGTTGTTGGTGTAAATATAAAAAAACAATCAACCTTGTTTGGAAACAAAAATGCAGTGACACAGAATAAGGATTATCGAAACCTATAACAAAGTTTCTCGTAACTGAACATGCTTGATAAAGGCAAGGATAGCTTTGAACTCTTTTAATAAAATATTTTCATAAACGATGTTAAATGTGGGTATAAAATGAATATGTTAGTCACCTTTATTTAAGGCAAGGTATATAGACTTCGATGCCAAATTAAACAAAGATTATTGCATGCTTTTTAAGTATTAATGGAAGCAAATTCACTTGTATAAAAGATGAAAATTTAATTTTTAGTTTAATTTTAGGTAAAAAGATTATTCAAGAGTTAAGATGCCAGTAACATAAAATAAGGCTGTCTTCCATGAACTATTAGAAGAACACGAGTCAAAAAGGAGTGTCCTAAGCTGACCCTAGTTATAACTCTGTCACACAAGTCCGACTGACAAACGCCAGACTTGATACTTATCGATTAGCATAATATGACATTTCAATGTTATACTTTAACACAAGCATACTATTTGGCTACTGTAATTGACAAGCGTCTTTCCCTTTTAATTAACTGACATAGTAACATTTGACATGAAAACTTGTAAAACTGCCTCTCATAAGCCCTTTGCACCATTAATAAAGACATTACTGATTTTTTGCATGAAAATTTCAGGAGAAGCATACAATTAACTAAACATCTAAATTTATTACACTGTTTCTTGTAAAGCCAAACTGCATTAATTTTCTGTGGTACAAAGAAGCCATTGTGGAAAAGTTAAAAATTTAACAGGAAAATATGAGATTATCTTTTTTATAGAAAGTTTACAAGAACCTTCCACAACTATCTTTCAGAGAATTGTACAATCATGACCCCACTACATCAAATTTAATCAAAAATATTATATATATGCAGGATATGATTTCAACTGAAAAAACACAAGCACATCGAAATCTGCCTATTTCCATAAATGTGTTTAATGTTTTTATTATACTTGTTTGCGAATACATAAAATATTTCGCCTCCAGAATAATTCTGAATATCTGTCTCTTGTTCACGACTAATTTCCCGTTAGCTAATTAGAAAGTCTGACTCCATCACCGGTGAGCTTATATAATTTCACAAAAAATACGTAAGTATTTCTTACCTTCTGGCTATGCAAATGTGATTAATTATTAAATGTGTTATTATAGAGTTTTCTATATTATTATATTTAGTTATATTAATATACTTACGACACGTATATAAAACGCACTTCTTTCACTAAATAAAAATAACTTTAATGACTACCAACCACCTTATATGTAAAAACAATGAAATAGGGTAGCAAGTTAGCAAACCACCATGGATTCTCAAGGCTTCTACTAAACAAACGTGTGTGGAACCAATGAGTTTCCCATGCCTTCTGTATCATTGTGAATATCTGACTGTTGTTTATCATGACTAATTTCCTATATTCCAACGGGGCAGTTATTATTCGGTCCCATTATTTCACAAAAAATAAGTAAACTTTACTTACCTCCTGGCTTTTCTAATATGAATCAATATTCAATACAAAATAATAATTACTTGGTTTTGTTGGGGCAACCATTCCCAATCAACAGTTTCTAGTGGATGTTTTTGAGCTGCCAACTATTTAAGCACAAATTTAATAATTTGTTATTTAGTATTTTATATATTTTGCTATATTAATAATATTAATATAATGAAAATTATTATTTATTTAAATCTATGTATCCTGTTAGTTGATATTGAACAAAGCGTATAATTAAAATTAATAAAATTACTCTCAAAAATCGGTTAGTCGCAATCTTCTTTGATGCATTAGCCGCTAAGAAATTTCATTACAGAAATTTCTCTTTCTTTTTATTCTCTTTCTCATTAAAAATCTAAAGAAGATTGTGTTCCAATATGTTGGAATAAAAAAGGTTTATAGTGAACCCAGAGTTCATCTTTTGCTCTCCGATATAATGCCTGTACAGAAAAATGAAATAAAAATTCTTCACTAATAAAAAAAACTCGGCGACAAAGTTTTATACTTTCCTGGCATCGGTTCTTATTACTACATAGTGGAGAAATAAATATACATGAAAAAAGTTTAAGAGTCGATATTTTAATTGAAAATTAAAAAAATCCAATTAAAAAATACGCATTTTTTAGAAAGAGCGAGAATTTGGGGGCAAAATTCTTTTTAAATGGTTGAGACACATTCACACATTTGCTGAGCTTAATATGAAGCGGGATTATGTTGGCAAAATTTTGAGAAAATTGATCCCAAAGAAACTATCTTCCCCACCCCTGTGGAGATATTGATCCGATAGAAGATATCGTATGTATATCCACGTGTACATATGTACATAAAATGTTACCCCCCACTTTTTTTGGGGTCCCTGGGTCATGGAACATCAAGAAATGCAAAAAAACCCATACCCCATTTTTGACTGATTACCATACTTAACTTCTTGCAGCATAGCTCTTAGCTATGATCCCAGGAAATTAAAAACAATCCTGTAACAAAAGACTTGTGAAATCTGGTCACTGATACATTATTCAATATTATCTTCTTCTTTAAAAGTGTACATGTATCCCACTTTTTTATTATCAAATCCATTACTGATTCTAGAACTATTTTTGCTATTTATACAGCAATTATACAAGTTGAAGAATAGGGTGTCAATGATAAGATATGTCATCACGGTTATGGCAACATCAATATTAATATAATTAAACTATTTAAAACTTTTACATTACACACAATAATTACCCAAAATTTTAACCGTCAAATCAAAATCTTATAATTATATAAAATTGTATCTTTTTAATCTTACAAAATGAACTACTATCAGCGAGGTTAAGTGCTAAAAAATTTGGATGTTCATTAGCCTTTGTTGATTGATTTGAGTGTTATTTTCTGCCCGTCCTAGCATTGTTACTCTAGCATTTGTAGTTTACGCATTTCAGAGTACCTCCATTCTCTTAACTACTTTTAGCACTGAGTCTTCCTGAGATGGGATCATCGAATAAATATCACTCCCACTACCCATCCATACTACTGTCATGGTCTATTCTACTTTGTCCCTCCTGCTCTAATAGTTATATAATTTCTTGAAAATAATCCTGATTCTTCATTTTAACAATTTTAAATTTTTATAAAAAAATTACATCAAATCGAGTGTTTATTTGTACATTAATTATCAGCTGATCTTTAAATTTCAGCATGAATATTTCCATGTCTTCTAGAATATTTAAAAGTTTTCCTTTATCTGCGTGTAATTTTTTTAAGGATTTTTATCATTTCACTGGTAATATGTCCTTTTTTGTACCAAATGCGTTGCATTATTTGAATCCTTTTTTCCATATTTATATGATTTTATACTTCATTAAATCCTGTTTTAAATTGTCATCTCATTTGTCCTATATACATCATTGTTACACTCACATTTTATTTGATATACTCCATTTTTGTTATAATAGTTTCTTTCTTCTATATTATTTCTAAATTTACTCGTGACAGTATTATTTGTGGTAAATATTTTATTTATATTTATTAAAAAAAATACTTTATATTTTTCTTCCCCGTACATTTTGCTCAATTTTGTTTTTCTTCTTCTGGCCTTCTGTTGTTCCTTTTTTTGTTTTTTTATCTTTCAAAATAGTTTCCTTATTATTCCTTTTTCATAATCATTACTCACTCTTATTTGAAAGATACCTAGTTCTTTTTTTTTTTATTACACTTTACTTGATGATAAACTGATTACTCTTTATTGATAATTTGAACTGAATTAGATTATTTCATGCATAACAGTAATCGTTTTAAGATCTTGATATGCTTGTTGCTGATAACACTTTTGTGAGCGTTTTTGCTTTCAAATGCTCAATTATTTCATTTAGATTTGCGTCCAAGTAACCGATAAATTTTTTGTAGACTTAGATGTATGCTCCTTTTTAGATAGTATATGCTTCTTCATGTACAGGTGATGGTCAAGATAAAATCCTATGTACATCATCTGCTTGAGTGATGTCAACAAAACTTACCGTTGAGTATTCCTGTATAGGAAGTTGTTTCTAGATACTGTAAACGTGACATAAGTAAACCTGACTGCTTTCAAAGACTATTTAAAAAATTTACAGTTTCTCTGAGGTAACACGTGGATTTCTATAAACAAGAATGGCTGTCAGTTTAAAGCAAATCTGCAGTGTACATTTAATACAATATTGGGCCAAGAACACTTCCTTGTTGAATACTGGATTTTATATCGTACAAATCTGTGAGAAAATCTTAAATCTAGTTTAAAAACAGTTTACTTCAAGGTATAGAACTATCTATAAAACATTATGGTAGGGCTTTCTTCTTTTTACATTTTAAAATAATGCCGCACCTTATCAAACATCCAGATACAGTCAAAACAGTTCCTTTGATTCAAAAATAATGTTGTCCGATCTGACAACATGGAAAAACTTGCTCTATGGCTGTCCTTTCATAAAATCAAAGAAAAATGATTTCAGCTTCTGAAGAACAGTTAAACACTGGAAGGAGAATAATGGATCCGTAAGATTTCACACCATATAGATATTTACCAGCTTATGAATCATAATAGTTATGGTATTTTCAAAAGTCTGCAGAAATGTCAGATTCATAAAATGATGTTGAAAATAACTAACTAAAAAATAGATTTATTTTTATATATATTTAAAGATAGAAAATTAGACTGTAATGCTTCTAATACGTGCTTCTGGTGATGCTTCTAATACATGACTGGTGATTAAATTGAAACCTGGAGTTAAATTTGCATTTATTTATTTATCAATCACTTTCAGAACTTCTCATGGACTATAACGTTTCATTGGCAGAGACACCTTAGGAAGGAAATTTGTTTTCGTTATTGCCTTCTGTACTATTTGAGACTGATAAAATTGAAATACTTAAGGGTGATATTCTGCAAATAACCTCGCTTCAGAAATTACATCAATGTTGCTATATTTAAAAAAATATAGTTTTCCT
The DNA here is from genome assembly GCF_047948215.1 of Lycorma delicatula. NCBI lineage: Eukaryota > Metazoa > Arthropoda > Insecta > Hemiptera > Fulgoridae > Lycorma > Lycorma delicatula. The sequence continues at coordinate 71,900,970 of NC_134466.1, read as the reverse complement.
CCTAACAAGCTGTTTGCATCTTACAGTGAAATTAGTAATGATTGTCCCGATTCACTTGCTGGAAATAATTTCCGCAAGATCAATTATGTGATCCATCATTCTTCAATAATACGTCAAATCTGTAAAACATTTGTTAGGTAGCAGTCCTAACGTTGCCAGAATTTTCACGCCTCGTATTTTGTGATCGTGTCTAATGAGATTTTCCACTGACAACATCAGCATAAGATATCTGTTAGTTCATGGCCCAAAGAATTCAATTTATGCTGCGATTAATATGTGAGGGGCGAGATAACTGCAGTTAAATACAGTTCAATCAAAATCAACTATTACTACAGATTTATATTTGGTTATAATTTAATTACAAAATTCATTAAAAAAATACTGCATTATTGCTAGCATATCTTCCAAATATCTGAAAATAAATTTGCATCCAATCTACCTAATATTATATTTGTGAAGTTACTAAATTTCAATCGGCATACACTCCTGAGTTACTATATTTTGTAAATTTGTTTATGAAGTTCATGAATTTTGTGTTGTTTTAAAGCTGCATGGATACCTTTTTCCTTGAACATTGTGGCAGTTAAAATATATTACTATGTAATCATGACTTTGTTCTCTGTTAATAGTAGTTTGATTACAAAAATAATGTTCAGCCAACTTATATCAGATATTCAACTGTGTTGAGTTTAGCAGCATAACCGTCTACTTACACAAATGTGTGTATTACGTGAAATTAAATTAGGCTTGGCATATTTTTTTGGGTCCGACCCAGGACATATTTTTGAAATAATTTAAAAGTCTTAGCAGTTTACTGAAACATTAAACTTTATTTACTCAGTTGTATTTTTTACTAGACATGTCTTTTTCAGAAAAGATTTGTTTTAATTACATCATAAAATTCATAACAAGAAAATTCTGACTTAATTTTAACATTTAGCAGATGGTTAGCAGTAGATACTGATAGTCTACTCCTTTCTACAGACCAAATGTTTTCTGTAATTGAAAAAACTCTCAACTGGAGTAGATGTCCCAGGCAAAGACATCACAAACATAAAATATCGGTCTTCCAAAACACCTTAACAATTGCATTCCACTTTTCTTCAATAATATCTGGTATTTTTCAGAACTTGAACCAAAACCTACCTTTTAGTTTTGAATTACCTGGTTCGACAATATACATTCATCAGATAGGTCACCAATATTTATGGAATCTTCTTTTATAATTTCATTAACATCTTGTGCACTCTCTTCTAAATCAGAGCAGGTAATTTCAGTCCATAAATTTATCCACTGAAAATTACTAACTTTATCAAAACTTGTTCTCCACAACTCTTAAGTACTGGATACTAGGATTATAAAAATTGTCTACGCTTGAGAAGAATATTTGTTCCTGAACATCATTAATTTCTTTTAGAGTGTATAGCAATTCTTTGGCAGAAGATGGTATAAATTTGTGGGTTTTTCTTTCCTGAAGTTGACAAATTAGTTTTTCAACAAGGCATTGAGGATCAACCTTTGTTTCAGTAGAATTAAAGTGATGATTAGTTGGCCAACAGAAAGAATCTTGCAAAAGCCAGCTTGGACCATGCCACCATAATACAAAATTAATTAATTTTTCCAGAAGACATCCCCGAGAGAGTATATCGGCAGGATTCGAAGGTGATTCAATATGATGCCACTTCGCATTAAAAGTCAACTGTTGAATTTCTGAAACTCGATCGGCTACAAACACTTTCCAATTGGTGGATTGACCATGAATCCAATGGAGTGCAATCATGGAATCAGAATATAAATGAATTTCATTGATTCTTTCATTTAAAGGTAATGTAACTTGATTAAGTAAGCGTGATAAGAGCAAACAAGCACAGAGTTCAAGTCTTGGAAGAATCATTTGTTTTAAAGGGGCAACTCGTGATTTGGAACACAATAAATTACATGAAACTTTATCATTACAGTAAGTAATTCTAACATATATATACAACATCCGAAACCCTTAAGAGATGCATCTGCAAATCCATGGAGTTGAAAGGATTTGATGCTACTATCAGTGTTTAACTTTTACACATATGTCAACATTTATAGAACTAACGAAACTTAATTGATTGTTTAAAATTGTATAAAATTTGCCACTGCAATAGTAAATTATCGGGTAAAGTATCATCCCAATTGCACTTGACTAGCCAAAGGCTTTGCATTAAATGTTTGCATAAAAATATAATGGGTCCAATAAGACCTAATGGATCATAGATACCAGAAATAATTGATAAAATATGTCAGTGAATATTTTAACTTTCCTTTGATTGACTTCATAAGTTAATTTATCTAAGTAATTATTCCATAATATACCTAAAGTATGTATGTTTTCATTTTTATTTAATGATATAGGTAGGTGTATTTAATAATAGTACAGTATCATCAGTGGAGAAAATATTTTGACAATTGAAGAACCACTTATGAAGGGGAAAGCCATACTGTTTTAATAAGTTACATACATCAATTTTTAACTGCTTAATTTCATGTACACTATCAGCTCCTGCAATAAGGTCATCAACATAAAAATCATTTAATATGGCTCTGCAGGCATTAGGAAATTGATCGTTATTGTCATTGACAATTTGAACTAAACAACGAGTAGCTAAAAATGAGGCACTAGTTGTACCATAAGTTACTGTTCTTAAGGCATAATGCTTTACGTCTTGTTCAAGGTTTTCACGCCACAGTATTCTTTGCAAATTACTGTCCTTCTGAGTAACTAGAATCTGTCTGTACATTTTTGTGATATCAGATGTGATAACATAATTATGGACTCTAAATCTTAAAATTATTGAAAATAAGTCTTGTTGGACCAAAGGTCCTATCATTAGTGTATCATTTAGAGATAGACCATTGCTGGATTTGGTTGAGCCATCAACACAACTCTTAGTTTGGTTGTTAAGCTTGTTTCCTTGAAAACAGCGTGATGAGGTAGATAAAAAACTTCTGAGTCAGGTATCAATAAATTTTTTGAATTAAGTTCAGACATATGACCAAGGTTTATATATTCATTAATAAAATTAGAGTATCCCTTCTTAAAACTAGGTCTTGAATAAGCTTACGTTCTACAGACAAAAATCTATTTTTGGCGTTATTAAGAGAATCACCAAGTTTGATGTTATCTGATTTACGAGATAATGTAACTATAAATCTACCATCCTTATTTCTAATTGTATTTTCTATGAAATTTCTTTCACATAATGAGTTATCATGAAAGATTTGTTTGACTAAAATAGGTTCTTCTACCTCCCAGAATTTTTCTATCTGTGATGAAAGAAGTTTATTGTCATTACGAATGAAAAGGGAAGAAACGGAATTGTTGTGTGTAACATTTAAAGGAAGGTTTCCAGCTAATATATATCCTAGTCTTGTTTCTTGTATCAAGGGAGAATGCTGGTTACGTAAAAATTTATTCAGCAGAATAAGGTTTAGGAAGTACTGTGCACCTAAAAGGACATCAATATTTGAAGAAATGTTAAAGTTTGGGTCTGCAAGAAATAAGTTTTCAGGTAAATTAAGATGATGAATAAAATGATTTAGCAGAAAGATTGTCAGTTAGGTTAGGTAATACAGCACAAACAATGTAATGTAAAGTTTTAAATGCGAGAGTATAGTTTAACTGTGACACTGTAATTTGATTGACATAATGAGTTATTAATTCCAGAAATTGGAAGACTATTTTTTGTTAGTTAGCCCAATTTTACGAGCAAATTCCATTGTGCAGAAATTGGCTTGACTGCCTGAATCAAGCAACACTCTATGTCTGATAATTTCCATGTTTGTCCACAGTATTGCACACAGCAGTAGACAATAAAACATTTTTGTTTGTAATTTTAATGCACGATAAGTATTATTTTCAGGCTTAGAGCTAGATTTATTAATTTCCTCTGTATGGATTAAGGAATGATGCTTTTTGCAACATATTTTACATACATGCTTATTCATACAATTATTTACAGAGTGACCTGTTCGAAAACAATTAAAGCAACACTTATTCTGGACTAAAAATTCCTTGCGTTCATCTACTGTTAAATCAAGAAATTTTTTACATGTATATAAATAAAGATCGGATTTACACATAGTACATTGAATAATTTTTGAATTTGCATGGTAACTAACTAAATTTCTTCTGCAAATTTTATTTGTATTGTTATATTTCCCTTGACCTTTAAAGGGTTTGTTAAATACTTGTTTGTTAAAAGAGTGAGTGTTATTTGATTGCAAATTATACTCAAGTTTAGCTGCAACATTTTCAAGTATTTGTCTTCTATTATTAAGAAACTCAACAAAGTTTTTGAAATTAGGAAAGTTTTCATCAGAAAGTCTTTCTTTCCAATTTTTGTAAGTATTTTTGTCTAATTTTGATGCTAGTAATCGCATAACAATGAGCTCATTAGGATTAACAGGTAAATTCATTGCCTCCTATGAACTTATACAAGAATTAATTTTATTAATAAAATGATCTAAATTATCTGCAGATTCCTTTTCAATGAAACCAATTTTTAAAATATTTTCAATAAGATGAACAGAGATCATGCATTTATCATATCTTTTTTTAAGGAGATCTAAGGAGACTGAATAATTTTCCCTTGTAATTGGTAAGTCTTTGATGATATTAAGGGCCTCATCTCTTAAAGATGACTAAGTAGTGTAATTTTTGAATATTGGATAGGTCATTTCTAGAATGAATTACGTCATTAAATGTATTAAAGTAATGCTGCCAGTCAAGTAAATTTCCACTAAAACATGGCACGGATGAAGTTCTACGCAAGAAGTACCTTATGAAAATAAACAAGAAAAAAGGAAAGTAATGAAATGTAGTAGACATAATGAAGATGGACCATTGAATGTAAAAATAGGAAGAGAAAAGATTATGGGGGTAGAAGAATTTTGTTTTCTTTGGGAAGTAGAATTACTAAAGATGGACGTAGCAGGAGCAAAATAAAATGCCAAATAGCAGAGGTGAAACAAGCCTTCAGTCAGAAATATAATTTCTTTACATCGAAAATTAATTTAAACATCACGAAAACATTTTTGAAAGTTTATGTTTGGAGCGTAGCTTTATGTGGAAGTGAAACTTGGACTACCGGAGTGCCTGAGAAGAATTAAAAAGATTAGAACCTTTTGAAATGCGGTGCTATAGGAGAATGTTAAAAATCAGACGGGTGGATAAATTGACAAATGAAAAGTTGTTGCATCAAATTGATAGAGATTAGCATTTGGAAAAATATAGTTACAAGAAGAGACAGACTTATAGGCTACATATTAAGGCATCCTGGAATAGTCGCTTTAATATTGGAGGGACAAACAGAAGGAAAAAATTGTGCGGCAGGCAACGTTTGGAATATGTAAAACAGATTGTTAGGGATGTAGGATGTACGGAGTATACCGAAATGAAATGACTGGCACTATATAGGGAATCTCGGAGTGCTGCATCAAACCAGTCAAATGAGTGGACAAAAAAAAGTTCAGGTATTTGCTGATGTCATCAAAGTTTGGTTCAAGACCATGGATTTTGATGCTATACAACCATCAGGAAAAAATTTAAAAAGTCGCACCAATATCTTCATATAAACTTAAGTAAAACTTATAAACTGTGTAAGTCATAGAAAACATCTCTACCTGTTCTCAATCGACTGAGTACTGGGATTAATCTAACCACTCACCAGTAAACAGTCTTTTTAGATGCCATTTAAAAGCAATTACGTAAAATATTAAACAAAACAAAAATCATAGTGATTTGAGATAAATTCCAATAACAGTCCTTTAATACGTAAAAATAATTGGAAAATGTAAATAAGAAAAGGACATGTTAAAGGCTGCATGTAGTAGCAATGTGCTGAGCAATGGGTCACCACTACTTAAACATCCTCCTGTTTTCTGTGAAACATTGTATATTAGATTACAAAATAAATAATTTACAATGTGTATCTGAAAATTAAATATCTACATTTGGTAACAAAAATGCGTCTTTGAATTTTTTTGCAATCTTCTTGATTTCTTCTAAAAATTCCTGACTTTTCCTTAGGAAAAGATTCCTTGACGTCACGATGTATTACTAAAAACACTAAAAATGTTAAACTGAAAGGGTAAGATTTCTAAAATATTTTAAAATACAAGAGATAGATCACATTTTATCTTTTATTTATGTTACGTGTTAAGATTCAAACCTAAAACCTGAATGTATACACACATCTCTACCACTCGTCACAATGTAGGTTAGGTTACTTGCATCTGATCACATTAGTTTTTAGGAAAAGAATAGTGTATGTTTTAAATAAAAATCAACCTGTTTTCCGTGGAACATTGTTTATTAGATTACAAAATAAATAATTTACAATATTAATAATTAAGTGGATATTAAAGTTTAGACTTCACAGACACTGTACAATTCCAGCCTCAGTGTAATACCTTGGTTATACATTAAGTAATTGCCAATACACAAATATTTATTGAACACTCTTTTATTCACCTTTAATTTACAATAATTTAATCACTACACTGAATTATAATGCGTTACAATAAATAAAGTCTAACAATATTTAATTAAGCTGGTTCAGTATATAATAAATGAATCTTAACAAACACATTATAAAATTAAATTACATCATTCTGAAATTTTTTACATCGGGAACAAAATATTATTTATTAAAAACACATAAAAAACACAATTTATGATATAAACATATTTCTAAAACTGAATCGATTGCACTTTTTATTACAGTAACATATTTTCTATTTCACCAAGAAAATTATTTTCTAAAAAATTAAGAAAAAAATATTTTTATATATAAAAATTATATAAACTTGCGATAGCAAAATTTAAGAAAATTATTTTTTGAGAAATATTGAAATTGCAAGCACCCGAAGAAAAGCTATACTGTTAGAACCTTTTTTTTTTGTTCTTTTCGAAAGAATGGCAAGTAGACTGCTGCTATTTCTGTGGCTATTCATACTTTACATAAAAAAGGAGAAAAAAGAGAAGTTAATAGTCGCAGAGGAAGTTCTCTTCTTTCAGTAACCTTTTAATCTTATAAAAGTTGTAGTAAATAGAATAGAAGAGAAGCAGACATCGATAAACAATTTGTAGAATATATTAGTTTTATAGAAAGGGAAGACCTTGGCAGAACAGGTAGCTTGTGTAAAAATAGTAATCTTAGTTAGAATGGTGATATATAACAATTATACAATTACATTTTTATAATTTAAAAAGGTATATCATTCTGCTGGGAAAAAAAAAATTCCAATGCCTTTTCTACAGTTAAAATTATTTGGAATTGTCGGAACAATTAAAATCAAAAAAGGGTATAATATAACAAGATGTTGACTCTGATCGATTTTAATTGTGTTCTAGGTAGTCGTAAAAGAATGGAGGAAAACATTGAAACTTAATGTGGTAGAAACAAAACGTTTAGGTTACAAAAAGGACAATCCAGGAATAGATTAATTCCAACGAAAAAAAAAATGTTTCACAAGTATTAAAAATAAACCAAAATCTCTAAAACTATCATAATAGAATTAAATTAATTAATTCATCAGTAAAAAAAAAGAAAATCTTAAATATAAATCTCTTAAAATATACAATAAAAAATTGCTTAAAGAAATGAAACAAAGATTTTTGTTTAAATTCTTAATTTTTTTAGGAAGGTTTTTACCTTGTCGAGTAATTTTACATTACATTTTTTTTACACTTTCTGACAGTATATATTTTCAAGCATCAATTGATATTTGCAAAGATATAACTTAAAATAGTAGAGATGCAGATAGAATTTCAGAACACAGCAAGTGACTTGGCATCAAATCACCATCCTGTATCGATTAGGTTTGCAGTTTTTATACTTTCAAAACACTTTTTATACTGTTAACAGAATATATTTGAGAATGTAATAAAACAATCATGATTTGATTACGGACTTATATTTGAAAATTCAACACCCTCACTATCTTATCAGAAAGAGAAAGCCTATAAATATTTAACCGATGAAGAGAAACATTCATTCTTCCGTATCTCAGATTATACCTAACATTCAACGCTCCCACAGATTATTCAATAACTACATTATAAGAAAGAGAAATCCAATAAAAATTTAACCGATGACAAGAAAAATTCACTCATCCGTATCTCAGATTACACCAAACATTCAACGTCCACACAGATTTTTTCTATAACTTTCTTATCAAAGAGGTAAAGCCGAGAAAAATTTAATCAATGACATGAAACGTTCACTCTTCCGTATCTAAGATTACACCACACATCTAACGCCCTTACAGATTACTTTTATAAATATCATATAAGAGAGCGAAAGCCGATAAAAATTTAACCAGTGACAAGAAACATTCACTCTTTCGTATCTCAGATTACACCTAACATTCAACGCCTTTACAGATTACCTCAATTACTACCTTATCAGAAAGAGAAAGCCTGTAGTTTTTTTGGTGTTTACTGTCACAGTAAATAGCTTAATCGCTTCATATATTGACTGTCAACACTGTAGGATTTACAAAGCCTTTTTTTTGTAGGTACTTAAATTGTGACTTTGTTGTGTATAGAGTTTCACTCTTTTCCATTCAATTGCCATTCGCTTAGCATGTTTATTTTATTTTAAATATGCACAATATGAAATTTAATTCATTACCTAAAATTGATTTTTATTTTTGTAGTATCGTACCTTTTTCAGTTTGGATTTGTAAGATAACAGCCAATAAATTTTTTTCTTTCATTTAATTACTATTAGTGAAAGGTCATACACACAATAGGCATAGATTTACAAATTACTTTATACAGTCCACTACTATTGAGAAGAATCGTAAAATATACTTTATTGACAGGACAAAAGTCAGTTAAATTTATCAAATGAATTTAGTTCATAGTAATAATAATAATAACAATAGAATAATTCACTCGATGGAATAAATGATAGATTTGCATAAACTTTGTGTAATAATTTATTTTATTTAATGGAATTTACAACTACATACATACAGACGTTTCGTTACCTCTTTTATAACCATTGAATTGTGCAGACAGTGATTAATAGTTTGCAGTATCATTACAACATTTATACTATACTAGTACATGCAATTCTACCCATCATGCCTGATATCAATCTGATTGTTGGTGTATGTCTCTCTGTCATACCATTGTGGATCTTGAAGTTCAAAACTCTCAGTTTCCATTTCCTGAGCAAACATTCTTTCTTTAACAAACTTCTTGTTCATTAATATTTTAATAAGCGACTTGCAAAAATAAAAATGATACAGTATTTGAATCTTTGAGGAAGAGCCTGCAGTCACAAATTAATTTTTTATATGGAAAAATTATTAATGAAATATCCTTAATCCACTCCATGTTAATATTATTACTTTTGATACTTAAAAAACAGTTGACAATTTGGACAATCTCTAGATTTTTCTGTTCCATGCAAATCTATCTGCATAGATTCGTTAAAATGTTTTTCTACTTCCATAAATGTAACTTTCTGTACGAGGTTAAAACAAAACGTAACTCATAAATCCATAACAATTTTTTATATTTAAAATTATTATAAATGATTTCGCTTAAATAAATTGTTTACGTCATAGAAATGGCACACAGCAAGGTTGACATTATTTACATCAATCTTCTTATAATTAAATTCTCTACAATTTATGTTTAAAAAATGTAAGATTTATCACCAATTTAACAACGTTATGTACGTCAAACGTAAAAAAATGTGTTTTTGACCCTACTTTTGGTGTTTTACACAGGATATCTTAGAAACTAAGAGACATACAGTTCTAGGACCTATGTTTTTCGATTTCCCAGCTCAAAAACCGTAAGAAACAATTGAATTTGCCCCTAAATTGACCTTCCCAGAATTTCAGAAAGCCTTAATTTACCCAGAGGAACTGAAACTCGGGCGAAATCTTTCACCCTGTATAACTCGCTAACAAAGCGTTTTCGGACCTATGTTTATATGAACTTTTTTCTTATTTTTAGCCTCTAGAATGAGTTATCAAAGTATTGCCCTATCCTCCTGAATCACTCTGTATATACTTATATCTAGTTAATGTAACAGTCACACATTCTTATTATTAATGAAATAAGTCATAATAAATTCATATCGATAACAAAGTATAAGCTCATATTGAATACACTAATATCGAAAATACAAAACATTATAATTTACTTTATAAACAAAAATAATTACTAAAAAAATAATGTAAAATATAAAACGACATGTAGGTTACTCTTATAAGAGAACAACCGATAATAAATAATTTACAAAACAAAAAGTAAAATGAAATTTAAGATATATAAATGTCAATGCATTACGTTTAAAAAATACGTTAAATAAGATGTACAAATGTACATATCCACCACAAAAAAATTAGTGCACAGTTTTAAATATAATGTCTCTCATCATCGATATCAAATTTCAACTACAGGTATGTTTTAGTAAATAAATTCTTATTGAAATAAAGAATACAAACTAAAATGCTAACAAAATATATTGAAAAATAGCTTTAAACCTTAAACAAATTTTCGTTCTAGGTGTAGTGCAAATCTATATTCTTTAAACATCTTAAAGCCATAGAATTCTTTAATCTTAAATAACGCCATAGAAATTTACAATTTAAACATTTTCAATAATTCGGATCGCTTGCCGAAAAGTGAATTTAAAAAAAATACATCTTTCAGTCTCTATTATAAATAAATAATTACGTCCACTATAATAAATACAACGTATACTTATGTTTTGTCGTGTACTGATACCGATTCAAACTTAGAAAATTAAGAATTTTAATTTCTTTCATCATAAAACAGAATCTTTTTATATTAAAGTTTAAAAAAATTTGTACTGGCCAAAAGCCAATATATTTTAAATAAATTAATAAAGTTTTTAAAATAAAATTTAATTTAACCCTATATTATTTATGCGAACATATTTTTATAACTGCAATGGAAAACTAGGAAATGAAGGATAAAAATTTATATATCTTCACCGGTAAACACATTATCAAAAAAAAGTTTTTTGATATCAAAAAACTTTACTTAAGATAGGTTTTAGGCCCTTATTCAAAGAATAGTACGAAATGAATTTGATATTTTACTTAATAAGAAAGTTATAGCGATATTGGTTTTTTTTTAGAAAGCCCTGCCCATTTCCACCTCCATGGTCTGATTTTGCCCATGTTCACGAGAAAGTGAAATACATAGATATAGATATGCTAAAGACAAAAGTATAAACAATTTACCACCAACAGTACAGAATTCAATAATGCTTCTTACCTTATGTGCTTTCAAGGATTTCCCTCATCATCGGTTATAAAATTAAAAAAAAATTGTTATGCAGCTAGGTAGCCACACTACAGTACTGTTCACAAATTTTTTTTAATTTTATAATATTTAATATGACTACATATTTTTACACATTTACAATTTTATTCCTAATTTAATGTGCGATTGTTTAAAAGAAAGACTGTAGATGAGGGGAACCCTTGAAAGCACATAAGGTAAGAAGCATTATTGAATTCTGTACACTTAGTGGTAAACTGTTTATACTTTTTGTCTTTGGTGTAATTAGTACAGGAGAGAATATGGACAAATACAATAACAAAAGAATTGGTTTTGCTAATAATATATATACACTTTTTGAACTTTTACCCATTGAAATAGGTAGCTTTCTTATGAAATCTACCTAAAAATAAGATTAAGATAATAAGACTTTTTCCAACTACTAGTCCCGTTCAAACAATATTAGACTATTTTTGAATAATGTGGTATTCTAATGTTACATGAATAGTAGACCTAGTATTGAACTTAAATGAACTCTTAAACAAAATTTAATTAATAAAGTGAAAATAGGAATTTAAAAAAAAATCATAAAATTTATGTAAAGAAATGTATTCCAATTAAAACAATTTGATCACATTGCATGTAAAATTTGGAAAATTAAGCCAAAATTACCTTATTGTATTGTAGTACTTTTTTGTTCGATATAAAATAAGATATTAATTTATGGTGTGTTTTACATTTAATTTACTTATGTTGTTTGGAAACTTGATTCAGTAGTTATAATAAGGATTCTAAAGTACAGAAGTAATAAAATATCGAAACACGATGTTAATCTACATCAGAGAGGACATCTGTGCATAACGCCTCTGTAATATATTTGTTCTGGACGATAATGCGAAAGTTTTTTCATGCTACAAAAAAAAACTGCCTCAGTAATTATACTGATTTTTTTAACCGTAACCGAATCAGTAATTTACTGAATCAATTGTCATATTTAGCTTCAGAAAATTTCCTTTCATAAACTTCTTCAGTACTGAAATTAAAAAAAAATTGTAATTTTTAAATTAAAATAAATAATTAAATTATTTTTAAAAGAATATACAAAACATTTAGAATATTTTTAAAATAATGAACTGAATACAGATTGCTAGTAATTTATAAATAACTTTTTGTTTAAATCATAACAATTCTTGCCGTTGCATTGGTAAATTAATTACTACTAAATCTCCAAGATGGAATGTTACTTATTTGTTAAATACTCTATACTGGTTGTGAGAGCACTAAATTTCACAAACTTACTCAAAAAAGTAACTTACTGACCTGGAACTTCTTCAAAAGGGACACTACCATGTCAATCACAAAATATTTCAGCACCTGTTTTCCTTAAAAGGAGCTGTGATAGTAGCTATACTGTGATTGAAATTCTTTAGAATTTACTAGAAAACAATCACAATCCCTAACCCATCATATTACGATATATTATTCATATTCAATAAAAAAAAATTCAATAATAGTGTTTGTTATCTGGGCATCCCAACCCTGTAGGGGGAAGAACGGTAACGTCACCGGTCGCCACACCACACCCTCCGTTTCGAGCCCCGAGGGACTTTACTGGATGTTGTCTTTAGACCCCTCTGATTACATCTCACAGTAATCGGCCAGGCCTGTCAGGATGCCACTGATGTAAAAGCCCAAAATCGAATCAAACAATAACAATATAACCGTGGCACGATGCCATTACGCCTACCTCCAACCTATCCATGCCTAGGCCGGAACCGTAGCCACCCTGGATCCTGCCGTGATCAAATACCTCAACTGAACTCCCTCTGCAGACCTACAAAACCAACCGTATCTGTTGACTGTGGTGTTTGAATGTCTGTGAGGGTGTATTTCCCCCTTCCATGAGTAATGCACATCAACTGTATCAAGAAGGGTGGGTAGCCAGGGGTGGTTTAGTCTGTAGTGTGCAGGAACACATACATATTTAATAACATCTTGCAAAACCTGTTAGTGAGCTCGACACTGCTCAAAATGGGGTTCTCTTCCACCTCTTTAAAAAAAAACCATACTAAAAAAAACAACAAAGAAAATGGCTTGGAAGAAAACCAAGCGGATGGAACAAAACCTTGCGGATCATCCAGTTAATATGGAGATCCAGAAAGGAATGCATTCTCTCAAGTTCCCTAACAGCTCGTGAATATTTGACCTCATATAGAGACAGACATACAGGACGTGCTTCACTGTATCATCACTCCCAAAATCCAGGCATTGACTCGAATCCACCACCAAATGAAACCTAGCCAAACTCATCGATATACTGATTGGGGGAAACCCATCTAATCGCACCTACAACAGACACTATAGGAAATATACCATGCGTGTAGCAACCTGTCTGGGATTCGTCCCACCTGACCTGCCAAGAAACAAGGCTCCAATCTTCCATCTCCTACTTTCGTCTGATATCAATAGGTTATTTACCTTGGAATGCAGTGTTCCTTACGCTCATTAGCCAAGATATCTTGGTTTGACTCCGGCTATAATACAGACTGCCTCCCGCGAGACTGTTCTATAACCATTTATAACAGCCAAAAAGAGGAGTCACTGGGCATGTAGCAAAATGTATGCATAACACCTAAAACCCAAGAGGTGAGCCCAGACAAGTGCAGCATATAGCATAACTGCCTCACTGACACCACACCTTTGTAAAGGATTGGGGGTAATTAAACCCCCCCAATCAGGATGAATGACTGATTCCAAAGCATCAGCATTTTTTGCTACATTCCTTGAACCGAAAATTTTCATCAAGGATTTGAGTCTTAACATACTGAACTGAGGAGACAAGTCATCTTAACCCTGTTATCTGGGAGAACAACACCAGTAGTAACTAAAAATGATGGAAAGTGGTACTGTTTAGAAATACATTACTATAATTCCACTATTTATAAAATGTCTGGCTTGTCTAACAAATTTACAGTAATATTCATTTCTATTGCCAATTGACAAAAACCGCACATTAAAATAACAAATTATAATTATGTTTTATGTTTTTCAGTGAAATAATTTCATACTTGTTTTCTAATCTTTCTCTGTCTGTAACAGAAAGGATTACAATATTCTGGTTTTCTAATCCTGAAGAGGTTTGTATTTATGCCCTTTTTAAATTCATAGATTTGAGTGTGAATTTATTTTAATCAATTATATAATAATAGATAAGTATGAAATCAAAGAATAGGTATTATTATTATTATTAGAACTTTAATAATTTTGTAATTAGTACTAATGAAATTTTGTTGATACCACTAAAAATTATAATGTACTATCTTGTTATAAAAAAACAAAATGCAATTTCACTAACCTGATTTGTTTTTAAATTAAACACTTCATTTTTAACCTCATTTTAAATTTTGTTTCACTCAGAACAATAATAAATACAGTTTCTTACACCCAAGTTGCTTAAATATTGATAAATTTTCATGCCTGTAAAACATAAAGTTAAATTAGAATGATGGGACGTTAAAAATAAAATAATCTTAAATGCTAAATATTTATTTTAAGCAAGCAAATTAAACCCAATGCAGATTTTAATAAAAAATTAACTTTATGTTGATACAAATAGGCAGGCAGGAGTAGGTTTCATAATGAACAAGATAGGGAAGAGAGTAGAATATTTCAAAACGCATAGCAATATAATCGTAATAAGGATAAAATCAAAACCTAAACCGACAACGATTGTTAACGTCATGATCATGCCTACAAGCGCCCATGATCATGATGAGGTAGAGTGTGTATACGAAGAGATTGATGAAGCAATTAAACACGTAAAAGGAGATGAAAATTTAATAATAATTGGAGATTGGAATGCAAGCATTGGAAAGGGCAAGGAAGAAAATATAGTAGGTGAATACGGGCTGGGCAAAAGGAATGAAAGAGAGGACAGACTTATAGAGTTTGACACAAAGTATAATTTAGTAATTGCCAACACCCAATTTAAAAATCATAATAGAAGAATATACACTTGGAAAAAGCCAGGCGATACTGCAAGGTATCAGATAGATTATATCATGGTTAAGCAAAGATTTAGGAATCAACTTGTTGACTGCAAAACTTACCCTGGAGCAGACATTGATAGCGACCATAATTTGGTGATAATGAAATGTAAATTGGGATTTAAAAACCTGAAGAAAAGGTGTCAGATGAATCGGTGGAATTTAGAGAAGCTTGAGGAAGAGGAGGTAAAGAAGATTTTTGAGGAGGACATCGCAAGAGGTTTGAGTAAAAAAGATAAGGTATATTGCAGGTGATGGATGAACATAGAAAATATAAGAATGCTAGTGATGAAGAAAGTAAAAGGAACTACCGACAATTAAGAAATGCTATAAACAGGAAGTGCAAACTAGCAAAAGAAGAGTGGATTAAAGAAAAGTGTTCAGAAGTGGAAAGAGAAATGAACATTGGTAAAATAGACGGAGCATACAGGAAAGTTAAGGAAAATTTTGTGGTATGTAAATTAAAATCTAATAATGTGTTAAACAAAGATGGTACACCAATATGTAATATGAAAGGTAAAGTCGATAGATGGGTGGAATATATTGAAGAGTTATATGGCGGAAATGAATTAGAAAATGGTGTTATAGAGGAAGAAGAGGAAGTTGAATAGGATGAAATGGGAGAAAAAATACTGGGATCTGAATTTAAGAGAGCATTAAAAGATTTAAATGGCAGAAAGGCTCCTGGAATAGACGAAATACCTGTAGAATTACTGCGCAGTGCAGGTGAGGAAGCGATTGATAGATTATACAAGCTGGTGTGTAATATTTATGAAAAAGGGGAAGTTCCGTCAGACTTCAAAAAAAGTGTTATAGTCATGATACCAAAGAAAGCAGGGGCAGATAAATGTGAAGAAAACAGAACAATTAGTTTAACTAGTCATGCATCAAAAACCGAAGTCATGCATCAACTAGAATTCTATACAGAAGAATTGAGAGGAGAGAGATTTTAGGCCTCAGATTAATAGTAGAAGAAAGATTAAAGAAAAATAAACCAACATACTTGGCGTTTATAGATCTAGAAAAGGCATTCGATAACGTAGACTGGAATAAAATGTTCAGCATTTTAAAAAAATTAGGGTTCAAATTCAGAGATAGATGAACAATTGCTAACATGTACAGGAACCAAACAGTAACAGTAATAATCGAAGAATATAAGAAAGAAGCCGTAATAAGAAAGGGAGTCCGACAAGGATGTTCCCTATCCCTGTTACTTTTTAATCTTTACATGGAACTAGCAGTTAATGATGTTAAAGAACAATTTAGATTCGGAGTAACAGTAGAAGGTGAAAAGATAAAGATGCTACGATTTGCTGATGATATAGTAATTCTAGCCAAGAGTAAAAAGGATTTAGAAGAAACAATGAACGGCATAGATGAAGTCCTACGCAAGAACTATTGCATGAAAATAAACAAATACAAAACAAAAGTAATGAAATGTATTAGAAATAACAAAGATGGACCAATGAATGTGAAAATAGGAGGAGAAAAGATTACGGAGGTAGAAGAATTTTGTTATTTGGAAGTAGAATTACTAAAGATGGACGAACCAGGAGCTATATAAAATGCCGAATAGCACAAGCGAAACAAGCCTTCAGTAAGAAATATAATTTGTTTACATCAAAAATTAATTTAAACGTCAGGAAAAGATTTTTGAAAGTATAAGTTCAGGTAGGAATCACTACCTGAAAAATCATTTTATCATTTTTTTTACGGTACATTATTCCATTAATTCATTTTTTTGCAATTTTTTATTTTTGAGTTTAATTTTTCAACAAAAATTTTTTCGTTATAATAAGATATTTATATTATATCATTCATTGATAAATTATTATGTTACAAAAAAGAAAAAAGATAGTTATATTATAATATATATATTATATATAGTGTTTACGCCATTCTGGCATAAAGTTTTTCCGTTATTCTCTACGAATTCCAAACTAGGATGGGTCCCGTTGCTTTGTTACAAGGAATGTTTGAATTCCACTTGGTTTCGTTTTGCTGGGTCTGTAAAGCCCACATGTTTCTATTATTGTTCTTGTTTTTGACCCTCCCACCGTCACCTTTGTGACCGCGTCCATTATTCTAGACTACCCTTTTCATACACCCGTTATATTTTCGTCCCCTTACTACACACAGACTCTCCTACCAACTACCTGGATCTGGTTACCCCCGCCTTTTTTCGCCATCTTTTCGGCAGAGTACCTCCAACATCTCACCACTGCAGTCGCCTAGGGCAAACTTTGTGGTAACATTCACGCTCAAGCAGAATTTCAAACTCATCACTACACATTTGAGATTCCACGCCTCATTCTACCACTAAACCACATCACGCCGCTGTATTCCTGATTCACCGTGCGGAATACGCCCAGGACTACATAGGTATTCTTCTGTACTTGCTGTTACGAGTTCATCTCTGGCAAATATTTGTGTGCTACAGGCAAGTTCAGTTTTTATTACTCATTACGTTAAAACTTTATGTTATCATTCAAATTTGTGGAACATTCATTTCATCCTACCTATGCCGTTCAAGTTTCAATTTCACTTTAGTACAGTCACGACAGGTCACTTACAGAAGGCTGTCATTGTTCAGCTGCAACCCATTTCATGTCCTCAATTAAGTTCAGTGTGATTATATTGTAATTAACTCTTTTGTACTGTAATATTATTGTGTCTTTTTCTACGTCAAACTAGAATTACATTTTTACATTATTTAACGTTAAGTTTGCGGTTCATAAATCAGGAAAGGCCAATGCCAATCAAGATTGACTTTAATTTATTTTTCTAAGTTTATGACATTTGTTCATTGCTAATTTTTCAATATTACAGCATTTGTCAGTAATGCAATAGTTTTCCAGTCATATTATGTTTATTGATGTTTTGTTTTTCTAAGTATATAATTGTAAATCTCATTTTAATAATATTATTACTGATATGCTGATTTCAGTTGATATTTCTTATGTGAAATTAAGTTATGTTTATTTCATAATTTCATTTAATTTAAGGTTATGCTTTAACATAAGTTCAGTTGTTTTACATAATTAAAGTCCAATTTCTTTTGGCAAATACTAGCTGTGTGTTTTTTTATTTTTTAACTTTACCCAACATATAGTAATATATTTATTTAAATATAACTATTTCACCCTTTAATATTTAATCTTATAAAATAAAATATTTTAATTTATAAGTGTTATATAAATTAAAAAAATTATTATATAATATATACCATCTTTTATTTAAATAAAGATTTTAATTTAATACAGATTTTTATTTTAATGTAAAATAGTTTTTGTAAAAATAATCATCTAAAATAAATTATTTAATTAAATGCATCAATTAGATATTTAATTAAAATCAATTTTAGTTTTAATTAAATTAAATAAGATCTTATTTAAAATAATTTAATACATTGAAATAAATTTTAAAGTTTAAAAGACCTAAAAAAAATAATTATATTAGAATAAGTATATTTAAAAATACATAATTATTAAAAAAAAACTCATGGTTTAATTCTTATCTTAAGTTTAAGTTTAATAAGATAATTACATATGTTTTATTTAAATATTTATGTTTGGTTCTTTAAAAACAAATTTATTATTATAGTAATGTCATTTTTGAAAGTCAAGATTAATTATTATATTAGCTTTTAAGTTTGTTTCCATCTATTTTGAACCATTGTTTTTTTTTTATATATAAAATCATGATAATGTTAGGGGTAGCTTTAAATTATTAGCTTTAAGTTTGGTTTCATCTTTTTGGGCTGTAATTTTTTTATTATAACTTCAGTTAGGGGTAGCTTCGAAGTTATAATTTTGCTTAAGGGAGGAGATCCTTTTTTGAGTGTATTTTGTTTTATTAGTTGTTTATATTTGTAGTTTTAAGGTTCCTTTTAATATTTTTTTTTTTTTTAATTTGATTTTTGTTTTAAATTTTGGCTTTAAATTTATAACGCATGTAAATTTTTGTTAGGTTAAATATCCTTAATGGTTAATTTTTATTTTCAGCGTTAAAGTTTTTTAATTTAAGTTATATTTTTTAGAACCAAAAAATGTTGTGCCAGCATTTGCGGTTATTCCTCAGGTTCAAGTTAATTTTTTTAGAATTTAGTCTTATTTAGTTTTAATATTTTATATTTAGGTGAAATTTATATAAATTTGAATTTAAACCAGGATTAGATACCCTGTTATTCTTAATTAGTAATTTTTTTTCTAAGGTAGTTTATTTTTTATAATTGAAATTTAATAGATCTGGCGGTTTTTAAATCTTTTTAGAGGAACCTGTAATTTAATGATATTCCATGATTTTTTGTACCTTTTTTTTCTTGTATATCTCTGTCGTTGAGTGTAATGAAAATTTATTTTCTTTTCATTTTAAAGATTTATGTTAGGTCAAGATGCAGTTATAAAGAGGTTATTATGGGTTACATTAATTTTTGTTTTTGATTTTTTAATTTGATTAAATTTGAATTTGGATTTAATAGTAATTTTTTTAAATTAATTTTTTGAATTTTGCTCTTAATTATGTACATATTGTCCGTCACTCTCATAAACTGAGATAAGTCGTAACAAAGTTACGACTTATCTCAAAAATAATTTCGCCTGTTTATCAAAAACATGTCCTTTTGTGATTTATTTAAGGTTTGGCCTGCTCAATGATTTAAATAGCCGCAGTATTTTGACTGTGCTAAGGTAGCATAATAATTAGTCTTTTAATTGAGGTCTGGAATGAAGAGTTTGACGAAAATTATACTTTATTTTTAAAATTTAGTTTGAATTTTATTTTTAAGTTAAAAAGCTTAAATTTAGGAGAGGGACGATAAGATCCTATAGATCTTTACTTTGGTTTTAAATTTTTTTTTTAGTTTATTTTTTAAATTTTTGAGTTTATTTTTTTGTACCTATTTTGGGTTTTTCTGTATCTTTAATTTTTTGATTAATGTTTCCTTTTAGTTTTAATTTTGTTGGGTTTTCTTTTTGCCTTTTTTTTTGTTGTTCTGGTTTGGGGGTTATTTTATTACAATTGCTGGATGATCTTCTAATTCTAGAATTTCTCAGAGTATTTCTTATGAAGTTGTTTTTTTTTTGATTATTTTTTGTTTTATCTTATATTGTGAGTCTTTTAATTTAAATTATTTTTGTTATTTTCAGTTGAATGTTTGATTTATTTTTTTTTCTTTTCCTCTATTTATAATTTTTCTTTCTTGTATTTTGGCTGAGACTAATCGTTCTCCATTTGATTTTTCTCAGGGCGAGTCTGAATTGGTTTCTGGGTTTAATGTTGAGTATAGATCATTTAGATTTTCTTTATTTTTTTTATCTGAATATAGAAATAAAGTGTTTATGAGATTTTTTACTTGTTTTTGGGGGCCAATTGTATAAATTTTTTTTTTTGTTAAGGTTATTTTTCTTATTTATTTTTTTGTTTGGGTTCGTGGTTCCTTTCCTCGATATCGTTATGACAAATATATATATATGTTGAAGGAGTTATTTAGCTGTTAATTTAAATTATATTTTGGCTTTTATTTTTTTTAGGATTTTTTTGTTTTTCATTATTTTAAGGTGATAAAAAGTTAATAGTATTTTATACTTTCTTATAATTTCAAGTTAATTTTCAAGTTAGTTATATAATTTAAGTTAGTTGATATAATAATTATAATTGATATTATTAGGGCTAATTGATATTAATATGGGGAGGAGTTCTAAGTGGGTTTGCTGGTGTAAAATTCTCTGGATCTATAGTGAGTAATGGATTTATATTAATTATTATTGTTATTGCTATTCCTAAAATATCTTTGGTTGTGAAATATGGGTGAAATGGGATTTTGTCAATGTTATTTTTTATACCTAGTGGGTTAGAGGATCCGGATTCATGTAGAAATATTAGATGTAGTATTACTATTATTGATATAATGAAGGGTATAATGAAGTAAAAAGTAAAGAATCGGTTTAGTGTAGGATTATCTACAGCAAACCCACTTAGAACTCCTCCACATATTCAACCTGAATGATATTTCCTATTTGCATACGCAATCCTACAATCTATCCCTAGAAAATTAGGAGGAGTAGTAGCCCTAATAATATCAATTATAATTATTATATCAATATCATTCTCAATAAAAATAAAATTTCAAACAAGATCATTCTAACCGATAAATAAAATAATATTCTGAATTATAGTAAATACATTTATTCTACTTACATGAATCTGAGCACGACCAGTTGAAGAACCATATATTATTACAGGACAAATCTTAACAACAATTTACTTCTCATTTTTTATTATTTACCCCATGTCCACAAGGATATGAGATAAATTATAAGTTAATAAGCTCAAAGCAATGTAACTTGAAATTATAAGAAAGTATAAAATACTATTAACTTTTTATCACCTTAAAATAATGAAAAACAAAAAAATCCTAAAAAAAATAAAAACCAAAATATAATTAAATCCTTAACACTGAAAATAAAAATTAACCATTAAGGATATTTAACCTAACAAAAATTTACATGCGTTAAAAATTTAAAGCCAAATTTTAAAACAAAAATCAATTTTTTTTTTAAATATATTAAAAGGAACCTTAAAACTACAAATATAAACAACTAATAAAACAAAATACACTCAAAAAAGGATCTCCTCCCTTAAGCAAAATTATAACACCGAAGCTACCCCTAACTGAAGTTATAATAAAAAAATTACAGCCCAAAAAGATGAAACCAAACTTAAAGCTAATAATTTAAAGCTACAAAAATTTAAGATAAAGCTTAAAAATCATTTTAGAGGCTGATTTTTAAATCATTTTTTAGGCTGTAATTGACAAAGCTGTTGTGATTGAGTTTTGCATCACATCTAAAGCAAATTAAACACATGAAAGATTGACAAAATGATTCTTTTTGCATTATTGTCCAGTATCTCTGTCGCAGTGTAAGAGTCTTAAGTGTTCAGAGTTGACAATTAGATTAGATTAGATGTAAATCATCCAAGCATGGATCTAGTGAAATAAGCTTACTTTGTTTATCAGTAACCTGATTCTTTATCTCACTGAATTACATGGATTGTGATTGACATGTAAAAAAGTACAGAGTATGATCTAACTCCTTAGTAGTAAAATTACATTCAGACTGTTTGGATTTCATATGGTGAATGAATCTGAAACAGAAACTAAATGTTTCTGTTTGTATGTAAAGATTAAAATCTTTGTGTTCAATCATATACAACATTAGATATACATGAAGTTAATGTAGTTTTACGCCTTTCTAATACGCATTCAGGATTTAAATTATCATCATTTAATGTAATATTACAATCCCTTGGCTAATGAGAAGAAGACTGTAATAGCTAAGGAAGACCACGCCACCATAGTGACATCTCAAGTAGCCTGCTTGGTGAAAAGCTCTAGACAATATGTCTGCTGGATTATCAGAGAATTTGATGTAATACCGATTGGTAATTGAAGTGTTTTGTTGAATGTCAGAAACTATTACCTATAAATACTTTCCAATTCGAAGAATGTCCATGAATACAACAAAGTGCTATGATTGAATCAGAGTATAAGTGTATCTCATCAAAGTGTATAATGCAGTTATACACAAATAAACTTGAAAATAGTAAACAACCAAAGAGTTCAAGTCTGGATAATATGATTTGTTACAAGGGGCTAACATTGACTTAGAACAGTAAATTAGTAATTACATGGTTGGAGTATAAGTGTGTATATAAATATAACAACCATAGCCATTGTTATATAAATATAACAACCATATACAGGCATCAGAAAATCCATGTAATTTAATAGAATGAATTTTTCTATTTTTATTAAACCTAATGGATCTACTTATCTTACATGACTATTAGATGTAATTGATTATATAATGAAAGCCACTGTATTAATGGTTTGTGCAGTCAACTTTGAGTTGTCATAATTACTACATAAACTGTTTGTATGATTATAATAATAAGGCCAATGAGTCCTAGAGGATCACAGACACCTGCTGTGATGGAAAGAGTATTCCTTTTAGTATAAATTTGTAAATTGTTAGAATGAGTGATTTGGAAATTTAGTGAATCTGACTTTTTGTTCCTTAGAACTCTTAAGAGTACATATGTTGTCTTCTTGATTAGATAGTATGGATGAATTATGATAAGACAAAGAAAAACTGCAATTGTTAGAATACCACATGTGAAGTGAAAAACCATACTGTTGTAATAATTTGGACATATCGTTCTTTAATAGAATAACTCCATTTGGGTAATCTGAACTGGTAATTAGATCATCGACATAGAAATAATTTTTAATAGCAAACAAACGTAAGAATATATCCTAATTTGGTTTCTTGGAGTACAGGATATTTAAAGTTTCAAATAAACTTTGTAGGTTTGTCAGTAGGCTACCTGTTATTTCTGTTAAATCAGCACATTGCAATTGGAGATAAAAATTTTGACAAATTTTCCTTTCCTTTGAGATGAAAATTAACCGTTTTCTTTAAATTGTTTTAAAATAGCATTCACTGACACTTGACCAACACAACACACAGAAGCTATCTGTCATGTCCAACTGATATGCTTAGAGAGAAACCATTGTCAAACACAATTTAAAATTTTGTATAAAGAATGAAATAAATTTTCAAAAAACATGACAACTTAAATAACGAATATCTAATAACCTCACATTACACAGACAACTTAATGAGTTTGGTCAAGCAGTACCCACAACATGGAAGTTACAAAAAATTTCCTGTGTTATCGATTAATGCCCGTTTACTTCTGTAAAATCATCCGACTGTGGAAAAATGTAATGCAATTTATTTTTCATAAAATGGATAAAATTGATGTGAATCAAAATTTTTTAAGATATATAAAGTACAGATTATAAAGTAAAGTTTCAAATTTGAAATTATAGTAATTTTTACAAAATATCCTTCATCATAAAGTTTTAAGTATTATTTTCTATTAATTTATTTCCTCGGTTAATTATTTTATTGCTCAATTAGCCTAAAATTTATAACCAGTCGCGTAATTTGTTTCTGTTTGTTTATTTTTCAGATATTATTTCGCCGGTATTATAAATAGAAAACAAAGTCAGAAACGTTTGCGTTTACGAAATAGTTAATTTATTTTGTAAAAATAGGAGAGTGCAAATTGTATTTTAAAATTCAGTACGTGATAAGTTTGGATACAATAGGCAAACAAAAATAATGACACTTATTTTAATCTACATTAAAATAATATATATAAAAAATGCTTACCCCGACCAACAACGAGGGTTATCTAAAATAAACGTATAAGATATAATATTAATAGTTAAGTCTGACCACAGACATGAGAATCTAGACTGCGCAATAAACCCAAGATGGCCGCTGGATCCATACGCTTCATATTATGTCACGCCCGTAATCACACTGTCTCTCCCCACCACTGGATAACCGTCTTTTCCCCAACAAATTTCTTCAACCGCCAGAGTTAATAATCGTGAAAATAACCACCCCATCTAAACTTCCTACACGGCAGCTCTCTCAGAGCAAGCGATCGACCGACAGTTTAATATTAATTTTTTTAAACATTTGATAACTTATAATCATAAAAAATAATTGAAACCAAATTTTAAAACGTATATACACGTTAACAAAGGAACGTAACCAAGCAATCCAAACGGTAGTAAGGTTCTCAATTATTTCTTTTTAGCTAGTATTTAATTTACCTTAAATAATTTACACTCACGCATACTTTCAGTACTTTAGTTTCAACACAATTTTACAACTTAGACCGTATTCTCATTAGTAATCAATCAGAAACACACAACAGGATCATTTCTATTAATACATATGATAAAAAAATATTAATGAATATTTTTTTAATACATGGGGATTATGATATAAAACGATTATTTCCAAATTTACCTCATATCAAGTCGACTACCGTATTTCACAGTACAACCCAGCACATCTGTAATACAAATAAGCTCAATAACACTTAGAGATGTTACTAATTTCACGCTAGTCCTTATAAAAAAAACAAGTAAATTTAGACTCGATTTGATCGCTATAAAGTTCCCTTTTTCTAATGTAAATTTTGTCTATGGATGGTTCAACAAGCGATTTTTTTCAGCATTTTTATAATTATTTTTCTCTCAGATTTGTCACGTAATGTTTGAGATATGGAGGTCCGAATAATCGACGTTTTAATAAACAGTAATCTCAGATTATATTTAATTTAAATCATAATTAATCTGTGAATCTTCTAACACGAAAATCTCTCAAATAATTCGAATACTATAACAAGCAATAATTTATGTAAATTTTACGGATAAATAAAATATGTAAGTCCGGAGGTCGGTTGTATAAAATCAGTGATTATTTTACTAACTGTATTATACAACGTAAAAATAAAAAAGTTATTAAGTATGATTTTTTTATTAACACTACTACATAAAACGAGAAATATCATAAAGTTCATTAATAGTACTGTCAAATGGAGAATATAACATCGATTTCAAATATTTTAGGAATTTTTTTTTTTTTTATAAATAATAGTAAAATTATAATATGCTGATTCGTTAATAAAATTAAAAAAATAAATAAAAAAATTTTACCGTAAAAATTAAATTTTTTTTTTTTTTTCATTTCCTTAACGGTTATTGCTTGGAACGTTTATTCTATGCAAATGTGTTATAAGTAGAAAACACAACGGAGTAAATTACCTGATGCCGAAATTAGCAGCCAAAGGGCGAGGGGGGAAGGAAAATTCAGGATAATTGGCAACATAGCAACATAGCACCTGTGTAGTTACTAATGTTGATCTATTTCTTATTAAGATTAATATTCTCCGTATATTAAGAGTGGGGGAGAGTGCAGAGACTCTCCCACCTCGTTTGACTCTCGTTCTCTTAGTTGTGTCGAAATTCATCAAACTGCGTATGTCAAAATGTGTGTTAAGTTGATGAAAAATTTTATTAGTTTATAATATTAGCTGCTTCCATTACATTCAGCGATGGAGAAAAAATAAACAATCTTACATAATAATAATATTAGCTTACATTTTTTTTCTGATAATTTATTAATCTATTAAAAATGTTGTTAACGAATAACGTTGTCATACAGTAAATGATGCTTTATTTCTTTTCTGTAGGTGTGTTATTGTTTTAAAAATCGTATCAAATTTTTATTATTTGTATTTATCGTATTAGATGTATTTTACGTGAAGCTAGAAAACCGTTTAGAAAATAATTCTACGTGTAAACTAGGTAAGTTCTTTCAAATAATAATATTTTGTAATAAGAAAAATGGTACACAAATAATGTGATTATTGGTTAACTTATGGGAATGTAATGAAGTAAACGTTTTACATTTGGACATTTTGTTTTGGCAAAAATCATTATTTTTAGGTTAGTCAAATATATTTTTATTCTTGTTATTTTAATTAAAATTAAGTACTTTATAAAAATATGTAACTAAAATAATTTGCTTTCAAGTAAGTTCCGATACACTAGAACAGGGGTTTTGCTGAATCTTTTGTAGACTAAACGTTTTATTTACGTATTTCTATTTAAAGTGCTCCACTTATTAATTATTTCGGGTATCAATATTCTAGTTTTTTTCTTTGAAGTTCTGTTTTTTGTTTAGATTTCTGTTAATAACAAAACCTTTTGCCTGTGTCTACATTTGGTGATTAATAAATTAGCTATCTATTTTAGAAAGATAAATTGCCTTTGTTGTTTAGTATGAAATACTTTACAAATATTTTCTCACTTTTCTTGAAACCTTCATTATGTTCTGCAGATCAAAGCAGAGGGTCGATTTTATGTTAGATGGTCAGACTTATTTACTTTTTTCTACAAAAATTTAGCCAAAAGTTTTGTTCTGATTTTTATTTTCATTTTTATTTTTTATTAACCGTGATAACTTACAATTGAACAACGTAATAAATGAATACAACTTTTCAAATTCACTTGTACGTGTTAGCTAAAGAACATAGCTAACGGTACATAAAAGGGTAATGATGAATGAGGCTTTCAATTATTTAATTTTACCTAATATTCAATTAATATATATAATTACAACCGCGCACGTAAACGTGACGATTGCACATTTATATAAAATTACATTCGCGGTGCGCGGTTTTATAATTTTTTTTTTTACTAAATATTTTTTATTTTAATTTAAAGCAGAAATTTAAAAAAAAATCGAATATTGTAATTAACAATAAAAATGTAATGTCGCCGCGACCGTGTCACAGAAAGCGTACTTCCTTGCTACATAATACACCAAAGGTCTTGGGTTTTATTTACGTATTAGTATCTGAAGAATTTTCCACATCTAGACTGTAACTACTTCAATAGCTAATCATCTTAAAGAAAAATAACTGAACTACAAATTAATGTAGATTATAAAAACGATTAACGAGTGATACGTAAGGATGTAATGATATGATTTCACTATTTCTAAATTTACCACATCTACAATACAAATACGCGCGTGCGCGCGCACACACACACACTCACAAACAAACAAAAACACACACACACACCCACAGTGAGAGAGACAGAGAGATTTATTTTTTATTAATACTATCAAAAAGTAATGTGTGAAGTTTATTCTGTGTTTGTTCAGATTTTAAGTTATACTTCGTTCTTATATAGTAATGAGCTATTTTAACATAGTACAAAACATTTAACCTTGTCTCATTTTCATTTTTATAATATATTGTTATCGTAACACTATTAGCAGAGACAGTACAGCAAATGACTGATGTATTGAAGGTCTCCGGTTTGATTCTCATGTTAGACACCACCACCGACAATTGTTTCAGCCAGGTTTCATACATTAAAAAAAAAAATTAACAGGTCTTGAATTCAATTCTTGACTTACAACGATCTTTTCAATAATTCCAATCGAAATAATCTTCAGAACGAGTATATGAACGGATTATATGCTATCTATAATTATACATTTTGAATTACTTGCTGTAAGTTTTTGAGAATAGAGGTCAGATAATCGAGATTTTGATAAACGTCAATCGTAGAATATATTTATTTTGAATAGATTTATTTCTTCCGTTTTCCAACGAAGGAAATTTTTGTTTAGCTTTTATTCATAATTAATTCATATAACAATCGAATTGCACAATAAAACTATGCATATTTTACGGATAAATTAAACACGGAAGTCCGGGTAATTGAGAATCGGATTAGTAAAATATCTAAGTGTTATAGTAATTGTATCATTTAATTTTTTGTAGCACGGTGATCCGAGCGGTAACGTAATCGTATATTCATTTTTTTAGGAGTAAAGCGTGGTCATTGTTCGTATGAATATAAATTTATTAAGTACAGATTATAAATAAATTTTTTTATTTTTTATTTTTACTTAAATTATCTAATAGTTTTTTTTATTACCTGATACTACAAATCGTGCTTGTCTATGTAAGAGACAGAGAGAGAGGAGAGAGAATAATCTAGCGGCGAGAGAGAGTGTATTAGTATGCAATACTAGTGAAAGGGGAGTGAGACAATTTAAACAGTATTACAACTATGGATGTTTATTTATTTATTTTTTTTACTTCAGTATTTATTCACTAACAGCTCGGAAAAAAATTACAAAAATGTGTATTTCTATGAATATAAAATATTAACACTCGGATGTTATTTTGCTGAATCGGTTACATTTTATCGTCCGATGACTCCTCAAAAGTGACCGGCATTATACTGTTGTCGAGTTCCATTAACAATATATCCCAGTCTGGCGAGCATTTTTTAAATAAATAGGTAAAATCGGTTTAAAACAGCAATATTACATCGCCTTGTTTTGCAACGGCCACATTAATTTGCTGTTATATCTGCCCCAGATTTTACTGTAGTTGCAATACATCTAAAATACCTCAGATACTAAATGTAACGGTCAGAACTGTTTTCTCTGAAAGTAATTAAATATTTATTCCAAAATGTAAACCAGTAAATTTTACGTTAATATATTATAATAGTTCTTTTCTTTTATTCTGCAGTCGAAACATTTTATTTGCTTTGCCTATGCGTGAGTGTGTGTGTATATGTACTGAAGCATAACGGACGCACACTTATATCACAGTCACAAAAAACAAAAGAGAGAATATGTAGAAATTTGTTAGTTATTTATAAATCGTTTATATTACAGAGCATGCTTACTCACTTATTATATATCTCTCTCTCCCTCTCTCTCTGCAGTATGTATATACACACACACACATTAAAACGGATGAACACGTACAAGATTTTACTATTTTAATTTTCTGATTGTTTACCGTAATGCGCTCTATTACCAGAGGATCTATGGCCATCAGTTCAGTTTTTTCGAAAGAGATATGAAGCCCTATCTTTTGTGCTAGGTTTTGAAGGCTCATGATTTGTGTTTTGGCTTCTTGAATATTATTTGCTAAAAGAGCGAGGTCATCTGCAAATCCTAGGCGATTTAGTGCGATGGAGTTTTTCTTAGTACCCATTTTTATATTTTTGGGATTTATTTCGTACCATTTTCTCATGACAAATTTAAGGGCGCAGTTAAAAAGGAGTGGTGAGAGGCCGTCTCCTTGCCTCAATCCAGTTTTTATGTAGAAGGGTCGAGAGAGTTCTCCTTTGAATTTCACTCTGGACTGGGTATCGGTTAAAGTTAATTTTATCATGTTTACGAGTTTAGGGTGAAGGCCCAGGTTTCTCAGAATATTCAGCATGGATGGTCGGTGTATACAATCATAGGCCCTTTTAAAGTCGACGAAGGTGATTATTAGTTGTTTTTTCCGTCTTTTATATAAGTCCATCATAAGTTTTAGGGATATTATTTGCTCCGGCCTCTCCATGGCCTAAATCCCCCTTGGTATTCCCCAAGTTCCAGTTCAAGTTGGTCTTTGCATCGGTTGTATATGATTCTCGACAGGATTTTGTATGTGCAATCCAGGAGAGATATGCGTCTGTAGTTTTCAGGATTAGTTTTATCCCCTTTTTTATGTAATGGATGGATGAGGGCTGTGGTCCAGTGTTCTGGAAGTTTTTCTTCGTTCCATATTTTCACGAGGCATAGATGTAGGGAAGTTTTGACTGAATAAACCGATGAGTGTTTCCAGAGTTCTGCGAAAAGCTGATCTTATCCGCTTGCTTTGTAGTTTTTTATTTCATTTAAGGCTGCGAGAACTTCTTGAATTGTTTGCGGGTTGATATTTACCGGTGAAGTTTTAACTGGAGTTTCAGTGTCAATCTCAAAAAGCTCTGGGGGGTCGTCACAGTTGAGGAGTCTATTGAAGGTTTCTGCCAAAATTTCAGCATTTTCTTTATTGGTATGGGCCATATTTCCTTTTTTTCCTCTCAGCATAAGGGTGGGTGGTTCATATCTTTGAAGATAAAAAATATATATATATATTTTTTAATTTGAATTCAAAACTTTTCGGGATTGCAGAGAAAGGCGCTACTACCCGCCATGAAGTGTGTGTGTGTGCGCGCGCGCGTGCGCTTGAGATCAATGTCAACAATTATTTCATGTTTTTTTTATTATTTTCTCATTAGGTTTTGTCGTTTCATACAAAAAAAGAAAATTCTGAAGCCTAAACTATGTACATTAAGACAAAAATAAAGCCTGAAGTTTGCAACACTTTTGCACGATAATTTTTTTTTTGTACATTTTAATACGACTCGGTCCTCCATGCTATGTTGGTTAAAAAAAAGTTATCTATCACTGTAACTACCAATTTTGTATTCGCTCGAGTATTCCATTTATTGTATGTTAAATTTTAAATTAATGTAATTATAATATGTAATGTTAAATTACATAAATTTTAAAATACGACAATATGAAAGATTAATACAATTTTGAGTCTTGTGTTTACAAAACTAATCGGTTTTAAAATAAAGCGCTGCTGAAAGGTGCCGAATCCCCAATCAGCCTTTGTATTTTTAACATGCCAAAAAAATTAAAAATAATTTTATGTCGATTCAAATTTGTTAATAGATGGAATTTGACGCGTCAATTGAGTATTTCTTTAGTACGCGGAAGACATAACAATTTTTTTGACACGCTGTCTATCTGGCAACGTCTTAGCAACGGTTGCTGTTCCATCGGAAGGGGATTCGGTCCCCCTTCATCACTTCATGTACATTCAACCGTTCAAGGTTAAACAGTTACCACTTTTAATGTGTTCCATATACTATAATTTATCACCAACGCCTTTATCAATGATTTATTTATTTTTTTTATATTCGTTGTGACCATTGTTTCGATTGAAATTATTGACAAAAATGCTTTAAGTCAGGAATTGAATTGAGACATGTTACGTTTTTTTTTTTTGTGTATGAAACCTAGCTAAACAATTGTCGATGGTGGTGTTCTAACATGGGACTCGAATCTGAGACGTTCAGTATATCGGTAGGTTTTTAAAATCTTTTATTATGAATTTATATATAGATGTCGATGTAAAAATATATTTATTTTTACAAGATACCAATAGATTGTAATTCTAATGTTTGTAATATTTCTTTTTTTTGATGAACGATATGCGGGTAAGGATTACGAACGCAAATTTGTGCCCAAAACGAAAATCAACTCGAAATCTTCAATACGTTAATCGTCGGTTTTTAATGATAATTCAAGCCAAGAATCGAATCTCTAGAATTTTCTGATTTTTTTTTTTGAGAGGAGAGCGATACTCATATGGGAATACCTTGTAATCTGAGAGGTGTCAAAGTTAAAAATGGATGCCGAGACCTTTAGTACATCAGTCATTTGTTCTACTGTTTCTCTACAAACTGTGTTAAGGTAACAATCTGTTATAAAAATGAAAATGAGACGATAAAATTTATAATATAACTTTTTAGCGGGCATCTACGGTGCGAGTTGTAGCGTCTTGGCCTTTCGTTCGGAGGTCTCTGGTTCGAATCCCGGTCAGATATGGCATTTTCACACGCTACAAGATTTAGAGTTAATTACACTACTCGATTTTTTTAAATTTCTGCTTTAAATTAAAATAAAAAATTGTAATTTTTGGCAAAAAAAAATAACTGAAGCGCGCACCCGAATGTGCTTTTATGTATATGTGGAATCATGTTTACGTGCGCGGTTGTAATTATATATATACATACTGAATATTACATAAAATTAAATAATTGAAGGCCTCATCATTTATGTACTGTTGGCTATGTTATTTAGCTAATCATGCGGGTGAATTTTAAAAGTTGGATTCATTGTACAATTGTAAGTTATCACGCTTAATAAAAAATATTTAAAAAAATCAAAATAAATTTTTGTTGCAAAAAAAATTAATAATAAATATGACCACCTAACATAAAAACCGACCGTTTTGATCTGCAAAACACATCAATGTAAGTTTAAAAAAAGCGAGAAAATATTTTTAAAGTATTTCATGTAACAATAAAGGCCATTTTACCTTTTTAAAATATATAGCTAATTTATTAATCATCAAATGCAGACACGGATAAAAGATTTTGTTATTAACAGAAATCTAAATTTTTTTTAAAAACAAAAAACAGAATTTAAATAAAATATTGACACCCGAAATAATTAATAAGTAGCAATTATTAGAGGACATTTAAATAGAAATTAAATAGAAAAAATTTAGTCTACAAAAGAATCGGAAACCTCTCTTTTAGTGTATACTAAAAGAGAAATGTATAACTTACTTGAAAGCAAATTATTTTTATTATGTGTAAAGTAATCTATACATAAATTTTATAAGAATTTTATAAGGAGCTTCAGATCAGTATATTTTTGACAACGCTACCGATGGGAATGTTTTCCTTTCTTGCTTAGCATTCATATATATATACACACAACATGCTTCACTCTCTTTTAATTATTGTATTTCATAAGATTAGGTTTTTTTTTAACAGAACAAATAATTTAAATGATTTTTTTATTTTGGTTGGTATATAATAAGTAGAATACAGCGGAATTGAGTAATACGTCACTCAACGACGCATAAAAAGAATGGCATAATTACCTTTAAAAATATGTGAAGTTATTATGTTTATAAAATATATATATTTAGAAAGCGTTAATGAAAATCATTTAGCTATATAACATTTGTACATATTAATTGAAGATGCAGAATATTCAAGTTTATTTTTATAATTAATCATTAAAAGTTCATTAACATCGGTTCTGTAAAGTAAGATATTTAATTTTATTTTGAATGAATAGTTATTACCTATTAAATAGTTCTGTAATTTCTTAAAAACGTTATCGGGAAGTAAAATGAGGCTCTTGTAAACTCGTATTGTGCAACAAAAAAAAATCTAGTTCTGTTAATTTTACAGAGGTGAATAATTATTTAGGAATGTTACTACTCTTTTCAGTACAAATAACACACATTCTTTCATTTAAACGAATGAATAGAAAACATAAAAAAAATATAATTATTTGTAACAATATTTTTATGCTTATTTATGATTGCGAAAAGTGAACATTGTTTCTCTACAAATTATTTTGTAATTTAAATACACCACTTTTCTTTAAAAATTATTCACGTAATTTGTGATAAATTGCTATAATTAAAGATTGTTAATTTTTTATCCGTTCGATGGCATAAGTATGTTTGCCTGTTAAACAGAAGGCCCCGTGTTTGATTCCGAGTAGGGTCCCTCCTAATAACGAATCAACTTTCAATGTAGTTACTGATGATTTTATTTACTGATCCGACTTAAAAATTAATATGTCTAAAATGAGATATGATAAATTTCATGTTGAAAACCTCTTTCTAACACGTGAAATACACTTGGCTTACATCAGTAAATTATATACAATAAAGTTTACTTCCCTAGTTAATGGCCAAATAACCTATATAGCCAAGCATATAACGCATTTCATTTTTATTTGTTTATTTTTGCGATTCTGGTTCCCAACTATTTAGAACTATTTGGATACATTGTCAACAGATAAAGACAGTAAATGATTATTAATTTATTTTGTAAAAATAAATTGAGTGTAAACTGAGTTCTAACATTTTTAATCTAATAAATAATTTGAATACAATAAATGGGAATTATTGTTTCAAAGATGTTATAATATTCCGTAATAATATTAATTTAAAAAATAAAAATCACTTTGTCAATAATAACAGACGTCTCATACAAAAGATATAAACTGGATGACGTTAACAACTGGATTAGGTTATGTTAAAAAAGAGTGAATATTAACTCGAGGCACTAATTGAATGCTTATGAATAATCAATCTATCTACCGACAATTTCCCGCCAGTCCAGTACTAGAGTTCCTGGCTTGATATTATTTCTCTGTTTGCACTCATGTTTGCTTGTCTTCCCCCCACTACGGCGCGACCGCCATCAACAGACATCTTTTAACTACTACTTTTAAACATTTAAGTAATGAAAAAATTATTCCATCTAATTTATTTTTTAACTCGCCATCTGTGTTCACACTGTCTGTCTTCTCCCCACCACGGCGCGACCGCCAACAACAGACATCTTTTAACGAGTACTTTTAAAAATTAAAGTAATGAAAAAATTATTCCATCTAATTTTTTTTTTTTTTTTTTAACAACTCACCATCCAGCACACAGGTTGTCTAATATTAAATTAGTTTTACTATATTGTTATTATTTATCAGACTTGACGAACTTATAATTACATAAAATATTAAAATATCTTTTATAAATGTGCACTAAAACAGCCAGCGTTATAATGACATTTTTACTTAATTAATTATATCTAACAAACTGTTATGTATGTAATCAAACTCATTTCGTACATGTCAATACAGACCTGCAAGCGCATCAATAATTTTTGTTTAGTGTCACTATTACTTTTTTTTTTCTAATCAGGAATTAAAAAAACAGGGCATCTTTTATGACATAGATTACAAAAATCATGAATGGTACGTAAGGAGGTAATGATTAATATTATTTCTAAAGTTCAAAGTTAACATATCTAACCGACTTCCATATTTTACAGTTCAGCAACATTCAATATTCAAATCAAATGGATGTGTGTGTACGCGCGTGCATACACGTACACGAATCTACTTATAAATGAACTTTAGTATACACGTAAAGCCTAATTTAATTTTATTTAGATCTTTTAAAATATAATTCTTTGTTTTTAAATAATACTTGGCTATCGATGAATGAAACACTTTAATGCAAAGATTCTATTAAGCGACATGAAATTAGATTTTGTTGGGTCTCATTTTCATTTTTATAATCTATTTTGTCACTTCCGTAATATAAAAAACAAATGATGTACTGAAGGTTTTGGGTTCTATTCTCGGCTTGGACAGTACCTTATATGTTTAATGCTTGTTTGAATATTGGCTATTAAAAAACGGTTACTCAAACGATTTTGTCCGGATTTTTTCTCAGCTTGGAGACAGTTCACATATAATATGCTTATCCGAGTATCGTCTTCAAAAAGCACTATTCATGATCTTAAAGCCCCGGGATTGACTCTTGGTCGCTACAAATAATTACTTGCGTAATGCTTCTGTCTCAGATTGCTTATATTCATGTGAATATTAATTACGGAATCGATTTGTTCTTCACAGTTCAATTTTATTTACTTAAGTATCATCTGTAAACAAGTTTGATTAATATGTTGGAAAGAACCGATTGAAACGCTGAAGGTCTCGGGTTCGATTATCAACTTAGATATCAGCTCACAAATATACAGTTTAACCAGATTAAAAAAACTAAATGTATTGGGTTCCACTGTTTGAATTAGCGATTTTTTTTTTTAATTTGCATATAAAGATAACAAATTCAAAAATAATCAGACGGTGAAAGCGAACGAAAGCGAAAAGTTGAACGTTTTATCTGATATTGTTGACTTTATTTAATTATTTTATAAAACAGCAAACTCTATTCTGGGATGTATTAACGTGGTAGCCTGTCTAACCTTGAACGTTGAACGTTTATACTAGGATGGTGGGAGGAAGGGTTACACAACATTACATAACAAAGAGACGCAGGCCAGACAGCGCGGCAATTAACGGTTATCGTCTTCACGCCCCATTACTAAAACAAATATTCATAATCTGTTCGTCATTAATAATTAATTAATTCGATTGATATCATATTAATATCTATTTTTTTTCTCTTTAATTATGAAATGAAGAGGATGTAAAAATATTGAGTCATGTTTTTATTTTCAAACGGTTTATTTTTTTAAACACAGAATCACATGTTATTAAATCAAATCAATATGGTGTTATTAAATCTATCGTATTATTTCTATAGTATTTAAAAATTTGACATTGCAATAGTTAAAATGAAATATTTGAACAGACACAGATTTAATAACTACTATGTCAGATAGTTTATTTATAGTGTGTAAATAACAAACGGAATAAAGTCGGTTTTCGGCTGTAATAACGCACTCAACAGTTTCTAAGAGGGGGTTAATAAAAAATCTCTCTCTCTCTCTCTCTCTCTCTGTGTGTGTGTGTGTGTGTGTGTGTGTGTGTGTGTAGCTTGAAGTACATTATATTAAACTATGTTCCCCTTCAGTGATCCTAAGCTTTCTATGAAAGATTTACTGTTACATTTTTTTTTTAATTTCATCCTATTTTAACGAAAATAATAAATATTTCCATCAAAACAAGTACCGTATAGTTTGAAAGTAATATCTGCGCAAGCATATGTGGTTCTTCATATTTAGTTTATTTTTTATTGCATTTATGTGCATATGTTAATATTTTTATCTCACGTATTTTCCAAAAATATTTTTTCTTTAAATCTTTTTACCCGATAGAATCGTGACACTTTCTAATTTAACCATATTGTTGCACATTCCTCAGCTTTCTATATATATATACTCACACACAAGTATATAGAAAATATATTGATGTAAAATAAAAGTATATATATTGGTTTGCTTGGCATTTCTCCCGCTACCACTCCATTCGGTCGCCCTAAAGCATAAAACCGAATGTCTGTGCCACACACGGCAACTGAACCTCGAACAGCTTAGCGACCAGTCCACCATTTTATAGCGCTTGGAGCCATAATAATTAGCTGGTGGTCAGCCGTACTCAGGGTTAGCTTCCCACGGCAATGCGGTAAGAGTTTTTTCCTTAAGTAAACTACGGATGCCGGTTGACAAAGCAACTGCATCCAGGAACACACGTTCAGACAATGCAGCCACACATATTGACTCGCCTTCTCCTTCGCCCTCCTCGAACACCGGCTCAGATAATGTTGGTTCGAAAATGGATGTAGGGGTGACCACCCGGGAGGGTATGAACCCAATCATTGAAGAGTTTTCACAAGCCGGGGGCAGGCCTGGCAGCTCTGCCCCATTGGCCCGTGCATGATGTTTTGACGGAATAGAAGGGTTGTTTTCCTATTTAGCAAACCCTAGGAGTACCAGTGCAGCTACCAAGGGGAGCTTATTGCCTCGTCTAGAATTCCTCCGAGCAGCTTTCACAGCTCTCGTGAATGGTTTCGAAAATATTGCCTCAAAGCTTAAGGAAGTAACCGTAGTTCAGAAACCGGCCCCGGCGCAGCCGCATAGGTATACTGAGGTGCTTAGAGGCATATTTAATTACTATTTGAAACTTAATATATTTTCAAATACGGTTATAAAGAATACCTGGAATGTAAAATCATTAAACGTTAGTTAAAACCATTCAGGTGGCAATTAACAGCTTAGAAAGTAGCATAGTTAAGTATACCTGATTACATTTTTGAAGTCATAACTTCTTTTTTCAGAAAATCTTTGAAATTTATTTAAAATAGTGCAATTTTAATTGGAAATAATAAGGATTAAAGCAAAGCAAATCTAATTATCAATTAGAAATTCTTATTTTTTTGTAAAAGATTATTAATTAAATTAAAAAAATTTCTATTTAAATAAATATATCGAAAATAGTTTAAAAGTATAGAATGTAAAAAACTATTAACTCAAAAATTTAAACTAAATGATTCAAGATTAATAATATAAAAAGATATCTTTAAACAATAATAGAGTTGAAGAAAA
The DNA here is from genome assembly GCF_047948215.1 of Lycorma delicatula. Lineage (NCBI taxonomy): Eukaryota > Metazoa > Arthropoda > Insecta > Hemiptera > Fulgoridae > Lycorma > Lycorma delicatula. The sequence goes on along the minus strand of NC_134466.1, from coordinate 71,862,653 downwards.
ATCTAAGTACGGTAACTTTGTTGGTAGTAGTGACGTAGTAGTAAAGTAATCTTTACATTAAAAGCGTATATTGCGTAATTGTATTTGGAAGCTGATGTGTGATCAGATTCTGCTTTCGCCCCATACCATTTGGTTCTTGCTGCAATCTGTCTAAGCAACTGCATGTGTCAAAATATGTACTGTTACATTGAAGAAAAATTATATGTTTATTAATTGCTTCCCCATTATCGGTGTAAAAACCAAAAATAAAACTTATATTTTAACTTATCTAATACGTACAAGTTTTTGATACGTACAAGTTATTAATCTAGTATCAGTGTTATTAATGATTAACGTTGTCATTTTCAATAAATTGCATTATACATACAGAGCCGTAGTTAAAATTAATAAAATTCTGTAGCGTATTCGCTGTGTTAAGTAGTGTTCTATATGAATCAACAGTTTAGGAAGACTTCTACATATAATCTATGTAAGTACTTCTGATAATAATATTTTATATTAAGAAAAATAATACACTATTAAATAATGTTATTTGGACGTAGGTTAATGTTAATTACGTGAACGTAAATTTATTAGCAGAATTGTGAAAATTTAAAAACTAAACGTTTTGACATTTACACACTTATAAAGCTTTAAAAATTACCATTTTTAGCTTAGCCAAATATGTTTTTATTCTTGTAATTTAAGTTTAAACTGTATAAAATTTATATATATAGATTACTTTATAAAAATACAAAATAAAAATGCTTAAGGACCAATAAAATTGAAGAGGGGGTTGCTGATTCTTTTGAAGACTAATTTTTGTTTTTTTTAAAATTATTTTTAAATTAGAAGACTATTTTTTTTCTATTTAAATGATATAATTGCAAATTATTATTTCTTTTAAATATGAGTATTTTATTGAACTTCTGTTTTTTGTTAACAAAAACATAACTTTTATAAAACAATAAGAAAATCTTTTACCTTTGTTTCCATTTGGTGATTAAGTAGCTATTTATTTTAGAAAGGTAAATTGCCTTTGTTGTTCAGTATCAAACATTTTACTAACATTTTTTTCACTTTTATAAAACATACATTAAAAAATTAAAAGGAATATAATGTTAAAGTTGCAGAAAATATTATTTAGTTTTATATATCTTGTTAATGTATCAAAGTTAACAGTGATAACCTTTTTTCTTTGAAAACATAAACTTTTGAACAGAATTTTATGAGATTTAAAATTTTGACATATTTTTAATCGTTCCTGTGGTCATGTTCAATGACTGGTACTGCCATTGTTTCATCCTGGATTCAATTGATGTTATTATTGGCAATTTTTTTATATTAGCAAACATCTCTTTAGAATGTGGTCAAACATTATGTTGGATTTAAATGTGTATTCATTGTGGACATTGTTCTGTTTTTGTGTATATATATTTATTAAGAGTGTTGTCTTTAGTGTCTGTGTACCTTTTCTTCAGTTATCCCATGTTATTGTTTTTACCTTTTTGTACATTAGTTCATACCATCCTGTTTTTTCTTAATTTTCTTCATGTGAGTGGTCTCATAAAGCCATTTCTTCTTTGTTTTTTGTGTTGCTCTTCTTAATTCATTATTCAGTTTTCTCCGTGGTCTCTTATCTTCATTATATTTCTTGTAAGACGAAGAAAAAGATAATAAGTCGGTAACCTTGGCTTCCTTAACCTACCGATGATTAGTGTTTTATTGTTTTTTATGGGATTTTTCATATTCACACTGAATTCATTTGCTCTTTGGCCTTTATTTATTTCCTTCGATAAAATAAATAAAAGAAAAGTAAATAAATACTTGTATTAAGAGCCTTTTCACAAACATTTAGATATAAAGTATTTTTACTTAATAGCTTTTTCTGATTTCATGAAGAAATACGGTTAACTTCTTCAGTTACATTGATAAAGCTATGTTTTAAAATCATATTTATTGTATTTGATTCATTTAGATTATTTATTTTTATCTTTTGAATCAAATCTTATCTTTCAGTACTTAATATCCCAAACAAGCTGTTTATTAGTTAACCGGTTTATTATAGTCTATAAAATTATTATTAGTCTGTAAAATTTCACATATTTATTAGCCTAATTGTGTTTATCATTTTACAGCATTAAATGTATAACTGTGAACCTATTTCAAAAATAAAGTAAACCGATTTATTTTAAGCCAATTAAATGTCAGTCACAATATATAATTAATTATCTTTTTTTTTTAACCGTTTTAAATAATGTTATTGAACTTTTCATTTTATTTTTGTTAAGGATGTCTTACATTTTCTTTAATTTTAATTATTTACATCAGCTAGTAAAATTAACTATTTCAGAAGCATATTATTGCAAATTACCATTATACAACCAGTGTTACAATGCATATTACTTAGTCCTAGAACAACCACGAAAAAAACAAAATATGACAGCAAACAGTCGTATTATAATATAATATTGATTAATAAACAGTATGTACCACTTATGTTGTCAAGAGCAAGAAAAATACAATATTTGCACTAAACCACAGTTAATTAATTATATTCTATTAAACGATATTTAAAATAATTCATCAACATCTTCCTATTAGTATTTTAGGATATGATAAAATAACAATTTTAAAAGTCTTAATTATGAAACATTTGTGCATATATATTACAAACAATAAAATCATCATTATAATTAAAAGTGAATAATGATAATGTCTTACTTATTATGCTTCAGTTTCCATTTTTAACAAATGACTGGCCTTTTTAAATATCTCTCCATCAATTTATTTTCAACAAAATTGTAAGATTTTCTTTTACAAAAGTAATAAAACCAAAACGGTTGTAATTATTACTTTAGTTAATAAACTCTGAATTATGTTTATTATTGTTTGAGGTGTACAAAAAGTTGTACTTAAATTATTTGCATTTCCATCTTCTAAATTTGTATTTTGTATATACTTGATATATTTAGCATCTTCATTAATTTGTCTTACTTTTATTTCATGTATAAAAGTTATTCTTTTATTTAGAGTGTTGTGGGAGGTGTCTGAAAAATTTAGACCGATTCAGGACATCAACATTTAAAAAAAAGTTCATGTGGAAAAACAATCCAAATCACTTAATTTTCCCTCTTTCTACCATTTTTTTTTTTCAATAAAAATGTATATCTTAAGAATGATTGTAATAATTTAATAAAATTTGGTGTATGTGTACTCAATAACATCTTCTACTAAATAATTAACTTTGAAAATCCAAAACGGCAGCCTTTAGTTTCTTATCATTAATAGCCCCATAGATATTTGTTTTATTGAATTATGTTGTATTAAATTAAAATTAAGCCTCTTATTATAAACAAAATTGAAATAATTTATTTGTTCAGATTAATCGCCAAACATTTTCACTTTTATTTGTTTAGATTCACTTAAACAATTTCATCTGTAACAGGTAAAATCGTTTAAGCGGATCGTAAAATTATGTAGTCTTAAGATTTTGCACTTGTTTTACTAAAAATAAAAATAATAATTAATTATTTTAAATTCGCAATAGTGAAGGAAGAGAAAATGAGCACAAATTGTCAGACTTCAAATTTTGCAGGACATTTTCCTAGGATGTTACCTAGGAAATTCAGAGTATTTTCCTAGGTTGTTTTGTTTATTCTAGAGACATTTTTTAGTAAATAGATTTTTTAAATGTACGAATGACAAGTTCCAGCTGAAATAACTGTGGTCTGCAGTTGACACTCATTCATTTTAACTAAATCAGGCGTGAGAAATACCGATAAGAGATATTACTCTTACTTCGCCCATTATTTCTGTTAATAAACATAATCCTTAATAGATAATATCTGAATAGTAAAAAGCTTTTTGAAGTTATAATTCAAGGAAGAATAAGTCGATCCAACTAAAAAAGAAAACCAGATAATTTAAAATAAGTCCATATTAAAAGAAAAAACAGTTTATATTTAATTATATGAGTATGTAAAGTATGAAGTAATTAGCCGTTTAGCCAGAACCTGGAACCTTGAGGCTCAGGTCAGCCCAGACAAATCCTGGAGCCAACTCAGGGGCTCCTCGGGCTTCCTGGGGCTTTGAGGCCTACCCTATAGCCACAAAGCTTGCTTTGGTCACCATTCCCATCTACCTAGAGAGCTCCATCCCTGAACCGTGCAGTGTACGTTATCTTCATGGTTGTGAGAATAATACCGATAAATAATAATTATAGTATTCAGGCTGTATAGAAACCTGAAAAAGAAACTAAATTACAAAAGATAGAATAATAATAACTACGGTAACTAATGCGGTACAAATACCCAGTTACAATTTTGAAAATCATAAAATTGTGTGGAGAGTTATTATAATAGCATCCCATTGCACCTCCCAAAACAGTGCCCCAGGAGCATTCCATTTGTTACCAGTTGATGGTGAAGATTGGTCTAGCCTCTCACCAGGTGTTTGCGTACCTCATCACTCTAGCCTCACGCACAGTTCCCACAGGAAGCCCATTATTGTTAAACAGAAATTATTTTAATTTATTTAATATTATTTTATTTTATTTAATGTAAATTTAATTCTATTATTTTTATAAAAATATAATTAGATTGATTTGAATCATTCAGTTCAAACCCAGTTTACACAGTGATAGAAACGCAAACACGCGTTTGAGTTTGCAAAAATAAAATATATATATTTTAGTTTTGAGATCTTTCGAGATGAAATATCTAAAAACCTTCTCATGCCAAGAAACATGGCTAAAAATTTGGTTGCGATTGATCAAGTAGTTTTTTTTGTTTATCCCAAACAAGCAAAAACCCTCTTTCTCTTATATAATAGTATAGATTTATAGATACCCATTAATTTTGATTTTACGTAGTCTGTTATGGTTACAAACTTCTTTTTTTTAAAGTCATTTTAGATCACTTCACACAAGCAATAGTAGAGTTGAAGAACAGGGTGTTTGCAGTCATTCGCATACTATTTCTTATTACCTATCCAAATATAATACTCAATATAAATATTCATGTTGAAAGGAATTAATCGGTTGAGAATAAATAAACAAAATGTAATTATTTACCAAGAAAAATCCTATTTTGCCATATTTCAACTCATCACAGTTAGAAAACCTTGTGAAATAGTATAACTGTAATTTAGTCTAGGACATTTGTGATCACTATCTTTGGATCACTTCAGGAAATGTCTTTCAGCATTTTCTGATGTATTTTGGCTGTCAGATCGGTAGATATATGAGGTTTGTAAGTTCAGAAAAACTTTTTATTTACAATCCAATTATACATGGACTCTATCACCTTTGAAATAATTCTCTTGGGAAGCCATGCGACACTTCAAATGGTTTTTCCACTCTTCATAACGGTGTGGGAACTCAGAAACCAGAATATCCTTCAGATAGTCGGTTACATTTTTTAAAATGTTTTCTACTGTTCAAAAATGCTGTCCTTTGAGATGCTTTTTAAAGTCGGGGATAGGAAAACGTTGCAGGGAACAAGTTAGGTGAATAAGGTGGTTGAGGAACTACAGGAATGCTTTTTTTTTGTCAAAAACTCATTAAGTGTGACAAGGTGCATTCTCATGATGCAGCATCCAGTTGTTTTTGATGGCTGGTTTCATGCAAGCAACTCTTTTCTGCAGTCTTTCAAGAATTTCTTTGTAAACATATTGATCTACTGTCTGTCCTGTAGGCAAAAACTCCTTATGGACAATGTCATTACTATTGAAGAAACAAATTAGCACGGTTTTGATTTTTGATCTGCTCATTTTTGCTTTTTTGGGACACGATGAGTTTGAAGTGTGCCACTCCTTGCTATGGCATTTTGTTTCTGGGTCGTACTCAAATATCCAAGATTCATCACCAATAATAACATATTTTTAGAAAATCAGGATCGGTTTCAATTCGCTCTAGAAAATCACGTCACACTTCCACCCTGTTGTTTTTCTGTTCAACAGCGAGGTTTTTTGGGACCGATTTTGCACAAACTTTTTTCACGTCCAATTCGTTTGTCAAAATTTGACGGACTATGATATGCTTCAAATTTAATTGTTCTGCAATCATTCTGACGGTTAATCGCCGGTCGTACCATATCATGTCTCTGATTCGCTCTACATTATCGTCACTTTTTGACGTTAAAGATCTTCCAGAGCGTGGATCGTCCGCAACTGATTCTCGGCCATCTGAAAATGCATTAAACCATCTAAAAACTTGGGCTCGTGTCAGAACGTCATCTCCATATGCCCTTTTCAATTTTGGTAATTTTTAGTAGCATTCTAACAGAGTTTAACGTAAAACTTGATCGGAGAACGTTGCTTATAATTAGTATCACTCATTTTTGTAACACAACAAAAACTCGTTTCACAAAACTTTCTTTACGTCTCACGGGGCAACAATAAACTAAAGGTATTAATACCTAATATAAATCAGCTGTTCATATAATTATGTGTTTACTAGTAACTTGAATTTACTAGAAACTTGTTTACTAGTAACTTTATTTCAGGTCGACCGTCTCTGAGGTGTTTGGTTAATTGAAACCCGACTGAATATACCCAATTTGAATATAGTATTCAAATCCGTTTAAAAGTAACCTGCCTTTACTAGGATTTGAACTTTAGAACTCGACTTCAAAATCAGTTGATTTGCGATGACGAGTTCACCACTAGACAACCCCGAGGGGTAGGTGCGCGGTAGGCCTGAGTCTATTTAAGACTACACGTTTACCGGTTCACTTAGCAATCCTTTGCAATTTTTGTTACACCCCAGTCTTGCCAATGACTTTGTCATTGGCAATTGTCATTTGTCGCTTATTAAAACATTTCATCACAAAACTTTGTTTCACCGCAGTATATCGCATTAATGAAGGAAATACGCTAATGAAAATTAAACATATTAAAAAAAACTTGCAATCCAAAAGCAGCATAATTCAAATTCTTATTTTACTTTATTTTAAATACATAAATTTTAATTTAATCATTTAAAGTCTGTTACAAAAAAAAAGAAAAAGATTAATTTTAAAATTAATGATTTATCTTTGCTAACTATATACAACTTAATTTTAGTTCTCTCTCTTTAGACAGCATTACGGGCTGATGAAAAAAAAAAACTTTTACGATGACTAATATTTTCATGCCTCACCCTCTAATCGACATGAACAGGGGGGGGGGGGGGAGAGAGAGAGAGAGTGAGAGAGAGAGCGCGCGCAGCGGTCACGTACACGCCATTTGTTAAGTTTTTTTCTATAGTATCACTTGTCCCTGAAAGCATTACAAATATTAGCGTCTGTCTTTTTGTTTTAAACTATTGTCAGTTTTAACTGAATTCTTTTTTTTTTAGCACAAGCGGCAGTGTAAATATAAAAAGAGTTTGACTATAACATATATATAAATATACGTTAAAGTTTTACGGTTGTTTCATCAATTCCTTTATAGATAGATATACATAACTCTTGTACGAACAAATACAAAAAAAATTTCAATAAATAAAACTTTTTTTCAGGCTTAATAGGGAATATAGAATGAGAAATTAAATAGATTCCTGTCTTCACCAAAACACGAATATACATTTTATATACTGATACACCGATTCAAAATGTTTATAATGATCGCCAAATGGTTATCTAATTAATAAACATCATTACTTTCATAGTAAATATTACTCTTAATTAGTAATATTATAGTAGCACATATTTTACATACATCACAGTCATTAGAAAAAATAGAAATAAATAATTTGATCAAACCGAGTAATAAACCCACCGGGTCGGTCTAGTGGTGTACGCGTCTTCCCAAGTACTCTCGACTTCCAATTCGAGCGTTCAAATACTAGTAATGGCAGTTAGTTACTTTTATACGGATTTAAATACTAGATCGTGGATACCGGTGTTTTTTGGTGGTTGGATTCGATTAACCACACTTCTCAGGAAAGCTTGAACTGAGACTGTACAAGACTACACTTCATTTACATTCATACATATCATCCTCTGAAGTAATACCTGAACGGTAATTCCCGGAAACTAAATACGAAAAAGAAAAAACTACGTAATAAATAATTTGAACATCTGCCCGAATATTTGTACATCTGAGAAACGTACAATTCACAGAGCTAAACACTGTCGAAACAATTTTACCGAATGCATTTACGGAATTACTCTTGCACTTCTCACCGATAAATTTATCGACGATGATAAGACAACACTCGCAAGATAACTTCTTATCTTGGTTATTATCTGTACTATAAAAATGTACAGAAAAACAGAACGGGAACGGAATATCATTTCATCTGTAAGCACACAAAACACACATTGTGAAAGTTATTTTACGATTGCGTGCGTTACATTTTACTTTGGTGATGAAGATGATTTTGAGGCCGTTTCTTGAAAAAAAATTACGAACATTCTTACTATCAAGATAACATTCTACGTTATATCTGCGGATTTACAGCAAGACGAGTTGCGATGCGAGAATTGTAGTTCTCAACTTGTACCGGACAACAAAAATCTTAGTTCGTACACTAGTTTGGTAGACTTTATCGCTAAAGGTGGATCGATTAGGCTCATGAAGGCCTACTACAGAAGACAGTTAAGTTTACGTATAAGAGATTTCAGTTACACCGTCTAGAACAGCAACCGATGCGAGTGAACTCGAGCGTGTAACTCAACGACTACCTGAAAAAATAGGCGACTAATTCATACTTTTCAAGGTAATCGATAATATAATTTTTTTAATCGAATACAATCATTTAGCTTAAGAAAAGATTATTACTGCTGTTATATAAAGTCTGAAAGCTTTATCTGTATTTAATTATTCATCTGTACTATCTTTACGTAGTATTCATCGGTATTCGATAAACTACAACGAAAAAGATTTGTGAAGTTATTTACACGGTAAACTACGGTAAGAATTTAATAAATTATTTAAGCGCTTATTTATACGAATAACTAATTCGACGTAAGGTCGACGGATAAATGAATTTAATTACCGGTTTTACTAAATATTTAAAACGTAAATATATTACACAAACGGAAGTTTAGAAACCGTACGAAAATTAATACTCGTAAATAACGGGATTCTAATAAAACCTGATCGGTTGTTGTCTGATTAGACGTAAGAGAACGGGGGAAACTATGTACAGGACCAGATTTACAATTCTCATTTTTGTAACACAACAAAAACTCGTTTCACAAAACTTTGTTTACGTCTCACGGGGCAACAATAAACTAAAGGTATTAATACCTAATATAAATAAGCTGTTCATATAATTATGTGTTGTTTACTAGTAACTTGAATTTACTAGAAACTTGTTTACTAGTAACTTTATTTCAGGTCGACCGTCTCTGAGGTGTTTGGTTAATTGAAACCCGACTGAATATACCCAATTTGAATATAGTATTCAAATCCGTTTAAAAGTAACCTGCCTTTACTAGGATTTGAACTTTAGAACTCGACTTCAAAATCAGTTGATTTGCGATGACGAGTTCACCACTAGACAACCCCGATGGGTAGGTGCGCGGTAGGCCTGAGTCTATTTAAGACTACACGTTTACCGGTTCACTTAGCAATCCTTTGCAATTTTTGTTACACCCCAGTCTTGCCAATGACTTCTTTTTTTTTTTGAGATGAAGGGCATCGACTGTGTTAGTCATTTCGCCGTATGATAATGGAAATTTGTAGCATATGAAAAAATGCCATGCCTGACTGGGATTCGAACTCAGGACATCCGGATGAAAGGCTGAATCGCTACCACTCCACCACGGATATCAGCATTTTAATTGTTGATGCGACTGTAAATAAAAAAAAAAAAAACGATAGGTTATTACAAATTATGAGAAACTTTTTTTCTTTCCATATGTTTTGTTATTTGAAAATGTTTTGTTCTGAAAAAATACGCCTTTATTTCTTTATTTTATCAAATTTATTTTTGAATAAAATCATATTAAAGAAAAAATCTTCAAAAAAAGTGGAATTTAAAATAATTAAATTACAACTATTTTTGACAACTTTTAATCGATTATTAAGTTATCATCAACAGATATTGGGGGAAGCTGATACGGGTGGAACATTTTACATATAAAAGAAAAAAAAAATTATAATAAAATTTAAAAAAATATATTTGTGAAATACTAGAAAAAATAAAACATTTGTTCGTCGATTAAAAACTTTAGACAAAAATATCAATGTTTAAGGCTTACTAACATTTGTTTTTAAAAATAAAAATTCTGGAAAGAAAAAACTACTTGGTGTGTAGTTTTGAGTAAATCTTGATATCAGAAAATAAATAAATAAATTTCTTTTGTGTTACTCATGTTATGGTGGTGTGCGCGCGTGTTAACCGTACAGTATATTACAAATTATGATGTGTCAGCAGTTTGTACGTGATAAACTAATTTGGGTAGTGTGTATGCCAGTTGTCCTCCAGCAATATGTGACCTTCGGCAAGTGTTTGAAAACATGTTAGTTGAATTTTATATTACTGTTTTTTTTTCTTGCAATCATCCAAGGACAACAAAATGAACGTTGTCGACAGATTCACGGAACTGATCGTCAGACAATACATTTATTATTATTTTTTTTATTATGGCTGTGTAGTGGTTGGTTACTGATGTTTTTTTTTTTGTTTTCAGTCATTTGACTGGTTTGATGCAGCTCTCCAAGATTCCCTATCTAGTGCTAGTCGTTTCATTTCAGTATACCCCCTACATCCTTAACAATTTGTTTTTTTTAATTTTGTAGCCTACCAATCTTTTTTAAACTTCTAACATTCCACGCCCCGACTCGTAGAATGTTATTTTTTAATTTTCTGGTGACCCCTTCCTTAGTAGTCCCCACCCGGAGATCCGAACGGGGGACTAGTTTACCTCCGGAATATTTTAACAAGGAAGGCGCCTCCATCATTGCTATATGAAAATGTAGAGAGCCACATTTTCTTGGGAAAAAAAGCAGCTGTAGTTTTCCATTACACAATCTGCCATCGTTTAAAACACACACATACACGCGCGCGCGCACACACACACACACACACCCTCCCCTTAGAGACTATTGAGTGCGATATTAAACTCGAAAATCGTCTTTTTCCTTTCCTTATTTATACAAAATAAACAAACTACGTATCATTGTATTTAATGAATCATTGTCTACTCAAATATTCCAGTTTAACAAATACAATTATTACATTTAAAAATGCGTACAATAAGATAGATTAATAAATAAATTACACTGTTGATTCTTGTATTAAAAAAACCGTTTGAAAATAAAGATATGTTGCAAAAGGTTCTGGTTTCGAATCCCTAATCCCAGACAGGCTCAATAATCTTACACCCTAAAAATTCATTTCATAAATAAAGAGAAAAAAATAACCGGATATTAATTTGTTGGCAGTTTAGATTAATAAATTGTTTAATATAAAATAGATTATGAATATTTGTTTTAATAATGCGTATTAAGATCACGACAAGTTCCTTCCCGCGCTGTCTGGCCAGCGCCCGTTGTTGAACACAGTTATGTAAAATATTACTCACTCCAGCCGACTACAAAGGTTCAAGTTTAACAGTCTGACGCGCTTTAATAAATAAATCCCTTATGCGATAGAGAATTGAGTCTAACTAAAGAAATTCACCGAGATGCTTTGTTTTGTAGTTAGTTATTGGCGGGAATTATCGGTAGATAGCCGACTGAATACGTAATGCTTCCAGTTAACATTGACGTCATCCAATTTACATCTTTTTACTGAGATATTTCTTATTACTGATTAAGGTGAGTTGTATTTATTTTTTTAATATTATTGGCCAATTATTATTGGCAGTTGTTTTATCTGTGTATGTGTTATTCAAATTATTTATTAGATTAAAAATGTTAGAACCCAATTTACTCTCGTCTATTTTTACAAAATAAATTTAATAATAATAAATTTGTTTATTTATCTCTTAATAGCGGCTAAACAGTATCGAAAAAATAAACAAGTTATATGTTTGTAAGAGTATTTCGTGAGTGATATATTAGATGTATTTCGTGTTAAATATATTATGTTTTAAGTCGGGTAACGAGAATGAAGCTAAGAAAATAATTCGCATCTGTATCGTTATAAAGAATATACCGATTTACTGGAATGTCCTGGGTTCGACGCCTAAATAGCTTACCGTTTATTCACCGATCTCAATTAATGTCGTTAAATATTCATAAATGAATGTCTCGGGAATAAAACAAAAATTTGAAAAAAAAAATTATTATTTTAAATAAAATGTAATAATAGATATAAAATGATCAACAAATCTTGATTTAATTTAATTATATCGAACGTCTATATAAGAAATATAATAGGGATATTAACTTTGACTTTATTCGACAGCAACACACACACACACACACACACACACACACGTACGTACACATGTACGCACATTTACGGTTGTATTTGAATTGTTGTACCATCGCGTGACCAGTACTGTCCGAGGGTAGCCAATCAGAGTGAAGTTAGCCACCTGCTGCATTTGTTTCATCTCCCCCCTCTCGCCAAACCATCGTCGCAGTAGTCAGACTGACAAGTTGTTTTTACTATGCGTCTTCCCAATAAAATAAAACAAAAAAATAATTACCTCTGAGAGCGTATGAACCATACAATTTTATAAATTATTGTTTTATTTTATCATTGCCAATCGAACTATTGTTTTTCTATTAAAGCATTTATTACTATAAGTAATTTACTTATTACATTTATTTTATTTATATTTAATTTTTTTTTTATTAAACACTTCGCTTTTATTATAATTGAATTTTTTTAAATCTAGCACAAATTATGTATTACAGTAAATAAATTTGTACCTTCAAAACTAGATTTAACTAACATACAATCTAGTTTTGAAGGTACAAATTTATTTACAAGAGGTTGTTGATGAAGCTTTCTATTATTTAATAAAATCTAATGTTACAGCTTGATAAAACTATATGTGTATATGTCTTTATCAGTAATGCAAGAGTTCGCACGCACGCACACCCGCGCGCGCAAATGAAGAAATTCGTTACTACATAATTACAATTTTTAATTTTTATTAAATATTATAGACGTTTACTTCTTAACAAATGTTACCGTTCGTAAATGCGGGGAAACATCAGAATTTTTAATTTACTAAATCACACGAATCATTTACCGGTACAAAACAAAAATTCACATAGAACTATTTAAATTCATATTTTAATTTAAGCACGTTTTTTTCAAAAAAAGGCCTAAAGGATTAATATTTGAATATATGTATAAATAAATATACACTTATACAGACTTTTGAGAAAAATACAAGGTCTTCTGAAGCAGCTTTTTCAATATTGTAATACCGGGCGAGCGACTTAAAATCAAATTAATCAGCTCGAACTGCAGTTATTTTAGCGTCGCGTTTAACACTGCTATTACTAATAGTCTATTTTTGTCGGTTGTAAACTGTTCCAGCTACAGTGCGATATAGTTTCGTTCTTTACGATTATGTTTATTCTAAAATACAGTATTCCATCGAGGAAAGGGCTGCTATCGAGGACGCTTTGGATTGGTCAGTATCCCGATAAATAGTAGTAGTACACGATTCGGTTAAAAAACGACGCACAACGGAGTCCGTTTCAAACTCAAAACGAAATAGGCCACCTTTCGTCAGGACTCCGTAGGCCATTATTCAAAAAAGAATATCTGCCGGTCCGAAAAAAATCTATAGGGTAAATTATCGCACCAAGATCGTGTAAAATACACATCTTGTAAGATTCTTCACGACTTAAATCGGAAACCTTATCGTGTAAAAACTAAGCAAATCAGACTAACCGAAACGTCTTAATTTTTAAGGGGGTCATGAAAGGAGTAAACTTGACGGGTTCTTATGAAAAATCGAATAAAGCAGGTCCAATATTGTATCTCCCATAGATTTTACGATAACCGCCGTAAAACAGAAAAATTCAGTGACGAAAAACAGGTTTTTTTTAGGTTTGAAGTACAATAACTTTGTTAAACGACTGAAAAATGCTTAAATTCTATTAAGAAAACATGTAGAGAACTTAATTTTGAGAAAATTGATGAAATGAAGTTACGAAAAACAAAAAAAAATATCAAATTTTATTATTAAAAACAAAACGGAACAAAATTTAACAGAAAACAGCGAATGAATTTATGAAAATTAAAAACAACTTTTTAGCGTAATAAATTTAGATCGCAAACAACAAACTGATTTGTAGAATTTAATAATCTTCATGAGAATAGTACACTTCGCAGCACTCGTGTTTCATCTGAACGCGAACCGTTACAAGCCGATGAAAAGAAATAAATTCTTCAAGTAGTACAGTTTAGTTCCAAAACGAGCTCGGGAAGAATTTCTACGCTACTTGACATTCTACAAAGTACAATACGGATGACATTACACGGTCAAGGACTGAATCCTTGTCACGGCCAGAAAATACAACACCTCAAGCTTGGTGACCGTGCCGGAAGAGTTTTTTCAGCGGGTTAACATAATTACTTTTAAATCTCGTTCGTACTATCTTCGGACGAAGCTGCTTGTATCCGTAACGGCGTAAACAACACGTGAAATTCACATCGGTGGTGTGAAGAAAACCACACGCTCCAGTCGGATCAAATTTCCAGCCGTAATTTTCGGTGAACGTTTGATGCGGCACGATCGACAAAAAATTAGGCCCTTTCTTACTAGAACGTGTCACGGGGAGAAATTTTTGGGGTGGGATTTTCCAATTTAAAAAAATATATAAACCGCAGTGAGTATTTTTTTTAAAAAGTAAATTAAAATTATTTTTTCAAAGGTTAAACATATTTTACTAAAAAAAAGAAAACTGTTGTTTTTATTTTTACAAATCCTTAAAGTTTTTTTTCCATAGAGTATATTACAACGATTTTTTTCAGAATTAAACGGTCTACAAGTTTGTTTAACAAAGTTATTCTACTTCAAACCTAAAAAAACGTGCTTTTCGTTACTGAACTTTTCTGTTCTACGCTGGATATCGTGAAAATAAGGGATGATAGTTCTGTTTTTTTTTTTTTATTCTATTTTTCAGGTCAAAAACATCAATTTTACCCCTTATATAACGACTTAAAAATTTCAGTATGACTTATTTCACCGGGGAACTGAAATCCGAGCGAAATCTATGCTAGCCGTAACTTTACAAAGAAGCGTTTTCGGACATATGTTTGTACGTGAACTTTTTCCTTTATTTCAAAATCAAGAATCGGTTCCCAAATTATTTCCCTTTCCTCCTAAATCACCCTGTATTTACGATAAATAAAATATAACTGATAGTTACCGTTTATTTAACGTTCCATTTCGGACAAACCTCAAATCGGGTGACTTTATTATTAATATACACGTTAAAATGTACACGTTGTACATTTAAATGTAAACGTTAATGTACACGTTAAAACAATCGCACGCGCGCGCATAGAAGTTTGATACCAAATATCGCTAAATATTTAAAATTAAATAAATAAAACGAATGAAGATTGTAACAACGGAAAAAGAACTGCTCCCCCTGTTACACTGAAAGTCGTGGGCTGAATTGCCGCCTAGTTATGGTAAACGTATAACAAAACAGTCAATTAATAGCTGAACCGACTTAAAAGCGAAAAATAAAATTAATTACTCGATTTCCGTAGCCGAGCGGTAGCGTCTCAGCCGTTCATTCAGAGTACCGGGTTCTAATCCCGGCCAGACACTGTATTTTTCATACGCTACAAATTTCCATTTTCTCGTTCCCGCTTTAGAAGTTTCTTTGTAAGCTTCTGCGGTGAATTAATTCGTCGATCGAAAAAAAAAATAAATGAACGATAAATATGGTATAGATAGATGGTAACAACGACCGATTCGGTCATCGTGTACGGCTATCAGGAAGTTATTACGTCTAATATTTGACGTAGCAGAACTGCGGTTCAAATTTAGTCTCTCTAGAGAGATATTCAACATTTATAGTGAATCAATGTAGATGTTGATCATATGATAAAAAATGTCACACCCTTACCGTGAATCGAACTGACTATATATAAAATAAAAGCTACACACCACCGCACTACACTATTTGATTGTTCTGTCGCCTAAAGTTATTCATCTACTTTCAATCGAGACGTGAAAGTGAAAGATACCTCTATAAATTTTTCTTTTGGGGTTTAATTAAGTTAATAAATAATTTTTTTATTCAGATTAGTGTAGAATAATATATTATATAAGAGTATATAATACTCGGGAACGCGTAAATACGCTATTTCATTAATAAAAAAAAAAGGAACTGTCCCGGCATTTGTGCGGATGGATCAAGGGAAACCGTGGTAAAACCTTAATCAGGTCGGCATGACAAATTTCACTATCGATTAAAAAATAAAGTTAGGTTCGATTAAAGTCCATAAATATAAAAACAGATGAAATAATATCGAGATAACTAAATTAAGCGACTAAATATATAATAATTCACAATTCAAAAGGCGTTAATGAAAATTATTTATATTTGTTTACTCGGTTAACAGGATACAGGAAATTGAGTTTTTTTTTTTTACTTTTCTAATCGGTATAATTTAAAAGTTTATCGTTACAGTAATATTGTTTATGTAGAATGAAATAATTTAATCGGTTTTTAAATAAACAACCTATGTTAAATTTTTTTTGAAACGGGTCAGTAACGGAAGCATATAATGCGGGAAATGTACAACACATCGTTTGTCTTTTAACCGTGATTTCTCATAAACTACTAAAAATACAGTTAAACTAAAAAAACCAATTTCTTTCGATTTTTCACTTCAGATTTCATAAAGAAAAGAAAAACCATCGCGTTTTATTTGGATCTACAGTCTGGCTGAATTTTACCAAACTGGCAAGAATTAAGGCAAAACATTTTACCTTACCAGACAAGACTTATTTAATTTTACCTGGCCAGCCAACTATTTGAATTTAAGCATATCTAAATTTTAATTGAAGAAACATATTTTCTTCTTGAGGTTTTTTTTTGTAATTTCAAGTAATCCTCATTACAGCTTTATATATATTTTTTTTTAAATTTTAAATAATCTAAAGCAGTATAATTTGATAAAGGGGAGATCGACTAGGAAACAAAATGTTTTACTAAGAAATTTGATTTTTTCCTCGATATACTTTCAATACTGCATAATTTTTATAGTAAAAACGTAATTTGACAAAGGGGTTCAAATCTGACTCGAATTTTATTACTCGATATTTAAAAATATTTCGCGATTGTACTCTAAATATCAATGGCGTATTTGAAATAAAAATCAGTCAAGAGGAAATCTGGGGAAGTTATGCGACCGTTTACTAGTTTTGATTTTACTCAAAAAAAAAAAAAAAAATTACAAAAATATATAAATAAAATATAATTTTTTATAGAAATAGAATAAAATAAATGGACTGTGAATTTTTTATTCTGTAGTCTTCAATTAGCCATTATTTCTAATTCTGATGCACGGCTTACACACACAACTTAATTAAAAATATTTATTATTTTATTTAAATATATTTATTCGTTTACTTAATTCAATGATTCTAACTAAAGCGCGCGCGCGCGCATACCGTATTTAATTCGCGCAGGTGTGACGGTACTAGAGGCAACAATCGGCACTAATGTATTTCACAAGTTACAGAACAAATTTCGCTTATATCGTCGGAAGATTGTTGCAGCTTGTGAGGCTTAACGCACCAGGTACTAAATTAACCGGGCGATCGAGTTCGAGACCCGGCCAGTCCGAATTATTTTTTTTACACTTTAAATATTATTTAATTTTACCGCTCGCCTTTGACGCCACAATATACTCGTATAGCAGTAGTTTAAAGCATTTATTGGGGTGGAGGTGTGCGATTTCGCAAATATTTTTATTTTTTAAAAAAATACGACTTTAATTAGGTGAAATCTCGAGATACTGAGGGTGCCCTTGCTCTACAGCCTCGCCCCCTTGAGTTTTTAAGTTGAAAATTTAACGCATCAACGCCCCATATATAGAAATAAACTGGACCGTCTTTGGTCAAAATCGGTCCGGTTGATCTGGTCGAAGATTTAGAGGCCAACAACGAACTCTCACACTCGTACATACGAACATTAACATTCGGAAAATTTCCATCCTGTTTTTTGGATTCCGTAGATGCGAAAACGTCAAGATCCGGCGAAAATCGCATATGCCCAAATCGGACAGATTACGATACTTTTTCCTTCTAGAACTACAGCTCTATTATTGCGTTATTTAGACGGGAAAGTAAAAGAACCGCTCAAGATTTTCCTGGATAGATCAAGGGAAATCATGATAAATACATGACCGTGATAAATTCATGACAATGAGCGTCACAAAATATTTAATTAAATGAAAAAAAAAATTAAAATCAGTTAAAAATTGTATTATACTAAAAAATAAACACAACCTCAATGCGATTTAGTACAATTTATTAACACAGCATCAAATTGTATTTACTATATATAACCTATCAGCCAAAATGTTCCGTTGAATCGCTTTAAATTTACTTTAGAGATATCCTTCGTAAGTTAGATCCACGTGTGGATGTCTGTTGCGTATGGAAAAATTATGCAAACTATAGAAATATGATTTTACTCGCAAATAAATATACATACAGAGTGTTTATATAAGAACTGTTTGATTTCAAGTACGATTTAAACGGCATTATATTTAAGGTAGTATAACTTACTTACTGTGCATTAGTGTCTATCCTTAACGGGTAGATTCTGAAGTTTTTCTTGGTGTACTTCGATATATGTACCCTTCGTTGCCCTGCAAATGTCCAGACGGTAATCCAGCTCTTCCCACGTACTCGTCAGGATGTCGAGTGTAATGTATGCTACCGTCGCACTGCAACAACCCTCTTCTGTAGATGGTTGATGTTGCGGATTTTTTTTCCGAATAATGATTTTTACATGCCGTCCCAAAAAAGAAATCTAATGGGATTTAGGTTCCTTGGTGGCCGTGCGATCAGCCCTCCTCTGCCATTCCGCTTGTTTTGAAACCGATGTATAATGCAGCACGGACACGGTTGCTGTAATACCGCAGAGCGCCATTTAGCCGATAGAAAATTAATCCGTTTTACTTCCTTGTACGAAGTAAAGGAAGTAAAAAGTATTTGAGCTAAATTTCAACTTTTAGTGGTTAAATGGGGTCACATTAATTCGGCATTAAGCAGGTAATGAAAAAAAAAAAAACTACAAAAAATAAAATTATAAATAAATATTTATTTTTATTATTTTAGATGAGAATAATGATATCAAAGATTAAATTCCACGGAAAACTAAACGAACTGTTCCGGCATTTGCCCTATTGTATCAAGGGAAACCGTGGCAAAACCTTGATAAGAACAGCCTAACAATATTTATGTCTACGATACATATCACATTACAGGCTTATAATATAGTAAAAACGACTTATACATTACGATAATATTACAATTTTAATTATAATAAATCTTTATGATTTATAAATTTCTTCCACATCTGATGATATCCATCCTTTTTCCCTGAAAAAAGAAATAAAAATTATATAATAATAACAACAATCTACAATCTCTTATCGATAAAATATATCGAAAGGTTTTCACCTGTTACACCCGTCTTCAGAAGAGAATATAAAAAGAATGGAATGAAAAAACACATTATGTGTCACGGTGGTTCATTACAAGCACGAGTATATTACTTCAATTCTAACGATCGATTATGAATACATTTTTGATAAAATATTAAAAAAGGCTTATATAATATAAGGAAAATTACAATGAATGCAATCGATATATGGATTAACAGAATAAAAGTTCTTTGAACGATAAACTCAAACATAGAAATTTACAATTACGTAATCTATTCTGATCGGTTCCTGCGTGCTGATATTTGTCATATATATGTATTTCTGGGGTTTGCAACAAAAAAAAAAACATCAGTTATTTTCCAGTTATAAATAAATCAAAAAAATTATTGTGCTTTAATGAGAAAATATCGTTTACTATGATTAATTTACAAAATGTATGAACAGAATTGTCCCTTTCATACAAGTGACGTAAACAAACAAATCGTTTTCAACTCTAGATGAGGGAGATTAAAATTTAATGAATCAATTTTTATTTTTTAACTAATTTTTCTTGTGCTACCTCGTTAGGCTACCTAATGATGGCATATAGACCTGCAGTCCAGTCTTTGGAACTGTTGCTAATTGCATCTTAGTTAGCAGTCATTTTACTGTTAAAGTTAAATATTTAAAACTTATATTCAGGTATAAAATAGATAATAGCGTAGATAGAGCTATTAGTCCCTAGTCAAATGTAGGTAGACTACTCTCGCATCAGAGATTTATAGGGGGGTAAAAATTAATCCACTTTGATGGAATGAATACAGTATGTGGTTTCCAATATGACAGAATTTTAGAAACTTCTTTCATTGTAACTGTTCCGAAATCGACGATTTTTTTTAATCGATTATATTAAAAAAAATATCGTTACATTGTGTCATCTTAACCGATTTTTTTCAGTTTTTTTTTTTATCAAAAACACTTATTCTCTTATATAACAAAAAATGTATTCTTTTAAAAGAAAATAGAAAAAAGAGTAAAAGATCATCATGAATTTGTTTGATTTTCAGAAATATTAATTACTAAATTAATACATCATTTTTCTTTCCGACCCTTCATTATATATGTTACCGCCCTCAGTAAAAATTTAAATTATTACTTTTTTCAATTTATTTGTAGTTATTTTGTAATTTATATCTGTAATATAAGATGTTTCTGTATTTTAGGTTAATATTATGCAACCTAATCTATTTTCCGGCCTCCGTGGCGCGAGTGGTAGCGTCTCGGCCTTTCATCCGGAGGTCCCAGGTTCGAACCCGGTCAGGCATGGCATTTTCACACGCGCTACAAATTGTTCATCTCATCCTCTGAAGCGATAACTTAACTGTGGACCCGGAGGTAAAAAAAAATCTAATCTATTTACACGTTTCATTAATATGTAACCTCTAATGTCATTTTTATAATACATTTAGCTTCATTTATTGTAATAAACGAATAAAATAAAACAGATTGTTAAATTACGGGTTAATATTAATTTTATTATAGTAAACAGTATGAAAATAATAATTGCGAGAAGATAGTACTGTCGGATAAAACTTTCTGGGTTCGATTTAGGGTTACGCTTACATTACATTATTATCAAAATTCATAACGTGAAAAAAAACAATTTAAAAAAAATGCGCGTGATAGTGAGCGGTTAACTCGCGTGGTGCGAGTGATAGCGTCTCGGCCTTTCATCCAGAGGTCGCGAGTTCGAATCCCGGTCAGGCATGATATTTTCACACGCTATAAAATTGCTATTTCATCTCATTCTGTGAAGCGATACATAACGGTTGGTCCGGAGGAAAAGAAAAAAAAAATATGCGGGTACTCTGGATGTTGTAATTGCGAGTAAAATAAATTAACTTAAAAAAAACCTATTATAAATGTTCGTTTAATTCATGTCGGATAACGTTATAAACATCCTGCAATCATATACGGAACTGCATGCCGACGCGCTGTCTACATTTTACTTTGCGATGTGATATGCGAGTCACCCTCTCCAATCGCCGCCACACCAGTCTTTGGTCAAGGTTAAACTAGTAGCGCTGTGCGGTACCCCCGTTTGCGTATTATTTTTTTTTTAACGCGTAACACTCATATAAGTATTACAGATTATGGAGTGATGCCTGAGCTGTAACTCAGCTCAGAGCTGTATGGCAGCTCTGTTAATTATATGTTACTTTGTGATCTCTAATTATAATTTTTGAATTAAATCCATACTAAATGTGTGTTTGCGAGTTCGTGTTCGCGAACACAAACATAAATATTAAGCTGTCGTTGGTCGGTTGGTTGTGTTACGAGAGATGAAACAATGCAGTCTAGGAAGTGCACTTTAGAGGGCGGGCTAGTTTTCGTAATTTATTTTTGCTGTGGCGTTTGAAGGTTTGTTGTTTATCCGGACGTTTGTTGCAGGGGTGGGGAGCGCAGAGAAATTACGTGGTGACAGAACGAAGCTTATGAAATACAGCGGTCAGTCTCGGCTTGTTTACACAGTTCAAATTAGGTTATCGTTTCTGTGTTCATTGTTTTTAACAGCTATGTTTCCCGTTACCTTTTTATGCTCCACACTTGTTTCTTGTTTCCTTTCATCGGAAAATTTTCTTTACCTAACTTTCTCTTTTACTTTTACTTGTACTAAAATAATCTTCGATAAAAATTCTTCGCTGTTTTAGAACTGCCGTAAAAATATTTCTTTTACTTTTTGGAACTTTTATACGAGTTTATTTTCGCGTATATGTGAATATAAATAAATATACGCTTCAGGTTTTACATTCATCGCATCTTTAATCTGTTGTATTTTTTAATTGAAATAGACAAAAAAAAGTCGAAATGAGATCAAAGATTATTTATAAAAAATCTGATACGGATACCACATGCCTTCCTTAGACGCCTATTAAATTACGTATATGCATTTTATGCCGCACTTCATTTACACTTTTTCATTTGAAAATAAGATACGATTTTCGAATTCTATAATAAAGTTGACGGTTACATAATTGCATCGGGGTAGGCACCACATCGCCTCAGATTATTTCCGTATTTTCACATTATTTGTCCGTAACAGCATTTTTATATTAGTACGACGCTCAAGTAGGTGTGTGGTGAGTACATAAAATTAAAAAAGTACATAAACCCGTAATTAAGTAAAAGTACGTAAAATTTTATTTCACTAATAACTTCTGATTTTTTTCATATTTTTTGTTTTTGTTTTATTCTTATTATCGGATTATTAATTATTGTAAAAGTTGTTTTTTTACAATCGGAGGTTAATAATTGTTAATAAATCGATATATTTAAATTAAAAAAAAAAAGTTAATAATAAAAAGCATATCAAGTCGTAATTTAATCGATGTGCCATCCTCTTGTAAGATCTAAATATTTCATTAATTAAAATTTTATTTCGCTATAACTCTGAAACCGATGAAAATAAGTACCGCGTATGATATAAAATTGTTAATTACAACATGTCCCCTCATCGGGAGGCTGAAAAGCTCCCGATGAGGGCTTATTACTGCAGTTAGAAAAAGTCCAAAATACAATTTTATGGAATTTTGGGCTTTTTTGACATTTTTGGTCCGGTCGATTATAATCAAAAGGGGAGGTGCACGACTAGATAGTACGACACTCCTAAATCCAAAATTTCAACATCCTACGGCTAATCGTTTTTGAGTTATGCGAGACACAGACGTCACGCCGAAACTAGTCAAAATGGATCGGGGATGGTAAATAATGATTCCTTTACTTCGTACAAGGAAGTAAAAATGAAATTGTGATTATCCTTTTTAGATAATCGAAATTAAAATTAATCAGTTTAAAAATAATGGAAGTTACAATGTTACTTTTCATTAGGACTGACATTCAAGCGCTTTTTCATTCCGTTGCTCTTTTGGAAAAAAAATTGCTTTGATATTACAAAGGCTGAATTTATTGTCACTAATTTGAAAGAACAACTTACTATCGACAGTTATTATTGCAAAATGTTGATTTCCTTCTGTTATAAGGAAAGGAATCGTTCCTGTTCTTTCACAAAAAACGTAATTCATCTGTGCGATAAAGTCCTTAATAGTTGTCAAAGACGTGGGACGTCATTCAGAAATCGATTCAGAAGTTTTTGACACATTAACCTTACAGTCCTGATCTCGCACCATTAGGTTTTTTTTTCGTTCGGTTCTCTCGAAAAGTTTTTACGTAGCACCAAATTCGGCAATAACCATCGAGTCAAAAATTGCGGTATAAGAACGGGTTAGATACCGAGTTGAATAATCCTTAGTTCACGGAAAGATGGCTGCATTTAGCGGGGATTATGTCGGTAAATAGTTTTAATTTCATTATTGAATAAATAATAATTTTTCTACTGTCGTATATCTCTTTAATTTCCGATCGATCTTCGATTATAACCCGAATAGAAAATGCAATTAACTTTTTTAATCGAATATTATATAAAATTTATTCTCTCTTCCTCTCCTCTCTCGCATAGTCCTAACCCAAAATTTTGCTGACAAAATTTATTATTATAATTGATTTTCTCTTGTTCTAAGACGTGTTGGTTTCAAGTACATTTTTACGATAGTTTTTATCTCTGTTATTTTACGAGCGGAGGGGTTTATGTTACGTTTTATCTATATAATATTTATTTTTTAAAATACTGCAACTGCAGACGTTCAACATTTTTAGTAGATTATATCTGGAATAATTTTTTAAGATAAAGACGTATGTATGATTATAGACGGTCGATTTTATAACCCTATAAAATAGAATATCCGTCTGTTTGCATATTTGTAAAAATCTTATTCGTATATCAGAAACTCCTGATCCGATCTCGATAATTATTTTATTTATATATTTTAATTAAATATATTTAAAATTTTTACGTATAAAATGTAATGAAGATAAATTATGATTTAGGAATACAGGAATTTCCATTTAGGAGCATAGATTTTATAAATGTACACGTATCGTGTACATTTATAAACGTCAAATAGCTGGAGTTCACTAGAAATCCATTCGAATCAAATTACACTTTTTTTTTTAATTTTTTCTTTCAAAGCAAGTTATTTTTATTTACAATCTGAACCGCAAATAAATTTGATTATAATAAACAAAAGCCGTGCAAAGAGAGGTCTCCATCGAATCCTTTTAAGAATTGTAAATACAATACAATACAATACAATTGTAAAAAATACACGTACGCTTATGTATACATATCTTTTATAGTTCATTAAAGTATATAATAAAGATAAATAGTTAAATACACCGATTAGTCCGAGAAATTAAGTCCGTAACGTAAAAAGGAAAAAAAGAAATACCAAGAAGTATACCCCAGTTACACAAGGAATCACAAAAAAAACAAACGAACAAAGAAATATCAGAAAAAAGAGAAAAAAATTTGACGTGGACCCTCTCATGACTTCCTTGTACACCTATTAAATTTACATATACGCATTTAAAAAAAAAAATGAAAAGTACATAAAATGTTATTTCATTAATAAATTCTGATATTTGTGTTTATTGTTATTATTGAATAATTATTTACCGTAAAAGTTTTTTTACAATCAGAAGTTAATAATTATTAATAAATCGATATATTTACATTAAAAGAAAGAAAACAAAATTAAAAAAAGGAGATGAAGTCTGATTCGAACCGATGTGCCTTCCTCTTGTAACATCCCAATAATTCATCGATGAACATTTTGTTTGGCTATAACTCTGGAACCGGTGAAAATAAGTACCGCTTATGATATATCGCTGAAAAGGTTTCACTGAGACCTGCGGTTTTGGGGATTTTGTGCTTTTTTGGACGTTTTTGATTAGGTCGATCGCAATCAAAAGGGACGTTGCACAACTAGATGTTACAACAATCCTAAATTAAAAATTTCAACATCCTATAGCTAGCCTTTTGAGATATGCGAGGTACATACGTAAGCAGTCCCAGGAAGGGGGAAGCCAGGGATGGAGGTTTAGTCGGTACTGCGCAGGTATACATACGCCCTTTGTTATAACTGGCGGAACCTGTTAGAGAGCCCGACATTGCTTAGGCGCCCGTAAACGGGGTCCTCCACCTCTTTAAAAAAAAAAGGGTACATACGTTTGCACAGACGTCACGCCGAAACTAGTCAAAATGGATTCGCGGATGGTCAAAATGCATATTTCTATTGAGATCTGATAACCGAAAATTTTTCGCGATCCTTTACTTCGTACAAGGAAATAAAAAAAATAATAAATGATGAAAACAAAATGAAACGGCGAAACAAAACGAGATATTTTGACAAAGTATAATGACCTAATGTAGTAGATTAATCCAAATTTCGAAGAACCTTACGACTCCAATAAATGCAGTCGTTTTAAATGTCGAATTTTGTCGCTATTACTCGAACTGCGACTTAGCTCGTATGATGTTCAGTCTCATTTTGTGCTTGTTAATGAATCGTTTTATTTCCTCTCGAACGCTCCGAACTCTCAGATAACCGTGTATCTTAGAGTTTCTTGTAAACCACGGAGCCTCTGTTATAATTCTCAGTAACTTATTCCGATATCGCTGAACGATGTCAACGTTACTCTCACTTGTAGTACTTCACAGCAGGATTTTACCATTCCAAATTGGATTTAGGATTGTTGTACACAAATGTTTGTTCGATAATGATAATTGCCACCCCCTGCCTAGCAATCGGTACATTTCCCTGAACTAATCCAGTAATACAAACCGGAATAGTGCTTACATACGCTAAATACGATATTCTGACATGCACACACACACACACACACACACACACACACACACACACACACACACACACACACATGTATATATTATTATTATTATTATTATTATGCTTTTACGGCCAACATGGGACCACTTAAGTCAATTTTAGTTGGATCTTTTCTGAGAAAAGCGTGTTATTTTACTCTTCCGAGCTGCCCAGTATTTCTTCATCCGTAAACACCCTCTTCGTTGTATTTTGTCGTTTGTCTGTCTTTTGTTTAAATCTAATGCTTTTATCTTTTAGCTTTGTAATTTTTCCAGTTTTATTCTGTAGGTCGGTCAGGAAAATTCCCAATTCTTTCATATCTTCTCTAATTTCTTTGATCCATCCTACTTCTAGCTTTTGGAACCAGAGCTTTTCAATGATATTTCTTGACGGTCTTGTTTCCGGTGTCCTTATGAGATGACCGAAGAAAGAGATTCTTTTTTTCCGCATAGTATCAGTAACAGGCTCTATTTCTCGATACACCACCTCATTTGGCACGATCCACCATCGGCCTTCTTTTTTGTGTTTTTTATCGATACACGTTCTGACAATTCTCCTCTCTATTTTCAGAATTTTTTCAATTCGGTTTTTCTGAGTGATTTTGAAAAGTGTCTCGCTTCCGTAGGTGACTTCTGGCTGTACTACAGTTTTATAATGTTTAAGTTTTGTTTTAGCAGAAAGGCATTTTTTGTTATATGTTGACCGAGTTAATTTTTGGGATTTAATCATTTTATTTGTCCTGTTTTGCCATGTCACTTTTTCATTTAAATTATAAGTTATTATTTCCCCTAGATATTTAAATCGTTTTACTATTTTAATTTTCTGATCGTTTACCGTAATGTGCTCTATTACCAGAGGATCTATGGCCATTAGTTCAGTTTTTTCAAAAGAGATATGAAACCCTATCTTTTGTGCTAGGTTTTGATTTGTGTTTTGGCTTCTTGAATATTATTTGCTAAAAGAGCGAGGTCATCTGCAAATCCTAGGCAATTTAGTGTGATAGAGTTTTTCTTAGTACCCGTTTTTATATTTTTGGGATTTATTTCGTACCATTTTCTCATGACAAATTCAAGGGCGCAGTTAAAAAGGAGTGGTGAGAGGCCGTCTCCTTGCCTCAATCCAGTTTTTATGTAGAAGGGTCGAGAGAGTTCACCTCTGAATTTCACTCTGGACTGGGTATCGGTTAAAGTTAATTTTATCATGTTTACGAGTTTAGGGTGAAGGCCCAGGTTTCTCAGAATATTCAGCACGGATGGTCGGTGTATACAATCATAGGCCCTTTTAAAGTCGACGAAGGTGATTATTAGTTGTTTTTTCCGTCTTTTATATAAGTCCATCATAAGTTTTAGGGATATTATTTGCTCCGGGCAACCTCTCCATGGCCTAAATCCCCCTTGGTATTCCCCAAGTTCCAGTTCAAGTTGGTCTTTGCATCGGTTGTATATGATTCTCGACAGGATTTTGTATGTGCAATCCAGGAGAGATATGCCTCTGTATATACATGTATATATATATATATATAAATTCCTAGCGATTTAGTTGTTTTTGACAAAAATTTGATTACGTTAAATTATTTTTGAAAATCATATTATGTAGTATTTTTGTTTATCGTACTCTAAACTGTACCTACATTTTTCCAATTGATATTGAATTTAAACAAGTGAAATTCTGTTTGGAATTTTTTGTTTTGAAAAAATACGGCGTTTCTTCAGTCACGCAGAATATGCCGATATGATTTTTGTGTACGGCTTTTTGCGATAGAAATGGTCCGGCTTCAGCGGAAGAATACCGACGTAGGTATCCTGGACGGTTAGTAAAGTATTTTAGAGGAATTTTTAATAATCTTCGTGAAAATAACACTTCCCAGAGCACATGTTTCATCTGAAAGTCAACCGATAAACAGCGATGCAACAAAAAACATTCATCAGGTGCTACAACCGGCTAACAGCTTAAAGAATTTCTACACGACGTAATATTCCTCAAAATCGTGTATGGAAGTCATTACGGCATTATGACTCCTTATGTACAAAAAGTTCAACCCTTCCGGCTCGCTGACAATACCAGACGACTGCAATTTTATCGACGGGTTAATAATTGTTACCGCTTAATTCCATTTATTCTATTTTCGGACGAAGCTACTTTTCCTCTTAATGGCGTAAACAACGTACCGAATACTTATCGTTGTTCTGAAGAAAACCCGCATCCTGTAGTCGAATTAAATTTCCAGCGACCGCTTTCGGACAACGTTTGGTGCGACACGATCGACAACCGGTTAATAGGCCCTTTCATATTAAAACAAAAAGTAGAAATTATCCGGAATTTTTAAACAAGTTTTAAACGTAAAGCCCTTGAAAATTTCTCATCGATAAAACGAACTGAAATCTATCGACTTGACGGAACAACAACATATTCACGGCTACGTTCAATCCGTTTACCGGTAAATATTTCATCTAAAAATCGTCTTAATTCATTCGTGATACACCAAGACAATTCTTAGATAAAAATTTTACCGGTAAATGAAGTGGACGCTACCTAGATCACCTTACTTTTTTACATTGTTTCTGGGGATGGATTAAATGCGAGGTATGCAAGCAAAAGGTGGAAACACGTAATTAACCGATTTCTTTTTAAATATATATAAATGAACTGTTTTGTGCGAATGTAAGTGGCACAAAGGACACCGCTGGTGGTTTCCTGTAGAAGTTATTTTTAAAAGAACTTCTCTTAAAAATAATTTTCGATTAGATTTTCATCCCAAGACGAAAATAACACGATTTTTTCCCTGTTTTCCCCACGTTTTAGTATATCTGCTTTTATTTTAAACCTGTAGACGGAATACCTGTAGAATTACTGCGCAGTGCAGGTGAGGAAGCGATTGATAGATTATACAAACTGGTGTGTAATATTTATGAAAATGGGGAATTTCCATCAGACATCAAAAAAAGTGTTATAGTTATGATACCAAAGAAAGCAGGGGCAGATAAATGTGAAGAATACAGAACGATTAGTTTAACTAGTCATGCATCAAAAATCTTAACTAGAATTTTATACGGAAGAATTGAGAGGAGAGTGGAAGTGTTAGAAGACCAATTTGGTTTCAGGAAAAGTATAGGGACAAGGGAAGCAATTTTAGGCCTCAGATTAATAGTGGAAGGAAGATTAAAGAAAAACAAACCGACATACTTGGCGTTTATAGACCTAGAAAAGGCTTTCGATAACGTAGACTGGAATAAAATGTTCAGCATTTAAAAAAAATTAGGGTTCAAATACAGAGATAGAAGAACAATTGCTAACATCTACAGGAACCAAACAGCAACAGTAACAATCGAAGAACATAAGAAAGAAGCCGTAATAAGAAAGGGAGTCCGACAAGGATGTTCCCTATCTCCGTTACTTTTTAATCTTTAATGGAACTAGCAGTTAATGATGTTAAAGAACAATTTAGATTCGGAGTAGCAGTACAAGGTGAAAAGATAAAGATGCTACGATTTGCTGATGATATAGTAATTCTAGCCGAGAGTAAAAAGGATTTAGAAGAAACAATGAACGGCATAGATGAAGTCCTACGCAAAAACTATCGCGTGAAAATAAACAAGAACAAAACAAAAGTAATGAAATGTAGTAGAAATAACAAAGATGGACCGCTGAATGTGAAAATAGGAGGAGAAAAGATTATGGAGGTAGAAGAATTTTGTTATTTGGGAAGTAGAATTACTAAAGATGGACGAAGCAGGAGCGATATAAAATGCCGAATAGCACAAGCTAAACGAGCCTTCAGTAAGAAATATAATTTGTTTACGTCAAAAATGAATTTAAATGTCAGGAAAAGATTTTTGAAAGAGTATGTTTGGAGTGTCGCTTTATATGGAAGTGAAACTTGGACGATCGGAGTATCTGATAAGAAAAGATTAGAAGCTTTTGAAATGTGGTGCTATAGGAGAATGTTAAAAATCAGACGGGTGGATAAAGTGACAAATGAAGAGGTATTGCGGCAAATAGATGAAGAAAGAAGCATTTGGAAAAATATAGTTAAAAGAAGAGACAGACTTATAGGCCACATACTAAGGCATCCTGGAATAGTCGCTTTAATATTGGAAGGACAGGTAGAAGGGAAAAATTGTGTAGGCAGGCCACGTTTGGAGTATGTAAAACAAATTGTTGGGGATGTAGGATGTAGAGGGTATACTGAAATGAAACGACTAGCACTAGATAGGGAATCTTGGAGAGCTGCATCAAACCAGTCAAATGACTGAAGACAAAAAAAAAAATTTTAAACCTAAAATTAAAGTCTGGTTCTTTCTCCATAAAGGAATTGGAAACGTATTCTACGGTCCCTTTCTCTTCTAAAGTAAAGGCATAACGTGTTTTTTCTCTAAAATCTGTTGTTATAGAATTAATAGTATAAACGCCCTCTTCTAAATCCTCTATTTTTTACATTTAGATACAGTAAAATTAGCGCTTAAGTAAAACGTCTGCACAGCATTTTTTCTACTATTTCTTTAGATATTTTTACTTTCTCTTCTTTTTTCTGTATATTTTCTTTTTCCCAATCGTTAAGCTTTCGAAGGGACTAGTAACAGAAATATCCACGTACTTAAAACCTTTGTGGTACACATATGTTCTTTAGATTGTATTTTGAAAAATGGTGTTTCTTTAGGCCAGTAGTGGAAATAATTGTTTTTATAAGACATCTGTATAAATCCCTCTTGTTTTGCGATTTTATTAAATTCTACAGCCACCACAAAAACAAATGGTTTCTTCACTGCGGCCACGCGGTCCCCCCAACCCCTTCTCAGACACACGTGTGTCTGAAGGTTAATGATTACGTGGAGTGAATAATTACTGTTTACTTCTTCCAGAAAATCGCCGCCCCAAAAATGCGATCGCGAATAGGTGTCACCATTTGTAAGTTCCCTATTACCTTCCTTTCCTTTCAAGAAAGAAGAAAGAGGGAACGAGCCCAGCAGCCATCAGCCCAGCTGTCACAAGCCCAGCAGCCACCTGCCCAGCAGCCACTGACAGCACAGAAGAACGAAGAAACCTGCACTTTCCCCCGTTCAGCCCTTCGGGGCTTCGGGAATTCCAAGGTTAATGGTATGTAACTTCGGTTACTACCAATTCTTGGAAAGTGCAGGCCAAAGAAGAACGAAGAGGTCTTCGGAAGAAGAAGAGGGAGAAGAAGAAGGAAGACCAACCACTCGCCTCAACATCACGGACTGGAGTCCGGAACAGAGCCCAGCAAAGATGCGTCCTGAAGGGCAGCCATACCAGATAGGATGAAGAGCTTCTACACAACCTCTCCTATTTCAAAACTTACAGTAAGATAAAATAACCCAGCAATTGCGACTCCTCCGGAAAAGGGGACGCATTGCTCCCTCCTTACAGGTAGTGCCCCGTTGTGGCGTATTCCTGCTAGCCTATTAAGAGTTAGCACCGAAAGGACTTAAGTGGACGGTCTGAAGGGGAATTACGTCGGGAGGAGAGGCTTTATAAGCCTAGCCTTCCGCGGTCGGCCCATGAAATGGGTTCGATAACGCTGGTTTAACAACGGATTGGAATGCAATTAAATCCGTCTTAAATTCACTAAAATAATAATAGACAAAACTTGAAAAATTAGATCCGAGATTAAAAAATAACCTTTTTAAAAAAACAAGCCCGATTAGAATGATCCAGCAGCAAGGGACTCTGTCCAGGTTCTGCGATAAAGTAGGGAGTAATAGACTCCTCCCAACTTTGCATTCCATTAAATTCTATTAATCTGCGCTTAAATTGTCCCTTAACAGTAAATTATAAAGTTTTTTCTCCTAGCCTTCTACAGTAAATCGCAACAATAGGGAATTTCTCTGTTGTTATTACTATAAAACGAAACACTTCTACGCTAGAATTTACAGGTAATTCGATCCGGTTACCTTTGTGTAAATTTTTATAAAATTCAGCGCTATATTTTTGCTCGTTATTCTTTATTTTCAATACTTCTAATGCGCTGGCGATATCTAGAGATTTTTCAGCTTGTTCGAAATTCTTTCTTGTTTCTTGGATAATTCCTCCAACAATTTTACGCCGTAAACAACACAACCTGTAATCGGCACGATTTGCTGGCTGTTGTAGAAATTTAAGTTGTTTTTAAGGGACGATTGTTTCTCTGGAAATCGTGGTTTACAATATCTTGTATTAAGCCCGTTTGTCCGGTATTTACATTTTGCGCTAAATAGAAAATTATAACCGGAAAAAAAAAGTTTCTCCTATTTTTACGTAAGCGGAGTAGAAAATATTTAATTTGTTGTTTTTCTCTTCCGTTTCCAACAAATTTATCGGCAGCATATTAAAGCTAAATCCGTTTAAAATGTAGCGTATTAATTTTTTTTTTTTTGCTTGTCTTTATCGAGTTTTATCTTGTATCCGATTAGTTTTTTAGTAAGAGAATTTGCCCGTAAACGATAATACAGTAAATCTTTATAAACAACGCAGCAGGTATATTTTAACACGCTACAGATTTTCCCCCGTTGTTTCGTAACAGACGCAGAATAGAACGGTGCATTCGTAAATATTTTTTTGTACTTTTCTAGTACATTCGTCGTGGTATTTTTAAGCTATCGCAAAAACTATCGCATGAAAATAAACAAGAACAAAACAAAAGTAATGAAATGTAGTAGAAATAACAAAGATGGACCGCTGAATGTGAAAATAGGAGGAGAAAAGATTATGGAGGTAGAAGAATTTTGTTATTTGGGAGATAGCATGAGAACTTGTTATTCTTAAGTTGGCTGCGTCGTTTTCAGAAGCGATTTGTGATTCGTGTCATGTCAGATATCATTAGATAAATGAATTATCAACCATTAGGTTTATGAATTTTATACATACATACATACACACACACAGAGAGAGAGAGAGAGAGAGAGAGAGAGTGATAGGCTTGTACGTTTACGAAGAAGAGTTGTGATTATTTTATCATAAATAACACTTGAGTCACATATATTTATGATACATGACTAACTATATATAACGATTTTAAACACCGCCAGAATGTCTTTAAAATAAGTAATATTTTTATTGCTGAATAAATCAATAAATTTACTCGGTTCATCGGTTGATATTTGAATACATCAAATTTTGTTGTTTTACAAATACTGTTATAAAGAGTTCCTGTGGGCATTAAACTATGTAAACTACCAGTAAGAGCTAAAAAAAATTTAGACGGTTCCGAAACTTGAAAATTTTCCGATTCAAAAATAAAATGTTAAATATCGTATTCAATATTCGTTAACACCTCGGAAATCAATTTAGTTAAAAATTATTTCAGATGGTGCGATTCTGATCGATTAAAACGAACCGATTTATTTGTTGTAAAACTTATTTATTAAATAAAAAATACCATTTTAAATATATTATTATTGTAAATATTTTAAAACTATGGGACATAATGAAATGTTTATTCGAAAATTTAAACCAAATAATTTTACGTTAATATAGAACTATCAGTAACAAAAAACGACATTAAATCAAAATAAACGATAAAGAAAAGAGCGGGGTAACTTCATGTAGTGTGCTTACGAGAGATGTATTAAGACACAAGTGAAGTAGTCTATATTGCGTTTGCTGTGTGCGTTATTTACCGGCTAGCTGCTGTACCCGTCTCGTTCGCTGTCTTTCTCATACGTTATTTGTCTCTTTCTGTACCGAACAGTCAGATCTGATTTACTACATGCAACAAAACATCGTGTTACGTCGATGAAAAATGCATTATTTGTAGTTAATTTATCTTGCGTTTTACGAATATTTTGTATAAATACAAAAACGAAATAGAAAAGGATTCTTCTACACAAACTCGGTAAGTAATTTAAATATTAGTATTTTGTACTAAGAAAAATAGCACGGTACTAAATAATGTGGGGACAGAATAAACGGGAATGGTGAAAATTAAATGAACTAAATATTTTAATTTTTTTTTTTACAAATTACCAAATTGGTTTGTAAACCGATCGATTTAGACATAAACATTCGATTTAGGCGATATCTCTCGATATATACAACTACATTAAATCTAGTAAAAAAAGTTTTTTTTAGGCTATTTATTTACAGGTTTTTTGTTTTTTATTTTTATTTATATAGTAGTGATAGTAATGAGGTTTAAACTGTAGTAAACATTCCGGGGGTCATAAGAAGAAAGAAAGAAAAGTAATAGCGAATTAATATTATTATTTTCATAATATAAGTTGTCAAATATAATACAATAATTTATTTAATTCGTACAAATTAATGCCGGTCCGCTAGATAAAAATTTGCTTTTAAGATTACAAAGTAAAATAACTTATTTTAAGTACCAGTACAATAAAAAGAGGAAAGCCGGTTTATTTTGTGGATTAATCTTGTTATTTAAAATCGAATTATTATAGGTATTTTAATTATAAGATTCTCGGTTTACCGACTTCTCTCGTTCATTTATCCGAACGTTCGTGTTGTTTTCAGTATTCTTAAGTTAACGTTAAACAAATCTCTTTGTTTCTCTTTCTGCAGCTGAAATAACATTAAAATATCTAAATTGAAGTAACTGTTTTTTAAAATTAATATCTGAAATTTCGATTAACCGAACATTCATAGATCGTTTATCGGAGGTAATATACCTGTCAATTTAAATATTACGTCAGTTATTTTACGAAAATAATTCATTTTTTTGCTTCAAATTTAGGTATTTTGTAATTTATTATATTTCTATATTGTAATATTTTCTTTTCAGCGATTCTAATCCTACTGCGATCATTTTATTTTATATATTTTTTTTATTTTTAAATTTTAAGATAACAGCGTAACCTTTCACTAGATAAAGTAAACGAGATTAAAGTAACTAAATTTTATATGTATAAAATAATCATGAAGTCAAACCGGGAATGGAACTCAGGACCGAGTGTGCAAACCTCTCCTTGCAAAAAGTAGATTTTTACTTTTTAACTGGCAATATGTACATGTTTATCAAAGGTGAATCCAAATCCAGTCGGATTATTACAGGAAGGAGTAGTATGCAGTTTTATCGAATAATATGTATCTCAGTAGCGATTGAAACACAACCTAATTTTAACATTTTTTATATAAAAAAATAATCATTTAATTTTTTTTCTGTTTAGCCTCCGGAACCGCATAATGTATTATTACTTCAGAGGATGAATGAGTGTAGTCTTGTACAGACAGTGTCACAGCTCGACCGTTCCTGAGGTGTGTTGATTAATTGAAACCCAACTCTCCAAAGAACACAGTTATTCACGATCTTACTGTTCAAATCCTTAGAACTCTCGATTTCGAAATTAGCTGATCTGCGAAGACAAGTTCACCTCTAGACCAACACGGTGGGTTCATTTTAAAACGGTTATATTAAAATTTCTTTGGTTACTGATCTAGGTTAAAGTTTTCAGTATTTGGACTACATCTTTAACCAAAGCATCTTTATCAAAGGCACGTTCTTAAAAATTAAATAATTAAATATTTATAAATTCTGTATCACAGTGTTCATTAAAAATTATTATTAGAAAATAAACATTCACAGTAATTATAGCATTTTGAAAGTAGCAGACATGAATTCATAATCGGGAGAAATATTTAAATAAACTCAAATACATTTTGTAACAGTGGATAAAGGTGTATAATTAATTTACATTTTTCAAAATTTTATATTTTGGATATCGGATGTAAAATAAGGTAAGTTTTGAAAATCTAATTTTAATTTTATTAATTTACAAGACGATCTATATTTTTTATTTACATAAGTTATTTCTTTTAACGAATAATATTTTTGAAAAAAAAACTTTATTTTACTAATTAATTCTGTTACATTTCTTAATTTTTCTAATTCAACAGAACGATTTACATATTACGTAATTCCATAAAATTATCTTCAATTATACTAACTGTTTTATGAAACTCATAATATCTGTACTAAGAGACTACCGGTCATTAATCTGATTTACAATAACATTTTGTTTTATTTCTTCTAACAATTTTTTATATTTTTCTCCATCATAAGCATGTAAATTGGTAGTAAAGAACAATCGAACCGAGACCATTAACAATTCGTCTTTTATTTCTTACTTTATTACTTACCAAGACTATTTTTAACTTATTCATTTTCGAACGAGTAATAAATTTTAAATAATTACTTCCAGCTCTAGACTTATGACTGTTTTTACTTACATTATACAATTTATAATTAAAAGGTATAATTAAAACAATTTAATAAATATTCTTAAATATTATTCAAATTTTATAAATAGATTTACTACTTTATCATAATGAATAAATGTACCGGTAAAAAGCCTCTAATCTGGCTAAATCTAATTCTATCGGGCCCGTTTCCGAATTAATAGTTAGGACCTGCAAGATATTTTAAATACAGATTAGTTTCTGTATCGGAGGATTTTTCTGTTGTATCTGTTTAACCTTTCGAGGTCGTTAAATGTATTTTACTTTTTGTATATGTCGTGCTGTTTTTCACCGAACTGACTTTTCCTTTATCATATTTATTTTTCTCTTTACTTCATCATCTTTACTTTATGATTTTTGACGTAATCGTTTATTATCTGCCGCTGTATATCTGCTTCTAACAATGAAGTTGGGTTATGTCCGTAAAATTTTCAAACCGTTTTAATTTGGTAACAGAATAAATACTACTCTTGTACGCAATAACTGCATATTTTATTTCATTTTTAATACTATCGTTTTTAATTTCTTGTCGGTTATTAAAGATTCTGATATGTTCAGTTACCGTAGACTGAAATCTTTCACGTTGACGATGGATGTTGTGCTTGTAAAATATATTTTAATTTTATATATCCGCATTCATTTTTGAATTATTGAATTCGGTATCATTAGAAATAAATTTTTTCAGGTATTTTATGACGGGTAGATTAATTTAATAATTTATCAGCTGCTTCTGTTAATTGTGATCTTTCAATCCATTATACTTGTGTATACCTAAAAAACTATCTAAATTGACAAAATCTTTTGTTTTTCAACAACAAAAAAACAAACGCCTATCGATATGAAGTATTTTTAGTGGTTTAGGTGTTGGAGTCAAATTCATTTCTGAATTTAAAGGAATTCTTTCACGATTTGTTTTTAAACGAATTTCACATTTATATAATTTTACATATGTATTTTTAAATGCGGGGTTTTAAAAACGCTATCAAAAACATGTTCAAGTCTTGATATATGTTCCTCTAAACTAGTTGAATAAATAAGATAAACAGGTTAATTTTATTCTGATTTCCAACTAGTATATTCGTAATGTGTCGGGAGGTAGGTAAGCTATTAGGTACATTTCATTAGAAAGCTACCTATTGTAATGGATACCGTGATTCGACTTCGGGAAAATTTTGATATATCTTCGCGTTTCACATCCTCCAGACTCCAAAGCCACCTTCAGCTCAAAAGCATATATATATATATTTAACTTTCTCATGGACAAGATAACTGCCGTAATTTTCCGCAAATCACTTTCAAACTGTTCCCTGAAAAAAAGATGCGACCCAAAATCTCGTACGAGTTTGTTAACGGCCAAAATCGGACGATGGGGATGGAAATGGAGGGCTTTTTCGAAAAAAAAAACAAAATATTGCTATAACCTTTTTATTAAGTAAAATATCGAATTCGTTTATGTTTCTACGATTCTTTGGATAAGAGCCTAAAACTTTTGTAAGTAAAGTTTTTTGATATCACCAATCATTGGTTCAGGGGGTAGAAAAAATGAAGTTTTGAAGACAAAAAACAAATCACACCTCCCTTAATAGGCACAGTATCGCATCGCTTTAAAGTGTTCTTTAATCGTCTAAACATTACGTAAAACATTGTCAGACACAATTTTTGATATAACCAACCCGTACGGTAAGGGATGACCGGAGTGTTGCTGGAATTGTAAGACGGGGCTTGTCGTAAGCTAAACATGTGAAACTTTTTTCACATTGTCGTATCGAGTAAATTTGAAGTTTTCTTAACTTTAAGGTGGGAATTTTTTTTATTCCCTCCTTAGCACCGGTGAAATCTTTTTTTTCAACTTCTTTTTAAATTATATTGATGTATTAATAATTATTAACCTCTTGATTGTAAAAAAGGTTTATAATAAATAATTCAATAATAATAAAAAATATGAAAAAAAAATCAGTAGTTATTAATGAAATAAAATTTTATGTACTTTCCATTTTTTTAAAAAAAGGAAATGAAGTCGGATTCGAACCGATGTACCTTCCCCTTGTAAAAGCAAAATATTTCATTAATTGAACATAAAACGATAAAAAAAGAAATATTTTTCATTCTCGAGATAAAAACAAAAATGTACGCCAGGTAAAGTTATGTAAACAACAAAAAAGTCCTAAATAAAATAATTCTGACTACTCTAATTGTACAAAAATCTACCTAGAATAATTATGAAAAACGACAAAAAATATTTGTTTTTCTTTCTTTTCTTACAAGCACATTTTCATGATATAGTAAGTTAGCGATGTGAAATTTAATATTATTTCTATATTTGATGTAGTCGGGTGCCTGTGTAGGCTATATGAGGTGGTAACTACCGAGTACAAGATAACGCATAAAAGTAATATTAAATTTCATATCGCTGACTATACTAATTTTTTTTTTGTCTTCAGTCATTTGACTGGTTTGATGCAGCTCTCCAAGATTCCCTATCTAGTGCTAGTCGTTTCATTTCAGTATACCCCCTACATCCTACATCCCTAACAATTTGTTTTACATATTCCAAACGTGGCCTGCCTACACAATTTTTCCCTTCTACCTGTCCTTCCAATATTAAAGCGACTATTCCAGGATGCCTTAGTATGTGGCCTATAAGTCTGTCTCTTCTTTTAACTATATTTTTCCAAATGCTTCTTTCTTCATCTATTTGCCGCAATACCTCTTCATTTGTCGCTTTATCCACCCGTCTGATTTTTAACATTCTCCTATAGCACCGCATTTCAAAAGTTTCTAATCTTTTCTTCTCGGATACTCCGATCGTCCAAGTTTCACTTCCATTTAAAGCGACACTTCAAAAATACACTTTCAAAAATATTTTCCTAACATTTAAATTAATTTTTGATGTAAACAAATTATATTTCTTACTGAAGGCTCGTTTAGCTTGTGCTATTCGCCATTTTATATCGCTCCTGCTTCGTCCATCTTTAGTAATTCTACTTCCCAAATAACAAAATTCTTCTACCTCCATAATCTTTTCTCCTCCTATTTTCACATTCAGCGGTCCATCTTTGTTATTTCTACTAAATTTCATTACTTTTGTTTTGTTCTTGTTTATTTTCACGCGATAGTTCTTGCGTAGGACTTCATCTATGCCGTTCATTGTTTCTTCTAAATTCTTTTTACTCTCGGCTAGAATAACTATATCATCGGCAAATCGTAGCATCTTTATCTTTTCACCTTGTACTGTTACTCCGAATCTAAATTGTTCTTTAACATCATTAACTGCTAGTTCCATGTAAAGATTAAAAAGTAACGGAGATAGGGAACACCCTTGTCGGACTCCCTTTCTTATTACGGCTTCTTTCTTATGTTCTTCAATTATTACTGTTGCTGTTTGGTTCTTGTACATGTTAGCAATTGTTCTTCTATCTCTGTATGTGAACCCTAATTTTTTTATACTAATGAATCTGAAAAAAATGCCGTTAAAATAAAGAAAAACTCGCTCGACTATTTTTTGTTATTCTAGGTAGATGTGTACAATCAGGATTAGTCTTTTTTTTTTTTAATAATTTTTATCTTGCAGTATAAAAACCAATTACATATTTTAGGGTAATATTGTTTTAGGTATAACTATGTATGGATTATGATTTTAAATACTCATCAAGAAAGCACTGATAAAACTATAGTAAAAGTAACGGAGAAAGTCATTATGATGGATAATGAAAAATGTTAGTAAAAGATATTTGCACAAACTTAAACTTTATAACTAACAAACTGTTAAAATATATCATCAAATAAACATATCAATATTATGTCGAATATTTTGCAGGTTTAACTGTACATCTTTTTCTTTTTCCTGTTTAGCCTCTGGTAACTACCGTTTAGATAATTCTTCAGAGGATGATAAGTATGAGTGTATATGAAGTGTAGTCTTGTACATTCTCAGTTCGACCGTTCCTGAGATATGTGGTTAATTGAAAACCCAACCACCAAAGAACACCGGTATCCACGATCTAGTATTCAAATCCATGTAAAAATATGTTTTTTAAAAACAAACTTTTTATTTTATTATACGTATAAAAAAATTATTTCAATATAAATATTCTTCCAGAATTATATTATATTAGCCAATGTTAAGTGTAAATGCTAACAGTGATTTTTTAATTAAAACTGAATAAAATAACATACGTAACAAAGACTTCAACCAGGAATACATACCACTAATAATGCTTGCATATTCTACATACTGAATCCTAACATGCGTGTGTGTGTGTGCGCGCGCGCGCGTGTATGTAAAATTTTACATAAGAGGATATTGATAACATTTTAAAAATTACTTCTGCAGGAATATTGATAGTTATGCCCCAAAAGGGTTTGTATCTTATTTTTGATATATATACGTACAAAAATTTTTTTAAATTGTTAAACAATGGGTTTCTTTTAAAACGAAATTGCTCTAAAAACTAGAAAATATTTGTAATTTGTAAAAATTTTCAACATTAGTAAAAATTTTGCGCTCACAAAATATTACTTTGTCTTATCAATTTAATTTTTGTTCAATTTTTACCTTTATTAATCCTCGCAGAACACCTATTCCAATTCTTCAGTAAAATTTTATGAGCCGCAATGGATTTCTTTTTACAAATATTGAAAATTACTTTGATTATATTACAGTTACTGAAAAATTATTTCCTACTTTTTAGAGAAATTTTTTTAAATTTATTTATTTTTACTTTTTGGTCTGCCGCATTCGCTTGTTCGTTCAAATGCTATCGATTCGTTCACATCGGTTTATAATTTTTTCTCATTCTTTCTTACTCTAGTAGCGGGCGCGTAATAAATAAAATAAAAACTCAACTTTCGCCCGCTAAAAATCAACTCGTCAAATCTCGCCCGTTTTGCCTTTTCGCTTTCATTCGCTCGCTTTTCATGCTATTTCTCCAACCGTATTTTACGGTGTGTTGCAGTTTTTTTTTTTGTTTTGTACTCTAGTTTCATCTTTTTGTTCCGATGAGAAAATACACTACACGAAGAAAAATGATTTTGTTATAGTAACAGAATTCATTTACTTACAACAAATCGGTTTGTCGTCGTAACAAAATCAGATAACTTACAGTAAAAAATCAGTAACGATAGTTAATAGTAACAAATCCATTTTGTAATCGTAACAAAATCGTTTCGCTGCCACAACACACCCTTAGTTACCGAAACATATGATTTGTTACCCGTAAGTAAACAAATAAATATGTTTTTACAAATGTTCGACATGTTTGTTTTAGAACGATATTAAATACGGTATATTATATTATCATTCGTGCCAAACGTGTATGATTTTTTTTAATAGTTTTCTTATGTTCGAAATCCTGTTTAGATGACACACGTGAAATTTCAGCTTGATTGGATAACGGGAAGTTTATCAGATTTCAGTTACTAAATTTCATCTAAATAGGATTTCGAGCATAAGAAAGCTATTAAAAAAAATAACTGTAATTGAGCGTTATTTCTACGCTCTTTCGTACGGGTAAAAATGTACTTTGCACGATTCATAGCGTTATCCGACAAACACCGCAAGAAAATGACCAATTTTCTTTAATCTAAACGCTGAAATTGCATACAGAATTACAGTTCTTCTCTCTGGAATATGTATATATACGTTGTTTTCTACATGAGCATAAAGCAAGCGACTTTATTTGAAAACTGAAGGTGTTTGAATCTAAAGGGCAAGTCTAAAGGAATGTACGCCGAACATTCAAAGGTATATTTATCGATAATCCAAATAGTATCGCAAAAGATAGAGAGAGACCTTTTTTTGTAGAAAATTTAATTTCAAAAACTGTAAATGGTGTCAGAATTCGATCGATCAACGGTTTGACCGTAGTAAATTTAAATATAGGAAAGGAACATAATCCGGTTGTTACCGCAAGCAATTTAAACGATTACCGTCATGAAACGATGGAATATTTCGTTACGGTAATAGTCGTAAATTCTTTTCGGTTATAAAACCTATGTTAGTACAAAATTTCACCTCGATCGGCCGTGTAGATTTTGCGTGAAAGAATAACAGCCTCGTAAAAATTATTATATATTTACACAGATTGTATCACAAAGTTTTCCCGGGCCCTTTCATAACCTTTTCTACTCGTGAAAATAATCTACTCGTTTAAATTTCATTTAAACATTCGTCCTAAAATACTTCGTTTGCGATTTACGGCTAATGAAAGAGACGTGAAAAAGTTTTCT
This sequence comes from Lycorma delicatula, assembly GCF_047948215.1. Taxonomy (NCBI): domain Eukaryota; kingdom Metazoa; phylum Arthropoda; class Insecta; order Hemiptera; family Fulgoridae; genus Lycorma; species Lycorma delicatula. The sequence goes on along the minus strand of NC_134466.1, from coordinate 71,819,942 downwards.
TTGTTTGATTCAACTTACTCTACACCGTTTTGTTTAGAATTAAATCCTCTACAAGTTTTGTTTAAAAGTTATTTAACAAAGTTATTGTACCTCTAACATTAAAAACAGGGTTTTTACCCCGATTTATTAATTTCACACTAGATTTCTACTACTACTGCAGATACGGTTCTAGGATATATTTTTGTTCGATTTTTCCGGTCAAAAACAAAACGATTCACTAATTTTGTCCCTTAATTAATGTTTTAAAAATTTCAGTGACATTATTTCACCGGGATAGCTGAAATCCGACGTAACTCGCAAACGAAGCATTTTAGGACAAATTTTTATTATAAATTTTCTCCGTTATCTTCGCGAGTAGGTTGTGAAAGTCCCGGAAGAAATTCGTGATACACTGTGTATATATAATAAATAATTGTATATGTAATAGATAATACATTACCGGGAAGATAAAATTTTAATTGAAATTAAATGAGATTCGATTGAATCGATTCTTTTTTCTACAACTGATGAATTGATTCACCGTACAAGTTTACAAAGGAATGTAAAAATGGAAATTTTTAGCATAAGCAAAATGTTACACCTCACTGATATTCGAATCCGGGACCTCCAGATGAAACGCCGAGACGCTACCACACCGCCACGGTGATCGGAAGAGTGGTAACCTTAATATAATTTATTAAATCAGTATATTTTTAAAATCTGAGTTCGATTTCTAAACGGTTTTATAATTACATTTTTTTAATATTAATCTATTTTCTTTTTTAAATAAACCTTTATTTAGTTTATTAACTTTTGATAATAAATAAAAATATTTATGTATAAAATTAAATTTTTAATTATGTTTAACTGTTTATTTTAACATTTATTTTATTATTTTAGTCGTTTTAAATAGATTTTTAATGTATATGTGAGGGTGCGCGTACGTGTTACGTAATTGATAATAAAAAAACTGTAAACAACAACCGTAATATTAATCTATTTTGTAAGAGTTAAGAAGACGTGTATACACTGAAGATCACCGATTGTACGCGGAGATGGACGAACATGTATACAGCCTAACTCACTCGATCCAGTCGCTTAGGGTTACGGGCGATAAACGAAATTAAAATTTACGTTTCATCAATGTGTGTTGTTTTATTTAAACAAAATTAACGTCTTTATTTTAACATCATGGTATGTGCTTTTTAATATAGACTTAATAATGTAAATATACTTAATATAGAATGTAGTGTATTACCATTTTTATTATATTTTAAAAAAATAGTATTGAATAACTTGTTTCAATCCTGCTTGTAGTGTGTGTTTGTATGTGTGCGTGAGTGTGTGTGTGGGCGCGCGTCCTAATCCTTTATTGCTTTTATATTAATCCTTTATAATCATCAAATTATTGTTGATTTTTGTTGATTTTATTTGCATTTTTGTGCGAGTTTGCGTGCGGGCGCGCACATCTATGTATGTGTATGTATTTAATTTATTCTTTTAACTGATTGTTAAACGAATGAATTTTGACTTTTTTTGTCATAAGTCAAGCCGATCTTAACACACTAGTTATGATATATTTTTCAGTCTACCGGTTGTGAATTATAAAAAATAAAAATTATTTTTTTCTTATCACACTTTGGAGGTACTGAACCGACTTAAAAAAAAATTCGGTTTTTCTATATAACGTAGACGTACGTAAATAAATGATTTACCATAATTAAATAATAAAATAAAAATGAAAAAATTTTCCAGAACATTACCAATATAACTATGAATATAATTTAACCGTACTTAACCTACGCTCGCTTCGCTCGCTAACTTTGACTAGCGAAGGTTAAGTTTGGTTATGCTTTTAAATTTATTTATTATATATATATATTTATTTGTTTATCTCATAACCGAACACGGATATTGCCCTTTTTGTTATCTTCAACTGCTCATTCACGTTATCTACGAACTTTCGGGCAAATCGTGTCTCTTCTTTCGTCTTCGTGTTGACCTCCAATATAACGTATTGCAATCTGGGAAAAATTGAGGTCGGGGGAATAATCGCTCAGAATTACCAAATGATATATAATATAACTAATGTAATTTCACAACTTACATAGAAACAAATTTCCCCGTTAGACCGAGTTACTTTTTACACTTTAAATATTATTCATTTATTTAATTCTACCGCTCACCTGTGACGTCACAACATAGGAGTAAATTAGAGCAATTTTTGTGGCGGGCATGCGATTTTAAAAAAAGTTTTTTTGCAAATATTGTTATTTTTTAATTATTAACAAATGCGCCTAAGTAAAATATGACCTTAATTAGGCGAAATCTCGAGACTGAGGGTGACCTTGCTTCACAGCCTCATCTCTTTGAACTTTTAAGTTGAAAATTTAATGGCATGCGCCTCATACGAAGAAGTAATCAGACCAAGTTTGGTCTAAATCGGTCCAATAGTTCTGGAGATATAAGGTGATTTATATGCAAACACCGAACACATGTTTATACGAACATTAACAACAGGACAATTTCCATTCGGTTTTTTTGGTTACTTAGGCGTCAAAACGTCAAGATCCGGTGAAAACCGCATATGGCGAAATCGGACCGATTTCAATAGTTTCTAGAGCTGTAGCGCTATCGAGACGGGAAAGTTAAAGGTAATTTAGTAACTCTTCTTTGCGTTTTTACTGTTAGACATTGTGTGACGTATAATAAATCGACTATTCTAATTAAAAAGGTGCACTAATAAATTTATTTATAGGAAAATCGCTCTATTTATGAAAAAGATGCAAAATTTAAATTTAACTATCTCTGGTTCCTGTATATTTTATGTCCGCATTTAATAATAAATTTGGTAATTATATAAGTTACGGTCTCGCCACTGATTTTGATGAAATTTGGAATATAACTTACGTAAAAGAAAGTTATTCGTTACTATTAAAATTATTAGTGGGAAACGCCTTCCATCGAGTTACGTCCCTTGCAAGTTACGCAGCACCCTTACCGAAATTTCGAAATATTACAAGTGTAAATAAACTTTATTTTGGGACTGAATAAATCGGTTTCGATGAAATTAAATTCACTTAAGGTTAAATTAATTTAGGTTTAGTTTACGATGTGGGTTTTGGTAAACGTACAATATACATTATTTGCGGAGTAAAACGCTCGGTTTAAATGAAATTTAATCGAGTATAGTTAGTTTAGAACAAGGTTAATGTTAGGTTTACGAGTAAGTCGGTTGAAATTTTCCGTAGTTTATCCGATTAATTCGCATTTCAAGATTTCTGTTCGACTCGACTTTAAGCAAATCTAACCTTATTCTTAACTAAATTTATACGAAAGCTCGATATCTGACAAATATGGATTTTCTCCGGTACATATCGCCTCCCACCAAATACATCTGTGAAATATCAAAATATTTACTTATTCAGACCTTCCCCAGAATATGTGACAACACAGATAAGTTCTGGGGTAGAGGGTTGAAACGATAACTAAATATTAAAAAAAAGTCACTCGATACCAACGCTTACGGTAAATAGATTACAAGAAATGCTCGTAAAAAAGGAAGTTTAAATTTTCGCCATATGTAACCTACGTTTGCTAATCTCGTCTAATCAACGTTAAATTTACAAATTAAATATGTTATTCTCCCACACTGGAGGCGATTAATCAAATTCACCGCATTTATAAACAATCTAATCAAATTTTCAGAATTTTATAAATGAAAAGGTCCAGTCGCTATCAGCGTACCCTGAATGCGGCGAGTCAAATTAATCGCCTCCAGTGATGTATAATTTGTATATTCGATTTAAAATACAAATTTATTCCGATAATACTTTAACAAATAAATACACGGAGTTCCATTCTCTGGAATACCTAAAGTTACATTTTTTTATCCTCCGGGAACACCTTTAGATATCGCTTCAGAGGATGAGATGAATGACAATTTTTGTATAGCGTGTGAAAATACCATGTCTGACCGGGATTCGAACCCGAGTCCTCCGGATGAAAGGTCGAGACGCTACCACAGAGGACCGCTTAAAAGCTTCATTGCCGCAGGTAATTCTATCCTACTAAACGGCATTTGTATGTGTGTGTGTATCCCCTTAGCTTAGCACGGGAATGTACTGTTCACTAGCTGAAACTCCTGATTCGTTAGTACATGTCTAGCGGTGATTAGATGTATACTTGTTATATTATTATTTATCGATATACCTTATTAATATACGTTATATTTGGGGAATATTTAATACCTTTTAACCGCATCTGAATTTCGGTAAGAAAATCGTAAATATCTCGAAATCGGTTGGTCCTAGCGCTCTGAAAGATTTTTTCGAACCCCCCAGGAAGTAAATCTATCCGCTCCCAGCGGTACCCATCGGATGATAATATTTTCAAGCGCCCCCGGGGCGCCGTTCGGAAATCGGTGAGGGGGTGTGATGAGTTTCCACCGTAGTATTTCGGCAACTGCTCGTCCGATTTTCACGATTCAAACGGCGTACGTATCGTCAGCCGGTTGAACGCTAACTGTTAAACGTATCGGATACACTGTTGTTCCGCTGTATCTTAGTTATACGGAAATTAAATAGTTTACCCTGTGTTCAAATTGCAGTCGGTAAAACGTACCGATACGATCTTTCGCTAAATACGCTCAAACATGTGCTCTAGCGCAGCCGTAACGTATAAACTTATGAAGATAAAATGTAGAAAATAAAAAATATATTAAAAACACTTTTTAAAAACCTCCTTAAATTAAACACGCTTAACGATAAAAAAAATTAGGACTGTATCTAAGAATGGATTTGACGACAAATACTTTTGTTGTTACTGTATTACAGGAAAATTCCGATTCGTTAGTATCTTTCTAGAGTTAAATTTCTAATTTAACTTTCGTTATATCGGTTTTCATCATTCAAAAAAAATATTTTCGCACAAGAGGTAATCGATTTTGGACACCTAATAATCCCATTCCGAGACGCCGCCCGCCAGAGCAACCCGTCCGGGGGGGTCTAGCTGCGAAGGGCGTGCCTACGGCAGGTCTCTACAGCCAGTAATACAAAAATCTAGCCTAATCTAAGTACAATTAATCTAAGGTTTGTCGCATCGAGTCTAGTTCATATTATTACTCGTTACCTGTAAGGTGGAGGTTCATTCATCAACAGGAGCACAAAACCGTGAAAATTTGAACGTATTTTAATTTTATTCGTTCTATATTAATTTTATTCGATGTAATTTAGAAAACGTAACAGTAGTGTCCTGAATACTGGTAATCCATTTCTTCACCTCTTTATGAAGACATTTTCAACAGTTATACGCTTTATACTATCGTCTAACGTGATATAAATTTTAGGTCTTAAATAGATAAACGATTTCGAAACTGTTCTTTAAATACAGCCGGGATTTGTGAATCTTCTGCATCCGTACTTCTTGTATTATACGCATTATTTTATGACTTTTACAACTATTGAAAAATACTCTTAATAATTTTTATACGTATAGATTCTTCGGGTAAAACATTCAGTTTTTTGGAAACATCAAGAGATAGGTTGAAACTGCTTTTGAATTCCATTATTCTAATTATTATTTTTTGTGGTATTTCCACAGTTAAGTGAGATTTTTTTTTTTTTTGTCTTCAGTCATTTGACTGGTTTGATGCAGCTCTCCAAGATTCCCTATCTAGTGCTAGTCGTTTCATTTCAGTATACCCTCTACATCCTACATCCCCAACAATTTGTTTTACATACTCCAAACGTGGCCTGCCTACACAATTTTTCCCTTCTACTTGTCCTTCCAATATTAAAGCGACTATTCCAGGATGCCTTAGTATGTGGCCTATAAGTCTGTCTCTTCTTTTAACTATATTTTTCCAAACGCTTCTTTCTTCATCTATTTGCCGCAATACCTCTTCATTTGTCACTTTATCCACCCGTCTGATTTTTAACATTCTCCTATAGCACCGCATTTCAAAAGCTTCTAATCTTTTCTTCTCATATACTCCGATCGTCCAAGTTTCACTTCCATATAAAGCGACGCTCCAAACATAAACTTTCAAAAATCTTTTCCTGACATTTAAATTAATTTTTGATGTAAACAAATTATATTTCTTAGTGAAGGCTCGTTTAGCTTGTGCTATACGAGATTTATAAGCGATTTAATCAGCGCATTATATACATACAACCCGACCATTTTTAATTGCAATAATTGTTTTTAACGTTAACCGAACGAGGTTAGCGAGCAAAGCGAGTGTAATTATTTTTTTTTTTAGGACTTGGTTTTTTAGCAGGATTTCTCGTAATCTATTAGTCTTAGAGATTGGTTTCGGGTAATTTTTTTTTTTAATTTTAATTTCTAGTTATCGTTTCGACCCCCGCCACAGCTTATCTGTGTTTATCGACATATACCGGTGAAGTTCCGAATGTATAATACGAAATAGTAAACATTTAGATCTTTCACCGACGTATTTGTTGTGCGTCTTCATTCACTGAAGAAATGTCGATCGACATTCTCTAATTTCGATCTTTCACGTTTATATGTGTATTACACGCGTATAGTGCAATATAAAGACTTTTTGGTGCGGGTACTGCATAAATTAGGAGGGATTTAATTCGGGTGAAAGGGGTTTTTGACAAAAAAAAAGTTGTTTTATAACTCATAACTTACGTCTTTATATTTCAAATTTTATAAAAATCTGAGACGAGTCCGTAACAACTGTAACTACCGTTACGTTTGTCATGCGATTCTAATCCGGTATGAACCGGTCTAAACCAGTTATTTAAGAGCTTAAGAGCTATTCGGTTAAACTGCAATATAGATCTACGAGAATTATTTTAATACATTAAAATACGTTTAGTATTACACAAGTGAAGTGTAGAATAACATTATTTTCAACCGCATTAATGAAAGAAGTTTGTAACGTATGTTTCGCAAGCATATATAGTGTTTCGTTCACGTTCCTTTTCTATCTTCAACGGTTTTTGTTTTGCTTCGCCTGACGATATTACCGTACAGATTAAAATTAAACTACGGAAACGGATTCATATTATGAAACGTGGAATATTAGGAGGTAGAAACAAAGACGGATCTATGTAGTAAGAAAATTTCTATTTACGGTGCGTTTGAAATCTTTTGACAGCCATATTGGATCCGCCATATTGAAACAATTTTTTTTTTAAATAGGAAACTATACACGACTTTATTTAATGTTTTACACAAAATACAGTGTCGAAAACCATTTCTCTTCAACGCCTCGTTTTTTATTTATGAACAATAAAAGTTGGTAAAACGGAAAAATCGCGATAGAAGTAAAACGAGTTAAAATCCCCCGTTGTAACTTTTTTTATTACATATTACCTTCAGAATTACATCCGATAACAAACAGTAAACAGTTCATGTCGGAATTAATGGCCCAAACCCTAATAACAACAGCCTTCTCGATAATTATAATAAAAAATAATAATTTGGAATACTACTAGAAATTAAACGGCTACATAAAGCGAGGTATTATTTACTTAAATTATCACAATATTTAATTTTAAAATTTAGTTAAATGTTTTCAGTTCTAAATTATTTAATACGGCAAACTTTGAAAAAAATTTAACAATTTTGAAATTAAAAAATTTGTTACAGATTTATAAGGTAAATCAGTTGTTGTTTTACAACATTACAAATTATTAATTTCTCATTTCGGCTTCTTGTTTCAACATAAAAGTACAGCATATAGTATATATATATATATATATATATATATATATATATATATATATATATATATATATATATATATATATATATATATATACTATATGCTTACTTACCCACTATATGCTTACTTGCGTTTCCCGACGCAGTCAATTTTTCTAATTTTATGTATGTTTTTTAATCAATTTATCGGAAGGCGTGTACTACTCTTCGTATCGAACATACAGTAACACTAACAAGGGCTGTGTTAGTTCAGCCGTCATGTTGTACAACGTCGCATTCCTTACAAAATCAGAATTTAAAAAAATGCCGATAACAGTTTTTAGATATTTATCTGAAGGGTATTTGCAAGCCCAGAAATTTCTACTGAATATCTGGTTTTTTTTTTTTTTGTTATATATATTATAGCGCTGTTTAAAATTCGTTATTGTATGCATTATGAATGTAAAATACAATAAGATTATAGTATTTTGTATTTATTGTATTAAATGGAAAAGCGCGTTTTACCTCGTTTTATTGTTAACACGATTTTTCCTTCATCGCAAATTTGATTGCTTATAACTCGACAACGAAGGAATTAACAGAAAAACGGGTTTCACCATTGTTTTTGTTGTAAAATTTTAAATCGAAATCCTCCGTCATACGTCCACCTTCCTATTTAAAAAAAAAAAGTGATTCAACATAGCGGATAAAATTTAAAAACCAACAATAATGCTGATTTTTTAAAAATGTGGAACTCCATTTCTTCCCGTTTCCAAATACTTCTCAGATACACAGCAAAAAGCTGTTCCCGTACTTAAATATCACCCGGAGTGTATAAAAGAACATGTCCTGAATGACTGATTCATCAACGTCCAGCAAAAATACTGAAAAATGGATGAAAATTTGAGTACATGTTCTTGCGCTGTTCCATTTCAATAAAATGGATTTTTTAACATTCCGAATATAAAAGAGTGAAAACAAAGTAACAATGAAACTTAGTATTTTTTTTTTTTTTAATTTGTCGCTAACAAATGAAGATATCAACTTGATTTTTGAAATTTCATTTAAAGATTTAAAAAAAAGTTTCTACATTTTCTTTTGAAAGTCAGCCTTGAAAGTTATAAGAAAAGTAAAAAAAAGAAATATTTGATCAATCCTTGCAAATTTTCCCCGTTTTCGACTATATTAATTGAGATACCTTATCACTAGATTGGGGCTTGCAAATACTCCTTCATATTTTTTTTGTCTTCAGTCATTTGACTGTTTTGATGCAGCTCTCCAAGATTCCCTATCTAGTGCTAGTCGTTTCAGTTCAATATACCCTCTACATCCTACATCCCTAACAATTTGTTTTACATATTCCAAACGCGGCCTGCCTACACAATTTTTCCCTTCTACCTGTCCTTCCAATGCAGCTCTCCAAGATTCCCTATCTAGTGCTAGTCGTTTCAGTTCAATATACCCTCTACATCCTACATCCCTAACAATTTGTTTTACATATTCCAAACGCGGCCTGCCTACACAATTTTTTCCTTCTACCTGTCCTTCCAATATTAAAGCGACTATTCCAGGATGCCTTAGTATGTGGCCTATAAGTCTGTCTCTTCTTTTAACTATATTTTTCCAAATGCTTCTTTCTTCATCGATTTACAGCAATACCTCTTCATTTGTCACTTTATCCATCCGTCTGATTTTTAACATTCTCCTATAGCACCACATTTCAAAAGCTTCTAATCTTTTCTTCTCAGATACTCCGATCGTCCAAGCTTCACTTCCATATAAAGCGACACTCCAAACATATACTTTCAAAAATTTTTTCCTGACATTTAAATTAATTTTTGATGTTAACAAATTATATTTCTGACTGAAGGCTCGTTTCGCTTGTGCTATTCGGCATCTTATATCGCTCCTGCTTCGTCCATCTTTAGTAATTCTACTTCCCAAATTACAAAATTCTTCTACCTCCGTAATCTTTTCTCCTCCTATTTTCACATTCAGCGGTCCGTCTTTGTTATTTCTACTACATTTCATTACTTTTGTTTTCTTCTTGTTTATTTTCATGCGATAGTTCCTTCATATATATATCGAAAATACAGTTTTCGGGATTTCTTAAGGGGTGCGACGGCTTACAGTATATTTGAGAATATTAATAAAATTGTTTGGGTTATTATTACGATTATGTTCCAAAATATGTCTGGTAAAATTAGATCGTTGCTAGTCGGTGTATTCTTTATGACTGCTATGATACAATAGAAGTAAACTATTTTTTGAAATTTTAATCCTCGATTAGATTTTAACCTTAAATATGAATTAAATATAATTCATATGAACATAAGAAAAAATTTTGATGAAATTTTTTTTTACTTAAGTAATAGTAAAGTTAAGTTTCACATTATTATATCGACCGAACTTGGATCGGTGATGACATTGAATTTAATTTCAGTTTAGGTTATAACGTATTTATTATTCAAAATAATGAACTCGCAAAGAGTGACTGGTATATGTTTATTTGTAGATAAAAATATTAAACACGAAATAGTGTAACTAGAGTTAGAAAATGCAACACATCGGGTCGGTCTAGTAGCGAAAGCGTCTTCCCAAATCAGCTGATTTGGAAGCCGAGAGTTCCAGGTTCAAGTCCTAGTAAAGTGACTTATTTTCATACGGATTTGAATACGAGATCGTGGATACCGGTGTTCTTTGGCGGTCGGGTTTTTAATTAACCGCACATCTCAGGAACGGTCGAACTGAGACTGTACAAAACTACATTTCATTTACACTCGTACATATCATCTTCTGAATACCTGAACGGTAATTCCCGGAGGACAAACAGGAAAAAAGAAAGAAAGAAGAGTTAAAAAATGCGAATTCAGTCGGTATTAATTTTAGAATTAATAACGGGAACCGTAAACTGATTGCCGTTTATCGATCGCCTTTCCAGAACATACGTTCTTGCCTGACTAGCTTAGATGCTTATCTACAAAATATAAAGACGGATGATAACGTAGTTTTAATAGGGGGATACGAATTTGAATATTATTGATAATAATAAGCTAATAAATGAATTTCATTTCTTAGTATTGTGCAATTATATGAATTTAAATCACGTGTAAACAAATCTATACGATTACAAAACAGTCTTGATGACGTAATGCTGTCGACCAGCTGCGTAGACAATATTTTCTTTAATAGCGGTTCCGTTGGAAGAGTGACGTGATCGGGGCGACCGTGAAGACTGCCATCATTGACCATTACTATACTTTTTTTCATACGACACTTAAGACAACAACCGATAATATTATCATAAAATAAATTATGATGAACTTAATCTTTCTTTCTCCTGTTTAGCCTCCGGTAACTACCGTTTAGATAATTCTTCAGAGGATGATATGTATGAGTGTAAATGAAGTGTAGTCTTGTACATTCTCAGTTCGACCATTCCTGACCCACCGGGTTGGTCTAGTGGTGAACGCGTCTTCCCAAATCAGCTGATTTGGAAGTCGAGAGTTCCAGCGTTCAAATCCTAGTAAAGCCAGCTATTTTTACACGGATTTGAATACTAGATTGTGGATACCGGTGTTCTTTGGCGGTTGGGTTTCAATTAACCACACATCTCAGGAACGGTCGAACTGAGAATGTACAAGACTACACTTCATTTATACTCATACACATATCATCCACTGAAGAATTATCTAAACGGTAGTTACCGGAGGCTAAACAGGAAAGAAAGAAAATTACGTTAAATAAAATAGACTAATATTAAATAGATTAAAAAAAATTCTGTTTAATAAAGATTTCTATTTAATATTAAAATAGAAAAAAATAAAATAAATAGATCTATCTAATAATATGGCTTCCCATCGGGGACTGAGTGTAAGGCTACTGGTGAAGTGATGCAGAAACCTCGTGCGATCATCAATCGGTAATACACGTATAATGCTCGTAGGGTGCTGTTTTGGGAGGTGGAATGGGTTGTTCTTATAATATTTTTGCAAACAATCGTCCGATTTTCAAAATTTGTTACTTAGTAGATTGAAAGCTAACTTTTGCGTTTATCAAATACTTTCGATTTAACAAATAACGGTTATTCGGAAATATTACATCTTCGCAACCGATCTTCCGATTTTCAGAATTCAAGCGGGGTGTTTACTAGTATAGAAAATCATAATGGAACCAAACCAAAAGAAAAAGTACAACGTTTGTCAGCAGTTTCTTTTGGGCAGTCGTGTTTTTTAATTTTTAATATTCATCTCTTGTTTATCTTATAATTTGTTTTTGTAATTTTTTTAGACGTAATCTATATAATGTATTATTGTGTCTCGATCAGAATGAAGGTTTATCTATAATAATTAGTTTTATAATGTGAGATTTGCCGGTTCAAATACTACCTGCTGCGAGAGGTTAAAATTTGTAAACCAAATCGAAAACTCTCCGACTAACTCACAAAGGGTACATTGATGGTGGTAGTTTAAGATCAGGCATGTTCCTTTACTAAAAATAGTTCCTTGTGTACCGTTGACTATCAAATTAGGCTAATTTTAACGTCTAAATTTTACCGCGATCGCTTGCTTGTTTCTTTTTTTTCTCGAGAACAATCGGTCGGTGTTTTTGTGTCCTCGAGTGTTTCTTTATTAATAAAATATTACTTTTTAAAGGACCTGCCAGAAAATTTTCAATAATATTTTGAGCATTTTTGTCAGGGTATCTTAAAATCTAAGAAAGTTTTGTTTGTTACGTTCTGTAACCAAACGGTAGACGGTGACATGATTAAACTTTTTTAGTTATTAAAAAAAAGCGTAAGTATCTCTAATATTTCGTACCACGAGTACTAGAAGAGTAGCGCGTGGCTTTCCCGTTCCCTACTCGTTGAGCCGAATACAGAATCGGACACCATTTTTGTCATTCGATCAACTTTTGTAATAATTTCATCAAAAATTAATGTTTAAATCAGTCGAAGTACGACCGAATGATTTTTTTAAAATGTAACATTTATTACGACATTACAAAAAAGTGTAAGATTTGTAAAAAAAAACTTCATTCGCGAACCAGGTTGTATTTTCGAGGGTTAAAAAACCCCATGAAAACGCTTTCGTGCTTTTAACGCAATAGTTCAGTCTTTATTTATTAACTGTTCTATAATGTATATCCAACGAGTTAATTGTTAAACAAATATTTTGTTTAAAGGAGGAGAACGCCGTTCGAAGTGTAAGACCCTTTTTTTTCTATACGATAATTTTTTTTTTGGATTTCTTTGAGAAGAGGAAATGAGGTAAACGCTAGTTTTAAGTTAAAAAAATTTTGTAAAAAATTAATTTTCTTAATTTATGTCCTTTGAAATGTTCTTTAAATTTATTTTCAAAGTATTATATGAAAAAAGTTTCGGTTCGGTTCAAAATTTCCAAAAAAATATTTGCAATCGCATTTCTTGAAATTATATTTGTACAAATAAAGAAAATCAATTCAAGGTGATAGGCTGAAGTAGAAAATGGTTTATTCTAAGCGATATATTTTTGTTTAAAGAAAGATAAAAATTAGTTTTATTGCACCCGATGAGGTGTGTGTTATTATTATTTATGTTTTTTTTTTTAAGTTCAAACTCACTTTTAGGTTTACTAATGTAGATGTAAATACTGCGTATATCTTTGTGCAGTAAAATTGTAATTTAAATCTACTGTTAAAACATAATTTTGAAAATTATCAAAATTCTGATTTTGTTTAAAAAAATAAAACGTCGATTATTATTATTAATATTTTAATTATTTTAAATGAACTATCAGAATGTAATGAAATTTACTATACGTTCCTGTTATCGGGTTACAAATAATGAATATATATATTCGTTAACCTCTTTGATGTAGCGAAGGTTTTTCCTCTATTATTCTCTACTTTTCTGCCGTAAGTAATTTTTACACGTGTACGTTGAATGAAATGCGATAAAAAAAGCATTGAATTTATTTCAAACGCTAAATTCCAAGTCCTTAATGTTATATGAATTTTCTTATAGTTATTTGATTTACTCGATTTAACTTTATGGTTTTGTACTTACTATTATTTCGCCTCTCAAGCGATGATGAAAATATATTTTGGGTTACCTTGACCGGGCAGTGGAGTTTATTATTAAAGAACTTTGGATCCGACTAATTTTTGAATTCGGCTGACCGATTTCACTTATTACTTTTGTATGGAAAAAATTACGTTACCATTTTTGCGTAATTAGCAGATTATTTTGTTAATTGAGGAATTTAACTGTGCAACAAAGTTTGTTTATATTATATTTTTACGATTTCGCTGATCTTTTAGTACGGTTATCTGAATTCTCACGCGGTGCTAGTTTCTTTCACCGCCGTAATGTGGACATCTACTTTGTCGAATCAAAATCGTAATGCATTTTAAATCCAAGATAGTTCCAAATACTGCGTTAGGTATTAAATAAATACTATGTACTGTATGTTATGTACTGTACTGGAATTTTTGTATTTTGTTAGTTTTTATATAATGAAGGTAGAATGTGATACGTACTAAATTTATCAAACGCTATTTTTACCGAATTCCCGATAGATTTTAATTTAATAAATAATTCAAAGGATAATTAGCCAAACCTGTTTTATTACGACGAAATTCAGTTGTCATATACCTCGCATAGTTTACTCTTGGTTTACGAATTCTGCATGCGATTGTTTTAAATTTTATTTTATTCCCGAAAATTAACTACTAGTGAGCGAAATTACTTTCATATGTACAGGATGAGAGACTTAAAACCGAACCGACCCGGTTCGAACTGTAATTATTAGCGTCACTTTTAACATTGCTGCTACTACGAACTCCACTATTAATTGTTTATTTTATTACTCTCGTCTAGCGACGGGCATAATCGAATTGAGATTAATCGGACGGCTCATTTGAAATATGAATGTTACTTATTTTTTTCACAAGTACAAACATCGAATAAGATTAATTACTGTTGAATAATGTTTTGACTGTCTACGGGTTATTGGCGCCGCAATAAGCAAATGCTGCGGTTTCATTTTAATTATCTCATTCTCAATCGGTAGTTTTTGTTAATATATCTTGCGTGTTAATTCGTACAATGTTATTTATTACCGTTTACTAAATTTACTTTTTATTCTTTGGTGATGGTATTTTTACGAAAAGAATTCACGTTCAAATTTTATTTGATTACTAGCATCCCTCGTCGCGGGTTCGCCCGTACTATATGCGTAAAGAACTTCAAACATTTGGAATAGATTTTTAGTAATTACGTGTGGACTGTCGATCTCAAAATTTATCGCTATTCACAATTACTTGTTAAAAGTAAAATGTTAAGATAAAATTCAAATTCCAAATTCTCAGATTCAAATTTTTAATAATCATATCAACATAAGTCTTGCTCGGCTTTGTTTTCCTTCGGACGCCGGTTTGTGATATTAAAAAAAAAAAAAATATTTCTCAGGAGCGGGTAAACCTACATTAATTAAATTTAGAAAATCTAGTTTTTTATTTTACAAAATAAAAATTTTGAAAACTTCACCTTCAAAATGGCGGCCATCATAATTTTTATTCGTCAATATCTTTGTAATTGTTTGATAACATTTTTACTAATTACAAAATTTATTAAGCGTTTTATTTTGAACAAAATGACGCCTCACTTTTAAAATTCCGTTGACAAACAATCAAGTTGTAGCAGACAACCCGGGGCAGTACGCTTTTAAACCGTAATGGAAGCTGATAATTATTTTTTCTGTTTCTATTACCTCCTTTAAATGTAATAAAAATTATCAACTTTTAATATTTTAAAAGCCCTCGTATCCCTTCTAAGTTATATGCTTGGAAATGTAAGAATTTTAAAAACATTTAATCAAAGACAAAATTATATTCGTATAGATAATGTAGTTTTAAATAGTTATTTCATTTAATTCTGCAGTCTAAACATTTTATTTGCCTTGCCTACATAGTCAAAAGACCAAGAGAATAAAAGAAACGAACAGATTTGTTAGTTGTTCATAATATTACTAGCTCACTCACTATCATCTCTCTCTTTCTAACATGAGTTACAAAACTGTTTTTAATATACTGGACAGCTGTCGTTATTTGTCTATTAATAATGATTTATGTCTTTTGGTTGTATGCGGTGTCACTGTTTTTTAACGGCAATGTATTATACTACTGTAGTCTGCAGTTGCTTCATATCTTTCTTTTCTAATGTACTTAAATCAGTTATATTCTTTGTAATAAATACAATAACATTTCTTCAAAAATATCTTCACTTATTTGGATTATTAAAAAATCAACAATCATTTCTTTTTTTTTTAAATATTTTTTTAATTTGAATATTTTTATATTTGAATTTATTAAATAAATCCCTTGTACCAGTTTAGTTAGTTGTTACACTTTCTTTTTCATTCCTTTCTTTCCAAAAATAATATGATTCTAAATTATAATTTTCAATTATTATTAAATAATCAGATGTTTCACCATCTCTTATTACGTACACACACATGTAATAATGCCTATGAAATTACATATAGTCTACTCATTTTTATAAGTACATAAAATTTTATTTCACTAATAACTTTTAATTTTTTTTTCCATATTTTTTTATTATTATTGAATAATTATTTATTGTAAAATTCTTTTTACAATCACGGGTTAATAATTATTAATAAATCAATATATTTAATTAAATAAAAAAATGTTAAAAAATGGAAAAGGAGATGTCTGATCGAACCGATATGCCTTCCCGTTATAGATCGAGATATTTCATAAATTGAATTTTCATTTAGGTTCAACTCTAGAACCGATGGAAAAAGTATCACTTGTGATATATCATTGAAAAGCTCTCGATGAACGCTTATTACTGCGGTTAAGAAAAAGTCCAAAATCAAATTTGTTTTGGATTTTGGTTTTTTGGATTCCTTAGATGTCAAAACCTGAAGATCGGCTGAAAACCACATATGCCCGAATCGGACCTATTATAATACTTTCCCTTGTAGAGCTACAGCTCTGCTATAGCACTACGTAGATGGGAAAGTGAAAACGCTAATATTATGCAATATTAGCGTTTTCACTTTCCCATCTACGTAGTGCTATAGCAGGAGCGCATGAATATTTCCTACCGAGTTAAAGCAGTGTGTTTATAATCAATCGTTTCAAAATAGAAAGGAAAAAATTAATATGTAGCGTTGGACTGTTTGTCCCGGTCTCTTTTTACAACAACTGTAATGCATGTAAAGATAACAAAGCACAAGAGATACCGGTTAGAGCAGCCTTCTATGAGAGCAGTGATGTTTACTAAAATCCATTGTCAGCTAAATATTAGTTGAATTTTTTCTGCAGACTCGGCATGCTGATATGTTTGACTCGATGAAGAAGGCCGTAGGAAACATATCATTTCTCGCATTTTTTGGTAAATCTGGCACATGATTTTTATTGTTCTTGAGGATGGCTCTACTATTTTTAGAAGTAACTGGGATTCATTTCAGGTCATCTACAACTTTATGCCCTTATGGAATTTAATCGTACAAAAGAACGCATAGTCGTATTTGCTGTAAAATATTAAATCAAATATTATGGATGTGTAATAATACATATATGTACTGTTTTTTTTTTTTTTGTCTTCAGTCATTTGACTGGTTTGATGCAGCTCTCCAAGATTCCCTATCTAGTGCTAGTCGTTTCATTTCAGTATACCCTCTACATCCTACATCCCCAACAATTTGTTTTACATACTCCAAACGTGGCCTGCCTACACAATTTTTTCCTTCTACCTGTCCTTCCAATATTAAAGCGACTATTCCAGGATGCCTTAGTATGTGGCCTATAAGTCTGTCTCTTCTTTTAACTATATTTTTCCAAATGCTTCTTTCTTCATCTATTTGCCGCAATACCTCTTCATTTGTCACTTTATCCACCCATCTGATTTTTAACATTCTCCTGTAGCACCGCATTTCAAAAGCTTCTAATCTTTTCTTCTCAGATACTCCGATCGTCCAAGTTTCACTTCCATATATAGCGACACTCCAAACATACACTTTCAAAAATCTTTTCCTGATATTTAAATTAATTTTTGATGTAAACAAATTATATTTCTTACTGAAGGCTCGTTTAGCTTGTGCTATTCGGCATTTTATATCGCTCCTGCTTCGTCCATCTTTAGTAATTTTAATTCCCAAATAACAAAATTCTTCTACCTCCATAATCTTTTCTCCTCCTATTTTCACATTCAGTGGTCCATCTTTGTTATTTCCACTACATTTCGTTACTTTTGTTTTGTTCTTGTTTATTTTCACGCGATAGTTCTTGCATGGGACTTCATCTATGCCGTTCATTGTTTCTTCTAAATCCTTTTTACTCTCGGCTAGAATTACTATATCATCAGCAAATCGTAGCGTCTTTATCTTTTCACCTTGTACTGTTACTCCAAATCTAAATTGTTCTTTAACATCATTAACTGCTAGTTCCATGTAAAGATTAAAAAGTAACGGAGATAGGGAACATCCTTGTCGGACTCCCTTTCTTATTAGGGCTTCTTTCTTATTGTCTTCAATTGTTATTGTTGCTGTTTGGTTCTTGTACATGTTAGCAAGTTCTTCTATCTCTGTATTTGAACCCTAATTTTTTTTAAAATGCTGAACATTTTATTCCAATCTACATTATCGAAAGCCTTTTCTAGGTCTATAAACGCCAAGTATGTAGGTTTGTTTTTCTTTAATCTTCCTTCTACTATTAATCTGAGGCCTAAAATTGCTTCCCTTGTCCCTATACTTTTCCTGAAACCAAATCGGTCTTCTCCTAACACTTCTTCCACTCTCCTCTCAATTCTTCTGTATAAAATTCTAGTTAAAATTTTTGTTGCATGACTAGTTAAACTAATTGTTCTATATTCTTCACATTTATCTGCCCCTGCTTTCTTTGGTATCATAACTATAACACTTTTTTTGAAGTCTGACGGAAATTCCCCTTTTTCATAAATATTACACACCAGTTTGTATAATCTATCAATCGCTTCCTCACCTACACTGCGCAGTAATTGTACAGGTATTCCGTCTATTCCAGGAGCCTTTCTGCCATTTAAATCTTTTAATGCTCTCTTAAATTCAGATCTCAGTATTGTTTCACCCATTTCATCCTCCTCTATAACACCATTTTCTAATTCATTTCCTCCGTATAACTCTTCAATATATTCCACCCATCTATCGACTTTACCTGTCATGTACTGTCATGAAAAATAAAATAATTTAAAAATATTAATATTGGAAATTTCAATAATCGATATCTTATGAAATAACATGGCATTTACAATCGGTGTTAGTAATATTCATTAAGATTTTTAGAAAAAATTGAAAACGCACATTTTGAATATCGACTTGGTCGAATCTAAAGATTTTTTCAAAAATCTAGTTATCGGTCATCCAGTAAAGTTTAAGTCAAATTTTGTATATATACTGAGCATCAGGAATGCTGAATATAATAATCGATGTGATGTAACATTTTTTACATGAAATTACAGGCGGTACATGCAAACAACATAGAAACCTGGCTGAAATGTGTTATTAAGCGTGTAAATAATACATCTTGATAGTATGAAACAATTCTGAGGCGGGTATCTTAGACCAGGTGAACAAAAATTCTGTTTCACTATTTACTAATTAGAAAAAAGTTAATAAAGAAAGGTTTTATTATGTCTAATTCACATAGGAAGAAGTGTTAAGAGTGTTGTCTTTCTGTTCTTACGAGTTCATACAGCGTTTAACCGATGAAGTACATATCTTTTATTTTTAATAAAGTTTCATTCTGATTTATAAAGTCAGAACAAATATTTAAAAGCTTGAAATTGTTCGGGTCATTTGTATTTAAAGGAAATACCGTGTTTTTTTGTTTAAAAAAAAAATTAAAAATTGCAGGCTTCAAATTACACGAATGCGGTTGCTATTCAGTTTTCCTTTGGTGGCTTAAACATTCATAAAAATTTTGATCGAGTTATTGTCTAGTTTAACCCTAACTTGCTCAAAAATCAGGATAACACAGATAAAGGCACCGGGGACTGATCAACTTGACTCGGATATTTTCTATCATATGTTGCTATTTTCTATCAGAGTCGCTTGGCAGGCTGTTCTCGGGGTGCCTAAGCTAGGGTTGCTTTTCGACTTGTTGGAAGGTGGCTTTGGTGAGGGTGCTCTTAAAATCAGGAAAGGATCCGAGTGAGATCAGCAGTTATCGACCAATCAGCCAAGTTGCTTTAATGGCTGGTTGTGGAACGGCTCTGGAAAGCATCGATATGAACTCGCTTCTTAATCGAGGCCAGTACGGCTTCGTTAAAGGGGTTGGAACCAAGGATCGCATCTTAAATGCTCTTGCCGAAGTGGAAAGCGCCGACTGTAAATATGTGTTGGCAATTTTTACTGACGTAGAGGCAGCATTTCCATCCTTATGTTGGAATTCTCTTTCTTTTTCCTGTTTAGCCTCCGGTAACTACCGTTTTTAGATAATACTTCAGTGGATGAATGATAATGATATGTATGAGTGTAAATGAAGTGTGGTCTTGTACATTCTCGGTTCGACCGTACCCGAGATGTGTGGTTAATTGAAACCCTACCGCCAAAGAACACCGGCATGTGTTGGAGTTCTGTCCTCTATGAGTTGGAACGCCGCAATGTTCCCGTAGCCCTGCAGGCCGTAGTGCGTGACTATTTGTATAAGCGTACGGCTCTGTTTAGAGATACATACCTGGCTGTAGAAACGTCCGTCACCAGGGGAAGCCCGCAGGGTTCTGTTCTCGTTCACCTGCTGTGCAACCTGGTATTTGACGGATTTCTGAGACTGACATTCGCAGAAAGGGTCACGGCCCAGGCGACCCTCACATTAAGTATAAAGGCTGTGTGATCAGCCGAGTTAGAGTTCATAAGTGTCTCTGATGCACAAGCTTAGGAGGATTGCTGGGAAGAATTACGGGCTATCGGGCCGTCATTTGTACACGGTGTACTGAGGTGTCTTCGAAAGTATGGTCTTTTATGCTGCGTCCGTTTGGGCCCGTAGGTTATACAGAAACAGAGCACTTATTCAGAATTTAATTAATAATAATTGTTTATTTAATCGGGTCGGTTCCAATCCGACTTCATCTCTTTTTTTAATTTAAATACATTGATTTATAAACAATTATTAACCTCTGATTGTAAAACGATTTTTACAATAAATAATAATTAAATAAAATAAAGAATATGAAAAAATATCCGAATTTATTAATGAAATAAAATTTTATTTACCTTTCATTCTAAAAAAATGTGTATATGTAATTTAATAGGCGTACAATTAAGTCATGCGGTGTCCACGGTATTTTTTTTTCTTTTTGTCTTCGTAACTTTGGAAACAATATTGGTGATGGGAGAATCGATCAAAGTTTAAAAATATCAAATTCTGGAATTTTTAAAAAAGTTTCTAGTTTATTTAAATCTTTATTAATAATATTACAATAAAAAATCATCATAATTCACCCCCACCCCTTAAAAAGAAACCTTAGATAACTTTTTGTTGTACATTTTTCAGTGAAATTTTCTTATTTCTTCCATTTAACATACTAAATGAAAATAAACCTAATCGTTTTCTTGGGATATGATTTTGGGGGTAGGAGAGCAGAAAAAGTAATAAAATAACGAATTTTTTAAACTTTTTTCTTGAATCATTATTTTTTCACTATATAGAAATAATTAACCGGCGTCAGGAAAATATTAAAACAGCCTGACACCGGCCAAAAGCCGCAACTTCAAATACATTCTTAAGAACAACAATCAAAACATACCAAGTTTACGTAGGAAACCTCAGGAGTGAAGCGGTTTCCTGTTTCCTTCTTCGTTAAAGCTGAACGAACAGCTTCTGCTATATACCTGCGTTAAACTAAAATTCAGGTGATTATCAGCTCTACAAATGACATCTCTCCGTTCTCACTATGATCGCGGATGTAGTGAACATCATTACTATCAGAAAAAGTATTGTCTGAATGACGGTTCTTGTACCTCGTTTGTTTTAAATGTGTTCGATGCCAAAAAAATATACTGTAGTAGATAATAAATATATTTAAAATTTAAAACGTTCTTTAATTTACTGTATTTACAACTAAAAGTAATAAAACGCAATAAATCCACGATCGGAAAGGATTTTTCTCGGTTATAAAATTATATTTTCTTTTTTAATATTTATTTTATTTAAATAAGTATTCGGATATAACAAAAAATAGAAAGTAGTTTGTAAAAAAATATTCAAAATCTATTTGTTTATTCCACAATTTCTTTTTTCCTTATAGCTTTACAAAGAGAAAAAATGTAATTATTTTTCATAAAGTTAACGAAGATTCATTCCAGCGTAATAGAATTTAGAGTTATTATTCAAAAGCGATACCGGCAACAATTTATTATGCGTCTAATCTTTGTGATCGTAAATAAAAATTAGATTATGCCGAATAAAATAATCGTAATTAAATAAAAATATATTTATATACATCAGTAATAAGCGTTGTAAATGCAATAGATAGAAATTTAAATTTAAAAAAATGAATTTATAAAATGATACCTTGTAACCGGCCGCTACACTTCACTTTTCTTATTTTAAGTTTGGTATTATAAAAAAGATTTTAACTCAAGACTCGATGACATGAAGATTCAATGCCGTCGACCGTTAAAGAGTAACGTTTAGCGTTCTAGAAACTTTTGCGAGAAAGAAAAATTAAAAGAAAAACATTTTAATTTTAACGTTTTTTAAACTGTGTTTCCGTACTTTTATTTAACGATAGTTTTCTGCATTGCTGTTACAATAAGTTTCCGATAATTGTTTTCTAACTTAAATTTATTTTTTTTTCAGTCGCCTAGCGCAAAGGCGTATTTCTCTTTTCTTATAACGAACCAAATTGGTTTTTATTCTAATTTCAATATAAATTTTCCGTAGGAATCTGTAACCCGTTTTATTTTCTTTAAAGAATAATTTCCCACCGTCTTGACAAAATTAATTTTACGTTTAATATTTCCAATCTTAGAGATTAATTTGCTTAACGCGATCTCGTTAACGCTAAAATTACGTTTATTTATTTATTTTTTTCAGTGTCTGTATTCTTTTGTTTTACGAAAAGTGTAAGCCAGTTGTTGTTTGATTATTATCCTGTCCTTACAATCTTTTTAAAATTAAGATTGTTTGTAGAAAAAAAATTTGGTCGATTTCCTTTCTACGTTCACGTATTAATGACTATTTTAGTTGAACTCATCTGTATTTTAACTTCCCGACTAAAATTCTGTCGATGCTGAAACAGCATAGCTATAAACAAATAGTATAACGATTTGGGTTTTGGGGCTTTTGTAGATGCTGAAGTTTGTAAGCGCTATTAGATAAAAAAACTCAAAATAGAAATTTCTGGAATTGTGTGTTCGTAGCATACCTGTATTTTTATTAATTACTTCAGACAGACTCGACATAAACACTTGGAAAACGACTCAAAATGTTCTTTATGAGGTATTGATAGGATTAAATTTTTGAAAAACAAAGTCGAGGGAGGGCTAGTTTTCGTTATTTTGAATTTTTATATAGCGATTGTAGAAAATTGAGATTTAGTAGAATGAAAGTACGTATTAAATAAGTTTTAAATCGATCGGTTTAACGGTAGGAATATTCAACATAATTTCTAATCGGATTTTGCCTCCTACCTAGTAAACGAAAACCAGTTTACAAAAAAAACAATTGAAAGTTGCTACAAATAGTCGGTTGACTATAAATCGGTTGATTTTTCGTCTCCATTGGACAAGGGAGAATCAAACAATCCATTTTTTTCGAATTATTTATTAATATTGCATCAGATTGAACCAACCGATTGAAAAAAAATAATATTCATCGTTTTTTACTTGGGTTTTTTAATCCGTTTTACAGTCTTTATAGGGGATAATACTATTTCGCTATAAAAACATCTATATCTGTTTATAGTTTTCTTCGGGTCATTTTATCAAATAATATCGCAATACTAATTTTACGTAACATTTGCATTCTATTTCTGTTTAACGTACGAGAAAAGATAAAAGATTTACTGAAAGTGAACGCTGCATTTAGGGATGAAAACTTACTTAATCAGGTACGGTTACTTAATTCACAAAACCTCATTAAATCTATTCGGTAGAAGAGAGAGTGTTGAGTGTGTCTACGAGCGAATGTGTTATACGATGTCGATAATTAGACGCAAAAATTATTTTACTATTTAATTTAATTGTATTTTTAAGGGCTCCTTTTTGCATTTTGTTACAGATATATTTATTGATCGGTCAACTTATACTGTACTTTTTAATGTTTGTGGTAGCTTTATATAATAAATTAAAATAACTAAGGTAATAAATTAATAGTTCAATTTAAAATATTTAATTAATCTATCCGTATACAATCTACCGATTAAAAAAAAAAAAAAAAAAAAATGTGGCATATTTTATTGTAGTGTTTCTAATTCTGGTGTACATTATTATATTGTATTTTGGGATAATATTTAGATTTCAAATAAAATAAAAAACAAACGTGTAATATTAAATCGATTTTATTACGAGACCGGTAAAGGATTTTGAAATTTCAAGGAACGATTTATTTAGGTTCAACGGCACAAAACAATCGCGTATTAGTTAAACAATCTGTAACCTATGAATTCGTTTCAAAATCAAAAGGCAAATTTATAAATTGACTACGTATATTTCGATAAATGGATTTGCGTTAGTGTAATTTGATACGGTAACGGCATTTTGAGTATAAGTAAACCAATTTCAAATTCTTCTACCTTTTTATTATTTTTTTCAAAATTAGACGTTCATAATTAAAATTAATAATTATTAATTTTAATTAAAGATTAAAAAACAGATCACAAACTAGAAAAGTTAGCTCTCCGACTAATGAATATATAAGGATATTTTCACTAAACAATAATACTTATGCGATAAAAATGGTAATTAAAAATTATTATGGAATAAACTGGAAACGGTGTTCATAATTTCCAAAATAATGGATCGTATTTGTTTTCCGATTTAATAAATCAAAAGGATATCTCGATGGTGTGTGACACGACTGAGTGTCGTCAGTACGAGGAAATCGTACGAATCAATAAATTAATACATACATTTACGTAATAAATATTTTCTAAATAAATAAAATCAAAATATTTCGTATATTCTACTTACATTATTAAAGTCGTGTTTTGCCTGATATTCATTTATAAAATTTTATTTGTCGCTTATTAAAACATTTCATCACGAAACTTTCTTTCACCGCAGTATATCGCATTAATGAAGGAAATACGCTAATGAAAATTAAACATATTAAAAAAAACTTGCAATCCAAAAGCAGCATAATTCAAATTCTTATTTTACTTTATTTTAAATACATAAATTTTAATTTAATCATTTAAAGGCTGTTACAAAAAAAAAAAAGAAAAAGATTAATTTTAAAATTAATGATTTATCTTTGCTAACTATATACAACTTAATTTTAGTTCTCTCTCTTTAGACAGCATTACGGGCTGATGAAAAAAAAAACTTTTACGATGACTAATATTTTCATGCCTCACCCTCTAATCGACATGAACAGGGGGGGGGAGAGAGAGAGAGAGTGTGAGAGAGAGCGCGCGCGCAGCGGTCACGTACACTCCATTTGTTAAGTTTTTTTCTATAGTATCACTTGTCCTTGAAAGCATTACAAATACTAGCGTCTGTCTTTTTGTTTTAAACTATTGTCAGTTTTAACTGAATTCTTTTTTTTTTACCACAAGCGGCAGTGTAAATATAAAAAGAGTTTTATATAACATATATATAAATATATGTTAAAGTTTTACGGTTGTTTCATCAATTCCTTTATAGATAGATATACATAACTCTTGTACGAACAAATACAAAAAAAATTTCAATAAATAAAACTTTTTTTCAGGCTTAATAGGGAATATAGAATGAGAAATTAAATAGATTCCTGTCTTCACCAAAACACGAATATACATTTTATATACCGATTCAAAATGTTTATAATGATCTCCAAATGGTTATCTAATTAATAAACATCATTACTTTCATAGTAAATATTACTCTTAATTAGTAATATTATAGTAGCACATATTTTACATACATCACAGTCATTAGAAAAAATAGATAAATATGTAAAACAAGAAATTAATGTACGAGTTTTGCGCAAAATCCTTTAAAAAAAAGAATGACAGAATATGAATCATCAAACTACAACGATCCAATGTGTTGTGTTTACCTTCAAACCGTTTGTAATCTTTGCAACGAATCTTACATGCGTAATAATGTAATAATAATATTGAATACGTAATAAATAATTTGATCAAACCGAGTAATAAACCCACCGGGTCGGTCTAGTGGTGAACGCGTCTTCCCAAGTACTCTCGACTTGGAAGTCGAGAGTTCGAGCGTTCAAATACTAGTAATGGCAGTTAGTTACTTTTATACGGATTTAAATACTAAATCGTGGATACCGGTGTTTTTTGGCGGTTGGATTCGATTAACCACACTTCTCAGGAAAGGTTGAACTGAGAATGTACAAGACTACACTTCATTTACATTCATACATATCATCCTCTGAAGTAATACCTGAACGGTAATTCCCGGAGGCTAAATACGAAAAAGAAAAAAACTACGTAATAAATAATTTGAACATCTGCCCGAATATTTGTACATCTGAGAAACGTACAATTCACAGAGCTAAACACTGTCGAAACAATTTTACCGAATGCATTTACGGAATTACTCTTGCACTTCTCACCGATAAATTTATCGACGATGATAAGACAACACTCGCCGATAACTTCTTATCTTGGTTATTATCTGTACTATAAAAATGTACAGAACGGGAACGGAATATCATTTCATCTGTAAGCACACAAAACACACATTGTTAAAGTTATTTTACGATTGCGTGCGTTACATTTTACTTTGGTAATAAAGATGAAGATGATTTTGAGGCCGTTTCTTGAAAAAAAATTACGAACATTCTTACTATCAAGATAACATTCTCGTTATATCTGCGGATTTACAGCAAGACGACTTGCGATGCGAGAATTGTAGTTCTCAACTTGTACCGGACAACAAAAATCTTAGTTCGTTCAATAGTTTGGTAGACTTTATCGCTAAAGGTAGATCGATTAGGCTCATGAAGGCCTACAGAAGACAGTTAAGTTTACGTATAAGAGATTTCAGTTACTCTGTCTAGAACAGCAACCGATGCGAGTGAACTCGAGCGTGTAACTCAACGACTACCTGAAAAAATAGCCGACTTATAAATTCATACTTTTCAAGGTAATCGATAATATAATTTTTTTAATCGAATACAATCATTTAGCTTAAGAAAATATTATTACTGCTGTTATATAAAGTCTGAAAGCTTTATCTGTATTTAATTATTCATCTGTACTATCTTTACGTAGTATTCATCGGTATTCGATAAACTACAACGAAAAAGATTTGTGAAGTTATTTACACGGTAAACTACGGTAAGAATTTAATAAATTATTTAAGCGCTTATTTATACGAATAACTAATTCGACGTAAGGTCGACGGATAAATGAATTTAATTACCGGTTTTACTAAATATTTAAAACGTAAATATATTACACAAACGGAAGTTTAGAAACCGTACGAAAATTAATACTCGTAAATAACGGGATTCTAATAAAACCTGATCGGTTGTTGTCTGATTAGACGTAAGAGAACGGGGGAAACTATGTACAGGACCAGATTTACAATTCTCGGCCAGCAATCCATATATATACGGTATATATCGATGATTACAATAAAGTAAATAGGGGAATAAGCAGAATCGGTGGAATAGATGAGGAAGCGGCGTGACATACAAAGCGCTATTATCGTAATTATAAAACGCTCACCTCACCTCGGAACAAAACAACGTAATTACTCGTAGTAATTTTGGCGGTTTTTTTAACAATGACATAATATTATGTAGGGACAGAGTCTGCTGTTCTCCGACGACGTATTACTCCGTAGTAACCTCCAGAAAAATCAACTCGCGCAGTGAAAACGAAACAATAATAACTCTTGGAATGTTTGTCGATCGGTGTTGAACTTTAGGTACGTCTGAAACGCGCAAAAGAATTCCAAAATATGTTTTATTAACCGTCTAACAACTAATTTTATTCCTGTTTGTTCAGAGGAACGGCGATCAAAATCCGGCCATTTATCGAGCGATAACTTTCGATCAGAATTATTTTTAAATTTAAAAAATACGTTCTTTTAGATAAACAGAATGAGAAAATGACTTCGGTAAATAAATATTAGTTGCCTACTGTATTTTTTTTATATATAGTTTCATTCTTTTCGTAATATCTGTTATTACGGAAACAATGAAACTATTTTTTTAAATTCTTTTAAAATAATAGCTATACTTACTGTTTAGGAAAGGTAGAATCTCAGTTACCAAGTATTGACTTAAGAGTCAAGTTGCTGTTGCGATCATAATAATGAAAAAGATTTTCTTACTCGGCTTATAAAGATGTTTTTTTTCTTATTAGAAGTAAATATAACCGACAGAAACAGCTATCACTATAATAACCGTCGGTAGCCAAAAGGTCAACGACCCGAAACATAAAAATCGGGTGATGAGAAAATTTTAATTATATTATTAACATTTTAAAATCCGTCCAAGTTTTACAAAGGCGTAAAGTCGAATCGGGTTAAAAAGAACACTAAAACGTAATTATTTTTCTTTGTTTAGTTTTCCTTTAATTTTTACGCGATTCAATAACGTAATGAAACCGCATAGGTAAGCAGAAAAACAACCAGAAAATAAAACATAACAACCTTGTTATTTTATCATCATTATGGAGCGAGTTTTTAAGCTTAAAAAACATTGGAAAATATGTACGGCGACACTCGACTATTACAAAATGTAAAATTATAATAAACGATAATTAATTACTAATATAAAACAACGACGAAATTAGTAACTAATAATGTTATTATTTATCGAAGTCTATTTAAACAAATTATACTTTTCTATTAAGTAGCGGTCACAATACACGGTTTTCTCTTTAGTCGGCAATTAAACGGAAACATTTTTAAACAAACGGCTGTATTACGTATCGATTAATAAAAAATTGTACCGTTAATGAAAATGGACAAACGTTTCCTATCGCTCGAATAAAGGAAATGATTTTAATAAACTTAAAGGGTGAAGTAATCCCGACCTCGATTCTATCTTACGAGATAAATGTTTAATCCTTAGACTTTTTTTTTTGTCTTCAGTCATTTGACTGGTTTGATGCAGCTCTCCAAGATTCCCTATCTAGTGCTAGTCGTTTCATTTCAGTATACCCTCTACATCCTACATCCCTAACAATTTGTTTTACATATTCATAAACGTGGCGTGCCTACACAATTTTTTCCTTCTACCTGTCCTTCCAATATTAAAGCTTTAGACTGTTTTTAGCTGATTTCGCTTTCGATTCGAATCGTCCTAAAACCAAATTACACTTAAAAGCTGCGATTTTAGATTTACATTATAATTATTACTTTAATAGTTTTTCTTTCGCGTTACGTATTTGGGTTTTTTTTTACTCTTTCCTAAAGATTTTTTTTTATTCCTAATAGCATTTACTAACTACGATGTATAATTATTTTATGTACTTGAAATAAATATAAGATATTTTTTTAATTTATACATATAAAACAGAACATTTTGCAGCCTTCCTGTTTTGCAAGTCCAAGTCGAGTTGTGTACGCTGTAAACTTCATTAATATCATTTATTCCTCGATCACAAAAAAAATTTACTATTCGCTCGTATCGATTGGATTAATGTTCATGAATTTCTAAATAACGTATCGTTTTGCGATTTTTTAATGCTCGGGATATCCGATCGACATTTTGAAAAGAAAAGAATACAAAGTGAAGGTATATTATAATAACGCGATGAAAATTACACGAATATTATAATAACGCAAAAAAATATGTACTACGTATGTGAAGAAGATGACGGTAGGAGAGTACAGTATAGACTTAATATCTTGTTCTATGACAAACTCTGTGTTATGTAACGGTAAGTAGATCTTTTTCACGTTAAATTTTCCGCATCGCGGCAAATAACAAATTCAAACTCCGCTTTTAATTAATTACCGTTTTTAATTTTTACGGTATTTTGTACATTAATAATACAAACGTTTTACGAAAGTAAATTTTTTCACGTTCTACTCTACCTCACGCGTATATATCGCAACACCTACTCTTACCTAAACCGGCGTCTTAATAGAAATAAATACAAAGAAATTAATGATAAAATTCTAACAAGCGTCAGCTACAATTTTGTGGAACGTGTTTACCCTAACGCCTCCGATAAAGTTTCTCGAGTTTTCGCGCCATTTATATCATAATGACATCGGGGTTTTTATCGTTACTCTGAAACAATTTGATGATAATCGTAAGAAAATACGGTTATAAAAAAAAAAAAAATATCTCCACATCGTCTATCTAAAAAATGTAATTTACCGATTAGACATTTTTCCGCTAAAAGGAGAAAACTATAATCGGGAATTTCCTTTACGGAATAAAAAATTTAAGTTTAATGAAGAGAAGGCTTGAAAGTTTATTGAAAAATACATACGGGATTGAGAATTTAACTTTTAAAATATATATTAGCTATTCTTATTATCAGAATTTTGTTTTTAACTAATAATCAATATCGAGTTTTAGTTAAGAACAGTGTACTACACTATTTTTATAACTTTCAAAGTAATCTTTCAGCTATTTTTAGAGTAGAGTTTTTAAGTAGAGTTAGCAATTTAGCAGTTTACTAAGTCACTGTGATCGCTATTATTATGTCAGTTTGATACTCCTTAAAATTTGTTGATCGTAATAACAACTTGCTACTACTACGCTTTCTTAATATGTTACTTCAGTTTCGTGTAAGAATTTGTGTGTGCGCGCGCGTGTGTGCATATTACCTCGGTTAAACTTTTAAGTGTGCACCTTTCTTTCTTTTTTTTTTGCTGTTTAGCCTCCGGTAACTACCGTTTAGATAATTCTTCAGAGGATGAATGAGGATATGTACGAGTGTGAATGAAGTGTAGTCTTGAACATTCTCAGTTCGACCGTACCTGAGATGTGCGGTTAATTGAAACCCGACCGCCAAAGAACACCGGTATCCACGATCTAGTATTCAAGTCCGTGTAAAAATAGCCGGCTTTACTAGGACTTGAACGCTGGAACTCTCGACTTCCAAATCTGCTGATTTGGGAAGACGCGTTCACCACTAGACCGACCCGGTGGGTCGATTTAAGTGTGCACCTAAATTCACATAAAGTTTGCAAGTCGCTAGATTTAATATATACTGTAAAAAGACGGTTTTAGTTATATCTTGAAATATAAAATTTCACTCTTCTGCGGAAGTACGAAAACGAGTAAGGTAAAGGACCTCGTTTGAAAAGTTACACGATGGAGACGCGATTAACACCATATACGACCTCCTTTGCTTCCCTTACTTGTGTATTATATTAGGTTACTTTTGATACATTTGATCGGGGAAAGAAATTATACGTGGTTTAAATTTAACCGGTCCAAGCCAGAATCAAATACGCTACCTTTAAAATAACCGATACTTTTTAACGCTTAGCGTTATCGGTTAATGGATTTTTATAAATATCAATTAGCTTATAAAACGCTTCCTCGACTTATAAAAAATAACAAAAAAGTCTTTTAATTTTTTTTTTTAAATAGCCATTTCTGACTAAAATAGCCGATGTTCGGAAAATGTTAGGTCTAAAAGCGCCTAAATTTGGCTAGGAAAACGAGAAAGATTAGTTAATAGGGCGTATTTTTAGAATATTTTTTGCGTATTTCACACGAAAAATCAAGTAACCTTCAAATATCGGTAGAAAAGGGGTTTTCTTCTTTTTTCCTACTGCGATTAAATAAGAACCGCTATGAAAAGTACAAATTCAACAAAATACAGGATTGCGATCACAACATATTAAGATAGCCGCCGTATCGTTCGACCCGATTAAATAAAGTCAAGTTGCCGAATAATATGTATCGGGTCAGAAAAATATAATTAAAGAAACATCTGAGAAAATATTTTCTGTACTGCCGGCTTAATTTTGTTAAGAGTTATGCGAGTACGTCTTAAAAACGAAACAGAATTATTATGAAACACATAATAAACGATTTACCGATAAGTAATCTGACTGCACACCGAGAGCTCCATCGTCACTCCCCACTCTGAACAGTATTGATGTAGTAATAAATAATATTGCGTTACGTCGATGATGTAATTCGTGGTATGTTTTTGATAACAACGGGGTTTGTTGAATTATTCTAGCCGTATTGCGACATCGACTAAACTGTTGGTTCTCAAACAATGTTGTTTCTGCGACCTTGACCGAAAACAAGCATTGGAAAAGGCAAGGAAGGAAATATAGTGGGTGAATACGGGCTGGGCAAAAGGAATGAAAGAGGGGACCGACTTATAGAGTTTTGCATGAAGTATAATTTAGTAATTGCCAACACCTTATTTAAAAATCATAATAGAAGAATATACACTTGGAAAAAGCCAGGCGATACTGCAATCAGATATAATCTATCTGATAAGATAGATTATCTCATGGTTAAGCAAAGATTTAGAAATCAACTCGTGGACTGCAAAACTTACCCTGGAGCAGACATTGATAGCGACCATAATTTGGTGATAATGAAATGTAGATTGGGGTTTAAAAACCTGAAGAAAAGGTGTCAGATGAATCGGTGGAATTTAGAGAAGCTTGAGGAAGAGGAGGTAAAGAAGATTTTTGAGGAGGACATCGCAAGAGGTCTGAGTAAAAAAGATAAGGTAGAAAATGTATAAGAAGATTGGGAGAATGTTAAAAAGGAAATTCTTAAATCAGCAGAAGCAAACTTGGGCGGAATAAAGAGAACCGGTAGAAAACCTTGGGTTTCAGACGATATATTGCAGCTGATGTTTGAACGTAGAAAATATAAGCATGCTAGTGATGAAGAA
The DNA here is from genome assembly GCF_047948215.1 of Lycorma delicatula. NCBI lineage: Eukaryota > Metazoa > Arthropoda > Insecta > Hemiptera > Fulgoridae > Lycorma > Lycorma delicatula. The sequence goes on along the minus strand of NC_134466.1, from coordinate 71,787,280 downwards.
AGTAAAAGGAACTATCGGCAATTAAGAAATGCTATAAACAGGAAGTGCAAACTGGCGAAAGAAGAGTGGATTAAAGAAAAGTGTTCAGAAGTGGAAAGAGAAATGAACATTGCTAAAATAGACGGAGCATACAGGAAAGTTAAGGAAAATTTTGGGGTACATAAATTAAAATCTAATAATGTGTTAAACAAAGATGGTACACCTATATATAATACGAAAGGTAAAGTCGATAGATGGGTGGAATATATTGAAGAGTTATACGGAGGAAATGAATTAGAAAATGGTTTTATAGAGGAAGAAGAGGAAGTTGAGGAGGATGAAATGGGAGAAACAATACTGAGATCTGAATTTAAGAGAGCATTAAAAGATTTGAATGGCAGATAGGCTCCTGGAATAGACGGAATACCTATAGAATTACTGCGCAGTGCAGGTGAGGAAGCGATTGATAGATTATACAAACTGGTGTGTAATATTTATGAAAAAGGGGAATTTCCGTCAGACTTCCAAAAAAGTGTTATAGTAATGATACCAAAGAAAGCAGGGGCAGATAAATGTGAAGAATACAGAACAATTAGTTTAACTAGTCGTGCATCAAAAATCTTAACTAAAATTCTATACAGAAGAATTGAGAGGAGAGTGGAGGAAGTGTTAGGAGAAGACCAATTTGGTTTCAGGAAAAGTATAGGGACAAGGGAAGCAATTTTAGGCCTCAGATTAATAGTAGAAGGAAGATTAAAGAAAAACAAACCGACATACTTGGCGTTTATAGACCTAGAAAAGGCTAAAAAGATAACGTAGACTGGAATAAAATGTTCAGCATTTAAAAAAATATAGGGTTCAAATACAGAGATAGAAGAACAATTGCTAACATGTACAGGAACCAAACAGCAACAGTAGCAATTGAAGAACATAAGAAAGAAACCGTAATAAGAAAGGGAGTCCCATGACAACATGGGACTCCCCCATGGATCTTGCTGATGAGACTATTGACGATTCAGTTTTAGAAAATATTGAGGATAATATTCAGAATGCAAAATATATGATACTCGACAAGTGTAAAGATAACGTTTTAGATAATCGTCTACATAAAATATTCAATGAAATTGACAGTGCTAGTAGTGATGGATTCAGTAATGACAAATCATTAGTATTTGAACATGATATAAAAATTAATAATAATGATGTAAGTGATAGATTAGTGGAGTGTAATAAACAAAATATTAATGACGCTAAGAGATATACTTGTAATCATTGTGAAAAAACATTCCAAGTCAAAATATAATCTTAAGTATCATAATAATATTCATATCGAAAAAAAAAGTTACCATTGTACAATATGTCAAAAATCATTTTATCGGAGAGGTGATTTTAACAGACATTTTTCTTCTCATATCGCTGAAAAAAGATTTAAATGTAACACTTGTGGAAAATCTTTTAATAATAATCGTAATTTGCAGAGACACCTTCTAATTCATACAGGGAAGAAAAAAGTTACATGTAATATTTGTTTACAGTCTTTTAATAGGAGTAGTACTTTAAAGAAACACCTTGCAATTCATAATAGTGATAAAAAACATTCATGTAATATTTGCTTTAAATCTTTTAATCAGAATGGATTATTAAAGATACATCTTTCCACTCATACTCGTGAGAAAAAGTACTCGTGTAATATTTGCCTGAAATCTTTTGGTCAGAGGTGTACATTAAATACACATTTATCTACTCATGACAATGAGAAAAGTTTTTCATGTAGTATTTGCCTGCAACCTTTTAGTCGCTGTGATACTTTGAAAAGACACCTCTCTATTCACACTGGTGAGAAAAAATTCTCATGTAATTTTTGTCAAATGTCATTTTTTGAAAATTATCGATTAAAAATACATCTTTCTGTTCATACTGGTCAGAAAAGATTTACATGTGATTTTTGTGATAAGTCTTTTAATAGAAAAGATAGATTTTTAAAACATATTGATTTTCATAATGAAGAAACGAATTGTGTAAAATTGTTTTCATAAGATTGTATACATATAATTCACCCAAGATGAATTATGATGCATGATTTAAAATTAGTTATATTTTTTTATTTTAAATAAATTTTCGTATGAAATTAGTGTTTTATTTATATATAAGTCATTCATCTTGTTTCTACGAGTTATTTATTAAATTTATTTCTACTCTAATACATACAAATTCTGTTCAAAAACTAGCTGTAGGCCAAGGAAAAAATAATTTCCTTAACCCAGTCTTCCATTGCTGGAAGTTCTCCTTTGGTAACGTTGTTAATTGTGCTGTCACGTTTACTTTTGTCCTCTCAGCCCTCAAATTGGAACACTTTCATAGGGTTCTTTACCTTGGGGAAGAATCAGAAATCATATTTGAAAAGTAAGGAGCCCACAAAACCGAAAGAAATTTTTGCTTGGCAAAGAAATCATGAATTGGACACTAGGAATGGAGAGAAGCATTGTCATGATGTGACAACCTAAAGTCCAGTTTCTTACAATGAATTGTATCTTAGTTTTACAAATAAATCTTAGTTTTAATGCTATTTCACTAATATTTTAATGTCCAAGAAGGAGCCTCGTGTTATTATTTTGACTCAGGTGATGATAACGGAATAGCGTTTTTCGCCCCCCCCCCCAAAAAAAAAAGAGTTCTGCATTAGATTATGAAGTAGCCATTGTTGTTAATACATAATGTGATGTGTATTCATAAAGTCATGGGAACATAAATTTTTGTTTGTACATCATATTAGATTGTATGTAATGTTCTGAGAATGTTTTTGATTTTATGAAAATATTTATTTTTTTATTAAATACTCATTTAACACTATAATGATATGACCTTTTAATTAATTTCTATGATAAACCTTTTTTAATTTTATAATTATCTTTATTTCTGATTTTCCGAATTTACTCTTGCAAAAAGTCAACCCAGGTAATCGGTGTTTTTCTGTGTGTGTTTGTGTATATATATATTCGCACTTCTACAGTCTATATAAATTATATATTAATGTACTTGAAAATCTTCTAGAACAACTCTGACAGTTGGTAACAAATAAAAGCCATTTAATAATAACTTGTCTTCTTCTTAAAAAGAAAAAAAACATGTTCTAAATGAAAATTAATGACAAACACATAAATATGAATTACTCTATTTTGCGGTTTCAAAATGCTATTGAATAGGTTAGAACCCCAAATAGATCACAAAATAGGAAGTATCAAGGACGTTTTTGAAAGGGACAATCATTTCTGGAACAGATACAAAGTTTCTAGTTGATGTAAAATACTTCTTTTTTTCCTGTTTAGCCTCCGGGAATTACTGTTCAAGTATAACTTCAGAAGATGAATCAGGATAATATATATGAGTGTAGTTTTTTACTGTCTCAGTTCGACCATTCCTGAGATGTGTGGTTAATTGAAACCCAACCTTCAAAGAACACCTGTATCCACAATCTAGTATTCAAATCCATATAAAAATAACTGACTTTACTAGGACTTGAATGCTGATCTAAAATACTATATATCCAGGAACAAACCTATCTTTTATCAAGTTTCAGAAAACAGAGTGACGACTCCTTTTCAAACTTTTGAGAGAATACAGGGTTGACTGGAAAACTTTAAATCACATTAAACTCACAATCATAGTCTAAATTTAAATTTATGGAAAAAATAAGCAAATCTTTTCTAGCCACAACAAAGTTGAAACAATATGATGCACTGTCATTGATCCTCTTTAATTTGGTTTTGGTAGATGAATGATATGGGTTCAGGAATCGAATCCAAAAACTGAAATGTCAAAATAAGATGCCTAGTCCTTTTGATAACCCGGCTGTTTTACTTGAAACAAAGAAACATACAGTTAATAAAGATAACCCAAAAAAACAGGCCTACAGGTATACTTTTCCAAGTTGAAAATCAAGTTGAACATCAACTCATTAACAATAACGACAATAGAGATTAAATACAGAATGATAAATGTCACAAACTAATTTTAGTAACCAGGAGAGATTATAAGCAGAATAGATAAATCATCAATTGAAAATAGAATATTAAAACTGAAGAAGTCTAGATTTATCACCAAAAAAAATCTAAAATAAGAAAAATCTCTCTAAGATCACAAAATTAAGATGTATGCAACTGTACCAATACCAGTAATCGTATATGGCACTGAAACATTGCACCTAACTGACCTTGAATAATTGTTCAAGATCAAAAGAGGATTACTGAGGAAAATCGATGGTCCATAAGAACTGAAAAAAGGTACAGACTGAAATCTAACAAGAATATTACTGATATCAAGAAACAGGGATGAAGAAAAGAAGGTTAAATTTCTTGGAGCATACAATTGGGATCAATCCAAATAGATTAAATAAGTAATGAGCTATGGAACGTAAATTACAAATCAAATTACCTGAAACAGATTGAAGGTGACTTTCAAAGGATAGGCTTGAAAGAAGAGGACTGTTGTGATTGAGATAATATCTGAAGAATAATTTACAGTATAAAAGTTCTTGTGGCAGAAGAAAGAAAAACAGGAAGAAAATGGACAGATGAGCAAAAACAAATCCAAGCCAAAAAAATGAGAAATGTATATAAGTGATACTTGTGTGGTCCTAAGTTTGTCTTTTTACGTAAAAAAAAATTATCTTCGTAGTCTTGCTGGATGGTGAGTCATCATATGACAAGGAGTAACTCCTTGTCATTACTATGATGTTACTAAAAGGCTTCGTGTAGAAAAATTGTGCCTTTCAACTTGATACAAAATTTAGAAATTCTTCGTCATCCTTTTTACTCTTTGTACTGATATTATTATATGTAGTTCACCAGTCTGTAGCAGTTCTTTCAATTTCACACAAGTCTTTTTTTATTTCTTACTTATTTAAGTCAGCTGGTAAGAATTCATGTCAAAAAAATTTTTATTCCTTTTTTTATTAATGAAACTTGCTGCTTCCACATTAAAAATTTGGGAGCTTCATCGTCAGCATAGACTACATTCTTTTTTTTAACTTAAAACTCCTCCAGTATTTTCCTAATAATTTAAATGTTCCATGTTCTTTAAGAATGTTGTCATAATTTGGTGTTAGAATATTCTCTTATGTGACGTAAAATCTTTCTATTCTGCCAAATACATAGGTAGTATAAAACTTTATCCACATAAAGGGAAAATTTATTAAATTTAATTAAAAGCTACACTTTGTTGATATAATCAAGTAAAAAATCTGTAACAGTTGAATTCTTTTTCTGACTCAAAGTGGCATCTGAGAAGAATTTCAGTTTCGTTGTAGTAGAAATACTTTTTGCTCTGAAAAAAGTAAGTGAACATTTTTAAATTGCAATGAAAAATTAGTAATTGAAAAAAAAAAGTAGTGTTTGGAAAGTAGCAGAATATTTTATGACTGGTAAAACATGGTTGAATTATTACAAAAGAAATTTTTTTTAAATATTCATGATATAAATTGTAGGTGTAATATGTAAGACAGAAAATTCCTTTTCTAAGCCATTTCTTAAAAAAAGGGCCCTTGATGTTTTTAAGGAAAAGTGACTTCAAAGAAAAATACTGAAATAGGCATTTTATTTCTTTTAAAACAATGTCAAAGTGAAGCAACTGCAGTAAAAATGTAAATTAATGGGTTAATTACACACCAAAATTGTCAGAATACTTATCTGGAAATGTTTTTAATGCAGACAAAACAAATGCTTTTATTGGAAAAAAGCATTATTGCATTCAAAAAGTTTAACTTATATTAAGCAAAACAGTGCAGTATAGAAAATAAGTTTTATTGTCATAAAAGGTTTTAACAAAAATATTTTTCAAAAAATACAAAAACATCTTGCAGCATAAGATTTTGTGAAAAAAAATATTCTTCAGAAAAGAGAATGGATTGACAAAGCATGTAGGTCATCACAAAAAGTATTGTTGGTAATTGCTTCAGAAAAACAGAAGTCTGTAAGGAGACAGAGCTACCTGAATCAAAATCAGCTACATGATGACTTAAGAATTTGAAAGTTATTTTAATTCACACAATAGTTTTTAAGATATTCAATGTAAAACTCAAAATTCGGTGTCAAAAAACAAGGTTTTTTTTTAGGTTTGTAGAACAATAGCTTTGTTAAATGACTAATAAATGCGGAATATTTAGTAACAAACCAGAAAATTTAATTCTGAGAAAATTAATATAAATACACCCAATAAAAACTTTTAAAAATTTATTTTTTATTGATGTAAAATAGACAGAACATCATATTATTCTTTCTGTACTTAAAAACCATTTATTTTAAAAACCAAAAAAGTTAATTACTGAAAATAATTTTAAAAGAAACTCAAACTTTATAAAACAATATTTTATCTATGTATAATCAATAATTTACAGAGGTAAAATGAAATAAATACATAAAAACTAAGTTGGAATGTACGGGAATGCATGGGAAAGCTGGTCAACAATGAAAATTGTGTACTTTGTTTGAATCTGTTGTCATAAATTATCATACAGATTAAAGAAGTGTAGTTTTATCCTATCATAGTGTAAAACCACTACGATGGCCATTTCAATTTTCTAACAAGGAATATGCCAATGTAAGTTTTGTTTATGGATTTTCTAATGGAAATTAGAAGCTGCTCAACATGAATATTAGGAGAGATTTCCTGAAAGGGAAATTCCAAATATGAAAACCGTTTCTTCAGTATATAAGCATTTGATCTTCTCCATTATCTCTCACCACTGAATTTAATCATGCACATAACTAAGTTTTCATTAAAATTAGAACTCCATTTTAAGTATACATCGAATATTAAGCTAATTATTTAAAAATTTATCATATAATAAATATTATTTTTAAAATAATATTAACAAAAAACGTAAAATAATTAGCTTAATATTTATCTTAGAAAAAGCTTTGGTAAAATGTACTTCCAATAAAACTGTATGTATTGTTATCTAACGTACTGATGTATAGTTAAATGGAGAATAGATTTCATGAAAGCATTATTAGTTCAAGTGCATGATTTTATTCGGTAATGACAAATAACAGAGAATCGGTGGGGCAAAATTGACAGTAAAATTCTAAATGCAGGATTGCACTGAGAACTTGCGGTGCTATTCAGTTATTCTGATATGATTAATGTTGCTTGAATATCTGTTGTTAATATGTTAAACTGATAAAAGAGTAATTTAAATATAAAAAAATTAAAGCAATTTTGGAGTCTCTTCATTACAGTACAGCAGCTATAACGGAGCTTGTTCAATCAGGATAGAAAGATTTGGATAACGTTGCAAGAAGAAAGGTCAAATGCGCTGACCAAACCGTTAGAAGCAAAGTACGTACTAAAATTTATGTTTTTTAAGCAAAGAATTGTAAAAAAATTATGTAAAATTTCCAGGTTTTTATATTTATGAATATATCTTTGCTTAAAATTATTTTGAGAGAGATATATTTATGTTTTTAACATAAATATATCTCTATATTATCTCATATTATATCTCTTTTAGTAACTATGTATAGAAAATTGGCCTCTTTCCTAAATAGCAGTAAGGATAAAAATAAATCTTTCAAAACAGCAGACACTTTAATATTAATTTATGAAGACAAAGACTAAAATTTAGGATACAAGAACTGTGTAAAAGAAAGAAAGAAGATAGAATTAAGGGGAATTTGACAATTTTAAGTAAGGGAGACCAATATTGCTAGATAATTTGGTTCTAAAATAGATTAATTAGATACAAATTTTAGTTAAATGTCATTGAAGAATAGGCTCAATCAGGAAACTTCAGTAACCTCAGGATTTCTTTTAAATATATTCAGAAAAATATTAATTGAGAAAGAAAAATAAACACCTTTTTGTTTAAATTTTAACATAATTAATATGTGTAATGTAGTTAAATTTTTGTTACCTCACTTTATTGAGATTATATTTTATTTAACACTAGTAAGCATGACTAGCCTGAGTAGGGAGTAAAAGTAGAAAGAGTACATCTAAGTCAACCATTCATTTCAGAGCTTTCTGGGACGATTGGTTTGGCTTTTTATTAATAGAGGTAGATATATATATATATATATATATATTAAAAAATAAAGAATACCGGGGCATGTTTTACGAATGGAAATAAATAATTACTCCATGTTCATATAAACATAGATTAGTCAGGAATTATTTGAATATGGAATTTACAAACCAATGGATATATCACCAATGACCTATTATTTGTAGGGTCAAACTAAATCGTTATTATATGAAGAAAATTATAACAGATTTAGTGACTAAATTCTCAACAATGAAATTATATGAATCAGTTTGGAATACTATGTGGTTCTAAAAGTAGAAGCGAGAACGTAACAATTTTCAGTAATTTAAAAGAAACATATTTTTTAATGAAATGGTAGTCATGATGGAACGGAACGTTGAATTAAAAGATGTTAAAAATATAATCTTAATCAAATTTTTCGTTTCGTCATAATTAAAAGAAAAGTAATAATGACTTCTCGATTAATAATATAATGCCAAAATTCTTACGAATTTTACTATTCAAGAACAAAGAAAATGAACGGCTTAGTCCCAAGTTGTACTAATTACATTGGATATCAGCTGATATTTATTTATTATCATTACCAACATGACAAAGCTGTAATACTATCGAAGACAATTTTTTTGTTGAGATATTTAATTTCAGATTAGTTCTTATTACAGTTATATTTATTTTAGGATAGTAAGTCTATATATTAATATAACCTCAACTAGTATTTCCTTGTTTTTTCCTGAAAAATGTATTTTTTTCTTTGAAGGTTTGAAATTTTAAATATTTTTTTGAATATTAGAAAACATTTTTCAGAGATTTATACCATTTTGTTATGAAACATTTATAGAAATAATGTTGATAATGGATAAGAAAGCATTGTGTCGTTTCTTCCCGTGCGTTGCTGGTATCTGTTGTGACTTTAGGCAGTTGTCAGAGGGTACTTTGTTAAGTTGTTATAAGTGAGTTTTAACAAATTTTCGCAAAGAGTAAGTTGATGTGTTTTGTATCATTAGACTTTGATTAGTTAATTTTTCACCTTAAAACATTTTGTAAACGACTGTCGGTCATCAAATTTTCAAGTTAGTGAGTTCAGAACTATTGACCAAAGATGATTTTTGAAAGCCTCGTATTGTTAAAAAAATAATGTAGGCTGATGAAAATAATTTTACTTGGAAATATTTTTGTAAATCTAACCCAACTATGGTTTTTTTTCAGTGGTTAACATTAATGTATTATGCGTTGTGCTTCTTATTATTGTACCTATTCGATTAATTTACAATGGTTTTGTTTCATTTCAAACTTTGTTTTATTAAATTTATTTTGTTGATTGTTTGTGGGGATAATGTTTTATAAAGCTGGTTCAGCTAATAATTCAAGTGAAATGTTAGCAAACCCAAAGCGTTCAGATAAATTCACGAAACATATATTCTCAACTTAATGAAAACAGTATAACTAACATAACACATTTAATATATTGTTTCCACTCATTTTTTAACAAATTAATTCACTTAATATCATGTCGAATTGAAGCATTACACATATTACAAGCAAAGAGCTGGATGCTAAACAGTTAAAAATGAATTGAAATTATCATTATAATCTCAGAAAGGATTAAAAATATTTCATAGAATTTAAAACTGAAAACTGTTTCAGTTGTTAAGTCTTCAGTTAATTAAGGAATAAGTAGAGGGAAAAATTTATAATTATATTTTAATCATAAAAAAAAATTTTGCTTAAAATCATTAAACCATTGAAACTTGCAAATCAGATTGCCTGCCATTATCTAATGCATACCACTTGAGTAGATAAAAAAAAGAACCTTAAACTAAAGAAATATTCTTATCATAAAATGTGAAGGATGGGATATTATTTTGTATATCACGATTGTAAACTTTCACAATAAGATTTTTAATGTTACTTTGGCTAGATTTAGGAAATTGGTTTCTGTCACTAGAAGTGCCAAAGATGAAATTAAATTTAGTCAAAAGAGTAGTAGAAGTAGCTGTCGCTTCCATTGCTCTAGACATGCTGGTTGAAGTGTGGTACATACTATTCCATTACTTAGGAATCTGGATTTCATACTTCTAAGTATGAGATGATAGATTTGGTTGGATGTTTGTCACGGCATACATCCAAACAGAAAGTGTTCAAAGGTATTTATATTGTACACTTGGTTGGATCTTTTCATTGAGAGCAGATTTTCAGCTGATGCAGTGATCATTTTATGGTTTTATTGTACATACCTTTATTTTTATAAGTATTTTATACCATTCATTTAATATTTTTATCTTGTCATTTTATATGAACATCAATATTCTTATTAAATTCTTTACTGATAAGCTATTTATTTTTCCAGTTTCGACATGATATATGATCAAAGTTCTCCTGGCACCCCAGTAATTTTCATTTTAAGTCCAGGGTCAGATCCAACTAGTGAACTAATGAAACTAGCTGATCGATGGGGAGCTGGACCAAAATTTAAGTACCTTTCTTTAGGTCAAGGACAAGATAAGGTAAGGTATATTACAGATACTGTGATGTATGTTTATATAATAATATTACTATGAATTAGTTTTCACAAAAATGAAAACAAATGTTACAAATACTGTTTATTGAAATAAATGTTACTTAGAACATTGTAAAAGATATTAAAACTCCTTAACAATCTTTTTCAAACAAAAAAAATTTGTTTAAGAAATAAAATTCTTCATGCTTAGCAAAGATTGAAGAAGAAGAATTATATTAAAATATATTATTACTAGCCTATTGGGGCTCTACCCCCTGGACTACAGGGCCCAGATTAGCTCAGACAAACCCCAAAGCTGACCCAGGAGCTTCCCAGGGCCACAGGGCCTGCCACAGAGCTTGCTTTGCTAGTCATTCCCATCTACCCAGAGGGCTCTGCCCCCTGGACCCTGCAGTGTTCATTATCATCATGGTTGTGAGAATAATACTGATAAATAACAATTAAAGTATTCAGGCATAGAAACCTGAAAAAGAAACTTATTTACAAAAGGCAGATTATTAGTAATTATGGTAACTGAAGTACACACACCTTTGACGATGAAAAATTCATAACTTATATCTGTTCTCAAATGGTGCGAGAACAAACAGACAAAATTTTGGCTTTACATATAAGCATATTCAAATAAATTAGAACTATATTTAAGATAAATAAATAGTAGGTTAAACAATAAGTATGTGCATGATGTTGTGTTTTCATGTGTAAAATGAGAATATGAACTATGTTCATATATTCCTATTTTACAATATTATTATAAAACATTCTGTATGTTTATTGTTATCTTTTTTATTTGAATTTAATTCAAGCTCAGGTATGATAGAGTTCTATACTGATAAGATGCAGGCTTATTGCATTAAAATGATTATTTTTGAATTTAGTTTACTAGAATTGCTACAGGATCTAAAAGGAATTTGGTTATACAGAATAGATGTTTGATTCCTGCTTACTATTTTTAATACTAGATTACAGTGAGTTGAAGAAAAGCTAAAGAGATAGAAAAGCTAATTTTGTACTTTACCAAGCACTAGATTAAACTGTTTGGTAAAATTTCTGAGATGTAATTTAATGAAGTATACCGCCAAAAGTAATTTTAAATTATTTTAGAATCTTTATTTAATTTTATACATTCACTCTCCACTTAATTTTTCGCTTGTCTCTGTTGATTTAATTTTCACATGGTGTTCCACTGTCAAACAAGGATTATCCTCATTCACTGAATTAAGGAGCCAGAGTTAAGGAATGCTTCTTGTGAGCATCGTTAGTAGTTCCTTCTGTTTCAAAGTTATCCCAGTTACAGGCAGTGGATCTCATTGGAGCATCTTGTTGAAACTGATTTCTATACTCTCTCTGTAGTGCAACTATGTTCTCTATCTACCAGTAAGCCTTAAGGATAAATTTTCTTTCCTCAAAGCTTAGCCTTGATTCAGTCATTATTTAATCACACCTGAAATCAAGATGATAGTTATTATGTAAAATAGTGTTTACTTTTTTTGGGGCACCTGATAAAAATTCTTGTAAACTAATGTACTTTTTGTTGTGGTCAGGTTTTTTGTTAATATTTTATGTATTTCTTTCCTTCAATACTTGAGCTATCTTCTCTCCTACTGCTTCCTTTCCAATTCTTATTTTTCCAGTTTCTCTTCAATATGACTTATTTATCCTACTAAAAGTATATGATTGCTTATAAATTGCAGTTATTACTTATAAAAAGCATTATTGCTTATAAATATTTGTATAAATTTTACTTTCTTTTGTTATAGGCGGCAGTTTCGCTTTTAGTAAATGCAATAAATCGTGGGAATTGGTTAATGTTACAAAACTGTCATTTGCCGATCAGTTTTATACGAACGTTAGAAAAGATATTAGACAAAAATACAAAACCACATCCTGATTTTAGGTTATGGCTTACAACTGATCCAACTCCGTCATTTCCTATCAGTGTCCTTCAGAGGTCAACGAAAGGTAAGTTTACTTAAAACTGACTTATCAATATGGTATTTCATTTTCAATTTTTTCCTTTTTTTTTTGGAAAAACTACTATAATTTTTTTAAATACATATTAACTATAAATGGCTCTTGATATGATATGATTCTGGATGCTGTTTGATGTAGTGGAAACCATAGTACCATAAGTAATGTTTTTACCCTGTAAATTAGTTATATTGTTTTACCGGTAACTATTTATCAGCATATTTACTTATAAAAATTAACTTGTTAGTGTGGTTCTAAGGAAAAGGGAAAAGATGTTAGCCATTTATCTTATAATTCTACATTTAATATATATGGTTTTCCTTTATTTTACAATGTCATGTCACAGTTGGCGTGACCCTTATCTCCCGATATTGTTCCAATGATGGATAGATTTTCTCCTCCTCAACCTTATTAAATTCCCAAAATCTTGTTTTTTTTTTTTTTTTAAATTTTTGTACTATTTTAGTTTTGCAATTGGTGAAAGTCTTTTATGCTCTAACTTCAGTTAGATGTAATTTACTTAAATATATACATGTAAGTACTGAAGAAAACATTGATGTGTGAATAAATAAATTAATATTTAAACATAAGTTTATATGACACCTGTTAAGAAGGATCTAAATTATTATTTTTTTGTTCATTTGAATTTGAACAGAAAAATTCAGCTTACCATGGCAGTAACCCTAGTTTGCTTGCATGATTTTTTATACCCTAGTAAAATGATTCATTTCCTGCCAATAAAAAAAACCAGTCTGTAATTTGTACAATACGTAAGTATTATAACACCATTTACAATATTTTTTTTCTATACTCTTCACATTTTTACTTTGTGTACATTGACAGAATGCATTAAACAATGCTACTATGGCAAATTTTGCTAAAACTTTGTAATATTCAGGATATTACATCATTTGTGATGTAATATCATGTAATGATATTATGATGATGATGATGATGTAATATTATGTAATTTATATCATTTTGTGATAGCTAACTATGACACTATGGAGTTATATAAATTTAAAAATTGTATAACCACTTAAAAATAGGTAAACATTAGTTATCACTGATCAACATTCTGTCTACTGATGTCTGTTTGTGGTGGTTTCTTTGTAACGTGTAATTATATATTATTTTTTATCATTTACTTTGAACGATTTTATTTTTATCACTATATTTATTTATTCTCTTACTCATTTTCTGAAAATTTTTATTAGATGTAGTTCATCTGACTTACAGTATTTTATTGTTAATGACTTTTATATGATAATAACTCTCACCTGGTTGTTCATTCCATGTTAACTGGTGAAGGAGAACTCCTCTTTCACTTCCTTCTCTTTTTTCTCCTTGGAATGTAAAAAGTAATTTTTTTGGATTGTTTTAGGGTACCATCTTCAACTTGTTTTATTAGCAGCTAATTTACCAACAAATTTGTTTAAATATGCTATTGGTCACAAAAATATAATGTTAGGCTAATTTATCAATAAAAAGTATTGATATTGAAGTATATATGTAATTTATATACAACCAGAGTTACTAGATTTTCAAGATAAAATCAACTGAATAAGAAATTGGTAGTGATTTAAAAAAAAAATATGAATGGTTAAGAAATAAACTGGTACTGATCAGTTGGATGGTTGAAATTTATATACAGATTGTATTAACGATTTTAGGATACTATCTATTAAATTTCTTGCTAAGAAATTATAGGTATCGATCAATTACAGGCAAATAGCTGGAAATACCAAGATGCATAAAATGCTTACACAAACTTAATTATTTGATTTTACTTGTTCAGTTAGGGGGGATATATTTTTGAAACCTGAAAAAGGTTTTTAAGTATCGGTGGTTATAGAACAAATGCCAACATTCAATGATGGTCAACAAAAGGGAAATTCTTTGAACAGCTTGTGTAAACTGCATTAATTAAAATTACAGGTTACCGTCTGCTAACTTTGTTGCTAGTTAGCAGATGATCTTTTAGACATGAGTTTATTTTAATTTATGAAAGCGGTAAGGAATTTAAATGCACTAGTAAATATAATTACAAAGAAATAAATAAAAGAAATATAATGGTAAACTACTGCATAGTTGAAATTCATGAGCAACCTTAGTTACTTGAGACTTGAATAAAGTAGTCTCTGCCATCTTCCTTGTACAGTTATGTGAAGGTGAAAAGATTAATTATACCGCTCAATTATGGTTAGAAAAACAGAAAGTTAATTGATAGTTACAATATATGTGTAACCTGGAAGGGTTTTCTAAAAACTGAATTATTGTAAAATAAATAAGTCCATGATAAAATTGCTGTCAAAAAGTAGGAAATATTACATTTAATAAATATTTAATCCTGAACTTCTTCTGATAACTGCAAGTACTTGTACATCTCTTATTCTTGATAGAAAGCTAGGAATTAGGTTTAGCTTAAACTAAGTTTTAACTTTAAATTAGGATTTTACCTTGTTTTTAGTTTTCCACAAAAACGGCTCCTAGTTATTTAACTTTTTATTTATCTTTGTTTACCTTTAATTTATTTACCTTCCAAAGTTCTGAATTGGGTCCTGTTTTAGATTAGTACACTAGAGCCAGATTTTGTGTGAGATTATTAGAAACACAAGACAGTGTGTATGTAAAAATTTATAATTGTTAAAAATATTTTATAGATAGCAGTTATAGTTTGACTGATTTATTGCATTTGATTATTGTAATTGGAATTAACATTTTCCTATTAATTTTTCTTATAGTGTAACTGAGGCTCCAAATGGTCTGAAATTGAATTTACGAAATACTTACTTTAAATTGAGACCTGAATTATTGGATAGCTGTTCTCATCCAAAATTTAAAACTATAATTTATGTATTAGCATTTTTTCATGCTATTGTTCAGGTAATGTTATTCATGATTAATTTATTAATTTAAAAATATAGTTTATACATTTAAAAATTGTTTCTTTTTTAACAGTTGTTTTCCCCTTTTTTATGCTTTAAAAATCTGTTTTATTTAAATCTTTTACAGCTTTTACATACATTTTTATTATAGTTTTGAATAGTTTGAAGCAGCATGTAATTCACTTTTTTGTGTTTTTCAAGCAATAGTAACGTGTTTTTTTTTGCGTTGTCTTAAGTTTGAGTTTGTAGAAAGACAAAGTAGGTACAATACAAATTTCAAAATTTATTCAGCTAGGTCATAACAAGATGGGTAGTGTGAATATTTTATTTTATTAAGATACACTATCTAGAAATATCTTTCAATATACTGAATCAAATGACTTTCACTACTAGAAATAAATAAATAAATTTATTTATTGATTGTTTTCGTTGTTATTGTTGCTTCTATGTTTTATAAATTTTCTTAATTTAATTTAAGGAACAGAAGTACAAATAAGCTTCTTATGAGTTAGTCTCATAATAAAACCAATAATACTACAACTTTATTCTTATGCTTACCTTAAGCACAGCCTTTAGAAAAAGATATGTCTATATAAAGTAAACATAAATGTAAAGATATATTTACAAAAATTAACAGTAATTATTAATGAATTTTATTGAAATTAGACTACTGGTCTTTTATTTCTCATCATATTCTTAACAGCAAACTTACATCTGCAAAAACTGTAACTGTGCATGGTTCTTCATTTATTGAGCAGACTGAAATATAAGTCAACACACTTCATACGTTTATGTATATATCATACTATTTGAACTTGTTTCATTGCCATATAGTTAATGAAATATATTTATACAGATATTCACTACATATAATATGGCTACAAAAGGACAAGTTCTTATATTATAAGAATGTTGTAATTTAAAATAATGATATATTCTATTGTATTTTTCATGCAGTTATACTGAATTTCTCATGACTTAAGAGGATAAACTTCAGGAGTGCATTATAAGGTCAAAATAAACAAAAACGTGTCTTAAATGAATGTAGGTGCAAAAATGCTAAACATTCAAGTTTTAGTTTGCGGAAAATCTTTTCTGATTACTGCTCCAAAGGTGAAGTGATGCTATGCTATATAATACTTGGAATGGAGATAAATGAAGAAAAATTAGTGACTTGTATGTTATTTGATCCGAGAACATTTTTTTATTGGGCCCATAGAACTGTGTTTGATAGTTTCCAATATAAATGTTATAAATCATAAAAAAATTGAAATTAAAATTTCACTTTTTTAGTATTTTTATTAATAAACCGAAGCACATCAGCTTCCTTGTGGGACATTGTAGTTATTGAAATAATGAAAGTTCTATGAATAATATCATAATAATGACATGGCAATAAAATTGTTTTCAGATTACAGTTATAATATTAATTTTCACTTTTTCCCTTAGGAACGACGTAAATATGGTAAAATTGGATGGAATATTGCCTACGATTTTGGTGAAATGGACTTTATTGTATGTACTCAAATAATTGAAACATATCTGAAAAGAGTTGTGATGAGTACAGACCAACGAATACCATGGGCTAGCCTCAAATACCTAATTGGAGAGGTCACTTTATTATTTTATCTTATAACTTTTAAAATTTATTTTTTTTATTTCTGCCATTATCTTATGTTTTGTAAATTAAATTTATTATCAAAACTGAAATTTAATTATTTATTTTTAAATTTAAATATAAAAGCATCTCTTAATATTAAGAATTCTTTTACAATTTCTCTTTCCCTTCTAGTCACTCCAGATTGGAGACCAAATATTTACCAAAATATTGCCAAATATATACTTGTACTCATTGTGCCGCTATTTAAGTTTACTGAGTTCCTATATTTTTTATTGTATTTATTTATAATATTCTTGATAATGTGAAAATAGCAAATATAATAATTTCTTATATTTAATACTCTCTGAGTAGGATATATTGTTAAATTTTATAAGTTTTCCTAAATTTATCTTATTATATTTGTGAAAAGTAATATAGAATAATAAGTTTTATTAAGTATTCAAATTTTAACTTATTTACTTTAAAAGTTCTGAAACAAAGTAATTAATTAGTTGCTATGTAGAGATGGATATTATATTGTTTTTTTGTAGGATTACCTTTGTAACTTTTTCAGGTTTTGTTCATATATAAAATTTTAATGTTTTATTTTGAAGTATATTATAATCCTTATAACAGTTACATGTAATTTCTCATTATATAAAACATAATTAATAAAATTCAGCACAACTGAATTGTACAAACTATATGACTAATTATCCTTAAAATTTTTTCATAGATCTTTGTTTTTTTATAAGACAATTCAGTTGAAGAAATCGTAAAAATTTTCACAAAGCTCTTCATGTGGAAGAAATGATATTGTAGAAAGGATAATCAAAGATAATTAAGGATGATTGAAACCATCCGAAGAACTATAAAAAGTGACACTGTAACGATGGTTGATTTTATTTACTGTATATTTTTTTTTTATATAATGAATTTCTTTTCAGGTTATGTATGGTGGACGGGTAATAGATGATTTTGATAGACGTATAGTAAAAACATATATGAATGAATATATGGGTGATTTCTTATTTGATTTCTTTCAACCATTCCATTTTTACAGAGATCCTACTGTGATTATGTTATACCACCTGACGGAACCAGAGATGATTATATGGGTAAATAATTACATCAGAATTATAATTTAATGGTTATAATGTTATGATATTATTTAATGCTTAGATATGTCTTAAGTAACATCCTTAATCTTTTCAGACACTGACATTTAGAGAATACAGTTTGCATTTCTGAAGAGAATGTTAAGAATATTATTAACCCATTAGGTATGAAGATCTAAACCGCTAAATATTTTGGGATGTAGAGGAACGTAGGTTACCCAGTTGGCATCTTGGCCACTATTTTGGCTTCTTGTTCAATTCCTGGATAGGAAATATAGACCCCCCCAATAAAGAACCAGCTGGCTTACCAACTGCTAGAAGGTGGCTGCATGATACTGTATTTTGAGGATAAGAAAATGATAATGAGGATAAGGATAAGAGTAGTAAGAAGAAAAGGAAAAAAAGGTTTTTAAAAAGATGTAGAATTCAGTAGGTCAAATAATACTATTTAACTTCTCTAAATATAGTAATTATATAATACTGTTAAAATTGCTGTAAGTACAGTTAACTTTTTAATGAAAGATATGGAATATGCTCATGTTAAGACATCAGTTTGACAAATTTGTTTTTAAACTATTCCACTGACTAGTGTTTGAATACAGTAAAAATATGAAATTTGAGTGGATGGTTTTATTGTGTACATATAACCAGTTTACATCATGACTGCAGTACCAGCAAACAAGATATTTACTTTTGCCAGTTTTTGAATAAACTAGTCTTTTAAGAAAATTATCTCAAAATAATGTTATAAAAATGTAAAATTTTATTTTATTTATGTTAACTGTTATCATGGATATGGGAAATATTTTTGGCCAAGAATTGTATTGGCCTCTTTAATTTTTGTTTATAATGTTTCCTATTTGCATTGTATTAATGTCCGTATTTTTAAGTTTTATGTATTTTATTTAGAGTTATGTATTTACTTTTTTTATTTCAATAAATTTTATTTAATTTCACAATAAGTAAGAAAGTAAATCATAAAAAAGTTCAAATTTCATAACAAATTGTGTATTGGGTGATGAAGATTTGTTCACTTTATTTGTTAGCAAGTTATTTTTTTGTTAAGCTATTTTTATTACTGACAATTCACTTTCAACATACTGCAAATACAATTGAAAAAAGCTGGGAGCTATTAACAAGAGTTTGAAAAAGTGAATTATTAAATGTAGCAGCCATTTTTTTTTTCAAATAATGGAACATCAATCATAAAATTTTCTTCAAAAAATTTGGTAATGGCAAACTACATTAATGTATTACACGATGAAATGTTAAACAAAGCTAATGTTGTCTTGTTTCTTCATTTTTGATAAAATAATGAATGATTTATCAGGGCCAATTATACAGAAGACCCTGGTTATATTTTAGCTTGTAGATGGTTGATTTAAGTTTCACTATGATGTCAGACAGCTAGCTTAAAGTGAGAACAATTATCTAGCAGTAAAATAGTGGAGATAAATTTTAAAAAAATGACCAAAAATCAATGTTTGCATTAAATATATAATTGATCATATAGTTGCCCTGGAACCTGTTATTCAAAACGTCTTCACCAACACCTGGTTGTTGTATTTTTCAATATGCAAAGGGCATATGACAAGGCATGGATGAGAGGAATCCTAAATACACTGCATGAATGGGGTGTAAAAGGGAATCTCCTTGCATTTATCAGGGATTCCCTCAATAATCAGTCCTCTCGAGTTTGAGTTGGAATGGCAGTATCCATACCCATAAATAATATAACAAACTGCATGCGGAAACCCATTATGTGCTCATTATTTGTAGTTGATTTTGCAATTTACATTGCTTGTAAAATTTTAGCTACTGCTGAGAGGCTGCTCCAAAACACAGTAACCTGTATTGTTGTGTAATACTACTGGATTCACTTTTCTCTGGAGAAAACAAAATTGATTTGTTTTTCTTCCTTGAAGGAATATATTGACTCTCAACTGTTTTTACATGGTGAACCATGTCTGCGAGTTAGATTTCTGGGATAGGGGGAGCACATTTGAAGGAGATAAAGACAAAGTATCTAAAAATGCTAAACATGCTGAGGGCTCCATCTAATAATCGGGGAGCTGATCATATATGCATGTTGCATTCTACTGAGCTTTGATCCTTTACCGTTTAGACTATGGCTGCATGAGCCACTGCTCTAAAGATGCTCGATGCAGTCATTTGTCTGTCTTGCTACAGGTGCATTTTATTCAAGCCCCATGGTAAGTCTGCTAGTGAAAAGCGGTGAGCAATTTCTTTGGAATAGACTAAACCAAATAATCTACTCTAATGAAGCTCGCATTTAAGCACAACCAAATCATCCTTTGAATGAGGTGTTCTCTAACCCACACCTTAATTGATATCAGGAACAAACCAGATCTACTGCTCCACTAGGCATCAGAGGTCAGCGCCTATTCCTATCTCTAAATGTACAATTACCTCCAGTTCTTACTGTACTCAGTGTTATTACCCATCTTGATGGTCATTTCTGGTAAATTACTGCTTTAGTCTTTGTTGATAGCACAAAAAGTACACGAATCTGGTTATCTAACTAGAAAAACTTTATAATATTGTAAATAGCATGGATCTTGATGTTGTAGTTTATACAAACAGCTCTAAATATGGTAACTCTGCTGGTTGTGCTTTTGTGATCAGCAATAGAACATAAATCTTTGGCATTCCCAGCATCATCAGTGTTTTCATTGCAGAGCTGTATATTATTAATAAGGCCTTAAATATAATTAGCCCAACTTATCGACATGTATTTATCTATTCAGATACGATGAGTGTCCTGCAGGCGATTAGTGACATCTACTTTAAACACCCTATTGTCTATGATATGCCATTATTTCTGAAATGACTGCAAAATACAAGTGTGAACTTCTACTGGAACCTCAGGCAATGAGCGCACTGATAGTAAAGCTAAAGAGACTTGTTTACAGCCTCCTTTCGCTAATTGCATTGTTTCTGAAGGTCTCATCTGTTTTGTGAAGAAGGTGGTTTATGATGAGTGGCTAAGTGAGTGGAATACTACCATCGACAATAAACTTTGTCTAATTAAGAGCACTGTATCACTGTGGGCTGTTCATCCAGAAGTTGCCATTGACAGGATGATATTATTTGCTATTTGTGAATAGGTTACACTCGCGGACTTCTCACGACTCGGAATAATGCACCTGTTTGTGTTTGCTGCGACTGTCATCTGACGGTACCCATATACTTGTAGGCTGTATCTGTTACTCAACAGTGCATCATAAATTTAAATTAGAGGCTAACATCTGTAATATTTTAGGGAACAAGACGGCAGTGTTATCCAATATCTTATAACTTAAGGTCATGCATCTGTATTCACTTATTTGATTATTCTTATAAAGTGTTTCACTCATACATGCTGTTTATGCGTGTTTTAATTGTTGATTTTAATTATTTTACATTGCTGTTATCTAAATTTTTAAGTTTGATGATATTTGGCTAAATTGGTTATTGTATTAATTTTGTGTCCAGGTGCTAATGACACTTCATTGTCCACCCAGAAAAAAAATAAGTATATAATGCCATTTGTAGCTGGAAGCCATTACAAGAGTTTGAAAAGAGGTGGTGAATGTGCTGTTGCAGCCAATTCTAAATAATGTAATATCAATGCTAAAACTCTTTCAGCAGTTATATCGTATATTACTGTTTCTTTTTTTTGTTGAAGTTCAGCTTCAAAAATATCCTTGTCTTGCTAAAGAAAACACAAGATTTCTTATAAATTTCTATTTTCTAATGTATTCATTTGCAATTCAATAATACACTTAGATAAATGACTTTCCAACTTTCTAATACATTCAGTATAATGCTATTTGTCCAACTCTGCAAAATTGGTTGTCCCAACTTTGACCGTATCATTTGAAATGAATCTTTATCCAGCAAGCCATTTTCTTCAGGTTGGGAAGAGAAAGTAATCGCTGGGAGCCAAATAAATTTGGCATATGTAGAAGCACTTCAAAGCATAGGTCATAGTTTAGCAGCAACAACCCGAGATGTGTCATGCAGGTGCATTATTGTAGTTATTTTTGTCCATATATGGACTTCTAGTTTAAATAATACCCTTCAATTGGTTTAGTAGAGAAACGAAATACTTCCTACTGATGATCCTGTCTTTTTCCAGGTAGTCTATGAGCCCTACATCACAATGATGCCAAAAAAACCACAGCCATGACTTTTTCTCCAGATGGAATTGTTTCACTTTCTTTGAGACACTTTCACCTACTGTCACTCACTGTTTGCTGTCTGGCACGAAATTGTGAATTCATGTATCAAAGAAACTCAGCACAATTGTGTTTAAATAAATCTAAACATCCTTGAGAATTGTTCAGTCAAATGCATTTTTAGTAAACTGTTAACAGATGTGGCATCCATCAAGCGGCAAGGTTTTTCATATCCCGAACATCATGTAAAATCTAGTGAACATGATCTAATGAAAGTTTTACAAAGTCAGCAACCTTGTATACCTTAAGTTCGCAATCTTAATATGGCACTGAGTGGATCTTTCTGTTGATTTCACTGGTCTTAGCGGTCTTTGGGTGTCCTGAGTGTTCATCATCTTGCATGGATGTACAACCATGTTTAAATTTAGTAGTACATTGTTTTACCATTGAAAACAACGGGGAAGAATCCTTTGAAGTGGAATCTAACACTTTTTGTATGTCCATCAGGGATGTTGGGATCAAACCTTTTAAAAGAGAGCACTTAATAACAGTTCAAAGTTCAATTTTATTCATTTTTAAGATATTGTCAGAACTTGGTTACTTTACTTGATCGCCACAAACCAGTTACAAAACATATGCTGATTCTTCACCTCACACCATCTAAAGAATCATACTTTATAAATATCATAGTAATTTATTTATACTTTCCACCACAACTTTTCGAGCCCCCGAAAAGGTTGAGTTTTTAGATAGCAATAATATACAAGCAAAGATGCTCATAAGGCTTATCCTTTCTAAAAACTATATAAAAAATATGTTGTAATTTTTTTGCTTATTTGTCTTTCAAGTTGAATATAATATTAAATTTTAGGAATATCAATGTCATATAATATCAATATTATATGTTGTTATTAAAACAAACTATTATTATAACTGTATTGTAATTTGTCTTCAGCTGCCATTAACCAGTTACCTTTAATAAATGTTCCTGGTGTTTTTGGATTACATTCAAATGCTGAGATTGGTTACTATACTGAAGCAACTAAAGAAATTTGGGAGCATTTAATTACTCTTCAACCACAACAAGGTTTATAGTTTATATTAATATTATTTATACTATGGAAAGTGTACTCTTTGTGCCTTTTTAAAATTAATTTTCATGTTTTATCGAAATTAAATAATTACACTGGTCTACAAATTGGAAAAAAACTTTTCATAAAAACCCCAATAAGTGAAGTTCATTATTCTTTATGCACTGAATCTGAAAATGAAGTCAGTTTTTCATCATAAAACACATTTTTGTTATACAGCCTTCAGAAATTCCTAAATAATGTGAAAATTAACAAGTTTGTAGGTATAATAAACTTTGCAATGAGTTATATATATTTTCAATACTCATATTTCATTTTGCTTATTAAATAAAAAACCATGTGGAATATAACTACAAAAAAGTGTACCTAAAACTTTTGATAACTGGAGTCTGTGAACTAATAGATTACTTCTTCTTCTTGTGCATGGTTGAGAGTCCTTTGTAGAAACCAACTGTATTCACTCATCATCAGTTCATCCCATTTACCTTGGTAATGATGTTCCAAATTTGGTGTAAAAACATCAAGATGAGAATGCAAAAAAGGCATTTTTAATGGCATTCAGCAGCCTAAATTTTTATAGTTCAACAAAAGATTTTGTACTAAAAGATCAATGTCTTCTGCTTTGTTATTTCCAAGAAAACCATGGACTACATCCTTTTTCTGTTTGTGCTAAACAAAAAGGTACCTAGGGCCTGCCACAAAATAGTGATGGTATTTTTTGGTAATTCTTACCTAGCATTATGTTTCTAATTACTCTTATTACTTAGGCTGAATTGATTTAATTTAAAAGATAGTTAATAATTGGAAAGTTTATACAACTTTCAGATAAAATAAGTTAAATTATTATTAACATATATATATTTTTTTTATTCCTATTAAACAAGGATAAATCAAATAAAAGTTATAGTCCTGTAATATTCTACTTTTAAAAATAATAAAAATATCAAATTAAAACATAACGTAAATTCAAAAGAAATAACATCTGTCTGAAAAAAATGTACTAATTCTGAAAAAGTTTCAGTGTGTAATACAGAACAAAAGGCATTGCCTACCGAGTTTGTGATTCATATTAAAGATTTTTAGGTATTTCTCTACAAGAACTTGAATCTCAGTTCAATGTCATTCATTCAGTTATGGTTTAAAACTTAAATACTTAAATGGTATGCCATTTGAAATATTTTTTTAATGAAATTGTAATTCTTTATTATCTGACAATAAGTTTTCGTCACAAATTCAGACAGTTGCTGTTTCTTGAATTAAGGATAACTTTTGCCTCTTAAATGACTTATCACATTGCTGAATTTACATTGGATAAGGCTTTTGAAATTTTTAGCTTTTAGCTCTCTCTTGTAATTCATTTTTACATATATTTTTTTAAATTTTATTTTATCTTAGACTGTCCAAAATGGTTATTGTTAATTTTCATCAAATGTACTACATTTTCCTTAACTTTTCTTTTAATTTCAGTAATAGTAGGATAACCAATCATTTCTTGGATGGGTTTCTGTTAAATAATGTTTTCTTAACATAACAAACAAGCTATGTTGAAGCTATTTATAAATAAATTAACCAAGTTTTCAAATCGATTTAATATTTTGAAATATCTTGTCTTACCTTTTTCTTCAACCTCATATTTAATTCTGTTAAATTTCGTAAATGCAGCTCTCAAAATCCTGTTTACTAACATTTACTGAAAAATTAATAAAGCATGATCTGAAAACTTATTTTTTTCAAGTTTTCTGTAAACAAGAACTCAAATACAATCCTGAACATTTTGAACTTTAGTGAAAACAATAATTAGGAAAAATATGTATTAAAAGTTTCAAAACTAATTAAATAATATTTTAATGTATGCTTTTGTATCAATATTTTTTCTTACACTTTAAATTGGTTTGAAAATTATTAACGTGTAATAAATAGATCTTGACATTTTATAAAGATGAAATTATGAATTAAAATCAACATTTTATGAACTTAATTTTTAAACATTACAAACCAAAAATCATAATATGACTTTTTAAATTGTGATAATATTTAAAAAAAAAAACAGATTTTAAAATATGTATAATTTTTAAATACTTTTGGATGGTGATTGCCAAATACAGACAGGGACACAGTAATGTTGAACTAGTGAACAAGGTTGAAATAGTGAACAAGGTTGAAATAGTTAAAAAAGTTAATGGTTGAAATAGTGAACAGATGATTATGAAATTATCATAAAGTGAAAATAAGAACTAATGGTAAACATAAATGGCAAGTAAATTAATATTATGCTACGTAGTTAAAATTCGTACATTATGCAACAGAATTTTAAACCTTGTTTCTTATGCACTGCTGGTTTTGTAAAATTTTTCAAAATGACCAAATTATTTGTTTTCTTCATTAGGTACTGCTGACAAAGCAATAAGCCGAGAAGAAGTGGTGATAAAGTCAGCTGAAGGTATTTTAGAAAAAATTCCACCAAAATTTGAAATAGATAAATTAAAGATTGGATTATCTGAACAACATATATCACCTATATCTGTTGTTTTTATTCAAGAGTTAAATAGATTTAATTTGTTAATAGGTCACATGAGAAGTTCACTAAATTTTTTAATTAAGGTTTGTATACATTAAAATTTAGGTATGTGAATAAAGACACATTATTTAATTAATATTAAATTGTGTTCCTGCTTTTTGTGATCAGTGTAAAGTTTATATGTTTAGTTTGACAAGCTAGACCATTTTTTTTTTTTATTGTTTTATGCCTTAATATGTCCCTTTATCACACTGCATATAGATTCCATTATATTCTGTTTTTTTGTGATTCAGTAAGTTCTCCTCAAGTTTTAACTGCGGTAGTTGCACTCTGCTAAATTTTGTGGTTTATTTTATCCAATTTAATTATGAATGGAACTCTGGTTGAAAGCGCTTGGCAAAATGAGTGATTGACAGTTGTCAACAGTAAATGGTATTATATAAATGGTATTATATAAAATACTGTCATGGAAACTGCCTGTACAAAACTACTGCTCTGAAGATGTTGCTGTTTGTGTTTGGAGGATAACAGGATATGTATGGATTCTCTTTCAGATGGTGATTCTATAATATGCCCTCTAGGCAACTTCTGCTAAACTATGCATCTCATTCTAAGTCGAATATGGTGAAACTTTCTTACTGAGTAAGAAATATTATAAAAGATTTTGAATGTCATTATGATTATGGTGATGATATGTTACTGTTGATATGGCTGAAATTGACAAATTTTCAAATTTCGAAATTGAATTTGATCTTCAGTTTCTATTCATTTTTTGGAATGAGTTCTTTGCATTTCTACCTCAATTAACTTGTAATTTATATGTGCATATTTGCTCAAACATTAACTGTATGTATATGTGTACAGAGAAACTTGATTAGAAAATTTAAAATTGGCACAAAACACAAGCTGGTAAATAACTCACTGATTGAATCATAGGTTTTCACAGCCTAGAGCTGTGAAAGCCCAAAGCAAGTCATTTATCAGGTCCTTTTTCAATCCGTTATTTTATTATTTCTGCAAGCTAGTACTTTCAAAATATTATCTGTGTTTTACTACTGTTTCTTAATCTACTTCTCTTCAAATTTAATTTTTTTTTTAAATTCGCCTATGGCTGCTTTGTTGTGGCCATTGGGAAAAAATAAGTGTACCTCTTTGTCCATACAAATAAAGAAATAAATAAAATAATAAAAACATTTTATGCTTCATATAGTTGTTACTGTCACTTTATGAAATATAAAAGTTAATGTTGTTCAAAGAATAACCTAATTTAACTGATTTCTTATCAATCAACTTTGAAAATGTTATTCTGTTTGGAAGATTAATATCCTTGAAGTACCAAAGAAACTTGTTAAACAAGTCATTTAACAAGTGAATAGAATGCTGTGAAAATGGTGTATTAGGAATTCAGCCCATGACCTGCTATTTTATATCTGCCAGTATACCTACGAATACAAGTGAACCTCAAAATCTGACTATTGTATTTTGTGCAATATTTAAAATTTCTAAGAAATATTTTGTGTAAAGAATTGATAAGTATGTTCTTTCAGTCTGGTCTACAACAAATCTGTCTGTTAAGGCAATATGGTTATTTCTCTCTATTTTGGCGATATGGTTATATGGTTAATTCAATTATGATTCCCTCTGTAGCACCCAAGATCAGTACAACAACATGGCCAAGAAATTTTGTATGTTTCATGTTTATTTATTGTTGTTTATTTTTAGAGATCTTAAAACTTAATTTGATTTGATGTTGATATTCTTAATTAAATTTCTAAATGTATGTTCGTTTGGGTATGCAGTAATATTAGGAAGGTATTTAAAAGTTCTTTTATTCATAGTAATTTTGAAATAGTTGATTTTCATATTAAACTATTAAAAAAAGATTATAATATACAATCTTATTTGCTATGCTTTTGTCCATGACAGTCTGTAGTAATGCTCAAATGACATACATTATAATTCTTTCAGCTGCTTTTGTGGCCATTTTCAGTGACTAGTGCTGCTGTTCTCATCCTTGTGTTATTTGAAGTTTTAGCCATTATCAAAGAAAGGTCTGAGCCACATCAACACAGAATCAGCATTTTCCAACCATTTCATTGATGCGAATCATAAATCTGCCATCATTAATTATAATTATATTCTACGTATATAAAAGGAACTACACCTCATTATCTTATGTATCGATACTATCGAATGTCTTAAGACCATGCATCTGGATTCAGATATTTGATTAAAACTTTAAAGTTTTTGCCTTTTGACATATGGCAATTTGATGTTTTATGTTACATTTTTAATATTGTTTTTATTTTGGTTTTGTTTTGCATTTAACATACTGCATAGACATTTTACATCTGTTTTATTTTTAAGATAAATTTTAAATGTTAATTTTTAATTATTTTTTGTCTGGGTGCTGATAGTGACACCTCGTTGTGCACGCAGGAAAAAATTCAACTTACTTGAACCTTAACAAATACACAATAACACAACTATGTACTAAACCAACAAACACAATTCACAGTAAAAACCTGTTTAAACTTACATTCTAAATGTATATCTACCTAATTCTATAAAACTGATGGCAATAGTATTAACTGATGGCAAGATGAGAACAGCAGGACCAGCCACTGAAGCGAGAAGACATACGCGTAATCTTAGCTTTAAAAAAGAGCCATCATGAATGTTAATATGCTTTACTTTAAAAAATTCATCTTAGTTTGATTTAAAAAGTTGATAGGTTTCGACAGTTTTTTGTACATACAAATTTCAGGTCAGGAAAGAACCGATAGAGCTGCTGAGGGTACCTATGTTTAGCTGGCTTTCACTTAGCACATTTCTTTTCTGATTATGCATGCTTCATAAAATATTATTTGAGAAGTACATCCACAAGAATGAAAACACGTAGACTGTTTAAACTATTTTCAAAATTTATGTTTTTTAAAATGTTGTATGAACTATTGATCAACTTATACACCTTAAAAAATAAGATTAATAAAATACTGCAAGAGAATCATGAATGACATTGAATTCTCTACCTGAAATGCTGAAAAAAGACAAAATAGGACAAAACAGATTTTTTAAATATAGTGTACAGTAAACAGAAAATACAATAACTGATTGCAAAGATTTGCTTAATAGTTGGATTCTGGAAAACTGAAAACTACACCTTTTACAATGTATTATAAACGGTTAAAGTCTCATTCACCAAAGTCAAATATTTTCTATTGCAATTTCACTGCATTCTTTTTACACAGTAACATCTTCTTTTCTTTAGCATCTTAGTAGATGCTACTAAAAATTCATATTTTTTTATAAGTCTTAACCAAAAAGGATCATTATTATCCAAAATTTATGAAAAATATGTGCCTTACTGCAGATTAACAATGTAATGCAAATATTCAAATAGTAGATAAATAACAAAAAATTGAGTTTTATAATTATATGCAATAGAAGGAAGATAATTTGGGGTTGTAAAGGAAGCTCTCATAAACAAAAAAAAATGAAGCAAAGTTTGGAGGAGGTTAAATATGGAATAATATATCAGCCAAGTGCTCCATAGGTCTTTTTTTTCCCCTACTTCCCCGGGCCGGGTATCCATTCAAGTATGCGCAGCCAGGGAAAGTGTCCTTTAAACTCAAAGGAGGCCTCCTCACCCGCCGGCTGTATGTCCGGCACAGCAGGTCAGCCCCCCCGGTTGGATCTTTTGTGTTAATGTGCCTGCCTCTAGCCCTCCCCCGACAGAGAACCAGGCCCGACAAAACCGTCCCTAGCCCCCGCCGAGGAAACCAAGTCTCGGTCTTTTCATTACCCAGTTGTTATGATCACCAAACGAAGGAATGATCTTCTCCTCATAGCTGCTTGCCTTAACGAAAATATTAAACTGCTAAGTTACCACGGGGCCTCAATGGCCTCTTAAAAGGGCTACATCATCTTTAGCCTTTAGCACTATCTTGGCAAACTCCTCCATTTTGTTCCAATTGTCAGTGGATCGTAGGAGAAAAAGAAGCAGATTCTCCAGATTTAATTCTTGCAGCCCTGCACGTCGTCTATGTATAGTCCATCTATTACAGTGGAACAGAGTATGTTCGGAAGTATCCGAATCGTGGCAGAACATGCAAATAGGTGCTGGTCTTCTACCGAATCGATGTAAATAATATTCGAAGCTACCATGCCCAGAAAGTATTTGAGTAAGATAATAACCAACCTCCCCATGTCCTCTATCAAGCCACATGCCCAAGTCGGGTATCAGTCTCCTGGTCCAGGTAGCTTTAGTGGAAAGATTCCATCTGTCCTGCCATATGCGCCTGATGTTAGCTTGGACTTCTTGTTTTGGCATGCCACGATACCTAAGTGATCGCTCCTTAACTAAGAGGTCGATAGGGGGAACCGATGATAAAACACAAGCCGCATCGTAAGAGATGGTGCGGTATGCAGAAGTGATGTTTATAAGAGCTTGCCTATGCAGAGTTCTAAGTCTTACGACATTTCTTGCAACACAAAGTGCTTTTTCCCATATAGGTACAGCAATAATACAGAGGTTAAAGTTGAGGCAATGACCTGCCGCCTAGATGCACGTGGAGCTTCATGTCCAGCCAACAATCTTGTTAAAGCCTTTGCGGTATTCTCGACCTCTTTACATTTCTGTGCGAGATGAGGACTAAACTTTAGAGCTGGGTCTATAATGACTCAAGATATTTTGTTACTGCCACACGGTCTTGTCTGCGATCTCCCACGCGGAGATTTAGGTTTCTAAGTCGCCTTCTTCCAGCCAGAAAAATATAGTGACATTTATCTAAAGACAAAGATAGTTCTTGGTCCAAGAGCCAGTTATTAACCAATGTTAGCACTTCATTACCGGTAACTTCAAGGTCACATTCAGTTTTGGCTTCAATTAATATAGCCAAATCATCGGGATAAGCAAAACAATCGTTGCATCCGCTGTTTAGGCGCTCATTCGCGGAAAACTTGTACGTCACAATTTAACTGAAAAAACTGTAATAATTCCTTGCATCATACCTTATTGTGTCAAAAGTGTAATTTCGCTCTCTTCGGAACTTCAAATGACAGCGCTTTGAAATGTTTCACATCGTACTCTTCCTTCATCCCCTACCTTTTCCCTGCAAAATATCCCACAGAATTGTCCCTCCCAGCTTTCCAATAATTTTCAATCTCCCCATCACTCTTCTCTATTCTCATCTTGTTGTCATCCTGCTCATAGCGCTTGCCCCTCACCCTGTGTCACCATGCCTACTCTCACGACACCTTCCATCACTCTAGCTCCCAATTCTCTTTCAAATAATCCACTTGTAACCCGTTCCACTCATATCAGCTCCACTCCAATTTCACCGCAGTCTGATCCCACCACAACGTGTTTTTCCAGTCATTCTGCTTGTGAACAGTCTTCCACTGTGCTCCTTGGTACTGCCATTGTCTCCTTAGAAAACTCCTTCAGAAAACTACATACTGTCCGTGCCATTTTGGACTCTGGTTCACAACGTACCTTAATTACCAAAAATTGTCTTTCCTATCTTGTTCTTCCTTTGGAAAATTCCCAAATACGTCTTTCCAGTATTTCCTCTACCCGTGCTTCTATCCTTGGCACCGATATTAAACACTCCCTACCGCAATTCAAAAAGACCTTTCAATGAAAGGCCCTTGTTCTTTCTAATATCTCTGGTAACCTTCCTTCTCATTCCTTATCCCCTTCAGTCGCCTACAAATTTCAACATCTCCATCTCACTGACCCGACATTTTGTTTATCCTCTCCTATTGACCTTCTTATTGGTAGTGACCTGTTTTGCCATGTTTTGGCACCTTCCGGCAACATTCAGGAATGCGGATTTCCTTCAGCACTCAACACTGTTTTTGGATGGATAATTATCGGAAACACGTCGGAATTGTTCGATTCGCCGTTTGAATTATCTACTTCCTTTTTTAACACCTTGTTTACTCAAGAAGACTCTGTTTGCAACACTCTTCGTAAACTTTGGGAGACCAAGGAAGTTACATATACACAGCCTCCCAATCCGGATGATCAACGGTGTGAAAATTTATTTCACACTACAACCACTTGAACTCCTGAAGGACGATATGTTGTCTCTCTACCATTTGCTTCAGATGCTGTGGCTGTGGCTAGCAACCGTAACAGATCATACAAAATTGTTCCTCAGATCTATTCTTTCAACTCCGCATCCTCATCCCTGGAAAACTCTCCTTTTGACATAAATCACTCCTCTCCCATCTCCTTATTCTCTACTTCTCCTCCTGCTGAATTGAAATCCATGTTTTCTCTTGTTGATAAATTTTCATCTTTACCTCATCTGTTAAATGTCATTGTTCATATTTTCAAATTCATTTCCAAAATTTACAAAGAGAGTTTTATTTATTTTGGTTCTCCGATAATCCGTATCTTGCCCAACGTATACTTCAACAACTTGTTACTGATGAGGGATCGAAATTTCCTCTCGCTGCTCATGCTTTATCGAATCACACCTATGTTGATAACTTGGCTACTGGCTCTGCCGATATTGACACTGCAAAATATCTCATAGACGAACTGGTAAAATTATCACTTTGTGGCTTTGAGTTGAGAAAATGGAACTCCAATCAACCATCACTCTTAGAAAACTTTCCTTCAGACTTTCTTGGAAATGACTCCAATCTCTCTCTCTCTCTCTCTCTCTCTCTCTCTCTCTCTCTCTCTCTCTCTCTCTCTCTGTGTGTGTGTGTGTGTGTGGGTGTGTGTCAATCTCTCTGTTGTGTCTCTTTCACACACTTGAAATTTGTATTTTACATCATACACACTTTTCATACGATGTGCTCAAGACAATGGAACAAATTCTGCTCCAGAACCTCTATTAAACTCTCTGTTATTATAGTATTCATTCATCGGATCCCAGTCATGCATAGGTATTCATATCAAACTTCCTTCCTGTGAATAAAATTCACCCTCTGGTCTTCTCTGCTTGATTTTGCTCGCTCGCCCCCCCAGTATGTTTACGCCAATGCATAAAGCGGTTATCAGTTAATTCAACTTGTTTGGTGTTTGACTTGTTTTCATCTAAAATTTAACAGTATTTCAGTGTAATGAATATTTCATTTATAATTAAGAAATTTTTCATACACTGAAATTTATGCATTCCATTCAACATACATTATTTATATGCTCAGCTGATTTTTTCATTTAAGCCTTCAGTATTGATTATTTATTAAGATTTAACTCTGTATTATTTCATGTGTTTATATCTTGAATAGTAATAATAAGAACTTTTAATGAAGAAGAGGAAAAAACATTCCGAGATTGTTGTATTGTTTTCTTTAATTTTTTTTCATAATTACACATGTACATCTTTTTTCTTTCAATTTTATGTATTTTGACGACATTGTAAAATAAACTCTCTTGATACATTCTCTCTCAAGTTGTTAAGCTGTCTTGTTAAAGTTTTATAAGTTTTCTTGTTAAAAAGTGTGTTTCAATTAATTATGAAAGTACTAAACTCAAAGGAATTTATGTAGACATATATAAAATCCACGATTGTGAGATTATATTTTGTGCAAGTGAATATCAAGATATTAATGTTTTTCTTTGAACGGTAATCGCCTGCTAAATAGTAAGGTAATCGTCCGTTAAATAATAAGATATTATCATTATACTCTGTATTATTATATACTTTGTGTAAATAAAAGAAACATTAAAGGTAACAAATTTATCTATACTTTACAAAGGTTTGTTGTATATAAATTTCGCACATGGAGATTTTGTGCAGTCTTAACAAAGCACAAAATTATACAATATATAAATACATTATCACAATGTGATAATGTATTTATATATTGTATAAATATGGTTATACAATTTTGATTTCATTCTGTTAAAAAATAAAGTCCAATATTCTTTTGGCAAACACGAACTATGTGTAATTTTATTTTTGTAACTTGCCCCAACAGTTATATCTCTTAGCTTTATTTTAAACGCGATTAGTTAAAACTATTTGAAGTATTACACAAAAGCTCTAATTTTTATCTGAATTCATTACGGGAGGTGACTTAAAAGTATGAGACCAGAACTCTATAAGGAGGAACAATTAGAAAATTTGGTTAAGCTTCAAATTATTTGAATCTATGAACTGATAGTTGATAGCTTCAAGCCCTAAATGAATAAGCCTATTTAAAATCCAGCATACTTTAACCGCATTCTAAGTACATGAATGCCTAACTCAAAAAAGCTGCTAGTAATAACATAAGCCGATGCAAAGGTGAGATTCACAACACTAGTCGGTAAAGAAGACCACAAGAATGACTATGAATGTTGTAATAACTGTTTCAAATATATTATTAAATTATAAAAATATTACTTTTTAAATTTGATTTGCCATTTAAAAAATAGATAGTATCAAATTTTCTTTGTCAACTATCATGAGCAAAAACAAGTAAAATTGCCATTGAAGTTCCCCAAAACTGAAAAAGTTTAACCAATCTCTGTACTCGAGTTGAAAAATGTTGCCTACCGTTTTTTGTGATGAAGGGGTGCCATTTTGGTTGACTTCATGGATTGTGGATCAACAATTACAGCTGACATTTACTGCAAAACGCTTACCAAATCGAGACGTGCGAAACTGTTGTTTGGCATAATCCTTTTTCACGACAATGCACACACTGCTGCCTTAACCAAAAAGACGATTCAAGATTTTCTTTGGAAACTTTTTGACCACCCTCCACATAGTCCTGACCTTGCGTCTAGCGACTACTTCTTGCATTTGAAAAAGCGGCTTGGAAATGACAGTTTGAAAATGACTAACTCAAGGCTACCATTGTCAACTGGTTCAATTCCCTGAGGGTGAACTTCTATGCAGAGGGATTAAAGAATGCGGTGCAGCATTACAAAATGTGCTTAGAACTGAATGGCGATTATGGGGAAAAGTGAAGTAGATATGTAGTAAACTAAAACTGTAAGTAAAAACCTTTTCTCACGTTAATGATCAGACTGCCCTTACTTTATGAATATGCCTCGTAATTACAAAATGAAAGTTCCTGTGACACCATCTAATAATATATCGTTATTGACAAACTCACAGGAAATTTAATGCACAAAATTGAAAACAACCACAGTGGCATAAACAAACATACAGTGGAACTGAAGTCAGATATTACACTTAACATTCTCAAGGTATGTTAAAGGGGACAATAATTGTAGGTTTATATCGTTGCTGAAATAGAAGTTCTTCTGGAATGCACGTCTATCCAAAGCTGCATTAGTGACTATCAGAGTTTTTGCTCTCTTCCAAATTCTTAGTATGTTCTAATATTGGGTAGGGCTAGTGACATTTATGTGCATATTGTTAAATCCTTAAAACAGGTTCTGCTGTTTTACCTTTAAAACTGATATTCTTAACATTATATTATAAGAGGAAAAAAAGGAAATGGAACTGAATACTAACTGATTTTGCAAATTCAAATATTCATGGAAGCTGATTTTGTAATAAAGCAAAACCATTAAAACTACTGTTCATCAACTTTGGACTTAGTATTATTTATAGTATTAGGGCAACAAACTTATTTTAGTTAACTTAACAGATTCAGTGATTGAAATCATGAGAGCATTATTAAAATTGAAGATAATACAGTTTTACATAAATTTAGTCAAGGTTTAGCTAAGCAAATAGAAATTAAAAAAACTATTTTTGTATTTAAATATTTATAATTTAAATAGAATACTAGTTTTAAAAGTAAGCATCAGAATCCTTTTTAAGGCTTTATTTATATTTTTAGCATATGTTGCACACAAACGTAATTAGCCTTACCTGATACTAGAACGTATCAAGGGTTTTTACCATCAGTGTTGCAACATATTTAAAACTGATATAATATGAATGAAATTTATAGAATAAAATGAAATCTGTGCTAATACATTTATAATGGAAAGACATGCAAATCTTAAAAATATATTTTCAAAAACACATGAGAGGAATTAAATATTTAAAAAATATCAGTAATGTAGCACATCATTTATTAAAAAACAAAAAAAAAGGTAACTAATAAGCAACAAGACACGAGTAGAATTAAAATTAATTATACATTATTAGTAATGTAGAAACAGGGCATTTTGGAAAATTATTATATATATTAATATATAAAGATACATTAATTAAAGAATTTACTAAAGTGAATAAAAAAATTAGACTTTATTCTATAGAGAATAATTTAATTTCAGGTTGACTGTAACGGTCAAACCAGAAGCAATAATTCATATTACTCTTATCTGAATGTTGATAAAGTTAATTGGCTATTTTAAACTTATGAGAAAATGTTTTACTAAATACTGCATGCAGGAACTGATGCAGGGCATCTTTGAAAATATTATTACTCTATTAAATAAAAAGGTAATAGTAGAATATTTTCTGGCTTTGGAAGTTAAATATAAATATTCAATCAGATTTCAGAGTAGTAGAAATTAAAAACACATGTTTTGAAGATAAAACATTTTTTAAAATAGTATAATATATAAAATTCAAACATTTAAAAATATAATATAAAACATACAATTGATTAAGGCAATTCATACATAGATAAATTCAACTTTTCTAATAACTTTGTGAAGATAAAATAAAATTTAGTTATTGGTCACACACATACAGGTTATAAAATTTTAACATGCTTAGATAATATA
This sequence comes from Lycorma delicatula, assembly GCF_047948215.1. Classification (NCBI taxonomy): domain Eukaryota; kingdom Metazoa; phylum Arthropoda; class Insecta; order Hemiptera; family Fulgoridae; genus Lycorma; species Lycorma delicatula. Next base: position 71,750,715 of record NC_134466.1, on the reverse strand, counting down.
ACATATTTCAAATTGTTATTATTCTTATTATATCAATATTCAAATCAGTAGAAAGAAAATAATTTCTTTGCATTCATGGGGAAATCTTTTAAATGGTTTGTTAACCGATTGAAAATGAAAACAGAAGGATAATAAGGTTCTTTCTTGATAAGCCGAAGTATTGTGTTGAGTTTCAACAATGTGTGGTTTGGTAGAAGGGGAAATTGTTACTTTTTAAGAATAAGTGATCATTCTTTTTATCAATGATCGCATATTCATGAACATAAACACAAGATAAGTTAACATTTTTATTTCTAAAAATTGATTTACAAGATTCATACTTGTGGGTACTAGATAATGATTTGACAGCCCATTTTTGAATCTTAAAGAAGATGGAGCCAGAAAAATAATTATACTTTAGATGAAGATGTATGTAAGCATAATATATATTTAATAATGATTACCGTTTCAAGGTTAAGACGTTTTAAAGCAAAACAGAATGGTTTTTTTTGTAAGAAACAAAATTAATTTGATCATCCCATAAGAACTTAACACCTCACCCAAAAATAATGTAATGGAACACCCTGAAATTTTGCTTTATGGATAACAAATATAGTACTGTTATCATTAATGTAAATTCTATTCCCATGACATCAATATGTACCCGAGACGTACAGTGCAACAGTTCTATCCATATTAAAATTAAATGTTTACAATCCATCCAGTGAATTATTTTTTGGCCTGCTGTTATAAAATTTTCAATTCCTTTTAAATAATTATTTTCAAATATAGATACAGTTGTGTAGTCTGTGAAGAGGGTTGCAACAAATGGCTCAAGATTTTGAGGCAGATCATTAAAAAATTTGTTGATGTTTCGTGGTTTGTTAATACATTTGACCAGTCGGTATTCAAAGATAAATACATAAGCTTAAATAAATACTGCAGGCGCTATTTACATACTGTAAAACAAAGCATATAAGAATTATTTTGCAAATATACCAAGTAAATATAAAGCTGCAGTCAGCAATTAAGAGCGAGAGTAAACTAGGAAAAAATATTTGTAAATCTGTTTCAACAATATTTAAATTGATCATTTTGTTAAAACATAAATAACATGGGAATGTTATTCAAAAAAGATAAAAATAAATTACCTGTATCTCTTGGGTGTAGATTGTAGGGTAACGGTAAATTTTGTGAAAAAAAATGTTTTTCAAGTTTGAAAAAAGCACAATTTTTATGGTCTTCCTAACTATTTTATTCCCACCTATAATCTAAACCCTTTGGCTTGTTAAAAAAATAATGTTCTTGTTTCACATGCTTCCTGGTTTATTACAGATTTAAACGATGCGTTTAATAAAAGATAGGGAAACTTAATAATTATGAACTAGTAAAAAAAAAGTAGGGAGTGTGTATACAATCAGGTCATTCAGCACATAAAAAAAAAACAAATAATTTTGTACTAGTAGAATTATAGTTAACTGCAGTATACTATACTGATATACTGTGTATACTAGGTTCATTCCTTTTCAGTGCTATAATGAATGACTTAAATCAGTTTTGTAGCCTGATAGAATACAACTTTAATTTATTAATTCAACAAAAATAAATCTCAGCATAAGATTCAATGGTGCATAGCATTAATGGTTTTTAGTTTAGTATTAAACGAAGGAGAGATGCAAAAGAAAATATTGCCTGACTTAAGAATGCTGGAAAATGAGGTTGGCAAAGTTAAATGTTTACATTTTTTGTTTAGATCCACCTCTCTTGAACAACTGTTGTAAGGTTTTTATGTACTAAACTATTAATTCTTGTTTATTTACTAATAACATTTTGAGATACTCTGAAATTAGCAGTTCATTTCAAGGCTATATAAATTAGAGTTCACACTTAAGTTTTGGGGCCAGTCACCACCGCATATCTGTGAAGTGCTGCTGTGTCAAAAAATTAATGATATAGAACAAACTTTATAATAAATGTTGTAGGCCATTATTTGTTAAATCACAGATTATGGCTACTATTGCTTTGTGTATTTTTTATACACTAAAGGAAAACATAATTTAAATAGCTGCAGTCAACTTTAATAATTACATTCTCAGGATGTCAGTTTCTTGATCTGGTTCTAGCTAAATGAAAAACCAGTTAAACTTCAGTAGAAAAATATATAATTAATTTGCGTACCAGGATAGTGTAAGTTCTATTTTAACCGTAAATAGTTAACAAATGAATAAATATTACTATTACCAAAAACAACATAATTATAAAAAAAACCTTTCTTTTTTTGGTCAAACTAAAACATTAAATTAGTTCATAACCTAATTTTGTGGAGAAATTAATACATTTTTCTTTTTTTTTTTAGAAATAAATTACTATATTTTTTAAGCAAAGAATTGTAAAAAAATTATGTAAAATTTCCAGGTTTTTATATTTATGAATATATCTGCTTAAAATTATTTTGTTTTAAATTATTTTTGCTTTAAATTATATATTTATGTTTTTAACATAAATATATCTCTATATTATCTCATATATCTCTTTTAGTAACTATGTATAGAAAATTGGCCTCTTTCCTAAACAGCAGTAAGGATAAAAATAAATCTTTCAAAACAGCAGACACTTTAACATTAATTTATGAAGACAAAGACTAAAATTTAGGATACAAGAACTGTGTAAAAGAAAGAAAGAAGATAGAATTAAGGGGAATTTGGCAATTTTAAGTAAGGGAGACCAATATTGCTAGATAATTTGGTTCTAAAATAGATTAATTAGATACAAATTTTAGTTAAATGTCATTGAAGAATAGGCTCAATGTCATTGAAGAAACTTACAGTAACAAAATCCATTGATTAATAACAGCATTTGCCTATAACTAAATACCTCAGGATTTCAATTTTAAATATATTCAGAAAAATATTAATTGAGAAAGAAAAATAAACACCTTTTTGTTTAAATTTTAACATAATTAATATGTGTAATGTAGTTAAATTTTTGTTACCTCACTTTATTGAGATTATATTTTATTTAACACTAGTAAGCGTGACTAGCCTGAGTAGGGAATAAAAGTAGAAAGAGTACATCTAAGTCAACCATTCATTTCAGAGCTTTCTGGAACGATTGGTTTGGTTTTTTATTAATAGAGGTAGATACATTTATATATATATATCATTAAGAAAAATAAAGAATACCAGGGCATGTTTTACGAATGAAAATAAATATTTACTCCATGTTCATATAAACATAGATTAGTCAGGAATTATTTGAATATGGAATTTACAAACCAATGGATATAGCAAGGCACACCATTTAATTGGCCTCCTAGGTTATAACAGATTTAGTGACTAAATTCTCAACAATGAAATTATATGAATCAGTTTGGAATACTATGTGATTCTAAAAGTAGAAGCGAGAACGTAACAATTTTAAGTAATTTAAAAGAAACATATTTTTTAATGAAATGGTAGTCATGATGGAACGGAACGTTGAATTAAAAGATGTTAAAAATATAATCTTAATCAAATTTTTCGTTTCGTCATAATTAAAAAAAAAGTAATAATGACTTCTCGATTAATAATATAATGCCAAAATTTTTACGAATTTTACTATTCAAGAACAAAGAAAATGAACGGCTTAGTCCCAAGGTGTACTAATTAGATTGGATATCAGCTGATATTTATTTATTATCATTACCAACATGACAAAGCTGTAATACTATCGAAGACAATTTTTTTGTTGAGATATTTAATTTCAGATTAGTTCTTATTACAGTTATATTTATTTTAGGATAGTAAGTCTATATATTATTATAACCTCAACTAGTATTTCCTTGTTTTTTTCCTGAAAAATGTATTTTTTTCTTTGAAGGTTTGAAATTTTAAATATTTTTTTGAATATTAAGAAAACATTTTTCAGAGATTTATACCATTTTGTTATGAAACATTTATAGAAATAATGTTGATAATGGATAAGAAAGCATTGTGTCGTTTCTTCCCGTGCGTTGGTGGTATCTGTTGTGACTTTAGGCAGTTGTCAGAGGGTACTTTGTTAAGTTGTTATAAAGTGAGTTTTAACAAATTTTCGCAAAGAGTAAGTTGATGTGTTTTGTATCATTAGACTTTGATTAGTTAATTTTTCACCTTAAAACATTTTGTAAACGACTGTCGGTCATCAAATTTTCAAGTTAGTGAGTTCAGAACTATTGACCAAAGATGATTTTTGAAAGCCTCGTATTGTTAAAAAAATAATAGTAGGCTGATGAAAATAATTTTACTTGGAAATATTTTTGTAAATCTAACCCAACTATGGTTTTTTTTCAGTGGTTAACATTAATGTATTATGCGTTGTGCTTCTTATTATTGTACTTATTCGATTAATTTACAATGGTTTTGTTTCATTTCAAACTTTGTTTTATTAAATTTATTTTGTTGATTGTTTGTGGGGATAATGTTTTATAAAGCTGGTTCAGCTAATAATTCAAGTGAAATGTTAGCAAACCCAAAGTGTTCAGATAAATTCACGAAACATATATTCTCAACTTAATGAAAACAGTATAACTAACATAACACATTTAATATATTGTTTCCACTCATTTTTTAACAAATTAATTCACTTAATATCATGTCGAATTGAAGCATTACACATATTACAAGCAAAGAGCTGGATGCTAAACAGTTAAAAATGAATTGAAATTATCATTATAATCTCAGAAAGGATTAAAAATATTTCATAGAATTTAAAACTGAAAACTGTTTCAGTTGTTAAGTCTTCAGTTAATTAAGGAATAAGTAGAGAGAAAAATTTATAATTATATTTTAATCATCAAAAAAAATTTAGCTTAAAATCATTAAACCATTGAAACTTGCAAATCAGATTGCCTGCCATTATCTAATGCATACCACTCGAGTAGATAAAAAAAAGAACCTTAAACTAAAGAAATATTCCTATCATAAAATTTGAAGGATGGGATATTATTTTGTATATCACGATTGTAAACTTTCACAATAAGATTTTTAATGTTACTTTGGCTAGATTTAGGAAATTGGTTTCTGTCACTAGAAGTGGCAAAGATGAAATTAAATTTAGTCAAAAGAGTGGGCTTTATAAGGTGCTGTAAATTCAGTAAAGGATACATGGTCGAACTGAAAGAAATATATAAAGTAGAATTTGCTCATAAATACTGAAAACCAGATCAGTTGACTGTAGCTCTACATTTATTTGAAACTATTATAAAATTTGTTAGAAACTAGTTAAAAAATGTATGCAAATAAACAATTGTGAAATATGCTTTATCAATAATAATGTGTAATTAGTCATAGGGTAATTGTTTACAATTACAGTTTCACCTCCAGTTTTGACGAAATTTGGAATATATATTATTTAGAACCAAGTTATTCGTTACAATTGAGATTTTTCATCAACTCCTTTCTCACAAGTTACATCCCTCTAAATTACACAGTACCCTCCAAATATTTTGTAATTTAACAGTGCATAACTGTAAAATACATTGTTTTACAAAGTAAATAACTTGAAAATTCAATTGATAGGTTAGGTTAGGTGATTCTGTGTACTGAACTTTGTACAATATAAACATAACCCTAATGCTTGCATTGCTCATCAACTTCATCTAATTAACCTTAAATATTAAATTGACCAATTCTTACGTCGAGTTCATAATTATATATCACAAACATTATTTAATCGAAAATAATGTATTTTGTACAAATTTAATGTTACTAACTCAACCTTGACCTAAACCTAACTAAACTCAGTTGAATTTCACTTAAACCAAGTTACTTACTCTGTAAATAATATATATTGCTGGTGCATTCCATTTTAATTCAACAAATGATCAATGCATCACTATTTTTGATTATATTTGGTATATAACTAACCTACCTTGTAGTGGCCAAAAAATATTTTTTATTAGTTTTCAGGCTATCAAATTGTGTTTGTAAAATGGCATAAGGGTTCTTGCTACCCCAAATATGACAATTATGATGAACGCAGTTAACACCACTGAACAAATACACATATATCACTTTATTTCTGTGTTGTGCAGCGGTAATACATGCATGAGTTGCACAGAGAGAATATCATCAAAGATTTTGGATTGGTAGGATTTCCAGCCACAGAAAATTTGCTTGAATGTTTTTGTGCTTATATACCACTTCATCACTGCCTTGATATTACTTCATATACTGCTGCATAGCAAGAACCATATTCTGTTAGTGAAGAAGAAATCTTAATTCAACACATTGAACGTAACCTGGGCATGTGTACCAGAAGAATCCTAGTTCTCCAACTAGCAAGTGTGTTCCTGCAATTTTTAAAAATTAGTTGTTTTTTATAATTTTTTACATTATTGATAAATTCTCATTTTAACTTTGTAAATGCAAATTCTTTTGTGCTTAATTTGCAGATGAAATTGTGTTCATCATTAGAGTAAAATATTATGACTAATGCATTTAAAAAAAAAAATTATTGATTTACTGTTGATGGTGCATTATACAAACTTTTCCCTAATCTTTTCAAGGAGTACCAGTTAATTTTGAGGAGTACCAAGTAGAGAGTTAATTTTATACAGTTCATTCATTTGAATGTGGTTGTGTTCAAATCTTTTATTTATATTGAATCTAGAGTAGGGAGGTCTTATGTTTTTGTACTGTTTTTGATTTTTTGGTTTCCCTTGTTGGAAAAGAGAAATTATTAAAGAGGTAGTTGGTTGAAAACATACAGTATTTATACATATAAAAAAAGCAAATCAATTTTAGTATTTAAAGGAAGATAATAGTACAAAGGCTTAGTTTATTTTAGTTCTTTTAGAACATATTATTCATTAGATCAGTAGTTATGATGATATGGATTCATTCATTTATTAGATGTTTCCATAGAGTGAGATAAGAGAAAATGGTTGTCAGATATGAAAAAACCACCCTTCTACCCAAAAATATCTCAATCTAATTAAAAGTGTTCCATTGTTTGCATATGGATGATAGTAACAAAGTTGATGCCATATTATATTTGTTTGTTAGAAATTACAGTATGAAGAACAAGCAGGTTGTCGGTTCATTGATGTCTATTAGTGCTTTAAATGATGATGAACTGAACATAATGATTGCCAACTGCCACTGAGGGGAAGCTCGGTCTGATTCCAATGAACGAGCTGGCTTTGCTGGAGATCAGCTCCTGCACTCACAACCCTTCTCTAGGACTACCTTTGTTTTCTGTAGAAGCTTTGTTTTCCCGACTATTTTTTTTATTAAAAATTTACCTCTTAATATAACAGGTTTTTCAAAAAGGATACAACCCTTAGATTAAGATAGAAGTCACACTTAGGTAAATTTTATTTCTCCCTACTTGTCAGTTGGCAACTATGTACTCAAGTTAACAGCTTGTAAAACTGTTGTAACATACTTATTATGCACAAGTGCTTTACCGTATAAATTCATCTATTGTGTTAAAGACTTATCGTGTTTAATATTGAGACTTATTGCACATATAAATTTTATAGACGAGTAAAAGGCGAGTTTCGGATAGAATTTTCCAATTCTCAGTTCTTAATAAGGTATTGCGTTCAATTAATAAATTTTGTGAGACTGGGAAGTGTACACAATTGGCAAAGCACAGGACGACTGTTACTGTTAAGGTAGAAGTTCTGGAGGATGTGAAAGAATGTTGTCTGACTTGCTTGCCCACTATGTCGCTCAGAAAGTTATCTTCAGGCTGTGCTTTCACTATCTACTGCTTTCAGGGCTACTAAAAAACTCGTGACAAAGGGTTATTGTATCTGTGTTGTTCAAGAACTGAAAGAAAGTAGACCGTGGAAATTGTTTACAGTTTTGTTCTTTTGTTGATGACAACTGTATTGAAATTTTGGATCGTGTTTATTTCAGTAATGAGGCATGGTTTCCCTCAGATAGCTACATTAAAGCCAAAACCTCCGGATATGTAGCGCTGAAAATCTTCACTCGTTTCATGGGTTACCATAACACACATGTTACACGTATGTAAAATTGGTGTTTGGTGTGCGATCTTGTGGCATCGTGTTATAACCCTTTATTTTTTGACAATCTGTAGACGGTATGGTTTATTGCAACTTAATTTCCATCAGATTTACATGAATGAGAATATTGGTTATAGCAGGGTAACGCAACGTGTCATACTGCTAATGAAATGACGGATATTTTTTAACGCTTGATAATTTTTTCGCCATAGTTTGATATCAAAAGTGTTGTGGCCTCCCAGATCTTACACCAGCAGACCTTAGTTTTTAAAAATAATCCTCATACATTTGACAACTTGAAAGCGAGATTTCAAACATTACTAAGCAAACATTCTGAAAAGTGGTTGCAAATGTTATGAAATGTGTATGAACCTGCATTGCAATCACAGGAAACCATTTTGAACATCTATTGCAAAGTTATTATAGGTAATTTTGAATATTGTTGTATGCCTTTTATTAACATTAATATTTTTGTAATAAATACATGTCAAAGTGGTTGCATCCTTTTTTAAACACCTGTTATTTTAACCAGGAAAATATTTATGTAACTATCAATATTTTGGTATTCTATTTCTGAAACGTTCAGCCAGAAGATTCTGGAGAAATTGCAAAGGATCTACATGCAATGGGCTTGAGTGGGAAAAAGATGATACCAGCTAATAGTTTAAAATAAATTAAAATATCAGCTTCTTCAATTTTGAACATTGAGTATGAGAGTTCCTTACAAGGTCAATAAGATAAGAACCCAGTTCAGAGCTATAGTAAATCATAAAACTACAGATAAGATTTTAATTGTAAAATCTACACAACACTGATGTTTTAATGAGTAATTTGATGCAGAAATTAAAAATAAAGCAAAGTTTGCATCTACCTCCACTAATGATAAAAAGTTTAATCTGGCAATCTTTTGTAATTTATAAGTTGCAATCTTTTCTAAGTTGCAACTTACTTATGACTATTGTGATTTGACATTAACAAAATTTTCTTTGTGTATTGACTGTTGACAAGTGGAGCTGTTGATTTTTTTAAGGCATTTTCATATTTTCTGTTAATTTAGATATTTTCTAATCTGTTAATTTTGATATTTCCCAGCCATGGCATGTTTTTTAATAGGAATATTCTTGTTTTTTATATTACAATATCAATTAGGCGTATCAGGAGATAAGATGTTGGTTAAGCTATCCTTGCTATTGTATTTTGGCTTTTTATTTCTTAACTTATCACTCCATTTTATAATCTATTTACCTTCTATTTTATAACTATAAATTGTTTATGTATGATGATTCTGTTTATGAAGTGATATATATGTTGCATGCTGTAGTGAAATTTTAACTGAGATCAAGGTAGCTTGGTGTACCATTTATAACATGTCCCTGTTATACAGCAATGCTTAATCACACACTGCTGCAGCAATCAAACAAAAAATTGCAGTACAGCCCAGACTAGTTGCTTGAACCACTCTAGACTATTGAGAGGTCAGTAGTTTAAAGGTGAAAACTTTCAAGTGTGTCATTTTGGGCATTTAAAGACGCATTCTTCAAATAAAATAAAAAATGAAGCAAAAGTATTTATATAAGCAAAAATGAACCCTCTGCAAATCTTGTTTTGGTATGACCGTGTACTCTCATGTCATGTTTTTTTCTGGAGATTACACTGTCTAGTTTTCATGTGGCTGTGTAATACTCATACATCTTATTTTACTGGATGTGAATAACATCAAAAAAAATAAATAAATAACTTTCAATGGTAACTTGAATTTTGCTCACAGAAAATAATTACTGGGTTTTTTATCCCTAGCTGGCATTTGGATTGGATTGACTACTAAGCCTGTATGCTGCTGCGGATGCCAATGTTTTTCTGATTTCAACAAATAAAACACTTCCACGCATGGTGGTCCATAGCTGTTGTTGTCCTGGCCTCATTAAGGTTTAGCCTACTGTTTTTTATATCATCATTGATGCGCTTGATCCATGTTTTCTTTGGAACTATTTGTTGGACTCTCCAACGGGCGGGTTGTTTATGCCAGAGGAGTTTGTATGGTAGTTGGTTTCCACTCATTCTGCAGATTTGGCCAAACCATTCCAGTCTGTTTTTGAATCTGTTCCTCGATTGTTGGCTACTGTTCACAGCAAAGGTGGATATCCTCATTTTTAATGCGATGAAGCGAGACTAATGATTTGGTGTAGGCATCGCATTTGGAACATTTAAAGTTTGCTCAGGTCTTTCTTAAATAATGTCCAGATTTCTGTTCCATACAATAAAATCGGCAGGATCAGGGTTTGGAAAAGACACACTTGGTTCATCAGCGAGATGTTGCTTTGTTTTCACAAACACCACTAAAGGGAAGCAAATGCAGCATTTGCTTGACCAATTTGACTGGATTTTCACTGTAGCTACTTTCTTCTGGACCAGTGAGCCCTAATATTTGAATTCTTGCACTTGTCCAATTTGCACACCATCCGGTTGGACAAGGGTGCATGAGCTTTCTGTTAGTACATGTGTCTTATTCACAGTGAGAGCGAGACAGATAGCGCTCTCCCTCTCTCTCTCTTGCTCTTGTACGTTTATATTCAGATATTTGAATTACTGTAACGTTTCAGCTATTTATACCATTTGCCATAAAGCAGATGGTATTTTTATTATTTTGAGATATATACTGTGATATATCTTTGTTTATTACAAGAAATATATCATGTTTGGCTGATAGCATAGAATTGTTTTTCGGCCAGAAAATACCAAAAAATCAGCTGCATAGTCTCAGATATATATTTTTTAGTAAGTTTTTAAATATGCTTTGATATATCCTTTATTTTCCTTAGTTACTAATACAACAGTTTACTGCTACCTATCCAAAATTATTGCATAATGTTTGACATGCTTAAAGTGAAGCCATGTAGCATTCCCTGATGATTAGGGACAGCTTAATAGATTGAACACAACTAAGTAGATGATTTACTAATTTTTAAGTTTTCACAATATAATTCATTTTTTTGACCGATTCAGTAACATAGTGTAATTTGTATTGTTGCCTGGTATTGGTGAAAATAATACATCAGGTATGTTAATAAATATTTGTACCTATGTTTACTGTGAAAAATTGGATTGTCCTTTCTGACATGTACTTTCATCTTTTGCATTTTCTTTACAATGTTCATTAATTTTAATAGTAATCTTTCATTATTTTTGTTTGCAAGAACATGTTTTTACATATTATTAGTGATTGCTTTGCTTTTCCTTATCTGTTTAGCCAGAAAATGTTTTGGCAACTTTCACTTGATTGAAAATGTGTGATTTTTATTATTTAGGGAATAGAAATTTCATACTTTGATTACAGAATTTCCAGTGATGTATTAATTAATAATAATAATAAATGAAAAAAAATCTTGCTTAAACAAAAATAGCATTAATCAACAACTTGATAGTATCTGCTCATTAGATACACTGCCATTAAATAATAGCAATATAAACATTAATATATTGTGATTAGATGTTAAAAAACCAGTGGTATGTTGTAATATATGTTTGGATTAATAGTCACCATCCTGACTCCTTAGGGAGAAGATACCCCCACCTTGTTGTGATTCTGATTTCTACATCACCTCTGTTCCTAACCCTAATGAGCCAGCCTGACAGTACACCATAGTACAGTACAGCTTATTGACTGAGGGTCAGCAAAACAAGTCAAGACCGATTACATATTGGATTCATCAGCTAGACCTCTTTCAGGATGCTACTGATGCAAAACCTACCTCAGTAGATAATTTTATCAGCGGTTTATTTTATCAGCTTTCACATTTCCTTAGGCTTCTTCAGACATGAATAATTTATCAACCATTTGTGGATGTGTGAACCCTGTGCCTAATTAGGCGCAGAATAAAGATTTATGATAAATGAAACTGTATAAAAAGAAACTCTTGAACAAGAGCAAAAAACCATTTTTCCTTCCTACTGGGCTTGAACAAGTTATGGTTGTAAATTTTTTAATTGCAACTACCTTTTTCATAAGTCTCATGATTTAAATTTCCTTCAAGGCTATAAGTATTCTGCAATATTATGAGCTTCATATGAAAACTAGCTAATTCCACAAGAATAGACAAAGTTACAGTATGTAACATTTACAGAGCGGCTTCCCAAAGTCTTTCTCTTAACATCAACATGCAAGTCCAAATGCCCATATGTTTTCCCAAAGCATATCCACATGCTTCTTTTTCTTTCTCTCAGTACCCTTCAGATTCTTCAGGTATTCATAAAATAACATTCTTTTTTCTGATGTGATTAAAATAAATTTTACTTCAACGGTTTTAACTTCTATCTTTTTTTTTCTTCAGTCATTTTACTGGTTTGATGCAGCTCTCCAAGATTCCCTATTTAGTGCTAGTCGTTTCATTTTGGTATATACCATCCCCTATATCATACATCCCTAACAGTTATACGTATTCTAAACGTTGCCTGCCTGCACAATTTTTTCCTTCTACCAGTCCCTCCAATATTAAAACAACTATTCCAGGATGCCTTAATATGTGGCCTATAAGTCTGGCTTTTCTTTTAACTATATTTTTCCTAATTCTTCTTTCTTCATCAATTTGCCACGCCTTTTCATTTGTCACTTTATCCTCCCATCTGATTTTTAACATTCTCCTGTAACACCGCATTTCAAAAGCTTTTAATCTTTCTTCTCAGGTACCCAGGTTGTTCCAAGTTTCACTTCCATATAAAGCTACACTCCAAACATACACTTTCAAAAATCTTTTCCCGACATTTAAATTAATTTTTGATGTAAACAAATTATATTTCTGACTGAAGGCTTGTTTTGCCTGTGCTATTCGGCATTTTATATTGCTCCTGCTTCATCTATCTTTAGTAATTCTACTTGCCAAATAACAAAATTCTTCTCTTCATAATCTTCTCTTCCTATTTTTACATTCAGTAATACATCTTCGTTATTTCTACTACATTTCATTATTTTGTTTTGTTGTTTGTATTCATGCAGTTGTTCTTGAGTAGGACTTCTTCCATGCCGTTCATTGTTCTTCTAAATCTTTTTTGCTCTCAGCTAGAATTACTATATGAGCAAATCATAGCATCTTTATCTTTTCACCTTGTACTGTTACTCTGGATCTAAATTGTTCTTAAAAAGTAATGGGGGATAGGGAACATCCTTGACACTTTTTTTTTATTACGGCTTCTTTTTTATGTTTTTTATGTTAATAATAATAATTATTACTGTTGCTGTTTGGTTCCTGTAAATGTTAGCAAAGAGGTCCCCTCTTTCATTCCTTTTGCCCAGCCCGTATTCACCCACTATTTCCTTCCTTGCCTTTCCCAATGCTTGCATTCCAATCTCCAACTATTATTAAATATTCATCCCCTTTCAATTGCTTCATCAATTTCTTTGTCTGCACACTCTACCTCATCATCATGGGTGCTTGTAGGCATATAGAAATTAATAATGTCGGTTTAGGTTTTTTATTTTATCTATTACAATGATTCTATCACTAGGCATTTTGAAATGCCCTACCCTCTTCTCCCTACCTTCTTGTTCATTAACCTACTGCCTGCCTGCCCAAGCTGAGATAACTAAAATCACCTGACCAAAAGTCGTTTTCTTCTTCCAACTGAACTTCAGTAATTCCTACTATATCTACATTTATCCTACACATTTCCTCTTTAAATTTTGACTTCTAACATTCCACGCTCCGACTCGAATGTTAATTTTTTAATTTTCTGGTGACCCCTTTCCTAGTAGTCCCCTATCTGGAGATCCAAACAGGAGACTAGTTTACCTCTGGAATATTTTACCAAGGAAGGTGCCTCCATCTTTGTTAAATGAAAATGCAGAGTTACATTTTTTGGAAAAATAATAATATAATAAAAAAAAATAAAAATAAAAAGCTGCTCAGTTCATATTTGATTATAAAGAATTATATGTTATACTGTGATTGTGTTACAGCATATGGAAAATCAGGAATTTGGTTATGATGCCATTAAAAATCTTAAAGTGTATCTAATAAAGGGAACTGCTATGATTGTTAAAAGTGTTGCTACTAGTTGTAAGGGACCTCAGACTGCTACTACTAAATTGTTCGTCGGTAATCTATCTGATAAAACTAAAGCACCACAAGTGACAGCTTTGTTTGCTAAATATGGCATTGTGGTTGAATGTGATATATTGCACAACTATGGTTTTGTGGTAAGTAAATATATATTTATTTTAATTTTGAGCTTAAATTAAGTATCATATTTCCTGAGCTTTGACTCCTGCCAAGTGGACTTCCTGGACCACTATAAATCTCATTCTGTGTGATATCCTACTGCATCAACCACAGGAATGTTATCCATCTCTTACATTGTGTCAAGTACCCGGTTTATCTGAGCGCCTTGATTGCAGACTTTGTCATACTTAATCTAGATTACAGCAAATCAGTATTTCATTTCATTGCAGTAGAACAGTCCATTTGCTATTCATTAGACAAATAAAGCACCATACTATATCTATCCAGGTTTTTTTTCTTTCTGTGTTATGCACATTAGTAATCATGCAATTGCTTCTAAGGGAGATATTTTGGGTTACCCATGGGTCAAAATATTCTTTGTTTTAAATAGCATTTTTAAGTTTAAGGATGCTTTGATTATGGTGGTGGTGGTGGTGAATTTATTAGAATAAATTTAGAAATTAACTTTAGAAATTGCATTGTCATTCTAGTTTTTAATTTGCATTCTAGCATTATATCAAATGATGTCAACAACTGTGTCAAAAGATTAAATGGGTGTGTTGTAAATGGAAAAAGGATCAGAGTTAACTTGTCAACGAGCAGAAAGTGTCACCGACCTGCTATGGGTGATCTTGAACTTCAGGTATAGTATAGTTTTGAAATACAGTCAAACTATTTCTGATAGTCAACCTATCTGTAATCTAAAATTGTTTTTAAGACATAAATGGTTCCAAAAAAATATTTACTTTAATCTTTATTGTAAAAGGTAAAATTCTTTAATAGGTCGAAACCAGTTTTCACCACGTGAAACTAAGTGTAAATTTCTACTAACGTAGTGTAAATAAACCAAACACTATAAATCTTTCATTGCAAATTTTACTTACTTATATTTCTGTTATCAAAGTTATGTAAAACGTTCATTACAATCTATTTGTGATTTATAAAACTTGTTATTACGGTTATAAATTATTTTTCTTTTGGTCGTATTGATACTTGTTTTAAGTTTCTGAATTGGAAAGACATGTTTAATTAATTGTTAATTAATATTAAAAGTTTCTTACTCTCTGTTACTCTTTACTCTCTCTCTGTTACTTACTATATATATATATGTTACTATATAATTACTATAGAATTCATCTTCATCTTTCTAGCTACTAATCACTTCTTCCACTTCAAGCTTTTAAATTAAGAGTGGTACAATCTGGCAGGGTAATGTTTCCTCTTACTATATCCAATCCTGAAATTTAAAGCAATTTGACTGTGATTATTATATTCTCTTAACATTAAATAAAAAAACGACTATCCTGGAAAGTATTGTCATTTTGTAGAATTTATTTAATTCATTTGTTTTATTAAATCCTCAATTGATTAACAGTAAAGTTATTTTACTGTTCATTAACGCCACCTCTGTTATGTATGCTTTTAGTTTTACAAAGTTTTTTTCCTCCTTTTATTTTGTGTTTTGACTTTTGTTAAATTTGTCAGAATTTAATTTTTTTATTGTTCTAATAATTTTCTTAAGTTTATTTTTATACTCTTACTGCTCCTATTGAGTGGAAGTTGAGTTTATAGTTGCATTTTCCCTCCACAGAAATGTCTCGTTTGTTGATTTAACTAAGAAAAAAATCATTTTTTTAAAAGAAATTTACCTTTTAAAAAGGAGTTTGGACTAAATAATTTAAAATTAAATTCAGCTGTAGAACTAGCATATGTAGTGTTGCTGCCTTTTTAGTGCAGCAGGTCTACTATTTTGTATACTGTAGTCTACTAGTGTATTCAGTGCATATGTAACAATGGTGAAAAAGAGGTCTGTGCTATTATTTAATAACAAATGTGTAAAGTTAGCTGCAGTTGAAAGCCATTTGCGAAGTGTATTCTTCAGTAAGATTTCAGTTAGCTAGAAACTGGAAATCCATTTGTCACATTGTAAAGTTTATGAAGAGTTGGGTATAATGGTACAAATGTACAGCGTGTATGGAAATGAACTGAAGTTATGATAAAGACTGAAGTGGCTGGCTGTCTAGATAGTAATGAATTAGCTAAGAAGATTGATGATATTTTTTTGTCGGTCTTATGCACTTAAAGAAATCTTAGTAATGGTTAGGGTATAAGTTTTGTGCCTACTGGGTTTTGAAATTTTCACAAGCCAGTAAAAATTTTCAGTCCAGTATTACAGGATTGAAATGAAGGTGAAATTAATATGGGCAGTGAGACACGGCCCATAAATAAATTTAAATTTTGAAGGTAGGCCAAATTTTAAGGTTTTTACTTAGTTGTTAGTTGGTAGTTCAAAAAATCAATATTTTGTAAATTGAGATAGTATTATATTTTGTCTTGTTTATTTATCTTATATTATAAGGATTCATTTTTATTTATTCTGTTTATTTTAAAGTGGAATTTTCTAATCAAAAGATTGACAAATTGTACTGAAAACAGTGTTACATGATATTGAAAGTTGTTCAGTAATTATTTTTCATTCGATGTTTAGAATTTTATTTTCTATTGTTTTATATCTGTATAAATAAGTTTTTCTTCACTTTCATTTTTCGAGGCATAACATACATTGTAAATAGTATATTTATTTCATCATTACTGTTTAATGCTAATTAGTCATTTATTAAAGAAATTTTGATAAACAGAGTGATTCAAAATTGCAAATCAGTCTCTTGGAAGATGATTCCATAGCCAAAAATAGGAAAAATGTTCATATAAACGTAGGCTAGAAAATTGTTCATTAGTGGGTTTTGGCTTGCAAAAAATTTAGCTCTGCTTTTTGTTCGCTCTGTGAAATTAAACAATTTTACTAAAATTCTTACAATACAAATCTAGGGATAATTTTGGTGCTTCCTTATGTTTTTTATCTAAGAAATTGAATAAAGTGGTCCCATACCTCTGTCCTGCTTAGGTTTTAAGAAGGTAGAACACAAAACCGTTTTGTCAGAAAATAGACATTTTTGGGTTGGAATAAAATAACTTTGTTTATATATTTATATAGGATTTTTGGTTTGTAAGAAAAAACCTTCAGAAATTCAGAGGATGTTATGTTCCAAAGTTATATTATGTTCCCAACATATACAAAATCTGCCATTTTGTATTTTAAACATATAAATTGAGCGGTTAATTGTATTAAGCTGAAAACTGCTAGAGTACCTAGAAGTTCTCTAGGTACAAATGTTAATGTGTAATGAAAGAAAAAAATGGGTTTTTCATTTGAACCTACAAATTATGGCTCCAAAAACTTTTTAATTAATATATTTACAACCACTGGTTTATTTAAATGTTGTTAAAAAAAAAATGTTAAGCCTCTCATGACAAAGAAAATAACACCTTATTTATTCAAATCCATTCATAAATAACAAAGTTAAAACAAACTTTGATGAAGTAACTTTCTCGAAGTAAGTCACTAGTTTAAAAAACCAGTTTTCATTTCATTCTGAATAAAATTAAATAACTTGAAGCAATCTCAACTGGGATAATTTTATTAATGTTATATAATAAATTATAATAATCTAATATATTGAAAATATTGTAGTACAGTAAGATCGTATTGAAACCATAAAAATGTATAATAATAAATAATATTAATATTGAAAAATAATTTACATTAAAACAGAGGTTGTAATTTGTAAAGGCAAATAAAAACTAATACCCAGTTTGTCTTTTGCTATTGATCAGGTGAATACATTGATCTGTGTTGTAAAAGTTTACACACGTCAACAAAAAAAAAAATAATTGAACTTGATAAAAGTAGGTGAATCAGAATGTATTTTTTATGCTGATTCTTAAAATGAAATTTTTATTCTACATCGCCCTGAGATTTTTAATTATGACTCTTTAAAATAACTTCTTAAGGGACTAATCAACCTTGATATTTTGCAAAAAGTTTTTTCATAAAATTTTTCCATTGATTTTCATACTTGTGTACTTCTTAATCTTGTGATAAGATTCATTTTTTAAATTAATATTTCAAGGACAAAAAATAATTACTGATCAGAAACAGTCAAAAGATCTGGTAAAAACAGTAAAAAACAGATTTTTGAAGTCTAATTTTTGATCTAGGATAAGACAGGTGGTTTAATTAAAATAATTTAAAGATTGTTTCTTTATGAATTAGTTTAGCATCCAGTTACTGTTCTGCATCTGTTTGTTTACTGTATTGGATAGCAAAACATATTGTTTTTTGTCGAAAATAGCAAAATTTCTTCTTTATTGTGAATGTTAATAGTGTATTGTGTAATTCGAGGTCTTTCCTTTCTAATTCGTGGTCAATTATTAGTGCGTTAGTAAATTAGGTTAACCCACTCCACGGGGTTAGTCTACTGGTGAACTCATCACAAATCACCTGATTTCAAAGTCAAGAATTAAAGGTTCAAATCCTTATAATGGACCTTTTATATGGATACATATTATCCTCATTCATCCTCTGAAGTAATACCTTATGGTGGTTCCAGAGGCTAAACTGAAAACGAAAGTAGTCAAGTTAGGTTATGTTTGGTAGGCATGTTTTCTTTTTTTTGGTCCTCATGTGTTTTCAAATGTAACTGCCAACCACAATTACCAAACTAAATATTTGTTGTAGTTTATTTACAGATTTAGTTTTTCATCTAACATATCAGTAGGTTTTTGGTAGTAGTACAGTTGCTCTTTCATTATGGGTCAAAAACAATCGACCAAAAAAGAAAAGAATACTTATAATTCTGAGAAAAATAAACCACAATGGTGTAGAGAAATTTTGTCAAATAATTCCCCACCAAACTTTTCACAATCGCATGTAATTTATTCAGCTTGTAAATTTAATTTGAATCCAGTCTTTGTTAGCTTGTTGCTAACAAAAATTTAGATGTTGCTATTAGCTATGATGGTACATGGCATAAGAGAGGGTACATCAAATTATGGAGTTTGGTGTATGTTAATTGATTAATAATTAACATAATATAATTAGTGTTAACACTATGCTATAGTGTTACACTATTGTCAAAGTTGTGCCGTAACTAAAAATCAGTTAGGAGAAAACAGGCCTGAGTTTTTCTTCTAAGTATAAGGGGCATCAGCCTGAATGTATCCAAAATTATGATGGGTAGTCCCCAAATATGGAGACTGTTGCTGCAGAGATTCTGTGGAAGCTGTTTTTTTCCTATAAGTTACGGTAATCCACTGTTGTTGGCGAATCTTCAGTTTGAATGTGTATGGTAGCAAAACTAAATTAAAAAAAAAACAGGCATGTACATCTGACTACAGCTCTGAGAAAATTAATAAAAACTTGTGCTCAAAAAGTAACATAGCTGGTAAAACCTATGGGAACTTAAAAGAAAGCAATGTTATTAAATTAACAAGATTTTATAAAACTGCAGTTTTTTCAAATATTAGTAAGGACGTGAAACAGGTAATAATGGCTACCTTACACCTCTGCCTCCACTGAACAAGAACCAAAGCGCATGAAATGTTTGTAGGCAATGAGAGTAGGTGTTTCTACATGAGTCTTGGCTAATGGTGAAAAACCCGGAAGTCATAATGACAATATCGACACACCACTCAACACAATAGTTTTTAAGATATGTTGCCCCAATATATCAGATTAGTTGATCTCATTGTTGGAATGATATACCCAAGGGCGCACACAATGTCAGTGAAAAATCTTAAAATGTAATTTAGTAATGTGGATACTAGTTTCATTTTTAGTCATTTCTAGTTTATTTTTTATGTAATTTTTTTTTTAATACAGGTAGAAATTAAAAAAATATACTATAGTTTATACATTATCCCTACATTCAAAAAAAAAAAATCATTAGACCTGGTGAAAAAGTAACATATGATGTTCTGAAATTATAAGAGTTGTTGAAATTTTTCTGGTGAGTAATATGCTTGTACAATAGGAATTATTTACCAAGGTTACAGGTGTTTTGCATTGAAGGAAATTTTTTTTTAATTTGGGTGTATTACTCCCTGACATAATAGAATACAAAAATAATAATTACAGTAAAATTCGTACCTTTATTTATAGACATTTATGTTTTTCATTTCTTTTTTCTTATTTTCTTTTTGTGTTGAGTGAATTCTCTTTTTATCAAGCAACAAGTCATTCATCATAGATTCATCCCATCTGCCTTGATAATGTTGTTCCATCTGCAATATATCATGGTGGAACCTTCTCCAAGTGTAAAAGGAAATATCCAGAATGTAAAAAAAGAATTTTCAATGACATTCTGTAGCCTAAATTTTTGTAGTTCACTAAGAGTGAATTTGGCTTCACTTAATTGTGAAAAACTCTCAGTTAAATATTTAAACCCACTTCCATCTTTATCTAATGCTTTTACAAAATCCTCAAGTCTATGTAAAGAGGTTGTAAAATAATAGTGTGCTTTGACAAGGGGGATATTGACAACATTCTCCTTTCGTGAGGTAAACTGATTTATTTTTGGCCAGTCTTTAACTGTGTAACGTTTATCTCCAGCCAGACCACCACACAAACACAAGAAATATATATTTTATAAAGAGAATGAGAAGCCATATCACTTAGGTCAGCAATGAATTCGCCATGAGTTTTAAAATTTTTGATATTTTTCTTGTTTCTTTCATTTCTACAGCATGTGCTACTGGTATAGAAGAAAACTTATTCGAGTAATGCAACAACACTGCCTTTAAGATTCTTTTTGATGAGTATAGATAAACACCAATCATGAATAACATATTCAATGTCCAGTTCAGACATTGGCCCCTTAATATCATAGCAGGAACAAATTAAACCATCTCTGCTAAAATATTTAACTAAATTTTTGTTTTGATTTCTGTATATTGAAATTTTAGTATCCTTGTTTAAAGATATGCGGGCAATGCTGCCGAGTCATTATGGAAAACTATAAAGAAAAAGATTGTGAGAGCTGATGTGACCTTCAAAGGGTAGGTCGATTAGAAGTTTTTCACCCACATAAAGGACTTTATTGGTGAGATCATGTACCGAGATGTGCAAGTGATTTAGGGGATAAAACTTCAGTGTTGGTTATGTAGTGATGTACGAGATAAAACCTCAGTGTTGGTTATGTCCCTCAGGCTGGCTCTTTGCAGTACCCAGAAGACAACCATGGAGCTGCTAGTGGATGCTGCATGCTGCTCGTCAGCTCCACACTATTGGCAGGATCCAAATCTGGTAAGCCAGTTGCCATGTCACCGGAAGGAGGAAGAATCCAAATGTTTTAGATGCTGGGATACAAGCCATCTTGCCTGTAAACTGCAAGAGGCCTGACCAATCAGCACTTTTTGTCGAAGTGCAAAGAAATACAAAATGTGCAGCCTGGGAAGTTGAGCTACAGGACTGGTAGTAAAGAGTGCCATAAAAGTAAATGAAAATCTTCCAAATCAATACAAACAGGAGCTGGAGAGTCTATGATTTGGTATCAGAGATTGCAAGAAAGGAAAAACCAGACTTCATGCTCTGCAACGAGCTAAGTATAGCATTGGCCACTGAGAGTGAGTGGGTCTGTGATGCTGACAGCAGCACCACCATTATCAAGGACTCTAGTGTCTTGCAGATAATTTGCCGTGGCAGAGGTTCAGGCTGTGCCTCATTGTCACACACTAGATATCCACTCATGCTTATAAAATTATAGTCACACATCCTGCCTTACCTGATAAATTTTTTTTATCCTTTGTGTTTCACAAGTTTGAGGAATAACTAATCAAAGTTAAAGGCCATTGAATTTATAGTTAATGTAATCTATTTAAATTACAGCTGTTTCATAATGTATCATTTTCATTTATTTTGTTTTGTATTTCAGTTCTGATTCAGTTTGAATACATTTTTTTTTTTGTAAGTTTGACTTCTTTAGTTTTTATTTAAAAAAAAAATAAAGATAATAAAAATATACTTGTCTTAAATATTATTTGCAATAAAGTTTTAAAATAAATAAAACTTAAACAAGACTCTATCTCAAAAATATTTTTTTTTAAAAAGCACCAAAAATTTTATACTGTTTTCAATTATAAATTAAAACCATCAAGTATTGCTCAGCTTGTACAGGACTTTTCTTGCCTTCATTTTATATGTCAGGATATTTTATCATGTCCTTACTATTAATGTCTAAAAATAGTGTGAGGAACTGATAAATTAAAATTATTTGTTGTAGGCAAAAAAATATTTAGACAATATTAATAAAGAACTGCAGAGAATTGAAAATACATTAAAAGATTTGAATGACAGTTATGTAGAAGCAATGAGAGAACGTCAGATTTTACAAGAGGAAACAGAAATTATGCAAAGACGTCTTATTGCTGCTGATAAATTAATAACTGGACTTAGCTCTGAAAATAAACGGTAATTTTTTGTTTCTTAAATTAATATTGCTCTTATAATGTCAACATCTAATTTATCATCAACATAATGATAATGGGTAGGCATTAAATCAGTTTTTATGTTCAGTTGTAACATTGTCTTGTGCAGTTAATAAATAAATAGATTTTTTATAATGTGGTAAGAAAAAAGGATCTATGCTACACATTATTGAAGTAAACTGGAGAACAAAAGAACATTTACAAAAAATTGATTTAAAATATAAAAGTAATGTCCATTTCAATTGTTAAAAAATAATAGATAATGGGAAAATGTTATACATAAAAGATTAAATAAATTAATAAGTAATGAGAAATAAAATAATGTTAATAATACTTTTGGCAAATAAGTAGAACCTACAAAACTATAAAATAAGCATTTCTTACATTGTTTTTAGAATGAGTGAAAAATACAAAATTTTACCTTAGCTGTGCATTCTTTACCAATTTTTTTACAAAATAATTCTCTAATCTAATTATCTCTGACCTAGTCCTCCTCGTATTTATTTTTATTTTTACCAGTTTGGTTCTACTCTTGGATAGCATTGTTTGTGAAGTTAGCAATGAGTGAAACATTGAAAACTCACTTACCATCAGTCATTATGCTGCTACCTGGTTTTGTATATTAGTTTACAATGATTAAATTTACCATCTCTTTGTTTTGTAGGTTTTTAAAAGGACTTTCTTGTTCTCTCTCTTAAGCCAAAACTTGCACTCATCAAAAACACATTTATCATTCTCAAATATACCTTCCAGTTTTTTGCTATTTTTTTGGAGCCTATAATTATATTATCAAAAAACCATTTAAAACTAAAAAAATAATGAGCACTAGAAATGATAAAATATTTTTACGTCTTTATTAGATATATTTTTAATAAAAAATTAAGCTAGAAAAATGAGCCACAGAACTTGCTCTAAACCCCAAAGATAAATGTCTGTTATTACGTTCAATTTTACTGACTTCTTATTTAGGATTGCTTTGAATAGCCTGTGCTTTTTACAAATTTTCATTGAATGTGGAGGTAAGTTCTACACATATGTACATCCCATCATAAAGTTTTCCCAAGCCTGGCACTCAGTGCCATTTATTTGCCAGCCTTATTCTACAGTATTCAAGTTAAAGGAGATCCCATAATCTACACATAATTATGCAACCTTGTTCAAAAACTATTGCTCAACAGAGTGGCAATACTTAAATGTACAGGCAAAATAACCAGTCCTCCCCATTCAGCTTCAGTCGTACCAACATCTTCCACATAAGTGGCCTCTTTTAACTTGAACACTGTTTTATTCACTTAGTTTAGTCTATAAAGAATAGTTTATTAGCAAACACTTGCATAATAATTTAAAGAAGGTGTTAAAAATGATATCCATCTACTTCTATGCACAACATGTTTGATTGTTGATTGATTGATGTTGATTGTTGATTGATGTTCAATTCCTGCAAGATGTGAGGACTGCTCTTATAAAAAATTTTTCTTTTACATAACCCCACAGAAAGAAGTCTAGACTAGTCAGATGAGGGGATCTTGATGGCCACAATCCTTTAGAAATGATTTTTCCACAGAAAACATTTTGTAGCATCTACATAGAAGGGCAAGCAATATGGCAAATGGTGCTGTCCAGTTGCAACCAACAGTCACGCTTATTCTCTTTCAGTAAGGCTAGGAACTGTTGGATAATTTCTTGGTAGAAGGCAGCATCCACAGTTTTTTTTTTTTCAAAAAACAGGTTTAATTTTCATCCCCTTGAAACCACACACCAATATACCTATTTTTTAGTGTAGGGGAGATTCAAAGAAAATGTGCAGGTTTTCAGTATCCCAAGTTCAGTAGTTCTGACAACTAACATACTCAACTAGATGAAACCATGCTTCATCTGTTAAAAACACTTGATTTAAAATCCCAGTGAAGCCTCTAATGAAGTTCATGAACCATTGATTGCCATGAACCCTTTTAGCATAATCGTATTAGTTAGCTCATGGAAAACCTTCTTCATTCAATATGGATAACATTTCAGCTTCTCTTCACTGCAGTGTGTGGGATGAACCTAGTAAAATGTTCTTTTCCCACGTAGTCTCTGCAAAGATTTATGAAGCGATCTTGTAACTGCTGCTTTAATGTCCTGTACGACCTGTGTCGAGCATGTTTCTGGTCTAATCTGATTTAAAAAACTTAACAAACTTCTGAATTACACTTGTCATTGGTGATTCCTTTCCAAATTTCTCCTGAACATTTGCTGACACACAACATAGATTTCTTCTCTAAATAAGTTTCCATAATGAATACAGGTTCTTCAACAGCTAACCATATTTTAATAAACACACAATTATGCAGCTTTGTTCAAAAAACCATTGCTCAACACAATACTTGTACAGACAATAATCAGTCCTCTCCATTCCAGCTTCAGTCATAATGTGTCTTCCACATTATTTTACTTATCTCACACCGATATGCATTTTAAGAAAAATATGTATTTAGTATAAACTACTGATTGATGGGGCCTTTTTTAAGTTGAACACTTTGTATAAGATTCCTGTAAACCTGTTAATGAAAGGTTATATATTTTTTGCGTAAAAAGATTGAATAAAAATTTTACTTAACACCTAAGGATGTTATACTTTCATCTTTAAAAGACTTAAAAACTCTTCAAATCAGTATAACTGAGTATAACAAATAAATTACTGAGAGTGGACAACCTTGAATTGGCTATGATCATTGGGCCTGCATGGTAGAGTTGAGCAAATGGTTTTTACTTTTTTTGTAATCCTTATAATTTAAAAATAAAAATCCTCCACTTTTAATTCCACTTTTTATTTTTTTTTTTAGGTGGTCAGAAGATCTTAAAAAATTACATATTGAACAAGAGCAAATTATTGGAAATTGTCTTTTATCAGCTGGATTTTTAACATATGCAGCACCATTTAGCTTTGAGTTTAGATATCAAATGATTTATAAAGATTGGATGACTAAAATATACAAATTAAGAATACCATTCACAAAGAGTTATCGTATTGAAAACCAGCTTGCTGATGATGTCAAGATTAGCAAGTATGTTATAACAACTAATTAGAAGTTAGGATTTAGAAAATTGTTATTCTGTAAAAAGTAGTATTCACATTACTCCACAAGTAATTATTTTTAACACTACCGCTTTGGCAGAGTGGTAGTGTCTCTGCTTTTAATCAAGAAGGTTATGGTTTGATTCCTGGTCAGACATTTTTTCAAACAATACCATACTTTATATTTCATATGTAACAGTAATTTTGGTGGTTAGTCTATTGTTTCTAAAAATTAATATTGCATGAGATCATAAATAACTTTACAAAGAGAAAGGTATACAAACAAAGGAACAAATCAGATGATTTATTACTTCCATACAAATCTTAAAGAATGTTATTATCTTAAATTAAAAAATTTATATATATAGAATTAATCACTTACCAAAAAATTCCTCAAAAATAATTGTCCATTTCTTCATGTGTTATAACTTTAGAAATAATCAGAAAATTGGAATCTGCACCAATAAAAATACTTAACGGGTATGGTACCGCATAAAAGTGAAGGAAATGATAAAAAAGAATAATTAGATCACTGGATGGGTGTTGTTAAAAAAAGTGTTTTATGACACTGGTATTACAAATGCCATTCCTGTAATGCCTGGCTAATTTAATAGTGAATAAGACCCTGTCATTAATTTTTCCAATTATGGTTACAGAGAATTCCCTGAAAAATTACATTGAAATTGGTTTATATTTATTCAAGCTACCACAGAACACATAAAATGCCAAATGAGTCAAGAATTTCACTTTATTTGTTTAATTAGCTTAAAATTAAAATATTCTATTATCCACATGTTTTAAATTAAATTAAAATAATTTAAAATAAAAATGAAATTAAAATTAAAAATAAATATTGGATTTAAAATAAAAATAAAATACCATTATTATTAGTACTGATGAAGTTTTAAAATTAACAGATTTATTGTTTACTTTTTTGTATAAGAAACCTTTAGAGTTTTTTTGCTCGCACTCATTTACTACGTTCTACATAGTATATGTATATTGTATTCATTGTCAATACCGTTAAACAAACTTGCTTGTTTTAGATATTGCAGAATGTGTACTGGAGTAATGTAAAAATGACAAATGTCCCAACATAGTTATCATTTTTTGATTTCTACATTTTAGCAATTTATGAGAATTTAATCTCCAAAATGTACTTGTCAAAAAGACTGTTTGGATTGTACATTGTGACTTCTTTCACCTGTGAAGTATTCCCAATTATGCATCCGCATATTGGTTGAAGGTGATGTTCCAATTTCTATCAACAGACCTGAAACTTCTATCAGAATACTCTTGAATTCTTTATCACATTATGTTGGGTATCAACTACTTCATCCAAAAGGATGAGGCTTTTCTAATTGTACTACAAAAATGCAGTCAGAAATTTTGGAAACGTGAGATGCCAGAGAGGGGGCAAGTTAATGAATAAGAAGGATGAATTGATTTAATAGTTGGGTTTTTTGGTAGGTAACTCTCTTGATGAGTAGATAACTTGCCAAAGCACCATGGATAATAGAATATTTTCTGCCTTAAAATTTATACTTCAAAATGTAATTTATTTTGCAACATCAATATCAGATAATGTTACAAAACATAAGATAAGTAATAATATACCAAATTAGTTTACAGGATATTTTCTGCACTGAATGCAGTACCAGTATACAAAAATAATTGATTAGATAATTAAATTAATTAATTAGAACATCCAGTAATCTAGTATACTGCTGAACAGAACTAGCTAATTTATTAATTTTTAAAATTTTGTCATATGGGGTTAGAAATTTTTTTTAATACGTGTTATTGTTTTATTTCTAAGGAATATATTTATAGAGTCAATGGGTTAGATTTCTGAGTAGCATATTAAATATTTCCTTAGTTATGTGTATGTATGAATATGTGATTAAAAGAATATCCAAGATTGATATTATTTTGAAAAAAATTAATAAACATAAATGTAAAATTCAATAAGATCCATGAAGTTAAAATGAACTTATCCTTTAAAAAAAAAAAAAAAATAAAGAATGCCTGAAATATTATTTCTCAAAATCATACCCTATTTATTTTCAACAGATTGTTCTAGTTTAAAAATTAGAAGTATGAAATATTTTCAAGTTTGCATCAGAATATTGATGCCAATTTGGAAACTGTGGTTTTATATATATTATTTTTTTTTAGTTAAACGGAAAATATATTTTTAGAAAGTTATTTTAACAATTATTTTTTTATACCAGAGATTGAATTAAAGTTGTAAGTAAGAGTGCACTGTTAAGATGCAATAAAGATCACTTTTTACAAAAATGAAAAAGTATATTTTCATACACTATGAGAAACTTATTTCTTTTCAGAAAATATTTTGTTACCCTTTTTTTTATAGGTAGAATTCTGAAGGATTACCACCAGATGAGCTTTCAGTTCAAAATGGAATTTCAACTACTCGGGCCAGCAGATTTCCAGTTTGTATTGATCCTCAGCAACAAGTTAGTATCAATTATTAGTATTATTAGTATTTTTTATTTATGTATCCTATTAAAATAAATAAGTATATTTTACCTAAGTACAGAAAGTGCCTCCGCTATAAAAGACTAATCGGAAGAGGCTGTCACCCATTGTTGGGAAAGCCTATTATATTGAATAACAAGTGCTACACAGTAAATTTATATTTAATGTTAATTTCCAGGCCTATACAGTACATATAATCACATTTCATTATTAAATAATTAAATTTGAATTAAATTTTTTATTGTACTTACTTTTATTAAAGCCAGATCGGAAGGCAAGATGAAAATTCATAATTTAAGAGAGAAAAATGAAAATATGTAAACCCAAAGAGAAAAACTAATTTTTTTTACATACACACTACACTACACAATGATAGTTCTAAAATACTGATTACAGTAAATTGAAAAAATTAGGTATGTACAGTGTTTGATTTAGCCTACTTATGTGAAGTTGACGGAACCAGGGAATAAAAATTATCAATTTTTAATTGCTTACATGACTGGGTTTGCTTCTTTATAGTAATAATTTAAACCATCTAAAATTTTCATAATACGGCTGCACGTCTTGCTTCTGTGATAAATCAATTTATAAAACTATTGTATCAACTGCATCACAAACACTAGAAAGACTGGGTTTTTAATCAGTTACTCTTCTTTTGCCTCATCATATTCAGAATCATTTTCAATCCGTGAAAGGATTTCATCATTCTTAATTCTGTGCCCGGATCGGTATCTTCCAACCATTCTCACACATCTTTTCAGTAATTTTTTTTTCTCCTCTTCTTCTAAAAACCATCATAAATTCACCAAAATATTTTCCAAATCTTTTTTAACATTTAAGTCAATATTTTTCAAAGCAAGTGTGAGGGTCGTTTTTTTCAATGACTGCCATGCATCATTTAAATTAAATACTGCTTACTTTATAGAATATCTTTAAAAAAAATATAGTTTATCTTCAATTAAATCATTTTCTTCTTCAAGTACAGTAAGTACTTTATCTACCTCGCCTGGTATATAACCTTTTGCATACCACAATCACATTCGAGAGGTTATGTTGGGTGGTAAAAACAAGCATTTAATTTTCCCATTAAACTTACCAATTTTTCTGGTACATAATGTGCCAGAGCATTATCTAGAATTAAAACAGCCTTTACTTTCAGCTGGTACTTTGAGGATGTCTTCTTGATACTGTCTCATGACAGAAATAAATTTATTAAAAAAACAGTGTTCAAAAATTGGTAAGTTAAACCAAACTTTCTTTGGAAGAATTGTAATGCACAGGAATAGCAGCTTCACTGTGAGTTACATGACTCGTTAGGCCACAACAAATTTCTAAATCTGGTTAGCCACCATCACTGGCTTCAAATTTTTCGAGTTCTATATGATTGGCAAATTTTTTTTGCTGCATATGAATTTCCATTTTGCATATACTAACCTCTCAACAGCGTTCCTACATAAACCATCTTAATACAGAATCTGTCAGATTTTGATTAATGGCTACTCCCATATGTTTTCATTCAATTTGTGAATCAAACATAGAAAACTTATAATCTATTCAAAATTTAACAAGTTTGTCTTTCAATTTTTGAACATCTGATACTGTATTTTTTTTTTTTTTGCCATATTTCTCACACGGTATTGGCATGTTCGTACCAGACTAACTAACTCTTTTACTAATTCAAGTTTCTGGCATACAAAGTAACATACATCAGAATTTCTGATAGTAGAATATAGTGTAATAGTTTGTCAAATATTAATTGCATGTATTATGGAAAGTTGTGGTGAAAGTCAAATTACCATTCAGAATTGATATTATTCTAGCCAGTGACATGACAAAAATGTTTTTCTATTATTTACAAATTTTTAACTGCTGTCAGTTTACTTTTAAATTATTTTTTCTTAAATAAGGGCTGTTTGCTATAATATATAGTTTATACAATTGTGGTCTTGATTTAGTGAAATGGGTGATAATAAGCTTTAGTGGCTGTTTAAAAAAAAAAAATTTTCCAGAAACATAACTATTGATTTATATATGTTGGTTGCTTAAGTTATAATATTTTTTTTTTTTTTTTTTATTATTTTAATTTTGTTTCCCCATTTTGTTATTAATTGTACATCAACAACAAGGACTCAAATAAAACCCTTAATATTTTGAATTACATTAAGAGTACAGTATAATCAGAAAAAAATGAAAAATGAGTTATATATTTCCTCTTAAGATTTTGAAAAAAAAATTTAGCTTGGAAAGGTATAAAAATTAATTATTAACTTACCTATTTAAATAATGTGATGAATACAAAGTTGAAGCAGGGAACTATCCAGATGCATTTGGTTCATAAGTGCTTAGACAAAATTGAAGGTCAAATATCTGTCATGGTGACTGAATAAGTTTTACTTAACTATTTATACATTACTGGGTCTATCCTGTTTAAAGGATAGGCATGTTTATTGTTTGCATCAGTTTTTGCTTAATATTTGAGAAACCATTTTTACTCTTATGTTTATTGAACTTTTAGGAAGGTTAGACATAAATTTATTTAGGTACCTCTATAATTGCATGAGCAGAACCATTTAAACCAATAAACAAAAAGCATATCATATTCTTAGATGATTTTTTTTCAAGTAATGTTTTAAGCTGCTGACCGAATCACAAGATTTAGAGATAAGAAGTAATTTTTTGTGTCTTTTTTAAAGTTCTGTTAAGGAATTTTTTGTTACACATAAAATTGGATAAATGATTTATTCTGTATTATCACCAATTTAATAGAAAATTTTATTGTTTACATTTTTATAAGGTAGATAAGACGTATTTATAATAAAAATTCAATGTAGTGTAAAATATGTTTAAATCTTGCTAGAAGACATATTTTTTAATAAGAAAACAATTTCAAGTATAATGGCAAATATCGTCTTTTTTAATTGCTGTGTGAGACTTTGGCATAAATTTATTTGGAAAACTTATTTAGCTTAAATAGCATTTTGTGTTTTACAGCATCATTTTACATTGTTCACTATTGTAAGTCACTGAAAACTTGTCTTTAATCACTTACAGTTGCTGAATGCTGTCATGAGTGAAAATTAGAAAATAGTCTCACTTTTATTAAATTTTTCACTTATTGTAAGCAATTCATTTCGGAGGTAAAATTTTTTATTATTTTTTTAACGTACTGATTTTGCACATTTTACAGGTGGTTATTGTATTTTTTTTTTGAGTCTTTTCTACATTTAAATGTAAGGTTTTTTCTTTAAATTGCTAAGATATGTGTACATGTTTCACTTTCAAGGAAAGAATCATGTATTGGAATCATGTAAGGAAATAATAGTGAAAACTTACAGATAAAATTGACGAGAACATCTGTTGAGATGCCAGTATATACAAATCTTTAGAGATGTGGAATTATTAATCTTTCACATTAAGAACTAGAGCTAACATTTATTGACCCTTGTAGCTTGGAAGGGGTCGATGAGAAGAAAGCATTGGATCCTAGAACAGGCTAATGTACATAGTCTTTGGAAAAAGAAGAATGCTTTTTTATTATACTTTTGTTTTTCATTGAGAACTGAAGCAAATTAATCAGTTAAATTGATTTGTATCAACATTTAGGAGACAAATGTCATTCATGATATCTATATTCAAATCTATGTACTCTTTCTACAAACACAGTTCAGACGCTTCTATATAGCTATTTTATTTTCATTCATGCCAATCTAACAAATGAATAAACCAGTAAACTCCAACAACAGAGAGAGAAGAAGTTGTCTCTTAGACCACAGTAGCAAATGTGAATAACTGTTAAAACTGTTACCAGAAATGTTACAAAGTTAAAGCACATTAAAAAATAATGAATATATTGTATTATAAAAGTATAGACAAATTTCCTGTTTTTTCCACATTATGAATTAAATCCAAGCACTCACTGTATGTTTCAAAAAGGACTTGAGATGTTTCAAAAACTGGTTGAGGTTATGTCATTCTCTAGGAAAAACTTATAAAGTTTTGATTTGTGTAGTGATGTACAGTTGTCTTTACCATGAGCACAAGCATTATTCATTTAATCCTGTCAGCAAAATTGTTACTTTCACTGGTACAGAGCTTGAAACTCATGCTCAAAAAAAAAAAATTGTTAGACTGCAATTCCGTGTAATTTGAACACTCAATGTGAAACTACCAGCAGAACTAAAAGTTATGCTTCATCCCAACTTTTTGTTGAGATTGATTGTTCTATTCAGTACAAAATATCAACAGGCCATTTGTGTGCTTCTAATGCTGCACAGAGAGCTCTTATGTTTGAGGGTCATTAAAATATAAACTGTAATTTGTTTATATAGTTTTCTATTAAATAAAACTACAAAATATTATCTTATTTTTCTACAGAGTTTCCTTCAACAGAAATACATTTTCTCCACGGGATAGGTAGCTTCTTGATCCTCTTCATCATAAAAACAATATGGTTGCCCCACTAATCAATTGCGCACATAGCACTTGTGGAAGGTGACTGGTGCATAGTAGTTGGTGAAATTGCAACAGAATTGGGATTAAGTATTGGGAGTGTACATACAATGTTGTCTGACACTCTTGGATGCAGAAAGAAGACAATGAGGTGGGTTTTACGTCTTCTCACTGAGTACAGAGAAATTTCCGGAAAGATATTTGTCAGCAGCTTCTAAATTGCTTGAGGAAGAAGAAGAGGCATTTCTGTGTCTGTGTATTGTGACCTACAAGAAAATGTGGGTCCACCACTACATCTCGGAAAGCAAGAAGAAGTACGGAGTGTTGGAAACATTGGGAAAGGCTACCGATCAAGACAAGAAATGCTTGTCAACTGGAAAAGATTTCCAGTTGAATCTGCTTATAGATTTCCTGCAGAAACGAAGGATGGTAAATGCAACATACTATTGCCACTTGTTGAATCATAGCTGCTTATCGCAACAAACATCGCTGGAAACCAATTCACAATGTCCTCTTTCTCCACGATAATGCACGATATGTTGTCATTATTTTCCTTAGTCAGCTACGCCAGTGGGTGGTTCAGAAAGTGGACTAGATCAGGTACAAGTAATTCTTCGGCCAGTATGACAAGAGCGGTGGTGCGATCCACCAACTTGCCAAGTTTACACACCAAATTCTCATTAGCGCAATTGAATTCATCCCTTTAACATCTGGAAAGCCAAGGTGGCCTGCTGTTCCTTGGTGAGATGACGACTGCAGGCGTGCACTAAGAGATCGGCGTAGGACTTTATGTAAGCCCTATGTCGAATGTTTCGGTGTGCTAAACGAAAATCTTGGCTGAATTACGTTAAATGCATTTCTTGGACAACACCATTATATGTTGCATAGAGAAAGGTTCAAACCACATGTGGATAATAATTCAACGCAGACGATAGGACTTCAAAGCAGTGGAAACCTTGTTAACGCACCAGTTGATGTGGCAAACACACTCGGAAGGTCGTTCATGGCAGTTTCACTTACATCATCTTACTGTCCTGAGTTCATGAAATATAAGTTGCAGGTAGGAAATATCCTGTTGGTGATTGGAGAGTCACAAAATGAATTAAACACACGTGTTTCTTATAATGAGCTAAGGTATACCTTAAATAATTCTTGTGACACTTCTTCTGGAAATGATACTATCAGATCAATATGTTATCACAACTCCCAGATAGTGCACAATGACTTATTTTATGTATCTATAACTGGATATTCTCTGACCAGGTGTTTACAGATTATTGGCACTGGTGGTCCCCATTCTGAAACCTGGTAAAGGTAAATTATGCTCCACAAGTTGTCATCCTATCTCCTTGACCAGTACCCTGGGCTAGGTGATGGAACGGATGGTAAACCGTCGTCTAGTGTGGTACCTTGAGAGAAACGCCCCAGTCTCCCCAGAACAATGCAGTTTCCACGATGGTAGATCATCTATTGATCATGTAGTTGCCCTGGAAGCTGCTATTTCAGAATGCCTTTTTATTTTGCCAACGCCTGGTTGCTGTATTTTCTGATTTGCAAAAGGCATACGACACAGTATGGAAGAGAGGAATCCAAAATACTTTTAATGAATGGGATGTACAAAGTATCTCCTCGCATTTATCAGGGGTTTCCTCAGTGGTCGGTCCTCCCAAGTCAGAATTCAGCACCTTTTCTCAGCTGTAAATATATGATTACCTCCAGTTGTTGCTCATGTTATTTTACCCCTTGGTGGCATTTTCTTGTTAATTACTGATTTGGTCTCTGTTTATGTCATAAAGACATAAACAGAGACCATAATGTCATAAAGAACACAAATCCGGTTATCTTGTTGCTCAAATTCCATGAGTGCTCATGTCATAGAGTGACATGTACTTCAAACACCCTGTTGTCTGTAAGATTCAGTGTGTTATTTTGCAAATAATCCAACGTAACACAACTGTGAGCTTCCGCTCAATCCACAGCCACATTGAAATTTCAAGCAACGAGCACGCTGATAGTGCAGCAAAAGAGGTTTGCTTTCAGCCTTCGTTCACCAATCGCATGGTGGGGCACCACTATGCGATTGGTGAACGAAGGCCCCACCACTATGCTAAAGCAGACTGTTACGCAGTCTGCTTAGCAAAATTCTGGTTTAATTTGAATGACCCTTATATTGTTCAAAAATCAGTATGACATACTTCTTTTAGAAGCATTCAAAAATGAATACTTTGCATACATTACATAAGTCTTTTAACTTAAAATCTTATGGATGTAGCGTTGTTCAAGAAATTACTGATGAAGACAAAAGTTGCTCATGTACACTGATAAACAGAATAAACTTACATGAACAGTGATAAATCAGAATGTGGGACAGCAAAAAGCAACATGAAACTGAAGCACGTTTTTCATTTTTTTGCATTTTTTTTCAGTGGTATAACAGTGACTTACCAGAAAGTGAAGAATTTCCAAATGATTATAGTAAAAAATTAAAGAATTTTCAAAAATTAATGCTATTACGCTGTTTTAGAGTCGATAGAGTATATCAAGGCATATCTAATTATGTGGCTGCAACAATTGGGGAACAATATATCACACCACCTTTTATCAGGTAAAATTGATTATTTTGTTTGAGTTTGTTGGTTTTCTTTCTAAAGAGTCCAGTATTTTGATTCCTAGTGGATTATTTTAATGTAATTGTAATATTTAAAGCTGAGAGGTGGTTATATTGACAGAGATGAAATCTGTTGTATTATTTCATTGGTTGCTATAAAAGTGAAGAACTGATTAAGAAACTTATTTTTTGTGCTTGAAATTTTCAAGTAATTTTATTACAAAAAAAAATTAGTTCTGTTATCTGCCACAGATCATTACAACAGAATAGCTCAATATTACATCAGTGACTGAAATAGTAAACATACCTCTCTTTTATTTGTATTTTTCAAGTATGTTTTTCATTTTGTATAATGGGTGTACAAAAAAGAATATTGGGGTTTTAATTTGTTAATCTCTTGATATTATAACAAATATATCTTTATATTATAGGCGAAATACAGTGTTATTTAAGGCTAGATTCAAAAAGAAAAGAGGACAGTTTACTACACACATAGCCATATTGATTCTTTATTTTTCCACTTGTCAGCACCACAAGTAAAGATGGCTACTCCTGAATAGAAAGCTTTCTGTGTTTTTTAGTTTGCTAAATATGAATCTATACTTTTTGCATCCTGTAGAAAGTTTTATTGCGATC
Source organism: Lycorma delicatula (assembly GCF_047948215.1). Lineage (NCBI taxonomy): Eukaryota > Metazoa > Arthropoda > Insecta > Hemiptera > Fulgoridae > Lycorma > Lycorma delicatula. The sequence goes on along the minus strand of NC_134466.1, from coordinate 71,714,950 downwards.
CTCCAAGTGACAATAACATACATCGATGGCATAATCAGTTTAAAAAAACTAGATGTCTTTGTAAAGGAAATAATATGGGACATCTAATGGTGTTTGAAGAAAATGTTGAACGAACGTGTCAGGGAGTCTTTCTTGCATAGTTTTATAAGATTTACAGCTGTCACAGGTTTTGTAGCCTATCGACTGCGGTATGCATGTCGACGACTTTGCTATGAATCAAAATTTCATCTTAGTGGGAAATGATATTATGAGTTAAAACTCATGTAATATTATAAATGGAAATTATGCGTAACATTAGCACTAATGCAAGTATGCATTATGCAAGCGTATCAGGAGTTGCTTGTTTGAATATGCTGTGTACATGGCTCTTTCCTCAACTACAAGATGGATCTGAGAATTTTATTTGACAACAAGATGGGGCGCCTACTCTCTGGCATAACTCTGTATAGGATTGGTTGAATGATCTTTTCGCCTAGTGCTGTATCGATCAGTGTGGTCCTGATGACAGAGCTTGTTTGGTGGCCTCCTAGATAACTCAATCTGACTCTTTGTGATTTGTTTTTTTTTGGGGTTTTTAAAGGATCTCGTGCATGTGCCTGTGTTACCAACCGATCTACTCAATTTGATGCACTGGATTGAAGTAGCTGTCGCTTCCATTGCTCTAGACATGCTGGTTGAAGTGTGGTACAAACTATTCCATTACTTAGGAATCTGGATTTCATACTTCTAAGTATGAGATGATAGATTTGGTTGGATGTTTGTCACGGCATACATCCAAACAGAAAGTGTTCAAAGGTATTTATATTGTACACTTGGTTGGATCTTTTCATTGAGAGCAGATTTTCAGCTGATGCAGTGATCATTTTATGGTTTTATTGTACATACCTTTATTTTTATAAGTATTTTATACCATTCATTTAATATTTTTATCTTGTCATTTTATATGAACATCAATATTCTTATTAAATTCTTTACTGATAAGCTATTTATTTTTCCAGTTTCGACATGATATATGATCAAAGTTCTCCTGGCACCCCAGTAATTTTCATTTTAAGTCCAGGGTCAGATCCAACTAGTGAACTAATGAAACTAGCTGATCGATGGGGAGCTGGACCAAAATTTAAGTACCTTTCTTTAGGTCAAGGACAAGATAAGGTAAGGTATATTACAGATACTGTGATGTATGTTTATATAATAATATTACTATGAATTAGTTTTCACAAAAATGAAAACAAATGTTACAAATACTGTTTATTGAAATAAATGTTACTTAGAACATTGTAAAAGATATTAAAACTCCTTAACAATCTTTTTCAAACAAAAAAAATTTGTTTAAGAAATAAAATTCTTCATGCTTAGCAAAGATTGAAGAAGAATTATATTAAAATATATTATTACTAGCCTATTGGGGCTCTACCCCCTGGACTACAGGGCCCAGATTAGCTCAGACAAACCCCAAAGCTGACCCAGGAGCTTCCCAGGGCCACAGGGCCTGCCACAGAGCTTGCTTTGCTAGTCATTCCCATCTACCCGGAGGGCTCTGCCCCCTGGACCCTGCAGTGTTCATTATCATCATGGTTGTGAGAATAATACTGATAAATAACAATTAAAGTATTCAGGCATAGAAACCTGAAAAAGAAACTTATTTACAAAAGGCAGATTATTAGTAATTATGGTAACTGAAGTACACACACCTTTGACGATGAAAAATTCATAACTTATATCTGTTCTCAAATGGTGCGAGAACAAACAGACAAAATTTTGGCTTTACATATAAGCATATTCAAATAAATTAGAACTATATTTAAGATAAATAAATAGTAGGTTAAACAATAAGTATGTGCATGATGTTGTGTTTTCATGTGTAAAATGAGAATATGAACTATGTTCATATATTCCTATTTTACAATATTATTATAAAACATTCTGTATGTTTATTGTTATCTTTTTTATTTGAATTTAATTCAAGCTCAGGTATGATAGAGTTCTATACTGATAAGATGCAGGCTTATTGCATTAAAATGATTATTTTTGAATTTAGTTTACTAGAATTGCTACAGGATCTAAAAGGAATTTGGTTATACAGAATAGATGTTTGATTCCTGCTTACTATTTTTAATACTAGATTACAGTGAGTTGAAGAAAAGCTAAAGAGATAGAAAAGCTAATTTTGTACTTTACCAAGCACTAGATTAAACTGTTTGGTAAAATTTCTGAGATGTAATTTAATGAAGTATACCGCCAAAAGTAATTTTAAATTATTTTAGAATCTTTATTTAATTTTATACATTCACTCTCCACTTAATTTTTCGCTTGTCTCTGTTGATTTAATTTTCACATGGTGTTCCACTGTCAAACAAGGATTATCCTCATTCACTGAATTAAGGAGCCAGAGTTAAGGAATGCTTCTTGTGAGCATCGTTAGTAGTTCCTTCTGTTTCAAAGTTATCCCAGTTACAGGCAGTGGATCTCATTGGAGCATCTTGTTGAAACTGATTTCTATACTCTCTCTGTAGTGCAACTATGTTCTCTATCTACCAGTAAGCCTTAAGGATAAATTTTCTTTCCTCAAAGCTTAGCCTTGATTCAGTCATTATTTAATCACACCTGAAATCAAGATGATAGTTATTATGTAAAATAGTGTTTACTTTTTTTGGGGCACCTGATAAAAATTCTTGTAAACTAATGTACTTTTTGTTGTGGTCAGGTTTTTTGTTAATATTTTATGTATTTCTTTCCTTCAATACTTGAGCTATCTTCTCTCCTACTGCTTCCTTTCCAATTCTTATTTTTCCAGTTTCTCTTCAATATGACTTATTTATCCTACTAAAAGTATATGATTGCTTATAAATTGCAGTTATTACTTATAAAAAGCATTATTGCTTATAAATATTTGTATAAATTTACTTTCTTTTGTTATAGGCGGCAGTTTCGCTTTTAGTAAATGCAATAAATCGTGGGAATTGGTTAATGTTACAAAACTGTCATTTGCCGATCAGTTTTATACGAACGTTAGAAAAGATATTAGACAAAAATACAAAACCACATCCTGATTTTAGGTTATGGCTTACAACTGATCCAACTCCGTCATTTCCTATCAGTGTCCTTCAGAGGTCAACGAAAGGTAAGTTTACTTAAAACTGACTTATCAATATGGTATTTCATTTTCAATTTTTTCCTTTTTTTTTTGGAAAAACTACTATAATTTTTTTAAATACATATTAACTATAAATGGCTCTTGATATGATATGATTCTGGATGCTGTTTGATGTAGTGGAAACCATAGTGCCATAAGTAATGTTTTTACCCTGTAAATTAGTTATATTGTTTTACCGGTAACTATTTATCAGCATATTTACTTATAAAAATTAACTTGTTAGTGTGGTTCTAAGGAAAAGGGAAAAGATGTTAGCCATTTATCTTATAATTCTACATTTAATATATATGGTTTTCCTTTATTTTACAATGTCATGTCACAGTTGGCGTGACCCTTATCTCCCGATATTGTTCCAATGATGGATAGATTTTCTCCTCCTCAACCTTATTAAATTCCCAAAATCTTGTTTTTTTTTTTTTTTAAATTTTTGTACTATTTTAGTTTTGCAATTGGTGAAAGTCTTTTATGCTCTAACTTCAGTTAGATGTAATTTACTTAAATATATACATGTAAGTACTGAAGAAAACATTGATGTGTGAATAAATAAATTAATATTTAAACATAAGTTTATATGACACCTGTTAAGAAGGATCTAAATTATTATTTTTTTGTTCATTTGAATTTGAACAGAAAAATTCAGCTTACCATGGCAGTAACCCTAGTTTGCTTGCATGATTTTTTATACCCTAGTAAAATGATTCATTTCCTGCCAATAAAAAAAACCAGTCTGTAATTTGTACAATACGTAAGTATTATAACACCATTTACAATATTTTTTTTCTATACTCTTCACATTTTTACTTTGTGTACATTGACAGAATGCATTAAACAATGCTACTATGGCAAATTTTGCTAAAACTTTGTAATATTCAGGATATTACATCATTTGTGATGTAATATCATGTAATGATATTATGATGATGATGATGATGTAATATTATGTAATTTATATCATTTTGTGATAGCTAACTATGACACTATGGAGTTATATAAATTTAAAAATTGTATAACCACTTAAAAATAGGTAAACATTAGTTATCACTGATCAACATTCTGTCTACTGATGTCTGTTTGTGGTGGTTTCTTTGTAACGTGTAATTATATATTATTTTTTATCATTTACTTTGAACGATTTTATTTTTATCACTATATTTATTTATTCTCTTACTCATTTTCTGAAAATTTTTATTAGATGTAGTTCATCTGACTTACAGTATTTTATTGTTAATGACTTTTATATGATAATAACTCTCACCTGGTTGTTCATTCCATGTTAACTGGTGAAGGAGAACTCCTCTTTCACTTCCTTCTCTTTTTTCTCCTTGGAATGTAAAAAGTAATTTTTTTGGATTGTTTTAGGGTACCATCTTCAACTTGTTTTATTAGCAGCTAATTTACCAACAAATTTGTTTAAATATGCTATTGGTCACAAAAATATAATGTTAGGCTAATTTATCAATAAAAAGTATTGATATTGAAGTATATATGTAATTTATATACAACCAGAGTTACTAGATTTTCAAGATAAAATCAACTGAATAAGAAATTGGTAGTGATTTAAAAAAAAAATATGAATGGTTAAGAAATAAACTGGTACTGATCAGTTGGATGGTTGAAATTTATATACAGATTGTATTAACGATTTTAGGATACTATCTATTAAATTTCTTGCTAAGAAATTATAGGTATCGATCAATTACAGGCAAATAGCTGGAAATACCAAGATGCATAAAATTCTTACACAAACTTAATTATTTGATTTTACTTGTTCAGTTAGGGGGGATATATTTTTGAAACCTGAAAAAGGTTTTTAAGTATCGGTGGTTATAGAACAAATGCCAACATTCAATGATGGTCAACAAAAGGGAAATTCTTTGAACAGCTTGTGTAAACTGCATTAATTAAAATTACAGGTTACCGTCTGCTAACTTTGTTGCTAGTTAGCAGATGATCTTTTAGACATGAGTTTATTTTAATTTATGAAAGCGGTAAGGAATTTAAATGCACTAGTAAATATAATTACAAAGAAATAAATAAAAGAAATATAATGGTAAACTACTGCATAGTTGAAATTCATGAGCAACCTTAGTTACTTGAGACTTGAATAAAGTAGTCTCTGCCATCTTCCTTGTACAGTTATGTGAAGGTGAAAAGATTAATTATACCTCTCAATTATGGTTAGAAAAACAGAAAGTTAATTGATAGTTACAATATATGTGTAACCTGGAAGGGTTTTCTAAAAACTGAATTATTGTAAAATAAATAAGTCCATGATAAAATTGCTGTCAAAAAGTAGGAAATATTACATTTAATAAATATTTAATCCTGAACTTCTTCTGATAACTGCAAGTACTTGTACATCTCTTATTCTTGATAGAAAGCTAGGAATTAGGTTTAGCTTAAACTAAGTTTTAACTTTAAATTAGGATTTTACCTTGTTTTTAGTTTTCCACAAAAACGGCTCCTAGTTATTTAACTTTTTATTTATCTTTGTTTACCTTTAATTTATTTACCTTCCAAAGTTCTGAATTGGGTCCTGTTTTAGATTAGTACACTAGAGCCAGATTTTGTGTGAGATTATTAGAAACACAAGACAGTGTGTATGTAAAAATTTATAATTGTTAAAAATATTTTATAGATAGCAGTTATAGTTTGACTGATTTATTGCATTTGATTATTGTAATTGGAATTAACATTTTCCTATTAATTTTTCTTATAGTGTAACTGAGGCTCCAAATGGTCTGAAATTGAATTTACGAAATACTTACTTTAAATTGAGACCTGAATTATTGGATAGCTGTTCTCATCCAAAATTTAAAACTATAATTTATGTATTAGCATTTTTTCATGCTATTGTTCAGGTAATGTTATTCATGATTAATTTATTAATTTAAAAATATAGTTTATACATTTAAAAATTGTTTCTTTTTTAACAGTTGTTTTCCCCTTTTTTATGCTTTAAAAATCTGTTTTATTTAAATCTTTTACAGCTTTTACATACATTTTTATTATAGTTTTGAATAGTTTGAAGCAGCATGTAATTCACTTTTTTGTGTTTTTCAAGCAATAGTAACGTGTTTTTTTTTGCGTTGTCTTAAGTTTGAGTTTGTAGAAAGACAAAGTAGGTACAATACAAATTTCAAAATTTATTCAGCTAGGTCATAACAAGATGGGTAGTGTGAATATTTTATTTTATTAAGATACACTATCTAGAAATATCTTTCAATATACTGAATCAAATGACTTTCACTACTAGAAATAAATAAATAAATTTATTTATTGATTGTTTTCGTTGTTATTGTTGCTTCTATGTTTTATAAATTTTCTTAATTTAATTTAAGGAACAGAAGTACAAATAAGCTTCTTATGAGTTAGTCTCATAATAAAACCAATAATACTACAACTTTATTCTTATGCTTACCTTAAGCACAGCCTTTAGAAAAAGATATGTCTATATAAAGTAAACATAAATGTAAAGATATATTTACAAAAATTAACAGTAATTATTAATGAATTTTATTGAAATTAGACTACTGGTCTTTTATTTCTCATCATATTCTTAACAGCAAACTTACATCTGCAAAAACTGTAACTGTGCATGGTTCTTCATTTATTGAGCAGACTGAAATATAAGTCAACACACTTCATACGTTTATGTATATATCATACTATTTGAACTTGTTTCATTGCCATATAGTTAATGAAATATATTTATACAGATATTCACTACATATAATATGGCTACAAAAGGACAAGTTCTTATATTATAAGAATGTTGTAATTTAAAATAATGATATATTCTATTGTATTTTTCATGCAGTTATACTGAATTTCTCATGACTTAAGAGGATAAACTTCAGGAGTGCATTATAAGGTCAAAATAAACAAAAACGTGTCTTAAATGAATGTAGGTGCAAAAATGCTAAACATTCAAGTTTTAGTTTGCGGAAAATCTTTTCTGATTACTGCTCCAAAGGTGAAGTGATGCTATGCTATATAATACTTGGAATGGAGATAAATGAAGAAAAATTAGTGACTTGTATGTTATTTGATCCGAGAACATTTTTTTATTGGGCCCATAGAACTGTGTTTGATAGTTTCCAATATAAATGTTATAAATCATAAAAAAATTGAAATTAAAATTTCACTTTTTTAGTATTTTTATTAATAAACCGAAGCACATCAGCTTCCTTGTGGGACATTGTAGTTATTGAAATAATGAAAGTTCTATGAATAATATCATAATAATGACATGGCAATAAAATTGTTTTCAGATTACAGTTATAATATTAATTTTCACTTTTTCCCTTAGGAACGACGTAAATATGGTAAAATTGGATGGAATATTGCCTACGATTTTGGTGAAATGGACTTTATTGTATGTACTCAAATAATTGAAACATATCTGAAAAGAGTTGTGATGAGTACAGACCAACGAATACCATGGGCTAGCCTCAAATACCTAATTGGAGAGGTCACTTTATTATTTTATCTTATAACTTTTAAAATTTATTTTTTTTATTTCTGCCATTATCTTATGTTTTGTAAATTAAATTTATTATCAAAACTGAAATTTAATTATTTATTTTTAAATTTAAATATAAAAGCATCTCTTAATATTAAGAATTCTTTTACAATTTCTCTTTCCCTTCTAGTCACTCCAGATTGGAGACCAAATATTTACCAAAATATTGCCAAATATATACTTGTACTCATTGTGCCGCTATTTAAGTTTACTGAGTTCCTATATTTTTTATTGTATTTATTTATAATATTCTTGATAATGTGAAAATAGCAAATATAATAATTTCTTATATTTAATACTCTCTGAGTAGGATATATTGTTAAATTTTATAAGTTTTCCTAAATTTATCTTAATATATTTGTGAAAAGTAATATAGAATAATAAGTTTTATTAAGTATTCAAATTTTAACTTATTTACTTTAAAAGTTCTGAAACAAAGTAATTAATTAGTTGCTATGTAGAGATGGATATTATATTGTTTTTTTGTAGGATTACCTTTGTAACTTTTTCAGGTTTTGTTCATATATAAAATTTTAATGTTTTATTTTGAAGTATATTATAATCCTTATAACAGTTACATGTAATTTCTCATTATATAAAACATAATTAATAAAATTCAGCACAACTGAATTGTACAAACTATATGACTAATTATCCTTAAAATTTTTTCATAGATCTTTGTTTTTTTATAAGACAATTCAGTTGAAGAAATCGTAAAAATTTTCACAAAGCTCTTCATGTGGAAGAAATGATATTGTAGAAAGGATAATCAAAGATAATTAAGGATGATTGAAACCATCCGAAGAACTATAAAAAGTGACACTGTAACGATGGTTGATTTTATTTACTGTATATTTTTTTTTTATATAATGAATTTCTTTTCAGGTTATGTATGGTGGACGGGTAATAGATGATTTTGATAGACGTATAGTAAAAACATATATGAATGAATATATGGGTGATTTCTTATTTGATTTCTTTCAACCATTCCATTTTTACAGAGATCCTACTGTGATTATGTTATACCACCTGACGGAACCAGAGATGATTATATGGGTAAATAATTACATCAGAATTATAATTTAATGGTTATAATGTTATGATATTATTTAATGCTTAGATATGTCTTAAGTAACATCCTTAATCTTTTCAGACACTGACATTTAGAGAATACAGTTTGCATTTCTGAAGAGAATGTTAAGAATATTATTAACCCATTAGGTATGAAGATCTAAACCGCTAAATATTTTGGGATGTAGAGGAACGTAGGTTACCCAGTTGGCATCTTGGCCACTATTTTGGCTTCTTGTTCAATTCCTGGATAGGAAATATAGACCCCCCCAATAAAGAACCAGCTGGCTTACCAACTGCTAGAAGGTGGCTGCATGATACTGTATTTTGAGGATAAGAAAATGATAATGAGGATAAGGATAAGAGTAGTAAGAAGAAAAGGAAAAAAAGGTTTTTAAAAAGATGTAGAATTCAGTAGGTCAAATAATACTATTTAACTTCTCTAAATATAGTAATTATATAATACTGTTAAAATTGCTGTAAGTACAGTTAACTTTTTAATGAAAGATATGGAATATGCTCATGTTAAGACATCAGTTTGACAAATTTGTTTTTAAACTATTCCACTGACTAGTGTTTGAATACAGTAAAAATATGAAATTTGAGTGGATGGTTTTATTGTGTACATATAACCAGTTTACATCATGACTGCAGTACCAGCAAACAAGATATTTACTTTTGCCAGTTTTTGAATAAACTAGTCTTTTAAGAAAATTATCTCAAAATAATGTTATAAAAATGTAAAATTTTATTTTATTTATGTTAACTGTTATCATGGATATGGGAAATATTTTTGGCCAAGAATTGTATTGGCCTCTTTAATTTTTGTTTATAATGTTTCCTATTTGCATTGTATTAATGTCCGTATTTTTAAGTTTTATGTATTTTATTTAGAGTTATGTATTTACTTTTTTTATTTCAATAAATTTTATTTAATTTCACAATAAGTAAGAAAGTAAATCATAAAAAAGTTCAAATTTCATAACAAATTGTGTATTGGGTGATGAAGATTTGTTCACTTTATTTGTTAGCAAGTTATTTTTTTGTTAAGTTATTTTTATTACTGACAATTCACTTTCAACATACTGCAAATACAATTGAAAAAAGCTGGGAGCTATTAACAAGAGTTTGAAAAAGTGAATTATTAAATGTAGCAGCCATTTTTTTTTTCAAATAATGGAACATCAATCATAAAATTTTCTTCAAAAAATTTGGTAATGGCAAACTACATTAATGTATTACACGATGAAATGTTAAACAAAGCTAATGTTGTCTTGTTTCTTCATTTTTGATAAAATAATGAATGATTTATCAGGGCCAATTATACAGAAGACCCTGGTTATATTTTAGCTTGTAGATGGTTGATTTAAGTTTCACTATGATGTCAGACAGCTAGCTTAAAGTGAGAGCAATTATCTAGCAGTAAAATAGTGGAGATAAATTTTTAAAAAATGACCAAAAATCAATGTTTGCATTAAATATATAATTGATCATATAGTTGCCCTGGAACCTGTTATTCAAAACGTCTTCACCAACACCTGGTTGTTGTATTTTTCAATATGCAAAGGGCATATGACAAGGCATGGATGAGAGGAATCCTAAATACACTGCATGAATGGGGTGTAAAAGGGAATCTCCTTGCATTTATCAGGGATTCCCTCAATAATCAGTCCTCTCGAGTTTGAGTTGGAATGGCAGTATCCATACCCATAAATAAAAAAATACCCATAAATAAAACTTTAAAGTTTTTGCCTTTTGACATATGGCAATTTGATGTTTTATGTTACATTTTTAATATTGTTTTTATTTTGGTTTTGTTTTGCATTTAACATACTGCATAGACATTTTACATCTGTTTTATTTTTAAGATAAATTTTAAATGTTAATTTTTAATTATTTTTTGTCTGGGTGCTGATAGTGACACCTCGTTGTGCACGCAGGAAAAAATTCAACTTACTTGAACCTTAACAAATACACAATAACACAACTATGTACTAAACCAACAAACACAATTCACAGTAAAAACCTGTTTAAACTTACATTCTAAATGTATATCTACCTAATTCTATAAAACTGATGGCAATAGTATTATCTGATGGCAAGATGAGAACAGCAGGACCAGCCACTGAAGCGAGAAGACATACGCGTAATCTTAGCTTTAAAAAAGAGCCATCATGAATGTTAATATGCTTTACTTTAAAAAATTCATCTTAGTTTGATTTAAAAAGTTGATAGGTTTCGACAGTTTTTTGTACATACAAATTTCAGGTCAGGAAAGAACCGATAGAGCTGCTGAGGGTACCTATGTTTAGCTGGCTTTCACTTAGCACATTTCTTTTCTGATTATGCATGCTTCATAAAATATTATTTGAGAAGTACATCCACAAGAATGAAAACACGTAGACTGTTTAAACTATTTTCAAAATTTATGTTTTTTAAAATGTTGTATGAACTATTGATCAACTTATACACCTTAAAAAATAAGATTAATAAAATACTGCAAGAGAATCATGAATGACATTGAATTCTCTACCTGAAATGCTGAAAAAAGACAAAATAGGACAAAACAGATTTTTTTAAATATAGTGTACAGTAAACAGAAAATACAATAACTGATTGCAAAGATTTGCTTAATAGTTGGATTCTGGAAAACTGAAAACTACACCTTTTACAATGTATTATAAACGGTTAAAGTCTCATTCACCAAAGTCAAATATTTTCTATTGCAATTTCACTGCATTCTTTTTACACAGTAACATCTTCTTTTCTTTAGCATCTTAGTAGATGCTACTAAAAATTCATATTTTTTTATAAGTCTTAACCAAAAAGGATCATTATTATCCAAAATTTATGAAAAATATGTGCCTTACTGCAGATTAACAATGTAATGCAAATATTCAAATAGTAGATAAATAACAAAAAATTGAGTTTTATAATTATATGCAACAGAAGGAAGATAATTTGGGGTTGTAAAGGAAGCTCTCATAAACAAAAAAAAATGAAGGAAAGTTTGGAGGAGGTTAAATATGGAATAATATGTCAGCCAAGTGCTCCATAGGTCTTTTTTTTCCCCTACTTCCCCGGGCCGGGTATCCATTCAAGTATGCGCAGCCAGGGAAAGTGTCCTTTAAACTCAAAGGAGGCCTCCTCACCCGCCGGCTGTATGTCCGGCACAGCAGGTCAGCTCCCCCGGTTGGATCTTTTGTTTTAATGTGCCTGCCTCTAGCCCTCCCCCGACAGAGAACCAGGCCCGACAAAACCGTCCCTAGCCCCCGCCGAGGAAACCGGGTCTCGGTCTTTTCATTACCCAGTTGTTATGATCACCAAACGAAGGAATGATCTTCTCCTCATAGCTGCTTGCCTTAACGAAAATATTAAACTGCTAAGTTACCACGGGGCCTCAATGGCCTCTTAAAAGGGCTACATCATCTTTAGCCTTTAGCACTATCTTGGCAAACTCCTCCATTTTGTTCCAATTGTCAGTGGATCGTAGGAGAAAAAGAAGCAGATTCTCCAGATTTAATTCTTGCAGCACTGCACGTCGTCTATGTATAGTCCATCTATTACAGTGGAACAGAGTATGTTCGGAAGTATCCGAATCCTGGCAGAACATGCAAATAGGTGCTGGTCTTCTACCGAATCGATGTAAATAATATTCGAAGCTACCATGCCCAGAAAGTATTTGAGTAAGATAATAACCAACCTCCCCATGTCCTCTATCAAGCCACATGCCCAAGTCGGGTATCAGTCTCCTGGTCCAGGTAGCTTTAGTGGAAAGATTCCATCTGTCCTGCCATATGCGCCTGATGTTAGCTTGGACTTCTTGTTTTGGCATGCCACGATACCTAAGTGATCGCTCCTTAACTAAGAGGTCGATAGGGGGAACCGATGATAAAACACAAGCCGCATCGTAAGAGATGGTGCGGTATGCAGAAGTGATGTTTATAAGAGCTTGCCTATGCAGAGTTCTAAGTCTTACGACATTTCTTGCAACACAAAGTGCTTTTTCCCATATAGGTACAGCAATAATACAGAGGTTAAAGTTGAGGCAATGACCTGCCGCCTAGATGCACGTGGAGCTTCATGTCCAGCCAACAATCTTGTTAAAGCCTTTGCGGTATTCTCGACCTCTTTACATTTCTGTGCGAGATGAGGACTAAACTTTAGAGCTGGGTCTATAATGACCAAGATATTTTGTTACTGCCACACGGTCTAGTCTGCGATCTCCCACGCGGAGATTTAGGTTTCTAAGTCGCCTTCTTCCAGCCAGAAAAATATAGTGACATTTATCTAAAGACAAAGATAGTTCTTGGTCCAAGAGCCAATTATTAACCAATGTTAGCACTTCATTACCGGTAACTTCAAGGTCACGTTCAGTTTTGGCTTCAATTAATATAGCCAAATCATCGGGATAAGCAAAACAATCGTTGCATCCGCTGTTTAGGCGCTCATTCGCGGAAAACTTGTACGTCACAATTTAACTGAAAAAACTGTAATAATTCCTTGCATCATACCTTATTGTGTCAAAAGTGTAATTTCGCTCTCTTCGGAACTTCAAATGACAGCGCTTTGAAACGTTTCACATCGTACTCTTCCTTCATCCCCTACCTTTTCCCTGCAAAATATCCCACAGAATTGTCCCTCCCAGCTTTCCAATAATTTTCAATCTCCCCATCACTCTTCTCTATTCTCATCTTGTTGTCATCCTGCTCATAGCGCTTGCCCCTCACCCTGTGTCACCACGCCTACTCCCACGACACCTTCCATCACTCTAGCTCCCAATTCTCTTTCAAATAATCCACTCGTAACCCGTTCCACTCATATCAGCTCCACTCCAATTTCACCGCAGTCTGATCCCACCACAACGTGTTTTTCCAGTCATTCTGCTTGTGAACAGTCTTCCACTGTGCTCCTTGGTACTGCCATTGTCTCCTTAGTGTGTCAATCTCTCTGTTGTGTCTCTTTCACACACTTGAAATTTGTATTTTACATCATACACACTTTTCATACGATGTGCTCAAGACAATGGAACAAATTCTGCTCCAGAACCTCTATTAAACTCTCTGTTATTATAGTATTCATTCATCGGATCCCAGTCATGCATAGGTATTCATATCAAACTTCCTTCCTGTGAATAAAATTCACCCTCTGGTCTTCTCTGCTTGATTTTGCTCGCTCGCCCCCCCAGTATGTTTACGCCAATGCATAAAGCGGTTATCAGTTAATTCAACTTGTTTGGTGTTTGACTTGTTTTCATCTAAAATTTAACAGTATTTCAGTGTAATGAATATTTCATTTATAATTAAGAAATTTTTCATACACTGAAATTTATGCATTCCATTCAACATACATTATTTATATGCTCAGCTGATTTTTTCATTTAAGCCTTCAGTATTGATTATTTATTAAGATTTAACTCTGTATTATTTCATGTGTTTATATCTTGAATAGTAATAATAAGAACTTTTAATGAAGAAGAGGAAAAAACATTCCGAGATTGTTGTATTGTTTTCTTTAATTTTTTTTCATAATTACACATGTACATCTTTTTTCTTTCAATTTTATGTATTTTGACGACATTGTAAAATAAACTCTCTTGATACATTCTCTCTCAAGTTGTTAAGCTGTCTTGTTAAAGTTTTATAAGTTTTCTTGTTAAAAAGTGTGTTTCAATTAATTATGAAAGTACTAAACTCAAAGGAATTTATGTAGACATATATAAAATCCACGATTGTGAGATTATATTTTGTGCAAGTGAATATCAAGATATTAATGTTTTTCTTTGTACAGTAATCTGTTAAACTTTGTTATAATAGTCCAGATTACATCCTGTGTAAGTGAATAGCAAGATATTAGTGTTTTTCATTGAACGGTAATCGCCTGCTAAATAGTAAGGTAATCGTCTGTTAAATAATAAGATATTATCATTATACTCTGTATTATTATATACTTTGTGTAAATAAAAGAAACATTAAAGGTAACAAATTTATCTATACTTTACAAAGGTTTGTTGTATATAAATTTCGCACATGGAGATTTTGTGCAGTCTTAACAAAGCACAAAATTATACAATATATAAATACATTATCACAATGTGATAATGTATTTATATATTGTATAAATATGGTTATACAATTTTGATTTCATTCTGTTAAAAAATAAAGTCCAATATTCTTTTGGCAAACACGAGCTATGTGTAATTTTATTTTTGTAACTTGCCCCAACAGTTATATCTCTTAGCTTTATTTTAAACGCGATTAGTTAAAACTATTTGAAGTATTACACAAAAGCTCTAATTTTTATCTGAATTCATTACGGGAGGTGACTTAAAAGTATGAGACCAGAACTCTATAAGGAGGAACAATTAGAAAATTTGGTTAAGCTTCAAATTATTTGAATCTATGAACTGATAGTTGATAGCTTCAAGCCCTAAATGAATAAGCCTATTTAAAATCCAGCATACTTTAACCGCATTCTAAGTACATGAATGCCTAACTCAAAAAAGCTGCTAGTAATAACATAAGCCGATGCAAAGGTGAGATTCACAACACTAGTCGGTAAAGAAGACCACAAGAATGACTATGAATGTTGTAATAACTGTTTCAAATATATTATTAAATTATAAAAATATTACTTTTTAAATTTGATTTGCCATTTAAAAAATAGATAGTATCAAATTTTCTTTGTCAACTATCATGAGCAAAAACAAGTAAAATTGCCATTGAAGTTCCCCAAAACTGAAAAAGTTTAACCAATCTCTGTACTCGAGTTGAAAAATGTTGCCTACCGTTTTTTGGGATGAAGGGGTGCCATTTTGGTTGATTTCATGGATTGTGGATCAACAATTACAGCTGACATTTACTGCAAAACGCTTACCAAATCGAGACGTGCGAAACTGTTGTTTGGCATAATCCTTTTTCACGACAATGCACACACTGCTGCCTTAACCAAAAAGACGATTCAAGATTTTCTTTGGAAAATTTTTGACCACCCTCCACATAGTCCTGACCTTGCATCTAGCGACTACTTCTTGCATTTGAAAAAGCGGCTTGGAAATGACAGTTTGAAAATGACTAACTCAAGGCTACCATTGTCAACTGGTTCAATTCCCTGAGGGTGAACTTCTATGCAGAGGGATTAAAGAATGCGGTGCAGCATTACAAAAAGTGCTTAGAACTGAATGGCGATTATGGGGAAAAGTGAAGTAGATATGTAGTAAACTAAAACTGTAAGTAAAAACCTTTTCTCACGTTAATGATCAGACTGCCCTTACTTTATGAATATGCCTCGTAATTACAAAATGAAAGTTCCTGTGACACCATCTAATAATATATCGTTATTGACAAACTCACAGGAAATTTAATGCACAAAATTGAAAACAACCACAGTGGCATAAACAAACATACAGTGGAACTGAAGTCAGATATTACACTTAACATTCTCAAGGTATGTTAAAGGGGACAATAATTGTAGGTTTATATCGTTGCTGAAATAGAAGTTCTTCTGGAATGCACGTCTATCCAAAGCTGCATTAGTGACTATCAGAGTTTTTGCTCTCTTCCAAATTCTTAGTATGTTCTAATATTGGGTAGGGCTAGTGACATTTATGTGCATATTGTTAAATCCTTAAAACAGGTTCTGCTGTTTTACCTTTAAAACTGATATTCTTAACATTATATTATAAGAGGAAAAAAAGGAAATGGAACTGAATACTAACTGATTTTGCAAATTCAAATATTCATGGAAGCTGATTTTGTAATAAAGCAAAACCATTAAAACTACTGTTCATCAACTTTGGACTTAGTATTATTTATAGTATTAGGGCAACAAACTTATTTTAGTTAACTTAACAGATTCAGTGATTGAAATCATGAGAGCATTATTAAAATTGAAGATAATACAGTTTTATATAAATTTAGTCAAGGTTTAGATAAGCAAATAGAAATTAAAAAAACTATTTTAGTATTTAAATATTTATAATTTAAATAGAATACCAGTTTTAAAAGTAAGCATCAGAATCCTTTTTAAGGCTTTATTTATATTTTTAGCATATGTTGCACACAAACGTAATTAGCCTTACCTGATACTAGAACGTATCAAGGGTTTTTACCATCAGTGTTGCAACATATTTAAAACTGATATAATACGAATGAAATTTATAGAATAAAATGAAATCTGTGCTAATACATTTATAATGGAAAGACATGCAAATCTTAAATATATTTTCAAAAACACATGAAAGCAATTAAATATTTAAAAAATATCAGTAATGTAGCACATCATTTATTAAAAAACAAAAAAAAAGGTAACTAATAAGCAACAAGACATGAGTAGAATTAAAATTAATTATACATTATTAGTAATGTAGAAACAGGGCATTTTGGAAAATTATTATATATATTAATATATAAAGATACATTAATTAAAGAATTTACTAAAGTGAATAAAAAAATTAGACTTTATTCTATAGAGAATAATTTAATTTCAGGTTGACTGTAACGGTCAAACCAGAAGCAATAATTCATATTACTCTTATCTGAATGTTGATAAAGTTAATTGGCTATTTTAAACTTATGAGAAAATGTTTTACTAAATACTGCATGCAGGAACTGATGCAGGGCATCTTTGAAAATATTATTACTCTATTAAATAAAAAGGTAATAGTAGAATATTTTCTGGCTTTGGAAGTTAAATATAAATATTCAATCAGATTTCAGAGTAGTAGAAATTAAAAACACATGTTTTGAAGATAAAACATTTTTTAAAATAGTATAATATATAAAATTCAAACATTTAAAAATATAATATAAAACATACAATTGATTAAGGCAATTCATACATAGATAAATTCAACTTTTCTAATAACTTTGTGAAGATAAAATAAAATTTAGTTATTGGTCACACACATACAGGTTATAAAATTTTAACATGCTTAGATAATATAACATATTTCAAATTGTTATTATTCTTATTATATCAATATTCAAATCAGTAGAAAGAAAATAATTTCTTTGCATTCATGGGGAAATCTTTTAAATGGTTTGTTAACCGATTGAAAATGAAAACAGAAGGATAATAAGGTTCTTTCTTGATAAGCCGAAGTATTGTGTTGAGTTTCAACAATGTGTGGTTTGGTAGAAGGGGAAATTGTTACTTTTTAAGAATAAGTGATCATTCTTTTTATCAATGATCGCATATTCATGAACATAAACACAAGATAAGTTAACATTTTTATTTCTAAAAATTGATTTACAAGATTCATACTTGTGGGTACTAGATAATGATTTGACAGCCCATTTTTGAATCTTAAAGAAGATGGAGCCAGAAAAATAATTATACTTTAGATGAAGATGTATGTAAGCATAATATATATTTAATAATGATTACCGTTTCAAGGTTAAGACGTTTTAAAGCAAAACAGAATGGTTTTTTTTGTAAGAAACAAAATTAATTTGATCATCCCATAAGAACTTAACACCTCACCCAAAAATAATGTAATGGAACACCCTGAAATTTTGCTTTATGGATAACAAATATAGTACTGTTATCATTAATGTAAATTCTATTCCCATGACATCAATATGTACCCGAGACGTACAGTGCAACAGTTCTATCCATATTAAAATTAAATGTTTACAATCCATCCAGTGAATTATTTTTTGGCCTGCTGTTATAAAATTTTCAATTCCTTTTAAATAATTATTTTCAAATATAGATACAGTTGTGTAGTCTGTGAAGAGGGTTGCAACAAATGGCTCAAGATTTTGAGGCAGATCATTAAAAAATTTGTTGATGTTTTGTGGTTTGTTAATACATTTGACCAGTCGGTATTCAAAGATAAATACATAAGCTTAAATAAATACTGCAGGCGCTATTTACATACTGTAAAACAAAGCATATAAGAATTATTTTGCAAATATACCAAGTAAATATAAAGCTGCAGTCAGCAATTAAGAGCGAGAGTAAACTAGGAAAAAATATTTGTAAATCTGTTTCAACAATATTTAAATTGATCATTTTGTTAAAACATAAATAATATGGGAATGTTATTCAAAAAAGATAAAAATAAATTACCTGTATCTCTTGGGTGTAGATTGTAGGGTAACGGTAAATTTTGTGAAAAAAAATGTTTTTCAAGTTTGAAAAAAGCACAATTTTTATGGTCTTCCTAACTATTTTATTCCCACCTATAATCTAAACCCTTTGGCTTGTTAAAAAAATAATGTTCTTGTTTAACATGCTTCCTGGTTTATTACAGATTTAAACGATGCGTTTAATAAAAGATAGGGAAACTTAATAATTATGAACTAGTAAAAAAAAAGTAGGGAGTGTGTATACAATCAGGTCATTCAGCACATAAAAAAAAAACAAATAATTTTGTACTAGTAGAATTATAGTTAACTGCAGTATACTATACTGATATACTTTGTATACTAGGTTCATTCCTTTTCAGTGCTATAATGAATGACTTAAATCAGTTTTGTAGCCTGATAGAATACAACTTTAATTTATTAATTCAACTAAAATAAATCTCAGCATAAGATTTAATGGTGCATAGCATTAATGTTTTTTAGTTTAGTATTAAACGAAGGAGAGATGCAAAAGAAAATATTGCCTGACTTAAGAATGCTGGAAAATGAGGTTGGCAAAGTTAAATGTTTACATTTTTTGTTTAGATCCACCTCTCTTGAACAACTGTTGTAAGGTTTTTATGTATTAAACTATTAATTCTTGTTTATTTACTAATAACATTTTGAGATACTCTGAAATTAGCAGTTCATTTCAAGGCTATATAAATTAGAGTTCACACTTAAGTTTTGGGGCCAGTCACCACCGCATATCTGTGAAGTGCTGCTGTGTCAAAAAATTAATGATATAGAACAAACTTTATAATAAATGTTGTAGGCCATTATTTGTTAAATCACAGATTATGGCTACTATTGCTTTGTGTATTTTTTATACACTAAAGGAAAACATAATTTAAATAGCTGCAGTCAACTTTAATAATTACATTCTCAGGATGTCAGTTTCTTGATCTGGTTCTAGCTAAATGAAAAACCAGTTAAACTTCAGTAGAAAAATATATAATTAATTTACGCAGCATTTGCGTACCAGGATAGTGTAAGTTCTATTTTAACCGTAAATAGTTAACAAATGAATAAATATTACTATTACCAAAAACAACATAATTATAAAAAAACCTTTCTTTTTTTGGTCAACTAAAACATTAAATTAGTTCATAACCTAATTTTGTGGAGAAATTAATACATTTTTCTTTTTTTTTTTAGAAATAAATTACTATATTTTTTAAGCAAAGAATTGTAAAAAAATTATGTAAAATTTCCAGGTTTTTATATTTATGAATATATCTTTGCTTTAAATTATATATTTATGTTTTTAACATAAATATATCTCTATATTATCTCATATATCTCTTTTAGTAACTATGTATAGAAAATTGGCCTCTTTCCTAAACAGCAGTAAGGATAAAAATAAATCTTTCAAAACAGCAGACACTTTAACATTAATTTATGAAGACAAAGACTAAAATTTAGGATACAAGAACTGTGTAAAAGAAAGAAAGAAGATAGAATTAAGGGGAATTTGGCAATTTTAAGTAAGGGAGACCAATATTGCTAGATAATTTGGTTCTAAAATAGATTAATTAGATACAAATTTTAGTTAAATGTCATTGAAGAATAGGCTCAATGTCATTGAAGAAACTTACAGTAACAAAATCCATTGATTAATAACAGCATTTGCCTATAACTAAATACCTCAGGATTTCAATTTTAAATATATTCAGAAAAATATTAATTGAGAAAGAAAAATAAACACCTTTTTGTTTAAATTTTAACATAATTAATATGTGTAATGTAGTTAAATTTTTGTTACCTCACTTTATTGAGATTATATTTTATTTAACACTAGTAAGCATGACTAGCCTGAGTAGGGAGTAAAAGTAGAAAGAGTACATCTAAGTCAACCATTCATTTCAGAGCTTTCTGGGACGATTGGTTTGGTTTTTTATTAATAGAGGTAGATACATTTATATATATATATATATATATATCATTAAGAAAATTAAAGAATACCAGGGCATGTTTTACGAATGAAAATAAATAATTACTCCATGTTCATATAAACATAGATTAGTCAGGAATTATTTGAATATGGAATATACAAACCAATGGATATAGCAAGGCACACCATTTAATTGGCCTCCTAGGTTATCTGACGTATCACCAATGACCTATTATTTGTAGGGTCAATCTAAATCGTTATTATATGAAGAAAATTATAACAGATTTAGTGACTAAATTCTCAACAATGAAATTATATGAATCAGTTTGGAATACTATGTGGTTCTAAAAGTAGAAGCGAGAACGTAACAATTTTCAGTAATTTAAAAGAAACATATTTTTTAATGAAATGGTAGTCATGATGGAACGGAACGTTGAATTAAAAGATGTTAAAAATATAATCTTAATCAAATTTTTCGTTTCGTCATAATTAAAAAAAAAAGTAATAATGACTTCTCGATTAATAATATAATGCCAAAATTCTTACGAATTTTACTATTCAAGAACAAAGAAAATGAACGGCTTAGTCCCAAGGTGTACTAATTACATTGGATATCAGCTGATATTTATTTATTATCATTACCAACATGACAAAGCTGTAATACTATCGAAGACAATTTTTTTGTTGAGATATTTAATTTCAGATTAGTTCTTATTACAGTTATATTTATTTTAGGATAGTAAGTCTATATATTAATATAACCTCAACTAGTATTTCCTTGTTTTTTCCTGAAAAATGTATTTTTTTCTTTGAAGGTTTGAAATTTTAAATATTTTTTTGAATATTAGAAAACATTTTTCAGAGATTTATACCATTTTGTTATGAAACATTTATAGAAATAATGTTGATAATGGATAAGAAAGCATTGTGTCGTTTCTTCCCGTGCGTTGGTGGTATCTGTTGTGACTTTAGGCAGTTGTCAGAGGGTACTTTGTTAAGTTGTTATAAAGTGAGTTTTAACAAATTTTCGCAAAGAGTTAGTTGATGTGTTTTGTATCATTAGACTTTGATTAGTTAATTTTTCACCTTAAAACATTTTGTAAACGACTGTCGGTCATCAAATTTTCAAGTTAGTGAGTTCAGAACTATTGGCCAAAGATGATTTTTGAAAGCCTCGTATTGTTAAAAAAATAATGTAGGCTGATGAAAATAATTTTACTTGGAAATATTTTTGTAAATCTAACCCAACTATGGTTTTTTTTCAGTGGTTAACATTAATGTATTATGCGTTGTGCTTCTTATTATTGTACTTATTCGATTAATTTACAATGGTTTTGTTTCATTTCAAACTTTGTTTTATTAAATTTATTTTGTTGATTGTTTGTGGGGATAATGTTTTATAAAGCTGGTTCAGCTAATAATTCAAGTGAAATGTTAGCAAACCCAAAGTGTTCAGATAAATTCACGAAACATATATTCTCAACTTAATGAAAACAGTATAACTAACATAACACATTTAATATATTGTTTCCACTCATTTTTTAACAAATTAATTCACTTAATATCATGTCGAATTGAAGCATTACACATATTACAAGCAAAGAGCTGGATGCTAAACAGTTAAAAATGAATTGAAATTATCATTATAATCTCAGAAAGGATTAAAAATATTTCATAGAATTTAAAACTGAAAACTGTTTCAGTTGTTAAGTCTTCAGTTAATTAAGGAATAAGTAGAGAGAAAAATTTATAATTATATTTTAATCATCAAAAAAAATTTAGCTTAAAATCATTAAACCATTGAAACTTGCAAATCAGATTGCCTGCCATTATCTAATGCATACCACTCGAGTAGATAAAAAAAAGAACCTTAAACTAAAGAAATATTCCTATCATAAAATTTGAAGGATGGGATATTATTTTGTATATCACGATTGTAAACTTTCACAATAAGATTTTTAATGTTACTTTGGCTAGATTTAGGAAATTGGTTTCTGTCACTAGAAGTGGCAAAGATGAAATTAAATTTAGTCAAAAGAGTGGGCTTTATAAGGTGCTGTAAATTCAGTAAAGGATACATGGTCGAACTGAAAGAAATATATAAAGTAGAATTTGCTCATAAATACTGAAAACCAGATCAGTTGACTGTAGCTCTACATTTATTTGAAACTATTATAAAATTTGTTAGAAACTAGTTAAAAAATGTATGCAAATAAACAATTGTGAAATATGCTTTATCAATAATAATGTGTAATTAGTCATAGGGTAATTGTTTACAATTACAGTTTCACCTCCAGTTTTGACGAAATTTGGAATATATATTATTTAGAACCAAGTTATTCGTTACAATTGAGATTTTTCATCAACTCGTTTCTCACAAGTTACATCCCTCTAAATTACACAGTACCCTCCAAATATTTTGTAATTTAACAGTGCATAACTGTAAAATACATTGT
Source organism: Lycorma delicatula (assembly GCF_047948215.1). Classification (NCBI taxonomy): domain Eukaryota; kingdom Metazoa; phylum Arthropoda; class Insecta; order Hemiptera; family Fulgoridae; genus Lycorma; species Lycorma delicatula. Next base: position 71,691,717 of record NC_134466.1, on the reverse strand, counting down.
TTTACAAAGTAAATAACTTGAAAATTCAATTGATAGGTTAGGTTAGGTGATTCTGTGTACTGAACTTTGTACAATATAAACATAACCCTAATGCTTGCATTGCTCATCAACTTCATCTAATTAACCTTAAATATTAAATTGACCAATTGTTACGTCGAGTTCATAATTATATATCACAAACATTATTTAATCGAAAATAATGTATTTTGTACAAATTTAATGTTACTAACTCAACCTTGACCTAAACCTAACTAAACTCAGTTGAATTTCACTTAAACCAAGTTACTTACTCTGTAAATAATATATATTGCTGGTGCATTCCATTTTAATTCAACAAATGATCAATGCATCACTATTTTTGATTATATTTGGTATATAACTAACCTACCTTGTAGTGGCCAAAAAATATTTTTTATTAGTTTTCAGGCTATCAAATTGTGTTTGTAAAATGGCATAAGGGTTCTTGCTACCCCAAATATGACAATTATGATGAACGCAGTTAACACCACTGAACAAATACACATACATCACTTTATTTCTGTGTTGTGCAGCGGTAATACATGCATGAGTTGCACAGAGAGAATATCATCAAAGATTTTGGATTGGTAGGATTTCCAGCCACAGAAAATTTGCTTGAATGTTTTTGTGCTTATATACCACTTCATCACTGCCTTGATATTACTTCATATACTGCTGCATAGCAAGAACCATATTCTGTTAGTGAAGAAGAAATCTTAATTCAACACATTGAACGTAACCTGGGCATGTGTACCAGAAGAATCCTAGTTCTCCAACTAGCAAGTGTGTTCCTGCAATTTTTAAAAATTAGTTGTTTTTTATAATTTTTTACATTATTGATAAATTCTCATTTTAACTTTGTAAATGCAAATTCTTTTGTGCTTAATTTGCAGATGAAATTGTGTTCATCATTAGAGTAAAATATTATGACTAATGCATTTAAAAAAAAAAATTATTGATTTACTGTTGATGGTGCATTATACAAACTTTTCCCTAATCTTTTCAAGGAGTACCAGTTAATTTTGAGGAGTACCAAGTAGAGAGTTAATTTTATACAGTTCATTCATTTATACAGTTCTTTTATTTATATTGAATCTAGAGTAGGGAGGTCTTATGTTTTTGTACTGTTTTTGATTTTTTGGTTTCCCTTGTTGGAAAAGAGAAATTATTAAAGAGGTAGTTGGTTGAAAACATACAGTATTTATACATATAAAAAAAGCAAATCAATTTTAGTATTTAAAGGAAGATAATAGTACAAAGGCTTAGTTTATTTTAGTTCTTTTAGAACATATTATTCATTAGATCAGTAGTTATGATGATATGGATTCATTCATTTATTAGATGTTTCCATAGAGTGAGATAAGAGAAAATGGTTGTCAGATATGAAAAAACCACCCTTCTACCCAAAAATATCTCAATCTAATTAAAAGTGTTCCATTGTTTGCATATGGATGATAGTAACAAAGTTGATGCCATATTATATTTGTTTGTTAGAAATTACAGTATGAAGAACAAGCAGGTTGTCGGTTCATTGATGTCTATTAGTGCTTTAAATGATGATGAACTGAACATAATGATTGCCAACTGCCACTGAGTGGAAGCTCGGTCTGATTCCAATGAACGAGCTGGCTTTGCTGGAGATCAGCTCCTGCACTCACAACCCTTCTCTAGGACTACCTTTGTTTTCTGTAGAAGCTTTGTTTTCCCGACTATTTTTTTTATTAAAAATTTACCTCTTAATATAACAGGTTTTTCAAAAAGGATACAACCCTTAGATTAAGATAGAAGTCACACTTAGGTAAATTTTATTTCTCCCTACTTGTCAGTTGGCAACTATGTACTCAAGTTAACAGCTTGTAAAACTGTTGTAACATACTTATTATGCACAAGTGCTTTACCGTATAAATTCATCTATTGTGTTAAAGACTTATCGTGTTTAATATTGAGACTTATTGCACATATAAATCTTATAGACGAGTAAAAGGCGAGTTTCGGATAGAATTTTCCAATTCTCAGTTCTTAATAAGGTATTGCGTTCAATTAATAAATTTTGTGAGACTGGGAAGTGTACACAATTGGCAAAGCACAGGACGACTGTTACTGTTAAGGTAGAAGTTCTGGAGGATGTGAAAGAATGTTGTCTGACTTGCTTGCCCACTATGTCGCTCAGAAAGTTATCTTCAGGCTGTGCTTTCACTATCTACTGCTTTCAGGGCTACTAAAAAACTCGTGACAAAGGGTTATTGTATCTGTGTTGTTCAAGAACTGAAAGAAAGTAGACCGTGGAAATTGTTTACAGTTTTGTTCTTTTGTTGATGACAACTGTATTGAAATTTTGGATCGTGTTTATTTCAGTAATGAGGCATGGTTTCCCTCAGATAGCTACATTAAAGCCAAAACCTCCGGATATGTAGCGCTGAAAATCTTCACTCGTTTCATGGGTTACCATAACACACATGTTACACGTATGTAAAATTGGTGTTTGGTGTGCGATCTTGTGGCATCGTGTTATAACCCTTTATTTTTTGACAATCTGTAGACGGTATGGTTTATTGCAACTTAATTTCCATCAGATTTACATGAATGAGAATATTGGTTGTAGCAGGGTAACGCAACGTGTCATACTGCTAATGAAATGACGGATATTTTTTAACGCTTGATAATTTTTTGGCCATAGTTTGATATCAAAAGTGTTGTGGCCTCCCAGCAGGCCTTAGTTTTTAAAAATAATCCTCATACATTTGACAACTTGAAAGCGAGATTTCAAACATTACTAAGCAAACATTCTGAAAAGTGGTTGCAAATGTTATGAAATGTGTATGAACCTGCATTGCAATCACAGGAAACCATTTTGAACATCTACTGCAAAGTTATTATAGGTAATTTTGAATATTGTTGTATGCCTTTTATTAACATTAATATTTTTGTAATCAATACATGTCAAAGTGGTTGCATCCTTTTTTAAACACCTGTTATTTTAACCAGGAAAATATTTATGTAACTATCAATATTTTGGTATTCTATTTCTGAAACGTTCAGCCAGAAAGAAGATTCTGGAGAAATTGCAAAGGATCTACATGCAATGGGCTTGAGTGGGAAAAAAGATGATACCAGCGAATAGTTTAAAATACATTAAAATATCAGCTTTTTCAATTTTGAACATTGAGTATGAGAGTTCCTTACAAGGTCAATAAGATAAGAACCAAGTTCAGAGCTATAGTAAATCATAAAACTACAGATAAGATTTTAATTGTAAAATGTACACAATACTGATGTTTTAATGAGTAATTTGATGCAGAAATTAAAAAAAAAGCAAAGTTTGCATCTACCTCCACTAATGATAAAAAAGTTTAATCTGGCAATCTTTTGCAATTTATAAGTTGCAATCTTTTCTAAGTTGCAACTTACTTATGACTATTGTGATTTGACATTAACAAAATTTTCTTTGTGTATTGACTGTTGACAAGTGGAGCTGTTGATTTTTTAAGGCATTTTCATATTTTCTGTTAATTTAGATATTTTCTAATCTGTTAATTTTGATGTTTCCCAGCCATGGCATGTTTTTTAATAGGAATATTCTTGTTTTTTATATTACAATATCAATTAGGCGTATCAGGAGATAAGATGTTGGTTAAGCTATCCTTGCTATTGTATTTTGGCTTTTTATTTCTTAACTTATCACTCCATTTTATAATCTATTTACCTTCTATTTTATAACTATAATTGTTTATGTACGATGATTCTGTTTATGAAGTGATATATATGTTGCATGCTGTAGTGAAATTTTAACTGAGATCAAGGTAGCTTGGTGTACCATTTATAACATGTCCCTGTTATACAGCAATGCTTAATCATACACTGCTGCAGCAATCAAACAAAAAATTGCAGTACAGCCCAGACTAGTTGCTAGAACCACTCCAGACTATTGAGAGGTCAGTAGTTTAAAGGTGAAAACTAAATAAAACTTTCAAAATACACTTTTCTGCATTGCAGGTCCAACCTACCGGGTTATTCTAGGGAACTCATCTTCCCAAATCAGCTGATTTGTTAGTCGAGAGTTCTCAGGTTCAAATCCTAGTAAAGGCAGTTACTTTTATACGGATTTGAATAGTAGATCGCGGAAACCTGTGTTCTTTGGTGGGTGGGTTACAATTAACCACACATCTTAGAAACGGTCGAACTGAGAATGTACAAGACTACACTTCATTTACACTCATACATATCATCCTCATTCATCCCCTGAAGAATTATCTAAACGGTAGTTACCGGAGGCTAAACAGGAAAAAGAAAGGAAAAAGCAAATTTTGAGGGAGTTACTCTTTTTATTCATGGAATATGATATCAACCCGTTCCTGATGTCATCTATATGTTTTATAGCGATCGGAATAAAATTTTTTTTTTGTCTTCAGTCATTTGACAGGTTTGATGCAGCTCTCCAAGATTCCCTATCTAGTGCTAGTCGTTTCATTTCAGTATACCGTCTACATCCTACATCCCTAACGATTTGTTTTACATATTTCAAACGTGGCCTGCCTACACAATTTTTCCCTTCTACCTGTCCTTCCAATATTAAAGCGACTATTCCAGGATGCCTTAATATGTGGCCTATAAGTCTGGCTTTTCTTTTAACTATATTTTTCCTAATTCTTCTTTCTTCATCAATTTGCCACACCTTTTCATTTGTCACTTTATCCTCCCATCTGATTTTTAACATTCTCCTGTAACACCGCATTTCAAAAGCTTTTAATCTTTCTTCTCAGGTACCCAGGTTGTTCCAAGTTTCACTTCCATATAAAGCTACACTCAATATACTTTCAAAAATCTTTTCTTGACGTTTAAATTAATTTTTGATGTAAACAAATTATATTTCTGACTGAAGGCTTGTTTTGCCTGTGCTATTCGGCATTTTATATTGCTCCTGCTTCATCCATCTTTAGTAATTCTACTTGCCAAATAACAAAATTCTTCTCTTCCTATTTTTACATTCAGTAATACATCTTCGTTATTTCTACTACATTTCATTATTTTGTTTTGTTGTTTGTATTCATGCAGTTGTTCTTGAGTAGGACTTCTTCCATGCCGTTCATTGTTCTTCTAAATCTTTTTTGCTCTCAGCTAGAATTACTATATGAGCAAATCATAGCATCTTTATCTTTTCACCTTGTACTGTTACTCTGGATCTAAATTGTTCTTAAACAGTAATGGGCGATAGGGAACATCCTTGACACTTTTTTTTTATTACGGCTTCTTTTTTATGTTTTTTATGTTAATAATAATAATTATTACTGTTGCTGTTTGGTTCCTGTAAATGTTAGCAAAGAGGTCCCCTCTTTCATTCCTTTTGCCCAGCCCGTATTCACCCACTATTTCCTTCCTTGCCTTTCCCAATGCTTGCATTCTAATCTCCAACTATTATTAAATTTTCATCCCCTTTCAATTGCTTCATCAATTTCTTTGTCTGCACACTCTTACCTCATCATCATGGGTGCTTGTAGGCATATAGAAATTAATAATGTCGGTTTAGGTTTTTTATTTTATCTATTACAATGATTCTATCACTAGGCATTTTGAAATGCCCTACCCTCTTCTCCCTACCTTCTTGTTCATTAACCTACTGCCTGCCTGCCCAAGCTGAGATAACTTAAAATCACCTGACCAAAAGTCGTTTTCTTCTTCCAACTGAACTTCAGTAATTCCTACTATATCTACATTTATCCTACACATTTCCTCTTTAAATTTTGACTTCTAACATTCCACGCTCCGACTCGAATGTTAATTTTTTAATTTTCTGGTGACCCCTTTCCTAGTAGTCCCCTATCTGGAGATCCAAACAGGAGACTAGTTTACCTCTGGAATATTTTACCAAGGAAGGTGCCTCCATCTTTGTTAAATGAAAATGCAGAGTTACATTTTTTGGAAAAATAATAATATAATAAAAAAAATAAAAATAAAAAGCTGCTCAGTTCATATTTGATTATAAAGAATTATATGTTATACTGTGATTGTGTTACAGCATATGGAAAATCAGGAATTTGGTTATGATGCCATTCAAAATCTGAAAGTGTATCTAATAAAGGGAACTGCTATTCTAGCTGATAAAACTAAAGCACCACAAGTGACAGCTTTGTTTGCTAAATATGGCATTGTGGTTGAATGTGATATATTGCACAACTATGGTTTTGTGGTAAGTAAATATATATTTATTTTAATTTTGAGCTTAAATTAAGTATCGTATTTCCTGAGCTTTGACTCCTGCCAAGTGGACTTCCTGGACCACTATAAATCTCATTCTGTGTGTACATTTCCTTGGGTGATATCCTACTGCATCAACCACAGGAATGTTATCCATCTCTTACATTGTGTCAAGTACCCGGTTTATCTGAGCGCCTTGATTGCAGACTTTGTCATACTTAACCTAGATGACAGCAAATCAGTATTTCATTTCATTGCAGTAGAACAGTCCATTTGCTATTCATTAGACAAATAAAGCACCATACTATATCTATCCAGGTTTTTTTTCTTTCTGTGTTATGCACATTAGTAATCATGCAATTGCTTCTAAGGGAGATATTTTGGGTTACCCATGGGTCAAAATATTCTTTGTTTTAAATAGCATTTTTAAGTTTAATGATGCTTTCATTAAACAACCTCTTGTTGTTTAGCAATGTAAAAAAGTGTAATTTCAGTTGTTTATGGGGAGCATTTCAAATACTTAATTGTATGTATGTGGTTAAAATTAATTTATTAGCATACATTTTTGTAATTATTTTTTTCAGGTTATCATCAATTTTTAATTACTGTTTGTAAATTATTGAATTAATCATTTGCAAAACAGGAAATTTATAAATCTGATATCTAGAAAAAGATTTCTACCAGTATCAATTGCATTTAATACGCTTTGGGCTAATTTTAGGGGGAAATGTAAATAAGTTTTAACTTATGTGTATTAAGCTTACAAGGTCAAATTAGACATAATATATACTGGCATAAGTAGGCATACTAATCATTCTATTGCCTATTAGGCTTATTTTTTTTTAAGTGGAGTGCAGATTGTTCTTATTCTTAATAATACTGGTTTCATTTTGTAGGCTAATTGAAATACAGTTTTGTAAGTTGTAGAATAGTATGAATTCAAGTAAATCTAATCATTTAATTTCACTGTGATATGTAAAGCTTGTGTGATAGATTTCATGATTAAAAGGAGTAATCTTAAGTTAAACAAAGAATTTATGAAGTTTTTCATAAAATGATTGTTGTGCTATTATTTATAACGGTTTTGTACTGTTAAGCTTTAGAAATACCCAGAGCTTAAAATATTTCTATAATAAGTTATAGGTTTTTGTGCTTTTGCAAATCTTTTAACCTCATAATTGCGACATCCTACGTTCGTAATTATCTTTCTTTCAATTTTTAAAACTTTTCAGTTTTTATCATCTATTTTTTTACCTTCTACATGCATCCCCCATTCCCAAATTACCTTAATGTGATATTTTAATGCATGGCCTAACAGTATATCATATCTTTTACTTTTAAAAAATATTCTCAATTTCTTGTCTTTCATATCAAGTGATTTATCTCACCTTTACTGTAATTAAGAATTTTTAGGTTTCAATTTTATCAGCCATCTAATTTTCAAAATTTTAGTGTAATATTTACATTTTCATTCTTATAAAATTCAGGTGATGGGCAAACATAAACACAAAAGAGTTGAAAACTATACAGTTGTACTGAATCTGTTTCGAAATCACTCAGAAGTAATGGATAATTTTGTTTTGTTCTGATAAAAGCGTATTTTCATCTTTGTGGAGTTTAGTTAATAAGCAGAATTATTGTTGCCTTGTATTTAGAAATTCTAAAGAGATTCATCAGCGACCTTTTTATAAACCAAAGTTAATTGTCTGGTGTGGTTTGTTGCCATTCTAACATAATTAAACTATACTTCTAAGAAGATAAAAATGTGTATTAAATTCAAATTACATAGAGTGCAATAAAGTAGATTTGAACTTTGGACTCAATACTTATGGTCACCATCTGACAGTATTAAAACAATTAAATTCTAAAAAACAAAGGTAAATAAAATTAAATACATGCAATAAAATCATTTCAATGATATTAAACCGAATAAATTGTTTTTTATTTTTACCTATGATAATAGGCTTCTTTTCAGGCAATATAAACCATCCATTAAAATACAAAAAGAAATAGTATTTTGACTTACAAAAACAAAAAGGTAAACATATAAATAAGAAATAAACTTTTATTAAAGTAAATCTTTAAAACAACCCAATTTACCAATTTGAAAATATAAAAATAATTTAACATGCAAATATTTAAAAGAAAATGAATCAATACGTAAATAAGATTTAAAATTTATTACAATAATGGTGTAAAATTAATCAGTTAATTACATTATTGAATTTTACTGTATTCATATTAATAGACTACTGGAACAATTAAATTTATATGTTCAACGTATAAAAAATAATATTAAATAAAATTTCAATAATATTGAAAATTGAAAAATATTGAAACTACTGTGCCTACAATGCCAGGCATCTTTACTACACATACTTAAACCCAGTATTACTTATAAAGTTAAATGAAATTAATGTTTAATAAATATATTTGTAATACTATTATATCCACATTGCCAGGCTTGTTTGCATTACAACAATGCCATAAAACAAGATCATAACTAAATTAAAATATTCATAAATGAAAAATAAACATTTACTGTAATATTATTAAAATAAAATTGATATTCTTGGATTAGATTGTACCTACATTTCCAAGCTTTAGTATAATACACATTAAAATCATTGAAAATAATATGAAAGTAATGTAATATGCATAAAAATTAGAAATAAATACATGAAATGCAAAAAGTAATATAGAATTAATAAACAAATATTGAAACTGTATAATTTACCCATCTATCTGCATTACAGTCACATTCAGTATTTTATTTATGCTATGTCAAGCTTTCAACAGGATATAGTTTTACAAGCTGAACTGTACAGGTCTATACATACAAAGTATATAATTTTTTGACCTTATCTGTCATTGTCTTTAACATCTTCGGTTTACATGGTATATAAATTTATAAAAATTAATGATTTTTGTTAATTAAAAAAAGTAATAGTTTTCATTATTATTTATTTTGTTTGATAGATTACTTATAACAGTCAGAATAAATATAGTACTTTTCGGTTAGCATCCCACCTAACACAATATTGACATAACCTAATGCTTACTTTGCTCACTAACCTTATTCTTATTGATAATATTATTTTAGATAATTATTATTTCATTAAAAATAAACATTTTCAGTTTTATATTATGTTTTTCATATTATTGCGATAATGAGATTTGAAAACTTGTATTTTCTTGCTTTCAGTTATATTTAGTTTTGCATCATGTTAGTCTCGTGGCATTTAATATTCAAGGTTAATTAGACAAGGATAGAGAGCATTAGGTTATGTTGATATCATATTAAGTAGGATGCTAATCGAAAAATACCTAAATAACTACGTGAATAAAGTGAAATTATGCATGAGGCATCGTAGGCTAGATGAGAATATGGTTTTGAGCATCCTTGCATTGTGAGGTGATGAAGATGGGAGTACATCAACTCTACATCCTCGCAGGCCAGCTCGTTTTGTAAAAGATGTACCTGAGTTATTATCGGTCCCATCCTTGAACTTTATTGGTTTCAAAACATTGGGTTGCCAGTGAAACATTTGATTTGTGAAATCAATGGTAATAATTTGGTACTGGCAAGGTGTAGTGTGAAAATGGTTGAAAATCTTCCCGTTAAAGTGGTAAATTGCAACTTATCGAGAAGTATCTTCTTTTTATCAAAATAATATCATCGTGAGTATCCCATATCATTAGTTTTGAATTGATTACATGAAGTTTCTTCTAGCTCTGTTATTGTAGTTCCAGATTTTATGCATTCTACAGCAAATTTGGCTTAGAATCGTAAAACATTATAGCCTTATTTTTTTTTGTTAATACTGAATGGTTGAACTTTTTTGTGTTGTTAAATGAGCTGTGCATCAACTCTTTCATCTTGAATTTGTCATACCACTGCCATTCGTAATATTATTACTAAAATGAAAAAATAATTTACGGATCTTGGTAGCCAATGCTACTTTTATAAACTAAGGACAATTCCTTAGTTTATAAAAAATTAATCATAATAATTCATTTATCACATTTGAATCCATGTTTCATTGATTGCTAGTTAATCAACATTGAATAGAAGCGTTTGTATCAAGAATATAGTTTCCGTTTACTACTGTGCATGTAAGCTGTCATGGCAATTTGATTATATGATATTATTTTCAACAGATAATCAAGACCTTGTACATTGTTGTTATTAATTTTATAGTTTTTTCTTTTATAAAAAGAAATTATATTTTGTTTAAGGTTGGATCATTTTATTTTTCAGGTTATTTACCCACAAGTCAAACATTTTTGTAACATGTCTGATTGTCAGAAAAATGTTTCAAAACCTACTGCGAAAAAGCCAATATTTAAACCTCCTACATTTGTTCCACCAACTTCAACAAACACTGTCAAAGGTGGTATTAAATCTAGTACTACCACTACAACTAAAAGTGATAATGTAATGGTGACTAAATCCGGTATTGTCACTAACGATTATTCTGTTCTCAGTAAGAATAAAATTAAACCAAAAACTGATGAAAAATCTAAGGTATTTATTGTTATTTATTTTAATAATACTTAGTGCATGTATCTAGTGGAATATTTTTCTCTTTCAACTCTCCTCAAAATATGTTAATTAACTACTAACAGATTATAAAATAAATTCTAAAGAGTAATTCATTAAAATGAAGGTAAATTTGCAAAGTTTTTCTTTTTATACGCACAATGTGTTTAACTTTGCAGATATGATAGAATTCAGATGATACTCCATTTCATCCCATATTATATAAGAATCTACGGTTGCAGCTGTGATAATATATATTAAAGTGACATGAAAATATTCAAAACAGTATTTTTCATGAATATGAGAATTGACAAGAGTTGTCTTTGCTTTAGTGAACATTATAGATAATTTTTTCTCTCTGTTGATTAATTAATTTACATCATCATAATTTGCTAGTAAATTTGTTCTTTGTGAAGTATTCTTGAATTTAGAATCTACAGCTATAACAGAGAAGTATACAGATTCTTAAAAAAATTGGTTTTTTAGTTTTGTGCCTTAAAGAATCATTATAATAAAAAAAATTTCAACAAAATAATAAATTTTAATAAATAATCTCCAGAAAAAGTTTTTACTTCTAATGCTCCCAAATCCAAAAAATCTATTTTGTATCAGATGGACATTTGTTTGTATGTATGTATGTAGGTAAGTCTATATTTGATTTTTATAACTTTGGATCCTGTTGATGAATTTTTTCAAACTTCGTTGACAGGTGTTACCTTCAGGAGGAAATTGTGTAATAAATTTCTGCAAAAATTGGAAAAATCTGTGTTATGTTTTGGCTGAAATAAAATTTCAAATCTTTACTTGGGGGATACTTTAGCAAAAATTTTTCATAGAAAGTTGAAGTTTCTTTTATCAAAGTCATAAATTACAAAAAAAATTATTTAATATTCACCCCCTCCCCAAAAAATGAATTAATAATTTGTGCTTCCTTTTACAAAGTCAAGGGAGTGAAAAACTGTGAATGTGAAAAATGCTGGTTTTTAGATTTCAACAGAAATCTACATTTTGACCATCCCTCAATCCATTTTGACTAGTTTCAGTATGACGTCTATACGTAAGTACATTCATATGTATGTTTCTCGCATAACTCAAAAACAATTAGGTGTAGGATGTTGAAATTTTGGTTTAGGACTATTTTAACACCTAGTGCTGTGGACCTCCCCTTTTGATTCCAATCGACTGAACCAAAAGTGTCCAAAAAAGCCCAAAATCCAAAAAAAAAATTGGATTTTGGACCTTTCTTAATTGCAGTAATAACCCCCCTCATTGAGAGCTTTTCAATGATATATCATAAGTGGTACTTTCATTGGTTCCAGAGATAGCCAAATAAAAATAAAATTTTTTTTTTTTCAATATACTGATTTTATTTTTAATTATAGAATAATTTCCACTTACTAACTATTTTTATTATTATGTCTGAGTGCTTTCGGAAATTAATCCATCATCAGGGACATTTATGTGTTATGGAATAATTATTTCCTTCACAAATTAATATATTTAATGAATTTTGAATTTTTTAAAAACAAAAATTATAAATACAACAATTGATCGTCAAAAGGTCTACTGTCGACGTTGTCCATCATGTCAGTATGAAGCTCTCAATTGTTGTGTTTGCTAGTATGAATCAGTATAACCAATCTAAGAATCAATATTATTATTTAACATTTGTTTAAATAATACATCATTATCAAATTTGTATTATTTAAGTATATGTAATTTGTTTCAATCATATTTGTTTTATGAAAGTTACTGGAATATTCAAGAATATAAATAAAATTTTCTGGATTATAATTATGATTATTTTCTAAGATATTTCTAGCAAAATTGGATTGTTCCATATTTCCCTTATTTATACAATTAATGTGTTCATTAATTCTGATCGAAAAAGATTGGTTTGTAATCCTGATATATTCCAAATCACAACTTGCACATTGTAAACTATATACTCCCTGTTTATCTAAATTAGATTTATTGTTATATTAAGTTTTCATTGTATCCATTAATTATAACTATATGTTTGATATAATCCAATGTTTAATTTTATATTGTTATGTTTTAAATATTTCATAGCTATATTAAGAATTAAACATCAATATTTTTTGATTCCAAGTTTGAAACGAATTATGGTGCCCTGTTTAGTGGGTTTCCTATTTATATCAATACCCAGTTTGTTAGTATTATAGTTTTTATTAATTTTTATATCTAAAAAATTTATGATAATAAATTCTCTTGAGGTCGAGAAAATAACGGCATGAATTTTTCACTTGCCATGAGTGCTGCGCAAAAATGTTCATTTTCTGTATGGTCCTAATATTTAGAAGCGTAAATAACTGTTTGGCTAATTTTAATCATTAACCTATTGCCTTGCTTGCAGTGATAAGATTAATGTTCATTCTTCTGTCAGAGTTGATCAGCAGATCTGTAGTCATATTTAATTAATATAACTTTAATATTTAAAATCATTTTATTAATTAAAAGGACACAATTGTTCTTATAAGACTGTAAAATCCTAACCTATACACTTGAAAATATCATATATCATGACTTGGTATTGTATCAAATAGATTGCAATAAGAGTGTGGTGTTCCAAAATTAACTTACAGTCAGAAAGATCTAACCTCATTTATTTTGATGATTATAATTTAATTCCTTTACTATTAGTTATATGAATTAAATCAATGAATGGGTGTAAGTGAGAGAAAAGTCAATAAGTATAGTGGATTGACACATCTGATCATGATACAAAATGGTACATGTATGCATTGTGTACTGTTATAGATGTATAAAATGGTTATAATATCTTAAAAGTATTAATTATATATATATTTATATTTATGTTGTTTTTTCTCTAGGAGAAAACAACAAAACGTCCTGATTTCCAGACATTTGTATCAAAAGGTAAAGAAAATATTGTTGAGAAGACTATTGGAAGTGAAGATAGGTCTGCAAAAAAGGGGGAAAACCTAAAAAGGTATTTATTATTTTATTTCAATTAAAGTGTTTTTGTTCATGTGTTCTAATGATAATGTACATTTAATACTGCTCCATTTTAATCAGTATTAATTAGACTGCTTTAAGCGAATCAGAATAAATAAATTAAATTTAATCATTTATTGAGTGGTGGCATTTTATTCTAAATACAATAATTCTCAGAATATTTTAATAGTAAAGTCTATTTAATATTTTATCGTTTAGTTCCCTATCGCCGTTACTTTTTAATCTTTACATGGAACTAGCAGTTAATGATGTTAAAGAACAATTTAGATTCGGAGTAACAGTACAAGGTGAAAAGATAAAGATGCTACGATTTGCTGATGATATAGTAATTCTAGCCGAGAGTAAAAAGGATTTAGAAGAAACAATGAACGGCATAGATGAAGTCCTACGCAAAAACTATCGCATGAAAATAAACAGGAACAAAACAAAAGTAATGAAATGTAGTAGAAATAACAAAGATGGACCGCTGAATGTGAAAATAGGAGGAGAAAAGATTATAGAGGTAGAAGAATTTTGTTATTTGGGAAGTAAAATTACTAAAGATGGACGAAGCAGGAGCGATATAAAATGCCGAATAGCACAAGCTAAACGAGCCTTCAGTAAGAAATATAATTTGTTTACATCAAAAATGAATTTAAATGTCAGGAAAAGATTTTTGAAAGTGTATGTTTGGAGTGTCGCTTTATATGGAAGTGAAACTTGGACAATCGCAGTATCTGAGAAGAAAAGATTAGAAGCTTTTGAAATGTGGTGCTATAGGAGAATGTTAAAAATCAGATGGGTGGATAAAGTGACAAATGAAGAGGTATTGCGGAAAATAGATGAAGAAAGTAGCATTTGGAAAAATATAGTTAAAAGAAGAGACAGACTTATAGGCCACATACTAAGGCATCCTGGAATAGTCGCTTTAATATTGGAAGGACAGGTAGAAGGGAAAAATTGTGTAGGCAGGCCACGTTTGGAGTATGTAAAACAAATTGTTGGGGATTTAGGATGTAGAGGGTATACTGAAATGAAACGACTAGCACTAGATAGGGAATCTTGGAGAGCTGCATCAAACCAGTCAAATGACTGAAGACAAAAAAAAAAAAAAAATGGTTTAGTATTTAATGTCGAGGCTAAGAGTCCAGTTTAATTCAACAAAAATATAGGACCTTAATGTAGTCCGGCTTAATCTGAAAGGATTATCATGCAGCCACCAGACAAAACACTCTGTGTTGGGTTGATCTGTAGTCAGCTCTTAGATCACAATAAAAATGCACTGATTTTCTCAGTGTTCCTGGCTTTACCAAACTGGTTTTCTCAAATTTTTCATCTACTTTTTCAATCAAATTCTTACTGGCAGCCGGCTTCTATGGTCATCATCATGAATGTCGTTGGCCATTTTTTTTTTTAAATGATTGCCACCACTGTCTTACTTTAGAATCGGTTCATAAATATTTGGTCCATAAATTTCACAAATTTGTCTTTGAATTTTAGCTACAGAATTGTATTTTGTCATCAAAAATTGGATTACTCTCATATTTCACACTTGTGAGAGATCACAAATTGCAGCACTCATTATTAATAGATGAATATAAACAACTAATAACAAAATGACTAATTTATTATTGCTAACAGCTGACTACTGATTGAAATAACTGAGTTACACAAACGCCATCTGTTTACATCATGTATGTAGACAGCCAGTTCAAAACACATCTTACTTTAAAAATAAGTCTGGTATTATTACTAGAATCTGAGTGCTGAAGAGATCTTGTAGTAAATGAATTTGATGAATAAAGTTGATCATTTTTATTTATGCGCCTTTATTGAATTATTTATAAATAATTATGTTTTCACTTTTTTGTGCTTATTTTTAGGTTTTATCTGCGAGATCGTTGACCGATGCAGAATATGATGAAATATTTACTGCTGCTATTCAGAGGTCGTTTACATATACTAGTGATGAGAAATTTCTATCTAATGATAACAGTAGAGAAAACTCTACATTTTTTGATGGACCAGACTCTTCTTCAACAACTGTAATTTTTATTAAATTTATGTTCTTTCTTTTCTTGTTTTTTAGTTACCTGTAGATGTAGTTATAATACAACAATAATTTTTAAAACTGGTAATCTGATTACAAGATTTATGAGTAACTGTGTTTTAACAATGATTTAATGTCATATCTATTTATAAAACGTAGTTTAAAAAGGTTGTTGAAATATTTTTATTTTATTTTACGAAAACTGTATTAATGATTTTTTATTATATTGCGGTTAGGGAAAAAGTTTCTTCGTATTCTCCCAGCAGATGACTTTAAGATCACATATTTCTGGTAATATTAATGAAATCTGGTAACATTTTAATTTGGTGTTTTTTAAAAGATAGCAGCATATCACTGAGTACTTTTAAAAAGATTATGATTATATTAGTATATTTAAAAATTATTGTGTTGAAAGGAGTGAAAATAATAATTAAACGAATTACAATACATTTTGAAATTTTATTACAAAAATGAGAAGAATTGATGAAAACCAGGCTGCTAAAAAAATTGTTGTTATTTTTGGACATAATGTGATATGAACATGGAATGAAATCGAAACATTTTTGAAACTGCTCATTACAGATGATGAAAATGAATGGATCGAAATATCAATAACATATGGAAAAATTCATGGGTTGAAGCATGTTAAAACTCTGCAAATGGTAGAAAAGCAAGAACTGATGCCAAAAAATTGTGGTATCACAATTTTTGCCAGGAATGTGTATATGATGAGATTGAAAAGCCGTTGTTCACTGGTCAAATGATTGACCGGTGCTATCAACGACTGAAAAGATTACACCAAGCAGTTAAGATAAAGCAGCCAAAATTGATTGACTGGAAAAGTGTCTTCTTCCATCACACCAGTGCCAGACATCTTTGGTGATCCATTGAAAATAGTGAAAGAAGCTTGGCTAGGAATTTCTGATGCATTCATCATATAGTCCTATTCTTGTACTGTCAGACCACCATTTATTTTGGTCTCTATAGAACTGTCTTAAATAATATAAATTTGGCTTCAGAAGAGATCTGTGATGATCACTAGTCCCAATTTTTTCATCAGAAAACAAGTTTTTAGGTTCTTCATTTGTGTTTTGTGAAGATAGTCATTGTTAACCTGGTTGGTATCAATTTTCTTTTAAAATCAATCTGAAATAAGAAATATGTCAAAATTATCAATGTCAGTCTGGGAGAGTATGGAGTGTTCTACATCTTAGTGATAAATTTTATGTGAGGAAATAAAATATGTACCCTATTCACTGATATTTTTTTCCCTTCTATTGACAGTCGGTTCTAACTGCTGAAATGCTGTATTCTCTCGGGTTATTGTTTCTGCAACAACAACCCACAACAGCTGCTATATCATAAAACAGGGATTGAAGGTATATTTTATAATGATCTCAAATTTAACACCAACTTTCAGAAATTATATATGATGTGATAGATCTTGTGGCATCACAGCTCAAGAAGAAAAGTGTAAATCAATCAAAGAATCGAGTATGGTTTTTTTATGTTTTTCAAAGTTGATGACCAGAAACCTCAAAAACCAAAAATAAAATGGTGGGGGTAATGTTCATATGTACTTAGGTGGTGTGTATGTACCCATCGGGTTGGTCTAGTGGTGAACGCGTCTTCCTAAATCAGCTGATTTGGAAGTCGAGAGTTCCAGCGTTCAAGTCCTAGTAAAGCCTAGTAAAAATCAAGTCCTAGTAAAATTTTTACACGGATTTGAATACTAGATCGTGGATACCGGTGTTCTTTGGTGGTTGGGTTTCAATTAACCACACATCTCAGAAATGGTCGAACTGAGAATGTACAAGACTACACTTCATTTACACTCATACATATCATTCTCTGAAGTATTATCTAAATGGTAGTTACCGGAGGCTAAACAGGAAAAGAGAGAGAGGTGGTGTGCATGTGTGTTAACATATTTGAAGCTAATAACTTTTGATTGGATTGACTGATCTTGAAATTTTTTTGCAGACTTGTGTATAGGGGGCAATTTTTTGGTAAAATTTTGGAGTCAATATTTCCAGGGAGGTTTTTTGGAGGTCATTTTCTCAAAAACTTGCAAACATAACCCCACTTTATTTTAAGCTTAGTATGTGTGTGCATGCTTATCTTACCATTTAAAAAAAAAAAAAATTGCCACATATTTTCCCCTTTCCCACAAAAATTGAGAAAAGCTATCCTTTTGTTTATTGCATATTTTATATCAATTTTTTTTTTAATGTCTTCTTAGGCATAGTAGTAGTGCAAGTGACCCCAAAGAAATACTTTGGTAGCAATATTGATGGTGGGGAACTAATCAAAATTTAAAAATATTGATTTTATTTTTTTCAAAGCTTTTTTGGATTATTTAAACTTTAATGTTATTAAAAGTTTAAATAATAAACGTTTAGTAATAATATTACAATAAAATTCATCATAATTCATCCCCACTCCCAAAAAAGAAATCTTAGGCAACATGAAATATTTTGTAGTTTCAATGTTTAAAGTTTCAAGTTCTTTTTTAGTTTCATATTAAGCCCTTAACTTTTAAAGGAAAAGGTATAAGTAGTGAAAAAATACAAGTATTTTAAAAATTCAACGTTGGTGAGGGTTGTTTTGAAAAGTTCTCTGCCCGACAAAGAAAACAAGGTTCAGAATATTTTTTTATTTTTCAATGAAGTCACTCCTGCAATGTTCGTAAAAACAAATTTGTTCAACTGTTCTAAATAAGTGGTTTTCTCAGCTTTGACTTTATCGTTTGAATTGAATATTCATCCAGCGGCCCTTTTCTTCATGTTTGGGAAGAAGTAATCAGTGGGAGCCAAATCTGATAAATACACACATGTAAAAAAACTTTGAAGTGTAGATCATGGAGTTCTACAGCAATAATTTGAAACGTGTGTATTTTTTTATCATGGTGAAAGAGAACTTTATTTTTGGCCAGATGTGGATGTTGAGTTGTTTGTAATGTCATCAAGTTCATACACCTTCAGTCAGCAAACATTTAATATAGCGTTGGTGATGATTTCATTGGCCGTAGCAGTTTTGGTTAACCCGAGTGTTTATCTTGAATGGATGTATGAGGCCACATTTAAATTTGCAGCTCACTTTTTATTATTGAAAACAAAGGAAAAATCGTTTAAAGTGGTCCATTCCTTTTTTTTTTGTCCTTGGGGTTAATCTTTTAAAACAAAGTACCTTATAACAGGTTGAACTTTCATTTTATCCATATGTCAGAAAATGTTTGCTTTATTTGTTTTAAAAAAGAAGCAGCTA
The DNA here is from genome assembly GCF_047948215.1 of Lycorma delicatula. NCBI lineage: Eukaryota > Metazoa > Arthropoda > Insecta > Hemiptera > Fulgoridae > Lycorma > Lycorma delicatula. Next base: position 71,672,668 of record NC_134466.1, on the reverse strand, counting down.
AACACCACCTACACATCTGAAAATTTGCAGCATGCAAATCGTGCAAAAGATCTTTAATGATTATGAAAATCTATATAGATCTATAGAAAACATCTAAATGTATACTGTTTGATCATACTTGACAAACATTATACTAATTTGGTCATATTTGCACAGTCTCTGTGTCAGGCCTACAACTTTCCAAAAGTCTGTAGTATCGTATCATTACAGTTAAATGCAAAATATACAATTTATAAACAGAAAGGGCTTAAAATGAATTGTTTCACATAGGAAGAAATTGATTAATTCATTGCTTTACACTGCTTTTAAATTTCTGTTATGCGACTGTGATGCTTGTAAAGCATGTGAGATACAAATGGTGTTAGGATTGATTTTTCTAAAAGTAATGATGTTCATTATACAATTTCTATGGTAAATGGAGCATTCACCATGAATAACTTGTAGGATTGAACATTAGTTGTATCTCAGTAGTTTAATATAATAATGTGACATTTCAGCTTGATGGGGAAAAAATGGGAAATTGCTTCATTTCTCACTTTCTTTAATAAACAGTGTTAATCTTGGAAATGGCTCTGCCATTTTTATAGTGACTGTTCACATGTCAAATTGTATAAACTATTATGTTTACTGAACCTAACCTAAAACATGTACATTTTAGTAAGCATTTTAAAATGTTAGAAAATTTGAATTGCTTAAGGTTTATTTTTATTTACTTGTTTTCACAAATAATTTTTATCATATTTTACAGTGGAATCTCACGACGAAAGTGTAATAATGGAAGATAGCAGTGAAGATATAGTATCTAATTCTGATTTAGATACTACATTTGATAAGACAGTAGATATTTTTGAGAAGAAAAAGAAAAAGAAGACATCAAAATTGTCACATGGTGAAAAATTAAGGATGATTTGTGAAATGATGAGTCCTTGGGGAAGTCATGCTAGTAATAAATCACATAGTCAAAGTTCTTCACTTAGTACTCGATTGATTCTGTAAGTTTATAAAGTATTTGTTGTTTTAGAAATGTTAACATCTGTTATTGAGTTTGCCATAATTACTCAGCTGCCAAATTTTAACTACACATCTAAGATGGGTGAAAATGTATTAACACCAAATTTTCATGTAATCTAGACATGTACGTTCACTTGAGATGTTCAGAATGTAAATGACTTTGTAAATCTTTTTTTCAACAATCTTCCAAAATGGTATCATGAATTTTCTCAATGATTACTGATGTTTTTATCTTATTTGGATGATCTTTGTGCGATTCCTGTTTTGTGCTTGTCCAATCGTGTTTGAATCCACCAAATTGAAAGATAAATGGTTGTTTTCAATGGTATATCTGTAAAATCATTACTCAGCAAGGCTTAATTTCTTGAGTCAAAGATTTTTTTTTAGTGGTTATAACTAATTGATCAGCTCTTATATTATTAGCTATTCTTCAGTGATATATGTTTGAATTCCTGGGAGTTCCTGAATGCACCTCATATAGGGTGTCCTACCTTACTAAACAGCATTCTGTGTGTGCATTAGCTTAGCATCAGAATGTACTGATCACTAGCGGAAAATCACCATTTATTAGTACATGTCTCGTGTTGGTCAGGTGTATACTTGTAATATTATTATATAATGATATACCGTATATATATATATATCTGTATATATGCAAAATATGTATTGAAGTTTTGGGAAAATTTAGTATTTTTTAAGCAGATTTGAATTTTCAGACGAAAATAACAAATATCTCGAAAACGGCAAGTCCTTGCGTTCTGAAAAAATTTTTTGACCCCTGGACGAGTACCCCATCTGTTCACAGTGGTACCCGTTGGATGATAATATTTTCAAGTGTCCCTGGGGTACCATTCAGAAATTGGGGAAGGGGTATGATGGGGGACCTCCATAATATCTCTGCAATCGCTCGTCCAAGCTTGAATCCTTATTCTGCATTTTCATCCCTATAGATTTTTTCGTAGCACAGAAAAATTGTTTGTAAAATTAATTACCCTCAGTGATATTGTATTCTTATTATTTTTTAAATATATTTCTTTCACAAAAAATACATGACGTATAAGCAACCTTAAAACAATCTCTCAATTTACTAATAATAACATCAGCATTGTAGCTGTTTGGAAAGCCATCATCATATTTTTAATATAACTTAAAGTATTTATACATATAACGTTTTCAAAATAATGATATTTATTTTTTAATATTTCTATTGAATAATACATTTTTTTATTAGTGCTATCAATTTTTTATTCTAGTCATTTCAAGATTCTGAGGAAATCATTTCAGAAAATTTGAACAAAAAAGTATCAACAACTCTTTCAAATGAAAAATTATCTGAACGACAGATTAAATCAAATAATTCTAATCAAATAATCAAACCAACTATGGTATTATATGAGAATAATAATAACAATAATAATGATATTGTTTCTGAAGAAAATAATCAGATAAAGGATTCAAAAAAAGGTACTACTAGTGTTAAAAATGATAAAAATAAGAGTTTGTCAGTGAAGAATAATGAAGTTATGAAAAATCCAAAAGATTCAACTTTGAAAAAGAAACTTTATCGCATAAAAATATTAATGATATTCCAAAAGTTCAATGTTCATTAAAAAATAAATATAACTCAAATAATAATAATAATGTTCAAAATGAATCAGTTGCGTCATCGTCATCAAGCGATAAATACTCATGGTCAGAAGTTAAGAAAAGGTTCTATCAGCCACTTCCGTCAAAATTTAAAAATCATAAAGAATCTTTAATGTGGTTAATGAAACTGCGAGACGTTGGGACTTGGGTAAGTTGTAATTTTATATTACTAAGAATTTACTATTAAGGAAGCTACTTTATATACGTATGTATAAAAGGTACATCAGCAAAGTAGAAAATTTTGGTTATTCATTTTGGTTGCGGGGAGCTAAACTTGATGGTATATTGTCAGTCATTTAATGCATTTAATATTCTTTGTTAAATCGTTGTATAAAAATGGTAATTCTGCGACAACTTTACAAAGGTTATTTTGAAATCTGTTCAATATTTTGTGTCATGAGCAGCTACTGTCTGTTCATGCAGTTAACTTATGGTTTAAAACATTGTGGAAACCAGGTCAATATTAAATTTTAAACTTGAAGGACCAGCACACTGATACTGATTGAAAGTTCAAACTCCCATTACACACAGTACAAAATTTTTTTGTTGTCATTTTTCTGTATTTTTTTTTAATTAAAAAAATGTAGCAAGATGCGAATGTCAGCTGGCAACCATATGTTTGTGATGATTAGTTTTTAGTTTTTGATGATTTTAGTCATATCATTTTACTTGGAATCAAATTCTCCATAGATTAGGTTTAAAACTTAACAAACTTTTTAAAACATTCAACAAAGTTATTTTTACACCAGACATAAAATAGTGTAAAAATTCATAAAATAGTGTGTTTTTACCCCAGATTTCTCAAAAACTACTAAAAATACAGTTCCAGGACCTATTTTTTTTTTTCAATTTTTAAGTTAGATTTCATGTAAACCATAAAATTTACCTCATTGTTTTGGTTCCAACAGTTACAGAATGGCTTAATTTTACCAAAGGCACAGAAATCAGGGTGAAATATTTCACCAGTAGACTTTTCTAATAAAGTATTTCTGAACCTGTGTTTGTATGAACCTTCTTCTTTATTTTCACCAGTAGAAGATGTCAAGGTGTGTTACTTTATTTATGAATCACCTGGTATATATAAAAATATAGAACAATATTTATACTTTTTATTTTATTTTTTTTACAGATAACGTGCTCCAATTCAGAGTGTAAAAAATGGCGATATGTTCATAGTATAAAAGATCCAAGTGATGTGCCAGAGAAATGGTTCTGTGATATGAATCCAGGTAATTGCTATAAAATTAAAATAAAAGTTATCATGTCTATCTATATTAACGTGATAATTTGAGAGCAATTTATCATGCAAATGGAGTTTGTTGTAACAGTTTTTTTCTTAAGAATTAAAAAATTTTTTTTAGTCTAAAGTATTTACAGAAAAACTTTACTATATTCACCAAATTTAATTAAATTAAAGTGGAAAGTTCCAGTAAAATAACTTGTTGAAGATTAGTAAGAAGTAAATTTGTATAATATAATTAGATTTTATGAGAAGTAAAAGGTCTGGATTTTTTCCAAAGTAGATGCCTTAGCTGTTAGTTGGTGTTTTATATAAAATTGTCTACATGTATTTTTTTAAATATTTTATTAAAGATTTTTTTTGTTTGTACATGTAGAAATTGTCATCCAAACTGTGAATTCTTACGTTATACTGCAGATAGTCAGTTGGGAAATTTATCAGTCCATAGTCTTAATTCCTACAAGCTTTTTTGTTTATTGCTAAGCATAGTACCTAATATACAGGATGACACAGGGAATTCGGAAATTTTGAAAGTACTAGTGGCAGCCCTTAGGAACTGGTAGAAAGGTCTTCTGAGCACAACTACCTGCTATTTAGTAATCATGGAGCAATGGGTCGGTATACAGCATGATGCATTTGCCGTGAAGGCATTTTGCAAGAATGGTGACAGTGTGACTGCTGCTTAACAGGAATTCCGACATCATTACAATTTAGTACGTCATGATCGCGTTCCATCTTGTCACGGATCAAGACGTGGGTTGAGAATTTTGAGGAGATGGGTTCAGCTCTAAAAAAGAAACCACCAGGAGTTCAAAGAACTCAATGAACACCAGAAAACATTGAAGCAGTTCGGGCCTCAATTGGAAGGAGTCTACGATGATCGACAAGGAAACACGCAGCAGCATTGAAGCTAAACTGAACAATTGTCTGCCAAATAATCCACAGCGATTAGAAGTTTCATCCTTACAAAATTCAAGTTGTGTAAGAACTGAAACCATCAGACTATATGGTCCCATGGAAGTGTTTCAAAGTGCCATGCAGAATCTCAACATTTACTTCCAAGAATGCATAATGGCCATCATCTGATGGACATTGTTTTTAGAAATTGAAAATTTTTATGGTGGTACGCTTAATGGCATGTAATTTTCTTTTTGTTTTCAACAATAAAACTTGTAAATTCTCGTTATTCCCGTTATATAACGGGAATAATTACCTAAAAAATGTAAAAACAATTTTTTTTTAGATTTTTTCACAAAACTAACAAGTTTTGTGCTTGGAGACATTTTAGAAAATATTTTAATAAGAAAATTAATTTAAATCATTCATAAATAATATGCAAAAAAATATTATTCCAGTGCGTCGACGTCCAAATAATATAATTTTGTCAGATGGCTGTTTGCCGTATGCGTGCTAGTTTGTATTTAGTGTTAAAACTGAAACCCCATAGACCAATTTTCTTAAAACTTTGTAGTCAGGTACTACCTTCAGGGAGAAAGTATGTATTAATTTTTTTCAAAAATTGAAATAAAGGACGGGGATGTTTTGGCTGAAATAAAATTTAAAATTTTTACCGGGATATTTCAGCTAAAAATATTTCTTACAAAAGTTGAAGTTTTATTTTTAGAGATCACAAATTACCGAAAATATTTATTTAATATTCACCTCTCTGCTAAAAAATTACTATATATATTTTTCTTTCTTCAGCTATATCTATTTCAGAAAAGTAGTTTTTTACATCAAGATTATAAAGAGATTTTTACCCAATAAATTGAAAAAAATTAAAAAAAACACCAGAGTACAAGAGCATCTTAAGACCTAATGTACCATGGGATGTAGAAAGTTACTAAAAATAATTACTACATTCGCAAATTAATTTATTTTTAAGAAATCATGGTGGAAATAGTACTGATGAACAAAGCAAAGACGAGATCCACCAGAACATTAGGATCATGGAGATTGATCCTATACCAAGGTGCTGGTTTGTAAAAAAGAGATATGACTACATATAAAATGAAAAATACAAAAATGTTATATTTAAGTATGCTTATATTATTTTTGATATATATTTTTTACACAGCATACTAGTTGGTTATAAGTTGAATAAAATGTATTTCGTGGTTGCATCTTTTTAATACAATTTACATTATTTTTACCATTTTTTAATGACATCCAATTTTGCTTATAACAAAAGAAAATTGTACATGTGCCTTTTTTCCAAATTATTTCTATAATTTCACTGCAAAATCAATTACAAATAGATAAATTTCATTGGTATTACTCAAAAAAAATTATTTTTGTTTTTTCTGAAGGTGCTGGTGAAGCTTCTGCTGATGTTCCTGGTGAAGAGGAAGAAGATGTTGCCGATAAAATATCGACATTGGCTATTAATGAAAAATCATTAAAAAAGATCGGTGAAGTTGTCAATGGAGAAATTAATAAAGAAAATGAAGATGTAGAGGGAAAACCAATCAAAAACCCAAAAGTAAACGTAAACGTGGGAAAGGCGGTAAATGTAAACAAACTGATCCGCCTACAATACCTGTTTCAACTTTGTTTCGTGATGGTATTTATAATTTTAAAATTAAAATGTAAATTTAGGTTTATTTACGATAAAAATAATTTTTATTAAACTTTAAATTCCTGTGAAATATGTAATGCGACTGTAGTCATTAGTATTTTATTAATATTGGGCCATATAGTAACAGTGATGTTTCAAACCCATCTAGTTAGAGAAAAAAGCGTGACAAAGATACGTGAATTTTACATCAGAATGAAAAGAACTCTCCAAGAATCTTAACCAATCAGTAGATATATACATTCCTTTTAGTTGCTCTGCAGGCATGAAGGCAACATTCAAATTCTTCTACATATTACAGAGAATGTGGTGTGACAGAACAGTTTTAATAACCTGTGTTCTTTTAAATAGTTCAGATTTCATATTAAACAGAAAATGTTTATGTATTTGTGCAACTCCTCAAATAAGGATCAACAGAGCAGGATCTGTAGATGATGGAGGACAGGCTATCAACCTTCTCATATGACTCGTTGCTGAGGAAATGTTTTGTTTAGGTAAGTCCACATGAATCTGGAAAAATGTGGATGAATTTCATATAATTTATTTAAAGCACTGTAAATCCATGTTACATATCTAAACATAATGTCTAAACAAATAACCGTTTTCATAATGATGAATGCAGGTTCAGCACCCATATATATTTGAATGTTATGCCGACGTATTCGTGTCAAAACATGAAACAGAACTTATCCAGAATATACGTAAAAAATTCAGATCTGTTAATGTTGTACTGTTGATAAATTTTACATAAAGCATTGTTATTTAAAAAAAAAAAAAAAAACAATTATTTTTTGGAACGTTTTACTCTACAGAATAGTTTTGCACTGATTTTTTAAGGTTATGCAATTATCTTGTTCATATTACTTCAACGTTGTTATCAGATAATGATGATTGACTGTTTCAGTAGGTTGCCCATTTCATGTTGTTTTTGTCTATCCGTAAATGTTATTTTTCGTTGTAGTTCTTCATTGAATACATGATATTCACACCTAACAACTGTGTAACTGATTCAAACGTAAGCCATAAAACATATTGAATGTTTCTTTGCATTTAATAATTTAGTACAAATAAAGGTTATAAAAGAATTAATTACAAGTTTATAATTAATAAATATGATAGTTATTACCGCATACATTATGATAGTAAGTAATACTTTGATTTTATATGCGGAGTTGGTGTTTTCAGGCCGAGTATAATACAAGTACACTTTCCTGTTTCAACTTTTCCATTTTCTCCTTTCATTCATTTCTTCACAGACCCACTCCTTCCGTACTCTATCTCTGTTCTTAATTCCTATGAATTCCTCAGCTGCTTTTTTTATACTGTTTTTAATATTTAACCAATGATCATTCACATTATTTGGCTCCCATCCCATTCTTGTTTTTTCCAGTTCGCTATTTCTCTTTGACTCTTAATTTTTCCAAATCATAGGTACTTCGGTTCTGACCAACCTTTATTTTCTTGATCTTCAAATTGATTCTACTACTATTAAGTTTTGATCAGAGTTTATATCTGCACCTGGTAAGCTTTTGCATTTTTCATACAGTTCTTATATCTTTGTTGTATGAGCATACAACGTTTGTTGTATGAGCAATCAATTTGGTACCTCTCTCCATCCAATCTCGACACCCATGTATGTCGCCTTTTATGATTTTCAATTATCGTGTTTCCCACTACCATATTATTTTCCATGCAGAACTCAACTAATCCCTCTTTTCTTTTGTTTCTATTATTTAAACCATATTTTTATATTATCTTGCCTTCTTGTCCACCAACCGTAGTATTCCAGTATCCCATCAGTACAAATACGTTTTTCCTTTCTCTCTCTAGTGTATTTTTGAGCTTTCCATAATACTTCTCAACCTCTTCTTCAGTATATTGTGATGCTGGCATATATACTTGCATTATTACAAGGTCTTCTATCCTTATCATCATCAGGTGATCATCAACATATTCCACCCTAATTACCTTACCTACTATTCTCTTTATAATTAATACACCAACTCCATTCCTACCACTTCTTTCAACAACCGAGTGTACAAGTGGAAGTCCCTACTTGACATTTCTCCATTTCCTCCCCATCTTACTTAACTCATTCCAAGTACATCTGATTTATTTCTAATCATTTCTTGTGTTGTGTTTTCAATCTTACCTTTTTGCAGTAGTGTCAGTACATTCCATGTTTGTATTCTTATCATATTTTTTGTTTTCTTTTTCATTTGTCCAGCCCTCCCTGCACAGTTACCCTTTCTGTGTTCTTCATCTTACTTCTTCATAAGCATGAAACCTTTTATTCCCCTCCTGGAGATCTGAATGAGGGGAAGTTTTAGCTCCAGAGTCTTTTACAAAAAGGTCCATCCCACTCCATGATCAACAAGGATTAAGGATATCTGAAATCCTTAAGGATCTTTAATGCTGTGGTTTCCCACTGCATTACATTGTCTTCTGTATTCCATTGATCTGGTGATTCATCTGCCTTTGGGGACAATTTCACACCCCCAGAACAATAGTGTTCTTCCTTCTACCTGTTCATCAAAGGCTGTTGGCACTTTATAGAAGGGGGGGGGCCATTTATACTGATGGCCACTCAGTCGCCAGAGCTATGTCTGTGGGAACAGGATGCACCATGATAGCAAGCCATAGCTACACTTTGTGAAGGTGTGATTGACATTTACATGGGAGAGGGTTTTTGAGACGCATCCCATATCTTATCCCTCCATCATAGTTCCAACTAAATAAATGCTGAAGCAGTTTTCTTATCCATGATTTGTCATAATATATGCATTTGTGACATGATGTATATATTTTATACCGATCAGAAAAAAGATTTATTTATTAAAAATTTTTTTTATTTTACCAGGAGTATATCCTGTCGGTCAAGAAATGGAATATCCAACCTTGCAGGATGGTCGTACTGCTAAAGAACGTTTTACCAGTGAAGAGGCAAGGATGTTGGATCGTTTGCATAATGATATATATAATGAGGCTCGTCAAGCGGCTGAAGCACATCGCCAGGTCAGTTTTTATTTTTTATATAAATTTAAAATTGAATTAAAAAAGAAAGTAAAAAGTAGAGAAAGCAAAATGGAATCCTATAGTTTAATTGATTGTGGATGGTTTAAAACAAATCTTAAATAGGAATTATAATTGTAGAATTGTAGCACTATTTTTAGGGAGACCAGATATTGATGTTTGATAGTTCAGAAGATACTTTCCGTATAAGGTAACTCATGGAATTAAACATGATAGAATGTAGTGTAGTATCTTGTGTAGCTGATGAGAGATAAACTGAAATAATTAGTGTCATCATGAGTAAAGGAATGACCAAAGTTCATGCATTCTGTCATTAGTATTGCTTTGGTGATAGAAATTTTCATTCATCACAGTCTTTTGTTCATTATTTTTAAGAGAATTAGTAATTTCCCATTTTAGATGGGGAAAAATGTATCTTTCCGCATGTTACAAACAATCTTCCGTAAAATTGAATGGAAACCTGAAATTCTGTTCAACTGTTAATTGTCAGAGTGCTAAAAAATCAAATAAAAATATGATTTGCTTTTTTTTTAATTAAACAATTTTTAAGATATTGTAAGTAAAATTGATTGATTTGGTTTGAATAATCTCGAACAAACCCAAAATGTTTTTAGTAGACTGTGTCATTGTTATGTATGAAGTCTGTTCAAGAAATACGTAGACTGTTTGAATTGCTGGGTCCAGTTGGTTCCACTCAAATCCGCTAAGCGTCGCCATGTTCGTACAGATCAGCTGATTACAACGCAGTTTTTTGATTGCAAATATCATTATTGGTTGCTTAGCTGCACGGTTGTTTGTGAAGTGTGTTTTTTTCGTTGGCGGATTTTAGAATGAGTGACTTGAACGAGCAAAGAGTTGCTGTGAAATTTTGTGTTAAACTTGGAAAATCTGCGAGCGAAACTTTTGGTATGCTCAAGATGGCTTACGGCAACATTGCTATGAAGTGTCCGACATGTTTTAAGTGGCATGGATGTTTTAAAGATGGTCGTCAATCGATTGAAGACGATCAGCATTTTGGACGTCCTTCCACATCAACTGACGACTCACGTGTAGACAAAATCAACACCCTGGTTCGGGCAAATCGATGTCTGACCATCAGAGAGCTTGCTGAAGTGTGTGGGGATATCAGTTGGATCATGTTACGAGATTTCGAGATCATTTTACGAGAGTGATTACTGGTTTTTTCATCACGACAACTCTCCAGCCCTCAGAACTCGTGAGTTTTTGGTCAAACACTCGATCACTGTTCTTTCCCACCCACCCTACTCACCTGATCTCGCTTCTTGTGACTTCTTGTTCTCCAAACTCAAAAGACCTTTGAAAGGAAGAAGATTTGAGACGATTCCTGAGATTGAGGAAAATGCGACAAAGGAACTGAAGAACATCACAAAAGAAGCATTCCAGGACTGTTTCCAAAAGTAGAAACACCGTTGGGATATGTGTGTGCGTCAGGGAGGAGAGTACTTTGAAGGGCACCCAGACAAGTAACTTCTAAATAAAGTACATTTTGTTTTATGACATTGGTCTACATATTTTTTGAACAGATCTTGTCTATGTGTATGTATATATATATATATAAAACCTGGCAAAGAAATGCATATCCTGCCAACTTGCCAATCAAGTCATGATTATCAAAATAAAAGATTTAAGCAACAAAATTCGAAAATTTTGAATTAAAAAATTTTTTATTTTAGGGGCTTCCTTATTTTGTGGGGAAAAATTTGGGAAAAAGTTATTTGTAAAAAAGTGTTTCCTAACAGAAAAAATTAATTTAAAAAAAAATTGTTAAAAAATATTGAGAAAATAAAGTATATCTTTTATGAAAGTAATGAAAAATTGCTTCTAAGTGAAGAAAAAATACAGAAAATTTCTTTTAATAAAAATTAAGAGTTAGATCCAAAAAATAGAATATTTATATTTTATAGGAGGGAATAAATTCTTAAAAAGACTTTTAAAAATATTCATATATAGGATAAGCTTAAATTTGTAAAGTTTTCTCTAAATAATAATTGCTTTAATACAGGCTGAAGTAAGAAAGAAAATTCTCAAAAAAGTTTGCATTTTGGGTCCAGGGTCTGTAATTTAAAAATTCGTAGACATTTCATAATAGCTATATGAAGTATAAACTTTCAAAAAATTCTAGGAAAATGTTTAAACCAAAGGAAATAGTGCAAAGGAACAAAACATAAATCATTGTTAATAGGTGGAGATTTGAAAAATATCATCTCATCTCTTTGAGTTCCCTCAAAAAATCAGAACAAACTATCAAGATACAGAAATTGGCTGTTTGGTGTATACTAGTACGAATAATGTAGATCCATATTTAGAAAGTTGAAAAGGTTTATTGATCTTTATGTTTATGTTTATGAATGTACAATCTATACTAAAAAGAATGCTCGTTAAAAAAAAAAACAAATAATATCCATGTTTAAAAACTCAACACATGTAACTCAAAAACACAATACTTTGGCTTCTGAAAAAGGGTTTTGTTAGGCTTTAATAAATTACTGAACCATTCTGAAAAAATGTTTTCACCAATTTATTGAAAATACAATTATACAATTTTCTTTCACAGAAATAATATTACTCTTCAATTGAATTCTTAAATAATAATTAATTAAAAATTAAAAAAGCGTGAATTTTCTGTAGCTTGTTAAACATGTACATAAATACATGCTCACATAATTTTAATTAACATCTGAATTGTGAATTAAACAATTAATACCAAATCACATTTATTTTTTAATTGTGTATTTATGGTTTTATCAAGGTTTTTATCACAGTATCCCTTTATCCATTCAGGCAAATGCCTGGAACATTCCTTTTTTTTCTTTTAGCTGTGAATTGAATATCTATACATTTCTTATGTTATAATAGGTAAATTCAATAAAATTACTTCATTTTTTACAATTTTTCACAGTAATTTCCACAACACAAACACCTTTCAAAACCAGTCTTAAAAGAAACCCTGCCAACTTTTGTTGGAAATCTGGACACACTCATCACCTCAAGCCCTTAGGAAGTTTTTATCGCTTGTAATGCAAAATGCCTCCCTTTCAGTCTGTTCTTCACCTGGAAAAAAAAGTCAAGACACGTAGAGCAAAGTCAGGACTGTAGGGAGGGTGCTGTGACAGTTGACAGTTTTTTCTGGTGCTGGCCAAATACTTGAAGATATCTTTAGACCAATGTGCTGGAGCGTTATCAAGATGAAAACCATTTATTCATGTTGAGTTTCGGTGCAGCTTCTTGAGAGCTTAGATTATTTTAGGTAAGTATTATTCAGTATACCGCTTCTCTGTGACTATCTTCTGATTTTCCATGTAACATTCTAAAAGTTTTTCCACATTAAAACATACGGCCACCATTCTCTTCTAAACCGATCTGGATTTTTGAATAGTTAAGGGGGCTCCTCATCTTAGAACACTCGCACTTTGCTTTGAGCCTGGGTCAGGACATTACAATAGTACAGCCAAGTTTCTTCACCGATCACAATACTGTATACATAGGGAGTTTTCCCATTTTCAAACTTTTTTAGCATTTCACAGCACCGTGGAATATGACATGCCATCTGATTGTCATCAAGTAATGCGGCACCCAAAGGATACAAAGCTTTCTAACTTGAAGGTGATCTCATATAATAGCACGAACTGCTGCTGCATTAATCCTCAAGTACACCTCTATTTGGTGGTAGGTCACATGGCTGTCCGTCCCAAGAAGTTTTCATACTGCAGCAATGTTACCCTTAGTCACAGTTGAAGGTGACCGACCCGACCTTGGAGCATCCTCAAGGCCAAAATTTCCTCTTCGAAATGCTGGTACCACCGAAATATTATCGATGGGGACAGTCCTCTCCAAGTACAGGAGTCATTTCCTCTAAACAGTGATCATCACTTAAGCCGCATGCAAAATTGCGCAGTATTCAGTTTTTAACCATTGACGACATGACTGCGTCTTTTCACTAACAATTAAAAAGCAGATCACACAGGTAGTGACTAGAATGGCTACAGTGCAGGATGGGTTGGGAGCTGCCTAAATGTGCGCTAACTTGTGATAACGGATACCTGTGATGATCTATTATCGTCTATTATCGCAAAACCTTTCTAGCGTCTTTAATTTGTATGAGTGCATTCAGAGAATTGAATCTCCATTTTATCATACGGTACTGTACCATTTTAATAAAACTTGTTATATGTTTTTATGTAGTTTTTTTTTTTTTAATCAAATTATATTTTATTATTTTTAGACTCGACAATATATCCAACGATGGGTAAAATCAGGAATGACAATGATAGACATTTGTGAAGAGCTGGAGAAGACTTCTCGTGCATTGATTGGAGAAAATGGGTTGAAAGCTGGATTGGCTTTTCCTACTGGGTAAGTACAGGATTTTTTTAAAATCAATTCTATTTTACATTTTCATTCTATAGCTTGTTGCTTACATTGTTAAAAGTTAAAAATTCATACTTTGTAGAGTATTTTGATGTTGCACCAGTTTTTCAGAAGCTGATTTTGTATATTGATATAAACAAAAAAAAAAGGTTTCTAAATACAGATGTCCTGAAATAACCTTTGCTTTTTGTTATGACTACTTAAATACCTCAAACTGATTTTTACTCATAAGAATAAAGTACTCTGTTTTGTTGGGGCAAATTTGGTGATTTTATGTGTTTTTTGTTCTGAAAAATTGATAAAATATATCTCATACTATATAGAGTGTAGTTTTTGAGAAAACTGCTGTTGTAATGGCCAAAAAACTGCTCTTTTTGATTCGCTGTAAAAATTAAATTGTCAATAAACAAATGAAAATTTCTAATAAAATTTATAGAGAATTTAATTGTAGGAAATAAAGAGAATAGAAAAAAAAATGTTTAAAACTTATTGTCCAGTGTTTTATTAAGATGAGCAAAAGACTTTGATTTAATGAATTTATTCTCCAGACAACAGGCCTAATTGTCATTACTTTGTGATAGCTGAATTTTATAGTGTATGAATAATCCAAAGTTTTACTGGGATTCACCCAAAACCTTCTGAGTAAAAGGCAGAAATGCTGACGCTAAATAAAAATCTTTGTAATCAATTTAAATTGACAAATTATTTTATGATTTTTTTTTTTTTTTAGAAAATCTGAAAAATAAAGTAAATATAGTATGAAAAAAAAATTTTTTAATGCTAAATAACTAACCACAAATACTTAAAAGATGGTTTTAGCAAGTATTTAACAAATTGATTTAAATTTGTTGTATTAATTTTTAAATAATTTTTCAGGTACAAATATCAAACATTATTTAAATTTATTTAACGTAAAAAAATTGGTGTTTTATTGTATGTAAACCCTAAAACATAAAATGTTTTAGGGTTTACAATAACTTGATTAAATTGTCGGTAAAGAAATGAAGTTTGTAGAAAATTTAATTCTGAGGAAATTTATTTTATAGTTGGATTGATTATGAAAAAGAGTTTAAGAAATTTATTATATTGAATTTATAAATTTATAAATTTATTGACAGAAAAATATTGTAATGTCATTTTAAACTGAAACAAAGATCATTTTGATACTGGAAAATGTCTTAGAAACAAAATCAGTCATTTATGTTTACTCTTTCTTATCTTCCAATACTCTTTCATTTTCCTGGAAAAATCCCTTTTCCGTTCCTCTGTCCAAACCATCCCAGTTTTCCTTTTTAGGCTTTTCTGTAAATTTAACACCTGGCAAGTTGTTATAATTTCCAGATCCTGTCCTGATATCTTGCAGTGCAATGCCTGCTTCTTTGACGTCTTGAAGCACCTCAGTGAGCCACACCAGTTGCGTTTTTAGCTTTAGCGATCTTTCCAAGAGTCGTTTACTTTTCCTTGATTCCTCCAAACGCAAGAGGTGGCCGAAGAATTTTATTTTCTTCTTTCTTATTTTTTCTGTAATTGGTGTAACGACCTCATAGATTTTATGGTTCAGGAGTAATCTCCACTTTCCTTTCACCAAATATACCCCGCCGATACAGGTCCTTACGATCCTTTATTCTATTTTGGCTAATTTTTCAGTTCTCGATGCTATCTTGATTTGACCCGGTGTTTCACACCCGTACATTACTACCAGTTTGATCACCGTACTATAGTGTCTTATCTTGGCTTGTTTGGAGATGCGTTTCTTGTTATAGTTGTTTCGTGTGACTACTTGTGCCATTGCTAGTCTGCGTGCTCTTTCTTGCCCGGCTATTTTCTCGTTTAGATTCCATGTGATGGATTCACCTAAATATTTGAATTTTGATACTATTTTAATTCTGCGACCGTTGATTTCCAAATGTTTCCGCTGTGTCTTTCTAGTGAACATCGCTTCTGTCTTCTCGTACGAGATCTGAAGTCCAATTTTCGCTGCGATAGAGGCCAATGATTCTATCTGGTGTTCAGCCTCTTCCTATGTTTCTGCAAGGAACGCTAGATCGTTGTTAAATTTACTTCCAATCTTTACTTTCTCTGGATTTTGTTCGTACCAATGTCGCATGATGTATTCTAATGCGCAATTAAACAGTAATGGTAACAATCCGTCCCCTTGCCTGAGACCAGTCTTTGTGTCAAAAGGTTCCGCTCCCCCCTGAACTTCACCTTCGACCAGGTGCCCGTCATCGTCAGCTCCAACATTTTCACCAGTTTTGGGTGCAGCCCAAAATTCCTCAGAATTCTAAGCACAGATGGTCTATGGATACTGTCATATATCTGAAATCCACAAATGTAATGATGATTAAGCCCTTGCGTCGCAACTTGTACATATAATTAGTTTTAAGGTGATAATTTGTTCTGCACAACTTCTCCAGGGTCTGAATCCTCCCTGATATTCTCCTAATTCTTTCTCCAGTTGATCCTTTATACGGTTATAAAGTATTCTAGAGAAGATCTTGTACATACAATCTAATAGGAAGATCCCCTGTATAGTTGTTTGGATCCATCTTATCGCCTTTCTTGAATAAGAGGTGGATGATTGCTGTTCCAGACCAGTGTTCTGGAAGTCTCTCGCTGTTCCAAATTTTAGTAAGTTCCCTTTGCAATATCTCTAAGATATGTTAGGTGCAGCGTATTTCTAAAATCAGTTTTGTTTTAAATAAATAAATCAATAGCTTAAATTTCATTATTAAGCTATTAAAAATATTAAGAAATGAAGATTCATTATATAATTTAAATTAAGAATTAAATAGAAAAAATAAGTAGAGATTTTTTATTTTTACGTTGATAATATTAACAGCTGATCAGTAAATGAAATTTCTTTATTACATTTGAATAGATTTGTGTGCTTTCAGAATTAAAGAAAAATACTGTATTCACATATCACTACTCTTGATTATATCTGCATATTCAAATTAATATGCCAACATAATTTTTGTTTACTGTTGTGATGGAAATATGCTAGTTGGACATTGTGAATATCAAGAAAGATTCCATTATAGATGGATTCCAAATCTGAAAACTCTATGAAACCTCAAATTTGCTCCTTAATTTAACTTCCAATGGCTTTATTTTTACCCTTTGAGTAGAAGAAATGTTTTGCGAGCTGTAATTAAAAATTGAAGCATTTCTAAACACATGTTATGTATTTTTATTTTCATTGTAAAACAGTCCCATATTGAAACATTCAAAATTGAAACTACTTGCCAAAAAAAAAACAGAAAAAATATTTTTTAGAGGTGGGGAATAAATTTTAAGAAAACTTTTTCCAAAAATATACATACATAGGTTTAACAAATTTGCTAAGTAAAGCTTTTTCTTAATCTAAAATCATCCAATAGAGGTTAAAATAAAAAAAATAAAATGTTCTAAAAACTTCCATGCATTTTAGGAATATAATTTTTAAAAATACAGAGGTTTCTTGGTAGTACTGTGTACGAAGTGTAAACTTTTGAAAATATTTTGAATCATATTTAGATCAAAGTGAGATGGAGCAAAATAAAAAACATGTATTAAGAGGTGGGGGTTGATTTTTGAAAAATATATTTTGAATATATGCAATGTATTTTTCATATCTAAATGTATTTGTCAAAGTAAAATTTTTTCTAAGAAAAAAATCGGTGTGGTCAGTCCTGAGATATAATACCAAAAGCATATGCTTTTTTTGGTCTAGATATACTAACTAGTTGGACCCTAAAAATTAAAAATTTTCAACAAAAATCTGATACCTCATTTTTGACATGATCACCATACTTTACCTTTAATATAGATAGCTATACAAGTGAATACAAGTAGAATAGTCTACTTGTATTCATTCTAACTATATTCACTGAGAAAGTAAAACATTCTAATAAATGGAATATACATATATGTATAGGTATTTCATTCTAATTGCTCTAGGCGATTTTCTTGTGAACTATGTATAATACAAAAAAATGACCTAAACAAAAGTTACTCAGATTGGAAGGGGACACCTCAGGAGGTGACCTTGAATTTGACTTTAAACTTGACCTTAACTTTATTTCAAGGTTAACATGATTTTTTTCAAAATGGAATGACCCATTTTTGATCCCGCCAATCAAAAGACCAGAAAATGTTACATGGAAATATGTGGTCACATATATGACCTTGGAACTTTTTTGAAGATGATATGGCCCGACATCAGAGATAGTGTTTTATGAATGGTGGGTTCTTTTCACAGATATTTACTGTCACCGGTTTCTATGTTATGAAAAGAGGTGCTATCTGGTATTGTCTTGAATCAGCTAATTGTGTTAATCAAATACTATATGTGATTGACCCCTAAACCAAATTTATGGCCGTATGACCATAAATTTGGTTACCCCATAAAAAAATTTCCTACATCATTTGTGTGACCACATATTCCAATGTATAATTTTCTGCTCTTTTCATTGATGGGGTCAAACATAGGTCATTCTATAAGAAAAAATGTTGTTAACCTTGAATTAAGGTCAAAACCAAGGTCACCATGAGGTGTCCTCTATCCAATCTGAGTAACTTTTGTTTAGGTAAATTTTGTATTGTGCGTAGTTTACAAGAAAATCCCTGGGGCGATTAAAATGAAACATTCTATATATACACCAGCAAATTATGAAATTAAAAGCAAGCTCACTGTAGCTATTTATGTATAACAAATACTGTTGTATATAATCTATTGATTTATTATCAGCGATTTAAATATTATACATTAGTCCTCACTATTATTTACATTATGCTGGAAATGTGGTAAGTGTTTGATTTAGTAAATGACAGATGGAAAATGTCTATTGGATAATGCTATTTTGTCTTTAAAGTAAAAAAAAAAAAAATTTGGGGTTTTTTTCTTTATAGGTGCTCACAAAATCATTGTGCTGCGCATTATACCCCTAATGCTGGTGATAAAACTGTTTTGGAGTACGATGATGTTACGAAGATTGATTTTGGAACACATATTAACGGTATTATTTAAAAAAAATATAATTTTAAAATAGTAAATTGAATAAATCAATTTTATGCCTATTATGTAACAAGCAAGCCGTAGGAAAGCATGATTTAGATCGGTATGATTCTCAGGTATTGGGATTTTTCTTAATTTAATACCGAATAAAATTTTGAGGTCTTTCATTTTTTATTACAAAAAAAATATCAAGGTAATTTGATTGAGTAGTTTTGAAAGTATGTATTTAAAATATACTTTTTAAGATACGAGGGCTATTCAGAAAGTAAGGAATGTTTTGGAATTTTAAAAAAACCAAGTACAAGAAAAACTTTTTATTATATACATGTGAAAGAGGGACTAAAATACTACTTTTCAACATAATCACCATATAAATTCATGCGCTTAATAGCGGTGGACTAGGTTTGAAATTCATGTGTCATAGAATTCTGCCGCCTGTGATCTCAACCGCTCAGTGACGCACCCATCTTGCACAAAATTTATGGTAGCCTAGCTTCTGTGAAACAATTTCAAACAATAAAGTCTGTGAAAGTTGTGAGAAACATAGAGAAAGCTCAGTTATTGTTAAACGGCGGTTTTCACGAATCTTTTTGTCAACTTTAGAGACCAGATCGTCAGTCACAATGCTCGGACATCCACTCTTCTCTTTATCGTGAACGTTTGTTCGGCCATTTTTAAACTGAATTGATCCACTCTTCTCTTTATCGTGAACCTTTGTTCGGCCATTTTTAAACTGAATGCACCACTTCCTGACAGAACTTTCACTTATTACATTGTTCCCATACACTTCACACAGTTCCCGATGAATTTCTATTGGTTTTAAGTTTTTTGCCGACAAAAAACAAATCGCAGACCGCACCTCACAATTGGCAGGATTTTCGATTGCAGCACACATTTCAAATTTGTATATAAAAAAAGGCCAGTGCGGAGATGTTCCCGTTGTCACGGCTGGACGCTGACTGAGGTGCCGAGCACGAGCACACCAATATATATGCGATTGGCGTGCACCTGGCGGCGTCAGGTGGAAACGTTCCTTACTTTCTGAATAGCCCTCGTATTTAAGAAACCAAAAATATATCTTCAAAGAGGTTATGAAGATATCAGCCATTTTAGCAAGGTTTTATTGTATTTATTTAATAAGTTTTGTTTTCGATAAAGTAATTTTTTTAAATGCGATTGCATAAAAATTTGAATGTTTTGGTTTCCATTTTTGTAGTATAATAAAAATAACAGAAGTCTATTATTATTTTTTTTTTTTTTTTAAGGTCGTATTATCGATTGTGCTTGGACTTTGTCATTCAACCCGAAATATGATAAATTGATTGAAGCCGTTAGAGATGCGACTAATACTGGCATCAAGGTAATATTTATTGCTTTTTAATTTTTACTTTCCCAGGAGTATACTTGTATTTTATAATTATTGATTCTTTATACTATGTAATTGAGAAAATTTTCTCTAATCGGGTCAAATTTTTTACATCAGGATATTTGCAAACTTTAATATTTTATGTCCTCTAATAAAAAAACAATTTTAGTATTGAAAGATTCTGGAGGGTTATATATATATTATTATTATTATTATGCTTTTACGGCCAACATGGGACCACTTAAGTCAATTTTAGTTGGATCTTTTCTGAGAAAGCGTGTTATTTTACTCTTCCGAGCTGCCCAGTATTTCTTCATCCGTTCAGATCTTGCTTTCTTTTCTTCATCCGTAAACACCCTCTTCGTTGTATTTTGTCGTTTGTCTGTCTTTTGTTTAAATCTAATGTTTTTGTCTTTTAGCTTTGTAATTTTTCCAATTTTATTCTGTAGGTCAGTCAGGGAAATTCCCAATTCTTTCATATCTTACTAATTTCTTTGATCCATCCTACTTCTAGCTTTTGGAACCAGAGCTTTTCAATGATATTTCTTGACAGTCTTGTTTCCGGTGTCCTTATGAGATGACCAAAGAAAGAGATTTTTTTCCCCGCATAGTATCAGTAACAGACTCTATTTCTCGATACACCACCTCATTTGGCACAATCCACCATCGGCCTTCTTTTTGGTGTTTTTTATTGATACACGTTCTGACAATTCTCCTCTCTATTTTCAGAATTTTTTCAATTCGGTTTTTCTGAGTGATTTTGAAAAGGGTCTCGCTTCCGTAGGTGACTTCTGGCTGTACTACAGTTTTATAATGTTTAAGTTTTGTTTTAGCAGAAAGGCATTTTTTGTTATATGTTGACCGAGTTAATTTTTGGGATTTAATCATTTTATTTGTCCTGTTTTGCCATGTCACTTTTTCATTTAAATTATAAGTTATTATTTCCCCTAGATATTTAAATTGTTTTACTATTTTTATTTTCTGATTGTTTACCGTAATGTGCTCTATTACCAGAGGATCTATGGCCATTAGTTCAGTTTTTTCGAAAGAGATATGAAGCCCTATCTTTTGTGCTACGTTTTGATTTGTGTTTTGGCTTCTTGAATATTATTTGCTAAAAGAGCGAGGACATCTGCAAATCCTAGGCAATTTAGTGTGATGGAGTTTTTCTTAGTACCCATTTTTATATTTTTGGGATTTATTTCATACCATTTTCTCATAACAAATTCGAGGGCGCAGTTAAAAAGGAGTGGTGAGAGGCCATCTCCTTGCCTCAATCCAGTTTTTATGTAAAAGGGTTGAGAGAGTTCACCTCTGAATTTCTCTCTGGACTGGGTATCGGTTAAAGTTAATTTTATCATGTTTACGAGTTTAGGGTGAAGGCCCAGGTTTCTCAGAATATTCAGCATGGATGGTCGGTGTATACAATCATAGGCCCTTTTAAAGTCGACGAAGGTGATTATTAGTTGTTTTTTCCGTCTTTTATATAAGTCCATCATAAATTTTAGGGATATTTGCTCCGGGCAACCTCTCCATGGCCTAAATCCCCCTTTGTATTCCCCAAGTTCCAGTTCAAGTTGGTCTTTGCATCGGTTGTATATGATTCTCGACAGGATTTTGTATGTGCAATCCAGGAGAGATATGCCTCTAGTTTTCCGGATTAGTTTTATCCCCCTTTTTATGTAATGGATGAATGAGGGCTGTGGTCCAGTGTTCTGGAAGTTTTTCTTCGTTCCATATTTTCACGAGGCATAGACGTAGGGAAGTTTTGACTGAATAAACTGATGAGTGTTTCCAGAGTTCTGCGAAAAGCTGGTCTTCTCCGCTTGCTTTGTAGTTTTTTATTTCATTTAAGGCTGCGAGAACTTCTTGAATTGTTGGCGGGTTGATATTTACCGGTGAAGTTTTAACTGGAGTTTCAGTGTCAATCTCAAAATTTTCCTCTACAGAGCATTGTTTCCATTAATTTGCACTCCCTACATGTTCTTCATATTAGTTATTATACTCCTGCTATGTACTGAAATTGTGGATAATTATTAAACTATCCTTGTATACTCACTTAGCAGCAAATTTGTTAATATATATATTTTTTCCTTAAATTATAGTATTTTTTCAGATTTTTCTTTTTGTTTCGTTATCATTAAAGTTTCAAAGCAATGGAAGTAGACAGCATCTTCATCACAGTTATGTTATTTTTTCAAACTGCTGGTATAATAGTAGCAGTCTTTATAAGTTGTAATTTATTCCTTTCAAATTTAAAGTAATCCAGTTTCCATGATTAATTACATTATTTTCTGTTTTATTTTAGGCTGCTGGAATTGATGTTCAGTTATGTGAAGTGGGTGCTGCTGTACAGGAAGTTATGGAGTCATATGAAGTCGAATTGGATGGCAAAACATATCGTGTCAAATCGATTCGTAATCTCAATGGCCACTCCATTTCACCATATCGTTAGTATTTACATTATAGTTTTTAGTTTTTTTTTTTTTTTTTATTATTTATTAAATGCCATTCGTTATTAGTACAGTTTATACTTTTTAATTCTATGTCATTGATGGTCATAGTAAATGTTAGCGGTGATAGTTTTTTACATTGCTAAAAATTACACCTTTGAAAGTTTACTGACCGTGCAGCAAAACTTTCTTGTGGTTTTTTGCACATTTAATGTTTCCAGCAAATGTTATTTGGAGATGAGCTGGGTGTTAAATTTTTATTGGAGATTGCATTTTTTTTGTTGTTGATTAGAATTGTTTTATTGTATCTGTAAAGAAAATATTAATAAAATTAAATGTAATTATCAAATATATTTTTTTACATTAATATAAAGCCACTTGTAAAAGATATTTTATGGGAAAAATTATTTTAAATAACTTAACAAAATTTTTGTAACTTGTAATGGTAAAAAAATTCACTTTTTTTTAAATTTTTTGAAAGAAAAAACCAAATATTTTAGCAAAAATACATATTCATCAATCATTTACAAACTGTAATTTCATTACACGCCCGGCTTTCATTGTGCTTGTTGCTGGAATTTATTCATTCGGTTGACTGTATAAGTCCAATTACAGCTACGTGTGACCAGGATTTAAACCCTTCTGGAATGAATGACCGAGATGCTACTGCTTCACCATAGAGGTTGCCAGAAATAGTTTATAATTAGAAGGGCAACAGATTGTTGTGATCGTTTATGATTATGATGTAATATTTATAATAATAATGTTATGCATGGGAAAACTGTGAGAGATAGATTAGTGTTGGATATTTGGATTGACTGTCATAAAATTCTTAAAAAAGAAGGCCAATTGAATTGCAAAATGATGATTTATAATGTTTTTGGATTGGAAAGAATTTTTGCTGATAAGATTAAAATTTTTATATTGTAGAATGTAACTGTCAGAAGTTCTTGGTGGAATGCCTAAAATAGCTTGAGGATGCTCGCTAAAGAGTTACTTTTCTTTATGTCAAAGCATGACGCTGTTTCACAAGTAAAAAATAAGGTTTTACTCATGTAGAACCAAACGAGGAATTTTTTAGCAACTCCCTTTCAGCAGAGATTCAGATCAGAGTGTCTACTATCACTTCATCGAGATGACAACCAATTGGCTTTAATTACTAACTGTTGAAACCAATGCAAGAATGATGATAATAACTAATTTAGTACCCTGTTCAGGGAATAATGAAACAGATTCATTACAGGTACTGTAGTGAAAAATCAATCATTCATTTTTTTTTGCCTGGATGACGAACAAACCCTGAATAAATTTAGTATTTTATTGGTTTTTACTAAATTTTTTCAGCCATACATCTTTTTATTTAAAAAATTATTCAGTTTGTTGTTAAATGCTCAAAATTTTTTTTTATGTTAATTTTAAAACTCTTCAGTCATGATTTTTGATTTTATTACATTCACTTAAATACTGATTTTATGTACGATTAAAAAAATATTTTCTAAAAATTGGCAGGATTTTTATCTGAAGGGAAGAATATGAATGAATGATTTTTTCATTACGGTTAATTTTTTTTTTTGAAAATGTTTTAATAAAAACTAGGAAAGAGGCATATATACTTTAATGAATTAATACTTGATGTGGCTGATGTACAATCATGAATCCGAAAAAAGAGGAGTCCCAGAGGCAGTCAATGGTCAATCTCCCCCTTAATAATACAAAGGAATGTATTATTTCTTCAAGTTTTGGTATTATCAACTTAGAGAACATAGTGGGGGGTTTGTCAGGATTGTGTTCACAGAACTGATATGAGGAAGAATTGTTCAACGATAAGAGTAATGAGCGACGGTAAGAGAGGAACAATTTAACTGTTATCTTAATTTTTACTACCTTTTACCCAGTGTTGCTTAATTAAACCAGTCACAAAATTATTAATTTTTGTATTAACTGAATGGTTTAGATGGATTTCTGATTAGATGAATATACTCAGTTTTATAAACCATTCAATTTAAGTTACATAATGAAATTTTTATTTGTAATGAAGAGAAGTAGAATTTTTATAAAATGACAGAATCAGAGAATCATAAATTGAGAGAGGAAAGAGAGTGTTAGGAGTGGTTGAGATAAATGCTGTATTGGCCAAATAAATTATTTCTCTTTTATTTTTTATTTAGGTATCCATGCCGGTAAAACTGTTCCCATTGTGAAGGGTGGTGAAGCCACAGTAATGGAGGAAAATGAGTTTTACGCGATAGAAACTTTTGGCTCGACTGGACGTGGTCAAGTACATAACGATATGGATGTTTCACATTATATGAAAAACTTTGATGCCGGTTACATACCTTTAAGGTAATACTCTTTTGTATAAATTTGATTAATTGTTAACATTTTTATTTTTCTGGCTGTGTAGTTATATTGTTTTGTATGGACTGATTTAGAAGATATTCAGCAATTATTTTTGTATAAGGGAAATCGATGCTGTTTAATTTTGATCACAGTCAGTGAAGGAGGAAGCAAGGGAGTAAAAATCTGGTTGCTGTATCTCAAAATTTCACTGTGTATAAATTTTTTACACTTTATATAAATATATACATATACTGAGTGATATTTAACTATGGAAACAGCTTTATACTGCACATCTTAGAAATACAGAGTGTCCCATATAAAACGCAATCCATCATCCATGAAATTTCAAAAGTCAAGCTTACTCCCCTACTCGTTACTGAAATGGACTCGTCCAACATCTGAACTTCGTGGCGACGCAGTAGAACACTACCGATAGTAACAACAATGCAATCATAACGATCAGTGTATTGCTAGAGACAAGATGGTGTTTTTGCTAGATGAATGGGTTTCCATTGTCGAGTCGTATTTCAGTATGAAATCAGCAGTCGCAGTGCTAGATTTATTTCGCCATAACTAGCCGGATAAACCGGCTTCTAACAAAGCATTAGTATTAAGGTCAGTTGCAAAATTTAGAGAGACCGGTTCTGTTAATAACAAGGAACACAAAAGATCTGCGTCCGTATTGAATACTCAAAAAATACTTATCATTTTTCAACTCAAGTCACATTCTCAAACTGATTAGTTGATTTCATTACATTACTATTTCTCGTCAATTGTGCATTTGGGCAATTTCATTTAGTTCTGAGGGCCAGTATAAAACATCTATTATAAATATCTGATTTTTTTGCTTGATTCTGATTACATATCATTGATGTTTATTAATTTTGGTTACAATGTATGGGTTTACAACTGCCATGGGTCATTCCATAATTCTTTACTTGCATGCTTGCATTCTCTAATGTTCTATTTAATTTTCTCAGGAAAGTTATGAAGCTCCGCTAGCTTTTTTTAAAGATTCTCATATCTCCAATTTTCATTTTAGATCATCAATATAATTTTTACTTTTTTTTACACTACCGATTTTATTTTAATCAATCTTCCTCTCATAATTTGTCTCAGCCAGTTTTTTCTGAATTGCTTTGAATGAGTTTCTACTCTTGTTAATTCTTCATGTTACCTTTTCATTTTGTCTGCCCATTTGTTAGTTTTCTTTTCACCTCTTCCTGGCCCATATTAAAATCGTTCAATTTTTTTTCTTAGTGTCCATATTTCACATCCATTTAGAAGTACATTTCTTCTTATTTTGAAATGTTAACTCCATTTTATGGTGTGATAACCATTTCTTTCTATCAAACGCTTTAGGCACTACTATTCTTTGTTTCGTTCTCTCTTTTTTCCTTTTTTCACTGTTGTAATTTTCTATTAACAGTATATGTATGTTTTATTTATTCAATTTACCATTTTTTGACCTGAGATTCATCGTCTTATTATTGCCTTTTATTTTTCATTAATTTTCTTTTCTCGATATTTATTTTTATTCCGTATTATATTATAAATCTTGTAATTTTAAAATCATGTGTTTGAATATTTTTGATCATATCTTTAACAATGTGTGTATCAAATAAAATCTGTTACAGGCAGTACTATTTCTTACTCTTTTTCATTTGTTAAACCATTCAGTTTGAGCTGCTTTTTTCCTTTGTCAAACCACTCGGTTTGAGCATCCTTTACTCTTATTACTTTCTTATTCGGGTATAATCTGTAAATAATCTTCACAACAGTTCTGTTTTTTCGGTGTGAAATGCTTTAATAAAATTCTAAGCTTGTCACCATTTTTAAATACATAACATTATTATGCTTATGTACATTCCCTTCTTAAGTGTATCATCCCTTGAGTCTTTCTCAAAAGGTAGAACAAGTTTTCAAAATACAAAAATTGGCTGTTTGGTGCCCATAAATCTTTGAATTATGTAGACTGTATTTTGTAAAATGTTAATTTATCTGTTTTTTTACGTTCATGAATGTGCAATCTTTGCTAAAAAGAATAGTCGTAGCTGGGAAAGTCATGCAACACTTTGCCATCTTTTATATATATATATACTAGCTGTACCTGCCACGCTTCGCTGTGACACATTGTGGTTGCATGGATGAGAAATGAGAAACAAAAAAAGCATACGTTTCCTAGAAGTTAAATTTTGCAATACTTGTGGATATACAATATTTTTTTGTTTTTCCACTGTCTGCGTAGATATAAAGGTTATCTGGTTTGCCGACTCGAGAACACGCACATACAGTTGTCCATGTGAGAAGCAATCCGCATCTAAATTTAAACCACACAATTCTAAAGATTGACCTTGAGCTTTATTGATTGTGATTGCAAATGCCAATCGAATTGGGAATTGCAATCTTTTAAATTGAAATGGTGTATCGGTCGGGATCATGGGTATTCGAGGAATGAGGACATCTTCACCTTTGAAAGGTCCCGTTAAAATCGTTGCTTCCACTACGTTATTCATCAATTTCTTAACTGCAAGTCGCGTGCCGTTGCAGAGTTTTGGCTGATTAATATTCCGCAACAGGATAATTGGCACACCTATTTTCAATTTTAATATGTGTGGTGGCATCCCTGGCAGATCAAGTGAGTTTAAAAATTCCGTTGGATAATTAACTACTTCATCTGCTTCCACAACGATGTCTATCGACTTATATGCAATTTCCTCACTTTGAATGCTGGATTGAAAAACATTATTAAGTTGATAGACATCTTTATTCTTTGCGGCAAGGATAGCTCGTTCACTGAGCCGATCGTGATTTCTGTGATTAGTTTGAATATCAGGAAATACTTTTTCGATCAGTTCTTCTTTCGATGTTACTAAATTACAAAAATTATCAGGAAATGATATTCGTCTAGACGTCTCATCGACTGGCAGTTGTCCGTTTCCAATGCCCAGTAACTGTCGTGAGAATACCTCAGATGGATCGTTCTGCAACTGGACACGCATATTCGTTGTCGACTGCAATGTACATACGTGTCGCCACAGTGTTGAATATTTCAGGCAAGCATTTATTTCGTCTACTGGTGTCGATCGAGAAATTACAGGCAATCTTTGCCTAAAATCTCCTGTGAGCAATATCAAAGCATTTTCGAACGGTTGAACGATTCCACGCAAATCTCATAACGATCAAGAGCTTTAAGCGATTTTTTATGTGCCATCATGCATTCATCCCAAACAGTGAGTTTACATTTTTGTAATACTTTTCCCATACAGGATGCTTTGGAAATATTGCATGCAGGAGTCTCGATGATTTGCATGTTTAATGGCAACTTCAGAGCTGAATGCGCAGTCCTTCCACCTGGTAACAATGTTGCAGCTATTCCAGACGAAGCAAGAGCTAAGGCTATGCCATTTTTTGATCGAACCATTGCTAGAATCAATCTAATGAGGAATGATTTCCCAGTTCCTCCTGGCGGATCCAAGAAGAAGGTCCCCCCAGCTCCGTCATTTATCATTTGCATTATGCGATCATAAATGCCTATCTGTTCACGCGTTAATTTGGGAATGTTTGATCGGACATATGACTGAAGATCACCGATGTTGTAACTCTGTTCACGGCGTAAATCCACATCAAATGAAGCAATCTCAGCTCGGGTGGGTGCTGGCATTCCCATTGACTAAGAACTTTATTTGCATTAGCTAAGCACTTGTCTTCAATATTTATCAATGCTTTGTTGTAAGTGCCTTCTGTAAATTCAGACAAAAGTAAATATTTAACCTAACAAAGGATTTTTTGGTCATTATGTAGGGATATTATTTTCTGTGTATTTGGTTATTTTGACTTTTTTTGTTTGCATAGTCTTAAGTCTATCTGGGCTATAAGAAAGTTGGGTGTTTTTTTAATTTATTTACTGTAAGTCATCCTTCTTGGTGGCTTTTTCTTTTTGTTTTGGTGTTTTTTTTTTTTAATAAAATACTGATGTTTTAGCTGTTATTTAACAGCTAAAACAATAATTCAAAGAAATTTGATACTTAATCAGTTGTGATTTTGTTTACATTGGCAACGACCATGCGGGCTCTTTGTGATTGGTCGTTGTGTTTGACATCGGCCATCTTGCATTGATCTGATTGGTTTTCCTTTGTTTACATTTCCAAATTAAAAATAGATGAAAACAATCTTTGATGTGGGTTATATATTGTGATAAAATTTGAGCTCAATAGGTGCAGAACATTTTGAGTTTTTGAAGCGTACACAAATGAACTTAACATTTTTATATATATAAAGATATATATATATATCAAGCAAATGCCGAATAAATCAAGGTTTCTTTTTTTATCTGTGGAGTAGTATTTCTACGAGGTCTGTTCAGAAAGTAACCCAATTTAATGTTTTTAATCTTTATTATTAATTTTACAGATGATTGGTTTTTGTCTTCTTCAAAGTATTCATCTCTCTTACTAATACACTTTTTCCAGCGGTGTTTCCACTTCGCCAAGCAGTTCTGGATAGCTTCATTTTAAATGACTTTTAAGGTCCATGACGAATTTGCTGTAATGTCATCAATAGTCTTAAACCTTTCATCGCCGATTTTAATTTCAGAAATAAGAGAAAAATAATTTGACCAGCAGGGAGGCAGATGGAGGACAGTTGTCTGATTTTTGGCACAAAACTGAGTGTGCGGGCGCGCATTGTGTTGAAGGAACCATGAGTTGTCTTACCACAGCTCTGGTCCCTTTCTGCGGATTTTTTTCACGTAACCATTGTAAAACACTTTGATAGTATGCCCATGCCCGGTTCACTGTTTCACCTTGAGGCAAGAATTCAAAATGCACAGTTCCGTTAAAATCAAAAAAACAGAGAGCATTACTTTGACATTGGATCGAAATTGACATGCTTTCTTAGGGCGTGGAGATTCTTTGTCAATCCATTGGTGATGATTGAACTTTTTGTCTCAATATCGTAGCTGTAAACCCAGCTTTCATCTCCTGTTATGATCCATTGCATGAATATTTCATCGGCATCTGCTTGTTCAAGAAGTTGCTGCCAAACATCTACTCGATGTCCTTTTTTGTTGTCATCAAATGAACAAACTGTACTGCAACTCGATGCATGTTAAATTTTTCACTCATAATGTTATGGCATTATCCAATCAAGATGCTTTAACCTCTTGTGCAAGTTCTCTGACAGTCAATCGGCGATTTGCACACACCAGGTAGTTGATTTTCTGAATGCAGGTGTCATCCATCAGTTGAAGTCCAAGGCCTTCTTGGTCGATGACCACCTTCAATTGACTGATGACCATTTTTAATCGTGAAAACTGTTCGTAACATTGTGTACACCCAAAGTGTCATCTCTGTAAGCTTGTTTCGAAAGTTGAAACTTTTCTGTAAAAGTTTTCCCCAGTTTCATGCAAAATTTTATATTGTATCCATTGCTCCCAAAAATTGCACATTACAAAAATCGTTTTACTAACACTTAAACACGTTGCACTCAAATAATAATAACGTGAAAATTAAATGAGATACCAATAATCCAAGAACATGTGGTTGCAGAGGAGGTTATGCAGAATAACAGTGCTGCCTGCTGCCAACCACAGTCACTAAATATCTGTTGGCGCATAATTAAAATGGTTGGTTATTTTCTAAACGGATCTCGTATACTCATTCCTAATGTGAGCTAAATAATATATTATGTAAACATCAGAATAAAAGATCTATTTGTATATTTCACCGGTAGTTCTTGTGAAATTAATTTCATCGTTGTTTGTATATGTCTTTTATCAGAATTTAAATTCTGTTAAAAACAACTTAATTCTGTTGTTCCAATAAATTAAGAAAATTTATGTTATTCTTTATTTCATTTTATAGTTTTGCATGTTTTTATTTATTTAACTTCCTTTTTTTAATGAATTTGGCCGACAACCACATGAAGCAACATTTTGCATTCTTTTTTCTGATCAGACGTTTTCTTTTTTCCTCTTGGGAATCCTCGAAATATTGTAACAGTTTTCTGATCGTAATCTTATACTATTTCTTCAGGTTTTTTCATTTCTTTTAGGCCTTTTTGCACTGAAGTTTATTGAATTCTGTTCTTTTTGTTGTAAATATGATTGAAGATTTGTTTTGTGAACCTGCTATTCGTTCTTATTAAGTGGCCAAAGAATTTGGTTCTTTTTTTCTGATGGAATCTGATGATTTCTCAGTTTGATTGTATTTGTAAATGCATAAATACATGTAAATACTCATATTTATTACTTCTAAATATTTGTTTTCATCTATTTTTATTGGTCCCAAGATTTTCCTTTCTTTATTAATATTGGATTTATTTCACCTGATTTCAAACTAAAGGTATGTTCTTATGCGTTTTAGGCCTTCCAGCTTGATTATTATATTGCAATGCCTGATATCGGTTTTTATTGAGATGCCTTTTTTATGTAAATATCTTTTGTTGGTAGGCCAAATTCTTTTTTCTCATTCTTCTTTGATCAGCTTCTTTCTCTAAACCATGATTTAGATTATTTCCCCAAGATATTTAAGTTTATTGACTTTGTTGATTTTTCCATTTTTTGTATTTAGGGACTTAATTTATTTATCGTTACTTTTTTTTTATTTGTTCTAGATTGGGATCATCAAGAAGTTTACTGAATACCATCAATACTCATTTTGGTACTTTAGCATTTTGTAAAAGATGGTTGGACAGAGTCGGATGTACTAAATATCAGATGGCACTTAAATATCTTTGCGAAAAAGGTATTTCTTTTTTTTATCATAAAAGAATGGTGCAGTTTTGAACATGGTTTAAATTAAAACTAAATTACAGTTTGTTTTTTATTTTTCAAATTTGTCGTCTCAAACATTTTTTTACATAATTAATAAATTTCAATATATGCACCCTTAGTCGCTTGACAAATGTCCAAACTATACTCGACTTCTCTCCAAACATTAGTTAACATTTCTTCGTTAACGGTTGTCATCGCTTCATTAATCCTGTTTTTTAAGCGGTTTAGGTCGCAAATTTTTTGTGTATAAACAACGCTTTTGATGTACCCCCGCAAGAGAAAATCGCAAGGTGTCAGGTCTGGAAGCCAAAGTACGGGTCCTTGCCAGCCTATCCATCGATCTCTAAATTTTTCGTTCAAAGTGTCCATAACCGGTGCATTGAAGTGCGGGAGAAGCACCATCTTGTTGGAAATGAAGTCGATGAATGTTTTCGAGTTCACCCGGCTGAGGAAAGCAATAATCTGTTAACATGTCAAGGTACACGACTCCATTAACTATTTTTTCGGCAAAGAAGCAAGGCCCTATTACATGATTTTCATCACACCACACCAAACATTAACTTTAGGCAAATCGCGTTGTTTCTCGATAATTGCGTGTGGGTTTTCAGAGCTTCGTATTTGTGGATTGTGTCTGTTAACACATCCATTCACGTGGAATGTAGCTTCGTCTGTAAAAATTATATCGTCTAAAAATGGTTCGTTTTCAATCATTCTTGTATGACATTTGAACAGCGAAATTGGAACGTTTTACACCATTATCGGGTTTCAATTCCTGCAGTATCTGGATTTTATAAGCATGTAAATTTTGTTTTTTACGTAAAACTTTGTGAACTGTTGATTTTGGAATACCTAATTCGACGCTTCAACGGGGGATGGACTTCCCAGCACTTTTAATTGCCGATCGTCTAATTATTCACCCGTTTCGTCCGGTACACTCGGTCTGCCGGTTGATTTCTGTTTCTTAACCGATCCGGTTTCTTCGAATCGTTTGAACCGACGCGTTATGTTATTTTTGTGCGGTGGATCTCTTCCGAAATCACGTCAAAACACACGTTGAACTAAAATTACAGATTTTAATTCGGCCATCAATAAAACACACTTTGCTTTGTCTTTATCTGAGAACGTAGTAACTCGCTAAACTCACCGCAACAACAATACAAGAACTGACGTTTGTCTTTATTTCTTGACTACATATTTTACAATATGCAACAATTTTTAATGTTTTAATTTTAACGTGTAATTTTCAAAAACATTTTTATTAACTGATGATGAGGAAAACTCTCGACAGCGCTTTTATGATAAAAATTGAAAGAGCAATAAGATAAGGTAAGCAACATCGTTAGATTTTGTACTCTTGGTAGAAAGCTAAGTTATACGTTTGTCCTTTATTATATATTATTTAATATATGAAATATAAACAACCAAAACACAATAATTAGATAAGTTATACTTAGAATATTAATTCCAAGAATTAATTTTTGTGGAATAGAATTCAATACCGACTGAAGATGCGGGATCCTGTGAAAATCAATTATTGGAATTAACATGGTAAGTATAATTTTTCTGATACTGTGTTTTGGTGATTTATATTTTGTATAATATTAAATTTTATTATGGAGTGGTCAATATGTTAATGAATTATTTGAATTTTCAAAAATTTATTTATGCAGTATACATATTTATAACTTTAAAGTTTTGATTGAAATTAAAAGTATCAGAGAAGTAATTTGAAGCGTGTAAAATGATCTGTTTTTATTTGGGTTGGACAATAACTTTCCTGCTAATTAGCATTCTGATGAATCGTTCCTTTTTGTTTATCGATAGAAATAGCATTCTACACTACAGCCATATTATGACAATATATCACAGTTCTGTGATATATCAGTTCAGTAATATATCATAATATTGTGATATTTGTACCAGGAGATAATATTTATAAAGTACGGGCGATCTATGTCCATCATTCAAAATCTGGTACAGAAGAAGTAATACATTGAAATTTGACATTGAAGTAACAACTCTTCAAGGAAAAACTTAAAATGTAAAAATTATCCTGTGATGTTATCTTTTCAAAAGAAAATCAAAGATAAATTAGAAGAAATATTAGATGTCATGAATTTATTCCTAGGAGAGAATTTCTGCCTGAAAATATATAGGGTAAAAAAAGGAAATGAAGTGTGACAGAAAGAAACATTACTTTAAACATTATTTTACTATTTAAAATGTATATGTAATTTAATAGGCGTACAAGGAGGAAGTCATCTGGTGTGCACAGCAGATTTTTTCCTTTACTTTCGCATTTACACTATACAGAAAAGATGACACGATCGCCTAGTTTTTTCAGAAACTAGGAGAGCTTTTCAAAAAGTCAATTAAGATCCGTGAGCATTCCAAAAGATAGTGGCCATCGATTATCTTTGCTGTTGATGTCAATGGTTTTTCTCTTCTGTGGAATGAATTCCTGTACTTTGACTGCTGTTTTTGACTGTTTGTTTTCAGCAGGTCAGTAGCAATATACGAGTGTTTCCCAATATGAAATTGCACAAAATTTCCTCTTGAATATGTTGAAACAGCTCTAAACTGTGTTTAAAAAATGTTTACTCGCTCACACTTTTGATAGATTGTGATATAATTATGGCATCCATCTTGAAAACTATTTTGGATATTTATCCAAAATATGATGTACTTAATCATTTAAGATGTCATTAGTCTTTGTGATCGGTTTCTATTCACAGTCATCATATGAATTTTTATTTAATATTTTGCTGTTTAATCTCTATAGATCGTTATCCAGAATATTCAAAACCGGTTCTAATCGATAAAGCTAACTCGCAATAATTATCTCCCCCGGTTTTAATTTCTTTGTGGTTTTCACTTTCAAAAAGTAATGATTGATCACGACACATAATTCTCTTTCATTCGTTTTTTACAAATTAAAATACTCGATCGACTCAAATGATTGCCAGCAACAGATTTATACCTGTACCTGCCAGAAAGTCTGTGTATGCTCTAGTGGAGATGCGGTAAACTAAGAACAAAGAACAACTTCAGTAATGTAGTGTGCATGGAAGTAATCAGACACCCTTCATAAGAAAGCGTGTCAAAAATCTTTTCAGAGGATGATGTAAACTGAGACCTGGTTTGACCGTGGAATTAAAAAACAGAAAGATTTTAAATTGATCTCTCCCCTGTTGAATATTTCTTTGTAAGTGTGTTATTGTGTTGTTTATAAATTTTATTTATTTTTTCAGATATTGTTGAAGCGTATCCGCCATTGTGCGACATAAAGGGTTGTTATACTGCTCAGTTTGAACATACAATCGTGTTACGACCTACATGCAAAGAGGTTATTAGCCGTGGAACTGATTATTAAATAAATGTGTACAGTAACCTCGTCGTATTGTTCTGTTTTGTTACATTGTTATTATTTTTTATTATTATGATCATTATTGTGGAGTTTATATATATGTTTCTTTTTTGTGAAATTTATTTTTTTTTTGCTTTGTTAATATTTTTTTTTAGTTTTGATGCGATCCTGATTATGTATCTGGATTCAGTAAGTGGAATATTGTGTTTACATTTGGATAGTGTATTATGTGGTTTATTGAAAATCCATTAAAACAGTTGATAAAAAACAAAATGTTATTTTACTAAATTTTGAAACCCGATGTAGCATTTTAACACATTCTGAAATGTCACATTGACTTCTGAAAAAAAAATGGTTTATATAATTTTTTCCATCAAAGCTAGGAAAGTTACGTTGTGGTTTTAGGTTTCTTTGCCCTCAACAGACTACTACTTAGAAAGAGAATTTTAAAGTATTCAAATAAAGTATTATGTTAAAAAAATTATTGTAGTCTTCGAGTAAAAATTTCAGATACAGCATCCACGG
Organism: Lycorma delicatula; assembly: GCF_047948215.1. Lineage (NCBI taxonomy): Eukaryota > Metazoa > Arthropoda > Insecta > Hemiptera > Fulgoridae > Lycorma > Lycorma delicatula. Next base: position 71,636,948 of record NC_134466.1, on the reverse strand, counting down.
TGACCGTTTTCTTACTACCTTCTTGATGAATTATAAGCAGTATTTTTAGCATCGGTGAATTATAATCTGAAATAATTTTACAAAATTTCATAATCTATTAACCTTTTTCGATCATGTAGCCTTGGAACTGGTTACGCACGGCGTCAGTTTTAGTTACAAAATCATTTTATATGGCATCTAAGTCGGTTATTTTCTTTTATATTCACAAAGGAATCGGTTTTATTACACAATTTGAACGACTTTTATACGATGTAAAATGTTTTATTTAGACTAGAAAGAATATGACCATTTTTTTATCAGAAATGTGCTTGTGTGTGTGTGTCTGTGACTTGTGTATTATAATTGCTATGAGGATTACTGATTTATTTATTATTTACAAAAATAGCTTATTATATTAGCAATATATCGATGTATTGAAACACATAATAAATTATGTTATACGGCACACAAAAAAAAAGAAGGACTTGTGATCATAAATACGTCACTTTTACTTGAGGTCTATAAATATCTTTTCTGACAAATGATATCGGTAAACGTGTAACACATATCGATTCGTAATGAATAACAGTGTACAGTAAAAATGGTTTTTGTCAATCTGAATAGCCTTTTGAGTGGTGGGGATTTTTATAAAACGTAGTTTTCAAAATCTACTTTTATTTATACTAACATATGTTACTAATCTGCGATTTATGACACGGGTTTTTCATCATATTTTGTCCAGTTTTCAACCGATTTGCTTGAAAGTATTATTTTTTAAATCTGCAAACTATGTTTCACAAATGCAAAGCAAAAAAAAATTTCTATAATAAAAAACACGGTAGAAATGCGCAAAAAAAATTCTGCAATTAAATTATCGTAATTTTTGTACCGTTACAATTTTTTTGTTGTTACAGGCATAAAAAATATCCAATCGTAACGGTTTTTTTTGTCAGAATCTGTTAAATCTCTTTATATACTTAATTTTTAGAAATTTTTTTCACAAGAGGGTAGCAGCATAAGACTATGAAGGGAGGCAATTAAATACCAACATATTTTCACGGAGCGCTAATCAACCGCGGATCATCGTGATGGGAAAAGGTTAATCCATTCTGAATATATAAATTAAAATGATAATTGACAAAAAAATGAAGAAAATTTAGGCTTATTATCTTTCTTCCCTGCTTGAAATTGCCCAAATACTTAACTATGGTGATGTAGTGGAGTCATCTAATTAGTACAAGAATGTATTGGAGTTTCAATACAGAAACAATAAAAAGGAAAATGGATTTTACTCCCCCCCCCCTTATGGGATTTGAATCATTCCAAATATCATTGCGTGCATGTTTATTGAAACATAATGGACGCACACTTAGAACGCTTGACAAAAAACCAAAAGTGAGATAAAAGATGAACAGATTTGTTCATTATTTATAATAAATCATTTATATTACAGAGCTTGCTTACTCACGTATTATCCCCCCCCCTCTCTCTCTCTATCTATCTGTCTGTCTATCTATCTATCTATCTCTCTCTCTCCCCCCTCACTCTCTCTCTCTCTACACAAATATATATATTTGTATATATACAGGTGATTCAAAGAAACGGGAAATTTTGAAAGTTGTGTTGGTAGCCGTGGGCGGCGATTACCACTTGATAAGTGGCGCCAGCCTCTCTAACCTAACCTCTCTTTTCCTGTTTAGCCTCCGGAAACTATCGTTTAGATAATAGATAATACTTCAGAGAATGATATGTATGAGTGTAAATGAAGTGTAGTCTTGTACATTCTCAGTTCGACTATTCCTGAGATGTGAGGTTAATTGAAACCCAACCACCAAAGAACACCGATATCCATGACCTAGTATTCAAATCCGTGTAAAAATAACTGGATTTACTAGGACTTCAATGCTGGAACTCTCGGCTTCCAAATCATCTGATTTGGGAAGACCACTAGACCAACCCGGTGAGTCTCTCTAACCTAACCTGCCATTTAGTTGTCATGGATCCTTGGAGTGGTGTGTAACGTGCATTTGCTATCAAAGCGTTTTACAAAATCAATGACAGTGTGGAGGGAGCGCATAAAGAATTTTGCCGTTATTTTAATCTGGGACAGCACGACTGTGTTTCATCAGCACATGTAATTAAAACACTGATATCTAATTTTTATATCCTCCACTTTACATTCAGTTCAATTAACTGTTTTTATTTACAGTCGATTGTAGTATGTATCAAATTAAGTAATAATTTACTCCCGTAGTAATTACATCATAAAATTACAACGTCGATTTTTTCCTGTAACTCGACTATTTGTTACCCGATTTAAAAAATAAAATGACATTTTGATCAAAATTAAAGGCGTAATATTTTAGCAAAGATAAAACCAACGTTTACGGAGATATAACGGATTGAAAAATAAACATCGCCGATGTTTTGTAATTTAGGAAGGTATTTAATTCCTGATTTTAAAACTTTATTACCGAGACGCTTACCAAATATTAATCTTATTCCTCTATCCGATCTCGAGATATAAAGTTTTATATAAAAATAAGAAAATGGCGGACAGGGGGAGAACAAAGGAGAAATTGCTGTAACTAAGGATATTTTTCGTTTAGTTTTACCAGTAGAATCCGAAAAAGTATTGCCAGCCCAGTATTTTAGAAACACTCTGTATACACATACGTAATCGTGCCTATTAAAAATACATTTAAAAATTAAAGCTCTATGGTTTATTCGTTTGGGATATTTTTCGTTTAGTTTTACAAGTAGAATTCGAAAAAATATTGCCAGCCCAGTACTTTAGAAACACCCTGTATACACATACGTAATCGTGCCTATTTAAAAATTGAATATCTATGAAAATTGAATGTTTGGATTAATCGTATTAAAGAACTCTTTAAATTTTAAATTACTGCTTTTAAATGTTTTCTTATCCATGTAACACCTAGTGAGGACTTCAAGCTTTAAATGTCTACTACTTCTACAACGACATAATTCATTTAAAAATTAAACCTCTCTGAAAATCGATTTTTTCGATTAATCGAATTAAAGAACTCTTTTAATTTTAAATATTTTCGTTGGAGGATAAATCGATGTAAGACAGGTGAGGACTTTTAATTTTTAAATACCTCTGCTATTTCTACGTCATAATCCATTTAAAAATTAAATCTCTCTCAAAGTTGATTTAATAGTTAAATCCCTCGTAACTATGTTTAATCCTTCATTTAATTATCTTGATTTCTTTTTTTTTAATTTATTATTTTCTTCAGTCAAATTTAATTCTTTTAAAAAGATATTTTTAATTTTTCCTTTTTTTTTTAATTTTTACAATTGCTTTTATTATTATAAACATTTATTGTTATATTATTATTATATATCTATATACCGCACACACACACACACACACACACATATATATATATATATATATATATATCGTGGCTTGGGAAAAATGTAGTACTTTTTAATAGGATCCGAATTTTCGAAAGAAAATCGCAAATATCTCGAAAACGGTCGGTCCTAGCGCTCTGAAAAATTTTCTCAACTCACCTCGACGCAACCCCATCCCCTCCCAGCGGTTCCCGACAGACGATAATGTTTTCAAGCGCCCCCGGGGTGCCGTTCGGAAATTGGGGAGGGGGTGCCGCCGTGATATCTCGGCAACCGGTCGTCCGATTTTTACTATTCAAACGGCGTAAGTATCGGCAGGTCGAGCGCTAATCGTTTAACTCATCTGGTACACTCTCGATCGACCGGATCTCGGTTATCCGGAAATTAATTCATTTAGCCCTCTGTTTTGATCGCACTCACCCGACGTAATACCTACAGATCTGATCTTTCGCTAAATACGCTGAAATCTGTGCGCTAGCAATTACCGGTCTACAGGGTCTAGCTGCGGAGGGCGTGCCACAGGCACGCCTCTGCAGTTACTATATGCGCTAAATAGGGCGACGGAAGCTAAGAAGAAATATAATCGCCGAATCCTTCATTAAAAAAAAACGTGTAAATATATTGTAATTCGAAAAAAGTGGGTACGGGCGCAGAAAGAAATGGGGTTCAGGAAAGTTAAAAAATCGGCATTACGGTGGGCTTTTAATTTTTTCCGCCGTATTGAATCAAATTTAATTTTTTAAATAGAAAGGTTGACGTACGATACGTGATTTCGGTTTAAAATTTTATGATAAAAACAACGGTGAACGCCGTTTTTCTGTTAACGCCTTCGTTATCGAGTTTTAAGCGTTCAAATTGAGAACGATGGAAAAATCATGTCGGTAATAAAACACGATCCACGATCAATTTTATCGAGAGCTTTTCGACTATATATTATAAGCGGTACTTATTTTCATCGGTTCCAGAGTTATAGCTCAATAAAATTTTAATTAATGAAATATTTGGATCTTACAAGAGGAAGGGATATCGGTTCGAATCAGACTTCATCTCCTTTTTTTTCAATTTAAATATATTGATTTATTAATAATTATTAACCTCTGACTGTAAATACTAAATAAGTCAAGTTAATAATGAAACAAAATTTTATGTACTTTTAAAAATGTATATATGTAATTTAATAGGAAGTCCCGGTGGGAAATTCCCTATTCCCTTAATCCCAGCTGGATGTTTGAAATTCCGCAGGGGCGTCAATTTGGTTAATATTTTCGTTTTAAATATTATTTATAATAATTAATTATAAAGTTGGTTTGAATTAAATAAATAAATAATATTTAAAGTGGAAAAAAAAATCTAGCCCCCTAAGACTCGAACTGTGTTACGAGCATCGCAGCGGAAAGACGCGTTATACCAATCGGCTACAACGGCAATCTGAGGCATCAGGTGAAAAATGTTGTATATAAGTTGCGCAGAAGAAAAATTAAACGTTTATTAATACACTGTAAGTATAGTAATATACTATTTTCTGGGCGTCTGAAACCAGTGTTTTATTATGTATTTTGCAGCAAATCCAGTCTTCCAGCGGGAAAATTTTACTACAAACACGGGATAATCGTGGAAAAAAACACGTTTAAATTGGTTCTAGGGGTGAAAAGTTAAAGCGGCTATTGAATGTAATCGTTATACGCTACTTGTAATATATATATTAATTCGAAACGATTGCGATCCCATACAAGTTTTCACTTCGGCCGTGCGGTCCTAAGCACCCTTTTGTTTTTTTTTTTTTTTTTTTTTTTTTTTTTGTTACAAATAACAATTTTTAGGCGAGAATTAAGTAAAAAAAATATTTTTTTACCTACGCTCGTTGACATCGACAAATTAACAATAATGTTTTCATTATTTAAATAATAAATAATTGTTACAATTACTGAATTTATTATTTAAATACTCAAACCATTACCGTGTTAATTAGGCAACGTTAGCGAGCGTAGATTAAGTTTGATTAAATTATATTTATAAAATAAATAACTATAAATGGTTAATCGAGTGAATTCCTAATATGTTCATACTTGATTAGCGAGGAAAAATTTTTTTTATTCATTTTAAAATTATTTTTATGCCCAAAATCAAGGAAATACAGGGCAAATTTTGACAACTCATTCTTAAGGCTAAAAATAAGAAAAAAGTTCACGTAAACATAGGTCCGAAAATGCTTCGTTAGCGAGTTATACAGGATGAAAGATTACGCCCGAGTATTAGTTCCTCCGGGTAAATTAAGACTTTCTGAAATTCTGGGAAGATCAATTAAGGGACAAATTCAATTGTTTCTTATGGTTTTTGAGCTGGGAAATCGAAAAAAGTAACTCCCAGAACTGTATCTATCTTAGTTTCTATGATATCCCGTGTAAAACGCCAAAAAAATATTTAATTCGTATCGTAAAATTTTCAGAAACTGTTAAGAAGTGTAATATTGTATTCGTTTTACTGCGCATAAAAAATTGTCTGTTAAAAAAAGGGAAATTCTGTTTAGTTTTGTTTTGAAAAATGCTGCCTATCTTCACTAATGCCGAATATTCCGACGTGATTTTCATCTATGGATTTTGCAATGGAAGTGCTGCGGCAGCGGTTACGGAATATCGACATAGGTATCCTGGTCGTGTTGTACCAAATCGAAAAGTAAAGTCCGTTGGATTATTGTTTGTGGGGACGGTTGAAAAATGAAGTTTACAAGCAAAAAGCAGACGCACGCGATGACCTGATCGCTCCCGTTCTCAACGCTGCAACTATAATCAAAGAACGCAAAGATACCGTTAGATCGGCGAACCAAAATCTAGTACAACGCGTTGAAAAATGCATTGAACACAACGGTGGCATTTTTGAAAGTTATTAAACCGCATGAAATACTACTTGTAAGCAGCATTTTATCATTATCATAAAAAAAAACAGTAAGTATTCTTTCTTTCTCCAGTTATTTTCTACTGTACATAACGAAAAAGTTTTTTCAATCTGTTTTGTTAATAAAAGTCGACATGTTTAAAATTTTATTTGTTTTCTGTCGACATTATTTACATCTCAATCTTCTTATAATTAAATTCTCTACAATTTACGTTTTAAAAATGTATGATTTATCGCCAATTTAAAAACGTTATTGTTCGTCAAACGCAAAAAATGTGTTTTTTGACCCTATTTTTGGCGTTTTACACGGGATATCTTGGAAACTAAGAGAGATACAGTTCTGGGACCTATTTTTTTCGATTTCCCAGCTCAAAAACCGTAAGAAACAATTTTCCCCTTAATTGACCTTCCCAGTTTTTCAGAAAGCCTTAATTTATCCGGAGGAACTGAAACTCGGGCGAAATCTTTCACCCTGTATAACTCGCTAACAAAGCGTTTTCGGACCTATGTTTATATGAACATTTTTCTTATTTTTAGCCTCTAGAATGAGTTATCAAAGTATTGCCCTATCCTCCTGAATCACTCTGTATAATGATTGTTGAAGGGGATTTGGGGGGGGGGGCGGAGCCCCACCGATTTTTACAATATACGGTCTAAATGTAAAATTATAATTTTACGTTCCGATAATTTAAAAAAAAATATATAGAAAAAATCGAAAAAATTTTTTGCAAAAATTGAAAAACATTTTTCCCATTTTTTGTCGATTTAAAATTAGTTTTTTAACATGATAATTATTTTTGAGTGATTTGGGCAAGAATTTTTGGGTAACATATAACGAAAGAGTACTGAACATTATCGCCAGGTATAATTGCTATATTCAGCATTTTAAAAAGTTTACGGTTCAAGAATAGAGATCGAAGAATAATTGCTGACATTTACAGGAACCAAACAGCAACAGTAACAATTGAAGAACATAAGAAAGAAGCCGTAATAAGAAAGGGACTACGACGAGGAAGTTCCCAATCCCCGTTACTTTTTAATTTTTACATGGAACTAGCAGTTAATGATGTTAAAGAACAATTTAGATTCGGAGTAACAGTACAAGGTGAAAAGATAAAGATGCTACTATTTGCTGATGATATAGTAATTCAAGCCGAGAGTGAAAAGGATTTAGAAGAAACAATGAACGGCATAGATGAAGTCCTACGCAAGAACTATCGCGTGAAAATAAACCAGAACAAAACAAAATTAATGAAATGTAGTAGAAATAACAAAGATGTGACCGCTGAATGTGAAAATAGGAGGAGAAAAGATTATGGAGGTAGAAGAATTTTGTTATTTGGGAAGTAAAATTACTAAAGATGGACGAAGCAGGAGCGATATAAAATGCCGAATAGCACAAGCTAAACGAGCCTTCAGTAAGAAATATAATTTGTTTACATCAAAAATTAATTTAAACGTGAGGAAAAGATTTTTGAAAGTATATGTCTGGAGTGTCGCTTTGTATGGAAGTGAAACTCGGACGATCGGAGTATCTGAGAAGAAAAGATTAGAAGCTTTTGCAATGCGGTGCTATAGGAGAATGTTAAAAATCAGACGGGTGGATAAAGTGACAAATGAAGAGGTATTGCGGCAAATAGATGAAGAAAGAAGCGTTTGGAAAATATAGTTAAAAGAAGAGACAGACTTATAGGCCACATACTAAGGCATCCTGGAATAGTCGCTTTAATATTGGAAGGACAGGTAGAAGGAAAAAATTGTGTAGGCAGGCCACGTTTGGAGTATGTAAAACAAATTGTTGGGGATGTAGGATGTAGAGGGTATACTGAAATGAAACGACTAGCACTAGATAGGGAATCTTGGAGAGCTGCATCAAACCAGTCAAATGACTGAAGACAAAAAAAAAAAAAAAAAATATCAACCTAACCAATCACGGCAATATTATAAATTAAATTAGTAGGCAATGAAAATAGTTTACTTTCTTAATTAAAGTGCAGTAAAATTATTTTTAAGCTGCATATCTTTCATTTGGTTTTAAATGAAAGACATCAGAAAAAATGTTAATAACGTACGGGGAATGTTAAATAATTTTTCTATCATTAAACACCGAAAAACAACATTTATTTTATATGACGGTACAGAACTACTTCAGAAGTCCTGTGACAATCTTTGAAACTAGTGGTAAAAAATACTAAACAGCTGTAAAATACTACGTAATGTAAAAAATGGTTAATAGCTGGAATAGTAAGGGGTAACATAACCTGAATTTTTTTAATGAAAAAATTGTAGTTCTGCAATCACCTTTAAAATATTGTCGCAACCTTATCCTATACTTTGGTCCTTCTGATGCGTATAATCAAAGTTGTTACCGTGACTTAGGTTAGCTTTGGTGTTTTTTTTAAACCTGTGTCAAGCGGTTACGTTCCCCGGGTTTTTAATTCTTACTGACTAATGTTTTAACAGCATCTGCATAAAAATGGTGGATTCGTTCATGATTTGACCGTTTTCACAGAGTTCCTTTTTGGTATCTGGTGTTTGATTTAGACATGCATCTGCCTCAAGAGAGCCTTGTAAAGCGATCGGCTTTTTGTGGCAACGACTGCTGGTGTAAATACCCTTTTTATGTCTTTCTTTTTCCTGTTTAGCCTCCGGTAACTACCGTTTAGATAATTCTTCAGAGGATGAATGAGGAGGGTATGAGTGTAAATGAAGTGTAGTCTTGTACATTCTCAGTTCGACCGTTCCTGAGATGTGTGGTTAATTGAAACCCAACCGCCAAAGAACACCGGTATCCACGATCTAGTATTCAAATCCGTGTAAAAATAACCGGCTTTACTAGGACTTGAACGCTGTAACTCTCGACTTCCAAATCAGCTGATTTGGGAAGACGCGTTAACCACTAGACCGACCCGGTGGGTTTTGGTATAAATACCCTGTAACGAACAAAGGTTCGCCCAGGTAGGGCGGACAGTCTACCTGGGCGAATTAAGGCGATTACTCCTGTATACGCTCTTTTTAGAGCAGGGACCGAAATCAGTATTTTCGTAATTGCTTGCACTCGCTTAAACTATTCAGCAGCGGGGTTAAGACGTGCAAAAAGTGACGTGAGGGAATCAGGCCACCGGCTGCTCGTATTTCAAATATGTCGGCTTGCCCGACAAAGTAGTAGATGACAGAGACTAATTAGGGATACCAAAAATTAGTCTGAATAGTGATTTAGTTAAGGCTGGTAGTTCTGTATCTCTGGTACACAATTTGAGTAACTATGTGAGCAGTTGTTGGATTTCTTGAAGACGAGTGATCCCTAGGCATAATGAGTTTAGGGAAATGTTCTCTAAACATAAATGTTTCCTAAACATGAGTTTAGGGAACTGTGCTTTGGCGAAGCGGAAACTCTACGCCTAGGTGCTTAAAGGCAAGCGAGAGGCCAGCTTAACCCACAAGCAACCAGAAGTCACATTCATAAACAGGAAGGAAAGCTCCACAAAACTATTAAGGAAATTAGAAAGGAATAAAAGGAAATTTCAAGGAAATTTGAAAATTAGGAACATAAAACACAGTAGGAAAGGTCTGGTTGTCTTAGCGGATGATAAAGAGACAGTAGAGTCATTTCAGAATCTGTCTTTAGTAAAAGGCTGGAGGTCAAAGTGCTTCAGAAACGTAAAAGGAGGCCTCGAGTAACTATGATGAGGTGTTGACCTCGCCCCCGAAAGCGGATCAAAGCAAAGAGAGAAGGGTATGTTTTTATTACAGGCTTATTAAATTTGTAAATCTGTTTCTTGATTTTTAAGTAAACCAAGAGGACTCTGAGTAAATTGAATTTTACAACAAAACTGTCGTTGTTGGAATCAACACTTGCTTTCTTAGCATAGTATTTTTGGCGTTTAAAGACGTAATCAAAAACGATTTGGCGCATAGTCTAATTGAAGTTAGATATAGGGAGAATTTTATGTGAAACTTCAGTGTTAGGAAAGGCGCAAACCTAATATATCCCTTTTAATAAAAAAGATTATGTCTGGAAATTAATTTATAACCAAATTCATTTTTTATTTATCAAATTTCATCGGTATTAATTAACAAATTAATACCTTTTACTGTCTTAGAGAATATAACATAACCAATTTTTTTTTCTTAACTGAAAAAATAAATACCGATGCAAAAAACAAAAGTTCAGTTCTGTAAATTACTATTCAAAAAAATGTCTGTTTAATTTTCAATTAGATCGGTAATTTTGATGACGTAATTTGTTTTTATTAATAAATATATTAATACAGGTTAAAGTAAAAAAATCATTTTGAAATTAGTTCCTTCTTTTTATTTTAAATTCAAATATATATTTTAATGCTATTATGTGTTGAAGATTACAAGTTACGACAGGATGGATTCATTAGAACGATTAAACAATTTTTAATACTATTCACCAATCAGAGACGCAGAAATGTAATTAACTTGTTTTTCAATTCTTATCACAGAGTTGGTCTATTCTTTTAACGTTGAACGGATTAAGAGATGTCACGAGGTAGTCGCTCGGGTCTATGACGAAACACTCCGATATCATTGACCAATCAGAGACGCAGAAACTTGTTTTTCAATCTTGTAACCTTATACGAAGTAAGACATATTTTAGTTGCGTCGTTGCCGTCTAAAAGTGAACATCTCTTCTGTATGGTAACTATGAACAATCTTCTAGAAAGAAAAACCATACAATTTAGGACATTATTTTAAAGTGAGGGACATTTATTTTATTGTATGCAACATAGATTTATTATTTTTTTTAATATATCTGTTTTAAATTAAACATTTTTTTTTCTTAATTTACAGTTTAATGATGATTCAAATTTAACGTAGATTTTTTAAAGCACGTTGCTACAGTTTATATGATGATCTTATTTACATGAAATTTTGTTTTTTAATTTAAAATCTATTCTAGATTAATAATTATCTTCCATTTTACAAAATTTGTTTATTAAAAAAAAACAGGGGTGATGTAACCTTTTTTTGAAATGGATACATCAACGTGGCAAAATTTTTATAAAATTAATTACCGATGAATTTTATGTAGGAACTAAAATGAATTTTATTAAGAAAATGCTATAAAATGTATTAATATTTTAAATAATTTTATAGGAATTGCCTAATTTTTATATTACATCTGGATACATTACTTGTATAAATAGTTAAGTGTAATTTATATGTATTGAATAGACATGTTTTTTCTTGCGCTTTGCTACCTTTAATGTGTACTGAAAATAAGTACAAATACCTTAGTACAATGAATATCTCGGAGGAACTATCAAATTTTATTGTTTGATGTATCGAACACTTTAATTATTACTGATGAAACGGAAAATATTTTTTAGAAACTGTATTAAGGAACAGTTTGTATTTTGAATTAGAAAAACAATATTGTGCATATTTAAAATACACTTATTCTTTTTTAGTTTTTTAGATCATAATAATTGTGTTATCTCCCCGCTAGAACAATCTGGATCTTCTTTCATACAAAATCATTGAACCAAATCTTATTGGACATCCACACATTTTCACATCTATGTAATTCAATTTCTTTTTTCTGTAATTCTGTAAAAAATTCTAGAAATAAAAGCCAATTATCTCTTCTAGAAATATTTTCCACTATTGAAGATATATTCTTCATTTTTTCTCAAGAATTCATAATAATAAGAAATTAACTTTCATTTTAATTAAAGGTAATTTTAAATTTTGTTTCCTATATTTCTAAATTTTTCCTGGACGTCAGTTGTAGTTAACCCCATTCATTTCTGGGTCTCTTGATTGTAACCTGATAAAGAAATCTTTTGTAAAGCTGTTTCACAGTGTAATCAACCAATACTGTTTCAGATTTTTTGCCAAAATTTATTCTAATTCCTTCAGTTCACAAATAAATTCTTCAGTAGAATACACTAATCCAAACAAAACTTGCTCTAATCCATTTTCAATATTTTCCCCGTCCATTTTCATTTGATTTATTACCGTGTTTAGTGAATTGCCAACAGGCACGCAAATTTCTGAATACTGTATGTAATACAATCAAAAAAGTTTAATCGTATTCTTTAATTATTTTCAAGCAGGTGCAAATTTTTTATTTTTCTGTTTATACAGGTGACTAGGTAGAAAGAAAAAATAAGGGCATAATTTTTTTAATTACTTATTCTTCTAAATGAATTTTTGTCTACGCTTTAATATATTTTTTATGTAATTCTTAACTCTCTTAGGTTAGGTACTTTGGTGGTTAAGATACTGATGGTACCTCCCTTGTCGCTACATTTATATCAAAACGTTAGCCGATTATTTCAAATAATTTCTTCGTTGAAATCATACAATTTTTTATTCTGCTTTTTCTTTTCAGTTACAATTGTTTTACTCAATTTATTTAATTATGTATAGCTGTTTGAAAAACTTCATACAGGAAGAAAAATACAATCCCGGTTTATATTCGTGCCTTTAAGCAAGTAGTCAAATGATCATATACTGCAAAGGTTTTATTTATTTTCAAAATAACAAGTAGTACACTGTAATTTTGTTCTTTATGTGAATTCTCTGTTTTTTAATATAATGCAAATAGTACAATTTTTCAAAAATGTCAAAGCATTATTTTCCTAACCTTTTAATTAAATATTTAACTTTAACCTCTTTGGAGAGAGATAAATGTTTTTACTATTTCATATACAAATTATGTTTACAGGTTTTGTTGGCCAAATACAGTCATTTTAATAATATACATAAAATAATTAGGTAGCTTGTAATTGCATGTACTTGTTATGTAGCTAGTAATTTCATGTTTCTTTATGTAGCTTGTAATTGCATGTTCTTTTTATGTAGCTTACAAATATAACTGTTTTATCATAAAAAATTGTTTTGGTAACATCGACTAACTTACTAACATTAATTACACTAATTTAAGTTTAGATGATGGGTATTTTATGTATATCATTCATTCTGCTGTATTTGAGTCGAATCTAAGTTTAAAAGTAATATAATTTGATTTTCAAGTATTAAATTAGAAATGTGTCTTCAAAGAGGTTAAATTATAATATGATTGATCTTAAGTAAGAGGGTATATATAAACCACTTAAGACTGTTTATACAACTTTACCATTTTTTTAAAAATAAATAGAAATTTATGATTTGTTAATTCATAGTATTGGCTTTTTTCAATCGTATTAGATCTGTTTATGTAAAACAGTCTCTCATTTTATTTTTCTTTCTGGATTCGCCTTTATTTTTATAATTATAGGAAGTAATTTCTTAAATAAATAATCATATTTAACAACAAAATTAAATCCGAAATGTCCCTTTGATTATCTATATATAAATAAATTTAAGGATACAACACATCAGATTTTTTTAGCTTTCATTTAAAAACATCTTCTAAGTATTCTAAAAGCCCTAACTATTCTAAAAGCATCTAACATTACATAAATCTATTTTTGACACCGTCACACAGTATTTGAACATATACTAGTCTTCGGCCCAGAAACATCAAGGAACTATTACAGTATATCGGTCAGGAATCATTTTAGTTCTATTTAAAAGACCCATCATTATTACCTTTGATAATTTTACGGGAATATTAAACCTAAAAATACACTACATTAAACCTTTTGTATGAGCAAACTAAATATATAAACCCGCTGGTTTTAGTCTTCTAGAGTATATGCCATATCTTGCCCGATGGTTATCCACTGAAATTATTCGTTTATTTCTATAAATGTATATTTTTTATAAACCATTTTTCCAAACCGTGTAAAACTGAAATCGAGCACCTTCTCTTTTCTTATACAAGATTAGAATTTGTGATTTAATCGGTACCTGTCACCTGCTATTAATCATTCTGCACCACCCGGTGTTCACATATAGAATTCCTTTGTACTTATATTACATCGTTGATGAAAAAAGACCTCCTTATGGATTACTTAATAATAGGTTTTAATTTTGTTATATAATCCTACAGATAAAGGTAACTTCAATATTACATTTAGTATTTGCATTATTTAATACCCCCTTTTCACTTGGATTGTCATCGATCACAATTTGATTCCATTTGCTATTCATTAGCAACTTCACCTTTTTTTCAATAATATAAATCGACTTTTTTTTAATTACAACCGGGATTGGCCATATTATGCTGTGAAAATGCATTCTTAAGAGAATCTTAAAAGGGGTAATTAAGAGGTCTGGATAGTAATGCAACATCTACACAAGTACAAAAGGGGAAAAAAGAAATATGGAAAATACAAGTAAATTCATTGATTGAAAACTCTCTGAGTAATTGATTTCTTTGAAAAATCTTCTATTTTTAATATTGAAAATAATACAAAAATCCCTTAAGTTATATTTCTTCAAATCAATAATATTTTCTTGTTGAAATTATAAAACTAAAATCTTCTGGTTAACTCATATATTTCCCTAGTTCAATCTTCTAATTCGGTTTCATTTTTAGAAATAGTTTCAAATTATGAAATTGTAAAAACACACAGATTAGAGTGTGTTATACATACAGCAAACCTGATGTGCTCTGACAAAGTTCAGGATGTATTATTTTAGATTTTTGATCAACACATAGCAAATCTGATATGCTCTGACACACTTCGGGGTGTATTATTTTAGATTTTTCCTCTACAGATAGCAAATCTGATATGCTCTGACACAGTTCAGGGTGTATTATTTTAGATTTTTCCTCACAGATAGCAAATCTGATATGCTCTGACACAGTTCAGGGTGTATTATTTTAGATTTTTGATCAACACATAGCAAATTTGATATGCTCTGACAAAGTTCAGGGTGTATTATTTTAGATTTTTGATCAACACATGTCAAATCTGATATGATCTGACACACTTCGGGGTGTATTATTTTAGATTTTTCCTCTACAGATAGCAAATCTGATATGCTCTGACACAGTTCAGGGTGTATTATTTTAAATTTTTGATCAACACATAGCAAATTTGATATGCTCTGACAAACTTCAGGGTGTATTATTTTAGATTTTTGATCAACACATAGCAAATCTGATATGCTCTGACAAAGTTCAGGGTGTATTATTTTAGATTTTTGATCAACACATAGCAAATTTGATATGCTCTGACATAGTTCAGGGTGTATTATTCTAGATTTTTGATCAACACATAGCAAAGCTGATATGCTCTGAAACAGTTCAGGGTGTATTATTTTAGATTTTTGATCAACACATAGCAAAGCTGATATGCTCTGAAACAGTTCAGGGTGTATTATTTTAGATTTTTGATCAACACATAGCAAATTTGATATGCTCTGAAACAGTTCAGGGTGTATTATTCTAGATTTTTGATCAACACATAGCAAATCTGATATGCTCTGACACAGTTCAGGGTGTATTATTTTAGATTTTTCCTCTACAGATAGCAAATCTGATATGCTTTGACACAGTTCGGGGTGTATTATTTTAGATTTTTCCTCTACAGATAGCAAATCTGGTATGCTCTGACAAAGTTCAGGGTGTATTATTTTAGATTTTTGATCAACACATAGCAAATCTGATATGCTCTGACACAGTTCGGGGTGTATTATTTTCGATTTTTCCTCTACAGATAGCAAATCTGGTATGCTCTGACAAAGTTCAGGGTGTATTATTCTAGATTTTTGATCAACACATAGCAAAGCTGATATGCTCTGACACAGTTCGGGGTGTATTATTTCAACTTTTTCCTTAACGGGTAGGAGATTCGATGTGCTCTTGCACAGTTCCGGGTGTATTATTCGCATCTTAGCTTATCAGGTACCTAATATGATACAGAATTATTTTTAATTATTATTCTTGATTACATATTGACATTTTAAATATCTATGTTGTATGCAATGAATAGCTCTCGCGAGTGCTGGGTACATAAAATATTCGTACCGTGTCAACCGCGTCGTGACCGTATTTCATCATCCCGATATCGTTCATCGGGTTTCGGTTGGGGGGTGCTGTGTATATAAATGTGTCTATATATTGGGGGGTGATATAGTTTATTTATATTTGCTCTATGTTTATTATGTTTCTTTGTCTTTTCAGCTCATCACTTCACTACCAGACCAGTGGCTGAAGTCCTCCCTATAAACCAATTCACATTTTTTTTTTAGTATTACATCACGTAAAAATTCCTTTTGTAGTTTTAATTGCTTTATAAAATTTTATTTGAAATATTAATTAGTAGGTTTTTAAAATTACCCTTTTTATAAATTATTTAAATTTTATTCATTTCATTGACAAAATTAATCATTTAGTTCAAGAAATTTAAAAAATAAGTAAAGATATAGAAGCAATTTCTTAATTAACTGTAGCTTTTAAATCTGGTTCACGTAGGATATAATATACATTTATTTATATATATATTTTATATTTATTATATTACATAAGCTTTTTCTTAAATTTTTTTGGTAGGTGTTAATCAAATTGAAGGTTAGAGCATATTTATATCTAATTACAATTTTAAGAATTTTTTATCTTATTTGAAGTATTTTAAATTTTGAATACCCCTTTGCTTTTCCCAATCAGCGTTCAGCCAGCCACCTGCTTCAAAGAAGATGCATGCTTGCATGTTAGTTTAATTTTTTCAAACCAGGGTCAGCCGATTTTAGAGGTGCCATAATAAATTATTTAACTTTATTTGCTTATTTTTTTATTAAAAAAATTAACTTAGTTGCAACATTTACCATTTTTTTGTGGTAAACACCTAAGGAGAATGATTATTTGAAAAAATCCATCTAGCATAACAGTAATCCAAATTACTTCAAAATTTAATAATTTTTATATGTAATATATTTGCCTTGCACATTAAAAAGGCGTGAACTGACCCCGGTTTTTAGTATGTAATTATTTTATCTTTTTCATATTCTGAAATTGTGGGGTAAATAAAGTGATTGGTGTAAATAAAGTGTGAAATTAAAGTGCGATCAAGATCAAAGTGTGAACGTTATCTTCCTCACTATAAAAATTTACAAACTATAAATAAAAATGAGACTTGAAATAATACAGATTACCAGGTTATATTCAACATTTCGTCACTTCATCCTGCGTCCTACATCTTCAGAGTACCAGATCGATCGATTCTTTCAGCTGCTCGATGGATTTGATCCTTGGATTAGCCGTGGTGATGAATGTAAAGCTGTGTAGCCAAATGGTATAATATTAAGGTACTATTAATTCTTTACTACATTATATATATTTCACAATAATATTAGTATTTATTAAAAGATTCCATCCGTTTATGTAATGTTTAGCTTCAGTTAGAACGACCAAGTAATGGAGCTTCTCTGTGGCTTCAACCAGCCATTATCACTTAACTTGTACTAGGGGCCAGGGTTAGGGCATTACCCGACCGGTCTAGTCTAGTCGTTAACTCGTCATTGCAAGTCAAATGATTTCAAAGTCGAGAGTTGTAAGGTTCAAATCCTAGTAAAGATTTTAAATGGATTTGAATACTAGATTGTGGATATCTGTGTTCTTTCACGGTAGGGTTTCAATTAACCATACATTTCAGGAACGGTTGACCTGAGACTGAACAAGACTGCACTTCATTTAAATTTTCATACATATCATCCTCTGAAGTAATATCTTACGGTGGTTCCAGAGGCTAAACAGAAAAAGAGGTCAGGACATTAGTGATACTGCAGTTATTTTTATTTCTAACTTTTTAAAAAAATTTTAGGTAGATCTGATATTCAATGTCATTTGGGACACAGAAATTTTGTGTGGCAAATTACAATATAAATGCAATAAAGGAAACATCAGTATAATAAAGAGACGAAACTTAGTAGCATTACATATAGAGAAGTGCCAGTATCCGGTCAATGACTCATTTGTCTCTCATATATATTTTATTTGAAATATAAACCACCAAAACACAGTAATTATATAAAATAAACTTGCCATATAAGTTTGCACTGACTGTTTTTCGCAGTACCCCTGCATCTTCAGTCTGTATTAAATTCTGTTTTTATCGCATTAAAACTTATTCTTTTTAATGAGTTCTCTTTTTTAACATAAATTATAATGTTACTTGTGAAATTTTAAATTATATTATGAACATAAATGTAGCTGTGGAAATATTTATAATGAAAAAAAAAATACAAATCAATTAAAAAGAATAAGTTACAATTTAATACAAACTGAAGGTTTAAGGTACTGACTGCACAAACTAGTTATTGGAAATAAATAAGGTAAGTGTATAAGTAATGTAATTACTGTGTTTAGGTGGTTTATATTTCATATAATGTTAAAATTATATATATATATATATATATATACACAAATTTTTATGAATTTTGTTAGTTACTGCAATGAAACTTCATAAGATTATCTTGTACATTTGTTGGCTTATATTTCAAGGGACTGTTATTCATATTTTTAACCTTCCTAATAATATTTTGAGTATTTATCGGTTAGCAGTAAATCACTTGATTTTTTCATCGTTGTTAATAAAATTGAAATGCAATATATAATTTAACTAAATTATTCTTTTTGTTGACAACAATTATTTGTTTCTAATGTAAAGAATAGTCATGAAAAACGATTGATATTGAGAGATTTCATCGTGTAAAATGAATGAAATAATTATCAAACTATTGTCGTGACAGTCATCTTTTCACTTGGATACCCCCAAACTTTTAATTATAATAAAAATGAATTTTATGTACGTTTACAGATAGAGAACGGGGTTTTGATAGATGAAACAAAGCGATATCTTCATTTAACATATTATTTTAATAGAAGATATACTGTGTGAAAATTTAGAAGTGGTTTCACAAGTTTTTTTTCTTTTTTGACATAGAAATTTTGTTTAGTCCTTTATTGTTTTGCTTGCTTTGGCGATGAATCTCTTGCCTGGCAGCAGTTTGAAAATTTAATGAAACCATGGTCGCATCTCTGTTAAAACTTGTTGTAGAAGGTACTTTCAAAGTATATGGTACATAAATAAATATTTCATGAATTTTAAATACCAGAGCGATCAAAGCAAGTGGAAACAATAAGAAAATAAATGATGTAGTTCATTCTACAAAAAAATTAAGTATGATTTGAAAAAAAATAATATAAAAATTAGTAAAAGGATCAGGTGGTGTACCGAACCGACATCCTGTATTCAACATTATTCTTAGCTGAAAATTTTAGCTCGTCCAAATAGGTTCATATAACACACATTCCTGGATGTGTTATAGATCTGTTACCATCTACATCAGTGGAGCTTAATTCAGAATAATTTTTTTGCTTCTATTCTTGGTAAAAGCACTCTGTTCTTGTAAGAGAGGAATCCCTGCTGCCTTAAAAGTGGCTTAGAATTTCTTTGAGCGAGTTGTCTTGTTTAGCGATCCTTGTGGATTACGCCTTTCTAACATCCACTTTATTCCTTTATTTTCTTCCACCTTGATCTATTAAAATGGTGTTTTTCAATGATTTCTCACAGGATATCTAACGATGTCGGAGATGTAAAAAATTCAGTGTTCTTGGTATCTATCTAGTGGAAGAGGGTATAGCTTATCTTATGTACCTACCTAGCTAGCGATTCTATTTCTATATTAAATTTAAACTATATTAATTTCACAACCGCTAATTGAATTTGTCTTATTTTCTTTTGTTTCAGGTAACTCAACGGTTCATTTAATATTCTAAGGGAGAGCTGCCATGTAAGTGGCCCTCCTTACATTGCGGTACTCCCTTTTACTGTAGGATAATTTTCTACTAAAGGTATTTACTTTTGTTATTATTGTTTAATATTATAAATTTGTATGTTAAAAATAAGTTGTGTAGTTTTTAAGTTGATAGTATAATATTCATATAAAATCGCGGTAGGTCCCAAGTCCCAGTAGGGTTCCCTGATAGGAACTTATCTGTAGGAATTTTTTATGTGTATTTTTTTGTGTATGTGTTTCTGTTTCAGGTTCATCATAAATTTTACATTTTGTTATTATTGTTTAATATTATAAATTTGCATGTTACAATTAAGTTGTGTAGTTTTTAAGTTGATAGTATAATATTAATATAAAATCGCGGTAGGTCCAAGTCCCAGTAGGGTTCCCTGATAGGAACTTATCTGTAGGAATTTTTTATGTGTATTTTTGTGTATGTTCTGTTTCAGGTTCGACGTAAATTTTACATTAGAATTACTTAGACAAGTAGTATAAATTAAGTTTTATGAAAATAGATGTAAAATTTTGTATATGTTGTGTATGTTTTTTCAGGTTCAACGTAGATATTATTTTATTATTAGTTAGTTAAGTCGCGTCTGCGATCCCAATCCCTAATAGGGTCCCAGTAGGTTTCCCCATCGAATATAATTTTTTCAATGTATTTGGCACACAACCGTGTGCCTTGTGGTTAGGTCCAGTTCCTATTTCATAAAGGGGGAGGGTTTTTAGTCGGTGCGAGCCCGACACTACCGTCTGTTGCGGGCGCAGACGGTGGCTGCTAGAGCTTTTCCCTCCTCCTACGCAAAACAAAAAAAAAAAAAAAAAAAAAAAAATTAACTATTCATATTATGTACATTACTAATCTTTTTGCCAAATGATTTTGAGTTGTAGGTTCTGTACTGGAGGTACAAACTCACGGAAGCTGTGACAAAAAAAAGGTTACCGATTCTCAAATGTAATATTGAAAGTGGAAAATGACTATGAAAGATAAAGAAAATTTTAGTTAAAGTGACTATCAACCGTAGTTTCAAATCCGGATTGAATCAAAAGTAAGTACAGTAAATGTCTAACAGAATTTTTAAAACGCAGCAAAACATAAAAAAAGAAATATGTATATCTAGAATTGTACATGGTGATTTTAACAAATTTTGGGTGCTGAATTCAAAAATAATAAAATTTTGTGTAATACATCGCATTTTTAGATACATACTATACCGATTAATGCATAATCAGTGTGATAACAATATTTCAAAAAAGTTATTATTTGTGTTTATTCATTTATAATTTGTTTAAATCTGCTAAATTTCTGTTTATTGAAATACAGATGAATTGAAATATATTCGATACAGTTTTTAAACATTTACATCATCCGAACCGAATTTTTAAAATACGTTGACAAATGTTTTCGCTTTTATGATGTTTGATCGGTTTCTCTAAATAAAAACTAACAATAGTCAACCGTCATTTCAGGATCCCATCTTCCTTGGTAATGATGCTCCACAGTCAGAATATCCTGCCGGAAACGCTCTCATCACTGACAAAGCTCAAATTTTCAGGATAAAAGTCTACGTGGGAGTGTAGGAAATGAATTTTTAATAACATCCTACATGCTAAATGTTTGTAGGTTTTTAACCGCTTATTAACCGTAAAAACATAGTTTTCATGTTTTCTGTTGCCAAAAAAATGCGTAAACAATGTCTTTGAAGGACTTCCATGCAGCTAATTCACATTCCCTAAATTTATCCTGAAAAGTTATATCCTTAAGTTTTGATTTGGGGACCGATATATGTACTCTCCGTGAACTTACAATCGCTCAATTATACCAACGTATAAAATGAAAAAAAAGAAGGTATACCTTATTTCGTTCAAGAGGTAAGTGTACCAATGTTAGTTAACATTGTGTTGGATAGGGATCCATGCTGCCCTTTTATTTATATGACTCTATACAAAACTTTTATTAAAAAACTTGAAATTTAAAAAAAGCGTATGAATGAGGTGAATACATTCCTGAGATGCCAACTACCAAAGAGCACCACTATCCATAATAATCAGTATAATAGTAAAAACAAGAGACAACCTTTAAAGTGTTTGTAGAAATAAAATAAAATCCTTGAGTTTTGACTGTATAGAGAAATGATGCTTTGTCTTTTCATTGCAGTCAAAACTCAACGATTTTATTTTATAGTGCTGGAATTTTTTAATTTTTTAGTCGCAGCATTTGTACAATTTTATGACCGGTCAATGTAAAATCATTTATTATTTACATTTATCATTAGAGTGTTTACTTCATAATGCGGTTTCTCCATCAATGGTTTCTCACTGCCCTCTTTTCTTTAACCTTCTTTTGGAATTGTTGTTTCGCTTTTGTTTTTAAAGTTTAAAGTTAATCTTGTAGGCAAATATTGTTTGTGAATTTAAGAATTGTGTATTTTATACAGTATTTACGCAAGCCTAATGGTTAAAGCACCTGTTGATTGTAGAAAGGCTTTCTAAAATATAACGCTATTACTTTCCTTTGCTATTTGATGTATGTATAAACATTTTTTTTTTCATATTTATAAATATTTTTTATAAAATAAAACAATAAAATATTTTTAAATTTTGTATTATATTTCAGACAGTTAGAAGGAAATTTTGAAAATTGAACTACACCGTGATGTTTCTGAGTTATTGGAAGTTTTCTTCAGATCATTTTTATTTATATAGAGTGTTTAAAACAATCATGGAGAGATTATTCACTGCCGGTATGTTTTAATATATCTGTAGCGTATGATTATTTATTTATTTGTAAATCACAGTGCCTATGTGTTTGTTTCTAATTATTGATCGGGTTCTAATAAAACTTATGAACCGCCAGGCAAATCTGAATAATACTTTTACCGTTGTATTAACTGAAAATATATAGAAAATTAACATTGAGAAATGTTACAGCCATGTCACTTAGGGTCGACTGAGGCAATGTCTGCAAGGCAAAATTACCAGTTCCTCTAAGCGGTTAAAAATGTTACAAAACAAAAGTTCCAGTATCAAATGAGAAATCAATTTTGAACGTGTTTTATTTTACAGCTTTACAACTTTTACGTAGTAACAGGATCTATAAATATAATTATAAAATAAAATAAAAAGTTTCAAAATTTGCTTAGATTTATTGTGAAAGGGTCTGTCTCTATAATGAATTCAGGTCTTTTATTTTAATTAACGATTAAATTTTTCCTGTTATTATTTACTTCCAGAAATAGAAAAAAGTAATATATAGAAAATATAAGTAATTGATTATAAGTAATATATTTATTGATATAAGTAATTTAAAAATTATGTTGTGTTTCAAAAATGTTATGGAATTATATTTGGAGAAAGGTGTTCTACTTTATGGTCTTTAGGTGAAATAGATTAAATGTATATTATGCCAATAATTGAATATAATTGCATCCTTATTTATTGCTCTTCAGTCCAAAGTGTTGTATATGGAGGTAGATTTCTGTCTTACCTACCTAAATCCTAAAGGTTTACCTACCTATAATTACCTCTTCTTTTTTAATGTTACTTGAAATGTTTGAGCAGCACACTATATCTAGTGTTTACTGAAGTTTGTCTTGTCTAGATGAAAGTAAATCTCTCCTGTACAACTGTTGAAATGAAATGAAATAAATATATAAAAAATGAAATATATATATATTTTCTAAATATATATATTTTATATTTTCTACCTCAAAATGATCTATTTTTTTTGGTATGAGACTTCAAAAGGACATTAAACAGAAGTGTTTTGACATACAAACTTCAAGTCAATAATGTCTTTCAAAAACTGTGTATAGTACCTCTTATATAACTTCTCAACAATGAAACAACATAGAAGAAAATTTAACAAATGATTTTTCTGCTTCTGCTTGTTTATAAATAAATTATAAATAAAAATTGTTTACGTAATTATTTTATTTTTAATAACTTCTGAAGCTGTAGAAAAGATTATAAATGAAATATTAACATTCAAAATTTAAATAACACTGGTAACACTGGCTGCTCGTGTTGTTGGCCTTTCATAGCCAAAGCAGAGAATACCACAAAGAACAAAGAAAACGGTTAAATAGTAAAAAAAAAATAAATGTTTTTATGTTTAAGTTTAAAAAATCTACAACAATTCATCAAAAGCAGCTGATCTACTGCATGCGGTTAGTACGCTTGGTTTTTAGATCAATTGTTCGTAGGTGACGTGGAAACTTTTATAAATACCGTTCATGTTATGTATGTATGTATGTATGATGTTTATGACTAGTGTGATGGTCTGATAAATTTTTACTCACTCAACTGCTGTTGGTCACACTGGGCAATAAAACGTCACTAAAAAAATTACATTCACGGTTATTTAAGTGGGGTAGTTTTTGTTCTCAGAATATGTTGATTAGATTATACATCCTGTTTGCCTGATATAATGTTTAAACAATAAATTTTAATTTTTTACTATCTGATTGCTCTTGCACTTTTTTAGGTTGTATACTTTTATCGTGTTAATTATATAATTTATAATTAAATTATTATTGCATAATAATTATAATATAAACTGACATTAAATCATCTAAGACATCCAAGTTGAATAAATTTTAGTGGAAATCACAGACTGATGAAATAACTCGTTTATGATTTACTGTTCTCCCGGCCTTGATCAGAACAGTTCATTGTTGACAATTGTTTTACAATAAAATTAGCCAAGCAAGCCTCACTCGCATATAGAGGCACTTGTAGATAATATTATAAGAAATTGTTTAATTATCCTCGGTTTTTATCCTCCATTATTTTTTTTTAAATATTTAATATTTGTAGAAAAAATTTGTAAAAAAAAAGAGATAACAAATAATTAAATTTGAACTTCTGTGTTAACGGGGATTCAATTTTGATTTTTGTTGTTTTCTGTTGGCAATATTCTTATTTACAAAATAAATAACTCGGTTTAGGTTAGAAATGTAACTAACTAACTAACTAATGATGGTTTACAAGTTTTAACGATCTAACAACCCGTCCTAGAAACTTATTATTTTGACTTTTTGAAGGAGCCTCCTTCAAAAACAGATGACATATTTCGGATAAGAATATTCATAAACATAATATAGTCATGGGTACAAGTTTTATTAAAGCCAAAGAAAAGGAATCCTAAGAGGTTGCCATCTAATATAACAACCAGAAATTTCAGTCTATGGGTGATAAATATATATTATCATTATCATTACTGCTCATACAAGTAAGTAACAATGTTAGAATTATCCAAGTTTGAACATAATTATTGTCATTTAGTGTATCCTAACCGTATAAAATATTTTATTTCATTTCCACTAAGTAAATAAATTAGTCTTTATTCTGATCAGAATAATATATTATACAGATCAATCAGAAATCAGTGTAAGATAATTAATATAATATATATTATATCTGGTTATATTAATATAACCAGATTATAATAAGAAATTTTTGATTTAAAAAAATTACCACAAATTGATTCACAATTTAGAAGTCGCAATTGGAAATTAATTTACGTACATTCTGAACAAGATGCAGATAAATCAGTTTCTTTTTAATTATCTTTTAATTAGTATTATTTAAAAATGATAGAATAATATTTATTTACACAAAAGAAAATCCTTGAGGCATCTTAAATAAATTGGTGGAAAGATTTTTCAAATTTTGTAAAAAAATCTAAAATTTCAGTGGAAGCATAATATTTCTTGTAAGCGTTTAGTTATAAGAAAACAGTTTTGTTGTATAGTTTGAAAGTAGAATTTTAACTGATAAATCTGTATTTAAAAAAAATGTATTTTATTAAGCTCCTACTTATAGAAGCAAAATTCACACTCCAATTTTTATCAAGGTTCGTTTGTTCATAAATGTGGTTATGAACAAAATATAGGTTTCTTTTTTTCTTTAATTGTAAAGAATGGAAAACTGTTAAGCACTGGTTAAAAAATTTTGCTGGCATGTTAATGAAGCAAAGTTTTAGTTTGTACTGTAGCAAATAACAGATAACAGGAAATTTCTTATTTATATAATTTCTAAAGTTTAGGTTTATTAACTTACTACTGTATTTTTACTTTACAAATTGTAGCAAATAACAGATAACCTATCATTTCTATTGTTTCTATTTTAATGTAAAAAATTTTTTTTCACGATAGTAGCTAAGATTTCATCGGTATTACTACAGTTCATCGAAGTTGCCATCTGTGACAGCGATCATGAACTTTATCGAGAAGGTTTGAATCCTGATCACGGTTGGCATGATTTCATAATACAGTACAAAATTCATTTCTTATCGTTAAAAAAAGTCTGCTGTAATTCTTCAGCCTAGTCCTGTTATTTCTTTTGTTTTTCTTGGAAATAGATATTTTGAAATTCTTTCTCATAGCAAATGTTCTTTGCTATGAAATGTTCTTAGCCTGTTAGGGTTCATATCATTCTCTGGTGTTTACTGGTGTTTATAAGTATGCGTGTAGACCTATATTTAGAAAATTAAATATCTTATTTTAATCTTGTGTTTATTTATGAATATGCAATTCTTTGCAAAAAAAAATTGTCACATTTTAAATAAAATAACAATATCCCATCTAAATCGAACCGGACAGCAGTTCTGCTGTTTTTGTATAACTCAACACAATCTTCATTTTACAAGTAAGGGCCTGAATTCCTGAATCGTTTTAAACGATTCAATTGAACCGCATTCTGAACAAAATATACACAAATATATGCTTAAAATAATTTTCATTAGCACCCTCTGAATTGTGAATTATTTAATGATGATTTTTGTATATTTATATATTTACATTAACATTATTTCATTTGTTTCTTATAAACAATTAATGTAGACTTTAATCGCTTTAATCCTTTTTTCATTTTTTGAGCCGATGCATCAATGCTAAAGTAATCATACAAAGGATTTCAGAATACCGATTTTAGCTTCCATTGTAGTAACCCATTTGTCGATCCATCAGGGCTTTGAGAAACGACACTTACAGCCGTAATATTATTAACTGATTAGATTAATAACATACACGACTGATAATGTATGCAAATATATATATATATATAACGTTTTAATAAAAATAAATAAAAATTAAAAAAGGAAGGATTAGTCAGTCAAATAATCTGGTGTTAAAAATCTGAGTTTCATAATCTGGCTAAGGATGAACACAGCCTTCTTTTAAAAGGTTTTTAATATCGATGAAAAGATGTCTTGCTAATGTATTATTATTCTCTAATACACTGATTCCCATACTGTGCGCCCCAGTGCCCTGGTGTTGGAAACTGTATCCTGCAGGAATCTGAGGAACAGCAAAGTTTTCAAATGTCGAAAATGTTACGTGTGCCTTGTAACAGCGAGCTCCATGATGATGCCATTATTGTTCTGTCAGACATTAAAAAATCTGTATTATTACAGATTTCTTAATAATTGACCTTTGGTAATTATTAATTATTTTTAATTTTACAGGTTACTATCAAGGGAAGTACCAAGCGTTGCAATCCATAAATAATTCTGTGCGTGATGGAATTATTAAAAAAAAAAAAATGTAAGTGTGCATATGGTGATGATGTAACAACAGAAGAAAATTTAGTCGAAAATATAAGTAGTTACCTATTCAGAAAGGAAAGAAATTGGTTTGTGAATGTTGCGATGAAAAGATTCAGATGTAAATTTTATTTAAAGAAAAAATAAAGTCTCTCATTCATGATAATGATTTAAAAACCCACCTACTACTCATAATGAAAATTTTGTCAGAAAAGTTTTAATCTACTTTAAAATTACATTACTTCAAAGACACTTTAGACACTTCTTAATACCCATACAAAAAAGGAAAAAATAAGTTTCATATGAAAAAGAAAAATTATGTCTGTAACTTCTCTCAAAAGGTTTTTTACCAACCTTAAAAGATCTTTGTAATTTAAAGAGGCATATTAATTTACACACCAAGAGAAAAATTGTTTGTAACGTTTGTCAAAAATGTTTAACGAGAGCTACACTTTAAAAAGAAATATCAATATTAGAGAATGGTTTTGACCATTAAAAATCATATATTAAGATTGATTAAGGTTGATATATTAATACCACCTCAGAGGATGAGATGAAATAGCAATTTTTATACTGTTAAAAATACTATACCTCACCTGACTGAATTTGAACTCAGGACATTGGGATTAAAGAGTGAGACACTAGAACTCTCACCACAGAGGCCAGCCTAGGTTATAAACTTCTTTAAAAAAAAAAAATGTAGATTTTTCTATTACTCTGGTTTATAATATGTGAATAACATTTATGAACATATTAAGCCGAGAACCATACCGATCAGATATTTTGGTAGATCCTTAGGAATTTCACCGATTCAGCAAAAGCGGTGTAGATATGTAAAGTTCACAAATGAGAGTTGTCTTTGATACTGTTTTTCTCAAATGCTTTTTCACAAAACAGTAGTATTAATAATTAGAATTAGTATTTTTGTTAAGCTATTGGCTTTTTTGTTTGGTTTTTATTTTCTGTCAAAGATTCCCTTCAACTCCTGTACATGTTCCATTGTTTTTATGTATTTGAATTTTCTTATTTAATTACTGAATATGGTTTATTGTTTAACAGATAATTTTTGTTTGGTATATAATTATACTTAGCAAAAAACATTTAATTTCTGATTTATTTGGTAATTTTTAGTAAAGTTATTTTTTGTATGCATTTATTATATCTTTATTTATAGTTTTCTGTGGTCTCCCGATCCATTCCCTCATTTAATATTATTAACCATGAAAAATGTTATTTGCAAAATGTATTTACTTACTTTAAAATAAGTTTGTTTTTTTATTTATCATTTATAAGCATCTTCTTTGTTTTTGATGATATTGTCTGCTAAGATCCTTAGCCACTGAAATATGCCAAGAGCATCGAGGGAAATTATATTCAGAGTTACTGAGTAATTTAGTGCTATATTGAGTGTTTTTTTTACATTTGCATCAATTTTACTTTTTAACATATGCTGTAATTTACAATTTTTTTCTCATCAAAAAACAAAATCACCACTTATAATACTTTTAAAAAGATATGTTCATTATAAATACTTCATGGTTGTAAAATTAACACGTAATTTATAAAAACTGTTTCATTAAAGGGTAAGTAGTTTTGATTTCTTTTCAGTATTGTAAAACAGGCTTTTATAACATATAATAATAGAGTAATAACAATTTAGATATATTTTTTACATAAAATGATTTTAGTTTGTTATTACACTGCGTATTATTTTACATCAAAAATAATTTTTTGAAGCGAAGCTTCTTAATGCAGATTTGGGATGGGGAGTGAACTGAGAAAAAAACAAGCGTATTTGTTAAATATTACTAAAAATATATTAAGTCACTATAAAAAGATAGTTATATCAATATCATTTTTTTTTTTTTTTTTTTATAAAGCAAGTAGTTTTGTTATTATTGAATTTGCAGGAATGTTACTGTTTCAGGATATTGTAACTATAAAAATGAGTTCTGTTAGTTTTCCATTATAATCAGTGTATCATGTAGAACATGTTGATGAGAAATAAAGTAGTATTTGCAGTCAGAAATACTGTTATGGCAAATTCATTATACTATAATGAATCAATCCATATGAAGTCATTCAACCAAAATATTTTTGGTTACTTCATCATTTTTTTTTAATTTTTTTATAAGTTATTCCCTAATAAATTGGCAATCCAAAACAGGTCTTTTTCTATTTTTATCCCAGCCTGCTTGTGACTGGTGGCCATGTTTGTTTAGCAGCACGTTTCATTTTTGGCTTTGCAGACATTAGCATAAACTTTAATGTTTTTGGGACTGGATTATGCCAAAACATTGCAAGATAAACATCTCTTTTTCATCAAATTCTCCTTTTAATTTGGTCCTTTACATTGAAACCCTTAATAAGTTAATAAGTAAAAATGATCATTAAAATTTTATATCTAATAACAAATTACGTTATTACAGTTTAAATTTGCAATGAAGGGGTGAAATATCAAGTTATTTTTTTAAAATTATTATTACATAAGGTACCATAATCACCGTAGCTTGAGTAAGAACTGAAAAGCTTTTCATTCTTTTTTTATTATTATTAAAAAATTTTAACTTTTGAAAGTTTTAGCTTTTTATCTGTGTTGACAGGCTTGGCACAAAAATCTTAATTTTTCCACATAATATATATAAGTCTATATAAGAACAAACTAGAGTAAACATTTCAAAATTTGATTCTGAATAAAGTTATGAATTTTCAAAATAGGTACAAATCATGTGCATTGACGCCATTATTAACCATTCTGAAATTTACACTGCGTGAAGTGTTCTGCAGATATATATGAGCGAGATAGCAATGTTTTGAAAAATGTTATTTTTTTGAAACGCTTGGATTTTTTTGCCACATTTCATATATATGCTTCATTTTACCATGCCGTAAAATATTAAAATTGTTTTGTTTTACATTTCAAAAGCTTTTAATCTTTTTTTCTCAGGTACTACAATCGTCCAAGCTTCACTTTCATATAAAGCTATGCTCCAAACATATACTTTCAAAAATGTTTTTCTAACATTTAAATTAATTTTTGTTGTAAGCAAATTATATTTCTGACTGAAATATATTTCATTTCTACTGTGCTATTCAGCATTTTATGTCATTCCTACTTTGTCCATGTTTAGTGATTCTACTTCCCAAAGAATAAGATTCTTCTGCTTCTGTAATCTTTTTTCTTCTTATTTTTATATTCAGTGGTCCTTCTACATTTCATCACTTTCATTTTGTTCTTGTTTATTTTCATGCAGTAGTTCTTGTGCAGGACTTCATCTATGCCATTCATTATTTCTTCTAAATCTTTTTTACTCTCGGTAAGAATTACTATCATCAGGAAATCGTAGCATCTTTATCTTTTCACCTTGCACCGATCTAAATCGGTTTTTAACATCATTAACTGCTAGTTCTATGTAAAGTTTAAAAAGTACAGGGATAGGGAACATCCTTGTCGGACTCTCTTTTTTATTACGGCTTCTTTCTTGACATCAGAAAAAGATGCAATCTTTCAATGCTTCATCTGATAGATCACATTTTTCTTGTTCTTGATAAAAGTTTAAAATTCGTTGTCATAAAATTAAAACTTTTATCAAAACCTGCCCTCTTGATAGCCTACCTGTTATTGCAGTAGTGCAGTAGATTAACACTACGTTTTCCTAGTCTAAAGTTTGCATCTGCCTAAATTCACTATAACACATTGCACTTACACAAATATAGTTGACAATCGCAATAGTTCTATCCAGAACATCTTGCAAAATGATGGATTTTGCTAATGCAAAATACATTGAAATGAAGTCAATTTTTTCAAGTTTAAGTTTTCCTGTTTTAATAAAGCAACAAATCCTTCTTTTTTACCTCTCATGGAAAGTGCACCATCAGTGCAGACACTGGCTAAATTACTGACATTTAATTGTAATCGATGACATATTTCTCTGAAGTTTTCGAAAATGTCAAATCTGTGAGTTCTTCCAGTTAGTGTACCCAGTGGAAGAAGTTCTTCGTAATACTGAAAATCTTCAGTTACAGCACGAATAAAACGTAAAACTTGCGTTTTATGTGTGCTTTCATCTAAAGCAATTGAAAAGTAAACATCTTCATTTTGTACAATTGTACGAAGTTGTTGTGATACATTTTCAGCTAATTCTTGCTATTGATCTGTTACAGTTTTTCATGAAAGAGGCAATTGTTTGTATTTATCAAATTTTTCTGGATCTAACATACCCACCACTTCAACAACACATTCTCTAATTTCTGCATCACTAATTGGTTTGCCTCTTTTTCCAAGTATATGTGCTATTTTATAAGTAACGTCAATTGGAATGGTATTTTTCTTTACAAAAGCACAAAAAACGCCTGCTGATGCTTTTCATTTTTCAATTTCTAAAGCGCAGCTTGTCAAGATTCACCTTCTAAATTAAAATAATTATGTTTAACGAGTCAAAGTAGTTAATATTGTATTGCACAACAAACACACCATTTTATCTTTCACAGAAGTAACAAAAAGTTCTAACTCCCACTCTACATTAAATGTTCTGTTTTCTTCATTTAATTTTTTTCTCTTATAATTTGACATGATGGAGAAAAAATGAATATCAAATCGTATCTTTAAGAAAGCGTATACTTGCTAGAAATAGAATAAAATCTACTTAAGTTACGACAAACCAATAATTTCTGTGATAAAATGCAATGATTAAACTTCGATATTATGTTGAAATTTTTCTATGTTTTATGTAAATAAATATTTTTTTTATGTTAATTTATTTTTAGTTCAGATTTCTTATTAATAAAAAACTTTATCATTCGTGTATACATTATTTTACACCAATAATTCATATAATATTGCATAAGAAGTTTCACTTCTGTCGTGTCCTTGGACCAATGCTTATACTTTCTTTGAAGAGTATGTTTAATGTTTATAATAAAATCGGTAGTTGTATCTTGAGTGGTGAATGGTGGTCAGGTACATGCATCTTTAGCAGCAGAATCTGTTCATTCGTTACCCAGGATTCCCACGTGGATCTAGCAGAAATTCACTTATGTGTAATGATGATTCAATTTAGAGATTGTACTATGAATATCAGTAATGACAGATGTCTAGATAAATCCTCTAAAGCTTGGGGAGCATTACACGAATCACTGCGGTTAAAGATGTGATGATATTTTGACAATGATGTTCAAAGCCATATTGATGGCGTACAGTTCAGAATTGTAAACGCTTGTAATATCAGCAAACACATAAGTTCCGTCGGTATCATTCCGCTTTGAACCATCTGTGTATACTATTGCATCTGGGTTTGTCTGTGATAGAAAATGGTAAAATTCTTGCTGAAAGATGAGAGTTGTTAATTCTTTATTACATACGATGAGATCATAATTAAATTTTATGGGGTCAAGTTTCCAAGTCTCCATGCGCACAACTAAAACTATTCTTTTTGTTCTTTGATTCTAGCCTTAAATTAAGCACTGTACATCTTATCCAAGAGATATTGCAACAAATTGAAGTCCCAATATTCCTTTTATTTTACAACCGATATAATTGTATACATTTGGAATTCATACATTCTATTGCAGTAAAATTTGAATAATTTTACCTTCAAATAATTTCACCTGTATCTTTTATTTTTTTTTTAAATATGTAAATGTTTAGTAGTTGGTTTGATTGGAGTCATAATTTATATTTTTTGTCTAGATGATATATTAAAAATCAGAATTGAAACATATTTTATAAATTTGTTTACCAAATTTTAATTTCTGTTTACTAAAAATTATTAATTCATAATAATAAAAGTATTAATTTTTATTTAATATTACTAATATAATAATAAATATTACATCACAATAATAATTACTAATTTACTGAGGGATATTGTACATAATAAAACATTAATTTTGTATATTATGTAATATAACCATTGTTACTAAGGGTGGTACAAACTGCTTTTTCATTATAATTTACAATTTATAAATATTTTAGAATACTATGGGCTGCATTACATAAACTACCACGTACGTGGTAATAAATATTTTTTATAAAACTTACAAGACTAGATAATGTAATAATTATTGTAAATTTCATAATTTAAAACTAATTATCACAATTAATAGATTACTTTAAATTTCAACTTTTATCACAATGGAAAATTCTATTTTTAAGTATTCATTTATGTTTACAAAAACTGTACGTGATTGAGAAAATGGTTTTTACTTTTCTATTTTCTATGTATTGTATTATTTTCACAAGCACAAGGATAATGAATACAATCAGGATGTAGATGGTGGCTGGATGGGAATGTCTCTATATAAATAAACACACACCTATATAAATAAACACACACACCGAGGTAGGTGTAACCTCGCACAAAGTAGTTAGTAGACCCTCCACCTTGCAGTAGTTGATCAATGTATCTCTTCAGGGAATATCTGACACCATCA
The DNA here is from genome assembly GCF_047948215.1 of Lycorma delicatula. Lineage (NCBI taxonomy): Eukaryota > Metazoa > Arthropoda > Insecta > Hemiptera > Fulgoridae > Lycorma > Lycorma delicatula. The sequence continues at coordinate 71,603,050 of NC_134466.1, read as the reverse complement.
ACCTTAATCATGTAGTGAAGTTTTCCAGCTTCTGGACTACAGATCCTTGTCTCTACATTAGTTTGCCAGTGGAGAGGTACCACTATGTTATTTCATTTCCCACGCTTAGTTGATGTACACTGGGAGTGATATTGGAAGGTGATTGTGTTGGTTTCAGTCTTGTTTAATATGTAATCTTCGTTTTAGGTATAATTCTGATGGAGATTTACCAGATGAGAGGGGTGTAGATCTATATTGCATTAAGATTTCGTGAATTTTCCTTTGAATAAGTAGTTGCCTGTTGAATGAAGTCATTGCCTGTAGTAACCTTTGCTTGAAAGTCTGTATATTGTGTTCAGCGAGCCCGTAGATAGTGGATGATCCAGTGCTATAAACATTTGGTGTACATCGATATAAGCTAACGATGTATCGAGAATGGGAGTGATTATGTGGACAGTTTTTATCGATATGCATTTCAATGTTTCTTCATCATTGTTCATTATATTATAATAAATAGATATTGTTTTGATTTGAAAACACGTGTGTTTATTTAAGTAGAGATATAACAATTGGCGAAGAGAATGAGATACAACAGGAAGGTGAGTGAAGCGAACTCTGATCAGGTACTTACTGATAAAACTGTTTTTAAATAATTTTTTTTATGTAATATTATGTAGACTACCGGCAGAGAATTTTATAAATCCATTTTTTGTTTTTTTCTTTCATTTTATTTATGGAATTCATTACCATCTAATGGTAAAACAATGAAGGAATAAAACTTTTTAAATGACAAGATTTGCAATTTTTTAAAGTTAGTATACAGGGAAAAACCTTATGTCTATTCTGAACAAGGGAAGATCCTTTACAGGCCCATATGCCTTTCTTACAAAAACCATTATCATTTTTATATCAACTATTCTAAACCTATCAGATTCAGGTGAACCACTTAATTTTTTTCTCTTTTCCAATTTATTTTCCCTTTCCCAGTCTCACAGTGTTATCGATTTGAAAACAATGATTGAATATGAAAACAGTTTTTATATTGGAGTTTAAAACATTTTCAGTAAAAAGTCGCAGGAATGATATTGTTTTGTTTGCCTCCTTTTTTGCTTTAGATTCATTGTACGTATAGATTGTTGAATCTTCTCTTTATGCTAAATAAAAAACACTGATTGAATACCCGCAATTGTCGGCTATAAAATATTTCTACAACTGGTAGAACAGGCAAAAGATGATTCTGTATATGGAAAGAGTTTTAGTGTGAAACCTTTGATGTTGGAGGATAGCGTGCGGGTCGCACAATCACAAATTGGTTAATTTGATAGTTGAGGGTTGTAAGTTACAGTAGCCGGTTGTGATTGGAAGAGCCAGTTGTATATTGTGTAAATACACTGATAGAAATGTCTGCCGAGGCATTTGCATCGGTGGCCTCCTGAAAGACGCCAAACTGACGACTGTGTTGAGTTATCAAGTTTAAGAGGGTCTAAAAGATGATGACCTTCAGTAAAGCAACTTCTGGCTAGAAATGGAGGGGGTGGTATGCTAACCAGGATCATCAGGTGTCTTCCCCTTTGAGGGCTAGGATGTTGAAAGTACATAATATTGCCAATGTACCATTTCAACAATGATACTGTTAATTCCATAAGATGTCTTCTCTCTAAAATAAAGTATACTGCACACTACGATTTATTAAGAGCTTGACATCAATTTCCAATCAGCTTTTTTATTGTTAAATCTATTATAAATGATTTTATATGAAATAAATTATGACTATATGCATACTCCGGGCCAAAAATATTCGTCAAATAACAAAACTGCCCTGGTTCCACTATACTAATATTAATTTGTTTGTTCAAACACTAATAAATGGAGACATTGTTCAATTTATCTGATGTCCTATTAATAGAGTCAACGAATCTTTAACACTGATATAGTTTTATAATTTTTAGAAGCACCAAGAGAATTGATAATCGGGTAATTGATCAAAATTAAGAAAGCTATTAAACAAATTTCAATCTATAGGCAACTCTTGAATGAACTGAACAGAAGTATAATCTGTTGATATTTGAAAAGATGATTCTTCTGTTATTTATAATGTTACTAATATTTTTTTATAAATGTCATCAAACAACTGGTGTAAGCTTTCTTTCAATATTTCTGATATGCCTCAATTATAACAACACCATTTTGTCTTGTAATAAAGAAAATTGTTCTGGCCATTTCTTGACAATGTCAAAAAGCCACTCATACAAAAAGAAATATGATAATTATGTAAAACTTTTTTAACTTTCTTAGACTTTTTTTTTTAAAAAAGAAGGAATAAAAGCCAAAACAAAAAATGTAAGTGGCTTATCATTTTAAAGAAACGGTTACAATAAAACATCCTTATCCAAAAAAGCAAAATTAAGACACTAAAAAGCAGTAGCTTTGCCTGAAGTCTTATTCAGTTTGAAGGCCTACAGAATTTCTTAGGAAAAATCTAGTAAAAGTAAAAAGTTATTTTATGAAAAATCCAAAATAAGCTACTTAAGAAATTGAAAAAGATTTAAAATTATTAAATATTTCCAATGAAATAATTTTTTAACAAATAAAACTAGTAGATAAATCTAAATTTTCAAAGAAGTGAATGAACCTAAGAAGGAGAGAGAGGTTAAATGAAAGAATTTAAAAAAAGAAAGAAGTCAGGACTATGGATGGGTGAAAAAATAAGGAAAGAAAAAGATTTTCATGAAGAAAATTATTTATTATTTAGTAATAGAAGATAATTACACTGGTAGCTGATCTTAAAGTAGCTAGCAACTGTATCAATGTGCAGTTTCAATTATGTGTTTTTTCGGTGGGGTGGGGGACAGAATACTTGCTTTTATTACATAAAATATGTGATATAAGCATTACATATTTATATGAATACACACTCACAAACATTTATTATGTGTTCATAACATGTGTGCATGGGCACACATACACAAACACAATAAATATATTACATATATTTCACAAATTATAATTTTAAATAACTTTTCATAAACCACATCTCTAGCCACAATGGGGATAATTGAAAAAATTTATGGAAAAGGGTTATGACACATTTTAAAGAACAAAGAAAAACAAAAGTTTTGACATAAAAAATGATTAGACAGCTCTGACCAAAATGGAGGCCATTTAATACCTTTCACAGCTAGTTTCAATAGTAGCTTACAAACATAAGAAGCGGTGGTCTCATACCACAGAAATAGATTATACTGCTGGCCACTTTTGAAAAATATTAAATGGCTGCCATTTTGATTAGAATTGCTGTAGCCTGATGTTTTCATAGCCTTTTTTTTTAATGCTTTTCAAAATGAGGTGTCATAACCCTACCCTTCCCATTAAAGTTTCTTGATTAAACCCTAAGCCCTTTGGGTGCTTCAAGGTGTGGTGGTGGTCTTATTCTGAATTGTTTTAAGGAAAAGTAATAACTAAATTTTATTTTTCTACGTTTAAGGAGTAAAAATTTAAGAGTTGCCATACTTGTGAACACTAAGTAAATGTGTATATAGTTGTATACAATCATTCATCATTTTAGATAGGAATGGAAAATTTAGTATTCTAGGTTGCATAGTTCTTCAAGTTAAAAAAAGACCCAAGTTATTTTTTTATCCAATATCCAATTAAAAGAGCTTCCATAAAAGCACAGACTTGTTATAAGTGAGTAAAGGAAAACCCACCGTTTTACTTTAGCAGTGAACATGTCTTCCCAAATCAGCTGATTTGATAGTCGATAGTTCCAGCATTCAAGTCCTAGTAATGGTACAGATTTGAATACTAGATCGTGGATACCGGTGTTCTTTGGTGGTTGGGTTTCAATTAACCACACATCTCAGGAATGGTCGACCTCAGACTGTACAAGACAGATTTTTTATGGATTATATATATATGTGATAAATTTAAAATGAACTGCATTTAGATGAATATGAGGAGCATGACATGAAAAAAAAAAAAATTCTGCACACACACACGCACACATATACATATATATATATATATATATATACGTAGATGTAAAAATGTTCAGTTTAAATTTAAAAAAAAAACCAAAAGTGACGTAATGAAAAACGCAAGAAATATTATCATAAATAATAATATATATCCAAAAGGGGGAATATGGATAGAAAACATATTTGGAAACTTATTTTTTACTTAGTCTTTTTAAGCTATCAAATATTAACTTAATACTGTAAAAAATATTACCATCATGTCTAAGACAACATACTGGTTAATATTGTGATTTATTCCGTATACTAACTGCTTTATAAAGTAAGTTCCCATATAGATCCGATCTGTCCGCAGTGGTTTTTAATTTCTGATGAAGAAAAAATAAATGGACTAAAAAATTTTAAACCAGAGCAACATTATACCGAATAGAAATAAAAATGTCAAGTTTATTGATGGCATATTATTTTGTTTAGAACTAGGGATGTTATCAAATGGCATGATAGGGAAAAAATTGAATCTAAAAGTAAACAATAATTATAATTTTAATTGTGTTTGTGTGTAACTCAAAATATATTACATGTGTTCATAAATGAGAAATAGATTTTCTATTAATTGAAGAGTATTAAATAACCTAAAACACAACGACATTTAATAACTTTTTTTTTACATCTCATCTGATTTAAATAATTTTTGTGGCATCTATTAATATTTCATGACCTCAGCAATATATGATAATTTTTTTTTAACAACAAATAAATAAAAAAAGATATTTATATACATATATGTTAGCAACATAACACTTTTTTGCAGTAATAACTGACATGCACGGAAACAAGTTGAGAAATTGAATTACGATGTTACAACTAATGTTCTATATTATGTAACTAGTTAAAAAAAGTTAAGAGAAAAAAGAAACATCATGAAAGTTTTACTGTATAGGCCACCAAGGGGGGCAATAACATAAAAGTTCAATAAGAGCAAACAAAAGTTTCAGATAAAATGTACAAAAAAAGTTGGGTCTTAACATTTGCTCCAAATTAACTACAAATGTAATATCTCATTTCGTTTATAACCAATTCTTATAGTATTTCTCATGCTGATTTCAAATATGAAACCAGAATTCTTCTATCAGACTTTGTTTTGTTATAAATATTTTTATTTTCAGATAGTCACTTTGCATGAACTCCATAAACATAGCATTTTGTGAATGTTTTTTATTATATTATTTGTCAGTTAAATACCTTTTCTTTATCTATTACAGGCCCTTAATTGTTGTCACATTGATTTGTTAGAAAGTCATTATATTTATCATTTACACACTAATTAAAATGAACAAAACTCATTCTTCCTATTTTCATCTTACTATAAACATATCCACTCATTAGTTGTTTCTGTCATTATATTTACACACACTGTTGTGCAGACTAGAGAAATATTTTTTATTCTCATTCACGTGTGTGTAACATTCAGTTTTGTAGTTTGCTTTCATATTTGCAGTTAGTTTGCTTTCATATTTGCAGTTATGTTGTTCAGTAAAGTGAGTATGTTTATTAAATTAGTGTGTTCATAAAGTGTTCTTTTTAAACAATATTAGCTATTGTAATGTATTAACAATGCCTCAACAGTTGAATTAATCAACCAAACAATTTCAGCTACTTGTGGTGAGGTAACATTGAAGTCTCAGAAAAGAAATTACTTCACTGATAAAGTCTTATGAACTGTATTTTGGATGTAAATTAGGTGATCAGGACAAATCTTGGGCTCCTCATATTTGCTGTGCTTCTTGTGAAACTGCTGACCGGTTGGGTAAATGGATCTTCTCACATTTCATTTGCAATTCCAATGGTTTGGAGAGAACCAAAGGGTCACACTACAGATTATTATTTTTGGGACAAAAAGATATTTGGGATAACAGATAAAACTAGATGTATTTTAAGTACCCTAATATTCCCTCTGCCATGCGGCCAGTGCCACATAGCCAAGAGCTTCCAATTCCATTACCACCAGAAACATTGGAGCCTAGATGAAGATGAAAATATCAAATCTTGTGCTTACTTATCAGGCGATGAAGAAAGAGATCCAAACCTTTAAGAGAATAGATAGATATACTGAACCCCATTTAATTAATAAGTTTGAATTAAAGTATCTGGTTCATGATCTAAATTGATCAAAGAATAAAGTAGAAATACTAGCATCAAGACTTAAAGGATGCATCTTTTACAACCAAACAGTAAAATATGTGATTTCTGTAAGTCAGCATTTGAACATTTCTTCTCTCTGTACAAAAACTTATTATAATGATTTGGACTGGAAGCGTTGGGACATATCCACCATCCTGACTTTTTATTGACTCGTCAAAGCTTAGTTTGAAAGCTTTCTACATCACACTGGAAATAAATAACCATCAGAACAGTTAGCATGCACTGTTCACATGAAGGAATCTTATGAAAATATGAAACCTTTATTGAGCAGGAATCAGTATGAGAAATATTTGTGGGATCTGAAAGTAATACCACTTTTACTTGGACTGCAACTTGGATACACTAAGTTCTGTTGCTTTTTGTTTGAGAGGGACAGCAGGGATAGGAAACAACATTACATAAAAGAGAGTAGCCAGAGAAAGTTAGTTAAAACCCAAACCCACTGGGTTGGTCTAGTGGTGAACGCGTCTTCTCAAATCAGCTGATTTGGAAGCCGAGAGTTCCAGCGTTCAAGTCCTAGTAAAGCCAGTTATTTTTACATGGATTTGAATGCTAGATCGTGGATACCAGTGTTCTTTGGCAGTTGGGTTTTAATTAACCACACATCTCAGGAATGGTCGAACTGAGAATGTACAAGACTACATTTCATTTACACTCATACATATCATCCTCTGAAGTATTATCTAACCGGTAGTTACTGGAGGCTAAACAGGAAAAAGAAAAAGAAAGGCATTAGTTAAAACCCGAAAAAGTTTATCTTCTGCCACTACACATTAAGCTAGGTTTATTAAAACATTTCATTAAAGCAATGGATCGTAATGGTGCCGGGTTCTAGTATTTAAAAAATTCTGTAATATAAGTAATGCTATAATAAAGGAAGATGTATTTCTTTTATCAAAATAAGAAAACTAATGAGTGTAGGCATTTGAAGAATGTTTGAATGACTGAGGTTGCTGCATGGAAATCATTTCAAAATGTGGTAAACAACTTCCTTGGAAACCATAAGTCCAGTAACTACAGAGAACTTGTATGTAACATGTCACTCAAAATTATTTTTTTTTTTATTATTAATAATTCAATAACAATTTAAAAAAAAAATCAGAAGTTATTAATGAAATAAAATGTTATGTACTTTTTCATTTAAAAAAAAAAATGTGTAAATGTAATTGAATAGGAGTACAAGGAAGTCATGTGTTGTCAACATCATTTTTTTTTATTTATTTAAACTTCTTTGGGAGATTTCAACTAAAAGAAGAATTGAAATAGAACAAAGTAGATTAGATAGATTTTTTACAAAAATCAAAAAATGCGTATTTATTAATGAAACTTTATATTTCATATACCCAAGTATACCATTATTTTTCTACATATCTGCCATTCAGTTCCAAGGATTTGGTCAACTTTAGGGGTATCAACTTTCGTTTCCTGTGTCACACATCCCTGCTCCCATCTCCTTTGACCATTCTTGTACAGCATTTTTTACCTTTGTCAGTTGAAAAATGTTTCACCCATACGGTCTTTCAAAAGGGTGAAAATAAAGATGTCACTTGGTGCCAGGGTGGGACTACAGGCTGAACGGTTCAGAATTTCCCAACCAAAAACTGTTGAAGAGATTGATCATTTTGCGTATGGTGTGGGGCAGAACATTATCATGCAGTAGATAGACTCCCTTTCTCAGCTACTCTCTTCTTTTGTTTTGAATGGCCCGATGCTGTTTTAACCAATTTTTCTCCTTTCAGAATGTATCCCAGTCAGTTATTCTTGTAGAATCTTATTATCTCTTCATTTTTCAGTACATCCATTTAATCTCCGGTTTCCTCCTTACAGATATTTTAACTAATTCTAGCAATTTTTTCCTGTTCCCCTAGTTTCCATGATTCATATGCACATGGAGGTACATACACAAGACACTTCATCAACCACCTTACCACATAATAACCATTTCTTTCTATTAAATGTTTCCTTCCTTGTTGCTATTCTTGTTTTTATTTCATTTTCACTTTTGCAATCTTTTGTTGACATCATATTAAAGTATCAGTACTGTTGTATTTCTTCAACTGTTTTCTTATTTTTTAGTACAGATATTCATGGGCTTATTTTATCCTAATCTCATTATTTTTGTTCGCTTAATATTCATTTTACTCTATTTTGCAATAATGTATTCCAATTTTTAATGTCATTTGCTTCATTTCAAAAAATAAATTGTATAATCTCTGTAAACATTTTACAATTTATTTTTTCATTTTCTAGAGCATTTTTGATCATATTTTCAACTACATATTAAATAAAGGCAGCATCCTAGGTTAAACTCAATTTGAGTATTTTAGTAACCATTTTCCAATTTAGGTGCAATTCTGTAATTAATCTTGTATATGTGTTCTTTGTCTTTTAATTATTTACATTAGTTTTTCTATTTGACACAATATTTTATTCCTTTATCTCTTTCTATTTACCTATTACTAATAGTTTTGATTAGCCTAATTGCATCTATAATACCTATATTCCTTGTAAATCTATTTTGTTTTATGTATATAAAATTGTCTTTTTTTTCTTCTTTAGTCTTTTTGTTGAAGAGAAGATTAAAATTTAACACCACTTCTGGGAAATGAAATCATGATTGTTTTAAGAAAATCTGACTACATCCCACTGTTGTAGATCCCATTGCATAATTTTGTTATCTCCTGAACTCCTCCTTTAAGACTTAATCAGTTCTGTTGATGCTGATAAAACTTCCAATTTTAGTTTTTTTCTCCTACTTCAGGTTTTCATTTTATTCCAGCCTTTATAAGAACATTTGGCTTCCTTTTGAACAGTGTTGTTCCTTTATACACTTATTCCACCTTTTAAATATCTTTCCCTCTTCCTATAACACTATAATTTTTACTGGCAATTTCTTTAGTGCATGTACCATTCCTATACTTATCTCATGTTACTGTTTTTACATTTTATCACATCGGTTCATACTAATCTGTTTTTTCTGAATTTTCTATATATGAGTGGTCTCAAAAAGTCATTTCTTCTTTGCTTGTAGTGTTATTCTATTTAACACATTATTTGGTTATCTCCATGGTCAAGTGTCTTCATATTTCTTATAAGACGAAGAAAAAGGTAAGAAGCCAGTTGTATAATTTTCATTGCGATGACTATTGTATTATAAAATTGGAGGCAATGCTGTCTGTTTTCTGTTTTTCAGACTGTATTGCCTCCAATTTTAAGCACATGGTGAGACGGAATGTACAGTAGTAAACATTGGAGTCAATGTTTGAAGCAAATTTGAGACCATTGTTGGACACATTGTATGGCAGTGCCTTGATCATGACGTGGATTAAAAATCCCAGAGCTATATAAAATCATATTTTGTATACAGAGGGGTTGTTATAAAAGTATACTAATGTATATTCTCTTTTAAAAATGGACCTCATCCTTCTGTTGAAGCCTAGACATCTGTAAATGAATAATGAAATAAATTGAAAATCTCTTGCATTATAGACATGAGTTAGAACAATGTTATTAGTTGTGCAACTGTACAACTATGTTAAGGAGGATTCCTTTTACCGAGTAAAGAGGAGAATAATTCTCTTCAAAAAAAAAAAAATGTAATTATTACAATTTCCCTTATTCATATTTCCCCCCCTTTCTTTTTCCTGTTTAGCGTCCGGGTAATACCGTTCAGATACTTCAGAGGATGATAATTATGAGTGTAAATGAAGTGTAATCTTGTACAGTCTCAGTTTAACCATTCCTGAAATGTGTGCTTAATTGAAATCCAACCACCAAAGAACACCGGTATCCACGATCTAGTATTCAAATCCGTGTAAAAATATCTGACTTTACTAGGACTTGAACCGTTATTCATATCTGGATCATTTTAAATGCACAATCTGCATCAACCCAAAACATAATGTAGTCATTCAGTTCAAAAATGTGTGGAATTGAGTGTAAACAAAGCAGTTACGTTTTTGTGTGTAATTTTTTTTTATTCGTAAGTAAAAATAATAATTGTTAGTGCATATTTTAGTGCCAAGTTATATAGTTTTCTCTTCAAATATGTATATTCACGATCCAGATTAATTTGTGAAACGTTACCTGAATCCCATTCTTGTGAAGATTTGGACTGTGAACCAAGGTTTTTTTTTTGAACCATTTGATCTCTGAATAACCATCACCCTTTTCTCAAAGGGAAAATTTGACAGTTGATGATGAGGTATGTGGATTTAGAGTCAGGATACGATTTTTTGTTTATGGCATAAAACTATATATTGTTTGTGATTCCTCAACCGTATATGTACTTCAGTTTGAAATTTTCACTGGTAAAAAAAAACAAAAATTCCATAAGTTTTGTTTTCCAAAAACTTTTTTCTGATTATCTTGACAAAGGACATACAATATTCACGGACCGGTTTTACAGTTACCAGCTGCTTTTGGTTTTTTTATGGCAGTGACAGACTAATGGATGTCCTATTGGAAAGAGTTGCCAAAAATAAATTTAGTAAAAAAAAAAAGCTAAAAAGAAACTAGTCTACACGAGAAGAAATCATCTCTTGTGTGTCAAATTGAAGACACTAGAGATGTATTTAACTTATCTTCAGTTCATAGAATGACAAAGTGAAGTACATATGCGTTCTTGGGCACATGTTAGTTTTTGATTTCAAAAAAAAAACCGTATATGATTATCAATTATAATAAAAATAAAACTGATGGATAAAAATGACCAGATTATTTCATACTATCCATTCTGATGTAAGCAAATAAATGGCTGAAAAAATTATTTTTCCATTTATTTATCAACAAAATTGCCAGTGCCTTTATTTTATCATGGGAATCACGACCATCACCCGTGGGGAATAAATGTCATTTAGAAAAATTTATTATATCAATTGGAATGTCTTTAGGATAAAAGGCAGGAGTTCTTGCACAGTAAACCACACCAACAGCAGTAAAAACAAAGACTTACAGGTCATCACTTTCCTTAGAAAATACCCCAAACTGAAAAGAAAGTGCAGTCCTCAAAAGGTCTGTAAAGTCTGCTCTGAAAAAACAAAGGCAGCCTCAGGGAAAGCTAGAAAAAAGGAAACTACTCGGTGGTGTTCTGAGTGTGCAGTACCTTTTTGTATACCTGACTGTTTCAAAATTTACCACACTGAAGCTAAGTATGTTTAAAAAAGTACCACAATTTTTTATTTTCTTCATATGTATGTAACTTTTAGAACATCATAATTTTAAATAGGTAAAATAGGTATTTAATACAATATATTAAAATATATTAACTGTTAAACAATACATCACGTACAGTAATTAAATAAGAAAATTCAAATGCATAAAAACAATGGAACACATAAGGGAATCTTAAATATAAAATAAATGCAATCTTGCAAAAAAAAAAAAAAAAATTGTTTGGTTTCAGATATTAGCCTAAAAAAATGTAACAATTTAGATTAACTGCATTATCACCTATAAGACCATATCCAAAAAACAAAACCTTTATCATCACAGGTTTAACGCTAATAATGTATGCTGTACTATATAGTGAAAAAAGTATTAAAACAGAAATTATATCTACATTAATTGAAAATGGTGCCTATATAAAGATGGTCGAACAGCTTTATGCCATGCATTTTTTCAAGGACACTTTTATAATGAAATTCTGGTTTTACTATTAGATAGTGGAACGAGTGTTCGTAAATATCTGACAAATCTTCGTGAAAGTAAAACACCTTTAATTTCTGTTTGTAATAATTTTTTAGATGTTAAAATTTTAATTGAACTTTTATATGGTGTAGAAGATATTAATGAGAATGATGATGCATTTCATACATCATTTTTATCTCGATTATATTCTCGTCATGTTGAACTTGCCATTTTGCTTATCTTTGATCATTCAGATTTAGTAAAGAAAAATAATTAACTAATTTTCGATACTTTTTCAAGTCGTCAATCGATTTACGCTGAAAAAATATTTTACTGTATTGTCTTAGATATAAACTATTTCGATTTCTATAGATCATTATTATATGTGGATATAGATGAAGAAATATCAGTTAAAATGATAACTGTTTAGGAAAACGTTTTTGTGCAAAATTGGTTGATTGTGAATCGAATACACTACTTCATTACACTATTGGTCCCGAACTTATAAATGCATTAATTATAAATGGTAATGCTGATGTTACTGCAAGAAATAATAATGGATATTATTAGCTACTGGTGGCTTTCCTCATGATGCAGCTAAATCATTTATAAAACATTTACTTTTAGTTCTTCCTGAAGAGTTGGATAGATACACTGAAGTAAAATTACAATATACTAATTTTATTAATTTTTGTAATGCTGAATTAATAAAGATGCAATCTATAAATATAGTAGATAATTTATCGTTTTTTTAAATTTTGTTGTAAATTATCTAAATATGAGATGAATCTAATATCAGAATCTGATAATTTTTGTGTTTATAACGATGAGAAAATTAAACAACTATTTCCAATTTATTATGATATAATTATTATGAAAATATTTAAGTAAAAGACATTTAATAAATGCTTTAGAGAGATTAATTATATCAAATAGAACTATTAAATCGTATGATCCTAAGAAATATGAAGCCGATTTAAATAATTGTTGTAGTGTTGAACATTCTGATAAGTTATGCGAGTGTGTTTTTCTTAATTGTGACATATTACATTGTATTTCTAAATATTTGTACGATAGACATGTTGTTAATTTATTGCTTGCTTCATTATAATTTTGATAGAAAGTAATTAATTATTCTGTTATATTATGAGTACAATTTGAGTAATGACTGATATTGTAGATTTATTTTTTGGTTTAGATTTTAGATTTCAAAGGACTGAGTGATAAGATACTATTATATTGATGTAGAGTCTTATATGATTAATGGTTTGTTTTATCTAACTTTGTGCAATATTAATAAATTATTTGTTAAATATCTTCTTGTTTTCTTTGATTACTAATTTTTTTTAAATTGTTAACAGATTCAACAATTTCAACATATTTGTATTACATTTTAATGTTACAATTACATTTCTGCTAATTGATTATCTGTAGACATAAAAAATTTTGTAGTAAATAAATAAATTAAAAAATTTTCAATAATTATATCTTTCCTGTGTTACTTTTTAACTGATTATATTTTTTTCATTTTTATTAATTACTACATTGGGTTTCCTTCATAAAGATGTTATGTTAACTCTTAACAAATACATTTTGGGGTGTTATTTTCACAAAATTAACATATGCTAAACATTTACCTGCACTGATCTTTTAAAAAAATCTCAGTTTTCAACGAATATAATTTTCATGAAGTTATAATACCTTGGATCATTTTTTTTTTATCAAAGTATATTCAGTGAAATTTTAACAGTTACCAAATTATAGTTAGAACATCTACTTTTGTTGGCCAATTAAAAGTAAATATCCTTTACTAGATGATAAGGCAATTGAACCAAGCAGCATAAGTGTTGCACATAAAATAGTTTGAATCAAAATTACCTCAAGAGATAAAAATATCAGTGTGATATGGTTTTCCACTTCTGTTTATTATAAAATATGTTTTTATTTTTTTTTTTATAAAGAAAATATCTTATCATTGTCATTAATAATGAAATCTATTTTTATATTTACCTGAAACAAGAATATATTTTTACAACAGCTACAAGTTTCTTAAACTCACTAATTAGTAAAAACTATTATTATTTTTAATAAAATGATGCATTTATAAACCAACTTCATCTTGTCTATTTTTCTTATCGATAACACTGTGGAACAATAATTTTGCTTCCTGTAAAACTACAACTGAAATAAATAAAACATAACCGCCAAATGCCAAAAATCCTTAAATTTTATTCCCATCACCCTCAATTTTCAAGAAATACATTTTTATACAGTTTTTGGTTTTTGTAATTCATATCTGTGATGCGCAATGATGTTTCACAAAATGTTGCAAATAAATAATAAAAAGCAATATTGTTAATTCTACTTTTCTCATCTTCTGGATTGATGTATAAAAAACAGCTTCTTCAGATGTGAATATTAATGCTATTGTCAGTGCTTCAACATGTCTTCTTGAAAGTGTGTAAATAACAGCAATGTTTTTTGTTATTTTTGTGAACAATTTATGTTGAAATCTCAGAGGAGGTCAGTGACTTCATTAATTTAGAAAGCTTATAAACTTTATTTTGGTTGCTCAGTTAGAAGTCAAGACAAACCATGGGCTCCACATATGTGTTGTTCAACTTATGCAACTGACCTTAGAGCTTAGCATACTGGAAAAAGAAGCTCAATGCCTTTTGCTGTGCCCACACAGTATGCCTGAAAAGTTCCCAAACTATATTAAATAAAAATACAGATTTAAAGAAAAAAAGATTTACTCACAACAGCCTTCTACATAGAACCCTTCTGTAGTTATACACTCGTTGCAATACCGGTAGAGCCTATCAAATGCTCTGGAGAAATCAATTTGTGGGATCGCCTTCAACTGTTCGGTGCAAGCCCTTTGCATGGGCGGAATGTCATCGAAAAAGCGGCCTTCATCTTCAGCATGAGTTTTGGGAACAGAAAATAGTCTGCTCAAGCAAAGTCTGGTGGGATAAGACGGTGATTTGATTTGCGACATAGTAACTGTTGTCATTTGTACCGGGGCATTATCGTGCAAGAGTCTAACTGCCCAGATCCCGGTACTGGGGCCGGATTTGACAAATGCGACCCATGAGGCGTTTCATTACTTCCAAATAGAAATTAGAATTCACGGTTTGACCGGTTGGGAGCAGAGGACTATTTGCCACCCACCTAATTTCTCAGATGGAACTGAAAAAAAAGCAGAGCTCCTAGCTTCCAGACTACTGGAAAGGCATCTATTGCAGAAAAATGTCAAAACATCTGTTTATCGCAATTGTGAAAAACATTTACTACATTCGTTTCTTCAAAGTTTAATATGACCTTTGCCACAGACATTGATGGAATTATGAAATTTGAAATGTGAACATAAACCAAAACAATGGCGATTGTTTAAAGATGCTTCCAAGGCCAGTTTGAAAGTAATTCTACTTCATATAGGAAATTTTCTTCCAATTGTACCTATTTTCCATGCTATAAATATGATGGAGTCATGCGAGACAATTTTATATAGATACTATTTTAAGTTTAACAATATTTGGACTACAAATGTAAGATATGTTTCACTATCATTAAAATTTATGAAGAGTAAAAGAAATTTAAATTTCATAAAATAAATATTAGAAATGGGTGCAGATGTTAATGTAACATATGACCGTGTAGGAAATTCAATATTACTTACTGCTAGCAGTAAGTAATTTTTTTAGCGGTGATGATATCGATGTTATTTAATCGTTGATTGATTCTGGTGCAGATACCAATGCTGAAAATTGTTCTTGGGAAAAATGTTTAATGAAATTACCATTTAATGCAGATCAAGATTTGTGTTAAAAACTAAATGAAGGAAGACTGGATGATATTGATGAAAGCAGAGATGCTTTTATCAATAAAAAAATTATCATTCACTTTGATGAACGAATTAAACAATGATTGCTGGTATTTCTACTATTAAAGAATGTGTAGATAGTAATGTTGTTTGTGTTGAAGGTGATGCTACTAATATTTTTAATGAATCTTTGTTACAATATCTAATGAAGTTATCAGCGGCACTGGTACGTGAATGATAGAATGATGCAGAATTATCATGATTAGTTTAATTCAAGCATTAAAAAGGTTTTTTCCAGTAAATATTTTTAATCAAATTTACTTGCTTCTAGTTCATTCGAAATTAAATTATGGATTGCATTGCTGAGGCTCAATCTACATCACTTATTTTTATCTGATTATAATTTTGTAAGAAGTTATTGTACAGGTAATGTGTGGTGTGATAGAACATTACTTCTTTTTTTTTTTTTTAGAAAATATCTTTGTTTTCCATTAGATTTCTTTCTTTATAAGGTGCTTCTAATCTTTTACAAAAGAAGTGGTAATGTCAGAGTGGTGATAGCTGAGGGTGAAAGCTATTATATAACTAGCAGATTTTTACAGAAAATATTACTGTTCCTAGGCCTTACTGTATACTGTATAAAATAATTTTCTTTTTCTAACACCTAAGTTCTTTAGTTTACTGCCTGGTAATGTAAGAAGCACCTATAATCTGAATCAATTTAAATTTAACTTAAAGGAATAGAATTTCTGCTTAGCAATCGATGAGGTGAAAGCGTTGTATTCAGTGGTGATTTAGTCGTGAAAGTTACCAATTTTAAATCTAAATGGGATCTTAATATACTTATATTCATACCTGGTTGGCAACAATATTGTGTTGTGTGTTTAAGTGTGTATGTGAGAGAAAAAAGATAACTGAAGAAAACTGGGTGTGTGTAAGAAGTTATTATTTTATTTTAGTGTTTTTCTAATTAAAATTGTAAGGTTTTGCTTTGCAGGTAATATATTTTCATATGCAATTACAGTAATATCTTTATCGGAATATTAATTTATTTACATATTAATGTGATTAAATATCAGTGCGACCTAAATTTTTTAATTACCTAAGTGCTTTATATTTTATATAATGCATTATATTGTTTTACTTGTCTTTTGTGTATACGTATTGTATTCATGTTGCAATTGAGAATAAATAAATTAAATTTGTTATTAGTAATGTCTTGTATTTGAAAAATGCTTCAGTGCTGGCAAATATTTTTTTTTTCGCTAGCGTATATGGAACAAACCATACAAGATATTGGGTATAATATGTAAATGGAAAAACCTTAATTAGCACAAGATAGAACTGTCTGGAGGAGGAAGACTGCTGCAAACAAATCCAAGGATTAATTACTATAAGAAGACATTTTATATTTGTACTACTATCTTACAGCAATTCTATTATTATAGATTGTATTATTATTAATTTTTTTTTTTGTTTTCATGGAATATCCTGTTAATTTGATATAAAAAATAAATAATTCTGAACAAAGACTTAAGAAAAGTGACAGTTTCTGAATCAACTTTTAGATAAGCGAGATAAAGGACCATCCAAAAAGCTGAAAGTTTTTATTTTGTTAGTTATATAAACTGCTCCAGCAATTAAAAAAGTCAATTGTTGCGATGAATAATAAAATTACAAGAGCATCCAATGAGATAGAACTTAATATTATT
Organism: Lycorma delicatula; assembly: GCF_047948215.1. Classification (NCBI taxonomy): domain Eukaryota; kingdom Metazoa; phylum Arthropoda; class Insecta; order Hemiptera; family Fulgoridae; genus Lycorma; species Lycorma delicatula. The sequence goes on along the minus strand of NC_134466.1, from coordinate 71,585,729 downwards.
TAACTTTGGTAATCTGTAGGAGAAACTGGTTTATTAAATTTGGTTTCAGCCATTGGCATAATACCTTACTTCTTTGTTTATAACCAGTTTCTAGGCTGCTACTATTTTCTGTACATAGATATCGCCCACACGTAGGTACTTCTACTGTGAAATATGAGCTTCACCGGTTTCAAAGAAATGGGTAGTCACTCAGACCTCAGTAGACCAAAAGAACTCTACTGAAATCAAATATAGACCTAAGTATTAAAAGGAGATTCTTTAAATTATTTGTATGGAGTGTAGCAGTTCATGATAGTGAAAGGTAAATAGATAAAAAGAGGAAAAAAATAGATACCTTTGAAATGTGCAATTACAGGAAAACGTTTATTAAGGTAAGTCTAATATTAGATAAATCCAAACTGAAAAGGTGTTAAGATGAATAAGAGATGATCAAATTTGTGAGAGTTTTGAAAAACTATATTAGCTAGGGTCACATATTAAATAATCTACGTTTAGTTAATTTTATGATTAAACTTTGTAACATGTAGAAGGTAAAAAACTGGATAAATAAAACATATAATTTAGGATGTAGTTGTGATAAATATGTTGAGGTTAAGAGTTAACACAAAACAAAGTGAAATGGGGTCAGGTGTGTTTTTAATAGCCCTTGGTCCGTGGTGGTTGAGGCACAAGGGTGCATGGAATTAGTGAATATCTTGTAGTTTCCGTTAACAACTATTTGCATGTCAGACAACTGGACACGGAACAGGGGACTATGCAGTTCGAGATAGATAGCAACCAAATGTATTTCTGTATACTACTCAGATATATCTGTCTGTGTATATAATATGAGAGAGAGATATTTTATGCTTAAGGGGAACAGGCATGACAATTTTGGTTGTAAAAATCAATTTTCAATTATATGAATTGTTTTTGGATTCTCAGTTTAATTTATATGAATTGAATTAACTCATATTATGTCCAAAAATATATTCAAAATATAAAAAAACTCATATTTTTTTATCTGTCACAGCTGCTACTTAGAACATAATACTGAGACTTTACTAATTTTTATTTATTTGAACTGTGCTCTAGTTATTGAAAAACTTGGTGTAGTGTAATAAAGCAAAAATATAGGGTAGCCGGCCTCCGTGGTGCGAGTGGTAGCGCCTCAGCCTTTCATCTGGAAGTCCTGGATTCGAATTCCGGTCAGGCATGGCATTTTCACACACGCTACAAATCATTCATCTCATCCTCTGAAGCAATACGTAACGGTGGTCCTGGAGATTAAAGAAAAAATATATGTAGGGTAGGGTGCAAATTGTGCTTGTAAAAAAACCAGTACCACTTGCTACAGCCAAAGTTGTTAAGCCTGTGTTTAAAGATTTGGCAGATAATTTGTTGTTCCTGAAGAGGATAATCCAAATGACCAGTCATATGGTGAAGGGATACACTAAAACAAGATAAGCAGCCGCTTTTAATTCACGTTTTCCATAAATTAGATTTTTTTAACTTTCTGTACCCTTTTCATGAGAACCATTCAACTTGGAAAATGAAATTTTCTGAGAAACTATGTAGTGTATTAGTACAGCTAGTTATACTTTTTTTGACATGTAATCTTTTTCAGTCTTAGTATAATGATGCTAACAATTCCAAAAAACGGATAAAAAGTTTTAGAAAATTTAAATTTAGTAATATGAAAAAGTATCAGCTGATGTGATAAAGTTGTATTTAAATGTGTGAGAAATTTCAAAGCTGTAGTTTCTACTAGATGCGATAGGGAATTTGAAATTGACAAATTTAATATTAAGATTCTATCTCCAAAGGCAGATAGAGCAAAAAAACCTATTTCAATTTTAAGAGGGGGAGTTGATTTTTTGGGAAGATTTTTTTTTTAAATTATTGGATATGAATTGTAGGTAATAAATTTTCTTTCATAATGTTCTCTAAAATGCCTCCGAAAAAAAAATCGAAATTCTTTTTTTCACAATATCCCACAACCACTTTAATGAATTTTGAAAAAAATGAATATGATTAATGCCTCATATATAGAAATATTTTAGCCAAATTTGTATCCCCTATTTTTCAAATTCTTATAAAAGTAAAAAAACTATTTTTACTAGGATTAGAACTTCTGAGCCTTCAGCGAACCTCTGCTGTTAAACAAATGAATTACGATGACGAGTTTACCACTTGACGAGTAAATTCAATTTCATTACTTACCTTTTTACTACTAATCATTATATAACTGGAAAACATATATTGAAGTTTGTAAAAGTTGAAGCATAAACTAGCGCCATAAAATGAGTGGTAGAACTAAATATAATGAAACGGTGCAGAGATAAACACAAAAAAAAGAAAGAAAGCCCCATAAGGCGCTAAATTTCAGCATGGAAGGGATGTTTTGAGTTCTCGGAAATTACAGAAGAGTTACTACTGCTGTCAGTCATGTCTGTGCAGAGCATTATGAAGGAGAATGGTGTTGATGTGCCAACATCCTTGCTTTTTCTACTGTGACTGAATAAAAGTTGGTTACCTCTCTGTCCATGTGCGATTATGTACGCCAAACCCCAGACATTGTTTCAGTGTCAGGAGTTTTTTCACAACAAAATTGGTTAGATGAAGGAACAAATTTTTGTGCATTGCAAGTGTACCGGACATGATGATAGCACATGGGCTGAAATAGAAAAATGTATTAAATGTGTAGGTCCACATTTGGTAAGGTCTCGATCCCTTTGTAAGGAAGAAAAGCCTATATTAAAGATCTGTACTTAGCACAAATTGTCCTTTTCTGTGGCTCATCAGGAATACAGAAAATCGCCCAGCATGAGAAATCTTGTACAACCTGGTGTTAGTCTTGTCCAGGCTCTCTCTAACAATGTACAAAAAGAGAATGAATACTCATTGTACAAAAAACTAACCAAAATGGTAAAGGGTCTTTTAGACTAAGTAAAGTCTCACACATCTGCTAATGTAACATTGAGCACAGGCAAGGAGAGAATGGTTACTTCTGCTACTAAGACCAATACTGGTTTACTGAAAACCACTTCAATCAATCGCTATTATATAAAATTCAATACATCAATTAACACAGCAAACAACAATGATCTCTGTGAAGGGATCTATTAAAACATTGCCTGTTTTCCCAGAGAAAACAAAATGCATCTGCTTTTCTCGGTTGAGTGAAGATGTTGACCTCATCTGTTTTTATGTGGTGAACTATTTGAACCATGCATCCAGATTAGAATTTTAAGATTTTGTTTTGACCAGTAATTGTCACATAAAGGAGCTGAAGGTAAAATATCTAAAAATGCTAGACATGCTGAGATTTCTGTCTAATACTTGTTGGGTGGCTGATCAGGTATGAATGTTACGATACTACCAAGCTCTGGTCCGTTCCTTCTTGGAGTATGTTTGTGTGGCTTATTTGTCTACACAAGCCCCCACTCGAACGAGGATGCTCACGGCAGTCCATCATTCATTTGCCCATCTTGCTACTGGTGCGTTTCGTTCAAGCACTGTTGTATGTCTCTTAGTGAACAGTAGTAAGTCAACTCTTTGGTATAGACAAACTAAATGATGTGCTCCTATATGGCTTGTCCAACCCCTTTGACATGGTGTTCTCCATCCCACATCGTAATCAATATGAGGAACACCCCAGACTAGTGCCCTGCTAGGCATCAGAGCTTACCGCCTAGGTTTCTGTAGATATATAATTATCTACAGATCTCAATTTTATTATCTTTGGCAGCTCTTTCTCTCTCTCTCTTCTTTTTTTATAAATTACTGCTTTAGTTTTTGTCAATGTCATAAAAAGTTATATGAATCAGGTTATTTTACAACAAGAATTTTATATTATTTTAAATAATATGAATCCGGATGCTATAGTTTATACAGATCGCTCTAAACACGGTAATGCTTTTGTAGTTGTCAAACTATGAAAGCATGTCTATTGACATAGAACATACATGTTTGGCCTTACCAGCATCGTCAGTGTTTTGTTGTGGAGCTGTGCTATTAATAAGGCTTAAATATAATTACAAACATATCGTCACGTACTTTTCTGTTCAGATTCCATGAGTTCCTTTCAGGCAATTAGTAACTTGTACTTTCAACTACCTGTTCCCTGTGAGACTCAGTCTGTTATTTCTGGGATGATTTAATGTAATACAAGTGTGAGCTTCTGCTGCATCCCTAGTCATAACACAATTTCAGCCAATGGGCACGCTGATAGCCCACAACAGCAGCTTGTTTGCAGGCTGCTTTCACTGATCGCATTGTTTTGAATGATCTTGTCTGTTTTCTGAAGAGGATGGTTCATGATGAGTGGAGGGAAAGTGAGTGGAATGCTACCATCAGCAATAAACTTCACCCAGTTAAGAACAGTAAGGGATACCACATCCCTTATGGCTGTGTTTGTTATGCAGCATTGCATCGGAAATTTAAATTAGGGCTAACTAAATAAAATATTTAGAAATATTTCAGGTAATAATATGTCAGTTTTATAGATTGCGTTGTAATTTCTTAAGACCTTGCATCTGTATTCGAATACTTTGTTATTGTAGTGTTTTGTATATTTATGTTATTTGGCGTATACCAGATTGTAATTTTGTTTTAATCTAGATTTTTACTATTGCTATTTCATTGTGATATTGCAAGTTTTAATTATTAATTTTATTTGTTTTGTATTATGGTTGTTCAATTTTTAAGTTTTACATTTGATATTGTTAACTTATAATAATAATAATAATAATAATATTGTATCCGGTCTGTAATTACAACTCTTCATTGTGTGTCCACGAATAAAAAAAATTCCTTTTTAAATTTCAAATTTCCTCTTACAACCGGTTTTATCAGCTATATTCAACCCGTGGAGCTCTGGGAAACCATTGAGGTGAACTGTTTTCTAAATCGAGGCCAGTATGGCTTCACGAAAGGGGTTGGCACCGAGGATTGCATCTTAAATTATATTTCCGAGGTGGAAAGCGCTAACTGTAAACATATTTTAGCAATTTTTATAGACATACAGGCAGCATTTCCTTCCTTGTGTTGGAGTTCTGTCCTCTACGAGTTGGAACGCAATGTTCCCGTAGCCCTGCAGTCCGTGGTACGTGACTATTTGTCAACCTTACGGCTCTTGTTTAAGTATGCGTACCTTGTTGTGGAAAAATCCGTCACCAGCGAAAGCCCGCAGGTTTCCGTTCTCGGTACCCTGCTGTGGAAGCTGGTATTCGATGGATTTCTGGGATTGACATTTCCAGAAGGGGTTACGGCCCAGTCTTTCGCTGATGACTGTCTTCTTTTAGTTCGTGGTAATTCACGACCGCAGGTGAAAGACCGGGCGCAGGCGGCCTTGTCAATCGCAGAGGGCTGGATGAACATTTAAAATTTAAAGATTTCTGTGCCCAAGACTGTTTATGTTTCTCAAGGATGCAGACAAATTATCGTACAGTCGTAACCCTCACATTAAAGACTGTGAAATCAGCCGTGTTAGAGTTCATAAGTACCTAGGTGTTTTGTTTGATGAAAAGTTACTGTTTAGCAATCACATTAGGCAAGTAGCGGCGGACGCCGTCTCAATAATGCACAAACTTAGGAGGATTGCTCGGAAACGCTATGGGTTGTTGGGCATGGTATACCGAGGAGTCTTCGAAAGCATGACCTCATACGCGACGCCAGTTTGGGCGCATAGGTTGCATATGAATAAAGCACTTGTCGAAATTTAAGGAGTGCCCAGCACAGAGCCCTAATTGTATGCACTGGTATTTTTAAAACAACCTCCTACAAGGCTACCACTATATTGGGAAAGGCTCTTCCACTCGATTTAGTGGTAAAGTTCGGGCAGCTATGTGGAGATTGCGAAGAGGTCGGGATTGCCAAGAAGTACTTGGATGCGGTTTCAATCCGGGCCTGTACCGGAGCGGAACGGTGATCACAATGCACCGGATCTAAATTTCGTTCATTTAAACCCGTCTCCCGCCCGCGGAAGAAGCTGCTAGCCTCGTGATGGAAGCATGGCAGCTGGAATGGCACACTACGACTAAGAGAAGATCGTTGTATAAGTTTATACAGGATCTGTGGGGATGATTTCCCTGGAGCTCGTTTTTAAGGACAACGGGTGCCCGGGTCCTCACCAACCATGTTAATTTAAACCAATATCTGTTTCGGTTGCTTCTTGCAGCTGATGATCTATGCGTCTGCGTGGAGGTCCAGTCAAATGAACACCTGATGTTTGATTGCCCTGCTCTTGTTGGAGGGGAGGAGGGCAGAGACCGGGCCACCCTGGAACTTCAGAGGTCAAGAGTAAAATTGGCCACTCACAAGCGGCGAGAGCCGCATTGTCGGACTGTGTGTAAGTTCCTTGGTGCGGTTTCTACGTTGAACCGACATCAGTAGTTTACCTAAGGGAAAAGGCTCCTACCGCACTGTTGTGTGAAGCTAACCTAGAGACGTCATATACGTCTCTGACCACAAGCCAATTAAGGCTCCAAGCGATTTAATATGGTGGACAGGTACTTGCTGGCATACAGCGATCTAGGCGTTGCAACGAATTGCTGTCTAGACGAAGTAAATTTTAATTTATGGATGTCATATTTATTTTTAGTAGTTGACAGGGTGCGCCTACCCATTTTAGTAAATATATGACAAGTGAGCAGTTGAGAAACGTAAGCCGGTGGTGTATGGCACCGCGCTTAGCCCGCTCACGCTGTTAGGTAAGCTCTAGGAGCTATTTAGGACACTGGTCGCTAAACTGTTTCGAGGCCCAGTAGCAGTTTGTGGCACAGACATTTAGTCTTATGCTTTTGGGCGACCGATTGGGGTGGTGATGGGAGAAATACAAAGCAAACCAAAAAATTCGTAAACGACTATAACGGGACAGAGTAACTAACTTACAATTACGAAAAAAAAAAAAAATTTATTATGTGTCGGACCTAATAAACTACATAGAAAGAGAATTATAAAATAAGAATGAATCCAGTATTTTAAATAGTTACTTAAGATTATTACCGTCCAGCAAAGACAAACAGCAGATATTACAATTAAACACGTCGTTTAGTATAAAATGCGTTGCACTAAATATTTATGCAGATAAATAGAGAATGTGATGGAATATTAATGTGAGTGAATGTCTTATTTGTAATTAATTGTACAATGATGAATAAAACCGGCCTCATCTTTGTTGCGTATGAGTGCGCCTTATTTAATACTTACTTTTCCCGACTAATATTAATCGGAGTAATCGATTATAAAAATTAATCGCCGACGAATTAATAGATTAAAGAATTTAGTCGATAGTCTCATGCCTTTTCCTTTTCTATTTAGCCTCGGGAACCACCGTAAGGTATTACTTCAGAAGATGATATGTGTGAATGTAAGTGAAGTATAGTCTTGTACAATCAGGTCGACCGAGACCATTGTTAGGTATTGCTACATAGGATGAGATATGAACGATTTGTAGCGTATAAAACTGCCATGCCTGACCGGGATCTCCGGATGAAAGGCCGAGACGCTACCACTCGCACATCAGGGCCGGCTCCGAGATGTCTGGTTAATTGAAACCCAACCACCAGAGAGCACCGGTATTCACGATGCCTACCGGACGCTATTATTTGCGTATGTAGATGTCCTCAACGACGTAAAAAAACCCAAAAAACTAAAAACTAATTTCTTCTAAAATATTTGAAGTATAAAAAAATATATATATAAAATTTGGGTCAGTTTGTCGCTATACAGATCTCCGATCATGGACATGTATCTGTAAAGTAATTAAAAATTATTAACGGTTGTTTAATATATTAACGTTAATATTATTTGATTTTTATGTTTAAAAAAAATGTTTAAAAATTTCAGTAAATTCATTTTTTTTCATTGAACTTTTTTAAATGTTCGTGAAAAACATTTATTTATTAATTCTGATGTGCATTATCTTTTATATATATATTTTTTTCCCCCCAAACTCATCGTTCATTGTAGTATAAAGTTTTATGTTTTGGCATCATTGATCACTGTTACTATTTCTGTTGAAGGATTGTGACAGAAACTTATATATTTAATTTATTTACTAATTTTTCGTTGGGGTTCTCAATTGTTTATCTAACCAAGTAAGTAATTTTATACTATAATTAGAATTTAAGTTTGATTTATTTTTTCTAATGAAAAATCGATAATGTGGGCGTAATCCTGTGATGTAAATCATTTTACGTAAATATTTATTCCATGACATTGCCTCTCGTTGTTCATAATTCAAGTTCACAGAATTTTATAATTCATACTGAATTTTAATACCGATGAGAATCTCCATTCCTTTAAGCAGATGATGATCCTTTTGTGAATGTATCTGCTGCCTGTTTTTCAGACAATGAAGCTATCCGCTTTCACAAGCTTCCTCACATAATGGTCGTATCTAGTTTCGATATGATTTGTATTTATTGTGGAACATCGGGTTTTTTTTTTTTAACTTTAATGGCACTCTGATTAATATGGCTTTGAATTAACATCAAGTGCACAAACTTACTTTAACTAGATGTCAAGCCAAACCAACCATTTGGTTGTCTCTATTGCAGCAACATTCAGGTTTCATAGAAGAGAGTGATGCTCATTTCTGCAATTACTTTACCACACAACTGGTCTGCCACAGTTTTAACCCTTTGAGGTTCGAACATTTTTTGGAGATTGTTTAAAAAAAATGCTTATATTATTGTTGGTAAAAAAACTGTACAGTGCCTAAACCTGAAAATTTCATGATTTTTGACTAGAAATTGATAACTTTTATTCAAATCTGTAAAATTATGTTTTTTTAGAACTGTCAGTACACAAATCACTATCAGATTGAACATTCCTAAGATTCTGATCAATATTAATCGTGTTTGAAATTTACCTCCCATTTTATGTATTATAGCAAACATCAGAAACAATGATAAACGTACAGTGTTCTCTGCTTATCTATAAACTATACCACAGGCCAATAAATACAGTGGTTTTTTTTTCCTACATCCCAGGGCCGGACATCCAATTAAGTATACTCGGCTCAGAGACGTGTCTTTTGACTCTAAGGCGGTTTTCCCGTCCACCGGTTTTACACCCGGCGCGGCAGGTCAACCGCCCCGGTACTAGATCTTTTCTTGCCTGCCTCTAATTCCCGCCGACGAGGGCAAAGCCCGGCTATGCCGTTCCCCACCCCCGCCGACAGAAACCCGATCTCGGTCTTTGTGCCATTTGCCTCAAACCGGCGCGACCAGCACAAGGAGCGTGCGCACCCCCAAAACCAGCCACGCCGGTCGGGTCTAGGTCTTTTAATTTTATCTCCGCGAAATCTCCCCGGAGTCCCCGTCCCCTCACCGAAACCTGCACGCCAGGGCATACAGGCTCTCAGAGACGGGGCTGTCCACCTAACCCTATTTACGATTGAACCTAACGATTCCTTGGTCGCACTTCCTCTTCCTTAGTGCGAAGAACCGTACCGGCGAAATTGTTAAAAACGTTCCAGTTCTGCTCCCTCCTTAGCGACCACACTACTATGTTATTCGCGTTCAGGTTATTGACTGCTATGAATTGTCTGTATTGTGCCCATCTTCGGCATTCGAACATCGTATGCTCTGCGTCGTCCACCTCCTGGCAGTAGTCGCAGTTGGGTGTGACTCTCTTGCCGAATCTTTTTAAATAGTAACCAAAACATCCATGACCCGACATCATCTCTGATCACCTCGCCATGTTGGCGATCCAGCTATGCGTCCAAATCACTTATTAACCTTCCGGTCAAGGCCTCAGCGTTAGTCTCTGCTTCCTTCCACCACTGTCGGGTCATCGCCTCGGTCTCAGCTCTACTACACCCTTCCGCTCTCGCTTTCCTGCTCTTGATCTGAAGTTCTATCGGCGGGACCGACGCAAGCACACATATAGCTTCATATGACAGAGTACGATACCCTGCCACCACTCTCAACAATGCCGTTCTGTGCATTCTTTGCAGTTTATCCTTGTTTCTTTGTATCCTGATTGCGTCAGCCCAAACCGGCTCCGCGTATAACGCCGCAGACACCGCCGCCGACGCAATCAGTTTCCGTTTAGAGGCCCCCGGTACTGTGTGTTCCACGAATAATCTCCTGATGGCTTTTATGGTGAGCCCTACTTTTTTGCACACATTTTCTATATGCCTACCAAACTTGAGACTTTTATCTATTGTCACCCCTAGATATTTTGTATCCTTGACCTCAGTTATAACCTCTCCATGGATCACGACCAGAACGCCGCGCAGTCTTCTCCTACCCGTGAAGAGGATACACTTGCTTTTTGCCGGGGATACCTCCATGTTGTTGTTTATTAGCCAGTTGTCTATGAGTTGGAGGGAGCGATTTGCTTTATTCTCTGCATCACCAATTTCCTTATCTTCCACCAATAGTGCAATGTCGTCAGCGTAAGTGACTACGCTGACTCCCTCCGGATAAGGCAACCGGAGCACCCGGTCGTAAAAGATGTTCCATAGCAAGGGGCCTAACACAGACCCCTGCGGAACTCCACCGAAGACCGGAAATCTCACCACCCCCTCCAAAGTGCGAACCTCCGTCCATCTATCAGGCAGTCAACCTGGTTTAGCAAGTGGTCACTAACATTCATTTCTCTGAGCACCGCTACAATGGCCGTCCACGGTACCGAGCCAAACGCATTTTTGATATCTAACTGGAACATCAATGGGATCCTTCTGGTCCTCCAAGTACCGCTCCATACCTCTGCCGCCCAGCTAACCACCCTGTTTATCGCATCCAGTGTCGAACGGCCCTTACGGAATCCATATTGCTCCAAATGTAGTCTTCCGTTTAGGTCCAGCTCCTCTTGGATCCTGGTAGCAAGAAGTCTCTCAGCAGCCTTACCCATATTATTTATGAGGCTGATAGGATGGTACTCGCAAACGCCTGGGTTTGTATTCGGTTTGGGAAGAAAAACCGTTCTGGCCTCCTTCCAGCATTGAGGGAAGTGCGGTGTTGCAGCCCATAACTCAAAATTTCCGTCATCTCCCACAGTACTATTCTGGCCAGGCCTTTAATGACTGCTGCCGGAACTCCATCTGGGCCCGGACTCTTCTTGTTATTTAACTTGTTAATTACGGCAATCACCTCCGTATTCTTGTGCGAACATGGCAGGTTCGCACAAGAATACTGTGTTGTAATAAAGCTTCCTTTTCATTCTGAACAAACTATGATTTCACAGCCAACTCAATACAATAACAATTATTTGTTTGTTATATTACACAACAAACATGATTAAATGTTCTATAAAAATAAAAGCATAAACAGTTGTTAAGTTCAAAGTAATTATTTTTGTTTACCATCTGAATATTAATTGCGATGTTATATTTGACTTTGAACAATAACAAATGTAACCTCTTATCAAGTGGACTGTCCTGACACCCAAACATGTGATCAGTAGAAACATCATTTTGATACTGATGAAATTTCATCAGTTCTTCTTTCTCGCTCAAAATGAGATTGACAAAAAATCAGCTGTTGGTCTTTTTAGCATAAACTGAACCTGATGAAGAACTGTCAGGTGGTCTTTAAAGAATTAAGGAGAGTTCCACTAGCTAAATAATTTGTTTCCAACCATTTCCCTGTAATGTCCACCGGGAGATTAGAGGAGAGTTTCCAGATTTACAACCAAATTTAAGTGGTAAAAGTAATGGTTTACAGTTGTCAAAACTATATTTTTGTAAAATTATCTTTGCATGGTCATATCTATTGCATAACTTATCTATCTGTATAAATTTTTCCATTAAAGTAATCTTTATCCGAAGATAATTGTCAACTTCATGTGATTATAATTCAAATTCAGAATTTAACTTTGTTATTATGCCCATGATCTTTGAAGAAGGACTTATAATAAGACTTATCAACATGAAAAACACTACAATTTCTTAATGTGATGCATACAAGGATCATTCTTGCTTTCTTCTAGAACATACTGTTATAAGAAGTACGTTAAGTATTTATACCAACACTTTGAAGCTTGTTTAAGGCCGTAACAACTTTTTCATAGTTTGCATACATATTTTTTCAATCTCATATCCTTGAGGTTATCACTTGAGTACATTCTTGTTTAGTTGTCCATTGAGGAACAATGTCTTTACATGAAACGGCGTTATGTTCCATCCTTTTTCCGAGGAGTAAACGAAAAGTTTGCTGGAAGTTGGATATAGCCCTTAGCAATGAGTCTTGCTTTATAGTTAATTATGTCATCCAAATCAGTTTTGACAGTAAACACCTATCCACCCTTGGCAATCTGGATATTTCTTCGGTAGCTGCTATGTTTGATTCTGATGAAAAGAATTTATTTCTTTACCTATCGCTTCATTTCATTCAGATGCTTTGACATTCTATATAGCCTCTTTATGATTTGAAAGTGTTTCTTGAAAAAGAGAACCAGTACCCTTTTTGATAACTGGAAGGTTTTGGTAGCTATCCTCGTTATTATCTGTTGCTACTGCATGTGAAATCAAATTTTCAGCTGTTGTTTCTTCTTTAGAAATCAAATTATTTCCTAGTCATTTTGGGGTTTTCAGTAATGTAACCGGTAACCTAACAAAAGAAAGGTTTTTGTGATTTTCCCATGAAAAACTTTGCACATTAAAGTCGTCTAATAATAATAATAATAATATAACAGTCGCTGAACTGTTAATGTGTGTTGTAAGTGAATTAGAGTTGCAATTTATTTTAATTTTTATAAATAGAGTATTATTTTTATAAGAGTACTACGTACGAGGGGACGCTGAAAATTTCCTTGCTTTGCCTAGAAGGAATAGAGCCAGAGTTTTGAAATTATCTATTTATTCAATATATTCTTCCCTGAGACTGATATACTTAGTACATCGTTGTTGCAGCTTTTCTGGTCTGTGCAAATCAAATACCTGTGATTGGGCGCAAAACCAGCTCTCAGCAGTCTGACATCTTCAATGTCTTCAAAATGAATACCTTGCAGGCGTTTCTTCAAGTTCAGAAACAGATAATATTCCGAAGGGGCTAGGTCTGGTGAGTAGGAAGGATGATTGACCGGGTTGGAAGCCCAAGGTTATCAGTTTGGTAGTTACAACATTGAACGTGTGCACAGGTGTATTTTCATGCAACAGAAGGATTCCTTTGGCCAACTTTCTTCAACATTTTTTCCTAATTACCTCCTTCAACTGGTTCAGCAGGCTAGCATAATACTGTCTGGTTATACTAGATCTTTGAGGTAAATAGTCCACAAACAGAAAACTGTATTTGTCCCAGAAAAATGGATACCATCACTTTTTTGGCCGATTTCTGGGTGCGGAACTTCTTCGGCTGCAGGGAACCGCCGTGGTACCATTCCTTTGACTTTTCCTTGGTTTCAGGATCGTAAATGTGAAGCTAAGTTTCATCCTCAGTCACCAGCCTAGCCAAAAAGGCTTTTGGAACTTCAGAATTGTGCAAAACAGCTTTGGATGTCTCAACTCGTTCCTTCCATTGATCACAGTTCAAACATTTGGGCACCCAAAGGATTGTATTACTAATGAAACCAACATGCTCCCTGGAGATGTCCAGTATCTGGGTATCTTTTTGGCAGATATTCGCCGGTCCTCAAGAATGAGCTCGTGAACAGCATTGCATGTTGCAGTGTCAGCTGTGATTTGAGGGTGCTCACTGTGGGGCTCATCTTCAACAGTGAAATGGCCAGTCTTGAAACAGGATATCAAAGTTTTCACAGTGCTGTAGGAAGCACGCTTCTCTCCCAGTGTTTGTAACATCTCATTGTGAATGACTTTGCTGACTTTCCCTGGAGAAACAAAAACTTCATGAGGACCCGTAACTCCACTGATGAGAAACTTGCTTGAAACCCTGCCACCTTGGGTTTTACCTACAAAATAAAAAAAGTGTGATTCCTGAACACCTGATATTTGCACGTACTAAGATTTCAAACTTTCAGATGAGCCCAAATTTGTTTTTCTATTTCAACCACAAGGCATCAAAGCCAGGAACTTTTCAGCACCCTCTCGTACACTTTGTTATTAAGTAATTTTTGATAATAAGTAGTTTTATGAAGTTTATGGAGCTTTTTTTATTAGCCCATTACCAGTTTCTTTGTTTTTTGTTTTTTTTTTTTACAGAAATGAATGTATCTTGTTTTTTTTGTTTAATGTATGTATTTTTACTAATAATTACCTAATATGTAATTTTATAATTTAAGTACAATTTTTTTGGCATGCAGAATGTATTATTTTTTTCCTACCTTTACAGCCTTCATAGGACCACTTTAGTCAAGTTTAGTTAGGATGTTTTAGTTTCCTGTTCTCACAGTATTTCTTCATTCTGTCAGACGTTGCCTTTCTTAATTCCTTGTCTATGCATACATATTCTAGTTGCCACTCTCCTTTCGTCCAATTTGGGTGTTTACATGTCTTAAGTTTATTCTTTTTCATTTTAAAGTATGTTGATTTAGATATGAGGTGATATGTCTTGTAGAGTGCCACAAGTTTTTGTCCATATTTGTTGGTCCTTTTCTGTGGTGTCCTTTTTTCGATGATATTTCTGTACCTTCTTTCTCTGCCCATTTGGATATTAAAACCTCCTATTTGAATTTGTGCAATTTCTATTTCTTTGGTTTGTTTCGTTCTGGAGTTCCCAGAAATCTTTGACTTTTTTTTATATTTATCGTAGTTATTTCTCTCTTAGTTGGAACATGACATTTATGATTGATTTAGAATTACTGCAACAGTTCAACAGCTTATTTGATTGTAACTATTACAATTTGTAGCATAAGTTTTAAGGTGAGTAGCAGCACTTAAGATTTAAATTTGGATGTTAAAATTTTACAAAAGAAACATTTTAGTGGTTTTCCCACGCAAAACCTTGCACATTAAAGTTGTCTAATAATAATAATAATAATATAACAGTCGCTGAACTGTTAATGTGTGTTGAAAGTGAATTAGAGTTGCAATTTATTATTATTTTATAAATTATACAAATAATCATAAATATATTTACTTTATAGCATTGAAATTTTGTTTTGTATTACAGGAAGTAGGTTTAGTACAACTGAAAGAGGAACCGCTAGATGTTATTAATGGTGATATTGAAAAAGATCCTTTAGCAATTGAAGAGATCAATTTGGTTAAATCAGAAAATTTTAAAGTTGAAAATGAAAGGGTAAGTGTATTAGATTTTGTATTCAATAGAAAACCAATTACCCAGATGGATCTTTGCAAGGCCAAAGCTGGATAATTGGAAAGGGTAATTTATAAAATGGCTATTATACATACCGTACATATCATTCTAATATTTAATAAGTAATACGCTATGGAAAAAAAATATAGAAAAATAAATGTATTTCAGTAATATTAAAATAAATTTTTGAATATATGTAGTGTAAGAAAAAACTGTAAAGTGCTACTAAAAAACCAGTGTGTAGAAATTAGTTTAACAAAGGCCTAAATATACACGTTGTTTTAGCTAAATGAATTACAAAAAGTCTGTTAAAAAAATCCAGTAAAATAAAGATTGATAAAAAGTCCTTTTAAGGAAAATATTTATTTGAATTGTCTTAAAATTTTTCAAGTAATGTTTTAGTTTTTTTAAAAATTACCTACTCTGAATTTAAGCATTGTAGTTAGTTGGACATCTGGAAAATTGGTGCCCTACTGTTAACTTTTCATTATTATTACATAATAAATTTTGGATTCCATATAGTTAATTTCTTAACTCAAGTGTGCGTGAATGTGTATATATATATATATTTATCCCACCAAGCTGGTCTAGTGGTTAACTCATAAATCAGTTGTTTAACAGCTGATTTTCGAAGTCAAAGGTTCTCAGGTTTAAACCTAGTAAAAGTTAGTTGCTTTTATATGGATTTAAAAACTAAACCGTGCATACTAATTATTTGCTTTGGTGGTAGGGGTTCAATTAACCATACGTCAATGGGATAGGAATGGTAGGCCTAAGTGTAAAAGATTACAGATCATCCTCATCTAATTGGATCATAGTAGAATTACTTTATTGTTCACTAGTCGGACAAATTGCAACGTACACATTAAAAAAAATAAAATGTATATATTGTTAATGTCTTTTGTAATACTCCAGAAATAATAAATTCATATTAAAAAAAAATTATAATAATAGTTTTTTTGCAAGGTGTAATTTATTATAAAATAACTTATCTAACCCATCCAGGGAAAATATGATAAACATTTTCCTGAAAAATAACATTAAAATATATATTGTAGTGATATATTTATCATGAGATCGTTATAAATTTAACATCATTAGCGATGAAGTACATGTTAATCCGAAGTGCACAAATAATAATGTAGTGCTTGTGAAACAAGCCAGTAGTGCAATGAAACAACAGTCAAGGTTGTCGAACAATGTTTCCAATTGCGTTGGCTAATTGTGAAGCCTTATCATATTTGAGAGAACAGAGTGAGCGGTTTAAATAAAACCACATAAAATTTAGTCCAAAGAATACAGAAAAAACCATATTGATTTGTGGAAGATGTATGTATACACATATTGGAAAGCATTTTAATACTTCCAGATTGGCTCCACATAAATTCTTTGAAAATGGCTCCAAAAATATCTGTATATTGGACAGTGGTGGCATTACATTTTGGAGATTACCGAGGCTGAGGTGCAGCAGGTTACTTGCAGTTTTGCAAGACATAAAATGACTCCCGGGTATGATGGGATCACCATGGAACTGCTTGTTCGCTCGTTAGGTGTCAGCAGTGGTGTTCTCACAAGAGTTTTAGTTTTGAATAGGTTAATAAAGGGGCACCAACTTGGTGGCCCTCGGCCTTGTATCAGTTGCATCGTTGGGCATGTACTGTTGAAGAGGTAGGGGTGCTACAAAGTTACTTTTGTAACCGAAATGTGCTTCATGATGACACTTTCGGTCAATTGCAATCAAAAGGGGAGGTGCACAAGTAGATGTTATGACATCCCTAAATCCAAAATGTCAACATCCTACGGCTAATTGTTTTTGAGTTATGCGAGATATATACTACACGTATGTACGGACATCACTCCAAAACTAGTCAAATTGGATTCAGGGATGGTCAAAATAAATATTTCCATTGAAATCTGAAAAGTGAAATTTTTCATGATGACAATACTTCGTTTACATCATACAAGCAAGTAAAAAGAAAAAAAAGACGAAAAATCACATACTTTACTAAGATTCAAAGAATCAGTGAGACAAGGTCTGTGTGACATGGTCTCACAGACAGATTTAATGTGAGCCACATGGCAATCAATATGTTAATATTATTTGCTTGTTCTTATATTTTTAATAAAGATAGCTTGCATTAGAATCAAGTATAACCTCATTCAAGCCACCATAAAGCATAAACCAGGACAATCATTAAGTAATTACAAGTGAGATGCTTATGAACATTCTTTTTTTACATATATTTTTTTTATTATGGATGTTTATTTTAATCTTTGTTTCTGTTTTTTTGGCTTTTTTTGTACAGATAATGAATGGGCCTGAAAATAATACTTTTATTAATGAATCTATTCCTCTTAATAAAGATATTAAATTAGAAAGACCGATCAGCAGAAACGATATGCTTTTATTTACCACATCACACAACTGAAACTGATGCATCTGTACGTGTAAGCTTTTTTAATTTTTCTTTGTATGTTTTGCTGACTGAGGACCATGAAGTAGTATTTTGCATTCATTTCTTATTCTTCTATATATTTTCATTTCTTGTTTTCTAAGAGTTCTTCATTCTTTTGCTTTAAAGAAATCAAACAATTCTTTATCTAAATCATTCATTTATTATTTCTCCGACGTATATTTAAATTTTACTTATTGATTTTTCCATATTTTGTTTTTTGGGTCCTGGGGGGGGATCTTGGTCGGTTACAAATTCTGCCTTTTTGAAATAAATTTTTAGCCTTATTTTCCGTGCAATTTATTTTAGCTGGTTTTCTTGTTCTGCTGCCTTTTTGAGGTTCTCCAAGAAAATTGTAACATCATCGGCTAAGGTTAAGCTGTTAATTGCAATTTCTTTCTATTTCCAATCCGATTCTATTTAGGTTGTCTCAACTTTTTTCATGTTCTTATCCCATTCTATTATTACTTTCCCTAGGACACAGATAAAAAGAGTTTATGTTAAACCGATTTGTTGTCTTCTGTTTTAATTTCCAATTATCCTGATATTTCAAACATGAATTTTACTTCTGAAGTTCAGCTTTTTTTTTGGCTGTTTTCATGATTTTTTCTGTAATTCCGGTTCAATCAAGCTTGCACCGTTGCCTTGTTGTTTATTTTCTGGATGATTTTTTCATTAGGTAGTTTGGATTTTTTAGTTCATATTGCTGAATTTGGAATTGAAATCTAACCTCAGATTCCTGATAGTTTAATAATTTTCAAAGTACTTGTTAGAATTTTGTGATTGTTGTTTTTCCTAAACCAAAGGCTGGTTGTTTGGTATTTGGTAAGTTTATAAATTTTGGAAGTGTTGTTAATTTTAATTCAGATAGACAAGCATAAAACCCATCGATACAAGATCGCATTAAAAAAATAAAAAACATAAGTACATAACAAAATTAACATTCATAAGCAAGGATAGCTCTGTATAATATATTACAGAACGTCCAAAATTCTGCTAGATATAGCCAGATGGACCGTATTTAGGTGCAACTCAATTTTGGTGAAGTTATTGCGTTTGGAATTTCAAATTTTTAATTCAGTTCTGCAAACTTTTTCCATCCAGGATATATTACTCACACATTACAAACATATGCAGGTGTGCACGCTCAAACATTTGCAGATTTTTCATAACATATATAGAAAAATTTACACAGTAAGCTTTATAATTTTACCTACACACAAAATATTTCCATAATAATACATTTATATACTGGTATATTTATAGATAATTTCACTTTGTACAATATAATACACATATATACACATTTGTATAAATATGTATACACACACACACACATATATATTCACATATGTGTGTATATATATATATATATAGATATATATTTTACACATGAAAATCTGTCATTTTATACTGTAATAAACAAACAGTTGGTGTTATCTATTATTGCAGAATACTACTAAAAAAAAAAAAAAAAATTATGAAATGGTGAATTATTATGACAGAACGAATTGTCACCAGACAAAAAGTAGACATCACATAGTTCCAATAAACACTTCAATTGTACTAATCAGCTACGTCAGAATATTCCGTCAAAGAGTGGTAAGGGGTTAATAATAGTAATTATAAGTACACTAGAAAAACACTTTGAAAATTGTGTTTTTTTGTAAGTACTTTTGGTGCAGGACAATCAAGAACATTTTTAATACATTGTTGCAATTCATCTGCAAAAATTTCTATTTGAATATCAAGTCCCAGTCAAGCATGGCAATTTTCTTTTCCTACAAAATTCCATTTCCACGTTCCAGTAAAAAAGCTTCATGTTTAAGTGGCTGTAAAAAAATTAATATTATTTAGAACCAAACTCATCAAGGAAATTTTGTATCTTCCAAAATTTATATTTTTATAATCTGGTATATATTTTTCAGATATGAGATAAGAATTCAAATTATGGTCAATGTGGTAAATGATATTTATCACGATAAAATATTTCACCATAAGCAATATTAACACTAATGTCAGTAAGATTAGAAAAAACTAAATCAGGAGAATTACTGCAACAGTAATTCAATCAAACACTTGTTTGATTGTAAATATTACAATTTGTAGCATAAGTTTTAAGGTGAGTAGCAGCACTTTAAGACTTACATTTGGATGTTAAAATTTTACAAAAGAAACATTTTAGTGGTTTTCCCACGCAAAACCTTGCACATTAAAGTCTAATAATAATAATATAACAGTCGCTGAACTGTTAATGTGTGTTGAAAGTGAATTAGAGTTGCAATTTATTATTATTTTATAAATTATACAAATAATCATAAATATATTTACTTTATAGCATTCAAATTTTGTTTTGTATTACAGGAATTAGGTTTACTACAACTGAAAGAGGAACCGCCAAATGTTATTAATGGTGATATTGAAAAAGATCCTTTAGCAATTGAAGAGATGAACTTGGTTATATTAGAAAATTTAAAAGTTGAAAATGAAAGAGTAAGGATACATATTATTTTTGCTAAACGAATTACAAAGATTCAGTTAAAAAATCCAGTAAAATAAAGATTGATAAAAAAAATCCTTTTGAAAAAAATATTTATTTGAATAGTCTTTAAATTTTTAAAATAATGTATTAATTTTTTTTTAAATTACTAAGAAGTGTAGTTAGTTGGATATCTGGAAAATTGGTGCTCCACTGTGTTAACTTTTTATTATGTAAATTTTGGATTACATACAGTTTATGTAAGCTTGTTTGTGTGTGTGTATATTTAGTCTACCAAGCTGATCTAATAGTTAACTCTTTGGAAATCAGTTGTTTAACAATTGAAAATTGTTTAAAACAATTCTTTTTTGGCCTATTTTTTCTTTCAATTCTTGGATTATTCATTCAATTTTGTTTTATGCCTTTTTCTAACTGAATTGTATATGCTGCTCTTAGCTGGGATTCTATTATTCAGAAATTTTTTAGCGAATATTTGATGTGTTCCTGGAAAGGATTTAAGAACACTGATTAGCAACCCATTCCTTGATCTATTAAGGCGTCAGAAAAGCACAACTCAAGGAATGAAACTTATTGCAGTGAAGCATGAATAGTTAACAACTGACAGCAGTAGGTTAGAGTACTAACATACACACCAAAAATGATGTTAATAGAAGCAGTGATAAAGGTACATTTAAATAACTGCAGTTCAAGCTCTCTCAGTTCAGTTTTATGTTTCTCACCCTGTATGTGTAAATATACATATTAGCGCTCTTGCAGTGTGCACCACTTCATCAGACGTATTAAATACATTGATGAAAAGTTGTGTACCACACAAATGCTAATTTGTAAGAATTAAAAAAAAGCAAACAGTAGGAGGTGTTTTTATTATAATTATTATAAATTTATCATTGTATTATTTATATATATATATATATATATATATATATAGCAATAACTAATCTTAATATAATTTAATAACTTTCTTTTTTTTTTTTTTAAATAAACTTAGCAACTCGTCATGTTTTAATGTACGTTAGTCAACTTCAGTGTATGCACTTTTTTTTAGGCTGGTCAGATGCCTAGACAATAATCTAACTCTTGCCAGATGTTTGGGAGCATCTGCGGCATTATAAGACCTTTTTTTTTTGTCTTCAGTCATTTGACTGGTTTGATGCAGCTCTTCAAGATTCCCTATCTAGTGCTAGTTGTTTCATTTCAGTATACCCTCTACATACTACATCCCTAACAATTTGTTTTACATATTCCAAACGTGGCCTGCCTACACAATTTTTCCCTTCTACCTGTCCTTCCAATATTAAAGCGACTATTCCAGGGTGCCTTAGTATGTAGCCTATAAGTCTGTCTCTTCTTTTAACTATATTTTTCCAAATGCTTCTTTCTTCATCTATTTGCCGCAATACCTCTTCATTTGTCACTTTATTCATAAAGTGGTTATTCATAAAGGTTTGTATATGCTGCTGACTCTAAGAGTATACTGAACAAATTTTTGAGATACATTCTGTCATTTGACCCTACATTTAAGAGATTACTATGACCGTTTTCTTAAATGTAGGCAATTAGTTTTGGATGCTTTCAGCCCAGACTTCCTGTATATAAAACGCATGGGTAGGTCTGATACATGCATATTGATAAAACGTATATAATAAATATATTTACCTGTTATAAATTTGCAAAATAGTTTTGTTTTCCTAAAACATACTTGTGATAATAAAGTTTCAACCAAATGTGTAAATATAAGATAAGTAAAGTACCTTATTATAATTAAGTTAACTCATTGATGATTAATTAATATCCAAAACCACTTTGATTATGAATATATCTTTAAAATATTCAATTTTTTTATACGTGTTAATGTTATTGTAATTCAAATAGTTTTACGTTATTCATAATTACCTTTGAATTATTAGTAATTTTTTATTTACAGGTTATTATTGATAAAGGAACCTCCAAGGGAAGTACCAAGAATCGCATTACTCAAAAGAGATGTGTAAATAAATAATTCAGTATATGATGGAATTATGAAAGAAAAATCCATTGAATATAATCAAAGTTATAATTCAAAATCACATTTAAATATTCATACAAAAACGAAAAATTATGATTGTAATTTCTGCCAAAAATGTTTTAGTGATGTTTCTTAATTAAAGATGCATATTAATTTACACACCAAGGAGAAAAATTATGTATGTAAATTTTGTCAAAAGTCATTTAATATTAAAAGCAATTTAACGACACATCTTAATATTCATAAAAATGAGAGAAATTATGTTTGCAACTTTTGTCAAATGTCATTTAATTGTAAAAGCTATTTAAAGAGACATCTTAATAATCATACAAAAGAGAAAAATTATGTTTGTACATTTTGTGAGAAGTCTTTTAATCAAAGTTCTATTTTAAATATATTTAAATACATAAAATATAATATTTAAATTACATTTAAATATTCATACAAAAGAGGTAAATTATGTTTGTACATTCTGTCAGAAGTCTTTTAATCAAAGTTCTAATTTAAAATCGCATTTAAATATTCATACTAAGGAGAAAAGTTATATTTGTAACTTTTGTCAAAAGTCATTTAATAATAAAACTTGTTTCGACACGCATATTAATATTCATACAAAAGAGAAAAATTATATTTGTAATTTTTGTCAGAAGTGTTTTTATGAAATTTCTAATTTAAATATTCATACTAAGGAGAAAAATTATATTTGTAACGTAATTATATTTGAAAAATTATCTATGTAAATTTTGTCAAAAATCATTTAATGCCAGAAGCAATTTAGAGACATGTAAATATTCATACAAAAGAATAAAAATAATGTTTGCAACTTTTGTCAGAAGTCCTTCAGGGAAAGTTATGCTTTAAAAGTACATTTAAATATTCACAGAAAAGAGAAAAATTATGTTTGTAACTTTTGTCAGTAGTCTTTTAATCAAAATTCTACTTTAAAATCACATTTAAGAATTCATACTAGGGGAAAAAATATATTTATAATTTTTGTCAAAAGTCGTTTAATAATAAAAATCATTTAAAGAGACATCGTAATATTCATACAAAAGAGGACGATTTTACTTGTAACTTCTGCCAAAAGTTGTTTTATCGCATTTGTGATTTTAAAAAACACATTTATTTCCACTCTAAAGAAAAAAATTAATGCTTGTAACATTTATCAAAAATCTTTTAAGTTTTTTAAGCATGGCACATTGGTATGTAATATTTTTATACATAAAAAATCTTTTAATAAAGTTATATTTTAGAAAGACATCTTAACGTTATTCTTATTAGAGAATCGTTATGACCTTTAAAATTCTTATAGTAAGAAAATTGATTAAGAAAAAATTAATAGCATTCTTTCAAGTGTGTGTAATTTAAGATTCGGATAACAAAATTTATTTAATGTTTATAATTTATTTAACATTACATTTTTCTCACTTTTATATGTTGCAACTAAAGGTGGAGAGGTTTCAATTTATATATTACTGTATTTTATAATGTGTGGGTATGTTTATGAACATTTTAAGTCCAGAACCATGGCAATCAGAAAATTTGGTGTAAAGAGGTGTGTGTAAAGTTCTTAAGTGAGACTTGTTATACAAATCACAAGTTACATGTGTTTTTCTTGAACATTTTTTCCTCAAGTGCATTTTCACAATTAACAGTGACATGAATGAATTTAAAGCCTCATTGTGATTTTATATTAAAGTTAACTTATCTGATATCTGTGCCGCAACTAGTTTCACTGTTTTCCTCCATGCTTTTATGAATACCATCGTTTAATTTTAATGGTTCTGAAAATTCAAAATAAATTAAACTTTAGAAAAGGCAATAGAAATTGTTTGTTCAGTTTAAAAGATTATAATTTATCCAGCTTATTAATTTTACACATACTATTTGTTCCGCACAAGATCTTCCCTTTCTAAACCACCCTGATGTATTCTCAAAGTTGTTTATTGATGTGCAATGTGTATTCTCTACAACTTTTGTAAGATTTTATAGATTACTGAAAGAAGAGAAATTCCTTTGAAATTATTAACTTCCATTTTGTCTCTTTTTTCTGTGTCCCAAATGTTCTAAAAATAATTTCTCTAATAGATCATATATTAATTATCTAAAATTCATAATTTTAAAAATTGCATTGTTATTCTCACCAGATGCTTTATTATTTTTTAGAAATATGATTATATATTCTTTATTTTTTGTTTATTTGGGGGATTTGAGTTTTTTAGTTAAGTTACTGGTTTCAAACAGTTGAGCTTTTCTTTGGGGTTCTTAGCTGTTTCAATAGTTTTTCATAATAATTTGCTAAAGTTTTTCTATCACAAGTTTATTCGACTTAATTAAAAATATTTTTACTTAAATTTTATCTGCAATTAATTTTTTAGAAATTAATTTTCTTTGTGAGTAGACTTATTTTATTGTAATGAAAATTTCAGTTTTAGAAATACACGTATAAAATATAAATTGTAAGTCTTATGTGATAATAATATTTTGTTTATAATATAAAATATTTCAGAATTATGTATTTTGTTTTTTTATTATATCTGTGAAATTGAAACTTATGGATTAAATGATAATTTATATATGTTTATTTAATTTTAAAAGTTGTATTATCGATTAATTTTCAAATGTACATTCCACGTGGTTCATTTTTTAATCTAATAAACAAAGTTTTACAGAAAACAGATTGTTTTTTTATTTAAAACATTCCTTTTTATAAAAATAAATAGATTGTATTAGTGTGACTGAATGCAAGTTTATTAAAAATATTTTGTGTTATTATGATCATTAAAACTAAATTAAGCTACCCTTTTTGCCCAACCTACATGGTGAAAGTGTTACTAAAGTATGTGTACATCCAGGTCCTTGGATTTCTGTAACCTTAACCTTTCCATTTTAAATGTTTAGTGTTCCAACTGTGGAGTTCTGATTTTGGTGGCATCTTATCAAAAAATAGATTGTTTTGAGATGCAGCATTTATAAAAATATCATTTTTTTATCTTTAGTGATCAAATAGTAATTAAGTGTCTTTAGGGGCATAATTAGAGGTTTTTAGGGGCATCGAATACTTCGGTCATTAGCCCCATCCCACTTCAAAAAAAAAAATTAAAAAAAGGTTCAATAAACACATTCTCATGAAAAAATGATCAAAATTTCACATTCTTCTATAATTTCAAATCCAAAAGTTACCGCCTAGGCTTTCCTTTCAGCCAACCTTTCTTGCGTTTTTCCATTCTGCGAACGGCCTCAACTTCCGATGACAGTGTGTCTGAGGCTTCGGACATGGCATCGTCTTCTCTTTCTGATGCCAATGACGTTCTGCCGGCTTACATCAGGTGATGAAAGCTTCATTGGTGCTGTAAGCATCGTTGCAATTGAATTTAAACTCGCAAGCGATGCACTTTTGGCGGCTGATGAACTTGATTCAATGTCTAAGTCTGTGCTTGGGCCGGCTGATACAGATGCTCTCGCCACAGCTGTTCTCTGAGCTTTTGGAGCCTCTGTACGTACAGTTTTATTATCGTCTGAGTCTGGTGCTTTTTCAATAATTACTTGCACCTTCATTTTGGTTGACTCAGATTTTTCTTGTACTCTTGTCACAGTATCACTTTGACTCGTCGTCAGAGTGATCTTTTGATCTTTGTCAGATAAATCAAGACTTTTCTTCATTACGTCTATTGATGGCGTTATAATCGAAGGTTTTGCCAGTTTTTTAAACTGCGCTGGTACGGGTCTTATGTCAACGATGTCATTCCGGGAATGAGCCTTCTCATGTTTACTTAGTTGTGTCTGATGAGTCGACTCGATCTTGGAATCGATGATTCTTTCTATCATTGTTGTGAGACATGGCCAATAAAGTAATACATCCGAGGAATTTACTCGTTAGCCCCGTTAGCCAGCTATACGTATTGTACATAAGTACAGCTGTTGCCGCCCTGGACGTGGAATGTAGATGTTGTGTTCCAGACGTGGGGATTACCTACCTCAGGGCAAATCTTTTATTTATCATTATTGTAATGTTACTTTATTTTCTTGTTATGGATAATAATTTAAAGATAATTTGTTCCAGCATTTTTTTTATTTTTGACTCATTTTCATTCTCTTTTTTTCAGTTCGTTTCTTGTTTACATGTGTTGTTTTTACACAAGTTTACATGTGTTTTAACCTAACAGAAAGTACATCAATGAAGTACTGAGAAAGTTCTTTTTGTCGGCTTCAAAAGCCTAAAATTTTTGTATTTTTTTAAAGTAAATTCCAACCTTGCAGTCTTGATCCTAACAGTTCAGCTTCATCTTTTCATAAATTTAAATCCCAAATCAAGTCATTTAATTCACGTTGTGATATAAGATGTGTCTTATTGGAAGATAATTCAAAATCAAAATCATTGTTGTTTTCTTCAGTACTGCCTGATTCTTCATCGCTGCTTTCCAAACATACATTCTCAGATGGCTCAGGAACCAGAATAATTTCACTATAGGTACAGGCCTGATTGTAGATTGCAATGAAGGGTATTTTACAGTCAGTATGTTTAGAATTTTTTACAAATTCCAGACACACTTGTTAAAAAAAAGTAACAATCGGTTACATGATCCTATCGTTCACACCAAACCATAGGTACACCAAATGGCAAAGCCTTTTGTGTACCTTTCAGCCATCCTATTAAACATACAGAAAAATTAATACATACTATATGAGGAGCCTGCATCTTATCCTGATCAATTTTACATTGAAAGTTCAATTGACATGCTTTTTTAATTAAAGGTGTAAATGTTTTTTTCTATTTGATTTTACGGTAAACTCGCCACATACATAACAAAGGCCACCCCCATCATATACACAATTTCGAGGCATTATGACACTGCACTATTAATAAACTTAAGACATCAATAAGACTGAACAAAATTAATTCATTCCTAAATTCTGGCTCATCAGGAATACAGAAAATCGCCCAGCATGAGAAATCTTGTACAACCTGGTGTTAGTCTTGTCCAGGCTCTCTCTAACAATGTACAAAAAACTAACCAGAATGGTAAAGGGTTTTTTAGACTAAGTAAAGTCTCACACATCTGCTAATGTAACATTGAGCACAGGCAAGGAGAGAATGGTTACTTCTGCTACTAAGACCAATACTGGTTTACTGAAAACCACTTCAATCAATCGCTATTATATAAAATTCAATACACCAATTAACACAGCAAACAACAATGATCTCTGTGAAGGGATCTATTAAAACATTGCCTGTTTTCCCAGAGAAAACAAAATGCATCTGCTTTTCTAGGTTGAGTGAAGATGTTGACCTCATCTGTTTTTATGTGGTGAACTATTTGAACCATGCATCCAGATTAGAATTTTAAGATTTTGTTTTGACCAGTAATTGTCACATAAAGGAGCTGAAGGTAAAATATGTAAAAATGCTAGACATGCTGAGGTTTCTGTCTAATACTTGTTGGGTGGCTGATCAAGTATGAATGTTACGATACTACCAAGCTCTGGTCCGTTCCTTCTTGGAGTATGTTTGTGTGGCTTATTTGTCTACACAAGCCCCCACTCGAACGAGGATGCTCACGGCAGTCCATCATTCATTTGCCCATCTTGCTACTGGTGGGTTTCGTTCAAGCACTGTTGTATGTCTCTTAGTGAACAGTAGTAAGCCAACTCTTTGGTATAGACAAACTAAATGATGTGCTCCTATATGGCTTGTCCAACCCCTTTGACATGGTGTTCTCCATCCCACATCATAATCAATATGAGGAACACCCCAGACTAGTGCCCTGCTAGGCATCAGAGCTTACCGCCTAGGTTTCTGTAGATATATAATTATCTACAGATCTCAATATTATTATCTTTGGCAGCTCTCTCTCTCTCTCTCTCTCTTCTTTTTTTATAAATTACTGCTTTAGTTTTTGTCAATATCATAAAAAGTTATATGAATCAGGTTATTTTACAACAAGAATTTTATATTATTTTAAATAATATGAATCCGGATGCTATGGTTTATACAGATCGCTCTAAACATGGTAATGCTTTTGTAGTTGTCAAACTATGAAAGCATGTCTATTGACATAGAACATACATGTTTGGCCTTACCAGCATCGTCAGTGTTTTGTTGTGGAGCTGTGCTATTAATAAGGCTTAAATATAATTACAAACATATCGTCACGTACTTTTCTGTTCAGATTCCATGAGTTCCTTTCAGGCAATTAGTAACTTGTACTTTCAACTACCTGTTCCCTGTGAGATTCAATCTGTTATTTCTGGGATGATTTAATGTAATACAAGTGTGAGCTTCTGCTGCTTCCCTAGCCATAACACAATTTCAGCCAATGGGCACGTTGATAGCCCACAACAGCAGCTTGTTTGCAGGCTGCTTTCACTGATCGCATTGTTTTGAATGATCTTGTCTGTTTTCTGAAGAGGATGGTTCATGATGAGTGGAGGGAAAGTGAGTGGAATGCTACCATCAGCAATAAACTTCACCCAGTTAAGAACAGTAAGGGATACCACATCCCTTATGGCTGTGTTTGTTATGCAGCATTGCATCGGAAATTTAAATTAGGGCTAACTAAATAAAATATTTAGAAATATTTCAGGTAAAAATATGTCAGTTTTATAGATTGCGTTGTAATTTCTTAAGACCTTGCATCTGTATTCGAATACTTTGTTATTGTAGTGTTTTGTATATTTATGTTATTTGGCGTATACCAGATTGTAATTTTGTTTTAATCTAGATTTTTACTATTGCTATTTCATTGTGATATTGCAAGTTTTAATTATTAATTTTATTTGTTTTGTATTATGGTTGTTCAATTTTTAAGTTTTACATTTGATATTGTTAACTTATAATAATAATAATAATAATAATATTGTATCCGGTCTGTAATTACAACTCTTCATTGTGTGTCCACGAATAAAAAAAATTCCTTTTTAAATTTCAAATTTCCTCTTACAACCGGTTTTATCAGCTATATTCAACCCGTGGAGCTCTGGGAAACCATTGAGGTGAACTGTTTTCTAAATCGAGGCCAGTATGGCTTCACGAAAGGGGTTGGCACCGAGGATTGCATCTTAAATTATATTTCCGAGGTGGAAAGCGCTAACTGTAAACATATTTTAGCAATTTTTATAGACATACAGGCAGCATTTCCTTCCTTGTGTTGGAGTTCTGTCCTCTACGAGTTGGAACGCAATGTTCCCGTAGCCCTGCAGTCCGTGGTACGTGACTATTTGTCAACCTTACGGCTCTTGTTTAAGTATGCGTACCTTGTTGTGGAAAAATCCGTCACCAGCAAAAGCCCGCAGGTTTTAGTTCTCGGTACCCTGCTGTGGAAGCTGGTATTCGATGGATTTCTGGGATTGACATTTCCAGAAGGGGTTACGGCCCAGTCTTTCGCTGATGACTGTCTTCTTTTAGTTCGTGGTAATTCACGACCGCAGGTGAAAGACCGGGCGCAGGCGGCCTTGTCAATCGCAGAGGGCTGGATGAACATTTAAAATTTAAAGATTTCTGTGCCCAAGACTGTTTATGTTTCTCAAGGATGCAGACAAATTATCGTACAGTCGTAACCCTCACATTAAAGACTGTGAAATCAGCCGTGTTAGAGTTCATAAGTACCTAGGTGTTTTGTTTGATGAAAAGTTACTGTTTAGCAATCACATTAGGCAAGTAGCGGCGGACGCCATCTCAATAATGCACAAACTTAGGAGGATTGCTCGGAAACGCTATGGGTTGTTGGGCATGGTGTACCGAGGAGTCTTCGAAAGCATGACCTCATACGCGACGCCAGTTTGGGCGCATAGGTTGCATATGAATAAAGCACTTGTCGAAATTTAAGGAGTGCCCAGCACAGAGCCTTAATTGTATGCACTGGTATTTTTAAAACAACCTCCTACAAGGCTACCACTATATTGGGAAAGGCTCTTCCACTCGATTTAGTGGTAAAGTTCGGGCAGCTATGTGGAGATTGCGAAGAGGTCGGGATTGCCAAGAAGTACTTGGATGCGGTTTCGATCCGGGCCTGTACCGGAGCGGAACGGTGATCACAATGCACCGGATCTAAATTTCGTTCATTTAAACCCGTCTCCCGCCCGCGGAAGAAGCTGCTAGCCTCGTGATGGAAGCATGGCAGCTGGAATGGCACACTACGACTAAGAGAAGATCGTTGTATAAGTTTATACAGGATCTGGGGGGATGATTTCCCTGGAGCTCGTTTTTAAGGACAACGGGTGCCCGGGTCCTCACCAACCATGTTAATTTAAACCAATATCTGTTTCGGTTGCTTCTTGCAGCTGATGATCTATGCGTCTGCGTGGAGGTCCAGTCAAATGAACACCTGATGTTTGATTGCCCTGCTCTTGTTGGAGGGGAGGAGGGCAGAGACCGGGCCACCCTGGAACTTCAGAGGTCAAGAGTAAAATTGGCCACTCACAAGTGGCGAGAGCCGCATTGTCGGACTGTGTGTAAGTTCCTTGGTGCGGTTTCTACGTTGAACCGACATCAGTAGTTTACCTAAGGGAAAAGGCTCCTACCGCACTGTTGTGTGAAGCTAACCTAGAGACGTATATGGCTGACCATATACGTATATGGCTGACCATATTAAATCGCTTGGAGCCAATTAAGGCTCCAAGCGATTTAATATGGTGGACAGGTACTTGCTGGCATACAGCGATCTAGGTGTTGCAACGAATTGCTGTCTAGACGAAGTAAATTTTAATTTATGGATATCATATTTATTTTTAGTAGTTGACAGGGTGCCCATTTTAGTAAATATATGACACAAATTCGTAAAATAATGAAATTTATGTAGTTTATAATCTGTGCAGTTGAAGAAATCAAAATTTTATATAAAAAATGGGGTACAGTCTTTATTTTTTGAAACTGTTGATTTCATATGACTGTTGAATTCATAATTTTACTAATTTCTAGATTGTCCTTTTTGTAAACTAAACTTTTCCTACCGCATTTAGTTTTCCTCCATTCTTTTTACTATCTAGAACACAATTAAAAGGGACCATAATCTCATTACCTTAAGCATTTTTTGAATTTAATGGTACTGATAATTCAAAATAAATTTAACTTTAGAAAAGGCGTGGAAATTGTTCAGTTAAAAAGTTTAACATTTATGTCCATTTCTACCAGCAGAATCGCATACCTTTTTAAAATATAATTATATAGTTCTTATATTTCACCATACTTTCTCAGATCATTAATCTTACACAAACTATTTGTTGTGTTCATTAACTTCCCTTTCTAAACCGTCCTGATGTATTCAAATTGTTTATTGATGTGCCCTTCTATTATTCTCTAAGTATAAGTGACTGAAACAATAGAAGTTCCTCTTTGATTACACTGATAAACATAATTTTTGTGTATTAACATGTAAAACATGATTTTAATCTGTTTTAAGTATGAACTCAGAATCTTTCTATCGGCCACCATTTTTGAAAATTTTTTTTAATTTTAATTAAAGTATGTTTTTCATTTTTCCGTAAAGTTAGCATTTTAAGCTCCTATATATTGTATTTTGTTAGCTCATTTTTTATCGCTTAATTTTAACATAATTTGTAAGATATAAATAAACAATACTAGAAAAAGAATTAAATCCGTTCGCAGTCACATATTATGACATCATGTCTAATATGTGACTGAAGAGTGTCACATATGTCTAATACTGAAGAGTGAGCCTTCACGGACAATATTAATCATGTCTAAATAGGCCAAAACATGTAGCTGAAAACACAGCTGTGTTTGTATTAAGCACTGAATTTAGGAATGAATTAATTTTGTTCAGTCTTATTGATGTCTTAAGTTTATTAATAGTGCAGTGTCATAATGCCTCGAAATTGTGTATATGATGGGGGTGGCCTTTGTTATGTATGTGGCGAGTTTACCGTAAAATCAAATAGAAAAAAACATTTACACCTTTAATTAAAAAAGCATGTCAATTGAACTTTCAATGTAAAATTGATCAGGATAAGATGCAGGCTCCTCATATAGTATGTATTAATTTTTCTGTATGTTTAATAGGATGGCTGAAAGGTACACAAAAGGCTTTGCCATTTGGTGTACCTATGGTTTGGTGTGAACGATAGGATCATGTAACCGATTGTTACTTTTTTTTAACAAGTGTGTCTGGAATTTGTAAAAAATTCTAAACATACTGACTGTAAAATACCCTTCATTGCAATCTACAATCAGGCCTGTACCTATAGTGAAATTATTCTGGTTCCTGAGCCATCTGAGAATGTATGTTTGGAAAGCAGCGATGAAGAATCAGGCAGTACTGAAGAAAACAACAATGATTTTGATTTTGAATTATCTTCCAATAAGACACATCTTATATCACAACGTGAATTAAATGACTTGATTTGGGATTTAAATTTATGAAAAGATGAAGCTGAACTGTTAGGATCAAGACTGCAAGGTTGGAATTTACTTTAAAAAAATACAAAAATTTTAGGCTTTTGAAGCCGACAAAAAGAACTTTCTCAGTACTTCATTGATGTACTTTCTGTTAGGTTAAAACACATGTAAACTTGTGTAAAAACAACACATGTAAACAAGAAACGAACTGAAAAAAAGAGAATGAAAATGAGTCAAAAATAAAAAAAATGCTGGAACAAATTATCTTTAAATTATTATCCATAACAAGAAAATAAAGTAACATTACAATAATGATAAATAAAAGATTTGCCCTGAGGTAGGTAATCCCCACGTCTGGAACACAACATCTACATTCCACGTCCAGGGCGGCAACAGCTGTACTTATGTACAATACGTATAGCTGGCTAACGGGGCTAACGAGTAAATTCCTCGGATGTATTACTTTATTGGCCATGTCTCACAACAATGATAGAAAGAATCATCGATTCCAAGATCGAGTCGACTCATCAGACACAACTAAGTAAACATGAGAAGGCTCATTCCCGGAATGACATCGTTGACATAAGACCCGTACCAGCGCAGTTTAAAAAACTGGCAAAACCTTCGATTATAACGCCATCAATAGACGTAATGAAGAAAAGTCTTGATTTATCTGACAAAGATCAAAAGATCACTCTGACGACGAGTCAAAGTGATACTGTGACAAGAGTACAAGAAAAATCTGAGTCAACCAAAATGAAGGTGCAAGTAATTATTGAAAAAGCACCAGACTCAGACGATAATAAAACTGTACGTACAGAGGCTCCAAAAGCTCAGAGAACAGCTGTGGCGAGAGCATCTGTATCAGCCGGCCCAAGCACAGACTTAGACATTGAATCAAGTTCATCAGCCGCCAAAAGTGCATCGCTTGCGAGTTTAAATTCAATTGCAACGATGCTTACAGCACCAATGAAGCTTTCATCACCTGATGTAAGCCGGCAGAACGTCATTGGCATCAGAAAGAGAAGACGATGCCATGTCCGAAGCCTCAGACACACTGTCATCGGAAGTTGAGGCCGTTCGCAGAATGGAAAAACGCAAGAAAGGTTGGCTGAAAGGAAAGCCTAGGCGGTAACTTTTGGATTTGAAATTATAGAAGAATGTGAAATTTTGATCATTTTTTCATGAGAATGTGTTTATTGAACCTTTTTTTAATTTTTTTTTTTGAAGTGGGATGGGGCTAATGACCGAAGTATTCGATGCCCCTAAAAACCTCTAATTATGCCCCTAAAGACACTTAATTACTATTTGATCACTAAAGATAAAAAAATGATATTTTTATAAATGCTGCATCTCAAAACAATCTATTTTTTGATAAGATGCCACCAAAATCAGAACTCCACAGTTGGAACACTAAACATTTAAAATGGAAAGGTTAAGGTTACAGAAATCCAAGGACCTGGATGTACACATACTTTAGTAACACTTTCACCATGTAGGTTGGGCAAAAAGGGTAGCTTAATTTAGTTTTAATGATCATAATAACACAAAATATTTTTAATAAACTTGCATTCAGTCACACTAATACAATCTATTTATTTTTATAAAAAGGAATGTTTTAAATAAAAAAACAATCTGTTTTCTGTAAAACTTTGTTTATTAGATTAAAAAATGAACCACGTGGAATGTACATTTGAAAATTAATCGATAATACAACTTTTAAAATTAAATAAACATATATAAATTATCATTTAATCCATAAGTTTCAATTTCACAGATATAATAAAAAAACAAAATACATAATTCTGAAATATTTTATATTATAAACAAAATATTATTATCACATAAGACTTACAATTTATATTTTATACGTGTATTTCTAAAACTGAAATTTTCATTACAATAAAATAAGTCTACTCACAAAGAAAATTAATTTCTAAAAAATTAATTGCAGATAAAATTTAAGTAAAAATATTTTTAATTAAGTCGAATAAACTTGTGATAGAAAAACTTTAGCAAATTATTATGAAAAACTATTGAAACAGCTAAGAACCCCAAAGAAAAGCTCAACTGTTTGAAACCAGTAACTTAACTAAAAAACTCAAATCCCCCAAATAAACAAAAAATAAAGAATATATAATCATATTTCTAAAAAATAATAAAGCATCTGGTGAGAATAACAATGCAATTTTTAAAATTATGAATTTTAGATAATTAATATATGATCTATTAGAGAAATTATTTTTAGAACATTTGGGACACAGAAAAAAGAGACAAAATGGAAGTTAATAATTTCAAAGGAATTTCTCTTCTTTCAGTAATCTATAAAATCTTACAAAAGTTGTAGAGAATACACATTGCACATCAATAAACAACTTTGAGAATACATCAGGGTGGTTTAGAAAGGGAAGATCTTGTGCGGAACAAATAGTATGTGTAAAATTAAAATAAGCTGCATAAATTATAATCTTTTAAACTGAACAAACAATTTCTATTGCCTTTTCCAAAGTTTAATTTATTTTGAATTTTCAGAACCATTAAAATTAAACGATGGTATTCATAAAAGCATGGAGGAAAACAGTGAAACTAGATGCGGCACAGATATCAGATAAGTTAACTTTATTTAATATAAAATCACAATGAGGCTTTAAATTCATTCATGTCACTGTTATTTGTGAAAATGCACTTGAGGGAAAAATGTTCAAGAAAAACACATGTAACTTGTGATTTGTATAACAAGTCTCACTTAAGAACTTTACACACACTTTTTTACACCAAATTTTCTGATTGCCATGGTTCTGGACTTAAAATGTTCATAAACATACCCACACATTATAAAATACAGTAATATATAAATTGAAACCTCTCCACCTTTAGTTGCAACATATAAAAGTGAGAAAAATGTAATGTTAAATAAATTATAAACATTAAATAAATTTTGTTATCCGAATCTTAAATTACACACACTTGAAAGAATGCTATTAATTTTTTCTTAATCAATTTTCTTACTATAAGAATTTTAAAGGTCATAACGATTCTCTAATAAGAATAACGTTAAGATGTCTTTCTAAAATATAACTCTATTAAAAGATTTTTTATGTATAAAAATATTACATACCAATGTGCCATGCTTAAAAAACTTAAAAGATTTTTGATAAATGTTACAAGCATTAATTTTTTTCTTTAGAGTGGAAATAAATGTGTTTTTTAAAATCACAAATGCGATAAAACAACTTTTGGCAGAAGTTACAAGTAAAATCGTCCTCTTTTGTATGAATATTACGATGTCTCTTTAAATGATTTTTATTATTAAACGACTTTTGACAAAAATTATAAATATATTTTTTCCCCTAGTATGAATTCTTAAATGTGATTTTAAAGTAGAATTTTGATTAAAAGACTACTGACAAAAGTTACAAACATAATTTTTCTCTTTTCTGTGAATATTTAAATGTACTTTTAAAGCATAACTTTCCCTGAAGGACTTCTGACAAAAGTTGCAAACATTATTTTTATTCTTTTGTATGAATATTTACATGTCTCTAAATTGCTTCTGGCATTAAATGATTTTTGACAAAATTTACATAGATAATTTTTCAAATATAATTACGTTACAAATATAATTTTTCTCCTTAGTATGAATATTTAAATTAGAAATTTCATAAAAACACTTCTGACAAAAATTACAAATATAATTTTTCTCTTTTGTATGAATATTAATATGCGTGTCGAAACAAGTTTTATTATTAAATGACTTTTGACAAAAGTTACAAATATAACTTTTCTCCTTAGTATGAATATTTAAATGCGATTTTAAATTAGAACTTTGATTAAAAGACTTCTGACAGAATGTACAAACATAATTTATCTCTTTTGTATGAATATTTAAATGTAATTTAAATATTATATTTTATGTATTTAAATATGTTTAAAATAGAACTTTGATTAAAAGACTTCTCACAAAATGTACAAACATAATTTTTCTCTTTTGTATGATTATTAAGATGTCTCTTTAAATAGCTTTTACAATTAAATGACATTTGACAAAAGTTGCAAACATAATTTCTCTCATTTTTATGAATATTAAGATGTGTCGTTAAATTGCTTTTAATATTAAATGACTTTTGACAAAATTTACATACATAATTTTTCTCCTTGGTGTGTAAATTAATATGCATCTTTAAATAAGAAACATCACTAAAACTTTTTTGGCAGAAATTACAATCATAATTTTTCGTTTTTTATGAATATGTAAATGTGATTTTGAATTATAACTTTGATTATATTCAATGGATTTTTCTTTCATAATTCCATCATATACTGAATTATTTACACATCTCTTTTGAGTAATGCGATTTTTGGTACTTCCCTTGTAGGTTCCTTTATCAATAATAACCTGTAAATTAAAAATAACTAATAATTCAAAGGTAATTATGAATAACGTAAAACTATTTGAATTCCAATAACATTAAGTATTATATCTTGTAAAAAGTCACTAAACACGTATTAAAAAAATTGAATATTTTTAAGATATATTCATAATCAAAGTGGTTTTGGATATTAATTAATTATAAATGAGTTAACTTTATTATAATAAGGTACTTTACTTATCTTATATTTACACATTTGGTTGAAAACTTTATTATCACAAGTATGTTTTAGGAAAACAAAACTATTTTGCAAATTTATAACAGGTAAATATAGTTATTATATAAGTTTTATCAATATGCATGTTGATCACACCTAACCATGCATTTTATATACAGGAAGTCTAGGCTGAAAGCATCCAAAACTAATGGCCTACATTTAAGAAAACAGTCATTGTAATCTCTTAAATGTAGGGTCAAATGACAGAATGTATCTCAAAAATTTGTTCAGTATACTCTTAAGAGTCAGCAGCTATACAAACCGAATTGAATACAATTGTAGTCCATCAAAATAATTTCACTGCCACAACTATATGTAGCTTCTTACTTGTATCTTTCCCACTTTATGAAAAATTGTATTTACTATAAGGGACATACAGCTATAACATCAATATGATCTTGTAAAATAATCTCGCTACTCTAACTTAATGTAGTTTCATACTTGTAACTTTCAGAATTTAAGAGAATACTACATTTTTTCTGAAGGTATTGTTGAATAACAAACCGCTTTGGTTCAATACCTTAGTTAAATGTCATTATTCTATATAATAAGTTCGCCGGTTCAGAATCAAAATAGTCATTGATCAATCTGTTTAAATATAAGTTTAATATGTTATAATGACCATTACATGTTTCATATTTGAAGTTTTATGTTTAAAATGAATAATGCATTGTTGATGATAGTGTAGATGATGACTACATTAAATATGTAATTAGACTGCACAATACAATAATTAATAGTAATATTATAAAAGTTAGCTGGTGAAATAGGCCAAATGAATATAACCACTTCATGTACATTTACAAAAATAAGAAGATACAGTTTGCTTATTTACAATTAATAAAGAGGAAAGCATACATGAATCTTAACAGGTATATTTTACTGATATATCTCTCAAGAATGTTTTTGAGTTTTTAGGGCAATTTTACATCAGAGTTAGTGTAAACAATGGACTAATATAAAAAAAAAAAATAGAGGCACATGTCACATATGTTGTTTGGTATAAGATTTGATACTGAATTTATTATTTTTATGATAATTATAGTAATGTTATTAATCACATGCTTGTGCATGTGGACACACCCACTCACATCTACACAATAAACTGGTCCTTTCATCTATTGCGCATCAAGTATTAACAAGTAAAAAATTTCAATAAATAAATAACACTGGTCAACATGATTTTTGTATCACAAGTATCAATAGGTGTACTTAATGTAGTTTTTTATCCTGTTTTCAAATATATATTCAGAATTTTTCTATCGCCCACAGTTTGTTATTTTAATTTTTTTTTAATATTTTAAAACTTTTTTTGTCCATTGTCAAGTAAAAGCTCCTAGAGTATTGTAAATATGATTGAAACAAATGAGCTAACTCAAAGGTAACACTGCTACTGTTGTGCAGGTTAAGATGTGTATAGACATGTACAAACATGATCTAGTATAGCACACATCAGAACGATGCCAGTTGTGAAAGTAGTGAACCAGTAAACACATCATTATGAATACTTTATGTGTCTGAATTATTTATTGTGTATTACATATTTACAACTTATTTCATTTAATTAGTTGTTACTTTCATTAACAAAAAAATGATATTTTTATAAATGCTGCATCTCAAAACAATCTATTTTTTGATAAGATGCCACCAAACTCAGAACTCCACAGTTGGAACACTAAACATTTAAAATGGAAAGGTTAAGGTTACAGAAATCCAAGGACCTGGATGTACACATACTTTAGTAACACTTTCACCATGTAGGTTGGGTAAAAAGGGTAGCTTAATTTAGTTTTAATGATCATAATAACACAAAATATTTTTAATAAACTTGCATTCAGTCACACTAATACAATCTATTTATTTTTATAAAAAGGAATGTTTTAAATAAAAAAACAATCTGTTTTCTGTAAAACTTTGTTTATTAGATTAAAAAATGAACCACGTGGAATGTACATTTGAAAATTAATCGATAATACAACTTTTAAAATTAAATAAACATATATAAATTATCATTTAATCCATAAGTTTCAATTTCACAGATATATTAAAAAATCAAAATACATAATTCTGAAATATTTTATATTATTAACAAAATATTATTATCATCACATAAGAATTACAATTATATTTTATACGTGTATTTCTAAAACTGAAATTTAAATAAATTGAGATTTTCATTACAATAAAATAAGTCTACTCACAAAGAAAATTAATTTCTAAAAAATTAATTGCAGATAAAATTTAAGTAAAAATATTTTTAATTAAGTTGAATAAACTTGTGATAGCAAAACTTTAGCAAATTATTATGAAAAACTATTGAAACAGCTAAGAAACCCAAAGAAAAGCTCAACTGTTTGAAACCAGTAACTTAACTAAAAAACTCAAATCCCCCAAATAAACAAAAAATAAAGAATATATAATCATATTTCTAAAAAATAATAAAGCATCTGGTGAGAATAACAATGCAATTTTTAAAATTATGAATATTAGATAATTAATATATGATCTATTAGAGAAATTATTTTTAGAACATTTGGGACACAGAAAAAAGAGACAAAATGGAAGTTAATAATTTCAAAGGAATTTCTCTTCTTTCAGTAATCTATAAAATCTTACAAAAGTTGTAGAGAATACACATTGCACATCAATAAACAACTTTGAGAATACATCAGGGTGGTTTAGAAAGGGAAGATCTTGTGCGGAACAAATAGTATGTGTAAAATTAAAATAAGCTGCATAAATTATAATCTTTTAAACTGAACAAACAATTTCTATTGCCTTTTCTAAAGTTTAATTTATTTTGAATTTTCAGAACCATTAAAATTAAATGATGGTATTCATAAAAGCATGGAGGAAAACAGTGAAACTAGTTGCGGCACAGATATCAGATAAGTTAACTTTATTTAATATAAAATCACAATGAGGCTTTAAATTCATTCATGTCACTGTTATTTGTGAAAATGCACTTGAGGAAAAAATGTTCAAGAAAAACACATGTAACTTGTGATTTGTATAACAAGTCTCACTTAAGAACTTTACACACACTTCTTTACACCAAATTTTCTGATTGCCATGGTTCTGGACTTAAAATGTTCATAAACATACCCACACATTATAAAATACAGTAATATATAAATTGAAACCTCTCCACCTTTAGTTGCAACATATAAAAGTGAGAAAAATGTAATGTTAAATAAATTATAAACATTAAATAAATTTTGTTATCCGAATCTTAAATTACACACACTTGAAAGAATGCTATTAATTTTTTCTTAATCAATTTTCTTACTATAAGAATTTTAAAGGTCATAACGATTCTCTAATAAGAATAACGTTAAGATATCTTTCTAAAATATAACTTTATTAAAAGATTTTTTATGTATAAAAATATTACATACCAATGTGCCATGCTTAAAAAACTTAAAAGATTTTTGATAAATGTTACAAGCATTAATTTTTTTATTTAGAGTGGAAATAAATGTGTTTTTTAAAATCACAAATGCGATAAAACAACTTTTGGCAGAAGTTACAAGTAAAATCGTCCTCTTTTGTATGAATATTACGATGTCTCTTTAAATGATTTTTATTATTAAACTACTTTTGACAAAAATTATAAATATATTTTTTCCCCTAGTATGAATTCTTAAATGTGATTTTAAGGTAGAATTTTGATTAAAAGACTACTGACAAAAGTTACAAACATAATTTTTCTCTTTTCTGTGAATATTTAAATGTACTTTTAAAGCATAACTTTCCCTGAAAGACTTCTGACAAAAGTTGCAAACATTATTTTTATTCTTTTGTATGAATATTTACATGTCTCTAAATTGCTTCTGGCATTAAATGATTTTTGACAAAATTTACATAGATAATTTTTCAAATATAATTACGTTACAAATATAATTTTTCTCCTTAGTATGAATATTTAAATTAGAAATTTCATAAAAACACTTCTGACAAAAATTACAAATATAATTTTTCTCTTTTGTATGAATATTAATATGCGTGTCGAAACAAGTTTTATTATTAAATGACTTTTGACAAAAGTTACAAATATAACTTTTCTCCTTAGTATGAATATTTAAATGCGATTTTAAATTAGAACTTTGATTAAAAGACTTCTGACAGAATGTACAAACATAATTTATCTCTTTTGTATGAATATTTAAATGTAATTTAAATATCTCCTCTATCCTCCTCTAAATATCCTCCTCTATGAATCATGAGACCTTGCCGTTGGTGAGGGGGCTTGAGTGCTCAGGGATACAGAGTAG
Source organism: Lycorma delicatula (assembly GCF_047948215.1). NCBI lineage: Eukaryota > Metazoa > Arthropoda > Insecta > Hemiptera > Fulgoridae > Lycorma > Lycorma delicatula. Next base: position 71,544,347 of record NC_134466.1, on the reverse strand, counting down.
CTGGACCGAAGGTGCAACCATATCGGAGAGGTATCTGTTGAGAGCCAGACTAAGGAATGATTCCTGAAAGAGGGCAGCAGCTCTTTCAGTAGTTGTTAGGGGCGTGAGTCAGGACGACTTAAACGGCCGTATCAACATCACTCAGTCCTCTGAGTACTGCGCAGCTGAAAGCAATGGAAAACTACAGCTGCTTTTTTTCCAAGAAAATGTGGCTCTCTGCATTTTCACATACCAATAATGGAGGCGCCTTCCTTGGTAAAATATTCCGGAGGTAAAATAGTCCCCCGTTCGGATCTCCGGGTGGGGACTACTAAGGAAGGGGTCACCAGAAAATTAAAAAATAACATTCTACGAGTCGGAGCGTGGAATGTTAGAAGCTTAAAAAAGGTTGGTAGGCTAGAAAATTTAAAAAAGGAAATGGGTAGGACAAATGTGGATATAGTAGGAATTAGTGAGGTTCGGTGGGAAGAGGAAGGCGACTTTTGGTCAGGTGATTTTAGAGTAATTAACTCAGCGTCAAATAATGGGCAGGCAGGAGTAGGTTTCGTGATGAACAAGAAGATAGGGAGGAGAGTGGAGTATTTCAAAACGCATAGCGATAGAATCATTGTAATAAGGATAAAATCAAAACCTAAACCGACAACGATTGTTAACGTCTATATGCCTACAAGCGCCCATGATGATGATGAGGTAGAGTGTGTATACGAAGAGATTGATGAAGCAATTAAACACGTAAAAGGAGATGAAAATTTAATAATAGTTGGAGATTGGAATGCAAGCATTGGAGAAGGCAAGGAAGGAAATATAGTGGGTGAATACGGGCTGGGCAAAAGGAATGAAAGAGGGGACCGACTTATAGAGTTTTGCACGAAGTATAATTTAGTAATTGCCAACACCCAATTTAAAAATCATAATAGAAGAATATACACTTGGAAAAAGCCAGGCGATACTGCAAGGTATCAGATAGATTATATCATGGTTAAGCAAAGATTTAGAAATCAACTCGTTGACTGCAAAACTTACCCTGGAGCAGACATTGATAGCGACCATAATTTGGTGATAATGAAATGTAGATTGGGGTTTAAAAACCTGAAGAAAAGATGTCAGATGAATCGGTGGAATTTAGAGAAGCTTGAGGAAGAGGAGGTAAAGAAGATTTTTGAGGAGGACATCGCAAGAGGTCTGAGTAAAAAAGATAAGGTAGAAAATGTAGAAGAAGAATGGGAGAATGTTAAAAAGGAAATTCTTAAATCAGCAGAAGCAAACTTAGGCAGAATAAAGAGAACTGGTAGAAAACCTTGGGTTTCAGATGATATATTGCAGCTGATGGATGAACGTAGAAAATATAAGAATGCTAGTGATGAAGAAAGTAAAAGGAACTATCGGCAATTAAAAAATGCTATAAACAGGAAGTGCAAACTGGCGAAAGAAGAGTGGATTAAAGAAAAGTGTTCAGAAGTGGAAAGAGAAATGAACATTGGTAAAATAGACGGAGCATACAGGAAAGTTAAGGAAAATTTTGGGGGACATAAATTAAAATCTAATAATGTGTTAAACAAAGATGGTACACCAATATATAATACGAAAGGTAAAGTCGATAGATGGGTGGAATATATTGAAGAGTTATACGGAGGAAATGAATTAGAAAATGGTGTTATAGAGGAAGAAGAGGAAGTTGAGGAGGATGAAATGGGAGAAACAATACTGAGATCTGAATTTAAGAGAGCATTAAAAGATTTAAATGGCAGAAAAGCTCCTGGAATAGACGGAATACCTGTAGAATTACTGCGCAGTGCAGGTGAGGAAATGATTGATAGATTATACAAACTGGTGTGTAATATTTATGAAAAAGCAGAATTTCCGTCAACTACAAAAAAAATGTTATAGTAATGATACCAAAGAAAGCAGGGGCAGATAAATGTGAAGAATACAGAACAATTAGTTTAACTAGTCACGCATCAAAAATCTTAACTAGAATTCTAAACAGAAGAATTGAGAGGAGAGTGGAGGAAGTGTTAGGAGAAGACCGATTTGGTTTCAGGAAAAGTATAGCGACAAGGGAAGCAATTTTAGGCCTCAGATTAATAGTAGAAGGAAGATTAAAGAAAAACAAACCGACATACTTGGCGTTTATAGACCTAGAAAAGGGATTCGATAACGTAGACTGGAATAAAATGTTCAGCATTTTAAAAAAATTAGGGTTCAAATTCAGAGATAGAAGAACAATTGCTAACATGTACAGGAACCAAACAGTAACAGTAATAATCGAAGAACATAAGAAAGAAGCCGTAATAAGAAAGGGAGTCCGACAAGGATGTTCCCTATCCCCGTTACTTTTTAATCTTTACATGGAACTAGCAGTTAATGATGTTAAAGAACAATTTAGATTTGGAGTAACAGTACAAGGTGAAAAGATAAAGATGCTACGATTTGCTGATGATATAGTAATTCTAGCCGAGAGTAAAAAGGATTTAGAAGAAACAATGAACGGCATAGATGAAGTCCCATGCAAGAACTATCGCATGAAAATAAACAAGAACAAAACAAAAGTAATGAAATGTAGTAGAAATAACAAAGATGGACCATGAATGTGAAAATAGGAGGAGAAAAGATTATGGAGGTAGAAGAATTTTGTTATTTGGGAAGTAGAATTACTAAAGATGGACGAAGCAGGAGCGATATAAAATGCCGAATAGCACAAGCTAAACGAGCCATCAGTAAGAAATATAATTTGTTTACATCAATTAATTTAAATGTCAGGAAAAGATTTTTGAAAGTGTATGTTTGGAGTGTCGCTTTATATGGAAGTGAAACTTGGACGATCGGAGTATCTGAGAAGAAAAGATTAGAAGCTTTTGAAATGCGGTGCTATGGGAGAATGTTAAAAATCAGATGGATGGATAAAGTGACAAATGAAGAGGTATTGCGGCAAATAGATGAAGAAAGAAGCATTTGGAAAAATATAGTTAAAAGAAGAGACAGACTTATAGGCCACATACTAAGGCACCCTGGAATAGTCGCTTTAATATTGGAAGGACAGGTAGAAGGGAAAAATTGTGTAGGCAGACCACGTTTGGAATATGTAAAACAAATTGTTAGGGATGTAGTATGTAGAGGGTATACTGAAATGAAACAACTAGCACTAGATAGGGAATCTTGAAGAGCTGCATCAAACCAGTCAAATGACTGAAGACAAAAAAAAAAGGTCTTATAATGCCGCAGATGCTCCCAAACATCTGGCAAGAGTTAGATTATTGTCTAGGCATCTGACCAGCTAAAAAAAAGTGCATACACTGAAGTTGACTAACGTACATTAAAACATGACGAGTTGCTAAGTTTATTTTTAAAAAAAAAAGAAAGAAAGTTATTAAATTATATTAAGATTAGTTATTGCTCTTAATAAAAGGTGTACTTTTGGATGCTTTTAGTCTGGACATCCTGTAGATTATAAAGTGTGTGTATATATATATATATATATATATATATATATATATAAATAATACAATGATAAATTTATAATAATTAAAATAAAAACACCTCCTACTGTTTGCTTTTTTTTAATTCTTACAAATTAGCATTTGTGTGGTACACAACTTTTCATCAATGTATTTAATACGTCTGATGAAGTGGTGCACACTGCAAGAGCGCTAATATGTATATTTACACATACAGGGTGAGAAACATAAAACTGAACTGAGAGAGCTTGAACTGCAGTTATTTAAATGTACCTTTATCACTGCTTCTATTAACATCATTTTTGGTGCGTATGTTACTACTCTAACCTACTGCTGTCAGTTGTTAACTATTCATGCTTCACTGCAATAAGTTTCATTCCTTGAGTTGTGCTTTTCTGACGCCTTAATAGATCAAGGAATGGGTTGCTAATCAGTGTTCTTAAATCCTTTCCAGGAACACATCAAATATTCGCTAAAAAATTTCTGAATAATAGAATCCCAGCTAAGAGCAGCATATACAATTCAGTTAGAAAAAGGCATAAAACAAAATTGAATGAATAATCCAAGAATTAAAAGAAAAAATAGGCCAAAAAAGAATTGTTTTAAACAATTTTCAATTGTTAAACAACTGATTTCCAAAGAGTTAACTATTAGATCAGCTTGGTAGACTAAATATACACACACACAAACAAGCTTACATAAACTGTATGTAATCCAAAATTTACATAATAAAAAGTTAACACAGTGGAGCACCAATTTTCCAGATATCCAACTAACTACACTTCTTAGTAATTTAAAAAAAAAATTAATACATTATTTTAAAAATTTAAAGACTAATCAAATAAATATTTTTTTCAAAAGGATTTTTTTTATCAATCTTTATTTTACTGATTTTTTAACTGAATCTTTGTAATTCGTTTAGCAAAAATAATATGTATCCTTACTCTTTCATTTTCAACTTTTAAATTTTCTAATATAACAAAGTTCATCTCTTCTTTTGCTAAAGGATCTTTTTCAATATCACCATTAATAACATTTGGCGGTTCCTCTTTTAGTTGTAGTAAACCTAATTCCTGTAATACAAAACAAAATTTGAATGCTATAAAGTAAATATATTTATGATTATTTGTATAATTTATAAAATAATAATAAATTGCAACTCTAATTCACTTTCAACACACATTAAAAGTTCAGCGACTGTTATATTATTATTAGACTTTAATGTGCAAGGTTTTGCGTGGGAAAACCACTAAAATGTTTCTTTTGTAAAATTTTAACATCCAAATTTAAGTCTTAAAGTGCTGCTACTCACCTTAAAACTTATGCTACAAATTGTAATATTTACAATCAAACAAGTATTAAACTGTTGCAGTAATTCTCCTGATTTAGTTTTTTCTAATCTTACTGACATTAGTGTTAATATTGCTTATGGTGAAATATTTTATCGTGATAAATATCATTTACCACATTGACCATAATTTGAATTCATCTCATATCTGAAAAATATATACCAGATTATAAAAATATAAATTTTGGAAGATACAAAATTTCCTTGATGAGTTTGGTTCTAAATAATATTAATTTTTTTACAGCCACTTAAACATGAAGCTTTTGACTGGAACGTGGAAATGGAATTTTGTAGGAAAAGAAAATTGCCATGCTTGACTGGGACTTGATATTCAAATAGAAATTTTTGCAGATGAATTGCAACAATGTATTAAAAATATTCTTGATTGTCCTGCACCAAAAGTACTTACAAAAAACACAATTTTCAAAGTGTTTTTCTAGTGTACTTATAATCACTATTATTAACCCCTTACCACTCTTTGACGGAATATTCTGACGTAGCTGATTAGTACAATTGAAGTGTTTATTGGAACTATGTGATGTCTACTTTTTGTCTGGTGACAATTCGTTCTGTCATAATAATTCACCATTTCATAATTTTTTTTTTTTTTAGTAGTATTCTGCAATAATAGATAACACCAACTGTTTGTTTATTACAGTATAAAATGACAGATTTTCATGTGTAAAATATATATCTATATATATATATATATATATATATATATATATATATATATATATACACACACATATGTGAATATATATATGTGTGTGTGTATACATATATGTGTGTGTGTATACATATTTATACAAATGTGTATATATGTGTATTATATTGTACAAAGTGAAATTATCTATAAATATACCAGTATATAAATGTATTATTATGGAAATATTTTGTGTGTAGGTAAAATTATAAAGCTTACTGTGTAAATTTTTCTATATATGTTATGAAAAATCTGCAAATGTTTGAGCGTGCACACCTGCATATGTTTGTAATGTGTGAGTAATATATCCTGGATGGAAAAAGTTTGCAGAACTGAATTAAAAATTTGAAATTCCAAACGCAATAACTTCACCAAAATTGAGTTGCACCTAAATACGGTCCATCTGGCTATATCTAGCAGAATTTTGGACGTTCTGTAATATATTATACAGAGCTATCCTTGCTTATGAATGTTAATTTTGTTATGTACTTATGTTTTTTATTTTTTTAATGTGATCTTGTATCGATGGGTTTTATGCTTGTCTATCTGAATTAAAATTAACAACACTTCCAAAATTTATAAACTTACCAAATACCAAACAACTAGCCTTTGGTTTAGGAAAAACAACAATCACAAAATTCTAACAAGTACTTCGAAAATTATTAAACTATCAGGAATCTGAGGTTAGATTTAAATTCCAAATTCAGCAATATGAACTAAAAAATCCAAACTACCTAATGAAAAAATCATCCAGAAAATAAACAACAAGGCAACGGTGCAAGCTTGATTGAACCGGAATTACAGAAAAAAATCATGAAAACAGCCAAAAAAAAAGCTGAACTTCAGAAGTAAAATTCATGTTTGAAATATCAGGATAATTGGAAATTAAAACAGAAGACAACAAATCGGTTTAACATAAACTCTTTTTATCTGTGTCCTAGGGAAAGTAATAATAGAATGGGATAAGAACATGAAAAAAGTTGAGACAACCTAAATAGAATCGGATTGGAAATAGAAAGAAATTGCAATTAACTGCTTAACCTTAGCCGATGATGTTACAATTTTCTTGGAGAACCTCAAAAAGGCAGCAGAACAAGAAAACCAGCTAAAATAAATTGCACGGAAAATAAGGCTAAAAATTTATTCAAAAAGGCAGAATTTGTAACAGACCAAGATCCCCCCCAGGACCCAAAAAACAAAATATGGCAAAATCAATAAGTAAAATTTAAATATACGTCGGAGAAATAATAAATGAATGATTTAGATAAAGAATTGTTTGATTTCTTTAAAGCAAAAGAATGAAGAACTCTTAGAAAACAAGAAATGAAAATATATAGAAGAATAAGAAATGAATGCAAAATACTACTTCATGGTCCTCAGTCAGCAAAACATACAAAATAAAATTAAAAAAGCTTACACGCACAGATGCATCAGTTTCAGTTGTGTGATGTGGTAAATAAAAGCATATCGTTTCTGCTGATCGGTCTCTCTAATTTAATATCTTTATTAAGAGGAATAGATTCATTAATAAAAGTATTATTTTCAGGCCCATTCATTATCTGTACAAAAAAGCCAAAAAACAGAAACAAAGATTAAAATAAACATCCATAATAAAAAAAATATATGTATAAAAAAAGAATGTTCATAAGCATCTCACTTGTAATTACTTAATGATTGTCCTGGTTTATGCTTTATGGTGGCTTGAATGAGGTTATACTTGACTCTAATGCAAGCTTTCTTTATTAAAAATATAAGAACAAGCAAATAATATTAACATATTGATTGCCATGTGGCTCACATTAAATCTGTCTGTGAGACCATGTCACACAGACCTTGTCTCACTGATTCTTTGAATCTTAGTAAAGTATGTGATTTTTCGTCTTTTTTTTCTTTTTACTTGCTTGTATGATGTAAACGAAGTATTATCATCATGAAAAATTTCACTTTTCAGATTTCAATGGAAATATTTATTTTGACCATCCCTGAATCCAATTTGACTAGTTTTGGAGTGATGTCCGTACATACGTATAGTATATATCTCGCATAACTCAAAAACAATTAGCCGTAGGATGTTGACATTTTGGATTTAGGGATGTCATAACATCTACTTGTGCACCTCCCCTTTTGATTGCAATTGACCGAACCAAGAGTGTCAAAAAAGCACAAAATCCAAAAAAATTTGGATTTTAGACTTTTTCTTAACGATAGTAATAAACTCTCTCATCGAGAGCTTTTCAACAATATCATAAGTGGTACTTATTTTCATCGGTTCCAGAGTTATAGCCAAATAAAATTTTAACAGATAAATACTATACTATTTTAATAGATAATAATCCACAACAATCTGGAATACGTGAAAAAAAAAACAGGATAAACAACCCAAAGCAGAGGGCTCAGCACACTGCCTTAGGGACACCCCTTGGACAGCATCTTGCTCACTTCAATGCCACCATCATGAAGCAATACATTTCGGTTACAAAAGTAACTTTGTAGCATCTCTTCCCTATCTCTTCAACAGTACATGCCCAACGATGCAACTGATACAAGGCCGAGGGCCACCAAGTTGGTGACCTTTTATTAACCTATTCAAAACTAAAACTCTTGTGAGAACACCACTGCTGACACCTAATGAGCGAACAAGCATTCCACGGTGATCCCATCATACCCGGGAGTCATTTTATGTCTTGCAAAACTGCAAGTAACCTGCTGAACCTCAGCCTCGGTAATCTCCAAAATGTAATGCCACCACTGTCCAATATACAGATATTTTTGGATATACATTAATGATAATCATTTCACCTAAATATGTAATTTTTTTATATTTAAATATTAAAATTTTTGATTTTTTTATCTATTCCTTCTTCTATTATCCTTCTGAAATTTTCAATATTGGGATTTTGTTTCTATTATTAGGAAACTATGTTGTTTAATTGTATGCAATATGTACCAGTTTTGTTTAAACAATTTTCTAAATCTTGAATTTTGATTTTCATCTCTATGTCTCTTGCCAAAATTATTATGTTGCCAGAAATGTTAAAATATTTATACCGTAAATTAATTTTTCACTTATCAAATAAAAATCTAATTCTTCACGATTTTTAATTTACTCATAGTTGAAAAGATTAATCTACATATCACAGTAAGAGACAAGTGAGAAATTTAAATTATTTTAAAACAGTTGAAAGATAACATTTTAAAATGGTTGAAAGAAAACGACTTTCAGGCTGTACGAGATAATTCATAAATGTTTTACCTCCATTAGACAAATGCATCTCTAAGAGTCATTTTACAATATTACGACGAATATTAACTACTCTTGTTCTGATAAAGATAACCCAAAATTTTGTGGAAATTTTTTAATCTTTCCACTAGTCCCTTGTAATTCATTCATGCACTCGGATACATGTCAGTACCACTAACATATTATTTTTTAGTTGTAGGTAATGAAAAATAATAATACACTGTAATTTTTTTGGTATAAATTATGAGGCAAAATTAATTGTTTTACACATGACAAGTGTAAATTATTTGTAAATCACTGATAAAAAAAATTAGGAAACACAGTTATTACAAATTTAATTCTGAGAAATTATAAGTCAACTTAAAACAAATATAGGGGTTGTTCAGAAAAATTATAGCTTGATAAAGAAGACCGAAAATTTTGCAATAAGTTCTTCAAACGTTCAACTTAGTTCATTTACAATTCGATACATTTACTCAGATTTTTCAACTTTTGAATACTTTCATTATCATGTGATTTTTCTAACTCTGTGATGCAAGCTGTTCCCTCACCTTAGAGCATCATTGAAATTAATGTTTGTCAAGCGAGCCATTTCATCAGGTTTGGGAAGGGAAGTAATCATTAGGAGCCAAATCAGATGAATAAAGCCAAATCAATCAAAGAGCCAAATCAGTCTAGTTATAAAAGGAAAGTCTGTTCCTAGTATGCCTATGTACCCTATTATTTATTTTATACCTAAATATAAGTTTTAAATATTTAGCTTTAACAGTAAATTAATTGCTACGTAAGATTACAATTAGCAAGAGTTCCAATGACCAGACTGTGGGTCTATATGCCATCAATACGAAGCCTAAAGAGGTAGCAGAAGAAATATTAGTTAAAAAAAGATTGATTCGTTAAATGTTATCTCAGTCATCTAAAGTTGAAATCGATTTGCTTGTTTACGTTGTTCATACGAAAGGCAGAATTATGTTCATACATTGTAAATTGAGCATAGTAAACAATCTTTGCTCATTAAAGCACAATAATTTTTTTATTTATTTATAATGGAAAAATAACTGATTTTTTTTTTTTACTTGCAATGAACCATCATTATAGATGTGTTTTTTCACTCAATTCTTTGTATATTCTCCTGAAGATAGGGATAACAGGTAACAATAGTTTATTGATAAGAGATTGTAGATCGTTATTACAATAATTTTTGTTTTTTTTTTTTTTTAACAGGGAAAAAGGATGGATATCAGATGTGGAAGAAATTTATAAATCATAAAGATTTATTATAATTAAAATTTTAGTATTATCATAACCTATAAGTTTTTTTTTTACTTATGTTATTTGCCTGTAATCTGATAATGTATCATAGACAAAAATATTTTCAAGCTGTTCTTATCAAGGTTTTCCCACGGTTTCCCTTGATACAATAGGGCAAATGCCGGAACATGGCATACTTTGGTATCCTTAATCGCATTTAAAATAAGAAAAACAAATATTATTTACGAGGTTTATTTTTTTTCTAGGTCCGATCAGTCACGAAATTAAAAACACAGTGAAAATAAAAAATTTTTTATTTGTAACAAGTACTTACATAGTTACGCTATTTCTCTACATAGTCGCCACTCCGATTTAGACATTTGTCGTAGCGAGGTACCAACTTTCCGACACCCTCGTCATAGAACGGAGCTGCCTGTTTTCAGCCATGTTTCTACGGTGGTCTGCAGCTCGATGTCTGTGCCAAAATGTTGTCCTCCTAGCCGGCGTTTCATGTGAGTAAAGAGGTGAAAATCAGATGGAGCTAAGTCCGGGCTGTATGGTGGGTGATCAAACACTTCCCGATGAAAACGCTGCAGGATCTTCTTTGCAGTGTGCGGCCGACCATTGTCATGGAGAATGACAATGCCTGATGACAACATTCCTCTCCCCTTATTCTGAATCGCCCTTCGTAGACGTTGAAGAGTCACGCAGTGATGGTCGTGCCACGTTCCATGAATTCCACCAAGGGAACTCCATTCTGGTCCCAGAACACAGTAGCCATACACTTTCGGTTGGAGAAGGAAGGTTCGCTTGAACTTCTTCGGTTTACTGGGAGAAGGAGAATGCATCCACTGTTTGGATTGTTCTTTTGTTTCTTCAGTTTCGAAATGGACCCGTGTCTCGTCCCCTGTGACAATTTTGTTCAAAAAATCTTCTCCTTCATTGTGGTAGTGCTGGAGAAACGTTAGGGAGGCATCCATTCTCATTATTTGTGATGGTCGGACAGCATCTTGGGAACTCATCTCGCACACAGTTTGCGGTATTGAAGTCTCTCACCAATGGTGCACCATTGTGAGTGATTGGACCTTGAAAAAAAAATAACCCTCGTATTTATAATTATATTTGTTGTAATTGTTTTCATTATCTGCTTAATGCCGACTTAATGTGACCCCGTTATCCATTAAAAATTGAAATTTAGCTCAAATATTGCGGTTTATCTACATATAAATATAAGGCATTGATAACATAAAATTTTGTACTTATTTAAAAAAGCTGGGTATTTATCGCCGTTTAAAAATTTTTAATTTTTGTAGAGGCATTATAGGATCTAAAAATTTGGTACAGTGCTGTATATACCAGTTGTTTGCAGTATTGAAGTCTGTCAGTCGATAGTCTGTAGCTTAACTGTTATAGAGTTTCTATAATATATTTCCAAAAAGGGTAACTAAAAATTCATAAAACGGGAAAAATATTTCTCTGCATAAGTGTAATTCTATTAAATTTAATCCCGGTCCGGCCGTACCCCTAATTAAAGTAAAGTAAATTAAAAAAAATTCTTTGGGGGAAAATATTAAATAAAATTTTTTTTTGTTATTTCTCATATCGATTAAAAATGTTTTCAACTTTTGTTTGTTAAAGTGCCTCGGTTAAAAATTTGAAATTTTATTTTGGCCAAACACCCTGATCCCGTTTTCCAGTTTTCGCAAACGTTTAATACATTTCCCCCTCCAAGATAGTGCCTGTTGTCTACCAAGTTTAAAGAAAATCGGTCCACGGGTTCCAAAATTATAAGACAAAACACAAGCCAACATACACACGCACAAACGTCCGACCGATACAAATATTTTTTTTGAATTTGGAGCATTGGAATAAAAAATTTATTTTTCAGATTATATAAAATTTATTTAAACAGATTATTTAAAATTTATTTGGAGTGAGGGGGGGTTTAACGTTACCTTAAGGCACCAAACTTAAAAAAAAAAAAATACTAATTTTTTTGACCGATTTACTAGTAATTTCCCGTTGCAGCTGTAACTGTTGTAGCAGTATATATCGCTGTAGCCGGAAAGTAGAAATAAACTAAGTGACAAATTGGGAAAAAAAAAAGAGTATAGTATTGTATTTTATTTCGAAATTCCGTTATACAGAGTGATAGGGAAAGACTTCAGCATCTCATTCTAGAGGCTAAAAATAAGAAAAAAGTTCATATAAACATAGATCCAAAAACGCTTCTTTAGCGAGTTATACAGGGTGAAAGATTTTGACCGAGTTTCAGTTCCTCCGGGTAAATTTAAGGCTTTCTGAAATTCTGGGAAGGTTAATAAGGGGCAAATTCAATTGTTTCTTATGGGTTTTGAGTTGGGAAATCGAAAAAAATAGGTCCCAGAACTGTATCTCTCTTAGTTTCTAATATATCCCATGTAAAACGCCAAAAATAGGGTCAAAAAACACATTGTTTCACATACAGGCAAAAATTCACTAAAATCGAAAAAAGTGAACATTGCTTCGAAATTGACGTGATCGGTCTGTTCAAGAAATCGCCGACAAACATCCACTCGATGTTCTTTCTACTGTTATTTGAGTTGCACTCAAATAACAATCCAAGAACATGTGGTTTCAGAGGAGGGTATGCGAAACAAATTCTGCCAGCCGCACGTCACTAAATATATCCGTTGACGAGTAATTAAAAGCGTTCGGTAATTTTCTTAACAGATTTCGTATATCAAACGTTATATTTATTGAATTACTAGCAGATTTTAATTTAATAAATAATTCGTAAAATAATTTTTCAAACTTGTTTGAAAAATTATTTTACGAATTATTTCGTAAACTAATTCCGTTTACTAATTCTGTATTTGATTATTTTACAGTTTATATTAGTTCGAAATGATCTATTACGGAACGAAATTACATACATATGCACAAGATGAGAGACTTAAAACAGAACCGAACCCGGTTCCAAATATAATTATTTGAGGTCACTTTTAACGCTGCTTCTTTCTACTACTACGTCTGAACTGTCGGTTGCAAACCGTTTGTGCTTCAGCGCTGTATAGTTTTGTTCTTTACCGTTATATTTTTCTAAAACGCCTTATTAGGTCGAGGGAAGGGGTTTTAAAGGGAAACGGTAAGTGCGTTCTGGATCCTTTCAGGAAACGCGTCAAATACTCGCGGAAAGATTTCCGAATGCCAGTAGCTCAGCAGAATAGCGTACACGATTTGTTTAAAAAGTAGCGTTCAACGGGATCGGTTTCAAAGGCAAAACGAAATGAACGATTCCGGAGGCAAAAGCTGATATTCAAAGAATTTCTGCCGGTCGGAAAACATTTATACTTAAGTTATCACAACAAAGCGGTAAAAAATGCAGATCTTGCCGTAAGAATCTTCACGATTTTAATTTGAAATCGTATCGTGTAACGATTTTGCAAAAATTTAAGAGAATAGAAACCGAAAAGTTTTAATTGTTCTATCCGGCGTTTAAAAACCGATGAAGAAATAGACCCGATGATGCTCAATTTCATGTCGGTCGAAACACGGTTTCATTTAACCGGGCGTGTTAATTCGATTGGCACCAGGTACAGGATGACTGAAAAGCCACAGCGGATGTTTATTCGTCCATTTCATGATGAGAAATTCGGTGTACGATACGATTCTGATATCGAACAGCACCATTTTGCGACCGGATTGTCGATACAGAAGTATTACCGTACAATATTTGTAGATTTCTACTATCGGTTAACAAATGGTGAAACGGGGACGGCTTCTTCAAATACGACGGAGAAACATAAAAAAATTCACTAGCATGCGTTCGTACGGTTTTTTTTTTGTGTAAAAGAACGAATTGTCAGTAGAGGACGATGGATTCAGCGTTTGCCAGATTTCTCTTCGGTTTTTCGTTTGGGGCTTTTTCAAGGAAAGAGTTTACGAACCAAATCCTCCACCATTATCGATGAACTGAAAACGAATTTTCAACAACATTTTGCGTCACGCGTCTCTCAATAAGCTCTTTCAAGCACAAAGATGCATGCTTCGGACGGTTATTTCGAACGTGTTTTGTAAAAATTTGGTAAATATATAAACTTTTGCTAATGCAGTTATAGAATTTAATTTAACTTACGTCTTCATCGTTTCATTTCATTCGTAAAATGTTACATGCGGCGACTGGGTTTAGTCGTTAGCGGTTCTCTTTTAATTCGGTACCCGTTATAACGGGCATCGTAATTAAAAGGATTATAGACAACCTGACACAGGAAAAATCACTTTTAAAAATTAAGTAGCCGTTCCCGATAATTACAAACATCCCGTGTCAGGCTTACTAAAATAAACGAGGCATGAAGTATCTTTTCCATACCTTCTTCGCTGAACCAAATTTACTTTCACGTATCAGCATGACAATGTCGTTCAAAAGTAGATGATGTATTCAGCGCTGGGACTGGGACAGCGCATGGACTGGGTATACAGATCGGCATTACTGCTCTTAAACTATATCATTTGTACAACACATGTTTCACATACGTTACAGTCATAAAGATTGTGAAAGCAACACTTAATGGACCCCTTTCAACGAGTTATAAAATTTCTAGTAAGTTAGAAACACGATTAACTAAATATAACATAAAACTATATTTTTAAGATAAATGGATTAAATGAAAAAAAAAAATGTTTTCTAACATTTTTTAAAGAATTTTATTACTATTTTTCACACCGTTTTTAAAAATACCCTAATTTTATACAATAAAAACAATTTTTTTTATTCTATAGGTAAAATTAATAATAGAGTTTTGCATCGATTAATCTTTAAAGAGTATTTTCGATCAGAAGAGTACTATGAATCTTTTTCCCAAATCCCAATATATTTTTCTGATTGTCTATAGATTGTTAGGAATAGAATTCAAGTAATTTCAATAAAATAACATTTTATTAGAACATCTTGCTGCAATATTTTTTGTTTAAAATAAATTATCACGTTAAAGCAAAACGCTTTAATATTATTTAATTATTATTTTCTTTTCAAATGCATATGTCTTATATAAAATAACTTTAAATCGGCGTGTATCTATTTCTATGTATTATAATATTTTTCTCAAAAAACCATAAGCTGAACATAAACTATTTACTGCAAGTCAAGCGATAATAACCGTGTGAAAATTCTATTTTCGTTTATTCATTTTGACATACCTAGAACTATTTAAAACGGTTTATCCCGTTAAATGTTTTGCGTAAACGATGGAGAGGGGTTATTTCATACTCTCAACACTCAGATAAATACGTTAATATTATTAAACTCAAATTTTGTGTTTCGGTGTTTCAAATGCAGTTTATCAGCTCGTTAAAAATAAAAAAAATAAATTATAAAGATTTTTAGAAATCTATCTTTATTATTATTTCTACTTATCAGAATAATCGATTTGTTTCAGTCTCTGCAACAACAACCTGAATGGTGTTAAATTAGTTTCAAAAAAGGTCTGTGAAAACCATAAGCCGTACACCAAAAGGTCGGTGAACAGAAACCGTAGAAGTTCTATAGTGTAGGGTTTATTGTGTGGACGCAAAAATTGTAGAAGTTTATCGAAAAAAATGTTGCATGCGGTCTCAAAATGTTAATTTTCAATAACCATAAATGTATTCACAATTTTGGCATACAATGTCTCCAAATTTCTTAGAAAAACTGAAATAAAGGAAATATGAATCATTTAATATACAAGTCATTAAAAAGTTTCTTTTATTAAAAGAATTGTACATACGTTATATAAATCATTCCAAATGATCTGATGTATAAAATAATTAGTTTTAATAATAGTGTATATGCAATGCAAAAAAAAATAAGAAAAAAACTAGCTACAAACTGCAAAGACCCTATACTAAATAAGAGATAATTTATACCACTCTGTCAACCTTATTTAACTTTTGTGTAAAAGTTTTTAGATAAAAATTACATGTAAAATTTTTCTAACCAGTATGAATAGAGAGATGTCTTTTTAAATGATGCTTTTGACTAAATGATTTCTTACAAAAATTACAAGTGAATTTCGACTCACCAGTATGAATAAAGAGATGTGATTTTAAATGATGCTTTAGACTAAATGATTTCTTACAAAACTTACAAGTGAATTTCTTCTCACCAGTATGAATAGAGAGATGTGATTTTAAATTACAGCTTTGATTAAAAGTTTTTTTACAAAATTTACAAGTGAATTTCTTCTCACCAGTATGAATAGAGAGATGTCTTTTTAAATGATACTTTAGACTAAATGATTTCTTACAAAAATTACAAGTGAATTTCTTCTCACCAGTATAAATATAGAGATGTGATTTTAAATTACTGCTTTGATTAAAAGTTTCTTTACAAAATTTACAAGTGAATTTCTTCTCATCTCTATTAGTAGACATATGTGTTTTTAAAATACAGCTTTGATTAAAGGTTTTTTTAGAAAAATTACATTTTAAGTTTTTTTTGACTACATGAATAGATAAGTGTGACTGTAATGTAGATCTCTGAGTGAAAGACTCCTGACAAAAAACACACGTGTGAATAAGAAGATGAGAAGATATGACATTCCTTTCTTTAACAGGTTTTTCTGTAATTTGCAAGCACTTTTCTTTAAAAGAAAAAGTGTTGAAATCTTCATATTCTTCATCGATGACATAATCACAAATGCACTTATATTTTAATTTATTGCAAACCACACATTTTGATCTCTGTAAACTACTTTCAGTAATTCTTTCTTCCACATCATCGATAACTTCTTCAATAAGATCCTAAAAAACAAACGTAACTGTTAAGTTAAAAATCTATCGAAAATTTGTTATTTTTAATAATTCCTACTACAAATTGACAACTTATTCTTTAATATTAAATATCTTATGTTCATATTTAAGCAAGCACAATATGTTAGTTTCAGAGTAGCAAAAATAAAAATTTTGTTAGTATTAGCAGTTAAAATACAGAAAACAAAATGTAACACAATCAAATTGTACGCTAAATAGCACAGAAATTAAAACTTGTCAGTCAACAGGTAATTTCATAATGCCAAATAAAAAAAAAACAATTTTTTAAATTTACTATAGTTTAATTCTGTTAATATTGACTGAAAATAGAATCCTGGCAATAAGTGTAGATATTTTCCAAACTCATCCCCAGATTAAGTGATTGGGCATTACATTTGTTCTTAAAAAATCAAACACACAGAAGAGTAATACGATCGGTTTATCATTTTTATTAGATTTTCATCCGCTGGATGAACTGAATGAAATGAAAAATAAGAGAAAACAGGCTTAGTACTGGATGGGTGAGTCAAGTAAATAATGAAAGAATTATATACTGAAGATCCAAAATTATATTAATTGACCATGAAAATGTCAAACAAAGAATTTTAATTTCTCTTTAATACATTCTAATACACAAAAATGAGAGTGCCATGAGAAAAGCAATGTATGCTGAGATAAAACCTGAAATAATTGTATGTTATTTACCTATAAGAGTGACCTATACATTTGTCGAGAAATGTTATCATCTTTCTAAATCACATATATTCAGATTCATACCATAAGTTTTTAAAATGCAATTTATAATCTGCTGAGAAATAATTTGTCTTGTTTAAATGATTCTTAAATGTGTTCTGATTTTAGAGAACTCTATGAGCAACAAATAGATCTTTAAAAAAATAACAAAATTAATTAACACGTAGTAATGACATTTAGTGTTAGCTAGTGAACATCTCCCTCTATAAATCATGGGACCTTGCCGTTTCAGCAAGGTCTTGCCAGGGGTTTCAGTGCTCAGTGATACAGAGTAGCTGGACTGAAGGTGCAATCATATCGGAGAGGTATCTCTTGAGAGCCAGACTAAGGAATGATTCCTGAATGAGGGCAGCAGCTCTTTCAGTAGTTGTTAAGGGTGTAGGTCAGGACGACTTAAATGGTCATATCAACATCACTCAGTCCTATCAGTCATATCAGCAGTACTCAGAGGACTGAGTACTGCGCAGCTGAAAGCAATGGAAAACTACAGCTGCTTTTTTTCCAAGAAAATGTAGCTCTCTGCATTTTCGTATAGCAATGATTGAGGTGCCTTCCTTGGTAAAATATTCCGGAGGTAAACTAGTCCCCTGTTCGGATCTCTGGCTGGGGAGTACTAAGGAAGGGGTCACCAGAAAATTAAAAAATAACATTCTACGAGTCGGGGCGTGAAATGTTAGAAGTCTAAAAAAGGTTGGTAGGTTAGAAAATTTAAAGAGGGAAATGGATAGGATAAATGTAGCTGTAGTAAAAAATAGCGAGGTTCAGTGAGAAGAGGAAAAC
The DNA here is from genome assembly GCF_047948215.1 of Lycorma delicatula. Classification (NCBI taxonomy): domain Eukaryota; kingdom Metazoa; phylum Arthropoda; class Insecta; order Hemiptera; family Fulgoridae; genus Lycorma; species Lycorma delicatula. The sequence continues at coordinate 71,526,045 of NC_134466.1, read as the reverse complement.
GACGTTTAATCAGGTGATTTTAGAATAATTGACTCAGGTTCATATAATGGGCAGGCAGGAGTAGGTTTTGTTACGAACAAGAAGATAGGGAAGAGAGTAGAGTATTTCAAAATGCATAGCGATAAAATCGTTGTAATAAGGATAAAATCAAAACTTAAACCGACAATGATTGTTAACAAGCGCCTACGATGATGATGAAGTAGTGTGTATACAAAGAAATTGACAAAGCAATTAAACTCCTAAAAGGAGATGAAAATTAAATAACAGTTGGCAGACTGGAATGCAAGCATTGGAAAAGGCAAGGAAGGAAATATAGTGGGTGAATACGGGCTGGACAATAGGAATGAAAGAGGGGACCGACTTATAGAGTTTTGCACGAAGTATAATTTAGTAATTGCCAACACCCAGTTTAAAAATCATAGTAGAAGAATATACACATGGAAAAAGCCAGGCGATACTGCAAGATATAATCTATCTGATGATAGATTATATCATGGTTAAGCAAAGATTTAGAAATAAACTCAGTGATTGCAAAACTTACCCTGGAGCAGACATTGATAGCGACCATAATTTAGTGATAATGAAATGTAGATTGTTGTTTAAAAGCCTGAAGAAAAGGTGTCAGATGAAGCAGAAAATGTAAAAGAAGAATGGGTGAATGTTAAAAAGGAAATTCTTAAAAATCAGCAGAAGCGAACTTAGGTGGAACAAAGAGAACTGGTACAAATCCTTAGGTTTCAGATGATATATTGCAACTGATGGATGAACGTAAAAAATATAAGAATGCTAGTGATGAAGAAAGTAAAAAGGAACTATCGACAATTAAGAAATACAACAAACAGGAAGTGCAAACTAGCAAAAGAAAAGTGGATGGATTAAAGAAATGTGTTCAGAAGTGGAAAGAGAAATGAACATTGGTAAAATAGATGGAGCATACAGGAAAGTTAAGGAAAATTTTTGGGTACATAAATTAAAATCCAATGTGTTAAACAAAGATGGTACACGAATTTATAATATGAAAGGAAAGGTCGACAAGTGGGTGGAATATATTGAAGTGTTATGCGGAGGAAATGAATTAGAAAATGATGTTATAGAGGAAGAAGTGGATTTCAAAGAAGATGAAAGGGGAGAAGCAATACTGAGATCTGAATTTAAGAAAGCATTTAAAGATTTGAATGGCAGAAAGGCTCCTGGAATAGACGGAATACTTGTAGAATTACTGCGCAGTAAAACTTAACAAGAATTCTGTACAGAAGAATTGAGAGGAGAGTGGAAGAAGTGTTAGGAGAAGACCAATTTGGTTTCAGGAAAAGTATTCAAGTACAGAGATAGAAGAATGATTGCTAACATTTACAGGAACCAAATAGCAACAATAATAATGGAAGAACATAAGAAATAAGCTATAATAAGAAAGGAAGTCCGACAAGGATGTTCCCTATCCCCGTTACGTTTTAATCTTTACATATAACTAGCAATTAATGATGTTAAAGAACAATTTAGATCCGGAGTAACAGTACAAGGTGAAAATATAAAGATGCTACGATTTGCTGATGATAGTAATTCTAGCTCAGAATAAAAAGGATTTAGAAGAAACAATGAACGGCACGGATGAAGTCCTATACAAGAACTACTGCATGAAAATAAACAAGAACAAAACGAAAGAAATGAATTGTAGTAAAAATAACGAAGATGGATCACTGAATGTGAAAATAGGAGAAAAGATTATAGAGGTAGAAGAATTTTGTTATTTGGGAAGTAGAATTACTAAAGATTAACGAAGCAGGAGCAACATAAAATCCTAAATAGCACAGGGGAAACGAGCCTTCGTCAGAAATATAATTTGTTTACATTAAAAATTAATATAAATTACAGGAAAAGATTTTTTATAGTATACATTTGGAGTGTCGCTTTATATGGAAATGAAACTTTGACAATTGGAGTATCTGAGAAGAAAAGATAAGAAGCTTTTGAAATGGTGTGCTATAGGAAAATGTTAAAAATCAAATGGGTGGATAAAGTGACAAATGAAGAGGTGTTGCGGAAAATAGATGAAGAAAGAAGCATTTGGAAAAATATACCTAAAAGAAGAGACAGACTTATAGGCCACATACTAAGGCATCCTGGAATAGTCGCTTTAATATTGGACGTACAGGTAGAAGGAAAAAATTGTGTAGGCAGGCAACGTTTGGAATATGTAAAACAAATTGTTAGGGATGTAGGATGTAGGGGTATACCGAAATGAAATGACTAGCACTGCATAGGGAAACTTGGAGAGCTACATCAAACCAGTCAAGTGACTGAAGACAAAAAAAAGTGAACATCACTTCGGATCAATTGTGGATTTATTGCAGTATCAAAGCTACAGTTTATTGTATCAATGTTTGGGAAACATTCTTGCACAATTTTGGCCAAACAATGTGATAAAACAGTACAATAGCATCTTAGCATGTAATTAACACCTGAGATCCAAATTCAGTAACACATCGTTTAGAAAAAATTAGTTGATTATTAAGAAGTTACTTATTTTTCTTCAACAGTCAATATTGATCAAATTTCGAGTAATGATGAAACCATCTCTTTATAAATAAATTATATAAATTTCATTGCTAAGATCTCTAAAACTGGTTAACAGGGCAAATCAATCACTAAGTTGTTTGTATTTTATGGTCAATTTTTAAAGAAGGAGACTGAATTTGTCTCACCCTTTACAACTCACACAAAGCCAAACATATTTTTTTCACAGCTATTTTGGTAACAACATTAGCATCTTTGTAGACAAAATATTCAGCAGTTATCAGATTCTGTCAATTAAATTCACTGGTACCATCTAACTTGATGAAAATATACCATTCTAAAGCGCGAGCTCTAACAGGAAGTTCATAATCCAGTGCATTCGAAAAGTAACTACATACCAACATAAACATGATTATAGGTTGAGGGATTTTATTCTGTGTTAATATGAGTAATGTTTTCTACAAAGGTTTGTAATTCTGTATTGAATGCAGTTAGCTTCCATGACCCGATCAGGATGTTGCGACAAGAATATGTGTCTCAACTAAAGAAGATATGATTGAAGCTGTCATTCCATGTGCACACTGAACAGTGGATATTTCTCATTTAACACATCTTCATAAGCATAAGGAGTATATACAGACAGTGAAAGATTAGTATTTTATTAGATTTCCAGGTATACTGGTTCCTAATCAATATAGCGTACGAATACTAATCGAAGACTTTGGGGAGATTGGATCAGTAAAGAAATATGAGTGAAGTGGTACACCATAAGTACTTGATGAAGACGTATAGACAACTATGTGATGTAGTCTTAACAAATCCATGCAAAAGTTAGCTTAACAGAAAAACAACTGCAACTTGTAATAAGCTCAGTCTTGTCCAATATAAAGCGATTCAACAGTTATTGGCCAGAGACTGTGCAAAGTGAATTCAATACTGGGAATGGTTTCAACAGTTCCTAGTGGATGTTTAAAGCTGCCAACTATTTAAGCACAAATTTAATTTATACTACCATTTAAATATGAATTCCATTCTCTGTGAAAAGAAACTAAGAAATTAACCTTGTTTTGAGAAAGCTGATACTTTGCTAAAAAATAATAGCACTTAAATATATTCTAATTTTCAGATTTATATCATGCAATAGTCATATTACTATTGAATAATCATTTTATTATAATTACCAATTATAATTTAATACACATGAAAAAAAGATTCTAATCAATGAGTACTGAAAAACCCCATAAAAACCACATTAAAAATCCCAAGGAACCCCCAGAAAACACATAAATACCACACTAAAAACTATACATGAAGTATTAAGAAGTACAATAATTCTTACATTTATTCATTTCTGTTTTATGGATGTTTCAACAGCAATAATATAACATGCTGTCTGTTGGAAGGTAGTAAACAGTTTGATATGTTACAGAATTTGTTATGGCTGTGCCACATTTACAGTACCATAAGAGACACAATGAAGTAGTTTCTCTGAGGACAACAATGTTCTTCATAAAACTGGTTTTTGTGAATAGATTATAAATTTACTTGCAAGAATATATAAGCTGCATTTCAGTAGGATTGTTGCGTGATGAGGAACAGTATATTTTGGCAATATGAAGAAAGAAACAAGAGACCTTTTATAAAACCTCGCTCGGAATGTTTATTCTTTATCAAAAGCCACGAGTTTTTAGGAGTGACTTGTCAATCGTACTATCCTACACATACTGTTTTATCATTTCACATACAGTTTGGTATCACTTTTTTAAGCTTTTAATCAAAATATCTAGTGTTAAACTAGAATGCTAAATATTAGGTAAACCGTCAAAAAGTAAATGAAAATATCTTACTTGTCTAGATGTTGTCGGTTTATCATCTGTCATAGCAACAGGAGCAATCAAATTTTCTGTTCGCTCTGTTTCATGCTTGATTTCTTTTTTAATACTCAAAGATAATGGATCTTCATCAAAAAATGAACTATCAGTTTTTGCATCCATACTCTGCAGCAAAACATAAAATAATAATAATAATAATAATAATTTATTATCTTTATATAATTAACAAATATTAAAAATATATCTACTTTTCTTACAATGATAAAACAAATTGGTTTTCATAGAAATAACTCATCCATGTGAGTACTTCTATAATAATATTCAACTGGAACCTTTCAATATATAATCACACATGATAGTTCCAGAAAAGTGAAATATTGTAGGTATTTGCAGTAAATTAATAGATCAATAGAAAAATGATCTTAACCACAATCTAAATGGTTTGGTAAAAGAAACAGGTTGTTGGTGTAAATATAAAAAACACATCAACCTTGTTTGGAAACAAAAATGTCATAGAATAAGGATTATCAAAACCTATAACAAAGTTTCTGTAACAAACTAAACAAGGTTCATAAAGGCAAGGATAGCTTTGTACTGTTATAAAACATTTTTATAAACAATGTTAAATGTGGGTATAAAATGACTATGTTAGTCACCTTCATTTAAGGCGTGAGGCACCTGCTCACTGTATTTTATTTGTTACGTATTGTTGTAAAAAATGTTAGATGCAATCGGTTAAACAAAGCTATTTACCGTCCTATACTCTACTAAAATGTTTTTTACACCATAAATCAAAATATCTCAAGCTAGACATAAATGCAAAATGATTATATGTGAGCAACAAACAGCAAATAAAAATATCATAATGAATAGAATAATTACGAATTCTTACAATAACTAGGTTTTATGTTTTTAACTTAAAACAAGATAAAGAAGAAAATAGCTTACTTGTTTAAATATTGTCAGACCATCATCTGTCTTAGAAAGATGTACAAAAGAATGTTCTTCTTGCACAGATTCATGCATTTTTTCTTTTTTAATGGGCAAAGATAATGGATTTTCTTCCAAAACTGAATCACTAGTTTGTGGATCCAAACTCTGCAAAACAAAAGTAATATTAATAGTGTGACTATCAAAGCGGGTTTTAAAGCATTAATATGTGTCGGTTATGTCTGGAAATGACTTTTTATACAAATAATTTATATTTATAACTAACACCACATGAAAACCAAAGTTTATGATACAAATGAATTTCTTAATCTCCAAAAAATATACATGAGTAGACAATAACAGTAGAGGTCATCATTTTTTATTACTAAAAATGATACAATATTTTTCATAAGAAAAGTATTCACTGGGTATATAGACTAAATTATAATGGTATAATTATAATTACGTGGTATGTAATGGGTATAGATGCTAAATTAAACAAAGATTATAGCAAGTTTTTTTAAGTATTAACTTGTATAAAAGAAGAGAATTTAATTTTTACAGAATCAAAAAATTTTCAGATGTAAAAAGATAATTCAAAAGTTAAGATGCCAGTAAAATATTGACAAGCTTCTTTTCCTTTTAATTAATCTGACACAGTAACATTTGACATGAAAAGCTTGTAAAACTACAGCCTCACATATGCCATTATCAACCAACCATTAATAAACACATCACACATTTTTTGCAAGAAAATTTCATGAGAAGCATACGATTAACTAAACATCTAAATTTATTACACTGTTTCTGGTAAAGCCAAACTGCATTAATTATCTGTGTCACAAAGAAGCCGTTGTGGAAAAGTGAAAAATTTAACAAAAAAATATGAGAGTATCTCTTCTTATAGAAAGTTTACGAGAACCTTCTACAATTGAACAATCAAGACCAGTACATCAAATTTAATAAAAAATATCATTTATATGTAGGATATGATTTCAATTGAAAAAACACAAGCACACTGAAATCTGCCTATTTCCAAGAATATGTTAAATGTTTTTATTAAACTTGTTTCAGAATACTTCCAAGTATTTCGCCTCCAGAATAATACTGAATATCTGTTTCTTGTTGTTCACAACTAATTTCCCGTTTTGCTAATTAGAAAGTCTGACTCCATCACCGGTGAGCTTATATAATTTCACAAAAAATACGTAAGTATTTCTTACCTTCTGGTTATGCAAATATGATGAATTATTAAATCGTTTTTTACTTTATATGTTTTTAAAGATCTAACGTTGTTGCTCATAGAGTTCTCTTAAAATCAAAACACATTTAAAAATATTTTAAGAAATTTCTCAGCAGGTTATAAATTGCATTAAAAACTTATGATATGTATCCGAATATATGTGATTTAGAAACATGATGATAACATTTCTCTAGAAATGTGTAGCTCAATCTTGTAGATAAATAACATACAATTATTACACTGCTTTTCTCATGGCACTCTCATTTTTGTGCATCAGAATGTATTAAAGAGAAATTAAAATAATTTGTTTGACATTTTCATGGTCAATTAATATAATTTTGGATCTTCAGTATATAATTCTTTCATTATTTACTTGACTCACCCATCCAGTACTAAGCCTGTTTTCTCTTATTTTTCATTTCATTCAATTCTTCCAGTAGATGAATATCTAATAAAAATGATAAAACCAATTTTATTACTCTTCGCTGTCTTTGATGTTTTAAGAACAAATGTAATGACCAATCACTTAATCTGGGGATGAGTTTGGAAAATATCTACATTTATTTACAGGGTTCTATTTTCAGTTAATATTAACAGAATTAAACTACAGTAAATTAAAAAAAATTTTTTTTTTATTTGGTATTATGAAATTGCCTGTTGACTGACCAGTTTTAATTTCTGCGCTATGTAGCATATAGTTTGATTGTGTTACATTTTGTTTTCTGTATTTTAACTGCTAATACTAACAAAATTTTTATTTTTGCTACTTTGAAACAAATATAAAGTGCTTGCTTAAATATGAACATAAGATATTTAATATTAAAGTATAAAGTGTTCAATTTGTAGTTGGCATTATTTAAAATAACAAATTTTTACGATAGATTTTTAACTCAACAGCTACATTTTTTTTTAAGGATCTTATTGAAGAAGTTATCGATGATGTGGAAGAAAGAATTACTGGAAGTATTTTACAGACATCAAAATGTGTGATTTGCAATAAATTAAATTATAAGTGCATTTGTGATTGTCTTCAATGAAGAATATGATGATTTCAACACTTTTACTTTTAAAGAAACATGCTTGCAAATTACAGAAAAACATGTTACAGAAAGGAATGTCATATCTTCTCATCTTCTTATTCACTCATGTGTTGTTTGTTAGGAGTCTTTCACTCAGAGTTCTACTTTAGAGTCACACTTAAATATTCATGTTGTCAAAAAAAACAAAAAACATTTATTCGACACAGTAATTTAAAAACACATATCTCTACTAATACAGATGAGAAAAATTTCACTTTTAATTTTTGCAAAAAAACTTTTAATGAAAGCTGTAGTTTAAAAACACATTTCTCTATTCCTACTGTTGAAGAAATTCACATGTAATTTTTGTAAGAAATCATTTAGTCAAAAGAGTAATTTTAGTAAATTTAGCAATGGCATATGGCGTGTGGCATTCTCCACACAGTGAGAAGGAAGTGGGGAGCCTAGATCATGATAAACAACAGATATATGGGACCCAGGCCCTTGTTTGGTCTTGACTTTACACCCAAAATAAAGTTCGCCTTTGGGACTAGAGCACTACTTCACCACATACATAAAAAAAGAAGTTAAAAGATTTAAAAAAACTCTAGGCATTTTGTAACTAACGACTAATTAAAAGAAATAAAATTGTAAATATGTAACACACAAAGCACTTACAATGATGTGTTTCCTGGTTCACTATCTCACAACTGGCATTGTTCTGATGAATGTATGCTGCACTAGGTAACATTTGTACATATTTATACACGTCTAAATCTACACAACAATAACAACACTACTCTTTGAGTTGGCTCATTTGGTTCAATCATATTTATAATTCTCTAGGATCTTTTAGTTGACAATGAAAAAAAATTTTTTTAAATATTTATACAAATTAAAATAACAAAGAAGCTGTAGTTAATGGAGAAATTATGAATACATATTTGAAAACAGGATAAAGAATTGCATTAAATACACCTATTGGTACTCATGAGACAAAAATCATGTTGACCATCGTTATTGGCAACATTACATGAGATATTTGGCACTTGAATTTGCAAAATCAATCTCATGATAAAAGAATCCCATGATGAGCTTCATTAAGAAATTTAAAAGTGAAGTTGTATTCCGTTACTTTCTTCTGTGAGCTAATCATACTTCTTTGTAAATTTATATGTCAAACCTACTAAAATGTAAATCCACCCTACTAGTGACACCTTGAAAGGAACTAATTGTATAGTGAGTATTATTAATTTGAATAAAGTAATTATTGTGGCTGATGCCACTTACATGTTGCTTTCATTCAATGGAGTCTTATAGCTACTTTTATGGCGATTTCAGATCTGCAAGGGCAGGGAATTTAGAAATACAAATTTAAAGAAAACCTGATTTTTTAAGGAATTGTATAGTACAACATCTCATTGTACCACGGGTTAGTTTACTGTTTACAAAACCCAGTTGAATAAAAGGAAAGAAGAATCTGCAATCACCTCACTGGATGAGATGAGGCACATGTTCAGCATTGTTAGTATAAGCTGTTTTACAATTCTGTAAAACCCTTGGTTCTAACAAAACTAAGTAAGAAAAAATAGTTATTTTAAAACTAGATTTAAAATACTACCACTCATTAAAATTCAGTTACCTCGTGATGTGTTTATATGATTATCTGTTAAGCTTCAACTTAAATTGAGAAATCATTAAAAAATAAATTATATTTATAATTTTGAGTTTTACTCGAGTACTTTTATATCTCTATCTCGTTATCATTCTTTGAGGGGTTTTGTGCAAAACGTAACTTCTACTTTTTTGCAAATTTATGGATTAAAAAATTATTAATGCAATGTTCACTGGCAGCAGTTTTCCAAATTATTTATTACTTTCTTGAACTTGAAAACAAGGGCCTGGGTCCCATACATCTGTTGTTTATCATGTTCTAGGTTTCTCACTGTGTGGAGAAATGCCACACGCTATATGCCATTGCTATCCCTATGATTTGGAGGAACCCAAAAATCACTCTTCCGACTGTTATTTCTGCTTAGCAAACATTAAAGGGATTACATCAAAATCAAAACATAGAGTGTTGTAATCAAACTTACAATCCGCAATGAGAACAGATCCATACTGCAAAGAATTGACAACACCAAAGTCTCCAGAACATGTGGCATTAGATGAAGGGAGCTCAGAGTCTGGTGGAAGTAAGAAAGAAAAATAAACAGATTCTGGTGATACAACTTATGAACAAAGCATTTCATCTGAGCCTCATTTACTGATTAAAGTAAATCTTAACGAACTCATAAAAGATTTAAAGTATCAAAAAAACAGTCTGGAATGCTTGCTTCCCGGCAAAAAGGATGGAATCTTCTGAATACAATGAAAGGAATACAATGAAATGTAGCACTTATCGTAATCATCATTCTGAATTTAAAGTTGTTTTTCTGAAGAAAATGCCTTAGCGTTTTGTAATGACATTTCTTCTCTTATGCAGCCACTTTGTAATGAACATAACCCAACAGAATGGCACTTGTTCATAGATTCCTCTAAAGTTAGTTTAAAAGCCGGCTTCTGCATAATGGCAATAAATTCCCGTCAGTACCTGTGGCCCAGTCTGCTACTATGAAAGAAACTTAAAAAATATTAAATCTATATTGGAAAAGCTTCAATATGCAGTATTATAAATGTAGTATTTGTGGTGATTTGAAAGCGATTGCATTTATATTTAGTGGTTTGCGGCTTGGTTACATAAACTACTGTTGTTTATTGTGTGAATGGGATAGTAGAGACAGAAAAACATTTATTAGAAAAGAAAAGCCTAAAAAGGTGTATCTACCTCTGTTACATATCAAACTAGGATTAATAAACAATTTCGTCAAGGACATTGAAAATACTCCTGGTTCATGTACTTAAAACAGAAGTTTTCTTAAATTATCTGTGCAAAGAAACTCTACGAAATTGTTTTGAGTAAGCTGATGCACACCATGGCTTCAAAAAAGCAATTTTTTTGCTAAAAAATAGTGGCATATCAATACATTCTACTAATTTTCAGGTTTATATCATGCAGTACTATTATTACTATTGTATAATCATTTTATTATAATTACCGATTATAATTTAAAACGCATGAAAAAAAGATTCTAATCAAGGAATACTGAAAAATCCTAGAGAAATGGCATAAAACCACATTAAAAATCACAAGGAACCCTCATAAATACCATACTAAAAACTATGCATGAATTATAGATCCTGGAAGAGTAGCCTCATGGCTGTTATCAAAGATCAATAAGAATGGTATTAAGAAGTACAATATTTCTTATGTTTATTCATTTCTATGTTTTATGGATGTTTTAACAGCAATAATATTACATGCTGTCTGTTGGGAGGTAGTAAACAGTTTGATATGTTACAGAATTTGTTATGGCTGTGCCACATTTACAGTACCATAAGAGACACAATGAAGTAGTTTCTCTGAGGACAACAATGTTCTTCATAAAACTGGTTTCTGTGAATAGATTATAAATTTACTTGCAAGAATATATAAGCTGCATTTCAGTAGGTTTGTTGCGTGATGAGGAACAGTATATTTTGGCACTAGGAAGAAAGAAACAAGAGATCTTTTATAAAACCTCGCTCGGAATGTTTATTCTTTATCAAAAGCCACGAGTTTTCAGGAGTGACTTGTCAATCGTACTATCCTACACATACTGTTTTATCATTTCACATACAGTTTGGTATCACTTTTTTAAGCTTTTAATCAAAATATCTAGTGTTAAACTAGAATGCTAAATATTAGGTAAACCATCAAAAAGTAAATGAAAATATCTTACTTGTCTAGATGTTGTCGGTTTATCATCTGTCATAGCAACAGGAGCAATCAAATGTTCTGTTCGCTCTGTTTCATGCTTGATTTCTTTTTTAATACTCAAAGATAATGGATCTTCATCAAAAAATGAACTATCAGTTTGTGCATCCATACTCTGCAGCAAAACATAAAATAATAATAATAATTTATTATCTTTATATAATTAACAAATATTAAAAATATATCTACTTTTCTTACAATGATAAAACAAATTGGTTTTCATAGAAATAACTCATCCATGTGAGTACTTCTATAATAATATTCAACTGGAACCTTTCAATATATAATCACACATGATAGTTCCAGAAAAGTGAAATATTGTAGGCATTTGCAGTAAATTAATAGATCAATAGAAAAATGATCTTAACCACAATCTAAATGGTTTGGTAAAAGAAACAGGTTGTTGGTGTAAATATAAAAAAACACATCAACCTTGTTTGGAAACAAAAATGTCATAGAATAAGGATTAACAAAACCTATAACAAAGTTTCTGTAACAAACTAAACAAGGTTCATAAAGGCAAGGATAGCTTTGTACTGTTATAAAACATTTTTATAAACAATGTTAAATGTGGGTATAAAATGACTATGTTAGTCACCTTCATTTAAGGCGTGAGGCACCTGCTCACTGTATTTTATTTGTTACGTATTGTTGTACAAAATGTTAGATGCAATCGGTTAAACAAAGCTATTTACCGTCCTATACTCTACTAAAATGTTTTTTACACCATAAATCAAAATATCTCAAGCTAGACATAAATGCAAAATGATTATATGTGAGCAACAAACAGCAAATAAAAATATCATAATGAATAGAATAATTAAGAATTCTTACAATAACTAGGTTTTATGTTTTTAACTTAAAACAAGATAAAGAAGAAAATAGCTTACTTGTTTAAATATTGTCAGACCATCATCTGTCTTAGAAAGATGTACAAAAGAATGTTCTTCTTGCACAGATTCATGCATTTTTTCTTTTTTAATGGGCAAAGATAATGGATTTTCTTCCAAAACTGAATCACTAGTTTGTGGATCCAAACTCTGCAAAACAAAAGTAATATTAATAGTGTGACTATCAAAGCGGGTTTTAAAGCACTAATATGTGTCGGTTATGTCTGGAAATGACTTTTTATACAAATAATCTATATTTATAACTAACACCACATGAAAACCAAAGTTTATGATACAAATGAATTTCTTAATCTCCAAAAAATATACATGAGTAGACAATAACAGTAGAGGTCATCATTTTTTATTACTAAAAATGATACAATATTTTTCATAAGAAAAGTATTCACTGGGTATATAGACTAAATTATAATGGTATAATTATAATTACGTGGTATGTAATGGGTATAGATGCTAAATTAAACAAAGATTATAGCAAGTTTTTTTAAGTATTAACTTGTATAAAAGAAGAGAATTTAATTTTTACAGAATCAAAAAATTTTCAGATGTAAAAAGATAATTCAAAAGTTAAGATGCCAGTAAAATATTGACAAGCTTCTTTTCCTTTTAATTAATCTGACACAGTAACATTTGACATGAAAAGCTTGTAAAACTACAGCCTCACATATGCCATTATCAACCAACCATTAATAAACACATCACACATTTTTTGCATGAAAATTTCATGAGAAGCATACGATTAACTAAACATCTAAATTTATTACACTGTTTCTGGTAAAGCCAAACTGCATTAATTATCTGTGTCACAAAGAAGCCGTTGTGGAAAAGTGAAAAATTTAACAAAAAAATATGAGAGTATCTCTTCTTATAGAAAGTTTACGAGAACCTTCTACAATTGAACAATCAAGACCAGTACATCAAATTTAATAAAAAATATCATTTATATGTAGGATATGATTTCAATTGAAAAAACACAAGCACACTGAAATCTGCCTATTTCCAAGAATATGTTAAATGTTTTTATTAAACTTGTTTCAGAATACTTCCAAGTATTTCGCCTCCAGAATAATACTGAATATCTGTTTCTTGTTGTTCACAACTAATTTCCCGTTTTGCTAATTAGAAAGTCTGACTCCATCACCGGTGAGCTTATATAATTTCACAAAAAATACATAAGTATTTCTTACCTTCTGGCTATGCAAATATGATGAATTATTAAATCGTTTTTTACTTTATATGTTTTTAAAGATCTAACGTTGTTGCTCATAGAGTTCTCTTAAAATCAAACACATTTAAAAATATTTTAAGAAATTTCTCAGCAGGTTATAAATTGCATTAAAAACTTATGATATGTATCCGAATATATGTGATTTAGAAACATGATGATAACATTTCTCTAGAAATGTGTAGCTCAATCTTGTAGATAAATAACATACAATTATTACACTGCTTTTCTCATGGCACTCTCATTTTTGTGCATCAGAATGCATTAAAGAGAAATTAAAATAATTTGTTTGACATTTTCATGGTCAATTAATATAATTTTGGATCTTCAGTATATAATTCTTTCATTATTTACTTGACTCACCCATCCAGTACTAAGCCTGTTTTCTCTTATTTTTCATTTCATTCAATTCTTCCAGTAGATGAATATCTAATAAAAATGATAAAACCAATTTTATTACTCTTCGCTGTCTTTGATGTTTTAAGAACAAATGTAATGACCAATCACTTAATCTGGGGATGAGTTTGGAAAATATCTACATTTATTTACAGGGTTCTATTTTCAGTTAATATTAACAGAATTAAACTACAGTAAATTAAAAAAAATTTTTTTTTTATTTGGTATTATGAAATTGCCTGTTGACTGACCAGTTTTAATTTCTGCGCTATGTAGCATATAGTTTGATTGTGTTACATTTTGTTTTCTGTATTTTAACTGCTAATACTAACAAAATTTTTATTTTTGCTACTTTGAAACAAATATAAAGTGCTTGCTTAAATATGAACATAAGATATTTAATATTAAAGTATAAAGTGTTCAATTTGTAGTTGGCATTATTTAAAATAACAAATTTTTACGATAGATTTTTAACTCAACAGCTACATTTTTTTTTAAGGATCTTATTGAAGAAGTTATCGATGATGTGGAAGAAAGAATTACTGGAAGTATTTTACAGACATCAAAATGTGTGATTTGCAATAAATTAAATTATAAGTGCATTTGTGATTGTCTTCAATGAAGAATATGATGATTTCAACACTTTTACTTTTAAAGAAACATGCTTGCAAATTACAGAAAAACATGTTACAGAAAGGAATGTCATATCTTCTCATCTTCTTATTCACTCATGTGTTGTTTGTTAGGAGTCTTTCACTCAGAGTTCTACTTTAGAGTCACACTTAAATATTCATGTTGTCAAAAAAAACAAAAAACATTTATTCGACACAGTAATTTAAAAACACATATCTCTACTAATACAGATGAGAAAAATTTCACTTTTAATTTTTACAAAAAAACTTTTAATGAAAGCTGTAGTTTAAAAACACATTTCTCTATTCCTACTGTTGAAGAAATTCACATGTAATTTTTGTAAGAAATCATTTAGTCAAAAGAGTAATTTTAGTAAATTTAGCAATGGCATATGGCGTGTGGCATTTCTCCACACAGTGAGAAGGAAGTGGGGAGCCTAGATCATGATAAACAACAGATATATGGGACCCAGGCCCTTGTTTGGTCTTGACTTTACACCCAAAATAAAGTTCGCCTTTGGGACTAGAGCACTACTTCACCACATACATAAAAAAAGAAGTTAAAAGATTTAAAAAAACTCTAGGCATTTTGTAACTAACGACTAATTAAAAGAAATAAAATTGTAAATATGTAACACACAAAGCACTTACAATGATGTGTTTCCTGGTTCACTATCTCACAACTGGCATTGTTCTGATGAATGTATGCTGCACTAGGTAACATTTGTACATATTTATACACGTCTAAATCTACACAACAATAACAACACTACTCTTTGAGTTGGCTCATTTGGTTCAATCATATTTATAATTCTCTAGGATCTTTTAGTTGACAATGAAAAAAAAAAATTTTTAAATATTTATACAAATTAAAATAACAAAGAAGCTGTAGGTAATGGAGAAATTATGAATACATATTTGAAAACAGGATAAAGAATTGCATTAAATACACCTACTGGTACTCATGAGACAAAAATCATGTTGACCATCGTTATTGGCAACATTACATGAGATATTTGGCACTTGAATTTGCAAAATCAATCTCATGATAAAAGAATCCCACGATGAGCTTCCTTAAGAAATTTAAAAGTGAAGTTGTATTCCGTTACTTTCTTCTGTGAGCTAATCATACTTCTTTGTAAATTTATATGTCAAACCTACTAAAATGTAAATCCACCCTACTAGTGACACCTTGAAAGGAACTAATTGTATAGTGAGTATTATTAATTTGAATAAAGTAATTATTGTGGCTGATGCCACTTACATGTTGCTTTCATTCAATGGAGTCTTATAGCTACTTTTATGGCGATTTCAGATCTGCAAGGGCAGGGAATTTAGAAATACAAATTTAAAGAAAACCTGATTTTTTAAGGAATTGTATAGTACAACATCTCATTGTACCACGGGTTAGTTTATTGTTTACAAAACTCAGTTGAATAAAAGGAAAGAAGAATCTGCAATCACCTGACTGGATGAGGTGAGGCACATGTTCAGCATTGTTAGTATAAGCTGTTTTACAATTCTGTAAAACCCTTGGTTCTAACAAAACTAAGTAAGAAAAAATAGTTATTTTAGAACTAGATTTAAAATACTACCACTCATTAAAATTCAGTTATCTCGTGATGTGTTTATATGATTATCTGTTAAGCTTCAACTTAAATTGAGAAATCATTAAAAAATAAATTATACTTATAATTTTGAGTTTTACTCGAGTACTTTTAGATCTCTATCTTGTTATCATTCTTTGAGGGGTTTTGTGCAAAATGTAACTTCTACTTTTTTGCAAATTTATGGATTAAAAAATTATTAATGCAATGTTCACTGGCAGCAGTTTTCCAAATTATTGAATAGGGTTTTCAAATATATTTTCATGAAAAAAAATTGATGTTAAGATACTGGAGAGGAATCTGTATTATGTTAGTTAAATCACTTTACTTTCTTGAACATGAAAACGAGGGCCTGGGTCCCATATATCTGTTGTTTATCATGATCTAGGCTCCCCACTTCCTTCTCACTGTGTGAAGAAATGCCACACGCCATATGCCACTGCTATCCCTATGATTTGGAGGAACCCAAAAATCACTCTTCTGACTGTTATTTCTGCTTAGCAAACATTAAAGGGATTACATCAAAATCAAAACATAGAGTGTTGTAATCAAACTTACAATCCGCAATGAGAACAGATCCATACTGCAAAGAATTGACAACACCAAAGTCTCCAGAACATGTGACATTAGATGAAGGGAGCTCAGAGTCTGGTGGAAGTAAGAAAGAAAAATAAACAGATTCTGGTGATACAACTTATGAACAAAGCATTTCATCTGAGCCTCATTTACTGATTAAAGTAAATCTTAACGAACTCATAAAAGATTTAAAGTATCAAAAAAACAGTCTGGAATGCTTGCTTCCCGGCAAAAAGGATGGAATCTTCTTCAAAGGAATACAAAGAAATGTAGCACTTATCGTAATCATCATTCTGAATTTAAAGTTGTTTTTCTGAAGAAAATGCCTTAGCGTTTTGTAATGACATTTCTTCTCTTATGCAGCCACTTTGTAATGAACATAACCTAACAGAATGGCACTTGTTCATAGATTCCTCTAAAGTTAGTTTAAAAGCCGACTTCTGCATAATGGCAATAAATTCCCGTCAGTACCTGTGGCCCACTCTGCTACTATGAAAGAAACTTAAAAAATATTAAATCTAAATTGGAAAAGCTTCAATATGCAGTATTATAAATGTAGTATTTGTGGTGATTTGAAAGTGATTGCATTTATTCTTGGTTTGCGGCTTGGTTACATAAACTACTGTTGTTTATTGTAGGAATGGGATAGTAGGGACAGAAAAACATTTATTAGAAAAGAAAAGCCTAAAAAGGTGTATCTACCTCTGTTACATATCAAACTAGGATTAATGAACAATTTCGTCAAGGACATTGAAAATACTCCTGGTTCATGTACTTAAAACAGAAGTTATCTAAAATTATCTGTGCAAAGAAACTCTACGAAATTGTTTTGAGTAAGCTGATGCACACCATGGCTTCAAAAAAGCAATTTTTTTGCTAAAAAATAGTGGCATATCAATACATTCTACTAATTTTCAGGTTTATATCATGCAGTACTATTATTACTATTGTATAATCATTTTATTATAATTACCGATTATAATTTAAAACGCATGAAAAAAAGATTCTAATCAAGGAATACTGAAAAATCCTAGAGAAATGGCATAAAACCACATTAAAAATCACAAGGAACCCTCATAAATACCATACTAAAAACTATGCATGAATTATAGATCCTGGAAGAGTAGCCTCATGGCTGTTATCAAAGATCAATAAGAATGGTATTAAGAAGTACAATATTTCTTATGTTTATTCATTTCTATGTTTTATGGATGTTTTAACAGCAATAATATTACATGCTGTCTGTTGGGAGGTAGTAAACAGTTTGATATGTTACAGAATTTGTTATGGCTGTGCCACATTTACAGTACCATAAGAGACACAATGAAGTAGTTTCTCTGAGGACAACAATGTTCTTCATAAAACTGGTTTCTGTGAATAGATTATAAATTTACTTGCAAGAATATATCAGCTGCATTTCAGTAGGTTTGTTGTGTGATGAGGAACAGTATATTTTGGCACTAGGAAGAAAGAAACAAGAGACCTTTTATAAAACCTCGCTCGGAATGTTTATTCTTTATCAAAAGCCACGAGTTTTCAGGAGTGACTTGTCAATCGTACTATCCTACACATACTGTTTTATCATTTCACATACAGTTTGGTATCACTTTTTTAAGCTTTTAATCAAAATATCTAGTGCTAAACTAGAATGCTAAATATTAGGTAAACCATCAAAAAGTAAATGAAAATATCTTACTTGTCTAGATGTTGTCGGTTTATCATCTGTCATAGCAACAGGAGCAATCAAATGTTCTGTTCGCTCTGTTTCATGCTTGATTTCTTTTTTAATACTCAAAGATAATGGATCTTCATCAAAAAATGAACTATCAGTTTGTGCATCCATACTCTGCAGCAAAAAAAAATAATAATAATAATTTATTATCTTTATATAATTAACAAATATTAAAAATATATCTACTTTTCTTACAATGATAAAACAAATTGGTTTTCATAGAAATAACTCATCCATGTGAGTACTTCTATAATAATATTCAACTGGAACCTTTCAATATATAATCACACATGATAGTTCCAGAAAAGTGAAATATTGTAGGCATTTGCAGTAAATTAATAGATCAATAGAAAAATGATCTTAACCACAATCTAAATGGTTTGGTAAAAGAAACAGGTTGTTGGTGTAAATATAAAAAAACACATCAACCTTGTTTGGAAACAAAAATGTCATAGAATAAGGATTATCAAAACCTATAACAAAGTTTCTGTAACAAACTAAACAAGGTTCATAAAGGCAAGGATAGCTTTGTACTGTTATAAAACATTTTTATAAACAATGTTAAATGTGGGTATAAAATGACTATGTTAGTCACCTTCATTTAAGGCGTGAGGCACCTGCTCACTGTATTTTATTTGTTACGTATTGTTGTACAAAATGTTAGATGCAATCGGTTAAACAAAGCTATTTACCGTCCTATACTCTACTAAAATGTTTTTTACACCATAAATCAAAATATCTCAAGCTAGACATAAATGCAAAATGATTATATGTGAGCAACAAACAGCAAATAAAAATATCATAATGAATAGAATAATTAAGAATTCTTACAATAACTAGGTTTTATGTTTTTAACTTAAAACAAGATAAAGAAGAAAATAGCTTACTTGTTTAAATATTGTCAGACCATCATCTGTCTTAGAAAGATGTACAAAAGAATGTTCTTCTTGCACAGATTCATGCATTTTTTCTTTTTTAATGGGCAAAGATAATGGATTTTCTTCCAAAACTGAATCACTAGTTTGTGGATCCAAACTCTGCAAAACAAAAGTAATATTAATAGTGTGACTATCAAAGCGGGTTTTAAAGCACTAATATGTGTCGGTTATGTCTGGAAATGACTTTTTATACAAATAATCTATATTTATAACTAACACCACATGAAAACCAAAGTTTATGATACAAATGAATTTCTTAATCTCCAAAAAATATACATGAGTAGACAATAACAGTAGAGGTCATCATTTTTTATTACTAAAAATGATACAATATTTTTCATAAGAAAAGTATTCACCGGGTATATAGACTAAATTATAATGGTATAATTATAATTACGTGGTTTGGATTGGGTATAGATGCTAAATTAAACAAAGATTATAGCAAGTTTTTTTAAGTATTAACTTGTATAAAAGAAGAGAATTTAATTTTTACAGAATCAAAAAATATTCAGATGTAAAAAGATAATTCAAAAGTTAAGATGCCAGTAAAATATTGACAAGCTTCTTTTCCTTTTAATTAATCTGACACAGTAACATTTGACATGAAAAGCTTGTAAAACTACAGCCTCACATATGCCATTATCAACCAACCATTAATAAACACATCACACATTTTTTGCATGAAAATTTCATGAGAAGCATACGATTAACTAAACATCTAAATTTATTACACTGTTTCTGGTAAAGCCAAACTGCATTAATTATCTGTGTCACAAAGAAGCCGTTGTGGAAAAGTGAAAAATTTGACAAAAAAATATGAGAGTATCTCTTCTTATAGAAAGTTTACGAGAACCTTCTACAATTGAACAATCAAGACCAGTACATCAAATTTAATAAAAAATATCATTTATATGTAGGATATGATTTCAATTGAAAAAACACAAGCACACTGAAATCTGCCTATTTCCAAGAATATGTTAAATGTTTTTATTAAACTTGTTTCAGAATACTTCCAAGTATTTCGCCTCCAGAATAATACTGAATATCTGTTTCTTGTTGTTCACAACTAATTTCCCGTTTTGCTAATTAGAAAGTCTGACTCCATCACCGGTGAGCTTATATAATTTCACAAAAAATACATAAGTATTTCTTACCTTCTGGCTATGGAAATATGATGAATTATTAAATCGTTTTTTACTTTATATGTTTTTAAAGATCTAACGTTGTTGCTCATAGAGTTCTCTTAAAATCAAAACACATTTAAAAATATTTTAAGAAATTTCTCAGCAGGTTATAAATTGCATTAAAAACTTATGATATGTATCCGAATATATGTGATTTAGAAACATGATAACATTTCTCTAGAAATGTGTAGCTCAATCTTGTAGATAAATAACATACAATTATTACACTGCTTTTCTCATGGCACTCTCATTTTTGTGCATCAGAATGTATTAAAGAGAAATTAAAATAATTTGTTTGACATTTTCATGGTCAATTAATATAATTTTGGATCTTCAGTATATAATTCTTTCATTATTTACTTGACTCACCCATCCAGTACTAAGCCTGTTTTCTCTTATTTTTCATTTCATTCAATTCTTCCAGTAGATGAATATCTAATAAAAATGATAAAACCAATTTTATTACTCTTCGCTGTCTTTGATGTTTTAAGAACAAATGTAATGACCAATCACTTAATCTGGGGATGAGTTTGGAAAATATCTACATTTATTTACAGGGTTCTATTTTCAGTTAATATTAACAGAATTAAACTACAGTAAATTAAAAAAAATTTTTTTTTTATTTGGTATTATGAAATTGCCTGTTGACTGACCAGTTTTAATTTCTGCGCTATGTAGCATATAGTTTGATTGTGTTACATTTTGTTTTCTGTATTTTAACTGCTAATACTAACAAAATTTTTATTTTTGCTACTTTGAAACAAATATAAAGTGCTTGCTTAAATATGAACATAAGATATTTAATATTAAAGTATAAAGTGTTCAATTTGTAGTTGGCATTATTTAAAATAACAAATTTTTACGATAGATTTTTAACTCAACAGCTACATTTTTTTTTAAGGATCTTATTGAAGAAGTTATCGATGATGTGGAAGAAAGAATTACTGGAAGTATTTTACAGACATCAAAATGTGTGATTTGCAATAAATTAAATTATAAGTGCATTTGTGATTGTCTTCAATGAAGAATATGATGATTTCAACACTTTTACTTTTAAAGAAACATGCTTGCAAATTACAGAAAAACATGTTACAGAAAGGAATGTCATATCTTCTCATCTTCTTATTCACTCATGTGTTGTTTGTTAGGAGTCTTTCACTCAGAGTTCTACTTTAGAGTCACACTTAAATATTCATGTTGTCAAAAAAAACAAAAAACATTTATTCGACACAGTAATTTAAAAACACATATCTCTACTAATACAGATGAGAAAAATTTCACTTTTAATTTTTACAAAAAAACTTTTAATGAAAGCTGTAGTTTAAAAACACATTTCTCTATTCCTACTGTTGAAGAAATTCACATGTAATTTTTGTAAGAAATCATTTAGTCAAAAGAGTAATTTTAGTAAATTTAGCAATGGCATATGGCGTGTGGCATTTCTCCACACAGTGAGAAGGAAGTGGGGAGCCTAGATCATGATAAACAACAGATATATGGGACCCAGGCCCTTGTTTGGTCTTGACTTTACACCCAAAATAAAGTTCGCCTTTGGGACTAGAGCACTACTTCACCACATACATAAAAAAAGAAGTTAAAAGATTTAAAAAAACTCTAGGCATTTTGTAACTAACGACTAATTAAAAGAAATAAAATTGTAAATATGTAACACACAAAGCACTTACAATGATGTGTTTCCTGGTTCACTATCTCACAACTGGCATTGTTCTGATGAATGTATGCTGCACTAGGTAACATTTGTACATATTTATACACGTCTAAATCTACACAACAATAACAACACTACTCTTTGAGTTGGCTCATTTGGTTCAATCATATTTATAATTCTCTAGGATCTTTTAGTTGACAATGAAAAAAAAAAATTTTTAAATATTTATACAAATTAAAATAACAAAGAAGCTGTAGGTAATGGAGAAATTATGAATACATATTTGAAAACAGGATAAAGAATTGCATTAAATACACCTACTGGTACTCATGAGACAAAAATCATGTTGACCATCGTTATTGGCAACATTACATGAGATATTTGGCACTTGAATTTGCAAAATCAATCTCATGATAAAAGAATCCCACGATGAGCTTCCTTAAGAAATTTAAAAGTGAAGTTGTATTCCGTTACTTTCTTCTGTGAGCTAATCATACTTCTTTGTAAATTTATATGTCAAACCTACTAAAATGTAAATCCACCCTACTAGTGACACCTTGAAAGGAACTAATTGTATAGTGAGTATTATTAATTTGAATAAAGTAATTATTGTGGCTGATGCCACTTACATGTTGCTTTCATTCAATGGAGTCTTATAGCTACTTTTATGGCGATTTCAGATCTGCAAGGGCAGGGAATTTAGAAATACAAATTTAAAGAAAACCTGATTTTTTAAGGAATTGTATAGTACAACATCTCATTGTACCACGGGTTAGTTTATTGTTTACAAAACTCAGTTGAATAAAAGGAAAGAAGAATCTGCAATCACCTGACTGGATGAGGTGAGGCACATGTTCAGCATTGTTAGTTTAAGCTGTTTTACAATTCTGTAAAACCCTTGGTTCTAACAAAACTAAGTAAGAAAAAATAGTTATTTTAGAACTAGATTTAAAATACTACCACTCATTAAAATTCAGTTATCTCGTGATGTGTTTATATGATTATCTGTTAAGCTTCAACTTAAATTGAGAAATCATTAAAAAATAAATTATACTTATAATTTTGAGTTTTACTCGAGTACTTTTAGATCTCTATCTTGTTATCATTCTTTGAGGGGTTTTGTGCAAAATGTAACTTCTACTTTTTTGCAAATTTATGGATTAAAAAATTATTAATGCAATGTTCACTGGCAGCAGTTTTCCAAATTATTGAATAGGGTTTTCAAATATATTTTCATGAAAAAAAATTGATGTTAAGATACTGGAGAGGAATCTGTATTATGTTAGTTAAATCACTTTACTTTCTTGAACATGAAAACGAGGGCCTGGGTCCCATATATCTGTTGTTTATCATGATCTAGGCTCCCCACTTCCTTCTCACTGTGTGAAGAAATGCCACACGCCATATGCCACTGCTATCCCTATGATTTGGAGGAACCCAAAAATCACTCTTCTGACTGTTATTTCTGCTTAGCAAACATTAAAGGGATTACATCAAAATCAAAACATAGAGTGTTGTAATCAAACTTACAATCCGCAATGAGAACAGATCCATACTGCAAAGAATTGACAACACCAAAGTCTCCAGAACATGTGACATTAGATGAAGGGAGCTCAGAGTCTGGTGGAAGTAAGAAAGAAAAATAAACAGATTCTGGTGATACAACTTATGAACAAAGCATTTCATCTGAGCCTCATTTACTGATTAAAGTAAATCTTAACGAACTCATAAAAGATTTAAAGTATCAAAAAAACAGTCTGGAATGCTTGCTTCCCGGCAAAAAGGATGGAATCTTCTTCAAAGGAATACAAAGAAATGTAGCACTTATCGTAATCATCATTCTGAATTTAAAGTTGTTTTTCTGAAGAAAATGCCTTAGCGTTTTGTAATGACATTTCTTCTCTTATGCAGCCACTTTGTAATGAACATAACCTAACAGAATGGCACTTGTTCATAGATTCCTCTAAAGTTAGTTTAAAAGCCGACTTCTGCATAATGGCAATAAATTCCCGTCAGTACCTGTGGCCCACTCTGCTACTATGAAAGAAACTTAAAAAATATTAAATCTAAATTGGAAAAGCTTCAATATGCAGTATTATAAATGTAGTATTTGTGGTGATTTGAAAGTGATTGCATTTATTCTTGGTTTGCGGCTTGGTTACATAAACTACTGTTGTTTATTGTAGGAATGGGATAGTAGGGACAGAAAAACATTTATTAGAAAAGAAAAGCCTAAAAAGGTGTATCTACCTCTGTTACATATCAAACTAGGATTAATGAACAATTTCGTCAAGGACATTGAAAATACTCCTGGTTCATGTACTTAAAACAGAAGTTATCTAAAATTATCTGTGCAAAGAAACTCTACGAAATTGTTTTGAGTAAGCTGATGCACACCATGGCTTCAAAAAAGCAATTTTTTTGCTAAAAAATAGTGGCATATCAATACATTCTACTAATTTTCAGGTTTATATCATGCAGTACTATTATTACTATTGTATAATCATTTTATTATAATTACTGATTATAATTTAAAACGCATGAAAAAAAGATTCTAATCAAGGAATACTGAAAAATCCTAGAGAAATGGCATAAAACCACATTAAAAATCACAAGGAACCCTCATAAATACCATACTAAAAACTATGCATGAATTATAGATCCTGGAAGAGTAGCCTCATGGCTGTTATCAAAGATCAATAAGAATGGTATTAAGAAGTACAATATTTCTTATGTTTATTCATTTCTATGTTTTATGGATGTTTTAACAGCAATAATATTACATGCTGTCTGTTGGGAGGTAGTAAACAGTTTGATATGTTACAGAATTTGTTATGGCTGTGCCACATTTACAGTACCATAAGAGACACAATGAAGTAGTTTCTCTGAGGACAACAATGTTCTTCATAAAACTGGTTTCTGTGAATAGATTATAAATTTACTTGCAAGAATATATCAGCTGCATTTCAGTAGGTTTGTTGTGTGATGAGGAACAGTATATTTTGGCACTAGGAAGAAAGAAACAAGAGACCTTTTATAAAACCTCGCTCGGAATGTTTATTCTTTATCAAAAGCCACGAGTTTTCAGGAGTGACTTGTCAATCGTACTATCCTACACATACTGTTTTATCATTTCACATACAGTTTGGTATCACTTTTTTAAGCTTTTAATCAAAATATCTAGTGCTAAACTAGAATGCTAAATATTAGGTAAACCATCAAAAAGTAAATGAAAATATCTTACTTGTCTAGATGTTGTCGGTTTATCATCTGTCATAGCAACAGGAGCAATCAAATGTTCTGTTCGCTCTGTTTCATGCTTGATTTCTTTTTTAATACTCAAAGATAATGGATCTTCATCAAAAAATGAACTATCAGTTTGTGCATCCATACTCTGCAGCAAAAAAAAATAATAATAATAATTTATTATCTTTATATAATTAACAAATATTAAAAATATATCTACTTTTCTTACAATGATAAAACAAATTGGTTTTCATAGAAATAACTCATCCATGTGAGTACTTCTATAATAATATTCAACTGGAACCTTTCAATATATAATCACACATGATAGTTCCAGAAAAGTGAAATATTGTAGGCATTTGCAGTAAATTAATAGATCAATAGAAAAATGATCTTAACCACAATCTAAATGGTTTGGTAAAAGAAACAGGTTGTTGGTGTAAATATAAAAAAACACATCAACCTTGTTTGGAAACAAAAATGTCATAGAATAAGGATTATCAAAACCTATAACAAAGTTTCTGTAACAAACTAAACAAGGTTCATAAAGGCAAGGATAGCTTTGTACTGTTATAAAACATTTTTATAAACAATGTTAAATGTGGGTATAAAATGACTATGTTAGTCACCTTCATTTAAGGCGTGAGGCACCTGCTCACTGTATTTTATTTGTTACGTATTGTTGTACAAAATGTTAGATGCAATCGGTTAAACAAAGCTATTTACCGTCCTATACTCTACTAAAATGTTTTTTACACCATAAATCAAAATATCTCAAGCTAGACATAAATGCAAAATGATTATATGTGAGCAACAAACAGCAAATAAAAATATCATAATGAATAGAATAATTAAGAATTCTTACAATAACTAGGTTTTATGTTTTTAACTTAAAACAAGATAAAGAAGAAAATAGCTTACTTGTTTAAATATTGTCAGACCATCATCTGTCTTAGAAAGATGTACAAAAGAATGTTCTTCTTGCACAGATTCATGCATTTTTTCTTTTTTAATGGGCAAAGATAATGGATTTTCTTCCAAAACTGAATCACTAGTTTGTGGATCCAAACTCTGCAAAACAAAAGTAATATTAATAGTGTGACTATCAAAGCGGGTTTTAAAGCACTAATATGTGTCGGTTATGTCTGGAAATGACTTTTTATACAAATAATCTATATTTATAACTAACACCACATGAAAACCAAAGTTTATGATACAAATGAATTTCTTAATCTCCAAAAAATATACATGAGTAGACAATAACAGTAGAGGTCATCATTTTTTATTACTAAAAATGATACAATATTTTTCATAAGAAAAGTATTCACCGGGTATATAGACTAAATTATAATGGTATAATTATAATTACGTGGTTTGGATTGGGTATAGATGCTAAATTAAACAAAGATTATAGCAAGTTTTTTTAAGTATTAACTTGTATAAAAGAAGAGAATTTAATTTTTACAGAATCAAAAAATATTCAGATGTAAAAAGATAATTCAAAAGTTAAGATGCCAGTAAAATATTGACAAGCTTCTTTTCCTTTTAATTAATCTGACACAGTAACATTTGACATGAAAAGCTTGTAAAACTACAGCCTCACATATGCCATTATCAACCAACCATTAATAAACACATCACACATTTTTTGCATGAAAATTTCATGAGAAGCATACGATTAACTAAACATCTAAATTTATTACACTGTTTCTGGTAAAGCCAAACTGCATTAATTATCTGTGTCACAAAGAAGCCGTTGTGGAAAAGTGAAAAATTTGACAAAAAAATATGAGAGTATCTCTTCTTATAGAAAGTTTACGAGAACCTTCTACAATTGAACAATCAAGACCAGTACATCAAATTTAATAAAAAATATCATTTATATGTAGGATATGATTTCAATTGAAAAAACACAAGCACACTGAAATCTGCCTATTTCCAAGAATATGTTAAATGTTTTTATTAAACTTGTTTCAGAATACTTCCAAGTATTTCGCCTCCAGAATAATACTGAATATCTGTTTCTTGTTGTTCACAACTAATTTCCCGTTTTGCTAATTAGAAAGTCTGACTCCATCACCGGTGAGCTTATATAATTTCACAAAAAATACATAAGTATTTCTTACCTTCTGGCTATGGAAATATGATGAATTATTAAATCGTTTTTTACTTTATATGTTTTTAAAGATCTAACGTTGTTGCTCATAGAGTTCTCTTAAAATCAAAACACATTTAAAAATATTTTAAGAAATTTCTCAGCAGGTTATAAATTGCATTAAAAACTTATGATATGTATCCGAATATATGTGATTTAGAAACATGATAACATTTCTCTAGAAATGTGTAGCTCAATCTTGTAGATAAATAACATACAATTATTACACTGCTTTTCTCATGGCACTCTCATTTTTGTGCATCAGAATGTATTAAAGAGAAATTAAAATAATTTGTTTGACATTTTCATGGTCAATTAATATAATTTTGGATCTTCAGTATATAATTCTTTCATTATTTACTTGACTCACCCATCCAGTACTAAGCCTGTTTTCTCTTATTTTTCATTTCATTCAATTCTTCCAGTAGATGAATATCTAATAAAAATGATAAAACCAATTTTATTACTCTTCGCTGTCTTTGATGTTTTAAGAACAAATGTAATGACCAATCACTTAATCTGGGGATGAGTTTGGAAAATATCTACATTTATTTACAGGGTTCTATTTTCAGTTAATATTAACAGAATTAAACTACAGTAAATTAAAAAAAATTTTTTTTTTATTTGGTATTATGAAATTGCCTGTTGACTGACCAGTTTTAATTTCTGCGCTATGTAGCATATAGTTTGATTGTGTTACATTTTGTTTTCTGTATTTTAACTGCTAATACTAACAAAATTTTTATTTTTGCTACTTTGAAACAAATATAAAGTGCTTGCTTAAATATGAACATAAGATATTTAATATTAAAGTATAAAGTGTTCAATTTGTAGTTGGCATTATTTAAAATAACAAATTTTTACGATAGATTTTTAACTCAACAGCTACATTTTTTTTTAAGGATCTTATTGAAGAAGTTATCGATGATGTGGAAGAAAGAATTACTGGAAGTATTTTACAGACATCAAAATGTGTGATTTGCAATAAATTAAATTATAAGTGCATTTGTGATTGTCTTCAATGAAGAATATGATGATTTCAACACTTTTACTTTTAAAGAAACATGCTTGCAAATTACAGAAAAACCTGTTACAGAAAGGAATGTCATATCTTCTCATCTTCTTATTCACTCATGTGTTTTTTGTCAGGAGTCTTTCACTCAGAGTTCTACTTTAGAGTCACACTTAAATATTCATGTTGTCAAAAAAAACAAAAAACATTTATTCGACACAGTAATTTAAAAACACATATCTCTACTAATACAGATGAGAAAAATTTCACTTTTAATTTTTGCAAAAAAACTTTTAATGAAAGCTGTAGTTTAAAAACACATTTCTCTATTCCTACTGTTGAAGAAATTCACATGTAATTTTTGTAAGAAATCATTTAGTCAAAAGAGTAATTTTAGTAAATTTAGCAATGGCATATAGCGTGTGGCATTTCTCCACACAGTGAGAAGGAAGTGGGGAGCCTAGATCATGATAAACAACAGATATATGGGACCCAGGCCCTTGTTTGGTCTTGACTTTACACCCAAAATAAAGTTCGCCTTTGGGACTAGAGCACTACTTCACCACATACATAAAAAAAGAAGTTAAAAGATTTAAAAAAACTCTAGGCATTTTGTAACTAACGACTAATTTAAAGAAATAAAATTGTAAATATGTAACACACAAAGCACTTACAATGACATGTTTCCTGGTTCACTATCTCACAACTGGCATTGTTCTGATGAATGTATGCTGCACTAGGTAACATTTGTACATATTTATACACGTCTAAATCTACACAACAATAACAACACTACTCTTTGAGTTAGCTCATTTGGTTCAATCATATTTATAATTCTCTAGGATCTTTTAGTTGACAATGAAAAAAAAAAATTTTTAAATATTTATACAAATTAAAATAACAAAGAAGCTGTAGGTAATGGAGAAATTATGAATACATATTTGAAAACAGGATAAAGAATTGCATTAAATACACCTATTGGTACTCATGAGACAAAAATCATGTTGACCATCGTTATTGGCAACATTACATGAGATATTTGGCACTTGAATTTGCAAAATCAATCTCATGATAAAAGAATCCCACGATGAGCTTCCTTAAGAAATTTAAAAGTGAAGTTGTATTCCGTTACTTTCTTCTGTGAGCTAATCATACTTCTTTGTAAATTTATATGTCAAACCTACTAAAATGTAAATCCACCCTACTAGTGACACCTTGAAAGGAACTAATTGTATAGTGAGTATTATTAATTTGAATAAAGTAATTATTGTGGCTGATGCCACTTACATGTTGCTTTCATTCAATGGAGTCTTATAGCTACTTTTATGGCGATTTCAGATCTGCAAGGGCAGGGAATTTAGAAATACAAATTTAAAGAAAACCTGATTTTTTAAGGAATTGTATAGTACAACATCTCATTGTACCACGGGTTAGTTTACTGTTTACAAAACTCAGTTGAATAAAAGGAAAGAAGAATCTGCAATCACCTAACTGGATGAGGTGAGGCACATGTTCAGCATTATTAGTATAAGCTGTTTTACAATTCTGTAAAAGCCTTGGTTCTAACAAAACTAAGTAAGAAAAAATAGTTATTTTAGAACTAGATTTAAAATACTACCACTCATTAAAATTCAGTTATCTCGTGATGTGTTTATATGATTATCTGTTAAGCTTCAACTTAAATTGAGAAATCATTAAAAAATAAATTATACTTATAATTTTGAGTTTTACTCGAGTACTTTTAGATCTCTATCTTGTTATCATTCTTTGAGGGGTTTTGTGCAAAATGTAACTTCTACTTTTTTGCAAATTTATGGATTAAAAAATTATTAATGCAATGTTCACTGGCAGCAGTTTTCCAAATTATTGAATAGGGTTTTCAAAAATATTTTCATGAAAAAAAATTGATGTTAAGATACTGGAGAGGAATCTGTATTATGTTAGTTAAATCACTTTACTTTCTTGAACTTGAAAACAAGGGCCTGGGTCCCATACATCTGTTGTTTATCATGTTCTAGGTTTCTCACTGTGTGGAGAAATGCCACACGCTATATGCCATTGCTATCCCTATGATTTGGAGGAACCCAAAAATCACTCTTCCGACTGTTATTTCTGCTTAGCAAACATTAAAGGGATTACATCAAAATCAAAACATAGAGTGTTGTAATCAAACTTACAATCCGCAATGAGAACAGATCCATACTGCAAAGAATTGACAACACCAAAGTCTCCAGAACATGTGACATTAGATGAAGGGAGCTCAGAGTCTGGTGGAAGTAAGAAAGAAAAATAAACAGATTCTGGTGATACAACTTATGAACAAAGCATTTCATCTGAGCCTCATTTACTGATTAAAGTAAATCTTAACGAACTCATAAAAGATTTAAAGTATCAAAAAAACAGTCTGGAATGCTTGCTTCCCGGCAAAAAGGATGGAATCTTCTTCAAAGGAATACAAAGAAATGTAGCACTTATCGTAATCATCATTCTGAATTTAAAGTTGTTTTTCTGAAGAAAATGCCTTAGCGTTTTGTAATGACATTTCTTCTCTTATGCAGCCACTTTGTAATGAACATAACCCAACAGAATGGCACTTGTTCATAGATTCCTCTAAAGTTAGTTTAAAAGCCGGCTTCTGCATAATGGCAATAAATTCCCGTCAGTACCTGTGGCCCACTCTGCTACTATGAAAGAAACTTAAAAAATATTAAATCTATATTGGAAAAGCTTCAATATGCAGTATATAAATGTAGTATTTGTGGTGATTTGAAAGTGATTGCATTTATTCTTGGTTTGCGGCTTGGTTACATAAACTACTGTTGTTTATTGTAGGAATGGGATAGTAGGGACAGAAAAACATTTATTAGAAAAGAAAAGCCTAAAAAGGTGTATCTACCTCTGTTACATATCAAACTAGGATTAATGAACAATTTCGTCAAGGACATTGAAAATACTCCTGGTTCATGTACTTAAAACAGAAGTTTTCTAAAATTATCTGTGCAAAGAAACTCTACGAAATTGTTTTGAGTAAGCTGATGCACACCATGGCTTCAAAAAAGCAATTTTTTTGCTAAAAAATAGTGGCATATCAATACATTCTACTAATTTTCAGGTTTATATCATGCAGTACTATTATTACTATTGTATAATCATTTTATTATAATTACCGATTATAATTTAAAACGCATGAAAAAAAGATTCTAATCAAGGAATACTGAAAAATCCTAGAGAAATGGCATAAAACCACATTAAAAATCACAAGGAACCCTCATAAATACCATACTAAAAACTATGCATGAATTATAGATCCTGGAAGAGTAGCCTCATGGCTGTTATCAAAGATCAATAAGAATGGTATTAAGAAGTACAATATTTCTTATGTTTATTCATTTCTATGTTTTATGGATGTTTTAACAGCAATAATATAACATGCTGTCTGTTGGGAGGTAGTAAACAGTTTGATATGTTACAGAATTTGTTATGGCTGTGCCACATTTACAGTACCATAAGAGACACAATGAAGTAGTTTCTCTGAGGACAACAATGTTCTTCATAAAACTGGTTTCTGTGAATAGATTATAAATTTACTTGCAAGAATATATCAGCTGCATTTCAGTAGGTTTGTTGTGTGATGAGGAACAGTATATTTTGGCACTAGGAAGAAAGAAACAAGAGACCTTATATAAAACCTCGCTCGGAATGTTTATTCTTTATCAAAAGCCACGAGTTTTCAGGAGTGACTTGTCAATCGTACTATCCTACACATACTGTTTTATCATTTCACATACAGTTTGGTATCACTTTTTTAAGCTTTTAATCAAAATATCTAGTGTTAAACTAGAATGCTAAATATTAGGTAAACCGTCAAAAAGTAAATGAAAATATCTTACTTGTCTAGATGTTGTCGGTTTATCATCTGTCATAGCAACAGGAGCAATCAAATTTTCTGTTCGCTCTGTTTCATGCTTGATTTCTTTTTTAATACTCAAAGATAATGAATCTTCATCAAAAAATGAACTATCAGTTTGTGCATCCATACTCTGCAGCAAAACATAAAATAATAATAATAATAATAATAATTTATTATCTTTATATAATTAACAAATATTAAAAATATATCTACTTTTCTTACAATGATAAAACAAATTGGTTTTCATAGAAATAACTCATCCATGTGAGTACTTCTATAATAATATTCAACTGGAACCTTTCAATATATAATCACACATGATAGTTCCAGAAAAGTGAAATATTGTAGGCATTTGCAGTAAATTAATAGATCAATAGAAAAATGATCTTAACCACAATCTAAATGGTTTGGTAAAAGAAACAGGTTGTTGGTGTAAATATAAAAAAACAATCAACCTTGTTTGGAAACAAAAATGCAGCGACACAGAATAAGGATTATCGAAACCTATAACAAAGTTTCTCGTAACTGAACATGCTTGATAAAGGCAAGGATAGCTTTGAACTCTTTTAATAAAATATTTTCATAAACGATGTTAAATGTGGGTATAAAATGAATATGTTAGTCACCTTTATTTAAGGCAAGGTATATAGACTTCGATGCTAAATTAAACAAAGATTATTGCATGCTTTTTAAGTATTAATGGAAGCAAATTCACTTGTATAAAAGATGAAAATTTAATCTTTAGTTTAATTTTAGGTAAAAAGATTATTCAAGAGTTAAGATGCCAGTAACATAAAATAAGGCTGTCTTCCATGAACTATTAGAAGAACACGAGTCAAAAAGGAGTGTCCTAAGCTGACCCTAGTTATAACTCTGTCACACAAGTCCGACTGACAAACGCCAGAGTTGATACTTATCGATTAGCATAATATGACATTTCAATGTTATACTTTAACACAAGCATACTATTTGGCTACTGTAATTGACAAGCGTCTTTCCCTTTTAATTAACTGACATAGTAACATTTGACATGAAAACTTGTAAAACTGCCTCTCATAAGCCCTTTGCACCATTAATAAAGACATTACTGATTTTTTGCATGAAAATTTCAGGAGAAGCATACAATTAACTAAACATCTAAATTTATTACACTGTTTCTTGTAAAGCCAAACTGCATTAATTTTCTGTGGTACAAAGAAGCCATTGTGGAAAAGTTAAAAATTTAACAGAAAAATATGAGATTATCTTTTTTATAGAAAGTTTACAAGAACCTTCCACAACTATCTTTCAGAGAATTGTACAATCATGACCCCACTACATCAAATTTAATCAAAAATATTATATATATGCAGGATATGATTTCAACTGAAAAAACAAGCACATCGAAATCTGCCTATTTCCATAAATGTGTTTAATGTTTTTATTATACTTGTTTGCGAATACATAAAATATTTCGCCTCCAGAATAATTCTGAATATCTGTCTCTTGTTCACGACTAATTTCCCGTTAGCTAATTAGAAAGTCTGACTCCATCACCGGTGAGCTTATATAATTTCACAAAAAATACGTAAGTATTTCTTACCTTCTGGCTATGCAAATGTGATTAATTATTAAATGTGTTATTATAGAGTTTTCTATATTATTATATTTAGTTATATTAATATACTTACGACACGTATATAAAACGCACTTCTTTCACTAAATAAAAATAACTTTAATGACTACCAACCACCTTATATGTAAAAACAATGAAATAGGGTAGCAAGTTAGCAACCACCATGGATTCTCAAGGCTTCTACTAAACAAACGTGTGTGGAACCAATGAGTTTCCCATGCCTTCTGTATCATTCTGAATATCTGACTGTTGTTTATCATGACTAATTTCCTATATTCCAACGGGGCAGTTATTATTCGGTCCCATTATTTCACAAAAAATAAGTAAACTTTACTTACCTCCTGGCTTTTCTAATATGAATCAATATTCAATACAAAATAATAATTACTTGGTTTTGTTGGGGCAACCATTCCCAATCAACAGTTTCTAGTGGATGTTTTTGAGCTGCCAACTATTTAAGCACAAATTTAATAATTTGTTATTTAGTATTTTATATATTTTGCTATATTAATAATATTAATATAATGAAAATTATTATTTATTTAAATCTATGTATCCTATTAGTTGATATTGAACAAAGCGTATAATTAAAATTAATAAAATTACTCTCAAAAATCGGTTAGTCGCAATCTTCTTTGATGCATTAGCCGCTAAGAAATTTCATTACAGAAATTTCTCTTTCTTTTTATTCTCTTTCTCATTAAAAATCTAAAGAAGATTGTGTTCCAATATGTTGGAATAAAAAAGGTTTATAGTGAACCCAGAGTTCATCTTTTGCTCTCCGATATAATGCCTGTACAGAAAAATGAAATAAAAATTCTTCACTAATAAAAAAAACTCGGCGACAAAGTTTTATACTTTCCTGGCATCGGTTCTTATTACTACATAGTGGAGAAATAAATATACATGAAAAAAGTTTAAGAGTCGATATTTTAATTGAAAATTAAAAAAATCCAATTAAAAAATACGCATTTTTTAGAAAGAGCGAGAATTTGGGGGCAAAATTCTTTTTAAATGGTTGAGACACATTCACACATTTGCTGAGCTTAATATGAAGCGGGATTATGTTGGCAAAATTTTGAGAAAATTGATCCCAAAGAAACTATCTTCCCCACCCCTGTGGAGATATTGATCCGATAGAAGATATCGTATGTATATCCACGTGTACATATGTACATAAAATGTTACCCCCCACTTTTTTTGGGGTCCCTGGGTCATGGAACATCAAGAAATGCAAAAAAACCCATACCCCATTTTTGACTGATTACCATACTTAACTTCTTGCAGCATAGCTCTTAGCTATGATCCCAGGAAATTAAAAACAATCCTGTAACAAAAGACTTGTGAAATCTGGTCACTGATACATTATTCAATATTATCTTCTTCTTTAAAAGTGTACATGTATCCCACTTTTTTATTATCAAATCCATTACTGATTCTAGAACTATTTTTGCTATTTATACAGCAATTATACAAGTTGAAGAATAGGGTGTCAATGATAAGATATGTCATCACGGTTATGGCAACATCAATATTAATATAATTAAACTATTTAAAACTTTTACATTACACACAATAATTACCCAAAATTTTAACCGTCAAATCAAAATCTTATAATTATATAAAATTGTATCTTTTTAATCTTACAAAATGAACTACTATCAGCGAGGTTAAGTGCTAAAAAATTTGGATGTTCATTAGTCTTTGTTGATTGATTTGAGTGTTATTTTCTGCCCGTCCTAGCATTGTTACTCTAGCATTTGTAGTTTACGCATTTCAGAGTACCTCCATTCTCTTAACTACTTTTAGCACTGAGTCTTCCTGAGATGGGATCATCGAATAAATATCACTCCCACTACCCATCCATACTACTGTCATGGTCCATTCTACTTTGTCCCTCCTGCTCTAATAGTTATATAATTTCTTGAAAATAATCCTGATTCTTCATTTTAACAATTTTAAATTTTTATAAAAAAATTACATCAAATCGAGTGTTTATTTGTACATTAATTATCAGCTGATCTTTAAATTTCAGCATGAATATTTCCATGTCTTCTAGAATATTTAAAAGTTTTCCTTTATCTGCGTGTAATTTTTTTAAGGATTTTTATCATTTCACTGGTAATATGTCCTTTTTTGTACCAAATGCGTTGCATTATTTGAATCCTTTTTTCCATATTTATATGATTTTATACTTCATTAAATCCTGTTTTAAATTGTCATCTCATTTGTCCTATATACATCATTGTTACACTCACATTTTATTTGATATACTCCATTTTTGTTATAATAGTTTCTTTCTTCTATATTATTTCTAAATTTACTCGTGACAGAATTATTTGTGGTAAATATTTTA
Organism: Lycorma delicatula; assembly: GCF_047948215.1. Classification (NCBI taxonomy): domain Eukaryota; kingdom Metazoa; phylum Arthropoda; class Insecta; order Hemiptera; family Fulgoridae; genus Lycorma; species Lycorma delicatula. Next base: position 71,489,490 of record NC_134466.1, on the reverse strand, counting down.
TTTATATTTATTAAAAAAAATACTTTATATTTTTCTTCCCCGTACATTTTGCTCAATTTTGTTTTTCTTCTTCTGGCCTTCTGTTGTTCCTTTTTTTGTTTTTTTATCTTTCAAAATAGTATCCTTATTATTCCTTTTTCATAATCATTACTCACTCTTATTTGAAAGATACCTAGTTCTTTTTTTTTTATTACACTTTACTTGATGATAAACTGATTACTCTTTATTGATAATTTGAACTGAATTAGATTATTTCATGCATAACAGTAATCGTTTTAAGATCTTGATATGCTTGTTGCTGATAACACTTTTGTGAGCGTTTTTGCTTTCAAATGCTCAATTATTTCATTTAGATTTGCGTCCAAGTAACCGATAAATTTTTTGTAGACTTAGATGTATGCTCCTTTTTAGATAGTATATGCTTCTTCATGTACAGGTGATGGTCAAGATAAAATCCTATGTACATCATCTGCTTGAGTGATGTCAACAAAACTTACCGTTGAGTATTCCTGTATAGGAAGTTGTTTCTAGATACTGTAAACGTGACATAAGTAAACCTGACTGCTTTCAAAGACTATTTAAAAAATTTACAGTTTCTCTGAGGTAACACGTGGATTTCTATAAACAAGAATGGCTGTCAGTTTAAAGCAAATCTGCAGTGTACATTTAATACAATATTGGGCCAAGAACACTTCCTTGTTGAATACTGGATTTTATATCGTACAAATCTGTGAGAAAATCTTAAATCTAGTTTAAAAACAGCTTACTTCAAGGTATAGAACTATCTATAAAACATTATGGTAGGGCTTTCTTCTTTTTACATTTTAAAATAATGCCGCACCTTATCAAACATCCAGATACAGTCAAAACAGTTCCTTTGATTCAAAAATAATGTTGTCCGATCTGACAACATGGAAAAACTTGTTCTATGGCTGTCCTTTCATAAAATCAAAGAAAAATGATTTCAGCTTCTGAAGAACAGTTAAACACTGGAAGGAGAATAATGGATCCGTAAGATTTCACACCATATAGATATTTACCAGCTTATGAATCATAATAGTTATGGTATTTTCAAAAGTCTGCAGAAATGTCAGATTCATAAAATGATGTTGAAAATAACTAACTAAAAAATAGATTTATTTTTATATATATTTAAAGATAGAAAATTAGACTGTAATGCTTCTAATACGTGCTTCTGGTGATGCTTCTAATACATGACTGGTGATTAAATTGAAACCTGGAGTTAAATTTGCATTTATTTATTTATCAATCACTTTCAGAACTTCTCATGGACTATAACGTTTCATTGGCAGAGACACCTTAGGAAGGAAATTTGTTTTCGTTATTGCCTTCTGTACTATTTGAGACTGATAAAATTGAAATACTTAAGGGTGATATTCTGCAAATAACCTCGCTTCAGAAATTACATCAATGTTGCTATATTTTAAAAAATATAGTTTTCCTCCTAACAAGCTGTTTGCATCTTACAGTGAAATTAGTAATGATTGTCCCGATTCACTTGCTGGAAATAATTTCCGCAAGATCAATTATGTGATCCATCATTCTTCAATAATACGTCAAATCTGTAAAACATTTGTTAGGTAGCAGTCCTAACGTTGCCAGAATTTTCACGCCTCGTATTTTGTGATCGTGTCTAATGAGATTTTCCACTGACAACATCAGAATAAGATATCTGTTAGTTCATGGCCCAAAGAATTCAATTTATGCTGCGATTAATATGTGAGGGGCGAGATAACTGCAGTTAAATACAGTTCAATCAAAATCAACTATTACTACAGATTTATATTTGGTTATAATTTAATTACAAAATTCATTAAAAAAATACTGCATTATTGCTAGCATATCTTCCAAATATCTGAAAATAAATTTGCATCCAATCTACCTAATATTATATTTGTGAAGTTACTAAATTTCAATCGGCATATACTCCTGAGTTACTATATTTTGTAAATTTGTTTATGAAGTTCATGAATTTTGTGTTGTTTTAAAGCTGCATGGATACCTTTTTCCTTGAACATTGTGGCAGTTAAAATATATCACTATGTAATCATGACTTTGTTCTCTGTTAATAGTAGTTTGATTACAAAAATAATGTTCAGCCAACTTATATCAGATATTCAACTGTGTTGAGTTTAGCAGCATAACCGTCTGCTTACACAAATGTGTGTATTACGTGAAATTAAATTGGCTTGGCATATTTTTTTGGGTCCGACCCAGGACATATTTTTGAAATAATTTAAAAGTCTTAGCAGTTTACTGAAACATTAAACTTTATTTACTCAGTTGTATTTTTTACTAGACATGTCTTTCTCAGAAAAGATTTGTTTTAATTACATCATAAAATTCATAACAAGAAAATTCTGACTTAATTTTAACATTTAGCAGATGGTTAGCAGTAGATACTGATAGTCTACTCCTTTCTACAGACCAAATGTTTTCTGTAATTGAAAAAACTCTCAACTGGAGTAGATGTCCCAGGCAAAGACATCACAAACATAAAATATCGGTCTTCCAAAACACCTTAACAATTGCATTCCACTTTTCTTCAATAATATATGGTATTTTTCAGAACTTGAACCAAGACTACTACTCCGCACAGGTGACCTCTGGAATGCCTCGAGCAGTATTTATTATTAAAGTCAAAATAAATTATTAATCACTGATAAGAAACAATTTAATTTAAATGTTCAAACAAAACAAGTTGTTTACTGCCGATGCAGTAAACAAATAAACATCTTTTTTTTATTAAAACTATACTATATACAATAAAATATATAAAAAAAGATTGTATCCTATGTGTAACAGGTCCAATCGCAAAAATAACAGCAACATGTTATAGTCCATCATCCAAATTAATCTTAATACGTAAAATAATCCTTTTTAACAAACATAAAACCGTATCACAAATTGTACTATCGCAGGGCAGAACAAAACACAACCTCAAGTCTTCAGTCAACCTCATGGTATATTATATGTTTTAAAAAAAGTTTGCATTGTAATTATTTTCATCTTATTTCTATCGTAAAAAGCATCATATTTATATATTTATATTTATCATATTTATTCTCCTTTTTCGATATTTCTGAATACTCAGCCCAGAGATAGGAAACTATGCCCGGTCATAGGAAATACAATCTGCAGCTTTGCAATATGGGGTGGTGCAATTTATAACCAATTACCTATCATAGTTGTCAAAATAGAATTGTTATTTTGTTCTCCGCACCCATCACTTATAAGGCGAACAATGCCCTAGGGTTCAAGGTTAGTGGCATTCAAACAATCAAAAAGAAGGATGAGATGTCATCAGATCTTTTACTGTATTCATTTTCTGTCCAAACACAGGCTGTTGCATTTTATTTTGTAAGCTTAGATTTTGAGTTGAGTGTCCTTTAACGAAACAAACTTTGTTGAAATATAGCTGTCTATCAAGAGCACAAGTTTTCAGCTGGCACAAATCATTTTTGGAAGGCCGAGAACACGTCGAAGATCAACCTCGCTCAGGGAGACCTTAAACTTCAAAATCTGATGAAAATGTTGAGCGTGTGTAGGTTCTTGTGAGATCAGACCGTCGTTTAACTATAAGGATGATGAGTGAACAGTTAAATTTAGACTCTTTCACCGTACATCAAATTTTGACAGACGATTTGGACATGCGAAATCGGTGCCGAAAAAACCTCACAACGGGACAGAAGAACAATCGAAGAAACGTGTGCGTTAATCTTCTTGAGAGGATTGACAATGACCAAGAATTCTTCAATCGTGTGACCACAGGTGATGAATCCTGGATATTTGAGTACGATCCTGAAACAAAGCGAAGAGTGGCACACTCCGTCATCTCCTTGACCGAAAAGATGTCGAATGAGCAAATCAAAGATTAAAACCGTGCCGATTTGCTTTTTTGACAGTAGGGATATCGTGCATAAAGAATTTGTTCCTCCACGACAAACTGTCAACCGAGTGTTTTACAAAGGTGTCCTTGAAAGGCTCAGGAAAACAGTGATTCGCGTGAGATCAGACATTGCTGACAAGTGGATGCTTCATCATGACAATGCCCCGTGTCACAGTTATTTCCATCACGGAATTTTTAACCTCAAAACGCATTTCTACCGTTCCTCAACCCTCCTCTTCATCTGATTCGAGTCCTTGTGACTTTCTCCTTTCCACGAAATTGAAACGTGTCTTAAAAGGACGTCATTTTGGAACTCTGGAGAACATTCAAAAGATTGTGACCGATCAGTTAAAAGCCCTACCGGTTGAAGCCTTCCAGCGCTGCTACCAGGAGTGGAAACAACGACTCCGCCTGTGTATAGCTGCCCAAGGGAACTACTTTGAAGGGTATAATATTTTTGTTTGAAACATATAAAAACTTTAGTAAGTAAAAAGTCAATCTCATTACTTTTCTCACACACCTCGTATATATATATATATATATATATATATTCAAGCTCGATTGAATGTATTAATTTTATAAGGTTACAGATTGACATAACTGAAATAGAAGTTTCACACACAGTATGGCGGATATATCTATTACGTAATACCAATTTAATTTCTTGACTAATCATCATAATAAAAGCTTAGTATATGTTACTGTGAAAAATCAATATATGGCACATATCGATATTCTCCGTTGAATGTCGACACATACCAAATAAGTCAGTGAAATATTTGTTTATTCAGACTTTCGCCGGTATATGTCGACAAACACAGTTAACCTATGGTGAGGGTCGAAACGATAATAATTAAAAAAACAAAAATCATCTAATACCAATCTCTAAGGTAAATAATTTTTTACGAGAAACCTTTCTAAAAAAAAAAGTTTAAATTTAAGCAAAACATACCTACGCTCGCTAAACTCGTCTAATTAACGTTAAATATAAAAATTATATATGTTAATCTCTAATATTGGAGGCAATTAATCAAATTCACCTCATTTATAAAAAAAGTTAATCAAATTTTCCACATTTTATAATTTGGAAGGGCCAATCAGGATATAAAGAATATGCTAAGTGCATTGATGAACGGTAATGTTCAAAAATGCTCAATTTTTTTTTAAATATCTTTATTCAACTTCTACCATCAGTGGATACTGAATGCGGTGAATTTGATTAATCGCCTCCAGAGTGTTAGAGAATATCATATATAATTTGTGTATTTAACACGAGGTTAGCGAGTATAGCTTATGTCTTCTTTCTTTTTCCTGTTTAGCCTCCAGTAAAAACCTTTCAGATAATACGTCAGAGAATGAATGAGGATATTTACACTCATATGAGTGTAAATGAAGTGTAGTCTTGTACAGTCTCAGTTCGGCCATTACTGAGATGTATGGTTAATTGAAACCCAACCACCAAAGAACACCGGTATCCACGATCTAGTATTCAAATCCATGTAAAAATAACTGACTTTACAAGGACTTGAACACAGGAACTCTCGACTTCCAACTCAACTGATTTGGAAAGACGCATTCACCACTCAGTGGGTTACACAGCTTATGTCTGGCTTATTTTTAACTTCCTTTTTTTACGATGATTTCTCATAATCTATTTACTTTGTAAGAAAAACAAACCAACATACTTGGCATTTATAGACCTAGAAAAGGCATTCGATAATGTAGACTGCAATAAAATGTTCAGCATTTTAAAAAAAATTAGGGTTCAAATACAGAGATAGAAGAACAATTGCTAACATGTACAGGAAACAAACAGCAACAGTAACAATCGAAGAACATAAGAAAGAAGCCGTAATAAGAAAGTGAGTCTGACAAGGATGTTCCCTATCCCCATTACTTTTTAATCTTTATATAGAACTAGCAGTTAATGATGTTAAAGAACAATTTAGATCCGGAGTAACAGTACAAGGTGAAAAGATAAAGATGCTACGATTTACTGATAATAATAATTAGTAATTTTAGCCGAGAGTAAAAAGGATTTAGAAGAAACAATGAACGGTATAGATGAAGTCCTACGCAATAACTATTACATGAAAATAAACAAGAACAAAACAAAAGTAATGAAATGTATTAGAAATTACAAAAATGGACCACTGAATGTGAAAATAGGAGGAGAAAAGATTATGGAGGTAGAAGAATTTTGTTATTTGGGAAGTAGAATTACTAAAGATGGCCGAAGCAGGAGCGATATAAAATGCCGAATAGCACAGGCAAAACGAGCTTTCAGTCAGAAATATAATTTGTTTACATCAAAAATTAATTTAAATGTCAGGAAAACATTTTTGAAAGTATATGTTTGGTTTGTCGCTTTATATGGAAGTGAAACTTGGACAATCAGAGTATCTGAGAAGAAAAGATTAGAAGCTTTTGAAATGCGGTGCTATAGGAGAATGTTAAAAATCAGATGGATGGATAACGTGACAAATGAAGAGGTATTGCGCAAGTAGATGAAGAAAGAACCATTTGGAAAAATATAGTTAAAAGAAGACACAGACTTATAGGCCATATACTAAGGCATCCTGGAATAGTCGCTTTAATATTGGAGGGACAGGTAGAAGGAAAAAATTGTGTAGGCAGGCCACGTTTGGAATATGTAAAACAAATTGTTAGGGATGTAGGATGTAGGGGGTATACCGAAATGAAACGATTAGCACTAGATGGGGAATCTTGGAGAGCTGCATCAAACCAGTCAAATGACTGAAGACAAAAAAAAAATTTACTTTGTACATTGATATCAGGTATTCTTCTTTTTTTTTAATTTTTAATTATTGTTTCAATTCCCACCAGAGCTTATCCATGTTTGTCGACATATACCGGCGAAAGTCCAAATAAGCATATATTTCAGCTTTCACCTAACATATTTCGTATGTGACGATACTTACCATATAGCAACCATAATTTAGTAATAATGAAATGTAGAACGGAGTTTAAAAACCTGAAGAAAAAGTGTCAAATGAATCTGTAGAATTTAGAGAAGCTTAAGGAAGAGGAAGTAAAGAAGATTTTTGGGAAGAACATTGCAAGAGGTCTGAATAAAAAAGATAAGTTAAAAAATGTAGAAGAATGGGAGAATGTTAAAAAGGAAATTCTGAAATCAACAGAAGTGAACTTAGGCATAATAAAGAGAACCGGTAGAAAACCTTGGATGTCAGAGGATATGTTGCAGTTGATGGATGAACGTAGAAAATATAATACTATTACTGATGACGTAAAGGAACTATTGACAATTAAGAAATACTATAAACAGGAAGTGCAAACTAGCAAAAGAAAAGTGTTTAGAAATGGAGAGAGAAATGAACATTGTTAAAATACGACGGAGCATACAGAAAAGGTAAGGAAAATTTTGTGGTACATAAATTAAAATCTAATAATGTGTTAAGCAAAGATGATACACCGATTTAAATATGAAAGGAAAGGTCAATAGGTGGGTGGAATATATTGAAGAGTTATATGGAGGAAATGAATTAGAAAATGGTGTTATAGAGGATGAAAGGAGAGAAGCAATACTGAGATCTGAATTTAAGAGAGCATTAAAAGATTTGAATGGCAGAAAGGTTCCTTGAATAGACGGAATACCTGCAGAATTACTGCGCAGTGCAGGTGAGGAAGCGATCGATAGATTATACAAACTGGTATGTAATATTTACAAAAAAGGGGAAGTTCCGTGAGACTTCAAATAGAGTGTTATTGTCATGACACCACAGAAAGTTGGAGCAGATAAATGTGAAGAATACAGAACAATAGCTAATTGTTAGTAGTTAGCTAAACTACTCGTGCATCAAAAATGTTAACTAGAAGTCTGCACAGAAGAATTGAAAGGAGAGTGGAAAACGTGTTAGGAGAAGATAAATCTGGTTTCAGGAAAAGTATAGGGGACAAAGGAAGCAATTTGAGGCTCAGATTAATAGTAGAAAGAAGATTAAAGAAAAACAAAGGCATTTGCTAATGCAGACTGGAATAAAATGTTCAGTATTTTAAAAACTTTAGGGTTCAAATATAGACAGAAGAACAATTGCTAACATTTACAGGAACCAGACTGCAACAGTAATAATCGAAGAACATAATTAAGACGCCGTAATAAAAAAGGGAGTCTGACAAGGATGGATGTTTCCTATTCCCACTACTTTTTAATCTTTTCATAGAACTAGCAGTTAAAGAGCAATTTAGATCCAGAGTAACAGTGCAAGGTGAAAAGATAAAGATGCTACAATTTGCTGATGATGCAGTAATTCTAGCCAAGAGTAAAAAAGATTTATAAGAAACAAAGAACAGGATGGATAATGTCCGACGCAAGAACTACCATATGCAAATAAACATGAACAAAATGAAAGTAATGAAATGTAGTTGAAATAATGTAGATGGACCACTGAATATAAAAACAGGGCGAGAAAAGAATATGAAGGTAGAAGAATTCTGTTATTTGGAAAGTAGAATTATTAAAGATGGATGAAACAGGAGCAGTATAAAATACCAATTAGCACAGGTGAAATGAACTTTCATTGAGAAATATAATTTGCTTATATCAAAAATTAATTTAAACATAAGGAAAGTATTTTTAAAAGTATATGTTTGGAGCGTAGCTTTATATGGAAGTGAAACTCGAGCAATTGGAGTACCTGAAAAGAAAAGATTAGAAGCTTTTGAAAGGTGATGCTATAGAAGAACGTTAAAAATCAGATGGGTGGATAAAGTAGCACATGAAGAGGTGTTGTGCCAAATCGATGAAGAATTATTAAAACTTCACATTTCTTTTCATTATTATTATTATTATTTTCTTCATAATTACTTCTTACTAACTAAACCAGAACTTCAATGACATTAGTTTCAATTCACAGTAATAAAAAAATTATAACATATATATAATGTTAAAAAACAAAAAACAATCAGAGAATTAAAATATATATATATATATATTAAAATCAGGGGCACTTATACACTTAACAATCGATTAGTAAATTATTATTTATACATTTTACATAATTACATTTATAATAATATGCATATACATAAAATTACATCTGCCCATAATATTCTAAAGCTGCCATTAGCAACCTAATTGGTGTGTCATTTTGCAGTGAACCAAGCTTATTCATGCTAGTTCAAAAAGGGTGTGATGTATATAAGTTATATTACAATTGAGAATAACAAATTGTAATGATGCTTAACGGTTGCGCTTGCTGTCATAAATAGGAAATTTCAAGACCTGACCAAATCAATTACATTATAACACCAGGTGAAATGAATAAAATGTAGAATCTAATGTAACTTCTCTCCAAGTTCCTTTGGATGAATTTTCACTTTGGTTCCCAAATAGATGAGGTCATAATAGAGATGGTTTTCAATTTGTCATATAATTCAACACCTCTTATTATATGGGAACATATTTTTAAAAATGAAAAGGTTAATGGAAATACTGAATTTCTATATCTACTTGAATTGAAGAACGGTCTATTTCATCGTTGTTTCTTCATTCAACCTGTTATTTCTGTAAAAAAATTAATTTCTGATAATGACAGTTGATTAAGATGTAGGTATATTTTGTCGGCAATAAACAAATAATATTTAACTTTTCTGTCACCTTTATTTATTAATTTATTTAATAACAAAATACATTAAAATATATAATACAAAATTCAATACAATACAAGCATTGTACATTTTTAAAAGAAATATAGTTTTGTTGATTCATTTAAAATAAAAAAATATTAATGTTATTTTACAAATTTATTTTAGTTTCAGCAGCAAAGGTTTAAGACCTTGTTGTTAGTAAAAACATTAATTTAACTATAGTAATAAATCTAGTAAATACAGTAAGAGAAACCTTGAAAATGCAATACTTAGTTCATGAGCACAACAAAATTATAGCAGCTAATTACAATTTTAATTACTGGATTTAAATATTGGATGTTTTGAAGAAAAAAAAACAAGGAGGTAAATTAGTTATGTAAATATACATATGATGGTGTATATATATATATATATATATATATATATATATATATATATATATAGACAACTCATTCTTGAAAAGTAAGAAAAAAATCATATAAACATAGGTCTGAAAACGCTTCGTTAACGAGTTATACAGGTGAAACATTTCACCCGAGTTTTAGTTCCTCCAGGTAAATTAAGGCTTTCTGAAATTCTGGGAAGGTCAATTAATGGGCAAATTCAATTGTTTCTTATGGGTTTTGAGCTGGGAAATCAAAAAAAAATATGTCCCAGAACTGTATCTCTCTTAGTTTCTAAGATATCCCGTGTAAAACGCCAAAAATAGGGTCAAAAAACACATTTTTTACGTCTGACGTACAATTACGTTAAATTGGCAATAAATCATACATTTTTAAACATAAATTGTAGAGAATTTAATTATAAGAAGATTGATGTAAATAATGTCAATAAAAAAGAAATAAAATTTTAAACATGTCGACTTTAATTAACAACAAAACCAATGAAAACTTAGAAGAAAAGTTACAAAAAAGAAAACAGATGTGTCTAGTAGGTACAATAATTTTAGACCTATATTCCGTAACCGCTGCTGCGGCACTTCAATTGCAAAATCCATAGATGAAAATCATGTCGGCATATTCGGCATTAGTGAAGATACATTTTTCAAAACAAAACTAAACAGAATTTCACATTTTTTAACAGACTTGATTTTTATGCGCCGTAAATTGAATACAAAATTACACTTAACAGTTTTTCCCTCACTAAAACTTTCCATTCCCTCACTAAAACTTCTACAGCACAGTTGAATAATAGCGGTGAGAGCCCATCACCTTGGCATAGTCCTGTTTTGATCTCAAAAGGTTCTGAGAGGTCACCTCTAAATTTTAATTCTGACTCAATGTATGCAAGGGTCAGTTTTATCATGTTTATTAATTTGATAAATAGTCCAGGGTGTCTCAGGATTTTTTGTAAGGATTCTCTGTGGATGCAGTCACAAGCTTTCTTGAAATCTCCAAATGTTATGACCACGTCTCTTTTTATTTTCCAGTTGTAATCCATTATTAGCTTGAGACTCATGATCTGGTCTGGACAACTCCTCCAGGCTCTGAAACCTTCCTGGTATTCTCCTAGTTCTTTCTCGAGTTGTGGACCGATCCTGCAGAAGATTATTCTTGAAAGAATTTTTTATGTTGCGAGTGACATTCCCCTGTAATTGTTAGGGTCGTTTTGTCCCCTTTGTTGTGTAGCGGATGGATGAGGGTTGTCGTCCAGTGTTCTGGTAATTCTTCATTGAACCACATGTTGACAAGCTATTGATGAAGTGCAATTTTTATTGATCTTCTGGCAAGTTTCCAAATCTCTACAAAAGTTTGATCTTCTCCTGCCGCTTTGTAATTCTTCATCTCACCCAGTGCTAGGTAGATTTCTTTTATTGAGGGAGAGTAGATGTTATGATGGTTGTGTTGTTATTGGGGTGTTAGTGTTGAAATTTAGGAATTCAGTCAGTTTTAGGAGTTTGTTGAAATATTTAGCTAGGATTTCCAAACAGTTTTTATTATTATGGACCAGTTTACCATTTTCATTCTTTATTAGCAGGGTTTGGGGTTGAAGTTGGTATTTTTGGAGATTTTGTACTAGTCTCTCGACTGTGTTTAATTGAATTCTTCTATTGATTTCAGTGTGTCCTTATATTGTCTCTTTATTCTCCTTCGGGTTCGGATGGTTTCTTTTCTTTGTTTTACTAGATTTTAGAAGTATATTTCTGATTTTTGGGATTGGTAAAATAGCCATGCTCGATGCCTTTTTTCACTGTTCGTCACCATTGATGTTTTTTACAGGATTTTATTGGAGCTAATTCTTCTGTGATTTGTTTAATGTTATCAACTAGATATTCGAGTGTACCTGTGACTGTTATTTTTTTCTATTGCTTTTTGGTCATTTTCACTCTTGATCAGTTGGGTAGGATTCAATTTTCTTTTAGTTTTAGGGGCTTGGTTTTGTTGCTTTCTTTGAGAAGTAAATTTAATTTTGACTACATAGTGGTCTAAGCCTGTGTCTACTCCTCTGAGGACTTTTACGTTGCAGATCTCCTTGAGGTGATGTTTATCCATGAAGACATAGTCCAGTTGCCAATCTCCTTTAGTGTAGTCAAGATGTTTCCATGTTTTGAGTTTTCCTCTTGAAATATGTGGATTTTGAGATAAGGTTGTAGTTTCTGCAGAAATCGACGAGCCTCTTTCATTTTTGTTTTCTTTTGGATTTCCCGATGACGTCATGATATCTTCTTTCTCTGCCTAGTTGAGCATTGAAAACTGCAATTAATAGTTTAAGATGATTTTTGAGGATGTTATTTATAGTCAGGTCGAGCAGATCCAAGAACATTTCTGTTTCCTAATGGTCTTTTGGAGAGTTATTTTTATTATTAGTGGATGCATGGGCATTTACTATAGTGTCGATTTTATTACATTTATTTGGGTTGAGTGGTAAGGCTCTTGGGGACTGCGACTTGAATCCTTGTATGGAGTTTATTACTTTGAGGCTGACTAAAAAGCCTGTTCCAAACTGTGGGACATTTTTCACCACTTCTATCCAGGTATAACTTTGTAGACTCTATAATTACTGAGATTCCATGCCATTGTCAGTGTTTCTTACTTCTTGCAGACCCATGATGAGAATTTTGCGGTGGTCAATTTGGCCAGTTATTATTTTTAGTTTACCAGTCTGCATCAGTGAGCGTAGATTGTGTATGGAAATGTAGGTCATTTGCTTTGGTTTGACTTTGGACTTTGTATTTTTGTTATTTGTGTATGTAGTGTTGAGGCATTCCAGTCCTCCGATTGCATGTTATTTTCTAAATGGCAGCCCACCATATGCAAATGCTGCCTTCTCTGAACTCTGGTGTTGTTTAGTTCAGACGGTGGAGTATTTCTTAAAAGACCTTTCATGGTTGACTGTCAAGGGGTCACCTGTAGTGAGACTAGGTCCTGAGTTACAACTCTAGATGTGATCTAGTGAGGTGTGATTTGATGATAAATGAAGCTATGAAGTTTGTTTAGATTCAGTTCACCAGACAATTTTCTCTGTTTGTTCCACATATAGCCAACAGCTATATGTGAAACAATCTGTGGAGGCTCAATCTGACTTTTGTAAAAGTTACTTTGAAGAAAATTTAGAAAGTCTGATCTAAATGTTACACCCAAATGTGATATTAATAAATAAATAAATATATTTATATACTATATAATTGATTAATGTGTATATATACATACATCAATTTTAATCATAAGATTGGAATACGTTTTCATTCTCTTGACTGAACAAAATATTTGTTCTGAAAGTTTTAAAATATTTTAATTTTATTAACAAACAATTTTAAAAAAATGAAATGTAAAAAGCTTAAAATTAATGTGTAAATGTAAACAAAGAAGAATTTATTAAATAACAAATATCATTAAAGATGGGCATGGACCCAAAAACATTTTTTATATATGTGTATATATATGAGTTAAGAAATGAACTGCATGTAATCCAAAATTTACAATTTACAAATAAAGTAATAACAATGAAAAATACAGTAGGATGCCAATTTTCCAGATGTTCAACTAACTGGACTACTTAAATCCAAACTAGGCAATTTAAAAAAAAAACCAATACATTATTTGAAAAAATAAATCTTTGCTTCAATGTAAATTATTTTTATTGATATTTATTTTACTGAGTTTTTCAATTGACGTTTTTGTATTCATTTAGCAAAAACATATAGATACCAGCCTCTGTAAAACTAATTATAAAAGCAAATTTCTACACATTGTACCATATTACTATATCTCTTTTTTCTTACATTGTACATATGTTCCAAATTTCTTCTTAATTTTACGGAAATACATTTACTTTTTTATTTTTTTTACTTAGTGTCTTACCTATTAAACATTAAAATGATATCTGCAGTATATATGATGAAACTTTTTTAAATTGTCCTTTACAATTATCCAAATTTGGCCTTGCAAAGGTCCATCTGAATAATTGGTGTTCCACTGTATGTAAAATCTAATACCCTTACCACTTTATTTTCATCCTTTCAATTTTCTGATTTAACTAAGTCAGTCTCTTCAATTGCTAACGGATCTTTTTCAATATCACCATTACTAATATCAAGCACTTCCTCTTCCAGTTGTAGTAAATTTACTTGCTATAATAAAAAGCAAAACATGAATGTTATAAAGTAAAATATGTTTATGATTTTTTGTAAAATTTATTAAATAAAAATAAATTGTATCTCTAATTTGCTTACTATTATTATTCGGTGACTTTAATATGCCAAGTTTCGCTAAACGTTATCAAAAAATGCTGCTACTCATCTTACTGACATTAGTGTTAATATTGCTTATGGTGAAATTTTTCATTTATCACAAACATCATCACAGATAACGTTATCTAAGATTTTGAATTCTATCTTATTTCTCATAAATACTTACCAAATTATAAAAAAACTCATTTTGTAATATACAGCATTTACTTAATGAGAGTTTGATTGTAAATAATAATTATTTTTTATATCGCCACATAAGCATGAAGCTCATGTGTGAAACATAGAAACGGAATTTTACAGGATATGAAAAATATCTCACCTGACTGAGATTTGATATTGATCATGATATAGAAATCTTTGCTTAGGAATTGCAACTATGTATTAATAAATAATATTGTTGATAGTCACATGACTATCAAAATATTGATAGTCATGACTATTCAATATTTTTAGTCACATGACTATAATATTTTTGGTACATACCAAAAATATTCATAAAAATATGTAATTTTCAAAGCGGTTCTCTAGTGAACTTATTATCACAATTTTTAATAAGAAAAACTTCCATAGGTTTCAAAAACAATATGGATCTACTTATTATCAAAAATTATTTAAGAACAAAGTATATTCTTAGTCATAAAGATTTATATATACTATTATATAAATATATATATACTATTATATAAAAAGGAAGAGAGTTTTTGTTTGTTCGAGATACACAAAAAAAACTACTCGATCAATGAAACCAGATTTTTACCCACATTTCTCAGCATAACTAAGAAGATTTTAGATATTATACCAATCTCAAAAAAAAAATATATATGTATAAATATATGAGTATATAAGTATATGATTTGCCGGTTAAAACACAAACTCTAATGAATTGAATTAGAGTTTGAATTTAATTAAACTATGTGTTTCTATCACTGTGTGAGTTGGGTTTGAACTGAATTATTCGTATCATTCAACTAAATAATATTACAAAAATAATAAGAATAATATTAAATAAATTAAAAAAATTTCTGTTTAACAATAATAATGGGCTTTCCGTGGGGACTGCGTGTGAGGCAAGAGTGGTGAGATATATGAGCACACCTCGTGGGAGGCTAGACCAATCATTACCATCAACTGGTAACAAATGGGATGTCCCTGGGGTACTGTTTTGGGAGGGCAGAGTTGTGTTCTTATAATATGTCTGCAAACAATCATTTGATTTTCAAATGGGGTATTTGTTAGAAGGTTAAAGGCTAACTTTTGCATGCACAAAGTACACTCAAAATCTAACAGAACACAATTATTTAGAAATGTATATATATATAAATTTTTTGTTTTAAACAATTCTTTTAAGAATTATACTCCTCTGCACTACATATAAATATATTTATTTTATTAGATTAACCAAAGTACAGAATAAATAAAGTAGAATAACTTACCTTAGTCCACTATATATGCAAATATTCACCTCAAATTATATTACAAACTTCGTAAAATATAATAACATATCATGCATTTATTTATTTTATTTCAAATTCAAAACCTTTAATCCTTTTATCTTTATTTTAAACTTATTCGGTTAAATTAAAAATTAAACAAAATTTAGAATATGAAAAATTAAAATTAACATTTAAACATTTTAACATATCTAAAAATGACATCAAGGCATAAAATCAAATTAAAATTAAAAAAAATAATTTTAAGTAAAGCAATTAATTATGCATGCTGTCCATTTAACTGAACTTACTTCACCAACTACTTTACTAATTACTACTTTCTTTAATTTTTAATTTAACTGAATAAGTTTAAAAAAAAGATTAAAGGTTTTAAATTTTAAATAAAATAAATAAATGCATGATATGTTATATTTTACGAAGTTTGTAATGTAATTTGAGATGAATATATAATGCAGCTGTAGTATAATAAGTTAAGTCATCCTACTTTATTTATTCTGTACTTTGGTTGATTAAATAAATAAAAAATAATATATATATATTATTGTCTGTTTGTTAATGCATCATGCAAGAACCAGAGAACCAACTGACCAATTACTTTTAAATTTGCAGGAAGGTTATCTCAGAGAAGGTTTTAAGCCATCAACAGAGGCCCAAACTCCTTTGAAGATTAAGATATTAAAAATATTCATTATTTCTTCGCCCCCAAGGTGGGTGAAGTTGTAAATTAAACATATTCATTGAGGAAAAAATAGATTAATCCTTTTACCTTACAAGAATATGGGAATTTTATACATAAGTTAAAAAAACTTTTAAATTACTATTTTTGAATATATACTTTTTATAACATTATAATACTATACAAATATAAAACCTTCTACACTATCATACTTTTGAAATTGCACCATCGATAACTAAAAACGAATGTTTACACTGATAACATTTTGCATCAGGTGTTTCTCAGTATGATTACTTTAGCGTTGCTGCATTAGCTCTGCAGGGCACTAACTTCAAATATCTTTTGTAATAATATGGTAAATATGATAGTTAACTTTTCCTAATGTAAATACATAATTAATTTCATTTCATTAATAAAATTATGTCACAACTGTCTTTAATCTGTATCAGGTCAAGTTTTAATTACTAATCTGATAAATATTCAAATATGACAAGTGAATACAATTAACAACCGATTACCCAGAGTTTATTAAAATGAGAACAAGTTAAACTTAAACAACTTATCGACAAGTTAAAATACATGTATTTCAGATATCACTGAAGTTTAAAAACAACACTTTTGCCCTCACTCTTTTCCTGTGATAGGAGTCCCATAGCAACACAGTATCTTTGATATCAAAGTTTGTTGTCTACTGTAGCAATCCAGTCATCTAGCCGCTTTGCGCAAAGTGTGAGTTTTACACAGTTAATAAATTAGGATGTAGTAACAATAGTAGTGAAAGAGGGTTGACTAAATGCGTCTTTATAGCAGCGGAATCTGCACATTCATTACCCAGAATCCCCTCATGGCTAGAGATCCAACAGAAACTCACTTGTGTGTCGTGATGGTTCAACTCAGCGATTGCATTGTAAATTTCGATGACGATAGGATGTCTGCTTTGTCTACGAAATTCCGGCCACCCGAAGGGCTTGTACCCAATAGTTGAAGACGATTCCACAACGTGATTTCTCCAGAAAGTTTGACAGGCTCTACTGGCATTGCAACGAGTATAACTAGAGAAGGGTTCTGTGTACATGGCTGATGTTAGTTGCTCTTTTTCTTGGATATATTACCGATAATGAGCATGATAAGGGACAGGATTTACAGCCTCCTGTTCAAATAGGTAAAAGACCTTGAATATCTGTTGCCAAAAAAAAGAGACAAAAGATTGGGTTTAGAATGGTTGACATACGATGTTACCACAAAGCTTTGTAATGCTCAAATATTTACTGGAACTCCAGGAATAAACTTTCCAATTGATGACCCTAACAATATATTATTCAATGTATTCATTATTTAGATTTTTTACGAATAAATTAGTTGATATTCTATGAAGCAGACTAATCTTCATGTCAAAAATTTCTTTAAAAAAAATACTAAACCGGTTTTTGAGGTTTCACCTGTGGAAAAAGACTGATAATTATAAGATGCTCTTGTTTGCAGCTGTATATATGCTATCAGAAATTGTTTGGAAGCCAAAAATTCAAATTTATAACACAAATCCCTTTTTACAACTCTTGGATTTGAAAAAAAATTATCCCGTAAGAGCCAAACTTCTGTCACATTTCCTCCACCTTACTGATGATAATAATACTTAACCATCTCCAAAAAATAAAACCTGTTATCTTGTTAACAGATTCAGAGAAGTATATACACATGAAAAAATTTAGCGATTGATTAAAGTTTACTGGAAAGGTAGGCTGAACTAGTTTAGTAAAATAAAAACGGCACCCTTTGGCATTAAGACGTATGCTAATTCAATCAGAAACTGGTTATATACAAAACTTGATAGTTTATGTAGGTGCATTATATGGTTAGAACTATAAATTTCTTTATACAAATTTGGATATATGAATATAATTGTTAATAATCTAATATATAAAGAACATTATAAAAAAGTTTATTATAGGTTTTAAATTTTTATATAATTCAACTACCATTTCATACACATAATCATTTTGATTTACATTAAACATAAACTTCTTTTTAAAAGAGGATTTCTTTCGTTTTCTAAAATTTTCTTTCTGATATACCAATTCAAAAGCAATATTATGCAATATATTTGACGCTGTGTTTTTATATTGAAAATTACGTATAGTAAACTTGAACAATTTTTCCATGTTCAATATAATTTATATTTAGTTTTATTTTTACATTTAAGTTTATAATCAATAACATTTACAGTTTCATGTAATTTTGAATATAACAATGTAAGATATTCAGATATATTGTATGTAGAATCATCATATTTTTCTAAAATATCTGCAATCTGTAAACATGAGATCATTTTAATATATAATTATGGTACTCGCGTATTAACGCCACCGCAGCTACAGCTTTATTTAAAAAACCAAGTAGTCAATCAGATTTCAGTGGAAAATGGGCTGAAACAGATTCAAAACAGAATATAAATGGTTATTTATATTTATTTATTTTATAAATATAATTTAACCAAACTTAACCTACGCTCGCTAACCTTGACTTAATTAACACCGTAATTTTTTTAATAAATTCAGTAATTACAATTATTTATTATTTAAATAATCAAATTGCAATAATTACTGAATTTATTAAATAAATACTCCAAAAATTACGGTGTTAATTAGTCAAGGTTAGCGAGCGTAGATTAAGTTTGATTAAATTATATTTATAAAATAAATATTTATTTATGTTAAACTCTATTTTCGGCCCATTTTCCACCGAAATCCGATTGACTACTTTGTTTTTAAATAAAGCTATAGCTGTGGTGGTGTTAATACTAAGTACCTATAATTACTGTTGTAATAAGTAAATTACAAAATCATTTTTGAACTATAAATGAGGTTTATAAATAATTTATGTTTTACATACAGTTGAAATTACAATAAAATAGTTCATATTAAGCAATGAATGGTAATAAATATTTGTTGCATATATCATGACATGAATGGAACTACAACACTGATCTCAGCCGGAATTCCGGCTGCTGTGGAAATGTCTAAAGTCACTGGTCAAAGTGTGAAATCATAAGAGGAATGTAATAAGAGAATGCCTTATGAATGTCATAAAAGGTTTGTGATAATTTAATACTATCAATAGCTTCCTGGATATCCCCAAGTTTTATATTAAATGTAATAAAATTTAATCGATTTTTCATCAAAAATTTTAAGTTATATCAAGATGCATATATCTGAGTGTAACACTCGGTTACAAGCAAAATTAAAAGAACTTGAAAATATCGAGGATTGATTACATCAAATCGAAAAAGAAAACAACTGTGCATGAAAATTCAAATCATATGTTTGAAAATGATAGATTAAACAATAAAGCAGAGACATAAAACTATGGCAGTACCATTTACACACGATAATGAAGATAATTGTATTGTAATTATAGATACAACCGGATGATTCGTATATTATTCTATGATTCTTTTAAATTAAAAAAAAGATCCCGATTATGAAATCCTATATCGAAAAGTAAAAGAGCCAAACAGTATTAAATTTTTCAATTATGCATGCCATGATCTTAAATTTAAAAGGAAAGGCAATCATTTTGATACAGCAATCGACATTGATAGTTTAAAACAAGAATTAGATGATTTAATATATTATTATTTTTAGAAGGGGAATGTCCATTAAAGCTGATTTCATTCAAAAGAATTAATTGAGTTTTATAATAGAAAAGCCGCAATCAGGATTCTGCAATCGATTTCAGTATTCAGAAACTTTGGCTACTCAGAATTCCGATGAGTCAAACACTATATATGAAGTTAGTCTAAAATGTAATAAAAATCAATTAGATTTACTAATTTCTGGTACATATAAAAGTTAGATGTTATATGAAAAAAACGTTTAATAAGTTGCAAATCACAGCAACAGTAAAAGAAGAATGTTAAGGTGAGTCAATCTAAAGAACTATTATTACATTAAATCTCATCGGCCCTTTTTTTAATGCGACAAAGTTATATCATGATGAAGGGAAACAGTTTGATAATTTGTTACAAAAAAAAACAATCTAAAGAATTAAATGAATCCTGGATCGGCTTTTTATGAGATTACGGGTGATAATAAAAAACTATTACAATTACTACTGGTACACGTATGTTTATAAAATATTATTATTACTCGATATTGCTTCATGGTTATCAAAAGAGTTTTATGATAAATGTTATGATATGAAAGATTATTTCATCAAAGACTTTCATATCAAAACGATAATATTCAGCTGCATTCAAAGTTGTAATATATAGAAAATAATAGACTTGGAGATGAGAATTTAAAACGCAAGTTACAAATTAACGAAAGGGTAATGTAAAAATCCATGCCCACACCATATTTGTCATCACACATTTCCCACATGATGAAAGTGATAATTGTCTTGTAATTTTAAATAAACAACAAGCTAATGATGAGTATAAATATTATGCTATTCACTTTTGCTACACTGAACACGTTCACATTCAACGTCGGGTTCAATATAGCATTATAGAGTTTGTTCAGCATTTACTGTTTTTTTCCGGTTTTATATGAAATTATTTTAGCCTTGCAAATCTGAAGGAACATATACTATAAAGAAGATTATTTGAAAAACTGATAATGAAATAGGTTTGAGGTAAACTGACATTAGCGAATTCTACTCGCGCAAGTATCTCGGGAACGGTTGGACCTAGATGCATGAAACTAGGACCTATTGTTCTGGAAAGTACTCTTTTAAACCGTTAAGGTTTTCAAAATCGCATCAAAGATTGTGTAGGACGCACCCTTTTCAAGATACGCCCTTTTTTAGAAATCATTATTTAATATAATAAATATCAATTTTTTATGTATAATATACATAAGATAATGTCATTAGCTATATCAACAATAAAAAAATGAACATTCCACAACCTTTATCACATATCATCCCGCTTTCGCTTAAAGTAATGATGACCGATTTTTTCAAAACATAGTAATAAATTTAAAAGTGATCAGAACAGTTAACCTGTTGATTGCTAGATAATAAAAACATATTTTTATTTTATTTCATCATCAAATACAAAAAATATTGTAAGAAAAAGCATATCTTGAGAATGGTTGGACCTAGACGCATGAAACTAGCAGCTATTGTTCCAGGAAGTTGGAAAGTACCCATTCAGTTAACCCATTCAAAATCGTGTTAGAATTGGCCTAGGACACACCATTTTCGAGATAAGGAACTAACAATGATTTTGAAGTTTAAACTGACATTATAGACAAAACGTGAATATTGCCCCTATTGTTTTAAATCTTGGACTAGTAAAAGCGAAACTAAAGAAAAGCTAGCAAAACATATTTAAGATTGTAAACAAGGAAAGGTTCAGAGAATTAGAATGCCAAATGAATGGATTGGCAAAGGAGAGAATCATAGACGAGGTAATATAGTATCGTTTAAAGACGATTCTTCAACATTACGCGTGCCTTTTGTTATATATGCAGATTTCGTATAGTTTATCATTCCAAATCAAACTGCAAACTCTGAACCAGACACTAGTAATACTACAAAAACACATACTCATAAACCATCTGGATATTGTTATGATTTTGAATTACACAGAACTACTATAGATGATGATAAAAGGTAGTTCAAAAAAAAAAAATTTGAAAAACATAGTAAATGTATTATATGTGGAGATGAGATTGATGGGAATCGTGTAAGACATCTTTCTCACACAAGTGGTAAATTTATTAGCCCTGCGCATGAAAATTGTAAACACGTAACATTTATTCAAATTGTATTTCATAATTTATGTGGATACGATTCACATCATATTGTATTGGCGATGGATGAATTGACAGACAAATTTGAAATTTCTTGTATTGCAAACAACAGTGAAAAACTCGAATCTATTAACACTCAAGAATGAAATATCATCTTGATTTATAGATTCCTATCAATTTCTATCTTACAGCTTAGATGATTTGGTGTATAGTTTACTTGATTGTGATGGTTCATTTAAAAAGAAGTTGTTTAAAACAACATACTCTCAATTTGAAAAAGTATACAAAGTAATTGTGATGAAAATAATAAAGAAAAAGATTTGTTTTATATGTTAATCCGACAAAAAGGTGTTTATCTATACATATATTACATCAGCTCTGTTTCCAATGAAACACAATTACAACCCACCGAGGCTTTTTAAGATGATTTAAAGAGAGAAAATATCTCTGAATCTGATTATAAACACGCGCAAAATGTTTGGAATAGTTTTAAAATTAACACGCTTGGTGAATACCATGATTTCTATATGAAATTGGACGTTATGCTGTTGGTTGTGTATTTGAAAATTTTTGTAATCAAATGATTGACATAAACAGTTTGAATCCTTGTCCACATTTATCATGGTTTGCAGCACTCAAGGCTACGAAAGTACAATTGGAACTTGTTACAGACCCGGATATGTATTTGTTTTTTGAAAAAGGCATTCGTGGCGGGGTGTTGATGATTCCCAACCGTTATGCCTTGGCAAATGATCCAAATGTAGATAATTATGATGAAAATAAACCGATGAAATCTATTAAATATTATGATGTCGGATCTCTTTATGGTCGTTGTATGATGGAACCATTGCCTGTAGATGGATTCAGTTGGTGTGGCGAAAATGAACTCGAATATTTGTTCACAAATGTTTAAGATTTGAAAGATGAAGAGGAAAGAGTAAAATAATTACAGCGCAATGTTCAGATACAAAAAAAAAATAAAATGGAAAAATAGCAGGGATTTCATCAAAACACAGACAAAACAGAAGAAAACGAAGGCCACAGTGAAACCCAAGGTGGTTATAAACAACAGTGCAAAAGCATTTATACATTAATAGGTTTGAAAAGTTCCCGAACTAAATTTCTGTAGTCGATACAAGTAGCGCCACCTCTCAGACAACCAAGGAACTATGTAGCACAATGTGTGACGAATGTGTGTATAAAATTTCATCACATTTTGTCACTCCACTCACTAGACATATTCGGCCATTCATTGTGTTTATGTGATCTTGTGCGAGCACGATATATGTAACAGAGAAGCATGATAAAATTTTATATTCGACTTCAAAAATCGTTCAATGAAATTTATTTTATGATACAGCAAACATTTGGTGATGAAGCCGCATCTTGTACTACAACATACACATGGTGGAAAAAGTTTAAAGATGATGAACGAAGCGGGAGGCCATCACAGCTGTTCATGACGAAAACATTACGAAAGTGCATGCACTCCTGCTGGAAAAACCTCATCTCTTTTTCTACCTCAAAAAAAAATGAACAGAAAAAAATAACCATAAACAGAAAAAATGAACTGCTGAAAGATGTGCTCTCGTTTTGTTCCACATTTCTTAACCAAAAAATAAAGATAGATGAATCTTTCTTGCGCTTAAGACTTCATTGAAACTGCCGATAGTGACCCAAATTTTTTACAAACAATTGTAACTGGAGATGAAAGCTGATGCTTCTTGTATGAACCACAAACAAAGCAGCATCATCTGCTGCTTGGCTGAGTCCTAAAGCACAAAAACCGGCGAAAGTCAGGCAGCAAAAATCAAGAGTAAAAACAATGTTGATTGCATTCTTTGACTTAAGGGTCTGATTCATGAATTATGAATTTGTTGTAAATGGTTAAACTGTGAATTCTAAACTCTGTTTGGAAGTAATGAAACCCCTGATCTGCTGCAGTCATTGAATGTGGCCTGAGTACCAGGATCCAGGCAGTTGGAATCTCTTGAAACGATAATGTCCCGGCACACATGGCAACAGTTTTAACATGTTATTACGCTGCAAATAAAATCACTGTCTTATCACCACCTATTCACCCGACTTGGCTGCACCAGACTATTAAATGTTCCTGAAACTCAAGTTGAAGAAGAAAGACCGCTTTTCGACGACATTCCAGCCACCCAATGGGCTTGCACTGAGCAGTTGGAGGGCATCCCCCAAGTGATTTCTCCAGAGCGTTTTGACAGGCTCTACCGACACTGCAACAGGTGTATAAATAGAGAAGGGTTCTATGTAAAGGGCAATGTGAGTAAATTCGTTTATCTTTAAATCATATTTTTATTAAATTTAGTTCGGAAACTTTTCAGACATTTGTCTGACCAAATGAGCTCATATTCCAACAGCCTTCGACATTCAATCAAGTGATATTAAAAAATCATTTTTTAAATACTGTTTGAAGTTCAATTGCCAGCGCTTGGTTTTCGTACAACCTTGTTATTGAACAACAGAAACTTCCAATGAGAACCAAAATATTTAGGGAAGAATTGACTT
This sequence comes from Lycorma delicatula, assembly GCF_047948215.1. Taxonomy (NCBI): domain Eukaryota; kingdom Metazoa; phylum Arthropoda; class Insecta; order Hemiptera; family Fulgoridae; genus Lycorma; species Lycorma delicatula. The sequence goes on along the minus strand of NC_134466.1, from coordinate 71,464,844 downwards.
TACATTTTTTTTTACAAATTTTTAACAATGATATGCAAATTTAAGTCAGTCAAGATGGAGCTACAAAAGAGACTGCAACAGTATATAGGCTTATCAACACTGAAGGTAAGAAGTCATCAAAACAGCAAGACAGAGCTGCAGTGGCTACTAAAAAATAAAGATGCAGACAGAAGACAGAGAAACCTCGGCAAAAACTATCAAAAGGGTAATGACAAAATGTTATGTGTTTGAAGCTTTATTTTATCTTAATTGCTTCAGCTGTTAACTAATTTTGTTATCTCATAAAACTTTTGATTGAAACGTTGTTGATCATGATTTTGTGTAAACAAATCTGTATTGAATTATTTATAACAAAATTCATAATTAAATGATAGATATAATGAAATGTTATTGTTTTCTGTAAATAGTTTTTTATAACATAGTATGATGTAAGTAATAATAGCAGTAGTAGTTAAGAGATGTACATAGGTAGTTTCCTTAAGGGTTATAAATATAACTTTTTTTTTTATATATATAAGAATACTTTGTAAATAATATTAAAATTTATCAAGTGATCCCTGTAAGGATTACATGGATCTCACAATCAAAAATTAAAGAAATAGTTTTTTGTAACCGATCTCAGATTTTTTTTAGCGAGTTTTACCAAATATAGTAGGTGAGCAGGCAATTTTCGGTAAACACATTAGATGGAAAATTGACGTGGGGGTTTTTCCTTTATATTGTTGTAAATATAAGTTTACGGTTATCAAGCGATGGGGTGTTTTTTTTCTACATCTAGTTGGAAATTATGGAATATTTACAGACATCAGAAGAAAACAAAATTGAAAAACTTATGGGCATATTATTGTGCAGACATGTTTAGAGCAACATATTTTTGTTCAAGTTGTTAATAGAACCTTTGAAAAGCCTGAGACTGGAAGTGTTGATTATCAGAAGAAACTGGTGAATGGATCATAGCAAATAGAAAAAAGAAGAATAGTCAAGAAAGAATTATTCTTTCTCTAGATAGAAATTTTGTATTGGGTAGTTACATCCTACTGCCCACAAAGTATGGTTGAAATTAAAATAAATCTGACACTCCTCTTGCAAAGTACAGTGAACTTCAAATGAAATGATACTCCTAGGCAAAACAATATATGAGAATGGCGTGCGCAAGGCTTTAATAAACATTGCCTCATGTGTTTTACCCCATTTACATCACATAGCATGACTTGCCAACAGAAGACACGGTCTGAATTGCAAAACTACTTTTATATATGAGTTGGGATTATGATACGAAAGATCTTTAACTCGAGGTTGATTGTCAATCAACCCAGGAAGCATGCTTCTAGATCAAACTTTAGCAAAAGGGAGTCATGCTAAGGCTAATCACAACGGCAAGAAATGTTTTTGTTGTAGAAAATTAGGTCATCTCTCTAAAAATTGTTAAGTGGGACTTATTTGTTGTAAAAGCAAATTATATGGCATAAATCAAATGAATGTCCATCTAATAAAACAACACTTTGCTATAGTTGAATCAGGCTTGGAAAAATTAATGCAAGTGTTAACATTTTATGACGGTATCTTATACTCCACAACATAGCTGAGAAAGAAAACAGAATCATTTGTGAGGTGGCAAGATCCTGGTTGCATTCTGCACTCAACTTACCCAAATTGCTTAGGGGTGAAGTAATGAAGCAGTCCTTTGTGCTGCATATACAATAAATAGAACAGCACTGACAAAAATGAAAGGAAATGCCCCTCTGTTGAGTTGTTTCTGAAAAGGGAAGGGAATATCAACTACCTCAGAATTTTTTGAACTGAATGTTTTGCTTGGATTCTAGACAAAAAAAGAAGAAAATTTGATGTAAAATCATTAAAGGTTAGATATGCAGACTGCAGTTATGGAGTTTATTTTCTAGACAAGTAAAAAGTTGTTACTTTTTACGCTCTGACCTCAGAGTGACTTAAGATTCAGAGGTTAAATTTGGTTAATTTATATCTATAGTTATAAACAGCAAACTTTTGGGTTATAGTTAATATCATCCAATATAACCATTATATTACCATTGTTATTTATTTATTTTATAAATATAATTCAACGAAACTTAACCTACGCAAGCTTTTCTTTCCTGTTCAGCCAACGGTAACTACCGTTTAGGTAATACTTCAGAGGATGATGTGTATGAGTGTAGTCTTGTACATTCTCAGTCCGACCATACCTGAGAATTGTGGTTAATTGAAAACCAACCACCAAAGAACACCGGTATCCACGATCTAGTATTCAAGTCCGTGTAAAAATAGCTGGCTTTACTAGAACTTGAACGCTGGAACTCTCGACTTCCAAATCAGCTGATTTGGGAAGACGCGTTCAATAGACCAACCCGGTGGGTTAACCTACGCAAGCTAACCTTGCCTTACACCACGTGAGTAATAACGTATACGATACAAAAGTTAAGGTGGAACAAACTGCTTAATTGCCTAAATTACTAATTACAAAACGACTAATAATAATATGCCCACGATATAATAATTTTTTAATGTGCTGCTTAAATAAACGATTTTACATCGAACTTACAATAAATTTTCATCGCAAGTTAAAGCTACACATCAGTTCATAAACACAAAAAATTCAAACTTAAATTCTATTAATTTATGTTAGAATGGTATAAAATTACTTACTTGGTCAACAAAAGTGAACACAAATAAATAATACTGATATTACAATACAAATTTCACTTTAACAACGCTTGTAAACAAATGATCCCAATCTACTAAACAGTGACGCCAACACATGTATTTGTATATTTCAATACAAACGATATCTGGTTATAATGATGAAAATAAATAAATATATATATACACACACACACATGATATTGCACAACAGACTTAATAAATAATTTTTCATTCACGTAACCGTTAAATAAGTTTAATAAAATAAAAATTTACTTAAATTTTCAGAATACATTCGGGTTATAATAAGAAATTTACAAATGTAACAATGATCTCAAATTTGTTTCAAACATTAACTACAATGTTTGCCATTTTATGCTTTGTCTCACCGCGTGTTAAACGTTGATGGCAATGCAAAGTCTCTATCAAATACAGTAGTCCCCGCAATGAAAATTATACAACTGGTGCAGTTGCAGCAGCCGCCAATGTGATCTCTTTTGTCTCTTATTTGTTGTGCAAGACAAAGAATGAAAAATTTTGCAGACGGTTTCTTTAAACCGTTATGAATGGTAAGGAATTTTAATATAATGCAGCAAATGAATTGTTGGAGTTTACGAACTGCTCAGTAAGCTGCTGCTTTGAAACATGTCCATTGTTGGACGTATGGTGTAGCAGTCATGAGCTTTCAAGTCATGACGAGTTCACCGCTAGACCAACCCGTTGGTCTAGCGGTGAACTCGTCATCACAAATCAAAAGAAGTCACTAGTAGTGACATTGAAAAAAAGTTCAAAAAAGAAGTTACTAGTAGCAACTTCTTTTTCGAACTCGTCATCGCAAATCAGCTAATTTTGAAGTCAAGAGTTCTAAGGTTCAAATCCTAGTAAAGGGAGTTACTGTTATACAGATTTGAATACTAGATTGTGGATACTGGTGTTCTTTGGTGGTCGGGTTTTGAGTTAACCACACACCTCAGGAACGGTCGACCTGAGACTGTACAAGACTACACATCACTTAACATTCATATATATAATCCTCATTCATTCTCTGATGTAATAATTAATGGTGGTTCCGGAGGCTAGAAAGAAAAAGAAAAAGTCATGAGCTTCATATCAGAAGGCATTAACAAAAAGTAATTGAGGACATTTATATACACACTGTGAAGGATGCAGAACTTTAAGTTTTTTTATTTGTATTATTTAAAAATGCATCGATAAAGTAACATTAGTTCTTCAAAAGTTTTTTTAATTGCATTTAAAATACTGTAAGAGATGCAAGATACTGTACTCTATCTATACTATTATAAAAAAGATGAAGAGGTTTTTTTTTTTGTTCGGGATACTACTCAAAGTAACTACTCAATCAGTTACGACCAAATTTTTTTATCCATGTTTCTTGGCATAACCGAGAAGGTTTTTAGATGTATTTCATCTCGAAAAAAAATTATATGTATAGTAGTGGAGATTTGCTGAGCGAAGCACGCACTTTAATGAACTGAATTAATTAACTGTGAACTGCGAGTGTCTATCACTGTGTGGACTCTTTTTTCCTGTTTAGCCTCCGGTAACTACCATTTAGATAATTCTTCAGAGGATGATATGTATGAGTGTAAATGAAGTGTAGTCTTGTACATTCTCAGTTCGACCATTCCTGAGATGTGTGGTTAATTGAAACCCAACCACCAAAGAACACCGGTATCCACGATCTAATATTCAAATCCGTGTAAAAATAACTGGCTTTACTAGGACTTGAACGCTGTAACTCTCGACTTCCAAATCAGCTGATTTGTGAAGACGCGTTAACCACTAGACCAACCCGGTGGGTATCACTGTGTGGACTGGGTTTGAACTGAATGATTCGAATGATTCAAACAAATGAATAATATAAAAAAATAATAGAATTAACTCCACATTAAATAAATTTTTTTAACAATAATGGGATTCCCGTTGGGGCTGTGTGTGAGGCTAGAGTGGTGAGGTGCACAAGCTCCTCACAGGATGCTAGACCAATCATCACCATCAACTGGTAAAACGGGATGCCACTGTGCCGCTTTTTTGGAAGGTACAATAAGTGCTCTACAGTCATCCGATTTTCAAAATTCAAACAGGGTATTTTTTTGAAAGTTGAAGGCTAGCTTTTACATGCATCCGGTACACTCTCGATCTAACAGATCACAGTTATTCGGAAATTTATATATATATATATATATATATATATATATATATATATATATATATAAAAGTTTGTATGTTTGTTTATTATCACATCATGCAAGAACCAACCGACCGATTACTTTCAAATTTGCAGGATACGTTTACCCCCTATGTGAAAAAATGAAGTTAAATTTAATTACGTTAAAAAAAATAAGATTGAAAGAGAAATATTTAGTTTTATTGATGATATATTAACAATTATGTTTAATGAATTCATTTAAAGTCGATCTCGTATTCTTCTGATAATGGAAATTTGAATTTAAAGAAGCTAGGAAAATTTAATCAATTTTATTTACTTTTTATCCTAAATTACGTTAAAACAGATAAGATTGGAGAAAGATATTTATTTTATTGATGATTTATAAAAAATAACTATGTTTAATGAATCGGCCTAATGTCGATCTTGAATACCGATCCTGTCTTTTTCAGATACAGAAGAACCTTTTTACAACAAAACAAACTATCCGACTACCGTTTTGGCTTTCAAACAGATCATAGTATCATCGAACAGATTTATAGAGACTTTGCTAATATTCAGATAGCTTTAGACAAAAAAACGTTTGCTCTACCGATTTTCTTGATATCTGCCAAGCCTTTAGATTAAGTGTGGCACACCGACTCTTTTAAAATTAGTCAGCATGTACCTTTTAGTTCTTTTTTAAGTAACTGATATTTCAATGTTATATTCCACACTGAACTAAAGTGATCGGTCGGTTGGTTCTCGTATAATGCTGTTGCAAACAGACAGATTCACAAACAATCGCATTTATCTATTAGATGAACCTTCAACACATTTAATAAAATAAAGCAAAACAAAAATATTACTGGCGTAGTTTTATAATAAGTAGACCGATTAGATTACATTTTTAAAAACAGTATACGCATATGCTGGCAAAACATACATCTACCATTGGCTGTACGTATTTATGTATATATTTTATTTTTCCTATTACTTTTTCAACTCGTGCACATTTCGTACTATTTGTGTTCATTTCTTTTTAAGATACTTTGTATTTTTGAATAATTACTCAATTATTGTAGTTAAACAAAAAAATAAGCTTGGCGCGGAGAAACTAATCTTTGCACTAATATTAACGAGCGAAATATGGTATATTTCGCCGCGACAAAGAGTTCGCCTCAGTTTTCTGACGAGTAGTTCACCGTTGCGCGAGTCACAAGGAGTACGCCGATGGCTTGGCGAAGATTCTGAACGATCTCCCGGGCATCAAGAATGCTGGTTGCTAACGCAGTCTTCCGCCTGGGGTTCACCACTCGCTGGCCCCAGTGTCGCACAGTTCATTGATGCCAGGAACCTCTACAAGCTTAACAAGGCAGAACCGCCACCTTTCTCTTCTTAACTGGGGGAAAGTTACATCGACGTCACCTTGGTGACGGGGGGTCTGCTTAGGTGTACAAGTAGTTGGACTGTCTGGCCCAAGGCCAGGTTAGTGATCAAAGGTTTGTAACCTAAGGAGCCTGGATCGGGGCAGGCTGCGGCTTGTCTTTTTTTTAAATAGAAAATATAAATTTTTTTTACTATCATTAAATTACAAAGAACTCATTCTTTTATTGCAACCAGTGTAGCACTATTTTTAATGCTGTAATAACTTGTGATTTTTTCCAGTCTTTATTTAATGTCTCATTTTCACATCATTGAAAACCTTTAATAATATTACAGAGCTCCTTAATTAATACTTTGACTTCTCTTTGTTAGTTTAATAAATTTAATTTCTCTTTTAGTGGATTTGATTTTTGTTTACTTGAATATATCTCAGACCAACTTACTTATATTACCGGCTTATAGATGACTTGATTATATTTTTTTTAGAAAACTTTTATTTTTTACCTTTGTTGAATAATAAATACTTCATCAAATTAGGTAACTTATCAAAATAAATAATTACTTTGATAAATACAATTTTAAGCCCAAAAATCAACAGGGCTTAATGAAATTTATACTTAAAAAATCATTTTTTTTTAACTTTAATTTCATGATCAAAAATCTAATTGTATTAATGTAAATGAAATGAAAATTTAAAAAAAAAAGGTTATAAAAACTTTTTCAGACTTCATCTTTCTTAAGCTGTGGCTGTTTTTAAAAATGTCACATGAGGTAGCTGTTCAGCAAAGAGGTCAATGAATTTACAATTTTTTTTTGTGATTATATTGCATAATTTTAATAATCAAAAATGTCATTTGGTTAACCAGCCATTAGTCAGGTTGTGAGAAAAAACCTCACCTTTTTATACGCCATTTCTGCTCTACTGGGAAAAGGATGAAACCGTCCTAGGAATTTCTCCAAAATTATAAGAGCTGTAGTCGTGGCAGTTAGTTGATGCTCATTCTTAAAACATTACTAAACTAGCAAGAGTAGTAGCAAAAGACAACAAAATAACTATGGAGTGCTGGAAACACTTTGGATTCAATGATGCATGAAATCATAAATTTTACAAACCAGAAATTGGACTAAAATGAATATAAAATATTCAAGAGGTGTACAGGACTGTTATTTAACTAATGAAACAGAATTAGCTGTATCTTTAGGGTTAATGTATATCATTGGAGTTAAAAAAAGAATCGCATTGAATTAAATGATCTTTGAGCTGTAGATGTAACAGCAACTGAAATATTTACTGCCACTATGTTCCAGTGAAGATTTCGTTTGCTACCGCAAGCACTGAGATTTAATGATTACTCTATACACGTTGAATGAAAAAAGATTGATAATTTAGCCCCTATTCGTAATATTTTTGATGGATTTGTAAAAACATGTAGTGAAAGATACAGTGTAGGAAAAAGTGTCACGGTTGACGTGATGATGCAGGTCTTCTGAGGACGCTGTAAATTTAGTGTATATGAAGAGTAAACTGTGTCGATACAGAATAAAATCTATGCTACCGTAGACTGAAGAACCATCTAGACAAATACATGGAGATATACAGGTCAACAACTTAAAGACACCCCCCTTTATCCGTATCAAATGTAGTCAAACTCTGTGTCAGTGAAATAGATGGTACAGGAAGAAATGCGACTATGGATAATTTTTTCACCTCTACACCTTTAGTAAACGATCTCTGTGCCAATCACGGATTTACGATAATTGGGATTCTCTGCAAAGATAAACGGGAAATTCCAGGAGAGCTTCTCAACGTTTCAAAAAATCCCAGATGTTCATCTATATTTGCTTTATCAAATCCCCCAAATTATTGTTCCATAGTTTCTTGCATTCTGGATAAGAAAGAAAAGAAACTTGTTCTTGTACTTCCTATTCTCCATGGTATGAAAGTAGTGGACATGCTCTGAAACCCGAAATTATAACTTATTGTAATGTTACTAAAGGTGGATCATCGATCGTCTAAAAACTGAATATTGTGTATCATGAATCAGTCAGTTGTCGGTTGAAATGGCCGTTTACTATTTTTAATGGTATGCTAAATGTCAGTGCTATCAATGCTCTGATTATTTTCAAAACATACATGTGAATATAAGAAGAAAAAATGATTTTGATGGACCTTGGAAAAGAGTTAGTGAAAAATCAACTGCTGAAAAGAGTACAAATCAAAACACCGACTATTCCCGCAAAACAAAAAATTACATTGTAGACCTTGCCTACAATGTTTAAGATTAGCCTGCTGAACCTAACGATCAAAAGCCTCCAAAGTGCAAGTACTGCCCTAAAAGAAAGAACAGGTACACTAACAAGTGCAGAGCCCCTATTTATAAGGAGCCAGTATCTACGGCAGTCTTTGTCTGCTTTGAATGTGTCAACAAAGACAGTGACTGAATTAAAACAATTTATAAGAAATTATGTTAATTTTTTTAAATATAAAGCAAAGCAAATTGTTTTATCTTTGTAATATGCAAACAATAAGTAAATATTGATTACATGTAACTTCTATCATACTATTTTTACATAGCCCAATTTTTGTTTACCAGTGATGTTTCATTTGTCTAATATCTTATTCGCAATTATATCTTGCAAGAACTAAACATATCTGGGACAAAATAAATCATTTTTTTTTTAATGTCAAATACAAGAAAAGTTCTCTACACCTGACTAATGTCGTGTTAAGCGGGGGGAACCTAATCAGACCCAAATTTTTCTACGCTCTCTTCGGATATTGTGTCAAATTTGCTTCCGGTATTAAGTCACCCAAATCAATAAAAACATTATTTTCATGATTAATAATCATTAACCCCTTACCAGTTTTTGAAGAGATAATTTGTCATTAACTACCTTAATAAAAATTGCCCTTGAAGAAATAACTCATCATCCACTTTTTTGCTAGTAATTGCAAGTAATTTGTTATTATGAACTGATCTGCTTTATTCTTGATGAGTTAGTGCAATGTGTGAGTCTAGTTCCATATTTATTCTAATTTAACACTGAAGCACTAGTAGCATATTGATTCTCTATTCTATCCTTCGTAACAGCTGATACCGTGCATTTGTTTTCATTGTTCCCGAGTTGAGTTGATGTTCGTTTTATTATTTCTTTGTGTTATTTGTTTTCTTTTATTGCGCTCTCTAATATATTTTCTGAAAAATCTCTAATATATATGTAAAAGTGGAGATTTGCCGGTTGAAGCACAAACTTCAATGAACTGAATTAATGAATTGTGAACTACCAGTCTCTATCACTTTATGATCTGGAACTGAACTGAATTATTCGAATCGATCAAAGGAATAATATTACAAACATAATAGAATTAAATTTACGTTAAATAAAATACGAGGGTAAATCAAATATAAACGGGATTTTTGTTCCAGAGGATCTACGGTTGGTAGGACTGGGCCTGTGCTTCCAGTATACTTGGGTGGAGTCATTATGAGTGGGGAGAGCCAGCCATTCCACACTTCCAACCAATTCGTCAGTAACGCTCACAATGTAGCAGCAATAGGTGCACCCTTCCACCGTGCAATGTATAATTATAAAATTTCTTGCTCATGAAGTTTAAGCGTTAGAAATTTTTCATATATTGACTGCACAGTTCAGGGACCAAAAATTGTCAAGGACTCGTGTGTTTGCCTGGCATAAAGAGTTCAAGGAAGAACGAAAACAAGTGGAAAATCAGGAACACGATCACCGTCCTCGGACCAGCATTACAGACAAAAACACTCGTGCGATTTGAGGCATTCTTGAAGACGATCAGGTTGAGAGTATCTGAAATTGCAGAACAGGTTGGAATAAGTTATGATGATGATGAATCATCACCATTAACTGGTAACAAACGGCGTGCTGTTTTGGTAAGTGAAATGGCGTGCTTCTCTAATATCTCTGGAAAGTCATCAGATTTTCAAAATTCAAACATGGACTTTGTTAGTATGTTGAAGGCTAACTTTTTACATGCATCAGGGTACACTGTCAATCTAACAAATTGACATGATTATTCGGAAATGTGTATATATATATATATATAAAGTTTGTTTGTTTGTTATTGCATCACGTGAGAACCAACTAAAAGAATTGCCCCAGAGTTGGCTCTGGATTCGCCTGGGCTGACCTGAGTCCAGAGGGTCCAGCTTCTGGCTAGACGGCCAGCTAGTACTTTATAAAATAAATAGCAACAAAATGTATTTCTGTGTATTACTGAACTCTTATCTGTCTATATATATAATATGAGAGAGCTTTGACAACAATTTTGGCTGAAGGGAAGTTATGTCTAAACATCCATTTTTAAAAAGAAAATAATCTATCTCCAACTTTTTATTTATTCTTTTGAAGTATTTGACTGTACAGATTATAAACTGCTAATATTTCATTGATATTATATAAATTGGTGTCATTACTGAACATTAATCATTTTCCAGCAATTTTAATTCCACTATTATTCTATCACAAAATAACATTAATGTACCTATCCGTAAACATATAATCAGAGAGACCTAAAACAACAATTTTTATATTGTATTATTTTTAATTATAAAGTAAATAGCAACCAAGTATTTCAGCTTATAACTCATATCTACTTATCCATATACATAATATGACAGAAATCTACAACCAACCCGTTTTACAAAAAATCAAACTGCTTTTTTCATTTATTATTTTGGTTAGATTGCATTAAAGTAATACATTAGATTGTACAGATTATAAAAATCTAAAAAATAAAATCACAAGAAGAAATCTTACTTACAAACATGCACGGCCCTGTCAGACAACAATGTAATAAAAAAAACAAAACAGAAACATCAATCGTAAAAGAAAAGCTGTTAAAAACTTAACATTGTCCTGAAAAAGTATTAAGTATTTCTGTATTAACAGAGGCCATTTGATTTTCACTAGTTTGTGGTTTTTCAAATTTTATTATTGTGTTTAGTTTAATTATTGCTTTTTTTATAAATAAATTGTATCAAATTTGTATATATAACACAGACCTGCAAAATTTGGGATGTAGAGGAATGTTTTTTAACTACTGACAGACAATTAATTCCTAAGTATTTTTTTAACACTGAATCCAAAAATAATCTTCATTTTTTCTATCATGTCAGAATTTTTCACAAATCGCAAATTTCAAAATTTGTAAAAAGTTGAAAATGTGATACTATAAAATAGACATAAAACATTATTTTTTTATTAAAAAATAAAAAAAACATATTCATTTTTTTGGCCTTTACTATGCATTCTTATAGCTAAACAGATTAGTGGTCTGAAGAGAATGGTTGGGGGGGGGGTTGAAGAATGTCAAGACAGTGGAAGAAGAGCTTGGTCAACAGGTTGCGATAACACTTAACAAGATGTAATACTTTATTGGCAGCTATCCGCCACTGCTGTTTTTGTCAGTGGAAAATATGTTTCCAGACCATAAGCAAACTTTCCGTTTTCTAAATGGCTTCAAGAGGCTGCAGATTCTTTTCGTTACATTTGTGATGAGTTAATGGTGAAAAGGCAAAAAAAAAAATAACAAGTTTCGATTGACAAGTGTACCTGTCTGTCATATTTCAGGTGAAAATAGGAGATCAAGGCAAAACTTGGGCATCCCAATAAGTTTGCTGCACATGTGTTAAAGGACTTAGATGATGGTCAAAGGGAACAAGAAGCGTACAGACTTGGAGTTTTAATGGAGTCACAAAATTACACCGACGATTGTTACTTTTGTTTGAACTGGTGTTCACGGTTTCAATTTAAAGAATAAAAAAGAATCGTTTATCCAAATATGCCATACGCTTTATGTCTGGTTCCACATGGTCCAGACATACCAGTGCCAATTCTATCAGAAAATTTAACTAAAACAGATGGTTCCATAAGCGATTTAAATGAAGATAATGTCAAGGTGTATGAACCTGGAGATAGCTATGCACCAGAGTTTTATTCACAGTCTGAACTAAATGATTTGGTTCGAGAATTACATCTGATCAAAGAAAATTCAGAATTGCTTGGTTTGAAGATTAAAGTGAAGAACCTACTAGCAGCTGGCACCTTACTTTCCTGGTTCAGGTATAGAGAAAAGGATTTTCTTACACATTTTTCAGAAGGAGGAATTAGTCTTCTGCACCGATGTACGTAGACCGGTTCAGAATAAAGTTCTTCCAACTCTGCGTATCAAGTTAGGCTTGGTCAAAGCCTTACCAAAAGAAGGTAAATGTTGTAAATAGATCTGTGACAAATTTCCCATCTTATAAAATGCTAAATAAACAGCGTGTCTTTGCTGGTCCTGACATTAGAAAACTTGTCAAACAAGGTAATTTTGATAAACAAATGAAGTTGCAGTAAAAGAAGTTTGGCGGTGAATTTAAAGAAGTACTAACCAAGTTTCTGGCCAATAAGAAGAATCTGAACTTCAAATCAACTGCTCGAGCATGCTGCAGAAGTACAAAAATTTAGGCTGTTCTGTGTGCTTGAAGGTTCACTTTCTAAATTCACATGTGAACTATTTTCCTGAAAATCTGGGTGCCGTTTGTGAAGAGACGGGTGAGAAATTTCATCAGGACATGAAAGAAATGGAAAGGACATATCAAGGAAAATGGATTACTATAATGATGGCAGACTACTGCCCGGCTGTTACACCAAGATGAACCCTATAGAGAACATAGAAGGAAAAGCGCAAAGCAAAGTATAAGCCGTCCAAAGAAACTTCAACACTTGGAATAAAAGTTACATACTTCATCATGAAAGGTAGGTGAAGAGGGGGAGTGGTTTCCTAAGGCACTACATACCTCATAAAAATTAACCACTATAATAGAAATTAGGCTTATTTTATGGCAATTTTCATTAGAAATTTAGGGGTCAATGACCCCACCTGCCCCCCTCTTCAGACCACTCAACTGTTTAGCTCTAAGAATGCATAATATAAGCCAAACAAGCATATAAAATATAATATTACATATATTACATTAATTTATTATTAAAAAAAAATTGTCTACTTTATTGTATCACATTTTTGTAATTTTTAATCTTTTTGATAATATTGAAATTTGCAATCCTGACATGATGAAACAAAAATGAAGGTTATTTTCTATTCAGCGCTAAAAAATACATAATCAATTATCAAAAACTAAAAAACACATCGATCGCGGGTTTATGTAATTAGACAAGGTTAACGAGCTAGGCAATGGTAATACGATACAAAGTTCGGTATTCTGAATCGTCAGTTACATTTCCTCATCCAACCTAAACTCAATTAAACCAAGGTATTTACTGTGTAACAGAAAGAAGCAAAAATCCACAAATAAAAAAGCAAGTGGACCCCCCTTATGTTAAAAGAAAAGTACCTAATATTGTAAATTGTATACCTACACTGATACCAACAATTTTGAAATATTATTTTGTGCTTTAAAAATTAACAGATTTCTGCTGAAAAAAAATCCAAGTAAATTAGATAAAAAGCAATTAAAAAGGATCTCTAAGAAGAAGGATTGTAAAAATGTTTATAAACAGGATTCCCACTGAATTTTAAGGTTTGTTTTCCCTGACTTATTATACTGACCTTGATAAAAATTTCCTGACTGTCATAATGGTATGCTATCACAGTTTACTCTGAAAAAAAAATAAACATTTTATTTTTTTGCAGCCTCTACCATCCCTATAGCTGCCAAACTCGTACCTTTCATTATTTATTATTACATTCATTCTTAAAGTTTATTTTTTATTGATTTTTTTACAATATACATTTAAAATTAGACCATTTTTTGTGATAAATTGTTTCAGTAAATTACACTGAAGTACAAAAAAAATTTAACAAGTTTCTTGCATAAAAATGATCACGGTAACTAAAAGTAACATAGATAAGAAATAAAAACTAACTAAAGACATTTTTAGAAATAATTGGCTTCTACATAAGATTGCTAAACTTTTTCACAAAAACTAGCCTACATTATTTTGCCAAGTAAAAAGAAAACAATATTTAATAACTTGGTTTGCATAAAAATTCTAAAATAAACAGATTTCAATTTAACAAAAAATATATGTATGATCACAACTTATTTTGTACAGAAAACAAACGTTACTAATATTTACTTGAAAAATATTTTGTCATTATTAGTCCAGTGTATTTGCAGAATGCCATCAAAGTACAGTACAGGAACATGATTGATGACAGCATTTAATAGCTCCAAGCTGGAATTTTGACACTATACAACTATCAGGAAAAGTAAAAGTTGCACCAATATCTTCACGTAAACTTAAGTATAACTTATTTTGTACAATATTGAGAACGCACATAATCTCTGCCTTAGAAACAACATCATTACAACAAAAAGAAGTAATTTTTTAAAGTATAACTCTCATTAAAGATTTTTGACAAATGTTACAAACAAATTTTTTCTTTGGTGTGTAAATTAATATGCTTCTTTAAATTCGAAAGATGATTAAAAGCCTTTTGGCAGAATTTTCAAACATAATTTCTTTCTTTTGTATTAATATTAATATGTGTCTTTAAACTGCTGTTATGATTAAATGACTTTTGACAAAAGTTACAAATATAATTTTTTTCTTTTGTATGAATATTAATATGCGCCTTTAAAGTAAAAGGTTGACTGAAAACATTTTGGCAGAAGTTACAAACACAATTTTTCTCTTTTGTATGAATATTTAAATGTAATTTTAAATTAGAACTTTGATTAAAAGTCTTCTGACAAAAGTTGCAAACATAATTTTTCTCTTTTGTATGAATATTAATATGTGTCTTTAAAAGTGTTTTTATGATTAAATGACTTCTGACAAAAGTTACAAATATAATTTTTCTCTTCTCTTCAACAGTCTATTGCAAAACTGTCAACTATCCACTGTTCTTTTTTATTAGTATCGTAGAATATGAATAAAAAAATAAGTATATTATTTCCAATAAATAGAAAGATAATCATGGAACTTATGCAATGTTATCCAACCTAATGTTTTTTTATCGTATACGTCATTACTGTTAAATGTTTTGAGTATTTAAATTATAAATTCAGTAATTATTGCAATTATTTATTATTTAAATCAAAACATTTACGTTAATTGGTCGAGGTTAGCGAGCTTAGGTTAATTTATATATCTATAACTATAAACAGCAAACCTTTGGATTATTGTCAATATAGCCCGTATAACCATTATATTATAACTATAATTTAACGAATTAACCTACGCTCGCTAACTTAGACTAATTAACACAGTAATGTTTTAAGAAATGATTACATTGTATATCAATTAACCGTACAGCATTAGTAATGACAAATTCATCATAAAAAAAAAACAATCTTAAATTCTATTAATTTATATTAGAACGGTATAAAATTACTTACTTAGTCAGATAAACAAAAGTGAACACCACCAAATAAATAATACTTATATTACAATATAAATCCCTCCCACACAACGGTCCTAAGACAAACGTTCACGCTATATATGATTGTTCAATAATGCCAACAAATGAAATTGTATACTTCAATACATACAATATCTCGTTATAATGCTGAATAAATAATAATAATGTTTTTGTTAAACATAAAGTAATGCAACACAAAAACGCAGTAGTTACACGTAAATATTAAAAAAACATTTTCGTTAATAAATTAAACAGCCAGTAATCATTTTTAATTACTTATACATTTTTGACCATGACGATCGGAGGTGATATTAATTTAAAAATGCATACTTTTGAAACGACACACCGCACCAAATTTATTATTTTTTTGTTCTATAAAAATGTACTTAAAATATCTTACAAGAAATTTAAACACCGTCTAAATTAAAAATTACCCCTTTTGCTAACTGTAATAGGTGGTTACACAACAGTCTCGCAGGAGGCAGTCTGTTATAGCCGGAGTCAAACCAATAGATATCTTGGCTAATGAGCATAAGGAACGCTATATTTCCAAGGTAAATAACCTATTGACGTTAATAAGCAGGAGATTGAAGGGGCTTTTCATCTTGGCAGATCAGCTGGGTCGAATCTCCCACAGGTCGCTACACATTTCCTATAGTGTCTAATTTAGGTGGGGTGGTAGGGTGGGTGGGTAGGTATGGGTAGGGTGGGTGTCTAATTTAGGTCTAATTTTTATTGTGGGGCGTCACGATTGTGACGCCCCACAATACAGGAGATATGAAAGGTAATGGACTGGGTTCCTCTACAGAGACAGGGCACCTGACGCACAAGAATACTGATGCTAATCCTGTTGGGCGAACTTAACGCATTTGGTTCAATATCATGGGAATCGGTTATGGCAGCACTGTCTGCGAAAGGGAACAGTACCAACTTCAGTAGACAAATTTCTGAGTACCTGTCTGACAGATGGGTTGATGCTGACACCCCGAACAGAAGGCTAAGATTTCAGATCTTTGAGGGCGTGCCTCCTGGGACCATTTCTTTGGCACCTGATCTATGATAGCGTACTGCAGCTTCCTTTGTCGGCTGCAACTTAAATAATGGTGTATGCTGATGGCCTGGCTGTTCTGAGGATGAGCTGGAAGAAAGGGGAAACTTGGCTTTAAATGCAATCAGGGATTGTCACCACAGAAATGTGCATACATTACACTAACAGGCAGAAGAATGATGGGTAGAATAAACCTCATGCTAGGTGAACAGTTGCTACTAGAGACACGATAATGTACCTGGGGATACAGATCAACAAATCATGTAAATTTACTCAACACATTGTAGACAGTTTTACAAGGACCTAAAATATCTTGAAATCACTGAATGCGTTGATCGCTACTCAGTCTGTCAAAGGGCTTCCAAATGCCGATTAATCATGTCAATGATAATTTCAGCGTTATTGTATGCTTCCTCGGTTTGGGGTGGAGCAATGAGGGTCATGAGGAACTGGGCACATTTACACAGTCCACAGGTGAACGTTGTTGGGTGTTATACAACTACATCATACAGTGCAGTGAGCGTGTTGGCATCAGCTTCGCCAATTGACCTTCAAGTTAGAGTGCAAGAGCTTTGCTACGATGATATGGGGAAGAGCGAGGACAAGGCTAATGTAATGGAGACATGGCGTGAAAGATAGATGACTGGAAATGAAGCAGCCAGGACAAGGAGATTAATCACAGACTGACATATGGACGAATAGGAAACATGGCGATATAGATTTTTATACGTCACAATTGCTCTCCAGCCAAGGAATGTTTCGACATTTCCTCAATCGATTTGGCAGACGGGACTCTCAGTGCTGCATGTTTTGCAACAGAGAGGACACAGCGGAGCACACCATATTTATGTGTGCACAATGGCACCTTTGGTAGACTCAAGCCGGCATCGACAGATTAAGACCTGAAAACCTGGTGTCCTTCATGCTGTCATCAGAAGAGAACTGAAGGGCCTTTGACACGTATGCTATGAAAGTCTTACACGGTAAGGATGCTGAAGGGAGATGCTGTGGACTTTAGCGTAAAGGGTGGACAGCCCCATCTGTAAGTGCCAGTATGCTTAGGTGAGCCGGTTCCGATGTGGGCTCCAGGACTAGCGTAGGTCAGAGATAAAATCAAGACAGAGACCCGGCTGTCATGCAGGGCCTGGTTACCGCCTCACGGGGATTAGAGGCAGGCAAAATAAAGATCAAAAGATCGGATCAGTCTGGCACGGCAGTTTGGCCGTGCCAGATTTACTGCTGGTGAGCGAGAAGGCTCCCTTAGAGTAAAGGAACACTTCCCTGGGTTGAGCTTTAATTATATTGTATTGCTGAGGGGAGTAGGGTGGGGGAAAAAAGTTACAATACAAACTTCAATACTCTGAATCGTCAGTTATATTTCCTCAGCTAACCTAACTAAAATCAATTAAATCTCAGTTAAATCAGCTATCTACTTTGTAGCACAAAGAAGCGAAAATCCACAAATAAAAAATAGAGCGCACCGCCCTCCCTTTCATTAACAGAAGTACCTAGTATTGTAAATTATATACCTATGAAACTGATGGCAGGAACTTTTAAATATTATTATTTTGAGCTTTAAAAATTAACATATTTCTGCTGAAATAAAAATCAAAATAAATTAGATTGAAACAATTACAAAGGATCTCCAATAAGTATAAATTGAAGAAATTTTTATAAACAGGATTTCCACTGAATTTTAAGTTTCGTTTTTCCTGACTTTACTGACCAATTCATTAAAATTTCCTGACTCTCATAATGATATGCTATTGCCGTTTACTCCGCAAAGTACATAATTTTTTTTTTTGCAGTCCCTACCATACTCGTAGCTGCCCAACTCACACTTTTTTTTCTATTATTAAATTTCTTTTTTAATGATTTTTTCAGTATACATTTAAAATTGGGCTAATTTTTGTGATAAATTGTTTCAGTAATTTACACTGTAAAGTACAAAACAAAAAATAACAAAAATATAAGTTTTTTTTTGCTGATGAACATCATGGTAACTAAAAGTAACAGATAAGAAATAAAAGCTAACTAAAGCAATTTTTAAAAATAATAGGCATACACATAGAATTGCTGAACTTTTTCACAAAAACTAGCCTAAATTATTTTGCCAAGTAAAAAGAAATTTAATAACTTGGTTTGGATAAAAATGCTAAGATACATAGATTTCAATTTAATAAAGAAAATATGTATGATCAAAACTTAAAGGAAAACTAAAAGTAATACAGATAAGAAAACTAGAACAGAACACCTATTTGAACAGAAAAAAAAATTACTAAACTTTACTTGAAAAATATTTAGTCCAGTGTTATTTGCAGAATGCCATCAAAGTACAGTGCAAAAGGCCACGATTGATGATATCAGAGCATTTAGTAGCTCCAAGCTGTAATTTTGATGCTTTAAAACTATCAGGAAAAGTAATTTTAAAAGTTGCACCATATCAAATGAACTTAAGTACAAGGTATTTTGTACATTGAGAACTCACATAATCTCCTCCTTAGAAACAATCATTACAACAAAAAGAAGTAATTGTATCATCATTTTGCAGGATTCAAATGTATAATTTGCTGCTGAAATGCTATTACTCTGACTAGAGGGCAAAGAATACACATATATATCACAACCACTGTTCTCAAAACTGTAGATCACAGTTCTATTCTAATCTTCTGAGTTGAGGTACTGCTGGCAGAAAAAAAGATTTTTCAATGGTTGCTATCTTAGTCAAGAAAAGCGGCAAACTTCACAAAGTAAACTATGTGAAATCATTTCCTTTCGATCCATATTCCTCGGTGCAAAATTATTTTACACAAATAACAAAAAGTATGATGATAGCATAAGAAGAGGTAGGAACCTCTTCTCGACTGACTGAATTCCGAGTGTAAGTTTATATTTAACCGCTTGTCATTAAAGTCTTTTTATACACCATTTAAAAGTAATTATTATCTAGAATACAACAAAAAAATCACGGTAGTTTGAAATAAATTCCAAGAACAGTTAACAACTTTTAATTTTTCAATGGCAAACTATTTTTAAAATTTCACCAGTGAAAAAATTAACTGCAATTTGGAATATTCCTCACTTTATTATAAAAGAATAATTAAGTAATGTAAATGAGAACAGGACATGTATATCAAATATATAAAGGGAAAGTATATCAAATATAATTTGTCATTACTTAAAAAATACTGATTTAATAACTATTTAATTTGGTAATAAAAATGCAATTTTTAAAATTTTTTTCAAAAATTTCCTAACTAAATTTGTATTTCCTGGTTTTTCTTGCATGTAGGAGAAATCAGGATGTCCTTAGAAAATTAATTTTAAATTATGAGTTAAGAAATAGAAAAATAAATGGTTTAGGAAAGAAATGTACTGGAGAAAAGAAAGAAAATGAGTCAAAACATAAAAAAAAAAATGCTGATACAAATTATCTTTAACACTTTCCGTAAACAAGAAAATAAAGCAAGATTACAATAATGACATATAAAAGAATAAGAAGTATAGGCACTGTATAAACACATACTTTAATTTGACCATTAAACATAGAAAAATGATACAACCTCAAAACTATCTATTTTTTTATATGAGGCCGCCACACTCAAATCCCCACGGTTGACACACTAAAAATTTTAAATGAAAAGGATAAGATTTCACATCATTTTTAAAACACATTGTTAAAAAAACTTTTTAAAACACAAAAAGATAGTGATAAATCATATTTTATTTATTTAATGTGTTAAAAGATTCAAAACCACGATTCAAACTTAAAATCTGAATGTAGACACATATCTACCACTCCCACCATGTAGGTTGGACAAAGTGGGGAGCTTTAATTTGGTTTTATTCATCATAACTAGTACAAAATAAACAATAAATTTTCATCTGATCACACTAAAATAAAATCACAATTAGTTTTTACAAAAAGAATAGTGTACGTTTTAAATAAAAATCAACTTGTTTTCTGTGGAACACTGTTTATTAAATTAAAAAAAAATAACATAGAAAGTACACCCGTAAATTAATTGATAATACTAATATTTAACTGAACGTTAAAGTTTTCACACAGATTATAAAATCAAATTACATCATTCTGAAATCTTTTACACTTCAAAAACATTTTTAAAAATGTCTTCTGACAGTACATACTCTCAAAAATATTTTGATAAATTTTCAAGTATCAATTCATATTTGCAAAGTTATAACTTAAAAGTAGTAGAGATGCAGATAGAATTTCAGAGCACAGTGAGTGACCTGGCATCAAGTCTCTGCTCTCTATTGTTTAAGTTTGCAGCTCCTATCCATTCTAAAATCTTTTCTACTGTAAACAGAATACGTTTGAGAATGTTATATAGCTATTGTGATTTGAGACATTTGAAAATGTTATTTTTGTTTATTTTCAAGGTTATCAAACATTTTTAATCGTGTTTGTTAATGTGAAAGAAAAAAAGGAAAATTATTCACAACCAGGATATAACAATAAAATAAATTTTTAAAGAAGTTGATATACGAAAGAAGCAGTCATTTTTTTACAAGTATATTGGTAAAAAATTAAAAACTAATATAGATTTTAAGGTCAACATTGATAAAAGGCATAGGTATCAGAAATATACTTCTTATTTGCTTTTAATATTTGATATTAAAATGTAATTTTAGTATTGTTTTTAATACTAAAAAATTCATAAAAGTGGTCTAGACACGCACATTGTGTGTCTACCACCTTTATGAATTTGTCAGTATCACAAATTATCTGATTGGCATGGTTCTGAGCTTAAAATGTTCATAAACGTCATCATCTGCATATTATAAACTAGAGTAATATATAAATCTACTTTTTTTCTCTCTGTAAGTAGTTTATAGCAAAGGCTGGCCTCTGTGGTGAGAGTTCTAGTGTCTAGGCCTTTAATCAGGATGTCCTGGGTGGTAAAAAATAAGAAAAATATAATGTTAAATTATAAATATTAAATAAATTTTGTCGTACTTGTTTTATAAATTATGTACTCTTGAAAGAATGCTTTTTGTTTTTTCTCCTTAATCAAATTTCTTAACATAAGATTTTTAATGGTCATAATGGTTCTCTAATATGGATATTATTGAGATTTCTTTTTAAAGTATAACTCTCATTAAAGATGTTTGACAAACATTACAAACAATTTTTCTCTTTTGCATTAGTTCTACTAATACGTGTCCTTAAACTGTTTTTATGATTAAATGACTTTTGAAAAAAGTTGCAAATATAACTTTCTTCCCTGGTATGAGTATTTAAATGTTCTTTTAAAGAATATCTTTGACTATAAGTTTTCTGACAAACATGACAAATATAATTGTTTTCCTTGGTATGAATAATTAAATGTAATTTTAAAGCAGAACTCCGATTAAAAGATTTCTGACAAAAGTTACAAATATAATTTTTCTCTTCATTATGCATAAGGTGGGTTTTTAAATTGTTATCATGAATAAGAGACTTTTGACAAAAATTACTATTATTTTTTTTTACAATGAAAGTGTATGTGTCTCTTTAAATAACATTTACATCTAAATCTTTCATCGCAATATTCACAAACCAATTTCTTTCCATTCTGGAAAAATAACATGTTTTCACTACTTAAATTCTCCACTAAATTTTCTTCTGTCGTTACATTACCATATGCACACTCACATTCATTGGATATGTTGGTACTTCCCTTGATGTTTCCTTTATCGATAGTAACCTGTAAAATAAAAAATAACTAATAATTACAATCGCAAATGAAAGAGACAAATCAAAAATCAATGTCCGATTATGACGGAATAAAAATGGCACCATCAGTCTGTTTTTTCATGGAGCCCACTGTTACAAGGCAAACGTACCTCGACTGATTAAAAACTTTGCTGTTCCTCAGATTCCTGCAGGATACAGTTTCCAACAAGATAGTGTTTCACCACACTTTTATTGAGATGTTACCATGTTTCTGAACAACGCTTCCCTGGATGTTGGATCAAATGAGAGGTCCAACTGCATAGCCAACTAGATCTCCCACATATCAGTTTTTTGGAATTTTTTGTTTGGGATTTTATTACAAGTTGTAACAAAGAAAAGTTTGAGATTTGTACAATTCAAGACAAAAAATTGCTGTAGACTGATATATATATATATATATAAAATTAAGTAAACAATAATTAAAACATTATTTTTTTATTAACTATTATTCATTTATGAATTAGTTTTTAATTATTTATTAAGTTTATCTGGTAATAGATTGTTTAGCATGTTACTAGCAAAGATAAGGTACCTTATTATTGGTTTTTGTATGTTTAACTTTTGTTTTAATGCTGTGTTTACCGGTATGTTTTATCAATAATGGAGAAACCTAAAACCCATATTTTTAACAAGAATGGATGACTTCAGACCTAATGCTTTGGGTCAGTAACACTGTATCTCAACATAACATAAAAAACCACATTTTTAATCATAACATAAATACCAGTGAACCAATTTTTATTTTATTTGTACAAAATTACTTGTCATGCAAAGGGGCTTCCAATGAGGTATCACAACCTACATTGTCTCATTTTAAAAAAATAAGTTTTCAACTCCTAAAAATTTTGAGAAAACTTAAGAGCAAAATTTTGTGTTGGTAATTTGAAAAATAATTTTCAAAGTTTTAATCTACAGATTATGATTATTTCAAATGGTTTAAGAAGTAATATCAATAACTTTATAGTTAGTTTGTTGGACTGGATTTTAATAAAGTACAACCTAAATGGTTTTCACACCTACTGAGTGAAGAGGAGGGTGGATTTTAATTTTCTTTTCACCATAATTCATTATTTTTTTCAGTTTGTCGATTAATGTAATTAAATGCTACTATTGCCATTTAAGATTTTTAAATTGGAATAGGTATGGTGGGAAGGGTGAGTTCCAACCCTTTCAAAATAATTTTAAAAAGGTTCCCTCCGAGAATGGCATACATGACTGCAAACAGAAATATGATGGAACTGATAGCTATTGAATAATAAATGTGGTAGCTTTTTACACCGACCTCTGTAAAACTAATTATATAAGCAAATTTCTACATAATGTACTTTTTGTACCGTATTACTATATCTCCTTTTTCTTTTATTGTACATACGTTCCAAATTTCTGCTTAATTTTACTGAAATACATTTACTTTTTATCTTTAATTTTTTTACTTAGTGTCTTACCCATTTAACATTAGAATGATATGTACAGTATATATGATAAACCTTTTTTAAATTATCCTTTTCAATTATCCATATTTGGCCTAGCAAAGATTCATTTGGATAATTGGTGTTTTCACTTTATGAAAAATCTAATACCCTTACCACTTCATTTTCAACTAAATTGGTCTCTTCAATTGCTAAAGGATCTTTTTCGATGTCACCATTACTAATATCAAGCAATTCCTCTTCCAGTTGTAGTAAATCTACTTGCTGTAACAAAAAGCAAAACATAAATGCTTTTATCGCAATTACCAAGTTCAATAAGCTTCAAAAACAATATAAATCTACTTTAAAATTAAATAATTAAATTGAATCAGTGTGACATAAATGATGTTGGTGAAGCGGCAAGATAAATGAGATGTCTTGTGTTAGACAACTAAACACAAATTAGAATGCATAGAAGTAGTAAGGAAAGGAAAGAAGGTAATGCTTCCAAACATTGTCAATGATTATATATTTATGGACAGAGTTGATAGGATGGATCAAATGCTGAGCACACAACCACTCGAAAGAAAAGACAATAATGGTTGATATAAAAGCAGTTCTGCCAACTTTTAAATATCACTATGTTCAATGCTCTGTTTTACAAAAGAAAAGCGGTGGCAAGTACAATCCTCTTCAATTCAGAGAGCAAATTACTAAAATTCATCAATTCTTATAAACAAAAAACTATTTTTAAAGACTGAGATCAATTAAAATTTAAATTTATTATCTTAGAAAAAGAATAAAAATAATTAAACGTAATAATACTATAACAAATGATTGCCCGTACTCATCATTAAGATTCAAAATTCTAGATTTAGTAATGTGAAGAAGATACAAGAATATGAAGATGATGTAAATAATATTTATATTGTTGTACATTTTTATGCTTAGTATATGTCACATGTTTCGTGGCTCGATCAGAATATTGAGAGGTTGACAATTTAGAATGTTTATATAATTACAACTTACTGGTTAAAATGATCATAATTATAACCAGACAAATTAATAATAAAAGGTGACAATAATAAAACAATTAATGAACACAAATATTAATATAGTAATTACAACCACAATAATAATCAGGATAATAGTAGTAAACGATAATAGAACATGTCAATAACAACAAATCAAAATACATAATGTAATCAACAAAGAATAACAATCAAAATATTACACATCAAATAGTTATAAGCGTCAATAGTAAATACAGATTATATATACACAAGACGAGTTCAAAAAATCATTCGGAATTTATTCCAGGTAGAAAAAACAAAAGTAGAATTCAACCTATTAAAAAAAAAAACTGCTAGTCTTAACCCTTTTTGTCTTATATTAACAAACAATCTTATAAATTTCACGTGCAAATACCCTTGCTATCTATCCTAAAGTTTATCGCAATATTTCTTGTTTACTGGAATTACTCGTGGCATCATCTTAGTCTTATCGAACTGGATTCAAGACTCTCCTTGCTGGACTGATGTCTTGCACTCTCATCTTCGCAGACACACCTGTGACTCTCTTTGCTGGACTGGTTTGCAGAACTCCACCGAACTCGCAGCCTCTCCTTAATTCTCCTAATTTATAAAATAAAAATAATCTATACCTCTAATTCACTCCCCACCCACACCCACACACACACATGCACATTAACTATGTAACCACAGTCAAATTATTATTATTATTATTTGGTGACTTTAATAGGCCAGGCTTTGTATGACAAAACCTAGAAAATGTTTGTTAGGCCAAATTTAATCATCCAAATTCAAACGTTAAAAATGCACTCACCTTACAGATTGTTTCTACATATTGTAATCTTTTACAATCAAATAATTTTTTCAACCGTTGCAGTAATTCTACCGATTCGGTTTTTTAATCTTACAAACATTAGTGTTAATATTGTTTTTACGGTGAAATTTCTGTGACAAATATAATTTACCTTTAGAGATAATGTTACCTAAGATTTTAAATTCTAATCTTATATCTAATGAATACATACCAGAATATAAAAATATAAATTTTGTAAGATTCAACATTTAATGAATGATAGTTTGACCCTAAATATCTATTTATTTTTTATGTTGTCACATAAGATTCAAGCTTGTGTGTTGAATATGGAAATGGTATTTTATAGCGTATGAAACATATCGTTCCTCACCGGAATTGATATAGAAATCTTTGCTGAAGAGTTGCAGCTATGTATTACAGTGGTCACTATGAAAGATGGCGCTTGTGTTTAAACTATTGCATCTTAGTTAAAAAAAAATATCACACAATAAAAATGAAGGTAACAGAAACTCCAATTATTTTTGCACTAACTGGATTCAGCCGATTTTAGTTACAGTCATTTGTTTGAAAATTAGGGGCATGAAAAGTGAATTTCTTGCACTTTTTTTTTGTTGAAAACATGAACTTTAAATTGCTATAAAATCCAAACCGATACATAAAAAGCTTCTACTTTTAAAATCAGATTAAAACGATTGTTTCTCAATAATTGTAATTAAGATTTAGCCCAAAACTACTACTATTTAAGCATACAGGTTGTTTTCAGGTAAAAACATCACATTTCGGTTAACATTAGGTGTAAAAAAAATAAATTTCCATTAATAACAGGCATTAATTTTGTAGAATTTTTATTTGTTGAGTTGAATTAATAAACATTCCTGTTTTATAGTGAGGATCATAATAATAGATTTAAAATTGCGGAAATTGGAAATATGTGAAGGGCTGAAGAAGCATTCTCAGTAGGCAGTTCAGTCTCAATATTGATATTATGTCATTGTATATTAGTAAAAATCAATTGCAATGCCAGTCTTCAGTCTGATGGGTTCATTAAGCCCTTAGCTATGATATCTAATAAATCATACGAATATTTTATTTTGATATGTTCAGTTCGTGCTGGTTTCTTATCAAGTTTATTTAACAGTATCGCCCTATGTCAAAGACAGTTTAGAATAGTAAGTTCATTTGCAATTTTTAATCGAGTTATAAGTTAAAGATTTTTTTGTAATTTCTCTGTAACTATCTTAAGTGTAATATGAATGAGATGGAAACACCTTTGTTTACCGGTCAACAAGGCTGTACAATTAAGAGTGGTTTGAGAAATGTAATCTGCAATAAATAAACATTTTTTCAAAAGCTATACGACTTTGAATTCCGTAGTGCAATTTACTTTGATAAAGTTCATGAACCCATCACCGAAACATGAACATTAGATGAAGGTCACTACAAAGGATACGTAGGAGTGCTATAGTAATGACAGTTGCATTCAGTTTGAAATGCCAGGGAAAAATAGGACACGGAATGCAAATCTGTTACTGGAATATTTCAACAGTCGTGCATTGTGCACAATCTTATATCAGTACTACCCCTACCGTTCAGAATGAAATCCCTACCATTAAGAAGTTCAAAGAGGAAGTACGGGAAAACTGGATGTAAATCTATCGTCTACGACCGTACGTCGTATTGTGAAAAAAATTGGTTTTTGTTATAAAAAAAAAAACTGAAGATGGTCAACATTTCTTGATGAAAAAACCAGATATTGCATTAAAAAGAATTGAATTTTAAATATATTTCACAAATTAAAAGTGCCATGTGATGATCAACATATATTTTACATAGATAAGACATGGGTTAATGAAAATCATTATCATAAATACATATGGCAAGATTCAAAGAAAAATGACATATTAAAAACTAAAATGCTCATCAGAAAGGCAGTCGTTTAATAGTATGTCATGCAGGTTCAGCTAAAACAGAATTCATTAAACAACGTAAAAAGATTTACAGCAGTAAATTGAAAGCCTGTTCTTCAGATTATCATTCAGAAATGAATAGGGACAGTTTTAAAAATCGGTTTACATATGAATTTTTGAATTATTTACAAGAAGGAAGTGTAATAAGAATGGAAACGCAACTTATCACCCGTTTGCGGTAAATAAAGTTACTACCAACAACTGGAGGAAAGCTGAAATCCAGTAGTGGTTTCCAGAAAAAGTGGTTGCTTGCAACTGCTTTTACACTTTTTAAGTTTCATAGTTAAAATAAATTGTATAATGTTAACTGATATGATTTTTTAATACCTTTATGTAATCTGTTGTTCTTTTTATACAGATAAGTCTTTGATAGAAATATTGTGAACAGTTGTAAAAATAAATGAAAATAACAACACCAACAGTATAATAATAATAATGCAAAAATTATATTTCATAATATTAACAAAGTATAAAGTATCTGATAAAACTGTGTGAAAAACAATATTAACCATGCCTGCATGTCGCTGGTCATAATAGCAACAAACAGGATACATGCTCAACTACTAGTTGCGGCTGTACTTTTTGAATGATCTTTTCAAACCTTTCCAAACTCAATTAAAAGCTTAATATTAAATACTTTATTTTCAAAATATCGTCAACTAATTCAAATTGTTTCAATGATTACAATGATGTGTTTTCCCCCAAAAAAATAATCATTGAAACTAAAGATAGGTTGTCTCGTAAGAAACACTGTATGCTTAAATAATACTAGTTTTGGGCTAAATCTTAATTATAATTATTAAGAAACTATTGCTTAATCTACCTTCAAACATAGAAAATTTATATTTTTAAAGTTTAGGAATCTTTATCTGATGATTCCAAAGATTTTTTTAAATTTGCTAATAATAATGACAACAATAGATCTTATCTACCTTGTATGCTTTTTGAAATGAGTATGCTAATAAGGGCACTGGTATTGCACAACGTTTTTGCTAAAAAATTTGGGAGTGAATACTAACAATGATTTTTCCTCAACTAAAATTACATTTAACTGTAATAACTGCTGCAGTTAAACATTAACTGAGAATGATGTTGAAAGGGGCCATTGGATCTAATAATTCTTTGACAGGCCCAGAATATATTCATCCTCTTTTAGTGAAGAAATGCTCTGCCTTTTTTATACAGTTTTTAACTAAGCTCTTCAATCATTCTTGAAATGCTCTTCTTTTCCTAAGACAAGGCATACATTTAGGTTCTCCAATTTTCATAGTATTTATAAATGACATCAGTTTCATTACACACTACTCATATTTTTTTTTTTTTTTGCAGATATGAAATTGTTTAAGCCTATTATAAATCTAAGGATGTTCCCTATCTCCGTTACTTTTTAATCTTTACATGGAACTAGCAGTTAATGATGTTAAAGAACAATTTAGATTCGGAGTAACAGTAAAAGGTGAAAAGATAAAGATGCTACGATTTGCTGATGATATAGTAATTCTAGCCGAGAGTAAAAAGGATTTAGAAGAAACAATGAACGGCATAGATGAAGTCCTACGCAAGAACTATCGCATGAAAATAAACAAGAACAAAACAAAAGTAATGAAATGTAGTAGAAATAACAAAGATGGACCGCTGAATGTGAAAATAGGAGGAGAAAAGATTATGGAGGTAGAAGAATTTTGTTATTTGGGAAGTAAAATTACTAAAGATGGACGAAGCAGGAGCGATATAAAATGCCGAATAGCACAAGCTAAACGAGCCTTCAGTAAGAAATATAATTTGTTTACATCAAAAATTAATTTAAATGTCAGGAAAAGATTTTTGAAAGTGTATGTTTGGAGCGTCGCTTTATATGGAAGTGAAACTTGGACAATCGGAGTATCTGAGAAGAAAAGATTAGAAGCTTTTGAAATGCGGTGCTATAGGAGAATGTTAAAAATCAGATGGGTGGATAAAGTGACAAATGAAGAGGTATTGCGGAAAATAGATGAAGAAAGAAGCATTTGGAAAAATATAGTTAAAAGAAGAGACAGACTTATAGGCCACATACTAAGGCATCCTGGAATAGTCGCTTTAATATTGGAAGGACAGGTAGAAGGGAAAAATTGTGTAGGCAGGCCACGTTTGGAGTATGTAGAGGGTATACTGAAATGAAACGACTGGCACTAGATAGGGAATCTTGGAGAGCTACATCAAACCAGTCAAATGACTGAAGACAAAAAAAAAAAAAATTATAAATCTAGCTGATATTCAATTACTTCCAGTTGACTTGAACTTTGTATAAAAATGAACTTATATATAATTTCTTCCAACTTAAAAAAATTGATTTCATACTCAATTTGGAAGGTTTGCAAATGTTGATATAACTGTGTAACTGAATAATACAAAAGCTATCTTCTATTAAAAACTTAGCTGTATGTATTGATAGCAAGTTATCCTTAAGTGAATACACAGATTATACTGTAAGACACTAAAAATTGTAAATTTAATTAAAAGATTCTCTACAAATTTAAGAAATATTAACTCGGGAAAATTTTTTTGGTTATGCATTTTATATATTGTAGTACTAAATTATGGCTCTGATGTCTAGTGACTTTTGCCGACATGCAATTAAAATTACCACTTACAATAGCATTTTGAAAGTTATTAGTTAAAAGGAAAATTGTTCTAGTGATTTCTTGACACAATGTCAAAAAACCATTCATATAAAAAGTATGATAATTTTATAAGACTATGTAAACATTTTTAAAAAAGAAGGAATAAAAGCCAAAAAAAAAAAAGTGGAAGCGGCTTATCATTTTAAAGAAACAGTTACAATAAAACATCCTTATCCAAAAAATCAAAATTAAGATCCTAAAAAGCAAATAGCTTTACCTGAAGTTTTATGAGGAAATGGAAATACATACTATTCTTACTTGAGTGAGGATTGTAAGAGAAGTTAAGTGAATATTTGTAGAATATATTCTGTCATGTGATAAATTTAAAATAAACTGCATTTAGATGAATATGAAGAGGATGACATGAAAAAATCGCTGCATATATATATGGAAAAATGAAAATGTTCAGTTTAAATTAAAAAAAAAAAAAAATAACTGACATGCAATGAAAAAACAGATTAAACATTATTATACATAATAATATTTGCAAACGAGGGAATTTATACTCAGGTTATGGATAGAAGACATATTTGAAAACTTATTCTTACCTAAGAACGTCTTTTCAAGCTCACCTCCTATAAAATATTAACTTAATACTGTAAAGAATATTACTATAAAATATTCAGAAATTCAAATCTACAAATGAATCACCCACCAATCCCTCTCTAGTGTTTCGGTACTTGAAAGAAAATTATTTTGCTTTATTGTATATTTTTATAAAGTAATCTATATAAATTTTATTTTATTTAATTAAAATATAATCGGCTAAACTAACAATAATAATATTTTAAAGCCTATAAAGAGTGCAAATGATAAAACGTTTAATTCATTAAATCCGTTAATTATTGCTAACCTATTCCTAACCGTGTAATTAATATTAGCATAAATGCAAATCACATTATTTAATTGTGTACTACTTCCTAATATAAAATATTATTACTGAAAGAACTTACCTAGCTTACATGCCGAAATTCTTTTATAATATATACTGAATACGCTAATTACTAATAATCATATAAACGAAATTTGATACTGTTTTAAAAACGCCACTACAGATCGCAAAGAAAGAAATATTATTTACTTAATATTAGATAACGGTAAAAATATTATTTACTGTTAGATTTGACAACGTTAATAATACTTATATTAGATTAATAAGTTGTCCGAAAGAAAATATTACTGTCAGTTTTGTTTATTTTCACTACATCGCTTACATTGGAAGCAGCTAATAATATTATAAAGTGATATAATTTTTCATCGATGTAACACGTATTTTGACACTGTTGCCAAAACACATTCAATTTTGACACTGTTGTCAAGTTGTTTTGACGAACCAGCGGATGTACGAGGGGAACACTTCAGCAGTTACGTTATATTTTTCCATTCTCTATACAATCACCACTACTACAAAGTTACCAAAATTTTAATTTTTTCCCCACTATATCGTAGTTCAGAAGCCACATTTTTATTTTATACTGTTAGATTTTGTTTTACTATTATTTCCTTATTAATCTGCATTAATTAGTTTTAACGTTCGAGTTAATAGTTTTTATATTAAAATACTTTTAAACTATTATCAATATAATATATTTAAAAATGTATTTTTTAAATGTATAATTAATAATTGTTTCACAAAAAAAAACAAAAGGATTTGTAACTGAAAGTTCGATTAAGTTCGCTTTTAATTTAAAAAAAATCTTAACTAGAATTCTACACAGAAGAATTGAGAGGAGAGTGGAAAGAAGTGTTAGGAGAAGACCGATTTGGTTTCAAGAAAAGTATAGGGACAAGGGAAGCAATTTTAGGGCTCAGATTAATAGTAGAAGAAAGATAAAAAAAAAAAAAACCGACATACTTGGCATTTATAGACCTAGAAAAGGCATTCGATAACGTAGATGGAATAAAATGTTCAGCATTTAAAAAAAATTAGGGTTCAAATACAGAGATAGAAGAACAATTGCTAACATGTACAGGAACCAAACAGCAACAGTAATAATTGAAGAGCATAAGAAAGAAGCCGTAATAAGAAAGGGAGTCCGACAAGGGTGTTCCATATCCCCGTTACTTTTTAATTTTTACATAGAACCAGCAGTTAATGATGTTAAAGAACAATTTAGATTCGGAGTTAACAGTACAAGGTGAAAAGATAAAGATGATACGATACAGGGAAAAATCGGAAAAGTAAAAAATCGAAAAAGTGAAGAAGGAGAAAACGGGAAAGGGGAAAAAGGAAGTGGGAAGGAGATAAAAAAGGAAGAAAAAAGGGAGGGGAGGAAAGAAAAACGGTGAAAAGGAAAAGGGAAAATCAAAATTGGGAAGGGGGAAGGGAAAAGTTAAAGGAAGAAAGGGTAAAAAGGAAAGGTTAAATTTTGTGAAGTTCCGTAATGATCATTTTGTTAATGCTTCTCTAACTTTCAATTGTGTTCATTTATATATATATATATATATATATATATATATATATATATATATATATATATATATATACACTGATTATATTATATATTTCAGTATATAATCCAGTATAAAATCGTGATTTCAGTATATAGGATTGAGTTTATCTTATAACACAATTAAATAAAGTCAACATTTTTGGATTAAACTGTTTTATTCATTGAGAGTCAAGTATTAATTAAAAACGACGAAATATATTTTTAAATATCTAAATAAAATAAAATTAGGCTTTACATGTATAATAAAGTGAATTAATAAATAGATCTACGGGTGTATGTACGCGCTTACACACCCATTTGATTTGGATATTGTAGACGGGCTGAACCGTGAAATATGGAGGTCGGCTAGATTCGATAACTTTGAAATTTAGAAATAATACTAATCATTCATTACCTCCTTATGTAACGTTCGTGGTTTCTATAATCTACATGTTACATCTAAAAAAGATTAATACTATTTTTTTTTTTAATTCCTGATTTGATATTTAAAAAATATAGTAACACTTAATAACAAAATTGTATGTGCACGCGCGTGCGGGTCCGTATTTACATGTACTATATCTTGAGCTTGATTACGTATATAAAATAATTATTATATGTAATTAGATAATAAGTAAAAATCTCGTTATAACCCCTTCGTATATGGTTGGCGGTTGTAGTATATGTCCATTTATAGATTAAGGGAAAATTTATTCTCTTTAATATTTTATCTAATTATAAGTCGGGCGAGATCGATAGTAAATTTTAAAAACAATTTAATATTAGAGGACGTGTAACCGATGGTCTAATATTAAAAAAAATTTGATGTTGAATGAAACAGTTTGCGAACCAAATTTTAGATGGAATAATTTTTCATTATAATGTTCTTGTTTAAAATAGTCTATCCATGACGTCATTCCGCAGTGGGGGAAGATGAGAAGCATTATGAGTGTAACTAAAGAAATTCACCGAGATGTTTTGTCTTGTAGTTAGTTATTGGCGGGAATTATCGGTAGATAGGCGACTGAATACGTACTGCAATTATTGCCTCCAGTTAACCTTATCGTAATATTTTTAATAAATTTATTAAAATTAAAGGAGATTAATTATTATTTTAAATAAAATTTAATAAACATAAAATAATCGACAAATCTTGATTTAATTTAATTATATCGAACGTCTAAATAAGAAATAGAGATATTAACATTGTCGCTGGACACAGTAATACACACACGTACGCACGCATATACACCATATACGCAAGTTTAGAGTTGTATTTGAATTGTACCATGGCGTGATCATTACTGTCCGACGGTAGCCAATCAGAGCGAAGGAAGGTTTGTTCATTCCCCTCTCGCCCTCGCACCTTCCTCACAGACAGACAGATGTCTGTTACGTCATCCCAAAAAAATTAAACGAAAAAAGAATTACCTCTAAAATTCATCTTAGCAAAAGTCCTCAGTCAGCGGCTTTTTATCATCGACTTTCTTTTTTTTTTTAAGCATTTATTACTATAAAGAAAGTTTACTTATTACTTTTATTTTATTTTTTTATTAAACTCTTCGCTTTTATCATAATCTATTTTTTTTTAAATCTAGCACAAATTATGTATTACAGTAAATAAAACTGTACCTTCAAAACTAGATTGAACTAACATGCCGGTGTACACAAGGGGTTGATGAAGCTTTCTATTATTTAATAAAATCTAATGTTCCAGCATGATAAAACTATATGTCTTTATCGGTAATGCAAGAGTTTGCACACGCGCGCGCGCAAAGGAAGAAATCTGTTAATACATAATTGCATTTTTTTATTTCTAATAAAATATTAAATAAGTTTACTTTTTAACAAATGTTACCATTCGTAAATGGAATGCACGGAAACAGAATTTTTAATTTACTAAATTCACACGATTCGCATTTACCGGTACAAAACAAAATTCACATATTATATAAATTCATATTTTAATTTAAACACGGTTAATCAAAAATCGGCCTAAAAGGAAAATCGGGTAATATTTGAATAGATTTATAAATAAATATATACACTTATGCAGACTTTTCAGAAAAGTACAAGGTCTTCTGAAGCGGCTTTTTCATTATTGCAATACCGGGAGAGCGACTTAAAATCGAACCTAATCGATTCGAACTGCATTTATTTTAGCGTCGCGTTTAACACTGCTATTACTAATCGTCTGTTTTTATCAGTTTTAACTGTTCCTGCTACAGTCCAGTTGTGTTATTTTTTTTCCTTGAATCACCACATAAACTTGAAGCTTGTGCGTGGAATATGGAAATTTGCATTTATTATTTACTGTAAATATTATTTTTTCATAGTAAATCTGATTTTTTTTTTAAATCTCAAGTTAAATAACAGTGATTTTAATTAGAAAAAAAATCTATGTTTTCTATTTATACATATAAAAGAAGCATATTTAAGAAATATAAATACTGTAATGCACTTACAGCACAAAAATCTTCCTAGCAAGAGTTATTTTTTAGATAATAAATAATAAATAAATTATTAGTATAAATAATATATAAGTCGCAGATTATTTAATTAATTGCTAAATTTCATTAAAAAAATCAAAAGATTCTTAAGTAAATTAAAAGAGTTTTTTGAAGGCACGAACGGGGAGAAAACGTTTTTGAAGTAATTTAGTAAATAATATTTATTTGCGATTGTTATTTCTACGGTTTGTAAAATTGATGTATGCTGTTTAATTCAGTTCCATCTGTTTTATAATTGGATTTCTAATAATGTTTTTATCGCTGTTCTTCTCTTTGTAACTTCGTCTTAAAGTGATGATGTATAAATCGGTTACAGTGCTTATTATTGATGTATATAAATATGTTTTTATTTAATTACGATTTTTTTTGTCAGCATAATCTAATTTTTGATTACGAGCACAAAGATTAGAACGCCTAACAAATTCTTGCCGGTATCACTTTTGAGTAACAACTGTAAATTCTATTATGCTGGAATGAATCTATATTAACTTTATTAATAATAATTATATGAAACAAAAAAGACACGCATTTCCTTTAAATACAAATGAACTGAACCGTCTCAAGCTTTTAAATATTTGGCCAAATTTTATAAAATCAGGATGAAATTATATTTAACACTTTCAGCGCCAGGCATATTTGGCAGTGTTATTGCAGTAGCCCACGATAGATTTCCCTTTTTTTTTTTTCACCAGACCATGTGTATCAATGATATACCCGGTCACAGTTTCACCCCAGGCTGTGTGTATCATATCGTCTCACATGTGTTGTCCAAGTTGAGAAGGTTGTGTATCAATATTCTGCACGCTAGCAATGATTTGTGTGGGTTAATATGTAGGTCTGGGCTAGGGTAAAAGTTTTATGCCTTTGGGTTGTAAGATTTAACACATCGGTAGCCCTGTCAGCTACACAAAATCAGCTGACTTTTTGAGTCCATGTGTTTAGCTTGCTAGTAAAATTTATAATGAATTCTCAAGACATTATGGACTTCTTAAATAATAATAGCGATAGTGACTCGAGTAAATTTGCCGATATCTCAGACTCTGATGACCCGATATTTGATATTAACGATGCTGAAAGCGAGTCTTGTGATTTAGAAAGTGAATGTGATGTTTTTGAACAGTTTGAACTTCCTGAGAGAAGAGATGTTAGCAACTCTTCTAATTTTCAATCTAAAACCTCAAAATAATACACAGGAACCACCAAATATAATTCCAGCTGACCATCAACTTGTACAAATTAATAAAAGAGGAAAGCGTGTAATGTGTTATGCACATTTTGCTAAAATATTTGATAGAAATACTGCTGCTAAGAAGACACCGCAAGTTATCTTGTGTATGCAGTGTTTTTTTAAAATCCATAAGTGCATAAAGAAGCACTGAACTTCACATTGTAAATACCAGAAATAATAGACTAAAGTAACACTTATACTTTAGAATAGTTAGGCCTATAGCATTTCTTAATAATTTGTATTTTGTATAGCAGCAATCTACTGCCAATTATAGTAGAAACAATAACTAATAAAGTAACTTTTAAAGCGCTTTAGGGTAACTTACAATTTGTATTTTTCAGAGAATCAGTCGACTACCGATCATAAACGGTAAAAATAATAGTTTGAAGTAAAATACTGTACGTTACGTTTTGTTGATACGTCATGGTACATTGATAGGCCTATAATATTGCTTGTTATTTAATAATTTGTTTTTCTTGAGAAGCAGTGAACTTTAGACTATAAACGGTGAAAGTAATAGAATAAAAAAACTTAAAACTTTAGGATAGTTGGCCTTTGTCATTCGTCGTATCATTAATTAGTCGTGTCGGTTTCTGTATTTTTACATTAGGGAAGAATATTAAACATAATTGTATTGTAGAAACCAGTATACGTATGTTCTTAAATTTACAAGTACCCTGCTATATTTGTGAACCGTTTACAAATTTTTCTCCACAGACCACACGTATATATTTTATACACGCATTAAAACTGAACTTAAATTGATTAAAATTTGCTTAGGCCCAAGGTAAATTTTTTAAGATAATGAATTGGTCTGACTGAAGGCTCGTTTCGCTTGTGCTATTCGGCATTTTATATCGCACCTGATTCGTCCATATTTAGTAATTCTACTTCCCAAATAGTAAAATTCTTCTACCTCCATAATCTTTTCTCTTCCTATTTTCACATTCAGTTTAGATTTCCATCTTCATTATTTCTACTACATTTCATTACTATCAGTTTGTTCTTGTTTATTTTTACGCGGTAGTTCTTGCGTAGGACTTCATCCGTGCCGTTCATTGTTTCTTCTCAATCCATTTTACTCTCGGCTATCATCATCAAGTCAAATATATTATGAATATGACACTATTTACATTCTTTAAAACTTCAAGATCTTCCAATAACAAATGAAAATTATCTTGTCGCTCTAGAATTATTAAAGGTGCGGTTTGACAATAAATATGTAATTGCTTTTCATAATGCTGAACGCATTTTAAAATCAGGTTCTGTAAAAAAAGAATCTGTAGATACTTTCTCCAATTTTATTAATGAAATATCCTCAAACGGGAACTCACTTAAAGCGATGAAACTTCCTATTAATAAATATGAATTTATCGTAGTTCAGTTTTTAACATCTAAATTGGATCATAACACCTCAAGATTATGGAAAGAAAGGTTGTCAAATGAGAGGTTTCCCACCTTTACAGACTTCATTGAATTTCTTTAGTCTAGATGAAAACTTTTAGAAAATATTAATTTATCCATTTCAAACACGCAAGTGAATACGTCATAAAATACAACCAGATCTTTAACCAAATGTTGAACAATACAAAATTCAATTTGTATCGATGTTCATTTTGTTAATCAAATCGTTACTTATATCGAAGTAAAGAATTTTTAAATTTGTCCATAGATAATTGTAAAAAGTTTTTGGCAAATAATTGCTGTTTAATTGTTTATGTAAAGGTCATTGTATTAATCAATGTTGTTCAAAGAGTCTGTAAGATTTGTGATAAGAAACACAATACGCTTGTTCTTATGGATAAAATTAACATTCTAAGGTTGACGGCAATAAACTCGAGAGTATAACTTATTGTTTGTTTAAAAATCAGTCAAATGAAAATGTAATGCTGTCAACAGCTGTATGTAGTACTACTGATCTACGTGGTAATACGTTTTCATGTAGATTACTGTTAGATTCTGGTCCGCAAGCAAATTTTTTTCATTTAGTTTTGCCCACAAATTAGATCTTAAACTTAATAAAAATAATCTACTCGTTTCAGGCATAAATAATTTATTAGTTCAATCCAAATACAGAGTTACACTCGCATTATAGAAACATTTTGTTCAAGTAAAATGCGTTGTTTTACCAGATATTACTGACAGCCTCCCTTCATCTGTATTTGACATTTCTCACTTCAAATTACCTCATAATATATTTCTGTCTGATCCCAATTTCAAGATACCGAATAACATTGATGTACTAATTTTAGTTGAATTCTACTCGAGTCTTATTCTTCCTGGGAAATTCACGTGTAATTTCAGATATCCTATTATACAGTCAACTAAATTAGGATATATAATTAGCGGTCGTCTTCCTAATAACGGTGAGGACAACAATAATGTTACGTATTTTCTTGTACATAACACTCATAAAAATTTTATGTTGATGATCTATACTCAAGAACTTCTGGGAACTTGAAGAAATTAATATTGATGCTTCACTTAAGGAAATGAAACCTCACCATGTTAAAAACATTTTCAAACCGATACCGTTTGAAATAATCAGGGCAAATTTGTCATGTCAAGAGTATTAACATTCAACTAGGCGATTCCTTTGTCTATACTAAAAATAGATTATCTTTGGAAAGAACGCTAAACAACTTTTCCAACCTTAAATATTCCGCTTTCAAACAAAAATATTTAGATTTATATCATTTATCACTACTCAACTCCAATGATTTGTTAATAAACAAATCGAATGTATGTTATTTACTTCACCATCCATTATTTAAACCATCAAGTTTAACTACTAACATTCGAGTTGTATGACGGTTCAGCGAAAACCACGTCCGTCAACAATACTCTAGGACCTGAAGTTCAATAAAATTTAATTTCCATATTGGTTAGATTCAAAGTCAGTAATTACATCGTTATTTCTGACATAGCTAAAACGTATTGCCAATATTAGTTAAATCTAGCCATTCCAATTTACAATGTATACTTTGGCGTGATTCTCCAGATCAGGAGATAAAACACTACGCATTACGTACGGTAACGTATGGGATCACTTGCGCTTCATATTTGGCCGCACGGTGTTATTCAACTTGCAGTGAAAATGAAAATGAATCTCCACTTGCATGTAAGTCCATTCGAAATGATTTTTAACCGAATGAATTATCCAATTTTAAGGGGTTGTAAACGGGTAAAAAACCCCAAATTACAAAATAATATATTTCATTATATTTTTGGACAATATAATGTTTTAAGTAGATTTTATAAGGAAGCTACTTATTGTAATGGATAGATGATTAGAATTCCGGAAAATTTCGACATATTTTCGCATTTCACATTCTCCAGACCCTAAAACCATCGTCAGCTCAAAAGTTGATATATATATGTATGTATAGTGTTTCTAAGATGGTGGGCTGGCTATACATTTTCGTAAACAAAAAATATCCTTTGAAAAAATGACGATTTTGCCTTCTTTCTCCCCCTGTCGGCCATTTTGTTATTTTTATATAAAAATTAGTATGTCGAGACAGTAAAGAAAGAATGCAACTCTATAAAGTTTCTTATGCGAATGTATTCACGTCCAATAAGAAAGGGAAAACCGACTGGATTCCGTACATGGCGCTGTTTAACAAATTTCTATTTTTATATTATATAAATCGATGCTTATTTCTTCGTTTAACCCCTACAGGCTCAATGAACAAACTTAAAATTCTTGTTTTTTTTTTTTTAATATGACAGTGAGGTAGATAAATATTTTCGTACGTAAAAAATTAACGGGATTCGTATCCAGAACCTTTCGGATATAAGTCGGTTACGTGATACATTTAATCTGATAAAGTAAAATGAAATGTACATTTTTTTGTCAACCAGAATGGTAGTACTAAAAAAATAACCAGAAAATTGTATCCTGTTGCCATTGTAAAACGTATTATCTGTTGACTGATAACCGCCTCGATTGACCTGACAGTTTCTAATGCAGTACATTTTCTGTAAAAAAAACTCCCTTACATTTTTGGGTCGATGAAATCAAAAGAATGGATCCGCGTTGTACAAAAAATATTTTGTTAAGTTTTCAGGCTGTTGCGTAATTAAAGAATAATGAAGGACGCGCGCGCGCACACACACATTATTTTTATATAACTCTTACTCATTGTTAAAACATTTAGGGTGACATTTCGTCTGAATTCCTTCCTTTTGTACATTAAATAATTCTGGGTTCGATTTCCGTTTACGCTTGGCATTATCTTACATTTTTATCAAAATTCAAACGTGAAAAAAAAATAATGTAAAAAAATGCTTGAGTAGTAAGTAACGTTTGCGGCATCCGTGGCGTGAACGGTAATGTCTTGGCCTTTTATCCTGAGGTCCCGGGTACGAATCCCGGTCAGGCATGGCATTTTCAGACGCGACAAAATTATCATTTCATCTCATCCTGTAAAGTAATAAAATAAATTAATAAAAAAAAGAACCGGTTAAAAATATTAGTTTAATTTAGTGCGAGATAACTCGGCTACGCGCTGTCTACAATGCTGTTGCTATGAGAGGTTATTAACCTTCTCTATCAAACAACAGCTGTGTCCAAGGTTAAACTGCAGCTGCCGTCCCGTACACGCACATGTGCGTAAAGCGCATTTTAACAAAATTCATAACTAACGAATTTACAATACTGAATAAAATAAAGCCGTTCGGTTCATTACTTTCTCACACCCTCCGGCCTTTTTATTTTACTTCTTTTTTTTTTTTTTTTTAATTTTATGCACAGTACTTTTGAACGAAACTGTTAAATAATATAAAACTGTGTTCCGAGTGTTCAAGTATATTGTTAACGTTTTTTAATATTTATTAACATTAAGTACGTAATTTTGTGCTGAAACCGAGAATCGAAATCGCGACTTTCAACTTGTCATTCTTTTTTTAATAGGTGATACCTAAATAAGTATTTTTAAAATCGAGAATCGAAGACTTTCATTACATCAATATTTTTGATGTAACGTCTAAATTTATTAATTAATTTTTTATAACGATTACGCGTGCAATTAATAACATTTTTATAATCGAATCTTTAATTAATGATTATTTTTTTAATGCACAAAACTCAGACAAGTATTACACATATGGACTAATGCACTAACTCTAATCAAACCGTAAAAATTAAATATAAATTTAATACAAAAAATTTAAACTTCTTTAAAAATAATTCCAAAATTTATTTTTGAAAAAAGAACGGTTAAAAAGTTGTAACGATATAAGAACCGGAAATTAATTAACGAAATTTTTAATTAATTTCGTCTTCAGCTCGACGAGTACAAACCCGACTTGTTCTGCTCGCAGAAACGATAATGCTATTTAAATTCGATAATTTATTATTGTTAAATATTCACAATATTAGATTGGAGGTTGCGTATGGAAGTATGGAACTGAAATTTTGAAGTGAATTAAAATTTCAGGACTGACCGGGATACGAACCCGGACCTTTCGGATAAGAGAGTAAACATTACTACTCTACCTCGGCGACCGGCGAAGTGATTAGTTGATGCGAGCTAAAGTAGTAATAACATTAACTTATAAATTTAAAAGAATCGAAATAAAAAAAACACACGCGATAGAAAGTGAAAAGTGTGAAATTTTATAGGATGTGATTTTTAGTAAATTAAAAAAATAAATAAACAATTTAAAAATATTTTTAAAAAAATGCAACTTTACGTTTTCTCATAAGCATTATACGTATGGAATTATTGAGAAAATACTAATTCTAAACCGAGAACTGAACCCGAGACTCTCAGTTTACTCTTATTTTTTAAATGTGAAACCTGGCTAAACAAACTGCGATCCGGTGTCCAAATCGAGAATCAAATCCGTGACTTTCAGTATCAGTCAGTCTCTACCGCGTTACCGAGGTGACAAAATCGATTATAAAAATGAAATGAGACGCGAAAAATTATAACTATAAATTACTTTGTGTCCTCTAAATATAATTTTTGAATTAAATTCATACTAAATGTATGTTAGCGTGTTTGCGTTCGCCCGCGTATTTGTATTGTAGACGGGCAGGGCTGTGTTGTGAAATACAGTAGTCTGCTTTTTATTACCTACATTAAACAGATGTTCCTGTTTTTCCCTCGCTTTTCTTTGCTGATTAGTTACTAAATACGATATGATCTAAGTTGTAAAATTGTGTTCAATTTTGATCCTTGCGTCTGCGGTCACTCTTGATTTATTATCAACAATTATTATTTCTTACACATTGTTTTAGATAGGTGACCTTCATTTTTGGATGAGTTAAGATGTTTTTTATATTATTTTAATATAATTTAAAATAAGTGTTCTTTTTGTTTTCCTGGTGTATCCATACTTATGTAATGGATTTTAGAATACAATTTGCACTGTTCTATTTTTACAAATTATCATATCCATTTATATCATATCATTTTTTAATATCATATTTTTTTTAATATCATATCATTTTCTAATATCATATCCAAGCATTTCTAATATTGTTTTCTATTTATAATACCGGCGAAGTAGTATCCCAAAAATAAACAAACAGAAATGAAACAAATTACACGGTTATAAAATTTAGGTTAATCGGCCAATCCATAATTAACCAAGGAAATAAAGTTATCGCACAATCTAAACGTACTGTACTCGTGGGGTAAGCAAAATACGGTTAATGTGTAAAAACAATTATTTTAGATGATTTAAAATCTAGTCGCAAGTCATCAGTCAGGAAGTCCAGAATCGAACCTCGAATCTTCGATATAACAGACAAGTACGCCTGTGCCATCGATGCGGTGATATATTAAATTAATTTCTAAGTTTTGCTTTTTTCAATTACCGAGCCATATTTGTAGTTCATAAAATGATATTGTGCTTCTAACCTAGAAAAATAATTTATTAAAAAATGTCAAGTTCATCCATTACAACTTTTTAATTAAATTGTAGAATATAATACAAAAATTATTTATTTCCATTTTTTTATTTACAAAGACACTACTAAAAAATTCATCACCTTAATTTGACCTGACAATACTTCTAAAGAAGAGAGGCAGCGATACATTTTTGTTAGTCTAACAACCTCTTTTTCATTGATGTTTTTTTTTGATTCATAAAAACTCTAATTTTTTAATTTATAAAATATTTAATAAAGAACAAAATCATTATCAAACTATAAAGGAATATTTATGTTGGAATTACCAATAAAAATAGTACGTATTTTACAAGTAATCCATTTTAAATACTTAAAAATGTTTAATTTGTAACTTGCCAGTTTGATTCAAGTAATCAGTGGGTGTGAATGCCTATAAATAGTTGATTGTTAGTTACAATAAGTTTTTATTGTTGCAATAAGTTGATTATTTTTTTTTTGTTTATAAAAGAATGGCCTTGAAGATCCAAATGTACAGTTTAAAAACCTGCAGGCCACCCAGGAAGAGGTTATAACTGTTGTTGCA
Source organism: Lycorma delicatula (assembly GCF_047948215.1). NCBI lineage: Eukaryota > Metazoa > Arthropoda > Insecta > Hemiptera > Fulgoridae > Lycorma > Lycorma delicatula. Next base: position 71,420,949 of record NC_134466.1, on the reverse strand, counting down.
TATGAAAATATTTTACCTGCAAAACGAAAGCTTGGCCATAGGTGGGAGTACCAAATCAACAATTATAATTTATTAGAAAAAAAAAATTTAACTTCTTGCCCACCCCCAGTTTTCTACAATTATCTCTCTCTTACACATATACACAACACAATATTGACACTAACCATATATATTAACATAACATTCAAATTTAAAGTTGACTACTCTTTCGTGTAGACTAAATCATTTTCAATTGTAAAGTAGAAATTCCACTCTAAAAATTAAATTTAAATTAATATTGTAGGTACTTCTTGCACACCCAGCTGACAGTTAAAGAACTTAGGTGTAAAAAAAGAAAGGTTTTTGAAACAATGTACGATAAGGCCTGGAACAATAACATTTTGTGTAAAAAAATCCTTTAGTAATAGCTTTCATCCTTAGCTATCGTCACCCTGATGTTACCACTTCATTTGTAAAAGATCAGAAGACCTTATAAACAAACAGATCTAATGAAAATACAGATATTTACTGAAAAAAAAGGGAAAGGCTTTCCCTACTTGCACCACACATTACATTACAATAGTTTGATAAATTCATTTACAATAGCATTTTGCAAAATTATCAGATGAAGGTAGCCAATAAGTTGATGCCCAGCAATGCAATCCATAGTCTAATTTTGAATGAACTAGACCAAAGTAGATTTGACAAACATCTACTGAAAAAACTTATAACATTTTTTAATGCATGTAAACAAATCTCTTCAAAACTGTACACGTATATGTAAATTCCTTGATAATATACAATCTACCTTCAACTTTACGTATTTAATAGAATTCACCCAAGATATGTTTGAAAAGTGGCATTGTAGTTTAATATGAGCACAATCAAAACTAGGGTATATAAATGGAGGTAATAACCTGGAGGCAGATAATAAGGGAAAAATTAGATAATTTGATTTTTAAAGCAGTCCAGATCAGCCTGCTAACCTATTGATATTCTTAGACGAATGTACTAGAGCAACTTCTACCATAGTAGCTTCCTCTTGCCATAAAAGGTATGCCAAATAGGTCGTTAATAAAAATTATAAATAGAATAGGTCCTTACTAACCGGGCCCTGGGGATTAAACAATTCACCTGAAGGTTATTGCTCACTGTCGCCCATAATTATGCACTTATTTCTGCCTTCCAGATAATACGCAAACCATTTTAAAGCTATTAATTTCAGTATGTACATTTTAAATTAAAGGGAATTTGCTGATTAACTATATCAAATAATTATGAAACATTTGATATTTAATCAAGAAATAATACAGAAAGATGCATTGAAAATTCAGTATTCACCCTCCTGAAAACCAAATTGACATGAGTAAAAATGTATTTTCGGATAGAAAACTAACCAACTTTTTTTTTAATTGCTTTTTCTAGCAATTTAAAAACTGAAAGAAAATAAGAACAAAACGAAAGTAATGAAATGTAGTAAAAATAATGAACATGGATCACTGAATGTGAAAATAGGAGGAGAAAAGATTACAGAGGTAGAAGAATTTTATTATTTTGGAAGTAGAACTACTAAAGATGAACGAAGCAGGAGCGATATAAAATGCCGAATAGCACAGGTGAAACTAGCTTTCAGTCAGAAATATAATTTGTTTACATCAAAAATTAATTTAAATGTCAGGAAACGATTTTTGAGTATCTTTTTGGAGCGCCGCTTAATATGGATAAAGCTTGGACGATCGGAGTACCTGAGAAGAAAAGATTAGAAGCTTTTGAAATGTGGTGCTGTAGGAGAATGTTAAAAATCAGACGGGTGGATAAAGTGACCAATGAAGAGGTGTTATTACAAATCGATGAAGAAAGAAGCATTTCAAAAATATAGTTAAAAGAATAGACAGACTTATAGGCCACATATTAAGGCATCCTAGAATTGTCGCTTTAATATTAGAGGGTCAGGTAGAAGGAAAAAATTGTGCAGGCAGGCCACATTTGGAATATATAAAACAAATTTTTAGGGATGTAGGACGTAGGGGGTATACCGAAATGAAACAACTAGCACTAGATAGAGAATCATGGAGAGCTGCGTCAAACCAGTCAAATGACTGAAAAAAAATTGACATATCAGATCAGCAACACATGTAATGGTTTATAATTCTCCACTGTCTTTTGGCAGGTAATTCCCCCATTGTTAGAATATTGTTTTTTAACTGCCATAATCCACACATTTATTTTTTCTTAGGCCAATCCCCAGCAGTGCAATCTATAATTGAATTTTGAATGAACTAAAAACAAAGTAGATCTGGCAAAGAACATCTAGTGGAAAAAACTTCCTTATATGATAAAATTGTTTTAATTCATATAAATAAATATTTCTTCAAACTCTGTACATGAAATTCCCATAAATTTGTCATTACCATCAAACCAAGTATTTAATAAAATACATCTGGTATATGACTTAACATTTGCACTGTATACAAGCACAGTCACCATTCTAATATATTAATGAAACTAATAAGCTGGAAGCAGATGATAAAGTAAAAATTATATATTTGATTTTTAAAGCATTTGAGCTAATTTATTGACAAAACTATAAGCCTAAATTATCCAAATCAGTCTGCATTACAGTTTGCAACCTATTAAGATAGGTTAAGTAGAGCAGTATTTGTATGAACTTCAGGAAATGTTGGCATTGCAAGAAATGAAAGCGCAGATGAAGCTGCCAGTACAGCAATAGTCTGTGATAACTTGGATATATTTCCTGTACGAGTGGCCGATGTTAAAAATTGTCTAATACTATAAGAAACAGGTAGAGTAATAAATGGAGAAGATTAAATACAAAACTAAATGCAGTTAAAACTTTTTCATATAAATGGAAGAGTGACGTGAAGTAAAACTCGCCGAGAACAATAGGTGGTGACCAGACTTACAATTGGTCAAACACGAATAAGAAATTTATATTTGTTAACCGGCGAAGAAAGACCAATGTGCAGTGTTTGTAATAAAGCACTTATAGTCAAGCATCTAATGGAAGAGCATACCATATATGAGAACCTCAGTAAAGGGTTCGGTTTAAGAACTAATTTTGCTGCTGATTTGGAAGATGGAAATGAAGCAAAAATAGTTGCGTATCTGCATGCCAGTGGAATGAAGAGGTATTGCGGCAAATAGATGAAGAAAGAAGCATTTGGAAAAATATAGTTAAAAGAAGAGACAGACTTATAGGCCACATACTAAGGCATCCTGGAATAGTCGCTATAATATTGGAAGGACAGGTAGAAGGGAAAAATTGTGTAGGCAGGCCACGTTTGGAATATGTAAAACAAATTGTTAGGGATGTAGGATGTAGAAGGTATACTGAAATGAAACGACTAGCACTAGATAGGGAATCTTGGAGAGCTGCATCAAACCAGTCAAATGACTGAAGACAAAAAAAAAAATTAAGTTTTACACATCATCAAATTACAATAAACCACCTAATATGTCATTGGCACCTACGAGAAACAGCTGTGAGGTAGACCTTATTTCCTTACAACTTTGTACAATACGAATAACAATGTACAAGATTCAAGATACCTATAGTTACAGAAGAAATCTCAATTTGTTAACCCAAACTCAACAGTCATCCAAATGTTCTGACAGTTAATCTTTGACATTTATATCCAATTGACCTTTTTTTTAAAATTCAAGATCTTTAAGAAGTAAATCCTTTTATGAGAAGTATGATGTAAATAAGAGTTAACTTTTGCGTTGAGGTTTCTCCTTCAAGACAGTTGTAAACATTTACATTGCTGCTCGATCTGTTAAAGAAGGTCACAATGACACTAACTGCGAAGAAGGTGAAAAATGTGCGACTGCAGTGGTTCACATATACAGCCCGCTCCTGAGATTGCCCAACCTTTAAAGAAGAAAAGGCAATTCTCAAAATCTGTACTGAGCAGAAGTTATCTTTCCCGGCTGCACGCAGAGAATATAAAAAGATAAAGAATTTACGGAAACTGGTTAAACCAAATGTATCTTTTGCCACCGCTACATCGAAACAAACTCCTACAAATGTTAGTAATCAGCAGTGCGGATCCTACAATGAACTTAAAAAACTTGTTCAGATGCTTTCTGATCAAGTAGCTTCACTTACAGCCACTATCTCAGAGCTGACAGAGATGAATAAAAAGTCTTTCGTCCCAGTTAGTGAATCCAACAGTGTGATTCATACAAAAGTCCCTGTTCCCAAAGTCTTACCGGTACGGGCAGGGACTATCATACCTGGCAGTAAGCCACCTAATAAGCTCCCCGTAAAGGGAACCCACATAATCATCCCCTCTGGGATGTCTACTGCGGCATCCCATTCAAATAAATCTCCTCCACCATCATCATCTCATATACTGGAGGATATGGTTGAAGAACTACCCGACCCCAGGACATCGGAGTTCTTTAAAATAAAAAATACAAAAAATAAAAACCGAATCACGTACAACTAATTTTTATATAGTTTCCCAATTTTGTTTTTTTTTACCTTTATGAACATTATTCAGTGGAATGTTAGAGGTCTTCGGTCCCGCATTGAAGATATTAGAGTACTGGCGCACGCACTTGATCCACTAATCATATGTTTCCAGGAAACTCATCTCTACAACATGACCCAATAACACTCAGAGGATACTTCTGTGAGAGATACGACTGTCTAGTAGACAGTAGAGAAAGTGGTAGAGTGGCTATTTTCATGGATCAGGAAGGTGGTGAAAGCGGCAATGAAATTTATACAGGCGAGAATTTGAATACAATGGGTACTTTATAGAGTTCAGATAAGAATCCGATACTCACTGCTTTAGGTGCTGGGAGATGGGTCAGTCCTCCTCTCAATGTTACAGGCCTGATCGCACTGGTCGTTGTTATAACTGCAGCGGACAAGGCCATAAGAAAAGAGACTGTACGGAGTCTTCAAGGTGCCTGAAATGTAATAAGGCTGACAGCGGGGCCTGCAAGAAGACCGACTGATGTAAGTCAATGTAAACCATAGCGCCTTTTGACCGTGCTCACAACATGATTTGGAGAATGGCCATTGAGGAAAACATTGACTTTCTAGCAGTTTCAGAACCTAATATGAGGAGGGTGACTGCCTACACTTGGGAGGCTGATGCAGCTATTCTGAACGTATCAGGTTGGTATGCACAGATAGGCGTCTCTAGACATAATGGATTTGTTGCTGTGGAGCTGACTGAACATATACTAATATCTGCATATATCTCGCCCAACTCGGGGATGGCAATGTTTTCTTAATTTATAGAAGAATTTATAAGAGGACATCACAAACCCATCGTATTACTGGGCAATCTGAATTCTGAATGTCGTGGTTACTGGTTATGATGAAATTTTTTATCATAATAAACATCATTTACCTTAGAGAAAACGTTACCTACAATTTTGAATTCTAATCTTATAAATATAAATATAAGATTTACATAAATTCTTACCAGATATAAAAATATAAATTTTGTAACATTCAACATTTACTAAATGAGAGTTTGATAGTAAATAATATTTATTTATTTTTTGTACTGCGACGTAATATTTAAGTTTGTGCATGGAACATGGAAGCTGAATTTTGCAGCATATCAAAAATGCCATGCCTGACTGGGATTTGATATTAATCATCGATACAGACATTTTTTTAAGGAATTGCAACTATGTATTAATAATATTGTTGATAGTCATGTACCAAATATACTTATACAAAAATGTAATTATCAAAGCGGTTCTATAGTGAACTTATTATCACAGTTATTAATAAGAAAAATTTTAATAAGCTTAAAAAATAATATAGATCTACTTATTATTAAGACTATTTAACAACAATGTATATGTAAAATTCTTAGTCACAAAGATTTAATTTTTAATTATACTGTTAAAGTTGAGGAATCTTTATCTAATGATTCCAAATATTTCTTTTAAATCTACTAACAAAAATGATGACAGATCTTCTATTTTATGTACTTACGATTTTCTATTCACGGGTTTCATGCCCATTTATCTTAAATAAATAAATAAATAAAGTTAAACATTTACCACACTTACAGAAATAAAAAAAAAAATCAAATACCAATTACTCAGCCTTTGCTTGATGATAAAAATGGAAAATTAGCTCTAACAACAAAGAAAATTGCAAAATTATAGAAAGTACTTCAAAAAATTATTATGTTGTTTGAGTCTAGCAGGTCCATTACTGCCACACACCTCGCAAGCTTATCAGTCAATACGATGTTGTATCATTAGATGGTTTACCTAGTTTGATTGGTTTCAGCTATTTTCCATAGATCCAGAAAATATTTATTTTTGAGAATGGATGTAAAGCAATAATAATTAAAACTAGCTAAACAAGAACGTTATGACGATCAAAGTTCACATTGTAGGTAATTTATGAATTAGATGGTATATGAACAATCTTGATTGATAGATTATACAAACTGGTGAGTAATATTTATGAAAAAGGGGAATTTCCGTCAGACTTCAAAAAAAGTGTTATAGTAATGATACCAAAGAAATCAGGGGCAGATAAATGTGAAGAATACAGAACAATTAGTTTAACTAGTCATGCACCAAAAATCTTAACTAGAATTCTATACAGAAGAATTGAGAGGAGAGTGGAAGAAGTGTTAGGAGAAGAACAATTTGGTTTCAGGAAAAGTATAGGGACAAGGGAAGCAATTTTAGGCCTCAGATTAATAGTAGAAGGAAGATTAAAGAAAAACAAACCGACATACTTGGCGTTTATAGACCTAGAAAAGGCTTTCGATAACGTAGACTGGAATAAAATGTTCAGCATTTTAAAAAAGTTATGGTTCAAATACAGAGATAGAAAAACAATTGCTAACATGTACAGGAACCAAACAGCAACAGTAACAATTGAAGAACATAAGAAAGAAGCCGTAATAAGAAAGGGAGTCCGACAAGGATGTTCCCTATCTCCGTTACTTTTTAATCTTTACATGGAACTAGCAGTTAATGATGTTAAAGAACAATTTAGATTCGGAGTAACAGTACAAGGTGAAAAGATAAAGATGCTACGATTTGCTGATGATATAGTAATTCTAGCCGAGAATAAAAAGGATTTAGAAGAAACAATGAACGGCATAGATGAAGTCCTACGCAAGAACTATCGCATGAAAATAAACAAGAACAAAACAAAAGTAATGAAATGTAGTAGAAATAACAAAGATGGACCACTGAATGTGAAAATAGGAGGAGAAAAGATTATGGAGGTAGAAGAATTTTGTTATTTGGGAAGTAGAATTGCTTCGTCCATCTTTTGCTAGATGCTTCGTCCATCTTTAGTAAAAGATGGACGAAGCAGGAGCGATATAAAATGCCGAATAGCACAAGCTAAACGAGCCTTCAGTAAGAAATATAAGTTGTTTACAACAAAAATGAATTTAAATGTCAGGAAAAGATTTTTGAAAGTGTATGTTTGGAGTGTCGCTTTATATGGAAGTGAAACTTGGACAATCGGAGTATCTGAGAAGAAAAGGTTAGAAGCTTTTGAAATGTGGTGCCATAGGAGAATGTTAAAAATCAGGTGGGTGGATAAAGTGACAAATGAGGAGGTATTGCGGCAAATAGATGAAGAAAGAAGCATTTGGAAAAATATACTTAAAAGAAGAGACAGACTTATAGGCCACATACTAAGGCATCCTGGAATAGTCGCTTTAATTTTGGAAGGACAGGTAGAAGGGAAAAATTGTGTAGGCAGGCCACGTTTGGAATATGTAAAACAAATTGTTAGGGATGTAGGATGTAGAGGGTATACTGAAATGAAACGACTAGCACTAGATAGGGAATCTTGGAGAGCTGCATCAAACCAGTCAAATGACTGAAGACAAAAAAAAAAAAAAAATGAACAATCTCAAAAAAAAATATATGAGTATGTGTATGTAGTAGTTAAGGGTTTTTGGGTTGAAGCACAAACTTTAATGAACTGAATTAATGAACTGAGAGTCTCTGTCACTGTGTGACCTGGGTTTGAAATGAATGATTCATATCGGTCAATTGAATAATATTACAAAAATAATACGGGTAATATTAAAAAAATTTCTGTAATAACAAATTTTTGTTACAGTAATAAAATTTCTGTTTAGCCATGGGACTTCCAGCGGGGACTGCGTGTGAGGCTAGAGTGATGAGATATATGAGCACCTCATGGGAGGCTAGACCAATCATTACCATCACTGGTAACAAACAGGATGCCCCTAGGGCGCTGTTTTAGGAGATGCAATATGGTGCTGTTATAATATCTTTGCACACAATCATCCGATTTTCAAAATTCAAATGGAGAATATATATATTATAAACTTATAAAGGTACATATTACACAAAGCTGCAGTAGATGGCAGCACTTTTTCAAATAATGATATAAATAAATAATTCAAATCCACATAGTACCGTAACACTGACTGGCCAACTTACATGTATTTAATCTGGTTATATATTTAATTTAATTTTTACTAAACTTGGCATCATATTTTATACATGTAATTTTTAATTTCTATAATTTATATTTTAATTTTTAAAATATCAAAATTTTTATATTTTCTTGATAAAACAGTTAAAATAAAAAAAATTACAACTGAAGATGTGGGTTTCCACAAAAGTTTTTGTAAAAATATAAAATAAGGTATGTATTATGTTTCTGTACTTGGATGGATCAATTTGGTTTACAATTTGTATACTAGTACAGAGGAATATGGGTCTTCAAAAAGATTATTGTATATTTATATATATATATATATATATATATATATATATATATATATATATATATATATATATAAGAAATATAAAGAATATACACTTCATGAAATGTATCCAGATAACCCAATGCGTCCATTAATTAATTTCACTCCTTGTTATTTTATTACCAAAATAATTTATAAAATACTCAAGATGAAAAATCAATTTAATTAATAAGTATATTATAAAAAATGGGTACAACTTACTTAATAAATTAAATAGTTTAATAGTAAACAAAAGTACTAGAATGATAAGTTATGACATAAATAGAAAATTAATAAAGACCTGAAATGTATAGATATTATTATAAACATCATTAGAAATTTATGTAAACAAAATTTTGAGTTTAACAACAAATTTTTACACGCCAAATAATATTTTACCCATGGGATTTCCATCATTGGCCGTTATGGCCAAAATTTATTTACAGGAATTTGAGAGTAGAATAGTATATGGTATTACCCACATTTATAAAAATTGATCACGGGTTTGATATTTATATTTTGGTAATCTATGAACCTATTATAAATAACGAATAGTTAATAATTTTAAAAAACTTAATTCTTATAATAATTTAAAATTTACATTCGAAACTGACAAATACAGAAAAATATTTTTTTTTAGATGTTGACAGAAATTAGTAAAAGTAATAAAATTATAACACATGTATATAGAAAACCAACAACTAATAAAATAACTATTAACAAAAATTCAGATCATCCTTGGGCGCATAAAATTAATAATAAATTTTCAAACATGTTAAATAGAGCATACATTACACACACAATAATAAAAAAAAAAATAATTAAAGTTATTACAATAAAAAATGGATATAACATGTCATTAATTGATAATAGTTATAAAAATTAAAATTTAAAATCTAATAATAAAAGTGTCTATGAAAATATTTATATAAAATATTGCTACACTAACAACAATATTGAAAATTTGGTTAATGTCTAAAATGATAAAAAAAAAATAGCTTATAGACCGTACAATCGCATAATAAATGATTTAAAAATCCATAATAATGATCTCAATAGCTTGTGTGGTATCTATAAAATAAATGCAATGATTGTAACAAAATTTATATTGGAAAAACTAGTAGATCTTTTAGGGAAAGTTTTGCAGAACATTTTAGTTAAAAACAGGTTAGGTTTCTCCAATCTTGCTAATCAATATTAATCTTAATTAATAAATGGTTTGATTAATGTACAGACAGAATATCAAAACCGCCTTAGATAACCGCACATTTATATAATTTAAATAAAAATGTAACTTATTTTAGTACAGAATTGTATGTGTGATTAGTCACAAATAATAAAAATTTTTTATCTCTAACTATTATGACTACATGTTTTTATATATTTACAATTATAAGTTTTAAATTTTAATGTGCGATTTTTCAAAAGAATATGTTTTATTAACTGATGATGAGGGAAACCCTCGAAAGCACTTTTATATAATAACAACATGCTTAATGTGAGGCATTATTGAATTCTGTACTTTTGGTGGTTAAACTTTTTATACTTTTGTCTTTGACATAATCAGTACAGAGGGGAAATACGGACAAATACAATAACAAAAAAAAACTGATTTTTCTAAGTTTATATATATATTGTTTGTCTGTTGTTAATGCATCATGCGAGAACCAACTGACCAATTACTTTCAAATTTGCAGGATACATTCATGTTATCCCAGAGAAGCTTTTAAACCATCACTCGAGGCCCTAACTCCCTTGTAAGTTAAGATATAACTTAACTTCACCCCCAAGGTGGGTGAAGTTATTATAAATTAAAGATACTCATTAAGGAAAAAATAAACTAATCCTTTTACTTCATTATTATATTTCTGCCCTTGCAAAGAAATAAGTTAAGAATTTTTCATCGTCAAAGGTGTGTGTACTTTAGTTACTATAGTTCCCATTATTCTACCTATTGTAATTTAGTTCCTTTTTCAGATTTCTGTAAAGCCTGAATACTGTAACTATTATTTATCAGTATTATTCTCATAACCATGAGAATAACATACAGTGCAGGAGTCTAGGATATGGAGTCATCTGGAAAGATGGAAATGGCAACCGAAGCAAAATCTGCAGATGTCCAGGACACCAGTCCCCCTGGAAAATTGGGAATGGCAATTGAAGCGATGTCTGCAATGAGAACTCTATCAAAAAGTTAAAATACACGCATTTCAGATATCACTGAAGTTTAAAAACAACACTTTGCCCTCAAACGTTAACCGTTTATCATTCACACACAACTTAATAAGTCGATATTAATTAAATAGAAAGAGAATTAAAAACAATTTTTTTTATAACAGAACACACGCGTGCATGCATACACCCACAGAAATGAAATTAACAAGAGATTAACCCATGTTTGTTATAATATCCAATAATTATAAATACTTACATGACCAGGATAAAATTCCATCTCTTCTTCTGTCTTCACAGTGTGTAAATCATTTATTTCAAGTTCAATGATTTTCATGTTAAGATTAATCTGTGGTGAAACTTCATCATTTAATGAGATCTCAGACTCCTTTAAATAAGATAAAAAAAAACCTTATAAAAATGTGAAAAATTAATTATTATTCGACAAATAGTCTTTTTTTATTCTGAATATAACTTAATAATACCATTATATAATGGTATTATTGTCATCATAAAACAAATTAGTAATAATAAAACAAATTATATGATAAAAAAAGATGTGTTTAAAGTGTATACAATTTTTTTATAAAAACACATTAAGGTAAATATTTAAAAATAAAAGGACACAAAATGATAATTCACAATTTAGAGGGCACTATTGCAAATGAAATATATATTGATCGGAATCCAGATAAATTGAGATTTTTTTTTTTAATTAGTATTATTTAAAAATTTATCAACAACGGAAAGTTGTTTCCATAAAACAATTGTTTAATTGTATTTTAAATAAATTGCTGGAAGATTTTTCAAATGATTCGGGAATTCAGAAGCACACAAAGGGCCCTTTCTTATAATATGAAGTACCATGTCAAGTTACGCGAAAACAGTACTATTATATGGTTCAGTTTAGGTGGATATTGTTATTTTTTTAAGAATAAGTGAGAATTGTTTTTAGTAAAGATTGCACATCCATAAATATAAACACAAGGATATTTAATTTCACTTATAAACAGTTAATGATCAGACAGCACAATTTTCTATCTTAAAAGCTCAATCTTACTTTGAGGGAGTGCCAAGATTTCATATTAAACTTTATAGAAGAAATATGTAGACATAATAACCATTTCCTATAAAACTTCATACTTCCTATTGACTGCAAAAACGGCATTAGTAATGACAAATTCATCATAAAAAAAAATCTACTTAAATTCTATTAATTTACGTTAGAATGGTATAAAATTACTTACTTAGTCAGATAAACAAAAGTGAACACCACCAAATAAATAATACTTATATTATAATATAAACCCCAACCTCACAACGGTCTTGACAAACGTTCACACCAAGATGGAAGTAACAAAGGTGTATCATTGCGTACAGTATTCGGCGCGCATGCGTATACGCTCGTCCCAAAATCTCATTTTCTACCGGGTTATTTGAATATATAAGTAAGGGATTTTGGGACAAAAGTTTTTAGTCGTACAAAAATTTTAAATATATGATAATGATTAAACGAGCTAACAATCGAATATTTATTTATGATTATTCACTTTCAATATGAATTAGTATTATTTGGCACTGATAAAGTCGTAATATTTATTAAAAATAATAAAAAAATTTTTTTAATAATCCTTAATAAAAATAAATATTTTATACAAGTCTATTGATTCTTAAGAGTATTGAAATCGATTGTTAATTTAGATAAAATTCAAAATAATGAATGAAAATCTAAACAAACAGGGGACACATCTTATGAAGTGCAACTGACACGTTAAGTATTTGTGTAGCGTGTGTGGCTCTACGGTAACGACTCCTTTTGCTATTCGTGGGGTTCGGTATCGAATCACCGATAATTTTTTTTATGCTCATAAAATATTTTTTTAATAATATTATTTTCCATTTTTTATGTGAAACTATTTAATGTTGTTAAAATGGAAAATCAACTAAATGGGAGATAACTTATTTCAAAATTTTATAACTATAGATCTGATATTATTTATTTTGGTCAATCTTCGGAATTGATGATTTTTTAGTTTAATTAAAAATATTATCGCAAAACAATTTTTGAAAGAAATTGCTTTTAATAATCTAATTTACACGGGAAAATGAGATATTACTTTTTTTTTTTACGGATACCAAAATGAATATTACTTTATAATACTGAAATGAAAATAAAATAAAAAGTTGTTGTTTAGTGAAAAATAATTTTATATTCGATAAACCTATTTTTCTAACGAGTCAAATGAAATGCAAGGGATTTTCTAGGTAAACCATTTTAAACCGTGTGCAATAAAGAGAACAATTGCAAAAGGGTCGGTTTTGGTTTTTATGTTAATGAAAACTATTTTATTTTCTATTTCATATAAAATGTTTCCATTACATTTTCATTTTGAATTAAAATAATTAAAGTTTATTTTCTGAACCGCTCTGTACCTAATAGTACATTAATAATTAATTCAAGGTAAATTGTTTATTAAGAAAAATTATTAGAAATTATTATATTGTTAAGAAATAAACGAAATTAATCATTCAGATCATAATTCTCGACTCCACATACAGTCAATTAAATTTTATATAAAATAAACAAAAAAACCTACACTCCATATTTATTTGGAAGTGTGTGTACACGCACACGTGAGTACGTCACTTCCTATTTATAAATATTAGAGTAAAAATCCACGTCAATAAATTTTATATTTTTTTGTTTCAAAAGTTTGTTTATTTTTGATAATTCTGCCTTTAATCACATTGATATCTAGCTTCTGTTTGTGCGCCAACCGCATAAACGAATTTAAACATCATGGTGGGAAAAGGATTTTGGGACGAGCCACTGCGCAACGCTGGGTGTGCAACACCTTGTTACTTTCATCATGAGTTGGATTACATCATCCAGTACCCAACTCATATAAAAATATACGCCATAAATTATCACAAAATATCTTAATTCATAATACAAATATTAAAATTTACCCTTTCATAATTTAATTCCTGGAATTTTATTTTTGATTTTGTACCAAAATCAAATTAGAAAAATTTGATTTAATAATAATTTTCATTCATTATCCTGATGAGATCTGGTTAAAAAACAATCTTTTCAAAACTGTTCTAGATGAGCTGATCTCAGGGTTCTTAGAAAGGACTGAAATCTATCTTAGAAATATGTGTTTCCATGTCCCATGCAAGAGAAAAAAAAACAGTTCATTTTTTTACCAGTGGTGCGCTTATATTTAAGAGTACCCCTTCACATGATATCAAATAATATGTGGGTTTTTTTATGGCTAATATACAAGTCTGGTTCCCATGAGATTGTTTTGACAAGTTAACTCTTGTTCTATGTACATTGCTTGTATGTACTAACTTGAGACATCAAGATAACAGTTTTAATGAAATGCCAGTGCATTTATTACTTCATTGACAGGGTTATCAGTTTAGAAACAGAATGAAAAATCAGACACTCAAAACTCTAATGAGGAATGAAAAAATGGAGGTAAATATAGTGGAAAGACCCTATAGCAGGGCTTTTAATTAAATGATGATGATGAATCAGTGCTGATATATATAAAAAAAATAATAATAGATGTTCCAGCTAAAGATTTAACATTTAATGAGATGATGGTAACTTTTCTTTATTAAAAAATATCACACTAATATTTTATTATTTATCATATTTGACACTATACTTTTCATGTAATGTCAAACTAATATTTGCAGTTTACATTGTTTCAAATTACATGATAGATCCTAAGCGTGATACCACAGGATGTAAAAACCTGAAGATATTTTTATTGTCTCCTAGGAACCCTAGCGATATTATGTTCATTGATATGGCATAAGTTTAATATTGTTATTTATTTATTATTACTTTTTTAGATAAATTTTACAACTGTTTCCAACACAAAGTATTTCTATCCATTTCTTCATTTTATTTCAAGGGATTTTTTAATTGATTTTACTTATTCTTTTTCTGCTCTTCTAATTAATTTTTGCTTCCCAAATAATGTAATCCTTATCTAATAATGTCTCCCCTATGAATCATGAGACCTTGCCGTTGGTGAGGGGGCTTGAGTGCTCAGTGATACAGAGTAGCTGGACCGAAGGTGCAACCATATCGGAGAGGTATCTGTTGGGAGCCAGACTAAGGAATGATTCCTGAAAGAGGGCAGCAGCTCTTTCAGTAGTTATTAAGAGCGTAAGTCAGGACGACTTAAACGGCCATATCAACATCACTCAGTCCTCTGAGTACTGCGTAGCTGTAAGCAATGGAAAACTACAGCTGCTTTTTTTCCAAGAAAATGTAGCTCTCTGCATTTTCATATAGCAATGATGGAGGTGCCTTCCTTGGTAAAATATTCTGGAGGTAAACTAATCCTCCATTCGGATCTCCGGGTGGGGACTACTAGGGAGGGGGTAGGGGGTCACCAGAAAATTAAAAAATAACATTCTATGAGTCAGAGAATGGAATGTTAGAAATTTAAAAAAGGTTGGTAGGTTAGAAAATTTAAAAAGGGAAATGGATAGGATGAATTAGTGAGGTTCGATGGGAAGAGGAAGGCGAGTTTTGGTCAGGTGATTTTAGAATAATTAATATGTAAAACAAATTGTTAGGGATGTAGGATGTAAGGGGTATACTGAAATGAAACGACTAGCACTAGATACGGAATTTTGGAGAGCTGCATCAAACCCCAGTCGAATGACTGAAGAGAAAAAAATCTAATAATGTAATCACTTACCTAATGTTCTATATGGAAAGGCTAATCTTAGCAATTTATACGAAATTACAAGTAAAATTAACTACCTAAATAATTATACGAAGTTTTCATTTCATGATATACTAGTTGCACACCTACTAAGTAGTGATGGGTCAAACAAGAAGGGTGGATTGCCTGGCCACCATGGTCTCCAGACCTTACCTGGATTTCTATTTTTGGGGTTATGTAAAACCACAAGTGTATTCCATTCAAGTTCGAAATCTGGACCATTTAAAGGAAAGGATCATTGAAGCTGTTTCTTCTACATGGTGGATGTTCTCTGCCATGTATGGCAAGAAACTGAATATCATCTTGATGCGTGCAGGGCAACTAAGGGAGCACACATCGAAATCTACTCAACAAGTAAGAAATTTTGTTCTCTTTCATTTAATATATAGTTCATCGCTACAATACTTTGTTCTCAACCTATAACCATTTAAAACTCCACTATTATTACTACGGACACACTGTACTATTTAAAAAATCAAAAATACTATTAAAATAAAGTTTTACTTTAACAGGAAGTGTATTTTTTTATATGATGAATTAATTCATCACAGAAACTTTGAAGCCTGTACGTGGGAATATGGAAATGGAATTTTGAAGCTTATATAAAATACAATACCTTACCAGTATAAAAAGGATTTTTGATAAAAAACTAAATAAGAAAACCAGAATAAAAAAAAAAATAAGTAAGAAAGTTATTAAAGTGTTTCAAGTAGTGCCAGAAAAAAAAGAAAATTCATCAAAGTAATAACAGAAAAAAGTAAAAACTGTACCAAAAAATGAAAAATTATTGGGAAAACAGGAACGTGAAAATCTAGAAAAAAAAGCAGCTAATTTTGTTCCTTTTACAGAATAATGGAAAAAAATTGATGCTTATATTTTTTATTCATTCTAAAAAGTTTTTTAACTTTCATTTCACTCATCTCAGAAATTTTTCAAAATAAGTCTTAAAAACAGAAAATCTTTATATAACTATTATTTACAATAAAACACTTTTGTAATTAATAATATTAATACAAGGATCATTAACAAAATATATACAAGTATAGCAATTATTACAGCTTTCTTATAACTGATTATTTTATATAGATTAGCTGCCATGTTCCCAAAAAGATATTGAGCCAATTAGAGTATTTTCATACCACTTCACAATTAAGAATGTCATTACTTAGTTCTGTAACAGGGCGACATGCACATAAGGTGTTGTTTTTTTTAATTGAATGAATTTTTCAGTGGCAAAGAGATGAAAATAGATGATGAAACAGATAAAATTGTTTTAATGGACAAGCTGTATATGCATGTCAGCCCTGACGCAGACTTTAGTTATATGATTAAGATTTTTAAATTATGCCTCATCATAGATATGTTGCTGTAAACCTGATAGCTTTGAATGACACCATTTATACAAGAGAAGAGAGAATAGTTACATTCTAAGGAAAAAGCTTATATTTCTTGTTTATAGAAATACCAAGCAAACTTATATTTTTATAGGAGGTTGGTTTCCAACTGTTTTTTTTTTTTTTTTACTGGTGCAACTATTGAAAGTACATTTTCATGAAATATATTTTTCAGATTAGAAAACTATTTAGAATAGTTTTTATTACTTCAAATTTACACGTAACTGGTAATAAATGGCATAAAAATTTTTTTTAAACAAGAAATAGTAAACAAACTATAATAAAAGACTGATAACGTATAATGTGAAATTTAGGTACTATAACACAATGATAAAACTTAAATGTTTATAATTCACAGAAACAACTACCTAGCAAATAAACCAAGAATGCAAAATATTATCATAAAGTAGAAAGTAAAATATTATGTCAATGGTAGAAAGATAATAAAAATACATGCAGATAAAATGAAAAGTTACAGTAATTTGAAGAGATTACAGATAAAATATGAAAAAGGAGATTATGCTTCTTGGACAATTAAAAAAAATAAGAAAAAACAGGGTGACTATGAAAATATTTAATTGCTTCGTAAAATGTAAGAACAAATCTAATCGCTTTAGATAAATGGAAGAATTAAAATAAACTAGACAGACGAAAAGGAAGAGAAGATATTTGACAGAAAAATATTTAAAAACAAAATACAAAATCTACAGACTTTCCAGGAAAAACCAAGGGAAAAAGAGGAAAACCTAGAACAGAAACAAACTCAAAGTGAAAGAATGAATCGACAAAACATCAAGCTAAAAAACAAAATTCAAAGTGATCTCGTTTTGATGTGGACTATAATAGACAGAAACAGAAAAACCAAACAATATCTACAATATTTTTACATTTAAAACTGAATATGTAAACAAAAAGAATCTAGCACATCTAATTATTTTAATAGTCGAGTGTATAAAACAATATACTCAAACAAACCAAAATAATAAAAAAAAATTGTTTTCATAAAAGATATTCTATGTTAATCATGCCTAATCAATAGAAAAAAAATATATATACCTAAACATGTTTCAGAAGCTTGATAATTAGAGCGCAGCACCATTTGTAATTTTATAGAGAATAGTGTATGTACCAGAGAGTCTTTGTGCTGTTGAAAAGAGAACTTTTAACTTGTTAATAAAGTAATCTGTCTTTATTAATGAGATACAGTAGTGGAAGAAGCAAAATTACAGTGAAAAAAAATCAATTATTTGGTTGCATGGAAAACCACATTCACATATATGTAAAAACATTTAAACAGATTTTCAGCCTTCAAACAGTTAATTGCAAACAACTCATAAAAATAAAATTGGGAATATCGATTACACTGATAACAGAAGGAAAAATTCTAACACTCAGAAAGGCATTTAAATTCATTGAAGAAAACTGCATTCCTTTTTATAAGCATATTGACAGTTACACTTGACAGGAAAGCCACTATGGAAGAAGGAAATGCTCAAAACAGTAGCTTAGTTCTGATCTGAATTACTGTAGAATGTACTGTGCGTTTATAATTAAGTTCCCTCAATTAAAAGTATCTTGTAGATATTATCTAAAAATTATATTATCTTATAAATAATATTATCTTATAAAACTTAAAATGTTGCCTTAATATTCTATACTATACATGCCTGCCTATGTAAACATAATTCAATGTGGTTATAGTCTTTTTTCTAGCCAACTTTGGATCATGTTTAACACTTTTCTTAGTGTTGACTGACCTTTATCCTAAATTCTTTTGTTACTAATTTATATGTTTTTTATTTTGGAGCTTCTTCTTCAATAAAAACCCTCCCTTTTATTTTAATTTTTTGATTAATTTCTGATTTTCTAAGTCCAGAATTTCTATTCCTAGTTTGATAAGTCTTTTTTAATGTAATCACAATAAATACTTTTAGTTTTTATTTCTTTTCATAAAAGAGGAGTATTTTCTTTACAATTCTATTATCACTAATTTTAAAATATGTCCTATGAAAGCCGATCTCTCACGCATTTTTTTTTTATTTCTTTAAATTTTTGGCATAGTATTTTGTGGGGGTGGAATTTATATACGTATATTATGTCATTTTCCTTATTGAACCAAATATTTTCCTGAAAAATTTATTTTCTTTGTTTTGGATTTGTTTTAAAAGGCCCATATTTATCACGGTCAAACGTTCTGCTCATACAACACTTTTCGACGAATTACCATATCGAAATACCTAATTCTGCATTTATAGAGGCATATATTTTTTGTTGTATGTTTTATTTTAGATGATAAGCCGATTTAGTTTTCAGTTCTCTCTTTCATAGATAATTTCATTTACATTTTGTTTTTATCTAACTGGCATTTTTTGTTGATAGATTTAATACGTAAAACTATTTTTGCTATTGTTATTTATTTCATAAAAAAATTTATATACAATATAATAAACAAAAGAGACCGGTTAGGGCATATAGTTAGAGGAAGTGGAATCTTGACAACTGTCAAGTAGACAGTTGTAATCTGTAGAAGGATGAAGAAAATAGATTAGGTAAAGATCAAAAACTACAATGGGGCAGCTGGTAACAGGAATGGCTGACCCAGCGTTGGCATAAGGGACCTGCCACCAAGCAGAATACTAGATAATGATGAACAAACAATGTTAACTGCTGGACTGTGATCAATTGTTTTAGAGGCATGTAGTAAGTAAAGTGAAAATAAAGGACCAAAACTATACTGGGATTATTTTGTAGTAATAATTTTATGTGCTTATTATATTTACTTTATCATTACTTCATGTGTCTATATAAATAATTTAAATGAATTTTAACCACATAAATTCTAATCTTACAATTTATTTTATAATGACATGATCTATATATACAAAGTATTATTATTATTATATATTAATTAGAATAAAACAAATATTTATTTATTTAATTTAATAATAAAACTAATAACAGTTTTAAAAAGTATTCCAATTTTCATATAATGGGTAGAACATCTATGCCACCCAGTGTATCAATAAAATTCTTGTCTTAATTTAAATTTTACAAATGTAGTGGATTTTTCTGAAATCCTCCAAAACATCCTTACAAATTAATCCTGTCATATATGTTAGGTTTCACAAAGGATAAATATGAATGAAATAAACTAATGTATTAGTTTATATATAGTGATTCCAAGTTGCACAGTAATCTCACTTACATACATACATACACAGACACAAACATACACCCTAAATACATTACACTCCTTCTTGAGCAGTCATGTAAAAATAATGATAAATGATCACCACTTTGGTTAAGGTCGTCATAAACAAAATTGTTTATTTACATCAACCTATCCTTCCGATGTAAAATTTTTGTGTTACCCCATGGCTTTCTGAGTACTTTGGGTATAACTGTCTTGAAAAAATAGATTGTTTTGAGGTAGTTGCATTTGTTAAATTTCATTTTTCTATGTTTAATGGTTAAAATTATTCAAGGTTTCCCATACTCTATTAATAGCGTAATATATATTCTCTCTCTGCCTGTTTGTCTGTCTGTCCCTCTGTCTGCATGTGTGTGTATGTGTAAAATTATATTTTCATTTGTGATAGATCTTGCTGTCAATAACAAATCAGATTTTGGTGCTTCCAGGAAATGCTGCAAGATGAGAAATGAATAAAAAGTGGATGAAACTATATTTAATAAATCCAGTACTCATAAATTTAATAAAATATTGGTTACAGTTTTCCAAAATTGGTATTTATAAATGACTGATAACCATAATGGTTATTATTGCTTAAAATTAAAAATTGTACAACAAAAATTAAGTGAGTTTGTTTTAAATGCAATTGTTACATTAACAAAATTAGAGACCTTTGAATTAAAAAAAAAAAAATATGATAAAAAATTAAAACCAGCAATAAATTAGCCCGATATCTTACTAACCTTTAATTCATAGAGACTTCATTATCTCAATATCTTTATTAAAACTGACTGTCACTAATATCTACAAAGAATTTTTCTTGATTAATGTACAATATTATTATTATTTTAAATGGAATAGGAAGACTGTTGCCACTTGGTACAGTCTTTGCTAAATATTTTAATACTATAACTTTAATTTTAAAAACCCAATAAATAATTATGATAATATAGTAAATTTAACAAACGAAAAATATTAACACGTAAATGACAATATACTGTAAAAAATAAACTATTAAATTCTTTAGTAACATATTCCATATTTATTTTTGAAATAACACTTTTCAACAGCAAATGTTACATTGGACATTGTTTGCTGGTACAGTATAAAGGTTGTTACTAGATTTCAGTAAAAATTCCAGTTATGTGTTGAATCAACTAACTGTCAGTACCAGTCTAATTTGAATATTATTGTTGTTAGTCGCCATAATCATAATTGGATGTAGGCAACCTGATCATGAGTCAAAGTCACTTCCAATAAACAGCATAAAATTCCAAGAATAACTTACATTCAATTCTAAGTTAACTAAGGATTGTAAGGACCCTTTGTTCACAGAGTCAAATACACTACTGCAAATCAACATTCCAAGTCCATTGTAGTGGAGATGATATTTCGCACTACAAGTGACACTTTTATCTCTTCACCATCCACACAGACCGTGTGTACAAGTAACATCATCACTAACAGAGAAAGTCACTCAAACTGATATAGTTTGTATCTCAGTTCCTTTAAAATTATAATTCTTCTTTTATTACTAATAAAAAGTATATTATTATTATTTTGTTAGAAAGTTGGAAGTTTAATATCTAGTTTAAATAATGTGCAAAGAATTACAACAAGAAAATTACATGCATGCAAGGCACTTAAAAACTATCCAGCTAATACATGCAATTTAAGCAGTAGCAATTTTTTTTACAAATATATTGTTAGTTATAAAAAAAAAAAAAAACAGATATGTACAAATTCTAATCTGTATGATTTTAAAATATATATAAAAACTTGGCATATATACATGTAGTTAATATATCACATACAATGTTTCAAGAGAAATCTGAGTATTTTATAATGAATAAAAAAAAAACAGAACTAAACAAAAACATCTTTTGATCATAAATTATCAATATTTGTTTTTAATGAAAGATTTAAATATTCATTTAATAATTTAAGCCCGAAAAATAAAATTAATGATTTTATTTACATAAAGAGATCTAGAAACTACTAAATTTTATTACAGTTACAAAAAGTTTTTTAATTTAAAATATGAGGCAGCTAAAATGTAATGTACATTGGAAGTAACAGGAAAACAAAATCCCACCCAAAGCAATAGGTGCTGCTGCTATCTTGCAGTTTAATTTACCAACTACTAAGGCTCTAGTGAAGTTGAAATTTGAACCTATTTCTGACCCTCCACACTCAACCCACTGGGATGGGCTAATTGTGAACTCATCATCGCAAACCAGCTGATTTGAAGTCAAAATTTCTAAGGTTCAAGTGCTAATAAAGGCAGTTATTTTTATACAAATTTGAATACCAGATTGTGGATACCGGTATTCTTTGGTGGCTGGGTTTCGATTAACCACACATCTCAAGAATGGTCGACCTGAGACTGTACAAGACTACACTTCATTTACGTTCATACATATCACCCTCATTCATCCTCTGAAGTAATACCTTACGATGGTTCTGGAGGCTAAACAGAAAGAGAAAATGCATATTCACCAGATTTGGTGTCCTGCAAACTTCATTTGTTTTAGCAATTACAGAAGCATATTAAAGGTATTCATTTCACCACTGATGATGAACTGAAGGATACAGTGAGATCGTAAGTCAAGGAAAGATTACCACCATTCTTCACTGACAAAATGAGAACACTGGTTCACTTTTGCGAGAAATAGGTAGCTGTTAATGATGATTATAAAGAAAAATAAATGTAAGTTTTTATAGCAAATAAAAGGAACTTTTATGCCACATTTGTTTCATTTGACTACCTTTTTTTCAATTGCGAGTTATGAAATAGTGTGCATTACATTTCAGTAAGTCCTCATATTTGTTTGATTATTTAACAACCTTCAGGTACCTATTGGTGAAAAATTATGTTGGATTAAATAAAAAATGTAATTAGATTTGAGAATACATATTTTATAAATAAACATTTTATTTTAATAAAATGTATTCACTGATTACCTTTAAAAATTTATCTAATACTTATGAAAGGTTTTTAAATAAATCTACAAAAGGGCTGGCTTTAATTTCTGAAGGCCATACTTTGGCTGATTAAAACTTGCAAAAGTGATAACTATCTAATTTAAACCTTTTGAAATTTAATAAAATATCTTTTAATTATAACAAAAATTTATTAGTTAATTTATACAGCTGATTATGTTAACAAAACCAACACAGAATGTTTCACATCACTATGAGTTGTAAATACAGTCTCATACATATAAGTAAGCACATGCAATAATTTTAATAAAAAATAAATTATGTTAACATAAGAACAGAAAAAAGATGATAAAAGAAAAATGAAAACAGAATGATAAAGTTAATGTTTTATATATATATATATATATATATATATATGCACAAAAAGTGAAGGTGAATTATTAATGTTATCAGATCCAACTTGAAAGAAATAATAAATTTGGATAAACTCATTTCTATTTTAAAGCAATCAGTCTATTAAAAATATTGATAAGAAATAAAAAAAATACAGAAAACAAAATGAAATTGACAAATATGTAGTTTAGCAACTTAATTCAGAGAATGAAATTATAAATTACTTAATTTTCTGATTTTGCATAATAAAGTGTTATTACATAAAATTTAACAAGTCCATGTTTTTAAATCAGGTTGTCAGGTTTATTAAAATTTTATTTGCCATAATAGGCAATACAATTTAAACATTTATAATCAGCTTATGCTAAATAGTAATCTATTTCTATTAATACATAGAAATTTAACTAAATCCGGTTTGCGTTCATTCAAATGGGGAATATATAAATAAAACACAAATTTATTGTTAAAAGATTGAATTAAAATAATAAAATTTTGTTTAGCATAGAAAAAATTGAAAATTACACAATTAATGTCGGTTTTCCCATTATTTTATAATTAAATAATTGATTTCAAACTTAAACAACAACTTATACAAGATGTTACTTCATAAATTAACTTTGTCATCTAACAAAACCTAACCTCAATAAAATACTTCCAATAATAATCTACACATTAAAAATAAATCTGATTAAAGAAATGTATTAACGTAATGACAATTATGTGATGATGTCATTATTATAAAGACATGATGGTTAGCTATGATGATGATTCATAATCCTTTATACTTAGGGAAAGAAAGTAAAGTTGTAATGAATTTTAAGCATATGTTTATCAGTGACCTTTATTCACTGGGCTTTAATAAAAAATAAAAAAAAATATTAACATTTTAATTAAATTTTTCACTGTTTTATTATATCGCATAATTAGTGCTGTCACATACTTCAATATTATTCCAAAATAAAATATTTTCTTTTTATAATTATGATACAGTTTTAGTAATTTGTTCACCAATTTAAATGAAAATAAATTTTTACAGGAAAATGTAGATAATGGAAGTACATTTTAATACACAATAATGGAGTCTGAATCACCATAGATTTCCACTTAACTGGAAATAATAATAAACTTAATAACTGATTTGGCCAATAGAATAATGAAACATCTTTTGGTCCTTACACCATAATCAGTTTTAATTTTAAATTATTATAATTTTAATAATATTTAATGTAAAAATTAAATGACATTTTTGAATTTGAGTCTATGAATGTAAAATTAGTATAGTCATATAAATATATGAAATTTCTTTAAATGTTAGACTGAACTCAAATATGTGTGCCATTCATATTTGATGATCCAAAATTTTACATGTCTTTTTATATAATATCTAATATATCTTGCTTTTTATTTATCTCCGGGACCATCCTCCGTTAGATATTGCTTCAGAGGATGAGATGAATGCCTGACTGGGATTTGAACCCGGGACCTCTGGATGAAAGGCCAAGATGCTACCACTCAATCCACAGAGGCCGGCAAAATTTATCTTTCCTAATATTTATTATAAACTAGGAATTCTGTAAATTTATAGAACTGGTCTTCATGTATTACAGAGGGAACAAGTACTCTGGATTTAGGCAAAAATTAGATGCTAAATTTCTTTTGACCAGATAGTCAAAATGAAATCTAGGGCTGATTAAGTAAGTATAAATTTTCAATATGCCAGTAATTACATTCAAAATTTTAGTCAAATTTTAGATCTGTGCTGAAAAATGTAGGACTACAGCTTGTTTTATAACAACTGAGAGGGTAGCAGATGTACAGAAAAGACTTTTTTTAATTATTAGTAGGGTATAAGTTTTTAGTTCTGTATCATATGGAGAGTGATGTCAATTATCAAGAATGGGGTACTCTGTAAAACAGATAAAAGGAGATAAGCATCTTATAGTTGTATAAATTACTTCATGGTTATACATACAGCAGTATTAGAAACATTAGGCTGAATGTACAGTTCAGAAACCTAATAAGTATAAAATTTTCTATTTTATTTATTAACCTAAAATTTCTCCTACTTCCAGATGTATTACGATTTCAAATTTCAAATCACAAGTATTAATCTCTTTAATGGGAATTCCATCATTAAAAATATATCTTTGATACAATTTTATTTTTTTAATCAAAATTTCATGTTATTCACTTAAATTTGTATTAATAATTTTATTTATTTTTAATACCCTTATAATTACAATTTTCTAGAGATTATGTGAAGAATTTTAAAAGAATTCTATAAAATATGTTAATGTTTTAAGATTGTTCTACTCCATACATCTCTCTCCCTGTTCACTGGTTTTACTAGTGAGAGATGGCAATGTGCAGGGAAGTACAAGAATCCTGATTAAAAAAGAAAATTAGTATTTTAAAAACTATTTTCTATCATTTTAAAAACTTTTATTTTGAACTTGTGATTAAATAAAATTTTTAATCATAAAATAATTTATGTACAGGATAAAATTTATTTATTTATTAAAGATAATTTTGTATAACATTAAGAGATTTTTCAAAATTTTATATACTCCTTTTATATTTTCAAGTCAATGTCTGAAAACGTAAAGTATGTTTAAAACTCTCTCAGCACATGATCATATGCAGTATTTACTTAATTTTATTATTTTTATATTATATATTTTTACATTTATTTGTCATTATATTATTTATTTTATATGTAATATTTTTATATTATTGTACGGGAGAAAATATAAAAAACTCTACTAGAGAAAATTCTGTACAATTCATATGATACTAATTCTAAATTGATGTGAAAACTTCAAAACATGAAGACTAATTAAAAATCTACAGAATATATCACAATACTGCCTTGATGAACGATCGGTCGATCATTCATAATTTTTTATAATCTACACAAGTTATGTTATTCTACAATAATTTTTCAGGTTTTTGATATTTAGTACAATAAATTACAAAGGTTATACAATACAAGTAGCAAAGGTGTATAGTATTCTTTTCAAAATTGGAAATACTGGTTCAAAATCAGTAACTTCTTTCCAAATTCAATTCTATAAATACCTCGATCAGATTTTGTAATTTTTTATAACTGATGAAGGCATAATTAAATCACTGGACATTAATTGTAAGCTATTTTAACACATTTTACTAATATGTGTATAAATCAATATAATGTAATTTATACATTCACATAACCTACGGCATTTATAAAAAAAAATATATTTGAAAACCGTGAACTACACACAGCGTACCAAGCGTACACATATTCACAGAGGTAATGTCACTGATAAATAAATAAACAATTAAAAGATGTAAGACAGTTTTACATTCTATTTATCAGCAATCATAAATTTAAACAATCATGCAAAAATAAAATATTTAAAGAATTATTTTCTTACGTAAAACATTAATGTCATATGAAATATGACTTTCGTTTTCTTCTCTTACACCAACGCATTCAAAAAAACCAGCATCTTTTGGTGATAAATTCATTAATATAAATCCTTCTCTTTGTGTAAAATTTAAATATAGTCCATTTTCAGTTCTCCCAAGCGCCATCTTTTGCAAGCCATAACACCCATAATTATTAGTAAGCAATGATATCAATCACCAATGATTTTTTATATTATAGATAAATATGACATTACTTTCCAAACTGTATTATCTCAATAACAAATGACTATCTATAAATGCTGTTCTTGGTTAAAAAGCTGTGCAAAACATGTATGGTTAGTTAGAGGTGATGGTTGGTTTAGAAGTGTATTTTTATACATCATACTATTGAGATTGCAAGAAAGGTTGTTCCGACAATTACGTGGATAACATGGAACCCTGTTGTTAGAGAGAATGATGACCCGTAAATTGAATCTGCTAGTGTGAAGGTTGATTGTTGATATTCTCATTTTTGTAGAAATGTAAAGTACAGTCCTAGAAGGATAGTTAGTATTAGTGATTTATTTGATATTGATAATTTGTTTGATAAGATTCTGTGGTGTACTCATGTTACTGTAATTTCTGATGAAATTAGGATAATTGTGTTTAATAGTGGGATTTCTATTGGATTAAAGGATTTAATAGATTTTCGGGGTCAATTTATTCCGATTTCAATTGATTGTGCTAATCTTGAGTGGAAGAATATTCAGAAGAATGACAGGAAAAATATTATTTCTGAGATAATAAATATGATTATTCCTATTTTTATTAGTGATTTTACTTTATTTGTATCATTTCCTTGAAATGTTGCTTCTCATGTAATATCTCGTCATCATAATATTATGGACATTGTTGATAAGGTCATACCTACTGCTATAAGGTTATACTCTTTTGTTTGAGTTCATTTAACAGTTCCCGTTAGCATTGTTATTACATTTATCGATAAAATAATTGGTCATGGTCTTTTTGTAACTATGTGAAACGGGTGATTTTTTTTTCATAAGGTACTTCTCTAGAGTAAAATGTTACAAGGATTGCAAATACATACGCTTGAATTATTGAGATTGCTGTTTCAAATGCTGTTAAGATCATTTGAATCGGTATAGTAAGTATTAATATTTTCATTGATGTATTTCTTAATAGTGTTATTAGGAGGTGTCCTGCAATTATATTTGCTGCGAGTCGAACAGCTAGTGAGATTGGTCGAATAAGGTTTCCTGTAGTTTCAATTAAGATTATTATTGATGAAATAGGGGAGGGGGTGTTCCCTTTGGTAATATGTGTTTAAATATTTCATTTGTAAAGTTTTTTCATCTATATGTTGTGATTATAATTCATCTTGGTAGTGCGATTGATATTGATACTACTAAGTGTCTCGTCGATGTAAAAACATATGGAATTAACCCTAGTACATTTCTAATTATGATAAATATAAAAATTGATATCGCTAATTAGGATTTCTTTTTGGTGGGTCATTGATTTAAATTCATTTATTAGTTTTTTTCTATTATTTTTATTATTATATTTATTCGAGTTTTTAGTTCAGTATCATTTTGGTAAAATTATTGTTGTTATTAGTATAATTATTCAATTTCTTTGTAATAATTTAGTTGCTGGATCAAATGTTGAAAAAAGTCTAGTTATCATTTTCAATTAATGTTTATTTTTATTTTTTTGGGGGGGTTTTTATATTTGTTATGAAGAATAACTTTGTTATGTTCATTATAATTGTAGCTGTTGTCATTATTAATATAATGTTTCATATTATAGGGGACATTTGTGGAATCAAGATGCACATTATATGTATTTTTTATTTGACAGTTAAATGCTTTCTTTAAACTAGCGTCTTTCATTAAGAGTATTCTATGTTTACTATATTTTTAAGAGACCATTACTTTCTTTCAGTCGCTTAATGTTTATTTATTTTTATGTTTTTATTCATTTAATAAATGATTTTATGTCAATTCTTTCTACGGTAATTGGTATAAATCTGTGGTTTATTCCACAAATTTCTGAACATTGTCCAAAAAATACTCCTGGGTTTTTAGTTATTAATCTAATTTGATTTAGTCTTCCTGGGATTGCATCTATTTTTACTCCTATTGATGGAATTGTTGTTAAGAGTGGATTACATCAGATGATGATACGATTATTCGGATTTGTGTTAAGAATGTAATAATTATTCAGTTGTCAACTTCAATTAGTCGGAATGAAGTTAAGTCATTTTGTGGTTTCATGAATGATTGAAATTCTATTTTTTTTGAGTGAGTATTTTTATATGATCAGTATCATGGATGTCCAATTGTTTTAATGGTGATTGATGGTTTAATTATTTCTTCTATTAAATATAAAATTTTAATTGATGGGATAGCGATGAAAATTAAAATAATTGCTGGCATTGTTTCTATTATTTGATTTTCTGTTAGTAGGTTATTTGATAATTTATTTTCTGTTATTGTTATTATTATAATTGTTACTGTTATTGCAATAGATAACAAGATCATTATAGTATGATCGTGGAAATTTATTAGTTGTTCAATAATTGGTCTAGCTCTATTTATTATATTAAATTTTATTCACGATGAGATTTCTAAGGAAATTATTTTTTAACTTATTAATGAATTTTAAGTTCATGGCAATTTTCTGCCGCTCTTAGAATGGCTTTGATACTGATGGTAGTTCATTAAATGAGTGTTTAGGGGGGGGAGTAATAAAAAATTATTCAATTGATGACGATTTATTGTTTTTGAAGATTGTAATTCGTTTGAATACTATCGACTCTCATATGATGAATATAAATATTATAATTCTAATTGTTGAAATTAAGGATCCTATTGATGAGATTATATTTCATGTTATGTAGTTGTCTGGGTAGTCTGAATATTGTCTTGGTATTCCCGCTAGTCCTAGGAAGTGTTGGGGAAAGAATGTTAGGTTTACTCCGAGAAATATAGTTGAAAATTGAATTTTTAATCATTTTTTATTTATTCTTATACCTGTTATTAATGGGAATCTGTGAATAATTCTTGCCATAATAGCGAAGATTGCTCCTATTGATAGAACATAATGGAAATGAGCTACTACGGATAACGTCAATCGATGAGTTAGCTAGGATTATTCCTGTTAATCCTCCAATAGTGAATAGAAATACAAATCCCGTGGATCAGATTATTTGAGGTGATTTTTATTTTTGTTATTCCTTGCATTTTAGCTATTCATCTAAAGATTTTAATTCCTGTCGGTACTGCAATAATTATAGTCGCAGAAGTAAAGTACGCTAATGTATTGGACTTATTATAAGAAAAAAAAAACCATACTTAAAATAAATAAAAAAACCAAATAATAAAACCGAACTAAATTTAAGTCACCTCTTATATAACCAAG
Source organism: Lycorma delicatula (assembly GCF_047948215.1). NCBI lineage: Eukaryota > Metazoa > Arthropoda > Insecta > Hemiptera > Fulgoridae > Lycorma > Lycorma delicatula. Next base: position 71,390,528 of record NC_134466.1, on the reverse strand, counting down.
ACTATAAAATAAAACACAACCTCTAATTAAGAATACAAAAGACATAAAAAAAACAAGAAATTCAATCAAAAAAAAAAATTAAACTCATAGAAAAGGAATTAAAAAAGGTTTTGTTTACATATGAATTTTTTGTTTGTTAACAGTTATAAGCTACAAGCATTATGTTTATTCTAAGTTTTTTCAATTTTTTAATTCAACTCTTTGTTACTGAAATAAAAGTGATAGTTCTAATTTAATATTCGTTTAACAATCATTAAAATTGTCTCGATGAATTTTTAAAACTGCAGAACATTTGAATTGTTAGGTTGACCGCTTTGTAATGATATAGAATAATTAAGACAAACAAATAACCTTGTAATTTAATAATTTTCTGTGTATATTTTTTATGATGTTCACAACATTGAAGAAACAGCATTATTAGTATATAATCTAAAAATGATTACACAACTGTATCTGAAAACAAAACTATTGTTTACGGTTACTTATATTACTTAAAGGTAGGTTAGAAGTAGGTTACTTAAAGGATAAAACAATAAACGTTAAAAAATACGTTGAATAGAACTACAGTTGACAAAAAAGACTTATTTTACATTAGCAGACATTAAATATTAATATTAGCCTAATTAACTTACGTGTATTACAAACAAGTAACGAATATCAACGATCGACGATTAAATTACATTCATTTGCAATATTTTTAACTCAACCAACATAACTCCCAAACAGATGATTACGACAAATCAGTCGGACCGACGATACCAACATGAATTTTAGCAGTAATGTAAATGCTGACATATATAAAATGACTTTTTATAGTACAATTTCCAAAAAAAAAAAGCAAAAATTACATTACAAAACAACGTTTTAAATAGTTGAAAATAAAAAGAAATGAAAAAAATTTTTAGCCGACTTACCGGTATTGTATAAATGTGTGGAAATATACTCACAGAAGACTTTATATCTGAAAGACTTTATAACAGACATTTTATATCTGTTAAATGTTAAAAAAACTCGACTGCCAAAAAAAATGTCCCGGCCAGAGCAGATCATTACACGAAAATGAAAAGTACAATTCCAGAGCTCCTAAATTTCCGACCTTTGCCAATAAATCCGTGAAGGCAGTATATCAATATGACTTTCGTTCTTTTTCCTGTTTAGCCTCCGGTAATATTACGTATCAGATAATTTCAGATGATGGTATATGTATGAGTGTAAATGAACTAAATGAACTGTACAGGCTCTTTCTCATTCCTGTTTAGCCTCCGGTAACTACCGTTTAAATAATTCTTCAGAGGATGATATGTATGAGTGTAAATGAAGTGTAATCTTGTACATTCTCAGTTCGACCATTCCTGAGATGTGTGGTTAATTGAAACCCAACCACCAAAGAACACCGGTATCCACGATCTAGTATTCAAATCCGTGTAAAAATAGCTGGCTTTACTAGGACTTAAACGCTGGAACTCTCGACTTCCAAATCAGCTGTTTTGGGAAGACGCGTTCACCACTAGACCAACCCAGTGGGTTCTTGTACAGGCTCAGTTCAACCATTCCTACCCACACATATGCAATGGCGGTTGCAGCATTTGCCGTACACTGGCGACCGCGTGATTCTGCCCAAATCGATCCCTACCTTGTTTAAAATGCCCGTAGTATAACCTTCCTGTTGCCTATATCTTGGAAATGACATTGTTCATTTCGTTCGATGTAATTATTTTGCTGCATCGTGAAAGATTGCAAAATCGCTTTGATTATTTCGTCTCTGTTCATTTCGCAATCAATTTGCACAGTAGCGTATAAGTATAAGTATTTGTAGCGTATAAGTATTTGTTTTATTCGAATCGTCCTTAATAGAGTTCGCCAGTCAGCGGTCGAAATCGGTGACTTCTGAGGACCGGTTTTGTAATTTGTATTTGATTTTAAAATGAGCACATTCTTAGCCCGTTAGCCGTGCGGGTGACAATTTTGGGTGCTGTATAATTTCTTACACAACTGCCCAAAAAGGGGTGTAATGTATTTACGGTGTATGTAAGTATGGTTTTTCTATTGTAGCAGCTCAACGGCTGAACCAATTTACATATTAGAACCCGAGTTGGATTCCTTACATTACAGAGTGTCATAGGTTATATAAATAAATATGTTTGTGTATATATATATTAAAAAACACTCATATGTTTATATATATTCTTGGTTAGATAAAAAAAAATAAAAATTTGAAATTTTTTTTATTTATTTAAACATGTGTATATATATATATATATATATTTATTTATTTACTTATATAGCCTATGACACTCCCAGTAACATAAGAATTTTAATGCGCTGTCATACATCTAAATCAGTTCACCCGTTAAAAACTGCTACACTGATATAAACATACATACATGCGTACACCCTAAAAACATTTTAATTCTTCTGGGCAGTCATGTAATATGTATAAATTTATTCAGCTGTACCAAACTAATATTTATATTTACTTAGAATATTACTATGTATGTATATATATATATATATATTTATTTATTGGCTTTTTTTTTTGTAGCCTACACAACTCCTGGTAATGTAAGGATTCCAACACAGGGTCATCCATCTAAATCGGTTCAGCCATTGAGCTGCTATGGTGGAACAAGCATATATACTCAAACACCCTAAATACATTACAATCCATTTTGAGCAGTTGTGTAAAAACTAAATTAGCATATGCTTAAATAATATTTTAACAACTTTTCATTATTTTTAGTGGGGAAAAGTGATCGACCAGAGATTGTTACAGATTGGCCTTCAAAATAAAAATAATGCTGCGGGTTCTTATCGACTGTACAATCCCATTGAAAAACCTTATTAAGGTATAAGATTAAAAACCCATTTTTATGGATTTTTAATCTTATACTCGTAATATCAATTTTTTCATTATTTTTAATATTGTTAAATAAGTTTGTTTACTTATATCTTATGGTGGCAGTTAGGTAAATCTGTCAAACAGATAAGCATTCTTGGTTTTCACTTGCCGCTCTACCTGAACCAGACTATTGAGGTGCTATGTAAGCGTACCTCAATTTTTATTTCTTTATGTGTGGTTCCAATATTTGATTTTTATGCTGAATGTGGGTACCATCAGTTGGATTCGGCCAATTTTTTATCATAACTGGCGGCCTACGGTTTGCAAGCACACGAGCATTTTGAATTAATTTTATGGAGCATGGTTTGATAAATCATTTAAATTACCCTCTTAATGTTTCAGTCAAGTCCTTTTCAAATGAATGCTTATTTAGTAACCTACTTGGGTAAAAAAGTCCATAGTTTTATTTTTGCATTTTGTATGCATCGTTTCAACAGTCTTAACAAATTTATCCGTACACCATATTTTTAACATAATTCCTGGTTCAAGAGCCAAAATAAAATTTCACTATGGTACATCGACACGTTTCATAAGTCCTATCAAGGTATGGTGATTTCCCACTCTATATTAATCATTTCTTTGCTCCAGCAATACAGGAAACAAAGCATCGATAAGAATCTTGTCCTTCAGAACTATTTCTTACTTTAAAAACACTTCTGAAAAATTTTTTCTTGCTTTATTGTCTAAACAGGTACAGCTTGAAGTAGTTTGCAAGGATGATTAGTGCTATACATGATATTTGTGAAAACAATATACTGTTTTTGGAGAAACATAATAAGAACCGATGCCGCTCAACAATTTACTTATTTCTGGATTATAGATTATCAAGTGCCAAATAAAATCAAAATAAAGATAACAGTAAGTATGCCATTTTTTATTTTAGCTTGTTGTACTTGGGGATATGTTACACATTAATTTAACAAGATATGCGATGATAAAATGTGAGGTGAAAAGAAATTTAATCTTTGCCAGGAATTGATTACAACACCAGTTTTTCTGTAACCTAATACTTTAACTACTACACTAAACCGGTAAGAGTGGACATCTGTCACTGAGGGCAGCATCTGGGGATGTCAAATCAATGTTACATAACTTCAGAATGGAATATTTTCCCTGCTTAAATGCACTTGCAGTTTCATTTTGAAATTAGTGTTTGTCCATTCATAGGTTAACATATGGAACAAATTTCAAATTATACTCGTTAAAAACATAATGAATAACAATAATTAAGTTCCAAAGTGAATCACAATTTTACTTGATCGGTTATTAATTTTATATTTCTATTTTTTACAGATATTCAATAAAATGAAATGAGCACAACAGAAAAAATCAAGTTGAGCAAAAGGAACCTAAGACAAAGAATATGTGACTTCAAGCAAAGTTCTGACAGCTTTTGAAAAAGAGGAAAAAATTCTTAATTATTGACCTCAAAATCAATAGGGGATGTAATGAGAAACACATATCTTGCTCTAATAAAAGCCTTGGAAGAGAGAGGTAGAGTAACGAGATTGATTCAAAACAGCCAGATTTAAATAAAACAGAATACCAAGGTTCATCAGAAGATTTTGATGATGATTTACCTGATCCAGTTCAACAAGACAAGCCAAAATATACTAAAATTGTAGATGATGTGATTCACCTTCAAAATATTGGATATATGAAGTTTAACCAGGCATCAGGAAAAGCAATCATGTCAGAGAAATAGTACAAAGAGGGTAAATTTATTTTCAGAATAGTGCTGGGCCTTTTACACAAATCAGTGACTTTGTCATGATTTACAAAAAAAATACAAAAAGGAGGTACGGTGAGTTGATTTTCATTGGTACATTCCTCTGTGAAGGGTGCAGCATTTTGTTTTTTGTATCTGCTTTTCCCATCAAAAGATGCAGTCAGTAATTTTTCTCTGGAAACAGAAAATGGTTTAAATAATTGAAAAACCAGACAAAATTATTGAACATGAGAATTCTCAAAGGTATTAAAATTCTTTCACAACGTGAAAATAAGACTGAAAAAAAAAGTTTAATAGTTGCACAGCTTCAAAATCACATTGTTAAAGATAAAGAGAAATGTTGACAACTATTTAAAAGGTGTAACCCTGCATAGAATATTTAGCCAAACAAAATTTGGCCATAAGAGACTGCATAAAAACAAACTATCACTGAAACTGAAAAACAGGAGTGACAGAAACACTGGAAATTTTATAGAACTTCTGAAGCTTGTTGAAGAGTTTGATCATGAAGCATCACCTTTTAAATGTAGAGCAAAATTTAGTATCAAATACATACCTTTCACCAGAAATACAAAATGAATTCATCCAGCTTTTAGCATCTTCAGTTGGGGAAAAACTTGTGTATGACAACCACAGAACCAAATACTACAGAATAATATTTGATTGATTCAACACATGACACTGCTCACCAAGAACTGTCAAAGATCATTAGATAAACTTTAAGGAAAAACTGTAGTTATGAAGGAGTCTTTCTTAGTATTCATTCAAACTCATAAGTCTTGAGGTAAAGGTATGATATTTTTCAGTACTGTGCAAGCTATGTACGTTTATTTTTCGTGGTCAGCTGTTCGATCAGAGAGACTGAAAACTGCTCTTGGTAAGTGAGTGAAGAAGCTGTTAAATTGACAACACTTGGTAGAACTAATGGAAAATATAACAGACAATCAGAATGACAATTCAGATACAACAAGTGTTGCGATTCAGTTTTACATCAGATGTTAACTTTGAGTTTCCGGTCCTTTTTCAGTTTTGAAGTGCTATACTTGTCAAGATTGACCGATTTTAGAAATGGCTTCAGGATGACACAAAGAATTTCCATAATACTGCTCAAGATATTCAGGCTTTACAAGAGCATTTCCTAGTAAACAGTGATGCCATATGCAAGAATTCTCTTGAGAAGCAAAGGAACTGTGCAGTACTCGTGATCTTCAAGTTTAGAAACAACAAAGGAAGAAGAAAATGGCTGGAGAAACAAAAGAGGATATAAGGCTAACAATAGATAATGAAATGCTATGAATGATGAAAAGTATGCTTGACAAAAACTTATGGAAGAAGAATTGATCATCAGCTTGAAAAAACTGAAATCAGTTTTGACTTTCTTTTACATACAAATGTACGCAAATATGTACGCAACTAATGAAAGTAGCTTGAAGCATTTTTACGGGAAGGTTGGATGGCTTGGAGATGTTCAGTGAAATAATGGACTGGTGAATGCTACTCAACACAAGGGCTGATGTTAAGATTTCGACACCAGCAGACCTGCTACACTTCATCGTGTAGTTTGGGGATGATGTATTTCCATTTCTGGAAGCCGGTCTTCAGATCTTACTGACTGTTACAACATCCAGTGCCAGTTGCGAAAGGTTAAAGTTAAAACTTATCCCGGTTACCTGAGATCATCAGCGGGACAGAAAAGTTTTCAGCCTTGGCTTTGCTGAGTGTGAAACGGGAGGTTACCGACAATAGCATAAATTTGAGAAACTAATCAATGAATTTGCAGCAGTTGAGACAAGGGGCATGTTTATTTGAAGTTATGTAATTATATCTAAAGTATTACATCAAACTACTTCTTTCACTTTATTTTAACTTATCAGGTTATGACATCCAAAATAATGTTTTATGTTTTCACATTGTTATATTCACAGTATTCACATTTTATATAATATAAAATAATTTATATATTAAAACAATTATATAATAGTATTTTTATTTGCAGACATGTACAACATTCTCGAGGGGAACCTTTTTAAAATTATTTTCAAACAGGTGGAATCCATCCTTTCCGCTACACCTACCTCAACATAAAAATCTTAAATGGCAATAGTTACATTTAATTGCATTCTGTCTTACACCACGTAACCACTTCAGCGACGTGAAACAAAATTAATGTATAAACTAATATAAAATGCTGATATAAAAACCACAAAAAAATGTGATGCAATGTGGTGTCCACCACAATGGAATTGTGTAACTGTCAACTTTATTAAAGAATTGGAGGATCGTATCTCACTTTCAAATGTAATAAATTTAAATGAAGCTCAGTAAAAAATATGTATATGTAATTTAATAGCTGTACAAGGAAGTCATGTAGAGTCTACAAGTTTTTAATATTTACCAAATAGCCACAAGTCTATAGAAGTGTATGTAAATATGTAGCAATTTAGCACATGTGTTAAATTCTTTACTCTACTTTGTTGAACAAAAATAATAAATAAAGTGAAAAGCCTTACTGTATTTTGGTTACATGTTTAAGTTGTGTTTTTCTGTTTAGTACTTTTTATACATTATACTTTAGTATAAGTAATAGTGAGTTGATCTAATAATTTAAAAATCAATATAAAATCTTTTCTTTCTTCAAAATCTGATTCGCTAATCATATAGCCTCCGATAAAATGAAACTTTATCTAAGATTCAACACTGTCATTTTACCTCCAATAAATTGCAACTTTATCTACGATTCAACACTTTTGTGTGTTTTATGTAAAATAATAAAATATTTAAGACGTAAGCAGGTTTATAAGGTTATATTATTAAATGAAATTTTTATATAATAAAGGAATAAATCAGTTTTCATTGTCTAGATTTCAAATTCTAAATCTGGAAAGATTGTAGTCGCAAACGTGAAAACTAGAATTGATAATAAAAATGGGCTTAATTCAAAAGAAATAATGAATAAGTTTTTGGTTTTATAAAAATATTTTATTTACGGGTCTCTAAATAAAGTAGATACTAGTTTTTTTTTTTTTTGCAGCCAAAGTGACAACACTGCAAAGTTACATAAACAAACATATGGTTATATGAACAGCTGATTTATATTAGGTTGTTAACAAACTTTTCGTGAAATGAGTTTTTCTTGTGCGTTACAAAAATGAGTGATACTAATTATGAGCAACCGTTGTGCAATTAAGTTTTGTGTTAAACTCTGTGAGACTGCTACTGAAATCTTTTCAAAATTAAAACGGGCGTATGGAAATGTTGCTCTGTCACCTGCACGTACGTATATAAACTATTAATACGTATAATCGCCTCCATTGTTGAAGAATTTAACAAATATATAGCGATTTATTAAGTATACCGATCATTTTACATATTCTCCATACAACATTCATAAAATATGTATTTAACATTAGTTATAAGAGGGTAGCTTACGTAAGTTATGTTCGGTTAGGTTATATTGATACAAGGTGTGGCATTTGCACCCAATCTGGTTGGTTTCGTGGTGTACGCGTCTTCCCATATCAACTGATTTGGAAGTGAGAGTTCCAGCGTTCAAATCCAAGTAAAGTCAGATTTGAATACTAGATCGTGGATACCGGTGTTCTTTGGTGGTTGGGTTTTAAAAAAGTTGGTTTTTTAAAAAGTTTAAAAATCCTAAGGAATATAATTATATTATAATAAGTGTATTTAAAAATATATAATTATTAAAAAAAAAAAAAAAAACCTCATGGTTTAATTCTTATCTTAAGGTTTAGTTTGGTAAAATAATTACATATGTTTTATTTAAGTACTTATTTTGGTTCTTTAAGAACAAATTTATTATTATACTATTGTTATTTATGATGCTAAGATTATTGTTGTTTAAGTTTACTTTTATATATTTTGAACCATTGTTTTTTTTTTTATAGAAAATTATGATAATGTTAGGGGTAGCTTTATCTTATATTTGTGTGGCTTTTAGATATCAACTTTTAAGTTTACTTTTATATATTTTGAACCATTGTTTTTTTTTTTTATAGAAAATTATGATAATGTTAGGGGTAGCTTTATCTTATATTTGTGTGGCTTTTAGATATCAACTTTTAAGTTTACTTTTATATATTTTGAACCATTGTTTTTTTTTTTTATAGAAAATTATGATAATGTTAGGGGTAGCTTTATCTTATATTTGTGTGGCTTTTAGATATCAACTTTTAAGTTTACTTTTATTTATTTAAATTAGGTAATGTTAGGGGTAGCTTTATCTTATATTTGTGTGGCTTTTAGATATCAACTTTTAAGTTTACTTTTATTTATTTAAATTAGGTAATGTTAGGGGTAGCTTTATCTTATATTTGTGTGGCTTTTAGATATCAACTTTTAAGTTTACTTTTATTTATTTAAATTAGGTAATGTTAGGGGTAGCTTTATCTTATATTTGTGTGGCTTTTAGATATCAACTTTTAAGTTTACTTTTATTTATTTAAATTAGGTAATGTTAGGGGTAGCTTTATCTTATATTTGTGTGGCTTTTAGATATCAACTTTTAAGTTTACTTTTATTTATTTAAATTAGGTAATGTTAGGGGTAGCTTTATCTTATATTTGTGTGGCTTTTAGATATCAACTTTTAAGTTTACTTTTATTTATTTAAATTAGGTAATGTTAGGGGTAGCTTTATCTTATATTTGTGTGGCTTTTAGATATCAACTTTTAAGTTTACTTTTATTTATTTAAATTAGGTAATGTTAGGGGTAGCTTTATCTTATATTTGTGTGGCTTTTAGATATCAACTTTTAAGTTTACTTTTATTTATTTAAATTAGGTAATGTTAGGGGTAGCTTTATCTTATATTTGTGTGGCTTTTAGATATCAACTTTTAAGTTTACTTTTATTTATTTTGAACCATTGTTTTTTTTTATAGAAAATTATGATAATGTTAGGGGTAGCTTTATCTTATATTTGTGTGGCTTTTAGATATCAACTTTTAAGTTTACTTTTATTTATTTTAACTACTGTTTTTTTATTTAAATTAGATAATGTTAGGGGTAGCTTTATTTAATATTTCTTTTTCTTAAATTATTAGCTTTTGATTTTATTGACTGGTTTAAGCTATAATTTATTTAACTTCAGTTAGGGATAGCTTGAAGTTGTATTTGCACAAGGGAGGAGATCCTTTTTTGAATGTAATTTGTTTAATTTGTTGTTTAAAATTTTGTAGTTAAGGTCCCCTTTAAATATAGTTTTAAAAAAAATTTGATTTTTGTTTTAAAATTTGGCTTTAAATTTATAACGCATGTAAAGTTTTGTTAGGTTAAATATCCTTAATGGTTAATTTTTATTTTCAGTGTTAAGGTTTTTTAATTTAATTTTTTAATTTAAGTTATATTTTTTAGAACCAAAAAATGTTGTGCCAGCATTTGCGGTTATTCCTCAGGTTCAAGTTAATTTTTTTAGAATTTAGTCTTATTTAGTTTTAATATTTTATATTTAGGTGAAATTTATATAATAAATTTTTTTTTCTATGTAAATTTGAATTTAAACCAGGATTAGATACCCTGTTATTCTTAATTAGTAATTTTTTTTCTAAGGTAGTTTATTTTTTATAATTGAAATTTAATAGATCTGGCGGTTTTTAAATCTTTTTAGAGGAACCTGTAATTTAATGATATTCCATGATTTTTTGTACCTTTTTTTTCTTGTATATCTCTGTCGTTGAGTGTAATGAAAATTTATTTTCTTTTCATTTTAAAGATTTATGTTAGGTCAAGATGCAGTTATAAAGAGGTTATTATGGGTTACATTAATTTTTGTTTTTGATTTTTTAATTTGATTAAATTTGAATTTGGATTTAATAGTAATTTTTTTAAATTAATTTTTTGAATTTTGCTCTTAATTATGTACATATTGTCCGCCACTCTCATAAATTGAGATATCTCAAAAATAATTTCGCCTGTTTATCAAAAACATGTCCTTTTGTGATTTATTTAAGTTTTGGCCTGCTCAATGATTTAAATAGCCGCAGTATTTTGACTGTGCTAAGGTAGCATAATAATTAGTCTTTTAATTGAAGTCTGGAATGAAGGGTTTGACGAAAATTATACTTTATTTTTAAAATTTAGTTTGAATTTTATTTTTAAGTTTTTTTTTTTTTGTCTTCAGTCATTTGACTGGTTTGATGCAGCTCTCCAAGATTCCCTATCTAGTGCTAGTCGTTTCATTTCAGTATACCCTCTACATCCTACATCCCCAACAATTTGTTTTACATACTCCAAACGTGGCCTGCCTACACAATTTTTCCCTTCTACCTGTCCTTCCAATATTAAGGCGACTATTCCAGGATGCCTTAGTATGTGGCCTATAAGTCTGTCTCTTCTTTTAACTATATTTTTCCAAATGCTTCTTTCTTCATCTATTTGCCGCAATACCTCTTCATTTGTCACTTTATCCACCCATCTGATTTTTAACATTCTCCTATAGCACCACATTTCAAAAGCTTCTAATCTTTTCTTCTCAGATACTCCGATTGTCCAAGTTTCACTTCCATATAAAGCGACACTCCAAACATACACTTTCAAAAATCTTTTCCTGACATTTAAATTCATTTTTGATGTAAACAAATTATATTTCTTACTGAAGGCTCGTTTAGCTTGTGCTATTCGGCATTTTATATCGCTCCTGCTTCGTCCATCTTTAGTAATTTTACTTCCCAAATAACAAAATTCTTCTACCTCCATAATCTTTTCTCCTCCTATTTTCACATTCAGCGGTCCATCTTTGTTATTTCTACTACATTTCATTACTTTTGTTTTGTTCTTGTTTATTTTCATGTAATAGTTATTGCGTAGGACTTCATCTATACCGTTCATTGTTTCTTCTAAATCCTTTTTACTTTCGGCTAAAATTACTAATTATTATTATCAGTAAATCGTAGCATCTTTATCTTTTCACCTTGTACTGTTACTCCGGATCTAAATTGTTCTTTAACATCATTAACTGCTAGTTCTATATAAAGATTAATAAGTAATGGGGATAGGGAACATCCTTGTCGGACTCCCTTTCTTATTCGGGCTTCTTTCTTATGTTCTTCAATTGTTATTGTTGCTGTTTGGTTCCTGTACATGTTAGCAATTGTTCTTCTATCTCTGTATTTGAACCCTAATTTTTTTAAAATGCTGAACATTTTATTCCAGTCTACGTTATCAAAAGCCTTTTCTAGGTCTATAAACGCCAAGTATGTTGGTTTGTTTTTCTTTAATCTTCCTTCTACTATTAATCTGAGGCCTAAAATTGCTTCCCTTGTCCCTATACTTTTCCTGAAACCAAATTGGTCTTCTCCTAACACTTCTTCCACTCTCCTCTCAATTCTTCTGTATAAAATTCTAGTTAAGATTTTTGATGCATGACTAGTTAAACTAATTGTTCTATATTCTTCACATTTATCTGCCCCTGCTTTCTTTGGTATCATAACTATAACACTTTTTTTGAAGTCTGACGGAAATTCCCCTTTTTCATAAATATTACACACCAGTTTGTATAATCTATCAATCGCTTCCTCACCTGCACTGCGCAGTAATTCTACAGGTATTCCGTCTATTCCAGGAGCCTTTCTGCCATTTAAATCTTTTAATGCTCTCTTAAATTCAGATCTCAGTATTGTTTCTCCCATTTCATCCTCCTCAACTTCCTCTTCTTCCTCTATAAAACCATTTTCTAATTCATTTCCTCCGTATAACTCTTCAATATATTCCACCCATCTATCGACTTTACCTTTCGTATTATATATTGGTGTACCATCTTTGTTTAACACATTATTAGATTTTAATTTATGTACCCCAAAATTTTCCTTAACTTTCCTGTATGCTCCGTCTATTTTACCAATGTTCATTTCTCTTTCCACTTCTGAACACTTTTCTTTAATCCACTCTTCTTTCACCAGTTTGCACTTCCTGTTTATAGCATTTCTTAATTTCCGATAGTTCCTTTTACTTTCTTCATCACTACCATTCTTATATTTTCTACGTTCATCCATCAGCTGTAATATATCGTCTGAAACCCAAGGTTTTCTACCGGTTCTCTTTATTCCGCCCAAGTTTGCTTCTGCTGATTTAAGAATTTCCTTTTTAACATTCTCCCATTCTTCTTCTACATTTTCTACCTTATCTTTTTTACTCAGACCTCTTGCGATGTCCTCCTCAAAAATCTTCTTTACCTCCTCTTCCTCAAGCTTCTCTAAATTCCACCGATTCATCTGACACCTTTTCTTCAGGTTTTTAAACCCCAATCTACATTTCATTATCACCAAATTATGGTCGCTATCAATGTCTGCTCCAGGGTAAGTTTTGCAGTCAACGAGTTGATTTCTAAATCTTTGCTTAACCATGATATAATCTATCTGATACCTTCCAGTATCGCCTGGCTTTTTCCAAGTGTATATTCTTCTATTATGATTTTTAAATTGGGTGTTGGCAATTACTAAATTATACTTCGTGCAAAATTCTATAAGTCGGTCCCCTCTTTCATTCCTTTTGCCCAGCCCGTATTCACCCACTATATTAACCTTCCTTGCCTTTTCCAATGCTTGCATTCCAATCTCCAACTATTATTAAATTTTCATCTCCTTTTACGTGTTTAATTGCTTCATCAATCTCTTCGTATACACACTCTACCTCATCATCATCATGGGCGCTTGTAGGCATATAGACGTTAACAATCGTTGTCGGTTTAGGTTTTGATTTTATCCTTATTACAATGATTCTATCGCTATGCGTTTTGAAATACTCCACTCTCCTCCCTATCTTCTTGTTCATCACGAAACCTACTCCTGCCTGCCCATTATTTGACGCTGAGTTAATTACTCTAAAATCACCTGACCAAAAGTCGCCTTCCTCTTCCCACCGAACCTCACTAATTCCTACTATATCCACATTTGTCCTACCCATTTCCCTTTTTAAATTTTCTAGCCTACCAACCTTTTTCAAGCTTCTAACATTCCACGCTCCGACTCGTAGAATGTTATTTTTTAATTTTCTGGTGACCCCTTCCTTAGTAGTCACCACCCGGAGATCCGAACGGGGGACTATTTTACCTCCAGAATATTTTACCAAGGAAGGCGCCTCCATTATTGCTATGTGAAAATGCAGAGAGCCACATTTTCTTGGAAAAAAAGCAGCTGTAGTTTTCCATTGCTTTCAGCTGCGCAGTACTCAGAGGACTGAGTGATGTTGATACGGCCGTTTAAGTCGTCCTGACTCACGCCCCTAACAACTACTGAAAGAGCTGCTGCCCTCTTTCAGGAATCACTCCTTAGTCTGGCTCTCAACAGATACCTCTCCGATATGGTTGCACCTTCGGTCCAGCTACTCTGTATCCCTCAGCACTCAAGCCCCCTCACCAACGGCAAGGTCTCATGATTCATAGAGGAGGATTTTTAAGTTAAAAAGCTTAAATTTAGGAGAGGGACGATAAGATCCTATAGATCTTTATTTTGGTTTTAAATTTTTATTTGTTTATTTTTTTGTACCTATTTTGGGTTTTTCTGTATCTTTAATTTTTTGATTAATATTTCCTTTTAGTTTTAATTTTGTTGGGTTTTCTTTTTGCCTTTTTTTTTTTGTTGTTCTGGTTTGGGGGTTTATTTTATTACAATTGCTGGATGATCTTCTAATTCTAGAATTTCTCAGAGTATTTCTTATGAAGTTGTTTTTTTTTTTGATTATTTTTTGTTTTATCTTATATTGTGAGTCTTTTAATTTAAATTATTTTTGTTATTTTCAGTTGAATGTTTGATTTATTTTTTTTTCTTTTCCTCTATTTATAATTTTTCTTTCTTGTATTTTGGCTGAGACTAATCGTTCTCCATTTGATTTTTCTCAGGGCGAGTCTGAATTGGTTTCTGGGTTTAATGTTGAGTATAGATCATTTAGATTTTCTTTATTTTTTTTATCTGAATATAGAAATAAAATGTTTGAGATTTTTTACTTGTTTTTGGGGGGCAATTGTATAAATTTTTTTTTTGTTAAGGTTATTTTTCTTATTTATTTTTTTGTTTGGGTTCGTGGTTCCTTTCCTCGATATCGTTATGACAAATATATATATGTTGAAGGAGTTATTTAGCTGTTAATTTAAATTATATTTTGGCTTTTATTTTTTTTAGGATTTTTTTGTTTTTCATTATTTTAAGGTGATAAAAAGTTAATAGTATTTTATACTTTCTTATAATTTCAAGTTAATTTTCAAGTTAGTTGATATAATAATTATAATTGATATTATTAGGGCTATAATTAGGGCTAATTGATATTAATATGGGGAGGAGTTCTAAGTGGGTTTGCTGGTGTAAAATTCTCTGGATCTATAGTGAGGAATGGATTTATATTAATTATTATTATAAAAATTATTATTGTTATTGCTATTCCTAAAATATCTTTGGTTGTGAAATATGGGTGAAATGGGATTTTGTCAATGTTATTTTTTATACCTAGTGGGTTAGAGGATCCGGATTCATGTAGAAATATTAGATGTAGTATTACTATTATTGATATAATGAAGGGTATAATGAAGTAAAAAGTAAAGAATCGGTTTAGTGTAGGATTATCTACAGCAAACCCACTTAGAACTCCTCCCCATATTCAACCTGAATGATATTTCCTATTTGCATACGCAATCCTACGATCTATCCCTAGAAAATTAGGAGGAGTAGTAGCCCTAATAATATCAATTATAATTATTATATCAATATCATTCTCAATAAAAATAAAATTTCAAACAAGATCATTCTAACCGATAAATAAAATAATATTCTGAATTATAGTAAATACATTTATTCTACTTACATGAATCGGAGCACGACCAGTTGAAGAACCATATATTATTACAGGACAAATCTTAACAACAATTTACTTCTCATTTTTTATTATTTACCCCATGTCCACAAGGATATGAGATAAATTATAAGTTAATAAGCTCAAAGCAATGTAACTTGAAATTATAAGAAAGTATAAAATACTATTAACTTTTTATCACCTTAAAATAATGAAAAACAAAAAAATCCTAAAAAAAATAAAAACCAAAATATAATTAAATCCTTAACACTGAAAATAAAAATTAACCATTAAGGATATTTAACCTAACAAAAATTTACATGCGTTAAAAATTTAAAGCCAAATTTTAAAACAAAAATCAATTTTTTTTTTTTAAATATATTAAAAGGAACCTTAAAACTACAAATATAAACAACTAATAAAACAAAATACACTCAAAAAAGGATCTCCTCCCTTAAGCAAAATTATAACACCGAAGCTACCCCTAACTGAAGTTATAATAAAAAAATTACAGCCCAAAAAGATGAAACCAAACTTAAAGCTAATAATTTAAAGCTACAAAAATTTAAGATAAAGCTTAAAAATCATTTTAGAGGCTGATTTTTAAATCTTTTTTAGGCTGTAATTGACAAAGCTGTTGTGATTGAGTTTTGCATCACATCTAAAGCAAATTAAACACATGAAAGATTGACAAAATGATTCTTTTTGCATTATTGTCCAGTATCTCTGTCGCAGTGTAAGAGTCTTAAGTGTTCAGAGTTGACAATTAGATTAGATTAGATGTAAATCATCCAAGCATGGATCTAGTGAAATAAGCTTACTTTGTTTATCAGTAACCTGATTCTTTATCTCACTGAATTACATGGATTGTGATTGACATGTAAAAAAGTACAGAGTATGATCTAACTCCTTAGTAGTAAAATTACATTCAGACTGTTTGGATTTCATATGGTGAATGAATCTGAAACAGAAACTAAATGTTTCTGTTTGTATGTAAAGATGAAAATCTTTGTGTTCAGATATACATGAAGTTAATGTAGTTTTACGCCTTTCTAATACGCATTCAGGATTTAAATTATCATCATTTAATGTAATATTACAATCCCTTGGCTAATGAGAAGAAGACTGTAATAGCTAAGGAAGACCACGCCACCATAGTGACATCTCAAGTAGCCTGCTTGGTGAAAAGCTCTAGACAATATGTCTGCTGGATTATCAGAGAATTTGATGTAATACCGATTGGTAATTGAAGTGTTTTGTTGAATGTCAGAAACTATTACCTATAAATACTTTCCAATTCGAAGAATGTCCATGAATACAACAAAGTGCTATGATTGAATCAGAGTATAAGTGTATCTCATCAAAGTGTATAATGCAGTTATACACAAATAAACTTGAAAATAGTAAACAACCAAAGAGTTCAAGTCTGGATAATATGATTTGTTACAAGGGGCTAACATTGACTTAGAACAGTAAATTAGTAATTACATGGTTGGAGTATAAGTGTGTATATAAATATAACAACCATAGCCATTGTTATATAAATATAACAACCATATACAGGCATCAGAAAATCCATGTAATTTAATAGAATGAATTTTTCTATTTTTATTAAACCTAATGGATCTACTTATCTTACATGACTATTAGATGTAATTGATTATATAATGAAAGCCACTGTATTAATGGTTTGTGCAGTCAACTTTGAGTTGTCATAATTACTACATAAACTGTTTGTATGATTATAATAATAAGGCCAATGAGTCCTAGAGGATCACAGACACCTGCTGTGATGGAAAGAGTATTCCTTTTAGTATAAATTTGTAAATTGTTAGAATGAGTGATTTGGAAATTTAGTGAATCTGACTTTTTGTTCCTTAGAACTCTTAAGAGTACATATGTTGTCTTCTTGATTAGATAGTATGGATGAATTATGATAAGACAAAGAAAAACTGCAATTGTTAGAATACCACATGTGAAGTGAAAAACCATACTGTTGTAATAATTTGGACATATCGTTCTTTAATAGAATAACTCCATTTGGGTAATCTGAACTGGTAATTAGATCATCGACATAGAAATAATTTTTAATAGCAAACAAACGTAAGAATATATCCTAATTTGGTTTCTTGGAGTACAGGATATTTAAAGTTTCAAATAAACTTTGTAGGTTTGTCAGTAGGCTACCTGTTATTTCTGTTAAATCAGCACATTGCAATTGGAGATAAAAATTTTGACAAATTTTCCTTTCCTTTGAGATGAAAATTAACCGTTTTCTTTAAATTGTTTTAAAATAGCATTCACTGACACTTGACCAACACAACACACAGAAGCTATCTGTCATGTCCAACTGATATGCTTAGAGAGAAACCATTGTCAAACACAATTTAAAATTTTGTATAAAGAATGAAATAAATTTTCAAAAAACATGACAACTTAAATAACGAATATCTAATAACCTCACATTACACAGACAACTTAATGAGTTTGGTCAAGCAGTACCCACAACATGGAAGTTACAAAAAATTTCCTGTGTTATCGATTAATGCCCGTTTACTTCTGTAAAATCATCCGACTGTGGAAAAATGTAATGCAATTTATTTTTCATAAAATGGATAAAATTGATGTGAATCAAAATTTTTTAAGATATATAAAGTACAGATTATAAAGTAAAGTTTCAAATTTGAAATTATAGTAATTTTTACAAAATATCCTTCATCATAAAGTTTTAAGTATTATTTTCTATTAATTTATTTCCTCGGTTAATTATTTTATTGCTCAATTAGCCTAAAATTTATAACCAGTCGCGTAATTTGTTTCTGTTTGTTTATTTTTCAGATATTATTTCGCCGGTATTATAAATAGAAAACAAAGTCAGAAACGTTTGCGTTTACGAAATAGTTAATTTATTTTGTAAAAATAGGAGAGTGCAAATTGTATTTTAAAATTCAGTACGTGATAAGTTTGGATACAATAGGCAAACAAAAATAATGACACTTATTTTAATCTACATTAAAATAATATATATAAAAAATGCTTACCCCGACCAACAACGAGGGTTATCTAAAATAAACGTATAAGATATAATATTAATAGTTAAGTCTGACCACAGACATGAGAATCTAGACTGCGCAATAAACCCAAGATGGCCGCTGGATCCATACGCTTCATATTATGTCACGCCCGTAATCACACTGTCTCTCCCCACCACTGGATAACCGTCTTTTCCCCAACAAATTTCTTCAACCGCCAGAGTTAATAATCGTGAAAATAACCACCCCATCTAAACTTCCTACACGGCAGCTCTCTCAGAGCAAGCGACCGACCGACAGTTTAATATTAATTTTTTTAAACATTTGATAACTTATAATCATAAAAAATAATTGAAACCAAATTTTAAAACGTATATACACGTTAACAAAGGAACGTAACCAAGCAATCCAAACGGTAGTAAGGTTCTCAATTATTTCTTTTTAGCTAGTATTTAATTTACCTTAAATAATTTACACTCACGCATACTTTCAGTACTTTAGTTTCAACACAATTTTACAACTTAGACCGTATTCTCATTAGTAATCAATCAGAAACACACAACAGGATCATTTCTATTAATACATATGATAAAAAAATATTAATGAATATTTTTTTAATACATGGGGATTATGATATAAAACGATTATTTCCAAATTTACCTCATATCAAGTCGACTACCGTATTTCACAGTACAACCCAGCACATCTGTAATACAAATAAGCTCAATAACACTTAGAGATGTTACTAATTTCACGCTAGTCCTTATAAAAAAAACAAGTAAATTTAGACTCGATTTGATCGCTATAAAGTTCCCTTTTTCTAATGTAAATTTTGTCTATGGATGGTTCAACAAGCGATTTTTTTCAGCATTTTTATAATTATTTTTCTCTCAGATTTGTCACGTAATGTTTGAGATATGGAGGTCCGAATAATCGACGTTTTAATAAACAGTAATCTCAGATTATATTTAATTTAAATCATAATTAATCTGTGAATCTTCTAACACGAAAATCTCTCAAATAATTCGAATACTATAACAAGCAATAATTTATGTAAATTTTACGGATAAATAAAATATGTAAGTCCGGAGGTCGGTTGTATAAAATCAGTGATTATTTTACTAACTGTATTAT
Organism: Lycorma delicatula; assembly: GCF_047948215.1. Classification (NCBI taxonomy): domain Eukaryota; kingdom Metazoa; phylum Arthropoda; class Insecta; order Hemiptera; family Fulgoridae; genus Lycorma; species Lycorma delicatula. The sequence goes on along the minus strand of NC_134466.1, from coordinate 71,370,939 downwards.
ACAACGTAAAAATAAAAAAGTTATTAAGTATGATTTTTTTATTAACACTACTACATAAAACGAGAAATATCATAAAGTTCATTAATAGTACTGTCAAATGGAGAATATAACATCGATTTCAAATATTTTAGGAATTTTTTTTTTTTTTATAAATAATAGTAAAATTATAATATGCTGATTCGTTAATAAAATTAAAAAAATAAATAAAAAAATTTTACCGTAAAAATTAAATTTTTTTTTTTTTTCATTTCCTTAACGGTTATTGCTTGGAACGTTTATTCTATGCAAATGTGTTATAAGTAGAAAACACAACGGAGTAAATTACCTGATGCCGAAATTAGCAGCCAAAGGGCGAGGGGGGAAGGAAAATTCAGGATAATTGGCAACATAGCAACATAGCACCTGTGTAGTTACTAATGTTGATCTATTTCTTATTAAGATTAATATTCTCCGTATATTAAGAGTGGGGGAGAGTGCAGAGACTCTCCCACCTCGTTTGACTCTCGTTCTCTTAGTTGTGTCGAAATTCATCAAACTGCGTATGTCAAAATGTGTGTTAAGTTGATGAAAAATTTTATTAGTTTATAATATTAGCTGCTTCCATTACATTCAGCGATGGAGAAAAAATAAACAATCTTACATAATAATAATATTAGCTTACATTTTTTTTCTGATAATTTATTAATCTATTAAAAGTGTTGTTAACGAATAACGTTGTCATACAGTAAATGATGCTTTATTTCTTTTCTGTAGGTGTGTTATTGTTTTAAAAATCGTATCAAATTTTTATTATTTGTATTTATCGTATTAGATGTATTTTACGTGAAGCTAGAAAACCGTTTAGAAAATAATTCTACGTGTAAACTAGGTAAGTTCTTTCAAATAATAATATTTTGTAATAAGAAAAATGGTACACAAATAATGTGATTATTGGTTAACTTATGGGAATGTAATGAAGTAAACGTTTTACATTTGGACATTTTGTTTTGGCAAAAATCATTATTTTTAGGTTAGTCAAATATATTTTTATTCTTGTTATTTTAATTAAAATTAAGTACTTTATAAAAATATGTAACTAAAATAATTTGCTTTCAAGTAAGTTCCGATACACTAGAACAGGGGTTTTGCTGAATCTTTTGTAGACTAAACGTTTTATTTACGTATTTCTATTTAAAGTGCTCCACTTATTAATTATTTCGGGTATCAATATTCTAGTTTTTTTCTTTGAAGTTCTGTTTTTTGTTTAGATTTCTGTTAATAACAAAACCTTTTGCCTGTGTCTACATTTGGTGATTAATAAATTAGCTATCTATTTTAGAAAGATATATTGCCTTTGTTGTTTAGTATGAAATACTTTACAAATATTTTCTCACTTTTCTTGAAACCTTCATTATGTTCTGCAGATCAAAGCAGAAGGTCGATTTTATGTTAGATGGTCAGACTTATTATTAACTTTAAAATTTAGCCAAAAGTTTTGTTCTGATTTTTATTTTCATTTTTATTTTTTATTAACCGTGATAACTTACAATTGAACAACGTAATAAATGAATACAACTTTTCAAATTCACTTCTACGTGTTAGCTAAAGAACATAGCTAACGGTACATAAAAGGGTAATGATGAATGAGGCTTTCAATTATTTAATTTTACGTAATATTCAATTAATATATATAATTACAACCGCGCACGTAAACGTGACGATTGCACATTTATATAAAATTACATTCGCGGTGCGCGGTTTTATAATTTTTTTTTTACTAAATATTTTTTATTTTAATTTAAAACAGAAATTTAAAAAAAAATCGAATATTGTAATTAACAATAAAAATGTAATGTCGCCGCGACCGTGTCACAGAAAGCGTACTTCCTTGCTACATAATACACCAAAGGTCTTGGGTTTTATTTACGTATTAGTATCTGAAGAATTTTCCACATCTAGACTGTAACTACTTCAATAGCTAATCATCTTAAAGAAAAATAACTGAACTACAAATTATTGTAGATTATAAAAACGATTAACGAGTGATACGTATGGATGTAATGATATGATTTCACTATTTCTAAATTTACCACATCTACAATACAAATACGCGCGTGCGCGCGCACCCACACACACTCACAAACAAACAAAAACACACACACACACCCACAGTGAGAGAGACAGAGAGATTTATTTTTTATTAATACTATCAAAAAGTAATGTGTGAAGTTTATTCTGTGTTTGTTCAGATTTTAAGTTATACTTCGTTCTTATATAGTAATGAGCTATTTTAACATAGTACAAAACATTTAACCGTGTCTCATTTTCATTTTTATAATATATTGTTATCGTAACACTATTAGCAGAGACAGTACAGCAAATGACTGATGTATTGAAGGTCTCCGGTTTGATTCTCATGTTAGACACCACCACCGACAATTGTTTCAGCCAGGTTTCATACATTAAAAAAAAAAATTAACAGGTCTTGAATTCAATTCTTGACTTACAACGATCTTTTCAATAATTCCAATCGAAATAATCTTCAGAACGAGTATATGAACGGATTATATGCTATCTATAATTATACATTTTGAATTACTTGCTGTAAGTTTTTGAGAATAGAGGTCAGATAATCGAGATTTTGATAAACGTCAATCGTAGAATATATTTATTTTGAATAGATTTATTTCTTCCGTTTTCCAACGAAGGAAATTTTTGTTTAGCTTTTATTCATAATTAATTCATATAACAATCGAATTGCACAATAAAACTATGCATATTTTACGGATAAATTAAACACGAAAGTCCGGGTAATTGAGAATCGGATTAGTAAAATAACTAAGTGTTATAGTAATTGTATCATTTAATTTTTTGTAGCACGGTGATCCAAGCGGTAACGTAATCGTATATTCATTTTTTTAGGAGTAAAGCGTGGTCATTGTTCGTATGAATATAAATTTATTAAGTACAGATTATAAATAAATTTTTTTTTTTTTTTTTTTTACTTAAATTATCTAATAGTTTTTTTTATTACCTTATACTACAAATCGTGCTTGTCTATGTAAGAGACAGAGAGAGAGGAGAGAGAATAATCTAGCGGCGAGAGAGAGTGTATTAGTATGCAATACTAGTGAAAGGGGAGTGAGACAATTTAAACAGTATTACAACTATGGATGTTTATTTATTTATTTTTTTTACTTCAGTATTTATTCACTAACAGCTCGGAAAAAAATTACAAAAATGTGTATTTCTATGAATATAAAATATTAACACTCGGATGTTATTTTGCTGAATCGGTTACATTTTATCGTCCGATGACTCCTCAAAAGTGACCGGCATTATACTGTTGTCGAGTTCCATTAACAATATATCCCAGTCTGGCGAGCATTTTTTAAATAAATAGGTAAAATCGGTTTAAAACAGCAATATTACATCGCCTTGTTTTGCAACGGCCACATTAATTTGCTGTTATATCTGCCCCAGATTTTACTGTAGTTGCAATACATCTAAAATACCTCAGATACTAAATGTAACGGTCAGAACTGTTTTCTCTGAAAGTAATGAAATATTTATTCCAAAATGTAAACCAGATAATTTTACGTTAATATATTATAATAGTTCTTTTCTTTTATTCTGCAGTCGAAACATTTTATTTGCTTTGCCTATGCGTGAGTGTGTGTGTATATGTACTGAAGCATAACGGACGCACACTTATATCACAGTCACAAAAAACAAAAGAGAGAATATGTAGAAATTTGTTAGTTATTTATAAATCGTTTATATTACAGAGCATGCTTACTCACTTATTATATATCTCTCTCTCCCTCTCTCTCTGCAGTATGTATATACACACACACACATTAAAACGGATGAACACGTACAAGATTTTACTATTTTAATTTTCTGATTGTTTACCGTAATGCGCTCTATTACCAGAGGATCTATGGCCATCAGTTCAGTTTTTTCGAAAGAGATATGAAGCCCTATCTTTTGTGCTAGGTTTTGAAGGCTCATGATTTGTGTTTTGGCTTCTTGAATATTATTTGCTAAAAGAGCGAGGTCATCTGCAAATCCTAGGCGATTTAGTGCGATGGAGTTTTTCTTAGTACCCATTTTTATATTTTTGGGATTTATTTCGTACCATTTTCTCATGACAAATTCAAGGGCTCAGTTAAAAAGCAGTGGTGAGAGGCCGTCTCCTTGCCTCAATCCAGTTTTTATGTAGAAGGGTCGAGAGAGTTCACCTCTGAATTTCACTCTGGACTGGGTATCGGTTAAAGTTAATTTTATCATGTTTACGAGTTTAGGGTGAAGGCCCAGGTTTCTCAGAATATTCAGCATGGATGGTCGGTGTATACAATCATAGGCCCTTTTAAAGTCGACGAAGGTGATTATTAGTTGTTTTTTCCGTCTTTTATATAAGTCCATCATAAGTTTTAGGGATATTATTTGCTCCGGGCAACCTCTCCATGGCCTAAATCCCCCTTGGTATTCCCCAAGTTCCAGTTCAAGTTGGTCTTTGCATCGGTTGTATATGATTCTCGACAGGATTTTGTATGTGCAATCCAGGAGAGATATGCGTCTGTAGTTTTCAGGATTAGTTTTATCCCCTTTTTTATGTAATGGATGGATGAGGGCTGTGGTCCAGTGTTCTGGAAGTTTTTCTTCGTTCCATATTTTCACGAGGCATAGATGTAGGGAAGTTTTGACTGAATAAACCGATGAGTGTTTCCAGAGTTCTGCGAAAAGCTGGTCTTCTCCGCTTGCTTTGTAGTTTTTTATTTCATTTAAGGCTGCGAGAACTTCTTGAATTGTTGGCGGGTTGATATTTACCGGTGAAGTTTTAACTGGAGTTTCAGTGTCAATCTCAAAAAGCTCTGGGGGGTCGTCACAGTTGAGGAGTCTATTGAAGGTTTCTGCCAAAATTTCAGCATTTTCTTTATTGCTGTGGGCCATATTTCCTTTTTTTCCTCTCAGCATAAGGGTGGGTGGTTCAGATCTTTGAAGATAAAAAATATATATATATATATTTTTTAATTTGAATTCAAAACTTTTCGGGATTGGAGAGAAAGGCGCTACTACCCGCCATGAAGTGTGTGTGTGTGTGCGCGCGCGCGTGCGCTTGAGATCAATGTCAACAATTATTTCATGTCTTTTTTATTATTTTCTCATTAGGTTTTGTCGTTTCATACAAAAAAAGAAAATTCTGAAGCCTAAACTATGTACATTAAGACAAAAATAAAGCCTGAAGTTTGCAACAATTTTTGCACGATAATTTTTTTTGTTGTACATTTTAATACGACTCGGTCCTCCATGCTATGTTGGTTAAAAAAAAAGTTATCTATCACTGTAACTACCAATTTTGTATTCGCTCGAGTATTCCATTTATTGTATGTTAAATTTTAAATTAATGTAATTATAATATGTAATGTTAAATTACATAAATTTTAAAATACGAGAATATGAAAGATTAATACAATTTTGAGTCTTGTGTTTACAAAACTAATCGGTTTTAAAATAAAGCGCTGCTGAAAGGTGCCGAATCCCCAATCAGCCTTTGTATTTTTAACATGCCAAAAAAATTAAAAATAATTTTATGTCGATTCAAATTTGTTAATAGATGGAATTTGACGCGTCAATTGAGTATTTCTTTAGTACGCGGAAGACATAACAATTTTTTTGACACGCTGTCTATCTGGCAACGTCTTAGCAACGGTTGCTGTACCATCGGAAGGGGATTCGGTCCCCCTTCCTCGCTTCATGTACATTCAACCGTTCAAGGTTAAACAGTTACCACTTTTAATGTGTTCCATATACTATAATTTATCACCAACGCCTTTATTAATGATTTATTTATTTTTTTTTATATTCGTTGTGGCCATTGTTTCGATTGAAATTATTGAAAAAAATGCTTTAAGTCAGGAATTGAATTGAGACATGTTACGTTTTTTTTTTTTGTATGAAACCTAGCTAAACAATTGTCGATGGTGGTGTTCTAACATGGGACTCGAATCTGAGACGTTCAGTATATCGGTAGGTTTTTAAAATCTTTTATTATGAATTTATATATAGATGTCGATGTAAAAATATATTTATTTTTACAAGATACCAATAGATTGTGATTCTAATGTTTGTAATATTTCTTTTTTTTGATGAACGACATGCGGGTAAGGATTACGAACGCAAATTTGTGCCCAAAACGAAAATCAACTCGAAATCTTCAATACGTTAATCGTCGGTTTTTAATGATAATTCAAGCCAAGAATCGAATCTAGAATTTTCTGATTTTTTTTTTTTTTGAAAGGAGAGCGATACTCATATGGGATACCTTGTAATCTGAGAGGTGTCAAAGTTAAAAATGGATGCCGAGACCTTTAGTACATCAGTCATTTGTTCTACTGTTTCTCTACAAACTGTGTTAAGGTAACAATCTGTTATAAAAATGAAAATGAGACGATAAAATTTATAATATAACTTTTTAGCGGGCATCTACGGTGCGAGTTGTAGCGTCTTGGCCTTTCGTTCGGAGGTCTCTGGTTCGAATCCCGGTCAGATATGGCATTTTCACACGCTACAAGATTTAGAGTTAATTACACTACTCGATTTTTTTAAATTTCTGCTTTAAATTAAAATAAAAAATTGTAATTTTTGGCAAAAAAAATAACTGAAGCGCGCACCCGAATGTGCTTTTATGTATATGTGCTATCATCATGTTTACGTGCGCGGTTGTAATTATATATATACATACTGAATATTACATAAAATTAAATAATTGAAGGCCTCATCATTTATGTACTGTTGGCTATGTTATTTAGCTAATCATGCAGGTGAATTTTAAAAGTTGGATTCATTGTACAATTGTAAGTTATCACGCTTAATAAAAAATATTTAAAAAAATCAAAATAAATTTTTGTTGCAAAAAAAATTAATAATAAATATGACCACCTAACATAAAAACCGACCGTTTTGATCTGCAAAACACATCAATGTAAGTTTAAAAAAAGCGAGAAAATATTTTTAAAGTATTTCATGTAACAATAAAGGCCAAATTACCTTTTTAAAATATATAGCTAATTTATTAATCATCAAATGCAGACACGGATAAAAGATTTTGTTATTAACAGAAATCTAAATTTTTTTTAAAAACAAAAAACAGAATTTAAATAAAATATTGACACCCGAAATAATTAATAAGTAGCAATTATTAGAGGACATTTAAATAGAAATTAAATAGAAAAAATTTAGTCTACAAAAGAATCGGAAACCTCTCTTTTAGTGTATACTAAAAGAGAAATGTATAACTTACTTGAAAGCAAATTATTTTTATTATGTGTAAAGTAATCTATATATAAATTTTATAAGGAGCTTCAGATCAGTATATTTTTGACAACGCTACCGATGGGAATGTTTTCCTTTCTTGCTTAGCATTCATATATATATACACACAACATGCTTCACTCTCTTTTAATTATTGTATTTCATAAGATTAGGTTTTTTTTAACAGAACAAATAATTTAAATGATTTTTTTATTTTGGTTGGTATATAATAAGTAGAATACAGCGGAATTGAGTAATACGTCACTCAACGACGCATAAAAACAATGGCATAATTACCTTTAAAAATATGTGAAGTTATTATGTTTATAAAATATATATATTTAGAAAGCGTTAATGAAAATCATTTAGCTATATAACATTTGTACATATTAATTGAAGATGCAGAATATTCAAGTTTATTTTTATAATTAATCATTAAAAGTTCATTAACATCGGTTCTGTAAAGTAAGATATTTAATTTTATTTTGAATGAATAGGTTATTACCTATTAAATAGTTTTGTAATTTCTTAAAAAAGTTATCGGGAAGTAAAATGAGGCTCTTGTAAACTCGTATTGTGCAGCAAAAAAAAATCTAGTTCTGTTAATTTTACAGAGGTGAATAATTATTTAGGAATGTTACTACTCTTTTCAGTACAAATAACACACATTCTTTCATTTAAACGAATGAATAGAAAACATAAAAAAAATAAAATTATCTGTAACAATATTTTTATGCTTATTTATGATTGCGAAAAGTGAACATTGTTTCTCTACAAATTATTTTGTAATTTAAATACACCACTTTTCTTTAAAAATTATTCACGTAATTTGTGATAAAATTGCTATAATTAAAGATTGTTAATTTTTTATCCGTTCGATGGCATAAGTATGTTTTCCTGTTAAACAGAAGGCCCCGTGTTTGATTCCGAGTAGGGTCCCTCCTAATAACGAATCAACGTTCAATGTAGTTACTGATGATTTTATTTACTGATCCGACTTAAAAATTAATATATCTAAAATGAGATATGATAAATTTCATGTTGAAAACCTCTTTCTAACACGTGAAATACACTTGGCTTACCTCAGTAAATTATATACAATAAAGTTTACTTCCCTAGTTAATGGGCAAATAACCTATATAGCCAAGCATATAACGCATTTCATTTTTATTTGTTTATTTTTGCGATTCTGGTTCGCAACTATTTAGAACTATTTGGATACATTGTCAACAGATAAAGACAGTAAATAATTATTAATTTATTTTGTAAAAATAAATGAGTGTAAACTGAGTTCTAACATTTGTAATCTAATAAATAATTTGAATACAACAAATGGGAATTATTGTTTCAAAGATGTTATAATATTCCGTAATAATATTAATTAAAAAAATAAAACTCAATTTGTCAATAATAACAGACGTCTCGTACAAAAGATATAAACTGGATGACGTTAACAACTGGATTAGGTTATGTTAAAAAAGAGTGAAGACTCGAGGCACTAACTGAATGCGTATGCGTAATCAATCTATCTACCGACAATTTCCCGCCAGTCCAGTACTAGAGTTCCTGGCTTGATATTATTTCTCTGTTTGCACTCATTATGTTTGCTTGTCTTCCCCCCACTACGGCGCGACCGCCATCAACAGACATCTTTTAACTACTACTTTTAAAAATTAAAGTAATGAAAAAATTATTCCATCTAATTTTTTTTTTTTTTTTAACAACTCACCATCCAGCACACAGGTTGTCTAATATTAAATTAGTTTTACTATATTGTTATTATTTATCAGACTTGACGAACTTATAATTACATAAAATATTAAAATATCTTTTATAAATGTGCACTAAAACAGCCAGCGTTATAATGACATTTTTACTTAATTAATTATATCTAACAAACTGTTATGTATGTAATCAAACTCATTTCGTACATGTCAATACAGACCTGCAAGCGCATCAATAATTTTTGTTTAGTGTCAGTATTATTTATTTTTTTTCTAATCAGGAATTAAAAAAACAGGGCATCTTTTATGACATAGATTACAAAAATCATGAATGGTACGTAAGGAGGTAATGATTAATATTATTTCTAAAGTTCAAAGTTAACATATCTAACCGACTTCCATATTTTACAGTTCAGCAACATTCAATATTCAAATCAAATGGATGTGTGTGTACGCGCGTGCATACACGTACACGAATCTACTTATAAATGAACTTTAGTATACACGTAAAGCCTAATTTAATTTTATTTAGATCTTTTAAAATATAATTCTTTGTTTTTAAATAATACTTGGCTATCGATGAATGAAACACTTTAATCCAAAGATTCTATTAAGCGACATGAAATTAGATTTTGTTGGGTCTCATTTTCATTTTTATAATCTATTTTGTCGCCTCCGTAATATAAAAAACAAATGATGTACTGAAGGTTTTGGGTTCTATTCTCGGCTTGGACACTAGCTTATATGTTTAATGCTTGTTTGAATATTGGCTATTAAAAAACGGTTACTCAAACGATTTTGTCCGCATTTTTTCTCAGCTTGGAGACAGTTCACATATAATATGCTTATCCGAGTATCGTCTTTAAAAAACACTATTCATGATCTTAAAGCCCCGGGATTGACTCTTGGTCGCTACAAATAATTACTTGCGTAATGCTTCTGTCTCAGATCGCTTATATTCATGTGAATATTAATTACGGAATCGATTTGTTCTTCACAGTTCAATTTTATTTACTTAAGTATCATCTGTAAACAAGTTTGATTAATATGTTGGAAAGAACCGATTGAAACGCTGAAGGTCTCGGGTTCGATTGTTAACTTAGACATCAGCTCACAAATATACAGTTTAACCAGATTAAAAAAACTAAATGTATTGGGTTCCACTCTTTGAATTAGCGATTTTTTTTTTAATATCCTCATTTTTAATTTGCATATAAAGATAACAAATTCAAAAATAAATAAATAAAAATAATCAGACGGTGAAAGCGAACGAAAGCGAAAAGTTGAACGTTTTATCTGATATTGTTGACTTTATTTAATTATTTTATAAAACAGCAAACTCTATTCTGGGATGTATTAACGTGGTAGCCTGTCTAACCTTGAACGTTGAACGTTTATACTAGAATGGAGTGAGGAATGGTTACACAACATTACATAACAAAGAGACGCAGGCCAGACAGCGCGGCAATTAACGGTTATCGTCTTCACGCCCCATTACTAAAACAAATATTCATAATCTGTTCGTCATTAATAATTAATTAATTCGATTGATATCATATTAATATCTATTTTTTTTTCTCTTTAATTATGAAATGAAGTGGATGTAAAAATATTGAGTCATGTTTTTATTTTCAAACGGTTTATTTTTTTAAACACAGAATCACATGTTATTAAATGTTATTAAATCAAATCAATATGATGTTATTAATCTATCTATTTAAAAATATTTAAAAATTTAAATAACTACTACTAAGTCGGTTTTCGGCTGTAATAAAGCACTCAACAGTTTCTAAGAGGGGGTTAATAAAATCTCTCTCGCTCTCTCTCTCTCTCTCTCTCTCTCTGTGTGTGTGTGTGTGTGTGTGTGTGTGTGTGTGTGTGTGTGTGTGTGTGTGTGTGTGTAGCTTGAAGTACATTATATTAAACTATGTTCCCCTTCAGTGATCCTAAGCTTTCTATGAAAGAATTACTGTTAAAAATTTTTTTTTTAATTTCGTCCTATTTTAACGAAAATAATAAATATTTCCATCAAAACAAGTACCGTATACTTTGAAAGTAACATCTGCGCAAGCATATGTGGTTCTTCATATTTAGTTTATTTTTTATTGCATTTATGTGCATATGTTAATATTTTTATCTCACGTATTTTCCAAAAATATTTTTTCTTTAAATCTTTTTACCCGATAGAATCGTGGCACTTTCTAATTTAACCATATTGTTGCACATCATTCCTCAGCTTTCTATATATATATATATATATATATATATATATACACACACAAGTATATAGAAAATATATAGATGTAAAATAAAAGTATATATATTGGATTGCTTGGCATTTCTCCCGCTACCACTCCATTCGGTCGCCCTAAAGCATAAAACCGAATGTCTGTGCCACACACGGCAACTGAACCTCGAACAGCTTAGCGACCAGTCCACCATTTTATAGCGCTTGGAGCCATAATAATTAGCTGGTGGTCAGCCGTACTCAGGGTTAGCTTCCCACGGCAATGCGGTAAAGTAAACTACGGATGCCGGTTGACAAAGCAACTGCATCCAGGAACTCCCACACGTTCAGACAATGCAGCCACACATATTGACTCGCCTTCTCCTTCACCCTCCTCGAACACCGGTTCAGATAATGTTGGTTCGAAAATGGATGTAGGGGTGACCACCCGGGAGGGTATGAACCCAATCATTGAAGAGTTTTCACAAGCCGGGGGCAGGCCTGGCAGCTCTGCCCCATTGGCCCGTGCATGATGTTTTGACGGAATAGAAGGGTTGTTTTCCTATTTAGCAAACCCTAAGAGTACCAGTGCAGCTACCAAGGGGAGCTTATTGCCTCGTCTAGAATTCCTCCGAGCAGCTTTCACAGCTCTCGTGAATGGTTTCGAAAATATTGCCTCAAAGCTTAAGGAAGTAACCGTAGTTCAGAAACCGGCCCCGGCGCAGCCGCATAGGTATACTGAGGTGCTTAGAGGCATATTTAATTACTATTTGAAACTTAATATATTTTCAAATACGGTTATAAAGAATACCTGGAATGTAAAATCATTAAACGTTAGTTAAAACCATTCAGGTGGCAATTAACAGCTTAGAAAGTAGCATACCTGATTACATTTTTGAAGTCATAACTTCTTTTTTCAGAAGATCTTTGAAATTTATTTAAGATAGTGCAATTTTAATTGAAAATAATAAGGATTAAAGCAAAGCAAATCTAATTATCAATTAGAAATTCTTATTTTTTTGTAAAAGATTATTAATTAAATTAAAAAAATTTCTATTTAAATAAATATATCGAAAGTAGTTTAAAAGTATAGAATGTAAAAAACTATTAACTCAAAAATTGAAACTAAATGATTCAAGATTAATAATATAAAAAGATATCTTTAAACAATGATAGATAGTGACGTAGTAGTAAAGTAAACTTTACATTAAAAGCGTATATTGCGTAATTGTATTTGGAAGCTGATGTGTGATCAGATTCTGCTTTCGCCCCATACCATTTGGTTCTTGCTGCAATCTGTCTAAGCAACTGCATGTGTCAAAATATGTACTGTTACATTGAAGAAAAATTATATATGTTTATTAATTGCTTCCCCATTATCGGTGTAAAAACCAAAAATAAAATTTATATTTTAACTTATCTAATACGTACAAGTTATTAATCTAGTATCAGTGTTATTAATGATTAACGTTGTCATTTTCAATAAATTGCATTATACATACAGAGCCGTAGTTAAAATTAATAAAATTCTCTAGCGTATTCGCTGTGTTAAGTAGTGTTCTATATGAATCAACAGTTTAGGAAGACTTCTACATATAAACTATGTAAGTACGTCTGATAATAATATTTTATATTAAGAAAAATAATACACTATTAAATAATGTTATTTGGACGTAGGTTAATGTTAATTACGTGAACGTTAATTTATTAGCAGAATTGTGAAAATTTAAAAACTAAACGTTTTGACATTTACACACTTATAAAGCTTTAAAAATTACCATTTTTAGCTTAGCCAAATATGTTTTTATTCTTGTAATTTAAGTTTAAACTGTATAAAATTTATATATATAGATTACTTTATAAAAATACAAAATAAAAATGCTTAAGTACCAATAAAATTGAAGAGGGGGTTGCTGATTCTTTTGAAGACTAATTTTTGTTTTTTTTAAAATTATTTTTAAATTAGAAGACTATTTTTTTTTTCTATTTAAATGATATAATTGCAAATTATTATTTCTTTTAAATATGAGTATTTTATTGAACTTCTGTTTTTTGTTTTATAAAAGTTATGTTTTTGTTAATAAGAAAATCTTTTACCTGTGTTTCCATTTGGTGATTAAGTAGCTATTTATTTTAGAAAGGTAAATTGCCTTTGTTGTTCAGTATCAAATATTTTACTAACATTTTTTTCACTTTTATAAAACATACATTAAAAAATTAAAAGGAATATAATGTTAAAGTTGCAGAAAATATTATTTAGTTTTATATATCTTGTTAATGTATCAAAGTTAACAGTGATAACCTTTTTTCTTTGAAAACATAAACTTTTGAACAGAATTTTATGAGATTTAAAATTTTGACATATTTTTAATTGTTCCTGTGGTCATGTTCAATGACTGGTACTGCCGTTGTTTCATCCTGGATTCAATTGATGTTATTATTGGCAATTTTTTTATATTAGCAAACATCTCTTTAGAATGTGGTCAAACATTATGTTGGATTTAAATGTGTATTCATTGTGGACATTGTTCTGTTTTTGTGTATATATATTTATTAAGAGTGTTGTCTTTAGTGTCTGTGTACCTTTTCTTCACTTATCCCGTGTTATTGTTTTTACCATTTTGTACATTAATTCATACCATCCTGATTTTTCTTAATTTTCTTCATGCGAGTGGTCTCATAAAGCCATTTCTTCTTTGTTTTTTGTGTTGCTCTTCTTAATTCATTATTCAGTTTTCTCCGTGGTCTCTTATCTTCATTATATTTCTTGTAAGACGAAGAAAAAGATAATAAGTCGGTAACCTTGGCTTCCTTAACCTAACCGATGATTAGTGTTTTATTGTTTTTTATGGGATTTTTCATATTCACACTGAATTCATTTGCTCTTTGGCCTTTATTTATTTCCTTCAATAAAATAAATAAAAGAAAAGTAAATAAATACTTGTATTAAGAGCCTTTTCACAAACATTTAGATATAAAGTATTTTTACTTAATAGCTTTTTCTGATTTCATGAAGAAATACGGTTAACTTCTTCAGTTACATTCATAAAGCTATGTTTTAAAATCATATTTATTGTATTTGATTCATTTTAGATTATTTATTTTTATCTTTTGAATCAAATCTTATCTTTCAGTACTTTATATCCCAAACAAGCTGTTTGTTAGTTAACCGGTTTATTATAGTCTATAAAATTATTATTAGTCTGTAAAATTTCACATATTTATTAGCCTAATTGTGTTTATCATTTTACAGCATTAAATGTATAACTGTGAACCTATTTCAAAAATAAAGTTAACTGATTTATTTTAAGCCAATTAAATGTCAGTCACAATATATAATTAATTATCTAACTTTTTTTAACCGTTTTAAATAATGTTATTGAACTTTTCATTTTATTTTTGTTAAGGATGTCTTACATTTTCTTTAATTTTAATTATTTACATCAGCTAGTAAAATTAACTATTTCAGAAGCATATTATTGCAAATTACCATTATACAACCAGTGTTACAATGCATATTACTTAGTCCTAGAACAACCACGAAAAAAACAAAAATATGACAGCAAACAGTCTTATTATAATATAATATTGATTAATAAACAGTATGTACCACTTGTGTTGTCAAGAGCAAGAAAAATACAATATTTGCGCTAAACCACAGTTAATTAATTATATTCTATTAAACTATATTTAAAATAATTCATCAACATCTTCCTATTAGTATTTTAGGATATGATAAAATAACAATTTTAAAAGTCTTAATTATGAAACATTTGTGCATATATATTACAAACAATAAAATCATCACTGTAATTAAAAGTGAATAATGATAATGTCTTACTTATTATGCTTCAGTTTCCATTTTTAACAAATGACTGGCCTTTTTAAATATCTCTCCATCAATTTATTTTCAACAAAATTGTAAGATTTTCTTTTACAAAAGTAATAAAACCAAAACGGTTGTAATTATTACTTTAGTTAATAAACTCTGAATTATGTTTATTATTGTTTGAGGTGTACAAAAAGTTGTACTTAAATTATTTGCATTTCCATCTTCCAAATTTGTATTTTGTATATACTTGATATATTTAGCATCTTCATTAATTTGTCTTACTTTTATTTCACGTATAAAAGTTATTCTTTTATTTAGAGTGTTGTGGGAGGTGTCTGAAAAATTTAGACTGATTCAGGACATCAAAATTTAAAAAAAAGTTCACGTGGAAAAACAATCCAAATCACTTAATTTTCCCTCTTTCTACCATTTTTTTTTTTCAATAAAAATTTATATCTTAAGAATGATTGTAATAATTTAATAAAATTTGGTGTATGTGTACTCAATAACATCTTCTACTAAATAATTAACTTTGAAAATCCAAAACGGCAGCCTTTTAACTTCTAAACATTAATAGCAATAGTAATCATTAATAGCCACATAGATATTTGTTTTATTGAATTATGTTGTTTTTTTTTTTTTTTGTCTTCAGTCACTTGACTGGTTTGATGCAGCTCTCCAAGATTCCCTATCTAGTGCTAGTCGTTTCATTTCAGTATACCCTCTACATCCTACATCCCCAACAATTTGTTTTACATATTCCAAACGTGGCCTGCCTACACAATTTTTCCCTTCTACCTGTCCTTCCAATATTAAAGCGACTATTCCAGGATGCCTTAGTATGTGGCCTATAAGTCTGTCTCTTCTTTTAACTATATTCAAATGCTTCTTTCTTCATCTATTTGCCGTAATACCTCTTCATTTGTCACTTTATCCACCCATCTGATTTTTAACATTCTCCTATAGCACCACATTTCAAAAGCTTCTAACCTTTTCTTCTCAGATACTCCGATTGTCCAAGTTTCACTTCCATATAAAGCGACACTCCAAACATACACTTTCAAAAATCTTTTCCTGACATTTAAATTAATTTTTGATGTAAACAAATTATATTTCTTACTGAAGGCTCGTTTAGCTTGTGCTATTCGGCATTTTATATCGCTCCTGCTTCGTCCATCTTTAGTAATTTTACTTCCCAAATAACAAAATTCTTCTACCTCCATAATCTTTTCTCCTCCTATTTTCACATTCAGCGGTCCATCTTTGTTATTTCTACTACATTTCATTACTTTTGTTTTGTTCTTGTTTATTTTCATGCGATAGTTCTTGCGTAGGACTTCATCTATGCCGTTCATTGTTTCTTCTAAATCCTTTTTACTCTCGGCTAGAATTACTATATCATCAGCAAATCGTAGCATCTTTATCTTTTCACCTTGTACTGTTACTCCGAATCTAAATTGTTCTTTCACATCATTAACTGCTAGTTCCATGTAAAGATTAAAAAGTAACGGAGATAGGGAACATCCTTGTCGGACTCCCTTTCTTATTAGGGCTTCTTTCTTATGTTCTTCAATTGTTATTGTTGCTGTTTGGTTCCTGTACATGTTAGCAATTGTTCTTCTATCTCTGTATTTGAACCCTAATTTTTTTAAAATGCTGAACATTTTATTCCAGTCTACGTTATCAAAAGCCTTTTCTAGGTCTATAAACGCCAAGTATGTCGGTTTGTTTTTCTTTAATCTTCCTTCTACTATTAATCTGAGGCCTAAAATTGCTTCCCTTGTCCCTATACTTTTTCTGAAACAAAATTGGTCTTCTCCTAACACTTCTTCCACTCTCCTCTCAATTCTTCTGTATAAAATTCTAGTTAAGATTTTTGATGCATGACTAGTTAAACTAATTGTTTTATATTCTTCACATTTATCTGCCCCTGCTTTCTTTGGTATCATGAGTATAACACTTTTTTTGAAGTCTGATGGAAATTCCCCTTTTTCATAAATATTACACACCAGTTTGTATAATCTATCAATCGCTTCCTCACCTGCACTGCGCAGTAATTCTACAGGTATTCCGTCTATTCCAGGAGCCTTTCTGCCATTTAAATCTTTTAATGCTCTCTTAAATTCAGATCTCAGTATTGTTTCTCCCATTTCATCCTCCTCAACTTCTTCTTCTTCCTCAATAACAAGGTTTTCTACCAGTTCTCTTTATTCCGCCTAAGTTTGCTTCTGCTGATTTAAGAATTTCCTTTTTAACATTCTCCCATTCTTCTTTTACATTTTCTACCTTATCTTTTTTTCTCAGACCTCTTGCGATGTCCTCCTCAAAAATCTTCTTTACCCCCTCTTCCTCAAGCTTCTCTAAATTCCACCGATTCATCTGACAACTTTTCTTCAGGTTTTTAAACCCCAATCTACATTTCATTATCACCAAATTATGGTCGCTATCAATGTCTGCTCCAGGGTAAGTTTTGCAGTCAACGAGTTGATTTCTAAATCTTTGCTTAACCATGATATAATCTATCTGATACCTTGCAGTATCGCCTGGCTTTTTCCAAGTGTATATTCTTCTATTATGATTTTTAAATTGGGTGTTGGCAATTACTAAATTATACTTCGTGCAAAACTCTATAAGTCGGTCCCCTCTTTCATTCCTTTTGCCCAGCCCGTATTCACCCACTATATTTCCTTCCTTGCCTTTTCCAATGCTTGCATTCCAATCTCCAACTATTATTAAATTTTCATCTCCTTTTACGTGTTTAATTGCTTCATCAATCTCTTCGTATACACACTCTACCTCATCATCATCATGGGTGCTTGTAGGCATATAAACGTTAACAATCGTTGTCGGTTTAGGTTTTGATTTTATCCTTATTACAATGATTCTATCGCTATGCGTTTTGAAATACTCCACTCTCCTCCCTATCTTCTTGTTCATCACGAAACCTACTCCTGCCTGCCCATTATTTGACGCTGAATTAATTACTCTAAAATCACCCGACCAAAAGTCGCCTTCCTCTTCCCACCGAACCTCACTAATTCCTACTATATCCACATTCACCCTATCCATTTCCCTTTTTAAATTTTCTAGCCTACCAACCTTTTTTAAGCTTCTAACATTCCACGCTCCGGCTCGTAGAATGTTATTTTTTAATTTTCTGGTGACCCCTTCCTTAGTAGTCCCCACCCGGAGATCCGAACGGGGGACTATTTTACCTCCAGAATATTTTACCAAGGAAGGCGCCTCCATTATTGCTATGTGAAAATGCAGAGAGCCACATTTTCTTGGAAAAAAAGCAGCTGTAGTTTTCCATTGCTTTCAGCTGCGCAGTACTCAGAGAACTGAGTGATGTTGATACGGCCGTTTAAGTCATTGTGACTCACGCCCCTAACAACTACTGAAAGAGCTGCTGCCCTCTTTCAGGAATCATTCCTTAGTCTGGCTCTCAACAGATACCTCTCCGATATGGTTGCACCTTCGGTCCAGCTACTCTGTATCCCTGAACACTCAAGCCCCCTCACCAACGGCAAGGTCTCATGATTCATAGAGGAAGAAAAATAAAAATAATAATTAATTATTTTAAATTCACAATAGTGAAGGAAGAGAAAATGAGCACAAAATTGTCAGACTGCATAATTTTGAAGGACATTTTCCTAGGATGTTACCTAGGAAATTCACGAGTATTTTCCTAGGTTGTTTTGTTTATTCTAGAGACATTTTTTAGTAAATAGATTTTTTAAATGTACGAATGACAAGTTCCAGCTGAAATAACTGTGGTCTGCAGTTGACACTCATTCATTTTAACTAAATCAGGCGTGAGGAATACCGATAAGCGATATTACTCTTACTTCGCTTATTATTTCTGTTAATAAACATAATCTTTAATAGATAATATCTGAATAGTAAAAAGCTTTTTGAAGTTATAATTCAAGGAAGAATAAGTCGATCCAACTGAAAAAGAAAACCAGATAATTTAAAATAAGTCCATATTAAAAGAAAAAACGGTTTATATTTAATTATATGAGTATGTAAAGTATGAAGTAATTAGCCGTTTAGCCAGAACCTGGAACCTTGAGGCTCAGGTCAGCCCAGACAAATCCTGGAGCCAACTCAGGGGCTTCTCGGGCTTCCTGGGGCTTTGAGGCCTACCCTATAGCCACAAAGCTTGCTTTGGTCACCATTCCCATCTACCTAGAGAGCTCCATCCCTGAACCGTGCAGTGTACGTTATCTTCATGGTTGTGAGAATAATACCGATAAATAATAATTATAGTATTCAGGCTGTATAGAAACCTGAAAAAGAAACTAAATTACAAAAGATAGAATAATAATAACTACGGTAACTAATGCGGTACAAATACCCAGTTACAATTTTGAAAATCATAAAATTGTGTGGAGAGTTATTATAATAGCATCCCATTGCACCTCCCAAAACAGTGCCCCAGGAGCATTCCATTTGTTACCAGTTGATGGTGAAGATTGGTCTAGCCTCTCACCAGGTGTTTGCGTACCTCATCACTCTAGCCTCACGCACAGTTCCCACAGGAAGCCCATTATTGTTAAACAGAAATTATTTTAATTTATTTAATATTATTTTATTTTATTTAATGTAAATTTAATTCTATTATTTTTATAAAAATATAATTAGATTGATTTGAATCATTCAGTTCAAACCCAGTTTACACAGTGATAGAAACGCAAACACGCGTTTGAGTTTGCAAAAATAAAATATATATATTTTAGTTTTGAGATCTTTCGAGATGAAATATCTAAAAACCTTCTCATGCCAAGAAACATGGCTAAAAATTTGGTTGCGATTGATCAAGTAGTTTTTTTTGTTTATCCCAAACAAGCAAAAACCCTCTTTCTCTTATATAATAGTATAGATTTATAGATACCCATTAATTTTGATTTTACGTAGTCTGTTATGGTTACAAACTTCTTTTTTTTAAAGTCATTTTAGATCACTTCACACAAGCAATAGTAGAGTTGAAGAACAGGGTGTTTGCAGTCATTCGCATACTATTTCTTATTACCTATCCAAATATAATACTCAATATAAATATTCATGTTGAAAGGAATTAATCGGTTGAGAATAAATAAACAAAATGTAATTATTTACCAAGAAAAATCCTATTTTGCCATATTTCAACTCATCACAGTTAGAAAACCTTGTGAAATAGTATAACTGTAATTTAGTCTAGGACATTTGTGATCACTATCTTTGGATCACTTCAGGAAATGTCTTTCAGCATTTTCTGATGTATTTTGGCTGTCAGATCGGTAGATATATGAGGTTTGTAAGTTCAGAAAAACTTTTTATTTACAATCCAATTATACATGGACTCTATCACCTTTGAAATAATTCTCTTGGGAAGCCATGCGACACTTCAAATGGTTTTTCCACTCTTCATAACGGTGTGGGAACTCAGAAACCAGAATATCCTTCAGATAGTCGGTTACATTTTTTAAAATGTTTTCTACTGTTCAAAAATGCTGTCCTTTGAGATGCTTTTTAAAGTCGGGGATAGGAAAACGTTGCAGGGAACAAGTTAGGTGAATAAGGTGGTTGAGGAACTACAGGAATGCTTTTTTTTTGTCAAAAACTCATTAAGTGTGACAAGGTGCAATCTCATGATGCAGCATCCAGTTGTTTTTGATGGCTGGTTTCATGCAAGCAACTCTTTTCTGCAGTCTTTCAAGAATTTCTTTGTAAACATATTGATCTACTGTCTGTCCTGTAGGCAAAAACTCCTTATGGACAATGCCATTACTATTGAAGAAACAAATTAGCACGGTTTTGATTTTTGATCTGCTCATTTTTGCTTTTTTGGGACACGATGAGTTTGAAGTGTGCCACTCCTTGCTATGGCATTTTGTTTCTGGGTCGTACTCAAATATCCAAGATTCATCACCAATAATAACATATTTTTAGAAAATCAGGATCGGTTTCAATTCGCTCTAGAAAATCACGTCACACTTCCACCCTGTTGTTTTTCTGTTCAACAGCGAGGTTTTTTGGGACCGATTTTGCACAAACTTTTTTCACGTCCAATTCGTTTGTCAAAATTTGACGGACTATGATATGCTTCAAATTTAATTGTTCTGCAATCATTCTGACGGTTAATCGCCGGTCGTACCATATCATGTCTCTGATTCGCT
Source organism: Lycorma delicatula (assembly GCF_047948215.1). NCBI lineage: Eukaryota > Metazoa > Arthropoda > Insecta > Hemiptera > Fulgoridae > Lycorma > Lycorma delicatula. Next base: position 71,349,699 of record NC_134466.1, on the reverse strand, counting down.
CTACATTATCGTCACTTTTTGACGTTAAAGATCTTCCAGAGCGTGGATCGTCCGCAACTGATTCTCGGCCATCTGAAAATGCATTAAACCATCTAAAAACTTGGGCTCGTGTCAGAACGTCATCTCCATATGCCCTTTTCAATTTTGGTAATTTTTAGTAGCATTCTAACAGAGTTTAACGTAAAACTTGATCGGAGAACGTTGCTTATAATTAGTATCACTCATTTTTGTAACACAACAAAAACTCGTTTCACAAAACTTTCTTTACGTCTCACGGGGCAACAATAAACTAAAGGTATTAATACCTAATATAAATCAGCTGTTCATATAATTATGTGTTTACTAGTAACTTGAATTTACTAGAAACTTGTTTACTAGTAACTTTATTTCAGGTCGACCGTCTCTGAGGTGTTTGGTTAATTGAAACCCGACTGAATATACCCAATTTGAATATAGTATTCAAATCCGTTTAAAAGTAACCTGCCTTTACTAGGATTTGAACTTTAGAACTCGACTTCAAAATCAGTTGATTTGCGATGACGAGTTCACCACTAGACAACCCCGAGGGGTAGGTGCGCGGTAGGCCTGAGTCTATTTAAGACTACACGTTTACCGGTTCACTTAGCAATCCTTTGCAATTTTTGTTACACCCCAGTCTTGCCAATGACTTTGTCATTGGCAATTGTCATTTGTCGCTTATTAAAACATTTCATCACAAAACTTTGTTTCACCGCAGTATATCGCATTAATGAAGGAAATACGCTAATGAAAATTAAACATATTAAAAAAAACTTGCAATCCAAAAGCAGCATAATTCAAATTCTTATTTTACTTTATTTTAAATACATAAATTTTAATTTAATCATTTAAAGTCTGTTACAAAAAAAAAGAAAAAGATTAATTTTAAAATTAATGATTTATCTTTGCTAACTATATACAACTTAATTTTAGTTCTCTCTCTTTAGACAGCATTACGGGCTGATGAAAAAAAAAAAACTTTTACGATGACTAATATTTTCATGCCTCACCCTCTAATCGACATGAACAGGGGGGGGGGGAGAGAGAGAGAGAATGAGAGAGAGCGCGCGCAGCGGTCACGTACACGCCATTTGTTAAGTTTTTTTCTATAGTATCACTTGTCCCTGAAAGCATTACAAATATTAGCGTCTGTCTTTTTGTTTTAAACTATTGTCAGTTTTAACTGAATTCTTTTTTTTTTAGCACAAGCGGCAGTGTAAATATAAAAAGAGTTTGACTATAACATATATATAAATATACGTTAAAGTTTTACGGTTGTTTCATCAATTCCTTTATAGATAGATATACATAACTCTTGTACGAACAAATACAAAAAAAATTTCAATAAATAAAACTTTTTTTCAGGCTTAATAGGGAATATAGAATGAGAAATTAAATAGATTCCTGTCTTCACCAAAACACGAATATACATTTTATATACTGATACACCGATTCAAAATGTTTATAATGATCGCCAAATGGTTATCTAATTAATAAACATCATTACTTTCATAGTAAATATTACTCTTAATTAGTAATATTATAGTAGCACATATTTTACATACATCACAGTCATTAGAAAAAATAGAAATAAATAATTTGATCAAACCGAGTAATAAACCCACCGGGTCGGTCTAGTGGTGTACGCGTCTTCCCAAGTACTCTCGACTTCCAATTCGAGCGTTCAAATACTAGTAATGGCAGTTAGTTACTTTTATACGGATTTAAATACTAGATCGTGGATACCGGTGTTTTTTGGTGGTTGGATTCGATTAACCACACTTCTCAGGAAAGCTTGAACTGAGACTGTACAAGACTACACTTCATTTACATTCATACATATCATCCTCTGAAGTAATACCTGAACGGTAATTCCCGGAAACTAAATACGAAAAAGAAAAAACTACGTAATAAATAATTTGAACATCTGCCCGAATATTTGTACATCTGAGAAACGTACAATTCACAGAGCTAAACACTGTCGAAACAATTTTACCGAATGCATTTACGGAATTACTCTTGCACTTCTCACCGATAAATTTATCGACGATGATAAGACAACACTCGCAAGATAACTTCTTATCTTGGTTATTATCTGTACTATAAAAATGTACAGAAAAACAGAACGGGAACGGAATATCATTTCATCTGTAAGCACACAAAACACACATTGTGAAAGTTATTTTACGATTGCGTGCGTTACATTTTACTTTGGTGATGAAGATGATTTTGAGGCCGTTTCTTGAAAAAAAATTACGAACATTCTTACTATCAAGATAACATTCTACGTTATATCTGCGGATTTACAGCAAGACGAGTTGCGATGCGAGAATTGTAGTTCTCAACTTGTACCGGACAACAAAAATCTTAGTTCGTACACTAGTTTGGTAGACTTTATCGCTAAAGGTGGATCGATTAGGCTCATGAAGGCCTACAGAAGACAGTTAAGTTTACGTATAAGAGATTTCAGTTACACCGTCTAGAACAGCAACCGATGCGAGTGAACTCGAGCGTGTAACTCAACGACTACCTGAAAAAATAGGCGACTAATTCATACTTTTCAAGGTAATCGATAATATAATTTTTTTAATCGAATACAATCATTTAGCTTAAGAAAAGATTATTACTGCTGTTATATAAAGTCTGAAAGCTTTATCTGTATTTAATTATTCATCTGTACTATCTTTACGTAGTATTCATCGGTATTCGATAAACTACAACGAAAAAGATTTGTGAAGTTATTTACACGGTAAACTACGGTAAGAATTTAATAAATTATTTAAGCGCTTATTTATACGAATAACTAATTCGACGTAAGGTCGACGGATAAATGAATTTAATTACCGGTTTTACTAAATATTTAAAACGTAAATATATTACACAAACGGAAGTTTAGAAACCGTACGAAAATTAATACTCGTAAATAACGGGATTCTAATAAAACCTGATCGGTTGTTGTCTGATTAGACGTAAGAGAACGGGGGAAACTATGTACAGGACCAGATTTACAATTCTCATTTTTGTAACACAACAAAAACTCGTTTCACAAAACTTTGTTTACGTCTCACGGGGCAACAATAAACTAAAGGTATTAATACCTAATATAAATAAGCTGTTCATATAATTATGTGTTGTTTACTAGTAACTTGAATTTACTAGAAACTTGTTTACTAGTAACTTTATTTCAGGTCGACCGTCTCTGAGGTGTTTGGTTAATTGAAACCCGACTGAATATACCCAATTTGAATATAGTATTCAAATCCGTTTAAAAGTAACCTGCCTTTACTAGGATTTGAACTTTAGAACTCGACTTCAAAATCAGTTGATTTGCGATGACGAGTTCACCACTAGACAACCCCGATGGGTAGGTGCGCGGTAGGCCTGAGTCTATTTAAGACTACACGTTTACCGGTTCACTTAGCAATCCTTTGCAATTTTTGTTACACCCCAGTCTTGCCAATGACTTCTTTTTTTTTTTTGAGATGAAGGGCATCGACTGTGTTAGTCATTTCGCCGTATGATAATGGAAATTTGTAGCATATGAAAAAATGCCATGCCTGACTGGGATTCGAACTCAGGACATCCGGATGAAAGGCTGAATCGCTACCACTCCACCACGGATATCAGCATTTTAATTGTTGATGCGACTGTAAATAAAAAAAAAAAAACGATAGGTTATTACAAATTATGAGAAACTTTTTTTCTTTCCATATGTTTTGTTATTTGAAAATGTTTTGTTCTGAAAAAATACGCCTTTATTTCTTTATTTTATCAAATTTATTTTTGAATAAAATCATATTAAAGAAAAAATCTTCAAAAAAAGTGGAATTTAAAATAATTAAATTACAACTATTTTTGACAACTTTTAATCGATTATTAAGTTATCATCAACAGATATTGGGGGAAGCTGATACGGGTGGAACATTTTACATATAAAAGAAAAAAAAAATTATAATAAAATTTAAAAAAATATATTTGTGAAATACTAGAAAAAATAAAACATTTGTTCGTCGATTAAAAACTTTAGACAAAAATATCAATGTTTAAGGCTTACTAACATTTGTTTTTAAAAATAAAAATTCTGGAAAGAAAAAACTACTTGGTGTGTAGTTTTGAGTAAATCTTGATATCAGAAAATAAATAAATAAATTTCTTTTGTGTTACTCATGTTATGGTGGTGTGCGCGCGTGTTAACCGTACAGTATATTACAAATTATGATGTGTCAGCAGTTTGTACGTGATAAACTAATTTGGGTAGTGTGTATGCCAGTTGTCCTCCAGCAATATGTGACCTTCGGCAAGTGTTTGAAAACATGTTAGTTGAATTTTATATTACTGTTTTTTTTTCTTGCAATCATCCAAGGACAACAAAATGAACGTTGTCGACAGATTCACGGAACTGATCGTCAGACAATACATTTATTATTATTTTTTTTATTATGGCTGTGTAGTGGTTGGTTACTGATGTTTTTTTTTTTGTTTTCAGTCATTTGACTGGTTTGATGCAGCTCTCCAAGATTCCCTATCTAGTGCTAGTCGTTTCATTTCAGTATACCCCCTACATCCTTAACAATTTGTTTTTTTTAATTTTGTAGCCTACCAATCTTTTTTAAACTTCTAACATTCCACGCCCCGACTCGTAGAATGTTATTTTTTAATTTTCTGGTGACCCCTTCCTTAGTAGTCCCCACCCGGAGATCCGAACGGGGGACTAGTTTACCTCCGGAATATTTTAACAAGGAAGGCGCCTCCATCATTGCTATATGAAAATGTAGAGAGCCACATTTTCTTGGGAAAAAAAGCAGCTGTAGTTTTCCATTACACAATCTGCCATCGTTTAAAACACACACATACACGCGCGCGCGCACACACACACACACACACCCTCCCCTTAGAGACTATTGAGTGCGATATTAAACTCGAAAATCGTCTTTTTCCTTTCCTTATTTATACAAAATAAACAAACTACGTATCATTGTATTTAATGAATCATTGTCTACTCAAATATTCCAGTTTAACAAATACAATTATTACATTTAAAAATGCGTACAATAAGATAGATTAATAAATAAATTACACTGTTGATTCTTGTATTAAAAAAACCGTTTGAAAATAAAGATATGTTGCAAAAGGTTCTGGTTTCGAATCCCTAATCCCAGACAGGCTCAATAATCTTACACCCTAAAAATTCATTTCATAAATAAAGAGAAAAAAATAACCGGATATTAATTTGTTGGCAGTTTAGATTAATAAATTGTTTAATATAAAATAGATTATGAATATTTGTTTTAATAATGCGTATTAAGATCACGACAAGTTCCTTCCCGCGCTGTCTGGCCAGCGCCCGTTGTTGAACACAGTTATGTAAAATATTACTCACTCCAGCCGACTACAAAGGTTCAAGTTTAACAGTCTGACGCGCTTTAATAAATAAATCCCTTATGCGATAGAGAATTGAGTCTAACTAAAGAAATTCACCGAGATGCTTTGTTTTGTAGTTAGTTATTGGCGGGAATTATCGGTAGATAGCCGACTGAATACGTAATGCTTCCAGTTAACATTGACGTCATCCAATTTACATCTTTTTACTGAGATATTTCTTATTACTGATTAAGGTGAGTTGTATTTATTTTTTTAATATTATTGGCCAATTATTATTGGCAGTTGTTTTATCTGTGTATGTGTTATTCAAATTATTTATTAGATTAAAAATGTTAGAACCCAATTTACTCTCGTCTATTTTTACAAAATAAATTTAATAATAATAAATTTGTTTATTTATCTCTTAATAGCGGCTAAACAGTATCGAAAAAATAAACAAGTTATATGTTTGTAAGAGTATTTCGTGAGTGATATATTAGATGTATTTCGTGTTAAATATATTATGTTTTAAGTCGGGTAACGAGAATGAAGCTAAGAAAATAATTCGCATCTGTATCGTTATAAAGAATATACCGATTTACTGGAATGTCCTGGGTTCGACGCCTAAATAGCTTACCGTTTATTCACCGATCTCAATTAATGTCGTTAAATATTCATAAATGAATGTCTCGGGAATAAAACAAAAATTTGAAGAAAAAAAATTATTATTTTAAATAAAATGTAATAATAGATATAAAATGATCAACAAATCTTGATTTAATTTAATTATATCGAACGTCTATATAAGAAATATAATAGGGATATTAACTTTGACTTTATTCGACAGCAACACACACACACACACACACACACACACACGTACGTACACATGTACGCACATTTACGGTTGTATTTGAATTGTTGTACCATCGCGTGACCAGTACTGTCCGAGGGTAGCCAATCAGAGTGAAGTTAGCCACCTGCTGCATTTGTTTCATCTCCCCCCTCTCGCCACACCATCGTCGCAGTAGTCAGACTGACAAGTTGTTTTTACTATGCGTCTTCCCAATAAAATAAAACAAAAAAATAATTACCTCTGAGAGCGTATGAACCATACAATTTTATAAATTATTGTTTTATTTTATCATTGCCAATCGAACTATTGTTTTTCTATTAAAGCATTTATTACTATAAGTAATTTACTTATTACATTTATTTTATTTATATTTAATTTTTTTTTTATTAAACACTTCGCTTTTATTATAATTGAATTTTTTTAAATCTAGCACAAATTATGTATTACAGTAAATAAATTTGTACCTTCAAAACTAGATTTAACTAACATACAATCTAGTTTTGAAGGTACAAATTTATTTACAAGAGGTTGTTGATGAAGCTTTCTATTATTTAATAAAATCTAATGTTACAGCTTGATAAAACTATATGTGTATATGTCTTTATCAGTAATGCAAGAGTTCGCACGCACGCACACCCGCGCGCGCAAATGAAGAAATTCGTTACTACATAATTACAATTTTTAATTTTTATTAAATATTATAGACGTTTACTTCTTAACAAATGTTACCGTTCGTAAATGCGGGGAAACATCAGAATTTTTAATTTACTAAATCACACGAATCATTTACCGGTACAAAACAAAAATTCACATAGAACTATTTTAATTTAAGCACGTTTTTTTCAAAAAAAGGCCTAAAGGATTAATATTTGAATATATGTATAAATAAATATACACTTATACAGACTTTTGAGAAAAATACAAGGTCTTCTGAAGCAGCTTTTTCAATATTGTAATACCGGGCGAGCGACTTAAAATCAAATTAATCAGCTCGAACTGCAGTTATTTTAGCGTCGCGTTTAACACTGCTATTACTAATAGTCTATTTTTGTCGGTTGTAAACTGTTCCAGCTACAGTGCGATATAGTTTCGTTCTTTACGATTATGTTTATTCTAAAATACAGTATTCCATCGAGGAAAGGGCTGCTATCGAGGACGCTTTGGATTGGTCAGTATCCCGATAAATAGTAGTAGTACACGATTCGGTTAAAAAACGACGCACAACGGAGTCCGTTTCAAACTCAAAACGAAATAGGCCACCTTTCGTCAGGACTCCGTAGGCCATTATTCAAAAAAGAATATCTGCCGGTCCGAAAAAAATCTATAGGGTAAATTATCGCACCAAGATCGTGTAAAATACACATCTTGTAAGATTCTTCACGACTTAAATCGGAAACCTTATCGTGTAAAAACTAAGCAAATCAGACTAACCGAAACGTCTTAATTTTTAAGGGGGTCATGAAAGGAGTAAACTTGACGGGTTCTTATGAAAAATCGAATAAAGCAGGTCCAATATTGTATCTCCCATAGATTTTACAATAACCGCCGTAAAACAGAAAAATTCAGTGACGAAAAACAGGTTTTTTTTAGGTTTGAAGTACAATAACTTTGTTAAACGACTGAAAAATGCTTAAATTCTATTAAGAAAACATGTAGAGAACTTAATTTTGAGAAAATTGATGAAATGAAGTTACGAAAAACAAAAAAAAATATCAAATTTTATTATTAAAAACAAAACGGAACAAAATTTAACAGAAAACAGCGAATGAATTTATGAAAATTAAAAACAACTTTTTAGCGTAATAAATTTAGATCGCAAACAACAAACTGATTTGTAGAATTTAATAATCTTCATGAGAATAGTACACTTCGCAGCACTCGTGTTTCATCTGAACGCGAACCGTTACAAGCCGATGAAAAGAAATAAATTCTTCAAGTAGTACAGTTTAGTTCCAAAACGAGCTCGGGAAGAATTTCTACGCTACTTGACATTCTACAAAGTACAATACGGATGACATTACACGGTCAAGGACTGAATCCTTGTCACGGCCAGAAAATACAACACCTCAAGCTTGGTGACCGTGCCGGAAGAGTTTTTTCAGCGGGTTAACATAATTACTTTTAAATCTCGTTCGTACTATCTTCGGACGAAGCTGCTTGTATCCGTAACGGCGTAAACAACACGTGAAATTCACATCGGTGGTGTGAAGAAAACCACACGCTCCAGTCGGATCAAATTTCCAGCCGTAATTTTCGGTGAACGTTTGATGCGGCACGATCGACAAAAAATTAGGCCCTTTCTTACTAGAACGTGTCACGGGGAGAAATTTTTGGGGTGGGATTTTCCAATTTAAAAAAATATATAAACCGCAGTGAGTATTTTTTTTAAAAAGTAAATTAAAATTATTTTTTCAAAGGTTAAACATATTTTACTAAAAAAAAGAAAACTGTTGTTTTTATTTTTACAAATCCTTAAAGTTTTTTTTCCATAGAGTATATTACAACGATTTTTTTTTAGAATTAAACGCTCTACAAGTTTGTTTAACAAAGTTATTCTACTTCAAACCTAAAAAACGTGCTTTTCGTTACTGAACTTTTCTGTTATACGCTGGATACCGTGAAAATAAAGGATGATAGTTCTGTTTTTTTTTTTTTTTTTATTCTATTTTTCAGGTCAAAAACATCAATTTTACCCCTTATATAACGCCTTAAAAATTTCAGTATGACTTATTTCACCGAGGAACTGAAATCCGAGCGAAATCTATGCTAGCCGTAACTTTACAAAGAAACGTTTTCGGACATATGTTTGTACGTGAACTTTTTCCTTTATTTCAAAATCTAGAATCGGTTCCCAAATTATTTCCCTTTCCTCCTAAATCACCCTGTATTTACGATAAATAAAATAGAACTGATAGTTACCGTTTATTTAACGTTCCATTTCGGACAAACCTCAAATCAGGTGACTTTATTATTAATATAAAAGTACACGTTAAAACAATCGCACGCGCGCGCATAGAAATTTGATATCAAATATCGCTAAATATTTAAAATTAAATAAATAAAACGAATGAAGATTGTAACAACGGAAAAAGAACTGCTCCCCCTGTTACACTGAAAGTCGTGGGTTGAATTGCCGCCTAGTTATGGTAAACGTATAACAAAACAATCAATTAATAGCTGAACCGACTTAAAAGCGAAAAATAAAATTAATTACTCGATTTCCGTAGCCGAGCGGTAGCTGTCTCGGCCGTTCATTCAGAGTACCGGGTTCTAATCCCGGCCAGACACTGTATTTTTCATACGCTACAAATTTCCATTTTCTCGTTCCCGCTTTAGAAGTTTCTTTGTAAGCTTCTGCGGTGAATTAATTCGTCGTTAAAAAAAAAAAATAAATGAACGATAAACATGGTATAGTTGATGGTAACAGCGACCGATTCGGTCATCATGCACGGCTATCAGGAAGTTATTACGTCTAATATTTGACGTAGCAGAAGAACTGCGGTTCAAATTTAGTCTCTCTAGTGAGATATTCAACATTTATAGTGAATCAATGTAGATGTTGATCATATGATAAAAAATGTCACACCCTTACCGTGAATCGAACTGACTATATATAAAATAAAAGCTACACACCACCGCACTACACTATTTGATTTGTCGCCTAAAGTTATTCATCTACTTTCAATCGAGACGTGAAAGTGAAAGATACCTCTTAAATTTTTCTTTTGGGGTTTAATTAAGTTAATAAATAATTTTTTTATTCCGATTAGTGTAGAATAATATATTATATAAGAGTATATAATACTCGGGAACGCGTAAATACGCTATTTCATTAATAAAAAAAAAGGAACTGTCCCGGCATTTGTGCGGATGGATCAAGGGAAACCGTGGTAAAACCTTAATCAGGTCGGCATGACAAATTTCACTATCGATTAAAAAATAAAGTTAGGTTCGATTAAAGTCCATAAATATAAAAACAGATGAAATAATATCGAGATAACTAAATTAAGCGACTAAATATATAATAATTCACAATTCAAAAGGCGTTAATTATTTATATTTGTTTACACGGTTAACAGGATACAGGAAATTGAGTTTTTTTTTTTTACTTTTCTAATCGGTATAATTTCAAAGTTTATCGGCACAGTAATATTGTTTATGTAGAATGAAATAATTTAATCGTTTTTTAAATAAACAACCTACGTTAAATTTTTTTTTGAAACGGGTCAGTAACGGAAGCATATAATGCGGGAAATGTACACATCGTTTGTCTTTTAACCCGCGATTTCTCAGAAACTACTAAAAATACAGTTCTCAAACCAATTTCTTTCGATTTTTCACTTCAGATTTCATAAAGAAAAGAAAAACCATCGCGTTTTATTTGGATCTACAGTCTGGCTGAATTTTACCAAACTGGCAAGAATTAAGGCAAAACATTTTACCTTACCAGACAAGACTTATTTAATTTTACCTGGCCAGCCAACTATTTGAATTTAAGCATATCTAAATTTTAATTGAAGAAACATATTTTCTTCTTGAGGTTTTTTTTTTGTAATTTCAAGTAATCCTCATTACAGCTTTATATATATATTTTTTAAATTTTAAATAATCTAAAGCAGTATAATTTGATAAAGGGGAGATCGACTAGGAAACAAAATGTTTTACTAAGAAATTTGATTTTTTCCTCGATATACTTTCAATACTGCATAATTTTTATAGTAAAAACGTAATTTGACAAAGGGGTTCAAATCTGACTCGAATTTTATTACTCGATATTTAAAAATATTTCGCGATTGTACTCTAAATATCAATGGCGTATTTGAAATAAAAATCAGTCAAGAGGAAATCTGGGGAAGTTATGCGACCGTTTACTAGTTTTGATTTTACTCAAAAAAAAAAAAAAAAAATTACAAAAATATATAAATAAAATATAATTTTTTATAGAAATAGAATAAAATAAATGGACTGTGAATTTTTTATTCTGTAGTCTTCAATTAGCCATTATTTCTAATTCTGATGCACGGCTTACACACACAACTTAATTAAAAATATTTATTATTTTATTTAAATATATTTATTCGTTTACTTAATTCAATGATTCTAACTAAAGCGCGCGCGCGCGCGCATACCGTATTTAATTCGCGCAGGTGTGACGGTACTAGAGGCAACAATCGGCACTAATGTATTTCACAAGTTACAGAACAAATTTCGCTTATATCGTCGGAAGATTGTTGCAGCTTGTGAGGCTTAACGCACCAGGTACTTAATTAACCGGCCGATCGAGTTCGAGACCCGGCCAGTCCGAATTATTTTTTTTACACTTTAAATATTATTTAATTTTACCGCTCGCCTTTGACGTCACAATATACTCGTATAGCAGTAGTTTAAAGCATTTATTGGGGTGGAGGTGTGCGATTTCGCAAATATTTTTATTTTTTTTAAAAAAATATGACTTTAATTAGGTGAAATCTCGAGATACTGAGGGTGCCCTTGCTCTACAGCCTCGCCCCCTTGAGTTTTTAAGTTGAAAATTTAACGCATCAACGCCCCATATATAGAAATAAACTGACCGTCTATGGTCAAAATCGGTCCGGTTGATCTGGTCGAAGATTTAGAGGCCAACACCGAACTCTCACACTCGTACATACGAACATTAACATTCGGAAAATTTCCATCCTGTTTTTTTGGATTCCGTAGATGCGAAAACGTCAAGATCCGGCGAAAATCGCATATGCCCAAATCGGACAGATTACGATACTTTTTCCTTCTAGAACTACAGCTCTATTATTGCGTTATTTAGACGGGAAAGTAAAAGAACCGCTCAAGATTTTCCTGGATAGATCAAGGGAAATCATGATAAATACATAACCGTGATAAATTCATGACAATGAGCGTCACAAAATATTTAATTAAATGAAAAAAAAAATTAAAATCAGTTAAAAATTGTATTATACTAAAAAATAAACACAACTTCAGGCGATTTAGTACAATTTATTAACACAGGATCAAATTGTATTTACTATATATAACCTATCGGCCAAAATGTTCCGTTGAATCGCTTAAAACTTTACTTTAAATTTACTTTAGAGATATCCTTCGTAAGTTAGATCCACGTGTGGATGTCTGTTGCGTATGGAAAAATTATGCAAACCATAGAAATATGATTTTACTCGCAAATAAATATACATACAGAGTGTTTATATAAGAACTGTTTGATTTCAAGTACGATTTAAACGGCATTATATTTAAGGTAGTATAACTTACTTACTGTGCATTAGTGTCTATCCTTAACGGGTAGATTCTGAAGTTTTTCTTGGTGTACTTCGATATATGTACCGTTCGTTGCCCTGCAAATGTCCAGACGGTAATCCGGCTCTTCCCACGTACTCGTCAGGATGTCGAGTGTAATGTATGCTACCGTCGCACTGCAACAACCCTCTTCTGTAGATGGTTGATGTTGCGGATTTTTTTTCCGAATAATGATTTTCACATGCCCTCCCAAAAAGAAATCTAATGAGGTTCAGGTTCCTTGGTGGCCGTGCGATCAGCCCTCCTCTGCCATTCCGCTTGTTTTGAAACCGATGTATAATGCAGCACGGACACGGTTGCTGTAATACCGCAGAGCGCCATTTAGCCGATAGAAAATTAATCCGTTTTACTTCCTTGTACGAAGTAAAGGAAGTAAAAAGTATTTGAGCTAAATTTCAACTTTTAGTGGTTAAATGGGGGTCACATTAATTCGGCATTAAGCAGGTAATGAAAAAAAAAACTACAAAAAATAAAATTATAAATAAATATTTATTTTTATTATTTTAGATGAGAATAATGATATCAAAGATTAAATTCCACGGAAAACTAAACGAACTGTTCCGGCATTTGCCCTATTGTATCAAGGGAAACCGTGGCAAAACCTTGATAAGAACAGCCTAACAATATTTATGTCTACGATACATATCACATTACAGGCTTATAATATAGTAAAAACGACTTATACATTACGGTAATATTACAATTTTAATTATAATAAATCTTTATGATTTATAAATTTCTTCCACATCTGATGATATCCATCCTTTTTCCCTGCAAAAAGAAATAAAAATTATATAATAATAACAACAATCTACAATCTCTTATCGATAAAATATATCGAAAGGTTTTCACCTGTTACATCCGTCTTCAGAAGAATATAAAAAGAATGGAATGAAAAAACACATTATGTGTCACAGTGGTTCATTACAAGCACGAGTATATTACTTCAATTCTAACGATCGATTATGAATACATTTTTGATACAATATTAAAAAAGGCTTATATAATATAAGGAAAATTACAATGAATGCAATCGATATATGGATTAACAGAATAAAAGTTCTTTGAACGATAAACTCAAACATAGAAATTTACAATTACGTAATCTATTCTGATCGGTTCCTGCGTGCTGATATTTGTCATATATATGTATTTCTGGGGTTTGCAACAAAAAAAAAAATCAGTTATTTTCCAGTTATAAATAAATCAAAAAAATTATTGTGCTTTAATGAGAAAATATCGTTTACTATGATTAATTTACAAAATGTATGAACAGAATTGTCCCTTTCATACAAGTGACGTAAACAAACAAATCGTTTTCAACTCTAGATGAGGGAGATTAAAATTTAATGAATCAATTTTTATTTTTTAACTAATTTTTCTTGTGCTACCTCGTTAGGCTACCTAATGATGGCATATAGACCTGCAGTCCAGTCTTTGGAACTGTTGCTAATTGCATCTTAGTTAGCAGTCATTTTACTGTTAAAGTTAAATATTTAAAACTTATATTCAGGTATAAAATAGATAATAGCGTAGATAGAGCTATTAGTCCCTAGTCAAATGTAGGTAGACTACTCTCGCATCAGAGATTTATAGGGGGGTAAAAATTAATCCACTTTGATGGAATGAATACAGTATGTGGTTTCCAATATGACAGAATTTTAGAAACTTCTTTCATTGTAACTGTTCCGAAATCGACGATTTTTTTTTAATCGATTATATTAAAAAAAATATCGTTACATTGTGTCATCTTAACCGATTTTTTTCAGTTTTCTTTTATATAAAAAATGTATCTGATAAAAAAGTTTTTTTTTATCAAAAACACTTATTCTCTTATATAACAAAAAATGTATTCTTTTAAAAGAAAATAGAAAAAAGAGTAAAAGATCATCATGAATTTGTTTGATTTTCAGAAATATTAATTACTAAATTAATACATCATTTTTCTTTCCGACCCTTCATTATATATGTTACCGCCCTCAGTAAAAATTTAAATTATTACTTTTTTCAATTTATTTGTAGTTATTTTGTAATTTAGATCTGTAATATAAGATGTTTCTGTATTTTAGGTTAATATTATGCAACCTAATCTATTTTCCGGCCTCCGTGGCGCGAGTGGTAGCGTCTCGGCCTTTCATCCGGAGGTCCCAGGTTCGAACCCGGTCAGGCATGGCATTTTCACACGCGCTACAAATTGTTCATCTCATCCTCTGAAGCGATAACTTAACTGTGGACCCGGAGGTAAAAAAAAATCTAATCTATTTACACGTTTCATTAATATGTAACCTCTAATGTCATTTTTATAATACATTTAGCTTCATTTATTGTAATAAACGAATAAAATAAAACAGATTGTTAAATTACGGGTTAATATTAATTTTATTATAGTAAACAGTATGAAAATAATAATTGCGAGAAGATAGTACTGTCGGATAAAACGTTCTGGGTTCGATTTCGGGTTGCGCGTGACATTATCTTACATTATTATCAAAATTCATAACGTGAAAAAAAAAACAATTTAAAAAAAATGCGCGTGATAGTGAGCGGTTAACTCGCGTGGTGCGAGTGATAGCGTCTCGGCCTTTCATCCAGAGGTCGCGAGTTCGAATCCCGGTCAGGCATGATATTTTCACACGCTATAAAATTGCTATTTCATCTCATTCTGTGAAGCGATACATAACGGTTGGTCCGGAGGAAAAGAAAAAAAAAATATGCGGGTACTCTGGATGTTGTAATTGCGAGTAAAATAAATTAACTTAAAAGAAACCGATTATAAATGTTCGTTTAATTCATGTCGGATAACGTTATAAACATCCTGCAATCATATACGGAACTGCATGCCGACGCGCTGTCTACATTTTACTTTGCGATGTGATATGCGAGTCACCCTCTCCAATCGCCGCTACACCAGTCTTTGGTCAAGGTTAAACTAGTAGCGCTGTGCGGTACCCCCGTTTGCGTATTATTTTTTTTTTAACGCGTAAAACTCATATAAGTATTACAGATTATGGAGTGATGCCTGAGCTGTAACTCAGCTCTGTTAATTATATGTTACTTTGTGATCTCTAATTATAATTTTTGAATTAAATCCATACTAAATGTGTGTTTGCGAACACAAACATAAATATTAAGCTGTCGTTGGTCGGTTGGTTGTGTTACGAGAGATGAAACAATGCAGTCTAGGAAGTGCACTTTAGAGGGCGGGCTAGTTTTCGTAATTTATTTTTGCTGTGGCGTTTGAAGGTTTGTTGTTTATCCGGACGTTTGTTGCAGGGGTGGGGAGCGCAGAGAAATTACGTGGTGACAGAACGAAGCTTATGAAATACAGCGGTCAGTCTCGGCTTGTTTACACAGTTCAAATTAGGTTATCGTTTCTGTGTTCATTGTTTTTAACAGCTATTGTTTCATCTTGTACATTATTTTAGATGATCCTTATTATTGACTGAGGTAAGTTTTTCTTATATTATTTTAGTATAGCTTAAAATAAGTGTTATTATTTTTGTTTGCCTATTGTAGGTACTTATGCGGTTTGGTCCACCCCAAACAAAACTTTAATAGTTATGACGATGCGAAAAATTTTCTAACAATGAAAAATGCTTAACGGGCATTAAATTGAAAGAGAAAGACCTGATTAACATAATTTTATTTGAAAATTACAAACGTCAAACAAAACTTTAATTGTAAGGCTATTCCTCTGAAACGTGTATACAAAAATAAAAAAGCGTTATAAAGATACCTTTTACACCACATACGTATATTTGCTCAAATATGACTGCAAAAGTTCTTGGTGGGTACCAAAACGTTGCTTATGCATTTCTTTTGTCTTTTGCCATGTTGATTCTATGTGATTGGTGTATGCACCAGTTTGTAGTAGATTAAAGCTATTGCAAGGCAAATAATTGAGATCACCAATCGAATCATCTGTTGAAGTGAATGATGGTATTTCTTGAATACCTTTTAATTCATAGCCAATAACCTGCGACCCATTTTGTCATACGTGAAATACATCAGACTTCAGTGGTATTCGAATTACTATCAAACTGAATCATAATTATTGTTAATAGCCTATTTTTGTTTCCAGAATCATTAAAGAAGTCGCTATTATCTGTCTTCAAAAATGCATACACCTTTTTCTCTTCATCAGTAGAAGAATGTATTAAAGGGAAATGCAGCTGTTTTTCCAATTTTTTCCCCCATTTTCCCTAGTCTTTGAAATAAAACGTAAACGAAAATTAATCAACTGCTGAAAGATTAATACATTATTTGATCTTGAAGTCCAATTAACTGACTGCATGATTCGGGCTGTTTTTTCTTACATCAAGTAGTTCTTTAAAAGATGTAGTTCTATTTTAAATTCATTAGAATAGATCACTATCTATCATTTAGAGTTTACAGCTACGTATGAGGTGTTATTGTTTTTTAATGGTATTTTTATCACTTGTTCATCAACAGTCTTGTTGATGATTACAGGCTTATTTTGAAAAGCTAACCTAACTTTCTAACATAACCTAGAACAATGCCTTGCATTAACTTAATATGATTACGAATTCTAACTAATTTTATTTATCCTTAAAAATTATTTCAATTATATATAATTAAGACCCCTGGTAGTAAGACATACAAATAAGAAAATGTAAGGTTACGGTTAAAAAAAATTAAATCGATATGATATAAATATTCTGTGTCTACAAAAGTTCATGTTAATACTACCACTAAATAATTAAAACTTAGGTGGATCAAATCTTTTAATAGATTAAAAAGCTTCTCATCAGCCTGAAGAGGTGTTAGGTTAGAATGTTTACTTTATTAACATTTTAATAATTAAAGATGATAGTAATAACTTTATCTTTTATCCAAAGCAGTTCAGTTAAGAACTAAATTCATCATAATTTGACGTCTATTCATGACTAATTATATACATAAACAGCTAGATTAGACACTGCATTAATTCAAAACATAAATGCAATAGTGGTGGACATAACACAACCCCTGTTTAGGACAAAAGTGATAAAATAGTTATATCCCTAGTGAGAACTGGACTTAGGAAAGGAATATTATATATTGCTTTGAACCAAACAAGCCTACATATCATAGGATAGTTCGGTTTATCTTACTGAATGGACATAAGATATTTTTATGCAGTTTACTTTTTAACATACAAAAAGTACTTTGCTTCCAAATATGGCCAATGAACAATATTAATCATGAAAAATAGACCTAGATATCGTTCAGAGGTACAGATTTATCAAATGATGAACAAACTAAAACACATAATATTAAAAATTGTTATTTTTAAACAAAATATTTTTACAAAATGTAAAAAGCTAAAATTTTTATTGTGCGACTGTGAACAGTTTTAAAATGATAAAATACAACACTGGGCTTAGGCCTGTAAGTGCTTTCATAGAATAAAAGATTAAAGGTAAGATTGTTTCTCTAATTCTGTGCTTCACGGAAGCTGAAATATAATATATTGTATATATAGATATGAGAGTAAGTCAATTATTATCCGCAACGTAGTTATAAATTTTATTGCAATACAAATAGGAAACTTACATGTTCATCATTTTTCAACGTCCTCTTGCATTCCAACGCACTTGGTCATGATGCCCTCATAAAAGAAGGTTTTCGGTTGAGTTGCAACCCAAGAATGCACCGCTTTTTTCACTGTTTCGTCCAAGGTAAATCAACTATTAATGTCTCTTTGAGTGGACCAAACAAGTGGTAGTCAGAAGGGGCAAAATCAGGACTATATGGAGGATGAACCAGTACTTTAATGTTTAGTTTCTGGATCGCTACAGCAGTGTGGGCAGCAGTATGTGAACGGGCATTGTCGTGCAACAACACAACACCTTCCGACAGCAGTCCTCAGCGTTTGGTTCGAATTGCAGGCTTCATCTTGCCAGTAAGCATCTCACTGTAACGCACACTGTTTATTGCCATGCCCCTTTTCTCATAATGTTCCAGTACTGGGCCTTGTGAGTCCCAAATAACCGTAAGCATCAGTTTTCCTGCGAACAGTTGGGACTTGAACATTTTTTTGCCGGGCAAATTCGGGTGTTTCCATTACATACTCTGCCATTTACTCTCTGGCATGCAATGATGGATCCATGTTTCGTCACTAGTGATGATTCTGTCTATGAAGATGTCCCGTTTGTTACCATAGCGATCCAACTGTTTTTGGCAGATGTCCAAGGGCGTTTGTTTATGCGACTGTGTGAGTTGTTTTGGGACCCATCTTGCAAGAATTTATGAAACCCAAGTCTGTTGCGGATGTTTTCGTAGGCAGATCCGTGACTAATTTGCAGACGATGTGCCAGTTCATCAGTAATTACTTGTCTGTTTAAGAAAACCATATCACGTGCACAGTCAATGTTTTCCTCATTTGTGGGGTTAAACAGACGTAATAGACATTTTGTATTATCAATTTTCTTGTTCTTATTTTATTTTTAAAATAAAAAAAGAATGTTACAAAAAATGACAAAAAATTTATGTTATACATATGTATCACTGCCCACATGGTAAGTGCACTGACTGTGAATGGTCCGTGGTACATATATGGATGTACCAAGGCCTGACTGCCACAGATTTGGTAATGGATGTCCACTTTTGATGGAAATACATTATTTAATGTTTAAGTCTACCAACCAAGTAAAAAAAATATATTTTGTTTTTAGGCTGCAGAGTTGTACCCTATAAAATGTTAAAGAGATGAATGAATCTCAGTCATTCAATTCTTGGGTTGAGATATGATGATGATCAAAATGATGCAATTGGAATATCCGTAAAATAAATTTACGCTAGTGAAAATGATTCTAACAAATATACTGTTTATTTCATAATAATGTACTGTATGTTCAAAACTTTTAATGTATAGAGAATTCAAATTATCTACGTCCCGATTTGTTTGAATTTTTAATGTTTAATTAAACATAATTTCTAGTTTTTAATTAAACGTGAATGTCTCTTTTCTTTTTCCTTTTTTTTGAAAGCGTTATGTATTATTTTTTAATTTATGCATTAGTTTGAATCGATTACATTTATTACCAAATTACAGCTGGATTTATAACAAAAGGTCTTCTATAAAATTAAAAACTTTAAATAAAATTATTGAAAATAATGAATGCTATAATAAAAGATAATGTTAATTCATGAATTTAAAAATCATAATCTGTTTACAAATATAAAAAATACTTAATTATTGTTCAGAAGTGATGCATTAGTAAGAAAAACTACGATATAGAATCGTTAGGTATCATAGTTCTAGTTTATAAAACTGGAAATGGAACTAATGTCAAAAAGAAAGAAAAAAGAAAGGGGGTAGTATAAAATATTGAACAAAAGAATTAAAATTTAAAAGGATTCAGAAAAAATTCTAACTTGCTTTCTAAGTGATTTTTACCCTGAGCAATAAATATAATAAGCGCAATTAAGTTTATTAATTTCTTACAACTAATAATGACTTCCAATTAAAAATATAAATACTGTATTTCATTGATTTTTTGTCAGAATTATGAAAAATCATTTTAATATTTGATTTTGTATTCTATTACAGTAGTACTGCAAAAGAAAGTTCGTTAATAACCGGGTCTAAGCCACACCATCAGCCAGGTGAAAATAAATTATAGTGTGTAATTATAACAAAGAATCTTCTAATAATTTGTAATTAAAGAATATGTCTAATATTTTATAAAGTTATATTTTACAAACCAGGAATAAATACTAGTTAATTTGTGATTTTATCCACTCATTTTTTGCAAAGTCTTTTTTATAATAGTTATGATATTATGTTTGTCCCAATTTTTATTTCATGTCCTCCTTTTTATTTCAATGTCTCTTCGTGAATATAATTTACATCCCATAATTTATTTTGAAAATTTCAAAGCAGGTCAGCCCACTTAACTCTTCTAGCTTTACTAATACCTGTCCTATGTGCACGCCTGGCTTCATTAAGTGTCCCTCTAGCTTGGAGGATGCCTGGACAGTCACCACCCCTAACAATCTCTGCAGTCACCTTCTTGCTCTGAGGCACTGGCTATGTAGCTTCAACTGGATGACTCGGCGGGAGCCTCTGCAGCCTATCCACAAACGGGGGCAGAGACGGGCTCGTACTTGGCCTAAAGCTGTCGCCCTGCAAAATTTCACTGTGAAATACCCACTGGTCACATGTGAACCGTCCGGCGACCACGATCACATCGATGAACCGGCCAGTACATCCTCCCACCCTGCCACAACTGAGAACACACATCTATTTAGATGTATTTTTAACTAAACAAAAAATAGTTTGGCAGCTTCTTCCTAAGTTTTTGTTTGTCTACGGTGTTCTTTCTTTTTCTCTCTCATGTGATCTTTGTTCTTCAGTAAATGTATTGCATTTTACCATCAGTAGTATATCTTATCAAATTACAAAAGAATTCTATGATAAGTTTAAATAAACTTCATTGAGGAATACAGAATTGATTGTATAAAATATTATAATCAGGATAATTAAAATTCTGCAAAAAAAAAGTAAAAAGATTTTCTCAGTACATTATGAATCTTTTTTTAATAAATTACAATAATAAATAAATAATCCATGTAGAATTCAAAGTTTGTTATCAATAATTATTATTATTATTAATATTATATTACTATTATTCTGTTTCAGAGAATTTGAACGAATTTAGTAAAAAAAAATTGCTTCATGTATTTTGGGAGAGAGGAAAATACAAAATTAATTTTTGACGTTGCCAGGAGAATCCAACAACCTGATAGATTTTCCAAGTCAATGTGAAGTATTTTCTGAAATTAACTGATAAATTTATATAACTAATACATACGGGTATGTTCACACCTTACTTTTGCACTTAATCTTTATCGCTACCGATTTATTGCATTTACCTTGTTCTTTATATCTAACATTTTAGCTTTAGTATTCTGTAACATCTGAAGAAGGTGTACTGTGTTTGTAAATACTGTTATGTCTAAATAAAACTAGAGAAAATTAAAAATATATTTCTTTTCATTTTCCAATTTTTTATTATGGATTTTCACCAAGTAAAATCATCATCTGTCAATGATTTCCTCACATTTGGTTTTCAACCAAAAGTACCTTACACTAAAGATAAATGAGACTTAGAACTGACAGTAGGAGCGCATCAGCCAGGAAAGTACAAGTCGCAGGCATTAGGAACTGGATACTTAATAATAATAAAAGTAAGATAGAAAAACTCAATAGTGAAACTGGAATATTTTAAGTCCAAAAAGCAAATATCACCCTACAAGCAAGAAACTATTTTGAAATGGAAAATACTTTTATTCCTCTAAATCTCTTGATGAAACTACCACAATGTGTTTTTTTAATTTTATGTACAAAAATGTATATTTTTGTTTTTCTAGTAATTATTTGTATCACAATATTATATTTTTACTAATAATGGACTTGAAATAGTTTGGCTCAATTAACTTCAATTTGTTTTTTGGCTTGGGAGTAAAACCAAGGCATCAAAAAGTGTTTTATTTTTTAGGTATTTCTATTTCAATATAATCTTTCACGGGCTGGTTATAAAATTTAATTTTTTTAAAGATGCAGAAACAAAAAGTAATGGAGTAATTGAAAGTTATGATTATTTAAATTATGGTATTCAGTTTTTCTCTAGAAAGTAAAATTAGTAAAAAGAATATAAATAAATACGAAATATTATTTAAATTGAACAAGATAATAAAATAAATTGCATAGAGCAATAATAAGAAAACAAAATATTACGTCAAATTTTTTTTGTTGAATAATGTATAATTTTCATTGTGAGAATTTTCTTAAAAAAGGTAGCCTACTAGTCTTATTGAAACAAGCGATTTTCTATATGATTTATTGTAAACTCGTTAATTTTAACAATATCCACAACAAAATAATAATACTGTGTTTAGTAATAATCTTATGTCCATTCACAATCTGAATAATCGTGATTAATATTCTCAGATGTTGGTATACTTCTGAAATATAGATATTCTTCATCTATCCATTTTAGATCAGTATATAATAAATCATCATACTTTTGTTTATTTATGGGCATTTTATCTCTCACAATTGACAGGTAATCTAGAAAAAATTAAATTTTTTCCTTGTATTTCTTCTCAGGTCAGCTTTTTGAAAGTATTTCTCAAATGATGTCGTGTAGAAATATACACCATGTTTACTCTTAGCTGCCTGGATCCACATCATGTCTGTATTCGAGCGTCTTGTTCAGTTAAATTATTAAAAATAAAATGTATAATACTTTTTATTTAAATACAGTAAATTATATATTTTTTTATTAAATAAAAATTTTCATTCTTGTGTAATAAAGAATTAAAATCTTTAAAATCAGCTACAGCCATTCTTTCAATGTGGATATTCTTTCCACCATCTTTAAAAATTTTCCCCAATCAGAGCATGTTATTTCCCGGGTTTTAATTGTTTTTTTCTTCTTTTTGATTATGCTGTGATTGTATTCACTTTTGCACGAGTGTGCCCAGGCAACAATATTTGTGGTTGATAACTTGTCAATTTGTAAATTTTTCTATTAATTACATGTACATTATAATCATATCGTGTTTTTTATTTTGGCTCGAACAATTATTTATCAGACCAGATATTGAGTTCATTTATATCATCTTGCAAATATTTCCCTGTTCATTTTAAGAAGCACGGTGATATTTCATTAATTCTACACCCTCTAGTGGTTTCATCATAATCATGCAAAATGAATCTGTTGTTTTTGGATCATCATTGTGAAATTAATGTCCATAACTTTCTGAGATAAATTGATTGATTGTCATAAAGGAACGGGATAGGCAAGAGTTTCTGTAAATCCACCATTAAAAGTTGGCTTCCTGGCCGTTTTCCATCACAATTCCTGTCTTTAGCTTTCAGTTTATAGCATTTATCAGCCTCGTCCAAATGAGTGTTTTTCTTTTGTAACAAAGAAGCTCTCTTTAATTGACGAATTAAAACTCTTTATTAAAAACTTTAAGGGAAAGCCATTCTTTTGCCACCTCATTACTTGATTTCCATTTTGATCACACGCATATGTATAAGAAAAACCACTATATTTATATTTAATCCACACCCAAGATATTTTTTTTGTATTCTCTCTTAACTATAATGGCTCTCGTAAGCTGGGTATTTATCTTATGAGCTTTTATTGCTTCAATAATATAGTTTGTGGTATTTTATTCGATTGTGCATGTTTGCCTTTCTTATCACATGACATCATACTGCTTTCAGAAACCTTTTTCAATACTATCTTCACCACTGGCTTACTTATTCGTAGAGTACTTAAAAACATAGACTGACAGACATGTATTTTTTATTTAAAAATGAGAAAATATATACATTTGTCATTTTCCTTTGATCCTCTCTACTACAATTTCGTATTCCTCTTCCGAGTACTGGTCCTGATGAATAAATTTTTGATACAATGTACTGTCTTTTCAAGACTTGTCTTAAGACCAAAATTTATCAAATATTTTTCCTGTCAGCCTCACTTATCAACGAGAAAGTTTCATTCTGCAATTCTGTTTACAGCTAGGGCCCGTAACACAACTTGCTACTAGCTTTTCCGTTGAAGAACATTACCTTTTCAGACAGTTTAATCCAAAAAGTAGCATTTCTTTTTCTCTTTCATATTGTCCTACAATTTTCTTTAGGTTCATGACCTACATGATGACTCATATCAGAATTGGAATATGGAACAAATTTCTTAACGTTTTCAATCTTTTCATTAACTAGTGTTACATGAGACGCTACAAGCTCTTCATGACTTTCACATGGTAAACACTTTTAATTTTCAATAAAAGAGATATCAGAGCCTGGCAGTAGATTAAAGCTACTGCAAGGCAAATAATTGAGATCACCAATCGAATCATCCGTTGAAGTGAATGATTGTATTTCTTGAATACCTTTTAATTCATAGCCAATAAACTGCGACCCATTTTATCATACGTGAAATACATCAGACTTCAGTGGTATTCGGATTACTATCAAACTGAATCATAATTATTGTTAATAGCCTATTTTTGTTTCCAGAATCATTAAAGCAGTCCGCTATTATCTGTCTTCAAAAATGCATACACCTTTTTCTCTTCATCAGTAGAAGAATGTATTAAAGGGAAATGCAGCTGTTTTTCCAATTTTTTTTCTCATTTTCCCCAGTCTTTGCAATAAAACGTAAATGAAAATTAATCAACTGCTGAAAGATTAATACATTATTTGAACTTGAAGTCCAATTAACTGACTGCATGATTCGGGCTGTTTTTCCTTACATCAAGTAGTTCTTTAATTGATGTAGTCCTATTTTAAATTCATTAGAAGAGATCACTATCTCTCATTTAGAGTTTACAGCTACGTATGAGGTGTTATTGTTTTTTAATTGTATTTTTATCACTTTTTCATCAAGTCTAAATAATTAAAACTTAGGTGGATCAAATCTTTTAATAGCTTAAAAAGCTTCTCATCAGCCTGAAGAGGTGTTAGGTTAGAATGTTTACTTTATTAACATTTTAATAATTAAAACGATAGTAATAACCTTATCTTTTATCCAATGCAGTTCAGTTAAGAATTAAATTCATCATAATTTGACGTCTATTCATGACTAATTATATACATAAACAGCTAGGTTAGACACTGCATTAATTCAAAACATAAATAGTGGTGGACATAACACAACCCCTGTTTAGGACAAAAGTGATAGAATAGTTATATCCCTAGTGAGAACTGGACTTAGGAAAGGAATATTATATTTTGCTTTGAACCAAACAAACCTAACATATCATAGGATAGTTCGGTTTATCTTACTGAATGGACATAAGGTATTTTTATGCAGTTTACTTTTTAACATACAAAAAGTATTTTGCTTCCAAATAGGGCCAATGAACAATATTAATCATGAAAATAGACCTAGATATCCTCGTTCAGAGGTACAGATATATCAAAAGAAATGAAATGAACAAACTAAAACACAATATTAAAATTTTTTTATTTTTAAACAGACAATTTTTACAAAATGTAAATAGCTAAAAATTTAATTGTGCGACTGTGAACAGTTTTAAAATTATAAAAAACAACACTGGGCTTAGGCCTGAAAGTGCTTTCATATAATAAAAAATTAAAGGTAAGAATGTTTCTCTAATTCTGTGCTTCACAGAAGCACAAATATAATATATTGTATATATAGATACGAGGGTAAGTCAATTATTATCTGCAACATAGTTATAAATTTTATTGCAATACAAATAGGAAACTTACATGTTCATCATTTTTCAACATCCTCTTGCATTCCAACGCACTTGGTCCTTGTTGCACAAGCTTCCTGATGCCCTCATAAAAGAAGGTTTTCGGTTGAGTTGCAACCCAAGAATGCACCGCTTTTTTCACTGTTTCGTCCAAGGTAAATCAACTATTAATGTCTCTTTGAGTGGACCAAACAAGTGGTAGTCAGAAGGGGCAAAATCAGGACTATACGGAGGTTGAACCAGTACTTTAAAGTTTAGTTTCTGGATCGCTACAGCAGTGTGGGCAGCAGTATGTGAACGGGCATTGTCGTGCAACAACACAACACCTTTCGACAGCAGTCCTCAGCGTTTGGTTCGAATTGTAGGCTTCATCTTGCCAGTAAGCATCTCACTGTAACGCACACTGTTTATTGCCATGCCCCTTTTCTCATAATGTTCCAGTACTGGGCCTTGTGAGTCCCAAATAACCGTAAGCATCAGTTTTCCTGCGAACAGTTGGGCCTTGAAAATTTTTTTGCCGGGCAAATTTGGGTGTTTCCATTACATACTCTGCCATTTACTCTCTGGCATGCAATGATGAATCCATGTTTCGTCACCAGTGATGATAATGTCTATGAAGATGTCCCGTTCGTTACCATAGCGATCCAACTGTTTTTGGCAGATGTCCAAGGGCGTTTGTTTATGCGACTGTGTGAGTTGTTTTGGGACCCATCTTGCAAGAATTTATGAAACCCAAGTCTGTTGCGGATGTTTTCGTAGGCAGATCCGTGACTAATTTGCAGACGATGTGCCAGTTCATCAGTAATTACTTGTCTGTTTAAGAAAACCATATCACGTGCACAGTCAATGTTTTCCTCATTTGTGGGGTTAAACAGACGTAATAGACATTTTGTATTATCAATTTTCTTGTTCTTATTTTATTTTTAAAATAAAAAAAGAATGTTACAAAAAATGACAAAAAATTTATATGTTATACATATGTATCACTGCCCACATGGTAAGTGGACTGACTGTGAATGGTCCGTGGTACATATATGGATGTACCAAGGCCTGACTGCCACAGATTTGGTAATGGATGTCCACTTTTGATGGAAATACATTATTTAATGCTTAAGTCTACCAACCAAGTAAAAAAAATATATTTTGTTTTTAGGCCCCAGAGTTGTACCCTATAAAATGTTAAAGAGATGAATGAATCTCAGTCATTCAATTCTTGGGTTGAGATATGATGATGATCAAAATGATGCAATTGGAATATCCGTAAAATAAATTTACGCTAGTGAAAATGATTCTAACAAATATAACATCAACATTCAGCCTTATAGACTTATTAAAGATCTTGTGCTAAAAAACTCTTGTTATAAAAAAGTTAAAAATCTTACAGTAATAGAATGTAGATTAGTGATGCGTCAAAGAATTTGTGGATATTTCAAATAACCTTTCACTTGTTAAAAATAAATATTTTGTTAATAAATAGTCTATTAATTATGATTCTGGCCATCTAAAAATATTCTGCTGTCAGATATTTGTATGCAGTTTATTCAACTTATGAATTTATATTGTTCAAGCTGCAACTTTCTTCTACCCACAGTAAAAATATATAAATGACTTAAAAATAATAATTGCAATTACTGTTTTTAAGATGTGCTCTTAAAAACAGCAATTTCAGTTAGTTTTTAAACGTGGCATATCCTATTTCTGAGTTGAAACTTTCATTTTAAATGAGAGCAATTATAATAAATATTTAATCAAATATAGAAGTATTTTTATTAAAATTGCTTTCAAAATATTACAATTGTATTTATATAGTTGTATAACAACAATAGCGATACCATATTCATTATAACAAACAATACAAAAATTAAAACAAAGCTTTTGATCGAAAAGTTTTTTGTACGTAGTAGGTATTTAATTTTATTTTGAAGTATCAGGAAACATAAGTTTTGCCTTTTTTTTTTTTTAAATCAGTCATTGCCTTGGTTGACCGCCTGAACAACCCCAATCTTCTGTGGGCCCCATGAATGCCTCCAGCGCTCACAAGGGAGCATTATCACCCACTTTGAGAATGAATGTTGAACTAATTTTTTTTAATTAGTTACAAAATCTTGAAGTAATGCTGTATTTATATATTTGTATATTTACAACTTTTATTATTTTTTCCTAAGAAATTCCGTACGGCTTTCGAACAGTATGACTTCAGGCAAAACTACTGTTTTTTAGTGTGTTAATTTCACTTTTTTGAGTGAATATAATATTTATAAATAACACTTCATGATGTTTGTATCATAGTATTATATAATCCAGCAGAAGTAAATGGAACATGAATGGGTGAGATCATAGGTGGTTCTGTTACGTAATTGGTTTAAGTTAATGTGTAGGCAAATGACTATGTAAAGGCAATCATTATTTCCAAAAAATACTTTTCAATGTTTATTCATTGTAATGAAATTTTTTTAAATGAAATTATTTTCATGAAGACCCTTTTTTTTTTTTTAGATAAAACGTTGTCTCAGTAAGATACAACTCTGAATGACTTATTAAATGTACTATATTGTTTGTTTTGAAGATGCTACTTTTGTTGTAGTTTAAAAAAAGTTTTAGTTAAGAAACGTTTTATAGTTTTAACCCTTAAAGCCTCAAAGTAACGATATATCGTACATGAGTGCTTGTGCTAAAGGTCTCACCCGTACGATATATCGGTATGTAGTTTTTATTTTGATATATTTCTTTACGTTACTGCTAGGTCGCTCATTTAATGTCTTTCCTAAATCTTACAATTCGTAGATATCGATAGTGTATATTGTTTTCATTTTACGATACATATTTTAGAAAATAATCGATTTCAAAATTCCGATAATCTCTAATGTAAACAGAAGTTTGTTCCGTGCATTTATGGTTATGTTTTGGTTACTCCTTGCGTTTATAAGGGATTTTTTATAGGTATTATTATTATTATTTTATGAAATTAGAGTTTCAATTATAGTGTTAGTTGTAGTTTTAGTTACCGTGATGATATAAAATATTCAGATTTATTCGTTAGTTCGGTGTTTTTTTTTTCTATTATGTCCGGGCCTAGTAGACGTCTTACCGATGCAGAAATTAATAACTTTTTTGTTGATGATACTGATAGCTATTTCGAATTATCTAGTGAAAGTGGGGCTGAAGAAGATGATGAATTAATAACAAGCGATATTGATGGGGATTCAGAAGAAGATGACAAATACAGAAACATCATTGAACCGGAAGATAATGTCCCTCTTCCACATCAATTTTTCGAACTCCCCGGCCCAAAACATATGCCTAATCCAGGTTCCACACCTATAATTTATTTATATTTATTTGAACTGATGGTGAAAGAAACCAGTAGATCAGCCAATCAATATTTAAATGCAAATAGAGATAGGCTGTCTGAACCATACCGAAAATGGAAAAATATTACCATTTCTGAAATGAAAGGTTTTATAGCTTGCATACTGAATATGGGGATAATTAGAAAACATACTCTTAAGAGTTAATGGAGTACAGTATCATCACAGGCAATCCCTTGGTTTGTAAAATGTTTTCAGTGCACCATTTTAGAATTATTTTGAAATTTCAAGGCAAAAATGTTACAAAAAATGGTAACAAAAATTTCAATAACTCTGTAAGTAATATGAATTTTTTAAGTGAATGTTTTTTTATTTTGTTCACAAATAATTTTAGTTTTTAGAAAAAGTGATTGATTAGATATAAATAGCAAGGATTTTTTTCAAATAAAGAACAAATTCGGTACTTTTTTTTTTTAAATGAAAAAAGTTCAATTTTATTTTTGAAATAAAATCAAGGGTGTAACAGCATTTTGGATAGCAGCACCACAATCTACATAGTTTACTGAGTAATTAAATTTTTTTTCATAATTTTATCGTGTATATTGTTATTTTTGTGGCATTTCTACCAAACAGCTACTTTTTCTGAAAAACCTGCTTCAGGCTTTTAACTAGTACTTACAAAATAGGCTTGAGGCCGTAAGAGTTAAAAAAGTTAAAGTCTTAGGAATTCTTGAGAAAAATTATTAAGTTATTTTATCTGGCTTCTTAAGCTGGATGAAATTATAAAGTGAATCTGCCTAAGATCTTGATAAATTTTGTAGTTACAGTAATTCAGTTAGGGAAGTTCAATATATAAATGTGTGAATAATTATCAATGCAAAAAGATGTGAACCAATAAATAAAATAATGTGCAGAATCAATAGTCAAGAGTGTAATAACAGATTGATTCAGTTTTGTTTTGATAAGCTAGACTACATTTAATGCTAGATGTACAGTTAAACCCACCAGGTTGGTCTAGTGGTTAACGCGTCTTCCCAAATCAGCTGATTTGGAAGTCGAGAGTTACAGCGTTCGAGTCCTAGTAAAGCCAGTTATTTTTACACAGATTTGAATACTAGATCGTGGATACCGGCGTTCTTTGGTGGTTGGGTTTCAATTAACCACACATCTCAGGAATGGTCGAACTGAGAATGTACAAGACTACACTTCATTTACACTCATACATATCATCCTCATTCATCCTCTGAAGAATTATCTAAAAACGGTAGTTACCGGAGGCTAAACAGGAAAATAGAAAGACTACATTTCAAACGTTATAACATATCCTGTTATTTGTATTTTATTTTTTTTTTTTTGCGATTAGACCTTCAAAGGATCATCCATGCATAGTCCAGAGTTCTTTCTTTTCCAAACAGTTTCATTTTCCCCTAAACTTTTTCTCATTTCTTTGTCCAATCACTGTTTCATTTTCTGTTTCTTTGGAAATGTAGATTCCATCCACTAGATTTCTGAAAGAATTCAATTTTCATCAAAAATTATTTCTTTGGAAATATTTAATAATTTGAGACTTCAAGTGATCTTCATTGAGAAATTCCTTATTTGGTTTCCCCTTTTTCAAAAAAAAGTTACATATTTGTTTTATTAATTTAGTTTCATCCATTTCGTTCAAGTGACCATAACATTTGAGTTTTTTCTACCATGACTTTTCTTCTAATTCCATGACTTTTCAAAATTTTATAAACGTTTGAGTTTTCGCAGTAGAGTTTTCTTAAAATAATTTTTTTAGACAATTACTAGATTTTTCTTAAGAAGTTCTGTATGCCTTCCGTACTAGGTTTTATAGTGTTTATGTGTTTTTAATAAGAATTTTTTATTTCATGTTTCTTTAAGATAAAAGTTACTTTTCATTTTTTGTGTTCTGCAGTTTATTATTTTTTTTCTAAAAAATTCAGAGTAATGATTTTACCTAAGTATTTCAACATTTTGACTCTTTTGATTGATTCTTCTGAAATTTTCATGGTTTGCATCTATCTACTTTTATTATTCGAATCCATTATATTAGATTTATAGCTTGATTTTGTTTGCACAGTTTTCTGATTCTTGAAATTTCATTCTCTCTATCTGAAGTTTTTTTCCTAAGTTACCAGATCATCAACTAATGGTAAAGTAAACATTTAGATGTTGTGCACACATTTTTTTATTTTCATTTTTATTAAGTATTTGTATTTTCATATTCTATTCTTCAATTAATTTTTCCAGAGCGCAATTGAACAATGTGAGAGACCTTCACCTTGTCTTACTGTCATTTTTGTTTGAATGGGTTTGGAAATTCAACCTTAAATTTTAACTTTTGAGTATGTTTATTTTATAATGCTTTAGTGTTATTGACAAATTCTTTCAATATTTTAACCAGAGGTTTTATTGAATATGCCTTCAGTAATTTTAGAAATATAAATATTAATTCCAGATCTCTAATTTTTTGATATGATTATTATCATCTTATAATTATTATTTTTATTTTTTTTTTGCAAAAACAAGTTAGATTTTTATGTTTTTTATTCTCAAACTATCTATGGTGGAAATATGTGAATCTTTTAAAACTCAGCTCTATCAAACCAGCTGATATTTTAAATTTAACATTTAATTTCTATTTTTCAAATTTTTTTATCTTTATTAAAGAACTTATTTTTTATTGGCTTTTAATATTAACTCGGGTACTACTTTTTTATCTAATGAAAAAAAATCAGATTTTTAGATTTTCTAATTTTTTTACAACCAGACAAAGTATCAATCGCTTCTGAAAACGGTAACAATTCTCAAAAAAATATATATTTTTTTTTTTAAAGCAAAAATATTCCATTATATTGCAACTAGTGGTATTTCACAATAAATAGACAAATTGAGAATTATTTAGACTAATTTAAGTGAAACTTATGAAAACTCTATACTCTTGTTTTCCTTTGAATATTTTTGTAACCATTAGGGTCAGTGGAAATGTAAACATCAATTGTAACTGGAGGAGGATGGATACACCAGGGTACACCAAGTGGCAATTATACTTGTATATAAGATAATAATTTTAATTTTATTGAAAAAATTATTGCGATTAAAATATAATTACACATTTTCTGTCAGGGCTGTTCTATTTATTTTTAATTATTGTTAAGTTTTAATTTTTTATATTTTTCACAGAGAAGTGTTAGACCAACAAAGATTAAAATAATGCCCAGATATGTAAAGGATTTAAATATCTAATATTGATTAAAAAATATCAGTATCTGCATAAAGTTAAAAGTAAGAACATTTATTAATTGCATAGGTGAAATTCACTGAGATACTTTTAATAATTTCCTGGAGAATTCTTAGTTTTATTCAATAAAATTCTTTGATTGCTTTTGGTTCTCCATGTGAAAGGTAGGCATAGAATGTCGTTGTTTAGTTGTCGTTTTATAAAATAAAAATATAGTATCATTATATGGCAGTATACTGATCACTTCTGTGGTTGTACACACAAATTCCTTGTCCAACTGTCCATTATTGTATTAGTGGGTTTAAGGTAAGGATTGTTTTAAGATTACATTTATTATTTGATGACAAAATTTGATTTGAGACTTCAAAAAGCTGCCAACACAGTTGTAGGACTTTCCTACTATGTGGCTTTTTCTAATGCACAGCTTACGCACACAACTTGATTTAAAATATTTATCATTTTATTTAGATATAATGTTTTTTGTTTATTTAATTCAATGATTCTGACTAAAGCACGCGCACATGCTGTATTTATTCTTGCAGGTGTTGGGGAACTAGCAGAAACTTTATATACTTTTTACACTTTAAATATTAATTTATTTAATTCTGATGTCACAACATACCAAAACAACTACAACAGTTGTACGTCAGTGCTATACTAGTGCTCCTTGTGGTGACAGTGGGTAGTAATGAGTTTCTATACCCACGTAGCCACTAGTTTGTTGTAGAATTAATCTGATAAAGTTTGGTCAAAATTGGTTGAGTTGTATACACACACACACACGTACATACAAACATCTGGAAAATTTGCATATATGCCCAAATTGGACTGATTACCATACTTTCCCTTCTACTGCTATAGTGCTAGGTGGGAAAGTAAAAAGCAGCAAGAACACATGAAATAGATTTACATTATCAAATAAAATATAATATATACTATTTACTAAGAATTCAAGCATTTTTATAACTTACATTGCCAACGTCTATCTACGTTTTAACCGTTACTATAATCTCAAATACACAAATGTTACTTTATAGTGCATTAACATTACATAACAGTAACATAGTAAATAATAATCGCCTATCAGCTGTCATTGAGTACCGACCAGATCATAGCTCACCACACAGTCATTGAGCACTTGTACCCTAGTTCAATGAGTTCCAATGAGATCACCATTCATCGCTCAGCTGTCATCATCATCAACAATAAAACATTGATCAAAATTGACACAAATCCTGTTAAAATAATTAGGTTCACAATTCCCAACTGTTATTTTAATCCAAATGTTATTTACTTAAATATTCATTATTATATCGATCGGGTTTAAGGAAACATTTGCTGTTTTGATTACATTTAATATTTGATAAGATTTGATTTGACCTAAAAAAGCAGCAACAACACATGTATTATTCAGGTCTACAGTTAAACGTAAGTATCTAATTACAAAGGAAAGCTGGATGTACGAGTAAAAAATACTAATCGTAAGTGGATTTGCAGGTTTGTTTCTATTGTATATTAACATACTATAAAGTTTTACATAATTTCCCAAAAATATTCCAATATGACTGTAACTTTATTTGTACCTCCATACTGGTGGCTCAAAGCTACTTTGTACATTATAAATTGAAGGGGGCGTTCAACTGATCATCAATAAAACCATTATGAAAGTGGCATTAATGATGTAAAAGAATCTTTAAAAATTCAACTCTACTGATTGTTTGATCTCATAGAATCAAACTCTCTTGCACACTCACTCATATCTTTTGACTCCAGTTATCTTCTTATTGTAACGGTTAATTATTTGATAAAAATTTATCCTTGGAGTAGATTTTCAACATTATAAAATAAAACATAGTATACTGCTTACTAAGTAGTCAAGCATATTTACAACTTACAATTGTTCATCGAAAAAAATGTTGAATATCATTACTTTGATAATTGAATTTTTACTGAAAAAAGGGTAGAATATGTGTACTTCAGGTTTATGGTTAAGTGTAAATATCAAGTTAGAAACATCATAATATGTAAAATATTAATTGTAAATAGATTTGCATTTTTGTTTCTATTACTACAGATCTCAGAGCTCCTATTGACTGAGATCTCCTTGTTCTCTTTAGAGTACAAGATTCACTAGAGTCAATGTATGAACTTCCCTTATGTAATTTGTATCTTTTTTTTAAAGGCAGATAGTATTTTCAAAAAACAAAGTTTTAACAGTGCAATATTCCGATTTTTATTGATTAAGGGTATAGAAGGAAGGCTATAAACTTAATGTGACAAACCCACCGGGTTGGCCTAGTGGTGAACACATCTTCCTAAATCAGCTAATTATTTGGAAGTCAAGAATTTCAGTTTAAGTTATTAACTGACTAGTAAAGTCAGTTATTCTAACACAGATTATCTGAACGGTAATTACTGGAGGCTAAACAGGAAAAAGAAAAAAGAAGACAATGTGGCAAGAAGGGATTTGAATCTCTACTTGATATTTTTATTTTTCTGCAAGTAAATCCATTTTGGGAAAATAAATCCATTCAGTGTTCTATCAATTTTTACACTCCCCAAAAAGAGGTGTAATGTATTTAGGGTGTATTTATGTTTGTTGCACTGTTGCAGCTCAACAGTTGAACTGATTTAGATACAGTGTCCCAAATTGGAATCTTTCCGTTTCTGGGAATGTCATAGGATATATATATATATTTATATATATATATATGCATGTTTCAAAACATTTGAAAAAATTATACTGTGTACAAAATTGTCACATGCATGTTCTTTAATTATCCTATATGAAAGAGCTATGGTTTTTTTTTTAATATTTGAGGTATTGCAAATAATTGAGTAAGAAGATTATCCTTGGAATAGATTTACAACAAAATAAAATTAGCATACTGCTTACTAACAAGTCAAGCAGTTTTACAACCAATGTATCCTCTTTCAGATTTACCATATGCTTCAAAGTAACTGATAATGGGTTAAGGGGAGGTGTTACACAAAGTTTAGTAATTTATTTTCATTTCCATTTTTTCCCCTAATTCAAGTAAATATTTTGGTAAAACCTAAATTACAGCTTTGGGATCACAGTTAGTGAATTTTTGTCCCCAGAAAGATTATCTTGCATCAATTGTTGCATTATCTCAGAATAATTAACATTTTTATAATTTTTTAATACTTGTGCTTACAGGAGTATTTAAAAAAAATTCTTTTTAATTTTTTTTTTCATTTTTTTTGGCTTCATTGTTAGAATTATTGCACCCTCCCAGGAGTGGGTGTGAATGCCTATAAATAGTTGATTTGATATTCGTTAGTTATTTTGTTTTTGTTAACTACAAAAAAATGGCCTCAAAAATCCAAATATATAGTATAAAAACCTGCACCCAGGAAGAGGTTAAAAAAAGAGTTAATGTGGAACCAAGAACTAATTCAGATTTAAGTTCAGGTGACTTTATCCCACTGTTTTTGATATTGTTGGATATGAAAATATTTTACCTGCAAAGCAAAAGCTTGACCAAATCAACAATTATAAACTACTTTACACTTGCCCAGTTTTCTTCATTTATCTCTCTCTCTCTCTCTCACAACACAACATTGACACCAACCATGTATTAATAACATAATATTTAACGTTGACTACTCTTTCATTTAGACTAATCACCATATAACAGTGCTTCTACCTCATCAGTTGTAAAGTAGAAAATCCACTCTTTTAATTTAAATTTAAATTAAGGTTACAGGTATTTCTTACACTACCCAGCAGGCAGTTAAAGAACTTGGCTGTAGAAAAGAAAGGTTTTTGAAACAATGTACAATAAGGCCTTGGAACAGTAACATTTTCTTTAAGAGTATGCTTAATTATATATACCCCCCAGACATTACCACTTCGTTTGTAAAAGGTTAGAAGATCTTATAAACAAAGAGATATAATGCAAAATACAGATATTTACTGAAAAAAAGGGAAAGCCTTTCCCTTCTTGCACCACACATTACATTACAATAGCATTTCTAAATGCATTTACAATACAATTTTCAGTACAACAGCATTTTGCAAAATTATCAGATGAAGATAGCCAATAAGTTGATTTCCAGCAATGTAATCCATAGTCTAATTTTGAATGAACTAGACCAAAGTAGATCTGACAAACATCTACTGAAAATGCTCATAAAATTTTTTAATACATGTAAACAAAACAAATCTCTTTAAAACTGTACACATGCATATGTAAATTCCTTGATAATTACCCATCTACCTTCAGCCTTAAGTATTTAATAGAATTCACCTGGCATTGTAGTTGAGTATGAGCACGATCAACACTATGGTATATTAATGGAGCTAATAACCTGGAGGCAGATGATAAAGAGAAAATTAGATATTTGATTTTTAAAGCAGTACAGATCAGTCTGCAACTTACCAATATTCTTAGACAAATGTACTAGAGCCATATTTGCAAAAGATATATAGCTTCCTCTTACCGTTAAATTATGTGAAATACGTCATTAATAAAAATTATTAACAGAATAGATCCTTAATAACCGGGCCCTGGGGATTCACATAATCAACAATTCACCTGAAGGTTATTGCTCGCACAGTCGTCCACAATTATGCACTTATTTTCTGCCTTCCAGATAATACGCAAACCATTTTAAAGCTAGACCTCTAATTTCAGTACTGTACGTTTTAAATAAAAACGAACTTGATGATTAGCTATATCAAATGCTTTATAAGTATATTAATAAATAATACAGAAATATGCATTGCAAATCTCTCCTGAAATAAAATTTCTGGAGAAATTTTACCCTCCTGAAACCCAAATTGACACGAGCAAAAAATTTATTTTTGGATAAAAACTAATCTATTTTTTTATTGATTTTTCTAGCAATTTAAAAAAAATTCAAAATAGTAAGATGGGCTAATAGTTGCCAACCATATTTAAAAAGCCTAATTTATGAACTGGAACAATTTCTGCTGATTTCATGGTGGAAGGAAATTTACCTGTAACAAGACTATTATTGTATATAGCAGATAAGATAAGGATTACTTGAACAGAAATTTCCTTAACAAGCAGAAGAGATATTATCAGTACCTGGACATTTACCTGGTTTCAGAAGAGATATATATATATATATATATATATATATATATATATAGCTTGAAAAATATATATAAAACAAGTCATAACTGATCATGATAATTCTGCATCATTCACAGTACCAGCGCTACTACTGATAACTTCATTAAATATTCTAACAAAGTATTCATAAAAAAAAATATTAACCATTTCACCTTCATCAGAAACATTACCATTTGCACATATTTTTGACAGTTTATTTGTAATCCTAGACACTAGTATACTGGTTTATAATTCTCCACTATCTTTTAGCAGGTAATTTCCTCATTTTTAAAATATTGTTTTTTAGCTACCATAATCTACACATCTATTTTTTCTTAGGTTGATCCTCAGCAATGCAATCTATAATTGAATTTTAAATGAACTAAAAACAAATTAGATCTAGCAAATAACATCTAGTGGAAAAAATTTTCATATATGATAAAAACAAATATTTTTTCAAACTCTGTATGTGCAAATCCCATGAATTTAATAAACAATCAACCCAAGTATTTAATAAAATTCACCTGAGATACCACTTAATAGTTGCATTGTATACAAGCACGGTCATTACTATTATGGTATATTAATGAAACTAATAAGCTAATAATGTACCATTCATTTCACTCTATTTTGCAATAATGTATTCTAATTTTTGTCATTTGCTTCATTTCGAAAAAGAAACTGAATAATCACTGTAAACATTTTTACAGTTTGTTTTCCATTCTCCTAGGGATATTAATTGCATAGGAATAATCCCCATTAC
This sequence comes from Lycorma delicatula, assembly GCF_047948215.1. Lineage (NCBI taxonomy): Eukaryota > Metazoa > Arthropoda > Insecta > Hemiptera > Fulgoridae > Lycorma > Lycorma delicatula. The sequence continues at coordinate 71,311,478 of NC_134466.1, read as the reverse complement.
TTTTTAATCTTTACATGGAACTAGCAGTTACTGATGTTAAAGAACAATTTAGATTCGGAGTAACAGTACAAGGTGAAAAGATAAAGATGATACGATTTGCTGATGATATAGTAATTCTAGCCGAGAGTAAAAAGGATTTAGAAGAAACAATGAACGGCATGGATGAAGTCCTACGCAAGAACTACCGCATGAAAATAAACAAGAACATAATGAAAGTAATGAAATGTAGTAGAAATAACAAAGATGGACCACTGAATGTGAAAATAGGAGGAGAAAAGGTTATGGAGGTAGAAGAATTTTGTTATTTGGGAAGTAGAATTACTAAAGATGGACGAAGTACGAGCGATATAAAATGCCGAATAGCACAGGCGAAACGAGTCTTCAGTCAGAAATATAATATGTTTACATCAAAAATGAATTTAAATGTCAGGAAAAAATTTTTGAAAGTATATGTTTGGAGTGTCGCTTTATATGGAAGTGAAGCTTGGACGATCGGAGTATCTGAGAAGAAAAGATTAGAAGCTTTTGAAATGCGGTGCTACAGGAGAATGTTAAAAATCAGATGGGTGATAAAGTGACAAATGAAGAGGTATTGCGGCAAATAGATGAAGAAAGAAGCATTTGGAAAAATATAGTTAAAAGAAGAGACAGACTTATAGGCCACATACTAAGGCATCCTGGAATTTTCGCTTTGATATTGGAAGGACAGGTAGAAGGGAAAAATTGTGTAGGCTGGCCACGTTTGGAATATGTAAAACAAATTGTTAGGGATGTAGGATGTAGAGGGTATACTGAAATGAAACGACTAGCACTAGATAGGGAATCTTGGAGAGCTTTTATGTAACTGACTAAAACTCTGGTTTCACTGTTCCTTTCCACCCAGAGCCAGTTTTGCAATTAAGTATATCACAACACCGGGGGTGACAAGGAAGGGGGTCCTTAGGAGTCCCGCAGCTTCATTGCCGCCGCCCACCTGCACAAGCATGGATAGACGGCGACTCCACTGAAGGCTGTCCCTCACCGCCTCACCTTCCGACTCTTGACGCTGCTTCTGACAGCTACATTATTCTGGCTGTTTCTTCTTGGGCTGTTTTTGTTTACTGCTTGCACTAATTAACTATAGTTTAATCAATAATCTAGATAACGTAATGACTTCTACAGACTGTACTCACTTTAGCTAATATTCACACCCTATGTTGCTATTTACCTTCCTTTTGGACATTGGTTTCACTCACAACTTGCTCAGAAGCTACTGGAGTCCCCTCGCTTCATCTACCACCCATGCATGTAAACATAAAACGAGCGGAAACTCCACGAGGGGCTGTCTTTCACTCCCTTGCGACACCCGACCCGGCTGCCAGGGTTCTGTTGTGTATTCTACTCACTTGTAATCTAACTCTTCTTAAAAGTAATCTAACTCCATACAATTTAAAAATTACATTTGATTTTAAATCATCGTAAAACGAACTTTTTTGTTCGACATAAACAAATTTTTTTAATTTAGTTTTAATTTTAGTAATTAATTTTATTATTAATGTTTTATTTAATTTTATATTTTTTATTTTTATATGGCAAGTTATACGTTATTTTGCAATTCATTTCATTAACTGTGAAGATGACAATTCATTAAACCATTATTCAACAAGCAACAAGGCGTTGTCTTCATTCATCACCTATGAGCATACAGTCCAACCTCACTCTAAAATCTACCACAACGTGTTAACGGTCTTCAGGTGAGATCGTTCACAACATTTACATTTCTACATAATAAGTAGAATTTATTCGTTTCATAAGTTTAAGTAGTGTTCAAAATCTGACAATTGTATTTGTATGCTGACGCCAAAGAAGGCTGCCGCCAATCCAGAAAGCCACCAACGAAATGGATGAAAGTTCACACACGAATCTATATGAAAAGTAGGTACATTTACTTCATATTTCGCCATCATCATATGGCAGGTCAGACGGGACGAATCCCCCACAGGTCGCTACACGCATGTTATAATTTCCTAGTTTCTGATTTAGGTGCGATTGGGTTGGTCTCCCCAATCGATATCACACAGTTTCTCTCCGGGCATGGTGCTTTACGGGCGAGTTCGACTAGGTTACTTTTGGTTGATTCGAGTCAATGCCCGGATTATGTCTTCTTCACAGATCCAGCAGTAAGCCATGTACAGTTTTGTACTGGCTATTTCTGGATTCTGGGAAATTCCATTCCTCCACAATCGTACCGGTAGTAAGGCGATGGGAAGTGTGAGTAATTTTACAGTATCTATGCCCCCTACTGTTGGAATCCGTACATTACAAGGAGTGTCATAGGCTATAAAAATATCTGTATATATATGTATACTTATAAATATATATTAGTAGTGGATATTTGCCAGTTGAAGTACAAACTTTAATGAACTGTGAACTGTGAGCCTCTATAACTTGTTAGCTGTGTTTGAATTGAATGATTCAAATCATTTGAATGAATAACACCAATTATCAACATCAAATTATAAAAAACTGAGTGTCCCTGGGGCGCTATTTTGGGATGTACAATGAGATGCTCTTATATCGCTGCAGACGTATGATTTTGAAAATTCAAAAGGGGGTATTTGCTAGTGGACTGATTGCTAACTTTCGCATGCATCAAGTATACTCTCGATCTAACAGATGATGATTTTTCGGAAATGTTATATCTTCGCAACCAATCTTCCGATTTTCAAAATTCAAACGGGGTGTTTACTAGTACAATACAAAAAACCAAACTAGACAAAAGGAGTGTAATGTATTTAGAGTGTACGTAATTGTTTTTCCACCATATTAACTCAATGACTCAACCGATTTAGATGTATTAACCCGCTTTAGAATCCTTATGCTACCGAACGTGTCACAGGCTATATAAATATAAATATACAAATATACATTTATATATATATATATATATATATATATATATATATATATATATTTAAATAAATTATATAATAATTAATATACATTCTAATTACATTACACTCCTTTTTGACCATTCGTGTAAGAATAAGTGATTCTTTTATAAAATATTTTAAGTTATATGTATATGTATGTTGATTGTTATAATTCAAAAGCTTACACTGGGGAAAAAAAATTATTTTTTGTCTCAGGATGAAAAATATGTGATTCTGAAAGCATTTTATTCTTCTGAATTCAAATATGATATTGATGTTTCCTCATCACGCAAGGTTTCCGAGAGACAGGCATTTATAATTTCAACATTTAAATACTTTCTGCATTCTTCACTACAAAATATTCAAACATTTGCCTCACCTAGAAAGTAAGAAATGACGAGTTTCTGTTACACTTCGCCTGTGGAGCATCTCTCTTGATGGTCCAACAATAATCGGCCAGCATATTAACATTCCATTTGGCTTGAAAACTCTTTTCTGTAACTGAGATCTCCTGAGGAAAGTGTTCCCCGTGCTCATCGCTCACTGCGCCAAGATTTTCCGGGAAGAAATTTATGTGCGTATGCAGGAAGTGTACTTTTAAGGATATATTACAACCCAAGTTTTTATAAGATTGTCGACAATATCACAGTAATTTTCCGCCTTTTATCCCTAAAAAACTCTTGAGTAACATTTTTGAATGCTTGTCTAACTGCTTTCTCCAGTGGATTCAATAGTTTCTCAAATTTTAGATTAGACATAAGTGACCGTATTTGTGGATCCACAAATAATCCTTCTGTAATTTTTGCATCACTAATTTTACAAAACTTCTGTTTTAAGTACATGAACCAGGAGTATTGTCCATGTCATTGACGAAATTCTTCATTAATCCTAGTTTGATATGTAACAGGTAGATACACATTTTTAGGCCATGAGTTTAGGCTGTTCTTTTCTAATAAAATGTTTATTTTTCTGTCTCTACTATCCCATTCACATAATAAACAACAGTAGATTTTGTAACCAAGCTGCAGACCAAGAATAAATGCAATCACTTTCAAATCACCACAGTTATTTACTGCATATTGAAGCTTTTCCCATATAGATTTAATATTTTCATAAGTTCCTTTCATAGTAGCAGAGTGGACCAGAGGTACTGATGGAAATTTATTGCCATTATGCAGAAACACAGCTTTTAAACTAACTTTAGAGGAATCTATGAACAAACACTGTTTTGTTGGGTTGTGTTCATTACAAAGTGTCTGCATGAGAGAATAAATGTCATTACAAAATACTAAGGCATTTCTTCAGAAAAATAGCCTTTAAATTCAGAATGATGATTACGATAAGTGCTACATATCACTGTATACTTTTGAAGAAGATTCCATCCTTTTAGCCAGGAAGCAAGCATTCCAGACTTTGACTAGAGTGATACTTCACCACATACATAAAAAAAAAAAAGTTAGGATGATTTAAACAAACTCTTGGCTCTCTCTTTTGTAACTAACGACTAATTAAAAGAAATAAGGTTGGAAATATGTAATACACAATAATTAAGACACACAAAGCAGTCACAATGATATGTTTACTGGTTCACTACTATCTCACAACTGGCATTGTTCTGATGAATGTATGCTGCACTAGGTAACGTTTGTACATATTTATACACGTCTGAATCTACACAACAATAGCAACACTACTCTTTGAGTTGGCTCATTTGGTTCAATCACATTTATAATTCTCTATGATTTTTTAGTTGACAATGGACAAAAAACATTTTTAAATATTTAAATAAATTAAAATAACAAAGAAGCTGTAGGTAATGGAGAAATTATGAATACATATTTGAAAACAGGATAAAGAACTGCATTAAGTACACCTATTGGTACTCGTGAGACAAAAATCATGTTGACCAGTAATATAAGCAACTTTACACGAGATATTAGGCACTTAAAATCTGCAAAATCAATCTGAAGATAAAAGTGTCCCATGATGAGCTTCCTTAACAAATTTAGAAGTGAAAACGTATTCCATTACTCTCTTCTGTGAGCTAATCATACTTTTTCGTAAATTTATATATCAAACCTTTCTTTCTTTTTTTTTCCTGTTTAGCCTCCGGTAACTACTGTTTAGATATACTTCAGAGGATGAATGAGGATGATATGTATGAGTGTGAATGAAGTGTAGTCTTGTACATTCTGAGTTCGACCATACCTGAGATGTGTGGTTAATGAAACCCAACCACCAAAGAACACCGGTATCCACGATCTAGTATCCAAGTCCGTGTAAAAATAGCTGGCTTTACTAGGACTTGAACGCTGGAACTCTCGACTTCCAAATCAGCTGATTTGGGAAGACGCGTTCACCACTAGACCAACCCGGTGGGTTATATGTCAAACCTACTAAAATGTAAATCCACCCTACTAGTGACACCTTGAAAGGAACTAATTGTACAGTGAGTATTATTAATTTGAATAAAGTAATTATTGTGGCTGATGCCACTTACATGTTGTTTTCATTCAATCGGGTCTTATAGCTAATTTTATGGGGATTTCAGATCTGCAAGGGCAGGGTATTTAGAAATACAGATTTAAAGAAAAACTGATTTTTTAAGGAATTGTATTGTACAACATCTCATTGTACCACAGGTTAGTTTATTGTTTACAAATCCCTAGACTATAATGTACATATTAGGAGTAGAAAATCAATACATGATGAATAAACAACTCAACTTTACAGAAATCTTAATAAAACTAAAGCAATGAAAATAATGCCAACAAAAAAATATTAGACAGTTCGGAAACCTAATTATTTATTACAAATTAATTATTTTGTCTTATCTAATATCTGCTATCCTTTAGTTTTATTCTGAATTCAGCCTCAGGAATATCCCTTTTCAGTCTCCAGCAGTAACTGGCCAGGATCTTTAGGCATTATTTTTTCTGGAAGAATGATATATCAATATCTTCGGGAAAGCAATTACTGTGTTCATCACTTACATTGCTAAAGATAGGTAAAAAAAAATCCAAATGTGAATGTAACAAGATTACTTTCATACGTAAAATTATTTGCTCTGTTAATAATTTTCCATTAATTTTTGTCAACTATGTTGACAAAACTATTTTTATCAAAACTATGTTGTGGTAAAACTTAATGTCTAATTCTGGATGTATTTTACATTGCATATTAAAAAGTTTGAAAATCTAAACTATTAATAACTATGAGAGTTATTACATAGTTTTGTCATAGATGGATCTCACTAACATTTATGTTATATATAAAGAATCCTCTTTATATACCTACAAAATTCTGAAGATTCAGTTCTTTAAATTTTCTGATCTAGCTCATACTATCTTGATTATTTTTCCTTCTCTTTATTATAATATTAATACATTTATTAAACATCTGTCAATCGGGCAGTGTTGTTTAAGTGCCCTCCATATGTGAAATCTAGTTAATTCCATAATCTGGCTGTCAATAAGCTGTAATGAAACTAATCTCGTTTGTGTTTTACAGTAGTTCAATGACAGTTGAATAAATTTTTCTATTTTAATTTATGGTCAAATGAAAATTAATCTTTTGATCAGTTTTTGTTTTAAAGATTTGGTTTTTATGTAACCAGTTCCATCAATCTATTATTTTATAACTTGTTATCTCCTTGAATAATTTCATCGATCTGAGATTCTGCAATTACAGTTGAAACTTTGAATGGTTATCTCTCCATGTTAATTATCATTACCATTTATTTTTAACTTTCAGCCACTTTTAATTTTGAATATTTATCAGAAAAATTTTGGTTAAAACCAGTTAATTTATTATAAAATTGTTGATCAGCACAATTAGTTTTAATTGTAACAGATAATTACTGAAAAAATCAAAACTTGTTTTTTGATATTAAATATTTCATTTTACATTTGCTACTTCATCACTTACTGCACACTTACTCAAACCTATTTACAGCTGTAATTTTCAGCAGACAAAAAGACAGAATTCATCCACTGGATGATGAGATCAAGCTTCAACTCGGATAAATATTATAGGTAATTTTAAACAGATTAAAAACTTACCATGTTAAAAGTTTTCAAAGTTGCTCCTACTTCTACTTCATGGTCTAGAAACTCTGTGTACATTGGTTGAGGAATTTTTTACTGGATATTGAATTGCTGATGGTGCTTCTAAGGTTTGAGCTTTCGAAACTGGATCTTGAAAAGATTTTGAGTCATCTAGTAGCAATTGACAGTTTTGCTTGGAATGTCATCTAATAATTTGTGAATGCAGGAAAATATCTAGTATAGACTTTTTATATTTGCATTGGAATTCACATGTTGAAATATATTTAGGTAATAGTGTGACAAAAATTGATTTGATCCTTGTTTTTGTGAGAGGAATTTATGTCTTTCAACTAATACGTTGTTTTTTTCACTTACTAATCGGTCAAAGTTTGAATTATTTTGTCATACGTTAGGGTACGTAGTTTTTTTGGTGCCACTGATAACTTTAAACCTTGAAGTATTCAGGGTCTATACTATTTAAAAGTACTGTTTTTGATGTGTCTTTATCCGCGGCTAATCGCTTCATAATAAGAAAGTTATCGAATCTTTTTTGTATTGTTGAAAATTTTTTTCCTTCGTCAAATTTTTCAGAATTACTTACATTATGTTGAATTATTTATTGAGGATTTTCATTGATCTTGAATTTTTGTAACATTGTTTAAAATTTTTGTTGTTGCATTTACAAAAACTGAATAAAGTGTTCGGCTTCCAATTTGAGGATATGAAGTTTTGTTGATATTGATAAAATTATCTTTTGAAATATTTAAACAATTAAAAAACAGTACCACAATTATGAATGAATATTATAAATTAATCTTTTGAATTTGATTGGGTTTTAAAGAAAATATAATTAAATTTGTTGAGAAGTTTGAACAAATAACAAACCAGATAAACGCAAATATTTTTGAAATTATACTTCATTTGGGGAAACTGATCAAAGTATATTTTCAGCAAGTTACAGAAGTTGCGTGCGCCAATTAACACACCATGAAGATTTGCACAAGCCTAAGTGGATCAGTTTACACACACATGCGTGTAGTGCCAAATTCAGTCTGTCGTTCAGTGCAGTTAAATGATTAGCACGAGTTGTAAACATAAAAAATAGTGATTGAGTCGTAATAAATATATTTATTTATTTATTTAGCGTTTGGCACCAAAACACAACAACACCAATTACAGTCAAAAATTACAAACAAACATTTAACAAATTAATATCAGCTACTGATTTTGGAATTGCCATCAGGAAATCCTTCCCTTCATAGGATTCCCTTCATAAGTTGTCCTAGAGCAAACTTCTGTGATGTGTTTAAGTTTAATCTTCATCACACTCACAAGGAGGCATCGGTGTTTTATACCTTTTTTTTTTTTTTTTGTCTTCAGTCATTTGACTGGTTTGATGCAGCTCTCCAAGATTCCCTATCTAGTGCTAGTCGTTTCATTTCAGTATACCCTCTACATCCTACATCCCCAACAATTTGTTTTACATACTCCAAACGTGGCCTGCCTACACAATTTTTCCCTTCTACATGTCCTTCCAATATTAAAGCGACTATTCCAGGATGCCTTAGTATGTGGCCTATAAGTCTGTCTCTTCTTTTAACTATATTCTTCCAAATGCTTCTTTCTTCATCTATTTGCCGCAATACCTCTTCATTTGTCACTTTATCCACCCATCTGATTTTTAACATTCTCCTATAGCACCACATTTCAAAAGCTTCTAATCTTTTCTTCTCAGATACTCCGATTGTCCAAGTTTCACTTCCATATAAAGCGACACTCCAAACATACACTTTCAAAAATCTTTTCCTGACATTTAAATTCATTTTTGATGTAAACAAATTATATTTCTTACTGAAGGCTCGTTTAGCTTGTGCTATTCGGCATTTTATATCGCTCCTGCTTCGTCCATCTTTAGTAATTTTACTTCCCAAATAACAAAATTCTTCTACCTCCATAATCTTTTCTCCTCCTATTTTCACATTCAGTGGTCCATCTTTGTTATTTCTACTACATTTCATTACTTTTGTTTTGTTCTTGTTTATTTTCATGCGATAGTTCTTGCGTAGGACTTCATCTATGCCGTTCATTGTTTCTTCTAAATCCTTTTTACTCTCGGCTAGAATTACTATATCATCAGCAAATCGTAGCATCTTTATCTTTTCACCTTGTACTGTTACTCCGAATCTAAATTGTTCTTTAATATCATTAACTGCTAGTTCCATGTAAAGATTAAAAAGTAACGGAGATAGGGAACATCCTTGTCGGACTCCCTTTCTTATTAGGGCTTCTTTCTTATGTTCTTCAATTGTTATTGTTGCTGTTTGGTTCCTGTACATGTTAGCAATTGTTCTTCTATCTCTGTATTTGAACCCTAATTTTTTTAAAATGCTGAACATTTTATTCCAATCTACGTTATCGAAAGCCTTTTCTAGGTCTATAAACGCCAAGTATGTTGGTTTGTTTTTCTTTAATCTTCCTTCTACTATTAATCTGAGGCCTAAAATTGCTTCCCTTGTCCCTTTACTTTTCCTGAAACCAAATTGGTCTTCTCCTAACACTTCTTCCACTCTCCTCTCAATTCTTCTGTATAAAATTCTAGTTAAGATTTTTGATGCATGACTAGTTAAACTAATTGTTCTGTATTCTTCACATTTATCTGCCCCTGCTTTCTTTGGTATCATAACTATAACACTTTTTTTGAAGTCTGACGGAAATTCCCCTTTTTCATAAATATTACACACCAGTTTGTATAATCTATCAATCGCTTCCTCACCTGCACTGCGCAGTAATTCTACAGGTATTCCGTCTATTCCAGGAGCCTTTCTGCCATTTAAATCTTTTAATGCTCTCTTAAATTCAGATCTCAGTATTGTTTCTCCCATTTCATCCTCCTCAACTTCCTCTTCTTCCTCTATAACACCATTTTCTAATTCATTTCCTCCGTATAACTCTTCAATATATTCCACCCATCTATCGACTTTACCTTTCGTATTATATATTGGTGTACCATCTTTGTTTAACACATTATTAGATTTTAATTTATGTACCCCAAAATTTTCCTTAACTTTAATGCTCCGTCAATTTTACCAATGTTCATTTCTCTTTCCACTTCTGAACACTTTTCTTTAATCCACTCTTCTTTCGCCAGTTTGCATTTCCTATTTATAGCATTTCTTAATTGCCGATAGTTCCTTTTACTTTCTTCATCATTAGCATTCTTATATTTTCTACGTTCATCCATCAGCTGCAATATATCGTCTGAAACCCAAGGTTTTCTACCAGTTCTCTTTATTCCGCCTAAGTTTGCTTCAGCTGATTTAAGTATTTCCTTTTTAACATTCTCCCATTCTTCTTCTACATTTTCTACCATATCTTTTTTACTCAGACCTCTTGCGATGTCCTCCTCAAAAATCTTCTTTACCTCCTCTTCCTCAAGCTTCTCTAAATTCCACCGATTCATCTGACAACTTTTCTTCAGGTTTTTAAACCCCAATCTACATTTCATTATCACCAAATTATGGTCGCTATCAATGTCTGCTCCAGGGTAAGTTTTGCAGTCAACGAGTTGATTTCTAAATCTTTGCTTAACCATGATATAATCTAACCATCTTAACCATTTATACAGAAAATAGGCAGATTTACCATGCTGAGTTTGTATTCTGTTTAGCATTGACCATGTTTTACGTGGCAAGTCAAAACCCGTCGCTTTTGAGTAATACATGGGATTCTGTTATTCTGCTTTGTGGCCCATTTTCGATGCCAGGTGTCAGTTAGGTTAAATCCTTACTCGGTGGCAGCAATTGCTGTTTTGATAGCTGGCTTTCTAGATCGAAGGTGACCATGATTGTCATCCTCATGTATTTGTAGGTTTCGATTGTCCATAATCTTCTTGTACTCTTTTACAAGAGAGTTGATATGGCGCAGGTTCGGCGGTGGAATGTGGCTCAATACCAGGAGCCATTCCACAGGAGCAGACCTGATAACCCCGGTAATCATTCTCATAGTGTTATTAAGTTGAGCATCAATTCTATGACCATAAGGGCTGTTATGCTACACTGGCGCACAATATTCAGCAGCCGAGAAGACGACGTTCAGAGCCGATGTGTGCAAAGTGGAAACCAATGCTCCCCACGTCATTCCACAGAGCTTTTGTATAATGTTGTTTCTCGCTTTCAATTTCTGTGCAGTTTTCATTAGGTTCTCCTTAAATGAAAGTGTTCTAACAAGTGTCACGCCTAGGTATTTTGGTGTCTTATTGTGAAAGAGCCATGCATTATCGAATAGCATTTTAAGCTCCCTATTAGCAAACTTGTTACTCAGATGGAAGCATGACACTTCTGTTTTACTAGCATTTGGTTGGAGGCACCAACTCCGGAAGTACTTTCCCAGTTTCTCTTAGTCAGTCATCAGGATCTTCTCCGACTCGTCAAATGATCTACATTTTGTTGTTAGCATCGGCGTAGCCATGCTTTTAGATCTTGTCTCTTGCATGTCTGCAACATAGAGGCTGAAATGGAGAGGCACAAATACCGACCCTTGTGGAAGGCCGTTCTTCAGTTTCCTAAGTGAGCTTATATCGAATCCCATAACTTGGAACATTCTGTAGTTCAACATGTTATTAAGGAGGCGAGCTGTTTGTTTGCATGGGATTACACGGAGGACCTTACAAATCATGTCTTCTCCCCACATTTATATATATGTTTAAATATGTAATTATATACACGGATTTCTGAAGACGGATATTTCAAACTGTGAATATTGTTGTTCATATTCATAAAAACTTATTTATATTGCAGCGTATATTTATTTATTTATTTAGTGAAAATTGTGTATCAAGTCTTGAGGTTATATTTATGTATTATTTTTTATGAATAGAATTATATAAAACAGAAAATAGTATCAAATAAATTCTTCATTTTGAATAAATAATCTTACATTCCCCGGAAACAAAAGTTTTGATAAAATGGACTGTCATAAAATAAACTGTTTGTATCATATTTTTTATATCACAAGCCGCTGGTAACCCTCGTGCCTACTCAGTCAACATCCGAAGAATTAATAGCACTAAACTAATCGAAAAATAATCGATGAAATTGTTTTATATGACGAATAATTCAATCCTTTTTAAACAGTATAAAATAAATATTATTTAATTTAAGTGTTATTTATTCATGGTATTTAATGTCGTCTGTCGATCTTTTTACTCAAATTTGTTTAAACGTTAAAAACACAGGAAGTTATTATTTTTTTTTTAAATTCTTTATGTTCACAAATTTCTCACCTTGTCGCAACATGTTATGTTTCTATTTAAATAAAGACACGCATATTCAGATTATAGAAAAATATTTACTAATTAATACATAAATAACAAAGACAAAATTGAAAATAATACCGAAAAGATTTTATTGAATGCTCCAAAACATACATCGATGATCTACATACATCGATAAATCGAACAATGGAATACAACAAAACCTAAAAATAATGTTGTAATTATAATAACGTGTTGAATATTAAATCATAATAGAAAAGCCAGGAGGTAAGTAAAGTTTACTTAATTTTTACAAGTGATTACCGCCGTGTTGGAAAATATGAAATCAGATATGAACACAGTCATGTTACTCAGAATCATGCTGAACGCGTGAGGAACTCATTAGTTCCTTACACATTTGTTCAGTAGAAGCCATGCGAGTTCATGGTGGTTGTTAATTCGCCAACTTATTTCAGTATTTTTGTATATATTGTGGACTTTGATGTATGATTACGAACACCCCAAGTCAGGCATTAACAGAAACATTGTAATAAATTTAGATGTTAGTTAATCGTATGCTTCTCATGAAATTTTCATCCAAAAAATCAGTATGTGTTTATTAATGGTGCATAAGGGCTTATGAGAGGCTGCAGTTTTACAAGTTTTCATATCAATTGTTATTATGTCGGATTAATTAAAAGGGAAAGAAGCTTGTCAATTAAAGTAGCCAGGCTGAACAGTATGCTTGTGTTAAACACGCAGTATAATATTGAAATGTAATGTCATATTATTCTAATCGATAATTATCAACTGTGGCATTTGTCAGTCCAAAATGCTTGTGCGTCGTTGTTATAACTAGAGTCAGGTAAGGACAGTCTCTTTTGATTCGCGTTCTTGTAATAGCTCATGGAAGACAGCTTTATTTTATGTTACTGGCACCGTAACTCTTTAATTATCTTTTTTCATCTGAAAACTTTTTGATTCTGTAAAAATTAAATTTTCTTCTTTTATACAATTAAATTGGCTTTCATTAATACTTAAAAAACATGCAATAATCCTTGTTTTTTTAGCATCAATCTATAGTCTATATACCCAGTGAAAACTTTTCTTTTGCAAAAAATTGTGTCATTTTAGGTTTTAGCTCCAAGCTCTTGTCTTCATCAGATGTTATGTTTCAGTAATATTTCTTTTAACACGGTTATTTTAAGTCACACTATTGTAATAGAATATTATAATTACTTACTATTTTTTGCAGAGTATGGATGCACACACTAGTGATTCAGTTTTGGAAGAAAATCCATCATCCTTGCCCATTAAAAAAGAAAACATTCATGAAACAGGGAAACAAGAATGTTTGTTTGTACACCTTACCAAGACTGATGATGAACTGACAATATTTAAACAAGTAAGCCATTTTCTTCTTTATCTTGTTTTAAGGTATTGTAAGAATTCTTAATTATTCTATTCATGATGATATTTTTATTTACTGTTTATAGCCCGCATAACATTTTGCATTTATGTCTGGCTTGAGATATTTTGATTTATAGTTAATGAATTATATTGCGGTAAATAGCTTTGATGAACACATTGTACTTAAGTCTTTACGGTAGATAAACATTTTGTACAACAATACGCAACAAAAATATACAATGATCTGATGCCTCGTGCTACAAACAAATTCATATCATATTCATTATATACTCAGATTCAACATTGTTTACAAAGATGATGTAAAACAGTGCAAAGCTATCCTTGCTTTTATGAAGTATGTTATTTAAGAGAAGCTTTGTTATTGTTGTCAATAATCCTTATTCTATGTTACTGCATTTCTGTTTTCAAACAAGATTGATGTATTTTTTTACGTTTACACAAACAACCTGTGCGGTATACCAAACCAATTAGATTTTCCCTAGGTACAAACAACTTTTTATTGATAGATTAATTAATACCAATGACAACACTGTGTTCTGGACTATGAAGACTGATAATATACTGAAAGATGCCAGTTGCATACTATTACTGAAGCACTCACACAGATGAGTTATTTCTGTGAAAATCAATTTTTATTTTGTAACTGTAAGAAAAAAAGGTGTTTTTGCGTCATTGGATTCTTCATAGCTTGGAAAAAAATTAATAGTAGCCCTCTCAAAATTATGAGGTTTTTTACTCTTTTCCATCGGAAAACGGTATGGACTTTCTCCTCTTGAACCCTCATATAAAACTGATTGGTCAAATATATTAAACAAGAGTAGCAGAAAATTCAGTAAAAGGAAAACATTGTATTCAGTTAGTGTTAAGTGCACATAGAGCATGTAGTGAATACACTTCAGTGTTATTCGTGTTTTAATTTTTTTTTTTAATTTAACATATTTTGAAGACATTCAGTGGGGTTCATGTTTTAATTGAGTAATTGTTCATGTTTTAAATGTAAGTAAATAACATATAATCTCTTATAAATCTATTCACTTGTGTTGGTACATTGTTCAAATAGAATGTATAGAATATTTTATGCAATATATTGGATCTGTCTTTTTTTAAGTTTTCTCTATCCAGTATTATAAAATAATTGAAACATTAGCTGCTACAAGGAACTCAGTGGTTCCCCAGATGACTATTGGTTACAGGCCTTGAGGATCCATGGTGGTTGCTAACTCACCACCTTATATCATTGTTTTTTACATATATTGTTGACTGTGATCTATGATTACAAACACCCTAATAGTACAGTAGTATAACTGATGTGCATTCCTTTCATGTGTTTTCATATGTTGACACCCTCGTTAAAATATATGTGAAGTGTATTCTGTCATATGGTGGTTGGTAGTCATTAAAGTTATTTTTACTGAGTGAAAGAAGTGTGTTTTATGTACGTTTTGTAAGTATATTAATATAACTAAATATAATAATATAGTAAACTCTATAATAAAACATTTAATAATTAATCCTATTTGCATAGCCTTAGGTAAGAAATCCTTATGTATTTTTTGTGAAAGTATGGAAGCTCACCCGGGACAGAGTCAGACTCTCCTGTTATCAAATGGGAAATTAGTCGTGGAAAACAAGAGACATATTCGGAATTATTGTGGAGGCAAAATACTTTGAAGTATTCCAAAACATGTATAATAAAAACCTTAAACATATTTATGGAAATAGGCAGATTTCGTTGTGCTTTTTTTTTCAATTAAAATCATACCCTACATATTAATTATATTATTGATTAAAATTGATCTACTGGTCTTGATTGTTTAATTCTCTGAATGATAGTTTTAGAAGGTTCTTGTAAACTTTGTATAAGAAGAGTTAATCTCATATTTTTCTGTTAAATTTAACTTTTCCACAATGGCTTCTGTGTACCATAGAAAATTAATGTAGTCAGCATTACAAGAAACAGTGTAAAAAATTTAAATGTTTAGTTAATCGTATGCTTCTCTTGAAATTTTCATCCAAAAAATCAGTAACGTGTTTATTAATGGTGTGTAAGGGCTTATGAGAGGCTGCAGTTTTACAAGTTTTCGTGTCAAATGTTACTATGTCAGTTAATTAAAAGGGAAAGACGCTTGTCAATTAGTGTAGCCGAGTAGTACGCTTGGGTTAAAAACACAGTATAAAATTGAAATGCCATATGTCATATTATGCTAATCGCTAAGTATCAATTCTGGCATTTGTCAGTCAAGATGCTTGTGTGACGGGAGTTATCACTAGGGTCAGGTTAAGACACTCCCTTTTGATTCGCGTTCTTCTAATAGTAGTAGAATATTAATATTACTTTATATTTTTTTGCAGAGTATGGATGCAGAAACTAATGATTCAGTTTTGGAGGAAAAACCATTAACCTTGCCCATTAAAAAAGAAAACATGCATGAAACAGGCCAACAAGAACATTTGTTTGTAACTCTTGCCAAGACTGATGATAAACTGACAATATTTAAACAAGTAAGCCATTTTCTTCTTTATCTTGTTTTAAGTTAAAAACATAAAACCTAGTTATTATAAGAATTTTCAATTTTTCTATTCGTAAAGATATTTTTATTTACTGTTTAATAGCCAACATATCATTTAGCATTAATGTTGACATGAGATATTTTGATTAATAGTGTAAAAAACATTTATTAGTGGAGTATAGGGGGCTAGATTGCATCTAACATTTTATGATAGATAAAAATATTTAGAACAATACGTAACAAATAAAATACAGTGAGCAGATGCCTCATGCCTTAAACAAAGGTGACTAACATATTCATTTTATACCCACATTTAACATTGTATATAAATGTTTTAAAAGAGTAGCTATCCTTGCCTTTATGAAGCATGTTCAGTTACGAGAAACTTTGTTGTAGCTTTTAATAATCCTTATTCTATGTCACTGCAATTTTGTTTCCAAACAATTTAGATTGTGCTTAAGCAGATTGTGCAAACATTTTTCTATTGATCTATTAATTTACTGCCAATGCCACTAATATTTTTCTACTATCATGTGTGATTATTTACTGAAAGGTTCCAGATGAATATTTTTATAGATATAATTACTCGGATGATTTATTTCTATGAAAATCAATTTATTTTATCATTGTAAAAAAAATAATGTATTTTTAATAGATGTTAATTATATAAAGATAATAAATAATTATTATTACTATATGTTTTGCTGCAGAGTACGGATGCACAAACTGATAGTTCATTTTTTGATGAAGATCCATCATCTTCCAGTATTAAGAAAGAAATCAAGCATGAAACAGAGCGAACAGAACATTTGATTGCTCCTGTTGCTATGACAGATGATAAACCGACAACATCTAGACAAGTAAGATATTTTCATTTACTTTTTGATGGTTTACCTAATATTTAGCATTCTTGTTTAACACTAGATATTTTGATTAAAAGCTTAAAAAAGTGATACCAAACTGTATGTGAAATGATAAAAAAGTATGTGTAGGATTGTACAATTGACAAGTCACTCCTGAAAACTTGTTGCTTTTGATAAAGAATAAACATTCCGTGCGAGATTTTATATAAGGCTTCTTGTTTCTTTCTTCCTTGGGCCAAAATATACTTTTCCTCATCATACAACAAACCTACTGAAATGCAGCTGATATATTCTTGCAAGTAAATTTACAATCTATTCACAGAAAACAGTTTTATAAAGAACATTGTTGTCCTCAGAGAAACTGCTTCATTGTATCTCTTATGGTACTGTAAATGTGGCACAGCCATAACAAATTCTGTAACATAACAAACTGCTTGCCTCCCAACAGACAGCATGTTGTATTATTGCTGTTAAAACATCCATAAAACATAAGAAATATTGTACTTCTTAATATCATTCTTAATGCTCTTTGATAACAGCCGGCTACTCTTCCAGGATCTGTAGCACATGTATAGTTTTTAGTGTGGTATTTATGAGTTTTCTGAGGGTTCATTGGGATTTTTAATGTGGTTTTATGGCATTTCTCAGGGGTTTTTCAGTACTCATTGATTAGAATTTTTTTTCATGTGTTTTAAATTATGATCAGTAATTATAATAAAATGATTATACAATAGTAATAAGAGTATTGCATGATATAAATCTGAAAATTGAATATATTGAAATGCCACTATCTTTTAGCAAAAAAAATTGCCTTTTTGAAGCCATGGAGGGCATCAGCTTTCTCAAAACAATTTCTTAGAGTTTCTTTGCACAGATAATTTTAGAAAACTTCTGTTTTAAGTACATGAACCAGGAGTAAGGTCAATGTCCTTGACAAAATTTTTCATTAATCCTAGTTTGATATGTAACAAAGGTAGATACACATTTTTAAAGCATGAGTTTAGGCTGTTCTTTTCTAATAAAATGTTTTTTTCTGTCCCTACTATCCCATTCACACAATAAACATCAAGCTGCAGACAAAGAATAAATGCAATCACTTTCAAATCACCACAAATACTCCATTTAGATACTGCATATTGAAGCTTTTCCAATATAGATTTAAAGTTTTCATAAGTTTCTTTCATAGTAGCTGAGTGGGCCACAGATAATGATGGGAATTTATTGCCATTATGCAGAAGCACAGCTTTTAAACTAACTTTAGAGGAATCTATGAACAAGCGCCATTCTGTTGGGTTATGTTCATTACAAAGTGTTTGCATAAGAGAAGAAATGTCATTACAAAACATTAAGGCATTTTCTTCAGAAAATTAGACTTTAAATTAAGAATGATGATTACGATAAATGCTACATATCTTTGTATTCTTTTGAAGAAGATTCCATCCTTTTAGACGGGAAGCAACCATTCCAGACTGTTTTTTTGATACTTTAAATCTTTTATGAGTTTGTTAAGATTTTCTAGAGTCAGTAAATGAGGCTCAGATGAAATGCTTTGTTCATAAGTTGTATCACCAGAATCTGTTTATTTTTCTTTCTTACTTCCACCAGACCCTTATCTCCCTTCATCTAATGTCACATGTTCTGGAGGCTTTAGTATAGTCAATTCTTCGCAGTGTGGATCTGGTCTCATTGCGGATTGTGAGTTAGAATACAGCACTGTATGTTTTGATTTTGATGTAATCCCTTTAATGTTTGTTAAGCAGAAATAACAGTCAGAATAGTTATTTTTGGTTTCCCTGCAAATCACAGGTATAGCAATGGCATGTGGGATTTTTCCACACAGTGAGAAACCTAGAACATAATAAACAACAGATATATGGGACCCAGGCCCTTGTTTTCAAGTTCAAGAAAGTAAAGTGATTTAATGTAACATAATATAGATTCCTTCTCCAGTAACTTAACATCGATTTTATTTCATGGAAATATTTTTTGAAAACCTTATTCAGTAATTTGGAAAACT
This sequence comes from Lycorma delicatula, assembly GCF_047948215.1. NCBI lineage: Eukaryota > Metazoa > Arthropoda > Insecta > Hemiptera > Fulgoridae > Lycorma > Lycorma delicatula. The sequence continues at coordinate 71,292,448 of NC_134466.1, read as the reverse complement.
GCTGCCGGTGAACATTGCATTATTAGTTTTTTAATCCATAAATTTGTTAAAAAGTAGAAGATACTTTTTGCACAAAACCCCTCAAAGAATGATACAAGTGTTTTAGTAAAACTCAAAATTATAAAAATAATTTATTTATAATCATAATAAAAAAATTTTTTTTAATGATTTCTCCATTGAAATTGAAGCTTAACAGATAATCATATCTACACTTCACGAGATAATAAATTATTATTAATAAATTACTTTTTCTCTATTAGTTTTGTTAGAACCGAGTGTTTTGCAGAATTGTAAAACAGCTTATAGTAACAATGCTGAACACGTGCTCATCCAGTGAGGTGATTGAAGAATCTTCTTTCCGTTTATCCAACTGAGATTTGTAATCAATAAACTAGCCCGTGGTACAATGAGATGTTTTACTACACAATTCCTTAAAACATCACGTTTTCTTTAAATTCGTATTTCTAAATACCCTGCCCTTGCAGATCTGAAATCCCCATAAAAGTAGCTATAAGACCCGATTGAATGAAAACAAAGTGTAAGTGGCATCAGGCACAATAATTACTTTATTCAAATTAATAATACTGACGATACAATTAGTTCCTTTCAAGGTGTCACTAGTAGGAGGGTGGATTTACATTTTAGTAGGTGTGACATATAAATTTACAAAAAAGTATGATTAGCTCACAGAAGAGAGTAATGGAATACATTTTCACTTCTAAATTTGTTAAGGAAGCTCATCATGGGAGACTTTTATCTTCAGATTGATTTTGCAGATTTCATATCTTGTGTAAAGTTGCTTATATCACTGGTCAACATGATTTTTGTCTCACGAGTACCAATAGGTGTACTTAATGCAGTTCTTTATGCTGTTTTCAAATATGTATTCATAATTTCTCCATTACCTACAGCTTCTTTGTTATATTAATTTTTTAAATATTAAAAAATTTTTTTTGTCCATAATCATCCTGAAGAATTATAAATATGGTGGAACCAAATGAGCTAACTCAAAGAGTAGCATTGCTATTGTTGTGTAGATTCAGACGTGTATAAACATACAAACGTTACCTAGTGCAGCATACATTCATCAGAACAATTCCACTTGTGAGATAGTAGTGAACCAGTAAACATGTCATTGTGAGTGCTTTGTATGTTTGAATTATTTTGTATTACATGTTTACAACTTTATTTCTTTTAATTAGTCGTTAGTTACAAAATGCCTAGTTTTTATAAATCATTTTAACTTCTTTATATTTATATGGTGAAGTAACGGTCTAGTCCCAAAGACGAAACCTTACTCCATTAGTAAAAAAGTGTAATAACTTTATTTTGGGTGTAAAGTCAGGACCAAACAAGGGCCTGGGTCCCATATATCAGTTGTTTATCATGTCCTAGGCTTCTCACTGTGTGGAGAAATGCCACATGCCATTGCTATACCTGTGATTTGGAGGGAACCCAAAAATAACTATTCTGATTGTTATTTCTGCTTAACAAACATGCCACTTGCCATTGCCAAATTTACTAAAATTACTCTTTTAACTAAATGATTTTTTACAAAAATTACAAGTGAATTTCTTCTCAACAGTATGAATAGAGAGATGTGTTTTTAAACTACAGCTTTGATTAAAAGTTTTATTACAAAAATTACAAGTGAATTTTTTCTCATCTGTATTAGTAGAGATATGTGTTTTTAAATTGCTGCGTCGAATAAACGTTATTTTAGAAAAATTACATGTTAAGTTTTTTTTGACAACATGAGTAGATAAGTGTGACTCTAAAGTAGAACTCTCAGTGAGAGACTCCTTACAAAAAACACGTGTGTGAATAGGAAGATGAGAAGATTTTTCTTTTAAATTCCTTTCTTTAACTGGTTTTTCTGTAATTGTCAAGCACTTTTCTTTAAAAGACAAAAGTGTTGAAGTCATCATATTCTTCATTGATGACAATCATAAATGCACTTATATTTTAATTTATTGCAAATCACACAATTTGATGTCTGTAAACTACTTTCAGTAATACTTTCCTCTGCATCATCGATAAATTCTTCAATAAGATCCTAAAAAAAAAGTAACTGTTAAGTTAAAAATCTATCAGATTAATTTGTTATTTTTAATAATGCCAACTACAAATTGACAACTTTTGAAAAATAAGAGAAAACAGGTTTAGTACTGGATGGGTGAGTCAAGTTAATAATGAAAGAATTATATACTGAAGATCCAAAATTATATTAATTGACCATGAAAACGTCAAACAAAGAATTTTAATTTCCTTTAATATATATATATAATGTATATATATTCAGTATTATTCTGGAGGCGAAATACTTTGAAGTATTCTGAAACAAGGTTAATAAAAACATTAAACATATACTTGGAAATAGGCAGATTTTGATGTGCTTCTGTTTTTTCATTTAAAATCATATCCCACCTATAAATTATATCTTTGATTAAATTTGATATACTGGTCGTGATTGTTCAGTTCTCTGAAAGATAGTTGTAGAAAGTTCTCGTAAACTTTCTATAAGAAAAGATATTCTGATATTTTTCTGTTAAATTTTTAACTTTTCCACAATTGCTTCTGTATACCGCAGAAAGTTAATGTAGTCAGGCATTACCAGAAACAGTGTAATAAATTTAGAAGTTTAGTTAATGGTATGCTTCTCTTGAAATTTTCATCCAAAAAATCAGTAATGTGTTTATTAATGGTGCATAAGGGCTTATGAGAGGCTGCAGTTTTACAAGTTTTCATGTCCAATGTTACTATGTCAGTTAATTAAAAGGGAAATACGCTTGTCAATTAGAGTAGCCGAATAGAATGCTAGTGTTAAAAATATAGTATAACATTGATATGTTATTAATGGAGAATAAGGGCTTATTAGAGATGGCAGTTTTACAAGTTTTCGTGTTAAATGTTACTATGTCAGTTAATTAAAAGAGAAAGACGTTTGTTAATTAGAATAGTCGAGTAGTAGGCTTGTGTTAAAAATACAGTATAAATTGAAATGCTATATGTCATATTATGCTAATCGCTAAGTATCAATTCTGGCATTTTTCAGTCCAAGATGGTTGAGTGTTAGAGTTATAACAATGGTCAGGTTAGGACACTCCCTTTTGACGCCAGTTCTGCTAATAGATCATGGAAGACAGCCTTATTCTTTGTTACTGTCACCTTAACTCATTAATTATAATTTTTCATATGTAAATTTTTGATTCTGTAAAAATTAAATTTTCTTCTTTTATACAACTGAATTGGCTTCCATTTATACTTACAAAACATGCAATAATCCGTGTTTATTTTGGCATCAGAGTCTATTTACTCAGTGAGAACTTTTATTTTTTAGATTATTTGTATAACAAGTCATTCCCATACTTACCCGACACAGGTTACTGCTTTAAAACCCACTTTTGTACATAACATGTCTTAAATTATCTTTAAAAATATAGTTAGTTCCAAGCTCTTGACTTCATCAGATGTTACACTTCATGTAACATCTGATGTTACATGAAATGTAACATCATCTGTTATGTTACATATGATTTAACATGTGTTAAATCATCACTTGTTTCATTTAACATGCTTATTTTAAGTCACACTTTTGTAATAAAATATTAATATTACGTGATAATTTTTGCAGAGTAAGGATGCACAAACTGGTGATTCAGTTTTGGAAGAAAATCCATTATCCTTGCCCATTAAAAAAGAAAACATCCATGAGACAGGGCAGCAAGAATATTTGTTTGTACATATTGCCAAGACTGATGATGATCTGACAATATTTAAACAAGTAAGCAATTTTCTTCTTTATCTTTCTTTAAGTTAAAAACATAAACCTAGTTATTGTAAGAATTCTTAATTATTCTATTCATGATGATATTTTTATTTAATGTTTATAGTCCACATAACATTTTCCATTTATTAAGATATTTTAATTTATAGCGCAAAAAAAGTTATTAACAAAGTATAGGAAGGTTTGAAGAACAGATTGCACTTTAGAATTTACAGTAGATAAACATTTTGTACAACAATACGCAACAAAGAAAATACAATGAGCTGAAGCCACTACAAACAAAGCCTCATGATCATATTCATTTTATACTCAGATTCAGCATTATTTACAATTATGATGTAAAAGATTACAAAGTTATCCTTGCTTTTATGAAGCATGTTAGTTAAGAGAAGTTTTGCTATTATTGTCAATAATCCTTTTTCTATGTTACTGCATTTTTTTTTTAAACAAGATTGGTGTGTCTTTTTACATTTACACATATAACCGGTGTGGTTAACCAAACTAATTAGATTTTATGTTGGTGCAAACAACTTTTTATTGATACATTAATTAATGTCAATGCCTACACTGTGCTCTGGACTATCAGGACTGATAAATCCTGAAAGATCCCAGTTGCATACTATTACCGAAGCACTCACAGATGAGTTACTTCTGTGAAAATCAATTTATTTTGTAACTATAAGAAAAATAGGTGTTTTTCAGTTTTTGGATTCTTCATAGCTTGGCAATAAATTAATGATAGCCCTCTTAAACTTATGAGGCTTTTTTCTCTTTTCAATCAGAAAACAGTCCGGACTTTCACCTCGAACACTCACATAAAACTGATTGGTCAAATACATTAAACAAGAGTAGCAGAAAATTCAGTAAATGGAAAACTTTGTATTCAGTAAGTGTTAAGTGCACATAGAGCATGTAGTGAATACACTTCAGTGTTATACATGTTTTAATTGACGTACACATTTTTTAACTATTCTTAGATCCAATTATCTATTAAGAAGTCTATAAAGGATGTAGGATGCAATAAAATATTTATAGGATGTAACTAATTAACATATAATCTCTTATAAATCGATTCACTTGTGTTTGTACATTGTTGAAAAAGAAGGTATAGAAAATTTTAAGCAGTATTTTGGATGTATCTTCTTTGAAGTTTTCTCTAACCAGTATTATAAAATAATTTAGCTGCTACAAGGAACTCAGTGGTTCCCCAGGTGACTGTTCGTTACAGAAGGATCTATGGTGGTTGCTAACTTACCACCTTATTTCATTGTTTTTATATATATTTTGGACTGTGATGTATGATTACAAACACCCCAATAGCACAGTAGTAAAACTGATATGCATTCCTTTCATGTGTTGTCATCTGTTGACACCCTCTGTAACATATATATGAAATGTGTTCTGTCAGATGGTGTTTGGTAGTCATTAAAATTATTTTTACAGTAATTTTTAACTTTTCCACAATGGCTTCTTTGTACCACAGAAAATTAATGCAGTCTTGCTTTACCAGAAACACTGTAATAAATTTAGATTTTTAGTTAATCGTATGCTTCTCTTGAAATTTTCTTGCAAATATCAGTAATGTGTTTATTAATGGTGTATAATGGCTTATCAGAGGCTGCAGTTTTACATGTTTTCACATCAAATGTTACTATGTCAGATTAATGAAAAGAGAAAGAAGCTTATCAATGATATTAGGCAAGTTGAGAAGTAAGCTTGTGTTAAAAACGCGGTAACCATTGAAATGTTGCTTTATATTGTCAAGTCTGTCATTTACTAGTCCAAGATGGTTGTGTGAGGAAGTTGTGAAAACGGTCAGTTTAGGACACCCTCTATTGACTCTATATTTTTATGAACATATGGAAGACTGCTTTATTTTATGTTACTGGTGTTTTCCACTTTAATTATTTTTTTGTCTATAATTTTTTTGCGTTTATAAAAATTAATTTTTCTTCTTTTTTATAATTGAATTGCCTTCCATTAATACTTGCAAAACCTGTAATAATCATTGTTTAATATAGCATCTAAGTCTATGTACTCAGTGAAAACCTTTCTTTTGCAGAAATAAAAGGTAATAAAAAACAATGAACTCTACTGTTATTGCTTACTCATGTCTATTTTTTGGAGATATAGAAATTCACTGAACATTCAGTTATACTGAATGACTCTGGTGTCATGTCATATTTGTTATAAGCATAGATTTTTTTTATAGCAAGTCATTTCCATACATAACCAACACAGGTAGACGCTTTTGAACGTGTTCTGATTCCATAACATGTCTTAAAAGATCTTTGACATTACAGTTAGGTTCAAGCTCTTGACTCGTCAGATGTTACATTTCAGTAATATTTTATTAACCACTCTTACATTGTCACATTATTATATTAAAATATTATTATTACTTTTTTTGTAGATTATGGATGCACAAACTGGTGATTCAGTTTTGGAATACAATCCGTGGGCAAGGATAACTCCTTGCCCATTAAAACAGAAAACATATTTTTAAGAATTTTCAATTTTTCTATTCGTAAAGATATTTTTATTTACTGTAATAGCCCACGTATGATTTAGCATTAATGTCTGACATGAGATATTTTGATTTATAGTGTAAAAAACATTTATTAGTGGAGTATAAGGGGTTAAATAAATAGCTTTGTTTAATAAATTGCATCTAACATTTTATGGTAGATAAAAATTTTGTACAACAACGTAACAAATAAAATACAGTGAGCAGATACCTCATGCCTTAAACATTCATTTTATACCGACATTTAACATTGTATATAAATGTTTTAAAAGAGTATCTATCCTTGCCTTTATGAAGCATGTTCAGTTACGAGAAACTTTGTTGTAGCTTTCAATAATCCTTATTCTATGTCACTGCAATTTTGTTTCCAAACAAGGTTGATGTGTTTCTTTATATTTGTATCAGCAACCTATTTCTTTTACCAAACAATTTAGATTGTGCAAACATTTTTTCTATTGATCTATTAATTTACTGCCAGTGCCTCTAATATTTCTCTTTTCTGGCACTATCATGTGTGATTATTTACTGAAAGGTTCCAGATGAATATTATTATAGATGTACTCACACGGACGATTTATTTCTATGAAAATCAATTTATTTTATCATTGTAAGAAAAATAGATATATTTTTAATAGAAGTTAATTATATGAAGATAATAAATTATTATTATTATTACTATATGTTTTGCTGCAGAGTATGGATGCACAAACTGATAGTTCATTTTTTGATGAAGATCCATTATCTTCCAATATTAAACAAGAAATCAAGCATGAAACAGAGCGAACAGAACATTTGATTGCTCCTGTTGCTATGACAGATGATAAACCGACAACATCTAGACAAGTAAGATATTTTCATTTACTTTTTGATGGTTTACCTAATATTTAGCATTCTTGTTTAACACTAGATATTTTGATTAAAAGCTTAAAAAAGTGATACCAAACTGTATGTGAAATGATAAAACAGTATGTGTAGGATTGTACAATTGACAAGTCAAACGTCACTCCTGAAAACTCATGGCTTTTCATAAAGAATAAACATTCCGTGCGAGGTTTTATATAAGGCTTGTTTCTTTCTTTATAGTGCCAAAATATACTGTTCCCCATCAGACAACAAACCTACTGAAATGCAGCTGATATATTCTTGCAAGTAAATTTATAATCTATTCACAGAAACCAGTTTTATGAAGAACATTGTTGTCCTCAGAGAAACTACTTCATTGTGTCTCTTATTGTACTGTAAATGTGGCACAGCCATAACAAATTCTGTAACATAACAAAGTGCTTACCTTCCAACATATATCATGTTGCATTATTGCTGTTAAAACATCCGTAAAACATGGAAATGAATAAACGTAAGAAATATGGTACTTCTGAATACCATTCCTATTGGTCTTTGATAACAGCCATGAGGCTACTCTTCCAGGATCTGTACTTCATGTATAGTTTTTAGTGTGGTATTTATGAGTTTTCCTTGGGATTTTCAATGTGGTTTTATGCCATTTCTCTAGGGTTTTTCAGTACTCATTGATTAGAATCTTTTTTTCATATGTATTAAATTATAATCTGTAATTATAATAAAATGATTATTCAATGTAATATGACTATTGCATGATATAAATCTGAAAATTGAATATATTGATACATCACTATTTTTTTGCAAAATAAACTTGCCTTTTTGAAGCCATGGATGCCATCAGCTTTCTTAAAACAAGGTTAATTTCGTAGAGTTTCTTTTCACAGAGAATTGAATTCATATTTTAATGGTACTATAAATTAAATTTGTGCTTAAATTGTTGGCAGCTCACAAACATCTACTAGAAACTGTTGAAATCATTCCCAGTATTGAATTCAATTTGCACAGTCTCTGGCCAATAACTTTTGAATCACTTTATATGGGACAAGACTGAGTTTATTACAAATTCCCTTGTTGCAGTTGTTTTCTGTTAAGCTAACGGATTTGTTTTCTTTGCACGGATTTGTTAAGACTACATCACATAATAGTCGATACGTCTTCATCAAGTACTTACCACTTCACAGATTGGAAAATTTCTACATTTATTGCCAGGCTTCTAGTTTTAGTTATTATTAACAGAACTAAACTACATTTACTGTGTTACATTTTGTCCTCTCTGTTTTTTAACTGCTTATACTAATGAAATTTTTATTTTTGCTATTTTGAACATACATATTGTGCTTGCTTAAATATGAACATAAGAAATTTAATATTAGAGTATAAGTTGTCAATCTGTAGTTGGCATTATAATAATAACAAATTTTTCTGATAGATTTTTAACTTAACTGTTACGTTTTTTTTCTAGGATCTTATTGAAGAAGTTATTGATAATGTGGAGAAAAGAATTACTGAAAGTAGTTTACAGACATCAAATTGTGTGGTTTGCAATAAATTAAAATATAAGTGCATATGTGATAATGTCATCGATGAAGAATATGATGATTTCAACAGTTTATCTTTTAAAGAAAAGTGCTTGCAAATTACAGAAAAACCAGTTAAAGAAAGGAATGTCATATCTTCTCATCTTCCTACTCACACACGTGTTTCTTGTCAGGAGTCTTTCACTCAGAGTTCTACTTTAGAGTCACACTTATCTATTCATGTTGTGAAAAAAAAATTAAAATGTAATTATTCTAAAAAAACGTTTATTCGACGCAGTAATTTAAAAACTCATATCGATACTAATACAGATGAGAAAAAATTCACTTGTAATTTTTGTAAAAAAACTTTTAATCATAGCAGTCATTTAAAAGATCATATCTCTATTCATACTGCTGAGAAGAAATTCACTTGTAAATTTTGTAAGAAATCATTTAGACTAAAGGGTAATTTAAATAACCATCTCGCTATTCATACTGGTGAAAAAAAATTCACTTGTAATTTTTGTAAGAAATCATTTAGTCAAAAGAGTAATTTAAAAAAACATCTCACTATTCATACTGCTGAGAAGAAATTCACTTGTAAATTTTGTAAGAAATCATTTAGTCAAAAGAATAATTTAAAAATTCATCTCACTATTCATACTAGTGAAAAAAAATTCACTTGTAATTTTTGTAAGAAATCATTTAGTCAAAAGAATAATTTTAAAACTCATCTCGCTATTCATGCTCGTGAGAAGAAATTCACTTGTAATTTTTGTAAGAAATCATTTAGTCTAAAGGGTAATTTAAAAACTCATCTCACTATTCATACTGGTGAAAAAAAATTCACTTGTAATTTTTGTAAGATATCATTTAGTCTAAAGGGTAATTTAAAAAAACATCTCACTATTCATACTGCTGAGAAGAAATTCACTTGTAAATTTTGTAAGAAATCATTTAGACTAAAGGGTAATTTAAATAACCATCTCGCTATTCATACTGGTGAAAAAAAATTCACTTGTAATTTTTGTAATAAATCATTTAATCAAAAGAGTAATTTAAAAATTCATCTCACTATTCATACTGGTGAGAAGAAATTCACTTGTAATTTTTGTAAGATATCATTTAGGCAAAAGAATAATTTAAAAACTCATCTCACTATTCATACTGGTGAGAAGAAATTCACTTGTAATTTTTGTAAGAAATCATTTAGTCAAAAGAGTAATTTAAACACTCATCTCACTATTCATACTGGTGAAAAAAAATTCACTTGTAATTTTTGTAAGAAATCATTTAATCAAAAGAGTAATTTAAAAAAACATCTCACTATTCATACTGCTGAGAAGAAATTCACTTGTAAATTTTGTAAGAAATCATTTAGTCAAAAGAATAATTTAAAAATTCATCTCACTATTCATACTAGTGAAAAAAAATTCACTTGTAATTTTTGTAAGAAATCATTTAGTCGAAAGAGTAATTTAAAAACTCATCTCACTATTCATACTGGTGAGAAGAAATTCACTTGTCATTTTTGTAAGAAATCATTTAGTCAAAAGAGTAATTTAAACACTCATCTCACTATTCATACTGCTGAGAAGAAATTCACTTGTAATTTTTGTAAGAAATCATTTAGACAAAAGAGAAATTTAAAAACTCATCTCGCTATTCATACTGGTTAGAAGAAATTCACTTGTAATTTTTGTAAGAAATCATTTAGACAAAAGAATAATTTAAACACTCATCTCACTATTCATACTGGTTAGAAGAAATTCACTTGTAATTTTTGTAAGAAATCATTTAGTCAAAAGAGTAATTTAAACACTCATCTCACTATTCATACTGGTTAGAAGAAATTCACTTGTAATTTTTGTAAGAAATCATTTAGACAAAAGAATAATTTAAATACTGGTTACAGAAGTTCACTTGCAATTTTTATAAAAAAACATTTAGTTTAAAGAGTAATTTAAAATCTCATCTCTTTATTCATACTGGTGGAAAGAAATTCACTTGTAACTTTTGTAATAAAATATTTATTCAAAATATTTTAATAAAATATTTATTAAAAGTCAAATAAGGTTACAGATTGGTATAAGTTGTCTGTGTTATAGGGTCAGTTTGTGGCTAGTTTTGTTTTACATTATTGTATACACAATTATTGTATAATTAGTTTATAAATAAGATCATTTGGAACCATTTATATTATATATGTACATTCTGTTAATAAAGCTTTGTAATAATTTGCATATTACATGATTCATATTTCCTTTATATCCGGTTGTCTAAAAAGTAGAATACATTTATTGTTATTGAAAAATAACATTTTGAGACTACCTAGACCATATTTTTTATAACCTTCTATCATTTTTCTGTCAACACCATAAGTCCTATACTATAGAACTACTAAGTTTTCCGTTCTCAAAATTGAGGTACATGTTTATTTGTCCTATTTTGAAACTAATTTATCACCATTCAGGGAGTTATTGCAGAGACTGAAACAAGTGATATGTTAACGGTGCTAGGTTCCGGCTATATGATGGATGCATCAAAACCTCCCAGTCAAGTTCTTGCAATTGTTGTTAAAGATATCGCGCATTCTGGCGGTTATCAGTGTGTTGTATGACATCCTTTCTGTTTACTAATTCTGGCCGTTTTGTTTTTAATTGCTAAGTGCAGTCACATTAAATGCCAACAGTACAGGTTTGAGTCTATCATACTGCTTGGCAGCAGCAGCAGCTTGTGATACACGATGCCCCTCCCGTTACACCTAATACAACATCTTCCTGGCCGTCAGTGTGGGCTTTGTCACAGACTATGGAGTTCCTCCTTGCTTCAGTCACAATATTTTTCACCATTGTGTTCTTAGGTTATCCACTTTTCATCACTGATGATCATCCGGCTTCAGAAATGGCTCAGTTTTGTTATGTTTCAGTAGAGTTTCACAGATAGAAATTCAATTGAGTAAAGTTTTCTCAGTCAGATCATGTGGCACCCAAATGTCAAGCTTCTTTTTGTAACCGGCTTTCTCTGAATGGACTAACAGTGTTTGGTGATGGGTGTTAGGCCACTGGCAATGTCATGAAGGCTTGCACGGTTAGACTTTGCCAGAATATCATTTACTTTCTCTGTGATTTTGTGGCTGGTCTTCCACTGCAAGGAGCATCTTGAACATCAAAATTTCCAAAACAAAAGCGACTGAACAATCTCTTGGCTTTTGTTTTTGAAGACATCTTGCCCATAAACAGCAGAAGTTTCTTCACGGTCCTGCGTAGCATTTGCATCTTTATCGAAATAAAATTGTAAGATGTTCATCGGTTTTGATGAACGTACACTGATTTTCATCGCGCAATACCTTACATACAAGTATAAGAATTGCAACATTTTTTGCACATCTAGTAGCTTCAACTGCCAGCTGTCAAATAATGTTCGGCCTGACCCACTGCGACTCTTATACCCTGAGATTTAGGACATTGAACTATATAGTGTGCAAAACATTCATTACATTTTAGACTTGCTATTATTAATGCATAGCAAATTAAAACTACAAGTTTAAGACATTGTTACAAAGGTAATTCATTAAGTTAAGAGTATAGTAGAAGTAATTAATCGAGAAAGAATATTAAAAACTGTATCCAAATATATCTATCTATAAATATAAAATAGCATGAGAATCATTTATAAAAAACTTCCAAAAATCACTAATGAAGATTAATTTGAAATGAAGAAAATTTGTATACACGTCTTTCTTACAGTGTAACTGAGCACTAAGAAAGAATTCTTTTAAATTTTGAGTTTAAAAGTTCAAATTGAGTTAAATGTAATTTATTATTTTTTGAATTTTTCTGATATCTACTTGATTTTTGGTATGTGTGTGTGTGTATGCGTGCATGTGCACTCTTATTGTATGTGTGATGCGAATGGCTTTACCAGCTTCTGGTTACTTGACTAAAAAACATAGCGTTTTAAAAAATCATTTTCCATTTCACAGAATACGATATAAAAAAATAAAATATTAAAAAACCTCTGTATTTTTATTAACAATTTTAAAACCCCTTTACTTTAAAATAAGGAGTGCGATACATGCATACATTGTGTTTTTTGACCCCAAAACGTACAGATTTACAGAAAAAATCCAATACCCTGTCTTTGACATGATCACTGTACTTCATCTTTTAATATAGCTGTTTTAGCCATATTCGCTGGAAAAGTAATATTTATTTATAAAATAACGTTAAGTTAACCATTGTTGAAAACTTTGTTAGTAGATTTCTTCACATAATTTAATTCAACTTTGATAGCTAAGATACTTGCTAATAGTGTTTGATCTTAATCCCCATAAAGAGATGGGGCAAAACTTTTCTTTTTGGCTCCTCCTGGATTCCCATCCTTGAATTTTATTACATCAATATTCTATTATATCAGTATATAAAGTAGTTTCGATCATAGAAGAACTGCAAGAAGGCAGATACATAAAGGAGGGTGGTAGAGGAAACGTTTTATTTTAAACAGTCAGAAGATGAGTATCGACAAGTTCAGACGTTCTCGCGTTGGAGGTGCACGCGCTACCACCCAACCACCAACTCGAATTGTTGAAATGTTTGACAAAACCAACGACGGGAATTTCGATTTCAAAAACGACCTTTGTGCAACGTCGGATCGCCTGTTGATGATGACGATGGTACAACATTTGGTTACCTTAAGGAAATGTACGTAAAGCAAAGCGAATTAAATAATAAATACTTACCATCAGTCTCACCGATGGACGCCAACGCACTCTCCTTTTCAAACAGGCGATTATGCGATATTGGTGAACCAATTGAAAAAACAGACGTCGTTATTGTCAACTATTTACCGAAAAACCTTTTCGATAAAAATGAGATAACTAACGCAAGAGGATGCGTTATCGCAAATGGTGGTGCACCAATTAATAGCACGGATCTCACTACAAAGTAATATGTAGACAATGTGGGGTCAAATCAACGAAAATTATTGTTTAAAATGACAGATGGGATTTTGTCGAGCAAAAACGGTATTGTGGATATCAAACAAAATGTTATGACGAACGCCAAGATGCCTGTACAGTCGACTGATCTCGCGACTAAAGGATATATTGATATTATTAAGAAAACGTTTGTAAAGTATGTCGATTTCAATAATAAATACTTAACCATCAGATGACAATGCACTCTCTATTTCAAATAAGCGACTATGTAAAGTCGGTGATCCTATTGAAACGACAGACGTCGTTACTCTCAACTATTTACGAACAAACCTTTTCGATGAAAAGAAGAAGATAGTTGACGCTAGAGGTTGCGTTATCACTAACGCTGGCATACCTAAGAATAGCTCCGATCTCGCTACAAAGTCCAACGTGGATTATATGGAATTACATCAACAAAAATTACTTAAGGGCAAGACACCTGTAAAACCGACCGATCTCGCGACTGACTGATATGTCGATGACATGCTATTTAAGTTTTACAGATTTCTATTAAACATTGACATCGATGCTAACAGACACTTTGATAAAAAAAATGCTTATGTATGTATTAACCACTGACAGACATTACCAATGCGATTCTGCAAACACAGATCTAAATAGTAAAGATACAAAGGAGGATGATGTGAATAAAAATATGGTACGACCACCGAACACGGATCCAATGTAAGATAGTGTAATGTTGTAAATAAGTTCATTGTCTGTCCAACATGGCAAGAGTGAGGAGATCAAAACGTCCTGTTCAAAAGGGTATGTTGAGAAGATCTAAACGAATAGCCAGTCTTAAACGAGGCGGTGAACTGTTACCAACTCTAACTGTAGGGGTGTTAGCATCTTATATTGGTGATAAAGCATAAAAAGGTGGTGGGTAAGGTTGTAAACAAAGGGATCGATTTATTGCCGATAGAGTTACATATTCCGGGATATCAGTACTGCGGACCGGGAACGAATTAAAAGAGGCGATCCCGGTGTAAAAAAATTTGGACGCTGCTTGTAAAGAACACGATATCGCATACGCTACGTACAGTGATAACGAAAACAGAGCGGCAGCAGATCGTAAATTAGCCGATAGCGCTTGGAAAAGAGGTAAAGCTAAGGATTCGAATATCGCAGAAAAGGCTACTGCATTGGCGGTTACAAACGCGATGAAGTTAAAAGCAAAATTTGGTGGTGTAAGAGTAAGAAGAAGACGATCAAAAAGGAATAATATAAAACGTCTTGAAATTGTGAAAAGAAAAGCGGGCACTGCAAGACAGGGATTATACCTTAAGCAGGCCCTTTGACCGGATCGGGGATGGGTGGTAAAAAAAAAACCGTCGTCGTCGTCTCCAATAAAGGGAATACTAATGCGTCCGCTATCGAATACAGAACTGATGTGGTACGCGAGAAAACTAAATATAGCCGATTTTCGAGGAGTCTTAATGTTGGACGCATTACCCAAACAGCCGAAGACTAACGAGTCTGCGATAGTTAATCTTGATCGCAGTACCGGTCATGGAACAGACTGGGTATGTTATAGAAATGTTATGGAATGAAGAACGCATGGAAATTGTCATAAAAAGTATTAACTGCCTGCTATCGCAATAGTATTCAAAAACACAATGTTAATTTTGGTGACATGAAAAAGGCAGTATTTGCCACTCTTTCTCGCTGTCAGTCCAGTGATGAATAATCAAATCATAGAAAATATCCTACAGGAGAAGATACTTGGTGTTTCTTTCGACGAGCGATAATGAAAAATGAAATCTCTAAATCGCATAAAGATAAGTTAAAAACTGCTCTAACAAAGAAAACTCTAAGAAGAATTCTACCTTTATATTAAGAGCTCAGATTCTATCCTAAAAAGATGTGCGACTAGTAAAATGTAAAATGCCAGTAAAGTGTTACATAATGTCATCTGAACCAAGTGTCCAAGAACTGTACTAACTTAAAAAATAAGGTTACAAACTGGTTTATATAAAGCTGCATGTGAGTATAGCTACAACAGCACAACCAATCTGAAAAGAAGAGATTACAATTACCTAAAGCACATAATAAGTATTTGAAATAAGATACCTACAGAAAAAACTAAAAGTTGCTCAGCTAGAACAGGAGGAAAATTTAGGAAACATTACCTAAAAACCTTCATAAAATTTGGAAGTATATATTTTGTATAGTTAGGATTTCTATATAAGGCATATTCATAAAACATATTTAGTAATTTATAATAATGTTTTATCATGTGGGAGATATAATGAGAAAGTGCAAAATATAAGTATTTAATAGTAAATAAATGATCTAAAAGTTATGATGCAGTTTTCTGAAGATTGGATTTTTCACTTTTTAAAAGGTAAAATATGATATATCCCAAAAACTATTAACCCAAGTTTGAAACTTTGAATACTTGTTTATAATATTATAATAAATTTTTTTGGTATAATAAGTTACTTTGTAGATTTGAGGGGCCACTGTTTGTCCAAATCAGTATTATTTAATGATTTTTTATTCTTTTTATAAATTATATAATTTGATGAAGGAGAAAGTTATAATGTTATGCATATCAAATTTTGTAGTACTTTTTAGGGATTTAAAATGAGTCCAAATTCATAAAACTTTGTTCAGTAGTTTTTCAAGTTATATCTGTTTTTGCATTTTTATGATTTCTTTCCAAAAAGAGTAAAAACAAGCAAAAAAAAAAAAATACTGAAAACAGAGTCCAAATTTAATCAATTCCTATGCTTTAAAATATATTGCACATGAAAATAACATTAACAATGAAAATGGAGAAGAAATAAAAAAATAATAAGACTTTCTGTGGGAAATCCACTTAATAGACTTGCCTATAAATATTGATTAATATGTGTTGGTCCATTAGGCCAGTTATTATTTTTAGTTTTCCAGTCTGCATGAGCAAGTTTACATTGTGTGTGGAAATGGAGGTGATTTGCTTTGATCTGATTTTGGACTTTGTATTTTTTTTGTTCATGTGTGTGTAGCGTTGGGAAATTCCAATCGCATGTTATCTTCTAAGTGACAGCCCACCGTATCCTGAATGCTGCCTTCTCTTAACTCTGGTGTTTCTTGGTTCAGCTGGTGGAGTATTCCTTAAAAGACCTTTCATGGCTGACTGTCTTGGAGGTCACCTGTCGTGGGAATAAGTCCAAGTTACAACTCTCTAGGTGTGATTTGATGATAAATGAAGTTTGTTTAAATTCAGTTCACTAGACAAATTTCTCCTATTCATTCTGGATGTATCATCACTAACAATATTTTTAACACTAGAAATAGTATAAAAATTGGAATGTATAAAAAAGTACTACGATTACTTATTACTAATAACGTACTAGGATGATTGGTCCAATTTGGGACCAAAAACCGCATATGCGGTTTTTAGCAGATCTTGACATTTTGATGCAAACCAAAAGGCTGGATAGAAATTTTCCAGATTTTTAACGTTCATGTGTTCAGTGTTGGCCTCTAAATCAGCTTATATCTTCAGAACTGCTGGACTGATTTTGACCAAACTTGGTCAGATTACTTCTACATATGGGGCATTGATGCCAATCAATTTTTAACTTAAATTTGTCTAATAATTTTTTAACTTAAATTAACTTAAATTTTTAGCTTAAATTTGGTGAAGCTGTAGAGCAAGGTCACCCTCAGTATTTCAAGATTTCACCTGATTAATGTCATATATTTCTTAGGCACATTTGTTAACAATTAAAAAATAACAATATTTGCAACAGTTTTTTTGCAAAATCACACTCCTACCCTAAAAATTGGTATAACCTACTGCTACATTGTGACATCACAGATAAGTAGTAGAATTATATAAATGAATAATATTTAAAGTGTAAAAAAGTAACTCGGTCTGGCCAGGTCTCAAACTTGACTCGGTCCTGGTGCATTAAGCCTTACAACCACCAATCTGCCAACTGTACAAGCAAAATTTTTTCAATGTAAGATGTGTAATTACATTAGTTAGTGTCTACTGTCGCCATAAGTACCATCACACCCATGCGAATTAGTTAGAATCATTGAATTAAATATTTTAAATTAAGTTGTGTATTTAAGTCATACATCAGAAACAACCCACAGTTGTACAACTGTGTTGTCAGCTTTTTTTTTTATCTCTATTTAGGTACTTTATAATAATAATAATAATAAAATTCTTTACTATAATTAACAAATTTGTTTATGTTAGCTGTGAAGTAAATTTATTTGTACATCACTCAGTAATGGGAGATCTAATTTTAATAAATTTTTTATTATGAATTAATAGTGAAATTAAAATTATTCACAGGGGGTTGAATCCTAACTCCTGCAGACAAAACATGTTATTTTGCCATTTACTCAGTACAAGTAACTACTCCTACTAGATATCAAGGAAGCGTATCTCAGAATGGACAAAGCAGGGTCTGATTTATGCCCGTAAAAATGAAAACAGGAAGTTGATCAACATAAACATGGTTATGATAAAGTAAAAAATAACAATTTCTTCACACAGAAAGTGCAGAATAAAACAGCAACATTATTGTGATACTTTGAGGATTAACCAGGAAACTTATATATAGTACAGGTCATGTTTCATGATGTGATCATGCCTTCCTGATTCCAAGAAGCTATGATTACATAATTTTTATCAATAATAAAAGTAGTATGTTACCAATTAACAAATTTTCATTTATAAGCTTTAATATATGCTGTAACAAAAATTTCTCTAGAAATTAAAAAGCAATCTTTTAAGTTTTGTCTACTTAAAATCTTCCATTAATATTTTTTAGTATGTAAGTATTCATGTCACGGGATATTAATTTTTACTGTAAATTGAATAAAGTTACCACTACTAATAGAAAAATATACACATATCTTAACTGCATCTGAAAAACGTACACAATCATTCTTTAGTTTTGACCGTTTTATCTATATTATGAATTGACATATTTTATACATGGAAATAATAACAAAAATTAACTGCTTAACTTGTAGTAATAATTTATTACACATTAACTGTTTAAAACATCAAGTTTTTTAAAAAATGAGTTGTCAGTTATCTTGGTCTAGTCAAAGTTTTGTAGAGGATAAATTTAAACCATAAAGGCTGATAGCAGATTAAAAAAAACATACTTTACACATTTATAATTACAAAAATTATAGCCTCATTAAAAAAAAAATCAATGCAACAAGCTGATCAAGAAGTCTTATTGAACCTTTTTTTAGATGACTCGATACTTTCTTGAACTTTTTTATATGTGCTTGTTTTTATAAATAATCTCAAAAGGGGGAAAAAAGTGAAAACAAATTTTAGTTATGGAGTGAAAGAAATTGTAAGGCTACCAGGACTTTTAATTGAAGAAAAAACCTTTCCTAATAAATTACTTATTCGTTTAAAAGTCCTCGCACAGATTTAATTAAAAGATTAAATAAAATTAATCTTTTGATGAGTTCTTTATAAATGTTAATCAAATATTTTTCCATTACGCCTACAAAACTGTTACTTTATTCTGTACAGATTTTATTCAATTATTAACAAATCTGATGTGGACACTACATGACTTCCTTGTATTCCTATTAAATTACAGATACACATTATAAAAAGTACATAAAATTTTTATTTCACCAATAACTTCTGATTTTTTTTTTTACTATTATTAAATTATTATTTATTCTACATTTTTTTTTACAATCACTGGTTAATTAATATGGATTATTAATAAATCAATATATTTAAATGAAAAAAAAATAATATGAGTTCGAATTGAAACCAACATGCCTTCCCCTTGTAAGATTAAAATATTTAATTATTAAGAAAAATTTGGCTATAACTCTGAAACCAATGAAAACAAGTAACACTTAAGATATATTGTTGAAAAGCTCTCAATGAGGGCTTATTAACCGCAGTTAAGAAAAAGTCCAAAATCCAAATTTTTGGACAACTAGATGTTACATCAGTACTAAATCCAAAATTTCAACAGCCTATAGCTAATCGCTTTTGAGTTATGTGAGATACATTTGTAAGACTACATAGACCGAAACTAGTCAAAATGGATATTTTCGTTGAAATCTGAAAACCAAAATCTTTTGTGATCACAATTTTTTTCATGTTCTAATACCTGTACAATAGTATATCTGTGAACAAAAAAAAAAAAAAAATATTCATTTTACCATAAGCACATTTATTTTTGGAAACATTAACTAATGAGGAGTATTAATTTATAGAACAAAAAAATGTTATTTTTGTTTTGATTATTGGACAATAAACAATTATTTGCTCGGTTACATTGTCACTCAATAAAATTTGAAAAGCCTTCTGTAAGATAAAATCTGGTAAAATTACATTTCAATTCAATTAAACCCTAAATCCACAATCCTTAAGTCAAAAATGAAATGGTTACAATTGTAGTATATTTCCTTTGTTTTCAATGAAGAAAAAGAGTTCAGGACTGCACTTGGATAAAACAAATGGAAAAATCTATCTGTAAAGATGCTAAACTAAAAGTAACCAAAAATCCTTTTTAAATGTTTAATTGAAGGTTGGGCTAAAAGGTGGAATGATTCACTGTAGAATTCTTTTTTTGTTTTTCTGGGAGAAAAACACTTTTGTGTTATCATTGCATGAACATGGTATATTTGTTATAAAAAATAAATGTTAAAATAAAAAGGACAATTAAAAACTAATGAAAAAATAAACACCCAGAAATGCAAAAATACATCTTCAAAGTAAAAAGCCTGTAATGTATGCTAAAAGCGAAATAAAAACACAAAGAATAAAAAGAAATAAGAACATTATATATCTTAAAATAATAAAATTACCATCTGTTTCATAGCAAATGGTTTGAATAGATGAAACACACTACAGTAATTTATATATTTAAATATAAACAAATAGCCTTAACACACTGTAAAACACAAGATAACAACATCTCATTATCTCCTAGAATAGTTTGCATGTTAGCCCCTAGTTTAAACTTGCGATGCAATGTCACAATTGTCGTTCATTAGAAATAAATATTTAAAAACTGTTCCTTCTTTTTGTACAACCTGTTTATAAATAAAGAATCAAATACTGATGAAAAAAATTGTAAAATGAACACTATGAGATAAATGTTTGTTAATTTTTTTCTATCTATTTAATAATCAACAATTATTATTATAATTGTTGATTAAATAAAGTAGGTAAAATATATTAATATTGTATTCCATATGAAAAATTATATACCATTTCAAATAGGCCAAATTGATGACATGAGAGTGGGATCTTTCTATTTAGTTTCAAGAAAACAGATCAAAAAAATAACGTACACATATATAACAAACAACATAAACATATAAGAAAGAAGTAAATGAAGGGGTAATTTAAAATAATATAAAGGATAACATAATATTTGTTATTAAAATGTGACAACATTATGTTGTGCCCTAACATAAACAATAATCACTTAATTTTAATAAAACTTAAAATTTTTCTGCGTGTGAATTATCTCACTTTTGTAAAAAAAAAAACCGGATAAAAACTGCTTTAATTAATATAGAATATGTAAAACAGTTTCTTATCTATAAAATAGTTGATATTTAATTTAGATTAGTGCGACCAACAGTATGTAATATCAATGAACAAAGATTGTATAAATGATTGTAAAACTGTGTAAAGATTGTATAAACTGTAAATTGAAGTTTGATGCCTTTGTTGTTGCTGTGAGTTAATACAAGGTTAGTGTTATGTGTTTTGTGGTTTACAGTGTTACCATAAAAAAGTATCATGTACTATCTCCCATTAGTGAAAATACAGTTTGTATTTTGTATTTTGTTTGTATCTTGACGATGACAGTTTTAGCAATAATTTGTCGAGTTCAGATCTGGATAATTTTAGTGACAGAAGATCATATGTTGATAATACCGACAATGTTCCTGACAACAACCCGGTAATTGCTCAGCCTGGAAGATACATAATATTTAGGTCTATCTCTTACTTTTAGTGACTCTGGGGATGAAGATGACAATAGTTCATTAATAAATGAAAGTCAAACCTGTACCAGTAAGCCTAGACCGACAGGACGACCATTTGGTCCTGACAGCCAAGTAATCATTCTAGTAGTGAAATCAAGGATGGATGGGTTGATGTGAATGAAGATGATGTAGCTATTCCACACAACTTTTCTTTTCAAGAAATACCAGATGTAAAGCACTGCCCCCCCCCCCTTGTGACTCACTGGTTACTGTATACTTTAAGTTATTTTTTACTACTTATATTTTGAAAATGTACGCAGAAAAAATGATATCGGCTATAAACTTGCATGCTAGGCCCAATTCCATTCCTTGAATTTGGTCACGTGTTATACAGCTTCTGAAATTCAAACTTTTATCACAGTACAGATAAATATGAGGTTAAATAAAAAAAAAACCAATGATTGCAAGCTTACTGGTGGACAAATCAAAATCACAAATGATGTCTTTGTTTGTAAGAATGTTCAAAAGAAACCGATTACAAAATATTTTAGCACATTTTCACCTGGTTGACACTTCAAATCTTCCAAAACCAAATGAACAAAATTATGATCCAGGTGTTTTAATGCAACCCAAAGCATTACATGTTTAGACACATATTTGAGCATTATTAAATGTGAACAATTTTTATCAATAGATGAGAGAATGGTACCCTCAAAAATCTGCAGTCCCCTAATGCAGTATATATCAAATGAACACTATAGATTTGGCATTAAATTGTGGATGGTGTGTGATGCTGTTTCACATTACTGTAAACTTTTTTGTTTACAGACGAACAAAAGGTACTAATAGAGATATAGTAAAAAAACAAGGTCTTGCTTACTCTGTGATCATGAAGCTTTTGAAATTAGGGGGATACCTGAATAAAGGGTACCCCATCTGTTCGTCGATAAATTTTTTACTTCTGTAAAACTGGCTAAACATTTATATTCAAAATACATGTTTTTAACTGGAACACAGGGAAAAAACAGAAAAGGCATTCATTCCATCTGATGGGAAAGACAATTATGCAGTAGGTCAGAAAAAATTGTATGCTAATATTAGGATACAGGGAGAAGCAACTGCATAAAAAACCAGTACTTTTACTTTCTACTCGTGCAATAGCTTCAAATGAGCAGAAGTCCAAAAAACAGGGAACAGAATATTCATTTTAAATAAACCTACAATAATAACAAAACATAATGACTACATGGGAGGGATAGATGTAAGCAATCAAATGCTGTACCAGTACCTAAATGATTGAAAAACCCTCAAGTTTTGGAAGAAAATTACATTCAATATATTTGGAAGAATGGTATTAAATGCCTACCATTTATATTAAGCGAATACCACAAACCCATTATTTAGACTAAGGTTACATAGCATTGGTAGATGAGCTGAGCAAAGATTGGATGGTTTCTTGGATCTTTGTCATCATCATCATCATCATTAGACCTGTTCTCTTTTTTATCCTCTTTCTCTCTGTTAGCCTTTTGTTTTCTTTTTCCGATAATATTTATTAGCGAGTTGCTATAATATGCAAAATGAGCGGTGTATTTTGAACACTTAGTAAAACTGATCGGGAACTTAGGAATGTTCAATCTGATTTGTTTAGACAATTCTAACCTAATTTAACAAAAATTTATCAATTTTTTGCCAAAAATCAATATTCCCATAGTAAAATTGTTTCTTGATTTTAAGTTAAGCGACTTCAAACTCATTTTTTTATTTTTGGATTCTTTAATATTTAGAAAAGTTTTTGAATAATATATGACCACAAAAAACATTTCTAGTTGAGTATGCATTGGTTTTCCTACAATTAAAAAAAACTGCTAAAAAATATTTATAATAAACAATATTTTATCATAAGCTTACAAATAGTCAAAATAAGGCACTGTATTGTTTTTTTTTTTTTTACCAAAAATAAGATAAGCTTGCAATTATTTTTTTAACCATCTGAAAAAAAGGGTCTGGTCCTCAAAGGGTTAAGAGGAAAATATTCTATAATTTCTGTAAAAAGAAGGAATACAACATTTTTTCCTTCAGATAACACAACATTTTTAAATTCCATATGCACTTAACATAGGCATCAGTTCCACTTTCTCATGCTAAGTATTATATTATCATTTGCATATGATAGTTTTTTATTCCACTGTAGGTTTCTTCCATCTATTTGTTGAATTACATTCACGCAAAATACATAGATAATTTACTTCAAAAACTGCATTGAGCTGCCGTTGTATTTCAATGTCTATTATCAAGAATTTAATTATTCTATACTATATTGTAAAATTATGACTAGCTCAGATCATATTTATGATAAAAAAAATAATATGTTTAATACTCTGAAGGCTAAGCCTAAACATATCATAGGCATAATTGCCATATACCAAATGGCATATTCGTTCATATAATCAATCTTCAGTTCATTTGGAATGATTCACAATTTAAAAAAATATCTAAATTGAGGACGTCACAGTAAAAGGGCATATAGTGTTAAATGCCGTTTTTAATGTGATTCAATATTCTGAATTTATGCATTTCATATAATATGGCTAGATTTACATTTTAATAACAGATGTCATGCCCCCTTTTTGTGAGCACTTTTTCATAACCTCTATGGAAAATGAAACCTGTTATAATCTATAAGATTGTAAGCTTTATGTTGTTGCAACTTCTCTGAGTTGTTTAGTAATGTTATCAGTCTGCTAGTAAAGTTTGTTAAACAATGGAAAGTAACACGAACAAGGGTAGGAAAAATCAGTGGATAAATCAAAGTGGAAAAAGAAAGTGAATAGAAATAAACGTGAATCTTATGTAACTATTGAAGGAGATAATCATGCAAGGAGACATTTAAACCAGTACAAAAGTGTTGTGCAAGTTTTTGTTACAAAACTACTTCTACTGATGATCAAAAATGTTCAAATGATTTTGGGATATAGGCATCAAAGCTGAATAAAATTTATTCTTTGCAAGTTGTCTGATTAAACATAACGTAAAATTTGTACGAACCTTTAAAGAAATGAGTTAACATATGTAAATATTTAGTGCCTGCAAGCGATGGGCAAAAAAGTAATGTATGTCGTAATTTTCTTTTAAGTATATTACAGATATCAGAAAAATATCTGCATACTGTTTAGAATCAACTGTTAATGGGAGAATCATTTGATGACAAAAGGGGGCAAACATTCAAATCAACCTCGCATTATTGAGTCCAGAGTCTGGGAGCTTGTTAAGGAATATTTGAAAAGCATACC
The DNA here is from genome assembly GCF_047948215.1 of Lycorma delicatula. Classification (NCBI taxonomy): domain Eukaryota; kingdom Metazoa; phylum Arthropoda; class Insecta; order Hemiptera; family Fulgoridae; genus Lycorma; species Lycorma delicatula. The sequence continues at coordinate 71,267,544 of NC_134466.1, read as the reverse complement.
GCATTCTGAGTTGCACTACACTTGGGCAAAGTCAGGACTGATGTATTTTGATAATTCAAATGTAAGAGTTAAGTCCCTGTAAATTTCATTTCAAGATTATTATAAAGCAAAGACAGGGTCTAATGTTAGTATTACATACAAGAAGTATAAGTTTTTTTATAGAGTGCTGGCACCTACAGTTTTCATAAGCCATGTGCTGATGTTTATGATTACTACTGTAAATCTGAGTTTATACTTCAGGCTGATAAAAATGATCCACGTAAAACTCAATACAATTTTCACCAAATACTGTTTTAATGCTTATCATGAACTTAAAGAAGAAAAAATTAATTTAAGCAAAACAAGAGGATCAGATTTATTATTACTGAATTCAACTTCAAATAAAATTTACCATTTCCAAAGCTTTACTGCACAGCTCAGTTCTACAAACAATTACTGTGGTTTAATGTTTGTAATGTGGACATTCACATTGAAAATTGAGAAAGTTTTACATACACTTTTTTTGAAACTGAAGGTAAGAAAAATCCTGATATCATTTTTTGTGTATCAATTGAATTAAGTCTAATTCATTTAAAAATACTGTATTTTTCTTTGACGTAGATGGGGATAAGAACAAAAATTTTTAATTTCTATGGTTTTGGTCTTGGTTTTCAAAGGTTTATAATGTATCAATATTAGACATATTTCCCGAATGAGGCCTTAGTTATTTTGTCAGTGTGACTGCAATTTTGGCCTTTATTCAATGAAGTTGAAGAAGCTTTCGTGCATTTAAACAGCAAAGGAGTACCTTGAAGTAACAGCTATGTGCCGTGTGAACTCTGAGCCCTTCAGAGTGTTCTAGGACAAATTTATTTTAAAAGAATGGTCGCAGAACCTGCTTCCTTACTATTTTAAGAAACCTGTTGCTAAAGGATGTAAATTTCAAATACAAAAGTATCGACAGATATTATTATAAGGCTGTATCGACAGCCTTCTGATACAATCAGTGCTTTAAATCACACTATTGTGGTTTTATTCCATTTACTTTTTGGAAGAAACATATGTTGTCTTCTGAGGTAAAAAATATAGAATCTGTACAAATGAAAGAAGTTACACTAAATTTGGCTAAGTTAAAGATATTATATTTATATGATTTTATTAGTGAAGAAACTAAGAACTAGTTTGAATTCTGTTTTAATTATATAGACTAGTGTGAATGTTAATAATCTAATTTTTAATAATGTTTTCTGTGTGACTAACAGTAAAATAATATTACATTTTATATTTCCAAGATTTTTCTGAATAAATTCTTGTTTCACCTTAAAAATGGCGTATGAGGGATATTGTTATTTTTGCTGATACTTTTTTCTGTTTTATTTAATAATTATATTGTTTATTTTGTACCTTACAACTGTATTAATATATAATTTACTTAATCAAGATTAAATTTGTCAAACGCTTTTAAAAACTTAAAATTCATTTTTCTTGTAAGGCCATTTTGATTTAAACACCTTTTTAGTGTGACGTCCTCAATTTGGTTGTAAGTCATTATTCATTCTTTTTTTTATGAAAATATTTTTAATATTTTTTTTGGAATGTAAAAAAATAACAGTTAGTAGTTCATTATATTTGTAATACCAACGATAAAAGGAAAAGAACAACCAATAAATTACATTTTATTTTTTTTTTTAATATAACTGCCAATCAAAATTTTAAAGTAAGCATGATTAGATCGTTTAGAACTAAATGATTACGTGTACATAGTGCATAAGTGTTGACAAGTGTACACACACAAAAATAGTTATTCAAAACATATTTTTGCACAACGGAAAGTGACAATTCATTATTTGCAAAAGTGCTTGAAGAATGAAAAAGTAATAGACATACTGACAGATATATGTCAAATAATGTAAATTAGTTGTCTGTAATAAGACTGTATTACTAATCTATTTTAAAACATATGTCCAGAGTAATTAAAATCGGAATAAATATATCCCTGAGTTTATATTAAAGAATCATAATTTGAGTAAACAACTCAAAATTATTTTCAACCATTCAAATCAATCATAATTAATGCTTTCTGGATGTTTTACATAACCTAGCAAGGATTTTAGACAATTATATTGTTCACTGAACAATTCTGAGATCAACATCTAACACATACACTATTGATAATAATAAAAAAAAAAACAGGAAGGATGTTCACATCTACATCTATACATAACATTGCAATAAAAAAATACATGAAAAAATAAAACCTTACAATAATTACTAATACTGAATTAAGCACACATATTTTTTCTCTTTTCACAACATTACCATTACAAACTAAATTAATTTTAATTTGTACAAATGTAAAAAATATTTTTTTTTTAATCCTTAAGAATCTAATTTTTATAAAAAATGTATACACACTTTTAAGATAAGTAAACAAAATAATCAAACTGTAAAGCTATATAATTATAATGTAATAGAATATTATAATTAATTAGGAGACTTATCATTTGCTAGAGAGTACAATTTTATAACATAAATAAAAATTTGAAAGTAAATTATATAAACAGCAATTAGTGCCCTTACCACATTATTAACCAATTATAAAAAAAAATATCAGTTCTCAATTTGATTTAATTTATCTTTTAAACTTTTATCCTCCTATAACTATAAAATTGCAGTTAATAAACATTCGAATAAAACTCTCTGAGTCTGTAAAAAAAAATTATACATATATCATCTGTTAAAACAAAAATAAATATAGTTCTGCATGAAAGTACTTATTGAATTTTGAACAGATATTAATATTTATAATTAGTAGATACACACATGTATCTGCTAATCACATATTAGAGAACAATTACTACTATATATATATATATATATATATTTTTTTTTTTTAAATACTATATAGGCCTGAATCTAAGCTCCACCTTGTAACAAAAGATTTAGTGTAATATTTTTATAAAAAAAAAAAAAAAAAAAAAAACTTGTAATGTTATAATGCCTTCTTTTGAATTTATATAATGGACTATAGAATTGCCAGCTCTCCAGATTTATAAAACACTACTATTATCCAATGCATTTCAATTGCATAATGAAAAAAAAATTATTAACAAAATTATCAAGAACCAGATACCACAAAAAAAAAATAGTTTCAAAATACCCATAAATTTAGAAATTAAAATTTAAACAAAAAATCTGTTTTGTTACTTTTCCATAGTCTAATTTTAACATTTCATGGAATGTATTGAAGATTATAGGTCTGGGGTATACAGTGTTACGTATAAGTGTGCATGCTCTTCTGTTCTTAGTAACTGAAACGCCAATTACTTTAGTTGCTACCAATCTAGCGGTGCATTACACATCAAGTAACATTTTTTTTTCAAACCAATTAACACATTCACTGTTGATGACACCAAGATAGCATCATAGATGTGGACTGAAGTTATAAACTGTTATAAATAGTTTAATAACTAAATTACAGATATTATGTAGTTGGTTTATTTATAATTTACATGAGTGATATTGGTTATGCATAAAAGATATGGCATTTTTTTATCCTCTCCTATTCTTTTTCAAAATCCAGTAAGGGTCTTGTGACTGTGTATTATTATGGAAAAACGATTGTTTGGTTTGGTTGTGTTGTTTGTTTTTACATTTTTGTGGTTTTATACTCATACAGCTTTGTTCAACATACATAGTATTTTTTAGAACTTCTTGTAGATTGTTTTACAGAAAATCAGCTTAGTAGAATTTTTTAATCCTATTTTTATTTTTAGGCCCTAATTTACAATTTACAACTTTTCGTTTTATCTTGAAGAAAATTTTTGTAAAGAATTGTACATCTTCATTTTTATGCTTATTTTATTTAAATTTTCATTTCATATTGAAATGAAAATTATAATTGGTTCAGCTTTCTTTAGATTTGAGAACTTTTATAATTAAAAACATTTAAATTTAATTTAATTAAAAAATGGAACATGGTATTATTAGCATCTAGAAATTCTTATAATTCTGTAAAATCAATATTGTAACACTTTAGTTTTTTGATTTTTATTTGTTTCATAATTGAACTGCAGTCTTTTACCACTTCTGAAACCAGCAGTTTGTGCAAAAGAAAACTAGACAAAATTGAATCTGATGAACTGGTACATATATTAAATTAATAACTACTTCTTTCAACTCTACTTTTAACAACTATTTCTTTCAAAATATGTTTTATAATTTAACCTTTTCACGACTGGGTGCTTATGCAACTGCAGTAAACTGTCTGCACAGACTATGGTCGCATAAACTCATTTTAGAACTTTATTGTTGTTATCAGTGTTGAAGCGACTAATAAAATTCTTTCACTTATATTGGTTTTAAAATGAACTATTTGCATTGCCCATAGGTTGCAGCTAAGAGCTGGAAATAGAATAAAATCACGTTATCAGCATCCTAAAACTGGGTTTTGTACAACAAGTTTTGCTGAACTCTGTTAGTAAAGTAAACCTGGTCGATTCATCGCATTCATGTACATAATTTATTCCTTCTTGCTGTGTGGACAAATAACGGAATTTATGTAATGAGTGAAATAATTTAAATTTAAATAATAAATAATTGAAATAATATCAATGAACAAGCTGATGATAAAATAACCTAGTCTGAGCATGAATTAGGGTTTACAGTACGTTAATCCTGAAAAGGTTAAATATACGTAATGTGTGATCATTTCTTAGAATTTAACTATTTTAAAATAACAAAGCATTTTAAAAATTTTTCCTAAAGGCTTTATTTTTTTTTTGACAAGCTGAAAAATAATTTGCAATACAGGAAATTATTTTATCATTCTACAATAAACAAACAAGCTACTTGTGACAAACTTTATTTGTTAATATAATTTTTGTCAATTTTTCTAATTTTCATGAACTGGAATTTATGTAATCACAATTACATGCTCTAATAAAAGCTATCTCCTCATAACTAATGGAAAATTAATTAACATTTATATTCTAATATTTTTGTAATTTTTATTGCAAATCAGAAACTGTTACTAAGAGTAAAAAATTCAACTTAAATATATAAACTTTTTTTTGGAAAATTATAACCTAAGAAGTCTGCCGAACATTGCTCTGACAGAATATTAAACCGTAGATTTTAATAACCATTGAATAATATCCAAGAACAAATGGAAAAATATATGCCAAGAAGCAATGTAATGAGCGGGTTACATAGTCGTTTATAAGCTGCTTCCTGACAATGCATACATGGTGTCAACATATATATTTTCAAGGCTATGAAACTCATTCTTAAAAAAAAACCCAGCTATATATGTTAAGTGTTATAAATACAATCTATTAAAACAAAAATCAGTGCGATCTAGCAGTGAATGTGTTAATAAGAAAAATGTGTTTTGTACTGTATTAGAAATTTATTCTTTTCAGCATTGTTATAGTGAGTTTCAAGTTATTTAAAGAAACTTTGAAGAAATTAAGACTAAAAATTATCTAGTACAATTCTGTTTCTCATTAATGCTACTATTTAAGAGAACAATTTTCTTAAGAGCCATACTAAAAATTAATGTTTAGGTACATCTAAGAACAAGGTTTTCACCATTGCTCAAATATTTAACAATTTTTTCTGATAATTGTTTCAATACTGTAACCATAAAAAAAAAACATGCTTTTAAGCCTCTTGAATAGCATATTATTTTGCACTGAACTACATAAAACAGTTTCAACTATTTGTTAGTAAAAAGTATAGCTGCTTGACATGAATATACAGAGTATAATATAGGAGTCTGTACTTGATTACTTACAAGCTGTTTCATTGTGTGTCAGTGAAATGACACATATTTTTTCTCATAGACTACGATTCTGAGCAGTTTTAATGGCAATTTTTCTTGACTTTATAACCCTTTGTCTATCCTGTTGCTAATTGAAATAATTAAATTATTTATGTACAGTGGTGATATCAAAACAATTTTTTTATCAGTGCAAAAATTTCTATCTTTACTAAGAGCTGAAATAATTTTTAAAAAAGTAGTTGCCATATTAAAACACAATTAGAAAACTTTTTCAAATTTTTTATGGAGATAATGGAATAACACTTGCTACACAACAGGCAAAAACGGATATTTTTTATGTGTAAAAAAAGTTATATATAACACAGTATAAAACTCATTTTATTTTTTAGATCGATTCAGATTGATCAAAAAATGTAACTTTGTAAAAACAAACTTTTTCTTTTATGTTTAAACTATACTAAAATATGAAAGATGTCTGATAACTGACAATTCCAACAATGTTATCTGAGTAATGGAACACAAACAAGTTCTAATCTGAATTTAGTAACCTGAATAGTCTACTTTTAAGATGTAAGTACACATTTTGATGCGGCATAAATGTCATTCATTACAAGATCAACCAGGGTTGCATAAATAGCAATAACCAATGATAGAATTTATATGAGTTAAATATTGTAAATGATCATGAAATTGCGCAGGCATCTGAAAGTTGCTTACGGCAGTGTTTGTTTGGGCTGAAAGCAACTGGGTCCAATGAAATGTGATCATGATTGTCCAGAAGTAAGAAAATTCAAAACAGTTCCCTCAACACAAAAAGTCACGCTCACTTACTATTTTTTTAAGATGCAAACACATGGACAACCACACAGAATGTCTACATAAGAGAGGAATGACTAATTTGGTAAAATACTGTAGAACCTTATGAGCACACAAGAAACGTTAATTGTAGACAGGCCGCATGGGTTAATTTTGTGATAATAAAAGGCCTAAAATTCATAGTTGTTTCACAGCTGTACACAACTTTGATTTGAAACCATCCAAATTCTAATGTCCCAAAGCCAGAGGAGGTATTGAAAGACCAATACTTTTTTCATCAGATAATTAAGTCTAGGCTGCTCTGTATGATAAGTAGAAAATTTCTTCGTGGACAGAGTGAAAACACGTAAAATAATGTTTATAATAGATAAATTTATTTTTGATATCAGTTTTTTTATTTTTTTCTTCTGTAAAAAAAATATTTCATAGGTTTGGCGATCTTAGTTATCAATGAACCCTTAAGAAAACTATGCGAGTCACAATTATCTGAGTTATGCAGCAAAGAAGGAATTATGTAAAGGATTTTGAACAAGTCAACATATACTATCGCTAAAAAGAATTGAACTACAAAGCAAAAACTTTAAATTTTTTAAGATTTTTGAGCTCAGAACATATTTATTAGCTTAAGAGTATTTTTTGCATTAGGCAAAAAAAAAATTATATATATATATGATGTACATAGAGGCTTATTTTTTTAAAACATGGTAAGGTCAATAACAGTTTATAAGTAAAACACGACATTATTTGCCACAGCAACATTTGTGTTTATTTATGAACATAAAAAGTTTTGAGTAACACTGCAAATAAGTTAGGCTTAATATAAACCATGCAGACTAGGCCGATGCGAACATATTTATAAAATGCTACAGAATTGTTCCTAAATATTTAGACAAATTCATCTGAATTTATCTTATAAAATTACAAGTATCTGTAATAAAATTAATACACTTTATGTAATGAATGTAAATATTTAAATTTTAAAACATTAATGTTAAACTGTAGCAGTAATAAATACCAGTTCTAATAATAAACAAAATTCTTTTCTTATTAATATACCTTTCCTCCTCTATGAATCATGAGACCTTGCCGTTGGTGAGGGGGCTTGAGTGCTCAGGGATACAGAGTAGCTGGACCGAAGGTGCAACCATATCGGAGAGGTATCTGTTGAGAGCCAGACTAAGGAATGATTCCAGAAAGAGGGCAGCAGCTCTTTCAGTAGTTGTTAGGGGCGTGAATCAGGACGACTTAAACGGCCGTATCAACATCACTCAGTCCTCTGAGTACTGCGCAGCTGAAAGCAATGGAAAACTACAGCTGCTTTTTTTCCAAGAAAATGTGGCTCTCTGCATTTTCACATAGCAATAATGGAGGCGCTTTCCTTGGTAAAATATTCCGGAGGTAAAATAGTCCCCCGTTCGGATCTCCGGGTGGGGACTACTAAGGAAGGGGTCACCAGAAAATTAAAAAATAACATTCTACGAGTCGGAGGCGTGGAATGTTAGAAGCTTGAAAAAGGTTGGTAGGCTAGAAAATTTAAAAAGGGAAATGGGTAGGACAAATGTGGATATAGTAGGAATTAGTGAGGTTCGGTGGGAAGAGGAAGGCGACTTTTGGTCAGGTGATTTTAGAGTAATTAACTCAGCGTCAAATAATGGGCAGGCAGAAGTAGGTTTCGTGATGAACAAGAAGATAGGGAGGAGAGTGGAGTATTTCAAAACGCATAGCGATAGAATCATTGTAATAAGGATAAAATCAAAACCTAAACCGACAACGATTGTTAACGTCTATATGCCTACAAGCGCCCATGATGATGATGATGAGGTAGAGTGTGTATACGAAGAGATTGATGAAGCAATTAAACACGTAAAGGAGATGAAAATTTAATAATAGTTGGAGATTGGAATGCAAGCATTGGAAAAGGCAAGGAAGGAAATATAGTGGGTGAATACGGGCTGGGCAAAAGGAATGAAAGAGGGGACCAACATAGAATTTTGCACGAAGTATAATTTAGTAATTGCCAACACCCAATTTAAAAATCATAATAGAAGAATATACACTTGGAAAAAGCCAGGCGATACTGGAAGGTATCAGATAGATTATATCATGGTTAAGCAAAGATTTAGAAATCAACTCGTTGACTGCAAAACTTACCCTGGAGCAGTCATTGATACCGACCATAATTTGGTGATAATGAAATGTAGATTGGGGTCATAATTGATAGTGGTAAGGTAACAATTAGTGCACCTTATGTGAAGTAGTATCATTTATAATCCATTTGCATTGCCTTTAATGTTATAGGTTTTTAGGAATTTTCAATCGGGTGGTTTTTTTCTGATCGCTTGGAGTTGGAAATTTCCTTGGAGAATATTTATTTCTGTTTAGCCTCTGGAACCACTATAAAGTATTATTTCAGAGAATTGATGGAGATAATATGATTGAATGTAAATGAAGTATATTCTTGCATAGTCTCAGGTCGACCAGTAATAATAATAATAATAATAATAATTTTTTTTTTTTTTTTGAGGAATGAGGTGGAAATGCATTTACGCACTGAGTGTCGGGCTCCCGCTGATGGTATTATCCAATCACTATCAGCAGACTACCGACTAAAACCACCCCCTTTCTACCAGGACTCGACCCGGAACCGTTTAACACATTACTTCTGGTCGAGTCCTATACTAGCCTGATTAGGTGCTACCTAATTTTCAGGACTATCCAGGTCAACCTTTTTGGCCCTGAGAATGTTGCCGACGAATCGGGCTACACTTTCCCAGCTACTCAGGTCACGGAGCATCATCGCAACCGCGTTGTGGGGACTCAGTGCTCCGGTATCCACCTCTAGTGTCCCTCGATCTGCCGCCCACCGAGCACATTTGAAAAAGGTGTGCTCAGCGTCGTCCCGTACACCGGGGCAATACAGGCAGTCGGGGGACGGCGCTTTCCCTATGACATGGAGGTAAGCGCGGAAATACCCGTTAAAACTTGGGTCGTGTAGTACTCCACTTCTCCATGCTGTCGCTCCGTCCACGGTCTGACCAGAGGGATAAGCTATGCGGTCCATCGTCCTCTGGTTTCGTGGTCCCAAGTCTCTTGCCGTGCGAGGAACGTGCGAGTGCGTTCCTCGTTGGCAACGGTCACCCGGTCTTCGCCTGCCCGTGGCCTCCTGTAGATCGCCTGGCGCTCCCTTGCTAAAGTAGCAACGGGTATGACGCCGGCGACCACAAGTAATGCAGGCTCGGAGACCGTCCGATACGCGGAAGCGACTCGCAAGGCTGCGTTGCGTTGCACCTGCGCGAGCCGCTTCCGGTTTCTCGCAACTCTTAATGCCTTGGCTCACACTTCCCACCCGTATAACAGGATGGAATGCACCGTGGACATCAGCAATCGCCGTCTGCTGGCCTTCGGTCCGCCGACATTCGCCATAAGCCGGCTGAGAGCAGTTACGGCTCTCGCAGCTTTGTCGGCGGCTGTACGAAGCTGTTCAGCAAAGCTGAGTTTCTAGTCGATCATCATATCGAGGTACTTTGTGGCCGGCTTAGTTTCGACAACCTCTACTCCGACCCGCAGAGAGAGAAGGCTGTCGATACGCTTCTTTGTGAGAACCACGATCTCCGTTTTGCTGAGGGCTAGAGACAATCCATGATCGTCCAACCAGGCACCCACTCTGTGCATGGCTCGACTGAGCCTCAGTTGGGCGCACTCCACGTCCCGGTCTGCGACAAGTAGCGCAACGTCGTCAGCGTACCCGACCAAGGCAGATTCTTTAGGCATCTCCAGCCTCAGCAAGCCATCGGAGACGGGGTTCCAAAGGTCGGGGCCGAGAATCGACCCCTGCGCCGCCCCTGACGTGATCGTAGTCCTACGCCAGCCTGCTGCGGTCTCGTAAATGAGACCGCGGTTCCTCAGGTATGCGTCTACCATTCTGAGAAGGTATTGAGGCACATGGAATGAATGCTCCAGGGCCCGAATCATTACGCTCCACCGTGCGGAGTTGAACGCGTTTTTTACGTCCAACGTAACGTTACGTCCAACACGTCGCAAAAAATGATTGTGGTCCTCTGCTCGCCGCACTGCCTCAACAACCTTCTGAATTGCGTCTAGGGTTGACCGACCCTGCCGGAAACCGTACTGGTTAGGTGACAGGCCACCTGCCTGATTCATCGCCGTAACCGGTCTTTTAACAGCTTCTCCAATACCTTCCCAGCTGTGTCAAGCATACACAATGGGCGGTAGGAGGAGGTAGGAGGACAGCGACTCTGGGTTTTGCTTTCCCTTGGGAATTAGCACAAGACGCGCGGTCTTCCACCTGGCGCTAAAAGACTCAGCCTTCAGACATGCATTATAGATATCTAGTAGGAGACGGTGGCTGCAGCGCCCCACTAGTTTGAGTACCTCGGCCGGTATACCGTCGGGACCAGAGGCTTTTTTGCTTTTCAGCGATCGTAGGACTCCTTCCAGTTCCTCCATCGAGAAGAGCGGGAAGTCGCCCATGTCGCTGAAGGCCCGCTCGGCACGGACCGAGTGGGCCGGGAACAACATCTTAACGACGTGTTCCGCTTTAGCCTCGTCTAGTGGAGCTGGTGACCGCGAAATCCCCAATCGCCGAGTTACTATCTTGTAACCTAGCCCCCAAGGGTCTGCATCCACGGTCTCCGTCAGTTCGCTCCAGCAGCGTGCCTTGCTCACATTGATGGCTCGACGGAGCCGAACCTTTGCCGTCTTATACTCGGCTGACCTGGCGTTCGCGTCTATGCGATTCCTCGCACGTTGCGCAACTCGTCTTAGTCGAAGACACTCTCGGCGGAACCCCGCAATCTCCGGTGTCCACCAGTACACGGGTCGCTTCTGGTGCTTCGGCTCCCCCGTCCTCCCCGTTGGTGAAGTTTTCAGGGGCTACCACCCCTGAGGAGATCTTTCTGTTGAATTTATTCTCGTCGATTTTGTTGACGTTATTATTTTTCACCAGCCGTGGGGGCCCCGGGCACTCTCGTGTACCATCTAGGGCTCTAAATGAGATATATTGGTGGTTGCTACCGCTATAATCCTCGAGAACTCTCCAGTCCTGAACGAGCGTGACCAGCTCTTCGGAGGCGAGGGAAATATCAGGAATGGTTTCCAAATATCCTGGGCAGCGAAACGTCGTCGTGTTCCCTGTACTGAGAATCACGAGTCCAGTACGTGCCACCATGTCCAGAATGTATTTCCCTCTGGAGTTGGTATGCGCCATATCCCAGTCTACCGCCCTGGAGTTGAATTTCTCAGCTACCACCAACTCACCAGCGGCAGCGAGGATAACATCCCTTTTTTTGGCAGAGTAATAATAATAATAATAACTCCTGAGTTAGGTAATCCCCACGTCCGGAACACAACATCTACGTTCCACGTCCAGGGCGGCAACAGCTGTACTTATGTACAATACGCATAGCTGGCTAACTGGGTTCCGAGTAAATTCCTCGGTTTTGCTTTTTTACTTTTGACCTGTTTCTAACTTCAGGTCACCAGACGGACTGGATTTTTCGGCCACCTGTAGGACATGGACAAATAAACGATTTGGAAATGGACTCACACCATATTTAGAGCTGGTGATGTGGCGGCCAGGGTCAATGTTATTGCAGGTGTAACGGAGACCCTTCCGTTGTCCACATGCCCCCTGCGATGGCAAGCATGTAGCAATGGTGCCCATGTATGTCGGTGCATGGGAGCTCTGAAAGCTTCGGTGAGTAGGAGCCTGGAGTCAGTGCAGAGACTGCGCATCCGCTCTCTGCCAGGACATATGCCGGTTCCACCGGAGTACCGGATCGGACCTCCAAGGTTAGTAGCCCTGGAGTGGGGGTGTACTCCGGCGGCTAGCCTTGCTACAGAAGGGATCCACTGTTCATGAATATTGAACAATCAAACGTGGCAGAGGGTGCACGTAAACACCCTCGTTTAGAAACCGCCGATCCGCCACAAGCGAAGAGGAAAAAAAGTAAGGAGAGTGATAACATGAGAAAAGATGCTGATAAAATCAGTAAAGATTTAAGAAGCGCTTTGTTTGGAAATAATGTTCCCAAACCAAGATTTTTGGTCATTACGAAAGAGAATGGTAACTTCCAAAAGGTAAGTCCGTTCTTAATAGCTAGAGAGATTACAAATTGTGCTGGTGGTCCTGTTAAGGAAATCCGTAAGACGTTTAATGGATTACATGTCGAATCTATCAACGACATGCAAAGCCAGAAAGTCCAGGCGTTGAAGAAGATCGGTGAATTTGCAGTTACTGTCCAACCGCATAGTACACTTAATTCATCCAGAGGAGTTGTTGTTTGCAGTGATCTTCTTAACTGTACTGAAGAAGAAATAGTGCAGGAAATGTCTAGTCAAGGAGTGACACATTGTCGCAGACTTACTATAAGACGAAATGGTGAGATTCTTCCTTCGGCCTCTCATGTTTTGACATTCAATAGGCCAAATCTTCCTGAAAAGGTACGAGCTGGCATCCATCGGCTTGATGTACGGGCATTTATTCCGCAGCCGATGAGATGTTTTAGGTGTCAACGTTTCGGACACACTGCAGTTAGATGTGAAGCGCAGGAAATTTGTATATGCGGAATGAAGATACATGAGGGCGATCCATGTAAAGACCCTCCAGTCTGCATTAATTGTAAAGGGCACCATAACTGTCGATCTAGGAACTGCCCAGTATACAAATCAGAAACAGCCATTCAGGAAGTTAAAACGCTTTAAAAAGTCAGCTACCCTGAAGCGAAGAAGATTGTAAACCTACGTACACCTAGACCATCGACTACATACGCAGAAGCAGCTGCTGCTCCCCCCACACCTAAAATCAACGTGGAGCAGTTGCTTAATACGATGGCACCAAGTCTCGCAACAATGATAGAAAGAATCATTGATTCCAAGATCGAGTCGACTCATCAGACACAACAAAGTAAACATGAGAAGGCTCATTCCCAGACTGACGTCGCTGACAGAAGACCCGTACCAGCGCAGTTTAAAAAACCGGCAAATTCTTCGATTATATCTCCATCAATAGACGTAATGAAGAAAAATCTTGATTTATCCGACAAAGATCAAAAGATCACCCCGATGACGAGTCATATAGCTAAGGATACTGTGACAAGAGTACAGGAAAAATCTGCGTCAACCAAAATGGAGGTGCAAGTAACTATCGAAAAAGCACCAGACACAGACGATAATAAAACTGTACGTACAGAGGCCCCAAAAGCTCAGAGAACAACTGTGGCGAGAGCATCTATATCAGCCAGCCCAAGCACAGCCTTAGATATTGAATCAAGTTCATCAGCCGCCGAAAGTGCATCGGTTGCAAGTTTAGATTCAATTGCAACGATGCTCACAGCACCATTGAAGCTTTCATCACCTGATGTAAGCCGGCGAACGTCATTGGCATCAGAAAGAGAAGACGATGCCATGTCCGAAGCCTCAGACACACTGTCGTCCGAAGTTGAGGCCGTTCGCAGAATGGAAAAACGGTGCAAAAAAGGATGGCCGAAAGGAAAGCCTAGAAAGTAATTTTATTGGATCAGAAGTTATAAGAACAGTAAAACTTTGATCATTTTTTGACACATGAAAATGTGAAATAATGAGCCCTTTTTTTTTTTTTTTTGAAGTGGGATGGGGCTAATGACCAAAGTAGTCGATGCCCCTAAAAACCTCAAAAAAAAAAAAAAAATATATATATATACATCAATGATAAAAAAACCTCACAAAGTAGCGCATGACTTATTCAAGAGTTAGAACCAAAATATTAATAAACATACATAAATGTATTTAAATGTAAAAAAATATAAGGTTTTATGTATAAAAAAATATGAGAAATAAGAATTTTCATAGTTAAATATAAAATTCCTTTATAACTTATGACATATCACATTAAGAAAGAATAGATTAAGTAATACAAAATTCACTAATATTACTTTTGAAAGTGGGTTATATTAGCAGAATGTATAAAATTATGAGTAATCATTATAAATGAAGGAAAAACTTACATCACAACAACGTTTATAAATTGTGGAAATACATTTCCAAAATCGATGTTCTGTTCGCCAAACGTCATAGAGCACTTGGTAATTTTTATGGTGCACAAAATCGTCCATCAGAGCAACTTATTCATCGAACTATAGATAAATTTCAAAAAACATTTACTCTACTCAATGAAAAACCAACAAGACAAAGATCTGTGCATACAGATGAAAATATTGGTACTGTCAGTATTAGAGTTGAAGAAGATCTAAAATGTGTCAATTCAACACCGTTCTCTACAACTTGGACTTTGTCCATCCACTACATGTAAGATTTTACATTGTTTGCTTTACATTTTTGCTTTGGTAAATGGTGCTTAAATCAATGGGAAACTGATCCACTTTTTTATCAAAAAATTCTGATTAGAGTCAGAGATCATTTCTGGTTAAATGGTTATGTCAACAAGCACAATTACCATATATGGAGTAAGACCTATCTTCAGGAAATTTACAAGTTCCCATTGGATCCTGAAAAATGCACTGTACAGTGTGGGTATACCGAAGGCATCATCGATCCTTATTTCTTTAAAGATGAGGTCAGATCGCATCTTATTGTCAAAGGAGATCATTACAGATTAATGATAATTGATTATTTGTTTCCCAATCTGCATGACATCGACCTGCAACAGTTTTGGTTTCAACAGGATGGTGCCACACCTCATACTGCTACTGAAACAATCGATTTATTGAAATAACAATTTACAGACAAAATTATTTCACGAAATGGTCCAGTGAATCTAACACCGGTGGATTATTTTCTTTGGGATGTGAAGTCTCTGGTTTATACTGATAAACCAGCAACAATTGACACTTTGAAAGTAAACATAATTCTTGTTATTAATGAAATAAGTCACCAGTTACTTGAAAAAATGGTTCAAAATTGGACTGATAGAATCTGGTTCATCAAAGCTAGTCATGGTGGACATATGCCAGAATTTATTTAAAAAAATTAAATATCTGAAAGTTATCTAAGATAAAAACACAATTGGCTTTAAAGTTATCTTGTTATGTGTTTTATTTCAATTCAAAGTTCTATCATTCTAAAAAAAACACCCTAAACAAATGATATTGTTAAGTCGGTACTCGGTACAGATATTATAAATGAATTAATTAAAACAACAGTTATTTTATAGAATTACATAATATGCTGTTAAAAAATAAAATTTTTAATGATTTTATTGAATTAGAAAAATTAAGAGATTCCCTTAATCAATTAAATACTTTTAAGTTTAGTTCAAGATATTGAGGATTCTTTGACATTTTTTAAATTAGGAATGCTGCTCCCCGACATTATATATCAACTAGAGAGTTATTTAATGAAATATAAAAAGTTTCCAAATATTATGTTAATCAACTGCCACTGGAACCGAAATTAGAAAATATAAGAGAATTTGAACATTTATTAAAAGTTAGTTACAATAATACCAAAAGTAAAATATTTGTTAAAACAAAAATTAGAATTAGGAAAATCAAAAATGACAGGCCAAGAAAGGTAAATCTAGTAATAAAATGTACTCCAAATATTTATATTCTAGTAATACAAACAATTGTAAATATGATTTTTCCTAAGTTAATGAAAATTTAATTAAATGAATACCAGAGATGTAATATTTTTGGGCAACTCTGCTGCAAAAGGAAAAAATAAAATTGTAAATTATTAGATACAATAACTAAAGCACATCAAGAAATATATCTTATCAATCCTAATGAAACTCTTGCAATGTATGATAATTTGATTAAAGTATGACTAAAACGTATAAAACACGTTTTCAAAAATTTTTTATAATTGTAATATTATTATTTTTTCTTTAAATTACAAATAATCTAAATATCAATGGTTTAGAAATTCATCAAATTGAACTTATTAGGCAGCTAGTAAAATAAAATACAAGTATTAGTTCAATTACGCTATGCACTCAGATCATTACTCAATCAAGTCTTTAAACAAGAATATTATCCTCATATGAACAAAACAAATGTTAATAACATAAACGACAATTTTATCCTACAATTCAATTTACTCAAAATTTTCTTGATTTACTTAAAAATCAAGAAACAGATTCACAAATTTAATAAATCTCTAATGAAAACATAACCTCCCATCTTTCTCTGTTCTGGTCTGCTTTTGGGAGTGCGGTCTATGCCTACACCCACCTACACTGCAGCTCCATTCTCCGCACATCCGTTCTCATCCTAACAGTAAATATCTCAGCTAATCAGAGATCGATGCCGAAACATCTATCTGAACAATGTAAGCACGCAGGCAGGTCCCTTGCCAACTGGGTTGCTATTATATCTATACACTTATAACAGCATCAGACCCCTTGGTCATCCTCCACAGGGCTAAGAATCTCAGGCAGCCAGCAACTACGTTCCATTTCCTTTCAGTTTTCCAATTAACTTGCAGATCAAAACCAGAATTGATGCTTGCATGGTCTCTAGGTACTTTGATATGTTCAGCTTCGTACCTGGCACAGACATATATAACATGCAGCACATCATCAATGGCCCTACACTCCAGACACAAGCCTGAATTAATCAAACCAAATCTGACCAACCTACCTTGAAAAGCACAATGTTCAGTAAGAAATTGTGTTATATAATATTAAAATTATACATATTTAAATGAAATATATGGTGAAGGAAACGATAGGTGAAAAAATATCAGACCCTCACCAAAAACTAAACCTAAGACCAGCTCAGCTGACTTGGAAGCCAGCATGCCCACTACATCGTTCGTTCAACATGTTTTTATATTTTATGAAATCACATTTTCCCCAAAAATGTAATGATTTTAAATTTAATTAATTGCTTTTCTTGTGCTTCATTTATTTTTCTCTGCTTTTGGGAAAATAAATCCAATCTGCATCGCATTGAACGGTTGGTCAAATAAATTAAATTATTAATATTAACATTATTAATGTAGCAAAGTTTATTCTGTTTTAGCCAAAAAGAAGCTAATAGTATGTTCATTAATTTTATATCCAAAGATATACAACTGAATGGATTTTAAAAAAATATTTTAGATCATTACAGATAACTTCTTTTTTGATGTTAAAGGATGATCTGTTACATTCATCTATTCTTCTATAATGATAAGAGTGATTTGATATTTTCCATAAATTACTTTATCTAAAAAATGTCTACCACAAAAATGGATCCAAATCAAAATTTTAAAGTTTTTTTTTTCTATAAAAAATAACTGTTTTAAAATTGTTATTTTTGATCTAGTACAAAGTTTTCAGTATTTTGACTAAATCATTAACTAAAGCTGCAATTATCAAGGGCAAAATCTTAACTACTTCATTTCAACACAAGTAAAAAATTTTACATTGTGAGTAAAAATAGTAATAAAAAAAAATTGAAATATATATATATATATATTAGTTTATCCAGTTTTCTGCCAGATCTGGGTGTGTGTGTGTGCGCGTGCACATGCGCGTGTATAGGCAAATAAAACTGCTGCTACCAGCTTGCTAGACTAGCAGCTGCAAGTGTTAAATGTAACTGTAAACATACTTCTGAAACAGAGTCAGGTCGATTGCTCTTGAGACATGCGATTGATTGAAACCCTACACACCAAAGAACACCTGTATCCACAGTCTAGATTGAAATCCATATAAAAGCAACTGCCTTTACCAGGATTTGAACGTTAGAACTCTTGACTTTGAAAATCAGCTGATTTAGTTAGCCAATAAACTAACCTGGTGGGTTAAACTGAAATATACAAAGTTAAAAATTAAAGTAACAATTAAATATCCATAAATTCTCTATCATAGCATCATTAGAAAATTATGGTTAAAAAAATAAACATTCACACTCATTATATCATTTTGAAAGTAGGAGGCATGAATTCATAATTTGGAGAGATATTTAAAATAAACTCCAATACAATATAAACACAATAGAGATAGAGGTGTATAATTATTATAAGATAATTATTTTATATTTATGTGTGTATATAATTATATTTAGTAATGAATATTTAAAAAAAAAAAAACGTATTTATTACTTTACAAATTAATTTACTTATAGATATAGATATTCTTTCTACAAGAGAATAAGTACAAGTCTTCAGTCAAATATGTCTTCCAGCAAACCAAGTTCAAGACTTGATTTGCTGAAAGAAAAAGAATTAACACTGGATGTTAATTCTAATGATGTGAGTACGACTTTGCATTAAATGTTCATTCTAACATAGCAAGTTCAAAACTGAAGATTAGATACGAAAAAAGGCGTCATCTATAATAAACAATTCTTAGAAAAACTGCTATTCCAGTATCACATACCAGTAATAATGCTTACATATGCTAAATATTATATTTCATCCACAAATAAAGAATCCGGGAACAGCTGATCAGCAGCCTCAGGTGAGGTTTGTTTAAATATTCTACAACACAATACATAAATAATAATTACCATAATTAAATACAATAAAAAAATTTTAATAGATATTTCACTAGTAATAATTTTTTTGATTTCTAACAGGTGACAAATTATTTAAATTAATTTTATGTAAATCTAATATTTTTAAATTTATAGAAAATTCTGTGGGTAAATGTCATACCCAATAAATTCATTTATAATGCCTGTACAGAGTACTGACTTACAATATCATCTTGTTTACATTTTATTTGTTCTAACAATTTTTCTCATCATATACATCTAAATTACCAATAAAGAATTTAACAATTGAACAGAGAATTGAAACAATTCCTCTTTTATTTCAACACTTAACAAAACTATTTCTAACTTCATTTATTAACATTTTTCTAAATGATTAAATAATTTATCCAAACTATAATAATGAATAAATGTATGGCAAGAGGCTTCTAATTTGGTTAAACCTAGTTAACAGGATTTAATTACAATTTTCCTGGAACAAGAAAAAATCAAAATACAAACTGCATGGGGTGTGGCTATTAAATAACAAGACATGCTGTTACAGAAGAGCTGCACATGCGCCAAATTTATACAACTGACAGCTGTGTAGCATGAAGCTTTCTCTTTTGATTGTGGACATATTAGTCTTGTGGCCTTCGTTTGGATAACATCTGTTTTTTTTGTTTTGCTGAAGAAATAAGTGTTTTATTAGAATAAAGAATTGTCATAAAATTTCATATAAAATTGGAAAAACCACTACTGAAATTTATCTTTTATTAAAAACAGTATATGCCAATGAAAATTGCTTAAAAATCAGAGCGACAATGATCACCATTACTACTTTGAGGTCCTTGCTCAACTCCGTGAAAAAATAAGAAAAAAACGGCCCGAATTGTGGAAGAACAAGTCATGGGTTCTTCATCAGGACAACACACTGGTTCACACTGTATTATCTGTCAAGACATTTCTAGCCAAGTATAATATCCCAGTGTTAGACCATCCACCTTATTCGCCTGACCTGGCATCACGTGACTTTTATCTGTTCCCCAATGTCATATCTGCATTAAAAGGAACAAGATTTCAGATCGCTGAAGCTGTGAAAGAAAAAGCGGCACACGTCATGAAAGAACTCGCAGAAGACTTCCAGCACTGTTTCGAACAATGGAAAATTCACATGGAGCATTGTAGGGATAGAGGAGGGGTGTATATTGGGTACATTTGTACCTTCTGGCGTGGTTTCAAAGCTCTGTTTTTTTCATTTATATTTAATTATATTCTTGATAACGCATCAGCATTTTGATTTTTCTTTACTTTTCTGTAAACTATTTCATAATCAGACTCTTATAAATTTAACTGCCACCTTAAAAGTCTGGAGTTTGGTTCCTTAAGAAAAAATTGCCGTTGTAAAGTTTTACGATCGGAGAATATCTTAAATCTTCTTCTGTAAAGATGGTTTGTTGCCCAAACTACTGCAAGTAATTCCTTTTTTTATTATGGTGGAGTTATCTATTTCAGTTCCACTGATGGTCCAACTTGAATACATGATGGGTAGATCTGTACCATTTTTATACTCACTCAATGCAGCTCCAATAGCAAAACTTTTGGCATCTGTTGAAAGGTTGAATTCTTTTGTAAAATCTGGATATCAGAGACCAGTTCATTTGATAAAATATTTTTACACATTTCAAAACATTTTATATAATTTGGGTCCTCAATATTTATTTTTGCGCTCTTTTTTAAAGATTTCGTAAGCAGTATCATTACATTAGCAAAACTTTTTATAAATCTTCTGTAGTATCCTAATAAAACAAAAAACCTTATATTTCTTTGGTGGTCCTTGGTTTGGATAATGTTTAATTACACTGACCTTATCTGGATTGGGTTAACTCCATCAGCGATCAAAGTGTCTTAAATAAGCTATCTATTTTAGTAGAAATTGTGCTTCATCTAACTGAATTTTGAAGTTAGCAGATTTAAGTCCATCAAAAAGTTAAGTCTAATATATGTTCTAAACTAGTTGAATAATATCAAGTTGAATAATATTATTCAACTAGTTGAATAATATTCATTATTCGTTGGAAGGTTGTGGGCTACTTTTTAATTTGAATGGCATCCTAAAAAATTTGTAGTGTTCTATTTCAATAGAGAACGCCATTTTCTCTATGTTACTCAGATCCATCACTACCTGACGAAATCCCAAGGTGAGATCCAGTGTACTAAAATATTGGGCTCTTGCTAGATTGTCTAAAATGTCGGGAATTAACTTACTCGGAATATATAACACACAATATAAAAATTACTGTTTTGAATAATATATAGTTATTCACTGCACTCCGTAGATAATATTATTTTATTTCTGTTGTGCTTGTTTCCTTGGTGAACAGTAGATACCAACCAAGTATTATGTTCCTTAATTCGCCTTGAAGACGTCCTACTGACTGTGCCAATTATTTCTAAATTAGTAATATTTTTGAAAAAAACAAACTTTAATTTATTATTTTACAAATTAATTCTTTTACATATAGATAATCTTTCCGTAACAGAATGGGAACAAAACTTAGGTCAGATCCAATAAACCAAGTTCAAGGCTTTAAGATAACATTAAACCTTAATATAACATCATACCAATGATGTTAGGCTTTACATTAAATGTTCATTCTAACGTAATTAATGCAAGACTAAAGAAGATTATACAAAACAAAGGCTTCAACGCAATAAACATTAATTAGAATAACTATTCCAGAAATAGATACCAGTAATAATGATTTCATATGCTAAATACTATACTCTAACCCATATATACTAGCATATCCTGTCGCGGCTGATTCTGATTATTTATTTCGCTCATGAAATGCTTAATCAGAATTTTAATATAAATACAAAGATTAATTTCTCAACAAGTAAGCTTTTTTTTATTTAATTACAAAAATTGTGTGATTATTCAAAAGTACAAAGTATTTTAAAAAGAGATGAATACTATTAGTACAAAATGTGCACACGTTGAAAAAAATATTCTAGGAAAAAGAAAATGTATACATAGACACATACAATGGATGGTAGGTGTACAGTTGTTAGCATATGCGTACATGCAAATGAATAAGCATATTATTGTATCAGTGCTGTTTGGGATTAGGGCAGATTCTGGGAAGATTTTATTACTTCTTTGTAAATTATATTACTAATCTTTCTGAATAGACTACTGGGTGAGCTGACCCTACAGTATGATACATAAAATTGCCCATGAAAGAAACAGTCTTCCCTTAGATCAATTCCTGCCTCTTTTCAGGGTTGTCCTTGAGACTTTAACTCAAAAGGACATGTGTAAGAACATGCAAATGAAGTGTTAAGTCACATGTTTACATGTACCAAACATTCATAAAAATATTTGTAACATAACAAGTGTATAAGTTAAGTTTATTAAGTTTTTTTTTTATATTCAACACACTTTTGTCTATTTCCAGTAAAGATGATCTGTTTACAAGGTGTGTTAGAGAATTCACACATAAAACAGGTGTTCACAATTTTTTTTCTTTTTTGGTGAAAAATGTTTTGCATTATCGTCTAAAACATAAATTAAATATCATAAATTATATTTAAAAAAAAACTTAACTACAGCTACTATACCAAGAATGTAATAAAAACTAATGTATATTTTATTTAAAAAGCAACAGCAAACATAAAAATATCAAATTTAAATAAACATAATAAAATTTAATGAAGTCTGAGAGGGACATATGAGGAATAAGAGGAGTGTAGGAATGTCTGAGAGAGTTATTTTTCATAGACTTTATTAAATCAGTCTTCTCAGAATTAAATTTTCTACAATCATATATTAGTTATTGCACATAAAAGCTAAAAAAAAATGTGTTTTGCCATCAAATTTTTTTTTTTACATAGGATATCATGAAACTATGAGAGATTAAGTTCTGGGACCCATTTTATTTAATTTTTCAGTTTATGAAACATAAGAAACCACCAAGCTTACCCCATATATAACGCCATAAAACCTTCATTTCACTGAAGGAAATTTTTCGCTAGCTGTAATTCAATACATATTGTGTTGATTATTTTTCATTTTTCAGGTTATAATTTTAAATAAAATACAATTTATGTAGAATTTTTTTATTGATATTTTCAGCAAAACTAAAAATAAAAAGAGAATACTTTACATGAAGTAAAAAAGTATTTTAAAGATTTAATTCGGGCTACTTATTTTATATTTTCAGGGCAATAATATTTTTATAATTCCATATTTTATTTTATTAAATATGTTTAGGGTTCATCTGATATCTAAATGCAAAAGTTTGTGAATCTGCAACAGCAATGCAAAGTTTGTTTGCAACAGCATCATGCAAGAACTAACTGACTGATTGCTTTCAAATTTCAGAATACATTCGAGTAATAACAGAATGGTTTTAAGCCGTAGGTACAGGCCCTAGCTTCCTCGGGGATGAAGTTGTGAATTAAAGATATTCATTAAAGAAACAAAAATTAGTTCTTACTTCATTAACTGTCTGTCATCATGGCAAAGAAATATAATGAAATAAAATGACTAATTCTTTTTTCTTTAATGAATATCTATAAAACATTTAATATTCTCACCACCATGAGAATAACAAATGTGTCAGGGGTTCAGGTGACAAACCCTGACTGGGCTATAACATAATTAATAATTTTCTTAAACTTAATTTTGGTTATTTTTTTTTACAAATGATAAACTCTATATATGTCATTTAATCTAACAGAAAATTAGTAGTACATGGCTTTTTAATTGTATAATATGAATTGTAACTTATCATACGAGTATATTTTCTTTCTTGTATTCTAAACAGTTTAATATGAAATAAAAATTATGATAAACCTTTTGTAAAAACTGATAACAAAATATGTACTTCGTATTAATGCCACCGCAGCTACAGCTAACCTAACCAGTTGTCTTTTCTAAGTCCCACTTGCTGATCACACAGTCTTAAATTACATTTCCAAAACTTATGTTTACCAAAATAAAGTTTCGTTTTTTTGGTAAAATATTTTGCTCCTGAAAAAATAAAATTGCATCTTGTTCTGTTTTTGGCAAATCCCAAATTCGCATCTTTGTAGCACTAAAAAATTGCATCAAAAATCAGCAAACAACAAGGCAATAAGGAATCCAAAAGATTGCTCTTTATTGGCGCATTAGCGCAACTTCTGCTGCGGTGGCGTTAATACGTAAGTACCACAAAATATTTAGCTTTGATGTTTTAATGCAGTGTATTTTCAGAAGGTTTTGTCAGCAAAGAAGAACCAGTACCCCCCCCCCCCCTGGGGACAAGCAAGTACAGAGAAAACACCGACTCAAGGATGAAGAGGACCCAACTCACCAGGCTATTCCAGGCACTAAAGGATCAGACACATACGAGTCACTTTAGGATGAGTGTGTGTGTGTGTGTGTGTGTGTGTGTGTGTGTGTGTGTGTGCGTGTGCGTGTGCGTGTGTGCGTGTGTGTGTGTGTGTGTGTGTGTGTGTGTGTGTGTGGTGCATGTATGAGTGAGTATGTGTGTGCGAGTAACAATTTCAGAGAGGCTGATAATGGCATAAATGCACATGATTTGTGCATATTTTGAAAATTCATAACTTTGTTCAGAATCAAATTTTGAAATGTTTACTGTAGTTTGTTCTTATATAATTGCATATTCGTATAAGCCCCTCACCAGAGAAAACAAGCTCAAACTTTCAAAAGATTAAAGTTTAAATTTTTTAAAAATAATAAAAAAGAAGGAAAGCTTAACAGTTCTTACTCAAGTTATGGTGAGTATGGTAGCTTATGTAATAATAATAATAATAATAATAATAATAATAATTTTAAAAAATCTATATATTTCACCCCTTCAAAATTTAAACTGTATAAAGGGTATTTATTATTATTATTTGATATCAAATTTTAGTAGTCATTTTTACTTATTAGACTTATTAAGGGTTTCTTAATAAGAAACTTCAATATAATTTCTGATATCCACATTACGTGGATATCAGAACTTATATTGAAGTTTCTATTAAATAGGTTAAAATAGACTAATATAGCCATTTTTATATTGTAAAAGCAAGAAAGAATAAAAGTAGCCAGTGAATTCATAAAACCAATACACTCAAATCATTGGACTGTCAACATATGGGCCTGTAAAGAATCCTCCCTTGTTCAGAATGGACATATAAGGTCTTTCCCTGTATACTAACCTTAAAACATTGCATATATTGTGATTTACAAAGTTTTATCCCTATATTGTTTTACCATTACATGGCAATGAATTCCATAAGTAAAATGAAAGAAAAAAACAAAAAATGAACTTATAAGATTCTTTGCCTGTAGTCTACATAATATTATGTTAAAAAAAAAATTATTTTTCAATGGTTAACAGTTTTATCAATAACTACCTGATAAGAGTTCGCTTCACTCACCCTTCCTGTTGTTTCTCATCCTCGTCGCCAATTGTTATGTGTCTACTTAAATAAACACACGTGTTTTCAAATGATAAACAATATTTATGTATTATAATATAATGAACAGTTACAAAGGAACTTTGAAATGCATATTGATAAAAACTGTCTAAATCATCACTCCCATTCTTGATACATTGTTTGCGTATATTGATATACACCAAATGTTTATAGCACCAGATCATCCTGCTACCAATGAGCTCACTGAATGCAATATACATAGTTTTAAGCAAATAATACAGGCAATGACTTTATCTAAACTACCCAATCAAGAGAAAATTTAAGAAATCTTAATATATTATATATCTACACCTGTCTCATCTGGTAAATCTCCATCAGAATAATAAATAAAATAAAGATTACATATTAAATTAGACCTGAAACTGACACCATCACATACACCTTCACCTTCCAACATCATTCCAGTGTGCATCAGCTAAGTGTGGGAAATCAAGTACAAGCAAGGTGGTACCCCTCTACTGGCAAATCAATGTAGAGACTCGGAACTGTAGTCCAGAAGCTGGAAAACGTCACTACACGGTTAACGTTGATGGTGACGGTATTTCCTGAAGCGACACATTGATCTCTACTTATATGTGTCTATCGATTCTAAACCAAAGAAAACAGTGACATTTGCTTTGTCACCAAATACATATGACGAACCAAGAAGAGATCCTCCAAAGGTGTTTCACTTTATACCTTCAAAGGCCATGCGGGAACCTCAAGAGCAACCGGTAGTGCAGCAAAAACTTATTTTGAGACGATCAGAAAGGGGAATATAAACTGCCAACAAGACTTCAACATTACAATGTATCCTTGTTATACTTTAACGATTTAAATCGGTAAACATGTATCTAAATTCAATACTCTTCAATGTATAATCAAATGTAAATGTATTTTTCAGTGTACCTTTTCAATAAGAATGGAAGACTGTTGTATCCCAACGATCAAACAATATTGATGTAAGCCGACGAGGTATCAAGAATGGACAGTTTTTATCAGTATGCATTTCAATGTTCCTTTTGTAGTTGTTCATTATACTATAATAAATAAATATTGTTTATAATAATGGTACCCCTCCACAGGCAAACCAGTATGGGACTCAGAACTGTAGTCCAGAACCTTGGAAAACTTCACTACATAGTTAAGGTTGATGGTGATGGATATTCCCTAAAAAGACACATTGATCAACTACTGAGAGGTGGAGGGTCAACTACTCAGTGCAACGTGGAAGGTAGCATTTGTGTTTATTTAAATACAGACATTCCCATCTAGCCACCGTCTAGATCCACATTGTATTCATTATCCCTGTGCTTGTGAAAATAATACTGCTTAATAACAATTTATAAAAATCATCAGCTCATTGTAATTTCTTCAGAGCATCAGTTTTGTCAACACAGGACTTGAAACTTTGAGTGATGTGAAGTATATGGGTTTCAGGATAGTCAGCCCCATCTTAAAAATGTAGTTTTAGCTGGTGCACCCTCCCTTCGGAGAGTAAAAAAGTATTTTGTATGGTTCTCAGCATTATCTACAAACACCATAAGGAGACCATATTTCATTTATCAATTTTCATTTTATTTTTTAAGTAACTGGAGTTTAATGTAACCAGCCATGTCATACGCACAATAAGAGTGGCAATGGGTGTGTTAGTCGAGTTGCCGGACCGTACACCATCATACCTTTGAAGCTACTTTTTTTTATAACTGAAAGAGATATTGAAAGAGACAAACATATCTTTTTTTTATACAAAATTTAATTTTTAAAATGTTGTTTAGCTGCCATAATTCACGCTACTTATTCAACTTATTCTATTCAGTCTTAATTTTGTGGCTGTGAGAATTTTTATGCCATACATTATACAACCCATCTCTTTGAGAACTGGTAATGTACAGCCCAATTTTATCCATGCCTTAAAATAAATAACAGATTTTGATTGATTAATATACCTTAATATAATATCTAAAACGTTATTAAACTGAAAATCATCATTATCAAGAATTTCCCTCCAGTTATATTCTTGTAAATATGATCTTAATCCAGGACCTCCTTAAAATCCTTTACTAATTATTTTGAGTTAAGTCCTTAAAAATAGCTATGGCAAAAGCCCTATGATCATTAAAATGTGTCAGAATGACAGCATTAGAAATATTGTGTGTTTATATAAAATTGATCAAAAATGTGATCAATACAGGATGGCCTATCGTACGTAACTCTTTTATCAGTATATAATATTGTTGTTTATCGGCGTAAAGTTGTACTCATTTTCGTAGTGATCGGAGCACATGAAATCCACGGGCATTCGTATTTAATTTCGTACGGATTGCATTTGGTGTTAGGCTTCATCGGTTCGTTCTTTAGTTTATTTGGATTGGATTGATTCGTTTGTTTTATCGCACACTCTGACTGATATTTTTAAAAAAAATATCGAGTATAAAGTCTCGAGCACTGGTGTTGTTTTCGTGTTGGGGTTAGAAGTGCTGTTTGTGCCGTGTTGAATTTGTTGTAAACAAGGTAATTATGATTTATTTTTGTGTAGTGCCGTGTTGAATTTGTTGTAAACAAGGTAATTATTAACGATATATTTTTTCGTAAGTAAAAATAATAAATATTGGTGTATATTTTATTGCTAAGTTATATCGTTTTCTGTTCAAGTATGGATATTCACGATCCCAAAACATTAAGAACACCAAGTAATAATCTCTGAACCAAGGTCTTTTTTAACCATTTGATATCTGATTATTCAGTATGCTTTTCACAAAGGGAAAATTTGACAGTTGATGAAGGGGTACGTGGATTTAGAGGCAGGATAAGATTTCGTGTTTATGGCATAAAACTACTTATTGTTTGTGGTTGTAGCGGAAGTAAATTTCAATTTGAAATTTACTCGGGTAAAAATAACAAAAATTCTATAATTTCTCTTTTCCAAAGACTTCTTTCTGATTATCTTGACAAGGGACATACATTCACAGACCGGTTTTATAGTTCACCAGCTGTTTGATTTTTAATGGTAGTGACATACTAAAGCTGGATGTCCTATCTGAAAAAACTGCCAAAATTAAAGTTAGTAAAAAAAAAAACTAAAAGTATGTTTACATGATAAGAAATCATCTTCTGTATGTCAAATGGGAAGACACAGTATTATCCTTATCTTCAGTACACAGAATAACTGAAAGTGAAGTAAGTCTGTGCTCTTTTGGGGACATATGTTAATTTTTGATTTCAAAAACAAAAAACCTGATATAATTATTAATTATAATAAAAATAAAACTGGTGTATAGAAATGACCAGATTATTTCATGTTAACCATTCAAATGTAAGCAAATGATATAGTGGAGAAAATTATTTTTCCATTTATTTATGATGTCTATTGCCAATGCCTTTATTTTATAGTTGGAATCACAACCATTACCCTTGAGTCATAAATGTCATTTAGAAAAAATGTATTATATTCATTGGAATGGCTTTAAGATAAAAGGCAGGAGTTCTTGCACAGGAATCCACATCAACAGCAGTAAAAACAAAGACTTACAGGTCATCACTTCACTTAGAATATACCCCAAGCTGAAAAGAAAGTGCACCCTGCAAAGGTGTGTAAAGTCTGGTCTGAATAAACAAGGGCAGCCTTAGGGAAAGCTAGAAGAAAGGAAACTACTTAGTGGTGTTCTGAGTGTGCAGTAGCTTTGTGTACACTTGACTGTTTCAAAATTTACTACAATAAAGCTAATTATGTTTAGTGAAGTAGTATCACAATTCTTTATTTTGTTCATGTTTATATATTTTTAGATCATAATTTTTTTAAGTAGCTAAAATAAGTATTTCAATAATATATTAAAATACACTGCATTTATTTTCTTTCTAAACATGTTCACATCATTCACCTATCGCAAGTACCAAATTCAAACAGAATATTTTTAAAACACTTAAAAGCCCCAGGATACAGGGACCTTTCATTTTCTGTTTAGCCTCTGGAACCACCATAAGATATTACTTAAGAGGATGATATGTATGAATGTGAATGAAGTGTAGTCTTTTACAGTCTCAGGTCAACTGTTCCTGAGATGTATGGTTAATTGAAACCCAACCACCAAAGAACACTGGGATACTCGATGTAGTATTCAAATCTGTAATAAAAGTAATTGCATTTACTAGGATTTGAACCTTAGAATTCTCGACTTTGAAATCAGCTGATTTGCAATGACGAGTTAACCACTAGGCCAGTCCAGTGGACTAGGATACAGGGACCAGCCCAACCCCCATAGGGGAAGACACCCCCTTGTGACGATTCCAATCGCCACACCAACCCCTCCTCGTGATGGTAAAATGGGCTGTAACAGAGGTCGTCTTTTGACCCTTTAACTGATTATATCTCACAGTAATAAGTCAGGCCTCATTGGGATGTCAACAATGTAAATGCACTGGCAGACAGATAAATGGCAGACAATGTAAATGCACTGGCAGATATGTGCAGTTACTGTGATGCTTACAAAGCTAAAGAAAAGATTCTACAGGTTCACATAGCTGAAACTTTGAAAATTGAAACCAAAAACCAGTTAATTGAAACTACTCAGAGGAGATTGGCCTTTAAATATTAAAATTTTTAAAATTAGATTTTTAACCGGTTTTACAGTAAATCTATATACTTGAAATACAACACCAACTACATTTAAAAAAACCAAAGGTATTTCATAAAAGAAAAATGCATTTAAAAAAATTCTGTGAGGAAAAGTGAAAACAGAAATAAAGAAGCTATTTGTATAATTTCAGCAAAAACTTTAATTGTTCTAATATATTTACGAATGATGTATATTACAGACATCAGTTTTTGCTTTTTATTTTTAATATTCGTGTCTTACCTGATAGCTCAAGCTATTTTTACATGAACCCTGAAATGTCAGGAAAGAAAAGAAGTGATGAAATATGCTCATTCATTCATCATTTCGTTAATAATGTACTTGAACCATCCATCGGAGAATTAGAAATATTTTTGACTCAAGTGGAGGACAAAATGAAAACGTCTGTAATCAGAATGTGTCACACCATCTTATTCATATTGTAAAAAGATTCAAAGTGGTGAAGATCATATTTCCTAAAAGAGGATACTCCTATTTAGCGTGTGACAAAGACATTGGTTCAGTGAATCGGAAAACAAGAACTGAAGTACCAGAAGAGTGGTATGAAGTTTGAAGTTTTTCATACAGCTTGTCACTAACCATCGCTATATGAAGTAATTGGATTACATCAGAATATAATTACTTTAACAAACAGTACGAGTCTTAGAAACTCATATCGTTCAAGGCCTATTAAGGAGTTAAAAGTACCTGAAAACCATTCAGTATTGATATCATTCAGAAATACATACAGTGGACCGTGGTTTACAGCTCCAGTACTCCCATCACCCCACAGATGTGAACTAATAGCAAAAAGAGGTAGGCAAAGAAATGAATTTTCAGCTGAAGAAATTCAAAAACCAAAAGAAGAAAACGAAAAAATCCTGGTAGAAATTGTTATTTCCAGAAATTTACCTAGAGAAATATATGAAGGAGAACAACTGCAACCTGGCTGCTTTATGTTACCTGAACTATGCTATGAAGATAAGCAAGCATAATGCACAAAAAGAACCTTAAAAGTCTTGGACTTATCATGTTGTTCCTTAGTAAAGTTTGAGGTTAGGCCATAATTTTTTTTTTTCGATTATCATACTGAAATAGTGTATATTTCTGCACTAAGAGATAAAAAAAAAAAAAAAAAAACAACAGTTAAAACTTTATTATTATTAAATCAAAAATGAATATTATCGGTTGATTTTTATTAGAAAATCTAACCACAAAAATGCTCTCCTGAAAAATTAGCAAAATTAGATTATCTGAAAAATCTAAATTAAAGAAATTCAGTAAAAAGACTAAAATTTAATTACAATATTAAAGAATTAAATTGTACAGATCTAAAAAAAAAAATTATTTTCATAAAGTATCTCAACAAAAATATGAAAAATAATAATAACTTTGAAATTTTTAGAAAGTAAAGATTATGTTTGTTATAATGTTGGATAGTAATAAAAAATGCACTATTTTGTCTTTCAATGTAATATCAAATGTTTTACCTGGATTTTATTTCATTAAGGTGTTCAGAAACGACTGGAACAGGGACTTATTATTTTTTACTTTTAAAACTGATAAAACATCTTCACCAACCAGTCACTGAAAAAATTAAAAAGTAATTTATTCATTACTATAAAAGTTATTAATTATGGAAATGTATATGCATTTAAAAAAGAGATGGCTGATTTGACTACAAAGAAAGAAACAAAGGTTGCCTTTCTTAAAAAAAACCATTAATTTTTTCTCTTTTCCCATTTATTTTTCCTTTCTCAGTTTCACAGTGTTATCGATTTGAAAACAGTGATTGAATATGAAAACAGTTTTTAGACTGGAGTCTAAAACATTTTCAGTAAAAAGTAGCAGAAATGATGTTGTCTCGTTTGTCTCCTTTTTTGCTTTAGATTAATTGTACATATATGTTGCTGAATCTTCACTTTTTGTGTAATAAAAACACTGATTAAATACCCACAATTGTCGGCTATAAAATATTTCTACAACCGGTAGAACATGCAAACAAATTCTGTTTATGGAAAGTTTTAATATGAAACCTTCGATGTTAGATGATGGCACGGGGGTTGCACCTTCACAAATCGGTTAGTTTTATAGTTGTGGGTTGTAAGTTACACTAATGTGGTTGGAAGAGGACATATTAAGGTGATAGTAGATTGTGTAAATACACTGATCAAAATGTCTGCCAAGACATTTGCATCGGTAGCATCCTGACAGAAGCCAAACTGATGACTGTGTGTTGTTATCAAGTTTAGAGGGTTTAAAAGATGACCTCCAGTAAATCAACCTATGGCTAGGAATGGAGGGGGTGGTGTGATGACCGGGATCGTTGGGTGTCATCTCCTTCGAGGGTCATGATGTTGAAAGTACATAATATTGCCAATGCAGAATTTCAACAATGATACTGTTAATTACGTAAGATGTCTTCTACGTAAAATAAAGTATACTGCACACTATGGTTTATTAATAGTTTTTCATTAAGAGCTTGACAACATCAATTACCAATCTGCTTTTTTATTGATAAATCTATTTTAATTGATTTTATATAAAATAAATTATGATTATATGCATACTCTAGGCCAAAAATGTTTGTCGAATAACAAAACTGCCCTGGTTCCATTATACTAATACTAATTCATTGGTTCAAACAGATTAATATAGTCAATGAATCTTTAACACCTTTACCATCATTCTTGTTTTTATATTAACTGATGTAGCTGTATAATTTTTAGAAGCAGCGAGAGAATTGATAATCAGGTAGTTAATCAAAATTAGGAAAGCTATTAAACAAATTCCAATCTAAAAATGTGCAAATGATAAACGTTTAGTTCATTAAATTCCCAAATTAGTGCTTACCAAACCTAACTTTGTAATTAATATTAACATACATGCAAATCACATTATTTACTTGCGTACTACTTTTCTTAATAACAAAAGCAACTCTTGAGTGAACTGACAGAATTATAATCAGGTGATATATGAAAAGATGATTCTTCTTCTGTTATTTATAGATGTTACTAATATTTTACTAATGCCATCAAACAACTGGTGTAAGCTTTCTTTCAATATTTCTGATGTGCCTCAATTATTACCAAACCATTTTGTCTTGTAATAAATGTTACAACTGGAAATTATATTAAGAAATCTTTCGATAGCATTTTTTACAATAGGATGGCTTTCAAATGTAGCATTAAGAAACTGTTTACATTCATCAAACTTCAACTGAACATATTTAGTAATTAATTCTAATACATCTACTCCAAATAGTTTAAGTTGATTGATGTAGTCACTCAACGTTTGGTTTTTAAACCGATCAAAATATTGTGCTAATAGTTTTATTAATGATTCCAGTTTGTTTATTGTTGATAGTTTGTTTATTTATCCTACTTATACTGTTGACTAATCTATTTGAGTATTAACATTAAAATTGGAGTACAAATGATTTATATATAAATCCAACCTGATGTTTCTACTATATTATTTTTGTAATTCAACTTATCCTTTTTATTGCTATTATTTCAGAAGTACTATTATAATTCTGTCAAATAAATTCTGTATAATTAATTTCATGAGTTTTTTATCATCATAAATAACAGAATAATTTTTTTGTTTTTTAATTAAATATGATCTAATCAAATTAGGTGAAGTAAAGTTAGGTAGGTGAAGAAAGTATTATTTCAATATGTTTTATTTGTTTTAATTTATCATTTCTTATTGTTTAAATTAGTCTAAAACTATTAGGGAATGACTTAAGACTCAAACTGTAACAAAGCATGACTAAATTTCAATTAGCACTTACAATAGCATTTTAAAGTGTATTAGTTAAAAAGAAAATTGTTCTAGTGATTTCTTGACACAATGTCAAAAAGTCACTCATGTAAAATGAAGTTTGATAATTTTATAAGACTATGTAAACTTTTTTAACTTTATAAGAGACTTTTTTAAAAAAGAAGGAATAAAAGCCAAAACAATAAATGGAAGCGGCTTATCATTTTAAAGAAACAGTTACAATAAAACATCCTTATCCAAAAAATCAAAAATTAAGACATTAAAAAGCAATAGCTTTGCCTGAATACTTAAGCAGTTAAGAAGGCCTAAAAAATTTCTTAGGAAAATCTAGTAAAAGAAAAAAATTACTTTATGAAAAATCCAAAATAAGCTAGTTCAAAGAAATTGAAAAAGTTCTAAAATTATTAAATATTTCCAATGAAATAATTTTTGACAAATAAAACTAGTAGATAAATCTAAACTTTCAAAGAAACAGAAAAGGAAATAATGGAAGAACCTAAGAAGGAGAGAGAAATTAAAGGAAAGAACGAAAGAATTTTATAAAAGAAAGAGGTCAGGACAGGATGCGAGATCCTTAGGAGGTCCAATCACAAGCAAAAAAAATAAGAAAAGAAAAAGATTTTCATGAAGAAAATTATTTAGTAAAAGAAGGAAGTTACACTGGTAGAAATGTTTAAATATACATTCTGATCTTAAAATGGATAGCAACTATATCAAT
The DNA here is from genome assembly GCF_047948215.1 of Lycorma delicatula. Lineage (NCBI taxonomy): Eukaryota > Metazoa > Arthropoda > Insecta > Hemiptera > Fulgoridae > Lycorma > Lycorma delicatula. The sequence goes on along the minus strand of NC_134466.1, from coordinate 71,232,954 downwards.
GTGCAGTTTCAATTATGATGTGTTTTCTGGGTGGAGGGACAGAATAGTTGCTTTTATTACATATAAATATGTAGGCTGCTTTTAATTACATACAGACGCACTCAGAAACATTTATTGTGTGTTTATAATGTGCACACATGGGCACACACACACACACACAAACACAATAAATATATTACATATGTTCATAAATTATAATAAAACTTTAAATAAATTTTCATAAACCACATCTCTACCCACAATGGGGATAATTGAAAAAAGTTTAATGTAAAGAAAAAGGGTTATGACACACCATTTTAAAGAGCATCGAAAAACAAAAGTTTTGACATAAAAAATGATCATACAACTCTCACCAAAATGGAGGCTATTTAATACCTTTCACAGCTAGTTTCAATAGTAGCTTATAAACATAATAAGCGGTGGTTTCATACCACAGAAATAGATTATACTGTAGGCCACTTTTGAAAAACATTAAATGGCTGCCATTTTGATTAGAATTGCTCTAGCCTTATGATTTTATGGCCATTTTTTTATTATTTTTTTAATGCTCTTTAAAATGAGGCATTATAACCCTACCCTTCCCATTAAAGTTTTTTGATTAAATCATATGCCCCTTGAGTGCTTCAAAGTGTGGTGGTCTTATTCTGAATTGTTTTGAGGAAAAGCAATAACTAAATCTTATTTTTCTCTGTTTAAGGAGTAAAAATTTAATTAAGAGTTGTCATACTTGTGAACACTAAATAAATGTGTAATATAGTTGTATACAATCATTTGTCATTTTATATAAGAATGCAAAATTCAGTATTCTAGGTTGCATAGTTTTTCAAGTTAAATGTGTAAATTTTATTCATAAGATATTTTACTTGTTTTTAATATCTAAATGTTATAAAACAAAAAAAGGAAAGAAAAAGAATTAAATAGTTACAATAACAAGTGTAATTTTCTTAAATTAAGTGATTTCGGTCTTTAAATGGAAGGAGGGATTAAAATACTCAATAAGAAAAGTTTTATCCAATATCCAATTAAAAGAAATTTCATAATAACACAGAATTGTAAAAAAACCCAAGAAAAGAATGAGCAGAAGAAAGACAGATGAGTAAAGGAAATGGAAATATATAATATTCTTATTTGAGTGAGGATTGTAAGAGAAGTGGATATTTGTAGAATATATTCTGTCATGTGAAAAATTTTAAATGAACTGCATTTAGAAGAATATGAAGAGGATACATGAAAAAATCGCTGACATATATATATAGATGTAATAATGAAAATTTTCAGTTTAAAAAAAAAAATTACGTGTAATGAAAAAAACACATGAAACATTATTATACATAATAATATATCCAAAAGGGGGAATTTATACTCAGGCTATGAATAGAAAACATATTTTCACCTTAGAAAGTCTTTTTAAGCTCTACTGCTATAAAATATTAACTTAATACTATAAAAAATATTACAATCAAATATTCAGCAATTCAAATCTACAAATGAATCAGCAATCCCTCTTCTAGTGGTTGGTACTTACTTGAAAGCAAATTATTTTTATTGTGTATTTTTATAAAGTAATTATATAAATTTTATTTTATTTAAATTAAAATAACAAGAATTAAAATATATTAGTTGAAGCTAAAAATAATAATACATACATGCAAATCACATTATTTACTTGCGTACTACTTGTCTTAATATAAAATATTATTATTGAAAGAACTTACCTAGTTCACATGTAGAATTCTTTTCTAAAGGGTTGTTTAGATTCATATAAAATACTTCTGAAAACGCTAATTATAAATAATCAAGTAACAATATTACTACTGATTCGACAACGTTAATGATTAATAATACTTAGATTAAGTTACCAGAAAAAAATATTACTATGTAAGTTTTGTTTATTTTCATTACATCGCTTTATATAATGGAATAAGCTAATAATATTATAAAAAGTATAATTTTTCATCAATATAATACACATTTTGATACACGTAGTTGTTTTGACGAATTCGGCGCGAACCAGGTGGATGGACGAGTTAATCGAATACATACAGCAACTACGCTATCTGTTCCATTCACTGTACACAATCACTATCACATTCAGCTATTTTTTTATTTTATACTGTTAGGTTTTTTTTTACTAATATTTCCTTATTAATCTGAATTAATTAGTTTTAATTTTCAAGGTAATAGTTTTTATATTATAACTATTTTTAATATAATGTATTTTTTAAATGTAATTAATAATTTTATCACACAAAAACAAAAAAATAATAGGATTTAAAACTAACAGTTCGATTTGGTTCGCTTTTAATCTTCAATTAGAATTGGATTATCTTAAATAAATTTTAATGGTTTTCTGAGGAAAAGAAATTATGACTATTAAAAAAATAATCAGGTATACTTAACTTTGTTGCTTTACAAGTTTACAAGCTGTTAACTGCCACCTTGACTGGAATTAAGTAGCGTTTAATGATTTTGTAGTCTAGGAACTCTTTATAACCTTATTTGAAAATATATAATTTCACATAATAAGTAAATATCCTCGATGAATCGGGAACTAAAAAAAAAAAAAAAATTAATTGGTTCTGAAACTTCTTCAAAATTTGTTGAAAAACAAAATGTTAAATTTCTCAGTAAACAAAACCTATCCATATTTAATTTATTCTGTAGTAAAAAGATTACTTAAATAATGACAATCTACCATCGTTTACGCTGTACTAAATATTTTACGATTCCATTTCAGTGTTTCCGATATGTATGTCCGCTATAGACTAAAAAAGCTACTGGACCGATTTAAGCGCGGGGAAAAAGGAAGAAAGAGAAGAATAGGAAAAGGGAAACAGGGAAAAATCGGAAAAGGAAAAAATCAAAAAAAGGGGACAACGGGAAAAGAAAATTGAAAGGAGTAAAAGAAAAGTAGAAAGAGGAAGGGGAGGGAAATAAGGGAAAGATAAACGGGGTAAATGGAAAAACAACGTGATAAAATGAAAATGGGGAAGGGAAGGGGAAAAGGATAAAATGGAAAGGTTAAATTTTGTGAAGTTCCATAATGGTCATTTTATTAATGCTTTAATCTAACTTTCAATTGTGTTCAATTTAATCTATATTTACTCAAATCTAGCATAGTGAAGCATGCGAGTCTGCTAGTTCAAATTATTAAATTATTTAAGATAAAATACATAAAGAATATTTGTTTTAATAATACGTGATGAAAATAAAAGTTGTTGCCGTGTTGTTTAGCCAGCGTGTCGTTGCTGACACAGTTATTTTGTAAACATTCCTCACTCCAACGGACTACGACGTTCAAGGTTAACAGAGTCTATCACTTTTATAGATCCCTTACGCAATAGCAGGATTGACTGTTATCTTATAAAACAAATTAAATAAAGACAAAAATATAAAATAAAACATGCAACTTTACACTGTACTTTCACTTTTAACCGTCTGATGGTTTTTATTTATTTTTGAATTTGTTGTCGCCTTAAGAATTATTTTTATGTGCAAACTAAGAATGAAATATTAAAAAAACCATCTAATTCAAAGCGGAACCCAGTATCTTCAGTTTTTTTAATCTGATTAACCTTTTTATTTTTTTTTGTTTAACCTCCGGGGCTACCGTCAGGTATTGCTTTAGAGGATGAAACGAATTATGTGTAGCGTGTGTTAAAACGGCATGCCTGACCGGGATTCGAACCCGGGACCTCCAGATGAAAGGCGGAGACGCTACCACTCGCGCCACGGAGGCCGACAATGAGGCTAGTTAACCTTTTTTTTTTGTAGCGTGTGTGAAAAATGCCATGCCTGACCGGGATTCGAACCCGGGACCTCCGGGTGAAAGGCCGAGACGCTACCACTCGCGCCTCGGAGGCCGGCAGACTGGTTAACCTGTAGATTTATAAGATTACGTCTAAATTGAAAAACGAGCCCCAGACTTCCAGCGTGGTTCTTTTTACAATTTTTTTATTATCAAATTATTTACAGATGATTCTTACGTAAGTAAAATTTAACTGTGTGAGGAATAAATCGAGTCCGTTTCTAGTATTTATATGAATATAAGCGATCTGAAACAGAAGCATTACGCAAGTAATTCTGTGCGTCAATTTCTTAGTTGACGCAGTCAACCGTTATGAACAATGTTTTTTTTTCTAAAATGATACTCGCGTAACCATATTATCCTACGAAGCTGCGACCTTTCTCCAAGCTGAGTAAAACTCTTCAGACTATGATTAACGTTTTTTAATTGACAATACCCAAATAAGCATTTAACATATGAGCTAGCGTCCAAGCCAAGAATCGAACCCAAAACTCTCAGTATATGATTCGGTTGTTCTATTACGGAGGTGACAAAATAGATTAAAAAAACCCCAACAAAATCCGAGATCCGACAAAATTTAATTCCATGTCACTTAATGACTTTCAATATAATTTTTGGATTAAATTGTTTCATTCATTGAGAGCCAAGTATTATTTAAAAACAACGAAATATATTTTAAAAGATCTAAATAAAGTTAAATTAGGCTTTACATGTATAATAAAGTGCATTAATAAATAGATCTGTGAGTGTATGTACGCGCGTACAACATACATTTATTTGAATATTGTAGACGGGCTTAACCGTAAAATATGGAGGTCGACTAGATATAACTGAAATTTAGATATAATACTAATTATTACCTCCTTACATACCATTCCTGGTTTCTATAATCTATGTCATAAAAAATGTGGGTGGGGTGGCTCTGTTATTTACCTTTTTCTACTGATGACTATTAAAGTCATAAAGGACTGCGTTGTTACAAAATTTTCCAGATCCTAACCGGGTAACGAATTCGAAACTTTTAGTCTGGCAGGTAAGAAGCTACCTCTGTAACAGCGTGGAGTTCATGTTACATCTAAAAAAATTAATATATATTTTTTTTAATTCCTGATTTGATATTTAAACAAGTAGAGTAATAATTACACAATTGTATATGCGCGCGCATATATACAATTGCGGGTCTGTATTTACATGTACTATATTTTGACCTTGATTACGTATATAAACTGATTATTAGATGTAATTTAAACTGATTTAATTTAAGCTGATTTGGAAGTCGAGAGTTACAGCGTTCAAGTCCTAGTAAAGCCAGCTATTTTTACACGGATTTGAATACTAGATCGTGGATACCGGTGTTCTTTGGTGGTTGGTTTCAATTAACTACACATTTCAGGAATGGTCGAACTGAGACTGTACAAGACTACACTTCATTTACACTCATACATATCATCCTCTGAAGAATTATCTAAACAGTAGATACCGGAGGCTAAACAGGAAAAAGAAAGTAAAGATGTAATTTAAAAAAAATTGAAAATTTCGTTTTAAGTTCTTTGTGTATGGTTGGCTGTAATAATAATAATAATAATACATCCATTTATAGTTTAAGTGAAAATTTATTCTCTTTAATATTTTATATAATTATAATTTGTGCAGAATTAATAATAAATTTAAAAAATCTGACGTGGACACCGCATGACTTCCTTGTACGCCTATTAAATTGCATATACACATTTTTTGCTGCACTTCATATAAAGTTATTTCATTTGAAAGTGAGTACGATCCTCTAATTTATTAATGAAGTGTTACAATTGCTGAAATATTCGTTTTTATTCACATCAAATATTCATACAATTATTAATTCAACAATCTTACATGAAATAGTAGGACAGAGTAAAATTCCTTTTATTATTCGTATTACTACATCAGTGTTATTCGTATCTTCGTGAGTTGCTGATTAACAAAAGTTTTAGATTTCTGTTGTGTCGTATAAACAAAAGTTAATAATAATTAAACTATTCCGTTTAGTGAACTCCTGTATACCGGTTACAAATGTTAATTTCGACCTAGCCGTGTAAAATATTCACATTTTATTATTGAATTATTTGCTGAATAATAAAAAATGAAAAAGAAATAATCATACAGGAAAAAGAAAGATAACATGAAGAAATATATCTCAAAAAAAGAGGAAGAAAATGAATATGAAGGGGAAGAAAATGTTTAGAATACGGGAAGAATAACAAAAATTAGGAGAAGATGAAAGATATAAAGAGGAAGAAAATGTTAAAACTAAAGAAACAATAAAAAAAAAAAAAAAGATTGAGAGATGGTAAATATGAAGAGGAAGAAAAGACAAGGAAAGAATAAAAATATTAAGAGGGATGATGAATATAGAGAGAAAATTTGAAAAATAGAGAACGTGTACGCTAATTAAGAGCGGAAAAATTATATAAAACGAAAGCAAGATTAAATGATTGGCAACAAAAAACAATTAAACGAAATGATGATCAACTCCGACTTAAGGAGAATATTGTCCGATAATATAAGAGTAATGAACTAAAAAATTAGAATTATTTGCAATTTATTAAAGATCGGACACGTATGCCTCAGTGTATATGTTGTTCTTGTGTGGGACTATTTTTCAGTCACTCTGTAGTTAACTTTAATGTGGATAAAATTAAACAGAAAATTCAAGAATAATTAAACAGAAATTAAACTAGAAAATCCAAAAAATAATACGATTTTAAATTATAATTTTCAATTAATATTAAATAATCAGATGTTTCATCAACATCTATTACATATACAAATACAAGTAATGTGTATATATACGTATACGTATACATGTATATATATCGTATGTAATTCTTATTAAATTATATTTATACTTTTTTAAAGTAACATTTTATTTCACTAATTATTTTTGTCACTTTTTATTTATTATCACTGAATTATTATGTATTGTAATTTTTTTTTTACAATCACGGGTTAATTATATATTAAATCAATATATTTAAATTAAAAAAAAAAAAGGTAAAATAAACAAATGGAGATGAAGTCTGATTGAAACCGATGTGCCTTCCCTTTAAGATCAAAATATTTTATTAATTAAAATTTTATTTTTAATTTCGATTGCAATCAAAAAGGGAGGTGCACAACTAGATGTTACAACAGTGCTAAATCCAAAATTTCAACATCCTATGGCTAATCGTTTTTGAGTTATGTGATATACAATCGCACATACATACGCCACGACGAAACTAGTCAAAATGGATTCAGGGATGGTTAAAATGGATATGTACGTTGAAATCTGAAAACCGAAACGTATCGCAATTACAATACTTCTTTTACTTCGTAAAATAAAGTAAAAATAATTTAATATTAGACAACGTATAATGGATGGTCTAATGTAAAAAAAAAAAAAAACTGATGGTGATTGAAACAGTTTGCGAACCAAATTTTAAATGGAATAATTTTTCATGATAATTTTGTTGTATAAAAGTAGCGGTGGAAGAAGTCTGTCGCTGACGATCGTTGCCGTAGTGAGGCGAAGCATCATGAGAGAAAAAATTAATGAAATCCGGCAACACTGTTGCACTTGTCGGCGGGAAGTCATGGTAGTGCTTCGATGTAACAGTTGTTTAACCTAAACTAATCCCACTTGTATGTCGTCGAATTTGCATATTTCTATTGAGATATTTGTTATTACTGTTTAAGGGTGAGTTTTATTTTATATTTTTAATATTATTAATTTTTATATTATTACAATTTTTTATACTATAATTTGCATTTGTTTTATCCTTTGTTTGTATTATTCAAATAAAATACGAGTAAATTAAATAATCTTTTTAACAGAAATTCTTTAGTAAAAAGATTAGAATTACTGAAAAGAAACGTACTTCAGTATAACGTAAATGTAATTCAAGCTACCTTAAATAAAATTTCAGACTCCCAAGATTTTATTAAGTGCAATATTACATCCGAAAACCGTATTTATTCCGTTCTTTTACACACAATAAATAAACTGCATGTCATTGTACTTACTGAATTAATGTCTACTCAAATATTCTAATTTTAAAATATTTATTAGATTAAAAATGTTAGAACCCAGTTTACACTCATTTGTACAATGAGATATATACAACAAATAATTCATTATGAGTTTTTATATTGTATCATTTTCCATATTTAATTTATCTGTTTTTAAGAATTAAAAAGAAAATCATAAAATTGTTGGAAATGTATATCCATCATTTTTTTAGAGGAAAATGATTTTTAACAAAAATTTAATGACCTTCCTTAGATCGATCGGTTGGTAAATTAATCGACTGATATACCGATAATTCTGGGTTGGAATCCCAGCATCATTCGGCATTCCTTATCAGTCACAAAATATCTCATAACTACTCATAAGTAATAATGTAAACAGAAATTACTCGTAAATTATACGAAGATTAATTTTTCCTTTAAAATATTCGGAACGAGCGTTAAAATATTTAAAATTTTATTCGTAACATTTAAAAAATATTTACCTATAATTTTTTTAATTGAATTTTCCTTTTAAAGTGTATTATAAGGCACAAAAAAATCGCTTCAGTAGGTGACTGGATCAAACAACCTGCTAACATGTCGAAGGTTCTGGTTTGATTCCAGACACGGGTTCAATAATTCTTCTTATCAGCCATGATTCATCTAGTTAATTATGTGTTTAAGAAGGAATTATACATCGCAAATATATATGAAAAAACTGTTTTTCATTTTGAGGCATTCTGACCGCACTATTAGGTTTTATAGAAAATCTAAAATTATGAAGGATTCTGTGTGATCGGCCTGTTAGATCTTGAGATTATCCAGTATAAACTAATTGTGTAAATTATAATGGTGTAATTATAATGGTGTAAATTAAATTTAAATCTATGTAGACTGAAATTTTTTTTATTATACATTGTTCGTTATGATTTTTTAAATGAATCTAACAGAAAAAAATCACATTAGTAGTTGGGTTCTATAACGATCGACTGATGTACTGAAGGTCCTGTACTGAAGTTCGATTCTGAACTTGGGTTAGGCATTTTTATATGATTACCATTTCATCTCATTCATTACTTACAATAATAAACGACGCGAAATAAAGAAATTACAAAAAACGATGTTTCTTTAGCTGATCAAAGGAGCACTGAAATTAAAAAAAATTTAAGTAGCAAAATTTATCGATGTACTCTTATTTTCTAAATAAAATTCTATATGTTTAATTTTTTATTACTAAAAACGATTTTTCCCCTTAAAAACAAATTTAAGCGAAAAGGACGATTACAGTGGTAGTTCAATTGCTAGAAAACCGACTAAAATACTGAAGGTTCTCGGTTTGATTCCAAGCATAGGTTTGCCTTTCCTCAACAAATCAAGATCTATATAAATAATTACGCGTAAGTAAATACTTTCACAGGAGTTATAAATTTAAAAAGTACGTAATTTCAACAGAGGATTGGAGACCTTGTTTTCAGTTCGATTCCCAGCTTGTGTTCTTTTTTTGCGGCTATTTATCACATTGGATCTCATTAACTACGCAGAAATAAAATTTAACTTAATGTTTTTTTTTAATAATAAATGGGTATAAAAAAGACTAGATCGCTGAAGGGAGATTTGCAGAATACTGAAATTCCGATATTAGAAATAAATTATTTTTATTTAAAAAAAAATAAATTAAAGAATAATTTTCGATTAAAAAAGAAGGTATGTTTTTCGCAAAAAGAAAATTAGAGACCGGATCCTGGGTTCGAATTCAGCTTGTGTTCATTAACTACTCAAAGTCATCGTGTTATTATAATAAAGTCTGTAGAAAGCGTAGGATCACTAAAAAAGGGTATACTATAATAAATAAATTTTAAGGTACTGCATTTCTGAATCAGATAATGAACTATTTTCTAGAAATAAGTGAATTAATATTATAATGTTCAGGTCATTGCTTTAAAATTAAACGAATCGGGAAGGTATGAATAATCGATTATAAAATATATATTTATTTCCAAAATAATTACTTCCATCCAAACATTTAAACGAAATTTTGGTTAATAAAAATAGCTTTCTTTTTAGATAATTACAATTACTTAGGAATAGAAAACAACTCTAGTATTCGGACAAATGAGAATTAGGAGTGCGGTTAATTGGGGCACCTAATTAAATATTATAATTAATTGAATCTCGTGCATTAAAAGTGATTAAATACGATGTCTGGAGTTTGCCATTTAAAAAAAATTATTTTTGTCCAGATAAATGTTTTTGTGTAGTTGCAGAGCTTGGGTTATTAATCCAAGGATATCAGATTCGAATCCTAATCGTATTCATTAAAAATGATTTATATTAATGTACATGTATAATTTACAATTTTTAGCTATATCTACGTATACCGCTCTCTACCCGTCTCGATCGAAAAATAAAGCTAATCAGCAAACCGGTTAATTAAAATACTTATCGATTCCTCTACTGTTCCGTTCACAAATGTTTTTTCTGTATTTATCCCCGTAGGCTGCTCCTTAATAAAAATACAAATTATAGGAAAGTAATTTGGAAGTCTTAAAGGTTTTATAGGCATTTTACTAAAAATGAATTAAACTTTCAAAATTAATGATGCCTCTGTCAATAGCATTTTATGGAGACTGATGCATATCATTTTATTAGCATCTTCAAAAATTATATTTTATACATTTTTTATTATTTTCATTTGAAATAAAAAATAAATTGTACTTAATCGTATTATTTTTTATCTCTATATCTATCCAAGGTATGATTAGGCATAAATGTGCCGCAGGGTTGAACATAGAGCAACCCCGTGCGAAGTTAGGACGGTAACTAATTGTCTTAGACTGCATCTTAAACAAAAAATAATGTTACTGCCTTTTTTACCTCATACGAGCGCGGGAACGCATGCGCAGGTAAGGAGTATTTCAGACCTGTTTACTTCCTTGTACAAAGTAAAGGAAGTATTGTAATCACGAAAAATTTCAGTTTTCAGATTTCAACGGAAATATCCATTTTGACCGTCCCTGAATCCATTTTGACTAGTTTCGTCGTGACGTCTGAACGTACATATATATCTCGCATAACTCAAAAACGATTAGCCGTAGGATGTTGAGATTTTGGATTTAGGACTGTTGTAACATCTAGATGTGCACTTACCCTTTTGATTGCAAACAACTGAACCGAAAGTGTCCAAAAAAGCCCAAAATCCAAAGAAATTTGGATTTTGGACATTTTCTTAACTGTAATAATAAGCCCTCATTGAGAGCTTTTCAATGACATATCATAAGTGGTACTTATTTTTATTGGTTCCAGAGTTATAGTTAAATAAAGGTTTAATTAGTGCCATATTTGGATCTTACAAGGGGAAGGCACATCGATTCGAATCAGACTTCATCTCCCTTTTTTTAATTTCTTTTTATTTAAATATATTGATTTATTAATAATTATTAACCACTATGATTGTGATTATTAACACAGTGATTATAAATAAAAAAAAATTACAATAAATAATTCAATAATAACAAAAAATATATATATATGAAAAAAAATCAAAAAATTCTTTATTAAAGAATTAGAGGATCGTATCTCACTTTCAAACGAAATAAGTTTAAATAAAATGCAGCAAAAAATGTGTATATGTAATTTAATAGACGTGAAAGGAAGTCACGTTGTGTCCACATCAGATTTCTTTTTTAAATATGACACTGAGGTAGTTTAATATTTTCGTACGTAAAAATTAACTGAATTCGGATCCAGAACCTTTTGGATATAAGTCAATTTCGTGATACATTTAATCTGATTAAGTAAAATGAAATGTACATTGTTTTGTCAACCAGAACGGTAGTAATAAAAAATAACCAGAAAATTGAGTCCTGCTGCCATTTCAATATGTATTATGCGTTGATTGTTAGTTAAGCATGTCAATTGACCTGACAATTTCTAATGCAGTAAATTTTCTCTAAAAAAAGTATTCTTCCCGTACATTTTTTGGGTCGGTGAAATCAAAGAATGGATCTGTGATGTACAAAAAGTATTTTGTTAAGTTTTTGGAGGGCGCGCGCACACACAATATTTTTAATGTAACTCTTACTCGTATTTATTGTTAAAACAGTGAGGGTGGCGTTGCATCTGAAGTTCGTCTGAATTCCGTTCTTTTTATACATTAAATAATTCTAGGTTCGATTTCCGGTTACGCTTGGCATTTATTATCAAAATTCATAACATGAAAAAATAAAAATAAAAAAAAACAATGTAAAAAAATGCGTGATAGTAACTGACGTTTGTCGGCCTCCGTAGCGCGAGTGATCGTGTCTCGGCCTTTTATCCGGAGGTCCCGGGTTCGAATCCCGGTTAGGTATGTCATTTTCACACGCTACAAAATTGCCATTTGATCTCATCCTGTGAAGCAATACATAACGGATGCCCTGAGTAAATGAAAAAAAAATCTATACTTTGTATGTTGTCAATACGAGTAAAATAAATTAATAAAAAAAAAAAAAAATACTAGTTATAAATATTCGTTTAATTTAGTGAGAGATAACTTTTTAAATCATACTGCAATCTTCGACATAACCGCTCGCCGACGCGCTGTCTACAATTCCCGCCTTGACATGACACGTTTAACCTTGAACTGAGTTCAAGGTTATACTACAATGCCGTCCCGTACACCACTGCGTAAAACACATTTTAACTATAATAATTATTTACGAGTTATAACGCTGAATAAAATAAACCGTTCGATTCATTTCTTTCTCATACACCGGCTTTTTATTTATTTATTTATTTTCTTAATTTTTATTTATTTTTTTTATAAATTTTTATTTATTTATTTTTAAAATTTTTATTTATTTATTTTTAAAAAAATTTATTTATTTATTTATTTATTTATTTTATATTTTAAATACACGTATAAGCAGCGTGGATGTAAGATGTGTCGAAGCCGATAATATCGAACCTTGGTTCTTCAATATGTTTTTTTTTTTTTTTTAAGTAGGTTTAAATAAATTTAACTGTTTGGAGACCAAATTGATTCCAAACGACGTGTTTTATAAATATTACAAATGCGATTGTTTTTTTTTAAATTTGATTATGATATGAAAGCCGAACCCAGGATCTTCCACTTAAGATTTTTTTAATAGTGATACTCGGATATTCATTACGAATAGAACTACAGCCTTCTGTAGATATACAGCCTTCGCTGCGGTGAAAGAAGTGAAGGTGTCATTTGTACGACTGAACATCATTTCCGTTTCCGTAGGTTAGTACATTGTTACGCGACAACATATATTAGCTAAGTAAAGAATCTAACGGAAAACGGCTTCTTCCTAATTCTCCTTAGCGAATTCACTAGCCGTAACTCGATAACAAACTGTTTTTTTTCGGATATATGTTTGTACGAACCTTTCTTCTTAATTTCAAGCTCTCGTATCGGTTCCCAAACTATTTCTGTTTCCTCCTAAATCATCTTGTGTATAAATATATATATTTAATTGCATAAATTAAAATATAAAAAAAAAAATTACACGATGCGACGATGAATTTGAACGTTTAAAAAATTGAGATGGGATTACTCTCCTCTCACAGTGAAAAATATAATTTTTGTTATTTTATGAAATAATTTCATAGAATCGTACATAAAAAATATATCAGAGATTAAAATTTAGTTTGATTTGTCTATATTTATTCCTTATAATATTTAAAAGAACTATGATTAGGTAGTTATAAATATGCTGGAGGTTGGAAATTGAAAGCACCCTTGAGAAGTTAGGTCCGATAACGAAATTATTACTACAGTGCATCTTCGGTAAGGAATTTCATGATGTTTCTACCCCTCAAAATTTTCGCGCGCCCATATGCACCCAAGAGAGAAGGAGAGAGGGAGAGAGAGAGAATTCTCACGCTGTTTGAGGTAGACTGAGGTTTAAAAGAGGGGATGATGCTTTGCGATGTTACATTTATTTTTCAAGAGCGACTCCTATTTTTATAATTGTGTTCTCTAAATAAGTTTTCATACTAAATTCTTACAGTATTTTGTATTTAATTTTATTCTCTTGTGAAATATTAAATTTCGTTATTTTAATTTCATCCACTTCATATTTCTCGCTCGTTAAAATGCACGTGTAGGATATTACGAGGTCGTATTGTAAATAAAATTGGAAAAATTTGATCTGTTTATTTAATATTATAATGTTTGTTTATATATTACTTTACAAAACGGATAAACGTTATCGTAATATTTTTATTATACCTATTAAAATTAAAGGAAATTAATTATTATTTTAATAAAATGTAATTCCTATAAAATAATGGACTAATCTTTATTTAATTTAATTATGTCAGATGTATATATAAGAAAAAAGGACTACATAATTATTAACTCTCATACCAATAATGACCGTTATGTTAAGGGTTATATTTGAATTGTCCGACAATAGACGCGAAGGAAGACAGCTGGCCGTTCTGTTCACCACCCCCCTCTCATGACTCACACCATCTTCGCATTAGTCATCGACTGACAAATCTTTTAACTTGACACGTCATGCAGCTACCACAAAAAATAAAAAATAATTACCTCTAAAATTTTTCTTTACAAAATACTCCTCCATCAGCGTATGATCCATACAATTTTATAAATTATCATATTTGTCATCGGCTATTGAAGTATTTTTTGTATTTATTAAAATATTTATTACTATAAAAAAAAATATTTTATTACATTTATTTATCAGTAAACAATTTGTTTTAATCACAATCTTATTATTTTTTTTAAGTTAGCGCAAATGATGTATTTTCAATAAATTAAATAAAATTCTACCTTCAAAACACAAGAGAGTGTGAAGCTTTCTATTATTTAATCAAATGTAATGTTTCATCTTGATAGAACTATACGTGTACATGTCTTCATCAGTAATGCAAGAATTCACACGTACACGTACATGCACGCGCAAAGGGAGAAAGCTGTTACCAGATAATTACAATTTTTACTTTTTAATTTTTATTAAAATAACGTTTATTTCTTAGCAAATGTTATATATTCATAAATATATGCATGGAAACATCAGAATATTTAATTTACTAAACAATTTACACGAATCACATTTACCGGTACAAAACAAAGTTCTGGTAGCCCATTTTAGTATATTTTTTTACCTTTTCAAGTAATCACAAAACATAGTATTATATTTTAGACAAGATATACATAAAGGTAATAAATGATAACGATGATACAAGATTAGCATTTTATTAAAACAGACTCGCTTGTAAATGAAATCGGTTTAGTCATCTCATGAAAATTTGCTACGTAATTAGACGGTTCAAACATTTTACATAATGTACAACAGAAAATGTTACTATTAAAGGGAATAATATTTATGTAATTAGCAATGTTATTTCTTACTGAGAAGTGGATCGCACAAACTTTAACCATATTTAAAGCTAAAGTTAGGATTTGCATGGCGGGTCGGTAACTTTATGTAAGAATTCAATTTTCACGATGAGGTTTACAAAGTTTTATTCTGTTTTGCTTGATCTGTCTGAAAATTGTCCGGAGTGCTAGGTGGAAGAGACCACCCAACATGTATTGTTTTTCCGCGCGATTCTCCATAGAGCGTAGAGAGATGCTCGGCAACCTGAGACGTGAGTACATGTTCCGCCCTAGGTGGAGGTTAGTCGGTAGTGCGCAGGAATACATACGCCCTTGCATGATGAATGTAACAAGGTGTAGCATTGCGCACAGTATTCGGCGCGCATGCGTATATTCTACCGGGTTATTTGAACATATAAGTAAGGGATTTTGGGACAAAAGTTTTTAGTTGTACACAAATTTTACAAAATTTTAAATACATGATAATGATTAAACGAGCTAACAATCGAATATTTATGAGTGATTATTCACTTTCAATATGAATTAGTATTATTTGGTACTGATAAAGTTGTAATATTTATTAAAAATAATAAAAAATTTTTTTTTAATAATCCTTAATAAAAATAAATATTTTATACAAGTCTATTGATTCTTAAGAGTATTGAAATTGATTGTTAATTAAGATAAAATTCAAAATAGTGAATGAAAACCTAAACAAACAAACAGGGGACATCTTATGAAGTGCAACTGACACTTACTCTTCTTGTAGCGTGTGTGGCTCTATGGTAACGACTCCTTTTGCTATTCATGGGGTTCGGTATCGAATCACCGATAATTTTTTTTTATGCTCATAAAATATTTTTTTTACTAATATTATTTTCCATTTATTATGTGAAACTATTTAATGCTGTTAAAATGGAAAATCAACTAAATGGGAGATAACTTATTTCAAAATGTTATAACTAAAGATCCGATATTATATATTTTGGTCGATCTTCGGAATTTGATGATTTTTTAGTTTAATTAAAATTATTATCGCAAAACAATTTTTGAAAGAAATTGCTTTTAATAATCTAATTTACACGGGAAAATGAGATATTACTTATTTTTTTACGGATACCAAAATGAATATTACTTTATAATACTGAAATAAAAATTAAATAAAAAGTTGTTTAGTGAAAAATAATTTTATATTCGATAAACATATTTTTCTAATGAGTCAAATGAAATGCAAGGGATTTTCTAGGTAAACCATTTTAAACGCGTGCAATAAAAAGAACAATTGCAAAAGGGTCGGTTTTGGTTTTTATGTTAATAAAAACTATTTTATTTTCTATTTCATATAAAATGTTTCCATTATATTTTCATTTTGAATTAAATTTTTTTTTTGTCTTCAGTCATTTGACTGGTTTGATGCAGCTCTCCAATATTCCCTATCTAATGCTAGTCGTTTCATTTCAGTATACCCTCTACATCCTACATCCCTAACAATTTGTTTTACATATTCCAAACGTGGCCTGCCTACACAATTTTTTCCTTCTCCTGTCCTTCCAATATTAAAGCGACTATTCCAGGATGCCTTAGTATGTGGCCTATAAGTCTGTCTCTTCTTTTAACTATATTTTTCCAAATGCTTCTTTCTTCATCTATTTGCCGCAACACATCTTCATTTGTCACTTTATCCACCCATCTGATTTTATAACATTCTCCTATAGCACCGCATTTCAAAAATCTTTCCTGACATTTAAATTAATTTTTGATGTAAACAAATTATATTTCTTACTGAAGGCTCGTTTAGCTTGTGCTATTCGGCATTTTATATCGCTCCTGCTTCGTCCATCTTTAGTAATTCTACTTCCCAAATAACAAAATTCTTCTACCTCCATAATCTTTTCTCCTCCTATTTTCACATTCAGCGGTCCATCTTTGTTATTTTTACTACATTTCATTACTTTTGTTATGTTCTTGTTTATTTGCATGCGGTAGTTCTTGCGTAGGACTTCATCTATGCCGTTCATTGTTTCTTCTAAGTCCTTTTTACTCTCGGCTAGAACTACTATATCATCAGCAAATCGTAGCATCTTTATCTTTTCACCTTGTACTGTTACTCCGAATCTAAATTGTTCTTTAACATCATTAACTGCTAGTTCCATGTAAAAATTAAAAAGTAACGGAGATAGGGAACGTCCTTGTCGGACTCTCTTTCTTATTACGGCTTCTTTCTTATGTTCTTCAATTGTTACTGTTGCTGTTTGGTTCCTGTACATGTTAGCAATTGTTCTTCTATCTCTGTATTAGGGTAGGTCTATAAACGCCAAGTATGTCGGTTTGTTTTTCTTTAATCTTCCTTTTACTATTGATCTGAGGCCTAAAATTGCTTCCCTTGTCCCTATACTTTTCCTGAAACCAAATTGGTCTTCTCCTGACACTTCTTCCACTCTCCTCTCAATTCTTCTGTATAGAATTCTAGTTGAGATTTTTGATGCACGACTAGTTAAACTAATTGTTCTGTATTCTTCACATTTATCTGCCTCTGCTTTCTTTGGTATCATGACTATAACACTTTTTGACTATGACTCATGACTATAACACTGAATTAAAATAATTAAAGTTAATTATCTTGTGAACCGCTCTGTATCTAATAGTACATTAATAATTAATTCAAGGTAAATTGTTTATTAAGAAAAATTATTATATTGTTAAGAAATAAACGAAATTAATCATTCAGATCATAATTCTCGACTCCACATACAGTCAATTAAATTTTTTTACAAAATAAACAAAAAAACCTACACTCCATATTTATTTGGAAGTGCGTGTACACGCACACGTGAGTTTGGCACTTCCTATTTATAAATATTAGAGTAAAAATCCACATTTCGACGCCAATTTTCATAAATTTTATTCTTTTATGTTTCAAAAGTTTGTTTATTTTTGATAATTCTGCCTTTAATTACATTGATGTATTGCTTCTGTTTCTGCGCCAACCGCATAAACGAATTTAAACATCATGGCGGGAAAAGGATTTTGGGACGAGCCACTGCGCAACGCTAGGTGTGCGACACTTTGTTACTTTCATCATGCGCCCTTGTTTGTAACTGGGGGAACCTGTTAGCGAGCCCGACACTGCTTAGGCGCCCGTAAATGGGGTTCCTACACGACTAATCATTAATTAGTCGTGCTTAGTGCGTATCGTAAGTTGGTTAATTTGTATCTATAATTATAAGCGGTAAACGTTTTTGTTATTATTTATATCACCCGATATTACCATTTCCATTTATTTATTATACAAATATACTCATAATTTAACCAAATTTAACCTACGCTCGCTTTGCTCGCTAACCTTGATTAATTAACAGAGTAATATTTTTTTGTGTATTTAAACAAAAATTAGAGTATAGGTTATTGGTTTTTAATATCTGAATAGATTTTAAATACATTCAAATGTTAAAATAGGTCTAGATTCAATTAATTATCGATTTGAAATTTTTTTCAAACTGCGGTACCACCGAAAGTGCGCAAGTGCCAATTTACTTTTGTAATTTTTTAAGTTACAATGAAATACTTACTTTTAGTAACACTTTACAATGTTACTGATCATATTAGACCGTTTTATTTTTTCTCTTACAGATGCAAGAGGACTGCCACGATTTCCTACATGTAATCGCAGCACGATTTTTGGTGAAGATTATGTTCGGAAATTTCACGATTTATTCTATTTTTCTAAATTCTATTCTTCCCTTAAAAAGGCGAAGGCTTAAGAATTAACAGTACCAAGGTAAGCAGTTTACAGTTAAAATCTCATTCAGACAGCTAAAAAGTTAATGATGCGTCAACAAAGATTTTTAAATGCGGTTACGAATTACTAAATTGTTGTAAATAACTTTTTAAAAACGTGAAGAAATCTTAGAAAACAAAGGCGGAGATAGACAAATTTGAAACACCAGTAAAAGAAGTATTATTCATTTTTTAGATACTTTTTCGTTTATTCCCCTCCCCCCCAAAAAAAAAACGTTTCCAAGTTTTTCCCCTGATAATAACTCAAAATAACACGAAATATTAACAACCAGGTTGGAGAAATAATACAATATAACCATTTATATGTATTTATTTTATAAATATAATCTAACCAAAGTTCTTTTACTGGTTTTTTTTTATATGAATGCAAATTAGCTTGACAGACGGGACTCTGCCCATTTGACACCCGGTAGTATCGGACCCCTAATCTAACCAAAGTTAACCTAGGCAAACTTCACTTGTTAACCTTGACTAATTAACAGCAATGTTTTCAGTATTTAAATAATAAATTCTGTAAATATTGCAATTATTTATGATAATCAAATCATTACTGTTAATTAGTCAAGGTTAGCGTGCAAAGCGAGCGTTCGTTAAGTTTGTAGTATGTTAAGTTGAAATATAGGTCCTTTTTCGGTAAGTGGGTACCACATTTTTCCTTTTTTTACTTCCTTGTACGAAGTAGAGGTAGTATTGTGATAGCGAAAAATTTCGGTTTTCAGATTTTAACGGAAATATCTATTTTGATCATCCCTGAATCCATTTTGACTAGTTACCGCGTGACGTCTGTTCATATGTATTTATTTCGCATAACTCAAAAACGGTTAGCCGTAGGATGTTGAAATTTTGGATTTAGGACTGTTGTAATATCTAGTTGCGCAATTTCACTTTTGATTGCAATCGACTGAACCAGTAATAAGCCCTCATTGAGAGCCTTTCAACGATATATCATAAGTGGTACTAACTTTTATTGGTTCCACAGTTATAGTCAAATAAATTTTTTATTAATGACATATTTGGATCTTACAAGGGGAAAGCACATCGGGATGAATCCCACTTCATATATATATATATATATATATATGTATGTATATATATATATGTATGTATATATATTTTAACTTTTTTTTAATTTAAATATTTTGATTTATAATAATTATTAACCTCTGATTGTAAAAAAAAATTACGATAAATAATAATTCAATAATAGTAATAAAAAAAATATATCAGCAGTTATGAATGAAATAAAAACTTATGTACTTTTCATTAAAAAAAAAAAAAAAAAATGTGCATATGTGATTTAGTAAGCGTACAAGGAAGTCATGTGGTGCCCAGATCAGATTTTTTGTAAGATGTTTGTTATCTCGCATAACTCAAAACGATTAGCCGTAGTATGTTGAAATTTTAAATTTAGGACTGTTGTAACATCTATTTGTGCACCTCCCATTTTTATTGCAATCGACCGGACCAAAAGTGGCCAAAAAATTCAAAGTTTTTGGATTTTGGGCTTTACTTAACTGCATTAATAAGCCTTCATTGAGAGATTTTCAACTAATATACAGGGTTTCCCATATAAAACGCAACCCAACCTTATATTGGTAGGTATTGACATAATAAAAAGGCATGTGTAAATGTAAATGTAATTTTTATTATTACCATCCATTACCTTACATTTAGGGTAAATGTTGGAAGTGGCCGCCATCTTCTTGAGTACAAGCTTCAATTCTTTTTACAGCGTTTCTTGCAACTTTTTTCAAAGTTTGTGGCCGGATATTTAATACAGCTTGTTCAATATAGACTTTCAATCGTTCAAGTGTTAGTGGTTTGTTGCTGTAGGCTTTTTCTTTGAGGTAACCCCGTAGAAAAAAATCCGCCGCAGTCAAATCTGGAGATCTTGGTGGCCACAAGCCTCGACCGATAACACGATTACCAAAGAATTCCTCGACGAAATCAGAAGTTGAACCTGCGTAGTGCGATGTCGCACCGTCATGTTGTAGCCGGCAGTGTCTGTCTTCCTTTTCCAAGAGTGCGATGAACTGAAATAAAATATCCTGATATCGTTCTGCATTAATGGTGTACTCGAAAAAAAATAGGACCGATTATTTTCTTCCGCGATATCGCGCACACACGCCCGACTTCTGCGTGTGTAATTGTTTTTCGTCATAAACGTGGGGATTTTCAGCGCTCCAAATTATACTGTTTTGGCTGTTTACGTAGCCATCCGAATGAAACCGTGTTTCATCTATGAAAAATAACGAATCCATAACATTAATTCCCTCACGCAGAAATCGACGGAACCGTTGACAATATTGTAGCCGTTTTTCTTTGTCGGGCTCAAGAAGTCGATGAACCGTTTGAATGCGATAAGGTCGTAATTGTTTGGTCGCCCGATGAACGGTTGATTTAGACAAATTAATTTCAGCAGACAAACGTCTGATCGATTTATTTGGCGAGTCGAGTAATCGGTCTTTGATTTCAGCGACTGTATCTGTATTCAACACTGACGCAGATCTTTTGTGTTCCTTGTTATTAACAGAACCGGTTTCTCTCAATTTTCCAACTAACCTTAATACTGATATTTTGTTAGGAGCCGGTTTATCCGGGTACTTATGGCGAAACAAATCTTGCATTGCAATCGCTGATTTCGTACTGAAGTACGACTCAACAATGAAAACACGTTCATCTAGCGAAAACACCATCTTGTGTCTAGCAATACACTGAACGTTATGATTGCATTGTTATTACTGTCGGTAGTTTTCTATTGCGTCGCCGCGATGTTCAGATGTTGGACGAGTACATTTCAGTAACGAGTAAGGGAGTAAGCTTGACTTTTGAAATTTCATAGATGAGTGATTGATGGGTTGCGTTTTATATGGGACACCCTGTAGTATGGGTAATGTAACGCCCCTTTTTCAATGTTGTTGAAAATCAGGCCGAACCTAAATATACATAAAAAATATTTTCATAAACAGGTTTTAAAGATATCAGAAAAAACTGTTTAGAAATAATGTTGGATATATTCCTGCTTTTAAATCCCATCGATTTTAAGCTATGAAGTTTTAAATCACGTAAAGACTTTCATCGTACTTAAAGCTTAATTTTCTACGATCGCTTACATAATTGTTGAGTTTGACTGCATCAATTGCTTAATACTGCTACTTGCCATCAACCTGTTTTGATACCGTTACGTGGTTTTGGAGCTATGTTCACAAAAAAGAAAATTATGAAATTATCTCAAAACGATTAAAATTTCAAAACTGTTTTTTTTGTTGACACTAACCCCTTTTCTTCATATCAGATCACATTTTGGATTATTATGAAATTAAAATATTATAGCGATACTAGCATATGACAGTGCTTGGAAAAATTTGATTTTGGCTTCAAACATTTTTTTTTATTTTTATAAAACATTTTATAAAAAGACTGGTTTGATGTAGCTCTCCAAAATTCCCTATCTAGTGCTAGTCGTTTGATTTCGTTATACCCTCTACATCCTATATCCCTAACAATTTGTTTTACATATTCTAAACGTAGCCTGCCTACACAATGTTTTCCTTCTACCTGTCCCTCCAATATTAAAGCGACTATTCCAGGATGCCTTAATATGTGGCCTATATGTCTGTCTCTTCTTTTAGCTATATTTTTCCAAATGCTTCTTTCTTCATCAATTTGCCGCAACACCTCTTCATTTGTCACTTTATCCACCCATCTGATTTTTAACATTCTCTTATAGGATCGCATTTCTAAAGCTTCTAATCTTTTCTTCTCAGATACTTCAATCGTCCAAGTTTCACTTCCATATAAAGCTACGCTTCAAACATATACTTTCAAAAATGTTTTCCTGATGTTTAAATTAATTTTTGATGTAAACAAATTATATTTCTGACTGAAGGCTCGTTTCGCCTGTGCTATACTGCATTTTATATCACTCCTGCTTCGTCCGTTTTTAGTAATTCTACTTTCCAAATAACAAAATTCTTCTACCTCCATAATCTTTTCTGTTCCTATTTTCACATACAGTGGTCTATATTCGTTATTTCTACTACATCTTGTTACTTTCGTTTTGTTCTTGTTTATTTTCATGCGGTAGTTCTTGCGTAGGACTTCATCCATGCCGTTCATTGTTCCTTCTAAATCATTTTTACTCTCAGCTAGAATTACTATATCACAAAATCGTATCATCTTTATCTTTTTACCTTGTACTGTTACTCCGAATCTAAATTGTTCTTTAACATCATTAACTGCTAGTTCCATGTAAAAATTAAAAAGTAACGGAGATAGGGAACATCCTTGTCGGACTCCCTTTCTTATTACGGCTTCTTTCTTATGTTCTTCAATTATTACTGTTGTTATTTGGTTCCTGTACATGTTAGCAATTGTTCTTCTATCTCTGTATTTGAACCCTAATTTTTTAAAAATACTGATCCTTTTATTCCAGTCTACGTTATCGAAAGCCTTTTCTAGGTCTATAAATGTCAAGTATGTTGGTTTGTTTTTCTTTAAACAAACCGTTTTTGCTTCAATCATATATTTTGAATATGAATCGTACAATATTATTTCGCACTACGTAGTGCTTACAGAAATCTAATTCTGCCTTTCTATATAACAAATTACCCTTCAAATTACAACGTGAAAACCTTGAAAATATTTAAAAACGTACCCAAAAACCAATTTTGGTTCCTCTAACTCCGGTTTATGATAACCGATTCGCCTGAAAATCATTAGGGATCTATTTCCAACAGGTTTACATCACCCCCATCAAGTATCATAAAAATTGGTTTAAATTTTCGTATGGTAGAGCGGATGAAAAAATCTTATAACTGTATATAAACGTTGCAGAATTGTTTTCAGGAGACTCCAAATCGTACAGAAAAGTTTGTTTCCTTTCACCCACCGACATTCTCTTAGAAAATCTGAGCAGTAGCAGTACTGCAATAACAGTAGCAATAGCGATTTCTATAAATTCTTGGTAAATCCGCTATTTTCAAGTTCTCCGTAGTAGGGTTTGTAAAAGTAGATGCGGGATGCGTTTTTCCATTATTATACGATCGTCAGTGATAAAGCAAAAATTAATAAATGTACTAATAAGTATAAAAACACATATCCGAAAACATTATCTAAATTGTAATTAAAAAAAAAAATTGATTGATTTTTTAATATGTGCAGATTAATATATGCACGTATCAAATGTAACAATATATTCAAGGATACGTATACAGGCTACAATTTGTTTCCAGAAGAATAGTTTTTTTTATAAAAATATGGTAGCATAATTTTTTTATGTGAATTACATTTATTTTCTATTGTAAATTATCGAATAGATTATACATTTTTACAACTACAGTCGCTTCTGTGTTTCCTTTAAAGCAAAGTCTTTTGATCTGTTGCTCTCTCTCTCTCTCTCTCTCTCTGTGTGTGTGTGTATGTTTGTATGTGAGAGGGATAAAAACAAAAAAAGAAAGGCAGCTGCAGTATAGTTGTTAATTTTACTTTTATAATTACAGAAAAAAAACATGTCTTATCCTATGGTCAAGAGTATAAAATAAAATCTGTGTTGTTTTGATGGTAATATTTAAAACAAAAAATGCCGTTTAGTTAATGTTCAAGGACAAAAATGAGTACGTGCTATAACAAATAAGATACACACACCACAGCTTACAATAAAAAACATAATGTTGGAGGGGAGGGGGGAAAATGACAAACGAATAAGTGGGAGATAGACAGACAGACGTGACTCAATAGACACTCGTTTAATCTTTTTAACTGTTTTACTGTATTGTTCAGCTTTGTAAGGAAGAAATAAATCAATCCTCGTTTTATATTATTTTAAAAGTTGGCGTACACGAGTGCACGTATTATTACTCACATGCACACGTATTATTAAATAAATTAAAAACTGTCCCATTACAATAAAAAAAAGATTATCAGTAAATCAAATAAATATTTACGCACGGTTTTAACTTTATCTTTCAACAGCGATCAACAGCTGACTGCTAAAACCATACTAAGCGAATTTGAATTTTTCGAATTTCTTCAAATGTTTTAATAAAGTGTATTTTATGAATAATATATTCTAAGGTATTCAATTAAAATAAAAAAATAAAAAATAAAATATTATGTCTGGAAAATAATTTATAACCAAATTCATTTTATATTTACCAATTTTAATTGATATTAATTGATCAAATAATACCGTTTTCCGTCTTAGAGAACATAAATTATTCTCTTTATTAAATTTTCTTTCTTACTTTTTCTAATTGAAAATATAAATATCGGTGTATAAAACGAAAGTTCAGTTCTGTAAATTACTATTCAAAAAACAAATTTGTTAATTTTTAACTAGATTAGCAATTCTGATGACGTAATGTTTTTATTAAATAATATTTTAATGTAGGTAAAAAGTAAATAAAATCATATTGAAATTAGATTCTAATTTTTATTTTAAAGTATATATTTCAAATTCAAATTTATATTTTAAACAAGGGGTTTAGTCACGAGGGAGTTGTTAGAGCGAGTAAACAATTGTAATACTAATAACTAATAACCACTCATTGTAATACTAATAACCACTCAGAAACACCGAAAAGTAATTAAATTATTTTTGAATTATTTTAAACTCGCACCAAATCCCTCAAACGAGTCGCTCGAGTCTCGAGCAAGTAAACTCCTCTAATATCACCGACCAATCAGAAACACAGAAAAGTAATAAACTTGTTTGTAAATCTTATAACGTCGTGCCAGTTAAGAGACATCTCTCAGTCTCGTCAAAATAGCTTACCTTTATGCGTGTCGTTTGTTTGATAACTGAACAATTGTCTAGAAAGGAAAAACCACACAGTCTAGGACATTATTTTAAAGTGAGGAACATTTATTTTATTGTATGCAACATAGTTTTTTTTTTAATATATCGGTTTAAAATTAAATATTTATTTTTTCATTTATTGTTTGATGAAAACTAAATTAAAATTTCAACATGGTTTTTAATAGCACGTTGCTAGAATTTATATGATCAACTTTTTTTAAATGTAATCTCGTTTTTAATGACGTTTTTAAATTTAAAATCTATTCTAGTTAAATAATAAACTTCCAGTTTACAAAATTTGTTCTAATCAAAAAAAGAAGGGTGATTTGATTTTTTTATTTTTTATTTGATGTGATACATCAATATGGAGAAATTTTTGTATAAAAATAATTTATCAATTTTATGTATGAACTAAAATGAATTTTATAAAGGATAGGAGTATAAAATGTCTTTCATGTTTTCTATAATTTTATAGGAATTGCCTAATTTTTATATTACATCTAAGATACATTATTTGTATAAATAGTAAATATAATTTATGTGTATTGAATAGGTCTGTTTTTCTTTTGGCTACCATTAATGGCCTACTGAAAATAAGTACAAATATCTTTATATAATGACTATCTCACAGGAACTATCTTAATTTTACTGTTTTATGGATTGAATATTATAATTATTATTCCTGAAATAGGAAATATTTTTTTAAAAACTGTATTAAAAGAGAAAAATGTATTTTAATTCCTTTTTAATTAGGAAAACAACAGTAATGTGCAGTTCTATATCATATTTAAAATACACTCATTCTTTTTTAGTTAGTATACTTTATTTACATTTTATTTTACACAGTAAAAAAGGTAAATAAGTTTAGAAATGCTAGTAACTGATCATGAACACCAGATCCAGTGGAATGTTGCCTAATGTAGCCCTTGAGAATGTGGGTGTCTTGTTCATTAGGTTAATGAATTATTTGGAATTATTGCTACATAAAATTAATCATAGTTGAAGTTTTAATTTTGTATAATTTGTTATTTTATCTTTCTTTTCAGATTATAAAAATTGTCTTTCCCCGCTAGAAAAATCAGAATCTTTTTTTAAACAAAATTGTTGAACCAAATATTACTAGACATTCACACATTTTCAGATCTACAACATTCAATTTCTTTCTTCTATGATTCTCTAGAAAATTCTAGAAATAAATGCCAATTATCTTTTGTACTAATATTTGTCATTATTGCAGATATATTCATTTATTTCTCAAGATTTTATAATGATAAGCAATTATCTTGGGTATCATGGGTTATATGACCAACACTATAAATATCTGTCCATGTTCGGTTATGAAATAACCAAATAAATATACATATATATTTATTATTATAAGACCCACCAAACTTAGCCTACACTTGTTATGCTCGCTAACATTGACTAGCAAGTGAAGCGAGTGTAGGTTAAGTTAGGTTAGATTATATTTCTACTTAACGCATGAGACCTATTATCTTTTATTTTAATTAAAGATAATTTCAAATTTATTTTTGTTTCTTATGTTACTTTCTTATGTTTCTTTTTGTTTCTTATGTTACCGGATCTGATCTCCAAGGTTAGTAGCCCTGGAGTGGGTGTGTACCCCAGCGGCTAGCCTTGCTACAGAAAGGATAATTTCAAATGAATACACTTGAACACCAATCGTGGCAGAGGGTGCACGTAAATACCCTCGTTTAGAAACCTTCGATTCGCCTCAAGCAAAGAGGAAAAAGAGTAAGGAGTCAGATAAAATCAAGAAAGATGCTGACAGAATCAGTAGAGAATTGAGAAACTTGTTGTTTGGAAACAATGTTCCCAAACTAAGATTTTTAATTAAAGGAGAATGGAAACTTCCAAAAGGTCAGTCCATTCTTAATCGCTAGAGAGATTGCTAATTGTGCTGATGGTCCCGTTAAAGAAATCCGGAAGACTTTTAATGGATTGCACGTTGAAACTATTAACGACAGTCAACGCCAGAAAGTCCAGGCATTGAAGAAGATCGGTGAATTTGCTGTATCTATGTAACCGCATAGCACCCTTAACACATGCAGAGGAGTTGTTGTTTGCCGCGATCTTCTAAACTGTACAGAAGAAGAAATAGTACAGGAAACGTCGAGTCAAGGAGTGATTCAGTGTCACTAATGACCAAAGTAGTCGATGCCCCTAAAAACCTTAAAAAAAAAAAAATAATAATGTAATTAATAACTCTTAAATCGATTACACCTTGAGGAGTTAAATGTAATCGTATTGTATTTCTGTTTATCGCTGCCACTCTCTATGAATGCTGAATCAGTTTCCATGAAATATTTATTAAATTATTCTTACTGTGTTTATGTCACCAATGGGGATCATGATTTGAAACAAAACAAAGTAGCAGTCATTTGGTTGCAAGTTTTCCCTGTTACACGCATCAAAAACTTTATTTTGACATTTGTAGCTTACTTCTATCTTTACTACTTATTTGAACCTATGTTCCTAATTTTTATGTCAAGATCAGTGACTAGTATGATTTACAGGCAGTTAGAAATCTAAAGGCACGTATCTGTGCTTCAACAACTCTTATAAAGAATGTTTGAAATGGCTCATCTTTTGTATTCTTGCCCCTTAAACCTTCTACTTTCTGTAATGTCTGTATCCAAATATATGCATTCCTTTTACATTGCACCAATTTGTATACACTATTAGCTTGAATATATTTGTACTAATTTCTATATTCCAGATGTCCAGTACCCCTTGATTTTCACAGTGTCCATATTATGAAGCCAGTAGCAAGTAATGTTCAAGATGGTATTTCTTCCTTATCTTTTTGCTTCAATCTTTTTCTTATATCATCCATAGCTGTTAAAATAGCAACAAAGTTTACTATTTATAAGGTGTGGAATATTACTCTCCTGGACTAAAGTTTGTGAAATCCAAAACTATTCAGTTTGAAATAAATATTTTCCTGTCTTTATTTTTATATCCATTTAATTATAATTTTTTTCCTAATTTTCTTTTTTTGGTCTTTTAAGAATAACATTTACTTGGGCTACAATTATAAACAGCTCCATCACAAAAGTTAAATTATATTTTTCACAAAACTACAGATGAAATAAAAATTTTTAAATGTTGTAAATTTTGAAAATTTCATCATTTAAGTAACTGAAAATTTTGTCTGATATTAGAAGTCAGAAATTTAAATCTGCAAGTACAATGTCAGTATACAAAAGGAAAAAGGTTAGCTAAAGAACTGTTATACAGGTGTTATTTAAAGGGGCTACTACAGGACAAATTCCTTGCCCAAAGTGGATGTTATAGAACTTATTTACTTTCATTCATTTTAATGTAGCATTTTAAAACCGTTATTGTAATATATCTAAAAATACTTTGTGCAAATAAAAGCCATTAAATTATTTGTCTGTTGTTAAAACTGCTGCTTAATCTAAAAGTGCCCAATTGTTTATTTTTTAATAAATTCCGTTAGAAATACGATTTATTTGTACTGATTCATCTTTGTAAACACAACTGTTATATTTACATTTGTATGCATAGAAGTGCACAGTGAATTTGATAAACGTTGCATTGGCACTATTTCTTTTTCAGCTTTTCAAATGAAAGGAACGTTACAACATAAAAGAGCATAGCGTTCATTATTCTATTGCTGAATAATTATATGTAAAGTTATATTATAATAATAAAAGACATACATTATTTTCTTTTATTTTAATTAATTCAATGAATCAATGAAGAAAGTATTGTAATGTTCCTTAGACAGATCAGATATACATGTGAGTTAATATGATGAAGAGTAATTAATTGAATGTAGCCCACCAGGCTGGTCTAGTAACCCACCTGGTCTAGTGGTGAACGCGTCTTCCCAAATCAGCTGATTTGGAAGCCGAGAGTTCCAGCATTCAAGTCCTAGTAAAGCCAGTTATTTTTACACGGATTTGAATACTAGATCGTGGATACCGGTGTTCTTTGGTGGTTGGGTTTCAATTAACCGCACATCTCAGGAATGGTCGAACTGAGAATGTACAAGACTACACTTCATTTACACTCATACATATCATCCTCATTCATCCTCTGAAGTATTATCTAAACGGTAGTTACCGGAGGCTAAACGGGAAAAAAGAGAGAGGCTGGTCTAGTGGTTAACTTGTCACAAATCAGCTGATTTCAAAGTTAAGAGTGTTAAATTTAAATCCTAGTAAACTCGGTTACTTTTGTATGGATTTGAATACTAGATTGTGGATACAAGTGTTCTTTGGTGGTTGGGTTTTAATTAACCACATCTCAGGAAGGGTCGACCTAAGACTGCAAACTACACTTCATTTACATTCATATATATCATCCTGATATAAATGAATCAGGATGATATATCCTGACTCAGGATATATATAGGTGGTTCCACTGTAATAAGGTGGAACCACCTTGCAATGGTTCCAGAGGCTAAACAGAAGAGAAAGAGAGAGTTAATTGAATCTGTGATATAAGTTGTAATCATCTACCTGTAAGGTAAAAATCTAGTATGTAAAAAACACAAATGATTCTTTGATTTGAAAAATGACTTGAATTTTTCACCAAGTTAAATGATTATGTCAAGGATGTTGGAAGTTTGTCAATTATGACAAATGAACAAAATATAGCAGAATAAAGTGAATTCTTAAACATAAAAGGGATTAATTTAGTGGTTGTTTTAACCTGTTCTTCAACAGGATGCTAAGTTTGAAAGCTAAACTGATTATTATTTTCACAACTCATCATGATTTTCATACTTGTCTGATATATGGCCCTTGCACCATGCATGATTCTTATTGCTTTATATTTTCAACAAAAAATTTTAGTTCTTTGTAGATCCAACTTCTTTTAATTTTTATCATTCTTGATCTTTTAGGCCTCTCTTCTTTTCACCTTCTGCTGATCCTTCTAGCAATGTTTTAGTCAATCCTTCTCCCCACGATATCTCTTGGACAATTAGGTTTCCTATTCTGAATTAAGCCTGTCCATAATCTATTCAAGATTCTAAATTTGTTCACTCTCCTCATTTCATTACTTTTTTATTTTCTGATTGATGCTCCTACTTCATCCTGTTACATTTGTACTTGATCTTTTACAGGAAGATTATGTGGTTTTCTATAAGATCAGTACAATTCTACTGTATACGTCTTCCACCATTTAAGTATATCCGTTTCCTTTTCCTTTTTTTTACACGTAGTTCATATTATCCATTTCTTTCTAAATGTTCTCTATGTGATAATTCATCTGCAAGACATTTCTCATTTGCTTTTTGAATTTTATTGATTCATTATTCAATTTCCTGTAGAACATCTCAACTTCTTCAACCTTGCTGTTTTTTTTTTTTAATTGCCTTTTTTCTTACATTTTTAGCTCTAGAAGCTAGTTGGGACACTGGCTGCTAAATGTTTTGAGGCTCAGTAGCTGTTTGTGGCACAGACATTCAGTCTTAAGCTTTAAGGCGACCAAATGTGGTGGTGGTGGTGGTGGGGGAAATGCCAAGCAAACCAAATTCTCTCTTATCCAATTGATGCAATTTGTTCCACCCTCCATTTAGTTAATTTCTCAGCTCTTTTAACTAACTCCCTTTAATATTACTTTTATTACTACTTCCATAATTACAGTACATTTGTCAAGTTACTGTGCACTGGAATTATGGGAGTGTAATAAACAAACTTTCTTAATTATTACTTTGCATGTTTATTTCATTATTTTAAAGTAATGGATATTACAATAACTGAAATAGTTTATAAAAGGTGTTGAAAATGACCTCTTCAAACATTAATACAACGTTGCACATGTTTCAGTTTGTTTTCCTACACATTAACTAACTGATGTACTGGAATGTCTCGTATGCTGTTATTGTAGTTTTTAGTTTGTCAATTGTGTGTGTTCTGTTGCGATACACTGTTATTTTTACTGCCTCCATAGAAAGTAATATGGGGTAGTCTGACTAGGCAATTGTGCAGGCCAAAAACCCCTCAAAATGGTTTGTTTACCAATGATATTTCATAAAAAATCATTGACCTCTTAGCTGTGGCACTATCTTGTTGGGATAGCCATGATTAATTTCCACTTCTGTTAACTGATTAATGAAAGTTATTAAAACAGTTCAATAATGACCACTATCAACTGTATCTTCAAAAACAATTGAACTCGCAATGCGCATTCTGTTCACATCACACCAGTCTGCAATTTTTGCGTCATATAAAGATTGTTCATGCAATTCATAAGAGGTTAGTAGTCAACCACAGTTGTATATTTTGTAATTTAATATATCCTCCCAGTTGAAACCTCTCTTTCTGTAAAAAACCTAACCTTCAGTATACCTATGCAATTTTGGTCAATAAAATGTTTAAACTATTTACAATAATTTAGTCTTTTGGCATGATCTGTTGGTTTCAGTTCTTGAATACACATTACTTTGTAGGAAAAGAGTTTCACATCTTTTCTTACACCTTTATGTGTGTTAGCATGTCTGATATCTTGCTGCTTCGCTAACTTACGCATTAGCTTTGATGGACTTTCTGCCATAGCATCTGAAATATCTGTTTGTTAATTTAGGTGGTCTTACACTTTGATCAGCATCTTCAGCAGAGCCTGTTGTTCGAAATTTTTCGATAAGAGTTTGAAATCCATTGCATTTAGGAACAGCAAGTATCTGAAAACTTTTCAGAAAAATTGCGCTTCACTAATTCAGTATACTTGTCACCTTCTTGAAAGGCATATTCAGTGTCTTTCGTGAAAAGCGTATTCCTATATTAAAAGAATCATTTCTTTTCTCACAACTGTTGATTCTGATAAACGAAACAACACAAAATGAAAAAAGGAATATTCAATAAATCACATCTAATGTCTTAGTTTATCACTGAGCAATACCCAATGAACCACGGGCAACCAACCTAACATAAAAAGACCAGAATGCACCACATGATTCTAAAATATAGAGTGACTTTTTGAATGCACTGTTATGATCACTATCAATAAAAGCACCTGGCAGTCTACATATCTGATTCATTGCATTTCTCAATTTCTCTTCTGAAAATAAATAGTCAGTTTTTTATCTGTTTTCATCTCCAGCAGATTTCTAAAAAACTACCAAAGAAGTTGGAGATTTTGAAATCTCCAGCCTTCTTTTGTAGGTTTTTTACTAGCCTTATATTATTACCATTATTATTAGTATATTTTGTAGTATTTATTATCCTTCCTCCACTTTCATTACATGTTCTCAGTTGTTTCCTTTCGCTTGTTCATCCCTCCAAAGTACGTTTGGGTGCCTTACAGCACCAGTTTCCATATTATTATTCTATAACAATATTTATATTACTCTTCCATAATTTTCTCTTTCTCTTAATACAGTACTTCAATTGTACCATCTTCATATTGATTAGTTGGTATATAAACTTTTATTGAAAGCAGGTTCCTGGGTTTATTCTCATTCTGACTGCACTTTTCCTATCATTAGTAAAAACTATCCTAGTAAACTAAATTTCTTTTTTTTAGAATTATTCCTACATCACTTCTACTTTTTTACTTCCTGAATTGTAACATCATCTTCTAATAACTTCATCCTTTCTCATTTCACTTTATTTACTCCAGTTCCATTACTTCTATGTTTACGTTCATCGCTCTTTTAAAATTTTCTAACTTCTTTGTTTGCAAAAATGTTTCTACATTTAATGTACCTGTACGTATTTCCTTTCCATTTTTTTCTGACTTCCAATTGCTGATTACGTAAACCAGGTTGATAAAACATAATATTTATAGTTATTAATTTTAATTCATTAAAATTCATTATCGCATTTAAAAGTTACACAAAAAAACATCAGGAAAAACATATCCTTATTTATAATTTGTTAAAAATTCCTTTTTGCGCTCTATAGTATATGTGATTTCTAATATTCTGGCTCTCACAAAGTGTTATTTTCTTGAAAACACTGCATAAACCACTCTAAATTCACATGTTTCACATGTATTAGTGAGTATAAAAATCTTCAATAATTTAAAAAGGGAATATAATCTTTAACTTTCAGGCAAGTAATACAAAAAGTACATCGTAATATTAAATGCTATCATTGAATATTTATACTTCCTTCCTCTTCATCCACCAGTTGACCTTCATTAAATAGTTAATTCCTTTTTCCACGACCACTTTCAGTTCTCTTCAGTATCCTCTTTAAAACCTCCCTTATTATATACCCTAGCATCCGTTATGACTTATCAGCACTGTCCTTGCCACTTAACTGCAGTTTTAATTTATCGATCAGGCAAACACTGTTCTATTCACTGATAAACAATCACTGACAAAAAACATACTAAACGATCCGTTATCAATACTTTCTTTTGGAGCTATAATTTCTTAATCTCTTCCTACATGTTCTACAAGAAAGACCTTCTTGCCATGTATCTGGATAAAAGTCATTATGGGTTATTTAATTGTTATTTGAATAATTCAAACCACCATCTGAATTGCATATGAGAGATATACTAAATCTGTTACTTTAGCAGCTCCCAAACCATGCACATGGATATCAAGAGCCTCTTAAATTTTTTGACAGGAATTGTGCACAATAGATGTATAAGTAGCATCATTCATGTTATAGTAAACCTTTTAAATATTAAGTTGCTTACGTGTACTTTTATTTTCGAATTCATTAATGCGATCTTCTTTGAATTGAATTCATTAATGCACTACGCTATTCTGTTATTATCCTGTTCCAGCATATTTACTAATACAACTGGTTTTGTTATTTTTTGTTTCCCATAACAGTTCTGAAGGACTGCGGGAGTTGTTTCTTTTCCCAGAATTTATTTATAATTCATACCGCATAGATAAATCGGTACCTATGTTGTGAGTAAATTGCAATTTACTCGCAACATATATTTTATTACAATTCTTAATAGTCACAAATAAAATCAATAATTTTATTGTAATACCACATAAATGGAGGAATGAAAAAGTACTAAACTTTACCGACCAAATTCTAATTAATACGCTACTATATCTACATCAATGTTTATCGAGTGACAATGGATTAAAGAAAATTTGAAAATGTATCGACTGGTTTTTTGAAACAATAGGACACTGTGGTTCAATGTAACTACAAAACGTGATTTAAAGATCACCACAATTACGGCCTGTGAATAGCATTGGAAACTGTCGAACATATGAAAGGTTTGAAGGGAAAAAAGTTGAATTAGCATAAGAAGTACTTATTATTTCATTATTATTTAAGGACTTATACAGTCGACACAAGTCAACGCAACAAGCAGCACCTGAATTAAACATTCCTCGTTCAATTACTCATAATGTGTTAAGGAACCTTTTAAAATTTGTTCTTGTCAAATAGTGTCACCAATCGCACAACAAGATAGGATTAATTGTAAGAATTCTGTTTGATTGTTTGATGATGACAATTATCTTAATTGAAATAACTCGATCTTATGAGGCTACTTTTCATTTACTTTTAAAGGTAAATAAAACATCAGATTCTGGGGTTCAGAAAACCCCCATTACAATGCTGAGCACATCAGGACAGTTTGAAAATTAATGTGTGACAAGTGACATTGGTGAGATTACTTCATTTTTTCTTTTATGAACATTTACCTCGATATATCGGAAAGTTTTTCTTTTCCTCATCTACAACATTTACAACTTATATTCCAGCAATTTGGACCCTGCTACTGCCACGAGTATAACCGTTCAGTAATTAATAAGTGGTTAAACGGTCGGGTCAATTTGAAATATTATTTATTTGAATATAGCTTCAAATTTAATAATCTTAAAAATTAATAATGGTTTTTTCCAAAGTAAATAATTTTTATAAAATAAAATAAAAAATTAAAACAGCTGCAGGCTTTAGCTAAAATATTACAGCAGCTTTTTAACTTTATTCGACAAATAAATTTTTGGACTGAACAAATATACATCAGGATAGACAAATGTTAAAGTTATGGGGAAAATAAAAAGGTTTGGTGTTTTTTTTTTTTAATTTTGACCATTTTCATATATAGGTGACTATATAAATAAAATAGTTTAATAAACGGTAAACTTTTTACACACAATATATTTAAATACTTTTACACAAAATATACACTGTAAATCATTACAAGCAAAACTTTTTTTGTAATGCTATTAACCATAAAGAACCACTAATTAGATATTTCAGAACTTACATATGCGTGAATATTTTGATGTTGCAAACAGTACCTAAGACCAATACATTCAGGGTTTGAAGATGTAGATTCTTTAAACTGATAACCACTGACGGTGAAGTTTAATATTTTGTATTGTAAAATATTTTTGTTTAAAAATACCTACAACTGAATAGTTTTATATATTAGAAATAAATAATTAAAGGATATTTACATAAACATAAATTAAGTTATTAAATAAGGCACCTAAAAAAAATAACGGTCATGGGAATTAATAAAATAAATAAATACATTCTTTAAACAATCGGTGCATTTGATGTAATAATTTATGACTGCATACAACAAAGTTGTGTTTATAAAATACACACACACACTATATATATATATATATATATATATATGTAAGTAATGTGTGTTTAATTAAGGACCCTACAGTCCTAGTTTGAGATACTACAACTACAAAGTATGTTAAAGAGTCACGGGTAGATCCATAGTCAAAGATGTACTGATCAAATCCCAAAAACCAGGATACATCAACACAAGCTGATCCTCATAGTGTCCTTGGTTTGGATCTAACAGGCATCTGGCTGAACACTAGATTGAGAAGTTCTCACGTTGACCACAATACAAGCTCATTCAAAAATCTTATGCATTATTTATTTAATGTTTTGACCACCTCAAATATATGCTTTTTTTCTAGATACTAAGGAATCGGCTGAGGACTGGTTTCGGCTTCATGAAGAATTTTAGAACTACATAAACTGAATATAAACTACTTAACCAAACGCTAAATGTAGCAGTATGTTTATTAAATACAATTGCGAGATAAAGTTATCAAAGAAAATAGAGAGAGAAAATGAAATCAAACTAGAATTAGTACTATTAAACATTAGTAAGTACTTTGATATTTGAAATTAAAACAGAATAAAATTTGTTTTTAATAAATAAGGGTTTAAAATATTACTTTAATACTACCATAAAATTAGATTTATGTAGTAACTTGTTATATTATTTTCTATCTCATTTAATACACGAATCTTTTCAAGACATCCTCATTCACTGTTTACAAAACATCTGATACTATTACTTTATTTATAAAAAATAAACCTCCGGGAACAGGATGGCAAGTGCAGTTGAATAATAACATAAGCAGTAGCCAGGATTTTCTCCAGGGGGAAAATATGAAAATGTTTTTTGTTAAAAAATGGTTTTATTTGAACATCTTAAAACGCCAAAAGTAATAATTGGAATGCTATTCGAAACTATCTAAATCATAACTCAGCACTACCCTATGAGAGTTCTGTGTTAATCCTGACAAAATTTCTTTCTCAAATTTATTTTTAGCTTCCAGAACACTCTTTTTATGCACACTTATCATGCAAAGACCGACAAGCCGATTTTCTGTCATTGCTGACTGTAACCAAGTTTTTGTCCTGCATAAGGTGCTGAAGGATCATTCGATAGTAAACGTTGTGCAAGTGAGATAAGTAGGGTCCATTGTACGGATGGATAGAACAATCGGGTTTCTTTAACTACTGCAACTAATACTACCTCCTTCAGTTCGGCATTTGGCACATTTTTTCCTTTCTATTGGTTGTACTAAAGTACACCTTCACCGAGGAAATCATTAGTAACAAAATAAGATCGGTCAGAATACTGACTTTTCTGTGTCAAGTCAAGTAAATTAACGAATTTCATTCCAAAACTGTCTTCCTTACTAAACTACGTATCGTAGATTAAAAAAAATATATTTCATATGTTGTTCCCGAGTGATGACCCACTGTCTAATAAAATCACGGTAAACAAATTGAACAGTCGCCGAGCATTACTGATATATTCAACAAAGTGTTATTTTCTATTCAAACAGTTAACATCACATTAATATAGTTATATAAAATGCGTGATTATACTGAAATGATGTGGAGTTTGTTTTTAATAAAATATCACTTTTCTTTTCCTGTTTAGCCTCCGGTAACTACCGTTTAGATAATTCTTCAGAGGATGATATGCGTGAGTGTAAATTAAATGTAGTCTTGTACATTCTCAGTTCGACAATTCCTGAGATGTGTGGTTAATTGAAACCCGACCACCAAAGAACACCGGTATCCACGATCTAGTATTAAAAATAACTGGCTTTACTAGGAATGCTGGAACTCTCGGCTTCCAAATCAGCTGATTTGGGAAGATGCGTTAACCACTAGACCAACCCGGTGGGTAAAAAAAAAAAAAAATGATATCACTGTCAGACACGTTTTTAACCTGTTTGATTGCTGAAATAGCAATATATTGGTGGTAACGATTGTTAAAGTGTAAGGTATTCTGCTCGCTCCAGTTAAGAGCAGGCTTGGCTTTGACAGATAGTATATCTACATTTTTTAATATTTTTCATTTCCTGGCTATATACTTGAACTGTTTAGCTATAATAGCATACGAGTCATAACATTATTACAACTAATAATAACAGCATTTGGTGTTGCATTATACAGTGCATGTGAATGTTTGATAATCTGGTTAAATGTTACTTCTCGGAGTTTTGACAGATCACGACATTTCAAAAACAAAAAAAAATATCTATAATTTTAGCATTCAAAATTCTCAGAAAGATTTACATACACATGTATAAATGTTTTTTTTTATTTTATTTGTTTTACTTTTTTTTTGTTGATATCTTTAAATCGGAGGGAGGGATTTGGATGAAATTTGTGAGAATGGTTTTGTATATGGAGCATTGATGCCAATTCATTTTAGCACAATAACTCAGGGTCGTGGAGAAAATAAAAAGTTGTTTAGTGAAAAATAATTTTATATTCAATAAACATATTTTTCTAGTGAGTCAAATGAAATGCAAGGGATTTTCTAGGTAAACCATTTTAAACCGCGTGCAATAAAGAGAACAATTGCAAAAGGGTCGGTTTTGGTTTTTATGTTAATAAAAACTATTTTATTTTCTATTTCATATAAAATGTTTCCATTATATTTTCATTTTGAATTAAATTTTTTTTTTTTGTTCAGTCATTTGACTGGTTTGATGCAGCTCTCCAAGATTCCTTATCTAGTGCTAGTCGTTTCATTTCAGTATACCCTCTACATCCTACATCCCTAACAATTTGTTTTACATACTCCAAACGTGGCCTGCCTACACAATTTTTCCCTTCTACCTGTCCTTCCAATATTAAAGCGACTATTCCAGGATGCCTTAGTATGTGGCCTATAAGTCTGTCTCTTCTTTTAACTATATTTTTCCAAATGCTTCTTTCTTCATCTATTTGCTGCAACACATCTTCATTTGTCACTTTATCCACCCATCTGATATTATAACATTCTCCACTAGCACCGCATTTCAAAAATCTTTTCCTGACATTTAAATTAATTTTTGATGTAAACAAATTATATTTCTTACTGAAGGCTCGTTTAGCTTGTGCTATTCGGCATTTTATATCGCTCCTGCTTCGTCCATCTTTAGTAATTCTACTTCCCAAATAACAAAATTCTTCTACCTCCATAATCTTTTCTCCTCCTATTTTCACATTCAGCGGTCCATCTTTGTTATTTCTACTACATTTCATTACTTTTGTTTTGTTCTTGTTTATTTTCATGCGATAGTTTTTGCGTAGGACTTCATCTATGCCGTTCATTGTTTCTTCTAAATCCTTTTTACTCTCGGCTAGAATTACTATATCATCAGCAAATCGTAGCATCTTTATCTTTTCACCGTGTACTGTTACTCCGAATCTAAATTGTTCTTTAACATCATTAACTGCTAGTTCCATGTAAAGATTAAAAAGTAACGGCGATAGGGAACATCCTTGTCGGACTCCCTTTCTTATTAGGGCTTCTTTCTTATGTTCTTCAATTGTTATTGTTGCTGTTTGGTTCCTGTACATGTTAGCAATTGTTCTTCTATCTCTGTATTTGAACCCTAATTTTTTTAAAATGCTGAACATTTTATTCCAGTCTACGTTATCGAAAGCTTTTTCTAGATCTATTTGTAGTTAAATTTACACGCTGAAAGAATGGTTTTACTGCAAAATATATAGCAAAACACGGCTTTGAGATGCATCCAAAATTACAGCAAAGAACCAACTAAGAAATTGACGATTGAATCTGGACGTGTTTTTTCACGGGTTTATTCGAATATATTAAAGAACGGTTGCTTTCAATAATGAATGTGTGTTCACGTTAAATTTACATGTTGAAACAGTTGATTTAGTGACAAACATTCGTCGTAAAACATATGCTTAAGATGCTCCATGAGGATTTACCTATTGTATTTTATTATATATACCGCTGATGACGTCAAGGGGAATCCCGTTTCTTATAACATGACGTCAGCTGTCAATCGTTCTTTATATTGTTGATCTTTGACTCTAGAATAAAATATCGTATCGATTTATAGACTCGTATCGATTTCTATCTTATAGCCTTAATGATGGAATGGAACGGAATGAAATCGCACTTGTCCTAAATGTGACATAAGCTCATCAATGTTTATCCAGTAAACCGAATTATTTTCATGAATAAACTATTGAAAAAGTTCTTTTTGTCAGTTTCGAAAACCCTAAATATTAGTATTTTTTTTTGAAGTAGATTCCAACCTTGCGGTCTTGATCCTAACAATTCAGCTTGATTTTTTGATAAGTTTAAGTCCCTAACCGAGTCGTTTAATTTACCTTGTGATTATAAGATGCGGTATCGGAAGGTAATTCAAAATCAAAATCATTGTTGTCTTCTTCAGTACTGCCTGATTCTTCATCGCCGCTTTCAAAATATACATTCACAGGTGGCTCAGGAAATTGAATAATTTCACAGCGAGGCACATGCCTAATTGCAGATTGCAATGAACGATATTTTACAGTACGTTTAGATTTTAGAAAGTAATGTTACGTAAAAAGTAGTGTTTTTTTACTTGATTTTTTTTGTTTAAATGATTTTTTTAAATAATGAATTTTATAAATTAAAAATTTCTCAAATAAAAGAATCGGTCAAAGATGATGCATTTAACTCGATGTTAAATAATGTAGAATGTGCAGCTTGGGCTTCATTTAAAGACGTTTGCAAAACTCTTCTCGGCAAATGAAAATTCGACAATAACCACAATATTGTTAATCAACTTGTCGCTTCGTACAGAGCTGTGGGATGTAATATGTCTTTGAAAATACATTTCCTCCAGTCGCATCTGGATTTTTCCCCGGTCAACCTCGGAGACGTAATTGACGAACACAGTGAACGTTTCCACCGAGACAATTTGGTGATGAAAAGCTGCTATAAATGGAAACGGAATGCTAACATGCTAGCCGATTACTGCTGGACGTTAAACATCACAAAAAAATCCGAATGGAATCTCTGCTTTGGAATTTAAGATGCGCTACGCAGAAAAAGGCGACGAGTTTCTTAATTCGATTGTTACCGGCATTGAAACGTGGATTTCGTATTACGTGCCAAGGAGAAAACGACAGTCAAGCGAATGGCGTCATCCTTAATCACCAACCAGACCGACAAAGGTCTGGTTCCAAATCAGATGATTTGGAGGTCGAGAGTTCCAGCGTTCAAGTCCTAGAAAAGCCAGCTATTTTTACACGGATTTGAATACTAGATCGTGGATACCGGTGTTCTTTGACGGTCGGGTTTCAATTAACCACACATTTCAGGAACGGTCGAAGACTGTACAAGAGTACATTTCATTAACACTCATTACATATCATCCTCGTTCATCCTCTGAAGAATTATCTTAACGGTAGTTACCGGAGGCTAAACAGGAAAAGAGAGAGAGACCGACAAAGGTCAAGCCACAGACATTTGTATTAAAATGATGGCCACAGTCTTTTGCGATCGGTTTGGCATAAAAGTGATCGATTTCATGCCGCGTGGAACGACAATAAATGCAGAAGCCAACTGCGAAACTCTACATAAGTTATGGCACGCCGTTCAAAATCGGCGACGTGGGCGGCTGACCGACGGCGTCTTCCTGCTGCACGATAATGCATGTCCACATCTTGCGGGTCTGACACGTAATTTACTGAGAACATCTGGACGGGAAATTTACGATCCCACCATAGAGTCCGGACTTACTTCCTTCTGATTACCATTCGTTTGGGAAATTGTAAGAATGTTTGAGCGGTAAGCGATTCGCGCGGGTGACGATGAACTTAAAAATGCAGTTAATCAGTGGCTAAATGGACCGGCGGGGGAAGAATACGACGACGGTATAATGAAGCTGGTGTATCGCTACGATAAATGTCTTAATGCATGCGGCGATCGTATAGAAAAGTAGTATAAGGTATTTAGTTTAAGAGAAATAATAGATATTTATAATGTTTTCAGAATAAATTTTTTTGCGATGAAACGGCCTTTAGAGAAAACCTCTCTTATTGTATTTCTACGTACGGGTACCCCAACCGTATCTGTATATAAAATATGAAAAATATCTACGACAACCGTTTTTAATAAAAGGAAAAACATTGAACTAAATCCGATCCAATTTCTGAACTCGTTCAAAAATAATCCAATTTTTGCGAAGAAATAAGTCTAATACAACTTTTTTATTTATTTATTAATCAGTTACATAAAAATGCACACACACACACACACACACACACACACACACACACACACACACACAGAGAGAGAGAGAGAGAGAGAGAGTGCTATGCACAGACACATATAAACTGAACAAAAAATTTAAGAGAAAGAATTTGGAAGTATTTGAGACATAACTCGATAGGCAAATGTTAAAAATCTTATGGACAAACAGAATCAATAATGAATGAGAATAGAACCCTCTGGAAGATTATTACAAAAATAAGAGATATACTAACTGGAAATACACTGTGACGTAGACGACCGCTGTGACGAATTAGACGTTTATAGCCGCTTACAATCGCAAATGAGAGCTTCAATAGCGGCCGGACAGGACAGAAACGAAGCAACTGACGATCTCTGCACGGCTTGGCGTGACGGGCGGCGGGATTTGTGGACGCCTTCCGTTCATCCGTATTCCGATAGTATGGAATGGAATGGAATGCAATGTTGGCAGGAGTTTATTACTCCCTACTCCATCGCAGAACCTGGACAGAGTCCCTTGCTGCTGGATCATTCTAATCGGGCTTGTTTTTTAAAAGGGTTATTTTTAATCTCGGAGCTAATTTTTCAAGTTTTGTCTATTATTATTTTAGTGAATTTAAGACGGATTTAATTGCATTCCAATCCGTTGTTAAACCAGCGTTATCGAACCCATTTCATGGGCCGACCGCGGAAGGCTAGGCTTATAAAGCCTGTCCTCCCGACGTAATTCCCCTTCAGACAGTCCACTGAAGTCCTTTCGGTGCTAACTCTTTAATAGGCTAGCAGGAATACGCCACAACGGGACACTAGCTATAAGGAGGGAGCAATGCGCGTCCCCTTTTCCGGAGGTTCTAACATATGCTTACCCGGCATGGGGGGCAGTGTTGAGCTCCTCGCTTCAAAAGAAGATCGAGGCCGTCCAAAACATCGCTTTGCGGACGATCTTTGGAGCTCCGTGGTTCGTCAGGAACGCCACTCTCCGATCTGATGCGAGATTTCAATCCGTGTCCGAGGTGGGGGTGGCGCAGGCGCGCAGACTGTTCGGGAGAGCGGCTGTGTCCGAACACAGTCATCTTCGGGACATCTGCCGAGAGGACCCAACTCCGACAGTTGTAAGGAAGCGGCCTCACGCCGTACTGGACGAACCACCGTGATGGTGCGGTGCGGTAGCCGAAAATCGACAAACCAGGCTTAGGGGCCTCCATATCGCATGAGCCATAAACGGAATAGTGCGTCAGACGCGTTTCCGGGGTCGCGAGTGAAAAGTTTTCGCGAGTTATATAGTTTGAAGACGTCAAACACGGTAAGTCGCGCATAAAACAAAAACGCGGTCTAAATTTAAAAAAAAAAAAACTTACAGTAAGACAAAATATCCTAGCAATTGCGACTCCTCCGGAAAAGGGGACGCATTGCTCCCTCCTTATAGCTAGTGCCCCGTTGTGGCGTATTCCTGCTAGCCTATTAAAGAGTTAGCACCGAAAGGACTTCAGTGGACTGTCTGAAGGGGAATTACGTCGGGAGGACAGGCTTTATAAGCCTAGCCTTCCGCGGTCGGCCCATGAAATGGGTTCGATAACGCTGGTTTAACAACGGATTGGAATGCAATTAAATCCGTCTTAAATTCACTAAAATAATAATAGACAAAACTTGAAAAATTAGATCCGAGATTAAAAAATAACCCTTTTAAAAACAAGCCCGATTAGAATGATCCAGCAGCAAGGGACTCTGTCCAGGTTCTGCGATAAAGTAGGGAGTAATAGACTCCTGCCAACTTTGCATTCCATTTTCCGGAGGAGTCGCAATTGCTGGGTT
Source organism: Lycorma delicatula (assembly GCF_047948215.1). Lineage (NCBI taxonomy): Eukaryota > Metazoa > Arthropoda > Insecta > Hemiptera > Fulgoridae > Lycorma > Lycorma delicatula. The sequence goes on along the minus strand of NC_134466.1, from coordinate 71,188,623 downwards.
ATTTTGTCTTACTGTAAGTTTCCGATAGTAGAGCGCCTGGGTGATCATACACGGGCTGTACATACGGTACGGCTTAGATCCGGCCCCTGCTTGATAAGAGGGGAGGTTTGTTAGCGGGTGAGAGCCCTGCACTGCCGTTAGCCGGCCTGACGGCGGCTGGCAGAGCTTTTTCCTCCCCCTACGGAAATATTACGAATAAATAAACATAAATAAGACAAAACAATAAAAATCACCGATTAAAATAAAAAATAATTATAGATGAAATTACAAAACCGAGAAGATTACACAAAAATAGATAACTCAGCGTACGTATTTATAGCGTATTAATAAAACAAAAACCGTGTAACCGTAAGAAAAGATTCGAATTCAGTTTACATCTGCTAAAATAAAGGGTCCACCGATAGATCGACACCCGAACGATAATAATAATTAAAAGTTTTTTAAAAACCCGGAATTAACTGTTTTCCGTTGAACGCGTTCATTAATATTTATTTAATAATTTTTATTAATGCCTTCTGAATTGTGAATCGTTTTATAAATATTATTTTTTTTATTCCGTATTTTCATGTCGTATTTATATTTTAAATAATAAATACGGGCGTTAATGACACCTATTATTTATTTTGTAATTTAAATTTTGATTTTTATAATTCAAGTTATAATGACGCGATCGGTTTGTACCGATTAAAATAAAAGATTTATTAACTTATTTTTACGTGTACTTTTATCGTACAGTGTCGACGATTATAGAGATTTAAATAGCAGTTTAAAAAAATATATATAACCTCACCGGTAAAAATTATGTTGTTTAATAAATTAGGATCTGCACAAATATTGTTCATCGTAATTTTGTACGATTCAAATCTACGATGACAGTCATCTTCATTAAGTTCTTGCACCGGATGAATTTTAAAGCTTTTAAAATGCTCACTTTTTGATGTTCAAATCGCTGAACTTATGTTCTCGTGCTTCTATTCGAGTCGACGAATGAGGATTCTCAATAAATTCTTACGTAATTTCTAACGATTTGTTGCAGATTTAGGCCTCCCTGGTTTTCTTCGAATCTTTTGATGATTTTCAACACCGGACTTTTTGAAATAGGGTTACGACTATTAAATATTGGATTGAACGATTCGTAAACTTCATTATACGGCCTATCACCAAACCCCGTCATCGTTAAAAGTACGACCTCTTTTATTCGCTAAGTGACATGTCGATAGCCAAAGAAAAGACCGGTTCGGTAAAAAAACAATTATAAAAAAGAAGTAAATAACAAAATCGACTTACAAATGCGATAAATTAAGACAAAATCGATTAGTTTTGTTATGAGAATTTATTACGATCTGTCGGCTAACAGTTTATTAATGAAACACTCGACGTGGAATATTACACGACACTGAAGTAAGCTTAATTTTTGGTAAGAGACCATCCACGATCGGCTGATCGGCACGATTAGGTGAGATTTTTTTTTTTATGTACTCGTTAAATCGGAACGAAGACAATTTAAAAAAAAAAACTTTAATTTTTTAAATTAAAATTTAACTTTTAAAATAAATTTTTATTTAAATCGGTTAATTTAATTTTATTATTTGAACTCGTTAAATTTAGTAATTTTTAAAGCCCAAACTTTACCCCGCCGGCATTTCGGGTACAGTTATCGAACCGACTTTTTATTTTTACCGTTTTTCTTTTCTTAAAGAGACCTTTAAAATGATTATCGCACAAAGGGTGTTACCGTTTAAAATAAGTGACCCTTCGGTCAAGGGGTTGAAATTTTGTTTCGCATCAAAAAAGTATAGTTGACGCATACCTTATTCTGAAAGTTACATTATTCTATCCGAAACGGTTTTAAAATTATCGATGCGTTTCCAGAATTTTGACCGGCTCTGTATAAATACTTACGGAATAAAAATGGTTAATTTATAATTTTTTTAAAACGATTGAAGATACATTTTTTTTATTATATTGTAAAGAAATTAGATAAGCGAAGAACAGTGTTTACTACAGCTGCGATGTATAAACGAATAAGTGCGTGTTAAAATTAGTATATATATAAAGATTCGTACGTTATATTATATTTTTCAGCATTATATATTTAAAACTCGTGGTTAAAAGTTTAAAAACAGATTCGCTTATAAAATATTTTGTATGAAATATCAGTCGTTTCGTTTCAATACTTCAAATTAATTATTAAAAAGGAGAAACAAAATTATAAATGCGTATATAAAAGCAGGTGCAAGAAAAAAATATTTTTTCGTCTCATATACTTATTTATATATCTCGTATAATGTATTGTAAAATTGACGGATTCTATTAATCGTGATTATAAAAAATTAATCGTTTCTTTTATGCGGAAATGTAATACTAACATTTCCCATACACTCGTACGATATATGTTATTATAGGCTAATTTAATACATCGATACTGCAAACGTAATATTTTTACCGTCGTCTATTAAATTATGAAATATTTTTGTAGAACATATGTACAAAGAAAAGGTCGCGTAAACATCGGTTCAGAACACTTAGTTTTAATTTCATAGCTCTGCTGTAAGGTGAAAGTTACGGGGTATAACGATAAGTGAAAAAATGGGGTGCGGGTTTTATTTTCCGTTTCTTGATGTTTCATGAACCGGGAACCCCAAAACGCAAAACAAAAAAAAGCGGAGGGTAATATTTGTGCGTATTTTATGTAACTATGTCGGGATATTTGATGCTTATTAACTTATGAAAGGACGGACGGATTTTAATGAAATTTTGTAGTCGTGTATACGGGGCGATCTGTTCATAAAATTTTGGGGTCGATTTTCTCAATTTTGTAAAGGTAATCCCACTTTATCGTTAAGCTCAGTTCATGTGCGCGCGCGCGCTATAAAAAAACTGCGAGTTTTTCAAAAATACCGGAACGGGTTTTTATCGTCCGGAATGAAATCCCTAATAAAACGATATGTTAGTTCCTTTAAATAATGGACCATCACAAATCCACGGATGGATGGAACAAAAGGCGTTCTAATATGGGCTCACAATTATGACGTTGACACCGGTTTCAGTGAAATTAGCGGTAAGTAAAAACCAGTGTTTATCTGCTTGTAATTTATTTATTCGATTTAAATTACCCGTACGGAATATTTTATGTATTTACTGTCTTTACCAAACGATTTAAGAAAATGTAAATTATATAATCTGCCTGTAATCGACTTTAAATTTTTTGATCGCGATCAGATATTATATTTATTTAATCGTTACGACATTCTCAACGATAGGAAATTTTCTAATTTTTCAAGTTTTCTCTAATTAAAATCAAAATTCGATAGATTTAACTGGTATTATTCGATAGAAAACTAATCGAAACTAATCAGTTACCGCTGGTCGGTTCATTTCCTGAGAATTTTACTGAAATTTTTAACCGTCGGTAAATCTTTACGTATATTATGAAATCGATTTACATCCCTTTCTGTGTATTTTCAGAGTATACTGACAGAAAACAAAGAAAAATTAACCTTCGACAAGTTTTGATGTAATATCTTCCGTAAATCTTTTTAATGTTTCCTTACTCTCTGAACTCGCGACCGGGATGTTTTACACGTATCTGCTCTTCTTCTTCTTGGCATTTTTTGAATAGAATTTATATAAAAATCATCATTCCCTGATCTTTTCCAAATCTATCTGCTTCTTTTTTCGTAAAAAAAGTTCAATAAAAACAAGAAAAATAAAAAGTAGTTCCAGCGAAAAATAATTCTACATAGAAACGACGACTGAAATATTTTTATATGTTATTATTTCTCGAAGAATATAGTAAAATTACGTATATTAAAGGGGAAAGTATGATCGTGTCAAAAATTGGGTAACGGGTTGTTTACAAATATTTACGTTTTACGATCCGACTAGTTCATCTAGACCAAACAAAAATATACGAGGTGCGACAATAAAGTAATGAGACTGATTTTTCTTTGCAAGATGTGGCAACCCTGCAGCTTGCGTAGGCACACCATTTTTGACCTCGGTCTATAAGCTACTTCTAGTCCAAGCGGCATATTGATGCGACTGCTCGGTCGTGAGTTGTGCTGTAATAAGTGAACACGTGTTTGTGTCTCTCGTCACAGAAATGAAACCGCAAAATATTGCGCGACGGTTACCGCCATTTTGACTCTTGGAAATAGAAAAATGTCGCACGGAGCGATATCTGGTGAATAAGGTAGCTGTGGTAGTACTGAAATTTGTTTTGAGGTTAAAAATTGCTATACGACACCAATATGGGATGGGGCATTATCGTGATGAAGAATCCAATTATCAGCGATGTTGGCACGGACACGAAGAACTCGTTTACGAAGTCTTTCTAAAATTTCTTTGTAGAAATATCGGTTAACTGTTTCTCCAGAAGGCACCCGCTCTTTATGAACAATTCCCTTGGAATCAAAGAAGCACACAAGCGTGCGTTTCACTTTTGACTTTGCCATGCGAACTTTTTTTTCTGGGTGATCCCTTTGAGCACCGTTGCGAACTTTGGCGTTTTGTCTCTGGATCGTATTGAAAAAACCAACCTTCTTCGCCAGTGATAACACGGCTCAACAAATTTGGATCGATTTCAATTTGCTCTAACAGATCGGCTGCCACATTTTTCCGTGTTTCTCGCTGTGTTGTGCGAGATTTTTGGGGACCATTTTTGCACAAATCTTTCTCGTACCAAGGTCTTCAGTTAATATTACACGAATCGTTTCTCGATCGATGTCGAGTTCTTCTGCGATCATTTTCACGGATAATCTTCGATCAGATCGTACGATTTCACGCACCCTGGTCAAGTTGACGTCTGTCCGTGAGGTTGATGGTCGTCCACTGCGGTCTTCATCTTCAACATTCGTTCTGCCTTCGCTAAAAATTTTATGCCGCCGAAAAACTTGAGCTCTTCACATAATCTCCTCTCCAAAAGCCTTCTGAAGCTTACCGTAAGTTGTCGTCGCGTTTTCATCCGATTTAACGCAAAAATAAATGGCGTACCGTCGCGCAATATTTTGCGGTTTCATTTCTGTGACGAGAGACACAAACACGTGTTCACTTATTACAGCACAACTCACGACCGAGCAGTCGCATCAATATGCCGCTTGGACTAGAAGTAGCTTATAGACCGAGGTCAAAAATGGTGTGCCTACGCAAGCTGCAGGGTTGCCACATCTTGCAAAAAAAAATCAGTCTCATTACTTTATTGTCTCACCTCGTACATACACATATATAATTGCGCGTTTATGTAAGTTCTGTTTTTGTTCTTATATTTCAGGATTCACCGAAAGACTTTATTAATATTTGGCCAAAATATTTCTATATACGAGGCATTTATCTTTTTTTTTCAAAATTTATTGTGGTGGGATATCATGAAAAACCCCATTTACATTTCTTTTAAAGGTATTTTACAGAAAATTTGATTAAAGCGACTTTGTTAACTTCAATGCGTATATGAATAACGTCAACAATATTTTTTCACAAAAACGAACCCCCATCTCTTAAAAATGAAATGTATATTTTTTATTATTTCGTTCTATTTCGGTTCAAATAGTTTTCTTGAAAGTTTATTCTTCATATAAGCAGCAATCTGTCGAGAATTTTTTTTTAAATTATTGATCCTGGACTTAAAATGCTGAAAATTTTCTTTTTCTTATTTCAACTTTTATCGAAGGGAATGTTAGAGTTATAAAAATCTCTACTCAAGAAAATTTGTTAAACTTAACGATATGTGAACATTATTAGAAAAAATCTGATGTGGACACCACATGACTTCCTTATACGCCCATTAAATTCCATGTATTTTTTATTTATATTATTTTTATTTGTATCGAATTATTTATTGTATTTTTTTTAATAATCGTTAATAAATCAATATATTTAAATTAAAAAAAAAAGTTCAAACGAAAGGAAATGAAGTCGGATTCGAACCGATTTGCCTTCCTCTTGTAAGAACCAAATATTGCATTATTCAACGAATTTTTATTATTAACATTTTATTCGGGTTATAACTCTGGAACCGATGAAAATAAGTACCGCTTATGATATATTGTTGAAAAGCTCCAAAAGAAAAAGTCCAAAATCCAAATATTTTGGATTCTGGGCTTTTTAGGACACTTTTTCCAGCCGATAGCAATCGAAAGGGGAAGTGCACAACTATATGTTACAACAGTCCTAAATCCAAAATGTCAACATCCAAGGGCTAATCGTTTTTATTTATGCGGGATATACGTACGTACGTACAGACGTCACGCTGAAACTAGTAAAAATGGATTCAGGGATGGACAAAATGGATATTTCCGTTGAAATTTGAAAACCGAAATTTTTCGCGATTACAATAATACGAAGTAAATATATTTCTTAAAATTTACTACTCTCTGGTCGAATACAGCTCGAATAATTGCACTAAAAGGGAAGTACGCTGATCGTGTCGAAAATCCAATAACGAGGTTTTTTTTTGCAAATGTTTACGTTTTAGGACCAAATTTGTTCGTGTAGACAACATTCAATATATATATATGTGTGTGTATTTGTCGCACTGCTTTTGGCCTTGCACCTTGGAATTAACTAAACCGATTTTTCTTAAATTATTTCCTCAAATATTTAATATTTAATATTTATTGTTAGAGTTATAAAAATCTCTACTCAAGAAAATTTGTTAAACTTAACGATATGTGAACATTATTAGAAAAAATCTGATGTGGACACCACATGACTTCCTTATACGCCCATTAAATTCCATGTATTTTTTATTTATATTATTTTTATTTGTATCGAATTATTTATTGTATTTTTTTTAATAATCGTTAATAAATCAATATATTTAAATTAAAAAAAAAAGTTCAAACGAAAGGAAATGAAGTCGGATTCGAACCGATTTGCCTTCCTCTTGTAAGAACCAAATATTGCATTATTCAACGAATTTTTATTATTAACATTTTATTCGGGTTATAACTCTGGAACCGATGAAAATAAGTACCGCTTATGATATATTGTTGAAAAGCTCCAAAAGAAAAAGTCCAAAATCCAAATATTTTGGATTCTGGGCTTTTTAGGACACTTTTTCCAGCCGATAGCAATCGAAAGGGGAAGTGCACAACTATATGTTACAACAGTCCTAAATCCAAAATGTCAACATCCAAGGGCTAATCGTTTTTATTTATGCGGGATATACGTACGTACGTACAGACGTCACGCTGAAACTAGTAAAAATGGATTCAGGGATGGACAAAATGGATATTTCCGTTGAAATTTGAAAACCGAAATTTTTCGCGATTACAATAATACGAAGTAAATATATTTCTTAAAATTTACTACTCTCTGGTCGAATACAGCTCGAATAATTGCACTAAAAGGGAAGTACGCTGATCGTGTCGAAAATCCAATAACGAGGTTTTTTTTTGCAAATGTTTACGTTTTAGGACCAAATTTGTTCGTGTAGACAACATTCAATATATATATATGTGTGTGTATTTGTCGCACTGCTTTTGGCCTTGCACCTTGGAATTAACTAAACCGATTTTTCTTAAATTATTTCCTCAAATATTTCTAAACAAAGGTCAATCGAGCGAAATCGACTCGTGTGACAATCGCGATGAAAAGAGGTGACTAGATCGAGGTTACTTCCCGCAAGCCGAAAGCGTACTTAGTTATGTATTCATGTAGAGATCCTCTTCTGACACGGAGAAGGTTCATATTGAGGAAAAAAGGAAACCACTAGATATCAGATTTAAGGAGCTGTATCGGTTATCAGGCAGGAAACCGCAATTATCCCTATCAAGCAAGCTGCTTCTGCACAAAGTAATTCTAAAACCGATTTCAACGTACGGAAAAATCCAACTCTGGATACAGCAATATAGAGATTATTCAGAGTTTTCAGAATAAATTTGTGAGATCTATTGCACAGTCGCCACGGTTCGTATGGAACAACAAAATTTACGAGTATTTAAGGTTACCGGGCGTTCGTGAGGAAGTCGATTTTCTTCCCCGTACGGAAAACAGGGAAGATTTCTTAGATAACGGGGAAGATGTAAGACGGTTAAAGGGGGTTCATGTATCGGATCTGGAACCTAACCGTGATACTCAGGACGAGGCCTCTCTTCTTAAGTTGTGCGTCATCAGATAATTTACGATCGCTTATATTTCTAATGTTATTAGTTCCTACGATACTACAGGCTCCTGGAATAGACGGAATACCTGTAGAATTACTGCGCAGTGCAGGGGAGGAGGCGATTGATAGATTATACAAACTGGTGTGTAATATTTATGAAAAAGGGGAATTTCCGTCAGACTTCAAAAAAACTGTTATAGTTATGATACCAAAGAAAGCAGGGGCAGATAAACGTGAAGAATACAGAACAATTAGTTTAACTAGTCATGCATCAAAAATCTTAACTAGAATTCTATACAGAAGAATTGAGAGGAGAGTGGAGGAAGAGTTAGGAGAAGACCGATTTGGTTTCAGGAAAAGTATAGGGACAAGGGAAGCAATTTTAGGCCTCAGATTAATAGTAGAAGGAAGATTAAAGAAAAACAAACCGACATACTTGGCGTTTATAGACCTAGAAAAGGCATTCGATAACGTAGACTGGAATAAAATGTTCAGCATTTTAAAAAAATTAGGGTTCAAATACAGAGATAGAAGAACAATTGCTAACATGTACAGGAACCAAACAGCAACAGTAGCAATTGAAGAACATAAGAAAGAAGCCGTAATAAGAAAGGGAGTCCGACAAGGATGTTCCCTATCTCCGTTACTTTTTAATCTTTACATGGAACTAGCAGTTAATGATGTTAAAGAACAATTTAGATTCGGAGTAACAGTACAAGGTGAAAAGATAAAGATGCTACGATTTGCTGATGATATAGTAATTCTAGCCGAGAATAAAAAGGATTTAGAAGAAACAATGAACGGCATAGATGAAGTCCTACGCAAGAACTATCGCGTGAAAATAAACAAGAAGAAAACAAAAGTAATGAAATGTAGTAGAAATAACAAAGATGGACCGCTGAATGTGAAAATAGGAGGAGAAAAGATTATGGAGGTAGAAGAATTTTGTTATTTGGGAAGTAGAATTACTAAAGATGGACGAAGCAGGAGCGATATAAAATGCCGAATAGCACAAGCTAAACGAGCCTTCAGTAAGAAATATAATTTGTTTACATCAAAAATTAATTTAAATGTCCGGAAAAGATTTTTGAAAGTGTATGTTTGGAGTGTCGCTTTATATGGAAGTGAAACTTGGACGATCGGAGTATCTGAGAAGAAAAGGTTAGAAGCTTTTGAAATGTGGTCCTATAGGAGAATGTTAAAAATCAGATTGGTGGATAAAGTGGCAAATGAAGAGGTATTGCGGCAAATAGATGAAGAAAGAAGCGTTTGGAAAAATATAGTTAAAAGAAGAGACAGACTTATAGGCCACATACTAAGGCATCCTGGAATAGTCGCTTTAATTTTGGAAGGACAGGTAGAAGGGAAAAATTGTGTAGGCAGGCCACGTTTGGAATATGTAAAACAAATTGTTAGGGATGTAGGATGTAGAGGGTATACTGAAATGAAACGACTGGCACTAGATAGGGAATCTTGGAGAGCTGCATCAAACCAGTCAAATGACTGAAGACAAAAAAAAACGATACTACTTTTACTCGTTCGTTACTGGCAGGACTTTTTCATGTCCTGCCGGTAACGAACAGGACTTTCCTTGTGATATTTCAAGGGGAAACTCCCTTATATCTTGATTATTGTCACGAAATTTACTTACGGTTTCTAATCAACGAAACCGATTGTAATTTTAATTTGAGATATATAAATAAAATCAATATACGGGGGCGTGGATCGTATTTATCATTTCAAAATTTGTTAAGGAAGCGGGGGGGATATCGCAAAGAAACCTGTTTTGATTTTCTTCAGGTACGTTTTAGAGAAAACGTTATTAAATACTAAAGCGAATCGGTTACTTATAACAAATAAATAAATAATTCCAAAAAATTAAAAAAAAATCAATCTCCACCGATTTAAAAATCGAAATATATGTTATTTTTGTTGAATCTCCTGTAGGTTTGAATATTTTTCAAAATCTTTTATACTTCGTGTAAAGTTTATTTTCCGTATAGAGCTATCAAAAAATGCGTGTTGATTTTTTAAAAATTATACACCCCGATGTAAAACGCAGAAAAGTCTTTTCAAAAATGTTGTTTTTCTTATTTTAACCTTTATCGAAAGGGGCGTTAGATTTAGAGAAAGCATTACTAAAGCAAAAAAAGTTAAGGTTAACTTTTTTTATCGGAATATTTTTTGTAAAATTTCTCTTATACGTTAAAAACTTCTTGTTTTATAATCGTATGACTTTTCTTATATCGTACTTAAAAATTAATCTTTATAAATTTTTATTTATTTATCGGTCGAAAATTAAAAATAGTATAAACTTGAAGAACATATAAACGTTTAAAAGTTAGCAGCATTAAGCGTACAAAGCGTTAAAGTCTTTCATTTTAAAGCTGTAATTTTTTATGTTGTAATAGACGAAAAAAATTTCTTGTAAGAGTAAATTTATAATTTTACATTAAACTGTAACCTGTAACGTCTTTTAAAAAATATTTAAAAAAACGTTTTCTTACGTGGCAGTACAGTTTTGTTATTCACCCGTCCTGTTTGATTCATAATAAACGCCCAGCAAAAACTAATAAAGATAAATCGATGAAAATTCGTATACACGTTCTTCTTAAAGTATAAGTGCACACTAAGAAAGAATTTTTTGAAATTCTAACTGTAAAGACTTAAAATGGAGTAACAGTTAAATTTACTTTTTTCTTTTTTTAATTTCTCTAGAATTTTTAGATTTTTGAAATTCGAACTTAAAAGAAGTTAAGGAAGGGAAAAAGTATCGAGCGATGATCTGAAATTTTTCCAAACTTTTAACGATTTTAAGAAAGAAAAAAAGAAGAGTTATGAGGGCACAGAGATTTTCTGCGCGCCGATTACAGACGGAAGATTAAGATGGTTATACGTTTGAAGAAAGGATGAAGTTACAACGGTTAAAAAGATACGGTGAAAATGGCGTATCGGCGCAATATCCCTGAGAACATTTCATATGAGCCGAAAAGGTCAGGTGAAGGACTCGAGGAAAGAGAGTGCCGAAGAACAGATGAAGATAAAGACAGCTTTTTGATGGCCGTAGAAGTAGAAAACAAGAAAGTCTATTTCTTAAACCTGGGAAATGAATTTTAAGAAAATGTTTTCTAAAAATATTCCTATATAGGTCGAGCGTAAAATATTTAGTTTTTTAAGTAAAGCTTTTTTCGTATTTAATACCTCGAAAACGTTTATGCATTTTAAGTCTGGAGACTGTAATTTTCAAAACATTGTAGAAATTTCTCGACGGCTCTGTTTAGAATGTATAAAAAGAAAGATTTTCCAAAAATATTTAAACCGAAAGAGGTATTTTCAATTTTACGAGTCGGGGGTCGTCCGTTTTAGAAAAACGTTTTATATTATTTTTATGTGTATTGGAGATAACAGATTTGCTTTAATAAAGTTTTCTCTAAAATGCCTCCGAAGAAAATCGAAATTGGATTTTTCGCGATATCACTCTACTCTCTGAACGATTCGAAAACAAAATTAATACAACATATATAGAAATATTTAAGCCAAATTTGAAAAAAATCTGTTCCGTCAATCCTGAGATATAAGGCCAAAAGCCGTGCGATACAAATACGTACGCGCTTACAAATATATTCTTGATGAACCGATTGAACGCTTAAACGTAAACATTAAAAAAGAAAAACACGATACCTGATTTTTGATACGGATGACCGTATTTTCTCCTTCAATATAATTATTCTAGATATATTCGACGGAAAAGTAAACGATAAAGTTTTTATATCAAATTTTGTTAAAATTTTCAAAAATGTATATAAACCTATCAAATTTTACCGTAACTGTCGTTTTAAAGATTTTATTTAATTCTTCGAACAGAAATTAAAGCGAAATTTTTCACAAGCCTAAACTCAAAAATGAGTTGTTTTCAAATACTCGATAAGCATAGTAATTAATCGGGTCGAATTTAATACAACGGGGTTTTAACAGATCTTCACGTCTCATGATAACCGCCGCTAAAAAAAATTATACGATTTTAGCATCAAAAAATTCCACAAAGATGTACAAAGATATGTACGCGTCTCCAAATTAGAATATTCACTGAAATTTGTTTCTTAATTTTTTTTTAATTTGTTATATTTGTTGCTATAGGGATAAAATAAATAACGCGTTAAAATTTCCAGTAAAGTGTAATTACATTACGATCGTATAAGAATTTATTAAACAAATTTATTTTGTTTGGTAACCGGTTTCAAGCGATTTCCAATTCAAGAATTAATTTGTTTGGAATAAATCTCAAAAATAATATGCGAAGTATTCTCCGGTAGTTCTATGAAAAAAAAATTAATAAATTTATTTTTTGATCGGTAGTAATAATAATATATTGTATAGAATCATAAAGTAATAAAATTAAAAGAAACTGCTTCAGAATTTGCCTGGGTAGTTCAATGGAAATGACATAAAACCTTGATAAGTAAAGTATAGTATCGCCTGAAATTTTACACCTCGGGGTTTTTACATATCTTTACGTCCCGTGACCTCTCCCATTAAAAACAACCAATTTACAATTTTAGCATAAAAAAATTCCAGAAAGTATATATATATATATATATATATATATATATATATATGTGTGTGTGTGTGTGTGTGTGTGTGTGTCTATCCGATAGAATCCGAAAAAGTATTGCCAGCCCAGTACTTTAGAAACACTCTGTATACACATACGTAATCGTCTCTATTAAAAATACATATAAAAATTAAAATTATTTGAAAGTAGATTTTTTGTTTAATCGTATTAAAGAGCTCTTTAAATTTTAAATAACCGCGTTTAAATGTTTTCTTATCGATATTAGACAGGTGAGGACATTTAATTTTTAAATACCTGCTATTTCTACGTCATAATCCATTTAAAAATTAAATCTCTCTCAAAGTTGATTTGATATTTAAATACCTCGCAACTATGTTTCCTTCTTTATTTAAATATCTTCTTTTCTTTTTTAATTTTCTTTTTTACTTTATTTCATTTAAAAATTAAATATCTCTGGAAATTGATTTAATATTTAAATACCGCCTAACTATGTTTTCTCTTTATTTAAATATGCTCTTTCCTTTTTTTTTTATTTCTTTTTTTTTTTTTTTTAGTTGAATTCATTTAAAAAGATATTTTAATTTTTACAATTGTTTTTATATATATGTAAAAATATAAACCTCATGTATATATATATATAATTTAGTACTTTAATAGGATCCGAATTTTCAGAAGGAAATCGCAAATATCTCGAAAACGGTTGGTCCTAGCGCTCTGAAAAATTTTCTCAACCTCCCTTTTCGCAACTCCATCTCCTAGCGGTTCCCGTCAGACGATAATATTTTCAAGCGCCCCCGGGGCGCCGTTCGGAAATTGGGTAGGGGGGAGCGATGGGGTGCCACCGTAATATCTCTGCAACCGCTGGTCCGATTTTTACGATTCAAACGGCGTAAGTATCAGCAGGTCGAGCGCTAACCGTTTAACTCATCGGGTACACTCTTGGTCGACCGGATCTCGGTTATCCGGAAATTAATTTTTATTAATTATAGAATTTGCATGAAAACATATGTTTTGATGCAAAAAAATATGTTATATATACTTTATTTTTCGTGTTTTAGCCTCCGGTAATTACTGTTCAGATAATACTTCAGAGGATGAATGAGGATTATATGTATATTTTTATTTATTTATTATAATAAATAAATCAGCTGGTAATACTTAATTAAGAAATTTGATGTGGACACTACATGACTTCCTTGTACGCCTATTAAATTACATATACACATTTTTTTTAAATGAAAAGTACATCAAATTTTATTTTATTAATAATTTTTTTTTTTTGGAGTCTGATTCAAACCTAGGTGCCTTCCCCTTGTAAGATCCAAATATTTTATTTGGCTATAACTCTGGAACCGATCAAAAATTGATATTTTTGACTCTTTCTTAATCGCAGCCCTCTTCGAGAACTTTTCAACGCTATATCATAAGCGGTACTTATTTTCATCGGTTCCAGAGTTATACCTCAATAAAATTTTAATTAATGAAATATTTGGATCTTACAAGAGGAAGGGATATCTGTTCGAATCAGACTTCATCTCCTTTTTTTTCAATTTAAATATATTGATTTATTAATAATTATTAACCTCTGATTGTAAATACTAAATAATAAGTCAAGTTAATAATGAAACAAAATTTTATGTACTTTTAAAAATGTAAATATGTAATTTAATAGGAGATCCCACTGGAAAATTCCCTATTCCCTTAGCGGGAGTTTGAAATTCCGCAGGGCGTCAACTTGGTTAATATTTTCCTTTTAAATATTATTTATAATAATTAATTCAAAGCTTGGTACCGCTGGGGAGCAGCTGTTGGTTTAAATTAAATAAATAAATAATTTTAAAGTGAAAAAAAAATAAAGTCTACTAAGATTCGAACTGCGTTACGACGGGACGGAGCCGATAGACCCCTTAGACTGATCGGCTACAACAACTACATATCATATTGCGTGAAAAATGTTGTATATAAGTTGCGCGGGAAAAAAATTAAATATATTAGTATATTTCAACCATCTTAACACTGTGTGCGTGAATTAAATGTTTTTCTTTATTATTATTATAGTCCCACCGTTAGTATGTGAATCCGTGTGATTATTTTTTTTTTGGATATTTTTAAAGGAAAAGATATTTCCTGAACATCCTCGTTCAGGGATGGAACTGATTATCGAGGCTTGCAACGAGATATGTCGAGTTATTAAAGACATAAGAGTTTGAGTTGAAGAAGTTGCTAGACGGGACGGTGGTCTTATTGAACATACGATAAGCAGAACATAGGTAATTTTTCGGTTAATTTATAATATGTAGTAATAAAGGTTGCGAGGTGTGAAATAAAACCGCCGGTGATTCAAAATAATTCTCCCTCTATCGCTCGTAATAATAAAAAAATAATCGTTTAAATTCACTGTAAGTGATGATTTTAAATTCCTTATTTATACGCGTTAAAAAATCATTAACCTTGAAAACATTGTCGGTGAAGATTGCTGTTTACCGTTAAAAAATTACTTTATATGAAATATTTTGATCCTGCAATTCTGCTGGGGCGAATTTCGCTCGTGTTAGTATCTCGAGAACGGTAGCCTCTAGACGCGTGGGTTTAGGACCGATCGATCCGGGCGATGGCAAAGTTCCTTTCGGGTTAAGAATTTTAAAATGGCGTTAAAAATGCACCAGGGCGCGCCGTTTTTGAGGCACGCCCTTTTTTTTATTTAACAAAAGATATATCCGAGCGATCCCGTTTCTTATGTATAATATGAATAAAATAACATCGGCTGTCGATAGTTAGCTATTACAACTATAAAAAAATAAAAGTCATCCGCTTTCTCTGAAAGTAATGATGACTGATCGATGTATATCGTCGTTATAAATTTATAGCGTTAACCGAATAGCTATTAGATTATGAAAACCAACAATAATTTTTAAGATCGAATCGTAAATAGTGATCGTTGCGTATATTAAATAACGATCAACGATGTACACACATATCGCTGAAAGTAATGATGGCCTGCATCGTCATCATAAATTTAAAATTAATCGTGGTGTTTGCGGTTAAAACATGTTTTATTATGAATTTTTCAGCGGATCGACTGTTTCGACATGTGAAGAACATACATTCGTCATTGAAAGTAGCCGCTCTTTAATGTATTCGAATAAAGAATATTGATTTACATACGCGACCGGTCCCAGTGTTGAACAGAGTGAAGGTGTCGCTTGTAAAGGTGAAAGATTTCCTGTGTTTTAGTGGGCTTGGCCTACTCTGGGTAATCGCTTCAGCCTTCGCTTTCCTTATTACGTCCGGCGTGAAATGCTTTTTTCTTGAGATTGGCAATGCCGTTTTGTGGGACTTGTATCTTGTATCTTGACCCATTCGATCCTTTGCTTACGGCAAATGAGCAAATGATGTCTATAATTATTTTATTGACTTTTTTCAAACTACAATTTCTTCCTAAGCAAGTAGAGATTAAAAAAAATTATCGTATCGGCTCCGGTTCCTCTATTTAAACGTCAATCGGGTTTAATGTAATTCTTAATTACAAAAAATTGTTCGGCTCTTCTTATGCGATGTTAGGACAAACGGATAAAAATCGGCAAGTTTTACTTTAGTAAAAATCTAAAGCTATCGTGAAAAGTCCTTTCTCCTCAATGTATAGACATGAATTCTGGTAATAAAAAAAAAATGGTGTCTAAATATGTTTTTTTAATTTGGATCGCTATATCTTACAAACATATCTGCACTAGACTTTCGTCTAGTCGCTTTCCACTCTCGGGTACTTGTAGAAATGATTTTTGAAATCCACCACCCGTCCGTTACTGAGCCCCTTGTTAGTTCATTATACCGATTAACAAACTAACCTTTATCTTAATAAAGAGAAGGTATTCAAGCAGTGTCCGGACAATAAAAATCTCCAACTTGAACCGACAACTAAAGTCTTTTAGTGGCCTACAGGGTAAGATTATGCATTTTCATTCAGAAGAATAACAGTCATCGAGAGCAGCCTGCACCGTTTGATTTGTTTAACATCCTTCAATTCATAATAAGAATGTCCCATCGATTCTGTTAGTAGATTCTTTTGTTCCCAAAATGTTGCGACAATCGTTTTTCAGTTCAATAATATCATCTGAATCTGTACGGCTCACTTCTCTTTGATTTTATGGCGTCATGTCGCTCATAATATTAGTATGAACATGAAATTTATCATCTACCGATTTTAGTTTCACTGTACGCTTGCTCGTAAAAAATGAATTACAAAACACAGAATTACAAGTTGGAAACGACGATACCATCGTGTATTTCATCAACTGCTCCTTTACCGGCGAGAATGAAGAAGCGTTTGAACAAGTGATTACATTATAAATTCCTGATCTGTGACTTCTGTGTTATACAAGCCGTGCAAGATATATAAGTGATACCGTATAAAGTTGATTTCTTTACGTTTATTATGACACGATATAACCGTTCGATGCGATGAACAGAGTAAAAATACTAATTTCAGGGCTGAATATCAGCTATAGTTTAGTCGGCTTCGTGCTGGTCTGCAATAATTTTTGAGGGAAAGGCATCAGAAAAAAATTAAAGTAATATAAAATTAAGTAATATCATAAAGCTTTACTTAGATAACTTTTAAACCCTTATCCAAAAAAGAGTAAAAACTTTTCGATATTTTACTTAATAAGAGAGTTATAGCGATATTTTGTTTTTTCGAAAGGCCCTCCCCCATTTCCAGTCCCATGATCCGATTTTGGCCGTTAACGAAGTAGACAGATTTTCTGAAGAGTTATTTTTAAGGAACAATTTGACAAATTACGGCAGTTATCGTGTTTACAAGAAATTGAAATATATATATATAAACTTTTGAGCTGACGGTGGTTTTGGGGTCTGAGGCTGTGAAACGCCAAGATATGTCGAAATTTTCCTGAAATCCAATCGTTGTATTCATTACAATACTTAGCTATCTTTTGAAATCTATTTAAAACATTAGATTGCAGAAAAATATGCTGAAATAAACCGTTTTGTAATTCGAGGGGTTGATAATTCATTCGCTTCGAAAAATAGATATTTTTCGTTTTAAACATCGTTTTAAACGATGTGTTTCGCGACACATCGTTTAATTTCGCTCTGCTATTCAGGAACGGTGTGAGGATGAGTTTTGTAAGCGTCATCCTTAAGGTATCCCCCCACAAGAAAAAGTCAGGAAAGGATAAATCAGGAGACCGAGGGGGCCACAATCCCTTCGAAATCGATTGTCCACGAAAACACCGATACAGGAAAGTCGGCTATATGAGCCGTAGCATTATCCTGTTGAAACCACGTGTAATCTATCCGGTCTGCAGGTATAGTGTTTACAAATTGTTGCACCGTCTGTATGTAGCGCTCATAGTTCACAGTGCCGGAAAGAATGTATGAAGTTTCGACTGCTGATATTGCACGCGAAACTCCCATTTTTTGTCCGCGGAGAGGAGACTAGTGCATCGATGTGGATTTCCGTACGCGAGATGCGTGAATTCTGTGCGTTCATGGTAGTTCCGTATTGCTGGAACCGTGCCTCGTCGGTTCGAAACCGATCGTCGAATTCATCCCCGTCCGAGTTATGACGTGAACCGCTGACAGAAAGCTACACCTTTTCCAGTGTCTTCAGGTAAAGTCTTCTGAAGTCAGTGTTCGTGAACGACAGCAATTCTGTGTGAACGCATCTTTAAACGCTTGCTCGATACCGTGCGGGCGTTACCAAAAAAGATCAGAACGGTTAGATAGACGTCGCACAGATTTCTTGGGACTAACAGAATATAAAGCTTGCACGTCGATCGACTTTTCTGATGGTACCGTTTTCGGTCGAGCGCTTTTGGCTGCGTCTATCGCATTCCCTGTCTCTTGATTCTGCCGCTTGATGGAGAACTACTTTTCTGTGAAGGCGTTCTGGGTCTGGGCGTAACTGGCACGTCTAATGTATCGGGAGGCGACGAATATATTCTGCTGCATTTTGTAACCCGTTTTACCTCGATTAAACTTGCAACTAAAGAAGAAAACATTCTTCCGTGAGATTGTGTCGCTCTTTGAACCGTCTGTATTTTAAATAAATCGGCGCTAAGATTTTTTAAATCGTTTGGTAATTTATTAAAAAAGGCAAAGTAAACGTAAGGCCCTTTCTTGTAAATCAAAGTTTTGTGTCGAGCGTTAAAAAACAGTTTTATTTTCTGTTTTGACAGAGGTGGATATCGTTATTTTTCTTTAAGAATAACCGATCGTTCTCTTCAGCAAAGATTGCAGATTCATAAACTTAAATGCAGAGTTAAGTTACCGTATTTAATTGCACGACAAATAATTTGCAGAACGTAACGAGGGCAAACCTGCTTTAAATTATAACAGATACACACATGAACTTCGTAGACGTTGAAGAGTCACGCAGTATGAGGCTGCAGTGATGGTCGTGCCACGTTCCATGAATTCCACCAAGAGAATTCCATTCCGGTCCCAGAACACAATAGCCGTACGCTTTGTGTTGGACAAGGTTCGCTTGAACTTCTTCGGTTTACTGGGAGAATGAGAATGCATCCGCTGTTTGGATTGTTCTTTTGTTTCTTCCCTTTCGAAATGGACCCGTGTCTCGTCCTCTGTGACAATTTTGTTCAAAAAATCTTCTTCATTGTGGTAGCGCTGGAGAAACTTTAGGGAGGCGTCCGTTCTCATTGTTTTGTGACGGTCGGACAGCATCTTGGGAACCCATCTCGCACACAGTTTGTGGTACTGAAGTCTCTTACTCACAACGGTGTAGAGAGCTGACCTTGAAATTTCAGGAAACGAATCGCTCAATACAAAAATTGTGAACCGACGATTTTCTCGAATCGCTTCATCAACTCGCTGAATGAGATCATCGCTTGTCACTCGCTTCCTTCCCTGACCGCCTGCATCATGAACATCTGTACGTCTTGCCTTAAAATTCCTCCACCATTGTCGCACTTTGCTGTCACTCGTTGAAGTTTCACCGTTTACTTATAAGTTTACTTATTCGTCGATGAATTTCAGCCGCATTACACTCCTCAGCCTGAAGAAATCGAATTACCGCACGCACTTCACACTTGGCGGCAGATACTATTGTTGTAAACATCTTTACGTGCTAGCTGCGTGTTCAGAACTAAACGAAGTGACGCGGCGTGATTGAAGGCCGTACTAGAAACGCTGCGTAACATATATGCCCAAAGGTTCATCCGATTTTTGCGCGGGTTTTTATTTCGCGACGGATCGGACCTTGAAAAAAAAATAACCCTCGTATTTATGTCACCGTGGTAACTGAAGTAGGTTATGGAGGTTTCATCATCAAAAGTCTGTGTACTTTAGTTACCGCAGTTACTACTAGATGTCTTTTGTAATTTAGTTTCTTTTTCGAGTTTCTATAAAGCTGGAATACTATAATTATTATTTATCAGTAGTATTTTCACAACCCTGACGGTAATAAACAATGCTGGGGTCCAGGAAATGGAGTCCTCTGGCTAGACAGGAATGGTAAGCAAAATGAGCTCTGTGGTCCTGGGTTCAGCCTCGTGACCCCTGGAGACCTTGAGACTCACCTGTGTGAAACCAAATTGTTTAATTAATTTAAAACTTCTATCATCTCACTCTAATTGAACCAAGAAGAGGAAATTTTTCCACGAAATGAAAAACAACCGTCTGAATCGTGCATCTGAATAAGGTTTAAATAAAAAAGAATTTTTACATAAGCAAGAAGAACTTTATCAGAAAAAAATTTATCGGTATTAGATAGCGATCTAAGAGTTAATTAGAATAAAACTTGTTGAATATATTTATCAGAGTATACCGCTTTACGGAAACATAATAAGACAATATGAAAATCTAAAGGAAAAAATGGAAGTGTTTCAAATGGGGTATTAAAGAGGATAGATAATAAGTGGTCTTAAGACAAGTAAGAGAAGCTTGGTTGAATCTTGGAAACAGGTGAGCTGGATTACTGTATAACAGGTTTACTGTATTATTTTTCATCTTGATTATTTTTATGATTTGCTACTGTATTTTTTTTTAAATTATCAACATTGTTTCTCATTATTTTGTAACATAACCTTATTGACTTGAGTGTAACATTCCGTTGGTGTAATTTTGTTTATCTGTTGTTAAGTGTTCAGTTGTGGATATTATTTGTTATCGTTGTTTATAGTGTAAATAGTTGTATTTTTAGCCCGATATGCGTAGATTGAAACGGTTTAAAAAAACGAAAAGGTGGATGTAATTACAAGACTCCAACAACCCAAAATATTTCTCCTGTTGTGTCTTTAGCAAAGACTAAAATTTTGACGTCAAGGGAGTAAGTCTGGGATGCTGAAAGAAGGCATATTTTTAAAAAGAAATTAAGTTTTTTTTCAAGGATTTATCTGATAGTATGTAGCTGGAAAAATGTTTTATCTTAAAAAACCCAAAATGTCAGTGAAAGTTTGAATAATACGATTTGATTAATTTTTACGATACACAAATTAATTTTTGTTAGTATTAAAACTCTTCATTTTGGAATATACCATGCTATTTGCAAGTTTATTGACTGAAATATAGTAAAATTTTTGGCTTTAGAAGAAATGAAGTTAGATCCAGGCAGATACACAGTTGATGCAATGAAAAAACTAGATGAGGAACGAGTGAAATGTAATGAATGAGACATCCAACCAGACAAAAAAGTGTAGATAGAAGAGGAATCTGAGCAGAAGAAAATGAGAGATTAGTTGTGAACAGCAGGTATGTTTTCTGTTTATAAAATTTTTTAGATGCAGTTTTTACAATTTAGGTACACTTTTCTCAGCTACTATAAAAGAAACTTCAATTTTTTTGTGAATGTACAACTCACTTTGCTCTTTCAACTGAATGTATAGTGTTTAAAAATTTTAAATATTTTTTGAGGGTAAAAATGAAACATAAAAAAGACTTACTTTTTTTTTTTAATTATTAAAATTCTATTTTTACACCAAATGAAAAGTTGTACGTTCAGAATTTGTAAAACATAACGTTTAAAATGAAAAAAAAAGAAAAGGTTATAATACCTTATTTGGTTCAAGAGGTTAGAATACCAATGTTAACATTGTGTTGGATAGGGATCCATGGTGTCCTTAAAGAAAGAATAAAATAATAAATATTTTATTTATATGAGTCTATACAAAACTTTTTTGTATTAAAAAACTTGAAATTTAAAAAAAAGCCATAAAAGTGTCATAACTTTCCCAGAGAAGTTACTTTACTCATGATGACCATATCTCCCTGCTCCATTGATCCTTTATAACCAGAATTAAATGGCCAATATTCAGAAATCATCATAGAACATTTTTTAGCAGTCAGTTTATCCAGTCAGGAGATATCAACCAAAACAATTACCGGTAAAAAAATTGTCTTATTGTCCCTCACCCTTGAATGAAATCGGGTAAATACATAACAAAGTGACATAAAGTAAAAGAATCATCCAATTATTTCAATAATATGAATTTGAGTCCATAAATGACAAGAAAGAAAAAAGGTTTCTTCTATATCTTTATCAGAGTTCCAATCAGACCAACACCATCTGAAAATATCTAAGATATATTTTCCTTATTTTTCTGTTTAGCCTCTTGAACCACTGTATGGTATTAATTAAGAGGATGATATGTATGAATGAAATGAATTGTTGTCTTGTACAAATGAAGTGTATTCTGAGGTGAATACATTCCTGAGATGCCAACTACCAAATTAATTGAAAACCCAACTACCAAAGAGCACCAGTATCCATGATTTAGTATACAAATCTGTATAATAGTAAAACAAGAGACAACCTTTAAAGTGTTTGTAGAAATAAAATAAAATTCTTGATTTTTGACTGCAGTAGAGAAGAATGATGCTTTCTCTTTTGATTGCAGTCCTGTCACTACAGGTTAAACTGCTGGAATTTTTAATTTTTTAGTTGCAGCATTTCGGCAATTTTATGACCGGTCAATGTAAAATCATTTATTATTTACATTTATCATTAGAGTGTTTACTTCATAATGCGGTTTCTCCATCAATGGTTTCTTACTGACCTCTTTTCTTTAACCTTTTGGAATTATAGTTTCGCTGATGTTTTTAAAATTAATCTTGTAGGCAAATATCGCTTGTCAATTTAAGAATTGTATATTTTATACAGTAGTTATGCAAGCCTAATGGTTAAAGCACCTGTTGTTTGTTGAAGGGCTTTCTAAAATATATCACTGTTACTTTCCTTTGATATTTGATGTATGTATAAATATTTTTTTTCATATTTATAAATATTTTTTATAAAATAATAAAATATTTTTATATTTTGTATTATATTTCAGACAGTTAGAAGGAGATTTTGAAATTGAATATATCTGTAGCGTATGTTTATTTATTTATTTATTTGTAAATCACAATGCCTATGTGTTTGTTTCTAATTATTGATTGGATTCTAATAAAATTTATGAACCGCCAGGCAAATCTGAATAATACTTTTACCATTGTATTTACTGAACATTGAGAAAGATCCCAGGCGTAGATTTATCCAGAAAGGAGGACATGATATCTCGATGAACCAGGAGGGACCCTGATAGGAGCGCAGCTCTAAGTTGCATACAAAGGGAGGACTAGCCTACAGCCATATCACTTAGGGTCGACCGAGGCAATGTCTGCAAGGCACCACATAGCCCCTAAGCGGTTAAAAATGATACAAAAAAAAAGTTCCAGTATTGAGGTCTTAAATCAATTTTGAACTTGTTTTATTTTACAGCTTTATAACTTTTTACATAGTAACAGCATCTCTTAGTTGACATGAATGATTATAAAATAAAATAAAAAGTTTCAAAATTTGCTTAGATTTATTGTGAAAGGGTCTGTCTCTATAATGAATTCAGGTCTTTTATAAAGACCTTTTATTTTAATTAACGATTAAATTTTTCCTGTTGTTATTTACTTCCAGAAATAATAGAAAAAAGTAATATATAGAAAATATATTAATTATAAATATAATGGTTCTTTGAACCATTTTTTTCGACCGGCGAAGCATTTTGCTCATTGATTTTTTACATAAGCAATGCACAGTCAATGCTGTTTACTACTGCAAGCTGTTGAACGAGATGAGGGCTGCAAAAGGCTGATTCGAGAGGCCATCCTCCTCCACGACAATGCCAGGCCCCATACTGCAGCTCTAAAAGAAATTCACTGAACTCAACTTGATCACTCTCCCTACAGCCCAGACCTGTCACCCATCACTCTACAATGCTGTGATAAAAAATCTACCTTCTTGCTGGGAAAAATGCATTTCTAAAGCAGGAAACAAAGTAGCAAAATAAATTACATTTGCCTTTTATTTTTCTGTAAATAAGTTTTAAAAAAAAACTATATCCTGTTTATATTTGATTTACTCTCATAATTTTCATTACTATTATTTTTTTCATTATTTAATTTTTCATTGTTATTGCCTAATTTATAAATTTTTGATTAACTCGTATATATGTATAAAATTAATAATACAATCTAAAATTTAGAAAACAAACCCTAATAAACTAACACATAACACATAACTAATACAAAACTAACAACAAATGGAATGATTATCATTCCAGTTGGCATTGAGTTATATTGTTCAAGATTTGTCATTATTAGGGTTTATGTTTTCTAAATTTCAGTTTTTATTTATTTAATTTTCTTTTTTTTGTTTTTGTTTGATGTAATTTTGGAATTTTCTACTGACTGATGATGCGGGATCTGACAAAAGTTGACTTTTGTTATTAGTTTTTTTTAGATTTCTGCTACTGTGTTTGGTGGTTATTTTTTTATTATTTGTGATATATATGTATATATATATTTTCCACATTGAAGCGCTATTCATATATCCTGAAAATTAAATATCTTATTCTATCCTTGTGTTTATGTTTCTGAATATGCAATCTTTGCTAAAAAGAAGTCACTTATTCTTAAAAAATAACAATATCCATTTAAATTGAACCAGACAACAGTACTGTTTTCATATAACTCAATACAATACTTCATAATAAGGCCCTTTCTTGTAAGAAAATTATTTTTTTTTACAGAAACAACATTCCTCTATTCATGGATATTTAAATATACAAAAAAAAAATTATTTACATTCTGATAAAAATGTACATAAATATGTGCTCAAAATAATTTTCATCATCGCCCTCTGAATAGTGAATTATTTGTTTGTGATTTTTAAAAGCAATTCTTTTAATAACCATACTCCTCTGCATCCAGTACAAATTAATTTATATTTAATAGATCAACCATAAGTATAGAACAATTAAAATAGGATGACTTACCTTATTTCATTACATAACAGAAGTGCTTTTGTGAATTTGATTCACATCATCAGCTGCATACATTATTTATATATATATATATATATATATATATTTTACAAAACCATCAAACACTTACAATCCATGACAACATACTGCCCATTCATTTATAATTTTATGTTAAAAATATTTTTAAACTAATTAAATTTAACTTATACTTTAAAACCTTTAATTTAAATTAAATATTTAAAATTATAATCTCAACAAGAGATAAAAACATAAAATATAAAAAAATGTAATGAGTAATGTACTGAGTAATGAGTAATGATGTAATGATGTAATGAGTAATGAGAATGCAGAGACTTTGATGCCAGGCCACTAGCCGTTCTCTGAATTGATACTTGAAAATTTACAGAAAAATTTTTGTAAGTATATACTGTCTATTTATTTTTAAAAATGTTTTTTTTTTTTACTCTACAAGTTACAATTTCCCTAATAAAATTAATATAAATATTAATTAATATAAATAGTAACAGTACTTCTGATGTATACAATTTGAGTAGTATTCATAAAATTTTATGTAATGATTCTGATCATATTTATATTTGTAAGACCAGCAGATTCTTTAAAACCAGATTCATGGAATGTTTTAAAGTTGTAAAAAAGGCAAACTTGATTAAAAATAAACACACAATATCAGATAAACTTAAAAATATTACAAATTAAAAAATGTTATTTTAATTTTACAGGTTACTATCGATAAAGCAACCATCAGTGGAAGTACCAAGCATTGTATTACTTGCAAGAGCTGTGTAAATAATTCTGTAAATGATGGAATTATAAATAAAAAATCCAGTGAATGTAAGTGTGCATATTGTGAAGTAACGACAGAAGAAAATTTGGTCGAGAATATAAGTAGTGAAAACACGTTACCTATCCAGAAAGGAAAGAATTTGGTTTGTGAATATTGCAATGAAAGAATCAGATGCAAATGTTATTTAAAGAAAAACATTAACTTTCACGGTAAAAACATAAAAAATAATAGAGACTTTTGTCAAAAGGCTCTTCTTATTCATGATAATGATTTAAAAACCCACCTTATTGAGCATAATGAAAAGAAAAATTATGTTTGTACCTTTTGTCAGAAGACTTTTAGTCAAGGTTCTCATTTAAAATTACATTTAAATATTCATACCAACAAAACAAATTATATTTGTAACTTTTGTAAAAAGTCATTTAATTGTAAAAACAATTTAAAGACACATCTTAATATTCATAAAAATGAGAGAAATTGTGTTTGCAACTTTTGTCAAATGTCATTTAATTGTAAAAGATATTTAAAGAAACATGTTAATAATCATACAAAAGAGAAAAATTATATTTGTAACTTTTGTCAGAAGACTTTTAATGATAAATCTAATCTAAAATCACATTTAAATATTCATACAAAAGAGAAAAATTATGTTGGTAACTTTTGTCAGAAGGTTTTTAATCAAAGTGCTTCTTTAAAAATACATTTAAATATTCATACTAAGAAGAAAAGTTATATTTGTAAATTTTGTCAAAAGACATATTATTCTAAAAACAGTTAAAAGACATATCAATACTCATACAAAAGAGAAGAATTATGTTTGTAACTATTGTCAGAAGACTTTAATCGATATTATTTTTTTAAATTACATTTAAATATTCATACCAAGGAAAGAGAATTTATTTGCAACTTTTGTCATAAATCTTTTAAGCAGGGTTCTACTTTAAAAGTACATTTAAATATTCATACCAAGGGAAAAAAAATTAATTTGTAACTTTTGTAAAAATCATTTAATTATAAAAAGAGTTCAAAGATACATATTAATATTCATGCAAAAGAGAAAAATTATGTTTACAACTTTTGTCAGAAGACTTTTAATCAAAGTTCTTCTTTAAAAATAATTTAAATATTCATACTAAGAAGAAAAGTTATATTTGTAACTTTTATCAAAAGACATATTATTCTAAAAACAGTTTAAAGACACTTGAAAATAAACAAAAATTAACATTTTGAAATAGACGTCTGAAATCATACATTCCCAAATATATGCTCTGTTTACAATAGAATAGGAGCTGCAAATCTAAACAATAGAATGCAGAGACTTTGATGCCAGGCCACTAGCCGTTCTCTGAATTGATACTTGAAAATTTACAGAAAAATTTTTGTAAGTATATACTGTCTATTTATTTTAAAAAATGTTTTTTTTTTTTACTCTACAAGTTACAATTTCCCTAATAAAATTAAGAATTAAAAAAAAAATTGTTACACTTCTTAAAGAAATTTTTTGTTGTATGTTAAGAGATGTATATTAAAGAAATTTTTTTTTGACTGATGAATAATTCATTTAATTCTCTTATGATAGTTTATTTTTAATATTTATAATTTTTTTCGTAGGAAATATATAATCCTGTTTTTTCTCAATTACTTATATTTGAATTTTTGCTGGATTATCCTTTTTGTAAGCTAAAGTTATTGTGTCTACCACATTGAGTTTCAGTGTTTTCCTCCATTCTTTTATGACTATCTAGAAAACAATTAAAAGTGATCAGAGTCAACGTAATCCGAGAATGATGTATACATCCAAGAATACCTAGAAATAAAATCATTCATCAAAAGTAAAATTGTAAAAACACATTAAGAAATTACTATTTCAACAACTGTTCAAAATGTCCTCCTTCATTGTTAACAGTACTTTGCTCATTTTAAAATTCCTTTGATGGCTCTTTCACCGAATCTGGATTATTTCGTAGAATTTCAAATGCATTGAAAATTCTTGCCATCAGTTCTTTTTGTAGTTATCTTTTCAGCATATACCATCAATTTCATATGTCCACACATATAATAGGCCATTAGAGTCAGATCAGATAATCTAGGACCAATTAATTGGCCCTTCTCGCCTGATCGAGTTGTTCCTAAATGTTACGTTAATTTCTAACTACTTCACAAAAATGTATAGCAAACCCATAGTGTTGAAAAATAATTTCTTGCCTCGTTATTAGTGGAATGTCTTCTAAAAACTAGGGCAGGTTATTTTCTAAAAAAAATACTAGTTTCCTCTAAGGCGACCATCAAAAATAAATGGTGCAATCATATGCTTATCAATAATGCCACACTAAACATTAACAGAAAACCTGTGTTGAAAACTGCTTTCTACTAGCACGTGGATTTTCAAAATTCCATTGATGTTTATTTTTGAAAGTTATTAACTCCATCTCTTATAAATGTTACCTCATCAGCGAATAAAATCGAACATGACAGTTTTCTTGAAGCCAATGACAATACTTTAGATGCAATGCAAAGTCGCCAAACAGTAAATTTTGAACCTTCTGATAGTGGTACAGGTAAGAGATTTTCTGTAAGTATTCACCATATTGTACTATGTGGCAAACCAATGCAATTTGAAATTTGTCTAGTATTAAGTCCCGGGCTACATTGAACTTGCTATATCACGTTCTCCTTGTAAGCGACACGACATTGTTCTTGTCTTTCAATAGAATAAGAATGTGTAGGTAAAGAACCAGTTCTGCGTAAACAGTGGAAAGCTGAAATGAAGGTTTTGATTTAGAACCCTTATATTAGGAAATCTTTTTTGATATTGCATTTTTGCAGCCAAGGAGTTACCATTGCAATAACCATAAATAAAAATTGTTAGCATATTCCTCATTTGAAAACTGAAATGAAATTTTGAGAACGCGGAACACAAAACACTCACCCCTTCACACACACTGCACAATTGAATACAACTTTTAAAAATGTACAAAACTTACTCGCATTCTGTAGACAAATTGTGATTGTTTATCAGCTGTTAAAACTCTACCAGCTTATGAAATAAAAATAAAAAATTTATTGTACCATTAAACTTTTTTTTGAACAATTGTGGATAAAGTTATTAAAATGGTGTTTTATCTTACTTTTTTCTGTTGATCTTATTTTTGTTAAATAATTTTATTTTTAGATATTCTCAGATGTTAAAAGTATTATTCTTTCGGTTTGAAAATTAATGTATTTTTTCAGCCACATTTAAGATATTTTGATGTTAATAAAATTAATTTTTTGTAGCTTTGTTTTGTTTGTTAATAGTTTATTTACATCATTTTGTTCAGAATTAAATTCTCTACCAGTTTTGAATAACATTTTTTACTTATTTATTACCCATGTAACAAAGTTATTGCACATAAAATGTACAATAACTATATAAAATTTAACAAAATGGGGTTTTCACCATAATGTTTTGCGTTCTAGCCCAGTTTTCTCATAAACCACTACAGATAGAGTTCTGAAACCTGTTTTATTCAATTTGTCAGATCAAAAAACATAAGAAACAATCAAGCTTACCCCTTAATTTGCATTCCTTGAATTTCATTATGGTTTTATTTTACTCTATGCCCAGGAATCATGGTGAAATCTTTTGCCAGCCATAACTCGCTGACGAAGCATTTCCAGACCCACGTTTATATAAAAAATTTTCATTATTTTCACTGGTAGAACTCATCCAGAAATTCTCTCTGTCTATCTCTCTCTATGTCTGTGTATGTGTGCACACACATTTCCGAATAACTATGCTGATCTGTTAGATTAACAGTGTACCTGATGCATGCAAAAATTAGCCTTCAACCTACCAGACAATTGTTTTCATAGATTATAATAGCACTCCATTTCACCTGCCAAAACAGCACCCCATTTGTTACCAGTTGATGATGATAATTGGTCTAGCTCCCATGATGTGCTTATATACGTCACCATTTTGCCTCACAGTTAGACCTCATGGGAAGCTCATTATTATTAAACAGAGATTTTTTTAAATTTATTTAATATTATTTTAATGGAAATGTAATTCTGTTTTGTAATATTATTCATTTTAATTGTACAGTTCAATGTTAGGTCACAAAGTGAGAGACACGCAGTTCACAATTCATTAAAGTTTGTGCTTCAACCTACTAATTTTACATATGTATATATATATATATATATAAGATATTTTTCGAGCTGAAATATATCTAAAAACCTTTGCAGTTATGCCAAGAAACATAGGTAAAAATTGAATTGCAATTGATGATTTTGATAATTTTTTTGTTTATTCTGAACAAACAAAAAACCTCCCTCTTCTTTATGTAATAGTATAGTAAATGATTGATTAATGGAAAATTATTAATGTTTAGCAGATCCACAATTTACACTAAGTGAGCAAACTGTTTGCCCCCCTCTCTTTTGTCAACTGAAATGTTGGCTGGCTTATGCAGTATGGGCGAGCAGGATTTGTTGTACTAACTAACCAGATGACAACAATATTAATAATAATATGACATATTATATAAAATGCAAAATACAATGACTAGTATGCTAGACACAGCAGTTGGTGAGGAGAAAACTTTCAGCTCACGTATTGTAATAAAATACCAATTAGATATTTGGATTTTATAATCTGTGTGATATATTACATCAAAATAATAAACAAAAAAAAAAGAGGGGTTAAATTTTATATTTCTTTTGCAAAATTGTTGATGTGTTGTAATACATATTTGCTGTTGTCATAAATTTTTCTCCATACAAGTAGATAACATTAGTAGTACACAGAAATACATTTGGTTGCTACTTTGTTGATTTTACAATATGATAATCACATATTATCAGTTTGCTTGAAAACTATCAGTGTCCAATAATTTCACTTATAATTGAAATATTAATGATTTAATAGAGTATTTATTCATTCTAAGGGTAAGTGTTTATCATGTCTATAATCATATTTTCTACGTCTTCAATTTTGGTATTGAAGATACCAAAATATCTTTGGTATTGATATTTGATATTCTTGAGTGCAGTTATCCTTTCAATTTTATTGTTTATATTTTTATTCTTCATTTACTGTAATCGATTCTAGAATCTTCCTTTCTTTATTTTTAAATTTTCTCCACAGCCAACTAATTTCTTTTTTGTAAACATTATATCGCATATATTGCTTCCTCTGAGCATTATTCATTGAAGAAAATTCCCAGTTTTATGTTCCCTGGGCATAATTACCTTGGACCGGAGCAACCTAGTAGCTAATGGGAAACCTGTGGATAGAGATGATGAAATTACAATGAAGCATGATCTCTTGTATGAGAACGCGGGATATAAGAAGGATGTGCGGAAGGCTGACAGAGAGGCGATTAGACAATTTGCGTGGATGAGCTCAGGAGTGGCAACTGGCGTAGTGCTGTTGGAGCTACTGGGCTCTCGACCAAATATGCGGTGGAGTCTGTAGTTTGCGTGCAGTATCTGAGGATGAGTGGTGGATATAAGGTCAACTATGAGGACCTCGACTGAGAAGACAGGCCGAGAGCTCAGAGTGCGGTGTTAGAAGAGGTGAGAAAGGCTGAAGGTGGAAAAAGAAAGGCTAAGGTAGACAAGCTGTCTACACACGACATTATTACTAGTGGGTGTATGAACAGTTATTATAGTGAGGTTTTATTCTTTTAGGATGAGTGTTGAGATTCTTGGGGATTGTAACTTGAATTTTTGTATGGAGTTTATTATCTTGAGGCTGACTAAAAAGGCTGTCCCAAACTGTGGGACATTTTTCACCACTCACTTCCCAGGTATACCTTTGTTCATGTGTTTAGTGTTGGAGCATTCCAATGCTTCCAATCACATGTTATCTTCTAAGTAGCACCCACTGCATCCAAATACTGCCTTCTCTGATCTCTTGACTGCATCCAAATGCTACCCCTTCTCTGAACTCTGGTGGTGCTTGGTTCAGCTGGTGGAGTATGCCTTAAAAGACTTTTCATGGTTGACTGTCAAGGTGTCACCTGTGGTAAGACTAGGTCCTGAGTTGCAATTCTAGATGTGATCTACTGAGGTGTGATTTGATGATAAATGAAGCTGTGATGAATATGTTTAGTTTACATTTTAATAATTATAATTATAAAAGAAAGTACCTTTAGGTAATTAAATATATATTTGTTTACAAAAAGAATTTAATAAACATTTTTTTAAAAATGTGTTAATAATACTTTTCTCAGTTAAAATAAAAAAATTGTTCTGTCTCTGTTAATTCATATGCAGGTCTAATGAAGAAAAATACTCGTAATTGTAATTGAAAGGCTGTAGTGAATAATAGACTTGTTTAATATGAGCACGTGATAAAACTAATGTATAATAAAAAATGCCATAACTTCTAAAGCCCAATTACAATGTAATAAAGAAAAATCTATTTTTTGTAACATCATGAAGTTAATTCTTCATTACAGTTTCACAACTGACATAAAAAAATAGCTTTTAGTTGTATCTGCTTTTAATACAAATATTTTATACTGATTGATCAAGTTTTGTCACATCATAATACTCTGATTGCCAAAAGGCAAAAACAAACACTTTTAACATTTTTTGAGACTACTCTATTATTAAACGTGAGTAAAATAATTATTTTCTTATTGACACATTTTCTAAGGTAGTTGATGTAGATTTGTAACAGAAAACTTGGCGATGGTGGTTATTATATGTAGAATACAATAGTAAAGAATTCTCAATAACTGATGGTGATTTTCAACATACGATTTGGATAATTAGATGGTATAAAATGTTTATTTACATTCAGAAAAGCTAGAAAGAAACTTAAATTATTTTTATATTTTTTTAGTACCTAAAAATAAGTGTTTCTTAGTTACTACGTATCACAAACTACCAAAATAACGTTATTATTTGTACAGAAAAATTGAAATAATGACGTTACATATTATTTGAAGTAAAATAGTTAAAAACAAATATATTACTGAAGTTTCTACAATAAAAAATAGAATAAATCAAGTCACATATATTGTAATAAAATAAATATTAGATCACGAAAAAAGTTTCTTTGTTTTTTAATGCGAAAGTAAAAGGATTTTTTTATTTCAAATGAAGCTTAATAAACGAAATACATGTCGTTCTGATCGACCACCTTTGCTAATTTTTTTAGGTAAAACATAAACCCATCGCTATACAACTTATGTATTTTCTGGATGAAAAACTGTAATAAGTGATTTTCACAGGCCTCTTTTGGAGTCAACGCTTATACCGTTAAGAGAGGTTCTGTAGAGACTGAAACAAGTGGTAGTATGATGTAAGATCAGGAATGTACAGCGGATTCATCAAAACTTTCTTTCAATTTTCAACAGCTCATTAAAGATGTCTAGATTTGGTCTTGGCATGATGGAAGACGATACGTTTTCTACCGACTGCTTTATCTCAAACACTTAGCGTAATCTTTCCAATTGTTAGCGATAGAAGGTTAGAATCAATCGTTTGATTGGGCAATAGCAAGTCATAGCTGTAATTCCTTTCCAACCCCACAGTGCACACAGTATTACTTTTCTTTGCATCAATCCTCTCTTTTCCACCATTTGCAGATTTTTACCTCTCTTCGACCTGATTTTTTCTCACATTATTGTCATACATGATCCATTTTTCATCGCCCAAACTGAGTCATTAAATAAATGATTCGATTTTATCCTATTTTAGCAACAATTTTCAGATTTAAATTTGATCCATTAAATTTTTCATTGTTAAATGGTCTGGCGCTTAAATAGTAGTAATAATAGTTATGCAAACTATTTTGTAGCCGATGTTGAATTTGTTACTGATATCACAACTACAAATTTTCTTTCTCAGTTTTTTCTATGATTTCATTCTTTTTCAGTCATTAGTAGTTGACAAGAGTGCATTATCAACATCAAAATTTCCAGATTGAAAACACTTCAACTGGTTTGTGCCTCACTTATAACACTTCATACAGATATACTTCATACATATTTCTAAGTCATCTGAGTCACGTTCTTCTCATTTTTGTAGTAAAATTTCAAAATCTATCGTCTTTATTTTCAAAATGAATAACTTTTACATAAGTAAACTAATATAAACATAACCTTTCTAAAGATAGTCTGATCTATAACCTTTCATATGCTTGTAAGTGTTGACAAATTTGATTAATATTACCAGAGTTATGTAATCATAACCCATCCATTGGGAAACTATAATTAAACCTTTTCCTTAAATATGTATTATAAAATAAATATCTAAATTAGAAATTACTAAATAGTATGACATTAAAATATATATATATATATATATTGTAATGCTCTATTCATTGTGAATACTAGGATACTAAAGATATTTCAAGTATTTAATTCAAGCAGTGACTTGCTTGAAAATTATGACTTCTTCTTAAATGCCGATCTCTACGGCAGAATAGTAACATTTTCCTTTTATTCAGAAGATTCTGAGATTGAATCCAGTCAGGTTGGCACATTTCATACACTACAAAATTCATCTTATCATTAAGAAGTAAAGAT
The DNA here is from genome assembly GCF_047948215.1 of Lycorma delicatula. NCBI lineage: Eukaryota > Metazoa > Arthropoda > Insecta > Hemiptera > Fulgoridae > Lycorma > Lycorma delicatula. The sequence continues at coordinate 71,154,341 of NC_134466.1, read as the reverse complement.
ATGAACCTGTTATATCTGGAAAGAAAAAAATTAAGACAAAATATTTATCTGTGTGACATTGTTTGAAAATTTTAAAAGCCTTGCAATTACATTACAACTGTTTCATTGTATTTTATCTGACGATTCCTTCGCTCGCTCTCAAATTGTGATCAGATAAATAACCAGAATTATTAAGAAGCCGTAATTGAAAAGCAGTGTTTTTGAATAAGGTGGAAATCATTCAGTGAGTGGTAATGTCTGGATGTAGTTTCACTGGTCTTATTTTTAAGGGATAGACATAATCATTAAGATATATTTCTTCCTTGACTTCTTTACCACGGTAGATTTAGAAGGTATATACAATAAGGCTACAACATTTTATCTATTCTATACTTTTCTAAGAAAATCAGGATTGCTGTTCACTGCAATCTTATACAAAATCAATGCGAATTCTTTTTGCTCAGCAAAGAACAGCTTGGGTGTAAATTTCAGTAGGCCCAAATCATCTGTTAAACTTTTGCCTAACTTCATTTATTGAAATTCTGAATGTTTTCAAATAGAATGAACTTTTCACCAGGTTGGTCTAGTGGTGAACTCATCATCGCAAATCAGCTGATTTTGAAGTAGAGAGTTCTAAGTTTCAAATCTTAGTAAAAGCAGTAGTTAGTTTTATATCGATTCGAATACTAGATCGTGGATACCTATGTTCTTTTGCGGGTCGGGTTTCAATTAACCGCACATCTCAGGAACGGTTGAACTGAGACTGTACAAGATTACACTTCATTTATACTCATACATATCACCCTCATTCATCCTCTAAAGTAATACCTGAACGGTAATTCCCAGAGGCTAAACAGGAAAAAGAAAGAAATGTTTTGTTAAAACAAATTTTTAGACGATGATATAAATTATAGTTTTTTGAAACTAAACTGTCTTTTCATAATATCAGTTTCTTATAATAATATTTACTAAATTTTATTAAATGATTTTTTACATTACTTTTTTAGAATTCTATAATATAAATCGAGTGAAATAAATTTTTATCCTCATTTCATTTTGGCTTTATTTTCAAGCAATCTTATTTTATCGGCTTAGAAAAAAATGACATTTACTTTCCACCGTTTTGCTTCTTTTTTTTTAAATCTGTATTTTAGCCGACATCATTCATGAAATTGAAAGAAATCATTTCACAAGTCATATTCTACTTTTTTGGATATAACAAACACTATTCGAACATTTCTCCTATTGTAGTCAGGTAAATAATATTAAATATATATATACATTTTTTTTATTCACGAATGTATTTGTAAATGTAAAACTACATAGATTTTATTTTTTAATATTTTTAAAATAAAGTATTCTATTAATACTATGTTAGAACTACAATATTGATGAATTTGTTGACAGAATATAATATTAAAGACTGCATCGTACGATTAGTAGTAAGATGTAATACTCAGATTTATTTCATTTTAATCTATTAAGAATGTTGTAATAGGAGTATACTGCATTTATTGTCTGAAATTAAAAAAAAACTATTTACTTCAAATAAATATCATAAATCATAATTCAGTTTATTAGCCGTTACTATTAAAAAATAAATATAAAATTTTTTTTTTTTTGTCTTCAGTCATTTGACTGGTTTGATGCAGCTCTCCAAGATTCCCTATATAGTGCTAGTCGTTTCATTTCAGTATACCCTCTACATCCTACATCCCTAACAATTTGTTTTACATATTCCAAACGTGGCCTGCCTACATAATTTTTCCCTTCTACCTGTCCTTCCAATATTAAAGCGACTATTCCAGGATGCCTTAGTATGTGGCCTATAAGTCTGTCTCTTCTTTTAACTATATTTTTCCAAACGCTACATTCTTCATCTATTTTGCCGCAACACCTCTTCATTTGTCACTTTATCCACCTGTCTGATTTTCAACATTCTCCTATAGCACCGTATTTCAAAAGCTTCTAATCTTTTCTTCTCAGATACTCCGATCGTCCAAGTTTCACTTCCATATAAAGCGACACTCCAAACATACACTTTCAAAAATCTTTTCCTGACATTTAAATTAATTTTTGATGTAAACAAATTATATTTCTTACTGAAGGCTCGTTTAGCTTGTGCTATTCGGCATTTTATATCGCTCCTGCTTCGTCCATCTTTAGTAATTCTACCTCCCAAATAACAAAATTCTTCTACCTCCATAATCTTTTCTCCTCCTATTTTCACATTCAGCGATTCATCTTTGTTATTTCTACTACATTTAATTACTTTTGTTTTGTTCTTGTTTATTTTCATGCGATAGTTATTGCGTAGGACTTCATCTATGCGGTTCATTGTTTCTTCTAAATCCTTTTTACTCTCGGCCAGAATTACTATATCATCAGCAAATGGTAGCATCTTTATCTTTTCACCTTGTACTGTTACTCCGAATCTAAATTGTTCTTTAACATCATTAACTGCTAGTTCCATGTAAAGATTAAAAAGTAACGGAGATAGGGAACATCCTTGTCGGACTCCCTTTCTTATTACGGCTTCTTTCTTATGTTCTTCAATTGTTACTGTTGCTGTTTGGTTCCTGTACATGTTACCAATTGTTCTTCTATCTCTGTATTTGAACCCTAATTTTTTTAAAATGCTGAACATTTTATTCCAGTCTACGTTATCGAATGCCTTTTCTAGGTCTATAGACGCCAAGTATGTCGGTTTGTTTTTCTTTAATCTTCCTTCTACTATTAATCTGAGGCCTAAAATTGCTTCCCTTGTCCCTAAACTTTTCCTGAAACCAAATTGGTCTTCTCCTAACACTTCTTCCACTCTCCTCTCAATTCTTCTGTATGGAATTCTAGTTAAGATTTGTGACTAGTTAAACTAATTGTTCTGTATTCTTCACATTTATCTGCCCCTGCTTTCTTTGGTATCATGACTATAACACTTTTTTTGAAGTCTGACGGAAATTCCCCTTTTTCATAAATATTACACACCAGTTTGTATAATCTATCAATCGCTTCCTCACCTGCACTGCGCAGTAATTCTACAGGTATTCCGTCTATTCCAGGAGCCTTTCTGCCATTTAAATCTTTTAATGCTCTCTTAAATTCAGATATCAGTATTGTTTCTCCCATATCATCCTCCTCAACTTCCTCTTCTTCCTCTATAACACCATTTTCTAATTCATTAACTCTTCAATATATTCCACCCATCTATCGACTTTACCTTTCGTATATCGGTGTATTATATATCGGTGTACCATCTTTGTTTAACACATTATTAGATTTTAATTTATGTACCCCAAAATTTTCCTTAACTTTCCTGTATGCTCCGTCTATTTTACCAATGTTCATTTCTCTTTCCACTTCTGAACACTTTTCTTTAATCCACTCTTCTTTTGCCAGTTTGCACTTCCTGTTTATAGCATTTCTTAATTGCCGATAGTTCCTTTTACTTTCTTCATCACTAGCATTCTTATATTTTCTACGTTCCTCCATCAGCTGCAATATATCGTCTGAAACCCAAGGTTTTCTACCGGTTCTCTTTATTCCGCCTATGTTTACTTCTGCTGATTTAAGAATTTCCTTTTTAACATTCTCCCATTCTTCTTCTACATTTTCTACCTTATCTTTTTTACTCAGACCTCTTGCGATGCCCTCCTCAAAAATCTTCTTTACCTCCTCTTCCTCAAGCTTCTCTAAATTCCACCGATTCATCTGACACCTTTTCTTCAGGTTTTTAAACCCCAATCTACATTTCATTATCACCAAATTACAGTCGCTATCAATGTCTGCTATAGGGTAAGTTTTGCAGTCAACGAGTTGATTTCTAAATCTTTGCTTAACCGTGATATAATCTATCTGATACCTTGCAGTATCGCCTGGCTTTTTCCAAGTGTATATTCTTCTATTATGATTTTTAAATCGGGTGTTGGCAATTACTAAATTATACTTCGTGCAAAACTCTATAAGTCGGTCCCCTCTTTCATTCCTTTTGCCCAGCCCGTATTCACCCGCTATATTTCCTTCCATGCCTTTTCCATTGCTTGCATTCCAATCTCCAACTATTATTAAATTTTCATCTCCTTTTACGTGTTTAATTGCTTCATCAATCTCTTCGTATACACACTCTACCTCATCATCATCACGGGCGCTTGTAGGCATATAGACGTTAACAATCGTTGTCGGTTTAGGTTTTGATTTTATCCTTAAAATGTATTAATGTCTAATAATTTTTTACTATACAAAGAATGTATTCACTAGTTTTCAAATCTTTTATAATTATATTATGTATATAATTTAACAGATTTTCATTTTAATCAGGTCAGCGGCTATTTTTATAATCTCAAGAATTATCATTACTATCTAAGGGTGGTCTACCGCATAACTAATTTATTGTTGTAAATTAAGCAAATAATTCTGGATATTAAAAAAAGACGTCAAAGCATCTCACTATAATTAAACTGTTCATTATTACCATAAAAGCATCCTCTTTATTTTTCCCTTCGCCACTGGGCTGGGACATACAGTTACATAAAAGTCAGCCTAGCAGAGTATCCATTAACTCTAATGAGCTTTCCCACCTACCAGCTGTAAGTCTGGCACGGCAGGTCGGCTCACCGGTTAAATCTCTTCATTTATCTTTATCGGCCACTCTATCAGTGCACCAAGAATAGTGCCCCCACCGGTTCAGGTTTTTTATTCACTAATTCCTGTGGAGTCCCCAACCATTAATTGGACCCGGCACATCTCAGCATGCCAGACCTTGCGGCTGGGGCTGTCCACCTAAACCCGACTAAGATCCTTGTCTCCATCCCTCAGCATCCTTAGCTCTTAACAATACCGTTGCAAATTCATCGATCGTTCACCAATTTTCCGCTGACCCCACCACGTGCGAAATAAGGGCTTCAGGTCTTAGTCCAGATATTCCTGCTTGAATGCAAAGATCATTCCATTCTGTATACTGGGACAGCATGTGTTCGGCTGTATCCTTGCTGATGCAAAACATACAGCAAGGAGAGTTGCGCCTGTTCAGTTTCATGTCCTCCTTATTAATGATAAATTATGTAACTCTTTTCTTCTTACTTATGTAAGACATATAAATATGTTTATATAGTTGAGTTCAACACCTGTTTTCTGATATATATTTTGTCTTTACAGTGCTATTGTTAATTAATTCAATTCACTTAAAGATGTACTGTAAGTTAAATCGGTTCAATAAAAGATGTATTTAAAGTTAATTTAGTTCTGTTAAAGATGTAATTTAAATGTGAATCTAAAGTACTTTAATATAATACTTCTTAAAATATAAATAATGTATATGTACATCATAATTAACTTCAGTAACGTAAAATAAGTTACTAATAATACAATATTAAAATAAATGAAATCTATCTAAATCTGTTATAAAATATAATCGATCGCGCTAATAAGGCATTATTTATTGAAAGACATTAATGATCCAGTGGCATAAGATCTGAATACTGGAAGGTGCATTTTAGGCACAGTTATTCGAACAGCACCTACCGTAACTATGCAGGTAAAATTCAAAAACGCCATGGCCTGTGAGAATTCGTGTAATCTGGAAGTTTACTTTGCACGTTGTCTGTTAATCCACGGTTCCAGATCTACCATCAGACTCCTTGTCCAAGCTGAACCACCACCCGTTCTCCATCTAGCTTCCAGCTGTCTATTATAGTCCGTTTAGCATCCGACTTGTCCATTCCTTCATACACTAGAGTCGTTTCCCTGATCGATTGATAAGTCAACAAGAGAACAGCAGCCAATATACAAGCAGTCTCATACGAGACTGTTCTTGGTTGCAGAACAGTTTGTCGATGCACGCTCTGCGACCCGGTTAAGTTCCCCTTAACACCTGCCGCCCTACTCCAAACCAGGGCAGCATATAACATGGCGGATATAACCTTCGTTGTGATCATCTTTCTCTTTGATGCAAGCGGAGCAGCGCGAGTGGCCCTCAATAAATTTAGAGCCTGCACGGTCCTCTCCGCCCGATCACATATCACCGCAACATGCTGGCTAAACCTACATACCTGATATCAATAATGACTTTCAGATATTCGATTGTGGTTTTAACCTGCAGGGGTTGATTTCCCGCTCTCAAGTTTATCCGACATGCGAGTCCTGTGAGTGCGATAAATTCTCACTTACCAGGCGACAGCTAGAGCTGTCGCCTGGTATAGGCCATGATCGTTCATCCACCCGTTGATAGCAGTAAGTGCCATGTTGCCCTGCACCTCAAGGTCAGCTTCAGTCTTGAGTCTTGCCGTATCAGCTGCATATAATACTGTTTCCTTACCGACCCCGTCGTAAACTATCAGCCAAACCAAGGGGCCCAGCACAGACCCCTTTGGTACGCCCCCAAACAGTCTAAAAGCTCAGGGAATCGCTATGTGTATCCACCACCGATCACCGTTCCTTGATGTACTCGGGTCGATGTAAGTAATCTCGCCGTCTACTGGTCTTCGATCTTTTGATTTCTTAATTAAGCGCACACCTACTGTCAACGTAACTTTGTGCCGCTACTTCATAGGCTACTCCGCTGGCCCGTCTGAATCTCTGCGGCGCCTGAGTCGCTGAAGATCTCGTCTCATCCGCGCGATCTTAGATGACCACCGATACACCGAATGATATCTACGGTCGCTATTCGGAATCTGATCGATTTCTTGTCTAATTAAGTCCTGAAGGACCCGAGGTTAGATGTATTTCATCCCTAATCTTCGTTGGTACTTTCTCGACCGCTATTGCCTCTTGCAGTCGATTGAGTCTGAAGGGCTTACCTCGGTCGGTCAACCTAAACGTAGAATCCATTATTTCAAGGGATATTTAAACGGGGTAAATGATCTTCTAGCACCCGCCTCCATCACCGTGTGTGCTGTCCAGTAAGGTCAAATCAAGAACTAACGAATGGCCTCTAGCTTCAAAGGTCGGAGTGTCGTAATTCAAACAGTACATTCCCGTTGTCTGCATAAAGATCCGTTAAAGCCACTACCGGCTAGGAACGGAGCGGGTAGTGTAGCGACCGGACACGCTACGAGGTGGGATCTTCTCCCCTCGGGGGGGAATCGAGATGTCTGCCGATATCTCTCCCCGCCTATTAGTATATAGACTACCTGCCACAACCGCTTTGCAATTCAGGTCGCTCATTATGATAACCTTCTTGACTGCTCGAGAAAAAACTTCTTGTAATTTTTCAATATGATCGTCATATTGTTGTAGATCTATGTTGGGACTGCGGTACACTCCGACGACCACTGTACTAGCCAACTCTATGGCTATTGGTCATGTCCCCGATGAAACAGTTGCCTGCCTAATCTACCGCTAAAATTTTGGATAGCTACATCCCCGTTACGTCAGTTCACCATCCATACCCCCCACTCCCCTTGTCCTGCACCAGATTGAGCCTATGATTAAACGCCGGCCAGCGTAACGGAACCGGTCGTACCAATTCTTTGTCAGTGATGTCCTCGGCCAGTATATTTTCGGTATTAACCTCTCTAGGAGGGTCGGTCTGTGCGGCCTTAGTAATTAACGTAATAGGCGGAGATAATTCGCCCAAGTCTTGTAGGCCCTTAAAAATCACTGTTAATTCCTTCTCGTGTTGCCGGATATACTTAGGCAACCCGACTCCAAGATTCTGTTCAAGGCCGATCAATGCCCGGCCCGACCGATCTGCTAGTGCTTTCAGTTTACATGTAGCCGGATCTTCTTCTTCGAAAGAAACCGATCTAAATCGTTTTTTTTTCTTTGAACTCATTTGCGGCCCCAGATGTCTCTGATTCCAGCAGCGAACCTCATCTTATCATCGTAGTCGTAATTGACGCACTTTATATATACTGAAATTAAACACGAAAGTATTCAATAAACCACAGATATACCAAAAAATATAATATCAGTAAATTAGACGATAGCTTAATGAGTCAAGCTAGAGTAACCTTTCTTATCAAGCCGGATAAGAAATAAAAATTAAAATTAATTTAATAAAGTCTGATATCAACCGTCAGTATAATAGACCGCTATAGGTACACAATAAATCGCTAACAGAATATAACAACTAATTGAAACAACAGCGTTATCAGAATAGATAACAAAATTCAGTTTAATAAACAACTATCTTTTCCCGGACTATCACCTGGTACCGACTTGAATCTTTCAGATGCGATCAATTAAAGACCTTAATGCCTATAGTAATAAGGTCGATACCTTAAAACTTTATTAAAAAATCAGTCCGGCGTCCAAAACTCGAAAAAATGTGATAACGCTACCAGAATAAATCGACCGTCAAATTCCAATCCTACATACCGTAAAATACCGAAAAAACGCAGAAATAAAAAAAAAACTCAGAATAAAAGAGAGCGCAGAATAACACTACTACTTGCTTCCGATACCCCAAGTAGATTCATAAAAGCATCCTGTTTCACATATTTTTAACGCGTACCTAGAATCACGACGTAAATACTATTTCTTCTCAAAAATAATTGTGTTCTTACAACAACCTTAAGAATTAAATTACAGGTGTGTTTTTTGCAAATTTAATAATTTACATAGTGTAAGATGTCATAGGTTACCGTAATTCTAGTATTATTTAATTTAGTAATAAAATTTTGCAAATGTCATATTACGGTATTAAATACGGTTTTATAATTTATCTCTGTTAAACATTGTAGAGAGATGTTCATTTTTAGAATTAATTTTTATTACAAAAAGAAGAAAAATTCAAATCATTACAAGCTAAAGTAATATAATACGTGAAAATTACGGAGGAATAACGATTTTTTTAATGACTTTAATTATATACTTTGTAATCAAATTTTGTTCTGAACCGGCAGAGAACTACGGGAATATTCTTATCAAACATAATGATAAATATGAAAATAATAAATCGTAATTTAGTCTACTACTAGGAGTCGTTGTATTAATCTGCAATTTTATTTTTAATTTATTTATATAATACACAAACGTATATTCCGTAATGTTGTAATAAATAGTCTGAAAGGAACAAAAGATTATTAATTACCGCAGCGAAATTTCTTAAATTTAATGTAAATATTCCATACGTTCTGATTTCAATCGGTGTGTTATTTCTTGTTATCATAATTAATAACATCTTTCTAAACCACTTCGGTTTGTGTATCCAGTCGCATCCGTATAACGAGCGCCTTAAATTTTCCAGCTGAAATAAAAAAAATAATTCTAATAATTATAAATTCCTTAACGCAAAATAAGCTAACGATTTATAAATTAAACTGTAAATAAAATTGAAGTTTGATTTTTTTAAATATATTTTTGTTTATAGAAAACTTTGCTTTTGCTTTGCACTGCCGTCCCTGGGTCCCCGCTCCGGAAGCTGGGACTCCGTCTTTATGCCAGTCCGTCTAACGGGAACACCCCGAGTGGGGCATCACCGCCGGGACTCGGTCGGGAGTGCGAGAGTCCCCCGTGCCTCATCGCTATCGCCGACTCCTGCAAGCACGTGCGAACGGCAGATCCGCAGAGGGCTGTCCCTCATCCCCGAGTTCTTTGGCGGTTGGGTTTCAATTAACCACACATCTCAGGACCGGTCGAACTGAGACTGTACAACAATACACTTCATTTACACTCACACGTATCATCTTCATTCATCCTCTGAAGTATTATCTGAAAGGTAATTACCGGAGGCTAAACAGGAAAAAAGTCTTACAGGGATAATCGTCACCTTCTTCCCGTATCGTACGATTCATTATTAATGACGAATTTCATCTTTGAATATTTATTTATTTGTAACCGGATTATCTAAAATAATTATTTTATACCTTACTGAACGGTTTTCTTATCGGCATTATTCTTGAAATAACAAAACATTTTTTGTGTAGGTCTTATTTAAGAATTCAAACAAAAACATAGTAAATTTATTTATAATCATCACCTTCTGGTAAACAAGTCGGACTGATATTACACACCAGGAATAAGTTTTCTTTAGTCGGGAAACGTGAGAATTGCTATCTGATGTAATTATAATTATATTTTATTTTATTAACGTACCTCGCTGTTTATCTGCTCACCGCTGTTATCAAATACATATATAACATAAAATACAACGATACAGAGTGATCCTTCTGTTATCTTGAAAATTATATCGTCTTTCTAAACAAAACAAAAAAAAAATTATAAAAATACGAAAATTTTATCAACTTTTTTTATAGTTTTATATTAATTTATCGTTATATTCGATTTGAGAAGGTTAATTTTTGTTGAAAAGAGACGCATTTACTTTTCATTAATAAACGTGAAAACTGAAATCATTGTGCGATTTCAAGTTGTGATCGGGAGAAAAAGAACGGCAAACGACTGAAAATACACATTATAAAATTCATTAATTAATATTCTACGTATTACGTAGGGCTTTCTAAGATTTGCATTAAGTGTACGGTATACAGGAGTACTCTATATTATTACAAGGCATTTGGCATACATGGACCGTTCTAAAATGAATAGATGAATCTTTAAATATACAATAATACTCTTTTATTAGGAAATTTATAAATCGTTAAGAAATTAGAATAAATATACAGAATGAGGGAAGCTAATATAAGATGATAGGGTACATAATATACCGATGAAACAAGAACTGCAGTATAACCGTGGGGTAAAGAATAATAGTTGAAATTTGAAAATAAATTTGAAACTGATGATAGAAGAGTACAAAATGACAAGTTTAGACCGGTCGGAAAGAGGTAAATTTACGACAGAATCCAATAAAGAGAAAGACAGGTCTTGTGGCTCGAGTATTAACACGACTAGGATTTGTGAATTCGGGTCATAAAAGAAATTGCGGAGAGTAAAAACAGTAAAGAAAGACAAGCGCAGTAGAACACGCGAATAATTAGCTCGATTGTAACGAGAACTTAGTTATAACGAGTAGTTACGGGATTTGTTTGGTTCTCTATCTCATTAATGATAAATTAACTTGCTTTTAGCGAGATATCAACGCATCATAAATCTGGTTATACAAGCATTTTAATTTTTTTAAATACTCTAATTCAAGGGTGAACAAAAGGTTTGTAACAGATCGTTGTACAATACAAGTTCCATTGTGTAATTATTTTAATTACTCGGATTTTTCTGTTTGAAAAATTCCAGGAAAGATTGGGGCCTAATAATAATCCGTGAAAACCGCCCAAACAGGTTCTTCTAACTCTATAGCACATTTTAAACTATTTAAGTAAAAATCTGAAGAGGGGAGCGGTTAAAAATAAATTTTACTTGTCCTACACCCACCGGTAAATTCAGTAGTCGTAATCTCCAGTTTAAAAATACAGTACTGTACCGTAGTTAAACAAACAGTATTGCGTTAAAGCGATCGATCGCATACACAGTTGCCAAATGCAGTACAGTAATGCTGTAATCGCGTCAGTGAATGCGTTTTTATTTTTGTGTTTTTTGCTAAAAAAAAAACTGTACAGTATATTTTTAAAACGGTGTACTCTATTATCTCCGGTTCATTTGTAATAAACGATGTCGCACGTCAAATGAAACGCGAGTTATAAAATCCAAATTATCCAAGAACCGGAACGAGGTCTATCAAATTCAGATGTTTGCAAAACACATTGACTTTCTTCATCCGCAGTTTCAACAGAATGGAAGAGAGTCGTGAGAAATTTACGAGTGCTTTTGAAAAAATCACACGCAAGCAAAAAACTCAGGCTGTATGACAAAGACGATTTAGATTGCGCCCTCTTATCACGGTTTAAAGTGAAAATATACCTATCACTGTCCAGTTTTAAACATGCAGTCTAAAAAATTCGCTATAAATCTCGGCTACGCAGATTTCGTTTGCAGTAACGAATAGTTGGACCGTTTCAAAAACAGACATCAGATTGTTATTTTTTTTTTTAATTAATAGGGAAGCTAACAGCGTAAGCAGTTCAATTGTGAGCAATCTGGTGAATGATAATCGGCTACTTACTAAATCGGATTATAATGAAGAGGACATTTTTATCGCCGATGAAACCGGCTTGTTTTAGAACCCCGACAAAACTTATAAATTTAAAGGTGAAAAATGTACGGGGGGGAAACAGTGAAATGATGAAGACGGTTCTGCCTGATGAAGACATTATTACTTTCTCACAGTCGTGCAGGTGATAGGGAAGCTGAAACTGAAAACGAAGATGACTCTACTACTCTCCCGGTCGTATCAGTGATCGACGCCAAAGAATGTTTTAAAAGATTAACCGAGTTTAATTTACTAATAATGTAAACGATGAATTTGTGGAGTACTTGAATAAACTATAAAATTGTTTTAATGATTACAGGTATAAGATTATTAAAGAAACAAAAATAAATGATTATTTTAAGGCTAATAAGTTTGTACGCCCGATTAAGTTTTGACGTATTCTGTTAGATGAAGAAAAAATAGATTACAATGATTTTTTTAATTTAATAAATACAGTTTGTATGTAAAAACATGGGACATATAAATTTTTGTCTGGTTTTCATTTGTTATTTACCTCGATGATTTTTCTAAGTTTTACTGCACACTAACATTTTTTTTTGCTAATTCATTGAACGCTAACAGTTATGGTTAAAAGCAAAACGTATTAGCGTCTAAAAATTGTATTATATCTAAATTTTATTTTTGTTAGTCTATAATACAAAAATATCGATACTTTATTTTAAAACAGCTTCTTTTTAGGTATACAGTATTTTTTTTACAGAAAATTCGAAAACGTGACAAATTCTCGTGTGTTAGTGTGCTGAAGAACAGAATAGAATTTGTTCTCTAAGGTCAATATTTAATTACATCATTGTATACAATAAAAAATACATAATGCATTGTTCGTTTTCAGTTTAAAATATCTACCTAGATATTTTTTTAAATATTCCGCTTTGCTTTTGTAAAAATAGTAAAGTTATAAAAATACCGTATTTTCTTTAAGTAGAAAATCTTTTTTTTTTCAATTTCTGTTTTCAATATGTTTTACAAAAACATAAATAAATAAACAGACGAAATAAAGATTTCGGAACATGAGAATCGATCGTTTCCCTTTTACTTAGAAACGTGTAGAATATTCTGTGTTTATTTATTATCCTTAAACACCAAATCGTATAAACTTTATACAGTTAACTTTCCTCTCTTGAACGGTTTTCATTCTCTTTTCCAGCACGATCAAAAGTATCATAATCGGTCTCAAAATGTCGAAAAATAGAAAAATTTAAGGGAGGTAATTTTTTACTGAAAGCAAAATGTTTTTAGTAAAATGTTAAACGTTGTACATACTTAAGATGTTATTTACAGTAAATTATTCTTAATAGCCTAATTTAAATTAATTATATTATAAAATAAGTGAAAAACTTAATTTTACCTGAATAATTAAATAAATTGACATACAACAGTAAACGCAGGTACCGCTTTTTAATACCATCGATACGATTTGAATTCCTTTATTCACTAACTGAGCTTTTCTAAAACAAAGGAAGCTTTAATTCTTGTATTTTTATATTAAAATAACTAAGCTATTTTTAAAAATATTTAAAACGATACGAGTATCTGGATGACTCGATGATGATAATAATAAAGGATGAAGACGGAAACAAAAGAGATATAACGTTAAATTAAATCAACAAAATACATAAAAGTTTAAAGTTTCCGATGGAAAAAGAAGAGAACAATAAGATAAACTTTTTAGATTTGAAAATAAGAAAAAAGGGCAGAACTAGAATTTAGTATATACAAAGCGTCCGTAAAATAGTGTGATTTTAAACGGTTACAGTATCGGAAGAAAGCGTTGTAGAGAGATAAATTGTACAGTTCATCTCTCAGTAAGTTCATCATTTAAATGAAAGGGAAACACTCCAAGTTAATATGTGCGAAAGCTAGCGCATGCGCATTGTGTTTCCAGTACACGCAATGTTGCGTGCGCGTTAGTAAAATCATGTTTGAGGCGGTTACACGTGTTAGGCGTGAATATCGTCATGTTACAACGAAGAACCCCGCATTAAAATAACATTCGGCATCGCGACAAACAACGAAGAAACAGGCAGTATACTGAAGCAAACGTGACGGCCGTGAAGTAGTGGGAACAAGTCGCGTAACCGAAGAAATCCGTGCGGAAGTTTTCTAGACATTCGGGCATTCTTAAAACGAGTGTTCACAACGTGTTAAAAAGACTGTCATGTTTCAATACGTACAAAATTCAGGCGTTACAACGACTTTATCCGCAGGACAAAGTGAAACGATTTGATTTTACTGAAGACATTCCTAATAGGTTAGAGCTGGATGATGATGTTTTAAACGAGTTCATTTTCAGTGATAAAGGAACATTTCATGTTTCTGGACTATTACATCGGTATACGGGCTACTGAACCTCCACATACCGATACGACCGTGAAGAAGTGAATGTGTGGTGCGCTGTTGTACGAGGCAGAATTATTCGCTCCTTCTTTTTTGATGAAAAAACAATAACGGAGAATATCTTCTTGGATATATTAGAAGGGTCTCCGACCCCCGAATACCGGAGAATTCCATTTTCCAATTAGACGGAGCTTCTCCACATTTTGTCGCAATCGTGCAAGATTTTCTTAATGAAACATTTTCTCGGCGACGGGTCGGACAAGAAGGGTGGATCCTACGGTTCTAGACTTTACCTCCGTGCATTTCTATTTTTGGGGTTATGTAAAAACACAAGCGTACTCCGTTCGAGTTCGAAATCTGGACCGTTGAAAAGAAAGACGAAGAAAGAATTGTGTTTTTTGTCTTTTTATCACCGAAGCTGTTTCTTCTATAAAGCCGGATGTTATCTGCCATGCGTAGCAAGATGTTGGATATCGTTTTAACGTCTACAGAGTAACTAAGGGAACACACATAGAAATCAGGTAAGAAACTTACCGGTTTTTTTCATTTCACCTCTCTACATCGCTTTGTTCCGAACCTTTAACCGTTTAAAACGACACTATTATTTTCCGGATAAATCGTATAGAGATTCCAGCCGCAGATAGCATTATAAATGCGAAATCTAACCGTCCATGGGAACATAAATTAGCCGGGTTTATACATAAGTTCAATAGAGTATATTATTATGTAAGGTTGAATACAAAAACGAACTAGATATTTTTAATCTTACAAATAGCAACGAATACTGATTATGAAAAAGAAACAATAAGGAAACTATTTCGAAAGATAAAAAATCAAAAAAGGAACGACAATTTGCTGAAAGAAGAAAAACGAAAACGGACAAAATTTACGTTCACGGGAAAAGAAATACATAACTTAATGGAATCTTTTTCTAAGAAATGTATCCCGTGAATATAACATTTAACACAAATAATACCATCAGGAATAAATTTAGAAATAATATAGAAGAAAAAAACTATTACAACAAAAATTGATTGTAATACGACGTATAAACGACAAACGGGGAGAAAATATAAAACATGATTTAATGAACGTATAAAGTCATATAAATACGAGAAAAAAGATACAAATTATTCAATTCGTTTGATAGGAAAAAAACATATTCCCGGTAAAATTATAAAATCCATGAAAATATTACATTATTCAGAAAAAGGAAAACGTTCAAATATTTTAGAAGACATTAAAATATTCAAACTACAATTAAAAGGACAGAAGACAATTAATTAATGAACAAATAAACACTCAACCCAACGGGTTGGTCTAGTGGTGAACGCGTTTTCCCAAATCAGCTGATTTGGAAATCGAGAGTTCCAGCGTTCAAGTCCTAGTAAAGCCAGTTATTTTTACACGGATTTGAATACTAGGTCTTATATACCGATGTTCTTTGGCGGTTGGATTTCAATTAACCACACATCTCAAGAACGGTCGAACTGAGAATCTATAAGACTACACTTCATTTACACTCATAAATATCATCCTCATTCATCCTCTGAAGTAATATCTGAACGGTAATTCCCGGAGGCTAAGCAGGAAAAAGAAAAGAAAAAAATAAACACCCGATCCAATATAATATTTAAGAATCTGAAACTGTTAAAATAACGAATCAGAAGAAATCGTACAACCGTTAGAGCGGGAGAGATAAAGCAGAAGGAGACCATGAGATTACGGATGGTGAGTGGGAGGGGCTAAGCACTCACTGAAATATAGAGGGAAACGCCTTTCCTTTTAACCCCGACATCCCTAAATAACAAAAGAAAAAAAATTCCTTTATTTTTCATGGGTGTTCTGTTTCTTTTGTTACGGATACTCACAGCAGCCACCACAACAAAAATATTAATGGTTTCTTCACTGCGGCCACGCGGTCCCCCCAAACCCTTCCTGGACACACGTGTGTCTGGAGATGAATGTTATGTTGCGTAAAGAACCTGCTATTTACTTCTTTTCAAAAGGCGATCGCCGCCCCAAAACCGCGATCACGAATAGGTATCACCAAATTTTTAAGTTCCCTATTCCCTTTCCTTTCAAGAAAGAAGAATGAGGGAATGAGCCCAGCAGCCACTGACAGCATAGAAGAAAGAAGAAACCTGCACTTTTCCCCGTTCAGCCCTTCGGGGCCACGGGAATACCAAGGTTAACGGCATGTAATCCCGATTACTGCCAATTCTCGAAAAGTGCAGGCCAAAGAAGAAAGAAGAGGTCATCGGAAGGAGAAGAAGAAGAAGGAAGACCCACTACTCGACCCGACATCACGGAAAAGAGCCCAGCAGAGATGCGTCCTGAAAGGCAGCCAACACAGAAGTGGATGAAGAGCTTCTACTTAACCTTTCCTTTAAAACTTACAATTAAATTAAATCAACAATTGCGACTCCTCCGGAGAAGGGGTCGCATTGCTCCCTCCACACAGTTAGTGCCCCGCTGTGGCGTATTCCTGCTAGCCTATGAAGTGTTAGCACCGAAAGGACTTCAGTGGACGGTCTGAAGGGGAATTATGTCGGGAGGACAGGCTTCAAAAGCTTAGCCTTCCGCGGTCAGCCCGTAAAACGGGTTCGATAACGCTGGTTCAACAACGGATTGGAATGCGACTAAATCCGTCCTTAAAATCCAAAATATAAAATAACACAAAAATTGAAAAATTAGACCCGTCATATAAAATAAACCCTTAAAAACACGCCCGATTCTAGAATCATTCAGCAGCAAGGGACACTGTCCAGGTTCTGCGATCTGTAGGGAGAATTTGCAAACTCCCGCCAACTTTGCATTCCATTCCATTCCACGAGTGGGAGGTGCTTAACATCGTTATTTATTCGACGATCCCGCCTCAGGAAGTCTCGGTGCTAAAAATAATTTTGAGAAAGGAGGTACTCCGAAATGCATCAACTACGAATGTTAGAGTGACAATACTAGGACGGCAAAAAATAACCGACAATTAATATAAAATGAACTTTTAAATGTCAGGATCGTCTTATATCGTTAATATAAATATATTAACGATTTAAGAACAGTTAGCGTAAAGATATGGAGGTTCCCTCCATTTATCAGTTGAGTTTCGTTTAGTCAAAAATATAAAAAATAAAGTAGTTGAAGTAAAATAAAATTCAAATAATAACATAATCATTATTATTTTAAGTTTGATGTTATTTGAACGGTAAAATGCGGACGCATCTAACTTCCCTCTATCGTTATTTGCATTTATGATTTTTAATTCTTTATTATTGTGTACTTATAACTGTCTATTATCAATGGTTGCGCCTGTACCGCTACGATGAGGATACCCTCATCAGTTACAGTTGTATTTCAGGTTTTCTCTTGTGATCCGACCTACTAAATTCTTGGCGCGTTTTCCGTGTAACTTATTTTCGCACCATCAGCATGGTGTATACACCTTAATACCTTTCTTCTAATGTTCATATTCCATAATTTTTTTTTTTTTTTCAATTATCGATGCTCATTCTTTTGATGCTCTTAAAGTTTTGAAATTCCAGCGTAACGGCTACCTTTTAATTCTGACGATTTGAAGGAATAAAATGACTCTGGCATCGAATATATTTTAGCGTATTATGTTTTTTACGGTTTTGTCTGAAAACTAATCGAAGCCTTCTTCCGTTGTACCCTTAACAAGCTTTACTGTTTTCATAATAGTTTTTGTGATTTCGTTTTCATCCATCTGACGATTACAAACCTACATTGCATTACAGATTCTTTAAACTTCCTTTGAACGTTACGTAACTTTTGGACGTGAGCTTTGTTTTTGAACGTTTTAAATTCTTCTTTGTATTCCATAACGTGTTTACTTTCGCTCTCGCGTCACATATACTCACGTCTTCATCGACGCCCGGGTATCGTTAAGTTCTCCATCTTCTTATCGATGTACTACACTACTTTCTTCTATTTCCCGTTTAAGATTTCTTCGTCGTTCCTCTTGCCGTCGCAGCTTTGACACAGTTACGTGTACGACATTTTTTATTTTTTATCTCGTCACTAAATTCCTGTAGCAGTACGATCTCTGTATCGAGCAACGATTTGGCGTCCTTCAACAGCGCGTAAGAAGCATTACAGTATCGGCCATCGCAGATGCAACATACATCTGCAGATTTTGTTATTCTCCTTCAGAATAAAATAATACCTGCGGAGAAAAAATTCCTCGTTACAAATCGGTCGATCTTCATTCGTTCATTAACTTCGGAAAACAAGGTAGCCGTAAATATTTTTTATGTTTCCGCGTCAAGAGGTCTAAATTTCATTTATTACTGAAGATCTTGATTTAGGAATAAAATGAAAAACTAGCTTTAAGGATCAAATTAACATCTTTAAAAGGTTTTTGAATGAAATTTGGCGAGACGTTGGTGAACGATGTAAAAGCGTTTTCACCAATATTTTTTGTAAATCTTTCAGCTGTTTGCTTTCCAGATATGGCTGTTATAGCCATATCTAGCTATAATATATACGCTTGACTTCGATTCGCATGAGAGGAATACGATCAGTCACGGTAGGAATTCTGTCTGCCGTTCCTTTCTTTTTACTACAAATTCATTCAGTACTGACCGAACGAAAATCTGTGTAAGATAATATTACAGCGTAATAGTGCAATGACCTTTTTTATTTCATATTTACCCCCAAATTTTCGTCTTTAGTCGATAACCTCTCGTACAAATTCTTTTTAACACCGAAAAAAATATTTTGTTCGTACCTTGGATTATTCCTCTTTTTACCGGCTGATGATATTAGACGGTCACAGTCGATCGATTTTGAGCAGATCAAGTGCTTCTACGCCAGTATCATGTTTTTGCTTACCGTAGGCGCAAATTATGAATTACACGAGAACGGGAATCGTACGGCCTCAAGCTTTAAATCGAAAATACCGAATTAAATGTCTGATATCCTTTCTCAGTCCCTCAATCCGATCGGTAAGATGCGGTTCACAAGAAGCATAAAAGCAATGCATGGTCTATGGAACGGGTGGTTCTTTTTCATAAGGTACTTATCTAGAGTATAGTGTTACAAGAATACAGAACAATTAGTTTAACTAGTCATGCATCAAAAATCTTAACTAGAATTTTATACAGAAGAATTGAGAGGAGAGTGGAAGAAGTGTTAGGAAAAGACCAATTTGGTTTCAGGAAAAGTATAGGGACAAGGGAAGCAATTTTAGGCCTCAGATTAATAGTAGAAGGAAGATTAAAGAAAAACAAACCAACATACTTGGCGTTTATAGACCTAGAAAAGGCTTTCGATAACGTAGACTGGAATAAAATGTTCAGCATTTTAAAAAAATTAGGGTTCAAATATAGAGATAGAAGAACAATTGCTAACATGTACAGGAACCAAACAGCAACAATAACAATTGAAGAACATAAGAAAGAAGCCCGAATAAGAAAGGGAGTCCGACAAGGATGTTTCCTATCTCCGTTACTTTTTAATCTTTACATGGAACTAGCAGTTAATGATGTTAAAGAACAATTTAGATTCGGAGTAACAGTACAAGGTGAAAAGATAAAGATTCTACGATTTGCCGAAGATATAGTTATTCTAGCCGAGAGTAAAAAGGATTTAGAAGAAACAATGAACGGCATAGATGAAGTCCTACGCAAGAACTATCGCGTGAAAATAAACAAGAACAAAACAAAAGTAATGAAATGTAGTAGAAATAACAAAGATGGACCGCTGAATGTGAAAATAGGAGGAGAAAAGATTATGGAGGTAGAAGAATTTTGTTATTTGGGAAGTAAAATTACTAAAGATGGACGAAGCAGGAGCGATATAAAATACCGAATAGCACAAGCTAAACGAGCATTCAGTAAGAAATATAATTTGTTTACATCAAAAATTAATTTAAATGTCAGGAAAAGATTTTTGAAAGTGTATGTTTGGAGTGTCGCTTTATATGGAAGTGAAACTTGGACGATCGGAGTATCTGAGAAGAAAAGATTAGAAGCTTTTGAAATGCGGTGCTATAGGAGAATGTTAAAAATCAGATGGGTGGATAAAGTGACAAATGAAGAGGTATTGCGACAAATAGATGAAGAAAGAAGCATTTGGAAAAATATAGTTAAAAGAAGAGACAGACTTGTAGGCCATATACTAAGGTTAAATTTCGTATTTAACATTTTCTTCTAAAAGGAAGCTTAAAAAACACGCAAGTTGTATTGTATCATCCTTATCGTAAAGTTGTTAGTACAACTCGAATTATTTTATTTACTGTAAATGGCATTTTGAAGTTTGTATAATTTTTTATAAGTTAGTTGTAATAATATCTTATTTACTCCTATTACTAATTTATGAAGGATTTCGTTGCAAAAATTACGAAAAATTCCTCCACGATTATTATAAAAAATATATATATATTACGTCACGTCGTTTTTATAGATCATATTTTACTTACCTGTAAATTAGTTGATGATAGTCAATAAGAAATATTAGATAGCTTTTCAACATTTTTAATTCTTTTTTTGAAAATATACTTTCATTGTAATTATCGGTTATGTTTGATTTTATAACCGATGAAATTATATATTCCATTTCATTTATCGATAAAGAAAGCAATTTTATATCGTAAGCGATTATTTTCATCGATATAAACGGTACAGAATACGAAAGATATGCGTAAAGACAATATAAAACGAGGTATGTGGATTCCAATAAATACCACGAAACGTAAACGTATAATGTTTTAAAATTTTGAAAATAATATACAGGAAAAAGTAATGGAAAATTTTCAATTTTTACCGAATCAAATTCGTCTGTATTTACCGTAACACAGAAAATAACAATTAACGGTGAAATACATCCGATAAAGCTATACATTTTAATACAATAATACATTAAATTATTTGATGTCGTTAAATTTTTTGAGATAAATTTAAGTAATTTTTTTCTGTTATCTGTTACTTCATACGTAAATTTTTTATTAACACCGTTAGAAATTATTTTACACATCGGTATGAAATCTGTCCAAGAAGTTAAATATACAATCATATTCATAAAATGAACCGCGAAGGCTGCTATCGATTTAGATGCGATTATCTTTCTATTCATATCATTCCAGTTGTATTTTAAATATAATATACAAAATGACCATAATAGTACTTGAATTATAAGATATAAAATAACTCTTATTCCAAATTTTCCGTCTTTAATATTAAAACCCAAAAAATGTACAGTTTTTTTTATTTTATCATATACGTGTACTTCCATCTGGTTATTTAAAAAGATGTCTTGTTATATCACCTGAAAACACAAAAATATCACAGTTATTGTTACATACTAACAATTAGGTGTTAATTGCAATTATAGATGGCAGATTTTTTTTTTTTAATTTTACCTATATTAAGCACATTGATGGATTAAATATTATCAGTAGCCTTTACTACTAGTAGTCAAGATGTCCGGTAAAGGTTCATTTTAAATAAATACAATGCCACAAAAAATTTCTTCCTCGAAGGCAGAACACATTTAGATATGAGCGTTTATTATATTTTTCGATTCCAGTTTATATTTTATATTTTGTTGCGTATCACACATTCACAAAGGAGTTCTGAACCTTTTTACTTCCTTGTACGAAGTAAAGAAAGTATTGTGATCGCGAAAAATTTCTGTTTTCAGATTTCAACGGAAATATCCTTTAGACCAACCCTAAATCCATTATGATTAGTTTCGGCGTACGTATCTCACATTCGCATAATTCAAAAAACGATACCCGTAGGATGTTGAAATTTTAGATTTAGGACTGTTGTAACATATAGTTGTGCACCTCTCCTTTTTGATTGCAATCGACTGTACCAGAAGTGTCCAAAAAAGCCCAAAATCCAGAAAATTTGGATTTTGGTATTTTTTTAACTGCAGTCCCTCATTGAGAGCTTTTCAACGATTGAAAGCGGTACTTATTTTCATTTGTTTCAGAGTTATAGCCAAATAAAATTTTAATTAATGAAATATTTGGATCTTACAAGGGGAAGGCGCATCAGATTTCATCTCCTTTTTTTAAATTTAAATATATTGATTTATTAATAATTATTAACCTCTGATTGTAAAACAATCTTTACGGTAAATTAGAATTCAATAGTAGCAAAAAAATAGAATAAATATCAAAAGTTGTTAATGAGGTAAAATTTTATGTTCTTTTCATTTAAAAAAAATGTGTATATGTAATTTAATAGGCGTTAGGAAGTCATATGGTGTCCACATCAGATCTTTTACGTAAGTAAATATGGAAAAACAAACAATTAATTATTTGAATAATATCTTTGTTGTCTTCTTTTTTTTTGCTGAAATATGTACACAAACCGAGTCCCACATTTATTTAGAGAGAAATAAAATATTAATTGTTAACATGTTATTCGTTGAAAAAGTAGTTTATTTCAATCAGGAATAATTAAAAATAAGTTAAATAATGTTATGCATATTTAATCGGTATGCTGTATGCATTTCTTAGTCGGTACCGATAACTACAACCATCAATTCCACTAAATAAAAACTAAAAAATTAAGTATTCTTCTTAATGTACAACTTAACCACTTTTTTGCCAACATAAGTCGGCAAAAAAGTAATTTCGGTTTTCACAGACAGACAGCTTTGTATTTATTTTGAAGTAATTCTATCAGTGTTACAATTTTTTCTTTTGGTATTTGAGAGTTGTCACTTTTAGCGTATTTTAGAAACAAATTCTGCATAAATTTGTTAGCATCTTATTAGTTTACGGTCAATTTTAAAACGGAATGAAAAAACATATTTTACTTTTTTATTTCCGTAAAGGCAAGAAAGCTGCTAAAGTCACAAAGAGACATGTGTAGTCTACGGTATTGATTACCTAACAGAACACATGTGTCAGAATCCGTTTAAAGAATTCTGTTCTGGAGATTTTCACTCAAAGACGTTCGA
This sequence comes from Lycorma delicatula, assembly GCF_047948215.1. NCBI lineage: Eukaryota > Metazoa > Arthropoda > Insecta > Hemiptera > Fulgoridae > Lycorma > Lycorma delicatula. The sequence goes on along the minus strand of NC_134466.1, from coordinate 71,131,087 downwards.
TGTTCTGGTCGACCTACTGAAGTCAATGAACACCAAAGCAAAGCTCTAATTGAATAAAATCATCATATAATTGTGCCAGAGATTGCAGAGGGGTTGAAGTATTTGCTCACGATTGAAAATCACATCAAATGTCTTCAACTCATTAAGAAGCTCAATATTTTGTTTTTACAGGATTGAAAGAGATTCACTTAACACAACGAATCAAAGCGGACGGTCTACAATAACAAAGATCAAAAACAATCACGATGAACCAGCACAAGCCACATCAAAAGCTGGACTGCATCAAGCTGTCGATTCGAGGATTATTATGTCGCAGTATATTTTGAGAGTCTTGCAAGTAACTAAAAAATCAATCTAGATGTTTACTATTAACAACTAATGAAACTGGAGGAAGCAATCGAAGAAAAAGATCAGAATTGGCATATTGCAAAGAATCATGATCCACAAGGTCTCATAAATTTTTGATAACTCTTGGAGTTTGGTCAGGAAATGATTTTTCATCCTCCACACGGCCCGCATCTTGTACCATCAGATTACCATTTATTTCCGAGTTTGGAAAACTCTTTGACTGTAAACTCTTTAAAACTATCGCTAATGCTGATGACCTGAAATCGCACCTGGTCCAGTTTATTTGTGATAAGCACTAGACCGAAATTACTTTCTTGCCAACCCTATATTCTCGTATTTCAGGAAAGCAAAATGAAAGCTTTCAGCTTTTTTTTTATTCAAATAAATTAAGCCTACTTTAACATTTATACAGTTATTTATTATTTTGATTAATTTGTTATATCGGTTTAAAAATGAAATTGTAAGTAAAAATATACAAATAAATCAACGGTAGTTCAAATTGCTTATCATTTTAGAAGATATATTTAAAAATAATGATTTTTTGGAAAGTGGAAAAACATATTTTGATAAAATCATTCACTACGAACTATTATTGTCTGTCGTACACTTTAATATATTTTGTATACTTATTTTAGTAGCTACAGTCTAATCGCCCGATTACAGTTAATAATGTAAAAATAATGTAGTAGCGTAAGGAACCTGGCTGGGATTCGAACTCAGAAACCTAAGATGAAAGATAATGACGTTATAACTTCGCTTCAGAATTCGGTGAAGTGACGCCTTCACTGATTAACGGCGAATTTCACCTAATACACACACAAAAATGTTTTTTTTGTGTTTTTTTATAATTTAAAAATTTTAATCTAAATTTTGTAGCGAACTAATATTATGACAGAAAACTACTAATAAAGAAATTTTTCATTTTATAAGTTTACAACGTAAAGCTTAACGAAATTAACAACTTACTTCTACTCAAAGATTCAGTTACAGAATATTGAAACGTTTGAATTTAGAATTTCACATGAAATATTGGCTACAGAATAAAGGAAATTATTTTATTTAGTTTTGTTATATACGAGTATGTATAACTGAAATGATGCAACACAAGTAGCCGTGCATGAATTCTTATAATCAACTTGTCCCTTCTTTTTTTTTTTTAATATAAAAGTTGACTAATTTCATCCGAAATAATACTACATGTTTTTTGAGTTAGCGTAATACCTCCCGGATTCCGACGGGAAATAATCGTGGGTATAACGGTAACGAAAGAAATAATCGAATTTATTCCATCGCACGGTCAAAGAGTCTGTTAATCAAATAACGGTGTCGTTTGAAAATTATTGTAATAGTCGTCAGATGCAGTAAAGGCACTCAAATTTCTTTCCTTGAAAGAAAAAGAAGAAGAACAATAAGATTTATTAGCTTGAAATCTTTACCTCGAACATTCAACGTTCACTATTCTAACCGCAAGCACCGATATCAACGCAAATAAATTTATAATCTGACCCGATAATATTGAAAATTTATTTAAATAAGACCGGTGTTCGGAATAACATTTTTCTGTACGTTCAACGATAACGTACTTTCAATCGACATTCCCGAAGCTGTTGGAAAGCGGCACAAATTCTTGAACGCCTCGGCCGAGGCGTTTTCTAAACTTCTGTTGCGGATTGAGATAAAAAAGTAATTCCGAATTTTTTTGGCGCTTTAACCGGGTAAAAGATGACCGGATCTTATAGAACATATCACCAGAGGCGACAAAATTTAAACAAAAATAATTTTTGTTTCGCGTAAAGAAATTTAAAAAAAAGAAGATATTTACGCCAAGTATCTGAATGTTAATAAAATAAAAAAGGAACGAACGAGCTGCGGTACACAAAAAAATGAATCAGGGCTGATCATTGTACGACGTTATTTATACCGACATGCAGCGACTAATAAGGAAAACCACCCAGACCGCACAACGCTTCGCTTTTATTGACCGCCTTCAACGTCTCTATTAAGCATTCTACTGAGTTCACGACGAATAAATAATAAGGAAGCGAAAACCTGAAAAACCTTGGGAAAGGATTAAATATTTTTTAACCGAAAAATGATCGACTTTGATGATAGTGAATGTCTTTTTCCGGCGCAAGAAATTTTCTACAAGGAGACAAGCGATAAGTAAAATGAAAATTTCTTATATTAAAACGGAACAATTTTTAAAGAAACCTTTACTTACGAACGAACCGGCACCAAAATTCAGTCTAAACTGTTTAACGACCTAGACTAGCTGTAAGCTAAAATTTTCTACAGCGCGAAGATATATGTATTTTTTTCACTGTAAGTTTTCAAACTAATCTGGTTTTTACCTTAATTTTCGTCGGCGAAAAGGGTAAACGCGCTATAAAATAAATACGGATGGATTTGGGAGTCTCCTCTTTTTCTTGAAATCTGTTAATATAAGGATTAAGAGGGTACAAGCTAATTCTTGAAAAAGAAATGTAAAAAAGAAAAATATTTAGTTGAAATGTTCGAGAAGCTAGAAAATCTTTCTCGATAAAAACAGAAATTGGCCTACAAAATTGAATGAAAACTAGTTCTGTTTTAAGTATTTCCATGAGAATTGTCTTCGAAGAAATCGAATGATTGTTCATAATATTTTATACGGCATAAAACAGACAAACAAATAATTTTTACGTAACCGAAAAATGCCACCTCAGAGGATTTTAAACCCCCGGAACATTTCGGTTGAAGAAACATACCACTCCGTTGCAGAATATCGACTATAATTTAGTTTACATAACCTTATATTACTCTAATATTATTTTCTTTGTTTATTAAATCGATGATAAATACTGTTTTTTTTTTCTATTTCCGAACTAGTCGATACAATTTCTCGTATATCTTGACGATTTTACATACTTTCCTCATCCTTTTCCATGAAAACGTTAACAAAACAAAGGTTAAAATAACAAAAAATATTTTCGTAAAAAATTGTTCAGAATTAATAGATTAATTTTTTAAATATTAAATAGGTTCGCATTTCTATTAAAAAAGAAAAACAAATCGTGCTGGAAAATTTACTTATTGAGGTCTAATTATTATGTAGTAGTTAGAATTATAGCCTATGTTCTGGTTATTTACTACAATCTTTCTCCCTCTGACAATCCAAACGTTTCTAAGCCGTAAGTGAATTTTTTATCTAATAAAAATATGAAATCGCTTTTTTAGAAGCTTTAAGGATTTAATTACGAACGAGTGTATTCTAAAAAATTGTTAAAAATATCATACGAGTTATCGAGGAATTAGTCTAATCTGAAACTGGTATTAGATACTTGAGTGTGTTTTATAGTGAAATCCGCAGTGTAAATTTACACATTATTAGTTTAATTTAAAAAAATATAACTTTCCATTAAAATTAAAAATTTATAAAAATTCTGCAAAGCATTCCACCTCTAAAAATACGAGGAATCAAACTGTGTAATTTTATGACTAGTATTTTTCTTTTTTAAGTTTCTTTTATTTTATTCTAATAGAACTGCCAAATCTACGCAAAAGGATATGAAAATGAGTGAATCGTTAATTAGACTAGCAAAAAATACAAACAAAAAAATGGTAATTTATACCTTTATAAAATACTTGAAGAATTTTACTAGACAATATAACCAACAGATTATAGTCGTAAGTCGCTCTGTGACTTGATCTCTCTGAACGTATGCTTTAAAATAACACGAGTCTTTTGTTAGGTGACAGGTTGGTCGCCAGTTAAATTTTATATTAGCATATTATTGATTTTTTTATGACCCTACAAATAGAATGGTATTTTTGTTTCCAAAGAAAAGAAATATCGCTGCTGATATATTTGGCTTACGCAATGCTGTATGATATTTTTTATTCTTTTACTTTTATTTTTTATTTCTTTTCTTTCTAAAAAAAAAAAAAGAAAAAAACTGATATATTTTTTCCTGTTTAGCCTTCGGGAATCAGCGTCAGGTATTACAATAAATAGTATTGAAACCCAATAAACAGTATTGGATGAATGAGAATGATACGTATGAGTGTAAATGAAATATAGTCTTGTACAGTCTCAGATCGATTATTTCTGAGATGTGTGGTTAATTGAAACCCAACCACCAAAGAACACCGGTATCCACGATCTAGTAATAAAATCCGTATAAAAATAACTGACTTTACTAGGACTTGAACGTTGGAAATCTCGACTTCCAAATCAGCTGATTTAGGTTTTCGGGAACTGGCGCATTTCGACACTAGATAATAGTATGCTAGACTATACCGTTTAGAATATTTAAATATAGATAGATATAGAAGCGGAAAAAGTTTCATTCTGATATTTAAAACTATTTCACACTTTCTAAGATATTTGTTTTCTATATTCTTTTTGTAAATTCAAGGGAAAAGGGATTGTACTGTTAACTGAATGAGAGGTACCCAAAATTTGTCACGTCACTGAAGTCTACCGTCTCCAGTTATTTGTATTAATTTGTATCAACGATTAGATTGCGTTTTGATAAATAACAGTGACATCCCCGTGAGCTGAATTAGATATCAAAAGTTAAATTTCGTTTTACGATATCGATCGAAATTCAACTTTTGTTTTTATGAGGTTTTGCTGGTGTAGGTGGCCTCGACATTATTAGAGATATTAACCTCTTTGCAAGTATTAATTATTTCGCCTTTGTTTTGAAGGAAAAAAAATTCCTGTTACAAAATGTTTAAATTTTTCTTTATTTAAGTCAGACCGGGGATTTATTACGTCTCAGGATGCATTTCTAGTAGGAGAATTAAGGATCAAACTACGATATAATTGAGGTTTATATTTACCGCCGGAAAAAGACTAAAAACCTATTTTGAATTTCACAATTTTTGAGTATTTTTTAATTAGGAGGATTAATTTATGGTCCCTCTGATTCTCTTTAAAGCGATAAGTTCTAGTTATCCCTAAAGGAATAATTCTTTCTGATAAAGTACAAAAAAACAAAATATTTCGTTGAGGCGGCAAACGTCATATCAACAATAGAACCAGTCTCCCCTCTTCTGAAAGTGAAGACTCGCCCTGCATTCATAAACACTACATCCAGTTCTGCAGTGACATAAATAAGTAGCCTGCCCTGTGGATCTGTCCTGACAGACCTCCAGGATGCAGACCAAGAATTGCAGTCCCTCTAATAACGCCGGCCAATGAATAGAAATATCCCCAGCAAGAACGGCCAGGATCTCTCTATAAGTTTCAAAGGGTAAATTGGGCGAGAGGTAGCAGGAGTAATAATAGACCTCGCCAACCCTCGCTCTTACAAACCTTCTTCCCCGATGGACATCCTGGACAATCCGGTGGCCGCACGGCCAAATGGCCGCACCCCTATCTTCAGATAAAACCCACCCCGGTTAAAGCCGGGGCAAGTAAGGCTCGGAAATGAGCGCAATGTCTGCGCCCATCTGCGACATGTACTCGACCACCATCTCATGGGCTAGTCCGGAATGATTGAAATTTATCTGTCATCGTGCCGATGACTGTCCAGTCCTCCCCCGGCTCTCAGCAACAGTATCTTTGCCCATACCCTTAGGTCGTGCAACACTGCCTGTGCATGCCACTCGACGTCGCAGGTAAGACACTTGGAAGGCTTAACATAATCTACTGTGCGATGGCCCTCACCTCCACAATTAAAGCAGACACCAGTTCTGTCTGCACCCTGACGATTTCTTGACGTCCAAATTCCAGACACTTGTAACACTTCATAGGTACATCAACTATTAGTTAGCTGGCATTTTCCCGCCACCACCCCATTCGGTCGCCCTAGAGCATAGACCAAATGTTTCGTGCCAAAAAACGGCTACTGTGCCTCTGAAACAGATTTGCGACCTCGTTTTCCTATTGCTCCTAGTGAGCTCCTAACTTGCGTGAGCGGTTAAGCTTCACGCAGCACTCGCTTTATGTGTCCCTTCCGCTCACTTGTCACATTAAAACTAGATCGGGGAGGCGCACCCCTTGTTACAAATTAAAAACTATAGAGTTATACATTAAAAAGGCGGCAATTTAAGCCGCCACGCCTCGGTCGCTGTTTGCCAGCTAGTGCCTGTCCACCATTTAAAGCGCTTGGAGCTTATTACTGGCTGATGGCAGCCATTATTTCAAGGAAGACTTCCCACAGACACGCTACAGGAATGAATAAATCCCATTTAAATTAACCAATCTAACGATGACGGTTGAACATCGCAACCTCATCGAGAAACTCCCACACGGTCCGACAATGCGGCTCACGCCACATTGACTCGCCGTTTATGAGCGGCCAGATTTCCCCCTGACCTCTAAGTTCCAGGGTGGCCCGGTCTCTGGCCCCCCCAAGAGCAGGGCAGTCGAACTTTAGATGTTCCTTCGACTGGACCTCCCCGCAGACACACAACTCATCAGCCGCTAGGCGAAACCTGAACAGATATTACATCAAATTCACATGGTTGGTGAGCACTTGGGCACCCGCCGCCCTTAAAAATGAACTCGAGGCATACCATCCCCCCAGATCCTATATAAATCTATACAGAGATCTTCCCTTAGTCGTGGTGTGCCATTCATGCTGCCATGCATCCATCGCGAGGCTCCAAAGCCACTTCCGCAGGCGGGAAATGAGCAACTGTTCGAAATTTAGACCCGGTGCATTGTGATAGCCGTTCCGTTCCGGTTCTAGCCCGGCCCGAAACCGCATCCCAAATACCTCGGTTTCCCGACCTCTTCGCAACTTCCACATGGCTGCTCGAACTTTCACCACTAAATCGATTGGGAGAGTCTTTCCCAATACGGTAGTAGCCTCGTAGGAGGTTGTTTTAAAAACACCAGTGCATACAATTAAGGCTCTGCGCTGGGCACTCCTTAAATTTTGAAGCTCTATTTATATCCAACCTGTGCGCCCAAACTGGCGCCGCGTATGCGATCATACTCTCGAAGACACCTCGGTACACCAAGTACATTTGGCGACCAGACAGCCCGTAGTCTTTCTGAGCAATCCTTCTAAGTTTGTGCATCACAGAGACAGCGTCCGCCGCAACTTGTTTATTGCGGTTGCTAAAAAGCAACTTGTCATCAAACAAAACACCTAGGTACTTATGAACCCTTACTCGGCTGATTACACAACCTTTATACTTAATGTGGGGGTTTCGACTGCATGATAATTTGTCTGCGCCCTTCAGAAGCATGAACTTCGTCTTGGGCACAGAAATCTTTAAATTTTGTATGTTCATCCAGCCTTCGGCGGTTGGCAAAGCCGCCTGCGTTCTGCTTTCTAGCTGTGGTCGTGAATTTCCACGAACTAAAAGGAAACAGTCATCGGCAAAAGCCTGGACCGTGACTCCTTCTGGGAATGTCAACCCCAGAAACCCGTCGAATACCAGGAGACCGAGAACGGAACCCTGCGGGCTTCCCCTGGTGACGGATTTTTCCACAACTAGCTGCGCATCCTTAAACAGAGCCGTACGGTTAGACAAGTAGTCTCGTACCACGGCCTGTGTGGCTTCGGGAACATTGCGGCGTTCCAAAGCATAGAGGACAGAACTCCAATACAAGGAAGGAAATGCTGCCTCTATATCAATAAAAATAGCCAAAACCGACTGCAAATATTTGCAGTCAGCGCTTTCCACCTCTGTAAGAGCATTTAAGATGCAATCCTCGGTGCCAACCCCTTTCATGAAGCCGTATTGGCCTCGATTTAGAATACAGCTCATATCGATGCTTTCTTCGAGCCGTTCCACAATCAGCCTTTCAGGCAACTTCGGTGCCTTCTTTAATGCCATTCGAGAAACCACTCGGTCTATATCTTCGGGTTCCACGGTCCGAACGCCAGGGAATGGTATTTCACCCGCGCTAACGCCGATTTCCGCTTCACCCTCCGGAGCATTTGGAAACAGAGTATCCAGGAACGCCCGGTAGGTCGCCACAGTTGTTAAAGTGTGGTCACGACCACCTAACCCGCACCGAACACTGGACAACACGTGCAATGGCTTCCGTCGGTAGCAGGTCTTCGCGAGCTGCCGAGGATCGTGCTGCAACTCGCGCATGGGGTCTTTCCAAAACTTGAGTTTGGCTTCCTTGATGGCGTGAACATATGTGTTACGGGCACGTCGGTAGATCCGAAGACGCTCAGCGCGCACGTGGTTAACGATAATCCCCGTTGGGGGGCAGCGCTGGTACCTTATCCGCGCGGACCTAACTCTTTCGCGGAGCACGCTAAGGTCAGAGGACCACCATTTCTTGCCGGGCCTCCGTCCCCCCCCCCCCCCGACCCCCCGGAAAATGGGGTCATGACGGGTACATCAATTATATCCGTTGTGAATGATACGAGTCTAATTCGCACCCTTCCTCTTTGGGCTATCGGAGCGGCCAAAGCAGCAGGAAGTCGGCAAGTCGCAACCTTTGCTTCGCCAAAGCCCGACCATATCGACATTTGTAATTCATTCGGTAGGGCCTGCCCAGCAAGGGCACTGAGGTCCCCAATTATATCCCTTTTCTCTATATCACTTTCTAGGTCCCGAACACGGAGAGTCACCATCCTAGTCTTAGTTTGTATAGTCCCTTCCTTCAACGCTGCTGCCAGAACCTGTCTGAACTCCCCGGACTTACTCTTGTTCTCTTTCACTTTAATCTCCATCGACTCTCCAGTCTTGCGTATTGACAGTATTTCCGTCGACGCAAGCATCGTAACATCAGTCCTAACTGACTTCAGCAACTCAGTATATGTTGCCTTAGACTTCAAAATCATAGTCTTATGTTTGCTTTCTTCCTGCACGTCGCCCCTCCAGGCAAAGTGAGGTCTACTCACAAGCGCCTACCAGATAATAAGTTCACCCCGTCTTCCGACCTTCACATTCCATTATTTTACGTATGTATATAGCCGTGTCCTGTTCGTAAATTTCTACTTGCATTGCTCCAAGATCTCCTCCACTATTGTCACGGACGTTAGTGAAGATATCAACCAAACTTTGGGCCAGATCCGTTCCGTCACCGGTGTCCACATACTCCAAATGGAAACTGTTTGAACGCGGCCCAGCTCCGCATCTATTATTGTCACCTCCAACTTGGTAGAAAGGCGGGCAATGGCTTGCCTTTACCCCAGGAGCAGACAGCAACCACGACACCTGAGAGTGTCGTGCAGCCAGGCTATCGATAAGTTTAAGCTCCAAGATCTCCTTGATGTCTATAACCGCCAGTGTATTCAAGGCGCCTTCGCTTCTATCTGGCACTCCAATCCTGGTGATCTTATAAGCACTAAGCCAAGTCGTTTTAATGAAATTTGTTCGAGCGGGATTCCACTGTCTAGCCGGTCCCTAATGGGACATCCAGTGAAAGCAACCGTCTGTGACGTAGCCTCCGATGTCGTTTTAAACCCATGCGACGGCCACTTTTCTCAGATCTTTGACCGTGTTGCCCAATTCTACCTCATTATCTTTAATGGTTATCTTCACGTCTTTATCGATTTTTGTCTTGAGCTCTTTATCAAGGTTAAGTTTCCTCACAGTTTCATCTAGGTGGGGAGAATCTCCACCTCAAGGATTGCCTAGTTTTTATTCTCTTGGCTCTCCTGCCGCCTGTAGTAGGCCCAGGCGGAAGGCCACCCACCTGAACCAGCCTCCCTCGCCACCGATGGGCCGGCAACACCCAGCTCAAGGGCAACTTCCAGAATAGGGACTACCTCTGGTGTAGGAGCGGTATGCACAGGAGCCACATCCATGTCCTCCCGGTTCACCGTTGTACGGCTCCAGACCGGTCTCAAGCACTTCAACCGGCTTTTCCTCCATAATGGCAGTTCGATTTGTTAAACGTAGTTTGTTTGTTTAAGGTACAAACCAAAGCTTTATTATTAATACTGACAAGAAACAAAATTAAAATTAAAAATTAATTTCAGTAACAGATGTTTATCCTCAAACTAGAGTATTAATAATAATTATTAATAAAAAAATTAATAATTATTAAGAACAAGAATGTTACCAACAAATTAAGCAAAGTAACAACTTACCAACTCGGACGACTAACCCGCAGTAACTTGGTTCACTAATGATCAGTCAATTATAGACCCTATTGCCGATGGCAAAAAGGCCGATATCTAAAAATTTAATAAAAATTAGTCCAGCGTCCAAAACTCGAAAAAAATTAAAAAGCACTTCCAAAAAAACTCAAACCAACAGTTACCAGTCAGTCCCACTATCCGTAAAAAATACCTAAAACCCTTTCCAAATAACAAAAAATCAGAAACCGCAGAAAAAATCCACCACTCACTTCAAAGACTCGTACTCATCTAAACACAAAAGTCTAACCTTAACTTTACCTCTAGCCAACCCGTTAATCTTAACGGATTAGCGACTTGATATTGACAGGTCTCAATAAAAAAATAAAATGCTAGCTAATTCACTAGAGTACTAATAAGGCAGCGTGAACTTTCACCTTGCATGCGTCATCCGTTGTCCTAATTACAGCTATATGCTATATAGCAAGTTACCTTATAGCACTCCAAAGGAGTTACAGGGTCCCAAAGGTTTGTTTGGAAATCTTCCCTCCTAGAAGGTATTTTTTAATTTAATTTTTATAACTACCCTGCTTCCCGTGGGTCATATAAATACAATCTTTGTGACTCGATAACAGAGCGTCTGTTTTAAAAAATTGAAACGACTGTAATCTGTACAAGCTAAATTATAATACTGTTTTAAATTATCCATGCTTCGCATGGGTCACATCTTTTGTATCTAAAGATAAAAAAAGATAATTAATATCTGATAAATAATATATTACGAGCGTGTGTGTGTTTGTGTGAGTGTATATGCGAGTTTGAATAATGTAGACTTACTTGAGGACCATCCTGAACGTTGTGGCAGCGGCACTGGGAGGCGGCAATAAACGGTTGAGGTACAACTTAAGAGTAAGAGATTTTATTTATCTCATTAGAACCTTCTCAGTGTTGCAAAACCTATACCGACTTAACAAAATTGATATCACTATGACCGCTACTCAACTTGATTTATTTCATTACATTACTTGTATTACATCAGTAGTTGCTGTGTTCGACACATGGTGTTTGCTGTTAAATAAATAATATTAAAATTAGAACATTACTTCAACGCTTGGGCTTATGCATTCGTGCGTGTACTATGAAAGTTATAATAAATAATAATTGTCTAATTTACGTTTAATAAGTGTGTGTGTGTGTATATGTGAGTATGTGTATGTGTGTGTGTGTGCATGTATAGATGTGCATCTGTGCGCGCATGTATGTGTATGTGCGCGCACGTATATGTATGTGCGTGCATCTGTGCGCATGTGTATGTGCTCATGTATATGTGCGCGTGCGTATATGTATGTGTGTGCGTCTGTGCGATCAACTGTAAGAGGCTTGACAGATCCAAGCTCTGTTTTAATTGTGGTGATGAAGGCTACCTCAAAGACAAGTGCACGGCTAGCACCAAATGTGTCAACTGTAGCAAGGAGCGCCTAGCTTCAGCAACAGGAGCACTTGATTAATCAAACAAGGAGCAAACGAACACATTATTTTTCTCGGTAGGGAAATCTGTTTGAGTGGTAAAACTCTAGACCTGGAATAGAATAGGTTGGATGAAATCTTTCCATTAGAATATACGATTCTGATATATTTACCTTTCAGTGATGCATTTGCGAATCCATGAATTTGAAAAAAACTTTATAGCATTATTTTTTTTTAAACGATCAATAGATCAAGTAAAAAAAAGTAATATTGCTAGCTGATCTTCACTGGATGTATAAATATCTCCATCAGGATAAATAATTAGGTAATATGTATTAGTCCCATTTACATGTAGTTTGCCATAATTGTTGCATAAAATGTTTACGTCTGAGTAAGCCTAATGAGTTGTAGATTCCAGCAATGACAGTTAGTACATTTCTTTTATGGAATATGTTTTTTTTTTTATATATTTGATTATTCATTTATCAGAATGGTTATTCCATGAGATTCCTCATGTGCCAATATTTTCATTCTTGTTTAATAAAAATGTAATGATTATCATTGTTAATACATTTGAATCATTAAACAACAATTTAAATAACGAAAGCCTACATTGGTTCAACGAATGAGTTATGCCTCTTTATTCTTTTTAATAAATCCTTCAGGGATGTAAATCTCTAGAGGATGTAAGCCAGGACGAGTCCAAAGACTGGGTCCATCTCGGAGGGTGGAACCATATTCGAGTTAATGTTAACTGAGCTGGGCAGTCAGGTGAGGCTTTTGAATAAATTGGTTACCTCAAAGATTAACACAAAGACTGAAATAAAGGAGTTTGTATTTAATAAAAAATTAATACCTTGCTTTTTAACAACCCCCTGAAATGGTGAAATGGAGTTTACATCAGAGAATGGTAACACAAAATTAACAAATTAAATATGTTTCTACAAAATCTGTTATTCATTTGTTGGCAAAAGATAAAAAAAAAATTATTTAAATGTTTGTCATGATCTAAGTAACAAATTCAAAAAAACTCATTTTTATTCTATGGTTGTGACCACAGACTACAGATGATCAAGGGTACTACAAACATAATTCTAAATAAAACAAGCATCAAGTCAACAGAACATGTTTACAACACTATTACACTATTACAAAAAACCAATATGCATAAGGTAAGAAGCAATGTAAAGAAATGTATATTCCAATTAAAACAATTTGATCGCATAAAATATTAATTTATTGTCTGTTTTACATTTAATATACTTTTGTTGTTTGGAAACTTGATTCAGTAGTTATAATAAGGATTCTAAAGTACAGAAGTAATAAAATATGGAAACATGATGTTAATATTAATATAATTTTACTCTTTTTTTATTATGCAAGTAGAAGTTCCTTCCAACAATTCAAAAATATTCCACTTGCTACATTACATTAAATGGTAGCTGCTGTAAAGTAGCAACTTATTCACACTCATCTTTGGTTATATAAATGTTTGTTATACATAAACATTTATGTTATACATATATTAATCTATATCAGAGAGGGCATCTGTGCATAACGCCTCTGTAATATATTTGTTCTGGATAATAATGCGAAAGCTTTTTCACGCTACAAAAAAAAACTGCATCAGTATAATTATTGATTTTTTTTATTAGTCTCATCCCACAGTTTTAAATTAGTAAGGATTTTATATATCGGATCATTTTATGCGGTATACATTTGAGATCATTCTCTGCACCTCACACTTTAAAAAAGTATTATATTCATGGGCTTTCAAAACACTGGTAATGTATGACTGAATATCATGCAGAGTTTTTTTGTACAGTCTATGTACAGTCAGTGTTTTTTAATTAGACACTGTATCAGTGTCGTGAAGAACCATGCAGGTATACCGTTGATCTTTACCGAGGTCTATAATTTTTGATATGTTAATAAATGACTTCAGCGAAACATTATTAAAACAAACAAGTATTATCAAGCAGCTACAATGCTTGATAATACTTGTTCGCCGGTATGTTGATAGAAGATAACGCAGGGATGTTATGCGACGTTAACTAAACTGCTGACACTCGACAATGTTGAGTCTGGCATTAGACAATAGCTATTGTCTAATGCTCGCAAGTACAACAATTAACACAATCTCCTATTAGTGTTATTAGGTTTTACATTTAATATCTGGTTTGGAGGACCAAAAACGGTTAGCACCTTCCTTGAATCATTCAAGGATTGCAATTTCTAATGGTGTTTGATGTAATAAATAATTATTGAATTGTAAACAATTACAAAATTATTACACATTCACAAAAATGTAAAAACTTGAATGTCTGATGATAGCCATAGAAAATGTTTAGATAAATTACAAATGTACACTTATAGTTGAGGTTGAATTTAATTTGAAGATAAAACACACGCATCATGTTTTTATATATATATATATATATATATATATATATTAGCAAAACCAGTTCTTTTGTTATTGTATTTGTCTATGCTCAGACACCCTTCTGTACTAATTACACCAAAGACAAAAGTATAAAAAACATTTACCGCTAAGTAATTTTATAAGTGCAACTGATGATGAGGGAAATCCTTGAAAACACTATTACAAAAAACCAATATGCATAAGGTAAGAAGCATTATTGAATTCTGTACACTTTGTGGTGAACTGTTTATACTTTTGTCTTTAGCCTATCTATATCTATTTATTTCACTTTCTTGTGAACATAACTTCTGTAATTTTGCACCGATCACTTTCAAAATTGATTCATAAAATATGACGCAAAATCTTGGTCAGGTTTGTTAATGGGCAAAATCAGACCGTGGAGGTGGAAATGGACGGGTCTTTTTTTAAAAAAAACCAATATCGCAATAACTTTCTTATTAAGTAAAATATCAAATTTGTTATCCTACTATTTGGATAAGGGCCTAAAACTTATCTAAGTAAAGTTTTTTGATATTCCTGACCGTTGGCCCAGGAGATGGAAAAAATGGGGTTTCAAAGACCAAAAAATATATCGGTTAAAATCAGTTATCCATATCAAATCGGTTAACGTTTCTTAAACTTCTGTCTGAAACAATTTTTGATATGACCAACCCTTACGGCAAGGGATGGCCAAAATGAAAGGGATGTTCCTGGAATTGTAAGAAGATTCAATCATTGTTGTATTGAGTAACTTTGAACTTTTTCTTAACTTTAGGGTAGAAATTTTTTTATCCCCTACTTTGCACTAGTTAAACTACCTTCGTATAACGGCGTGCTGAAAGGGATTTTTTTTATTATATTTGTTTTGATTGTCCAGGATGTGAATAAAAAGCCATATTTATAATTTTTATTTTTCTTGTTTGATAATGTTTATTTTTACTTAGAATGTCAGAATCGTTAGGTTCAATGGCTGTGCTTGTGGCTGCATTTTCAATAACCGCAGCAGTATTCTCTGATTCTGTTGCAACTACTTTATGAACTACTACTACTACTGTATCAAACTCTGCTAATGTTTTTTTTTCTTACTGAATACAGATTTATCTGATATTATATATTAGGAAAACAACACTGGTACCTACACCATAACTCTTAAGTTTGGTATGCATCTTACCAGCATTATTATGAATTTATAATGGATAGATTCTTTAAATTGGATAGCCTAAATACAACCTTAAAGATTATTTACATATTTATTTAAGGTATGGTAAATTAGAAAAACTGTAGGTGCAGTTGTAGTTTACCTGTTAATCTCAAAATGATCAGTCTTTAATCTGAAGACTGAGCAGTTGCAGGCATACCTATAAAAAATGAGATATGTAACATCACACTGTCGCTATACTAGTAGTATTTTATAAATAAAAATACCTCACCCCACACTCCATCATACTGCAAGCTATATCTTCATTAAAACAATGCATACATACACACGTATGTGCAATATATATAAGGTTTTTTAAATTTCGTTTTGGAAAAGGGTCGTGTAAATAGCTCGGTTATAAATTAAACGATTGCGAAGTCGGGGTTAATCCTGAAATGAAATGAAATGAGTCTTAACAACTGACAAATAGTTTTCAAACGAACTGTCTTCATTGTCAGATTTATCAGGTAGATAATGAAGCATCAGAAAACCACAATATCTTCCTTCTTCTAGTGCTAATTCTATATTTTATTTTGAATAATTTTTTTGAGAAAAACTTTTTTATAGATCACTATTGTAAATTAATATAAAGGAAGCATAATATAAGATTTCTTTCTCTTATACTACAATATCGTGTATTTATTAAAATGGTATTAGCACAAAAAAACCTATTTTTTTTTAATTAATTGAGCATTCTAATGATGGGCTGATAATGTACATTAGTTATAGTTATTAGTTCTGTAAGATAGAGTAACTTTTGTTTTTTCTTCTGATACCTTTATGTGTATACCTTTTCCTCCGATGCACTTAATTTATGCAGTGATGATTATTCATCCTTTGTTTTTTAAATTATAACTTTTTGATCTGCAAACAGAAGTTTAGAAACAATCCACTTTACAGATCAGTATTACTAATAGTTTCTTTTTCAGACTATGACATCAACATAATATTGTTGATGCGTCGTATCTGTTAAACTATTTGATTGACATTTATTCCTTTTCTAGTAATTTTCTTTCCGGTTTTTAACTCTATTAAATATCTTTATATACATACTTCTTAATAAATCAATCAAAAGTTGTAATTATACTTGGATTCCCCATTCCTTAGCGCAATTTTGATCAGGAAATTTTGTCGAAATCTATTTGCAAATCTTTAAAGATTAGTTAAATTTTATAATTAAATTTAATTCTTTTTTTTGATAATGCATTATTTACCTGTGAAGTTATATAAATTTTTATCCTTTATTTCCTGGTTTTCCATGGCAGTTATAAAAATATGTTGACATAAAATAATATAAGGTTAAATTATATTTTATTTTAAAAACTTTATTAATTTATTAAAAATATATTGGCTTTTGGCCAGTACAAGTTTTTAAAAAATTTAATATAATATTATTGAAAATTTTTAAATTGTAAATTTCTATGGCTTTATTTAAGATTAAAAAATTCTGTGGCTTTAAGATGTTTAAAGAATATCGATTTGCACTACGCCTAGAACGAAAATTTGTTTAAGGTTTAAAGTTATTTTTCAATATATTTGTTACCATTTTAATCTGTATTCTTTATTTCAATAAGAATTTATTTAACGGCAGAAATTTTTTACTAAAATATATCTGTAGTTCAAATTTGATATCGATGATGAGTGACATTGTAGCAGTTTCCATTATTTCTATTTCTTTCACTTTTACAAAATTAATAATTAATGGAGTAATCCTAATACTAATGATAATATTACTTAACTTAACTTAATTTATATGATGTGTAAAAGATGAAATATTATGTGTCCACAAGGGTCTTGCTCGTTTTGTGGCACCATCCCTTTTCTATTAATCTTTTTAGTTAGAGTAAGGGGAAAAAGTAAACGGTTTTATCTTATATAGGAGAATTAGTTTTGGTTCAATTCATAATTTACTTTGGTGGAAACTCATCTTTTCTGCAGTTAAGTATAGAGAAGATCAATCGTCATCAAATATTTATGTTTACTAATAAACCTTTCATCCAATGCTACCTGTAAGTTATATATGTAAAAAATCTATTACTATGTTAAGACTAATAGTATAATGGATTATAATTAATTATATATGTAATCATAAATCATGTAATTACATGGAATGTAACTTTCAGCGTCATCAATATTAATTAGCCATCGTCTTAGTAGCATTAAGAAGGTGTTTAGGTTCCTACAGGGCTTTATATGATTAGGAAGTATGTTATACAATCTAGGAGCAGTACTTGAAAAGAACTTCATATAACTCGTTTTATTTGCTCTGGGGACATACACATTCCTTTTACATCTAAGTTCGTACTCGGTTATCATACTATCTCTATGACCGCTTCTGATAAAGAAAATTTTCATTACTTTATAAACATATAAATAACGTAGCGGTAATATAGACAATTCCCTAAATATTGGCAAAGAATGATCCGTAGTTCTGAAAATTACCAAATCTGTAATGCGACAGTGATTGTATCCTTCACCGTAACAACATGATAGTCCTTAGTGTAAAATAGCCTTAAGTCTACAGAGATTTTGGAAAAAAGAACAATAAGAAATTCCTCATCCTCTTTTACCAGCTTACATCATGACATGCAAATTTTTTTCCTCACATATCACTAAAGAAGAGAAATGTTTGCTGTGTCAACAAGATGAAAAAGAAAAAGCTGAAGAGCTTTTTCAACAACTACATCACAGTTCAACATTTCTAGAAGAGTTTCATTTATAGGAAAAACATTGAATCGGTCGTCAAAAGTAGAGTACTCTGAAGTAAACTTGTTACAAAAAAATAAAATACTACTTAAAAAAAAATTCAGGGACTTTACAATCCTCCTATATAAATTAATTACAACGGTAAATAAAGATATTTATAATTGAAATATATTTTTATTCATTACAATAATTGTACACTTCACATGTATAATTAAACATTACTTACAAATTATGCTATTATAACATGTAAATTAAAAAGAAAGGAACAACAATACATAATGATATTAATTATAATTATTAAAAGATAATAATTAAACAATTACTAAATTGTAATTAAATAATATAAAAATGTATTAACATTCAACAGGAAGGCCACATCAGTATTATTAAACCAAAAGTAATGATGCAACATTTTACACCACCATATTGCAGTCAGTGTTTTGTTACCCAGATCTAAGCACAGAATTACAAAAGTTTTCAAAAATAAAAAATATATTGATTAATTTAATTACAAACATTATTAATACTAATTTGTATTATACGTTTTTACTGTTTGATATTTTTACATAATTCTTTTGAATTACAGAAAAGTTACTTCAATAAAAATAAAAAATATTATTTAAACAAAGACTTATTTATTAGTTATTTAATAATTTATTATTATTATTTTTTTTTGTAAATGACAAACCAAGATTTATTTTGAAAGATAACATATTAATTGTCAACATGTCAAAGTTTAACAGTGAAATCGATGATTTTTTTCTCAGAAATCACCAGTTTAGCTGAATCATATTACAACTTTGGTATTTCGAAGCTACTTTAAGGACAGTAAATGTTTATTTAACGATTGAAAACAGTAATGTCTATCGTTGGTATTAATTATTTATTATTCTACAAATATAACCTGGCGCTTTATAGCAATATGTGATAAATGGTGGAAAAATACTATATCCAGGGAATTATATTTATCTAACATTGAACAATGTGTATGGATGGGAGTCAGTACATAGCCTTTAGAAATAAGCAATGTTTAGCTAAATTCCACAATAATATAGTATGTGGGTGTAGCTGAAATCATATTTAAGATCATTCATGTGACACTGCAGCACAGAAGTGAAATAAGAGGGCAGTTCGGGAAGTAACCTCTGTTGTCTTACTATGCGGGAAGGAGTGGGGGTAGCACTACTGTTTTTGTACAGACAAAAACGTGCGGGAGGCCAGTCAGCATCCAGCCATGGCAGTAGCAAGGTCATGTGATCGCTCGTTGATTTTCGGTGGCTGGTTAAAATGTGCGCTGCAATAGAAAACCCCACGAAGTGTGAAGTATGCACTGTTATAAGATTTCTAACGGAAAACAATATTCAGCGACAGTTATTCATCAGGAACTTTGTGTTGTGTATGGACCAGAGATTATGAGCAAAGAAGTTGCATGCGATTGGGTTCGTTCATTCATTCAAAAGTGGATGAAGAAACATGCATGACAAAGAAAGGAGTGGTCCATCTGTAGTCAATCATGAACTAGTTCAAAAGATTGATGCCGAAGTGCATGAAAATCAACATTTTACTACCTCAGAGCTTTCCAATGAATTCCCACAAATTTTCAGGACTGTTTTGTTCGAGATAGTGACGGGAAAGTTAGGCTACCGTAAGTTCCGTAACTAAGGAACAGGTGAGAGATTTTTTTGCAGCCAGCATTTCTAAGTTAGTGACAAGGTACAATAAGCGCCTAAATTTAAATGGCAATTATGTTGAAAAGTGGAGGAAAGATGTAGTTTTAAGATGTATATAATAAAATGTATTTACCTACAACTATGTTTTATTTATAACCAACCGAGGTTACTTTTCGAACTGCCCTTGTATCTTTCAACAAATAATCACAGTAATAGTCAAATATTGGCATTCACAGTAATTAATTGTTGTATTAAATGACACAAATATTATAAGAGAATAGTTAACTGTAAACAATCAAAATTAGTAAAGCGAATTCTTGAAGCTTAAAGGATAAAATTCAATCTTATTGAAATATATAAAACAACATATATTTTGGGATATATCTTTCTTGTAACGGTCTGAATAACAAAACACACACAGGTGATATCAGTACGCTGAGTAATAAAAAAATCTTGTGTCACCCAAATTAGTACCAGACTATCCCGGCTGTATAAATTTTTTATCACTCTTTATATTCCTGGAAATTTGAAAATTAGGTTATCTGAGCAATCAGGTAACATACAGACTGACTAAGCACAATAAAAGAAATTAGAGAAGTAAACAAATTTAATCTGAAGTAGTAATTGTACTTCAAATAATGCATAAATCACATAATATAAATATGTGATAATTAAGATCATTCATGTGACAATTAATAATATTCACGGGTCTTAATTGTGATAATAATTATATAATGTAAACCCATAATATTATTATGGGTCATATTAATAACCCATAACTGAGATCAGTTAATTTTTCAACAAACTAAACTGAAATGTGAGTTTTTTGAAGAGCTGAAAGCAACTTTTAAATTTGCATTTATTACTTATATAACAATAAAATAAATCATATAAATAAAGAATAAATAAAACTTACAGAAATTATTTTATGTTTTTAGTTTGATAAAACTTTTATAGAAATTTCAGTTATTAATCTCAAGACAGCCAAGTTGTCTTGCATTTGTCTACAAAAGATATAATGTATTTTTAATACAAAGACTGAAATATTCAAACACTATATTGGAATAATAAAAAATTTAATACCAGTGAATAACTCCAGGAATGGCAGCTGAGGTTCTCTCTTTTAATTACAAATTAAGTTAACTACTTAGGACTATCAAATTTTTTTAAAATTATTCTTTGAAAAGAAGCTTATATTAGTGTTTTTGTAGGTAAAAGCACTGCTAGGCTAATTTCCTTTTATTTTTAGTTAAGATCTTTGGTTCTTTTAAGCTGAATAGGAGTGATTTATTTCTCCATCATATAACGTTAACATCTGGATATATAATTATTGTTTTCAAGTGTTTTATATAATTTTAAACTATAATAAATAACAGTTGTATCAAATAATATTTAAACATTAACTTACTGTTTATTCTCTTTTTAAAACAGTTATAAGTAGATAAGTTGTATGGGAAGTGTGAAGTTTCTTCTTTTTTTAAATAATTTTTATGTCGATTGAGTTTAGACATGATAATCTGAACCGAGTGTGTAATTCATAAAGAAGCGAACCTGTCTAATTTATCTATTTTGCTTTAATAGGTAATAGCTATTGTTTAACAGTAAATGAATAGAAATTGTAGTTACAGTTATCCACAAATAGACTATTAACTATGAAATTATTACCTGTTATTGCTGCACTGCTACTAGGTTTTGTTGCTGTTATGCTTATTGATTAGCTGGAATTCCTTTATTTGTCAACTGCATCCCATACAATTATTGGTATTAAATTTTTTTTAAGCTAAGCATTTCAACACATTCTGCTGAGGTCTGTTAGGACGGTCAGGTGGATGACCTGGTGCGTTCTAGTGAGTTAGTCTGGTCCGGAAGAGGCATTATGATGTGAAGAGACAACCCTTCTGATGTAAACAGCTAGTGTTAGGGCCTGCATAGTTTTAAGTGGGTGGGGTAAAAAGAAGAAAGCCTTTTGGGATTCTACCAACAAAAGGAGATGCAGTTGCTAGTTTTTTAATATATACCTTATTTAAACAAATATCTTTATAATATTTATAAAGTGATGATGAATACAAATAAATCTTAACAGTATAAAGTATATTAATTTACAATACAGACAGAACTGATTTATTTTATGGTAATAAAACTTAGATCTGGTTGGATAACTTTAAAAAAAAATTACTGCTAACAGTTAACCACTTTTAAACATAAAATACCAAGAGAATTAATATTTTTAAAATTAAAATAGAAAAATTGTAACTTTTTATAAAATGGATTGTCACAAACGCTGTACCAAGTTTCAGGAATGGCTGAAGCCAATGGCCTTCAATAACATTTTCTTTACTTAAAACTACCTTAAAGCACTCTTGTATGCGTAAAAATCCATAAAAATTATGAAATTAAATATACTAACGAATAATATATTCATGACTGCAATATACATCTTTGTAGGGATGAATTCTTCAACCAGTGCTTCTTATAAATTTTGTGCTCTGTTTTTATACCCTATGGATTCTGTAAATCTGGCACCAGATATAACATACATATAAAACATATTTAAGAACATTACAATTATTCTTACTATGACAACATCACAACATAATTAACACAGATTTTTTTTCTAACTAAAAGTTTAATAATACGTACATTTTAACAAAGCTTTTCGGTAAACAGTAATTAAAGCCAATATTTTCTCTTTTAAGTACTTAAAGTACAATAAATAGAACAACATATTAAGTAATAGTTTCACTTTTTTTTTAAGTACAGTATTTAATTCTTCCATCATTTCAGAGGAATGCATTAATAACAATAAGTAGATATCAAAATAATACATATAATTTTTTACTTATTATTTTTTTTCTATGAAGAAACTTCAGGATCATCTATAAATTGTCTGTAGTTCTGAAAAAAAAACAAAAAACAATTAACATAAGCAAACAGACAAATAAACTGTTACATATGAGGTTCACACAACAGTAAAGAATGTTTCCATATAACACTTGCATAGATTATATATACATACAAGATCTGTAAATAAAGTAATGAGACTGGTTCAGAAAAACTTTTTATTTACAATCCATTTATACATGGACTCTAACACCTTTAAAATATTTCCCTTGGGAAGCCAAGCAATGCTTCAAACAGTTTTCCCACTCTTCATAACAGTGTTGGAAATCAGAAACCAGAATATCCTTCACATGGTCGGTTATTTTTTTTTGTTTTCTACTTTTCCAAAATGGTGTCCTTTGAGGTACTTTTTAAAGTCAGGAACAGGAAAAATTTGCAGGGGCTCAAGTCAAGTGAATAAGGTGGTTGAGGAACTACAGGAATGTTTTGCTTTGCCAAACACTCATTAATTGAGAGTGTAATGTGACAGGGTGCATTGTCTTGATGCAGCAACCAGTTGTCTTTGATGGTTGGTCTCACACAGGCAACTCTTTTCCACAGTCTTTCAAGAATTTTTCAGTAAACATATTGATTTACAGTCTGTAAATCAATATAAGGATTAAGAAAGAAAATTATGAAGTTTTGCCCCATAAGCAAAAACTCCTTATGGACAATAGCATTACTATCAAACAAATTAGCATGGTTTTGATTTTTGATTTGCTCATTTTTTCCTTTTTTGGGACGTGGAAAGTCCGAAGTGCCCTGGCGTTTTGTTTCTGGGTCATACTCAAATATCCAAAATTTATCACCAGTACTAACATTTTTTAGAAAATAAGGATCAGTTTCAATTCGCCCTAGAAAATCACGGCATACCCTGTTGTTTTTCTGTTCAACAATAAGGTTTTTAAAGACCAATTTTGCACAAACTTTTTTCATGTCCAATTCGTTTGTCAAAATTTGACCGACTGTAGTGTGGTTCAAATACAATTGTTCTGCAATCATTCTGACAGTTAATCACTGGTCGTACCGTATCAACTCTCCAAATCGCACAACATTTTCATCACTTTTACACATTAACAATCTTCCAAAGCGTGGAATTGATTCCTGACCATCTGAAAATGCTTTAAACCACCTAAAAACTTAGGCTCATGACAGAGTGTCACCTCCATAAGCCCTTTTCAATTTTGAAAAAGTTTCAGTAGTATTCTCACCGAGTTTAATACAGAACATGATTGTACAATGCTGCTCATAAATAATATCACTCATTTTTGTAATGCACAACAAAAACTTATTTCAAGAAAAGTTTGTACATATCTCACGTGGCAACAATAGACTAAAAATATTAATACCTAATATGAATCATCTGTTCATATAACCATAAGTTTACTAGTAACTTTACAGTGTTGCCACTTTGACTGCAAAAAAACTAGTCTCATTACTTTATTCATACAATATTATTTATATCCTCCTCTATGAATCATGAGACCTTGCCGTTGGTGAGGGGGCTTGAGTGCTCAGGGATACAGAGTTGCTGGACCGAAGGTGCAACCATATCGGAGAGGTATCTGTTGAGAGCCAGACTAAGGAATGATTCCTGAAAGAGGGCAGCAGCTCTTTCAGTAGTTGTTAGGGACGTGAGTCAGAATGACTTAAACGGCCATATCAACATCACTCAGTCCTCTGAGTACTGCGGAGCTGAAAGCAATGGAAAACTACAGCTGCTTTTTTTCCAAGAAAATGTGGCTCTCTGTATTTTCATATAGCAATGATGGAGGCGTCTTCCTTGGTAAAATATTCTAGAGGTAAACTAGTCCCCTGTTCGGATCTCCGGGTGGGGACTACTAAGGAAGGGGTCACCAGAAAATTAAAAAATAACATTCTACGAGTCAGAGCCTGGAATGTTAGAAGTTTAAAAAAGGTTGGTAGGCTAGAAAATTTAAAAAGGTAAATGGATAGGATAAATGTGGATGTAGTAGGAATTAGTGAGGTTCGGTGGGAAGAGGAAGGGGACTTTTGGTCAGGTGATTTTAGAATAATTAACTCAGCTTCAAATAATAGGCAGGCAGGAGTAGGTTTCATAATGAACAAGAAGATAGGAAAGAGAATAGAGTATTTCAAAACGCATAGCGATAGAATCATTGTAATAAGGATAAAATCAAAACCTAAACCGACAACAATTGTTAACGTCTATATGCCTACAAGCGCCCATGATGATGAGGTAGAGTGTGTATAGGAAGAGATTGATAAAGCAATTAAACACGTAAAAGGAGATGAAAATTTAATAATAGTTGGAGATTGGAATGCAAGCATTGGAAAAGGCAAGGAAGGAAATATAGTGGGTGAATATGGGCTGGGCAAAAGGAATGAAAGAGGGGACCGACATAGAGTTTTGCACAGTATAATTTAGTAATTGCCAACACCCAATTTAAAAATCACAATAGAAGAATATACACTTGGAAAAAGCCAGGCGATACTGCAAGGTATCAGATAGATTATATCATGGTTAAGCAAAGATTAAGAAATCAACTCGTTGACTGCAAAACTTACCCTGGATCAGACATTGATAGCGCCTGTAATTTGGTGATAATGAAATGTAGATTGGGGTTTAAAAACCTGAAGAAAAGGTGTCAGATGAATCGGTGGAATTTAGAGAAGCTTGAGGAAGAGGAGGTAAAGAAGATTTTTGAGGAGGACATCACAAGAGGTCTGAGTAAAAAAGATAAGGTAGAAAATGTAGAAGAAGAATGGGAGAATGTTAAAAAAGAAATTCTTAAATCAGCAGAAGCAAACATAGGCAGAATAAAGAGAACTGGTAGAAAACCTTGGGTTTCAGACGATATATTGCAGCTGATGGATGAACATAGAAAATATAAGAATGCTAGTGATGAAGAAAGTAAAAGGAACTATCGGCAATTAAGAAATGCTGTAAACAGGAAGTGCAAACTGACGAAAGAAGAGTGGATTAAAAAAAAGTGTTCAGAAGTGGAAAGAGAAATGAACATTGGTAAAATAGACGGAGCATACAGGAAAGTTAAGGAAAAGTTTGGGGTACATAAATTAAAATCTAATAATGTGTTAAACAAAGATGGTACACCAATATATAATACGAAAGGTAAAGTCGATAGATGGGTGGAATATATTGAAGAGTTATACGGAGGAAATGAATTAGAAAATGGTATTATAGAGGAAGAAGAGGAAGTTGAGGAGGATGAAATGGGAGAAACAATACTGAGATCTGAATTTGAGACAGCATTAAAAGATTTAAATGGCAGAAAGGCTCCTGGAATAGACGGAATACCTGTAGAATTACTGCGCAGTGCAGGTGAGGAAGCGATTGATAGATTATACAAACTAGTGTGTAATATTTATGAAAAATGGGAATTTCCATCAGACTTCAAAAAAAGTGTTATACTCATGATACCAAAGAAAGCAGGGGCAGATAAATGTGAAGAATACAGAACAATTAGTTTAACTAGTCATGCATCAAAAATCTTAACTAGAATTCTATACAGAAGAATTGAGAGGAGAGTGGAAGAAGTGTTAGGAAAAGACCAATTTGGTTTCAGGACAAGTATAGGGACAAGGGAAGCAATTTTAGGCCTCAGATTAATAGTAGAAGGAAGATTAAAGAAAAACAAACCGACATACTTGGCGTTTATAGACCTGGAAAAGGCATTCGATAACGTAGACTGGAATAAAATGTTCAGCATTTTAAAAAAATTAGGGTTCAAATACAGAGATAGAAGAACAATCGCTAACATGTACAGGAACCAAACAGCAACACTAACAATTGAAGAACATAAGAAAGAAGCCGTAATAAGAAAGGGAGTCCGACAAGGATGTTCCCTATCTCCGTTACGTTTTAATCTTTACATGGAACTAGCAGTTAATGATGTTAAAGAACAATTTAGATTCGGAGTAACAGTACAAGGTGAAAAGATAAAGATGCTACGATTTGCTGATGATATAGTAATTCTAGCCGAGAGTAAAAAGGATTTAGAAGAAACAATGAACGGCATAGATGAAGTCCCATGCAAGAACTATCGCGTGAAAATAAACAAGAACAAAACAAAAGTAATGAAATGTAGTAGAAATAACAAAGATGAACCACTGAATGTGAAAATAGGAGGAGAAAAGATTACGGAGGTAGAAGAATTTTGTTATTTGGGAAGTAGAATTACTAAAGATGGACGAAGCAGGAGCGATATAAAATGCCGAATAGCACAAGCGAAACGAGCCTTCAGTAAGAAATATAATTTGTTTACATCAAAAATTAATTTAAATGTCATGAAAAGATTTTGAAAGTGTATGTTTGGAGCGTCGCTTTATATGGAAGTGAAACTTGGTCGATCGGAGTATCTGAGAAGAAAAGATTAGAAGCTTTTGAAATGCGGTGCTATAGGAGAATATTAAAAATCAGATGGGTGGATAAAGTGACAAATGAAGAGGTATTGCGGCAAATAGATGAAGAAAGAAGCATTTGGAAGAATATAGTTAAAAGAAGAGACAGACTTATAGGCCACATACTAAGGCATCCTGGAATAGTAGCTTTAATATTGGAAGGACAGGTAGAAGGGAAAAATTGTGTAGGCAGGCCACGTTTGGAATATGTAAAACAAATTGTTAGGGATGTAGGATGTAGAGGGTATACTGAAATGAAACGACTAGCACTAGATAGGGAATCTTGAAGAGCTGCATCAAACCAGTCAAAAAAAAAAAATATATATATATACATTAATAAGTATGAAGCAGAACAATATTAAGTTTAAAAGCTTATTTATATTATCAAAAGATGCCATTATTATTGAACACAAACAAAAAGGTGTTATGTCTTATAAATTCTGTATTATATTGATTCCAATTCCCAATAGCAATGCTAGAAAAGGTTATATCTTGTTCATAACTACTTTCATAATCACATTTACTGCCATATGCATTTGCATATGGCAGTAAATGTGATAATTTTATCACTTTTTTTCTGAACTAATACTATCAATAAAAACATAAGTTATAGTAGATCCTCAATTTTTGATTACTCGCTGTAACAACCAACTCATAATGACCCCTTAATTTTCTAAAAATAAATAATTAATAGGTCACACATAAAAAGAGATATGTCTCCATTCATGTATTCTTGTAAAAGTACTACAAAATATTATCTGTACTTCCTTCTAATCCAAACTTGCCTCTTCCTTCCAATGAATATTCTTACATTTCAAAATAGCTTTGAAATTTCACTTTCTGGGTATTTTATATCCTAATACAGTATTTTTTACATGAGTCAGAATATACTATCGATTTATAGTATATAAAACATTGTGATGCACAGAAATGTTTCTAGTAATGCAAAATATAAGGATAAGGAAAAGAGGATATATTAAGAATGTAAAACAAAAAAAAAAATCCAAAAAAATAAAAATCCGGAAACAATAACAAAGAGAAACAAGTAAAGAATTTCTTGAACAGTACAGAAATTTTGGAAAATGGATGTTTTGAGACCATTACACTTGCATCTACAACGAGAATGGATCGGATGATGTTATGTCAGGAAAAGGCCTATGCCTGGAGTATATAAATTCTGTCAAGGGCTGATGAATGGGAGAACATGCTTCACAAGCATATTCCTAATGCAACAAAAATGTGACGGTATCCATTCAGCAGTCAAGTATGACAAGCTGTTCAGTTAGATTAGTTCACTTTGAACAGGGGCAAATTCAGTGGTAAAATTATATGCTAGTTTTCCTTTTGTAAATAGGAGAAATTAACAATTCTTATATAAAGTTTATTAGTTATTGGAAATTTCATAGTATAATCAGAATAATTGTTTTTGATATATATTTATTTATTTTGTAGATTTTAAGATACTAAAATTAAATAAATTGCATTAAAAAGAATTTAAATGGGTGTAATCACTTAATATGTATTCTTTGTTTAAACCAGTAACATGTGACAATACTGTTTTTGATATGTTGCCTGACTTACTGAACCCTTTTTACAAAAATTATCTAGACATTTTAATCAAGAATTTATGTAATCATTTCTGTATACAATTTATAAACTGACAATTTACTTACTACTTAATTTTACTTTTATATACTTACAATTTATATTAATTTATATTCATCATCAGTATTAACTTTTATCAAATAAATTACTAGTACAATAAGGATAATTAACAGGTTTTTGCAGGTATGAAATGTTTTATTCATAAACTGGAAGAAAAAGGAAATTAGCAGTCACTTCAAAAAATTGAAGAACGGTAATTACTATTATTGTGTTTGAGATCTTTAGAAGATAATATAATGGACATAGATCTCTCAAATAACTTGCACACAACATTTATAAACACTTTCATTTAATGATAATATAATTATTGCTACAAGGTAATTCTACACCCATAGGTAATTATAAGTAGCCATAATTCTACACCCTATTTCAGTATAGATCAGATGCACTGAACAACATAAAAAACAAAGCAAAGTTGCGGTACAGAAGTTTCAGCCACTAGAAATTATCCTTATTTGTTAGTTATAATAATAGAAGCAGGAAAATATTCAGCTAATTTGATTTTTAATGTAGATAAAAGAAGAACCTCAAGTGTAATTATATCCTATTGTGCTTGTATACAGCCAGAGAAAAAGAGAGCATGCTTAGATTTAAAGGCACAATAAACCATGTAAACATGTTTTTGTACAATGTAGAACGATAGAATTCAGCTATCAAGTAATTAAATACAGAATAGTATATTTAATTATTTGGGTGTGAATGTAAGAACTTGATTCACGATCACTTTTCAGAAACAAATTAATTAATTTACTGTACTTTCATAATTATGTTTAAAACTACTTGTATGTAAGTTTTACTCACGCTTATCTGTGTAACAATAAGTGGTAATGTTATTTCAGAAGCTAACATAAACTGAAATAAGAACATCTATATTTATATGTACACAGCTTGTCTAACTGCATAAAACTAACCTGACAGTTGGCCAAAAAAAAAAAGAAGAAGATTATTACTAACAATAACAATTATAATCAATTAAATTTTACTTACAGCAGCTGCAACATTAAATAAAGTTTCAGCTGTAGCTTTCCCTGTTTGTTCTACCATTCTGTAAAGGAACCCTTCCTTATTCTTCAAAAGGATGTACGGATGATCAAATTCCTAAAACAAAAAGAAACTAACATAATAATTTTATAAATAAAATACTTATGACTTTCAAAATATTATCAGATGTCCATGATACCAGTAAGGAAAGGATGAATTATACTTTTTTTGCCTTCAGTCATTTGACTGGCATGGTGCAGCTCTCTAGGACACCGGAAACAAGACTGTCAAGAAATATCATTGAAAAGCTCTGGTTCCAAAAGCTAGAAGTAGGATGGATCAAAGAAATTAGAGAAGATATGAAAGAATTGGGAATTTCCCTGACTGACCTACAGAATAAAACTGGAAAAATTACAAAGCTAAAAGACAAAAGCATTAGATTTAAACAAAAGACAGACAAACGACAAAATACAACGAAGAGGGTGTTTACGGATGAAGAAAAGAAAGCAAGTTCTGAACGGATGAAGAAATACTGGTGCAGCTCGGAAGAGTAAAATAACACGCTTTTCTCAGAAAAGATCTAACTAAAATTGACTTAAGTGGTCCCATGTTGGCCGTAAAAGCATAATAATAATATACATAACATATGTATAAATCTGAACTTGCTACAAACACTGATGAGAGCAAAAGCAGTAAATTAAATTAATCCTGATTGATTGCAAGGAGCAGTTTATTCAGAAAATATTTTTCATAGCCAAATATTATAATAAAAAAATTAAATCTACAACAGAAACAAACCTGCCTCAGTAAAATTTATCTGAAACAAAACAAAAATGTCATAGATTATATTTATAAAAATTCACTTACAATATCAGAATGTAATATAATTTAAGTACTTACAACAAGACAACCGGCATCCATAACAAGCACTTTATCAGAATCCATCACAGTGTTCAATCTATGTGCTATTGTAAGCATTGTACATTCTGAGAATTTTCTCCTAATAGTAAGTTGAATAAGTGCATCCGTTCTGAAATTTTAAAACTTCATCAAAAACAATTTAAATTATTGTAAAACTAAAACTATCATATAAATTCTATTACTTATATGTTTTATGTAAATTTCATGAAAAAAAAAAATAAATAAATAAAATACAACAATAACCTTAAAATTGTAATACTCTTTTAACAAATTGAAATTGTAAAATTTTTTCAGCTAGAGGCAACATTGACTGTTAGATAGAAACATTTAGAAAATACTTTACGATGACAAATTACCATCTCTAATTACTTCCTTAACTACAAAAACTCATACAATACATATGCCACTCTATGTAAAATATTAATAATAATTATAACCAAAATAACTATCACTTCTTACACAATTTCCTCAAAAAGTTTATGTATAATTATTCCCGTTTATTCTGTTTATTAACATGGATAATTACAGATCAAAGACATGCAATACATTATTTAAACTTCAAAATCATGTAAAAAGATTTCACCAATCTTTTACATGAAAACAATCATTTTAAAGACATTATATGAATATTACAGTTTATTTTCTGTTCTAAAAACATTAAACAAAGAATATGATGAACTCAATATGTTTTGCTGTTAAAACTGTATCCTGTTCAAGTTTCTCTTATTTTTTAAACTTGTCATAAAGTATGTAAGGACTGAAAACACTTATTGAAAATGACAAGTGGAAAATATAAACGATAATATAAACTGGGAATATTTCCATTTATTGACAACTACAAAAGCCCTTATTTTTTTAAGTTATAAAGAGATATATTAATACTTGTTAATTATATTAATAATTTCTAAAAAGATAATTTTTAGAACTAACTGAATCACAAGATGTTCCAAAAGTTTCTAGTTATCTATTACATATTTCTTTATTCACAACCTACAGGCAGCGCCATCTTATTTTCATAATAAACGTAGGCTACCTGTAGTTTACTACAAGGCCAGAATACTTTCTTTTTTTTTAATAAGAACCCATAACATTATATTGGTTTAGGATAGTATTAAGGTGCTGTGAGCATTAAAATGTACCAGTTCTTAAAGATAAACTGTAACTTCATATATACTTTGTAAAGTTAATAAGTTAGGAATAACAACAAAAGAAGTTTTGATAGTGTTAACATTCTAATTTTTCTTTTGACAGTAAACAAGGAAACAGCAGTATTATAGCTGTTCACTTTCACCCAGGAAATACTCAAACCTAGCAAATAAACTGTTAGTTTTTCAAGTTTAACCTGCATTTCCTTCATCGATTACCACCCTTAACCACCACTGAAAGAGTTCCTGTTCCCCCCTTATCAAGAAATACGACTTAAATCCTGACCCACTGATAACCATCAGCTATGGTAATATCAACATAATGGTTTCTATGAGGTGAAAATTCTTTTCACAAAAAAAATCTCAATTTATTAAGGAAAAACTTCTAGTGCATTTTATAATTGTAGCAGAAAAAGAACCAAATGATATATATTTTCTTTTTCTAAAAATATATTTATAATTCTCTTACTCCTAACAAACAAAGCAAACAGCTACAAAAAAAAAAAAAATCATCAGAATTAACTCTTATGCTAATAATGTAAAACAAAATATATAAAATATTACACAATAAAATAAGTACTATTTACTATTTAACACCACAATAAAGATTACAGCAGACAAATGGCAGAGAACATCCAGTTCGCCCAATGGGCTCTATTATGTCATGTGCTGCAAGATTCATCCTGATTGTAACACTGCAATCACTAACCTACCTTTAAGCAGCATCTTCGTAGGTACACAAACAACTCGGAACATGTGGGTACCTCATGTCATTTAGCACTGTTCACTTACTGACATTTTTAGATGCCTACCTCAGTCCAGCATGTTCTTAACTCATCTTAGGATAGGTGAGATAATCTTGTTTGCTGTTTGCTTCAGGTAAAGCTTGACGACACTAGCAACACATTTTTGTTAAGGGTGTACCTGGTTTGGGAATCATCTTTTAAGTGTTACTAAACCCTTCCCGATGTAGTTACCCAACTCCTGTTAACATTCAGGACTGGCTTGTTGAGGTTCAAGATGAAGGTTCACATAGCCAAAATCAAACTGAAACACAAGACAATCTGGCAGCATAAATTCTATCTCAGTTCTAAGTATAACCTTCCTGCCTGCTCTAAGAAAAAGGAGCCACCATAGCCCATTCAGGTAGTTGACTGTAGAAAAAAAAGGTCTTTGCTCTATCTGAAATAATTTTCTATATTTCTCAGACACAATTAAGAATTTTTGGTCGTAATATAAATAAAAATTATTATATTTTTATTTTTAACTTACTGAGGATCAACATTTGCAGTGGCTTCATCTAATACAAGTATTTTATTTTTACGAACAACTGCACGAGCCAAACATACCAATTGTCTTTGACCTACACTAAAATTAGTACCACCTTCTGACATTTTAGCATTTAAACCACCAGGTAAATCACTAACTGCTTCTTTCAGTTCCACCTACAAAAAAAAGCAATAATAACGCAAATTAAAATAATATAACAAACCAAAATAACACAATTTATAATGTATAATATGAGGTGTGGCTATAAAATAATGAGACTAGTACTGTAAAATATTTTATTTTAAATTTATACATATTTAGTTATTATCCCCCTTCAATATACACCCCTCCTCTATCCCTATAACGCTCCAGTAAATTTTCCATTGTTCAAAACAGTGCTGGAAATCTTCTGTGAGCTCTTTCAAGATTTGTACGCTTTTTCTTTCATAGCTTTAACGGTCTGAAATCTTGTTCCTTTTAATGCAGATTTGACCTGGGGAATAGATAAACGTCACATGGTGCCAGGTCAGGCAAATAAGGCAGATGGTCTAACATCAGGATGTTATACTTGGCTAGAAACTTCTTGAAAGACATTGCAGTATGAGCTGGTGCGTTGTCCTGATGAAGTACCCATGACTTGTTCTTCCATAATTCGGGTCATTTTTTCTTATTTTTTCACAGAGTTGAGCAAGGACCTTGAATAAAGACAAGAATAGTTAACTGACAGTCAGATTGGATCAGATTACCAATCTTTTCAATATTTTTATCAGTTTTTGACATGGAAGGGTGACTCGGGCAAACATCATCTTTAACGTCTTCTTGGCCATCTTGGAAATGCTTAAACCAATCAAAAACCCGCTCACATGATAAACCATTCATTGCCATATACTTTTTTTAATAAAATAAGTTTCAGCAGAGGGTTTTCCAAGTTTCATATGAAATTTCATGACAATTCTTTGCTCTAATAAAACAGTTATCATTTTTTCGGCAAAACAAAACAACAGATTTTACTCAAATGAAGGCCACGAGTAGACTAATATGTCTACAGAAACTGGAGTGGCAACAATCGAAAGAGAAGGCTTCATGTTGCACAGCTGTCAGTCATACAAATTTGGCGCATGAGCAGTTCTTCTGTAGCTGCATTAGTCTCATTATTTAATAGCCACACCTCGTGTAAATAGGGTACTTCCTGGAGTATTGCTTTCAGATGTCAAATTCAGCTTGAATTTATAGCAAGTAGCCTCTAGTTTGTAGTAATTGGTGGGTAAGACAAGACTTTTTTAAATCAATCGCTACTTGACAACAGTGTACTTGATAATTTATAATTTGAATTTATTATTAAATTATAATTACTATTTTATTTTTAAAAATAAAATTTCATTTTTAAAAGTATGATTACAGAAATTTTACTTCATCTTATAAATGACTGCTGTCATCTCACAATTACTAGTATTTAAGTATCCAATTTATTTAAAGGAGAAAAACCTGTTTAATCCGCATATGCGTTACATTTGTTAACAAGGAATTTTACAACAGGCTCACAAAAGAATAAAAGAAAATAATCAATAGAGGTGGAGTTTGGCAGAGATCAATTTTATGACCAGAAAAAAAGAAATATAAATTGATCAGATTGGAGATTATCATCACATGGCTAGTTAATTAAATCATTTTTAAACCTCATTGTCATTACTTTTTCATCTACACCAACATTATCGCAAACAACCTACCTACATAGAATAACACTGCTAGACCTAGCATTACATTCCAAACCTTAACCTTGCTTTTACTATTAGAATCTGAAAGATATAATGGTAATCAGTAGTTTTCTTCAAAAGAAAAACATGCGCTCTAATGAATCATATGAAAGATCTTAATTATTGTCATCAACAAATGATTTACACACAGCACTGTCAAATTCATTCTCAATATCATTTACTGTCAAAAAAAGCATCACTGTTCAACAAGTATCATTGTTAGATACATTTTGATTTTTTTTAAGTGGTTTTTTTTGGGGGGGGGATCATATATTTTTGTTCAACCAATGATTTTTAAAAATATTATCATTTCCTATTTCAGCTGTTTACTATAGTATATCCACATTGAAGTTACATTTTTCAAAACACATCTTGCTCAATTTTTTGAATGACTGAAATTTTGGTTCTTTTTTTATCTTGAACTATGTCTCAATTTTTATCTCATTTATTTACAGTATCATATTTATTAAATCTACAAACAGTTTGCATGGCATTTTCAAATCACATTGACTAATTACCAAATGAATTAATTTGTATATTGATGGGTAGATATTAGAAATTTGAGTAAACAAAGTACTTAGGAATTATCATTGATCAACACTTGCGTCAGAATTATCAAATAGTTAGTATTGTGCAAAAAAATAAAATATATGATTTACATTACACAAAAAAACAATAATACCTTTTTCTAGTCAACAATGTAAAAACAAAAAAAAACCAACATGTATATATGTCAGTATTTTATTTCAAGTTGTTACTACCTAAACCCAAAAACAGAAGTATCAAGAATAAATTGAAAAATTGGGTTAGAACACTAAATGAAAATGAGGTTTATCTGAAAGAGAGAGAAATTTATATATTTAAAAAAAAATGTAATGAACTAATTTTTTTTATATTTTTTAAGTTTAGTGTAAATGAATTAATGTAAAATCTAGTATATATTAGTTGATAGGTTTTTTCAAGGCTGCATACAGATGCTTAAGTATCTCTGCAGGGTTTGTTATGTAGTTATGTAATGTTTTATGTATTGTATCACATTCTGTAACCTGGTAATGATTAATAAATAAATAAATACTAGAATTTATTTAATGTTTTATCGACTCAATTTTTGGTATTTATTGGTTAAGCATACCACCTCTCTCTCTCTCTTTTTCCTGTTTAGCCTCCGGTAACTACCATTTAGATAATTCTTCAGAGGATGAATGAGGATGATATGTATGAGTGTAAATGAAGTGTAGTCTTGTACATTCTCAGTTCGACCGTTCCTGACATGTGTGGTTAATTGAAACCCAACCACCAAAGAACACCGGTATCCACGATCTAGTATTCAAATCCGTGTAAAAATAACTGGCTTTACTAGGACTTGAACGCTGTAACTCTCGACTTTCCAAATCAGCTGATTTGGGAAGACGCGTTAACCACTAGACCAACCCGATTGGTCAAGCATACCACCTACTCAGTTGGTGTCCCACCTAATTTATTTTAAATAGTGAACTACTATTATAAATCATATACAAATTGCATAAAATTTGTACATTAATGTTAATTAGATGAGGTTTGCGAACAAAGTAAGCATTAGGTTAAATTTGGTTTCAGTGTACTGAACTTTGAATAATATCAATATAACCTAACCAAACTTAACCAAATGCTCGCTTACATTGTCTAATTAACATTAAATGTACAAATTGAACATAATTTATAATATTAGTTTAGTATTTAAAATATACAAATTGGATATAATTTATAATACTAATTTACTGCATAAAATAAATTAGGTGGGGCAAGAACCAACAAATACCGTATTGTTTACTATTAGTTTGTTAAATTATTAGTTTATTATTTTCTATTTTTGTTTTTAGTTAATAAAAATCCTGTGTTCAGCAAATATAAATTTATAACAATACTGCAGAGAATAGCTGAAATGTGGCTCCTGGTTAGTTCATCCCATTCATTAGGTTAGTTCATCCCAGTTTTTGTAAAGGTCCTCCAGTCGGTCTCAGAGTTGTCGGGATTCAAGGCCCTCTGACCAGGGTTCCTAATAGTCTCATACCAATTACAATTGTTAGCATGCAATTCATAGTAACATTAAATTGCTTTATTGACAAGAATTTTATACTACAGATTTATTTCTACATTCAAAAAATTTTTTTATGTAAAATTTCTAAATCTGTTGCTACAAAATGAGTATTTGGAATGTTCACCACTCATTTAATAAAAATATTTTTTTCTATCAGTCATAAATACAGTATCATATTACATTTAATCTTTTATTTGCATATATATATATAGTCTTCAGCCAAAGTATAAGTTTTTTTAATAAATTTTGTTTGTAATATTTAAAACAAAATTTGAAATAAGGTAATAATTTGAAATAAAAATATAAACTGAAAATCTGTAAACTGAAATTTGGATGGACAGAATATTTTTAGAATACAAATAAACGGAGGTCAATAAATAAGCACCTAGAAAAGAGAATACATCAAGTTCAAAAACTTATTTCTCAACTCTCCACAATTATTTTAAATATACATACCTCCTGAAGAGCATTCCACAATACGCTGTCGCTGTATTCATCAAATGGATCAAGATTTTTTCTCATGGTTCCGGAAAAAAGAACAGGTTCCTGAGGAATAATAGATATTTTGGAACGAATATCATGAAGACCCAATGTTGTTGTATCAATATTATCAATCCATATTTCACCTTCTAAATAAGCTAATCTATAAAGAGCTGATATTAATGAGGATTTACCAGCACCAGTTCTACCAACAATACCAATCTAAAGGAAAAATAAAACATTAAAAATTGTTTCTTATAAACCAAATAATGTCATAACATTTTATTCTATTTATTAAATAATATTTTTATTTCAATAACTGTAAAGTATTGTAAATAGTTTTAAACATTCCACAATGATAAGAAGGTATGAATAAGAACAAAATATCTTAGCACTACAATAAAGTAAATACCTTTTAAATAAATTTATAATTTTACATTGATGGATGATATATACTTTTGAGGGGATGAACAGAAGGTACAGGAAAAGACGCTCCAAAAATGCATAATTATCATCAATTCTAACTTCTATGGTGAAGTAATACCTCTGTCTTTCATTCGGAAGGCAGAAGTACCCTGTCACTCTGGGTTAGAATCTAAACTTGGCATTTTTCATGCATTAAAAAAATGTATTTTTGCCATCACTAACTAACTGGGTTAAGTTCCTGTTGCTTAAAGAATTTTTGTGTGTGTGTGTGTGTGTGTGTATATATATATGTGTATGTGTATATGTGTGTATGGGTGTGTATATATGTATGTATGTGTGTGTATGTATGTATGTATGTGTGTTTGTGTGTATATATATATATGTGTGTGTGTATGTATGTGTATGTATATATATAAATATATATGTATATATGTGTGTATGTATGTGTGTGCGTGTGTATGTATGTATGTGTGTATATATGTATGTATGTGTGTATGTATGTATATATGTATCTATGTATGTGTATGTACGTATGTATGTATGTATGTATGTGTGTGTGTGTATGTATATGTGTGGTGTGTATGTGTTATAATATATATATATAAAAATATATATATAATTTATTTTTAAAAAATTCTCTTGGAATGTTCTGGGGTCCCAAACAAGTATACTTACAAGTATTCTTACCTGCTTGGCAGCTGAAAAACCCCTTTTAATAATCTAAGAAAACGAATTACTTCATTAAGATCTTTTCATCTGTTAGAGAAGAGTGAAAGAAAATACTTAAAAAACAGAATATCAGTAAATAATAACATACCTTTTCACCTGGATTTATAGTAAATGAAAGATTCTTTAAAACAGGTTGTTCATTAGGACCATACTTAAGGACAACTTTTGAAAATTCAACTTTTCCCTCACTCGGCCATGAAGCAGGTGGTTTTTTATCTAGAAAAAAATAAATAAATAAAAAAACTTATTTTTTTAACAAATACATGTTTGTTTTGACATTGATGAGGCAAATTAAAAATAGCTGTCACCTATTAAAGAAATTACTTCTTTTATTTATTTATTTTTTTCATAAAATACATCCTAGAAAGCAAAGGAATAGTAAAATAGAAGCTTAGAAGTAAGACGGTTACAGATTGACTTGCAGAACAGTTCTGTACTGCACCGTAGAAATACTTCAAAATAGTTGTGCTGTAATATATTTCCTTTATCCTCTTCATTTTTTTATTAAAATCTTCAGATGCCATCCCATAGTGATTGCATCAGTCTTATATATTTATTAATAATAGCAAATCTTGAAATTATAAATGCTTGTAATAACAAACCCTTTAATTCCTACAATAAAGAAATTGACAAAAAAGAAGAGATGTTTACTGATGTTTACATCCTAGGAATTGTAAAAGTGCATGTTCCTTTTATTACTCCCTTTACCCAAAACTCAGCATCTTTCCTTTCATAGAAAGCATCGTTAACATTGCTTCAACTGTATTTTACAATACTATTCTTAAAAAACTGAGAAGGTAACAGCTGAAGCAGAAACTTGTTGCATCAGCATTGCCAACGTAGGAAATTGTTTTTGGTATATACATTATAATGAACATCTTATTCTAGCTGCTTAATTTTTAGACATTGTAAATACAATTTTTTACAATTATTAAGATTATTAATATTTAAAATAGCAAGTTACATTACTTACTTAAGCTGTAAGTTCTTTGACTTAATTAATTATATTTATATATTACTGCAAATATGCTATGATCTGATTTTGATACTAATTTTTTTAAAGATCTTATACAAAAGAAATAATTCCTTTTAGGACTTCATTAATTCTTTCACAATTTATGAAATCTGATTCACCATTATCAATAACAATGTCCATTACACACCACTCAAAGTAAAGATTCTTTTACTTTATTTTTTTACTTGTCCATTGGTTCCCAATGTAAAGTCGTGCTGGTGAACTTCTCTTGCGCTAGTATTAAATATTAGTTTCAATTGTTACATTTTTCTCTATTTCTGACTGATGAATAAATTCACTACAGATGCTTACAAAGAAGCTTGCGGGTGAGACTATTAAAATGGAAACCTGTAGCATAAAAAAAATGACATATCACTGGAATTCAAATCCAGGACCTCCAGATGAAGGGCTGAGACACTACTACTCCACCATAGAGATCAGCTGGCAATTTTTTTATCCTAACTGAAAGCAACCTGATACTTTTGCTACTGAACAATACAGATTCACGGTTACATAATTTACTTATGGTTAACCCAGTATAATACTGAAACTGACTGAATTGACAATATTAGGATTTATTTTGGGAGAAAGGGGAGAATTTTAAGAGGGAATTTAATTGATGAAACAGGAAGTGTGGATGAAAATAAAGAATGTAACACTATTTTTAGGAACAAAGAGGTAATTCACAATATTTAAATGAACTATGGGTTTGGAGTTCTAAGCTATGACTAAAAAGAATTAGCTAAAAGAAATAATTGTTAACAAATCTCAAGTTGCACTTTATGATGATAAATGACTAGAATTTTACCACAAACTGTCAGTTTGATTATTAAACCTTCATTTTTAAATCAATTATTACAACACTCCACACCTAATGAAAATAATAATAAAAATTAAATAAAATTAAGGATTTTAAAATGTATTTACCTGAAGGTGACTCTAAAGGCGGTTCCTTTTCAACATTACTATATTCTAAAACTCTTTCAACTGATGTCATTTGGTTTTCAAGTTCTGCTGATTGTCGCATACCCCATTGAAACATACCAGTTAATCCAATTGACTGTGTTATAGCTAATCCAACATTACCTCCAAATGTTTCTGTCAAAAGAAAATGTGTAAAAGGTGAAAAAGAAATTCAGTAATGTAATTTTACTACACAAAGGTATAAAATTAATATGCATAACAATAAATAGTATGTATAGTTTATTTAGTACATATTCAAGTATTCAAAATATGTTTTTAAGTAATACATAATCTTTACCGTTTCAAAAATACTGATCATTCAGAAATTTTAATTTTCACATATACTGGCCATTCTTTTCAGAATTATAAGCCCCAACCAGAAAGAATGGTTTGGACACAGTGTTCATTCAGGTGACTGTACAACTGTGTTAAGGTGCCGGCCTTTGTGGCGTGAGTGGTAGCATCTCGGCCTTTCATCCAGAGGTCCCGGGTTCAAATCCTGATCAGGCATGATATTTTCACATGCTACAAAAATTGTCATTCATCTCATCCTCTGAAGACCTAATGGTGGTCCCAGAGGTTAATAAACACTGTGCTAAGTTAGTTAATTTCCTGTTACAGTAGCTCAGTTTAACACACGTTTTGTGACTAAATTGATTATTACTGTTTTAGTAAGGATTTAAATTATGTGAAAAAATCTCTAGAGTAACAAAATTTGAAGTATGAAATATTTCTAAATGCAATAAAAGTTTGCATAAGGAAAGGATGAGGTAATGAATGACTCAAGTATGAGGAAATAGTGCGTCATGTTCAATGAAGAAAGATTAAGTTTCACAATAAGAATCATTTTTGAGAAAGCAAATGCGAGTGGGCTTAACATATTATTCAACTGGTACAAGTAAAAGGAAACATATTTCTTATTTATGCTATTACAAGTGATTATAAACACAGTCCTGTTACAAAATTATGAGAATAAATGCCAGTCAATGAACTGATAACTCAAACATTGCCTCAAAATTAAAGAAAGTCAAGCAGATTGCCTTACCGTTAAACATTTAACCATCTTCATTATGCAATACTGGTGCATGGTGTGATGGTAGTTATTTTAGAAGTGAAAATGAAATTAAAAAGCTATCATCAAGAAGGTGGCAAAACTAACAGTGGAATTTTATAACAATGGAATAGAAAAAGTAGGGACATACGAGGTGCGACAATAAAGTAATGAAACTGATTTTTCTTTGCAAGATGTGGCAACCCTGCAGCTTGCATAGGCACACCATCTTTGACCTTGGTCTATAAGCTACTTCTAGTCCACGCGGCACATTGATGCAACTGCTCAATGAGTTGTGAGTTGTGCTGTAATAAGTGAACACGTGTTTGTGTCCCTCGTCACAGCTGTTTGCACATCTTGTGTTGTTTGAAAATGGTGTCCCTTGACCACCATTTTAACTCTTGGAAATAGAAAAAAGTCGCACGGAACGATATCTGATGAATAAGGTGGCTGTGGTAGTACTGAAATTTTATTTGAAGTTAAAAATTGCTGTACTGACAGAGCAGTATGGGATGGCGCATTATCGTGATGCAGAATCCAATTATCAGCAATGTTGGCACGGACACAAAGAACCGTTTATGAAGTCTTTCTACAATTTCTTTGTAGAAATATTGGTTAACTGTTTGTCCAGGAGGCACCCACTCTTTATGAACAATTCCCTTGGAATCGAAGAAGCAAACAAGCATGCATTTCACTTTTAACTTTGACATGCAAGCTTTTTTTGGTTTGGGTGATCCCTTTGAGGACCATTGCGAACTTTGGCGTTTTGTCTCTTGATCGTATTGAAAAAACCAACCTTCATCACCAGTGATAACACGGCTCAACAAATCTGGATCGATTTCCGTTTGCTCTAACGGATCAGCTGCCACATTTTTCCGTGTTTCTCGCTGTTGTTGTGTGAGATTTTTGGGGACCATTTTTGCACAAATCTTTCTCGTACCAAGATCTTCAGTTAATATTAGACGAACCGTTTCTCGATTGATGTTGAGTTCTTCTGCAATAATTTTCAAGGATAATCTTCAATCAGATCGTACGATTTCATGCACCCTGTTCAAGTTGACATCTGTCCGTGAGGTTGATGGTCGTCTACTGCAGTCTTCATTTTCAACATTCGTTCTGCCTTCACTAAAAATTTTATGCCACCGAAAAACTTGAGCTCTTGACATAACCTCCTCTCCAAAAGCCTTCTGTAGCTTACCATAAGTTTTCGTCACGTTTTCACCCAATTTAACGCAAAAAGAAATGGCATACCGTTGCACAATATTTTGCGGTTTCATTTCTGTGATGAGAGACACAAACACGTGTTCACTTATTACAGCGCAACTCACGACTGAGCAGTTGCATCAATCTGCCGCTTGGACTAGAAGCAGCTTATAGACCAAGGTGAAAGATGGTGTGCCTACGCAAGCTGCAGGGTTGCCACATCTTGCAAAGAAAAATCAGTATTATTACTTTATTGTCGCACCTCGTATTATGATAAATTGTTTAAATTTAAATGATGGGCCTAGAGAAAGATAAATTAAATTCTGTTGAAAGCATCAAATAATTATAATTTATATTAATTTACAGCCAAATGTTCTTTACTTTCTGATTGACTCTTGTATTCACGAATGCGATAATTCAATAATTCATTTCTAAATATAAATATGGAGGATCAAATATAAATAACAATTTTTATTGCATACCAGAATGTCTGCTTTATGCTAGTATAAGAAGATATGACACATCAAGCAAACACTTGCCTGTCTAAACTTGCCATCAATAGTATTGTCACTAATAGTAGTACAGAATAATCTTACAACAAATTATAAATGTAAATTATTATTATATTTTTATCAAGTGAAAGAATAGTTTCAACTCAGATTTACATGAGACTTTCAGTTTGAG
This sequence comes from Lycorma delicatula, assembly GCF_047948215.1. Classification (NCBI taxonomy): domain Eukaryota; kingdom Metazoa; phylum Arthropoda; class Insecta; order Hemiptera; family Fulgoridae; genus Lycorma; species Lycorma delicatula. The sequence goes on along the minus strand of NC_134466.1, from coordinate 71,087,646 downwards.
GAAGACCTCTTTCAGTTTAGAGTATAAATGATGTAAGTCCATTCACAGAGGTTTGGGAAAGAGCTGAAAATGAACCACATACTTGCAGATCAACAACCTAAATTAATGAAGATAGATGAAAGATGAAGCATTTATTCAAGAAAATTGTGAATTACTATAAGAGAAATCTCAAGAATTCCTTACCTTTTGTAGCCCAAACACAAATAATAAATATTGATTGCTTATTAGGCAATATTAAAAATATTGACTTGTTATTAATCTACAATAATCTGTGATGAAATATGTGTATACCATTGTATCCAAGAATCAAAATGGACATGTATGAGCGCATGGCAACATTCAAGCTCATCTCCAGTACAAAAAGAATAAAACCACTTTCACCTGAGAAAGTAATAGCATCCTTTTTTTTTTTGAAATTCAAAGGCATTACTCTATCTTGAATTTCTCACAGAACAAAAAACAATTACAAATGTTCAGTATATACAATATGTTTCAAAACGAACAGGTTCTTGAAACAGTCTTCTGTTTATTTACTCCAAGACAATGCTTGCCCTCATATTGCCATATTAATTGCAGACAAGCTACAAAAGTAGCTAGTCAAATGTGCTATCACTTTCTAAATAGCCCAAATTTAGTGCCAATTCATTATCATCTGTTCGACCCAGTAAAAGAATTTTTTAGAAGTTAGAAATTTGACTTGAATCGGGTTATTGCTATGCTAAAATCAACCATCACATACCAAAAGATTTGGCCTCTTCTATAATCAAGAAGCTTTCCGAGCACTAGGGCAATGTACTACAGGCAGGAGACTTGATTTTAGCATTATGATACTCCTGATTATATTTGAACCCATTTTTATTTAGGTTGATTATTTTACTGATACAAAAATTCTTTATTCTGAATGTGCACTTTCCACATACCTGATCACAACTTGGTCTCAGGCAAATTAACTAAAGAAGAATTATAATTAGTTTGTTTAATTTTTACTCTGAAAAATCATAATATAACATTACTTACCAGTCCCAAGGAAAAGAAAAGATAATGTAACAAGCGAGATATAAATCACACAGAACACATCTAGCCAGTAACCAAATGCACGACTTGACGCAAGAAATATAAACCAAGCAGATGAATGCAAATCCTGAAAACAAATCCAATACTATAACTGAATATTAACAAAATAGCATTAAATTAACTTACATATGACAGTGTAGACGTCACTAAAAGTGTTTATTTTCAGTGATCTTATTGATAATCTCTTAGCAGATTGTATAATAGATTATAGAAGTTACATACAATTTTAAAAAAGAAATAGTGAAAAACTGAAAACTATGCAGTGTGACTCAATGTAAGCAGTGTACGTTTTTCCCCTTTCTGCTAATTTAAGTAAAATATTGGCTGCTTTTTACTATAACTGAATTTATTAATTTCTGTTTATTTTAAAATTTGAAATATATTTTTTAATTGGTTTATTTCATTAATACGATTACTTACTGCTAGTGCTTCCAAATTTCCTTCTATATTATTTAAATTTGTCTTTAGACTTTTTAAGGTATACAGTACATTACATGAGTTTTTACTTTTATTTTTGTATGCATTCAGCTTCTCAAAAAATCTTCTTTTAAATGGCTATTGGTTTGTCTACGTAAATCACATTGGTTGTTAATCACATTGGTTGTTTCTTCACAAATCAGCCTTCTAAGAACCAAAATCATTTCAATTTCTCTTTTCTTTTCTTCCACATTTCTAATCATTTTACAATGATTTTCTTTATTTCTTTAGATCACTGACATTTCTGGAAAAACCAGCAAGAGAAAGCTTTTTCATGACAGAAACCTTTCTGTTGTAAACTATTTTTATAATTTTTTTTTCAGTTTATTTCTTCATGTCCTACATTCATTTGTTTAATATATCCAGATGAACTTCTGAAATGGCAAAATTTATCAAAAAGTTTTTTGTATTATCATTCTGAGTCCAATCAGATCATATGACCTAGAAAACTTCATCTTCTCTTTGAAATGGTTGATGGTAAATCTTCTTGAGTTTTATATATAGTTCACTGATTTAATCTACAACCTTCTTCTGTCTTATTTGGTCCATATATTTTTCTCAAAATCTTTCCTTCTATTTTTAGTATGTTCTCTATTTTAATCAAACTAGCTGTTTCAATTCCATAAGATATTATTGGTGTTATCACTGTGTTATAATATCTCAGTTTCACATCGATTCTTTTTGTTATAGATGACCTTTGTCATGAGATATAGTTTTTCTACATAAGGACTAGCTGCACGGCGTGCCATAGGCACACCTCTGCAGCTAGACCCTCCAGGCAGGCGGCGCCTCATAATGCTATTATTAGGTATCAAAAATTGATTACCTGTTGTGTAAAAATTTTTTTTTGAATGATGAAAATTGGTCAAGGAAAAGCGAAAAAAGGGTTTGTCATTGTTCAGTTAAACATCCTTCCTCATTAGGAAATAACTTTTAAGATGGGTTGCCATCATCGCGCTTTCTAAAATCAAAATAAATTCAAAACAAAATATCTGCTCACACTTTCAAACTCTTCTCTTCAGTAAACAAAAATCACTGTCGCACTTATCAGCCTAGATCAACCAAAATTTCTCTAAAATCAACATTTTACACTCATTTATCTGTATGCTCTGCAGACATTTCACTTTCACTCCACACTTATACTCCTGATAACACAACATGCAACTGTCTGTGCCCAAATCCTTCACTTCTCAAATCAATACCAATTAAAAAGTTTACCCTTGAGACTCATTAATCGTCATAGAAAAATCTAATCGCACAGGAAACTGAAGTCTCTTCAATGAAAACCCTTGTGTGCTTTCATTGATCAAAGTTATTCTTGGAATACAAACTGTTTCTCCTTGCTTATCTCCAGTCAAAATTTTGCACTTTAAAACATTACTCTTCATTCTTCTAACAATAAGTCTCGTTCCATTGCATAAACCTTCTTTTATGCTCCAATTTCTTAAACACAATCGAATTCTTCTTTAAATTCAAAACATGAAGAGGCAAACCAGCTGGATTTGCTTATTTAAAACTTCAACATTCACATTTTCTTTCTTGCCACCACAATCTATATTCAAATAAGTTTTTTCTTCTTCATCCACCATTGCTTTCTCATTATGCTCATTTACTTCCAGGTTATAAACTGACAAAATTGCTCTATTTCCCGTTTCTTTATAATCTTTATTTCTCCAAATATTTCATGTAAACTTCCTTCAATAATGCATTCATTTCTTAAAATAAAATAATCATATTCATCATTAATTGTTCCATTTCCAATCTCCAACAATTTACTAACAAATTGCTACATCTTGAAATCACTAAGCGAATTATCTTCAGTCATCTGGGAAGAAATCACAAACACTTTTTTCCACTTAATGCGCTTGCAAAACTTAAAAAACTGTAAAGCAACACGTCATTCATATATCCACTGAAACTGTTTAACCGATTGATATCTTCCATTCACAATATCTTTTAAAGATTGCACACCCTCAACATTTTCATCAAGATCCATAATATCCTTATGCAAGTTCACTCGCTATGAGAACTGAAATCTTAAATATAAATCAATTAATTTATTATTTATGTATTATATTTAATTTACAAAACAATTATCGTAATACAAAGCTAACTTTCCGACAAAATATCAGTGGATTCTGATGACAAAAATGTTGAATAATATACCATCTTGCTTCAATACCTCAGTTTGGTTTAATTATTCAAAATATTTTATTACTTGTTGATTCATTCAAATAAATAATTTTTTTTTTTTTCATTTATAATATAAATAATTTTTATTATAATCTTTGAACTTGTAATTCATATATATGACATTATTGTATTAATTAATTAATTACACATTTGTAATAAATACATTGTGAATCTTTGAAGGATGGAACAAGACTGGCTAACAATAGAGTATTAGACATATCATTAATTTAATTAGTGTAACAAAAAAGGTGAGAATTTACAGAGTAAGCAAAAAAGTGAAACATTTTAATTTTTAAAAATAAAAAGGGAGGAAATGAAACCCATTACATCTATTCTTATGCATATATATATGTATATATAAACATAAGAACAGAATATAATGCCCTTCTAAAATGTCAAAACCCTTTTATTATACCTATCCATATTGCATTTTTAATTTCTAATATGTTTAAGTTTGTCTGAATATCTGATAGTGTGTGCTTATTTTTAATCAGATAATATGATACATTCGACAAACTCAGTTTACCTTTTTTATAACTTCTAAAATGTTCCATTAATCTGATTTTAAAAGATCTAGTGGTTTTAGCAATATAATTATGGTCACAATCATTACATTCAATTTTATAAATACCACTCAAATGATATAAATCAGATTAATCATTATGTTTATTACTTATTAGATGTTTTACTATGTGGTTATTCATCCGGTATGCAAGTTTAACTTTATTATTATTATAAACCTTTGTATTCGACTATTTTATCAACATACACATATTTTAAATATACATTGTCAATTTTTTGTGTTATTTATTGGTATTAAATTTGTGTTATTTTTAATTTTTACCATTTGCTTATTATAAATGTTACCTACCAATCTAATATCATAAGGATTATATATAGCAATCTGTTTTATAATATTACTTCTTTTATATGTTATTTTTTGTATAATTAATTGCTCTAGTTACCATATACGTATAAGTACTAATCTTATGTGACCATAATCTCTACTCATAAAGATTGTTACCATACACACACTCACCAATCATCAATATAGCTTGTTAGCACTGCATCCTTCAACTTACAAAAAATAATACAATGCATCTAATAGTAGGATGAGCAAAAAATGATAGGCTCCTTGTTCAATGATACTTATTTACAAGCACTGAACAAAATTATGGCAGATGGACACGTAATAAGAATGAAGCTTCTTCGTTCTTATTACATGCGTTCGTTAGTGGCTATGGCATATGCTGGTGTTGTTATGGATATTAGTTTATTCTCTACAGCCTAATGAAAATCAAATTTTTGAAAGTCCTCATAAATACCCTACATGTATCCTTATATAAATATTACTTTAATTTCTAATGTAACTAGCAGAGTTCTAAAGATCAGTGGAGTGCATTAATCATAATATTGGATATTAGAGAAATTTATATTTTTTAATAAGCTACAAAATATAACTCAATAACAACAATGTATTAGCAATTAATTATTAAAATCTTATAACATACCTGATGATTATCAAATTCTTTTTCCAAAATACTTTGTGCTTTAAATGCTCTAATTGTTGTTAAACCCTGAATTGAGGCATTAAGATGAGAAAAAACTGGACTACGAGCTGAAAAAGTAAATTAAAAATCTTAATCTTTTAATAAAGTCAAATACATATATGAAAAAAAGCCTTTTCCATTGATTTAAAGTGATAACAGTAAACTTTTATGGTGAAAAAATTAGTTACACAAACCTTATACAATGTTGCTGCTTAAATTAACATAAATCAGATTCATTCACTTTATCAAGAAATTATATATTTTTTTTTTTTATTTTGATCCCTTTAACACTACTGTTGGCTATGTGCCCATTGCAATTACTAATTAATTATCACTAATACCTTCTTTCTTAGTTACATTTCACTCAAATTTATTTACATTTATATGTAAATTCAATTTGAAAATAACTGACTGAATTTTAAACTGGTCTATTTATTTCTAAAAACAACACTGTCCATTTGGTTTTAGACACAACTACATTTGAGATAGCAAAATTATATTATAATTAAATTACAATCAATAAATACTTTTACCTGACAAAAATTCTACATATTGCTACAATAAACTAAACTATAACATTAAATATTATTTAATTAAGATTTAATTTATAAGGTTTTATTTTATAACAAACCAAACACACCTACATTCTTACTCAAAATGTCATATATTATAATTTGATAAATTGTATTCTCAAGTAAAAATATTTTAAAATATAAAAAATATAACATGAACTGTATCTCTATAAAAATATATTGATGTAAAATATATATCTTATTTTATATATATATGCTAATCTATACATAATCTATTTTACATAAATACATCAGTGTAAAAAAATCAGTAAAACATCTCATACATTGGTAAAATGCAAGGATTTCAATGTGAAATCTCAAACATCTGAAAGCAAACCAAATGTGTAGAATTCACTTGAAAAAATTTATATATAAAAAACAGTTGGTACTTTTGGATTATAAAAGTGCCACTCTGAATTTTGTGTATTTGTGCTCCACATTATAAGTGACAGGTATTTATTATCCTAGTACATTACAATGATTATAAGTGTTTTAGTAACCTATTTAATAATGTGAGCAGTGAATAATACATACAATAAACATGTTCATTCAGTTAGATTGTTTTGAGAACCGAGAGAGGCTCAACCATAATATTGGACAATCGGGGCGCATGTATATCAAATAAATACAGGACGTCAGATTAACACAATTCAAAGTGAATCACATAAATAATTTTGTAGGACCTGACATGGGTGCTCATAAACTATCAAAAAAATGTGGAGTATGCTAAAACATGGATGAGAAACATCAGGAGAGCCCATGCGACATCACATGGAAAATTAGTTTGCAGAATCATATGAAATTTATTAATTGTGTTATCACATTTTTCTTTATTTACAGAAATAGAAAATTCTCTCACTCTATCTCTCTCTCTCTCTCTCTCTCTCTCTCTCTCTCTCTCTCTCTCTCTCTCTCTCTCTGTGTGTGTGTGTGTGTGTGTGTGTGTGTGTGTGTGTGTGTGTGTGTGCATGCGTATACACATAAATTTTAGATTTATAAACTAAGAATTAACCTTTCTTTATTCTCCACAAACTTTAACGTTAGATCTGGAGTTATAAATGTGAAATATGACAAAAAATTTTATGTTACAAAATTGAGTGTGATAACTCCAAAAATTTAATAATTTTTTCATTTTTGCACAATTAAAAAGCAAAAAAATTTCAGAGTAAAATATAAGGAAACTTTTACATTACTTTTTGATTAATAATATCAATCTTGAAGTAAAATTTTGAGTGGCAACATTACGACAGGAGAACACCAAACAACAACAAAAAAATATTTAATGAAGCAAGAAAATTTGAAAGTACGACTGGACCAGAGTAAATACATTTTATTTAGATTACTCAAAAATTAATAATTTATCTTAAGAATGTTTTCAAATACAGTATTAAAACAATAGTATATAATATTTGGGTTTTTATTAAAACAATAACTAAGAAATAAAAACTTATATCTAATTAAGATTTTAAAGGGAGAATTATCCTTACTAACTCCCTCTAGCCTCTTAACGCTGCGAGATGTTGCTAAGTAGAAAGCTCGTAAATAATAAAACAGAACAGCAATGAGGAATGTAGGCACTAGTAACAGATAATTGACAATTGTAACAACTGTAATTATACCAATTAAAGTTAAGCCAATCTGTAAATAAAAGAAAAAATTAAAAATATAGTAAAAACACACAATTATATTTTACAAAGAATTTAGAAATTTGACTACATTAATGTTAATTTAAAAAAAAATATATAAATACACATGAACCTTCAGTTATGAATGTCACAGATAAACAATTTGATTAACTAAAACTGTTGGGTGAGCAGTATCACAAATTAATCCAAATAGTGGATTCTTTTCGTTTATTTCTATGTTGTGGCTACATTGCTTGACCACAACTATTCTTTAAGTTGTCTGTGTAATGTGAGATTATTGTTCTTTGATTATTTAGCCATTTTTATGTTACAAATAGTGATTTGTAAAATTTTATTACAGAATCATATTTTCATATTTTTTTGTTCTGTATCTCTTGAATACGAAATAATGTACGTAATTCCAAAAAAGCATTCAAAAATTGGTTTCCCTTTCTGAGTATCCAGTATCACACAATGATAAATAGCTTCTGAGTGTTGTGTTGGACTAGGGACAATGAATGTTATTTTAAAATAATTAAAAGAAATTGATTCATTTTCACCTTAAAAGAAAGGCAAATGTGGCCATAAAAGAAAAATTACTACTCCAACACAGGATTGGTTATTAGTAAGAAAAAGTAAACTCAATCCAAAATTATCTGCTGTGAACTTAAGTTGAGAATTAGCAGCTATCAGAACAGATTTATACGAGACAACTGTTAGATGTCGACTTCATGCAGCAAGACGGAAAGCTCATCGACCAGCTAAAAAGCAACTTATAACACCAGCAATGTGCAAAAAAACGTTCTTGTGGAACATAGAACATGCTAACTGAACCAAAGAGGACTAGGAAAAAGTTATGTTTTCCAACAACTCACATTGTTATGTTCGGGGGACAAAGGGTTCCATACATTAGAAAAGCATCAGTTGAAATTCATCACCAGCTCATATCCAAAATCAGTTAAATATCCCCAGAAAAAAATGTTTTGGGATTGTTGTTTCACATTTAAAGGCCCTTCTTCTATGGACTTCCAGTATATGGTATGTTGAAAAGTGAGGATATATCAAGTCTTTGAAGGAAATGGCTGTGACATAACTTCAAAACCGATTTCCACAAGGCAATAGTGTTCCAACAAGATTTGGCACCATGTCATACTTCCAAAAAAGTAGAAAAATTTTTGAAAGACTAAATATTAAAAGTGTTCCCATAGCCAGGCAACTCCCCAGACTTAAGCCCAACTGAAAATCTTTGGGCAATAGTCAAAAAAATGATTTTGTAAAATGAACTGCACTATAAAAAGGCTGACCTAATTAAAGCAGTAATATTGGTATGGTTTCATAAAAAAGAAATAAGAAAAATATAGTGCACTTGTTGAATTGGTGCCAAATCATGTGAAGGGATTAGGAATAAAGGACATATTAATTACTAGATATTCATAAATTGTATAAGTATGATTTTTTTTTCTAAATAAAGTTACCTTTTACTAAATAACATCTGTGTTCAAATTAATTTGCAAGCTACTACACCAGGAATATTGGTAACAATAAGAAAGTAAATACCATTAAAACAAAATTACAACTTATTTTTAAATCTTATAATTACAATAAAAGCAACATCTAAAACCATTTTTAATTCAATTTGTGCCAATAGTAAGATGTTGTAACGTGAAATCATTTCTGAATAATCTCTTCATGGAATTTATTAGCTATGAAAACAGAAAATGTTGCTCAATTATTTTTATAGTCACCATCAATCTATCACAATTTCATACAAATCAACTTTGAAATTTAAGGAAAATTAACAGAACATCAATAAAAATGTCAACTATCTATTTTCACATGTCACATCAAATCATCCTTAATGGCAAATGGCTTTCAACTTTGTGCCTGTCAGTCATTTTCTCATCCTTCACTACACTGTTTCACTCCTTTTCTTACCAATGCATAAACTGTATTTTCACCATAAACTCCACTAATCTGGAAATGAATCTCTATTCGTTTGACATTTTTTGCACAAAGATGGAAAACAGATGAAATTTCAGTCAGCAGATCCTTCAACTGTCTCGAACAATTAAAATGAGCCCAAAAAAACCATTAACAACACAGCACTGATGTTAAGCTAGTATACTAAGCTCAGTGTGTATGTATATATATAACAAAGCATTCTACCAGCCACGTTAGTAAATTGTATTAACTTTCAAATGTATGTCTTATATAATATCTATAAAATTATGGTACCTTTTTAGAAAATATGTCAGTCATTCCTGGAAATATGTACTAGCTCCAGGGTAAAGAAATGTCCCTCTAAATAGTAACTCTTGACCTAGTGCAATGCTCTTATACTACATAAGCTTTAAATAAAAGCTGATGGTAGTAACAGAGAAGTAAAATACTTTTCACACTGATGCCTAAAATCAGAACCAAACCCTCTTCAAATTTAAATAACTCACATATATTTATACTAACATACCAATTGTTTACTCCAATATTCCAGTCACTTCCTCTAAAATAATTCTTTACATTTGCAGTGACTTACATGACAAAGTTTCATCATCAGCATACCACAGATTTTCGAAGGCAATTCAATAAATTTAGAATAGATTAATGAAATGCACTCCACTTCCCCAGTTATCATCCAACAAATTAAAAAATTTATTAGTATATTTATAAAAATCTGATAATAATGTATGAAAAAATAGATGATTGTTTCATCCATTTATAATTAAAAATTTTATTAATTATTTTTTTAAGTTTTATATAAAAGTATAAAGAGAATATATCAAAGAATTATTTGGTGGAATTGGTTTAAATTTCTGAGTATTAAAAAATTATAGGAAACTGAAATTAATAAAAAAATAAATAATTGAATTCTGCTTACACAGAATGTAATCCATCCAAGCAATTTGGTAACATCAAGTTTTAGTTGTATCATTACACTTAGAATAAAAAATAGGGGGAAAAAAAAAATATATATATAGATTTTTATAATCAAAAACCAACTTGAACAACCGAAGTATAGAATTACAAAGTAAATGAAATGACATTTACATTATTTTTTATTCTAAAAGCACTTTCAAGGGATCCGCATCATCATTTGTATTTAGGATATATTTAAATAAAATTACATATCAAACATAATTTTTTTTTTTAAATTAAAATTAAAAGATTAAAATTACAATCATATATAAAAAAACATATGAAGTCAATTAAATGAAACAACTACATATATATATATATGATTAATCTCTATTTTTTTTTATCAGGAATCGACTAAACAAATAAACAATATTTTATTGCCTTGTAAACAAAGTTTTATTTTCATTAATCCTAGATTTTATTTCACTATTTACGCAAATTCTCACCTGTACACAAAGAAATTACATTTAAAGTTCATCCTTTAATCCGCTAATTCCTTTTTAACAATCCTTGTAAATTAGTTTGTTTTCACTTTATATTACACATGATTCATTCAATACACACATGGCTTTTATCAACCTTAATCCCCTCTACCGCATAAGCCAGTCACTACTCTTATCTACGCACAGCGTGACAAATTCAATATTAAAGAAATTTAGTTTCTTTACATATATAAATGTAGTCATAATTAAAAAATTGTAAATTAAAATTAAATTTAAAAATAAATAGAAAATTTATACTACATAACCTGGTCAACCAGGTTAATTACATTACTCAGTAATTATTACTGAATAATGTAATATTAGCTTATTTTAATAAGCTAATAATAATGTAGTTATTTTATTTAATTTTCATATGTTTTTGTATTTTTTTTTGTCTTCAGTCATTTGACTGGTTTGATGCAGCTCTCCAAGATTCCCTATCTAGTGCTAGTTGTTTCATTTCAGTATACCCTCTACATCCTACATCCCTAACAATTTGTTTTACATATTCCAAACGTGGCCTGCCTACACAATTTTTTCCTTCTACCTGTCATTCCAATATTAAAGCGACTATTACAGTATGTCTTAGTATGTGGCCTATAAGTCTGTCTCTTCTTTTAACTATATTTTTCCAAATGCTTCTTTCTTCATCTATTTGCCGCAATACCTCTTCATTTGTCACTTTATCCACCCGTCTGATTTTTAACATTCTCCTATAGCACCGCATTTCAAAAGCTTCTAATCTTTTTTTTCTCAGATACTCCGATCGTCCAAGTTTCACTTCCATATAAAGCGACGCTTCAAACATATACTTTCAAAAATCTTTTCATGACATTTAAATTAATTTTTGATGTAAACAAATTATATTTCTTACTGAAGGCTCGTTTCGCTTGTGCTATTCGGCATTTTATATCGCTCCTGCTTCGTCCATCTTTAGTAATTCTACTTCCCAAATAACAAAATTCTTCTACCTCCATAATCTTTTCTCCTCCATTTTTGAATATGATTGTAATTTTAATAATTTTAATTAAAAAAAAAAAATATTTTTGATATGTAATTTAATATAAATATATATTATATAAAACTGATAATGCGGGATCCCACGAAAGTGCTTTTGGAATAAAAAAATAAGGTAAGTGTCATTTCATTTACTTTGTAATTCTGTACTTTGGTAGTTCATGTTGGCTTTTGATTATAAAATACAATATATTGGTACAGAGGAATATGGGTCTTATTAGTACTGACTTTAGAAAAATATATATTGTTGTTTGTATATACATATATAATTATTAATTTATCTTTTTTAAATTACGATCTTTAACAAAAATATACATTTAATGCACATCCATCAAAAAGGCAGCACATTTAAAAATGTTATAAAACAATGCACAAAGGCAATGAGTAATCTAGTTAGAACCTGCCAAATTAAAGTATCAGTCATTACAAAAAAAGGTAAATAGTATCAATCACTTTTATCCAATTCGATAACCTTTCATTCTTCCCTTTTTTTCCATTGCTAATAGTTGAATTTCCTGGCGCAACAGCACGTGTGGGAAATGTGGCATGTTTAATTTAATGAAGCTTATTCAAACTATCTGTCTTAATTTTTCTATGTGTAAAATTTTTAGAAAGTAATGTTTTGATAATGCATTGAGATCATTTGGTCTATAATGCAAACTTGTCTAACTGTAACTAAGATTACAAAACAAAGACCCATTATTTTGACAATTATTTTCATTTTTACAAGTAACACTCATGCAAAGTATTAATAATAAATCAACTTCAATCAAAACAAATATGTTTTTATTACAGTTTATTTATTAAAATTAAAACATTTTTAAACATAATAATAACAAAAGTTACATTTTAAATTTTTTTGCAAACTCAGTATTTGAATTTTTTCCACATTTCTTACTGATAAAAAACTTAGTGTTTATACTATCAGAGGAGCTGCTTACAACTGATTAGTCATACCTTAACAACCATAAACAAGTAGTAGAGAAATTTCATCTTTTAGTAAGGATATACACAAAAAAGGTAGGTCCTCACTTAAGGATGCAAAACGCAGTGTAAATGGAAAATGTCTTGGTTTGATACCTTACTCTTCTTATTGTTTATTAACGATCTATCTCAAAATGCAGAGCTTATCATAATTATTAAATATTTATTATGTCTACCATATATTCCCATCTGAAGTTAATATCACTTCTTGAGGTTCTCTCAAAAAATCAGGTCCAAGATACAAAAATAGGCTGGCAGATCACTGTTTGGCGCTCATGAATGCATATCATGTAGACCAATATTTAGTAAATTAAAAATTATAATTTATCTGTGTTTATGAATGTGTCATTTTTTCTAACAAGAATAGTTAGATATTCTTAGAACATAACACACCCACCTTTATCAAACCACATTACAGAACTGATTTTATGTAATTCAACATAATACTTCAGCTTACATGAAGAGCCTTACTATACTTCATTGCTGCTTTTAATAAATTATTGAATCGCATAAAAAATCTTCTCACCAATCTATTCAAAATAAAATAATTCTACAGAAACAATAATACTTTCTCAATGAATTTTCAGACATTACTAATTACATATCTTTTTTAAAAACTGTATTTTCTATATTTCCATTCAACGTGTACATAGATGTACTCATATAACTTTCATTCACACCTTCTGAAATATGATTTGTTTTGAGTTATTTTATACAGTTAGTATTTTCATGTATTTATTTTGCGTACTTATAATTTAAATAATGATTTCAATCGTACCTAATTTTTATTTTATAATAAATTATATATTTTGTGAAGTAACTCAGATCAAGATTTTACCATGATTTCCATTTAATCCATCCAGGCAAATGCTGCAGTAGTTTTTGTTGTTATTTTTTGAGTAGTAAACCTATCAAAATACTGAAATTTATCATTATGATAATCAATAACAATAAATCAACTGTTTCTAGTTTTGTTAGAAATTTTGTAATTTATCGTAATGATAAATTTTGAATAATTAAATAACAAGAAGAGATTTTGGAAAACAGTTTGCAGAATCGTTTCCATCATGAAATTGCAATGTTATATGATGTGTAATTACCCCCTTTCTTCCAAAAATATTTATCTAGAATGGCGGTTAGGACAACTGTTTTACCCTGATCTGGATATTTTAACGGTCAATATCTAAAACACGGATTAGCTATTGATGCAGGGTTTTCCTGTTCACACCTACATTGAAATCATATATAATATGATTATCATGCCGTTTAAAAAAATGAAATTGAATTCAATAAGCTGATCCAAGATGGCCAACAATAATTTAAAACGCAACTCAGAGTAATTTCTTTTATACAATAATCAACTACAAATTAAGCCATTTCCAGACAACCTGTATAATAATATATTACATACATCATATAAAGATATTAAATAAAACAAATCACCATAATTAAACTATTGCATGTGATTTGATGTGAGATATAATATATAATTAGTATCATTAAGTTCAGAAAAAGCAACTTTAATTGGTGCCTTTTATATCTTAGGCAACTTATATGTCATACAAAAGACTGGGAAACTGTATAAAGTAATAAGATGTTTAATAAATATTAATGTTACCTGAACACAATCGATTAAGGCACCTGGAAGCAATTCGTCAATTGATCCCATATCTTTTGAAAATCTATTCAAAATTCTACCTGTGAATTAAAAATATAAATAAATAAATAATAAAATAATAAGCAAGTAAAAATTAGATACTTAAAGTTTAAAAAAAAATACCTTTTCAACCATCATCAATAACATAGAAGTCATTATGAAAGTAAAATCTCATACATGTAAATTTAAACCACCTAATATAAACAAAAAAAATAAAGTTTACATTACATTGAACCCTGTTCTTCCTGGCATTATCTTGCAAGTTTCAATTTATTTGAAGAAAAAATGTAGGAATTAAATTAAATAAATTATCCATTTCCTGATTTTTCACTGTTTTTTGGTTCAATACGAAAAAATATTGATTTTTTTAAAATTGTTATTTTGTCTTTTAGAAAAAAAATTAATTTTTTTTCACCCAAGATCACACTGTTATGATATAAACACAACTTGATAATTTTAATTAACAACAGGATGGAAAAAGAGTTGAAAAGGCAAGAAGAATTTGTATTATAAAAACCAGGAAACTCCCACTGTTTTGTTATGAAAGAGTTCAATTACATAATATATGCATGGAATATATCGCAGGTATTGTACTTGTCTGCACAGTTATTTTGCTGTGAAACGATGTAAAGTAACTCAATTTTTCTCTAAAAGAAAACCAATTTTAATGTAAATTCTTCTTTTAAATCACTTTTTCTGTATTGTAATTAGTTCAAAATATGAAATAATTATCATACCATATAATACTGTTGTTAAAATAAAATTCAGTATTAAAAAAATCCTACTTTTTTGAGAGCCAAAAATCAGTTGCAGAAAAAAGCCACTATTACTATATTGAAATTGACTGTAAAAAATAAACATTTTAAATAACAGATACCTTTTGTTTTAAAATGTATTTTTCATTAGTCTTTCTAAAAGTTTCCATAACATGCTCCTTTTTTCCTACACGGTCAATAAGAGTAAGAAATAACATAAACAGTGTAGCATATTATTTGTAGGCACAGCAAATAGGTAGAATTTCACTTGCAAATCTGCGAGCAAGTCTAAAATCATTTTTTGTTAAATCCTTACATCAATAATTAAGGTTAATAACCACTATAATCAGAAATTGGGGATTGAGAAACAAAGATCACTATTATGTCATTTTTGATGAATAACAAAAACAATCTGTTACCCTGTGCATTATGTCATAAAAATTACTGCCTTTACAAAGATTGCGATTATTTGTGTAATAAATAAAAGCTGAACAAATTTATGACATCATCCCAACCACAATTTAACTAACGAGTCCTTCTAGAATAATCTCCAACTACACTTCCACACCCCTCTTTCTCAGAGCAGCTAAATTCACTGGTGTTCAAACTTGTGTACAATACTACGTATTAAATTGGGCAAGTTAAATTAGTTACTGTCCATAAGTTTTCCAGGTAATCAATTTCGGTTTATTTTCATAAACTGATCAAGTGTCAAAATAGTGTAAATTTTTTTTTACAACAGCTTATATTAACAGGAAAAAATGAAATATGTTCATGTAAAAATTATCCAAATGTCTTTTCGCTATGCGTGTGATGAGCTCACTACAAAATAGAAGAAAACTGCTCATGAGCTTTATTTCAGTTGTCTACTTGGAGATCAAGATAAACATTGGTCACTGCATATAACATGTATTAGGTGTTATCTTAAACTCACATAACGGTTACAAGGGTAAACCTATGATTTATATACTACCTATGTTTTATACCCTAAACACTATAACCTTTGTTTTATATGTTGTATAGGTATAGGGTATACTTATGTTTTGGCATGAACTAACTAATCATTATGACAATTGCTACTTCTGTTTAACAAATGTGACTAATTTTTTTTTCTTCAAAAAGTAAAGTTAATATTGTGTAATCTAGTTTTCCTTCAGCTATGAGACCAATTACTCATGAAGCTGATTTACCTATTCTGACAACTCCAGCTTCCTGGCAGGAGATTTCATATTCTGAAGAAGATTGTTCTGAAAATACTGCGTTTTTCAAAACAGCACAAGCTTCAAGAGATGATTAAATAGACAAGAGGAATCAAATAGTGAACCGCATTTCATTTCGTAAGTGGAAGTTAACAATATGGTTTGCAGGTTGAATTTATCAAAACAACAAGCAGAACTTCTAGGTTCCCTCTTTAAGGATGAAATTATTGATTACGGATGCCAAAATCTTATATTTTAGAAACAGAAATAAAAACTTAATGAAATATTTCACTATGAAAGATCTGGTGTGTTCCTGTTTCGATACAGAAACTTTGATATCTGATATATGTATTGATTATAATGCTGATGACTGGAATTATTCATCAATTTGTCTAAAACAAGCTTAAAGGCAGTGCTACTGCATAAGTCAAACAAGAATGCTTCAATACCAGTAGCAAAGGATGTTGGGATGAGAGTTTTATGGAAGTGTGTCATTAATTTTAAAAACAGTCAATTATGAAGCTCACTTATGCGTATCTGTGACGACCTCAACGTTACTGATCTTCTCAGTTTGCAAGATGGCTTTACAAAATACAGCTGATTCTTATGTTTGTCAGACAGTTATGCAACAAGTAAACATTATGTGGTTAAAGAGTGGCCAAAAGAGAAAAAATATTAGATACATTATTTTATATTATATTTATTTTAATCAATCCTCAGCATGTTACCCACCTCTATATATAAAATTGGGGTTGATAAAGAATTATTAAATCACTGAATAAAGAAGAAGGATTTAAACATTTAAGACAATCGTTCCCTACGTTAAGTGAAGCCAAATTAAAAGGAATATTCATTGGACCTCAAATTACAAAAATACTCAAAATGAAGATTTTGACATAAAGTTGAATAATGCAATGCTAGCAGCTTGGAAGTCACTTACGGATGTAGTGTATGGTTTTCATGGAAATAACAAAACAGAAAATAGTGATCTTTCAGTAAAAAAAATTTTGTTGAACTATAAAAACGTAGGCAGCCGGATGTCATTAAAAAGTTTGTTTTTTGCATTCCCATCTTAAATTTATCCCACCAAATTTAGGCGGTTTTGATTGATCAGTAGCAGGGAGAATGCTTCCACCAGGATATATTGCAAATGGAGCAGCATTACCAAGATGGATGGGATGAATTGTGTGTCGGTTTCTACAGAGAGAACCTTACCATATACGAAAGAAAGAGGTAATTTATTAGTACACAGATTCCAGTTATCAAAAATTCTAGGTATGTTTTATCTATTATAATTATATTCTATAAATTTTTGTAATAATAAATATGAGTATTGAAAATATATGTAACACATTACAAAATCTATTATAACTATAAACTTTCACTTTCAAAATTTCATATTACTAAGCTATTTCTAAAGGGTGTATAACAAAGATGTTATGTATGATGGAGAAAAACTGACTTCATTTTCAGATTTAGTACAAAAAAAAAGAATAACATATTATTATTCCGTATCTTTCAAAAGATACTTATTATCTTATTAGTCCATATCTGTTTCAAAAACTTTTTTTCAGTTTTTAGACCAGTGTAATTAAAGACACATGACTAAAAATATTCAATGACAATGAAACTAATGATAATTTTGAATATAATCCCCAGCTAGCTACACTTAGGTACTTGTACCATCTTTCTGTAAATTTTCTTATTCCAGTTGTGAAGAATTGTTCACCACAGTATCTCAGCCAATCTTGTACTGTATTCTACTCAGTTGCTGAACTTAAAAAGATTTAAAAACTCTTTGAGAAGACCAAACAAAAAAAATCTGTTGTTGCAAGATCGGAATTATAAGGTGGATGTGATAAATTTTCCCAACCTAACTTCTGAATAGCTTCCTTTTTTTCTTATTTTTAGCCACTGTAATGGAGGCATGCAGAAGAAATGCACCATAAAAAATCAGGATGTTTCCTCATAATTGTAGGTTTCACTTTATTTTTTAGCATGTTGCTTGTGCATTTTTCTTCCAAATGATATCTTCCACAATAAATTGGGCCAAAGCACCCGTAGAATCACTTTATTGACTGATGTATAAGTTTTGAATGTTTTTGTAATACTAAACTCGGATGTTTCCATTCCATATTCTGATGTTTGGATTCCAACTCAAAATGATGAATCCAACTCTCATCACTGTATAAATGTGAATCCAGGAGTCTGTAATCTTGAGCCGACTGTCTGGGAACCCGGCTTGAACACATTCTACTGTAATTCACCTTTTCAAAGATTATGGAATGGACAATGGTGATAACTGCTCTAAAATTTTCAGCCATTTTCTAAATTTTTATGCATCTGTTGTTGCAAATAAATCATCGATGCAATTTTTCAAATCATCAGTCAAAACTTCTACCAGTCTTCCACTACAATAATATCAGACACTTATCCTGCCTGATTTAAACAGTTCAATTCACTATTTACACGATTAATACACTTTTTACCAAACTGTTTTACCACCCTGAGTGAGTTTCAGCTGGTTTAGATCTACGTAAAATAAAAATCTTATTTTATCTTGCTGTTCTTTCACAGTACCTCTTTCGACCGGAGACAAAATTCTGAAATAAAATAATGAGGTTTTAATAATGAATTTTTTTTCTGAACAGCAGATATTTTCTGTCAGGGGTCCATCTTGAACATCAAATGGCTTCAGTTTATTCAATTAAATCGTTTCTCCACTCTTGAAATTTGTTTCTTTAATTATTGAATGACACTCATTAATAAATAACTAAAATAAAACTAATTTTTATGAGAAATAAAAATAAAAATTGATATACCTGCTGAATTAGTATTGAAAAATCTCATAGTAGCTCTTGTAACTGAATTAAACATATTATCATGTAACCTCATTGAAGCTTTCATACACATATTAAAAAATAAAAACGATCTTAATATAGTAATTATAACTGTTATTACCTGTAAAAATAATAAATACAAGATTAAAAATAATTTTAAAAAAAGATTATGAATTGTTAAAAAATGAAGAAACAGCTGTTCTTGACTAAAGAATAAATGGCTCAACTGAAATAATTAGCATTTGATTAATTATAAATACGAGAGCTCTCACAGTTGAGGTTCAATTTAACGGTTTAATTTTTTCTTAATATTCATGTTTAGTGCCAAGGCTTGTTTGTATAAGATACTGTTCATTATAATTTCCCTTTTAAAATACTCAAAATAATTTCTTTTAAAACAAAATCCCTTTCATAAAGCTTTGAAAATGAATAACAAATTGACAGGATTTTACAGATATGTTTACTTCTCAATTACGCTTTTGTTGTATATGTACATTCTTTCAGAGTTTAATTCTAATATGTTTGAGGTATAGTTTTTGATGTTTTGTGTACAACTTAAAAGTTTTTTTGGCGAACAATGGCAACATTGTAGAAATGAATAGAAAATTATTCAGTTAACGATAACCAAAAAAATAAAAATTATGTTGTGCGTACACCATATATCTTACTTTTTTCTTGTGCAAGATAGCCTTTTTAATCTAAATAAAATAAGGAACAGTTTTTTATATTATCAGATTTGCATTAGTGTTTTACACTGTATAAAATGTGTTTTGTGAAAATGTAGAATTATTGAAGGCATCCAAAAAATTAAAAATATGTTATTAATTATAATATATTAGAATTCAAATAAGACTTTTTACGAATTAAAAAAATTATTTTGCATGTTCCTAAATAAAAGTATTTGCCAGTCATGGAAATCATTGCTATTATGAGCATTAACATTAACCTTTAATTAATGTCTAAAGACACTAATTTTGGAAACAAGTTCTAAAATTTGACATTTATTCGGAATTCAATTACAATCATTTTGCACAGTTTCAAGTTGTGAATGTAGTAGTTATTTTATTGTTGTAGAAGAAACAAGAATGCAATGCCAGATGTATACTGTGACACAATAACATTGCCTACTTATATAAAACAGTAACTTCCTTACTACAGTTACTTTTTAAAATGAGCCACGCAAAAAACTTTTGAGCTACCTTGCAATATATCACATTACTATGGTTAGTGTTACGACAATGTAAGCATTTTATTTGTAGAATCAAATCTATAGACATTAATAAATTTACTTATTATTGTTATTGTCTTATCTTCTTCCTACTTCATTTAATCATCATGTCATTATCACAATTCCAAGTTCCCTCAGAGGCCACACCACTCATCCTTCTTTTAATTTTTCTGTTCTAATACTTACCCACTGCTCTGTTCAGGTCATATCTCCTCATCCCATTTTCATTATCTATTTTCATCTTATTCTCATTCTTACCTTTGTTCTTCCTGATCTTCCTTCCACTTAAGTACTTGTATACATAACCCCTGTTTATGTGGTCGTACATACCATCCAGTTATTTTTTTCAATTCCTTCCAATAGTTCCTCTGCAACACTCAATTCCTAATAGCCTTTTTCCTTGTTAAATGTATATAATTTATTATTGACCTGTATATTTCCTATGACCTATACAGGTCATATTTGATTATTGACCTGAATTTTGTACCCATTCTATACCAATGCATCCGATCTCTGGAATATGGGTCAAAATAGATAACATAGTAAAATTCCATTCTTCTGAGACCTATTTGAATTTCTGGAATACCCAGATCAACTTTTCAGTGACATTTAAATATATTTTTTTAATTTTTATAATAACTGGAAATTATATTAGTATAAAGTTTACTTATTTTTACAATTAACAAATATGAAATCATTTTAATAATAATATTAAACTCTTTATTTACTAGCCATTATTATCTTTAACCGATTTAAAAATATATTACAGTTTATCAAATTTCACAGTACTGTAATTATTTTAAAGTATATTTTATTTACAAATCTATGCACAAGATTAAACAAAGTAGTTTCACACAATATAAACTTAATTTTAATTGTTAATCATTGATTTCACATTCAATTTTCTTATAAATTCACAAATATTTAGAACCTATGGATGAAGGATTAATAAAAAGCAATTAAACATCAGTATAAAAACTAATTACTGAGAAAAATCATTGAGAACTTAAAAAGAAAATATCCCATCCGTCTAAACATGCATTTATTGAAATAAAAAATAAAGCGATAAATAATAAAAATAGATAAAATAATTTTTTAAATATAATTAATTAAAAACTGACCGTAATAGTACAAAAAATATATAAACAAGTTTCTCGTGTTAACACAAACAAAGGACCAGAAGCTAAATTTCTTGATAGTTTATCATCATTTATTATATTTGAATTATTTGTAAAATTATTTTCTCTAGTATATTGATCGGCAAGTGATGAATTACTATTATTGTTTACTGTTTGATTCATTAATAAACTATCTTCACTTCCTTTTATATGAAAGCTTCGTTCCTCCAAATTAACCCTAAAATTAGAAGAAAAAAATTAGTCAGCATTAAGAACCAGTAGTTTCATAAACAGTTAACTCACAAATATTGCACTAAATTTAAAAAACTGAGCTCTACAAATAGAATAAATAAAATAAAAATACAAAACACAATTGTCTATCATAACTGATAATGGAAGGTTTGGCCAATGACAAAACTAATCCTACCGCATTAGAAATATTTTAAGTACTCTTTTCAAGGTCTATAGATATCCCTTATTGATCTTAGATTATTAAGCTAATATTTCCAGTGTTCCTGATCATTTATTTTTACTTTTAATATTTTCAAAATGTTTAACTTTGCTATATATAGCGTACAGAAAATGTAATTTATGAAATGTTGACCGATCAAAAACAAGAATCTGTTTTAATTCGACCTTTTTACATTTCATCTGTTTGTGTATTTGTGATACAGTTACAGCCATCGGAGTATCTGAGAAGAAAAGATTAGAAGCTTTTGAAATGCGATGCTATAGGAGAATGTTAAAAATCAGACGGGTGGATAAAGTGACAAATGAAGAGGTATTGCGACAATTAGATGAATAAAGAAGCATTTGGAAAAATGTAGTTAAAAGAAGAGACAGACTTATAGGCCACATACTAAGGCATCCTGGAATAGTCGCTTTAATATTGGAAGGACAGGTAGAAGGAAAAAATTGTGTAGGCAGGCCACGTTTGGAATATGTAAAACAAATTGTTAGGGATGTAGGATGTAGAGGGTATACTGAAATGAAACGACTAGCACTAAATAGGGAATCTTGGAGAGCTGCATCAAACCAGTCAAATGACTGAAGACAAAAAAAAAAGTTACAGCCAAATGTATTACCTGATTTTTTTTTATTAAGATTACTTCTTGCTCCTATAGCTAGAACAACACATATCTAATGATTTTTCATAATGCAGTCAATACAGCTGTTTTGAAGAACATAGACTATTAGCTCTCTATCATTTGATTCACGGCTTGGCAAGTATTCTTTGTACATACTACTTTCTAAGTATAAATAAGTATTTAATATTTAAAAATTGTTTATTTTCTTGTATATTTACTGTAAATACTTTAGTTGAAAAAATCTGATAAAAAAATACTTGTAGTCTATACTGTACTCAGTTAACTTACAGAATGAAGAATAAACAAACAGTGTGTTTGTGTGAATTCATCATAAGATTCTTCTGAGTCATGTCTCATGTAACAGTGCCAATTCACAACGCAGCCATATCTATATACAACACTACTCATTGTATAATTAGTTACATAGTAATCATGTAGTCAAACATTTATATAATGTTACGTCTTCTAAGTTCTAAAACCCTTGATCTTTTCATATAATCACTCTTTTGTTCTCATGTTCAATTTTTGTGTTTCAGTTATTTATTTACTCTAATGTTATTTAAAGTTAATATAATGCAATTTTTTTAAGTTCTTTGGAATGTATAGAGTATTCCTAGATTTGTGTCTGATGACTGCAGTTATAACATTATTCTGACACTGTGTTTGATACCAATTCAGCTGATAATAGTACACAATTTTTATAACCCTTCCGAATAAAAGGCTGTGAAAAAAGGCTTAAGTTAAGTGCAGAAAAACAGATCATTTTAAATGCTTATGAAAGCAAATTACACAATAATCCACAGCGTTGATTTCGGATGTCGTTAATGAAATTGCTAATAAGTGGAAGTTGTGCTGCTTCAGTGTACAAAGTGATTCGCAAGTATTAAACTACTAATGAATTACGGTCTATTAAGAAAAAAAACCCGATTGAAGAAAAAGTTGACGATATCAATAAAAACACGATTCGTAAAAAAATACACAAATTTTATTTTCAAAACAAACTGTCTACAATAGACAAAGTATTACAAGTTGTAAATGATGATAACAATCTACCATATTTCCAAAGAAACACTTTTTATAAATTTTTAAAGAGTCTGAATTTTAAATATGAAAAATGGGGCTGGGAAAGTGCTTTAACTCACAGATATATCATTATGTGACAAAGACATTACCTCACTGAAATAAAGAGAATGAGGCAAGAAGGCTGTACAATATATATCATGAATGAAACCTGGGTCAACAAAGACTATAAGAAAAATTTTGTTTGGAGTCTGAAAATAAAAGTTTTATATGTGGCTCATAGTTACACATATCGGCAGGAATAATTTGTCAAGTATATTGGCAGTTTTATCAGTTTGTTATTGGTGGTCTCTGGATTTCTGAATCTCAGGAGGCTATCATAACGAGATGAACGGCATCTTTTTTTTTTTAAATTGTTTATCGATGTATTACCTATTCTGGAAGATAATTCGATTATTGTCTTAGACAATGCCCCTATTATTCATGTAAAAAGAAAAAATTCCAGCCGTGTTTAGGAAAAAGAATGATATCAAAATGTAGCTTAGTTCAAAAGTAATTTTGAAGAGGATAAACTTAAGGTTCAATCATTGCAAAGGGTTTTGCATATTGAAAGTAATTTTAACATATATAAAATTAATGAGCTGGCAAGATCCAGTGGTAAAACCGTGCTTCGATTACCTCTTCATCATTGTGAACTCAATCCAATTGAGTGAATTTGAAATCACAAGTTACATACCGCCAGAAAATACTACTTTTAAAATATCTGATGTTAAAAATTCATACTTAAAAGCCATCTCTAAAACGGGTCAGCAGGAATGGAAAAACTGTATAAAGCATGTAATGGATACTGTTGTACCATTATTGGAAACCGGATAACATAATCGAAAATAACATTAAGCTTCTTATTGTATCTCTAAATACTGACCGCTAGGATTTCTCACAATCAGATGATGAAAACTGAATTAAATGTATTATTTATTTATTATCATAGTGACTTTATCTGAATTATTAGTGAATTTTTACTGTAACTGGACAATTGACAATTTCATAACTTAAAAAACTCAAGGAAACTACGTAACAGCAAACAATTTTAATGAATAAGATATTCATGGATTATCAGATGTGCTGAACAAGGTAAGAAATACTTATTGATCATTTAACTTAGCTTAATTTATTTAAATTTAAAATATATGTATAATTTTTGTAAAATATAATAGCACAACATCACTGCATATTAACGTCGCATAGTTTCTTTTATACGGATTTACAGGAGATGCTTGTGAATTGACCACTCTTATGCACAGTTTGTTTACATCAACTCAACAAGCTAACTGAATTAGGTGTAGAAAATGTTCTGTTGCTATAAAATTTGTTACTAATAATGGAACTACTGTTTTTGGTATGAAAAATTTAAATTAAATGTATTATATTTCTTAATCCAGTCATCATGTTCATTCATAATTTACTTGTTATTTTTCTTAATTGTATTAATTACACTATTGTTACTGTTTTTATTATGTGTACTTAGTCAAGGAGAGAAGATTTAAATTTTTTTAATATTTACATGTTTTCTGTAGTTGAAAATGTTTGCTTATTATGCAAATGCAATCGGTTTCATTAAATTTCTTTTAATTATATGCTTGTAAATGTAATTAAAACATTTTTTTAAATTCCTGCTCTCCACATTTTATTTTATTAATTCCTGCTTAGTTATAAATATTACAATTAGATTAATTTATTGTTATTAATTACACTTTTTAAAATTTACCTAATGTTTTGTTTTGTTTTGATTTATTTGTTTCTCATTTTCTTTTAACTGAAACACAAAATAGGGGTAAATTATGCAAATCAAATATTATTAATTTAATGAAATATTTACACTCATGAAAATACTTATAAAATTATTTAAAATTCCAAAGTTTTAAGTCGACTGAATTAAGGGGTGGAGGGATATTCAATATTATTTGTAAACATTTTTGCCTGACACCTCAAAAACCCATACAACACAAAAGTGGAAATCTGGCACAAATACTTGGCTGTAAGTATCTAAGCTCTGCCTAAAATAAGATCTCAAAGAACAAAAGACAACCAAAGCGCTCATATTTATTCTCTCACCATGCAGCAATAGCTAAACAGCATGACCTCGGAGGTGTTGCTCAAACTTAAGGGATTGATTCAGGACATCAAATTAAATGAAAGTTCATATGGACAATCCTATATCTTGCTTCTTTTTCCGCCTGTCCACCATTTTGTGTTTTTCAATAGAATTTATATTTTAAGATATTTTAATGAAATTTGGTATATATGTACTTAGCAACATTTTCTACAAAATAAATAAGTTTGGAAATTTTACCTTTGATAATTAAACAATGCCGGTGATGAATTAAAATTTTTTAATCATTAAAAGCTCCATAAATATTATTTTCTCAAATTACGTTTTATTAGATATATTAATACTTTTATTGCAAACAAAATGACATATATCTTATTTGTTCAAATTGGTTGAAAAATGAGTAAAATTGATGTGAATCACAAAAATTATGTAAGAAAAGACGAACAAAATTTTCTGACTCCCTAATCAAGATTGTCCCTACTGACAAGCAGGTAAGTTGATAATCGATTTCACTTTTTTTCTGATATCATTACACAGAGTTTGTAATAAAACATGAAATTTACTTTAAATATTTCCTAATAAGAGAATCATAAAATTGTTAATGTTTTGGAGTTTTTTTCTAATAATTTATCTGTTCTCAAATTGTGACTGTTAAAATATAATAAAAATATTATATTAACTAGTTGTCAACCAAGTGGTCAATCAAGACCCAAATTTTTTTACTAAAAATTTTATTTTCCTTTTTTTAGCAATATTTTGGTGGTAACATAATTTGATCAAAGAGATCAAAAGTTTTTACCAAGAATTTTGATTTTTTCTCAATTATAATTTTAACACTGCATAGTCTTTAAGATAAAAATGTAATTTGATCAAGGAATCAAATTGGACTCAATTTTTTTAATTTTTATTACTGAACATTTTGATCTTCTTTTGCAAATTTTATTCTAAATATTACATAATTAAGTCATTAGTATTAAAAAAAACTGTACGGTGTATTTGAAATAAATATGTGTCAACAAGAAAGCAAGGAAAGTAATGCATCCTTTTGCCAGCTTTTTTTTTATTAATGAGAAATACACAAAAAAAAGAGCTCAAATACAGCCCCAAACATTTTGAATTCTACTAAAAATAAACAGTAATTAGTAATAATCCAACTACCAGTTCTAATATTTTACAACTAATAGATTAGAATGTATAAAGACGTTAGTGTACCATCTTATGAAATACAACTTTGACATTTTCTCAGATAGCATGTATTAAGATAAATATTATTTTATTTATTTATTAAAATCTATTCAATTTATTATTAAAAATAAATGTTTTAAATCACTTTCACCATCAATCATCATGGATTCAAACACCACAAATTATTAATTATTTTTAATAATTGCGCAATTAGAAAACCATACTTCTAGAAAATATAGACTTACTAACCAGTACGTTATCCAATAATCCCCGCCTGAAGCTAGAATTTGCGTTAATATGCAAGATAATAAGCATATAGCAATAGTACAAATATTCCCACCAGCTCTAAGATAAGCTCCATAAACACCATAACTAACAGTACCAACTGAACGCATTTCAGCAACTTCTGGTGGTTCTTGTTGTACATGATTTTCATCCATTGATGACGCAACACTCTGAAAAAAAGTTATATTGATCAATTATATTTTATATACAAATAGGTTTCTGAAGTATTGATACTCACCCTCTAAATGCTTTCTGTTGTTAAATTAACACAAATATCATGCACAACTGTTAACAAAATGCTGTATATCTTTTTGCCATCATGCTATGATTTTATTGACTTTTATAAATCCAGCATCTATAAAAGGTTTGATATGGCGACAGTTGACCATTTGATATCCATACAACACACAGTAATATTTGGTATTGTTGACACATCATAATAAGAAATGCAAGTCTTATGTTCATTTTTGTTTTTTCACATTTAGTCTCTTCCAAGGAAATTTAAGAGCTATTTTTTTTTAACATAACATTTATTTTAACATATAAATAAATGTATTGACCTAAGATATATTCATTACATAAACAAGGGAAACAGCTACCTCAAATTAAGAAAACTACACTAGATATCTGGAGACTTCTGGAAGTTTCATACAAATCAATTAATAAAAGATGTAAAAGAAAATTGGAGATATCAGAATCTTAAAATTCTAGCTAGCAGTAGAGCAGAGTGAAGAAGGACATGGCTGAAGGAACCAGTATCAGAGCAGATTAATAATGATTTACACTTAGAAATGACTTTATAGAAAGTGAATAGAAAATCGCCTTTTATAATGTTGGCAATTTACCTTTACTTCAAACTCTTCTACCATTAGCTTTAACTTCCGTCTTAAAGTTTACTTTAATTATTTTTGTTAATATTTTCAAAAAGTTTTGAACAAGTTTTATATGTAAGCATTTTTTACACATATTATTTAAAATCACAAAGCCTATAAGATAAGCAATACTTTTCTTTCTCAATATCTTCTTTTTAATATTTTTCTGTTTTTACTTTTAGAAAAGAAGATATTTGTCAAGCATTTTCTTTTTTTAAATTTTAGAAAAATGTAATGTAAATTAGGAATATTTTGATAAAGGTGGGGGGCATTATTTGCCTTTACATACCTTTGTAAATGTATTTTTATGTACCCACTTTTTTAAATATTGCAACAGCCAATCTGGAATTACAATTTCACAAATATACAGCCACAGATATTACAAATGGTAAAACACACTTCATTATAACGTGCTGGTTCCATAATAACGGAAAAATTTAAGAGTATAGAAGACAAACTGGGAATTTGCCAATTGAAGTGTCTAAAATGAAATACCAATGACCAAAACTACGCTTAATAAATCAATTCTTATAGATTACAGAAGTTAAATAACACTGAGCATTGTATCAATGTTTCCTGCTAATATTTATGGCACCTAAAACAAAGCTTTTAAACACATAACCTATTTCAGCAATCAATTAAAACAAAAGTACTCGCTTATCAATATAAATACGGCTATGCAAGCCCCTACCCTAATGCAGCCCATAAATACCTGTGGATTTCAAGTATCTTGATTGTCTTTCCAATGATCAGTTAATCGGCCTGTTACTTTGCCCCTTAATCCGTCCATAAACAGCATTCCTGATATCAACAAGACCTGGCTAAAAGGGTTACTATCGATTTGATTTAAAATTGCTAAATCTCATCAGAAAAATTTGACAGTGATGCATTCTCCATTTAGGGAAGTCGGGGAAAAGCCAGGTAAATAACAGCAAGTACGATGTAGGTATAACATATTTCAATTCACTGTCAGCATGACAAACCACGATAACACTAACATTATTAAATGCATCGCTTTCTAAAGACCAAAATTTTTCCTCGGGTAGGACATTCTAAAGCTAATTAGCAGCACATCTTTGTGGAGAAGATATATTTTTTAAAAATAGTAACGAAAGTACATAACTGAATAATATATGAACAAATACAACATACATCAAATACAAAATATTCTGATACATACTCAAGAGATTTCCTAATCTTTATACATCAGGTATCATTAAAAGTAGTAATCCTGATAATGAAAAATCTGTTAATTATCTCTGAAAGGTATTACAAAAGAAAAAATTCCAATATTTTTAAAGGGGTAATTAAAGAATTTTAAAAATATTATTATAAATAAATAATTAGTTGTCATTACTAATAATAAACGGGTAGTAGTAGTAGTAGTAGTAGTAACAATGATTAATTATTACCTGGACAGATGACTGACGTTTGTGCAATGGTTTATCAGAAACATCAGCTTCTTCACTATCTGGTCTAGATGATAACAATTTTGTAAAATCTTTACCAGATTCTTGAAGCTCTTTATAAGTACCTTCGGCTAACACATTTCCCTGAAAAAAATTATATATTTGAAAAAAACAACAAACAGTACATCTGATAACTTACAATTTTATAAGGCAGACTTTTGCTTAAACAGGTTAATAAATAATATACCAGTTACAATATAATGAAATGAGATGACAAAATATTTCATACGGTTTACTTGCTTAATTTCTATTATGTTAGTTACATAATCATAGCAACAAGGCAGGTGCTGTGATTAATCTACTTGGCAGGCAATCTCACATGAGTCACAAGTTATTCCCAAAAAGTGACAAAGTCTTTCACCATTTTCAAAAATAACAATACTTTCATGGTAGGCTTATTAAAGAAACATGCGATAAAATTGTTTAGTGTAACTTTTTATCACTCAATCATACTCAACTTTACAAGTGACTCACTTAATTTGCTACAGAAACTGACTGTATAGTGAATATCATAATATTCAGAAAAAACCACTTTGACTGGATGCTTCTGGACCACAGACACATTTCACATATCACAATCATAAGAAAGACTGGAATGTACAGTGTAAAGCAACAAATTAAGATAGTCCTTTCTGTTATAAAACAATACACTGTTTTAAATTTGAAGGGGAAATTAATTTATTAAAAACAGATTTGTTTATAAATATACTATATACTTTTCACTTAATAAATAACTATTTTTCCTGTCCTTTATGTACTTTCACTATATAACTGATTCCAATAATGTATTCACTCCTTCATATTATACTATGACTAGGCAGACTACATGATCTAATAGCTAATTATAATCATGCCATTAAACAATTCTCAGTACGTAGTTTTATTCTAAGACTGCACTTTATTTCCTTTCAAAAGCATTATCCCTGAAAATATTTTATACCATTATCCATTTAGTATCTTCAGCATAGTATAGTATCAGTCTTATATTACATTTTATTGTTCTTTATTTGGATGTTTATATAACTACACTGCAATCACTTTTTCATATCTCTGTATTGAACAAAACAGTGTAATCATTATGAATAAAAAATATAAATGTTTTGTGATTATATAAAGAAGTCAGAGGCATTAGAAAGAGTAGAGTTAGAAAGGAGAGTGCTGAAAAAAACTGATAAGGAATTAGTAAAACAGCAGTAAAAGACTGGGAAAAAGAGACTAAGAGTATCAGTCAATATTATTCAGGTGTGTTCCAAGGATTCTTTACATTCTAATCTCATCCTATACTAACAAAACTTTTTTTAGATGATATCCTTTGGCTATAATTTAATCAAAAAAGAAATTTACGCATTAGTTTGACTATACAATCATTATTTATCCCAATAGGACAATGAATACATTAGTATTGTAGGCTTATACCTTGCATAAACAAATAATGTTACTCTTAAAATCCTAACAGTTATCTGTAGTAATAGTTATCTGATTTGTTCAGATTAATAGTTGTTTATTGAATTTTTTTTCAATGCAGTAAAAAAAAACTTTATAACCTTTAAAATTTTACATACAAATTAAACAACAAACTTAAAAAAGTTACATTTTAAATTGTACTAGTAATAAATACAAGCTATAAAATTTGGGTACAATTTTAAATGATTTTGAAATCAGTAAGGTATCAAAGACAATATATTTTTAATCTAAAAGTAGAGACAAAGTGTATAAACCACTGTTTCTTGATAGAAGAGGTAAATTAATTTGTTTCTTTATATCTGTTCCAGTTTTCCTAATGGTTAAAACATAATATATAAAACACTCAAGGTGCAAGACTACCTATTAGTTACTTTTTCTAAGAATAATCAGTTCATTAAATGGAATCAGTTTGGCTCAGTGAAGAAGACAATGAGATATCATTCCATTTCTCACTTTCCTTAGTATCCTTTACAAGATACTGTTACCTTCAGAATGGTTATAACAGTTTGAGAATGTTTATGCCAATTTTATTATAAACTTTTATTTCATGTCCAGATGCTTACATCCTTTTAGAGTATGGCACCTGACTTATACAATCATGTTACAGTAATATGCAGTACCAAAAACTGAACATCAGCAAACCTAATGTTTACTTTACACAAGGTTGCACACCACCATACTGGGGTTTACGTGTTAGGGACTACCTAATGAACAATTTCCTGAATGTTGAATTGACCAAGATGGTCAAATTCCCTGGCAACCTCAACCCCCTGATGTTATGCCACTTGATTTCTTTCTTTGGGTGTTTGTCAAAGACAGGTTGTTCACAACAAATATTGTCAACCTCAATGAACTACAAAGAAGAAGTGAAGGAGTAATTAATAAAATAATTTCGGATATTCTTCATGTGTGGCAAAAAATTGAATATCATCTGGACATTTTACGTACCGTAAAATGTGCTCATGAGGAACTTACTTAAGTGTTATAAACAAACTATTTGAAATGCCTTGTTCAACAATAAAACATGCATGTAAGTACATTACTTTGTTTTTTGTTTTTTTTATTAACACCTAAAATGAGCTGAATACTTTATGGATCGCATTGCATATAAAACAATTTTGTTATAAAAAAATTTTGTACAAAAAAATTCGGTTGGTGGGTAAATGGGTTAATGTACAGTTTAAGTAATTTTTTTTTTTGATTCAACAAAATCTAAAAGAAATTTATTAAACAAATACTAATTGAAATTAATGTATTTACCTGATTATAGGTCCAAGTTTTTTCCAATATTTTCTCCTGCAAAATGGGGGGGTTGACCTGTATATAGGGCTGACTTAGATTTGAATTCAACTGGGTTTGTAAAATTGTTTCATAGTTTATTTTCATTTCTATATTCATGATGGAGAACTTATTACAGTTAATATTTAAAATATATTACTTATTACCATTAATAAAAGCACCTAATTAATGAAAAAGGTTGGATAGATGAGTCTTTGGTCAACGAGTGGCTTAAAATAGTCTAGTCCAAGAAGATAGCAATTTGTAATTATAAGATGCATTCAGGGTTCATGTAACTGAAAATAAATAAATAATAACTAAATCTGTGTTTTTTTTTGCTTTAAATTTTAAAGCACGGATTTAGTTACAATACCTGTTGATATGACTTCACAGTTATAGGTTTTGGATGTAGTTGTGAACAAGCCTAGTAAAGATAATCTTAAAAAAAATTATAATTGTTGGATGTGAAACAACTGTCATCAGCTTACTCCTACTTTAAGAATAAACAAATCTCTTCCATGAGCTTATTATGCGAGTGGATTATTAAGTCTTGGAAATCGATAACATCAGATAGCATTAGAGCAAGGATTTAAAAAATGTTGCATTAGCAATACACTAGATGGAAATGAAGATGATATTCTGTGGAAAGAAGAATCAAACTATGAAAAAAACATTTTATTTTCAGTAGTGATGATTGCATCAATTCAAGAGTTCATGTGTTGTGAGTAAATCTTTTTATGAAGTAGTGAATTATTTAATGCATTTTTGTTTTCACAAAAATATAGAAACACATTTTAAATAATAATTTAAAAATTGCAATCAGTATCATTTCTTTTAAAATATTTCTAACTATAAATCTTGTATACAATTTAACATTTTTCTTATTTATCATGATACTATTTAGATACAAAATTTAAGCAAGTATGTATAATATAACAAAATATATAAAATAGTATAATAAAAAGTATGTACAGTACTTTATAATTATGTATAATAAATTTCAAAATTAATTTCTTATCGGTAAAATTTTATTTGGGAAAAAAATTTCTACAAATTTTATTTTACTGAAAATTAAATTCAAAATTAGGGAGTTCAGCCTATATTCAGGGTCGACATACATTCAAATAAATATGTTATCTATACATGCTTGAAAATGCATTAAACTGAATGCAAATAATATTTACAAATATTATTTGAAAATAATAATTAAACTGAAGATGACCCTCAGCCAGGAAGGTCTTAGACTTTAACTGATGACACCCAAGTTCAGAAAATCAACGATCTGGTGCGTGCGAATTGCCGACTGATTTTCAAAGAACTTGCAGAAGAGGTTAGCACCTCGATTGGACCATGCCATAACATTTTGACTGAAAAATTGAACATGCATTGAGTTGCACAAAGTTTGTTCCTTGCTTGATGACCAAACAGCAGAAAAAACATCGATTGGACTGTTTGTCGACAACTTCTTGAGCAAGCCAATGATGATGAAAAATAAATGCAAAGGATCATAACAGGAGACGAAAGCTGGATTAACAGTTATGACATCGAGACAAAAATTCAATCACTATAATGGATTGGAAAAGGACCTCTTCGCCCCAAGAAAGTAAATCAGTTTCGATCCAATGTCAAAGTGATGCTCTCTGTTTTTTCAATTTTAATGGAACTGTGCATTTTAAATTCATACCTCAAGGTGAAACAGTGAGCCATGTGTACTATCAAGGTGTCTTATAACAATTATGTGAAACATTCTGCAAAAAGAGAGACCAGAGTTGTAGTGAGACAACTCATGGTTTCTTCACTATGACAATGTGCCCGCACACTCAACTTTGTCAATTCGTCAGTTTTGTGCCAAAAATCAAATGACTGACTTCCCTCAGCCTTCCTACTCACCAGACCTGGCTTCTTGCAATTTTTCTTATTTCTGAAATTAAAATCAGTGACACGCCATTTTTTAGACCATTGATAACATTAAAACAAATTCATCACTGACCTTAAAAAAAGCCATTTCAAATGAAGCTATCCAGGACTGCTTCGTGAAGTGGAAACACCACTGGGAAAAGTGTGTGAATAAGGGAGAGTTGTACTTTGAAGGGGACAAGAACCAATAATCTATGAAATTAATAATAAACAATAATAAAATAAAGTTTGGTTATTTTCTGAACAGAACTTGTATACAAAGCAACAAAAGTTACCAGAAATTATTAATATCTAAAACAATATGACTTTCTGTGCATTTATCCTCTGTAAGAGACATAATGACGGCTGTTTTAACAAAACCATTGTTTTTAATAGAACAATTTGTCTACTGAATGACAGAGGCAGTTTTTTTTCTAGATGGAATAAAAGGCATAATCCATTCATTTTATTAAAATGTATTGAAATAAGAGTACTGAACAGGTCTTTAAAAAATGGTTAGTTTTCTACAGCAATTAAGAAATTATTTACGGATATTAGTAATAGATAAAGATTAAAAAAAATAATAGAAGACGAATAGAAATTATCATCTATGATTCTACACAAATTAGATTAATATGAATATATTAAACAATAAAAAATATATATAAGCAAAACTTACACTTTCCAACACAACAATGTGTTCAACATTGTTCAAATATTGCAACTGATGTGTTATCAGTATTCTAGTCTTATTTTTTAAGTAATCTGTAAAAACAAAAATTAATAATTACTTTAATTAAAAAAAACTATATCGTAAATAATATAAAAATAATTTTAATATTTTAAGATTTACTACAACTTTCCTTCATATTTTGAGTGTCGCTTGATGAAATGAACATATTTCAGGAACGCTTTCTTCAGGTGAAAATGAAGAAAAACTTTACATACAAACTTAAACCTCAAACATTTGGTTTTCCAGTTACAGAAACTGAAAAATTTTTCCACTAATTTCTACTAAAAATGTAAACTTTAACTTTATCTGAAGAATTTAAAAAAGTAATCATAATGCCTGTATCGCTATTATTAACTATAAATTTTTTATTTATAAATCTCATCAACTGTCAAAAAACAGTCTTTTTTGATATCTTGATAAATAAACTTGAACAAATTGTTGATAAACTTATAAATAAATATTGAATAAAATTTGTAAAAAATTTAGTTTGAGCCAACTGATGAATGTGAACAAAAAAAAACAAGAGAACATTTTAAAACAACAAAAAAATTAAGAAATTACTAAATAATTTTGGTGAAAAGCACAATGCAATACTTAAATTTTCCAAGTATTAAGTATGTATTTTACAATAAAAAAATTTGTGGGTATAAAAACAACTTAAAATTGGTAAGTCATTAATGGGAAATTACCTTTATTTTCAGATATTTACAATGTATCATTTATATTAAGTTAATATAATTTTAAAGATATCAAAATAATAACAATAAAATACATTATTTATACTTATTTTATTTCTCTTAACCTACAATGAACAATTAAAGTAAATTTGTTAACACAATTAAACAAAATAAATTAAATTTACTGGATGATTATGCAATTCTACTTTTTTAAAAACACTATACCTTTTGAATTCATTCTGCAATATTGTATTCTTAAAAATATAATATGCTTACTTCTAATTAAATTATTTTAATTTTTTTTTAAGCTTCTGATGTAAGGCTTAAAATAAAGTACCCAGGCATATTAAGTAAAGGGAAAAACGTAAAATACCAAAATAGAAGCAGTTCCTGTGTTTTAACAATCATCTCCTCCTCTATCTTCCATGGGAATTGTATCAGCTATCCCCCTAACCTCCAGTATTGTCATATTAGCAGCCTCTTCTTAACTGGGACTCAGTATTCAGAATTGGCAACTCTACCAATACAACAGTACTGACTCTTTATTTCCTACCGCTTAAGAATTGTATAAAAAGAAATTTCTTAACATTCCTGTCAAAAGTTATTTTCTTTTACTTAATAATGTTTTAAGCACCTCTTATCACATACATTGTGATTTATCATTTTTACATTCTGATGTAGATTTTGGATTCAGTAAAATATAAAACAATTAAAATAACTGTAATGCTATCTAACAGGAAACTAGATTAAAATTTAACCGATACAAATAACTCTTAAACATTCATTCTTAATGACTGATTATATTACTTTAGCAGTAGAAAGTGAAGTTCCTTGGTAGGTAATGGGAAGTAAAACTAGTATAGAAATAATATTAAAAAAAAATAATAATATGTAATCTTTTACTTAATCACAATCTATTCTAAAATTAATTTCATTCCTGCAGACGTTAAATTAAAACAAATAGTTAAGTGATAAATAATCATAAAATTTAGTGTAAAATACAGTTTTATTCCAGATAAAAGATACCAGCAATGCACATGAATAAAAATTTTCATACCTGTCGGTAATAGGTCCATGAACACAGAGAAAAATGCACAAACACAACACTAATAAATTCACGACCAAGAAGTTATAAGTTAAATCACCTATAAGTTATATAAGCCGGCACCGCATTAGAATCAGGAAGTCTCTGTCCATCGTTCAAAGACTCATACTGTGTTTGTTATAATTCATCATTAATGTGAATTACAATAAATATAATTATATTGATAATTGACTCAAGGCTTTTCCTTTATGCAATTGAACCAGGGAATAATTAAACATATTCTGAATAATTAAACCTAACTGAGGTAATTCAGCAAGGCAGAAATTATTCAACACCTTTATTATAGCATATTTGATTATTAAAACTTCTAGAAATATAAAGACAGAAGTAAAGGTAAAGTAATGTCAGACCTCCAATTTTCTCTTAAGTTTAAATCTAATTCAGGTTAATGGTTAATTGCATGAACAATCAGAGGGCAAAATCATAATGTTTTTATAATTTTATAACTTTAATGACACACGAACATACACAACAAAAATAAATATTAATAAAATTGTTTCATCTTATTCTGATTTTTTGGTATTTTTAAGATGTGTGCGTAATAACAAAAATAAAATGAAGGAACTCAACCTAAACCATTTCTTTCATTACTTTATTCCAATGAACATCTGAATAGTCATTGGGGTAAAATGTAATTTATAAAACAATACCGCACTATTTTCATAAAGTAAAAAAGAGATTTCAAAAAATATAAGTAAGCAGAATTTTTTCAGAATATCATATTTCCACTAGGATTCTCATAACTGACTTGAGTGTTATTTTCTGCCCTCCATAGCATTATCACTCTAAATTCGTAGTTCAGGCATTTCAGAGTAAACTCCATTCTCCATTCTATGCTAAAACTAATTTTAGCATAGTGCACTATCAGTAGTTTTGAGAATTGAAGTACCTGAAATATGTCAACTGCCAAGTGAGTGACAATGCTAGGAAGGGCAAAAAATAACACTCAAATCAAATAGGTAAGCAGATACCTATTTTTTTTTTTTTTTTTTTTTTGTAATAGGTAATCTATTCATTACTTTTTAAACATTTATGATAGATTTTTATTCAATCACATAAACAACTCATTAACATTAATTCACATAACAATTAATTTATTTATTTCACATACTCATTAAATCTGTGTAATAGTTAAAACTGTCGGTGAAATTTATTTTAATTGAAAAGGAAATAAACATTAGATTAACAATGTAAACTGCATCATTTTTTTATACACATACTGAACTGAATCTTGTCATATACTGAACAGGCCTACACATCTCATCAGCAATGCAATTTAAGCCAACATAATTTAAAAATATCAAATATTAAAGAAATTGGAATTCTTTAATTTTAAATATAAAAAATTTTTAGATTGATCACTCAGTATTTATCTTATACTTGAGATATGGTACAAAGAAACTTTAATTGTCTTGATGCTTACCTACAATACAATCTTCAAACAGATGTTTACCAACATGAGAATCAACTGCAGACAGTGGATCATCCAAAAGATAAATATCAGCTTTCTTATAAATGGCTCTAAAAAAAAAATTAATGAAAACAAACATTTTAAAACATTAATAAACAAAATACGGTGTAATTATACCTTACAAAATACAAAATAGCAATTTGCATTTAATTAGCTAGAACATTTAAATTTTTTTTTTTTTAACCGTTACAATATATTTATTTTAGTTTTAGAAAATAAAAATATGTTTTAAATAAAAAAATATAATTAAACGTGTATTTTTTTATGGGGTTTTGATTAAGATTTTACCACAGTTTCCCCTTATCCATCCAGCCAAATACTCGCGCATTTCCTTTTTTTTTCAATGGAGTAGCACACCTATTCGTACTTGATGTGATCTGTATAATGTAATATAAGTGCTGGTTTGAATAAAGTAATTATTTAATACCGTTTTCAACTAATCAACCGCAATTATTTAGAAATAAAATGTACCTGGCTAAATTAATACGGGCGCGTTGTCCTCCGCTTAATGATACACCTCTATCACCAACAACTGTTTTATCACCATAAGGAAATTGCTCAAAATCTGTTCTTAATGCACATACACGTGTAATTTCTCTATATCGATCTTTTTCATAAGGTTCTCCAAATAATATATTCTGTCTAATACTACCGGCAAATAACCATGGTTCTTGTGATGTGTACGATATTCTTCCATTAACAGATATATTTCCACTACTTACAGGTAATTCTTTTAATATAGCATGTAATAATGATGACTGTAAAAGAGAGAAAATGTTAACAAACTTATCATATATTATATATGTTTTATATTTTTTACTTTTAAAATTATAACCCAAAAGATTATATTTTAAGAGTTTATCTTAAAATACATGTAAAAATAAAGGCTTTCACAGCCAAAGAGGCTCTGAACATTCTTGATCTTGTTGCCTGACTCTAGATGGTGTCTAATAAATTTGAGGATGGGGTAGAAAAAACGCCAGTAAGTCACTCAAGTGAGAACAGAAAGAGTTGGACAATTTGGTCTGGGACTTCATAACATATCGGAAGGAGAAGCTGTCACAGGCGGATTGCCACTCGGACTGATACAGAGGTTAGTCAGAATAAGGTGTTGTAACTACTGGAGGATGGAGTGCACACTGATGATCTAGATGAATTACTTATGATGCAATGACCGAAGGGATGTTACACTCATATGGTCGACAAGGAGACCTATTTAGGTGAACACGATGGTGATGTGGTGGTCATCTTTGACTTCACGAAGTCAAAGGGTGCCTTTGCGGCCTCTCTTTATAGAGTAGTCCCTAGGTTAGAGTTCAAATGACTGGGGGACAGTTGACCACTGGCCAATTGTTAGACTTCACAGCCTCCACGAAGGTGCTTCTGAGGGAGACCTAGGAGGGGTCGGACAGGACGATTTTTGTCCTAGTTTTGGATTCCTCAATGGATGAAACGGCGAGGCTCACGCAGTTGAAGAATGGTATTGGAGGCATTTTCATAAATACGAGGAGCGAAGTGATATTTGGAGTAGAGTAGAGGAGGATGTGTTTGCACTCCTATGTAGGAAGCTGGTGGAATACTCAGTTAGGAGGATGCACTGGACCACATATATACATATACATAGAGCTCCACAGAAGGAAGCAGGAAGATCAGAACCTAAGATCTTCTCGAAAATGGCTGTTATAAAGGCGACTGAAGTAGATCACAAATATGCTGAAGGATCTTAAAATTGAAGTTAAGGAGAGTCCTCAAAAGTGCTGTCGGTCCATAAGAGTAGGAATGAGGGGGTCCTAATTCGAATACAGGACGAGGGACAGAAGGCTG
Organism: Lycorma delicatula; assembly: GCF_047948215.1. Lineage (NCBI taxonomy): Eukaryota > Metazoa > Arthropoda > Insecta > Hemiptera > Fulgoridae > Lycorma > Lycorma delicatula. Next base: position 71,047,482 of record NC_134466.1, on the reverse strand, counting down.
ATAATTTATTCTAGAAGATTCAAGGTGGCATGCAGGAAGTACAAGTCGCTTGGAGAAACAAGGAGAGACTGAGGAGGGTCTGTATAAAGGATATCATGACATTAACCTCGTAGAAAGAAGTTGTAAATGTTGTTGCGGAACTCATTGCATTAGAAGAAGAACATAAGTCCTGCTTACTCTTGCACTCAGGTGGTGACCTTGATGGTGCGGAACACTCAGGCAGATATATCATTGAAGATGGACAGGATGGATTGGGTCTCCTGCAGGGTGTCTCTTAGCATCGATGAGGAATGGTTGCTATAAATGTTGGGATGTGGGGCATATAGCTGCTAAATGTCAGGCTCCTGATAGGTCTCAATGCTGCTTCAACTGTGGCAAGAAGGAACACTTTAAGACAGGATGCAGGGAACCCACGATCTGAAAGAAGTGTGGTGCGGAAGGCCACTGATTTGGCAGCCCTCGATGCAAGCCATGAAGATTCTACAACTGAACACGAATCGCTGCCCCCAGCGGATGATAGAAGCCATTGCTTTACGTTGGCACTGGGTTTGCCTCCGTGCAAGACAGAGATGGGAGACATCGATTGGTGTATACTGCCACAATAGAGAAGATATGGAACACGCATTTTTAATGTGTCCAAGATGGGCTACAGAGTGGCCGTTGAAGGAGTAGTCTCCCTGGAAGATGTCATGGAACATATGTTGGCCTTGCATGAGAAATGGAACATCTGTGCTGTTTGGTTTAAAGATGTACTCTCCTGGAAGCTTGTAAAAGAAGTGACACAATTGGGTGGTGCTCGGGCAGAGAGTGAAAGTGGAAAGCCAGTCTTCGAGAGGTGGGCAGCAGGGGTCTAAGTGGATCACTGCTGCTGGGTGCTCCCAGGGGATGCTGGAAGCCATTGCTTGACATCAACACTGGTGAGCCCACGGACACTCATGGTGATGATGCAATATTCTTTGGGTGGTTCTATTACAACATTGTGTGAGGAGGAGGGTTTTTAGTAAGTCCCTATCTCAGCAGGAAACCCCACACACCCAGCAGTACGAGCTGCTGGGCGTCTGATTGCAGATTTCCCTCTTCCGCACACAAAACAAAAAAAAAGTGAAGTAATTGATCTTTGGTACAGTTACCAGTAATTGAACTTGAAACATTATTATTGATCTTGAAGTGTTTCCTGAAAAACTGTTTGAATAAGCCATGAAGTGAAACTCAGTTCCAAGAAACATGTTATAGTTAATATACAAACAGTTTTAAATTATATGCAATAAAAAATTGTATAACTTAACCTTTTATCTTCATGACAGGGCTTAAAACAAAGGGAATAAATATGAATGACATAAAATAAAGGCTTAGATGTAACAGTAATCTAATTAATTAGATCAAGTTGATTACCCTCTCCATCATATTCATTAATAATTACTGTAGAAGTAAAAATGTCAGGACAACGTAATGCCCACCAAACAAACAAACTGATTCAATAATCTTTTCCATTGAAAAATTATGTAGAAAGTTTAGGGATATAAAGATTTTGTTATAATTATTAATTTTTTATAAATTAATCCATAACTAGTTTTACAATGTAAGTGTCCCTCCTATGATGAATTTTGAATGATAGCAAAATTGATTTAATTTATTTTGCATAATTTTAAATTATCAAATGGAAAGCACTGAAAGATAAAATTATCAACAATTTTCCTTACCAATCTATTATTACAACCAGTATAGATTGACTCTTAAACAAAAATTAATTGGACCAGTAGTGGAAATGGCAGTCTCTATTACTTCATGTTATTTATTTCTAACAGTCAAAAATATCAAACCTGTTATTATACTTATGAGTACGTACACTTTGTAAAGCCAAAGTTAAACTAAATATAAAAGTGTACCTCCAGTCTATTTTTGCAGTTATTTAAATACAAAAGTACACTGGTTAACGGGTTAAATTCTGTATTAACTAGAAGAGAACCTTCAGTTAACTTCTAGAAAAAATATTCTTTGTATAAACTATTTAAAATCTTTAATCAAAATTCATCAACGAATATAAACCACAATAACTTCATTTTGGATCTGCAGTTTTTGAAAGTTTATCATTATTACCTTTATAGTAACATTGTAATCAATGTTTTTTTACAGCATATATTTAGCCCTGTTCATCCAAAATCATTATCAGTAATGTGCTGTTCCTACCCTGGGGATAAAGATAGCCCTAAAAGGTCACTTGTAAAATTGTGATAAAAATGGATCCCTGGTGCCTGAAAAAGACTTTCAAGCACTTCATGCAGTACTGTTTGTTTCATTATGTAGTTTAAATATAGGTAGATTATTCAAACCTCATAATACATATGTTTTGTCCTTAATTCCTTATCATTAAAAAAAAAACTGAAGTTTTTCTAAATTAGAATGCAACAGATAAATTTTACTACTGTCACACAGAAGATAAAATTAGTTTCCTACTGAATGGAAAAATTTAGTAAAAATAAAAGTACTGTTTACAAAATTAATTAATATGTTACCTTTCCAGAACCAACAGGTCCAATAATTGTAGACAGTTTCCCAGCTGGAAATTTAATACTAATATTGTTGAGCGTATTTTCATTAAGGTCTGGTGTCCATTTTGCGGTAACGTTTATCATATTTATTGAATGTTCATACTGTTCAACCGGTGGTCCTGTTTTATTATATGAATTTCCAACTTTAACACCATTTACCTTTTCTAACCCAACATCAGCAATATGTTTAGAATTTACACTTACTGTTTCATCATATAACATGAATTTCTAAATTAAGATGAAAGAAAAATCCAGTATTTTATTAAAATTGCAATAATAAAAATTATTAGCTAGACAATTAAATCTAATATTTCAAAATTACAATATTATCCAAATCAATTAACAGATGCTTAATAGTAAATCTTGGATTCGTATTTCACAAACATTTGCGTATAGGATAAAACTGAAATCATTTATTTATTTAATATGCCAATTAATAATTATCTATTACACAGAGTTTTCAATAAAAAATTATTATTAAAAAAAATTATTTATTTAGTCATAAAGTAACAGATGACACACAATTATAATTATTTAATTTATTTTATATAGATGATAATGAACTGTGTGATAATGGAGTGTGAAAATTGGCATGCTTGACTATTGAAACTCAGAAAATATTCAAGATGAAAGCCAGACACTACCACTCCCTTCCCAGGGAGATTGGAGGATCTATTACATCACAAATTAAATTGTTAATGAGGGTTTTAAAGGATATATATATATTCTGGTTTTTTTCCATCATGATTTTGTATTATACTACCAAATACCATTTCAATTTTGAAAACTGGAAGATTGGTTGCAAAGATATAACAACATTTCTGAATAACTGTAATCTATTACAACAAGAGTGTACTTGATGCATGCAAAAGTTACCCTTCAACCTACTAACAAATACCTCCATTTGAATTTTGAAAACCAGACGATTGTTTGCAGAGATATTATGAGAGCACCCCATTGCACCTCCCAAAACAGCACCCAAGAGGCATCCCGTTTATTACCAGTTGATAGTGATGATTGGTTTAGCCACATACAAGGTGCTTACAATACCTCATCATACTATTCTCACACACTGTCCCCACAGGAAGTCAAACAGAAATTATTTAAATTTATTTAATATAATATTATTTTATTTCATTCGATTGATTCGAATCACTCAGTTCACACCCAGCTCACACAGTGATAGAGGTTCCACAGTTCATTAATTCAATTCATTAAAGTTTGTGCTTCGACCGGCAAATCTACACTAATACATATACTTTTATAAATATGCATACATATATACAGCCTATGACACTATCCCAGAAATGTAATAATTCCAATACAGGGGGTCATTGATCTAAATCAATTTGGTTGTTGAGCTGCTACAGTGGAACGAATGAACGAACAAACAAACAAACATGCACACATACATTCACTCTAAAAACATTGCACTCCTTTTTGGGCAGTCATGTAAATAATAAAAACAATTATGAAAATTAAATAAAAAAAGGGATTATTAGTTAATATTTAGTACAAAAATTGTGGTACAAAGCAGACCAATGTGGCTGCACACAGTTCCTTCCATGACTCTCTCCTGCTAGAAGCAGGGGTGCAGTCTGTTGTCAATTCACAGATTACTTAATTTATTTAATTTCTAAGCGTAGATTATTTTTATTTATAATTTATATTTGTATTTTTATTTATTATTATTTATTAATAAAATAAACAGATTATTAGTTAATATTTAACAGTAATAAGATGAAGCAATACCAACAAATAAGAGCAAGAATAAAGAACATGGTTACATGATCAGACATACTGCCCATAAGAAAATCATGATTTATTTTCTTAAATATTTATAAACAATAAGTAAGAAGAAACAATAAATTAATATTAGTATTTAGCAAAGTCTAATATTATTTAATATTTAATAGTTAATATTTAGCAATAGCAAAATGAAGCAACACAAACAAATAAGAGCAAGAAGAAAGAACGTGCTTACATGATCGAATATACTGCCCGTCAAAAAATCATAAAATTTTTTTCTTAAATATTTATATACAATAAACAACAACAGTAATAATAATTATAAAATTTTACCACTGTAATTCATTCATTCAATGTCGTAGCAGATCTTAAAATACAACTATTTTCGACACAAATAAATTGATACTGAAAATACTATTATTGGATTATCAATTTAGAATCATATATATGATTTTTTGTGGTCTTTTAATTAAAATTACACATAAATATAAACATATTTATATAGCCTATAATATAAGGATTCCACCAATGCGTGGGGTCAAACATCTAAATCGGTTTGGCCGTTGAGCTGCTATGGTGAAACAAACATACATGCACCCCAAAAACATTACACTCCTTTTTGGGCAGTTGTGTAAAAATGTTCACATAAGGGATCTGTTATATTCTAAAAGTAACAAATACAATGGGAAATACTGACCGTGTCGGTACAGGATTAGAGCAGAATTCAGACTCGAGAAATGAAATTTCTATACAGCACAATGAGATAATTAAGAAGGAACATATAAATTAATTAGAAATGAACAATTCGTTTGGGAATTGAAAAATTTGTTAAAAGTGGTATCAATTCGTATCAAGAGGATATAAAAAGCAAAACTTTCAATGTGAATGGAATGAATAGAAATGAAAGAGAAGTGCCCAAACAAAATGGCAATAGGAATGATGAATGATGATTACGCGATCTTAAAAGATGAAGTGTGAAGGCTTCAACTGTAAGAAAGTAGGAAGGATGAGACCGAGAATAGCTTTCAAGAAAAAAGAAGATGGAGGTGCAGGTACGGATTGGGAACTGGATATATATATCAATGTAGAGTATTTTATTTACACAAACATATAAATAAATATTTTATGAAATCCTAGACAACACTCTGCCACCTTTTTAGTGAAACAGGTTTTATGATTTCTGGCTCAAAACACTGTTCTGAACAGCATAACAAAATATTTTTAAGTTTTATTTTTTAAAAATTTTGTATTTTAAAATATTTTAAATACTCAGGAAAATACTAGTAATGAATTTTCAGTCATGAAAAATGTATAACTAATATGACAGGAAAATAATACTTCTTAGAATCACTGAATGAAGGTCAATTGCAAAAACGTTATTCATAAACAATGTTAAAGAAGTCAAAATTTAAAGATATAAAGAAACAGATATGGTTTAATTTCTTTACAAGATTACATAAAAAATTTACCATTAAAACTGTCTTCTTATATGGATTGAAACCTTACGTAATAACAATAATAAAATGTGTCCAGAAAGTAATCTGTTATATAAAAACAGTATTGTGGCTCTTAGAACATAATGGCTCTTAGAAACAAAGTGTTATATTTAAAAACTTTTTAAGTATTACTTTCACTTTTTAAAAACCTCAAGTTCTTTAACTGGGTTACAATCAGATACTGCATAATATCAAGATCTCAAATCAAATATGGGATGTCAGGGAGAGGCTAAAAACATTCTAATTTTTACTGTGAAAAAAAATTTCTGCAAGAGTTGGCAAATAGATAATTTATGTTTATAAATCTACCAATCATTACTTTCCCACAAACAAAGCCATTTCCTTGTTGGTTCCCTTAACAATTTGAATCGTGTGATTCTCAGCACATGGTGGTCCATGGCAACTGGTCTAAATTTTTAAATTTAGACCGGTTTAAAAAAATTCCTATTTATCATAATTGTAAAATTTTCTTACATGAGTTTTATCATCTGAAATAAAAATACATGCAGATTTGTTCTACATAAAAAAAGACACATGTGACTTCCCAGAGTTTATGTGTCACGTTCAAATTCCCTTTTCAAACACAGAAAAAAACAGCTGTTATGCAAGAACTTAATATTTTTGTAATTATTAAATGAATTTTAAGTTATTTATATTGTAGATAACATATTTTTATAAACACAGAAACACACTCTTTCAATATAATAAGAATTCATTTAGATATCACTTTGGAGAAAACATTATGTCACTTGAAAGAAAAACTTTTTTTTAAACACAGCACAAAACCAGAATCCGTCTTTCATTTTACTTCCAGTGAATACTACTGTTTCACTCACTTCTGATTATTTACACTTGAAAATTATGTATAGATAGGAACATTATTATTCTTAGAAACTATTTTATAAAAAAAAAAAAAAAAATTAATTATAACAGCTGGTACAAAGTTATGAGAGTATAACTTCGCCAATAACAGGAGCTGATACAAGTTGAAAGTAGGCCTAAATCTAATTCGGTACTAACAGAATTGTAAGGAATTTCAGAAAAAAACCAAGAGGAGTAACAGTAGACCTAGAAGTACAATTATTAGAAATAATATCAGTTACCGAGAGTTTAGTAACAGAAACAACTGTTTTTACTTTTGAATGTCGGTGGTCATAATATTCATCCCTTGAATACAAATCATAATCACAAATAACCAGATCTTTGTATGTCGGGTCTCTATATTCATCATCTAGTTCCCCTTCAGAAACACTATCAAAATAATTCACTAATTTGTTCATGTTCAATAGACACAATCTCAATTTCTTGGTCAGAATTAGAATTTTCTCCATTACTATCATCCAAGATACAGTACAATTTGACTCATTTAGGTCAAATTAACACATTAACTCAATTTGTTAATTTTTAAACAAAAATGATTGTGTCAATAGAATGGAAAATAAATCAGCATGCATGTAAGCAAACTTGCCTCACAAATATCATTTCACTGAAACTAACAGAGTTTAAAGATTATCCAACAGATAGAGAAAACAACTTCATATATGAAGAAACACTGAACTTTTAAAATCAATAAAAGACGACCTGGAATTGTCCTAATAAAAGATATAGAATTTTAAACACAAGGACGATGTATACTCGTCCGTCATTCAACTGAACAAAGATGGTCGGATGAGTTATACTCGTCCATCGTATACGTGTTAATTAGCAAGGGACTTCAGTAAATTACTCTTTAATTATATTCAGTAGCAGAGAGCTTATTTATAGTAAACAAAACCTTTATCATTAAGAAAAAAAGATCATAATAAATCTTGTTTTTCTCTGAGTTTACCAACCCTTGTTTAGATGTGGAAATCCCGATGAATTCCATTGGGATGGAGGACTTTAGTTTAAGATTACAGCCATCACTATTACTCACATGTGTTTATAAACTATTTGAGAAAATCTGAGTAAATTATAAATAATTTCAGAAAAGTTATGTATAAGATAGCTCAGAATTTCTTCTGATCTTGTGACACGTGAAACAAAAAAAATTTACTGCCTCCATATTTTGTAACAATTTCCTGCATCAAAATTTCTGAAAAAATAGTTTATGAATTACTACAATATGTAATCACTGTCTATTATCAATTTTTATTGATTATAGTAAATTACATGTGCATGTATATCTCAACTAGTTGAAGATCTTCAAGAAGGTGCATCGGTTTCAACAAATTCCCGATTGTTTTTAAAATGTCATTACCAAAACTGAATCATTCCCAAAAGTTTTTTAACTGTAAGAATAATTTCTAAACATGAATTTTCATATTTAATGAAAAACTAGATTCACTGGTGTATTCACAGTCACTATAAATATGAGTGATTTAATATCAACAGATGAACATAAGTACATAAAACTACTGCTAACAGCAATAAGTCATCGCTATTAACCGCATTGCTTTAAAGAAGAATTGTTCATACATGGACAACATAGAATGGTCTCAGACTCATACAAATTTACATCGATACCACACACTCAGTTCTTAAAATAATGTTTATTACCTAGATAATTTCTGGTTAAAAATATTAAATAATAAAAATAATTTATTATAACAACCTGAAGTCGTTTCGTTGAAACTAAAGCTTCGGCAACTTGACCAATACCTTGAGGAAAAAATACAGTCATTGTCTGACGAAGAATATTATAATATGATGTAACAACAAAGACCTGAAAAAAAGGAAAATAATAAAACCTGACAGATTTTAATAAATCTATTAACACACAGAGGCAATTAAAGGGACTACAGATATAATTGTATAAGTGAATAATAAAAAATCACGATTTTATAAATATACTCGTATAATCTTTATTATGAATGGAGCATAAAATATATACATCACGTCAATATAAGATAAATTACAAATATAAATAGCAGAAGTGATTTAAGTACATATTAATTATTCAAAGATATTTCACAATTCATCCACTACTGAAAATTATTTGGAGCATATACTCATGCTCCAGGGAGGCATAAATTTATATATAGCCCATGTTTACAGTTAGTAAGATGTGACTTTAATGAACTGTAAGCAGCTGCTCTTATAAAGGGTGTCCCATATAAAACGCAACCCAACCTTATATTGGTAGGTATTGAAATAATAAAAAGGTATGTGAAAATGTAAATGTAATTTTTATTATTACTATCTTTATATCTTTTTATCTATCTTTTTATTATTACTAAGGTTTCTAACCTTACATTTAGAGTAAATGTTGGAAGTGGCCGCCATCTTCTTGAATACAAGCTTCAATTCTTTTTACAGCGTTTCTTGCAAATTTTTTCAAAGTTTGTGGCTGGATATTTAATACAGCTTGTTCAATATTGACTTTCAAGTGTTCATGGTTTGTTGCTGTAGGCTTTTTCTTTGAGGTAACCCCATAGAAAAAAATCCGTCACAGTCAAATCTGGAGATCTTGGTGGACACAAGCCTCGACCGATAACATGATTACCAAAGAATTCCTCAACAAAATCAGAAGTTGAACCTGCGTAGTGCGATGTCGCACCGTCATGTAGTAGCCAGCAGTGTCTGTCTTCCTCTTCCAAGAGTATAATAAACTGAAATAAAATATCCTGATATCGTTCTGCATTAATGGTGTATTTGAAAAAAATAGGACCGATTATATTCTTCCGCATCACACACCCAACTTCTGCGGGTGTAATTGTTTTTCGTGATAAACGTGGGGATTTTCAGCACTCCAAATTCTACTGTTTTGGCTGTTTATGTAACCATCCAAATGAAACTGTGCTTCATCTGTGAAAAATAACGAATCCATAACACTAATTCCAGTCCATACCATTAAGTCGCAGAAATCAACGGAACCATTGTAGCCGTTTTTCTTTGTCGGGCTCAAGAAGTTGATGAACCGTTTGAATGCGATAAGGTCGTAATTGTAGTTGTTTGGTCGCCCAATGAACAGTTGATTTAGACAAATTAATTTCAGCAGACAAACGTCTGATCGGTTTATTTGGCGAGGCGAGTAATCGGTCTTTGATTTCAGTGACTGTATCTGTATTCAACACTGACGCAGAGCTTTTGTGTTCCTTGTTATTAACAGAACCTATCTCTCTAAATTTTGCAACTAACCTTAATACTGATGTTTTGTTAGGAGCTGGTTTATCTGGGTACTTATGGTGAAACAAATCTTGCACTGCAACCGCTGATTTCGTACTGAAGTACGACTCAACAATGAAAACACGTATCTAGCAAAAACACCATCTTGTCTCTAGCAATATACTGAATGTTATGATTGCATTGTTGTTACTATCGGTAGTGTTCTACTGCGTCGCCGTGATGTTCAGATGTTGGATGAGTCCATTTCAGTAATGAGTAGGGGAGTAAGCTTGACTTTGAAATTTCATGGATGAGTGATTGATGGGTTGCGTTTTATATGGGACACACTTTAGTATGTAAGTTTTACAACTTCCTTTCCTGTTTGGTTGAACCGAGTGCTACTCAGCACTCTATAATCCCACTTTCATAGAAGTGAAAAATGAAAATATCCATTTAAATATAATTTTTTAATTATTCATTTACCTTTTCAGCATTAATAGGGTATCCTTGCACTGCGTAAGAGAATACACTCAAAAATATAGCAACTCTTGTATGAAATATTATAAAAGAAAGTAATAATCCACGTACATATGATGTTTTTCTAATTACATTAATTTCTTTCCTAAAAACAGTAAAAAAATTATTTTATTACTTCTAAAATCTAAAAAAAAATTAAAAAACAAAAACGTTTAACCCACTATAACAACCTGTTTTATGTGCAAAATGCTTTCCTGCAAACTGATTGTTTATTGCTGTACATTTAATTGATATCGATTCTGTATTGATCTAATCAATTTGTATGGTACATAAAAAAAAAGTTAATAACGACAAATTTTTTTTGTACTTTTTTTTTTACACATTTTTTCTGATAAAATGTTTGTAACTATTTTAAAATAAAGACACTTTACTGTTACTATAAATTTTGTTTATTTAAGTTAATTTTTTTTAATTTATAAAAAATGTTTAAATGAATGGAAAAAAAACAAGACCACATAAGAATAATCTATGTTCCAATAATATATTTAATTTTTTCATAAAAATTATAATAACACCGACTCAAAATTTTTCAACATTACTCTATATAAAAGGCTGTTAAGTAAAATCAAAGCATCGCTTTCTATTTCTGTAAAACTGGTTGATTTTTTGAAAAAAATATTAGCACTCAACAAAGTTTAGAAAGCATAAAACATAGATGCACACTAGGTCTACCTGGGATGTCTGATGTAATGTTGGGACTGCTAGTAGTACAGTGGAAGGAATATAACAGGACATCAAAGATAGTAAGAAGCCAGTCTCCAATCTAGCAGTTCATCCCCAACCTGCGTGCCAGTTGAGCTTTCTAAACATTGATGAGTAATATTATCATATATTACTGGCCGTAAGTGCAGTTACATTATAATGATAAATGTCGGCAGAGGAAACTAAAAAAAAAAAAATATCAAGAAATGCACATTTCGCACTATATACCGAGATAATTAAAACTAACTGATAAATTCTGTCAACAAGGTTATCTCAAGTAACATTATACATATTATAGAACCTACACATACAAAAATGTTATACTTTTCTAAAGAAAATAAAGAATGTTCATACTTATTTAACAATCCAGATTAGTAAGCAGTTTAAGACCGCCACATACATGCAGAACTGTATACTACTGGATGGTCCAAAATCAGTGGACCACTTTAAAATATAATATTTTTATTTATTACAAATTAACCTTTATCCTTTAAAAAACAGTAAACATGGTTCTTGCAAATTATTTTTATTTAGTTTTATAAATTTTGTCCTTCAAGTGGCAAACATTTTGCTCTTAACATTGATGGAATCTTTTTAAAGAATCGTCTGTCTTAATGTTTCTTGGCTTATTCATTACTTTCTTCGTAGATGTTGGCCTTCAATTGCTGAATAGTCTGAGGTTTGTTGCAGTGTACTCTGTCTTTCTGATATCCCCACAAGAAAACTTTTTGTAAACAATAAATAAATCCATAATCGTCATAGCAATTATAATACACAAGTCACACACACACACACACACACACACACACACACACACACACACACACACACACACACACACACAAGCACATTTCTGAGAAAAAAATGGTCATATTCTTCCTAGTCTAAATAAAACATTTTACATCGTATAAGCGTCGTTCAAATTGTGTAATAAAACTGATTCCTTTGTGAATATAAAACAAAATAACTGATTTAGATGCAATATAAAATGATTTTGTAACAGCGTTTTAAAACTGACGCCGCCGTACATAACCAGTTCCCAGACTAAATGATGTGAAAAGGTTAAGGAAAAATTGATAAGGTAATGAGAGTCAACTGATATATTATGAAAATAAAAAAAAAAATTGAAATAAAATTTATTTAGTGTTCAGATGACAAATTAATACAAAACACACAAAAACATTTATAGAATACTGTATTATAAATCTCACCTTCTTGCATATGATACTAATTTAGCAAATGGTTTTTCCCATGTATACATTTTAATTACTTGTATTCCAGATATAATTTCATTCATTAGACGAACTCTTTCATCAGTTTTAATTGCTGTTCTCAATCGTAAAGATGAACTCTTTTTACCCAGCCAAGCTATAAACAAAAATATAAAAATTTCATCTTTTAATATCAACACCAGAACAATTACGGTAACAATCAATTACTATCTCTGCAGCAGCTAAGTCTAAGACTAAGTAACCACAACAGAACAAGATTACTTCACATGTAACATGCAAATATTATAGTCGGCTAGATCTATATATAGGTTTGCCCATTTGTAGACTCCTGAAAGAAATGTTTTTATACTCTGAAAATATTCACAAAAAAATAAAATTTACCAGTAAGAAACACACAAGCAAGATATTGCATTAGCTTTGCTAAGTAATCATATCAGACTTTTGTACAAAGGAGACATAAAACCATGACAAATATTCTCATATTTATCAACAACTCAAATTATATTTCACTGCAGAATAAGAACACAATAAATTACTTAAATTTATGGATCTCACCATATCCAAAACAGATAAATATAATTTTAAAACAGACATACAAAACCTACTTAACTGACTCATTTATCTGCAACAATTCACCCTTCACAGCACTACAAGCGATCTTTTTTACATCATTTAATACATACAATTTTGTCACAAAAAAACTTAGATTAACCACAGGTAATGAAACTTTCAGCCAGTATGCTACGTAAAATACAAAATAAAATTAAAAACACGTCAAGTGATAGAAATAACAATAATACGAGGTGTGTTTTTAAAGTAAGTAACATTTTGAAATTCTGCTGCTGCTATGCTGAGGTCAGCATTCCACACATAGGCACTGTGTACCCGCACCTATTGGTAAGCCACAGACACCATTACAGAAATATTCGACTGTGTTTACATTTGTTTGAGTATTTAAAATGCCTCCGATGATCGAGAATCTCACTGACTGTGAAATACATGATGTGATTCATTTTCTTAGTGGTAAAGGCATGCAAGCGACTGAAATTCATCATCAGATCAGTGAACTGTATGGAGAAAACATTATGAGCGATGGAATGGTACAAAAATAGGTTAGAGCTTTTAAAGATGGGTGCCAGAATGTTCATGAGGAGGAACAGAAAGGACGACCTTGTCATTACTGAAAATTTGGTGCAGAAAGTTGATGAAAAAGTGAGATAGAACAGACGCTTTATGATTTCTTCATTATCTGAAGAGTTTCCTCAAATTTCAAGAAGTGTTGTCTATGAAATTATAACCAAATTAGCGATGATAATTGGTGTCACGTGTTGCAGTGGTTATTAAATCAGGCGGCAGACGTCTATGATGATGGTGTTCAAAAGCTGGTTGCACAATACAACAAGTGCCTTAATACTGGTGGGAATTATGTAGAAAAGTAGATTAAAGTACAGGCTTTCATGTAAAAATAAAATTGTTAAGAATAGTATACTTGTTTTTTTTTAATTTCAAAACAGCACTTACTTTAAAGACTTGCCTTGTATATATATATATATAAACAAACAGTCATACAAAATTTCAAGAAAAAATGTTACTACACTGTTTTCAAAATTACAAACTAAACAGACAAGTTCATACAGCAACCTAATATATTAATTAAACCCCAGATATTGCAGTAAATATTGCATCAGACAAAACTGATGCATACTGACTTAATATTGTAATGTTTGTATCCATACTGAAACTAAAATAAACTTTACAAAAATAAAAGTCAACATTTTTAGAATTTTAAGTTTTTCTCAAAAACAAATGACTTATATTAACCTTCCATCAATCAGGATGTTGGATCTTGTCAAACAGACATACATTTTTTTACCTAGCTTTCACTTCTTTGTATGTTTTGGTTCTTTTATCTCCACTATTCTATTTTCAGACTTTTACTGACAAAACATGAAAGAGGTAAAATCCTGTTTTTTTCCCTTAATTTTAGTTTTTGACAATAAAATCATTCCATCAAATATAGTAAAACTTTTAACCAAAACAATATAAAACTTAAACAAAAACCTTACTTGCCTATAGAAAAAAATAAATTAAATTGATTCATCAAAATTTCCATTTATAGTTTTAAAAAAGTAACTCTTTTTAGCTATGCGACTAAAAAATACAAATCAGTAATATTCATATCTTCTACAAATGTTGAAATCGAAAAGATGCAGAGCCAGAAAACCAGTCATTATCTCAGACTAACATGCAACAAAAGGTCAAATAGATACTAGACAAAATGTGTTACATATCCTGTTTCATGAATAACCAGAGTGGGCATTAGTTACACTACTCTATCCTAAACATCACCAAAATAAATGCACAATAATTTTTTCTACGTTAAAACCACAGACTTCCCCCATTGGGACAAAAATTTCTTTATAACATAGTTAGTGGACATGATAAAAGAGCATTTGGTGAAGAGAGAAGCAATATTTATCACTGCTAATAGACATAAATTAAAAAAAAAAAAAATTGGTCTTGCAAAAGAAAATGCGAAACGAGAAACTGAAGAGTCAATTCAAAAAATAAGAAAAGGGATTTATTTGGATGTAAAAAAAAAAAATTAGCAACACAACAATCACATATGTCAAATTAAAAAATCTTCTTCACAAAAAATGTTATATATAAAAAGTTATGAAAATATTCATCACTAAAATTTTTTATAACAATATTTCAAATCACTTAGAAATGTTTTTGTTTTTTTATACTTCTGTCAAATAAATAATGTATTTCTATATTAACACAAAAAACTTAGAAGTTGTGAAAGCATAAATATCAAACATTTTAAAACATATTATTACTAGTCATTTCCTTATTTTCATAATTTACATTTTAAAACAATAGTAATAATAATGAAATTAAAATTTACCATATAATTAATGAAAAAAAAGAAAAGTTTGATAAATCCAACAGGCGAGTGACAGGATATTATAAAAATTGGCGCAAGTGACAGAAGGTTAATAGAGAAATTGGTTAATCTTATTCTGTAATAATATTACACAAGAATTGTTCATTACAGTAAATATACACTAATAAATACATACATTATATTTAATTACATAATTAATAAAAAAACATTCTTAAAAGGAAAAATGAGTGAAATAAAAAAACTCTTTTTTAATAATGAAAATTAAACAGTCAGTGACTTTAGTGTTATTTCTGTACATTTTTATATTAAATATACTAAAATTACCTTCTGTATATAATGAGAGGTTTATTTTTCAAGTAGTTATGTTGTCATAAATGTTTTTGAACAGAAAATATATATTTCAGTAGTTACACATATTTTGTAACTAGGTTTAAGCGAACAAAAAATTAAAACATTGTCTAATCATTAACAATTATTTCATGCAGAACTATAGATTTCTAATCATTTGAATACAACTTAACTGAACCCTAGTTATCTAAAATGACTGAAAAAATATTTTTTAAATGTTCCAGAACAAACTGCAATGAATACAATATTTATCTATTGTACACAAAAAAAATAACAAGCGTATGATTATAAAATTTCAGTATGAAGGGCCAACTATAAGTTATTTGAAATAAGTAACTAAATTACACTGCACTGAAGGTTATGAAATGAAAGAGAATATTTAACATATACATTCTTTTAACTGAAAATGGGGTAAATTTTTTCTTTAATTGCAGCGTATGTCTTCCCATTCTACTATACATCATATTATTAATTTTAATAAACAACAGTTTTCAGATTCAAGTTTCATATTGTATTAAATAAAAACTCAAATAGCACAGCACTAATGTATCCAACGAAAAAAAATGCCATCCAAATATGAAAAATGGAATGAAACTAA
Source organism: Lycorma delicatula (assembly GCF_047948215.1). Classification (NCBI taxonomy): domain Eukaryota; kingdom Metazoa; phylum Arthropoda; class Insecta; order Hemiptera; family Fulgoridae; genus Lycorma; species Lycorma delicatula. The sequence goes on along the minus strand of NC_134466.1, from coordinate 71,031,274 downwards.
TGAAAGGCTAGATGTATTTTCATGATCTGGCATCCTTAATCAGAAAAAACCTAAAATATCAGAAATAATTGGTGACTATAACAATTTTACAGCCAGTTCTGGAATGGTTAGGTAGGTGAATGAATTTAAACAAATAAAAACAACAGTAGAATTTTGGCTCGCGAAACATTTAGCCCTCCTTCTGATCCTTTATGAAATTAAACTGTACTAAAATTCTTGGGGGTATAAATCAAGGGGTAAATTTGGTACTTTGTTATGGTTTTTGATCTAAGAAACTGAATAAAAGTGATCGCAGAACTCTATCTCACTTAGATCATAAGAAAAAAGGGTAAAAACACAATCATCAGAAAATGCACCTTTTTTTAGGTTTGGAATGAAATAACTTCGTTAATTTACCAATAAACAAACAAAAATTTCTAGTTAACATTGCAGAAAATTTAATTCTGAGAAAGGTGATGTAAATAACATCTATTAACATTAAACACAAATTTTAGAAGTTCAACTTTAATTAGAAACAAAACACAAAAACTGGATCGGAAGAGTGATACGATTTTAATCAGAACAATTTTTGTCAATGTTTAGACAACATATGTAAATGAAAACTTAACAAAACAGAAAAAATTAATAAAGAATAAATTTTAAAAAAATAAAATCACAAACTTTTTTTTTCTAAAAATTATTAAATATCAAAGTGGTTACTTGATAAAGCTGCAAACATTTCTTTAAAGCAGTTGCTCAATGTGGCCCACCCATCCCTCCAATGCATAATTCAGCTCGGTGAATCCATGCTAGCCAAGTACATCTAATAGCATCATTATTATTTCAAACAGTAGCTCCAGCTTCTATCATATGATGTCTCAATTCTTCTTATGTGCTAATACAAGCAGAATAGGCTAACGACTCATCCAACTCCAAAGGAAAACGTCTGCTGATCAGGAGATCAAAGTAGCCATTATATTGGACTGTTTCGACCCATTCATTATATACTAAATGTGTTATATAAATGATTCATCAAACCAAGACAGTAGTGAGCAGCTGCTGCATCATTGAAAAACCACATCTGTACCCTATCTGCAAGTGGAATTTCTTCCAAGAGTTCCATCAGGTTTGTTTGCAAAAAATGCAAGTACTGCTCTACAGTAGCTTTGGCGGTAAAAAAAGAGCCTATGAGATTATCACAAAGAAGACCATACTACATATTAAAAGAAAAAGTTCGATGGAAATGACTTGTAATAGGCCCTTGGGGGTTTTCTTCTGCCCAAGTGTGAGAGATTTAAACCACCAGGTTGGTCTAGTGATAAAGTGGTCATCACAAATCAGCTGATTTTGAAGTAGAGAGTTCAGAGATTCATATCCTAGTAAAGGTAGTTAGTTACTTTTATAAAGATTTGAATACTAGATCAAGGATACTGGTCAACCAGAAACTGACTACATGTCATTTACATTCATCCTCTGAAGTAATACCTTACGACAGTGTTCCTCAACCTTTCAGTATTTGCGACCCAATTTTCAATCATAATTTTCATCACATCCCCTCTCATACAATAACAATGTATACAACAGTAATATTTTGAGCATTTTGACACTAAAGCTAGACTATGATCATAATTACAAACCTTATAAATTACCAAAATAAGTAAATTTATTGATATTTGGAAACACCAATCTGCTGCATCGACAAAACCAAAATCGATGCCTGTCTATTGCTCTCTGCCTTATGTACACCAAATCAGACATTCTCACAGCTTTGCAAGAAGTTCCAACTTGTCTCAAACATTCTGGAACATCTTCACATTATATTTCCCATTATTTAGCTAATTGACTGCGGAAATGTGTATAAATGCTCCACCTTATTCGAGTCCAGCCAGTCCCAGTCAAGTCGATCCTTCTATCGCTATCGAATCTTATCGTGAATATGTACGTTGTAATTTGGGTGTTAATTGCACTTCACAGTATTAAACATTGATGGCAGTAGATTTATACAGAATCATGGATAAACTTTAAGCGGACTTAAGCGAGCATTACACGATGATAAAGCATCATAAAATGCACAGAAGAGCATGGTTCCAAAAACAAAATCAGGAAAATATTCTCAATACTTAAACTTTTGGTTTACCAGTACTGAAGTTATTGGAGAAGAAAGGCTCCTGTGTGGCATTTGCTCAAAAATTTTGGCAGCAGATAGCATAAACTTAAACGGCATTTGGAAACGCTTCATAGTGAGTATGTTAACAAACCCCGAGAATTCCTCGAATTAAAATTAAAATCATATGAAAAATAAGCATAATTTTTAAAAAAAACTTTGTGAGTGAAAAAGTTTTATTTGCTTCTTACAAAGTTCATACAAAATAGTCAGGTATAAAAAAAAGCCTCACACCATTGGTGAGGAGCTTATTTTGCCACTGCAACTGATATTGTAGAAACTATGTTTGTAGATAATTTTACCAGATAATTGTACTAAGAAGTACAGCATCTGCTTTTTGCATGACAAATTGTTTTTAATTCAGCTGCTTGATCAGGTAACAGGTAACAATAAAGATGCTCATTTCATTGCCTATTCAATTTTGTGATGATAAGTCAGCATTAGAAGAACTACTTTTCTGCAAACCAACAGAACTCAAAGCAACAACACTCGCATTATTTGCTATCTTATATGATTTTATAAACGAGGCAAACCGAGAGTGAAAAAATTGCATCAGAATATGCACCGATGGTGCTTGTTCAACTTCTGGAAGATTCCAAATTATATAAGCATTTGTGTAACAAAAATCTCCACAGTGTGTCTGGACACATTGCATCATCCACATAGAAGATCTGGCTTCCAAAGAAATGAATCCTGATCTGAATATTGTGCTAACGATGGTTGTAACTGTAATAAACAATATAAAAATGAAATCCCTAAAATCAAGAATCTTTTCTGCAGTTTGTAAAGACATGGGTGCAGTACATTCACCATTACTATTTTATTGCGAGAAATTTCAAGTTGGTTTATTTGTGATGAAACTGAACTGCATAGTCGACATATTCTAGAAATTAAACACCTTGAATCTTCAATTCGAAGGATAAAATTAAACTCCTTCAATCATTAAACTCTTCTATGACCTAAGAAAAATAATGTGAAAGTAATATAATTTTAAAAGGCTAAAAACAGAATTATTAATTTTTTTAAAAATAATAATAAATACCTTGTAATGGTATAACAATCAGTAGTGCTGCTACACCAACAACAGATGCTATACCAATTTCCTGCCATAAAAAGTAAGTAACAACTACAGTTTCTAGTGGTCCAACCCAGAGGTAGTGCATAAATATAGCTGATATATCATAACGGTTGACATCATTAGATAATAAATTAACAATTTGACCAACTGTTGTTTGACCTAAAGCTGTTTTAGATAGACGAAGAGCCTGTAAAATAAACAGTATTTCAAATACATTGATAAATAAAAAATTATTATAATATAAGCACAATCTATGAGGATTGTTCAATAATTAAAGAGACAAATGGCAACAGCAGGAAAAACTATTCAATAGAATAAATTGAAACTGTCTGACATTGGTACCCCTAACATTGAAAATATCCAACTGTCTGAAAAGAATTTCAAGGGATGTCGTTACTGGTTTTCTTGGAAACAAAAAATACAAAAACCATGATCAGCTTATAAATGAACTCTTATTGAAGATTCATTTTTTACATTCTCATTTGGACTTTTTCCCTTTAAACTTAAGTGACATCAGCAACGAACAAGGAGAAAGGTTTCACCAAGATATATTTCAGATGGTACAACATTATCAAGGCAGATGGGGTGAATCTATGAAGTGACTACTTCTGGATAATAAAAAGAGAAGACTTCACTGAACACAAAAGGAAAATAAGGAAAAAAAATTAAGATAAACAAAAAGTCTACAAAATAAAAGTAGGAATTTTAATTGTAATTATTATTTCTTTTATTCTATTACTTAAGAAGTTTCTCAATATTTTAAAGGGTCATAACTAAAAATCTGAGCATGATGAAGAAATACTGATTTCATTTTAAGATTCAGCATAAAAATACATTCTAATTCATCTATTTTTATTTCAGTTCCAAATTATTTTTATTTTTTGTTGACCTGTGTGTGATCTTGTTTGCAAGGAAGACACATAAAAATTTTGGAAATGGCTGAAATTTATAGCACAAGTGTTGGCACATCCATTTCATTATCCATAACCTGAATTTTATTTTTTTTTGACTCTCCTCCCCTGGGCCGGTCCGACTGGTTGGTATTGCGCCACCCAGGGGAGTGCCTGTTGTACTCAAATGGGCCTTCCCACCTACCGGCTGTATGTCCAGCATGGCAGGTCGGTCCACCGGTCAGTTCTTTTGAGTCTATTGATATGCCCATCTATATATATCGCCACGCCATACCATGATTGTCTTGATGTGACGATTGGGTCTTTTCTTTGATCTTTCCTATCCCTTGAAAACCCTTGGAGTCCCCAGTGGCTCATCGAAACTGGCACACCTCAGCATGCCAATCCTCACCACTGGGGCTATCCGCCCTTCCCTATACTAAGATCAGAACCCCAAACTCCTCTCGTCCTCATTTTTCTGCATTAATATTTTCTTAATAGCTGAATCAACCCTCTTCCAGGCAACTTCACTCTGCAACATGTGATTAATTAATCTGCTGTTACCATCAGATGATAGATCGATGTCTACTAATTCTTCTCTCCATTTATGGCAGTCAGTAAATGTGTGCTCAACATCATCTTCGCGATCGCAATACATACATTCCGTCGATGCTCTTCTACCGATTCTGTGCAAGTAAAAATTAAAGTTGCCATGCCCTGTAAAGTATTGTGACAGGTGAAAATTCACTTCCCCATGCTTCCTATATATCCAGCTTTTAATATCGGGAATGAGTCTCTTTGTTCTACCTCCAGGGCCATTCTCATTCCACCTGTCCTGCCACTTTGCCATTAGCCTTTGCCTTGATTTGTGAATTCCAACTTCCTGGTCTCTTTCAACTCTTAAAAGTGCCAATAAATCAATCGGTGGGACTCCAGCAAGCACACACAAAGCCTCATAGGAGACCGTCCTACATGCAGAAATCACTCCAAGCAACAGTCTCCTATGGGTCCTGATCATACGTGCCAGGTTTTTCTTTACTTGCACTGAAAATCACCAAACCGGCACCGCATAAAGCATGGACGATATTACCGAAGATGCTACGACCCTTCTCTTTGACGCCTTAGGTGTTATTTGGTTCGTCATAATGATATTTAAAGATTTTATCATTCTGTTAGCTCTGTTACAAACTTCGTTTATATGTTCAGTGAAGGAACCGTTCCTCTGAAAGGTAATGCCTAGGTACTTCAGCTTATCAGTTTCTGCTATTGGTTGACCATTGATCCTGATATCCAGCCGATCAATGATCCTTCTTCTAGTGAAAGTGATAAATTTGCATTTATCAATGTTCAGCACTAAATTTTTATTGCATAGCCAGTTTTCTATCATCTGTAGTGCCAAATTGGCCTTATTTTGTACTTCCAGTGCATGTCTATCACTCGCAAGGATCACCAGGTCATCTGCATAGGCAATGACCTCGACACCTGCAGGATAATCCAAATTCAGGATTCCGTCAAAAGTTAAAACCCATAATAACGGGCCCAAAACGGAGCCCTGGGGAACTCCACTGTGTATTTGACTTCCAAATCTCCACTTTGCGTTGCAATTCTGCACGATCTGTCAGAGAGGTATCTCCTCACCCGTCTCCTAAGATATGGGCTTACGTTCTTAGCCAATAATGCACTGTGAATATGGCTCCATTTGATGGAGCCAAAAGCATTCTTAATGTCTAGGGAGACAAGTAACGGAATCCCTCTTGTTCTCCAAGTACCTCTTCTGACATCTGCTATCCAAGTAGTTACTTTCTTCGCTGCCAACTATATCAGTCATCTATAGCTATATCAGTCATCTGCCAGGGAAGCTGTTTTACAAGGCCTTTGAGTATAGCAGCAGGGATTCTATCAGTGCCGGGGCTCTTTTTATTACCGAGTTGTCCGATAGCGTTACTTAGCTCACCAGGGGTAAACCTCCTCAGCTCATATTCAGGAAAGATGTCAGTTGCCAAAAATTGGATCAAGAGGTGTTGCCACATGCTTTTAATAGTGTTGCCACATTTTTTTTTTTTTTGCTTTGATCCTCTCAAAGAGTTTTTAATTGCACCCAATTCAACATGAATGTGCAGTTCAAGAGTATGGAACAAGAATAACTCGGACACTGAGGTGAACAGTTCTTTACTATTAAGCTATCAGAATATGGGACAAGCGCCTAAATGTAGTCAAGGATTACAAGGTATGTTCGAAAAGTAAGGTTAAAACAATTTACAAAAAAAGCAAATTTATTAATGAATCTTATATGATATATTTTACAAGTATACCATTATTTTTCTATATATGCACCATTAAGTCCCAAGCACTGGTTCCCCGGGATATCAATTTTCACATTCCTATGTTGTACATCCCTGCCGCCGCCACCTTCTTTTACCATTCACACATGGCATTCTTCACTTTTTTGTCAGTTGAAAAGCATTTTCCGCCCATGTGGTCTTTCAAAATGAAAAAAAAGTCATTTGGTGCCAGGTCGGGACTGTGAGCAAAAGGCTCAGAATATCTCAAGAAAACTGTTGAGTAGATTGACAGTTTTGCATATGGTGTGGGGTCAAACTTCTCTGTTCATCATGAATGTTTGTTCTACCATCTTTAAACTCTCTACACCACTTTGTTATTTTATCACATGACATCATATGTACATGTCCTCACTGGTGTTCTTTCTCCAAACTGTTAAAAAAAATTTTTTAATAATATTCTCTACATAGACAATTTGATTATACCTTTCTTTGTTTTTTTTAATTTTTTTGCTTAGTATTGAATAGTTGTAGTATAATGATACATAGCTGGATATTACTCTGTTACTCCACTTTTAAGAAAAAACCAACAAATTAGTAAGAAAACCAAGGTAAACTAACATTTATAATCAAACAAAATAGAATAATCCATAATTCCATTACAAAGAGACTCATGCTTGGTAGTGAACTATTTCTCAGCACATGTTTGTTACTTTTATCGAGAAACAAGTTTTTTTGCCTTGGCATTTCTTCCAAAAGGTATATTTAATACAAGCTGGGTATTTTTGTAAACCTGTCTATATTTTAAATGAAAACAAAATATCTTTAAAAAATAAACAATCAAAACCAACTTAAAACACCCAATAAAAAAAGTCATTTTTCAGCTCTTTTGAGACATATTGACTTTTTGAAGTCGGCATCCAATTAAGAATTGGTAAATAATCAGTTGTTATAGAAACACTGACATCAAAATGTACAAATTTAAAGCCGACTTAAAAAACTATTATTTTTTTCAAGAGTGGTTACTAAAAAACTCATCTGTTGACTCTTTCGGCTAGCAATTATGAAGTTTTATAGTTACACATTAAAATTAATTCTACAACAGATTCTAAGTCAAAGAATGTAATTTGTAATTGATAACATATTGAACAAAAAAAAAATTTTTATTTGGCTGAGAAAAATTATGACAATGCAAACAGAGAAAAAAAAAACATAAATAGAAAACTGTTACATGTAACAGAATAAACACATTTAACTGTATAATATTTATGCATAATATTACTATGAATAAATATTAAACTAAAAAATTAAGTACTATATGTAACTTCTGTTAAGATGAACGCATAAAAGTACAAACTTAAATTAAAAAAAAGGACATTCCAAGAGAAAGAAAAGAATTGCAGCAATAAATATTATAAAAATGGTATTAAATAATGTCATAGAGTTGTAAAAAATCTGAAAAATGATAAAAATAATTAATTACCCACACCATAATTCATTTTAGAATATCTTATATGTTTGTCTACCTTCAAAATTCTCATTTGCTTTCCCGAATACATGACTAAAATTTATGCAGTCGCAATAAGTCTATGTAAATTGTATTTGTCTACGGCACAATTGCAATATTACAGTCTACACGCATCTAATGCCGTTCTACAACTACACTCCATTAACACTAAATCATTGTTGTCCTCTTCATCTTCCAGCTTCGCACATATTTCCATTATTCAAATTTTAAATAAATATGTATAAAAAGTTACATAGAATTTATTGAATCGCTTTCAATTCACTTGCTTACATTATTGTCTGCACTGTAAGTAAATTCTCTGGTATGGTTATTTATAAATTCTGTGACTCGTATGGTTGTTTATCCTATAACTATTACTTTTTTTTAATTAATTACAAGCGTACTGTAAATTATGAATAATTTATTTTCTCTAAAAGTGCTATCAAAATTTCCATCAATGAAGAGCACTGATAATTAGTTTTAAAAGGTCCTTTGAGATAACAATTTCCATTAATTTGTAAATGAGTCATTTGGCGAAGCAGTAGTATCTCAGCCTTACAATCAGAGGCCCCAGGTTTGAATCCTGGTCAGGCATGGCAGTTTTCATAAGCTGCAGAATTCTATTTCCCTGTTTCACATAAAAACTTCAAAGCTTCTGTGAAATTTCATCAACAAAAACAAATAATTTTAATTTTTTCTGTTTTATTTGAAAATAGTTTTAATTCAGTAATAATTTTTAATTTATTAAGATTATATTTTCGTTAGTAATTATTTTAATGAATTATTTATTAGTATCATTTGTCATTATCTTAATTTTTATGTACTTTTTTTCAAAAAATGATCTAATCGTTTAGATAACATTTTTAAATAACAAAAAATGATTTACAATCCTTATTAAGCTTATACATTTTAAAGATAAATTAAAAAGAACATTGCACACACATTTATTTACGATTTATATTTTGTATTATATATATTTCTTTTAAAATACATTTCAAATTGAATTGTGTTGATTTGTTTTATACAGGCTTTTTCACTCACCGAGTACTAACTTATGCAAAAAAGAACATCTCTTTTTAAATTTCCTCTTTATTAAACCTGCATTAATAAAAGAAATTAATTTCTAAATTACATTAAAATACCGTTTCAATCTTTTTAGCTGTAAAAGTCCTTTATGATCAGACGACATTCCTAGGTTATTTTTTTAAGTGTTAATTACAACCTTTTTTTAAGCGTAGTGATAAGCTCACGCACATACTAGTTAAAAAAAATGCAAGGCCATTAGATTTTAGTGAGCTGTAATCTTGGATATGTGAACATAAAAACACACAATTTTAATTTTAGTTAAATACTCCCATAATTAATTTAACTATAAAAAATATATACTTTACCTTTCTGTAAATAAGAGAGCAGCATCCAACTCTTATCTTCATACCAATATGAAAAACACCCATCATATAAGGATGCATAATTATCACAGATAATGTGGAACATAATATTACACCACCAGCATACCAATACGCCTGTTCTAATGTAATTAAATTATCTGTACTAACCACTTTTTCTTCATCGCTCTTTATTTGTTGCTGAGTAAAATATCTTATTAATCTACCTAAAAATAAAGGCTGAGATGTTCTGAAAAACAAAATCCAAAAGATGAATAATGAATTTTTCTTTAAAATACTAAAGTATTCTAATGTTCTCATTTACACAGTTCTAACAATTTAAAAAAATTCTAATAGCATAAAAAAAAATCAATTAAAAAGAACATTAAAAAGAAATGATTACCAAATATTAAAATGAAACATTAAATAAAAAATTTATGAAGCTTTTAAATATAAAATAAAGATGATCTGAAGTAACATGCAGCACAATAAATGTTGAGCAAAATACACACACAAAAAAATCGTGCATATATGCAAGTGACTAGGATAGATATGTTAGATGCCAATTTACCCATTTGATAATAGGCTTAATATGGGTCATAAGTCACTACCTAAAAATAACACGACTATTCTAAAAAATAACTAGCATCTGATGACAAACTTCCAAGAAAAAATGTGTAATGAAGCGGTTCCCTGTAGCCTTCTTCATTGTGTATATATTTATGCTACACCCTGGAAATCGAGTCTATATTTGGTCCTGAAAATTTACTTAACTCTGTTCACCACAGAGAATGGCTGTATGGTAAAAATCACTACTCTACGAAAAAGTAATCTGATTAGTGACACTTGTTCCTCAGAATGTTTACATAAACACAGTTACACAACAACTAACGTAGAAATTTTAATGTGAAAAATTAATTAATAGCTCAATAAGGCAGCGTTTTTCAACCTTTCAGTATTTGCAACCCAATTTTCAATCATAATTTTCATCACAACCCCGTCTCACAAAATAACAATGTATACAATAATAACGTATTTTGTAAAGCTACACTACAATCTTAATTACAAACCTTATAAATTACGAAGAATAAGTAAGTTTATTGATATTTGGCAACACCGATCCGCTGTATTATTGCTCTGTCTTATGTCCACCAAATCGAACATTCTTGCGGCTTCGCGAGAAGTTCCAATTTGTCTCGAATATTCTGGAACATCTGCACGACCGTCTGTGCAAATGTGTATAAATGCTGCTCCTCAATCGATTCCAGCCAGTCTCAGTCGTGTCAATCCTTCTGTCGCTATCAAATCTACTGTGAATGTGTATGTTGTAACTTGCGTGTTAATTGCAATTCACGATATTAAATATTCACGGCAGTAGATTTATACAGAATCATGGATAAATTTTTAAACAGGCATAAGTGAGCATTAGACGAGAGTGAAGCATTAATAAGTGTACAGACGGGCAGGGTTCCAGACATAAAATCAAGAAATATTCTCAAGAATACTTAAATTTTGGATTTACCAGTACTGAAGTAAAAGAAGAAGAAAGGTTCCTGCATGTCATTTCCTTAAAACATTTGGCAGTAGACAGCATGAAACCTAATTTTAAACGAACCTAAATTAAACGACATTTGGAAACACTTCATAGTGGGTACATTAACAAAACCTGAGAATTCCTCAAATTAAAATTAAAAGCATATTAAAACATCATTTTTAAAAAAACTTTCTCTGTGAATGAAAATGCGTCTTTACTTGCCTCATACAAAATTTCATATAAAATAGCGAGATGTAAAAAGCCTCACACCATTGGTGAAGAGCTTATTTTTCCTGCTGCAATTGAGTTTGTAAAAACTATGCTTGGAGATAAGTTTGCCAAACAGTTACAGTCCATATCACTATCAAACGATACTGCTGCCCGTTGAATCAGTGATATTGCTGAAGATATAGAGCACCAACTTTTCGGGAAGTTGCTTGAAAATTGTTTTCAATTCAGCTTGGTCAGGCAACAGATAGCAATAAAGAAGCCCATTTCACTGGCAATTTCAATTTTGTGATGGTATGTCAGCAGTAGAAGAACTACTTTTCTCCAAATCCATAGAGCTCAAAGCAACAGCACTTGCATTATTTGCTATCTTAAATGATTTTATAAGCATGGCAAACATAGAGTGGAAAAATTGGGTAGCAATATGGTTCATATAAGGTGGATCAATGTGATGGTGCTCGTTCAACGTGTGGTAGATTCCAAAGTTTACAAGCACTTGCGAAACAACAATCTCCACAGTGTGTCTGGACACATTGCATGATCCACAGAGAAGCTCTGGCTTCCAAAGAAATCAGTCCTGGTCTGAATATTGTGCTAACGACAGTAGTAACTGCAGTAAACTATATAAAAATGAAACCCCTAAAATCAAGAATCTTTTCTGCACTTTGTAAAGACATGGGTACAGTACATTCGGCATTACTATTTTAATGCAAGAAGTTTCAAGTTCGTTTAACGTTAATTTTAAATTTTTATTTAAAGTTTATTTTTATTTTAAGTCTTGAGAAGTTTTGGGTTTATTTGTGATGAAACTGAGCTAGTTGGTCAACATATTCTAGAAATTAAAACCTTGATTCTTCAATTCCCAGGAGCAAATGCACATATGTTGAATACAAGTCATAAAGTTAATGCTTTTTTGTAGAGAATTGGAGTTGTGGAGCAGAAATTTAAAGCAAAAAAATCTAGATATGTTTGAAATTTAGAAAATACTCCTGAAGGGCTCTCAACTGCCGAAAAAGAAATCTTCATAGACTTCACAAGAAGTGGCAAAATCAAAAGACAGTTTAGTAATAAATCAATCTTCGAATTTTGGGCAGAGGTGGATGATGAGTTGCCTGCACTGAAAACGAGAGCATTTCATAGACTGTTACTGTTTTCAACATCCTACCTTTGTGAAACCGTATTTACTGCAGTGGCTGCTTTGAAGACGAAATATAGATCTCACCTAAATATAGAAAAAGAACTCAGAATGTATTTCTAATATTAAACCTTCCTTCGAAAAACTTTGCTCAACAATACAGGGCCAAGGGAGTCACTAACAACAATTATTAAACTTGTTCTTAATTTAATATTGATAAGTTAATTATTAAATAATTGTGCAGTACCGATACAATCCTATTTATAAGTGTATTTTATCAATGTAAATTTGCATTTTATTATTTATTATGTCAGAATGTATTTTGTTTTGATTTCCTTTCAGTAAATTAATAAATTTTTTAATAATATTTTCTTTTCGATATGCTCACATCCCCGATTTAGTGATATCATGCCGCCCTAGGGGAGTGTTCCCCACAGGTTGAGAAACACTGCAGTAAAGACAAATTTTTATTTAAATTACTGACATCTGATAGCTTCAAAACATGGTAAAACATTTTTAGATGTTAAAACAATTATGGAAATTTTCCAAGCAATAACTAAAATTCAATGAACCCATTACAAAAAAAAAAGAAGATGAATAATAACGGGTAATCTTTTGATAAAACGTAATCATGCTTAAAGTAACTGTACAGTGTATTTACGTACATCTAACTATTACAACAGAGAATATCATCTTTTGATTTTTTAAAATTATTATTTTACATTATTGACAACTCTCATCTGAAGAAGCAGTAAAAAGTGCGTACACATTTAAAAAAAATGTATAATATGGAAAGCTCTTGTTGATTCACACATTACTAATTCTGTCATTTCCTAAGTAGCTGGAAAGCTGAAATTTATATAATTATTCCTATTTTATTAAAGTAAAAAAAAAAAATCACTTTAACAATTCCTAAAAGGTGATGAGATAGTAGAGTTGAATAATTCATAAAAAAAGTCAAAGAAAATAATGTAAAGTAAAAAATTATGCATTCTTATCTGTTGAGAAATAAGTATTTTACATACTCTTTCTACTGAGTAGAGGAATCTAAACAGATACAATAAGATTCCAAGCTTTTTTATGGCTGAGACATATGAGTAGTACCATGAGAATAACAAACATCAGTCAGGTTGCTTTCTGTGAGAGTAATGATGTTCACTATACAGCCAATAACCACGGTGAACAGAATAAAATTATCATTGTATCATTTGAAAGGCTGAATATCATATGCAATCCAATCGGCTAATTGTGCTTATAAGCAACAGAATAACAGGCCCAGTGAAGATGACAGTGGGAAACCACTGTACTTTTTGCTAACATAGCTAACATTTTGCTAACTAAGCTTTAAAGCAGGACATTCATTATTCTTAACATCGGCATGTTGTTTCCAGGAGTGACTTGTGAGTCATGTCATGTGTTATTTAACACATGAATAAACAAGTAATTTAGAAACAACATAATATCACCCACACCGATTTGGTTAAAAAACTTAACAAATAGATGCAGTAGCAATTTGAGCATGTTATATCTAAATTTGGAACCACCTGAACATCCTAATGGATTACCTAATAAATTCATCGTAGAATTCTGTATCAAAGAAAATTAATCTTTTTCTATTTCAATTATATTTTCACATATTAACAAAAATATATATATATTTTTTTTACAGATTTTAAATAAACATATTTTTCTTTCTAAATTAAAAAAAAATCAAAAACGAGTACAGAGTGAAAAATAATCAGCTGTTATGCGATACAAGTAGAAAGAATCAGATTTTGTTCATATAAATTTTTCATTTATTATTAAAATTATTCAATGAACCACATGTAGTTCCATCCAAAAAAGAGAGATTAAAGAAAAGAGATACAAAAATAATAATACTTGTAGAAATAGAGATCCAAATTTCATAAAAAATGGTACAAAAAAAAAAATACCAATAATGGTACCAATAAATAATGGTTATCTGCTACCCGTTCACGATTGTCTAAATTCTGCAGTGTGATAATCCTTATGAACATAATTATTCCTTAGATCGGTTTAAGATTTGTATTAGTCATTTCTGGATTAAAAAATAAAGACTTTACATGACTAAAATCCAGAACCTAAAGATTATTGCCGCCTTCAGACAATAAAAAGACATTGTAATTCTAAACTTTAAAGTATAGTTGCTGCAACGAGGAATATTGCATTTTTTAAACATAATTAAATTCAAGGAATGTACAGCATTATAATGCACGATTGATAATGAATGTATAATGAAGATAAGAGAACAATCATTGAAGCACACACACAAAGAAAATAAAACAATATTAACAAAGAAAACATATTCTAAATAAATAAAATAGTACAATATTACCTCACAAATACTTCTACACAGGCTAATACAATGCCATGTAACAGAATATCCCATCCGAAAATTCTACTAATAACACATAAAAGGCTCGGTTCACGGTTTTTTCTTAAAGCTTTAGCTTTTTCATCATTCCACGTACTGTAAAAAAAAAAAATTTTCAAATTAAATAAAACATTTAAAATGATTACTTATAAGCTAATATGTTACTATTTATATAATTTCACAAATTCACTACAAACTTTAAGCTTGGGTGGAAATATATAATAAAAATTTTGTGGTGTATGAAAAATGTGATACCTGACTGGGATCTGAACCCAGGACTTTCCTGATGAAAGGCTGAGATTCTAACCACATCGCCATGGAGGTATTTACATTCATATATAAATTTTCATATATAGAACAATCCTTACATTAAAAAACAATGAAAAAACGTTTTATCTGACGTTACTTTAACCCAAACTAAAATCAAGTTGTCACAAAAAAATTTTGAAATGCCATGCCTTCTGCTACTACTTACACAAACTTTCTTTCAGTTAATTGCTCCCCTTTGAATGGTTACAAAACATGACATCAATTTTTGGCTTCAGTCAGTCAGTTGTGAACTGATTAACTCATGTTGATTGATGATTGGTTGATCATGTTGAGGTTTAATTCATGTAATATTTTACATTATATATAACATGAAGCCTTTTTTTTAAAAGTAAATAATATATATATTTATTTTAAATAAAAAAATTCACTGAAATATTAAAACCGACAAAAGAAACACATTAGACAAACAAAACCTATATATATAGAATATATTCTAAAATAATTTCTATGTTTTTTTAAGATGGGCGGCATTAACCCACCATGTTGGTCTAGTGGAACGCATCTTCCCAAATCAGCTGATTTGGAAGTCGAGAGTTCCAGCGTTCAAGTCCTAGTAAAGTAAGTTATTTTTACACGGATTTGAATACTAGATCGAGGATACCGGTGTTCTTTGGTGGTTGAATTTCAATTAACCACACATCTCAGGAATGGTAGAACTGAGACTGTACAAGACTACACTTCGTTTACACTCATACATATCCTCATTCATCCTCCGAAGTATTATCTGAAAGGTAATTACTGGAAATTAAACAGGAAAAAGAAAAGATGGGCGGCATTAACAACAGTACTACCGGAAACTCTACAGAAGAATGTGTAAATTAGCAAAGGAGGAGTGGATTAAAGAAAATTGCTCAGAAGTGGAAAGATAAATGATTATTGGTAAAATAGACAAAGCATACAAGAAAGTTAAGGAGAATTTTATAGTTTTTTTTTGTCTTCAGTCATTTGACTGGTTTGATGCAGCTCTCCAAGATTCCCTATCTAGTGCTAGTCGTTTCATTTCAGTATACCCTCTACATCCTACATCCCCAACAATTTGTTTTACATACTCCAAACGTGGCCTGCCTACACAATTTTTCCCTTCTACCTGTCCTTCCAATATTAAAACGACTATTCCAGGACGCCTTAGTATGTGGCCTATAAGTCTATCTCTTCTTTTAACTATATTTTTCCAAATGCTTCTTTCTTCATCTATTTGCTGCAATACCTCTTCATTTGTCACTTTATCCACCCATCTGATTTTTAACATTCTCCTATAGCACCACATTTCAAAAGCTTCTAATCTTTTCTTCTCGGATACTCCGATTGTCCAAGTTTCACTTCCCTATAAAGCGACACTCCAAATATACACTTTCAAAAATCTTTTCCTGACATTTAAATTAATTTTTTAATTAATTAATTTTATAGTACATAATTTTAAAACTTATAATGTGTTTAATGAATATGCTACACCGATTTATAATACGAAAGAAAAGGTTGATAGGTGAGTGAAACATATTGAAGACTTACAGAGGCAATTAATTAGAAAATGGTGTTATACACGAAGAAGAAGAAGTAGGAGCGGATGAAAAAATGAAACAATACTGAAATCTGAATTTAATAGAGCATTAAAGGATTTGAGTGAGAGAAAGGATCCTGAGATAGATGGGATACCTGCAGAATTACTGCGTAGTGCAGGTGATGAAGCGATAGATAGATTATACAAACTGGTGTGTAACGTTTACAAAACGGGGAAGTTCCATCAGACTTCAAAAAGAGTATTATTGTTGTGATACCAAAGAAAGCAGGAGCAGATAAATAAGAATACAGAACAATTAGCTTAACTAGTCATGCATCAAACATCTTAACTAGAATTCTGTACAGAAAAATTGAGAGGAGAGTGGAAGAAGTGTTAGGAGAAGACCAATTTGGTTTCAGGAAAAGTATAGGGACAAGGGAAGCAGTTTTAACAGTCAGATTAATAGTAGAAGGAAGACTAAAGAAAAACAAACCAACATACTTGGCATTTATAAATTTAGAAAAGGCATTTGATAACGTATACTAGAATAAAATGTTTAGCATTTTAAAAAATGAAGGGTTCAATTCAAGTATAGACATAGAAGAACATTTACAAGAACCAAACTGCCACAGAACAATTGAAGAAAACAAGAAAGAAGCAGTAATAAAAAGGGGAGTCCGACAAGGATGTTCCCTATCCCCATTACTTTTTAATCTTTACATAGAACTAGCAGTTAATGATGTTAAAGAACAATTTAGATCCAGAATAACAGTGCAAGGTGAAAAGATAAAGATGCTACGATTTGCTGATGATAAAGTAATTATAGCTGAGGGTAAAAAAGATAAAGTAGAAACAATGAATGGCACGGATGAAGTCCTACGCAAGAACTACCCCATGAGAATAAACAAGAAGAAAACGAAAGTAATGAAAAGCAGTAGAAATAATGTAGATGGACCACTGAATGTGAAAATAGGAGGAGAAAAGATTACGGTAATAGATGAATTTTGTTATTTGGAAAGTAGAATTTATAAAGATGGACGAAGCAGGAGCGATATAAAATGCCGAATAGCACAGGCGAAACAAGCTTTAAGTCAAAAATATAATTTGCTTTCACCAAAAATTAATTAAAACATCAGAAAAACATTTTTGAACGTATAGTTTGGAGCGTAGCTTTATATGGAAGTAAAACTTGGACGAACAGAGTACCTGAAAGGAAAAGATTAGAAGCTTTTGAAATGTTATAGTAGAATGTTTAAAATCAGACGGGTGGATAAAGTGACAAATGAAAAGGTGTTACGGCAGGCAAATAGATGAAGAAAGAAGCATTTGGAAAAATATAGTAAAAAGAAAAGACAGACTTATAGGCCACATATTAAGGCATCCTGGAATAGTCGCTTTAATATTGAAGGGTCATGTAGATGAAAAAAATTGTGTAAAACGTTTGGAATATGTAAAACAAATTGTTAGGGATGCAGGATGTAAGGAGTATCCCAAAATGAAACGACTGGCGCTAAATAGGGTATCTTGGAAATTGAAGACAAAAGAAATGAATTGTTTTTAAAGTTTGAAAATGTAATTCTACGTTTTAAATTTATTTATATTCTAATTTAAAAAATCAATATCTATAATCATAAGAAATTCTCAATAGGGTACACTTTTATTAATACTAGATAACATTAATAACCGAAAGTAGTTATTTCTATAAATGTAAACTCACTAAGTCCAATTCTGAATGCTGAAACGACAATAAACTACGAAACAAACTTAAAAGCCGGGTCGAATCCAAATTTAAGTCGGCCCCTCATTCAATTCGACCATCGTAGGAGGGTCGGCCTGTATGGGTCAATTTTGGGGGAAAATGTAGGGAAAAAACCACGACCTTTAATTGGGCAAATACAGTATTATATTAATGTAACAATAAGAATTTTTTAACTTAATTAACATAATTTTGTATCCTATTAATAATACAGGAAAAAATCGTATGCGATATATAACCAAACATTATAGATTAGGAGCTCGACCGCTGTGATAAAATGATAACCATTTATGTTTTGGTCGTATTATGAGTTTACACGACCGGAAATTACTGTAGATTATGGCTAAATATGAGGGAAGGAGGTTGAAGGGACGGAAATAGGCAATTTGGGTCGACGATGCGACGAATCGATCAACTAAAGGAGGAGTTTAACCGAGGCGTAGGACTCTGACGAGGACAGAAGAAAGGAGTCTTTTTTAAACCTCAACACCGAGTGAAATTACAGGATCCGACTAAGTGAAAGCAGTAAAATGACATGACATTAACATAAATGCAAAGAGAATAACTATTGAAAAACACAATATGAATATTAAACCTCAAATATTATTTATTATAAAGAGATTATTACTTAAAGCATTTTAACTTTTATTTTTCAATTGAAAAAATAAAACTGATATGCAAAAATATAATATTACATGTTAAACGGCGTTATATAACCCGATATGACAAGTCTAATTATACGTTTACAGTAGAAATAGTGATTAAGGTAATAATGAACAGTAAAATTTTTTTTCATCGATAAAAAGTCGATGCCAAAAATAGATTAACACAACGTAATACAGCGTTATTCTGTTTTTTTATATGCGTTTTAATAATAACATATCTTTACATGGAACTAGCAGTTAATGATGTTAAAGAACAATTTAGATTCGGAATAACAGTACAAGGTGAAAAGATAAAGATGCTACGATTTGCTGATGATATAGTAATTCTAGCCGAGAGTAAAAAAGATTTAGAAGAAACAATGAACGGCATAGATGAAGTCCTACGCAAGAACTAAAGCTTCTCGTTCGAGAGTGGAAGAAGTGTTAGGAGAAGATCAATTTGGTTTCAGGAAAAGTATAGGGACAAGGGAAGAAATTTTAGGCCTCAGATTAATAGTAGAAGGAAGATTAAAGAAAAACAAACCGACATACTTGGCGTTTATAGACCTAGAAAAGGCATTCGATAACGTAGACTGGAATAAAAGGTTCAGCATTTTAAAAAAATTAGGGTTCAAATACAGAGATAGAAGAACAATTGCTAACATGTACAGGAACCAAACAGCAACAGTAATAATCGAAGAACATAAGAAAGAAGCCGTAATAAGAAACGGAGTCCGACAAGGATGTTCCCTATCTCCGTTACTTTTTAATCTTTACATGGAACTAGCAGTTAATAATGTTAAAGAACAATTTAGATTCGGAGTAACAGTACAAGGTGAAAAGATAAAGATGCTACGATTTGCTGATGATATAGTAATTCTAGCCGAGAGTAAAAAAGATTTAGAAGAAACAATGAACGGCATAGATGAAGTCCTACGCAAGAACTAAAGCTTCTCGTTCGAGAGTGGAAGAAGTGTTAGGAGAAGATCAATTTGGTTTCAGGAAAAGTATAGGGACAAGGGAAGAAATTTTAGGCCTCAGATTAATAGTAGAAGGAAGATTAAAGAAAAACAAACCGACATACTTGGCGTTTATAGACCTAGAAAAGGCATTCGATAACGTAGACTGGAATAAAAGGTTCAGCATTTTAAAAAAATTAGGGTTCAAATACAGAGATAGAAGAACAATTGCTAACATGTACAGGAACCAAACAGCAACAGTAATAATCGAAGAACATAAGAAAGAAGCCGTAATAAGAAACGGAGTCCGACAAGGATGTTCCCTATCTCCGTTACTTTTTAATCTTTACATGGAACTAGCAGTTAATAATGTTAAAGAACAATTTAGATTCGGAGTAACAGTACAAGGTGAAAAGATAAAGATGCTACGATTTGCTGATGATATAGTAATTCTAGCCGAGAGTAAAAAAGATTTAGAAGAAACAATGAACGGCATAGATGAAGTCCTACGCAAGAACTAAAGCTTCTCGTTCGAGAGTGGAAGAAGTGTTAGGAGAAGATCAATTTGGTTTCAGGAAAAGTATAGGGACAAGGGAAGAAATTTTAGGCCTCAGATTAATAGTAGAAGGAAGATTAAAGAAAAACAAACCGACATACTTGGCGTTTATAGACCTAGAAAAGGCATTCGATAACGTAGACTGGAATAAAAGGTTCAGCATTTTAAAAAAATTAGGGTTCAAATACAGAGATAGAAGAACAATTGCTAACATGTACAGGAACCAAACAGCAACAGTAATAATCGAAGAACATAAGAAAGAAGCCGTAATAAGAAACGGAGTCCGACAAGGATGTTCCCTATCTCCGTTACTTTTTAATCTTTACATGGAACTAGCAGTTAATAATGTTAAAGAACAATTTAGATTCGGAGTAACAGTACAAGGTGAAAAGATAAAGATGCTACGATTTGCTGATGATATAGTAATTCTAGCCGACAGTAAAAAGGATTTAGAAGAAACAATGAACGGCATGGATGAAGTCCTACGCAAGAACTATCGCATGAAAATAAACAAGTACAAAACAAAAGCAATGAAATGTAGTAGAAATATCAAAGATGGACCACTGAATGTGAAAATAGGAGGAGAAAAGATTATGGAGGTAGAAGAATTTTATTATTTGGGTTGTAAAATTACAAAAGATGAACGAAGCAGGAGCGATATAAAATGCCGAATAAAACAACGAAACGACCTTTCAATCAAAAATATAATTTGTTTACATCAAAAATTAATTTTAACGTCAAGAAAAGATTTTTGAAAGTATATGTTTGGATGGTACCTTAATATGGAAGTGAAACTTGGACGATCGGAGTACCTGAGAAGAAAAGATTAGAAGCTTTTGAAATGCGGTGCTTTAGGAGAATGTTAAAAATCAGACGGGTGGATAAAGTGACAAATGAAGAGGTATTGCGGCAAATAGATGAAGGAAGAAGCATTTGGAAAAATATAGTTAAAAGAAGAGACAGACTTATAGGCCACATACTATGGCATCCTGGAATAGTCGCTTTAATATTGGAAGGACAGGTAGAAGGAAAAAATTGTGTAGGCAGGCCACGTTTGTAATATGTAAAACAAATTGTTAGGGATGTAGGATGTAGAGGGTATACTGAAATGAAACGACTAGCACTAGATAGGGAATCTTGGAGAGCTGCATCAAACCAGTCAAATGACTGAAGACAAAAAAAAAAAAAACAATTTAGGTACGTTAAACATGCTTCTTTTCTCCTACATTGCACTATTGAACCATTTAAATATATCTGTTTATAGTTATTAAACTTTTTAGAAAAAAAATATCAACCACCGATGAAATTTTCACATACGTTTTACGCTTCGACTTGAAATCATCTCAATGACATGAAGTTTTTTTATAATTTATTCATGGATAATTTTTTTTTTTTTTTTTTTTTTTAACTTGAGGTCACATTGGATTACTTAATCATCCATATTTCAGTTCCTCTTGAAATTCTGTATTAGTCTGGCCTTTAGATTTTCCTGGTATTTCTTCATTCCATCGGATCTTTGGTTCCTGATCTCGTCTGTGACCTCCATTTTGTTATGCCTTTCTAGTTTTTTAACGTCGAATCTACTGTTTTTAAATGCGTAGTTAATTTTAATTTTATTAAAGGCGTCCTCAACCCCTCAAGGGGTTGAAACTCACCACGCGGTTGAAACCTGATTGAGGGTTTCAAACCCTGAAGCAAATTTTTTTTTGGAGAAATACAAAGAGTATCTTCAAAGAGTATTTTCCACAGTTTTTTTTTTTTGATAATATTCCTGGTGACCCAGTCGTTTTAGAATTTGGTTCTCAGGTATTCTTAATACGTGGAAAAAAATGGGAAATCCTTTGTTTTTTCATTGTAATGAGAATCGGATCGACTTGTTCATGTATATTTTATCATATTAATAAATAATTTTTATGATTATAATTAAAAAATATACAAATAAGTAAGACATACCTTTCAAATTTGTCCCCTAAAACATCTGATCTATGTTCATGTAGGGGACTATACAAATCTGTCACCTCCAATTCACGTTTGTAACCGACAATAAACAACCTAAGTACCCAACTGAAATGAAAAAAAAAAAAAATTGAAAGAATTAGTAAATAAATACAAAGCTGGTAAATCAATAATAACATCATTTACCAACACAATTCTTACAGTATTAAATGTTATAATTTTATAAATAAGAATAAAATGCAAATTTTGTTACATTTGCCACAGTTATTCAGCTTTGCTGGTCTATAGGTTTATCAGTAATAAAACCACAACCAGTTATGTACTTTGTACAATCCCAACTTATAAAACAGGTCCATAAGCAACATTTCCACCTCAATTATTTCCATCAAAAAGTAACATCTTCGATAGTTACTAGAAGATGGTACTAAAGATGGAAACGGTCAGTGGTTGATAATTTATGTGGTTACATCCAAGGAAAGAGGATGAAGAGTATACAAAAAACAAAATGACAAAAGAAAGTACTAACTTATTATAGCAGAATTAACTGTATAAATTTATACAGGATCTGGGGGAATGGTATGCCTCGAGCTCGTTTTTAAGGGCAACGGGTGCCAAGGTGCTCACCAACCATGTTAATTTAAACCAATATCTGTTTCCGTTCCGCCTGGCAGCTGATCAGCTGTGCGTCTACGGGGAGGTCCAGTCAAATGAACACCTGATGTTTGACAGCCCTGCTCTCGGGGGAGGCCAGAGACCGGGCCACCCTAGAACTTAGAGGTCAAGAGGAAAATTGGCCACTCACAAGCGGCGAGTCAATGTGGCAAGAGCCGCATTGTCGGACCGTGGAAGTTTCTTGATGCGGTTGCTTTGTTCAATCGACATCAGTAGTTTACCTAAGGGAAAAGACTTCTACCCCATTGCTGTGGGAAGCTAATCTACAGATATACACGGCTGACCACCAGCCAATTACGGCTCCAAGCGCTTTAATATGTGGACAGGTACTTGCTGGCATTCAGCGACCTACGCGTGGCAGCGAATTGCTGTCGCCACGAAATATATTTTAATTTACGGATATCATATATATTTTTAGTAGTTGACGGGCTGCGCCTACCCATTTTAATAAATAAATGACAAGTGAGCGGTTGGGACACCTAAGCCGGTGGTGTATGGCACCGCGGTTAGTTCACTCACGCTGTTAGATAAGCTCTAGAAGCTATTTAGGATACTGGTCGCTTCGAGGCTCAGTAGCCGTTTGTGGCACAGATATTTGGTCGTATGCTTTAGGGCGACCGAATGCGATGGTGGCGGGAGAAATGCCAAGCAGAATTATCTGTGATCAGAACAGATCAGGTACAAACTTTTCCAGAATAAAAATCTAATTAATCGATAAAAACCCTCTTTTTTTCCTGTTTAGCCTCAGGGAATTACCGTTCAGGTATTACTTAAGAGGAAGAATGAGGATGATATGTATGAGTGTAAATGAAGTGTAATCTTGTACAGTCTCAGTTCGACCGTTCCTGAGATGTGTGGTTAATTGAAACCCGACCACCAAAGAACACCGGTATCCACGATCTCGTATTAATATCCATGTAAGTATCTTTTACATGGACTTGAACGCTAGAACTCTCGACTTTCCAAATCAGCTGATCTGGGAAGACGCATTCACCACTAGACCAACCCGGTGGGTTAATAAAAAAAACCTTAAATAATCCTTACTGCAACCCATCAAGCGATTTTATTAGCAGCCTCTTTGTTCGTTTTTTCCTATACGTGATTTTTTATAGAACCAAAAAATGTATTCAAAAACTTTTCTTTAAATATGTTACACCATATAAAATTTCTACACATTAAAATAACTAGATAAAAATTTGATTTTGGTTATTTGTTTTTTAAAAGTATCTTCAACTATATACCAATTACATAAATAAGTGAAATTTTTACAAAAATCGTAAAAAACCAAAAAAAAACCTTCTGAACCAGTCATTTTATAAGCTTTCGTTGTTACTTAGACCTATAAAATTTAATTTAGCACTAGGCTTACTTCATGAGTAAACAATATTTATTAATAGTTTATATTGCAAGGTACATATAAACAAGGTATATCGCAGTACAAGGTGAAAAGATAAAGATGCTACGATTTGCTGATATAGTAAGACTAGCCGACAGTAAAAAGGATTTAGAAGGAACAATGAATGGCGTAGATGAAGTCCTACGCAAGAATTATCGCATGAAAATAAACAAGAACAAAACAAAAGAAATGAAATGTAGTAGAAATAACGAGGATGGACCGCTGAATGGGAAAATAGGAGGAGATAAGATTATGGAGGTAGAAGAATTTTGTTATTTGGGAAGTAGAATTACTAAAGATGGACGAAGCAGGAGCGATATAAAATGCCGAATAGCACAAGCGAAACGAGCCTTCAGTAAGAAATATAATTTGTTTACATCAAAAATTAATTTAAACGTTAGAAACAGATTTTTGAAAGTGTATGTTTGGAGTGTCGCTTTATATGGAAGTGAAACTTGGACGATAGGAGTATCTGAGAAGAAAAATTTAGAAGCTTTTGAAATGCGGTGCTATAGGAGAATGTTAAAAATCAGACGGATGGATAAAGTGACAAATGAAGAGGTATTGCGGCAAATAGATGAAGAAAGAAGCATTTGGAAAAATATAGTTAAAAGAAGAGACAGACTTATAGGCCACGTACTAAGGCATCCTGGAATAGTCGCTTTAACATTGGAAGGACAGGTAGAAGGAAAAAATTTGTGTAGGCAGGCCGCGTTTGAAATATGTAAAACAAATTGTTAGGGATGTAGGATGTAGAGGGTATACTGAAATGAAACGACTAGCACTAGATAGGGAATCTTGGAGAGCTGCATCAAACCAGTCAAATGACTGAAGACAAAAAAAAAATTGCATTATAATAAAAAAAAAAAGTTATCTTAATACACTTAAACATTATTAAGTAAATATATATAGCGTTTCATTTTAATCATCCCCGGCAATTCTCTCGTAAACTACGTACAATAAAAAAATGACTTAAACAAAAGTTACTCAGATTGGAAGTAGGCACCTCATGGTGGCCTTGAATTTAACTTTAACCGTTATTTCAAGGTTAACACGATTTTTTTTAACGAAATGAACTATTTTTGACCCCACCAATGAAAATAGCAGAATATTTTACATTGAAATATGTGGTCACACATATGACCTTGGACCTTTTTTGAAGGCCTATCAGAGATAGTGTTATAAGATACTGTAAAGTCATTTTTATGCCGTTTCCCATAAACGTTTCTAACATAAACGGCCTGGAATATAAATAGCTCAGGAATATTGTATGGCCTTCAAAAACGTGTAACTCGTATAACACTATTTCTAGTGGTTAGCCGTATCCTTAAAAAAAAAAAAAAAGGAAATAAGTGTGACCAAATATTTCAATGTAAACTTGTCTGCTCTTTTCATTGGTGGAGTCAAAAATAGGTCATTCCATTTTAAAAATAGTGTTAACCTTGAAATAACGGTCAAGGTCACTATGAGGTGTCCCCTCCAATCTTAGTAACTTTTGTTAGGTCAGCTTTTTGTATTGTGCGTAGTTTACGAGAAAATCCCCTAGGAGCGATTACAATGAAACATTCTGTGTGCGTATATATTAGTAGTAACAAAGTATGACAACCGCTAAATAACATTTCAATAGATAAACCTAGAAAAATGAAACTTAACAAATGATTCTGCCTTGTAAAAATAAATAAATAAAAATTTTACTGCGATCGGTGTATAATAGATTATATAGATTACATCATTATAATATAAATTATAAATATAAAAACCAAAGATGAAATCCCATACTAATTATTTAGGTATAAACATACGAAATAATGTTGAAGTAGATACAGTATATTAAAAATTAAGGTGACGACAAAATAATTCACAGTTCAGAAGCCGTTTCTCATAACTATTCTGAGTGCATATATATGAACACACATTTCTTGGGATGGAGAAATCAGGTTTTTTTTTTTAATTAGTAATATTTAAATATCGACCTAGTAATACAGTTTCCGTACGAGAAAATATTTTAATCGTATCTCTTTTTTAATTGGTGGGAAAATTTTTCAAACTATTTAGTAGAATATCGGCAACAGAAGTATACAAGGCCATTTCTAATAAGGCAAAATATTGTGTAGAATTAAACAAAAAGAGTTCCGGTTTGATAGAGGCGGATATCGTTACAATAAGTGAATATTTTTTCAGGAAAAAGCTGCAGATTCATAAATATAGACGCAACGTTAAGTTAATATATCCCGTTTTCAAAATATCAATCTTCAAGATTTACCGGGCAGTAGGTAACGATCTGACAACCCATTTTTAAAACCTTATTATAATTTTTGTTAGGGTCCCAAGAGATAACACTATACTCTAGACGGGAATATATTCAGGAGGAAAAGGAAATAATCCGGGATCTGATTCTAGAGCGTGAAATACGGAAAAACGTTCATACAAACACACGTCCAACAACGCTTTGTTATCAAGTTACAGTTAGCGAAAAATTCATCCGGATTTCAGTTCCCCCGGTGAAATGAGGTCATAATGAAATTTTTAAGGCGTTATATAAGGGGGTAAATTTTACGATTTGTTATTTTAGTAACAAGAACTTGCTCTACAAAATAACTAATCTACCTTGATCGTATAACGATCGGATACAATCCCTCTACTAGTCGACTGCCTCTTCATCTATCAAATCTATCAGTGCTATTTCATTATACATTTCTTCATCCTTGAACAAGTGCCAACGGTATTACGTCAACTTTTATGACGGCATGCCAGCACCTATTTGTAAATAGTAGGATCTGTAGTAGATATCGGTAGAGAGATGAATGGTATCTGGAGCTGTTCAGGGACACTTTTTTTCTTATCCAAGGTTTCTGTAAAAAGTTGAAATTAGTACTGGAGGTGCTTATGAAGCAATAAAGCTGGTATACGCAATAGCTCGCTTAGAATCTATCTCACAGGAAACATGACGTAATTAAAATGTTTCCAATACGTAAAATTTAGCGACATAAATATTATAACTGTTCTTTATCCTTGTATTCAGTTAAGATCAATCTGAAGAAAGATAAAGTATGATTCTTTTACGTCATATAATTTAATATAACCGTACATAAATGAGATGTTATTTAATATCGTTATTTATCCAACACGTATAAAAACCACTAGAAAAAATATAAAATTTTTATTCACGGAATAATATACGAGGTGTATAAGAAAAGTAATGAGACTGACTTTTTACATACCAAAGTGTTCATTTTTTCAAATAACAATATTATCCCTTCAAAGTAGTTCCCTTTGGCAGCTATAAACCGGCGGAGTTGTTTTCCCACTCCTGGTAGCAACGCTGGAAGGCTTCAACTGGTAGGGGTTTTAACCGGTCGGTCACAGTCTTTTGAATGTTCTCCAGAGTTCCAAAATGACGTCCTTTTAAGACACGTTTCAATTTCGGGAAAAAGAAAAAAGTCACAAGGACTCAAATCAGGTGAATAGGGGGTTTGAGGAACCGTAGGAATGCGTTTTGAGGTAAAAAATTCCCTCGTGGAAATGGCCGTGTGACACGGGGCATTGTCCTCATGAAGCATCCACTTGTCTACAATGTCTGGTCTCACACGAATCAATCTTTTCCTGAGCCTTTCAAGGACACCTTTGTAAAACACTTGGTTGACAGTTTGTCCTGGAGGAACAAATCCTTTACGCACGATACCCCTACTGTCAAAAAAGCAAATCGGCATGATTTTTATCTTTGATTTGCTCATTCGACAATTTTTCGGTCGAGGAGATGACGGAGTGTGCTTCGCTTTGCCGCTTTGTTTCAGGATCCTACTCAAATATCCAGGATTCATCACACGATTGAAGAATTCTTGGACATCGTTAATCCTCTCAAGAAGATCAACGCGCACGTTTCTTCGATTGTTCTTCTTTTTGGTTGTGAGGTTTTTCGGCACCGATTTCGCACAAACCTTTCGCACGACCAAATCGTCTGTCAAAATTTGATGTACGGTGAAAGTGTTTAAACTTAACTGTTAGCTCACCATCCTTGTTGTTAAACGACGGTCTGATCTCACAAGAACCCTCAAACCCTAAACGTTTTCGTCAGATTTTGAAGTTGAAGGTCTCCCTGAGCGAGGTTGATCTTCAACGTGTTCTCGGCCTTCCAAAAATGATTTGCGCCGACGGAAAACTTGTGCTCTTGATAAGCAATGTACCCCATAGGCCTGTTTCAACTTTTTAAAGATCACACTCGCGTATTCCCCAAGTTTAACACAAAACTTGATTGCACAACGTCGCTCTAAATTTCGATGCTCCATTTTCGTAACGCACAACAAAAACACAACTTCACTGATGGCGTTGTCAAAAATAATGTGTTGGCTGAACGAAGTTGAAACTCGTACTGAGCATGTAGAAGGGATGAACAAACCGATGTAGCACAGACCGGTATACACAGCGTTGCCCGAGATCGCTCGCAGTGTTACCAATCTCATTACTTTTCTCACACACCTCGTATAATTCTGTCTGATCCAGAAACGACTGTTATAATCAGCAATTAAGATTAATGCTTCTCCACTAAAGGTTTTCCCACGCTTAATTCCTATCCAGCAAAATGCTACACCACTTCCTTTTGAGTTAACCACACATGACAAAATCTATCATTCCTAAAAAGATGTATACATGTCATTGTTAAATAAAGAAGCGTTTCTCAACCTTTCGGTACCATTGCGACCCAATTTTCATCGATCCCCCTCACACAATAACAATGTATAAAATAATAATGTATTCTGAGTATTTTGACGCTACGAATACACTACGACCCTAATAACAAACCTTACAAATTACCAAGAATAAGTAAATTTATTGATATTTGGCAACATCGACCAGCTGCATTGACAAAACCAAAAATCTGTGTCTCTCTAGTGCTCTCTGTCTTACGTCCACCATATCGAACATTCTCGCGGCTTTGCCAGAAGTTCCGATTTGTCTCGAACATTCAAGAACGCCTGCGTAAACGTGTATTAATGGTGCACCTCGTTCGATTCGATGCTTCTATCGCTATCGAATCTACCGTGAATGTGTATGTTATAATTTGCGTGTTAATTGCAATTCACGGTATTTAATATTCACGGCAGTAGAATCACGGATAAATTTTTAAGCGGGCATTAGACGATAGTGAAGTACAATAAGTGCACAGACTAGCGTGGTTCCGAAAATAAAATCAAGAATACTTAAATTTTGGGTTTATTAGTACTAAAGTAAACGAAGAAAAAAGGCCCCGTGTGTCATTTGCTCAAATCTTTTGGCAGCAGACTGCATGAAACATAATAAACTTAGATTTCAAGATTAGGTTTCATGAAGCCGCATTTGGAAACGCTTCATACTAAGTTAACAAACCCCGAGAATTCTTCGAATTAAAATTAAAATCATATTAAAAGCACACGACATTTTAAAAAAAAAACTTTGCGAATTAAAAAGGTTTAGTTGTAAAAATAGCCACGTGTAAAAAGCCTAACACTATCGGTGAAGAGCTTATTTTGCCAGCTGCAATTGAGACTGTAGAAACTAAGTTTGGAGATAATTTTGCCAAACAATTACAGTCCATACCTCTATCAAATGATACTATTACCGTCGAATAGGTGATGTAGCTGAAGATGTACAGCATCAGCTTTTCGGGAAGTTACATGACAAATTGTTTTCAATTCAGCTTGATCAGGCAACAGATAGCAATAAAGAAGCCCATTTCACTGCCTATTTTCAATTTTGTAACGGTATGTCAGCAGTAGAACTACTTTTCTGCAAACCGATACAACCTAAAGCAACAGCGCTCGCATTATTTGCTATCTTAAATGATTTTATAAACGAGGCAAACACAGAGTGGAAAAATCGCATCGAAATATGCACCGATGGTGCTCGTTCAATGTCTGGTAGATTCCAAAGTATACAAGCACTTGTAAAAAAACAAAAATCTCCACAGTGCGTCTGGACACACTAAATGATCCACAGAGAAGCTCTCTCTGGGTTCCAAACAAATGAGTCCTGGTCTGAATATTGTGCTAACGACGGTCACAACCATAGTAAATTATATAGAAATGAGACCCCCTGAAACCCAAAATCTTTTCTGCACTTTGTAAAAACATGGGTGCAGTGCATTCAGGGTTACTATTTTATTGCGAGGCAAGATGGTTATCACGTGGGAAATGTATGAATTAAGATATAATCGCCATTTTTATAGAAGAAAAAAATCGACCGGAAGCCGAGAAGTTTTGAGATGGTTTATTTGTGATGGAATCGAGAGCTACTAGCTCGACATACATACCTTGAATTTTCAGTTCTAAGAAGTACACATATGTTGGATACAAGTGATAAAGTTAATGCTTTTTGTAGAAAATTGGAATTGTGGATCAAAAATTTAAAGCAAGAAAACCTAGAAATGTTTGCAAGTATGGATGAATGTGTTAAAAATTACAAGGCTGAAGAACAACATGTGGAAGTTGCTTTTGTAGCCGTTGAAAATCATTTAACCGTGCCGCCAAAGAAATTGAAAAAGTATTTTGTTGCCGACAAAAACTTGGTAGCAAGTTACGAGCGGGTTAGAGATCAATTTCAAAATACTCCAGAAGATTTCTCAACGGCCGAAAAAGAAATCTTCATAGACTTTACAAGCGACGAAATCGAACGATTTTGTTTTGCTTTCCTTTCAGTATACAGGGCGTTTCATAATGTTCTTCGGAGTTTCGAAAATTCATTAATAAAAAACTATCTCACTCATAAGAATAAAACAGGTACTGTACGAAAGAGTACTTCAAATAGTTTTTTCCCGCATATAATAGGCAGTTAGTAAACCATTTGCTCGCTAGGCGTCGACAGTAGAGAAAATGGCCGCCACAGGAAGCGAGAAGACGTTTTGGGCGTTACAATTTCACTTGTCAAAGTCAGTAATTTCTGTGCAACGTGCGCTTCGGTTGAAATTTCATAAGGAGCCACCAAGTGACAATTCAATTCGTGCACGGTATAAACAATTCAGTGAAACCGGTCGCTTGTGCAAGCGAAAATCAACCACAGAAGTCAATGTCGAACGTGTGCGTGCAAGTTTCATTCGCAGCCCGTCAAAATCGACTGCGGCTGTAGGCATAGAATTAGGAATTCCGAAAACAACAGTGTGGAGAGTTCTCCGTAAACGTTTATTATACAAACCGTACCGTCTTCAATTAATCTAGCGTCTTTCTGATGGAGATAAAACACGTAGGCTCGATTTTTGTTTGCAGTTACACGAAAAGATGTTGTTAGATGAAGGTTTTGTGAACAAGTTTATTTTCGGCGATAAAGCTGCTTTCCATATTAGCGGCAAAGTAAACCGCCATAACGTGCGAGTTTGAGGAACTGAAAACCCACACGTTTATGCGGAACTCATTCGGGATTCTCCCAAAGTAAACGTTTTTTGTGCGATCTCTCGTGAGGCAGTGTACGGGCCGTTCTTTTTTATGGAAACGACAGTAACCGGCACGATATACCTGGATATGTTATAATTATGGCTTACGCCTCGGCTAGTCAACGACTTCATTTTCCAGCAAGATGGTTGTCCTACCCGTTTTCATAACGAGGTTCGACAGTACCTTAATACAACATTACCTCGGCGCTGGATAGGACGTACGTCTGAAGAAGACCAACACATTATGCTGTGGCCACCCATATCTCACGCCATGTGATTTCTTTCTCTGGGGTTACGTGAAAGATACGGTGTTTATCCCACCGATGCCGCACGATATCGCTGAGCTAAAGGATCGCATAATAAATGCGATCAACTCTATCGAAAATGAGATGTTAGAACGAGTTTGGCAAGAATTTCGTGTTGATGTTTGCCGTGTCACCAGAGGAGCACATATTGAACATTTATAGATTTTAACAAAAACCGTTTGAGTCCCTGCATCACCTCGTACAACTTACACTTAGGTAAGTGAAATGCTTTTTTTGAAATTATGAAACTAGTATTATAAATGTATTTATAATTTTTTTAAAAAATATTTTGTTTTCGATATGCTCTCTTCCCCGATTTAGTGTTATCACGCCCCCCTAGGTGGACGCGCCCCCCCAACTCACCGGGTTGGTCTAGTGGTGAACGCGTCTTCCCAAATCAGCTGATTTGGAAGTCGAGAGTTCCAGCGTTCAAGTCCTAGTAAAGCCAGTTATTTTTACACGGATTTGAATAACTAGACGTGGATACCGGTGTTCTTTGGTGGTTGGGTTTCAATTAACCACAGATCTCAGAAATGGTCGAACTGAGAATGTACAAGACTGACTACACTTCATTTACACTCATACATATCATCCTCATTCATCCTCTGAAGTATTATCTAAACGGTAGTTGCCGGAGGCTAAACAGGAAAAAGAGAGAGAGGTGGACGCGCCCCATTTGTTCAGAAACACTAGTGTAAAGCGTTTTATTTATTAAAGCTAATAAAATTGAATAATTAGGCAGAAATATCTATTCAACTTACTTAGATATAATGAATAAAAACACGAAACCAAAATGTTATCAAAATAGTCGTAAGCTTCACTCTTCTTGATCAATATTAAGATCATTATATTAATCACATCTATAACAATATTATTAGAACACATCTATAAAAATGTCAAACTATTTAAAATTTGAATCGTCTATTAAAAATAAACATTGTAGTAAAGTAACACAATTTAAAGCATATGAAAAAGAATTAGTGTCAATTGAAAGACCCCGAACGTATGAATAATAAAGATAGAGTTAATTAACTGAAATGAAACAGAATACTAAATAATAATATTACTAATGTCGCAAAACAGTGTATGCCTACGAAATATATCACGCTACAAATTTCATTATAAAGTTATATGAGAGCATTCAACCATTCAGCTGTTAATTATAACTTATCAATTCTTTTACTAATTTTAAATTGTATAGAAAAGAAGTTTGCTGTATTTTTAACCACACGCAAACATTTATACACGTTTATAAAATAAACATTATATAATCAAGTAATTTTTATTTTGCCATGCATCCAATCGGTTAATTTGATAATATAATGTTAACATAATACACTTCCTTCTTTATTAAATTAACTAAACGACGCTGTTAGTTTATACTCCTATCTTATCTAACTTAAAATAGATTTAATTCATCGATAAAGAATAAGAGATCAAAGGTAAGTTTAAAAAAAACCTATTATTTTTAAGAAAAAAATCTGGTGTTGTCGCTTCAGTATTTCCACTCGCTTAATTAGCATTTTTTTTCTTTCCACATTTTAAATATAACAGAAGTACACAAAAAATAATCGAAATAAATTCGCAAACGGCCGATGCTCAGAACGAAAAAATTTACAAACAAAATAAAAATATATCTAAACCCGAAAACGGAATGTTAAATAATCATCATCGCTAGATAAAGCAGAATTGAGAAAAGTAAATGTAATTAGGAAATTTTCGAAAAAAAATTAAGAAATAACAATAACAATAGCAATATTAATAATTTTTTTTGTCTTCAGTCATTTGACTGGTTTGATGCAGCTCTCCAAGATTCCCTATCTAGTGCTAGTCGTTTCATTTCAGTATACCCTCTAAATCCTACATCCCCAACAATTTGTTTTACATATTCCAAACGTGGCCTGCCTACACAAATTTTTCCTTCTACCTGTCCTTCCAATATTAAAGCGACTATTCCAGGAGGCCTTAGTATGCGGCCTATAAGTCTGACGCTTCTTTCTTCATCTATTTGCCGCAATACCTCTTCATTTGTCACTTTATCCACCCGTCTGATTATTAACATTCTTCTATAGCACCGCATTTCAAAAGCTTCTAATCTTTTCTTCTCAGATACTCCGATCGTCCAAGTTTCACTTCCATATAAAGCGACGCTCCAAACATACACTTTCAAAAATCTTTCCCTGACATTTAAATTAATTTTTGATGTAAACAAATTATATTTCTGGCTGAAAGCTCGTTTCGCCTGTGCTATTCAGTATTTTATATCGCTCCTGCTTCGTCCATCTTTAGTAATTCTACTTCCCAAATAACAAAATTCTTCTACCTCCAAAATCTTTTCTCCTCCTATTTTCACATTCAGATATTTTTTCTCCTCCTATTTTCCGATATTCTTCAAACATTAAACTTCTACACGAGTTTATAAAATAAAACATTTGAATAAAAAGATAACCAAAATCCTGCAAGGCAGCCAAGTGGGAAGTGGATATTATATTGAAAATTACGGAAATTATCATTCCATATTTTTACACTCCTCAATTCATAATCGTTGACAGGTAGAAGAATTTTGTTATTTGGGAAGTAAAATTACTAAAGATGGACGAAGCAGTAGCGATGTAAAATTCCGAATAGCACAGACGAAACGAGCCTTCAGTCAGAAATATAATTCGTTTACATCAAAATTAATTTAAACATCAGTAAAAGATTTTTCAAGTATATATTTGGAGCGTAGCTTTATATAGAAGTGAATAATGGACGATCGGAGTATCTGAGGAGAAAAGATTAGAAGCTTTTGAAATGCGGTGCTATAGAAGAATGTTAATAATTAGACGGGTGGATAAAGTGACAAATGAAGAGGTGTTGCGGCAAATCGATGAAGAAAGAAGCATTTGGAAAAATATAGTTAAAAGAAGAGACAGACTTATAGGCCGCATAATAAGGCATCCTGGAGTAGTCTCTTTAATATTGGAAGGACAGGTAGAAGGAAAAAATTGTGTAGGCAGGCCACGTTTGGAATATGTAAAACAAATTGTTAGGGATGTAGGATGTAGAAGGTATACCGAAATGAAACGACTAGCACTAGATATGGAATCGTGGAGAGTTGCATCAAACTAGTCAAATGACTGAAGACAAAAAAAAAATACAATATTCCTGGTAAGAAATGTGCTGTTCCCGATACGGTTAAGGTAAAATAACTTGTAAGATATTTTGGGTAGGACTGACGGATACCCGCTACTTGAAGGTCAGGGTTTGCAAAATTCCTTCATATTTGTTTCATATTCTTCTTCTTATTCGGGTTGTTCATTACGTTATTCTCATTTCTCTGTTCCTAATGCATTCTTGTGAAATTTTGCTAAGTACACAAAAGATGTGCTTTAAGGATGTGGAACCTCAGTTATTATGTCTTTTTGGTATTTGTGATTCGTACAGTTTGATGACTACTTAAAAAAAAATCTTTGAGGAATTCGGCTTCTTTGTATATAAAAGCTCAACAGGAGGCTTATCAGGTGAAACAATTCCTTTAAAATACAATTTACAAAAAAATTCATCGAATAATGAAACTGTAAATTACAAAGATATAGTAAGATAACTCAATTATTGTTAAAAAAAGAAGTTATAAATTTACCTGAAGGTAAGGGCAGATACTGGGTTAGCTGTTGCCCTTGGATTATCTGGCTTCTCTGTCTTTTTACCTCCATCCATATCTCCATTCAGAACACTAGAAAAAAAAAATTTTGATTATTTCTTCCATTTCATAAACACAAATCGCCAACTAATAATAACACCTGATATTTTACAAATATTTAAAAAAGAAACATGTTTTAACAGTCTCGAACAATATGAACTACACCGATACACAAAAATCTGCAACAATAAAGTAAATGAAAAAATACAATTCAGATGTAACACTCCTTTAAACAAGTTCTGAAAACCTGTCTGCTTTCAATTAAAATTAAAAAAAATGTTGATCCATAAAAGATAGGTAAAAAAGATAATATAATACCAGTCAAAAAAGCTATACAATAAAAGATTTAATGAAAAAGGGGAATTTCCATCAGACTTCAAAAAAAGTGTTATAGTTATGATACCAAAGAAAGCAGGTGCAGATAAATGTGAAGAATATAGAACAATTAGTTTAACTAGTCACGCATCAAAAATCTTAACTAGAATTCTATACAGAAGAATTGAGAGGAGAGTGGAAGAAGTGTTAGGAAAAGACCGATTTGGTTTCAGGAAAAGTATAGGGACAAGGGAAGCAATTTTAGGCCTCAGATTAATAGTAGAAGGAAGATT
Organism: Lycorma delicatula; assembly: GCF_047948215.1. Taxonomy (NCBI): domain Eukaryota; kingdom Metazoa; phylum Arthropoda; class Insecta; order Hemiptera; family Fulgoridae; genus Lycorma; species Lycorma delicatula. Next base: position 70,994,939 of record NC_134466.1, on the reverse strand, counting down.
AAAGAAAAACAAATCAACATACTTGGCGTTTATAGACCTAGAAAAGGCATTCGATAACGTAGACTGGAATAAAATGTACAGCATTTTAAAAAAATTAGGGTTCAAATACAGAGATAGAAGAACAATTGCTAACATGTACAGGAACCAAACAGCAACAGTAACAATTGAAGAACATAAGAAAGAAGCCGTAATAAGAAAGGGAGTCCGACAAGGATGTTCCCTATCTCAATTACTTTTTAATCTTTACATGGAACTAGCAGTTAATGATATTAAAGAACAATTTAGATTCGGGGTAACAGTACAAGGTGAAAAGATAAAGACGCTACGATTTGCTGATGATATAGTAATTCTAGCCGAGAGTAAAAAGGATTTAGAAGAAACAATGAACGGCATAGATGAAGTCCTACGCAAGAACTATCGCGTGAAAATAAACAAGAAGAAAACAAAAGTAATGAAATGTAGTAGAAATAACAAAGATGGACCACTGAATGTGAAAATAGGAGGAGAAAAGATTATGGAGGTAGAAGAATTTTGTTATTTGGGAAGTAGAATTACTAAAGATGGACGAAGCAGGAGCGATATAAAATGACGAATAGCACAAGCGAAACGAGCCTTCAGTAAGAAATATAATTTTTTTACGTCAAAAATTAATTTAAATGTCAGGAAAAGATTTTTGAAAGTACATGTTTGGAATGTCGCTTTATATGAAAGTGAAACTTGGACGATCGGAGTATCTGAGAAGAAAAGATTAGAAGATTTTGAAATGCGGTGCTATAGGAGAATGTTAAAAATCAGACGGGTGGATAAAGTGACAAATGAAGAGGTATTGCGGCAAATAGATGAAGAAAGAAGCATTTGGAAAAATATAGTTAAAAGAAGAGACAGACTTGTAGGCCATATACTAAGGCTAAATTTCTTATTTAACATTTTCTTCTAAAAGGAAGCTTAAAAAACACGCAAGTTGTATTGTATCATCCTTATCGTAAAGTTGTTAGTACAACTCGAATTATTTTATTTACTGTAAATGGCATTTTGAAGTTAGTATAATTTTTTCTTGTAGCTTATTTCTACTTTATGACCTTTCTCGTCATCGAATGAGATAAGATTTTAAAAGACCTTTGGCTGAGGGGCAACAATGATAACGTTTCATTGATAATCGGGTTCCGTAACTGACATCCATTGTACTCTATGACGTCAAATGATGACATCCGTAGTTCCTACGAAAGCTGTAGGAGACGATTCGTTACGTAGCGCATACGTCACCACAAACATGCATATCGAGTAGTCTGAACCCATACAATGCAGATATGCAACAGTCTCTTGGAATCCTTTTAATGTAGACAGACAACTGAATGTGTAACAGTTCACTAAATGAAGAGGAAAGTTATTTACACTGAGATATTATATCAGAGAGATTTTCATCTTTTAAATCTAGTTTTCAAAAAAAAATTCTCGAAGGCAAAATTTCGTTAACCAAGATTTAGTTATAATTGGAGTGCACGCGCACCCGATTACAAATTCTGTAATAAAGTTAGTTTTATTTGAACTGTACCGATTGGTTAATTTTTCTGTTAACATATTTTATATTATTATCTTTACTAAATTAATGTTTTTAGGTTTACTTTAAAAATCTAGCCGTGTGGTTGTTGAACTTTGTAATTATTTGCTTATTTTTAACTTTAAGTTTTCATTATTGAAAAAGCCGAAAGTTATGATGGAACAGCAATAAGTTAATTAATCGTAAACGAAGTGACAATTTCATCTCTCAAACTCTCTCTCTCTCTCTCTCTGTGTGTGTGTGTGTGTTTGTGTGTGAGAGAGAGAGAGAGAAACACATCCACATATTTCATTAAATAAGTTTTCTAAAATTACATGATATTTTTAAATCAACCTGGACAAGATTAAATCTTTTGCTACGTTCTTACAGCAGGAAAATTATAAAACGTAAAAAAAAATTTAATTTACTTTCGACGTAACGATTTAACGATAAAAATTGCCGTATTCTACTTTAGTTTTAAATGCTCCACGAGAGTCGGTTGTAAATAGTGTTAAAAAATTTTCTTATTTCCCAATTTATTTCAGTAACCGTTTACCGTAGCTCAATTTTATTATATCTGTAATTTTAAGATACCTTAAAAAAAAAATAATAAATGTGATTTTGGGTTCTTTTGTGAATAATTTCTTTGGACAAATTCTCTAAACGATTAAATAACGAAAACAATCTATCACAAATACATATAACTATTAAAACATAGCGTTGCGGATGATATTTGAAGCACCGTGGTTCGTCAGAAACGTCACTATTCGCTACGATGCGGAACTACACACGGTATCCGACGTGGGGGTGGCGCAGGCACGCAGACTGTTCGGGAGAGCGGCCGTGTCCGAAAACGGCCATCTCCGGGACATCTGCCGAGAGGACCCTACAGGGTACAATAAAACGGCGTCGTGCCGTATTAAACGAACCACCATGAAGAGGCGGTACGGGAGTCAAAAAATGACAAACCAGGCTTAGGAGCCTCTATATCGCGTAATCTATAAATGGAAACCGCGCGAAAGTGACCGTTTTCACAATTGTTCTTCTATCTCTGTATTTGAACCCTAATCTTTTAATAATTCTGAACATTTTATCCCAGTCTACGTTATCGAATGCCTTTTCTAGGTCTATAAACGCCAAGTATGTCGGTTTATTTTTCTTTAATCTTCCTTCTACTATTAATCTGAGGCCTAAAATTGCTTCCCTTGTCCCTATACTTTTCCTGAAACCAAATCTGTCTTCTCCCTAACACTTCCTCCACTCTCCTCTCGATTCTTCTGTATAGAATTCTAGTTAAGATTTTTGATGCGTGACTAGTTAAACTAATTGTTCTGTATTCTTCACATTTATCTACCCCTGCTTTCTTTGGTATCATGACTATAACACTTTTTTTGAAGTCTGACGGAAATTCCCCTTTTTCATAAATATTACACAACAGTTTGTATAATCTATCAATCGCTTCCCCGTCCGTAAATAAAACTAAAAATTTATACCCGCCGCTAAATAACCCATGAAACCCGCCCGATAATAGAAAGATACAACAGCAAGGGACGTTGTCCAGGCTCTGCGATCTGCAGAGAGAAATATTGAAACTCCCGCCATTCTTGCGTTCCGTACCATATAATTATTACAGAATAACGGACAAAAACTTGTCAACGTCACAATATTTTTCATGCACAAATGAGTCAATTTAATAATGAAAATGGTGTAAAAAAAAAAACAAACAAATTAAACATATTTAAGTCTTATACTCTCATTTTCAGTTGAATTTTTAATGTAATATTATTTTAGCATGTAAAACAAACCAATATTTAAATATACGTACATATTAAAAAGAGAAAAAAAAAACGATGACGTAACTGATAATAACACTTAAAATATTGTAAGAAAAAAGTAAAGATGAACAAAAAATAAGTCAAGGTCAGTAAAAGACCTTGATAAACACTTGGCACACGACGACAATAGGAGTAGACAACCTAATTGTATAAAAAAAACATAACGGTTCAAATAAAATGAAAACCTCACGGAGAATAAAATATTATATCGTATTTAAACTAACAATAATTAATTAAAAAGAAAAAACAGTTAACAATAATACGACTGTAATTTTTTTAACATTAATAAGTACCGTACGTAAAACATAACCAGCGCTAGGATAAGTTAAAAATGTAATTAAACAGTAGAAAACGACTTTCTTTCAGATTCATTTAGCTACAGTCAACTTTATTAAAAAATAATTTTTTCCACATATTTAAAAAATAATAATTTATTGAATCTTTGTACAGAATACGTAACTTTTAGGCTTCATTTTATATTTTCATTGTTATTTAAAGCCGACAATAAAACAAAAAAACTCCCGTCGTACTTATCTACTACTTAATCAACTTTACAGATTTTAATTGGCTGTTGTAGCACAACAAAATAGCACAAGCTAAACGAGCCCTTCAGTAAGAAATATAATTTGTTTACATCAAAAATTAATTTAAATGTCAGGAAAAGATTTTTGAAAGTATATGTTTGGAGTGTCGCTTTATATGGAAGTGAAACTTAGACGATCGGAGTATCTGAGAAGAAAAGATTAGAAGCTTTTAAAATGCGGTGCTATAGAAGAATGTTAAAAATCAAACGGGTGGATAAAGTGACAAACGAAGAGGTATTGCGACAAATAGATGAAGAAAGAAGCATTTGGAAAAATATAGTTAAAAGAAGAGACAAGACTTATAGGCCACATACTAAGGCATCCTGGAATAATCGCTTTAATATTGGAAGGACAGGTAGAAGGGAAAAATTGTGTAGGCAGGCCACGTTTGGAATATGTAAAACAAATTGTTAGGGATGTAGGATGTAGAGGGTATACTGAAATGAAACGACTAGCACTAGATAGGGAATCTTGGAAAGCTACATCAAACCAGTCAAATGACTGGACAAAAAGACAAAAAAAAAAAAATTGGCTGTTGAGCCTGTACGGTTGTTTTTAAAAAGAGATGCGTAAAATTAAAAGAATCCTAAAATTATATATGTTCTACCCTCCCAAAAAAAAAATTCATTAGCGATGGATATTTTTATAAATAAAAGATAACTTACAAACGAGTAAAATAATTAAAAGAATAGTGGAAAAAGCAATCGTTATAAGTATTGGAGGAAATTAATCTTTATATTAGAAAAAGAAGAAAAACGATTAAATATATTTGAAGTCCAACTCGGGCGGTATACATCATCAACCTTCGCCAAGAACACGATTATGCGGAATCGTCTGACAAGCAAAGATCCGTAATCTGTAAATCCCTGTAATCTATACCGTCGATGTGACGTTAGAATAATTTTTATTTTCAACCAAAGTTATTTTAAAACAATTTTTCATTTTAAATATGACATCATCGTATTCGTAGTAATGATTATATTTAATTAGTCGACATTTTTTAATATGCTTAACGAAACGAAAGTACCTGTTTTTTTTGTTTTTTTTTTGTTTTTTTTACAATAAATCATTCCTGACTGGAAAAGCTACTGGAAAACCTCTTATTCAAAAACCTCAATTAATAGTGTTTATTTTAAGAATATTTTTTCTACGTTTCATCCGAACGTAAAGTCATGTTAAGATAAAAAGCGGTTTAAAAAAGTCCAAATTTCTTCAGTTTTTGAAAAAAAAAGATTTTTTCTCAGTAATGAAAAAAATAACATTTAAAAATTAAGCTACAAAAAAATAACTCTGAAATAAAATCGATATAATTAATATTAAAATTATATAAAAATTGATTATAAGCTTCAAACTTACGGGTAAAGACTGCATTAGCGTGCAAATTAATCCGAACAAAGGACATTTTTTGTTCATTTCTATGTAGCGACTCCACCGCTTCACCGATTACACGCGATATTTAATTTGTCTATGTATGTAATCTGAGGTTATTTAACAATTTTCACGTTAAAAGTAATGTTTTCTGACAGTTTATTTCATCTTTTATCACTAAATTAAATTTTCGCGTTTTTTGTTCTACGAGTCCTGAATATATTATAATGGACATAGCTTCAAGAAAGCGTTCGAAAATTGTTTTTCTTTCTTAACATCACAGTACGACACGACAAATAGCTTCTGAGTGCGCTGCTGGACTTTCTTTCTTTCTTTTTCCTGTTTAGCCTCCAGTAAGTACCGTTTAGATAATTCTTCAGATGAATGAGGATGATATGTATGAGTGTAAATGAAGTGTAGTCTTGTACATTCTCAGTTCGACCGTACCTGAGATGTGTGGTGAATTGAAACCCGACCGCCAAAGAACACCGGTATCAACGATCTAGTATTCAAATCCGTGTAAAAATAACTGCTTTACTAGGACTTGAACGCTGTAACTCTCGACTTCCAAATCAGCTGATTTGAGAAGACGCGTTAACCGCTAGACCAACCCGATGGGTGCGGTGCTAGACTAGGGAGAATGCTACTTTAAAACGGTTTAAAGAAACCGATTCCTTTTAACCTCAAAGGAACACTAAATGCGGTCACAAAAGGAAAATTACAACGACACAAGACCGGTTATTAGAGAGAAAGTAAACGTGATCAAAAATCTGCTGTGGACTTAAATCTAGAATTCGCAATCAGCGGAATAGATTTTCACATGTCAACTGTCACACGCCGACTATTCTATTGTGCAGCTGGACGCAAACCTTAGAACTCTCATATTCGAAATCAGCTGATTTGCGATGACAAGTTTACCGCTAGACCAACCCGATGGGTTAATAAGAATGAACTTTCTTTCTTTCTTTTTCTTGTTTAGCCTCCGGTACCGTTCAGTTATTAATTCAGAGGATGATATGTATGAGTGTAAATGAAGTGTATTCTTGTACATTCTCAGTTCGACCATTTCTGAGATGTTTGGTTAATTGAAACCCAACGACCAAAGAACACCGATATCCACGATCTAGTATTCAGTTCATTCTTAATAATAATGAACTGAAAACTTTTTAGTATACGTAAGAAGTTTCTGAAACTATTAAATATTTTCCGATTTATAAACTTTTCATTCAATTTAACAGCGATATTAATAAATGCGTATTAGAAAGTAAGGTTTAAATTTTTATGAAATTTTTACATATAATGTTTCAAAACTTGTATTTACTTTTCTATGAAATTCTTTTTTTACTTTATTTATAGTAACGGTAGTAATGCTCTAACCTCAAACGTTGCTGCCAAGGTTAAGAGAACCGTAGATACTAGGACGAAATCTCCACAGCAAAAAGAACAAGTAAAACCCACGAAGATGCAGCCACCGATGGAAGTTATAAATAAGGATGTTAGAAGACATCTGAAAAACCCACCGGGTTGGTCTAGTGGTTAACGCGTCTTCCCAAATCAGCTGATTTGGAAGTCGAGAGTTACAGCGTTCAAGTCCTAGTAAAGCCAGTTATTTTTACACGGATTTGAATACTAGATCGTGGATACCGGTGTTTGGTGGTCGGGTTTCAATTAACCACACATCTTAGGAACGATCGAACTGAGAATGTACAAGACTACACTTCATTTACACTCATACATATCATCCTCTGAAGTATTATCTGAACGGTAATTCCCGAAGGTTAAACAGGAAAAAGAAAGAAAGCTTTTATTCTTTTATTTTAAGTTCACGCGTTTCGGTAATATTTCATTGTCAAAACTTATTAAGAGTACAATAAGTTTTGACAATGGAGTAGTACCGAAACCCGTCAACAAGTGATGAAAGAATGAATCTATAAAAGGTAAACAGTACTCAACATAGAAGTTATAGTTGTTCACAAATCCAAGGGCCTGCACATCTATTATAGTATGTATTGGATAACATAAATCACAGTTTAAACGTAACTATAAATGCAAATGCAAATATTAGAAGATGATATTGTAAATATGATTTCGTAACATTAGTTTTGTAATACGATGTTTGTGGAACGCTTCAATCCCAGCGCAGTCCATTCACACCCAGCGCTAATCGTCAACTTACACCACAGATCCAATAATGAAACTGCATTCTCTTCATTCAAAACTGTGTAAATGGAGTAGTATGTTTTTCATCTCCTGGAAATTTCTTGCAGTATGTAACTATTATGGCATTTTTTCTATCATTTCTAGGTGCTAGTATCACACGGTCACATAACTACGCACTATCGTTCGATTTTATAAACTCAATGAGTCTATAAACCTATTCGATCGACTCCGCCATTGAAGAAACTGTACAACATAATGATGGCGGTAAACAAATCGCCATAAAAATATTCATAATTCTTTAAGAAACAAGAAAATCATAAAAACTAGAAACAATTACAGAAATATTTTTAAAAGTAAACATATTAATAATAATAATAATAATAATACATAATTAAACAAGAATCTGATTGGGCGTATTAACCGATTATTTTTATAAACTTCATGGCTTACGATTCTACCGGCGGATCTTACAGTTCAGTCGGTTTACCTCTAATAAAATTATTTACATGCAACTTTATCATTATCAAAACTTATTACCCGCTTTGATCACAGCACGTGTTACGTGTTTACCTGTCTTTTTTTCATTTTTTTAATCACTGGTTAATCATCGATAACCCTTCGACGAAAAATACAATCCAAATTTCCTGATCGTGTCGATTATTTCATGAAATAATTACATTCGATAATCTTGAAGTTATATATTATTCGGTTAGCTTATAGAATTCAAGTAACAGAGAGTACGTACGAGTGCTCAGGCAGCCGCCGATTTGCAAGCATCTCCTGTAAATCCAGATGCATATAAAAGAAACTACGCGACGTTAATATTCAGTAACCACGCGCTATTATATTTTACAAAAATTATATACAGTATATAATTTAAATTTAAATAAATTATGACATTTTATTTGACTTTTTAAGAGTTATGAAGTCGTCAATCGTTCACAAAAGGTGAAAGTTCACTAGTATATTACATAAAAAAGTGAGACAAGGATATTCCCCATCCCCGTTACTTATTAATCTTTGCATAGAACTAGCAGTTAATGGTGTTAAAGAACTATTTAGATCCGAAGTAACAGTACAAGGTGAAAAGAAAAAGATGCTAAGATTTGCTGATGATATAGTAATTCTAGCCGAGAGTAAAAAGGATTTAGAAGAAACAATGAACGGCATAGATCAAGTCCTACGCAAGAACTAAAGCTTCTCGTTCGAGAGTGGAAGAAGTGTTAGGAGAAGATCAATTTGGTTTCAGGAAAAGTATAGGGACAAGGGAAGCAATTTTAGGCCTCAGATTAATAGTAGAAGGAAGATTAAAGAAAAACAAACCGACATACTTGGCGTTTATAGACCTAGAAAAGGCATTCGATAACGTAGACTGGAATAAAATGTTCAGCATTTTAAAAAAATTAGGGTTCAAATACAGAGATAGAAGAACAATTGATAACATGTACAGGAACCAAACAGCAACAGTAATAATCGAAGAACATAAGAAAGAAGCCGTAATAAGAAACGGAGTCCGACAAGGATGTTCCCTATCTCCGTTACTTTTTAATCTTTACATGGAACTAGCAGTTAATGATGTTAAAGAACAATTTAGATTCGGAGTAACAGTACAAGGTGAAAAGATAAAGATGCTACGATTTGCTGATGATATAGTAATTCTAGCCGATAGTAAAAAGGATTTAGAAGAAACAATGAACGGCATGGATGAAGTCCTACTCAAGAACTACCGCTTATATAAACAAATAAACAAAACGAAAGTAATGAAATGTAGTAGAAATAAGAAAGATGGACCACTGAATGTGAAAATAGGAAGAGAAAAGATTATAGTGGTAGAAGAATTTTCTTATTTGGGAAGTAGAATTACTAAAGATGGACGAAGCAGGAGCTATATAAAATGCCGAATAGCACAAGCTAAACGAGCCTTCAGTAAAAAATATAATTTGTTTACATCAAAAATTAATTTAAACGTCAGGAAAAGATTTTTGAAAGTATATGTTTGGAGCGTCGCTTAATATGAAAGTGAAACTTGGACGATCGGAGTACCTGAGAAGAAAATATTAGAAGCTTTTGAAATTTGGTGCTACAGGAGAATGTTAAAAATCAGATGGTTGGATAAAGTGACAAATGAGGAGATGTTGCAGCATATCGATGAAAAACGAAGCATTTGGAAAATATAGTTAAAAGAAGAGACATAGACCACATATTACGGCATCCTGGAATAGTCTCTTTAATACTGGAGGGACAGGTAGAAGGAAAAAATTATGCAGACAGGCATCGTTTGGAATATGTAAAACAAATTTTTAGGGATGTAGTATGTAGTGGGTATACCGAAATGAAACGACTAGCACTAGATAGGGAATCTTAGAGAGCTGCATCAAACCAGTCCAATGACTGAAGACAAAAAAATATATATATTAGAATAAATTTCTATGATTTCAAGTAAATAATAAATTCAATTCGGTTTTCGTCATCTGATTGCGAGAAAAGTGATGTCAATATTAAGAGATACAACGAGAGGCTCAATTTTATTTTCTATTTTATATATATAATCGTTTCCCAATCATTTGGTTCAATAGTATCCGTTATTTGTTTTATACGGTTTTTCCATTCCTACTGGCCTGTTTTATCGATAGCTTTTAAACGTAAATTTTTTAATATCAGATATTTTAAAAGGGGTATTTTCCGAAGATACTTAACTCGTCGATTAAATACGCATTAAAATTACTTTTAATACGCGAAACCCTTTGCGATAGTCGAACTTCAGTTCTCTTCAAAAATCACTCCGTTTCAACTAAACCAAATTTTTATATAGTTCTTTTTCCAAGACACGGATGGAATTCTTTCTTTTTTACACGAACGGTAAGGGGCGTTGTCTAAAGACAATAACCGAATTACCTTCCACACGTGCTAAGAGATCGCTAGACCGTGTCTTAATCAATAAAATTCGAGTACTTTTTTTTATGAATCTCGTTTTTATAAATCGTCAACTTTTTCTTCTATTGATCTGAGCGGTTTTGTTTTTTAGGAAACCATAATTCATTAGTAGATTCGTACTCGTTAATGACATTGTACACCGAAGCAGCACAAATTCCACTTACGTTAGCAATTTTATTAACAACATCCGAAATCAACGCCGACGGATTATTCTGTAATTCGCTTTTGTAAGCATTTAAAAAGATAAGTTTTTCCGCACGACTTAGGGCTTTTTTCGAGCTTTTTTTTGAGGAGATATCAGTAATTGCGCACTACAGACGTAAACGTAGACATACATTAAACTAACATTCCAGTAAACTTAAAAAAATTCGCATTATAATTAACTTTAAATAACATTACAGTAAATAAATAAGCAACAGAAACGCAAAATTTGAACACGAGAAGAAAAGGGTGATGGTATGAAAAGATCAAGGGTTTTAAAAGAATTGAGATGACATCGTGTTAAATAAACTATCGAGTACATCGATTACTGTATGACAAAAAATACGGTGACTATACATGAGTAATGATTATAGTATTGCGTATAGATACGGCCGCGTTGCGAATCAGCATTGATGCAAGGGACGTAACTCGGCAGAATCGTGACGAACTCGCTCATAAAAGACAACGTTTGTTTATTTTGCATTCTATAAACTAATCTTGGAAAGGTGCATCAAACCAATCAAATGACTGAAGACAAAAAAATTAAAAAAAAAACTAATCGAATAAAGTATAAATATTGGTATTCAAATGTACAAAACGTGGATTTTGTTTTTAATTCCCCCCTCAAATACATCTTTATGTATCAAAATATCCGAAAGCATGTTTTATACAACCGTAGGGTTTAACCCTCCCTCCCTCTAAGAATCATTTAAGTTATCAGTTTAACCCTCCCTCTATGAATCATGAGACCTTGCCGTTAGTGAGGGGGCTTGAATGCTCAGGGATACAGAGTAGCTGGACCGAAAGTGCAACCATATCGGAGAGGTATCTGTTGAGAGCCAGACTAAGGAATGATTCCTGAAAGAGGGCAGCAGCTCTTTCAGTAGTTGTTAGGGGCGTGAGTCACAATGACTTAAACGGCCATATCAACATCACTCAGTCCTCTGAGTACTGCGCAGCTGAAAGCAATGGAAAACTACAGCTGTTTTTTTTTCCAAGAAAATGTGGCTCTCTGGATTTTCACACAACAATAATGGAGGCGCCTTCCTTGGTAAAATATTCCGGAGGTAAAATAGTCCCCCGTTCGGATCTCCGGGTGGGGACTACTAAGAAAGGGGTCACCAGAAAACTAAAAAATAACATTCTACGAGTCGGAGCGTGGAATGTTAGAAGCTTGAAAAAGGTTGGTAGACTAGAAAATTAAAATAGGGAAATGGGTAGGATAAATGTGGATTTAGTAGGAATTAGTGAGGTTCGGTGGGAAGAGGAAGGCCACTTTTGGTCAGGTAATTTTAAAGTAATTAGTCGCTTTAATATTGGAAGGACAGGTAGAAGGGAAAAAATTGTGTAGGCAGGCCACGTTGGGAATATGTAAAACAAATTGTTAAGGATGTAGGATGTAGAGGGTATACTGAAATGAAACGACTAGCACTAGATAGGGAATCTTGGAGAGCTGCATCAAACCAGTCAAATGACTGAAGACAAAAAAAAAGGGTTTAACCGGAGAGCGTGTTTTTCTTTTAAAGCACCACTTTACACGTACCGGTATCGATTCGATTACGTTCTGTAAAAAATAACAAAACGTTTCCCGCTATAAATATTATAAACGATCGGTTGGTAAACGCAGTTCTTGATCTACATTAGTTCCATTCGATGCGCAGCAATTCCCTGTAATCGCATCCCTTATAAACATATCTACTAAGTATAAACACAACGTATTCTTCACACTCAACATTCAAGCGCGTATGAAGTGATTTCGCTCCTATAATAAAATACCCGGATAATAAAAATGTGATAAAATTAACTTGAAATTTCTAAATACATTCTCGTAAAATAAATACACTTTATTATCACTACCTTGAATAAACCGGAATGGTGTTTTTACACATCACCACAATTATTAAAAAATATATATATAGAAAAAACAGAAAATTAATGAATTCCATCAATTTTTTCTGAATAAAATATATTAACTGGGAAAATAAATTCTGATATATTAGTAAACCGCGTCACGTACACTTACCGGTTAGTCTAGACGGTTAGTAAACCGTACACGCGTACTCTTACTACGTCATCAAGATATACGATATACAGTATATATTACTGGTTTGTTTAACGTTATCACAACAATAATTTTCTAAAATTTTATATAATCAATAGTACACTTCCCAACCGGTTGTAGATCAAACAATCTACCGCAAAATGTAACTACAACACAACGAATCGTTTCGTTCAACTTTACCAAAGCAAATAATTTTCTATATTACCATTAATTCAAGTGAACTGTATTCAACCGGTCTAGCTATGCGATTGGCGTCTGCCATCTTAATCTGTAGTTATTCGTTAAGATATTAAACCGACGTATGAATAAATAAAATCTAACTTTTTATATTCTACAATTTTTTTTTCTTTTTAATTCACGCAGTTTTTTTAATTAAATATTAAGAAACACGACTGCCAAATTAAAAAAAAAAACATCTTTAATACAGGATAATTATTACTAAAAGGGTATAATTAAAGAGCGTGCGGGTAACAGTTTTGCATATAGTAGATTTTTTCCAAATTTTAAAAATGTATTTAAACACGTATATACGAGGGTAACTCCAAAGAAGTATAAACGAGTTCATGTATACGAGTGGACCAAACAAGTGGTAGTCAGAAGGGGCAAGATCAGGACTATACGAAGGATGAGCCACTACTTCAAACTTGAGTTACTGGAGCGTTTCAGCAGTGTGGGCAGCAGTATGTGTACGGGGGAATTGTCGTGTAATAACATAACATCTTCCTACAGCAGTCCTCGGCGTTTGCTTCGAATCGCAGGCTTCAGCTCGGCAGTAAGCATCTCAATGTAACGCGCACTGTTAATTGTCGTGCCTCTTTCCTCACAATGTTTCAGTACTGGGCCTTGCGAGTCCCAAAAAACCGTAAGCATCAGTTTTCCTGCGGATGATTAAGTCATGAACTTTTTTGCAGGGCGAATTTGGATGTTTCCATTCCGTACGCTGCCGTTTAATCTCCGACTCGTAATGATGGATCCATGTTTCGTCATCGGTGATAATGTCTAAGATGTCCTGTTCGTCACCATAGCGATACAAATGATTTTGGCAGACGTCCAAGCGCGTATGTTTATGCAGCTGTGCGAGTTGTTTTGGTACCCATCTTGCACAGACTTTATGAAACCCAAGTCTGTTGTCTGTTTGCAGATGATGCGCCACTTCATCAATAATTACTGTCTGTTCTGTCTAAGAAAACCATGTCACGTGCACGCTCAATGTTTTCCTCATTTATGGCGGTAAACGGTCGTCCGGCTCCTTCGTCGTGCGTAATACTTGTGCGACCATTTTTGAATTTTTCAATCCATTTGTAGACACTCCGTTGCGGCAACTGTACCGTTCCCGTACTGTACCGAAAGTCTTCGATCAATTTCGGCCCTTGATACACCTTCCGACCACAAAAAACGGATCGCTGAACGTTGCTCTTCATTGGTGCAAATAGAAAGCGGAGCAGCCATGGTTAACGGCAGGGCAGGAATAATGAAACAAAGCTTTTTTTTTAATCATTTTTTAACCACACTAGGGCAACCGGTAACCGCCTAAAAGACGTTGCCTCGGTTGGCCTAATGTGACGCGGCGGTGACTAACCAACCCCATCGGCAGTATCCTCTCCTCGGATATACACCCGAAAATCGGGGTCCCTTCTGGATCACCAAGACATTGCGACCTCCGCTTCTGGATGCCGCGAATGAAACACACCTAGCAGCATCAAACTGCACAGACGTAACAACAATTAAACCACGTATGCGTCATCTACGCAACACGACAGTACTACCAACATAAACAAAAATATAACTAAATTGCGGATAATAATTGACTTACCCTCGTACATATTTCTTTAGCCCCCGGTAACGTAAGGACACTCCCGGTAATGTAAGGATTCAAACGCGGGTCATACATATAAATCGATTGAACCGTTGAGCTGCTACGGTAGAACATACATACATACACCCTAAATAAAAAATTGCACTCCTTATTGGGCAGTCGTATAAAAAGGGACACAAATTATCAAAATATTTTACCTGTAATTAAGATATTGAGAAATTTTTACTTTCCCGTCTAGATAGCTCTATAGCTCTAGAAAGGAAAGTATTGTAATCTGTCTATTTTGGACATATGCGGTTTTCACCGGATCTTGACCTTTTGATACGTAATGAACCCAAAAAACCGGATGGAAATTTTCCGGATATTAATGTTCGTATGTACGTGTGTATGTTCAGTGTTGGCCTCTAAATCATCTTATATATTCAGAACTGCTGGACCAATTTCGGTTAAACCTGGTCAAATTATTTCTATACATTGGGCACTGATGCCGTAAAATTTTCAACTTAAACGATCAAGGGGGTGAGGCAGTAGAGCAAGGTCATCCTCAGTATCTCGAGATTTCGCCTAAATAAGATCACATTTTTTTAGGCTCATTTGTTAATAAAAAAAACAAAAACAATATTTGTAAAAAAAATTTTGCAAATCGTATCCATAAAAAACTCTCTAAACTAATGCTACGTTGTGATGTCACAGGTGAGCGGTAGAATTAGATATATGAATAATATTTCCTTATTTTCCTGTTTAGCCTCCGGAACCAACGTAAGTTATAAGTTCAGAGGATGATATGTACGAGTGTAAATGAAGTATAGTCTTGTACAGTCTCAGTTCGACCATTCCTGAGATGTATGGTTAATTGAAACCCAATCACCAAAGAACACCGGTATCCACGATCTGGTATTCAAATCCGTGTAAAAATAACTGACTTTAGTAGTACTTGAACGTTGGAACTCTCGACTTCCAAATCAGCTGATTTGGGAAGACGCGTTCACCACTAGGCCAACCCGGTCGGTTATACCAATAATTTTTAAAGTGTAAAAACGTAACTCGGTCTGGTCGGGTCTCGAACTAGATCGTTCGGTTAACTCAGAACCTGGTGCGTTAAGCTTCGTGAGTACACTAGTCTGCCGATCGTATAATCAAAATTTGTTCTACGTAAGTTGTGAAATTACATTAGTTTAGTTAATGTTAACCGTCGCCGCTAGTACCGCCTTAAATAAATTTAATTGTTTAAATTGTGTGTGTTAGCAGTATCAGAAACAACTGTGTTGTCAGCTTTTTTTAAAATATTGTTTAACTATTGTGGTAACCGTAATTCAAGGAAACGTCATCAAGTTATTATAGCCTAAAGATAATATATGTCTTTATTTCTTTAAAATCTTATCGGTTCGTTGAATTTTATTAAAGCCAATCATTTCCTACAAGAATTCTTTAACAAATATTACGTTATTCCAACTGGATTTAGTGATCTCTCTCTTTCTCTTTTTCCTGTTTAGCCTCCGGTAACTACAGTTTAGATAATTCTTCAGAGGATGAATGAGGATGACATGTATAAGTGTGAATGAAGTGTAGTCTTGTACATTCTCAGTTCGACCATTCCTGAGATGTGTGGTTAATTAAAACCCAACCACCAAAGAACACCGGTATCCACGATCTAGTATTCAAATCCATGTAAAAATAACTGGCTTTACTAGGACTTGAACGCTCGAACTCTCGGCTTCCAAATCAGCTGATTTGGGAAGACGCGTTCACCACTAGACCAACCCGGTGGGTTTGGATTTAGTGATCTGCCTATACGAGAGACATCACTGTGGATAATTGTAATCTTTACAATATCATTTAAATAATTTAAGAAATATAACAAGAACAACAATCAAATTTTTTAATATTATATTAATCGCTCTAACTTTAAAAAAGTAATAATAAAGGTCCTGCGCATAATCTAACAATACATGAAAATGATGAAAAATACATTAATTTAATCTTGGTGGTTAGTTAAATTTTACGACAGTCATTCATTTACTACACGTTTTCTCTATAGTTATGTAAATAATATCCACCGGATCAAAAACAAACGGTGTATATACATGTCTGTCCCAACCTAATTGTCTCGAAATTGTAATTTTACATTTCTGAACTTAGAAAATAAAATATTCATATTTGTTAAAGAAAAGCCGAAATCCTAAACAGGATTACGTAAGCAATTACAAGAACCACATTTTTCCTTCCATTAGAGAGCACCTTCACAAATACAACCTTCCTTTTCTGTACACGCGTCCCCGCCTCATAATCGGTGCATATTAACTGCTACGATGACGTAAACTCGCCAGGTCTACATCACAATCAGAACCTCTTTGGAGTAAACTAATCTCTTCAGCTTCGAAATCGCATTTAATAGATTCTATATGTTTCAATTTTTATGTTATAATAACTTCTATAAATAAATACTTACTTCGTTCAAAATATTAAAAATTCGAATTTTTAATACCTCAAAAAACATTACCGATAAAACTCTACTCTTATGAATTCGTTGTAAGTATTTACGTGTGCCGACTTCTAAGTTACATCTTAGAAAATATTTATAAACGTGAAATTTTGATCGAAAAAATAAATTGGGTTACTGCGTGCACGAATAATTTTTTTTTTTTAATCGATTAATGGAATCACGTTATTTAAAAAAATTCGAAGAATGGAGAAAAATTATACTAACCCTAATTTTTACCCATTAAAATACCGGGTGGTGGGGGGGGGGGCGAAAACCGCTTACGCGTTATCATTGCTCCGATCAAAATAAGAGGCTCCTTCTCGGATATTAAAATATTAATAAAATAAGATTACAACTATGATGAAATCTAAGAAAATAATATGAATAAAATTGAAATAGTAAAAAAAAACGCGACAGTTAGGATAACATATGTAACGCGAATAACAGAATAATATCAAAATTTAAATCTATTAGAAGTAACAATATCCGGTCTAGTACATTCTTTTCACTTCCTAGGACACACCTAGGTGCGCTTTCCGCTGACATGAGGTATCTCCGAGTAACTCCGGTATATCCTAATCTCAATCGGCACATCTCAACTCTCCCCGAGGGAGAAGAACACCCACTTATGTCTGGTCGCCACACCAGCCCCTCTGTTCCTAGCCATGAATGGCTTAATCGAAGGACGTCTTCTTACCCTCAAACTGATTACATTACGCAGTCATCAGTCCGGTCTCGTGAGATGCTACTGATACAGATGCCTCGAAAGACCCACCGGGTTGGTCTAGCGGTGAACGCGTCTTCCCAAATCAGCTGATTTGGAAGTCGAGAGTTGTAGCGTTCAAGTCCTAGTAAAGGCAGTTATTTTTACACGGATTTGAATACTAGATCGTGGATACCGGTGTTCTTTGGCGGTTGGGTTTTCAATTAACCACACATCTCAGGAACGGTCGAACTGAGAATGTACAAGACTACACTTCATTTACACTCACACATATCATCCTCATTCATCTGAAGAATTATCTAAACGGTACTTACTGGAGGCTAAAGAGGAAAGAAAAAAGAAGATGCCTCGAAAAACATCCAGATCGGTAAATTCCGCCCTAGTCGAGTTTGCCTTCTAAGAAGACATCAGAAACCTAACTCTACCACGCAGCTCTGAGGAACTGCTAAACTAACAGCGTACCCGCGGAACATTAAAGATCCCGCACGCCTAACTCTATTACTATTGCCACTAACTAAACCGTATGAACCCACTTTACAAACGATTTCGCAATCGGAACAGGACCGCTTCCTCTCGGCAGATCTTTGTGCACGAAGAGTACCACGGCTTTGATATGTCGAAGTTTTATTATCGGCTATAGCGATCCAGTTACCTTGCCGCCTTCTTCGAGGCGTATGTTTAATGGAATTAATAAAATCGATAGTAGTAATTCGAGCGGTGAAAGACGATCGCGGCTACAAGCAACTTTAGCAGTGTAATTGAAAGGATTTAAAATATCGATTACGATTGTAATAGATCTGTAACCAATATCGATTGCTTACTGCGATTTTATCGATCGTGTAAGGTACTTAAGAATTTAATCATTTTACAACGTATTCTTCATCATAATATGTCGACAAACAATTAAAATCCGTTATATTTTTTCAATATAATAAAATAAAATATTTTAATAAAATAAAGAGGTTTTTTCACCCAAATGAAGAGGAATATATACCATTTATTATACATTAACGGTCATATCCGATCTTAAAAAAAGGATTTTTTTATTTACGGCATGTTACGGATGTTTGGAGCCAAAAAATTGGTTTTTAGATCATTTCGGTTTCTAATTTCAAAAACAGATTCTAAAAATCTGACTTATATGCTATTATTTATAAGCAAGGAAATATTTTGAAGTAAAAAATTACGAAATCGTAAAATTAAAACAAAAAAAAAAGAAGTACAAGACAGGAATGTTACCGATATGGAGGTAGACGGATTAAAAAATAAAATAACTAATCCCTTTGTTAAAATTAAATTTTAAACAAATACCGAAATATTTAGAAAGACGTTTACCAGAATTTTTTTTATTATAAAATAATATTTATTTATTGTCAATTGAAAATTACATATACGATTTTATTCAACATATTTATCCTTGACGCAGGTAGCAAAAGCAACTTTGAGCGGTACTCGCGAGTTCATATCATTATAATATGATGATTAATAAAGAACTAATTAAAATCGCAATATTTAAATAAATAAAAATACATGATACATAAGAATAAAAATAAAATACAAAAATTTTAATTGAAAAAGCAAATTAAAAAATTACATAGAACCAGAATGTAAAATTATTTAAGTTCACGTTGAAATGAAATAAAAAAAATACATTAAAGACAACGTATAATAAGACAAGAAATATTCGTAAGTAAATATACTTAATATATATTAAATTCATAATATATTCGTAAATATACTTATGAATTTACACTGCCTAGGCATTTACTTAACTTTTGGTTTATTTATTTAAGTATGACCTTTTTTGTTTTAATACCTGATTTTATTTGTTTTATGTAGAATTTTTAATGTTAAGTAGTATATTAATTTATTTTGTTGTGTATTATTCGTTATAATTAGAAACCGCATTTTTTTTCTTGTCTTCAGTCATTTGACTGGTTTGATGCAGCTCTCCAAGATTCCTTATCTAGTGCTAGTCGTTTCATTTCAGTATACCCTCTACATCGTACATCCCTAACAATTTGTTTTACATATTCCAAACGTGGCCTGCCTACACAATTTTTTTCCTTCTACCTGTTCTTCCAATATTAAAGTGATTATTCCAGGATGCCTTAGTATTTGGCCTATAAGTCTGTCACTTCTTTTAACTATATTTTTCCAAACGCTTCTTTCTTCATCTATTTGCCGCAATACCTCTTCATTTGTCACTTTATCCACCCATCTGATTTTTAACATTCTCCTATAGCACCGCATTTCAAAAGCTTCTAATCTTTTCTTCTCAGAAACCGCAATATATGCAACATAAAACGCTTGAAATATGCATGAAACGTGTCAAAATATGCAACTTTAAGTAATAAAAAAATAACTAAAAATCAGCATACAATTAGTAAGTAGTTTAATAACATACCTATAAATTCGATAATTTATAATTATTTAACATTTTGTTACTTTTGTAAACGTAAACAATCAAACGTACTGTTCCACATGTTCGGTAGTAAGATTGTGTCTTCGATCGCTAAAAATATTTTTATAAATGGAAAAGGATCGTTCCACATCCACGAGGTAACCGGGCAGTATTTGAATTTGGGTGCTATGTTAGTACTTATTCTAGCAAAAATTCACCCGTCCCGTTAATAAAGCTATCGATTTGACACAAAGGTTCAAAACCTGTATATTATTGTTCAAAATATTTTCAAATTTTTCTTTAAGTTTACTCGGGAAAACCTCTGGCAATGCGGAATTCATTTGGCGGATTTTATTCATTAACTGAATAGATTCAATCAACGCCAAAAAAAATATTGGCGAGAGAACAGTACCGTATGGTAGTCCGACGTTTGAAGATTTCGTGATCAATGACATTATTTAAAATCAGAATTTAAGTCCTACCCTTAAGATAGTTTTCAAAAAGTTCTTTAACCGCACTTATTTATTAGCTTATGTATTAAAATTTTGTGAAGAATTGTGTCAAATACCTTAGATAAATCGAGGAATATTGGTATAATCTTATTATTTTCATTAAAATTATTATTAATTATTCTAGTTAAATGTAAAACCGCATCTTTTATTGATTTTCTAGATTGAAAACCGTACTGATTTTTATGTATAAAATTATTTTTATCAAGAACCTTTATTATTCGGTTTTTTCATATTTTTTTCAGTTATTTTAGGACTTACAGGTATGTAATTTGCCAAGTTGTTTTTATTTTCCGATTTATGTATTGCGATTATTTTGGCCTTTTTTTTAATTTAGTAGAGAAATATCCTTCAATAAAACACCTATTTATTATGTTTTCAAGTGGTTTTCCTATCTAGTTACTTATTTCTTTTAAGCAAAAAGCATTAAAGCTATCGATTCCAGGTGACAAGTTATCTTTTTATTTTTTTTATTAAAAATTTAGTTATAATTTTATTTTATTCGTTATTACTTTAAGAAGGTAAATGAAACAGATAATTTAATCGTATGTCACATTTAAAAAATGTATAAAGCCATTTTTATAACAATTAGTACGAAAAAAATATATCGACAAAAGACCGAAATATATCGAGTTTCTTTTTTATCTATATACGATTTTAGATTTAATTAAAACTAGTTCACATTCTGAAAAATGTAATTACACTAAAGGTTAAACTGTTGCATCTTATATAGTCGTTAAAGATATTCCATCTTGCTCGTTTAAAAGTGATATTATGTTCGCTCCGTCGATTAATAAAACGATATTTGATATCGTTTATCGGGAGGGGGTTACGATAATTTATTAAGGAAAACGGAGGAGAAAAAGTTTTGTTATCAGTTTTCCCCCTTTCCACTAAGCGACGGATAGAGCGCAGAACGTTCGTTACACTCTAATGTATTATTCTGTCCTCCTTTTGAAAGCGAGTTAGTTAAACAGAAGTTGTTAAATGAAGTTAAACGTCGTTGTTTACTCGGTATTATATCATCATATCCTATTCCCTTTTTGATTAAAATTAAAACATTTATAAAAAAAAGAAAATGATCCTCCAGTCGTTTAATTAAATTTACGTAAGCGTATTAACATCGATTCCAAAAATATTACTTTTCTGTAAATAATTATTTTTTTAGCTTTATAATTTTTAATGTTAAAACGTTAGAAACATCGTTTGAATTTATCGTAAAATTCAACTTAAAATTTCCCGTTTAAATGTAACCGGAGATAAATTTGAGTTTTATAAGGAGTGTGAAGGAGTAATAAAGGAATATAAGATTAGAATGTAGGGGATGTACCGAAATGAAACGACTAGCACTAGGTAGGGAATCTTGGAGAGCTGCATCAAACCAGTCAAATGACGGAAGACAAAAAAACAAAGATTAGCATTTGTTCGACAAACTATCAAGGCTGTATTATACGTATAGATTTTAGCGCAGAACAGAAAGTAATGTAAGATTACAAAAAAAACATAAATCTAGCGATCGATCACAAAGAAAAACCAAATTATGAAAAATTACTTTTCGATTTCAAATGGAAAATAGTATAAAAATAAAACCGTAATTAAAACATTTTTGAGACGTTTCCAAAAATCAAAAAAAAAAAAAAACAACCGACCAAAATTAAAAGCGACCGCTTTTTCAACAAACAGTAAGAGGAAAGTACAATCGAAGGCCCTAATTAAATATTCTATTTCCTGAATAGCTGAATTCGGCATAGTTGTATCCAAAAAAAATTCTTCAGGAAAAGTAAGCAAAAATTAAATTAATAACTCTAATTTTCATTATATTTTAAGTACTGCTAAACCCGGCCAAACAAAATCGGAACTTCAGCAGTCACGCTTATTTGAGATCGATTGAACAGATAACGAATCCCTAGTAAGTCGGTTCTACATGCAGACCGCTACCTGTAAACAAAAAACTGCACCGGCAGACCTTTAATAGAAAGTATATACCAGAGTAAAATATAATAATTAAATACCGAGGATAGGAAAACCGGATGGGGGCTCTATCGTCGAAAGAACCGCAATATGAGACGCAACTCCACACGTACAACGGCTTAAATTACCTTCCAGAAAGCGCGTGCGCGTCCTGTCCTCAATAAATCGGAAAATACAGAAAACGAGCCGTCAATCCCTTGCGAGAAGAAAGTACAAGGAGTTTCCTTATTTCCTTAAAGTAACCTAGCACAGACAGAGTAAAAAAAACAAGTTTATGTACCGTTGTCAAAGAACTGACTTACGGGCGGAACAAGCGCTAACCTAACCTGCTCCACTCGTTTACCACTCGGCTGTTAAACGCTACTTAATTACAAGTAATAATGAACGAGAAGTGCATTCGAGCCAGGAATAAAAAAACTTCTTAAAATGTGAAACCGTCAGAAAGTTGTGAAAAAGTTAAAGCGTCACTTAAGTGTCTACAGTTATCATTAAAATAGATATAATTTCTGCTAAGATGGTCGTAAATTTTATATCAAATACAATTATCTACGTCTCTTAGCTCGTCATAACTAAATCACGTGTTGACACGTTTCGGATGTATTCAGTTTTCAAAACTCGCTGTATTAGCATTTTCCCTTTGTAACGTTACATAGAGATAGGTCACGCCCCTTACCCCACTGAAATCATACACATTATCCGACTAGTCTTTCTTCCTGTTCTTTGTTATCTATCGGTTACACTCCATTTATTTATTATATAGTTATCTATTTCCTGTTCTAAGCAAATTAAGATACTTACACAAAACATCATATCTTTTATTTTTTTTTGTCTTTAGTCATTTGACTGGTTCGATGCCGGTCTCCAATATTCCCTATCTAGTGTTAGTCGTTTCGTTTCAGTACACCCCCTACATCCTAAATCCCTAACGATTTGTTTTACATATTCCAAACGTTGCCTGTCTGCACAATTTTTTCCTTCTACCTGTCCTTCCAATATTAAAGCGACTATTCCAGGATGCCTTAGTATGCGGCCTATAAGTCTGACGCTTCTTTCTTCATCTATTTGCCGCAATACCTCTTCATTTGTCACTTATCCACCCGTCTAATTTTTAACATTATCCTATAGTACCGCATTTCAAAAGCTTCTAATCTTTTCTTGTCAGGTACTCCGATCCTCCAAGTTTCACTTCCATATAAAGCTACGCTCCAAATATATACTTTAAAAAATCTTTTCCTGACGTTTAAATTAATTTTTGATGTAATCAAATTATATTACTGATTGAAGGCTCGTTTCGCCTATGCTATTCGACATTTTATATCGCTCCTGCTTCGTCCATCTTTAGTAATTCTACTTCCCAAATAACAAAATTCTTCTACCTCTATAATCTTTTCTCATCCTATTTTCACATTCAGTGGTCCATATTTGTTATTTCTACTACATTTCATTACTTTTGTTTTGTTCTTGTTTATTTTCACGCGATAGTTTTTGCGTAGGACTTCATCTATGCCGTTCATTGTTTCTTTAAAATCTTTTTTATTCTCGGCTACAATTACTATACCATCAGCAAATCGTAGCATCTTATCTTTTCATCTTGTACTGTTACTCCGAATTTAATTTGTTCTTTAACATCATTAACTGCTAGTTCCATGAAAAGATTAAAAGGTAACCAATATAAAAAGTAACGGGAATAAAAAGGTAAGAAATAACATATCTTTTATATTATGTTTTAATCATATGTTCGATAGTTTGGATTCTTCTCTAAGTGTTTTATTAAAGTTTTTTCTCCTGGAAAAATTACGGTGTAATTCTTCTGCAATATGTGGGGATTTCTACCCGACGATTTCCTAACAGAACGCAGTTTAACAAAAGCCGAGTATAGGTTTGTCTGTCTTTTCTCCCACCACCACTACAATCGGTCGCCCTAAACCATAAGACCGAACGTCCGTGCTGCAAAACTACTGTGTTACTCTGCTTCAAAACGACTTAGCGACCAATATCCTAATTAGCTCCTAGAGCTTACCTAACTGCGTGAGTGGAATAAGCGTGGTGCCTTACACCACTCGCTTGTCATATATTACTAAAACGGGTAGGCGCACCCCGTCCACATATTAAAATATGACTTGTCCATAAATTAAAATTTATTCCGTCAAGGACAGCAATTCGCTGCTGCGCCTAGGCCGCTGAATGCCGGTAAGTACCTATCCACCATATTATAGCGCTTTAAGCTATATTTGACCGATGACCAGCCATTTCTCGAGGGTAGCTTCCTACAGCAAGCGGTAGGGGTCTTATATCCCTTAAACTACTGATGCCGGTTGAACAAAGTAACGACATCAAGGAACTCCCACACGGTCCGACAACGCGGCTCACGCCACATTGACTCGCCGCTTATGAGTGGCCAATTTTCACCTTGACCTCTACTACCACGGTGGCCCGAGTTCTGGCCCCCCAAGGGCTGGGCAGTCGAACGCATGTCAGACGGAACCGAAACAAATATTGGTTCAAATTCGTGTGGTTGGAGAGCACTTGAGCTCCCGTCGCCCTTAAAAACGAACTAGAGGCATACCATCCCTCCCCCCACAAATCCTGTATATACCTATAGAAGGACCTACCCTTAGTCATGCGTGCCATTCTTCCGGCCATGCTTCCATCGCGAGGCTGTAAAGCCTCAACCGCAGGCGGAAGACGAAATTTAGAACCGGTGCATTGCGATCACCGTTCCGCTCCAGTACAAGACCGGTTCAAAATCGCATCCCAAATACCTCGGCCTGCCTACCTCTTCGCAATTTCCACATCGTCACCCGAACTTTTACCGCTAAATCGAATGGGCTTTCCCAATCCGGTGGTAGCCTCGTAGGAGGTTGGTTTAAACACACCAGCGCGTACGATTACGGCTCTGTGCTCGGCACTCCTTAAATTTTGAATAAGTGCTCCATTTATTTTCAACCTATACGCCCAAACGTCTGTTTGGGCGCAGCTAATAAGCTTAAAGCCGAGTATTGTTGCTTAACTGGCATTTCTCCCGCCACCACCCCATTCGGTCGCCCTAGAGCATAGACCAAATGTACCGTGCCAAAAACGGCTACTGTGCCTCTAAACAGATTAGCGACCTCGTTATCCTAAATGCTCCTAGTGAGCTCCTATCTTGCGTGAGCGGTTAAGCTGGGCGCCGTACAGCACCCGCCTATGTGTCCCTACCGCTCACTTGTCACATTAAAACTAAATTGGGGAGGCGCACCCCTTGTTACAATTAAAACAAAAATAAGTTAACATATATAAAAAGACGGCAATTTAAACCGCCACGCCTCGGTCGCTGTTTGCCAGCTAGTGCCTGTCCACCATTAAAGCGCTTGGAGCTTATCGGCTGATGGCAGCCATTATTTCTAGGAAGGTTTTCACCGACACGCTACAGGAATCAATAATTCCCCTTAAAATTAAACTTAAGCTACCGATGACGGTTGAACATCGCAACCTCATCGAGGAACTCCCACACGGTCCGACAATGGGGCTCACGCCACATTGACTCGCCGTTTATGAGCGGCCAGTTTTCCCCCTGACCTCTAAGTTCCAGGGTGGCCCGGTCTCTGGCCCCCCCAAGAGCAGGGCAGTCGAACATTAGGTGTTCGTTCGACTGGACCTCCCCACAGACACACAACTCATCAGCCGCTAGGCGAAACCTAAACAGATATTGCATCAAATTCACGTGGTTGGAGAGCACTTGGGCACCCGCCGCCCTTAAAAATGAACCTGAGGCATACCATCCCCCCAGATCCTGTATAAATCTATACAGAGATCTTCCCTTAGACGTGGTGTGCCATTCATGCTGCCATGCCTCCATCGCGAGGCTCCAAAGCCTCTTCCGCAGGCGGGAAATGGGCAACTGTTCGAAATTTAGACCCGGTGCATTGTGATCACCGTTCCGTTCCGGTTCTAGCCCGGCCCGAAACCGTATCCCAAATACCTCGGTTTCCCGACCTCTTCGCAACTTCCACATGGCTGCTCGAACTTTCACCACTAAATCGATTGGGAGAGCCTTTCCCAATACGGTAGTAGCCTCATAGGAGGTTGAAAGCCGAGTATTGGTCAAATTTGCTGAATCGGGCTACAATCCGTGAATTAAAACTAATACGAACTATTCTGTAACATCCCTGCAGTCCGGACTTCGCACCCTCTGACTTCCACGCGTTTTGACCCTTAAAAAAGCTCTACGAGGTAAAACGTTTTGTTCCGATTAAGTCATCGAAGCCGTTCGAAAGCAGGTCCATCAGCGGCCATAGCGATTTTTTTCTGAAGGAATACGGAAACTACCGAAAATATGGCGACTGTGCATCGAAAAGGAGGGAGACCGTACAACGTGTAATTATTTTTTCAATAAATAATAAATTATTTTAAATTTAAATTCGCTTCGCACTAATGTCGCATAACAATAAACCAATCCCTCAAAAATGTATGTGATATTCAGCGCTACAAATCAACACTTTAACTTAAGAACCGGCTGTATAATAAACATCATTACTTTCAGAGAAAGCGAGAGCGAATGGTTTTCCTTAACGTGAGATCGCTTTACGTCCATGGTGTATAATAAAAAAAAATATATTGCGATCGGATATATAATTATGCGCTCCAATCAGAGATATTTTCAAAATATTTCTTTCGCACGAGGTTAAAACACTTATAAGTAAAGACTAAAATTTTTTCGAAGCGAATCGATCGATGAAGTTCAAACAACCGCTGAAGTAAAATGCGACCGGTAAAGACAAATACACGATAGAGAAGAGGTTTAAGAAATATATGTCTTTTTATCCTAATGTAATCGACAAATATCATCCAAAATTACCGCGACAAATAAAGATCGTAATTGAAGGAAGGGAAAAAATAAATTTATTGCTCGAGATAATACATTTCTAACATATTTATAACCGCGTATAAAAAATGTTATTATCGAGTTATGTAAAGAATTAAACGGAAATAAAAAAATGTAAATAACTGAATTATAATTATAGATGATTTTAGCCGATAAAATGTTTTTATAGGCACTCAACGATCCCATTACCCGTTTTAATGGACAGCCGATTAATTAATCGGTTCAGTAAAGAACTAATCATTAAAAGCATTAAAAGTTTTTAAGTGCCACATAAAATGCGATAATAAATACCGACGGAATTAAAAAAAATATTTAATTACAAATTAAATTGTCATTTTATTTCAAATGTAAAACGCATTATAATTTCCATTAACGAAATCTTTTTAATTTTTACCTCAGAGTAACCTAATGTAATATCTCAAAGGAAATTACAATCGTACAAATATCGATGGTCACATTCACAATATTAAATAATACACAATTAAATGTGATCTTATACTAGTAACTCAAATATAGATAATCAAATTTAAACGACATAACTTTTTATTAATTATAATTTCTTTTTGGGATAGTAACTCGTACAAAAACACAAAAATAGCGACTTATAATAAAAAAAAACTTACAATTATAAAGAAGCAAATTTAAAAGTAAAATAAATATATAAATAATATTCTTTTACGACATCGTTAACAACACTGAATGATTAAACATACCAAGATTTCATATAACGAAGTTAAAAATTACCAGAATATCGGAAGATTCGATAAGATGCCTTCCGTTTTACTTTCAATTAAGACACACAGACCCACGCGATCATAAACAAAACAAAGGTTTATAAAAATTAATTTTACAAAAGGATAATGAGAATGAATTCTTAATCAAAGAAGTAATTGCACACAATACAATAGTCAATTACAGAAAATTTACACAATCAACCACTGCGACGTCATACTTAATTTTCAAGTTGTAGAAAATTTAAAGCTAAAAAACAATAAAAACTGTAATAATTTTCTTTTACCGATCTAATTAGCGATATCTTAATAAAGTACCGATTAAAATTTGTATACAGAGAGAAAGAGAGAGAAAAAGTGTGAAAAGTATGGAAACCCTCCCTTTAACAACTTTAAAACCGTTCCAAATAGAATATTTTCAAGATAAGGTATCGGCCAATTCACTTTTTGATAGGAAAGAGAATTTCAATCCCTTCTTGGCGATACATAATTTTAAAGGTCTCCTTAGACAAGAAAAAATAGTATAAATAAAAAGTTGGTAAAATTTCTTTACCTAAAATGGCGGCGGGCTAAATTTTGGTTTTTTAAAAATATTACATTAATAATTTAGGGAACTATAATCCCAAATAAATAGATTTAAAAAAAAATTGATTAAATAAACATTATTGAATAAATTTATTTAAAAAAAAATCGTTTATTAAGCAAAACGTTTGCTTATTTACTTACATTTCATTTTAATAAATATTTGAAATATTCTCCTGTTGTTTGACAGTTTACCAGTCGGTTGTAAAATGATGATATAATAAAATGATGATAATACTGCTTATTCGGTGATTCCCTACTGATATTTTGTGCTGATTCTCGAATTAGTATTTTGATATAAAAAGATTTACGAACAGATGAAGTTCGGCGCTGATTCTTAAATAATTAAAGTCCTAAGTCGATGTTATCAATTTTTTATTATATTTCAAAATACTTTTGTATTATAAATTGAATGTTTAATATACTTGAATTATTTATTATTAAATGTTCATTGATGGCTATAACTGCGACCGGCTGGAACTGAACAAGTGCAACGAATGAAGAACGAGTAATGAATGAACGTAAGAATAACGATGGACTTGCTTAACTAAGGTTGCTGGAGCAACTGCTTCGTCAGAAGCCGAATGAATCCGACCGAAGCCGAAGATATTTAAATATCCTATTAAATACATTAAAACTCCAACATTTAAACGATAAGAACAAATTTTTTTTTTCTTTTTGTCTTCAGTCATTTGACTGGTTTCATGCAGCTCAATGCAGAGAGCCACATTTTCTTGGAAAAAAAGCAGCTGTAGTTTTCCATTGCTTTCAGCTGCGCAGTACTCAGAGGACTGAGTGATGTTGATATGACCGTTTAAGTCGTTGTGACTCACGCCCCTAACAACTACTGAAAGAGCTGCTGCTCTCTTTCAGGAATCATTCCTTAGTCTGGCTCTCAAAATATAAATACGTAAAGAGTATTTAAAAATTAAAGAAATTTAAGTCCGAACAGGCGTTACCGTTTAAAATATTTAAGTTACAACCTGCGGGCCATCCCCTACGAAGGAATTAAAATTCTATTTATTGTCTTACCCTGAAAGTTACAGAATCCTATTCGGAACGGTTTTAAAGTTGTTGAGGAGTTTCCACACTTTTGATTCGCTGTGTATAAGGTATCCGGTGCTAATTTATGTAGTAAAATGCCAAATCATCTTTGCATTCGTACTAAAAAAAAAATCATAAAACAACAAACTTTTGAAGAAAAGTGTTCCAATGCTTTTAAATGTTTGAGATTTCATTTTGACGCGACAACGTCTTATAAATCGATGAACGCCGGCAACACGCACGAAAAATTGTCCCGTTCTGCCTGAGCCGAGCCGAGCCGAACCGTCGTGCAATGGAATATACTATCATGTCAAGCAGGTTTTGGCGGGCTTTTCGAAAACAGCAATTTCATGACTTTGATTTATGATTTCAATTTCATCGTTTTAAATTGACACTTTATCAACATTGATTTGATTAAAGTTTATTTCTATAGCAAATTGTTCATAATTATTTTTGAACAAATCATTCGATTTAAACTTGCAAAAATTATTAATATTATTAAATGAAATGAAAAATGGAATATTAACGTGTTTCATTAGTTAATTAAACAATCACTTCGATTCAATTTGTTTGTTTAAACAAGTAATTTTTTAAAACATCCAAATCATGGATGAATTTAATTAATTGGTATTTTAATCTAGCCCAACGCCAGTTTCTCAAAAAACATGTGTTTACTTCATAAGGATAACAAGTTTTTTTTTTGTTTGCGACATTACAACCAAAGGTCGACAAATATCGACAAATATTTGTCGACCATTTAACATGTTGATTTAAACATTAAACATGATTTAAAATGTAGAAGTACCGCAAACTGTGGACGCCTCCCTAAAGTTTCTCCAGCGCTACCACAATGAAGGAGAAGATTTTTTGAACAAAATTGTCACAGGGGACGAGACACGAGTCCATTTCGAAACTGAATAAACTAAAGAACAATCCAAACAGCAGATGCATTCTCATTCTCCCAGTAAACCGAAGAAGTTCAAGCGAACCTTCTCCAACAGAAAGCGTATATGTTCTGGGACCGGAATGGAGTTCCTCTTGGTGGAATTCATGGAACGTGGCACGACCATCACTGCCTCATCAGTATCATACTGCGTGAGTCTTCAACGTCTACGAAGGGCAATTCAGAATAAGCGCAAAGGAATGTTGTCATCACTCATTGTCTTTCTCCATGACAATGCTCGGCCGCACACTGCAGCTGTAACAAAGAAGTTCCTTTTTTTTTCCTGTTTAGCCTCCGGTAACTACCGTTTAGATAATTCTTCAGAGGATGATATGTATGAGTGTAAATGAAGTGTAGTCTCGTACATTCTCAGTTCGACCATTCCTTACATGTGTGGTTAATTGAAACCCGACCGCCAAAGAACACCGGTATCCACGATCTAATATTCAAATCCGTGTAAAAGTAACTGGCTTTACTAGGACTTGAACGCTGTAACTCCTGACTTCCAAATCAGCTGATTTGGGAAGACGCGTTAACCACTAGACCAACCCGGTGGTATAACAAAGAAGCTCCTGCAGCGTTTTCGTCGGGAAGTGTTTGATCACCCGCCATACAGCCCGGACTTAGCTTCATCCGATTTTCACCTCTTTGTTCACGTGAAACGCTGGCTAGGAGGATAACATTTTGGCACAGACATCGAGCTGCAGACCAGCGTATAAACACGGTTGAAAACACAGTCGGCTCCGTTCTATGACGAGGGTATTGGAAAGTTGGTACCACGACACCGCTAAACAAACTTTCACCAGCGACTCCTACGACTATCGACTTAACTTACCTATCCCGATCGACGTAAAATTAATTTTAAAATAACATCGTCGCTTCAATTACTTTTTGATTTTTTTTTAAGATAGTTTTTAGTAATGAAATAAAATCGTGTACAGTTTAACTAAAAATTGAAACGGGAATAAAATAAGACCCCGACAATATTATAAAGCGAGATATTAAGATTTAAACTGACCGGGAAAGATACAACATGATTATTAATTATAGTGTAACGTAATGCCATTTCGTGTTCCGTATGAGTAGGAGTTACCACGTGATGCTGCTATGATTGTGGGGAGCACAATACGGCAGAACACGTAGTGTTTTCAATCACGAGGTGTACAGACATGAGGGGTGCCATGATGAGCCACGGCGCAGTAAACGTGGATAATGTCGTAAGTTTTAATGTCGGATGACAGAGATGCTTGGACGAGAGTGACGACTGGGGTGTCAGCCATAATTAGAAACAAGGCAGCAGAGAAGACGGTAGGCAGACTGGAAGACTGCTGTTGACCTGAGGCGGAGAGATCGATGCCGAACGGCTATGAAGGGCCAAACTAAGCGGGTGGGCGCCGGGGGCTCCTCGGAGTCGTCGTTCGCCGATGATCCCCTGGGGAAGTCGCTCTGGCTATTCTAATTCGGTGACAAGAGCGCCCGGGTGATTGCGCAGGGGCTTTGTAAATACCGTGTGGATTACGTCTGTCCAGTGCGTGACTAGAGGGAGAGGGTTTTTAGCTGGTGAAAGCCCCGCACTTGCCGTTAGAGCGAGCCTGGTGACGGCTGGCAGAGTTTTTTCCTACTCATACGGGAGGGGGGGGGGAAGAAAAAACCATTTCGTACGGAATGTACCAGATAAATAATTAATGCTTTAACGGGTTTTTTAATTAAAATAAACGTTTATATATTTTTTTTTATTAGAAATTCAATTACTAAATCATTTTTCATCTGAATAATTAAATTTTTCACCTCCCCATACACCTACATTATTATCATTATTAATAATAATATAGTGACTGAACGTCAATTTAGATTTAATGTTCTATTCGCGAAAGAGATTATCGAATTATTCTATTAGTACAGGAAGTGAAAAAATTAAATGGATTCCGCTTAAATAAATACTATGTCGAATTAGTGAATAAATTATGAATTTTATATTTTAACAATTTATAATTTAACATCAATTAAATTTAATTTAAATAAAGATTCCCAGATTTTGACATTTTCAGAAACGCGTATATCCTGTCATCGATGTTATAATTTATCTAATACAATATGCTATTATTAAATTAATTTATCAAACGATCGATAACTTACCTTACAATCGCCAAATTTTACGTAGATTTCATCAGAAAGCTACCTATTGTAATGGATACCACGATTCGACTTCACGGAAATTTCAACATATCTTCGCGTTTTTCATCTTCCAGACCCCACAACCACCGTCAGTTCAAAAGTTTATATATACATAATATATATATTTCACTTTCTTACGGACATAACTGCCGTAATTTTGCGCCAATCACTTTCAAATTGATACATAAAATATAACGACCAAAAATCTGGGTTGAGTTCGTTAATGGGAAAAATCGGACCACAGAGGACGGAAATAGGGGTAAGGCGTTTTCGCACCGTTTCAAAAATTTTTTACTTATAGTAAAAAGTTTTCAGTTCATTCTAATTAACCCGTCGGGTTGATCTAGTAATATATATAGTAATGGTTATCGCAAATCAGCCGATTTCGAAGTCGAGAGTTCTAAGGTTTAAATCCTAGTAAAGGCAGTCACTTTTATACGGATTTGAATACTAGATCCGTGGATACCGGTGTTCTTTGGTGGTCGGGTTTCAATTAACCACACATCTCAGGAACGGTCGACCTGAGACCGTATAAGATTACACTTCATTTTACATTCATATATATCATCCTCTGAAGGTAATACCTTAAAGTGGTTCGGGAGCCTAAAAAGAAAAAAATAAGAGTTCATTCTTATTGCATTTTTACTGCAGATATTTTTCATTAAAAAAAAAAAAGGCTTATTTAACAGTTAGTCCCACCCGGCAGGTTTACCGGTTAACTTCGTAATCGTAAATCTGTCGTTTAATAACTGATTTTCGAAGTCGAAAGTTTTCAGGTTCGAATCCTACTAGAAGTTAATTATTTTATACGGATTTGAATACTAGACACTCGATACCGGTGTATTTTGGTAGTCGGGGTTTAATTAACAACGCGTTTCAGAAACGGTCGGCCTAAATCTATACAAGGCATTTACATGTTACACGTATCATCCTCATCGCATCGGGCCTTGAGTGATCGCTTATTGTTTACTACTTCAAAGAACGCAACGTACGCGTTAGGAAAATAAATAAATTTACCTGTCTAGATTTACTATTTGCCGGAATCTACAACATTTAAAATAAATAATACAATTTATTAATTCAAGAGGACTGAAGATAATAATAATAGTGATAATTATTAATACTTAAAATAATTAATCGCACTTACTAATAGATATGTAATTAAAGCATAAAAAATAAAAGTAATTAATTAATACATAAAATAAGGTTAAGAGCTTGTACAAATAAACAACATTAAATCCTTTCAATGAGAAATATAATAGTGATCTTT
Organism: Lycorma delicatula; assembly: GCF_047948215.1. NCBI lineage: Eukaryota > Metazoa > Arthropoda > Insecta > Hemiptera > Fulgoridae > Lycorma > Lycorma delicatula. The sequence goes on along the minus strand of NC_134466.1, from coordinate 70,960,743 downwards.
TAATGCATTATTAATTCTTAAATAGGTCATTAAGTTCCAAACACGTGTGTGTGTGTATATATATATATATATAAGCAAAGTATCGATTTTAGTTGGTTTGTATATGTGAAGGATGAATTTTACATAAATTTCTGTCCAAATATAAATTCTAATAATTTTTAAATTATTTTTTTTCCACCAAAAATAAATGAAATAACAATAAAATCGCAAAATAAAACTTACCGAGTGAATTCACTCGGTTGAACTTCACAAAAGTTGAACTTTGCAACTTCAAAACATTATAACCAAAGAAATAATCAAACGATAACGAGTTTGAAAACAGAGTTCTTTTCAACGGATCGAAAGACTTGTGAAACTAATTTTCCAGCTCGACCATGACAAAAAAAAAAATTAATAATGACACGTTACCTAAAAAGATGAGATTTTGATTTTATTTTACGATAGCTTTTGTAGAGTGGCACAGGAAAATGGGAATTTGAAATTAGAAGTAGCCATAAGGAGCCTATAGAAAAGTAATAGTCCTTCTGTGCACAATTACCTGTCATTTACTAATCATTTAGCAGCGAGTCGGTGCACAACGTGCGTTTGCCGTGAAGTTAATTTACAAGAACAGTGACAGAGTGACTGCTGTTCAACGGGAATTCCGACGTCATTAAAATTTAGGACGTAACGGTCGCGTTCCATCATGCCGCGCCATCAAGACACGGTTTGAGAATTTCGAGAAGACGGGTTCAGCTCAAAAAAAAAAAAACCACCAGGAGGTCAGCGAATCCAGAAAACATTGAAACAGTTTCAACCTCGATCGGAACGGGACCAGGATGATCGGCAAGGAAACACGCAGCAGCATTGAACCTAACCCGAAAAACCGTCCGCCGAATACTCCACGACGATTTAAACCCTTAAAAAATTCAAGTTGTACAGGAACTGAAACCGATCAATCAGATTATGTGGTCCCATGAATTCCCACGGAAGTGTTTCAAATTGCCACGCAAAATCTGAGCATTCGCTTGTAGGAATGCAGACGTTCGAATAACCATCATCTTATGGACATTATGTTTAGAAATTTAATTTTTTTTGTCTGGACACTTAATTAATTTTACTTTACTAAATACTTTGTAAATTACAACAATGTAATTTACTTTTTGTTTTCAACAGTAAAACTTGTAAATTCATTATTTTTTTTTACTTTTGTGAGAGTTATTTCAAAATGTCCTGTTTCCTTGTGCCGCATTGTATTTCAACATTTTTTTTTTTGTCTTCAGTCATTTGACTGGTTTGATGCAGCTCTCCAAGATTCCCTACCTAGTGCTAGTCTTTTCATTTCAGTATACCCTCTACATCCTACATCCCCAACAATTTGTTTTACATACTCCAAACGTGGCCTGCATACACAATTTTTCCCTTCTACCTGTCCTTCCAATATTAAAGCGACTATTCCAGGATGCCTTAGTATGTGGCCTATAAGTCTGCCTCTTCTTTTAACTATATTTTTCCAAATGCTTCTTTCTTCATCTATTTGCCTCAATACCTCTTCATTTGTCACTTTATCCACCCGTCTGATTTTTAACATTCTCCTATAGCACCACATTTCAAAAGCTTCTAATCTTTTCTTCTCAGATACTCCGATCGTCCAAGTTTCACTTCCATATAAAGCGACACTCCAAACATACACTTTCAAAAAATTTTTCCTGACATTTAAATTAATTTTTGATGTAAACAAATTATATTTCTTACTGAAGGCTCGTTTAGCTTGTGCTATTCGGCATTTTATATCGCTCCTGCTTCGTCCATCTTTAGTAATTTTACTTCCCAAATAACAAAATTCTTCTACCTCCATAATCTTTTCTCCTCCTATTTTCACATTCAGCGGTCCATCTCTGTTATTTCTACTACATTTCATTACTTTTGTTTTGTTCTTGTTTATTTTCACGCGATAGTTCTTGCGTAGGACTTCATCTATGCCGTTCATTGTTTCTTCTAAATCCTTTTTACTCTCGGCTAGAATTACTATATCATCGGCAAATCGTAGCATCTTTATCTTTTCACCTTGTACTGTTACTCCGAATCTAAATTGTTCTTTAACATCATTAACTGCTAGTTCCATGTAAAGATTAAAAAGTAACGGAGATAGGGAACATCCTTGTCGGACTCCCTTTCTTATTAGGGCTTCTTTCTTATGTTCTTCAATTGTTATTGTTGCTGTTTGGTTCCTGTACATGTTAGCAATTGTTCTTCTATCTCTGTATTTGAACCCTAATTTTTTTAAAATGCTGAACATTTTATTCCAGTCTACGTTATCAAAAGCCTTTTCTAGATCTATAAACGCCAAGTATATTTCAACATAACCGAGCATAAAAAAAAAATTCCATAGATACTATAAAGTTTATGTTGGAAAAAGCTCAGTTCATTATTATAAGTGAATATAATTACTTATCGACAGTAGCATTAACAGAAAAAAAAAACCGATGCCGGTAACGAAATGAAATAAAATAACTACGTGAAAGAGCGCGAAATTAAGAGGAGTAAATTAAGACCGCTATCGAAATTTCCGAAACGAGTTATTAAGATTCAAAATCGTTAAAAAATAAAAAATAAAATTAATAATGCGATTTATTTTGAAAGAATCTACGTACTCTAACGAATAATCATTTGTTTAAATTATTAGTAACGATGCATTAGAGAGGCCAAAAGTCAACAAAAGACTGCGCATGAGATAAATTGAATAGACAGATAAAGTATTGTGTCCTGCAAATCAATAAAGATTGTACGGGTTCCCGCGTACGTACATATATAATCAAGAGAAAAAAAGTCGAATGTTATAAATAGAGAGAAAAATGATAGTATTGTATTCACCATGCGCATCCAGGTTTGGAAAATTGAAATAAACTAAAAATAACTATATAGTTATTTGCCATAAAAGACTGATCGTATAACAGCATTTGGAATGGAATGGAATGCAAAGTTGGCAGGAGTTTATTACTCCCTACTCCATCGCAGAACCTTGACAGAGTCCCTTGCTGCTGGATCATTCTAATCGGGCTTGTTTTTTTTAAAGGGTTAATTTTAAATAGCGGGTCTAATTTTTTCAAGTTTTGTGTAATTTTAGTGAATTTAAGACGGATTTAATTGCATTCCAATCCGTTGTTCAACCACCGTTATCGAACCCATTTCATGGGCCGACCGCGGAAGGCTAGGCTTATAAAGCCTGTCCTCCCGACGTAATTCCCTTTCAGACCGTCCACTGAAGTCCTTTCGGTGCTAACTCTTAATAAGCTAGCAGGAATACGCCACAACGGGGCACTACCTATAAGGAAAGAGCAATGCGTCCCCTTTTCCGGAGGAGTAGCAATTGCTGGGTTAAACAGCATTTGCTATCTGTATAAAGTCATCAGATCAGTATATACTGTTTAATTAGAATTATACAGAGTGTTCCATATAAAACGCAATCACTCATCCATGAAATTTCAAAAGTCAAGCTTATTCCCCTACTCGTTACTGAAATGGACTCGTCCAACATCTGAACATCGCGGCGACGCAGTAGAACACTACCGATAGTAACAACAATTCAATCATAACGTTCAGTGTATCGCTAGAGACAAGATGGTGTTTTCGCTAGATGAACGTGTTTTCATTGTCGAGTCGTACTTCAGTACGAAATCGGCGGTTGCAGTGCAAGATTTGTTTCGCCATAAGTACCCAGATAAACCGGCTCCTAATAAAACACCAGTATCAAGGTTAGTCGCAAAATTTAGAGAGACCGGTTCTGTGTTAACAGAACCGGCCTTTTGTATTCCTTGTTATTAAACAAGGAACGCAAAAGATCTGCGTCAGCGTTGAATACAGATACAATCACTGAAATCAAAGACCGATTACTCGCCTTCGCCAAATAAATCTATCAGACGTTTGCCTGCTCGGTTTAAAAAACGTTATAAACGAGTAGACCGGTTTCGAACACGTGACCAATTCACAACATTTTCACACTTTCATAAGCTACAGCTCCAAAACGGTAAGTCGTACAAGAAAATTGTTTAAATAAAAGTTGTTTTTTTGAGATTAACAACTTTCCCAAATGTAATACAGACGAAAAACAATTTTTTCCGGTGAAAAAATCGAATAAACACGTTTTGTACAACTCCAGCGCCACCTAGTATTTCAATTTCAAATTATACGGCATAACTTCAAAGACATTAATTGTAGAGGAGAATGTCCTCTACATTTTTTGTTTGAAAAACTTTTCTCTAAAATACATAGATTCAGAGAAAAACGCATTTCAAAAACATTTTAAGTTTTTCAAAAATCTATGGGAGGGGGATGTTAAATATGTGGAGTTAAGCTTCCCTCATCATCCCTAACATATGGAAGAAACATCAATCGGTAGGTAAGGATTTTCAAATAAAAATACAAATTGACTGTATTAAAAGTAACGAGTGATAATATTAAGTCTCACCGCATGAAAAATGTAGTACGGTGCACCCTCAATTTACGCGTAATTTTTTTACGCGATTTCAGTTATACGCGTTTGAATAAGTTAGGAAAATTATTTCCGAATACGCGATAGGTTTCACTTATTCACGGTCATAAACATATTTTGTAAAACGGACTAAAATATTCTATTTCAGTGCGTATTTCGATTACGAGATTAAATATCAGCAGATTTATCCTTTACTCACAGGAAATGCCCGAGTCATTGTAATGAACAGTGCTTTCACAATAATCGTTCGTTCGCCATTTATGTTAGCTTACGTGCGCCTGTATAGAAAAACAATGCGTTAAATACGTGTCGTTACTGTTATTGAGTTTTACTGTATTTTTCAGCTACGTTCGTAAGATTGTTTTTTTTTTGAACTGTACTGTTCCTTTACGTACTGTGATGAAAGCTGTGTTACTACCTAAGAAACAATAAAAGGTTTTACTTTTATTAGAAAAAAATAAAATTCTAAATTGTCTTAGACACTGTGGCGTCTGCAGCTAGAAAGTTTAACTTAAATGAATCGTCTGTGCCTAAAATACGGCTTAATAAAGACAAAATACACCAAAGTATCTCGGCCACTGTACCGATTTATGCCAAGGTCATTTCGTACAAGCGAAATCGGATATCGAAGAAAGTCGTAAAATTGTTAGTTACATAGATTGAAGACCAAACTGAAAAGCATACGCCGTTAAGTTCAACTTTAATTAGAGAAAAAACTATGCGGCTTTATCGCTGGGTGTCCGATGAAACAGTTAATGAACCTGAAATTTCTACCATTAGTTTATCCGGTTTCACTTTTAATGCTAGTAAAGGGCTGATTCGAGAGATTTAAAAAAAAGACAGGTTTGCATAAAAAGAAACGTCAGGATGAGAAAGCTTCTCCAGATTTCAAAGCTGCTGAACAATAACCGGCATCATCAAAAAGGAAAAGGGTTAAGCACCAGAACAGGTTTTCAATTCGGATGAAACAGGTATCTATTGGAAAAAATGCCAAAGCGTACGTTCTTTTTTAAAGAACAGAAAATCGCACCGGGTTATAAATTAGTAAAGGATCGTTTTACGTTGTTGTTGTGCTCGAACGCGTCTGGAGACTGCTTGATTAAGCCATTGTTGATTTATAATTCCTTGAATCCTCGCGCATTATAAAACACAAATAAAAATAACCTTCCGGTTTTCTAGTGAGCTAATAAACATACGCGGGTGACGTGTCGATATTTGTATGGATTGGTTTAATAACCGTTTTAATCCAGACGTTAAAAAATACTTAGCGTCCAAAAATTTTGCATACAAATTTTTGCTTGTTCTCGACAACCGTACGGCTCACCCAGAAATCCTAGTGAAAGGAACCGATAAAAATATCAAAGTTGAATTTCTCCCGCCCAACACCACACCGCTTTTGAAACCCATTGACGAGTTCAACTTTGAAAACGTGCTACATTCGTCGAACATTTAAAAAACCTTTTGATGACATAGAAGAGGGCAGATCTTTAACTTTGAGCGAATGCTGGAAAAAAATACACGATTGCTGATCGCATTTAAAACGTAAAAAAATCTTTAGACGGGTTACAACAGAAAACATTAAACACCTGGTGGAAGAAGCTTTAGCCTGAAGCGGTAAAGGACTGGCCAAAGACAAGACGTAACGAAGCCGTAGAAGATAGACACGAAATAAATAAATATGTAGAAAATACTTGTTACGAAATAGTCAATATTGCTAGACATTACCAGGAGAAGGATTTTTAGATAAACAGGTACACCCACCGGGTCGGTCTAGTGGTGAACGCGGTTACCAAATAAGCTGATTTGGAAGTCGAGAATTTCAGCGTTCAAGTCCTAGTAAAGTCTATTATTATTACACGGATTTGAATACTAAATCGTGGATACCGGTGTTCTTTGGTGGTCGGGTTTCAATTAACCACACATCTCAGGAACGGTTGTACAAGACTACACTACATTTACACTCGTACATATCCTTATTCGTTCTCTGAAGTATTATCTGAACGGTAATTACCGGAGACTAAACAGGATAAAAAAGAAAGACATACAGGCACAGGATTTAAATGAAGAATTAAACGAGTAGGAACTTATGGAGATGATAGAAAACGAAATTGTACAAGCCAGGATGAAAATCAAGAAAAAAAATTTCGATAAAAAATAAACAGCTGACTTTAACAAATTTAGCAAAATTTGTAAAAATGGCGGAGGTACTGAAAGAATTTATAATTTCCCAAGATCCAGTGATGAAACGTAGTTTGCGGTTTCAAGGGGAACTAGAAAATGCAATTGCGCCGTACAAGGATGAACAAAAAATTTTACTGAGCAAATCCAAGCAGTCCAACATTAATAGTTTTTTTAATGTTAAGTGGGAAAAAACTAAAAAATAAATGATAATATATGTTAAAGAAATAATCTACGTACAGAACATATGTTTTTCTTTTTAAATACATACAACGTAGTATAAAATTATTAAAAAAATACAATGATATTTAAATAATAAAATAAAGAATAGTAATAAGAGTTTAGTAATTTAGTATATCATTAACCGTATAACTTAACACGAACCTAATCTGCATATCTCCATTAAATATGAGTCTAAATTTACGCGATTTCATCTTACGCGGAAATTTTCCGGAACGTAACACCGGCGTAAATTAAGGGTGCACTGTACTAACTGTAAACCTATTTAAATCTATTAATGAAATAAGAAAGAAGAAATGTACTGAATGCTTTTACATAAATCGATTAACTGGCTACGATATTTCTACTATTAATAGAGATGACGCGTAGCTTATACATCTAGAAAATAATTTTATTTAGTTACAGTACGCTAAATTAAGCAGCTACCAAACCGAACATATTCTCGAGCCGGTTTTAAATGCGTTACACTTTCATACATAATTAGTCGGTAAAGTTTTTTCACGATAGCGTATTATTACGTAAATATATGACACCATAATACAAATAAAGAATAAATAAAAATAAAATAGTATTTATTATATATTATGTATAAAATACTTGGAAATATCTTTTACTAGCCCTAGAAATGCGCAAAAAATGTTAATTTTTACCAAATTTTAAGTATCACTAGATAAATCCTAACTTTCTCGTATCTCCCCGCCCCTCCTCCCTACATATTATTAAAATTGTAAAGCATCGATCTCCCGAATTAATAGATCGGTATTAGATTTAAAGTGTAATAACATTTTCCACCAGGAAGGAAATATACGAGGACTGTCCAGAAAGTAACTTACGTTTTGAAATAAAAAACCAACCGCATAAAAAAAAGAAATTTTATTTGAAAGTGGCAATCTTAAAATATTATTCTACATAGCCGCCATTAAAATTAAGGCACTTAACATAACTATGAACAAGCTTTTCATTTCCTTCTCTGTAGAAATCAGCCGCCTTAGATTTTTGGCACCCATCTTGCGATAACCAATACAATTTCACGCAGTAAACTTCGTGAAATTTGGAGAAAATGAAGCGATAGTTTCGTAATCGTAATGCGGTGATTTTCACGAATTTCATCGTTGATTTTCACGGTCGGTTCATCAGTTAGAAGACTAGGCTGACCACTACGGTCATGAACATCGGTGCGACCATTTTTAAACTAATGCACAACTTTTCTTCTATTTCTTTTTCCTGTTTAGCCTCCGGTAATTACCGTTCAGATAACACTTCACAGGATGAATGAGGATAACCCACCGGGTTGGTCTAGTGATGAACGCGTCTTGCCAAATCAGCTGATTTGGAAGTCGAGAGTTCCAGCGTTCAAGTCCTAGTAAGGTCAGTTATTTTTACGCGGACTTGAATACTAGATCGTGGATACCGGTGTTCTTTGGCGGTTGGGTTTTCAATTAACCACACATCTCAGAAATGGTCGAATTGAGAATGTAACAAGACTATACACTTCATTTACATTCAATACATATCATCCTCTGAAGTATTATCTGAACGGTAGTTACCGGAGGCTAAACAGGAAAAAAAAAAGAAAAAGGATGAGTGTAAATGAAGTGTACAGTCACAGTCGACCATTCCTGAGATGTGTGGTTAATTGAAACCCAACCGCCAAAGAACACCGGTATCCACGATCTCGTATTCAAATCCGTGTAAAAATAACTGACCTTACTAGGACTTGAACGGTGGAACTCTCGACTTCCAAATCAGTTGATTCGGGAAGACGCGTTCATCACTAGACCAACCCGGTGGATCAACTAATGCACCACTGCCTCACTCCACCTTCACTCGTTATTCCATCTTCGTACCCCTTACAAAATTAGCGATGAATTTCAACCGGTTTGAGGTTTTTTGCCAGTAAAAACCTAACCGCTGAACGCACCGCACAACTCGCAGGAGTTTCTATTGAAGCGCACATTTCAACAACTCACAAGGAACAAAATAGAAAAAATTTCATTTTTATTTTTTTTATTTTTTAAAGAACTCAAAGTTTGTACTGGTAACATTTTCATTAGGTCATTTCCAGCTGAGAAATAATTCCTGACCTCTCACTACCTTCTCACCCTTTTGAAAATACAAACTTTAGTGACATCAATTCACGTCAAACTAAAAAAGAGTTTAGATCCGGCCGTCCACCAGTTATTACTGAAGTAGACGCAAACATATACGTAATTCATCATCCTTTTTCAACTTTTGACGATCAAAGAATCCGTAAAAATAAAATCAGAAAAAACGGTAGAATAATTTTTGGATGGGTTTACTAGGCCGATTATGTAACCATAGTTTTGGAGTTTTTAGTATCCATATTATAAATACGGATACTCATATTATAGTATATATTTATACTATATAGTTCATATTATACCATACGTAGTTTATATTATAAATACTGTACTACAACTCCCGAGAAAGTAAAAATCTGGTTCAATTATTCACATTTATTATTGACAAAGACAGTAGGATTAGCGACAGTATTTTCTTATGAAAAAAAAATTAATAAAATAAATACCGGCAGTTTATATTTTATAGTTACAGCATTTTTGATTAACCCAACTATTAATTTGTTGCAAAATTTAAAAAAAATAATTATTTACCGCTTCGTCCCAGTTAATTCCTACAGGGATTTTGAATTCGGCTTATATAAACATTTATAGTTTTAAAATTTTAAAAATAGTAATTATTTAGAAAATGAGCGATAATCGTAATACCATTAGTATAATCTCCGACTGAAAGAGACAATAATTATTTGATAAGCAATTAATAGGACGTAAAAAAAATTTATACGGGTATTAAATAGAATTTGGTTATAACAAAGCTAATTTTATATTTTTTCTTCGGCATTTTGAAAATAAAACAAAATTATTACAGAATAAAATTACATCAAGCAAATGTTCTCTATTAAGCGATCGAGTATTAAAATGATCTAGTAAAAAATAACCTGTTAACCCCTTAATAATAACGCGTATAAAGTAAACAAAGGAAGCTTTATTTTATCACTTATTCATTAATTACGTCAGTTACTATCGCTTATTATTTTATTACGTTACTTATTACCCCGTAAAATTTCATTTCGTTACTGAAATTTTTAACATTATCTAGCGGTAATACTTTTCTATGGCGATTAACCGTGCATATATTTAATAAAATAATTTTTCGTAAAATACGACTAATTTCGCAAGTACTGTTTCTATTTAATTTTAATACGACATATGTTTTTACGGGCATATGTCTTACTACTGTATAGTTTTTAAGACAACTTCTGTGATGAAACGGTAGCTCCTTACCTTTATTCGGTAAGTCCTGGATTCGAATCCGGCTCGAATAATCGAGCGATTGGCCCGTAGTGGTTAACAAAGGAAATAAATAAACAATAAATCTAAAATGTAGACAAATTCTATGGATCTAAAACGTCTGCGTGGGATCCACCGTGTTCAAAGCGCAACTAAAGCGTCCCGTGCCCGGTTGTTCATCCGTAGCAGTACATAAAGGGCGATCGTTTCATATATCGACCGAACAGCATTTTGGACCGGCTAGTTTTTGACGTATCTGCGTTTACGGATCTCTTATTTTACAAAACCCCAGTGTGCATCAAGCGCGGTGAGGTAAAGACTTCTTGTCGTCCAAGACGAGAGAGCCGGTAACACCTCTAACCCGCGTTCGAGCCGGCGAATCGGAAAAAAATTTAATCGAGGCGTCTGTGGGGATTCAAAGCAAAATGAACTGGAGCACCGTACCTGCTGAAACGTAACAATGACACAATTCTGTTTCGCCGTTAATTCTGGAAGACACCACTCGACGATCGTACTCTGATAACTGTGTCGATTAATTCCGCCATCGAAAAAATAACTACCAAAAGATATTCATCTACCATCCCGTCCCAAATCAAAACATAAAGCGGACGGTGTTCGAATTCCTGTAAAAATATGAAGATTGTCTTTCGCCCAGAAAAAACAATTTCGATTACGAGAGTTTCGATAAATCGCACACTCGTTTGAGAACATATCCGTTCTTTTTATCGTTTATTCTCGTAAAGCGTTCAAGCGATAACCTTTCTTTCTTTTTACCGTTTAGCCTCCGGTAATTACCGTTCAGATAATACTTCAGAGGATGATATGTATGAATGTAAATGAAGTGTAGTCTTGTACAGTTTCAGTTCGACCGTTCCTGAGATGTGTAGTTAATTGAAACCCGACCACCAAAGAACACCGGTATCCGCGATCTGGTATTCAAATCCGTGTAAAAATAACTGAATTTACTAGGACTTGAACGCTTGAACTCTCGACTTCCAAATCAGCTGATTTGGGAAGACGCGTTAACCGCTAGACCGACCCGGTAGGTATTCAAGCGATAACCGACACGCATAAACAGGTCGACCAAGGCAGATACCGTTCGACTCTTTAAACTGTGGCCGGACGAAAACACTTAACTTTCAAGTCCTTCCTCATACGTTCTCGCGTTATCGGATCTCGGGATGCCTAACTCTGCAGAAGGTATGCGCGTCGATTTCACCGGTGATCGTCGAATCGATGCCTCCACAGCAGCACACGTCTCAACTCGAGTACACTGACAACCGCAGCACGGCGCATCAATAATACTTCCCGTCGTAAAAGCCTTCTTCTCCCAAGTCCGTGACGTTTGTCGTAATGGTAACTATTTCGCAAAACGCACAAAGTATTCGTTCATAATGTTCTCCGATGTTTTAACAGTGTTTAAACGTTCGCGGACCCGCACACAAGTTAACAAACGCTATTCGATGGTGAACGCAGTCGTATCCGCCATAAATCCACACTCGATTACGACTAAGGTCATCCAACCACGAATGAACGCACCGGACGATCCCCGCCACGGCTTATACTCTCCACCTTTTCCAGTAGCAGTGAGCAGATATCAGCGGGGACAATCGGCAGTAGTAGTGCCCGATTAAGAGATTTATTACAGCTTAAAGGAAATTCTCGCCCACTCTGTAGACAGCAGGACCCCAGTAACAATCTATCCCCGTACTGTGCTTAACCGGGCTTTCTAAAGTTTGTTAAATAATGAACGCCGATGAATTAATTTATATAAATGCGTTAAGATAACCCGTAATTATTCGTTCAAGTTTATGAAAATAGAATTACTCGGTAATTATCAATAAATGTGTTCACAGCACTCATATATCAAGCAGTTCATTCAAAAATTAATTACATTTTAAGGAAAGAAAAGTTTCTTTAAATGTAACTGACGATTTTCTTTCAATTTAAACTATTACTTAATAAAGTAACAGGAATAACTTTTATTAAGGGTAAGCTATAAATCGTTTTTATATCTTTTAGTTACAAAATTACAGCAGTCAAATTCAAACTAAAATATCCCGTGTTCCAAATTCATCTGAGATTGATTATAGAAGTGTACGGGTAATTTTCCAATTATTATAAATAATAAGTTAGATCTGAATTTTAAAGAGCATTACAAGATATGGATGGCAGAAAATATACTGAAGAAAACGGAATACCTGTAACATTACTGTGTACTGCAGGTGAGGAAGTGATGGTGTGTAATATTATGAAAAAGGGGACGCTCTGTCAGACTTCAAAAAGAGTGTTATAGTCATGATACCAAAGAAATCAGCAGCAGATAAATGTGAAGAATACAGAACAATTAGCTAAACTAGCCATGCATGAAAAATATTAACTAGAATTCTGTACAGAAGAACTGAAAGGAGTGTGGAAGAAGTGTTAGGAGTAGACCAATTTGGTTTCAGGAAAAGTATAGGGACAAAGGAAGCAGTTTTAACGCTCAGATTAATAGTAGAAGGAAGATTAAAGAAAAACAAACCGATATACTTGGCGTTTATAGATCTAGAAAAGGCATTCGATAACGTAGACTGGAATAAAATGTTCACAGTTTTAAAAAAATTAGGGTTGAAATACAGAAATAGAAGAACGATTGCTAACATTTACAGGAACCAAACAGCAACAGTAATAATTGAAGAACATAAGAAAAAAGCCGTAATAAGAAAGGGAGTCCGACAAGGATGTTCCACATCCCCGTTACTTTTTAATATTTACATAGAACTAGCAGTTAATGATGTTAAAGAATAATTTAGATCCGGAGTAACAGTACAAGGTGAAAATATAAAGATGCTACGATTTGATGATGATTTAGCAATTCTAGCCGAGAGTAAAAAATATTTAAAGAAATAATGAACGGCACGACACGGATGAAGTTCCTACGCAAGAACTAACGCATGAAAATAAAGAAGAACAAAACAAAAGTAATGAAATGTAGTAGAAATAACAAAGATGAACCACTGAATGTAAAAATAGGAAGAGAAAAGATTATGAAGGTAAAAGAATTTTGTTATTTGGGAATTAGAATTAATAGAGATCGACGAAGCAGGAGCGACATAAAATGCCGAATAGCACAGGCGAAACGACCTTTCATTCAGAAATATAATTTGTTTGCATCAAAAATTAATTTAAACATCAGGAAAAGATTTTTGATAGTGTATGTTTGGAGGGTAGTTTTATATGGAAGTGAAACTTGGACGATCGGAGTACCTGAGAAGAAAATATTAGAAGCTTTTGAAATGCCGTGCTATAGGAGAATGTTAAAAATCAGGCGGGTGGATAAAGTGACAAATGAAGAAGTGTTGCGGCAAATTGATGATGAAAGAAACATCTGGAAAAATACAGTTAAAAGAAGAGACAGACTTATAAGGCCACATATTAAGGCATCCTGGAATAATCGCTTTAATATTAGAGGAACAGGTAGAAGGAAAAAATTGTGCAGGCAGACAACGTTTGGAATATGTAAAAAAAAAAAATGTTAGGGATGTAGGATGTAAGGGGTATATTGAAATGAAACGACTAGCACTAGATACGGAATCATAGAGAGGTGCGTCAAACCGGTTAATTGATTGAAGACAAAGAAAATATTGGCGACAGATCACCTTGAATTACATAAGAAGCAATAACTCCAATAGACGAATATATATTATTCGTTTTATACATATATTACTGAATATTATATAACAATAATTATAAAAAATTACGTAATTAAGCAAATGTTTTACGTTTTATGATGCAATTTATGACCGAAAAACTTATTTTTGTAAATTTTTAACGAATGAATACTTTAAAAGTATAATTCAGTCTGTAGTATTGAATTTAGAACAAAATGTAAATTTAATTAATGGTAACTAATTGCAACTCATTCATTAACATCACGTTCAGTTTTTTTTTTTTTTATAAATGAAAATGAAATACATGTTTATAATTAGCCGAATTCTTTTTTAAGTACATTCAAGTTTTATTTTTTCAAAATGTTCTGTTTCGATGATTTTTAATTTATTTTATATAATTAATTTTATTATTCATTTAAAATAAAAAAAAAATTAGTTTTCTCATTAATTAAGTAAAAATTTCTGAACCAAATAAATTACATCCACGATCTGAATTATTTTTTTTTTATCGACGTATCGCTTAGCATTACATTTTTACTAGCGCAGTGATAAATAGATTGGTGAAATTTTAAATACTTTAATCCGATATGTTAAGAAAGATTTTGATAAAATTTTCGTTATCGTGCTCTAAAATTTAAAAACAATTTGAAAGGAAGAGAAAAAACACTTTAGATTTCACAATTTACATGAATGTACGCGTATAAACTTAATATAAAAAATTGTTCCTTATTCCAGAGAGTTTTTCTCAGTTTTTCTCTCATTTTTATCAGAATTATGTTTCTGATAGTAAAAGTCACGACTTTTTCAAAGGGAGGATATAATTTTTTTAGGCTAATAAAATTTTTTTAAGTAAGTATTCATAATTTTATTAACCTTAGTGAAATGAAACTTGTCTACATTAGATAATTTCGTTTTCAACTGTTTTTTTCATTTTGTTTTGTAGATAATTTAGAACTAAAAATGTTCACCTTGAACTCCGTGTTAAAAGTTTGAGTAGAGGGGGCAGAAAGACTTGTTATCCTTTCCATCTAAGAGCTGTTTTAATACAAAATGTTTTTAATGAAAGGACATCAGTACAGAGTGGCCGGGAAGTCACCGTAACCGCTAAAAAATTACAACTAAAAATTTGAAACGAGTTATAAATAAAAAATGCGATGTAAATAATTATTTTATTTACTCACTCGATAAATAGTATTAATTTTAACGATCTAGCCGGTTGCGTTCGCCCTCATGTTGCACGCACAATTCTATACGTCCGCTGTGCTACGTCCTCTGTGACATGTGACAAGAGCATTTTTGGTATTACGTTACGGAAGGCGTCCCTCGCAGCGTCACACAATTCTTCGTTTGTGGTGTAGCGACGTACAGATACGTGCGCCTTGATAGTTCCCCATAATGAATCGTCCGGTGCGGCGACATCAGCATTTCGTGGCGGCTGTGATAACGGAGCGGGTAACTCTGGAGTAACACGACCTATCTAAGGTCCTGGAAATTTTTCATTCCGGGAGCGATAGAGCAAAACGTGTAGGTGTTCCGTCCTGCTGTAACCGCACTCGTTCCACGAAGTCATTATCTTAAAGCTGCGGTATTAACCGTACCTCCATCTCTAAATAAGTTTGTACATTCACTGGCCCGTCAAAAAAATAAAAGGACCAAACAAATAACGAGCTGTCATTCCAGCTCGTATCATAATGTGCGGTGGATTTCTTTGGCTGTATCCCGTAATAGGGATTTTCTTTCGACCAAAATAACACATTTTTGGCACGAGAACTGGGATCGATTACAAATTCGTCAGTAAAAAGCACCTTTCCACGGCGCACATGAAGGCGCTGTGCGGTAATAAAGCTCGGCAGGACGTGCTTCCACGTCTGCATCTGACAATTCGTCGATGAACATCGTGCGAAATGACGTAACTTTCAAGTCCCTTTTCGTACGATCTTGCACTTTCGTCCGCGTATACGAAGTTCAGCTGACCATTTACTAGTAGATTTCATCGGGGATTGTTGTTCGATGAGAAGCACGAGTTTCTTCTAACCGCGTTACGTTTCGTCCGCTCCGCGGCCTACCTTTAACACTGCCTAATTCAAACAAACCTTTTTTCCAAGCCGATATTGTTGCTTTTCGTGGCGGCGATTTATTAAAGCGTTCCCGAAACATATCACTGATTAAGGTCATCGTTTGATTGATATGTTATCGTTCATGAACCCGTACGCTTGTCACTAAACGCTCCTCTACGCTGTAAATACTCGTGTCAGCCATTTTAGCTCAACTGTCTTTTACTCAGAGCGTATGAAGTTGTAAAAACTGTTGCCAACCGACCCCAACGAAAATACCTTACGTTCTAAACGCATATTCTAACTCGTATTTTTCGTTAACTTTAGGGGTACGGAGACTTCCCGGCCACCCTGTAAATAAAGGACGTCAATAACCCAATTTATAATAGCTTTTTTTTGCAAAAGTCATATGATTTTAACAAATCGGCAAAGAATTGTTGCAAACGTTTTCCACAATCACAGTAGAATTAATGAAAATCAACAACGGTTGAAATTTTGATACTTGAAATTGTTAAGAGGGGAGAGACGTGTTTTTTTATTTTTTTAACTTCAGTTAACATTTTTTTATCCTAAAAGGATTATAATAAACGGGTAAGACAGAAAACATACTTTGCTGATACTTATAGAGAGGTATGGCGTTTACTGCCTTTGATCGTTTCTCAACCCCTACGTGATTTTTTAAAATTTTTAATATCAATCGCCTCATAGAAGGAAGTGATTTTACCAAATTTCAAGTTTTTAAACGGAGTTCAGAGATAAAACGAGCAGTACTCTTCTGACTTATTTTAAAAATACTTATCAAAATAAGACTTAAGCGCCACCATTTTTCACGTTAATAATTAACTAATAAATTACGATAGAATTTTATACAATCCACCGTACATTGAAATTTTGCATACTTGAACGTTTTTAGGGAAATTTTTATTATTTTTTTTTAAATTCACATACATTAATTATACCGGAGAAATGCTACAAATAATTAAGATAATAAATTCGTAACATTTATCAAGATTAGACACTCCACCTTCCATTTTATAGCCGGTGATCACAAATTTTTCAACATTTAGTGACATCAATGTTTGTTATATAAAACTCACCTTCCAGATTTTCAAGCGGTTTAAATAAAAACGTATTTATTTTGCTATACGTCTTCGGATATGCTTTTGCATATTTAAACGAGGAAGATGTGTCGATGAAAGAAAATATAAGTGAAAAAATGCCAGACCGTAGCCTGGAATCGAACCAGACATCAAATGGTCTAGAACTAATATAATAACCGGTACACCGTTCGGCCTGTTTTTTTTTTTTTTTTTTTTTAATAAGTATCGATAATATTTATCGATTAAAACCAATAATTGTTTCGGTTCCGCCTTACAGCTGATGAGCGGGGAGGTCCAGTCGAACGAACACATGATGTTCGACTCCCCAGATCTTGGTGGGGGTAGGGGGGGGCAGAACTCGGGCCACCCTGCAACTTAGAGGTCAAAGGGAAAATTGGCCACTCACAAGCGGCGAGAGCCGCATTGTCGGAGACCGTGTGGGAGTTCCTTGATGCGGTTGCTTTGTTCAACCGACATCAGTAGTTTACCTAAGGGAAAAGACTCCTACCGCGCTGCTGTAGGAAGCTAACCGAGAAATATGGCTGGCTACCAGCCAGATTAAGATTCCAAGCGCTTTAATGGCGGACAGGTACTTTCTGGCATTCAGCGACCTAGGCGTAGCAGAGAATTGCTGTCTTTGACGAGATAAATTTAATTATCGATAGTTTTATACGTTTTAGTAGTTGACGGGGTACGTTTACCCATTTTAGTGATATATGACAAGCGGGTGGTTGAACACGCAAACGAGTGGTGTACGGTACCACGCTTATTCCGCTCACGCTATCGGGTTAGCTGTAGGAGCTAGTTTAGGACACTGGTCGCTATTAGCCGTTTGTGGCACAGACATGTGGTCTTATGCTTTAGGGCGACCGAATGGGGTGGTGGCGGGAGAAATGCCAAGCAAACCAAAAAAAAAGATCTTAATATTTTACTACTTCGGAATCAGAAAAAATTCATACATCTCAATGGGCCACTTTTGACACGGCATCAATATTTTTCTCTCTACTAATTTGATTTTATTATAGCCGGAAAAGGAAAACTTCAATATTCTGAATTAGGAAAGACTTTTGTCGTAATAGATTTCTCAAATCGACCTACATAATGACAGAAAGTATTAAACACGAACCATTTTATCGGAAACAGTATAACACTATTCAAATAATTTTTTTTTTTTGTCTTCAGTCATTTGACTGGTTTGATGCAGCTCTCCAAGATTCCCTATCTAGTGCTAGTCGTTTCACTTCACTATACCCTCTACATCCTACATTCCTAACAATTTGTTTTACATATTCCAAACTTGGCCTGCCTACACAATTTTTTCCTTCTACCTGTCCTTCCAATATTAAAGCGACTATTCCAGGATGCCTTAGTATGTGGCCTATAAGTCTGTCTCTTCTTTTAGCTATATTTTTTCAAATGCTTCTTTCTTCATCTATTTGCCGCAATACCTCTTCATTTGTCACTTTATCCACCCGTTTGATTTTTAACATTCTCCTATAGCACCGCATTTCAAAAGCTTCTAATATTTTCTTCTCAGGTACTCCGATCGTCCAAGTTTCACTTCCATATAAAACTACCCTCCAAACATACACTTTCAAAAATCTTTTCCTGACATTTAAATTAATTTTTGATGTAAACAAATTATATTTCTTACTGAAGGCTCGTTTCGCTTGTGCTATTCAGCATTTTATATCGCTCCTGCTTCGTCCATCTTTAATAATTGTACTTCCCAAATAACAAAATTCTTCTACCTCCATAATCTTTTCTCCTCCTATTT
This sequence comes from Lycorma delicatula, assembly GCF_047948215.1. Classification (NCBI taxonomy): domain Eukaryota; kingdom Metazoa; phylum Arthropoda; class Insecta; order Hemiptera; family Fulgoridae; genus Lycorma; species Lycorma delicatula. The sequence goes on along the minus strand of NC_134466.1, from coordinate 70,941,941 downwards.
TCACATTCAGTGGTCCATCTTTGTTACTTCTACTACATTTCATTACTTTTGTTTTGTTCTTGTTTATTTTCACGCGATAGTTCTTGCGTAGGACTTCATCTATCCCGTTCATTGTTTCTTCTAAATCCTTTTTATTCTCGGCTAGAATTACTATATCATCAGCAAATCGTAGCATCTTTATCTTTTCACCTTGTACTGTTACTCCGAATCTAAATTGTTCTTTAACATCATTAACTGCTAGATCTATGTAAAGATTAAAAAGTAACGGAGATAGGGAACATCCTTGTCGGACTCCCTTTCTTATTACGGCTTCTTACTTATGTTCTTCAATTGTTACTGTTTCTGTTTGGTTCCTGTACATGTTAGCAATTGTTCTTGTATCTCTGTATTTGAACCCTAATTTTTTTTAAATGGGGATAGGGAACAACATCCTTGTCGGACTCCCTTCTTATTACTGCTTCTTTCTTATGTTCTTAATTATTACTGTTGCTCTTTGGTTCCTGTAAATGTTAGCAATTGTTCTTCTACCTCTGTATTTGAACGTTAATTTTTTTTAAATGCTGAACATTTTATTCCAGTCTACGTTATCGAATGCCTTTTCTAGGTCTATAAACGCCAAGCATGTCGGTTTGTTTTTCTTTAATCTTCCTTCTACTATTAATCTGAGGCCTAAAATTGCTTCCCTTGTCCCTATACTTTTCCTGAAACCAAATTGGTCTTCTCCTAACACTTCCTCCACTCTCCTCTCAATTCTTCTGAATAGAATTCTAGTTAAGATTTTTGATGCGTAACTAGTTAAACTAATTGTTCTGTATTCTTCACATTTATCTGCCACTGCTTTCTTTGGTATCATTACTATAACACTTTTTTTGAAGTCTGACGGAAATTCCCCTTTTTCATAAATATTACACACCAGTTTGTATAATCTATCAATCGCTTCCTCACCTGCACTGCGCAGTAATTCTCGTTTAATTATAAATTAATTATTTATTCTACCGTATTAATTTATTCATTTGAGCTACTATATAAACTATTTTGTACGAAATCATTTTTTTTGTTTACGTTTATAAAATATAGTACGAATTGACGTTTTAATTAATTAAATTAGTTTTACGTTTATACGACTTAATAACTATATAACTTAATTTATTACGATTAGTAGGAACTTCACATCTCAGTAGTATTCATAATTTTTTTTACGATAAATTTAACAATGAGTTATAATTATATTACTTCTCGCATTTCTTTAACGCTTTATTTATTTATATTTATTTTTTTCTTGCACAATTTAATGTTTTTATTTTGTAGTTTTGTAGGCCTGCAAAGCTGAAAAGAACATTAGTTATTCGCGTACGTGCTATTTAGAAATAATTTTCGTAAATAATTACGTCGCGTCAAATAAAATCATAACATTAAAGCCTAAAATAAATAAAAACAACTCGTTTCATATTCTTTTGTATTATGTCATCGTTACTGTTTATTTACAGTAAAACCTTAGTTTAACATATTTGAAAAAAAAAACATTCCTTCAAGAAATAAATAAATAAATAATTTCCTATACATCTTGAACAAAATATTGAGCGTAAATAATTTTATTTGTAAAAACAAATTACCAGAAGATATTTCGTTATTATAACAGTAACGTCATAATTGGTTTACGATGCAGTCATTGGAAATTAATGGATGTGACTTTTGGAATACACTACATTGGCTGCTGGTGTGAGAAGTCGCTCAGCGACATTAAGATCAGTGGAGGGGATACCACGGGGCACTACTAACCCGCCTTCAGAAATTACATACATTATAACTCTTTTACTTGGTAAGTAATCGATTTTGACAATATAATATCAAACATGTCCCTGACAAATTGAATTTAATGGTTTACGAATATTTTATTTTTAAATGTAAAATTACGTTATATATATTTTTTTTGCTTTAAATAAATTTTAGTAAAACTATTTAAAAGTTTTCATCTTATCACAGAGTCTGAATGAAATAACTGTAAAAAATAAGCGTGCTATTTTTATTGTTTGTTAAAACTATGTTTATTTTCTATAATCAGTTATGCTACATTAGAATTATTGTTATATTTTTAAATAGTCTAAAAGCTTATGAAACCTAATTTTGAATGTCACTTCATTCAACCAATAAATATTAAACGGTTGTATTTTTAATTACCCTTTTTGTTTTTTATTTAATTTTAACTCGATTTATAAATTTAATATCGACGGGTTTTCTTTTCTTCTTTATGCATTACTGATATTAACTCTCTCAGCAGCTTTTAATAATAAATGTAAAAATAAATATTATTATAGAATATTTAAAAATAATGATAAAAGTAACTTTCAATGTAGCGGAGATAACATTTTATAAACAATAAACAGCTCGATAATTAATTACATCCTAACAGCGGAATATAATTACGTCGATTTTTTTTATTAGTACATTCCCAGGATCTCTGCTTCAACAGAACGGATTTTTTTCAATAAAAGTAATTAAAAAGATAATTACATTTTTTAATTATACATTATATTTTCTATCTCACACACTAAAATAAAATGAATTGATATACTGTAGTCGCCGAATGGCGGTCGACGGTCTTTTTTCTTTTTCCTATTTAGCCTCCGGTAATTACCATTCAGATAATACTTCAGCGGATGATATGTATGAGTGTAAATGAAGTGTAGTCTTGTAAATTCTCAGTTCGACCGTTCCTGAGATGTGTGGTTAATTGAAACCCAACCGTCAAAGAACACCGGTATCCACGATCTAGTATTCAAATCCGTGTAAAAATAACTGGCTTTACTAGGACTTGAACGCTTGACCTCGGATATCCAAATCAGCTGATTTGGGAAGACTCGTTCACCACTAGACCAACCCGGTGGGTTAAGTCGTTTTGCTTAACAGTAGGGAACCTTACAACAAAATTTCCTAAAAATCCGAAAAATTCCTTTGGTTGTAACTAAGCCGCATACATTCAAATAGACCGAAAGTGGAGAAGTCAAGGAATCAAATGGAATGAACAATCTTTGTTGGTACAATGTTAATTGTTTATCGTATACAATCGCTTCCTATTGCGACTTACAATTACATTATGGGTTGACATTATCCTGGCAATAATTTTGTTGTTAGATTCTAATTAATAATTATATTTTCAGTCGGCGGCCATAATAAGCAAAATGTACACTTATACTAATAAGGGTTCAGCCGCCTACGTTATTCTGAACCGGATTAGATATTCGGTTAATATCCACCGGATTGATTTAGTGGTGAACGCGTCTTCCTAAATCAGCTTATTTGGAAGTCGAGAGTTCCAGCGTTCAAGTCCTAGTAAAGCCAGCTATTTTTACACGGATTTGAATACTAGATCGTGGATACCGGTGTTCTTTGGCGGTCGGGTTTCAGTTAACCACACATCTCAGAAACGGTCGAACTGAGACTGTACAAGACTACACTTCATTTACACTCATACATATCATCCTCTGAAGTAATATCTGAGCGGCAAATTACCTGAGGCTAAACAGGAAAAAGAAAGAAATATATTTGGTTAATATACGAATAATAAATACCCGGCTCCCAATTATTTTTAGCGTCTATGAAATGAATGCGAATAATGGACTTGCAGTTTTTTTTTTAAATAATAAATCTATAGACGTATCAGTTTTATTCTAGAAATATATTATTTTTTTCAATTATGAAGTCAACGGGCACGGCTAGTTATCGCCGTAAAAATATTATTCAATGGTTGACCTTTTTTTAACTATTCGTTGTTGTTTGTTTAGATAATCATTCGATAACATAGAGAATGTGCTCTGAGATCGAGGTCAATAATTAATAATTATTTTTAATCGATTGCCAATTGAGGTTTTTCATGAACAATTCAGTGCGTAAAATAGTTTTGTAATCGTTATGTATTTAATTTTAGTCGGAAGATTTCAAACTTTTTAGTTCACTGACCTGTTTTTTAGATATTTAATAAAGATAATAATAGCAGAAAGTATGTCGAAGCTAACAACACCGGTATCCACGATCTAGTATTCAAATCCGTGTAAAAATAGCTGGCTTTACTAGGACTTGAACGCTGGAACTCTCGACTTCCAAATCGGCTGATTTGGGAAGACGCGTTCACCACTAGACCAACCCGGTGGGTTTTAGTAGACATATTCTAGGATGTTTTAAGAGCACGCTGCTTTACGAAACGCCCAGTCATTTGCACCGAGTTCCTGCACTAAAATCTTTTACGGATGTCACTGATGGTCGTCATGGAGAATTCTTCGTTCACTACGATCACAAATGCCTAGCTGCTAAACGTCGTGAAGACTGCGTTACGGCTAACCTTACAGCATCAATGTTTCAGGCGTTCTCACAGTGCGTTTTTCTCCAGTGATTACATTTTTAAAGCAGGCGATGTGTTTCGAAAGTTTTTTACCGGCAATAATATTGTATTCATACAGACGCGTTTCGATTTATATTATACTTTCTGCTAAATAAACGGTGTGTAGTGATAAGAAAATCGTTATTTTTAAAATAGGCATCGATTACAAACGCTGGATGTTTAGCCGACCGACTCATGACGGCAACTAGAATGGTAGCTAGGCGGGACGATAGTCTTCTCACCAATAACACATGCGTAAACGATGACTACAAAATCGTCAGATCATTCTAAAGAACCGGTGTCTCGCGAAAAAGCAGAAAGAATTTCTAAACTTCAGAAAGAGATTTTCAGGACATATACAAGTGAAAATAAGGATAAAAGTTCATAATAAATAAGGATCCAGAACGTTTCGTTTTCGATTTACAGATTGCGAAAAAATTCGCCTTGATTTTTTTTTTAACCGAGGGTAAATGAAGCCGTACAAAAATGTTTGGAATTAAATTCTATAACGTATCGACGGAATTTTTTTTAGAAAATTATTGTAAAACGTAATAAATTCTTACTGCAAAACATAATATTTTATAGGTTTGACGAACCGTATCAGCCGATTTGGAAGTGGAGAGTTCCAGCGTTCAAGTTCCAATTCCACGGATTTGAATACTAGATCGTGGATACCGGTGTTCTTTGGCGGTTGGGTTTCAAGTAACCACACATCTCAGGAACGGTCGAACTGAGAATGTACAAGACTACAATTCATTTATACTCATACATATCATCCTCTGAAGTATTATCTCAACGGTAATTACCGGACGTTAAACAGGAAAAAGAAGGTTTGACGAACCGTAACTTTATTATATTGCCGGTAAAAGTTGCAGAAAAATTTATAGAGAATTTATTTTTGAGAAAATATATATAATTAACGCGAAGACGAATTTAGGAAATTTAACTTCAAAGAGAAAAGTACTGGATTATAATTTTAAACCGCAACAAGAATCGTTTAAATATTATGAATATCTTGAAAGAAAACAATAATTTATTGCAGATGTTTATATTAAACGTACGAATAATATTTACAATTCATAATCGAGTAAACATTAATTATTCGAAAAATATGTGCGATGTTGTTATCGATTACGGAATAACGTTTATAACTTTATTTGCGTATTACAATACATATAATGTATTAATAAAAACCCGTACTAAAATATATAATATAGAATTCTATATCAAAACTTTATTTCTGTTAGGTAGGAGTTTACTCGCTTAAATGTAAACCCATTTATACATAATTATTATTTTAGAGGACACACAATAAAACTGGAATAAATTTTTATTTTATCGTAAGTTTTAATAACGTGTGAATATAGTAAGTAAATAATACGTTATTGTATACTTTTATAGCCTATTTTAATATTTGTCGGAACGTAATGAAAACTGCGAATCCGGGAAACATTATAATTGCAAATATATAATCGTGTTAAATTTTATTTATTGTTAAATATTTTTTTATAATGAGTATTTTTTTCACGCACTAGGGATTTAAATCGTTTTATAATCATCTATGAAAAATAAACACTTAATAGAGGAAACATACCGGTTTTAGATATTAATAGCAACAATTTTTACATTAACGCTTTAAAAAGTAGAATAAAGTTTCCAGAAGCATTATGTGAATCAGAAACACTGAACTGTAACACACAACAGGGTTAGCAGAAAGGCTGGAGAAGATATCAAGAATAACTGCTACAAATATATACGGTGTAAAACAAAATGACAACTTAGAAGCGAAAAATAGAACAAACAAAGAGGTACATTCCAAAATAAAAAGGATAACATGATAACGGTTTCAAAACGGGCAAAACTATAGACTAACAAAGCAATTTTTTTATAAAACGAATAAACAGTTTTATACGAGTGACAAAAGGTAATAAGAAATTGCAGATAAATATTTCAGATGAAACGATTAATGAATTAAGGATAAAGATTCCTTTACTAAACGTAATCAAAATTATACAGTTTTTCCAGATAAAAACCAGAAGCGTCGGCAGAAAGTAGTATGAAGAACGTAAACTAGTCACGGAAAACGAAACAATACTACAACGGAAACGTCCAAAAACAAGAAACTAAAGACGCGACTATTCTATGTCAATTAACGTAGCATCTAAAGAGTTTACTTAAAAAAAAAATAAAAATAAGAAGACAACAGAACAATAGAAAATTAATTAACATACGAATACCATTCTAATATGATTGATTTACGGTATGTAATTTAAATATAATACGAGGTGTGTGAGAAAAGTAATTAGATTGGTAACACTGCGAGCGATCTGGCAACGCTGTGTCCACCGGTCTGTGCTAGACCGGTTTGTTCATCCCTTCTACATGCTCAGTACGAGTTTCAACTTCGTTCAGCCAACGCATTATTTTTGACAGCGCCATCAGTGAAGCTGTGTTTTTGTTGTGTGTTACGAAAATGGAGCATCGGAATTTACAGCAGCGTTGTGCAATCAAGTTTGTGTTAAACTTGGAAATTCTGCGAGTGTGAACTTTGAAAAGTTGAAACAGGCCTACGGGGTACATTGCTTATCAAGAGCACAAGTTTTCCGCTGACACAAATAATTTTTGGAAGGCCGAGAAGACGTTGAAGATCAACCTCGCTCAGGGAGACCTTCAACTTCAAAATCTGACGAAAACGTTGAGCGTGTGAGGGTTCTTGTGAGATCAGACCGTCGATTAACAATAAGGATGATGAGTGAACGGTTAAATTTAAATACTTTTTTTACCATTCATCAAATTTTAACAGACGATTTGCACATGCGAAAGGTTTGTACGAAATTGGTGCCGAAAAACCTCACGACGGAACAGAAGGAAAATCGAAGAAACGTGTGCGTTGATCTTCTTGAGAGGATTGACAATGACCAAGAATTCTTCAATCGTGTGATCACAGGTGATGAATCCTGGATATTTGAGTACGATCCTGAAACTAAGCGGCATCTTCTCGACCGAAAAAATGTCGAATGAGCAAATCAAAGAACAAAACCATGCTGATTTGCTTTTTCGACAGAAAGGGTATCGTGCATAAAGAATTTGTTCTTTCAGGACAAACTGTCAACCAAGTGTTTTACAAAGGTGTCCTTGAAAGGCTCAGGAAAAGAGTGATTCGTTTGAGACCAGACAATTGGATGCTTCATCATAACAATGCCCCGTGTTACACGGCCATTTCCATCACGGAATCTTTTACCTCAAAACGCATTCCTACGGTTCCTCAACCCCCCTATTTACCTGATTTGAGTCCTCGTGAATTTTTCCTTTTCCCGAAATTGAAACACGTCTTAAACGGACGTCATTTTGGAACTCTGGAGAACATTAAAAAGACTGTGACCGACCGGTTAAAAGCCCTACCGGTTGAAATATTCCAGCGCTGCTACCAGGAGTAGGAACAACAACTCCGCCTGTGTATAGCTGCCCAAGGGAACTACTTTGAAGTGGATAATATTGTTGTTTGAAAAAAATAATATCTTTGGTAAGTAAAAAGTCAGTCGCATTACTTTTCTTACACACCTCGTAAAATTATAGTAATTCTGACAGTGGCGGGTCGTGTATAGGCACTGTGGAATTGTAGCACCCTTATATCCACTTTATATTATCGATAAAATTTAATGATTCCTTTTTTTTATACTTGTACAATATATAATCCTTAAGCTTAATATCAGTAGCCATCCCCCAGTTATGAAAAACAAACACAAATTTGTATATAGAACTGTGCGCTTCACAATTCCAGCGGCGTGGTGTTTGGCTGTTGCGCGCATGCACACATAGAATCTGCACGCGAGGCTGCGAGGGAGAGAGAGAGAGAGCACTGTCGCTCCCGCAGTGCCGATCCTGGCATGCTGGTGGAAGGTAGTTTTTTTTTTTTTACTGAGCGTGCGTATGGAACGTTCCTTGTTCGCTCCCTTTTCTAGTTTAGTAGGTGGAAGGAATACGAAAATGGTTGTTGTTTTTTTTCGGAAGTTATCAGAAGATGAAGGAAAGCAAGTGCTCTTTGGTTGCGAAATCTGTCCAAAAACACGCTGAAAGGGCGAAAGAGAAGGTAATTAGAAAAAAATAATTATTTTTTTTTGTTTCTGTGTACATGGAGATTTAAATTAAGCACCGTTGGGCTATAGTGTTTTTAAGCGGACATTTTATTAAGTTATTATCTAATAACACTAAAAAAAATTATCTGTATAGACATTTCATTTATTTGGTTAAACCGAATACGGTTCTTGAATATGATGAAGTGTAAAATTATTATCCTGCTCTCAGCTATTCCATTTGATTCATTTTTTCGGTTCTTTTATGTTACAGAAAACTTTAACTATGGCCTTAAAAAGGCCAAGAAAACATTTGGCCGTTAATTTTAGCTACCAGCCGCCAATGAATTCCGATCAATTTACTTTATGAATTAAACATCTATAACAGTAATTTTAAATATATTTTATAATTATTTCTTTAATAGAAAAAATAAACTTTCTGAAGCAGCAGAGGTCACTAAGAAAGTATTTAACGGAGAACATAAAAAGCAAAAATAAGTTTTAACAAAATACTGGAAACATTGAAGTTAATATAGAAATAAATTACGTTTCCGCCGCTCGTTTAATACAAAAAGAAAACATATGTACATTTATAAATCTATATATATAGAAATGTTAAGTTCGTTTGTGTAGGCTTCAAAAACTCAAAATGTTCTGCACCGATTTTTAATAAATCATTTATCTATTTTTAATTTAGAAATGTAAACGAAGGAAAACCAATCAGATCAATGCAAGATGGCCACTGTCAAACACAACGACCAATCACAAAGAGCCCGTATGGCCGTTGCCAAAGTAAACAAAATCACAACTGATTGAGTAACAAATTTCTTTGAATTATATTTAACAGCTAAAACATCTGTATTTATTAAAAAAAAAAAAAAAACACCATAACAAAAAGAAAAGCCACCAAGAAGGATGACTTACAGTAAATAAATTAAAACACCCAACTTTCTTATAGCCAGATAGACTTAGGACTACGCAAACAAAAAAAGTCTTAATAACCAAATACACAGAAAATAATATCCCTACATAATGACCAAAAAATCCTTTGTTAGGTTAAATATTCACTTTTGTCTGAATTTACAGAAGGCATTTACAACGAAGCATTGATAAATATTGAAGACAAGTGCTTAGCTAATGCAAATAAGGTTCTTAGTCGATCGGGAATGCCAGCACCCACCCGAGCGGCGATTGCTTCATTTGATGTGGATTTACGCCGTGAACAGAGTTACAACATCGGTGATCTTCAGTCATATGTCCGATCAAACATTCCCAAATTAACTAGGAACAGAAAGGCATTTATGATCGCATAATGCAAATGATAAATGACGGAGTTGGGGGGAACTTCTTCTTGGATGCGCCAGGAGGAACTGGGAAAACATTCCTCATTAGATTGATTCTAGCAACGGTTCGATCAAAAAATGACATAGCCTTAGCTCTTGCTTCGTCTGGAATAGCTGCGACATTGTTACCAGGTAGAAGGACTGCGCATTCAGCTCTGAAGTTGCCATTAAACATGCAAATCAACGAGACTCCCACGTGCAATATTTCCAAAGCATCCTGTATGGTTAAAGTATTACAAAAATGTAAACTCATTGTTTGTGATGAATCCACGATGGCACATAAAAAATCGCTTAAAGCTCTTGATCGATCGTTACGAGATTTGCGTGGAAACGTTCAACCGTTCGGGAACGCTTTGATATTGCTCGCAGGAGATTTTAGGCAAACATTGCCTGTAATTTCTCGATCGATACCAGCAGACGAAATAAATGCTTACCTGAAATATTCAACACTGTGGCGACACGTACGTATATTGCAGTCGACTACGAATATGCGTGTCCAGTTGCAGAACGATCCATCAGCTGAGGTAATCTCAGGACAGTTACTGGATATTGGAAACGAACAGCTGCCAGTCGATGAGACGTCTAGACGAATATCATTTCCTGATAATTTTTGTAATTTAGTAACATCGAAAGAAGAACCGATCGAAAAAGTATTTCCTGATATTCAAATTAATCATAGAAATCACGATCGGCTCAGCGAACGAGCTGTCCTTGCCGCAAAGAATAAAGATGTCTATCGACTTAATAATGTTATTCAATCCGGCATTCAAAGTGAGGAAATTACATATAAGTCGATAGACACCGTTGTGGAAGCAGATGAAGTAGTTAATTATCCGACGGAATTTTTAAACTCACTTGATCTGCCAGGGATGCCACCACACATATTAAAATTGAAAATTGGTGTGCCAATTACGCTGTTGCGGGGTGCGGAATATTAATCGGCCAAAACTCTGCAACGGCACGCGACTTGCAGTTAAGAAATTGATGAATAACGTAGTGGGAGCAACGATTTTAACAGGGCCTTTCAAAGGTGAAGATGTCCTCATTCCTCGAACACCCATGATCCCGATCGATACACCATTTCAATTTAAAAGATTGCAATTCCCAATTCGATCGGCATTTGCAATCACAATCGATAAAGCTCAAGGTCAATATTTAGAATTGTGTGGTTTAGATTTAGATGCGGACTGCTTCTCACATGGACAACTGTATGTGCGTGTTCCCGAGTCGGCAAACCAGATAGCCTCTATATATACGCAGACAGTGGAAAAACAAAAAATATTGAATATCCACAAGTATTGCAAAATTAAACTTCTATGAAACGTATGCTTTGTTTAGTTTCTCATTTCTCATCCGTGCAACCACAATGTGCCACAGCGAAGCGTGGCGGGTACAGCTAGTTTAACAATAAAAAATAAACCGATAAATCACGGTTCCAGGAAAACATATTTTCCTTAAAGTTTCACCAACTTTAAGGAAAATACCAGTCAGTATTCACCAGGAAAATACCAGGTAACAGTTTCACCAACTGTTACCTAATTCTGTGTTAACTATTTTAAAGAAAGACTAGTCGCTTAATGTACATATCAACATTCAGTAATGCGTGAAGTACCCTTCAAAAAAAAAAAGGGAAAATATTTAATCCGTGATGAAGGATGAACTAATAAGAATAAAATTGTAAATTATAGATACAGAGTGTTCCAGGACGCATTCGCCGAACTTAAAGTACCGATTCAGAGCACTAAAATGAGCAAAAAAGATCATATCGATATAAGTCCTACTTTGCTTTGTTTTCCATCTGGACGCCATTTTGTGATTTTCAACAAAAAGATTATTTCTCAGGAGTGGATAAACCTACTTTAATTAAATTTGGAAAATCTAATACCAACCTCTTATTCAATAAAATGAAAAAATTTGAAAAAGTCACCATCAAAGAATTTTTTTTTTGTCTTCAGTAATTTTACTGGTTTGATGCAGCTCTCCAAGATTCCCTACCTAGTGCTAGTCGTTTCATTTCAGTATACTCTCTACATCCTACATCCCTAACAATTTATTTTACATATTCCAAACGTGGCCTGCCTACACAATTTTTTCCTTCTACCTGTCCTTCCAATATCAAAGAGACTATTCCAGGATGCCTTAGTATGTGGCCTATAAGTCTGTCTCTTCTTTTAACTATATTTTTCCAAATACTTCTTTCTTCATCTATTTGCCGCAATACCTCTTCATTTGTCATTTTCTTTAGAAGTAGAATTACTAAAGATGGACGAAGCAGGAGAGATATAAAATGCCGAATAGCACAAGCTAAACGAGCCTTCAGTAAGAAATATAATTTGTTTACATCAAAAATTAATTTAAATGTCAGGAAAAGATTTTTGAAAGTGTATATTTGGAGTGTCGCTTTATATGGAAGTGAAACTTGGACGATCGGAGTATCTGAGAAGAAAAGATTAGAAACTTTTGAAATGCGGTGCTGCTATAGGAGAATGTTAAAAATCAGATGGGTGGATAAAGTGACAAATGAATGTGACTATCTTTATTTTTTAATCTTCAATATCTTTGTAACTATTTGTTCGATCAAATTTTTACTTATTTTATTTTGAACAAAACGACACCTAATTTGTAAAAATCTTTTGACAAAAAAAAAATCGAGTTAATGGAGAGCATTAACCCTCCAGTACGCTTGCGCACCGTAATGCAGGTTGATAATTTTTTACCTGTTTTTATTTCCCCCATTAAATGTAATAAAAATTATAAATAACAGTAAATTAATAAAAATCATCACCTAATTAAAGTAAGTTTACGCGTTCCTGAGAAATAATTTTTTTTGTTGAAAATAACAAAATGGCGTCCAGATGAAAACAGAGCAAAACAGGACATATATCGATATGAACTTTTTTGCTCAGGTGTACTGAATTGATTAACTCAACTTCGGAGGAAACGTCCAGGAACAATCTGTATATAAAATAAACACGAAAAAATAAAGTTTAAGGAATACTTTTACCACGAAGTGATCAATTTTTCGTTACGAGACTATTTCCAGATCGGTTTTAAAACTAGCTGTGAAAAAAATATTAAACGGCCGCCATTTTGGTTAACATTTTTTGAAATTATAATAAACATTTTAAAATTATGCACCGAAGTTATGGCCTCCGTGAAACTTATGGTAGCGTCACTTCCTTTCATCCGGAGTCCTGGGTTCGAATCCCTGTCAGGCACAACATTTTCACACGCTATAAAAATTTTCATTTCATATTATCCTCTGAAACGTTAACTAACGATGGTCTCAGAGGCTACAAAAAAAGATCGATTATAAGTAGAAACGTTCTGTAAATTTATTTTTTTTTACGTTCTATAATACTGTTGTAAAGTAATTTACAGGTTTTTGTACTTTGTTAACACGTGCATGTTTTTTCTTCGTTTATCTTTATAATATATAAATAAACGTTATATTTATTAATAGGTTCATTTTTTAAACACCTAAAACACCTGCTGACTTAAGAATTTTTTAAATTCCATATTCAACGAAAACATTTTAAAAACGATTGTAAGATACAAAATGTTTTTCTTACGTAATTTAAACCAGCATTAAGGCAAAAATGTAAATGTTTTCAATAAGAGTCGACTAAAAATAACGATAAAATTAAAAATACTAAACTACAGTTTTAAATAATAGAGAATGAATCTCTTGTTTCGTTGCTAACATTAAAATAACAATTTGTAAAGAGATGTTGTCAAGGTTATTTAATAATAAATTAATTCTTTCTTAAGAACTCACAGCACAATAATTATGTAATTCACAGAAAATTTAAATAAATTACTCTTTTCACTCGTAAAAAAAATAAATTTCAATTCTTATAAAATGAAGTGTAATCTTTTATTAAATAACTTTGTTTTATTTACAATTAAAACATATAATAGCGATAAAAATTTATTTAAGTAATTACATGTAATGATTTATATGTAATTACTTTAAGTAAAATAACAGCAAATATGATAAAATTTCCCGATAATTACGTAGAAAGGTTAAAATCATTTTGGGAACTATTCTCCACAACGTAATATAATTGTAAATTATTTTTACGTTCCCATGACCTGAATTATGAATAATCTTTTACGTAAAGTAAAAAAAAAAAAAAACAATTTATAAAATTCGTTAAAAATTTACAAAATTTTAGTACAGGCAATTTGTAATCAAAATAGGCTGTATTTGAAAATCCTTACCTACCGATTGATCTTTTGACCATGCGTTAGGGGTGATGAGGGAAGTATTTCAATTTCAAATTATACGGCATAACTTCAAACACATTAATTGTAGAGGAGAATGTCCTCTACATTTTTTGTTTGAAAAACGTTTCTCTAAAATCCATAGATTCAGAGAAAAACTCATTTCAAAAACTTTTTGAGTTTTTCAAAAATTTTTTGGGAGAGAGGGATGTTAAAAATCTGGAGTTAAGCTTCCCTCGTCACCCCTAACATATGGAAAAAACATCGATCGGTAGGTAAAGATTTTCAAATAAAAATACAAATTGACTGTGCAATTTATTCCTTTAAATTTTGTTATAATCACTGTACTGTGGACTACTGAACAAAACATTACTTCAAAAAGAATTTTAACGTTTTACCCCCTTCATCTATAATAATTGGAAACTAATTCCACCCTAGTAACACATAGCTACTGTACTGGACGTACAGAGTGTTATTGAAGAAAAGAAATGAAATAAAAATATTATTAAAGAAAAGGGTCATTTAAGGTTCCCTTCCAATAGCGACACACACGTAGCTTTTCTTACCTCCATTGACCCAAAATTCGTCTTTTTCTTCCCATCCCAAACCCCTAATAGGAAGACGTTGCGACGTTACCGGTCGCTACACACCCCCTCCGTTCCAAACCCTGAGGGGCTTTATCGGAAATCGTCTTTAAACCCTCTAACTGATTACATATCACAGTTATCAACCAGGCCTCGGTCGGGATGCCACCGATGTAAATGCCTCGGCAGACATTTGCATCAGTAAAATACAAATCAAATTTTGCCTTCACGTAGGCCTCAAACGGATATTTTCACATCCAACCTAACATGATTCTCACAAACTAATTAACCGAGACCGCGGAAGCGCGGTCCTGACACCGTTTCCTGACTGAGAATGCCTCAAAAAAACGAACGAGTTGTAAGTTAAATCGGTGCTACATTATACCAATCAAAATTATTATTAATTAATTAAGCAACATAGAAATTCAGACCTACACCCAAATAAGCCGACCAAATTAGATCAATTAACAAGGAGAACCTAACCTCATTCCGGTCCCTGTAGGAGCCAAGGACAAACCCCGCACTCCCACCCGGTCCGATCATGCGCGGTATTACCAAGTCATATCAGGGACCGAAGCCACGCCCCTCTTTTTCTTCCCAGTCACTCAGTACTCTTTAATTAAACGACACAAACACCAGGACGTCTGAAATACACGTCATTTCGTAGAATCCGAGCATAGTATTACATGTCGGACTAATTATATTTAAGGCCTAATTAGCGTTTTTGGAGCCGTTCGTATAAACTAATTTAAACGAAATGCACCAGTAGTACTGTTTGGGAATCATTGTTCTAATAGATATAATTATGCTAAAATACAGACTTTTATTGTAACAATACAGAGCGATCGTAAAGTCGAGCAACCCAACTTTTTCTGCTTTGTAGGAATGACAGTTAAACTTGTAAAAGATATTTTAAGTAGGGTAATTTTTTGTGTGACAGCACAGTGTACGGTAGCACTAATAGATCACGCCTCCGGAATCAACGGGTCGGTCTAGTGGTGAACGCGTTTTCGCAGATTACGAAGTCGAGAGTTCAAATCCTAGTAAAGGCAGTTTACTTTTATACGGACTGAAAACAAGATGGCGGATATCGGTGTTCTTTGGTGATTAGGTTTCAATTAACTACACATCTCTCAGAAATTGTCGACCTGAAACTGTACAAGACTACACTTTATTTACACTCATACATATCATCCTCCAAAGTAATACCTGATGGTGAGTCCCTGAGGGCAAACAGGAAAAATAAGTAGTAATGCATTTATGAAAATATGTTAGATACTGTTTAGTTGTTTTTATTTTTGTTTTTTTTTTGGTAGTGTGAGCTAGTAAATCAAAACCATGCTAATTTGTTTCTTCCATAGTAATGGCATTTCCATAAGGAATTTTTACCTACACTGCTTTCTGAATTGTTTTTGCAACTCAGTTTTTGCCACTGAACTCTCAATTAATGAGTTTTTGGCAAAGAAAACCATTCCTGTAGTTTCTCCATCACCTTATTCACCTGACTTGAGTCCCTGCGACTTTTTCCTATTCCCAACTGTAAAAAAAAACCTCAGAGGATACCATTTGGAGTAGAAAACATAAAAAAGAAATGTAACCGACCATCATAAGAATATTCCGGTTTCTCAGTTTCAACACTACTATAAAGAGCGGGGAAAACCGTTTGAAGCGTTCCATGGCTTCCCAAGGGAACTGTTTCGAAGGTGACAATAGTCCACATATAATTGGACTGTAAATAAAAAGTTTATCTGAACCAGTCTCATTACTTTATAGACACACGACGTATTCTAGGTACAGTGATCGTATATATAATTTTCAACGAACGAATAAATCGTTATTTAATTCAATATGAATGTGTATAAACACTTTTTGTCTTCGATTTTGATGTCGGATTCGGATAAAACATCGTTAGAAGATTATAAAAATACACGAGTGGCCGCGATCGACCGTCGGGTACATCTCAGAAAGGTCGTTAAAATTAATATGTTTTTATTACCCAATAATAGTGTATGCTATAAATTCGGTTTAAACGCACTAATGTTAACTAAAATGCTTACAAGTGATAAAATTAAAAACTTTAAAAAAACCCACGAAGGCGTTTTGAAGAAACATATCCCGTAAAACTAACCTAAGAACCTCCTCTGAAGTGATATCTATGTAATGCAAAAAACCGCATCGAAATCGGTCCAGTAGTTTTTGAAGAAAATGGTAACAGACACACATACACACAACTTCTTATCCCAAACGCATATACCATCTCCGTTCCTTAGTGGATAAAAAATGTACAAATATAATTTTTATAAAACAAGTGTAAAACCCCAAAATGGCAGAAAAACTAACTTTTTAATAACTGAAAAAAAAAAGAAAAAAACCCGCCAAAACACGAGATAAATAGATTAAATAAAGTTACCTTACGTAAGACTCCATAAGTTTGTCCATAGTTTTTTTTTTTTTTCAATTAGTTTTGAATAAATAATTTGTGTTTCAATGACAATTGTTGTATTACCTACTCTACATTTAATAATGCATGGTTTACTAAATAAATAATTTTAATATCTAAACAATATTATTTCATCTTTTCACCGATTTGATCAAATTACTTACTTTCTTCACCCCCACAGAGTTGTAATTTTAACATTATCCGTCAATTGATCACTTACCTTAGGGATTTGATCAAATTTCTGTTTTCATCACTTCCCTGCGACATATAAAATTAAATAATCTACATATCAGGACGCCTAACACTCCCACATTACGGTAACTATATTTATATACAAAACTTGAAAATAACGTTCGTATGTAAAATAATGTTTTTTCTTAATCTACTTAAAAATGTAAAGGACAACCTCTCTTGGTGTTTAACGTATAAACCAGATAAAATAGTTTTAATTTGATTAATATCAGGGTATTCCGTCTATTCCAGGAGCCTTTCTGCCATTTAAATCTTTTAATGGTCTCTTAAATTCAGATCTCAGTATTGTTTCTCCCATTTCAGCCTCCTCAACTTCCCCTTCTTCCTCTATAACACCATTTTCTAATTCATTTCCTCCGTATAACTCTTCAATATATTCCACCCATCTATCGACTTTACCTTTCGTATTATATATCGGTGAACCATCTTTGTTTAACACATTATTAGATTTTACTGCGCAGTGCAGGTGAGGAAACGATTGCTAGATTATACAAACTGGTGTGTAATATTTATGAAAAAGGGGAATTTCCGTCAGACTTCAAAAAACGTGTTATAGTCATGACACCAAAGAAAGCAGGGGCAGGTAAATGTAAAGCACACACACAATTAGTTTAACTAGTCACGCATCAAAAATCTTAACTAGAATTCTATACAGAAGAATTGAGAGGAGAGTGGAAGAAGTGTTAGGAGAAGACCGATTTGGTTTCAGGAAAAGTATAGGGACAAGGGAAGCAATTTTAGGCCTCAGATTAATAGTAGAAGGAAGATTAATGAAAAACAAACCGACATACTTGGCGTTTATAGACCTAGAAAAGGCATTCGATAACGTAGACTAGAATAAAATGTTCAGCATTTAAAAAAAATTAGGGTTCAAATACAGAGATAGAAGAACAATTGCTAACATTTACAGGAACCAAACAGCAACAGTAATAATCGAAGAACATAAGAAAGAAGCCGTAATAAGAAACGGAGTCCGACAAGGATGTTCCCTATCTCCGTTACTTTTTAATCTTTACATGGAACTAGCAGTTAGTGATGTTAAAGAACAATTTAGATTCGGAGTAACAGTACAAGGTGAAAAGATAAAGATGCTACGATTTGCCGATGATATAGTAATTCTAGCCGAGAGTAAAAAGGATTTAGAAGAAACAATGAATGGCATAGATGAAGTCCTACGCAAGAACTACCACGTGAAAATAAACAAGAAGAAAACAAAAGTAATGAAATGTAGTAGAAATATCAAAGATGGACCGCTGAATGTGCAAATAGGAGGAGAAAAGATTATGGAGGTAGAAGAATTTTGTTATTTGGGAAATAGAATTACTAAAGATGGACGAAGCAGGAGCGATATAAAATGCCAAATAGCACAAGCGAAACGAGCCTTCAGTAAGAAATATAATTTGTTTACATCAAAAATTAATTTAAATGTCAGGAAAAGATTTTTCAAAGTATATGTTAGGAGTGTCGCTTAATATGGAAGTGAAACTTGGACGATCGGAGTATCTGAGAAGAAAAGATTAGAAGCTTTAGAAATGCGGTGCTATAGGAGAATGTTAAAAATCAGACGGGTGGATAAAGTGACAAATGAAGAGGTATTGCGGCAAATAGATGAAGAAAGAAGCATTTGGAAAAATATAGTTAAAAGAAGAGACAGACTTATAGGCCACATACTAAGGCATCCTGGAATAGTCGCTCTAATATTGGAAGGACAGGTAGAAGGGAAAAATTGTGTAGGCAAGCCACGTTTGGAATATGTAAAACAAATTGTTAGGGATGTAGGATGTAGAGGGTATACTGAAATGAAACGACTAGCACTAGATAGGGAATCTTGGAGAGCTGCATCAAACCAGTCAAATGACTGAAGACAAAAAAAAAAAAAAAATTTACAAATTTCTTAACTGAATCGATCTGAAGGGGGAGGGACTAAATCAAAATTGACATTTTTTTTATTGTGGGATTTGGTTACACAAACAAGCTTCACCAAACTGAGAAGAAAGGAATCGCGTATGCTTTGTAGTAAGGTTAGAAATGCTTTGTAATATTTTTCAAACAGAAGAAAAAGATAAATTCACTTACTTGCTTCCGATATCCCCAGTACAATAATTTTGTATTTTTATGTTGGCAAGAGAGTCTACGATCGTGAGCAGTAATTAAACCATCCTATCAGCTGTGGCTGTGTTTGTTTGTTTACGAGTGTCAAAAGGTTATACTGAATGTTTTTAATTCCAATATATATCATAGGAGTTTTTTCCGTTTATTAATTTTGTTAAATGCTTTTACTACTCTTTAGCATGCACTATTTTCATCTCTTACATTACAAATTACCAAAAATGGGAAGAGTTAAAAAACAAAATCCACAACAGAAAACTTCAAAAACGTAAGGGCGTAAAGGAAGAAATTTTACACGGTTACAGTACAAGAATTGTTACACCGGTAAAGAAGTTAACGCTAAAGTTACTGGAGAAAAGTTTAATTGTAATAAATGTATCTTAAAACTTAATGTTAATTCGCGAAATTTTATTTTAACCGCATTTTTAAATCTAAGTAGCAAAAATTCACAAAATCTATATTTACAGAAACCGTTAGAAGCTACATAAATTAAACAACGACGGCCCAGAAAAGTTGAAGATGGTTAAAAAAAAACCGCTTCTTTTAAATATTTTGCGATTCATAATGGAACAAAGATAAATATTCGCCAAAAAGCATACATCAGTTTTCACGCTATATCAAAGAAACGTGTTTTTAAACACGTTTATAATTGCCAAACTATTAACCGGTAAAACTCTCAAAGATAAGAGGAAACGTCCGTCTGAAAATAAAATTTCTGAAGAAATTCTGAAAATTATCACATCCGTATTTTTCCTACAAGAAAGTCACATTACACCGGCAAAGAAACAGCATATATAGATGCACGGTTAAATGTATTACAAACGCCTGAATTATTTGTGAGAAAATTTCCTAATCTAAACATAAAATATCAGTTTTATAAGAAATACTTCATGAAAACTTTAATTTTCGATTTTGCCGACCACAGGTTGATGCGTTTAGCAAATGTGAGGAATTAAAGTCTAAAATAAAAAGTTCAACTCTATGTGAAAGCGCTAAAAGACCGGCTGAAGCTGAATTTATGATTCACATGAAAAAATCAAATAAGTTTTACAACTCGATAACTGAAACAATACAGAAATTTGACACAAACGATACTATTGGAATATTGTGTTTGACTATACGCAGAATATGCCCCTTCCTGCATTACCTGGCCAAGAAATTTTCTACACGTGCCAGTTGTGGGTAAATATACAGAGTGATTTTTTAGTACTGTTAAAGAAAGAGAAATTTAGGTGGAATAAAAAAATGTATTTGTTACTTACAAAAGAGATTTAATAAAAAGCTATTACTTACATAATTGTTAAAGAATATGCTCAAAATATCCACCCCGTCCCGTTATACACGCACGGACTCTTTTCAGCATATTCGCAGAAACCTTTTTAAGAGTTGCATTGGAAATATTCGCGATTAAGTCTGTAATATTGACTTTTAAGTTCATCAATAGTGTGAGGCTTGCTTTTGAAGGCCTCGGACTTAATATAGCCCACAAGTAGTAGTCAGGAGATGTGAGGTCTGGGGACCTTGGAGGCCATAAGGCCTTGCTTATTATTCGATCATCAAAGAACTCTTGCAGAAAATCCAAGGTTTCTCGAGACGTGTGGCATGTAGCGCCGTCTTGCTGAAACCAGCAATACCGTTCTTGAGGTTCCTGGAGGGACACAAATTGGCGCACAATATTTCTGTATACTTCACCATTTACTGTCTGTTCGAAGAATACGGGTCCGACTATACGATGACGAGATATTGCACACCACACACCATTTTTTCAGGATGCAAAGATTTGTCTTATAAAAAGTTACGATTTTCAACCGGCCAAATTCGACAGTTTTGACTGTTCACATAACCGTCGAGATGGATCCAAGCTTCATCGCTAAAGAACAGTGTTTAAAAATTCGATTCCGTTATCGTTTACGAGAGACCTAAACCGACGGCAATATTGCAATCGCTTGTTTAAATCTGGAGGCTGAAGCTCTTGAACTAATCGTACCCGATACGGATACAATTTCAATTTTTTAGCGGCTTTCCGAACACTCGAATATGATAAACCGACTTCCGTGGAAAGTTTTCGTTTTGGAGAATTGGGCAATCTTGTTTTCACATTCTCTAAAACGTCACCTGTCAAGCGAGTCGGTTGACCGCTACGTTTTCTGTCGCAAATACTACCTGTCTCTCGAAATCGGTTTGCTAGCCTAAAAATTGATTTTTTTTCTGGCGGAGGAACACCAACAAATTTAATTTGAAATGATTATTTTACACTCGCGTACGATTTCATAGAAAAATATTGTTCAAGAATGAAAACTCGTTGTTCTACGGTAAAAAACATTCTGTTCGTAACACGACCGGAAACGGCACAAAAGTTTACACAGCTCAAGGAGAATCAACTCATACTGCCGTATACCGTATGCCGTACCAACTTTGTGTCACAAAAAAAAAACCCTTTCTTAGAAAAAAATTACCAGACATTAATAATTGGGTAACAGGACTAAAAAATCACGCTGTACTTTATATTCATGATAAGACTGACCGTTGTGCGAAATACCTTTTATTGCGATATACAGGCTAATTTATAGAATTAATCGAGAAGGCCAATCAAATAAGGTTGCTAATGAGGTAGTCTCATTCTTATATGATTATGTTAATAATTGTTTGCCAACAGACGTTACCGAAGCTTACCTGTTTGCCGATTCTTGCCCCGGTCAGAATTAGAATCATAAGTTTCTTAATATTTTGTGCCGGTCTGACAGCATCAGAGAGATTTTACAAAATAGATTACAAATTTCCTGAGCGTGGTCATTCATATCTTCCCTTTTAACGTTTTTAAAAGAAAATCCAAACATCTGATCGAATTTACATTCAAAGAGATTACGTTAAAATGATATGCGACGTAAAGAAGAATGTTGAAGTTAAAGTACTAACACTTCAAAGGATGAATGAGGATATGTATGAGTGTAAATGAAGTGTAGTCTTGTACAACCATTACTGAGATGTGTGGTTAATTGAAACCCAACCCCACCAAAGAACACCGGTATCCACGACCTAGTATTCGAATCCGTGTAAAAATAACTGATTTTACTAGGACTTGAACGCTGGAACTCTCAACTTCCAAATCAGCTGATTTGGTAAGACGCGTTCACCACTACACCAACCCGATGGGCGATAGTCAGTGGCTACATTATTTTAAAATAACCGTAAATTCTTTAGAAACTTTCTTTCTTTTTTTCCCTGTTTAGCCTCCGGTAATTACCTTTCAGATAATACTTCAGAGAATGCATGAGGATGATATGTAGTAATTCTTTAGAAACCATCTCGATCGAAACGCCACGGCAACAGAAGCAAAGTTTGATGCCTTCTCATTTCAAACGTTTTGAATTCTCTTCTGAAAATAAAGCAGTCATTGTCGGGCACACTTATATTGAAAGTTTTACGAAACATACATTCGTTGTCGGAAAGCCTACACTTTCAAGTTTCTGTATGCCAACAAGTAGATTATACATAAAAATTATACACAATTCGTACAGAATTTATAATAACAAAGTTTATAAATTTAATGTAATTTATAGAATTAATCAGTCGGTACATAATTCTATAATGTATTTGAATTTAAATTTATCTTTTTATAGTCCACAATTCCTCTGTAAGTTAAATTTTAACTAAATATATATGTATACATAATCTTTTCAGCCAATCCCCTAAGTACAGAATTAAAGAAACATTCTTACATTTTTTCTTTATTTCCTTTACATTTGAGCGTTTCGGGCATAAGCACATCCTCAGTAATGTTCTCTCTCTCTCTCTCTCTCTCTCTCTATATATATATATATATATATAACGTTTTAAAACCAAGGTTTTTTACGTTTGATAAGATTTTAAATAAATAAAATAATTGTTTACAGTACTGTACTAACATTACATGAAAAAATATATTGAAAGAAATTTTAAATAAATTTTGGTAAACAAATTTTATTTAATTGCAATTATAAATAATGTTTTTAATTTTTTTTTAAGTTTTTGACTTAACAAATGTTTAAAATTTCTTATATTTTACTCAATAAAAAAAGTTAACCAAAGTGTAAAGATGTTGAATGGTAGTTAAATGTGTAAATATAAATGAAGATAAATCAGTAAACAATACTGAGGATGGGCTTATGCTCGAAAGCGCTCAAATGTAAAGGAAATAAAGAAAAAAAAGGTAAGAATGTCTCTTTAATTCTGTACTTAGTGGATTGGCTGAAAAGATATATATATATATATAATTATATGAAAAAATAAAATTTAAATGGTTCACCATCTGCTACAACAGAACCATAGGATCACCGATTATAAAAATAACTGACTCTGTCTGAGGAGAAAGATACTTGGTCAGTTTTCGCTATTTTTAAATAGTAATTTAAAATAAATTAGGAGAAACGCCAACAGACTAGATGGGTCGGGGTTACTTAAGAACTAATGATGATTGTAGCCCGTACTAAAGTAGAATATATTAAGTTTTTAAATCAAAAGGAAGATAACTCATCGAAAATTACTTCTGTTAAATTCACAATTTATTTCTAAGTCTTACCGAGTTAATAAACGTATTATTGGTCCTTGAAATATTGTAATAGTATGAGAACGTATAATAAAAAACACGAGTAAAGTTAAAAAGGAGTAAAATATAATACTACAGTAGCACTACTAGCTCGTAAATAAAAGAGAAAAAAATAATAACCGTTTCTTTAGAATAGATTATTATTATTATTACCTCGCTGCTCATCCTAAGAACTCTTTACCTTGAACTCACAAAATTCATACGACCAACAGCGCGCGCGCACGCACGCACACATTATAATGAAAATTCAAAATTACAGTAGGAAAAATGACGAGTTGAAAAACCTGAATCCCAATTATTTTATGTTAACTAAATGCTATCCCGTATTATAACAGAATAAAAGTTTTTAAATCAGAATAAATACAATTCGGTTTCTTTTTATTGTTTATCCAAAAATGTACGTAAAAAAACAACCACGCTAATCGACCGATTAGATTATCTAATCAATTAAACGTTAAACAAGCAGAAAACTGTTTTTTTTTTAAATTCTACGAAATTTATTTGAATAAACTGTAAATATTAATATTGTATCGTTTGATGAGGCGACTTACTCATTTTTACCGGTAGATTAGCATAATCGTTCGATCGAGATACGATTTATACAATGCATCGATCTGATTAAAACGTTTATTTGTTTATTTAAATATTGCTTATTGCGCTTTCACGTCAGAGAACTTTTTTTAACCCTTTTGAGTAAAAAAAAATATGACATCCTCCCACCATAGGAGACTTGTAAACCCGTTAATAATAATTTCATCCCAAAATGTACATTACTTTTTACAAATATTAATTTTAAAAAACTGTCAAATTTTATTAAAATCCATTCGCGTATTAAAGTGTTTTAATAATATTAAGTTAAACTTCGTAACGACAGATGAAAGCAAATTTCTATAAATATTATTATTATTTAAATATCTTTGTTTTTTTAATCGTAAATCGACAAAATTATAAAATTGCTTATAAAAAATGCAGTTCAAAATTATATCACGATATTAAAAATTTAAAAAGTAAAATATTTTCAATACAAATAATGTTATATACCGGTTCAAATAAATGTCTTCAATTTCATTAGTTATTTTCTTTGAAAAATATTTAATTAAGATTTATATTTTTCGGCACGGGGGCCTCCTGGACCCCATGGCGCTTAATCTCACCCCTCCACTAACATTTCCGTTATTTCTTTTTAGGTAGATTTCGTAAGAAAGTTACCTATTTTAATGGGTACCATGATTCAACTTCGGAAAATTTCGATATATCATCGCGTTTCACATCCCCCAGACCTCAAAACCACAGTCATCTCTTAAGTTTTGTTTGTTTGTTTATATATATATATATATATATATATATATATATATATATATATATATATATATATATATATATATATATATTTTCTTCTATACAGAAGAATTGAGAGGTGAATGGAAGAAATGTTAGGGAGAAGACCAATTTGGTTTCAGGAAAAGTATAGGGAAAAGGGAAGCAATTTTAGGCCTCAGATTAATAGTAGAAGGAAGATTAAAGAAAAACAAACCGACATACTTGGCGTTTATAAACCTAGAAAAGGCATTCGATAAGGTAGACAGGAATAAACTGTTCAGCATTTAAAAAAAATTAGGGTTCAAATACAGAGATAGAAGAACAATTGCTAACATGTACAAGAACCAAACGGCAACAGTAATAATTGAAGAACATAAGAAAGAAGCCGTAATAAGAAAGGGAATCCGACAAGGATGTTCCACATCACCGTTACTTTCTAATCTTTATATAGAACTAGCAGTTAATGATGTTAAAGGACAATTTAGATTCGGAGTAACAGTACAAGGTGAAAAGATAAAGATGCTACAATTTGCCGATGATATAGAAATTCTAGCAGAGAGTAAAAAGGATTTAGAAGAAACAATGAACGGCATATATGATGAAGTCCTACGCAAGAACTATCGCATGAAAATAAACAAGAAGAAAACAAAAGTAATGAAATGTAGTAGAAATAACAAAGATGGACCACTGAATGTGAAAATAGGAGGAGAAAAGATTACGGAGGTAGAAGAATTTTGTTATTTGGGAAGTAGAATTACTAAAGATGGACAAAGCAGGAGCTATATAAAATGCCGAATAGCACAAGCTAAACGAGCCTTCAGTAAGAAATATAATTTGTTTACATCAAAAATTAATTTAAATGTCAGGAAAAGATTTTTGAAAGTGTATGTTTGGAGTGTCGCTTTATATGGATGTGAAACTTGAACGATCGGAGGATCTGAGAAGAAAAGGTTAGAAGCTTTTGAAATGCGGTGCTATAGGAGAATGTTAAAAATCAGGTGGGTGGATAAAGTGACAAATGAAGAGGTATTGCGGCAAATAGATGAAGAAAGAAGCGTTTGGAAAAATATAGTTAAAAGAAGAAACAGACTTATAGGCCACATACTAAGGCATCCTGGAATAGTCGCTTTAATATTGGAAGGACAGGTAGAAGGAATATGTAAAACAAATTGTTAGGGATGTCGGATGTAGAGGGTATACTGAAATGAAACGACTAGCACTAGATAGGGAATCTTGGAGAGCTGCATCAAACCAGTCAAATGACTGAAGACAAAAAAAAAAATTATTTTTACCTTAACGTGTTCCGTTGCTCCTCTTTTCCCTGCACAACTGAATGGAAGACCATCATAGAAGGCTCAAAAATCTTTTATCTTATAACTTTTTTAAGCTCCTGTAGATTTTCGACTATTATGAAATATCTGCTTTAGTATTATTTTTAATTGTTATATTGATGTAATTACAATGTATTGGTGTTATATTGATTGTAATTTTACAATTCATACATTTTTTATTAAATTTTATATTTGCTATTGTTTTCTTTAATTTGAATTTTAAATTAAAAAGCCTCATTGTCATTTTACGTTGTATATTGTTTAAATCTAATTTACTAAGCGTTTGGCACCGTTGTCTTATTTTTATTTTCATAAAAAAATGTTTAAATATAATTAACAAAAGAAAGTTATCTGAATTTTTTTTTAATTTTGGGGCCTCTATAACCACTGGGAGTTTTTTTATTGATTATAATGATTACGAAAATAAGATTTAAGCATCAAAATTCGCAAATTTAAAAAAAATAGTTTTTATTTTAGGGTCTCCCTTACTCTATGGGGACAATTAAACAGTTTTTTTAGAAGTGATCCTTAATAAAAGAATAATAATAATAATGTTAATAAAATAATTAATAACATGTTTTACTCTATTATCTGTAAAACAAAGGAGTTTATAAAATTGCGTTCGGTGAGGAAAATTCAGTTAGAAACTTTAAATTCAAAGAAAAACTTTAAGAACCACACATTCATACTACAAACAAATATTAATTACTCTTGTCACATTAAGGAAAATAAACAATCATTTAATGTAAAAATAATAAAATAATTAATAAAAACAATTAAACATAGCTATTCTGCATTCAAAATTTCAAGGAGCAATAATTAAAAAAGGGATAAATATTGAAAATTAAAAAACACGACTGCCGAAAAAACGTGATTTTAAAGAAAATCAAGTAATTCTAAAGAGAAGCTGTAAGAGATATATGAAAAAAAAATATTTTTTTTTAAATTATCAGTACATCCCGTAAAAAGAAAAAAAAAACTTTAACCGATAGCACAAAATTGTACATACATCTGCAAGTAACCAAGGCAAAAATGCAACGGGCAAAAAAAAGAACAGCTGGAATAGTTACTAAAATTTAGACACATACCTCATAGATTTCAAAAATGTAAATATTTTACAGACATTAGCCCTCAAGATAAGATTAACAGAGTTAGCTAGCTTTAATTTTCGACGTAATGCCGTACAACGACCAAAATGAATTAGAATTTAGCGAATAGTTAAACGGAAATAATATAAACATTGCAGTTTACACTGGAGCATCGTCGGACGACATCAGGAATTTTCATGTCAATTTAGTATCTGCGCTGGGTTTTATTTTATTAGCCAATACCGTATTTTAATATTAATAAAAATTTAAAGAATTACTAGAGGGAAACATTTCATTCGGACCTACATTTGCGCAAATTTTTTTTTTTTAATTTCCATTGACAGAATGTATCCCTAAAAATAAGTTTAGTTCCCGTGGAACTAATCATTTTTCTCTCTCTATTTGTATAATAAAAAAAAAACACACACGCGCGCGCGCGCACACACACACACACACACACACACAGAGAGAGAGAGAGAGAGAGAGAGAGAGACCAAAATAACGTTTAGGCGTCGGCAAATTTTGGGGTCGATCTACGCGACAAGAACTCCATTAAGCGTTGGCATACACAACTTATAGAAACAGGGTTTCTATGCAAAGGCAAAAGCACCGGCCGTCCTTCGCATTCAGTGGAGATAGCGGATAGAGCTCGGCAATTCTTCTATCGCAGTCCCGTATGAAGTCCGTTCGGAAAGCGAGCCGTGAGTTAGCACTGTCCCGCTAAACAGTCTGGGATGTTCTTCGTAAGCGATTCAAATTCAAGGCTTACAAGCTAAAACTTTTTCAGGCACTCACTGAAGATGACAAACAACTTCGCACTGTCTTCAGTGTACACATGTTAGGATTCCTGGAAAATGATATTTCTGAGGATAGGAAAGTCTTCAGTGATGTGGCGACCTTCCAAATCAACCGCAAAGTAACAGGCATAATGATCGAATCTGGAGTTCGGAACACCCACGGCTTACCATTAAGCATGTCAGAGAGTCACCAAAGTTGAACGTCTTTGCTGCCATATGCAGAAGGGAGATTTATAGGCCACTTTTCTTTGCAGAAATAACTGTAAAGGGACACTCGTATCTTGACGTGCTCCAGATTCGGTTGATGCCACGACTTGAAGAGGACTCCCAAAATGTTATTTTCCAACAGGATGGAGTTTCACCCCGACTCCATAATGACGTGAGAGGATATCTGAATGAACATCTCCACAGCGTTGGATAGGTCGCACTGGACCTGATCATGAAGCGTGGTTGAGATGGCCCCCGAGATCTCCAGACATGACACAGTGCGACTTCTTTTTGAGGGGCTTTGTTAAAGATAGACTCTGTCCCACCATCGCCTCGAGATTTGATGTAGCTGCGAGAACGGATCACAGAAGCCTTTGGTGCCGTTACAAAAGAAATACCGATTCGAGTACGGGAGGAAATACCCCATCGGCTAGATATCTGTCGTGTCACAAAGGGCGCCCATACTGAATCTTTGTAAGGTAAGAAAAAAATGTATAATTACCTTACTTTTGGTATATAAAGGATTCTAATATCACATCACGGGGGCGCCAAGAATATTTTTTTTTGAAAAGGGTACATTTTTTTCGCGCACACACTGTAATAACAGATAATTAATCGATAATAAATCAGAGGCACGTATTGTATACAGATATTTTTTTTAACTATCACAAACTTATCAATCGTAATAGTTTTTTCGTTATAATTGATATCAAAAAAATTTGTAATGAAATAATAACTAAAATCAAACGTTCAATTTTGTGTTATATTTTGCGATGAAATTTAATGAATCATCTCGTTTCATAAAATCAGACGATAAAAAATAGCATGTCATTTTTCCTTATCTCATATAACAATGCTTTAACATCTAAATTCTATTTTTTTTTTTATATATATATATATTTCCGGTTAATGCTGTGAAATATTTTGTGGTTTTTTGTTATGATATATATAAAACTGAAATTTCAATTACTTAGTAAGGAAGTTTGTAATATATTTCCATAAAACTGTAACTATATTTCTGATAATTATATTAACGCATAAACATTTCAAAAATATAAGAAGGAAAAGAACACTTTAAAAAAAAAATTCTCGACCAGATTTTAGAATTTTTCGACGTCTTAATTACCCCTCCCCCACTTTGGGAGCAAAACTCCAAATAATCCGTTTACAGATTATTTTTTAGCACCTTAATAATTTTTTAACATCATCTACGTCTACTAAGTAGAAAAAATAAATTATTCTTTAACTTAACAGTTTCTTACGAAAGCTATTTTTTTTATAAACATCTTAACGTTTGTTAGCTTTTATAAATATATGAAACAGGAATCTGTTTGACACTCATAATAATGTTTATTATAATTCGATACCATACCCGATCTCGTGGCAGTGATATCGTATCTACCTTTCGTCAGGTAGGTCCGGAATCCCAGTTAGGTTTAGCTTTTTTTTCACACGTTATGAAAATTCATTTCTCATCAGCGGCTATAATCGGGTGGTTAGATATGGCTATAAAAAAGAAAGAATATAGAGTAAATAATGTTTATTATAATTATAATGCGCGAAAGAAATGTAATCAAACATATCGATCGCAAAATAACTTTTTTTTTTAAATAATCCATTTTATGAAGGAGTTACATTTTATATAATAAATATCCTGAGAGATTTAAAAACGATATAAATTGCAAAAATAATTTTATAAATGATTACAGAAAATTTATAGAAAATTTAAAAGAAAGATGATTAAATAATTCTTGAGAAAATAATAATATTACCAGGACTGTACGGAAAGTTCTCGCCCTGACAAAGAAACTCAAGATTTTTCAATAATCATCTTGTAATTCAACACATTTAAACCGACGACTTTCCAACTTTTTAATACTCTTAACATAATGCGATTTGTCCAACTCCCCAAAATAAGCGGTCGTTTCAGCATTGACATCATCATCTGAGTGAATCTTTGTCCAGAGAGCCATATATACAGGTTTTGGAAGAGGAAAAAATCGCTGGAAATCAAATCTGGCGAATGCAGCGCTTCGAAGCGTAGGTCGTAGAATTTTGCACAAAATAACTCGAGACGTGTGTGCAGGCGCATTATCTGGTGAAAACGCGCTTTGTTTTTAACCGCATGTGGATGTTAGCCTAAACGGCATTCTTCAATCAACCCGGTAGTGAAAGGTAGTATTTTCCCGCGGCGATCCTGTCACGTTTTCCAGGCAGTCTACGAGCACCGCACCATTAACTTCCCAAAATGCGTAGTCGTGATTTTTCCTGCAGATGGAACCGTATTACGCTTTCAACCGCGCACTTTCATCGCTCCCGGCAAACGTTCGTTCTTTGGTGCGTAACGGTGAATCCGTCCTTCATCTACCGATATAAAAGGTCGATTAAATTAAGTAGCATCTCGCGATCGCGATTAAATAAATCTAAACACCCTCGAGAAGATTTCGGTAGAATGCGTTTTTGGTCGACCGTCAACGGACGCGGCATCCATGGACGAAAAGCTTTTTCGTACCCAAAACAACTCGTAAAATGTAGCGGGTACGTTCTACGAAGATTTTCGCAATGTCAACAAGCTCGCGTACCTTCGATCAACGTTCATTTAATACAGCGTTTTGGATACTTGTGAAAATTTCGTCAGCGTACATCATCTTGAACGAATCGACGAGTACATTTAAATTCAGCAGCCCGCTTTTTTACCGTCGAAAACAAAGAGGAAAATTCCTTTAAAACGGAATCTTTTTGTGTGTTTATCGAGGTTAAGTTTTTTAAAACGAAATACTTTATAATAGCTTGAATTTCAATTTTATCCGTTTTTCAGAAAACGGAAAATACCGTACGGAAATGAAAACTTAATTATTGTACTCGATCGCCACAAATTACAGTTTGCCCAAATTAAACTAGCTAATGTTGTTCGGTAGCTGCATACACATTCACGCGTAAAATATAGCCTAACGAAAGCACACACATCCGTTTACGAATAAAATTCTCTTTAACAAATAACACGCTTCCGGTTTAAAAAAAAATTTTGAAATCGATAATAAAAGTACCTTTTCTTTTTCCTGTTTAGCCTCCGGTAACTACCGTTTAGGTAATTCTTCAGAGGACGATATGTATTAGTGTAAATGAAGTGTAGTCTTGTACATTCTCAGTTCGACCGTTCCTGAGATGTGTGGTTAATTGAAACCCAACCGCCAAAGAACACCGGTATCCACGATCTAGTATTCAAATCCGTGTAAAAATAACTGACTTTACTATGACTTGAACGCTGGAACTCTGGACTTCCAAAATATCATTTACAAATGGCAAGCGTATCGTTGACGATACGCTTGCCATTTGTAAATCTTACACGTGAATAATTGAAGTTAAAATAGTCATTCCTTTCGCTCCGTACACGCATTTGTAACGAACCACTCCCAAACTGTGCGGTTAACTTTATTTGCTCCTTTTTACGTTGTTTTTTCTTCAGCTATTACTTATTACTACTGTATATTCCCATCTTCTCGGACTGTTAGTTAAAAACTGTTCGGTAAAAAATTAGTATTTTTTATAATCCTCTACGGTTACTTTTTTCATCGGCGGTATTATTTTTTAATTATTAAATTTCGTAAAATAAAATTCCAATTATTAATTTTAAAATACGATAAATGAATAAAAACCAGTTTCGATTGTTGCCGATGTCGGATATTTGTTATATAAGTTTCTAACAGACGACGGTCGATTTCTCTTTACTTCATTAACTTTTAACTTTTTCCATCGTGTAATTAATCGAAGGCATTTTCATACTGTAATAATCCTGTTAGAATATTGTTCATTCACCTATGTCGATAACCGATATATCATTTTCTTTCTTATACCGATTTCGGGTACATTTTATTAGATTACTTAAATTACAGATAACATTGTTCTTAATTCTATTTAAACATTATATATATATATATATATATATATATATATATAATTATTAATAAAGTAATGAAACGTTAAAATTGCATTAGCACGAAAAATCAGTTGATTTTGTGCGTAATTTACGGTAGTCCGTACAGATTAGTTTTTCAATTAAATTGAAACAAAAACAGCGATGAAAGAACAGGGTTTAATTCATAAAACTGCATTTATTTTACGGATGTAATGACTTATACAAATTAACTCTTAGAAGACAACTTTTCTTGTTCAATTATAAAATAGCTCATCGAGATGACTAGCGGTCGGCTTGATTGTTTAACAGCTGATTTTCGAAGTCGAAAGTTACGAGGTTCAAATCCTAGTAATGACAAGTCAATTTTATACGGATTTTATAGCGTGTGAAAAATTTCTTGATTCGAACCAGGAACGTAGGGTTAACCCGTCTTCCCAAATCAGCTGATTTGGGAAGACGGGTTAACCACTAGACCAAGCCGGTGGGGGATAATAAAAGTACCGCCTTTAGGGCTTCGTCAGTCTAAATTTGATAACATTTACAATATCTTATTAAGTTTACCGACAAATATATTTACAGTTTAATATACAAACGGTAAAGGTAATGTATACATATAATAGAAACATTAAATAAATAGTTAAGGAAAAAATCATAAATAAAATAGACCTGTCAAGCGAAAATTAATAAAAACATAAAAGGTAACAAATGCGATACTCAGTGCAGATCTACATGTAAACAAAATATATGACAATTATAATTATTTATATACTAATTAAAATATAGTAATTTCTTTATACTATTAAGAAACACTGTTAAAAAAACATCGGTAATATAGATGTTGTAATATCACACCGATAAGATTTAAACACACCGAGGAAATGAATCATTTATTTATTTTTTTTTTGTAGAAGAATTCTGTAATGACATTATACAATATAATACATCCGGTGACGCTGACGATCGATAGAAAAATCGTTTCATCATTTGTTATCGATTAAGGACTGCTATATAGTTTAGTGTTAATAAGACGTTCCAGATAACGCGTCAAAAAATTTCTACGTTTTAACGTATAACTTGTGAAATTGAAATTTTTTTCTGTTTTCAACAGTAATCCCGTTTTCCTCAACCGGCTAGTGTAATCGTAATATACATAACACATATAAATAAACAATAATTGAGCGATACTTTAAGGCGATTATAAAAATAAAAAAAAAAATAGATTTGTAACGGCGGTCTAAACGATTCCGGTAAGGAAATGTTTTAATATTTTACCTAGAAATTAGCATACCGTACGTTTTGACATCGTTTTAGTATTGTAACAAAGATTTTGGGTTCGCCAAATGAAAAATTGATCTAAAGTTGCCTACAAATAAAAAACTATCGGTTAAAATTTTATAAATACAGACATCGGTTTTAAATATTTGTTTGAATTCACGATAGCCGTTCTTAATGAATAATTGTAAAGCTTCTAGGCGAGTATTCGGAAGCGAAACAATCATTAATACAAGTGTACGCGCTATAAGTAAAAATTTAATATATAATATTTTTAAATGGTAGAAACGTCGGCCTCCGCCACAAAGCGGTAGCATCCCAACCTTTCGACCGAAAAGTTCCTGGTTCGAATCAAGAAATTTTTCACACGCTATAAAATTTTCATTCCACACATCCACCCCGCAAGCGTCGAGCTTATGCGGCGATATAAAAAAAAATTCGTACGAGTAAAATTTCCATTAAGATTAGATATGACCACTGGATCTTCTTTATGAGATCCACATCAAACTTAACGTAACTTTTAAGATTTTTGATCGAGCCGATCCGAGTCGTTAACCCGATATACGAACGACGGTCATGTACGAGTACCAACAATATTTTACCGTTCTTTGGATTCTTCGACGATTTGAGAAGCTGTAGGATCCTTAAAACGAAAAAAGCAAATATATAAGCAAACGAAGAGTTATCACTGAAGTTATTGTTATATCTTGATACTTACCCCTTTTGTAGTTTTACTGTTCTTTCTTTTTCCTCTTTAGCCTCCGGTAATTACCGTTCAGATAACACCTCAGAGGATGATATGTGTGAATGTAAATGAAGTGTAGTCTTGTACAGTCTCAATTCGTCCGTTCCTGAGAGGTGTGGTTAATAGAAAACCCAACCGCCAAAGAACACCGGTATTCACGATCCAGTATTCAAATCCGTGCAAAAATAATTGTCACGACTAGGACTTGAACGCTGGAACTCTCGACTTCGACATCAGCTGATTTGGGAAGCCGCGTTCACCATTAGACCAACCCAATGTGTTGATACTTACCCCTGGAAAAAAACAAATTTGAACAATACTATACCCCCGTAAAATGGCTTTTTTTCTAACTTTCTCGAGTTTCATCCAATAAATACGATTATTTATTCCGTCCAAATTTGGCGGCCAGCCGTGTCGCTAGCAAGCATCCTTTTACATAAAAAATACATTATGTACTAACATTTTTGTAATCGAGGGTGGGGGTAAAAGCGTTTTACTCCTTTTTTGCTTTACTACATACAAAAACCTAAACAAAAGTTTAATAATAATAATATGTTTTTTTTTTTTTTTTAATAAAAAAATCCTAACTATAAAATTAATTTTAATTTTATCCAAAGAGGAAAGGTTATAGATTATTGGGTTCTTACTACATCAGTTCCGAACTTCTAAGCCATATATATATATATATATATATATATATATATATATATATGATTTACTTGGTAATTTCTTATAATACACCCCATGAAAACTAAAATAAAATAAGATTTTGAAACATAAAAACCTATTTCATTTTAAATACTAATATATTCTTCTTAAATTTCGAATTTCTCAAAAGTCATCACCAAATTAAGAACTAATAATTTTCATGAACACTTAAAATTATATTTTTTTATTTTAATTAAAATATGAGTTTTTTTTTTGTCTTCAGTCATTTGACTGGTTTGATGAAGCTCTCCAAGATTCCCTATCTAGTGCTAGTCGTGTTATTTCAGTATACCCTCTACATCCTACATCCCTAACAATTTGTTTTACATATTCCAAACGTGGCCTACCTACACAATTTTTTCCTTCTACCTGTCCTTCCAATATTAAAGCGACTATTCCAGGATGCCTTAGTATGTAACCTATAAGTCTGTCTCTTCTTTTAGCTACATTTTTCCAAACGCTTCTTTCTTCATCTATTTGCCGCAACACCTCTTCATTTTTCACTTTATCCACCTATCTGATTTTTATCATTCTCCTATAGCACCGCATTTCAAAAGCTTCTAATATTTTCTTCTCAGATACTCCGATCGTCCAAGTTTCACTTCCGTATAAAGCGACGCTCCAAACATACACTTTCAAAATTTTTTCCTGACATTTATATTAATTTTTGACGTAAACAAATTATATTTCTTACTGAAGGCTCGTTTAGCTTCTGCTATTCGTCATTTTATATCGCTTCTGCTTCGTCTATCTTTAGTAATTCTACTTCCCAAATAACAAAATTCTCCTACCTCCATAATCTTTTCTCCTCCTATTTTCACATTCACTGGTCCATCTTTGTTATTTCTACTACATTTCATTACTTTTGTTTTCTTCTTGTTTATTTTCAAGCGATAGTTCTTGCGTAGGACTTCATCTATGCCGTTCATTGTTTCTTCTAAATCCTTTTTACTCTCGGCTAGAATTACTACATCATCGGCATCTTTATCTTTTCACCTTGTACTGTTACTCCGAATCTAAATTGTCCTTTAACATCGTTAACTGCTAGTTTATAAAAGTGACTTGTCATTACTAGGATTTGAACCTCGTAACTTTCAACTTCGAAAATCAGCTGTTAAACAATCAAGCCGACCGCTAGTCATCTCGATGCGCTATTTTATAATTGAACAAGAAAAGTTGTCTTCTAAGAGTTAATTTGTATAAGTCATTACATCCGTAAAATAAATGCAGTTTTATGAATTAAACCCTGTTCTTTCATCGCTGTTTTTGTTTCAATTTAATTGAAAAACTAATCTGTAGGGACTACCGTAAATTACGCACAAAATCAACTGATTTTTCGTGCTAATGCAATAATTTTAACGTTTCATTACTTTATTAATAATTTTATATATATATATAATGTTTAAATAGAATTAAGAACAATGTTATCTGTAATTTAAGTAATCTAATAAAATTTACCCGAAGTCGGTATAAGAAAGAAAATGATATATCGGTTATCGACATAGGTGAATGAACAATATTCTAACAGGATTATTACAGTATGAAAATGGCTTCGATTAATTACACGATGGAAAAAGTTAAAAGTTAATGAAGTAAAGAGAAATCGACCGTCGTCTGTTAGAAACTTATATAACAAATATCCGACATCGGCAACAACCGAAACTGGTTTTTATTCATTTATCGAATTTTAAAATTAATAATTGGAATTTTATTTTACGAAATTTAATAATTAAAAAATAATAGCGCCGATGAAAAAATTAAACCGTAGAGGATTATAAAAAATACTAATTTTTTACCGAACAGTTTTAAACTAACAGTCCGGGAAGATGAGAATATACAGTAGTAATAAGTAATAGCTGAAGAAAAAACAACGTAAAAAGGAGCAAATAAAGTTAACCGCACAGTTTGGGAGTGGTTCGTTACAAATGCGTGTACGGAGCGAAAGGAATGACTATTTTAACTTCAATTATTCACGTGTAAGATTTACAAATGGCAAGCGTATCGGGGTAAATTAATTGAAAACATTAAACGGCTGGGTTGAATTCCTCAAAAAATAGCATTGTAATATAAAAACTATTTTGTCACCGACTGTTACGTAATTATAGAAAAAGAATAAAACAAATTGTTATCGCTTGTGGAAGATCTGATTAAAAAAGTAATTTTTATATACAATAGTGGCGATGAACTTCTTTTTTTTTTTTAACAGAATTAAAATTTCTAAATTCGACACGTTTTTTATTTATTATAATTATTTATTTTTTTATTTTTTTGTAAGGAAAATTAATGTGAATTAATTTATATTGAGTACAAACAGTTAAAATACTAGTAATTATTTTACTTACCCGTCTAGCGATATAGCAGAACTTTAGCTTTAGAAGGAAAAGTATTATAGCCAAATTTGGGCGTATCTGGACGTTTTGACACCTGAGAAACCCCCAAAAAAAACCGGATAGAAATTTTCCAGATGTTAATGTTTATTTGTACGTGTATGTATTCGGTGTCGCACTCCTTATATCTCCTGAAGTACATGACCGATTCTGACCAAACTTGGTCAGATTACATCTATATATGAGGCAATGTTGCCGTTTAATTTTCAACTTAAAATATCTAGGGGGCGAGGCTGTACAGCAAGGTCATAATCTCGAGATTTCGCCTAAATAAGGTCTTATTTTTCTTAGACGCATTTGTTAACAATTAAAAAAAAAAAATTTGCAAAAAACATTTTTCTGCAAAATCGCACCCCTATCCCAAAACAAGTTCTAAATAAACTACAGGATTAAGTGGGTATACTGCGTCAGTAGTACCCCCCTTTCACCGCAAGGAGCGCTAGTGTAGGACTGACGTACAGCTGTTGTAGTTGTCTGTACTGTTGTGACGTCACAGGTGAGCGGTAGAATTAAATAAATTAATAATATTTAGAGTGAAAAAAGTATTTTAAGTGGCCAACAGTACCGCTACATCCGCGCAAATGAAATACGGT
Source organism: Lycorma delicatula (assembly GCF_047948215.1). Classification (NCBI taxonomy): domain Eukaryota; kingdom Metazoa; phylum Arthropoda; class Insecta; order Hemiptera; family Fulgoridae; genus Lycorma; species Lycorma delicatula. Next base: position 70,903,589 of record NC_134466.1, on the reverse strand, counting down.
ATACGCGCGTGATATAGTTCGAACCACTGAATTAAATAAACCAACAAATATTATATTTAAATAAAATGATTTTTTTGTCTTCAGTCATTTGACTGGTTTGATTCAGCTCTCCAAGATTCCCTATCTAGTGCTAGTCGTTTCATTTCAGTATATCCTCTACATCCTACATCCCTAACAATTTGTTTTACATATTCCAAACGTGGCCTGCCTACACAATTTTTCCCTTCTACCTGTCCTTCCAATATTAAAGCGACTATTCCAGGATGCCTTAGTATGTGGCCTATAAGTCTGTCTCTTCTTTTAACTATATTTTTCCAAATGCTTCTTTCTTCATCTATTTGCCGCAATACCTCTTCATTTGTCAATTTATCCACCCGTCTGATTTTTAACATTCTCCTATAGCACCGCATTTCAAAAGCTTCTAATCTTTTCTTCTCAGATACTCCGATCGTCCAAGTTTCACTTCCATATAAAGCGACGCTCCAAACATATACTTTCAAAAATCTTTTCCTGGCATTTAAATTAATTTTTGATGCAAACAAATTATATTTCTTACTGAAGGCTCGTTTCGCTTGTGCTATTCGGCATTTTATATCGCTCCTCCTTCGTTCATCTTTAGTAATTCTACTTCCCAAATAACAAAATTCTTCTACCTCCATAATCTTTTCTCCTCCTATTTTCACATTCACTGGTCCATCTTCGTTATTTCTACTACACATTTCATTACTTTTGTTTTGTTCTTGTTTATTTTCATGCGGTAGTTCTTGCGTAGGACTTCATCTACGCCGTTCATCGTTTCTTCTAAATCCTTTTTATTCTCGGCTAGAATTACTATATCATCAGCAAATCGTAGCATCTTTATCTTTTCACCTTGTAATGTTACTCCGAATCTAAATTGTTCTTTAACATCATTAACTGCTAGTTCCATGTAAAGATTAAAAAGTAACGGAGACAGGAATTATAAATATTTATCAATAAAATGATAAATATTTATAATTAAGTTGTGTGTACGCCGTGCATCAGAAAAAAGCCGCTTGACAGGAAAGTCTTACTACTGTGTTGCCAGCTTTTTATTGGACTGCTATCTTGTTTCAAACTTACACGCGTTTTTTTCTTTAAAATATCAACTTATTTATTTTTAATAATTGATTTCGTTTCTAAATATTTTCAATATGATTCTTCTTCTAGTTTTTATAACATAGTATTTTTCTCCCCCAAAATTTTCGGTCTGATTTTAATAAACTTCACGTTCTTTAAACTCTTCTTTAAATTCAGTTTAAATTAATCCCATAAATACAGCCAGAATTAAATTCTTTTGTAAACTTTTATTCAAATTTAACTTCGTTATACTATTAAAGGGTTGTCGTACAACAAACCTAAAAAAAAAGCTGTGTATGGTATGGAATTAACTCGCTGCCGTTTTACAGAAATATGAAACTTCACATCGTCGTACTCGGTCAGTAAATGAACATTTTGAAGGGCGTTGGATCGGTACAGACTCCGAAACTTAGTGGCCGTTCAGAACAGACTTACCCACCGGGTTGGTCTAGTGGTGAAGGCGTCTTCCCAAATCAGCTGATTTGGAAGTCGAGAGTTCCAGCTTTCAAGTCCTAGTAAAGTCGGTTATTTTTACTTGGATTTGAATACTAGATCGTGGATACCGGTGTTCTTTGGCGGTTGGGTTTAAATTAATCACACATCTCAGGATTGGTCGAACTGAGAATGTACAAGACTACACTTCATTTACACTCATACACATCATCCTCATTCATCCTCTGAAGAATTATCTAAACGGTAGTTACCGGAGGCTAAACAGTAAAGAAAGAAGAAGAACAGACTTAACGACCTGTGACATATCCCTTAAAGTTGTAACCTTACGTTCCATTCGTGTAAGGAACGTCGATGAGCTGAAAATCGTTGTAAGAGATTGTTTTTACGACACTGATTTTTCAACATGGAAAAAGAATGTGAAAACGGATTTAACGACTGATACTGTGTGTGGACAATGGAGGAGTACGTATAGATGTAATTAATTTTTGTATAAAAAAAAAATTGTATAAAAAAACTAATGAAAATTACTCCGAATCTAAATCATCAATCGATAGAGGAGGCATAACAATATAACCTTTTCTTTTTCCTATTTAGCCTTCGGTAATTACCTTCCAGATAATACTTCAGAGGATGATATGTATGAGTGTATAGTCTTGTACAGTCTCCGTTCGACCGTTCCTGAGATGTGTGGTTACTTGAAACCCAACCGCCAAAGAACACCGGTATCCACGATCTAGTATTCAAATCCAAGTAAAAATAACTGACTTTATTAGGAATTGAACGCTGGAACTCTCGACTTCCAAATCAGCTGATTTGGTAAAACGCGATCACCACTAGACCAACCCGGTGGGTTAAAGCCTATATTAAATAAACAAATCATTTCATATAATTTTTTATTACGTCATCTTTATAGTTTATTTATAGCGAAACCTTAATTTAACATACTCGAAAAAAATATATATTTTCAAGTAATAAATAAATTACTTCATACACATCTTGAACAAAATATTAGGCGTAAATAATTAATTTGTAATACAAATTACCAGAATCCATTTCGTTACTATATTAGTGACATCGTAATTAGATACGGTGCAAGTAATTGCAAATTAATCGATGTGACTTTTGAAATACATTACTTTGGTTGCTGATGTGAGAACTAGCTGAGTAATGTTAAGAGCAGTGGAGGGGATGGCATATTGTACTGCTGACCCGCCTTCAGATATTATATACACTATAGCTATTTAGCGGTAGTATAGAAAATAATGACTGCGACCTTCTTAACGGAAACGTCACCTATAAAAAGGAAGGTTTTGCGTTTTTTTTTTTTGAGTTTCTACCGAACGACTTTTCTCATACTGGCAGCAGCGTATTTTGTATTCATATTTTTACGTAAACATAAACAGAAAAAAGTAAACTACAAAATAAAAACCCAAACAAATCATACTTTTTGTTTTAATTTTGACTCCTAAAGTTACGCCAAATTTATGATTATTGGATGTTCAAAATTGTTTTTAAATATATATATGATGTTACATAAAAAAAAGGAACTATTCTTGACGTACAGAATAATTTGCGTGAGTAAAGCAATTAAATTTTAAATTATAATGTTATACTAATCGTTTTGAAAATAATCGGCGGTAGAAGGTCATACTGCTACTATTTACGAACAGACATTCCCATCAACATATTTAAATGCAACGAATTGTCTGCGTGTTTCTTATTATAATAGTGAAGTTTACACATTCTACGAAACGCATATAAAATGTATACTTTATAAAAGAAATCTTATCAATGTTTAAAATGAAACTTAATTTCATAATTCCACAAACTTTAAATTTCCTATTTTAAAATTAGTAAAATAGTAATACGTACTTTTAATCGAAACGCATTTTAAAACTTAAAACCTTATTTTATTAGTTATACATTAAGAATATTTATATTTTTTACTATTTCTAGCAATTTTAGAGTTAAAACCAGATTACATTTACTCTCAACTCTACTTAGTTACAACAAAAAAAACCGCCAAAGGGTTAAATAACTTTTCCAGCTTTGTCCTCCACAGAATTTCAATTCATACATCAGAGGGCTTTTTAAAATATTATAAATTATTTATAATGTTTACAATATTTAGACTAGGCTACAATTGCGGACCCACCGGGTTGGTCTAGTGGTGAACGCGTCTTCCCAAATCAGCTGATTTGGAAGTCGAGAGTTCCATCGTTCAATTCCTAATAAAGTCGGTTATTTTTACACGGATTTGAATACTAGATCGTGGATACCGATGTTCTTTGGTGGTTGGGTTTTAATTAATCACACATCTCAGGAACGGTCGAACTGAGACTGTACAAGACTACACTTCATTTACACTCATACATATCATCCTCTCAAGTAATACCTGAACGGTAATTACCGGAGGCTAAACAGGAAAAAGAAAATGCTACAATTGCGAAAAAATATCAAAATTTTCAGTACAGACATAAAGTAAAACGAATTTACCTTAAGGATTATTCAGAATTAAAAGTACAGAATGTATCGTAAAAACCGGACGGTTTTCATTAGGGCGCAGCTGACAGTGCAGACGGTGAGTGGAAGGGAAAAAAGAGTGGGGCCGACTGCCCACACCGGGCTATTTTAGTATTAATGGTGGTGCGGTCGTGTGAGAAACATGGGTTTCTCACAGAGTCGTTTTTTTAAAAACTTGAGTCTTGACGTTACGTATCTTGTGTGCCAGTTGCAAAGACACTTCCGACTCACTGTAAACGGGGTGCGCCTACCCGTTTTAGTAATATATGACAAGTGAGCGGTGGGACTCCCAAGCGAGTGGTGCAGGGCTTATTCAGCACACGCAGTTAGGTAACTCTAGGAGCTAATTAGGATATTGATCGCTAAACCGTTTTGAGAAACAGTAGCCGTTTGTGGTATGGACATTCGGCGTTAAGCTTTAGGACGACTGAATGGGGTTGTGGTGGGAGAAATTCCAGACAAATCAAATGCCAGACACTTCAACTCAGGCGAAGAGATCGTGGGTTCCATCGCGTAACATTTTGTTACGAGGGCAGAACATTAAAGCTACAGGTTCAGCTTTAAAAAGTCAGCTAATCGGAAGAATAAGGTCGGCACAGGAGAACGTCGAGCGCTTTAGGCGAGCAACGGAACCTAACCCCTACGTCTCCGTACTTCAAAGATTTTTCATGGCTGAAATTCAATGCAAACGAACCGGTCACGATCGACTTCGGTACCGGCATGACATGGCTACTACTAGCAACCGATTGGGTTGGTCTAATAGTGAACGCGTCTTCCCAAATCAGTTGATTTGGAAGTCGAGAGTTCCAGCGTTCAAGTCTTAGTAAAGTCAGTTATTTTTACACGGATTTGAATACTAGATCGTGAATACCTGTATTCTTTGGCGGTTGGGTTTCAATTAACCACACATCTCAGGAACGGTCGAACTGAGACCGTACAAGACTACACTTTATTTACACTCATACATATCATCCTCATTCAACCTCTGAAGTATTATCTTAACGGTAATTACCGGAGGTTAAAGATGAAAAAGAAAAGGGCTACTACTGACACAACTACCGTTGTAAAAGATTATTTGAAACAACAGATTTCCTGAGTGTCTAATTTCTTACCGTGGAGAAAGATTTTGAAGCGCAAAGAAGAACAAACGATAAAACACAGCTATTTTTAACGAACAGTAAGCAGCGTGGCGAAGGGAATAACAGTTGATGGGTTGAGGAATAACTTCACCGGCCAAATGGTACATACATACCAGTAAAAAGGAATCGTTCTAATTTCAAGTTCACATCATTGATATTACATGCGACAACATTAAAGCAGACTAAGATAAGGTCAGACAATAAATATACACCAGTAATTTATCATACCTGCATAGTAACGGTGATTTTTACCTTAATATGTAACGGACGGGCAGAAGAATTCTACTCGACTGACTTTACTTATAATGTAAGTCGATTAAAGTACTTTCTCAATCGACTAACCGGAACTTTTTTCATTTACATTAGCAATGAATCGATTTTCTTAATTCTAATAACTCTGGTTTACTACTGCCGTTTAATAGTTTTCTCTCTGTTCACACCGACACAACTTCAGTTTGCACGATCCGACGTAAATTTTAGTATTTAATTCTAAAAGTAATTTTTAACAGTGTATTATTCGACAGTGAATACGCGGTGGGACGATGTCTTAACATAAAACCTGCTGCAACTTATATTATTTTGAGGAAAAAGAAAAGAAACGTACACGTCGGAAGAGAACAAGCCTTTTGGAAGAAAGCGAACGGCAGCTTCTCGGCCTTTCACCCAGAGGTCCCCGGTTCGAATCCCGGTCATTTTCACACGCTAAAAAATTACCCTTTCATCTCATCCTCTGAAGCGATACCTAACGGTTATGGGGGCTTAAAAAAAAGTCTTTTATAGAAATCAGCACCGATCATATGTTATAGATTCTTTGAAGAAAGATTACCTACTATTAGGCCGCACATTGAGGACGGATATATTATAACCTTTATCAGAATAAGCAGCAAACTTAAAACGGTTACAGTCTGAAAGTAAACCGTTAATTTAAAAGGAGAATACAACAAAAAAATCATAATATTTCCGTTTAAATTAAACATTTTAGGAACAGAATTTTTTTTTTTCATTTACTTCTTCGACGAATTACACGTCAAAGTTTACGAAACGGTAAACACGTAGATGCGCATTTCCTTCTTTTTCTTTTTCTGTTAAGCCACCGGAACCGCCGTAAGGTATTACTTCAGTGGATGATATGTATGAATGAACTGTTTACTCAGGGTGTCTGAATAGTGATAGCTAATAGTTCTGCGAAGAGGATGTCGTAGGTAACAAGAATCCAGTCGCCAGCCCAGCAATCTATCCTTACCCTGTGCTTTTTTAAAACTCTTATGAGCAATACCTATTTCGAATTGCAGAACAGCCGTTTCCATAATTATACTAGAAATCTGTAATATTATCACTTTTAAAAGATAAGAGAAACGGTTTTTTTTTCTCTCAGTTGCGGAACGTTAAGATATCTGACGTCATCCGACTTTATCGCAAAACGTTAAACTTACAAAGACAAATTAAAAATTCAAAAAATACGAATTATTCTGATACAATTAACGAGTAATTATTCGAATTAATGTATCGGTATTTAATCGCAATGTACACGCGACTAAAGATAATTTTTTTTTTTTTGTATAATTTTGAATATAAAATGTTTTCTATGCCGTCAAAATAACAAACGTTTCAATAATTCCGACCGTCGGACCGTATCATTTGGAAACAGTTAACAGAGTGCAACTTTTCTTTCTGTTACCGTAAACAAGTTTACGGAAAAAGCAATATGTTTCTTTCGGTGAGGACCTTTAGCTACCGCGATCCGGCCACAAAACAGGTGTCATAATTTAATCGTGTCGTCATATACCCTTCTGCAGGTGCCCTGTTTAACATAAATTAAGATGATATAACATACAGCGATTTAAGAATCCTGTTCTGAGCTTGCGCATTTGTTCAATGCTTTCACTTCCCTCTGAACCTATAATCTTCAGCGTTTCATGTAATATTAAGAATACACGATAAAAATATACTGTATTTTGTGTGTACGCATTACAGCATATATACGTTATTAAAGTTAATACTCGTATATTTATTGCGCGCCAATTATTATAACTACAGCATTCGTTTGAACGAATAATAGTAATGCTCTTTACAACAGATTTTTTCAATTACTTGCGAATTTATTTCTGACGACGTACTTATTTTTTCAATACTTAGTAAAACTGGTTTATTGTTATTCAACGCATCGGTTACTTTTTATAATAGATGAACCTAGAAAATACATAAAACCGATTCAATCATATACGAATTATTTTAATGTTCGTAATAAATTAATAAAATGTATTCACTGTATACATTACGTATATTACATTTAGATCTACACCGTAATAAACAGAAACACAAAAAACTAAAAGAGGTCGCTTAGATTTCAATCGTATAAATCGCTACGTTTAATTAAAACGAGTTCATTGTCCATATTATGTTACATGCATAATCCCGTATTGTGGTGCCGCAATGAATCTTGAAGCTTGAACTACGACGGCTAAGTAATACGGTCCTGTTATCCAAATAGAAAAAGCAAAAGCAAATCGCTTTCTTGTAAATACAACTTATTTTATTTTATGTTACCGATTACGGATTAAATATTTTCTAATTTTCCTCTTATATTTTACGAACGATCAAGTATTCTGACAGTCTTAAATATTAGTACAGGCAATTTGTCATCAAAATAAGCTTTCTTTCTTTCCTGTTTAGCCTCCGGTAACTACCGTTTATATATTTCTTCAGAGAATGAATGAGGTTGATATGTATGAGTGTAAATGAAGTGTAGTCTTGTACTTTCTCAGTTCGACCGTTCCTGAAATGTGTGGTTAATTGAAACCCAACCGCCAAAGAACACCGGTATCCACGATCTAGTATTCAAATCCTTGCAAAAATATCTGGCTTTACTAGGACTTGAATGCTGGAACTCTCGCCTTCCAAATCAGCTGATTTGGGAAGACGCGTTAACCACTAGACAGACCAACCCGGTGGGTCCATCAAACTAAGCTTTTTTTTTTTCCCCTACTAAGCTGTATTTGAAAATCCTTACGTACCGATTGATCTTTTGTCCATGCGTTAGGGGTGATGAGGGAAGCTTAACTCCAGATTTTTAACATCCCCCTCCCATAGATTTTTGAAATGAGTTTTTCTCTGAATCTATTCATTTTAGAGAAAAGCTTTTCAAACAAAAAATGTAGAGGACGTTCTCCTCTACAATTAACGTCTTTGAAGTTATGCCGTATAATTTGAAATTGAAATACTAGGTGGCGCTGAAGTTTTAAAAACCGTTATAAACGAGTAGACCGTTTTCGAACACGTGCTCAATTCACAACATTTTCACACTTTCACAAGCTACAGCTCCAAAACGGTAAATCGTACAAGAAAATTGTTTAAATAAAAGTTGTCTGTTTTTTTTAGATTTCCAAATGCAATACAGACGAAAAAAAATTTTTCCGGTGAAAAACCCGATTTTTACAACTTCAGCGCCACCTAGTATTTCAATTTCAAATTATACGGCACAACTTCAAAGACATACAATAAATGTCTTTAGCTTGTGAAAGTGTGAAAATGTTGTGAATCGGGCACGTGTTCGAAACCGGTCTACTCGTTTACAACGTTTTTTACAACTTCAGCGCCACCTAGTATTTCAATTTCAAATTATACGGCATAACTTCAAACACGTTAATTGTAGAGGAGAACATTGTCTACATATTTTGTTTGAAAAACTTTAATCTAAAATGCATAGATTCAGAGAAAAACGTATTTCAAAAACTTTTTGAGTTTTTCAAAAATCTACGGGAGGGGGATGTTAAAAATCTGGAGTTAAGCTTCCCTCATCACCCCTAACATATGGAAAAAACATCGATCGTAGGTAAGGATTTTCAAATAAAAATACAAATTGATTGTACTATATTATAAAGACGTAGGTCAGTTATCAACATTATAATTACGTCAGCAGACAAACGCTAAACGATAAATTAACATTATATTCTCTGACATATATAAAAACAGTTATAATGAATCTATCGTGATTTTATTTATTTTGAAAATAAACACAGAGAACGTGGGCGTCACTCTAGTTGGCTCGTTCACAGACCGATTTAAATCCAGAGTTCCGAATATCGCGAAGCCGCGGGGGTAAGGGGATCGGCGTAAATCACTAATTAAAATTAATTTATTTCTTTTCAAAGTGAGAATTTTATTTTAATAAGAGATTCGAGTTTATCAAAAAAAGAATTTCTATTTGATACTTGGTTTTGAGATATATAAGAGCCTTCTATATCATTTTTCCGTGCACCTTGGTTTGGATTTTAACTGCACAGACCTCGAAATCAAGGTCGACAGAGTCGGAAATATGTGTGAATATTAGTACTAATATTAACACATTTAAGTACGCAGGTAACGTAACTGGCTATCTAAGCTACCATGGCGGCGGTTTTATTTATTTATACCGCTTTCAAGTGGGTGAATTACTTTTCTTTATTACTTTTGATGTTAGTTAAATTATTCTGTAGTTATTCAATCTCTGACAAATGTCAGAGATTGAATATATTTGTGTTTATTTTAGGTGGTGTTGCCATCGAGAACAATCTTGTTCATACTAGGTGGCTTGTTATTAGCCGATCGCTTTCGTAGGCCCACGTTCCTACTGGTCGGTACTATTTACGTTTGTTAACAAACTTACTTAAAGAAAAACAAACGAATCCGCCAACAACTTGTAGGGATAGTTTCTCCAGAACAGCTGGAGAGGACGGTAACAGAAGAATGTCGGCGCTCCAGGGTGACTTACGAAAGATCTCGTCGCAGAAAGGTACATTGGTGGAGCCAAGAGATCGAGTGGTTACATAAGCAGATCGAGTGGCAGAGGTAGAGACCCAGAGGTCATGATCTTTCTTTCGTTTTCCTGTTTAGCCTCCGGTAACTACTGTTCAGAAAATACTTCAGAGGGTGAATGAGGATGATATGTATGAGTGTAAATGAAGTGTAGTCTTGTACATTCTCAGTTCAACCGTTCCTGGGATGTGTGGTTAATTGAAACCCAATCACCAAAGAACTCCGGTATGCACGATCTAGTATTCAAATCCATGTAAAAATAAGTGGCTTTACTAGGACTCGAACGCTGCAATTCTTGACTTCTAAATCAGCTGATTTGGGAAGACGCGTTCATCACTAGACCAACCCGGTGGGTATAGAGATCATGATCAACTTACGCAGTGAATTTCGAGCGGCCAGAGCAGCCCTCATATATGCCATCAAATGTGCAGAGAGATGTTGGCGGAAACTCTATAACCAAATAGATATGACCCCTGGGGCCGGGACTATCAGATAGCCACAGGGAAGTTTGGCCGTACACTGCCGGTGCTAACGGAGGAACAGATACGAGCTCTCTTCCAAATGGGGGAAGTTCCCCCGAGGGAAGATATATAACAGTCGATATTGACTCATCATTCGAGGTTAGAACCGTCGTTCGTCCGCGCTTGCGTGGATGGGCGATGGTGATGCAGCACGGAGACTGTGGAGCCCTCTGACCCAAAGACACCCGGGGACGTGCAGTGCTATTGTAAACCCGACCTCGGGAGGGGAGGATCGGTGAGATATGAGGTTTGGTCGGTAGGTAGCAGGCACACATACGCTCTCCTAATAACATCTAACAGAACCTGTTAGCGAGTCCGACGCTCCGCCCTAAATGGGGTTCTTCAGACTCACGGGAAAAAACTATTAATTTTATTTTCATTTACATTTAGTGAGGTTTTTCGGTTTCCTTAAAGTGAAAAATAAAGTCATACACTGAAGACAAGAAGCTGGGCAGGTCAAGGCGGGGTCCACAGGGTAAGGTTAGACTTGATGATTCCTCTGCCTCCTCCTCCTCGTCAGAGGAGTAGGATGAGAAGGAGGTGGTCACACCAGGGACTTCTGGGGAGTAGACGCGCCCTGTGTTGAAAGTGACTGATGAGTTTAATAAAACGGTTGTAAAGTTTGGCGGTTCGACTCCTTTAATGACAGCGTTTGAGGAAAATTTTCATTCTCTAATACAATTACATACAGGGAGTATGAATTGATGCGCACGAGACTATCTGTCGGCTCGATATTATCGGGTCGGCGTTAGATTTCCATGTCGATTAACGAAACCAGGGCGAATGGATAATAGTTTAGAATTTCATACACTATTTCGCAAAAGACAGGATTACCGAGGGGATTTAGGGTGCCTCTTAGGCTTTTCCGCCTTCTTCTTTTTTGTTTTGTAGTCGGTAAGTTTTTGTTGCGCCGGTTTGTTTTCTGTAGTTTCATTTTTATTTCGTTTTTTTCTATTGTAATGCGCGTTGAATTCACTTCTTTTACCTTCGGGTAGGTAGCAGATTTCAGTTTCTTTTTCTTATTTTTTACGGATAGTAGTAATACAACACCGGTGGAAAGTCACATGTGGCATCATAATTGAGGCAAGAACAAGGCTGAGAGATGCCTTTTGCCGAAGTTTCGAAGATGACCTCCGAGAACTACCCATGAGAACTAGATACGGATAAGGTGGGCGTGGCTACCGAAGCTATTATATAGTAGGTGTTTTCCCCTACAGGGTAAGGATGTTTATACGTTTGAGACGAACTTTTACAAAAACAAAAAAAAAACAGCATGACATTCTTTCTCAGATTACGTCTCTATACAACCCGGACTTAAATCATATCGAGATAGTTTGTCAGAAGCCAAAGGATACGTAGTGAAGAAATAACGCGAGTTTTGATATCAAAGATGTTCAAACGGTATGTGAATAAAGTAGCCGACGTGAATGAAAAAATTTGGAAGGTGTAAGGAAACAGGAGCTGAATAATATATGCGATAAGAACACATTATTGACAATACCACCGAGTCGATTATTTTTACTTCCTTGTACGAAGTAAAGGAAGTATTGTGATCGCGAAAAATTTAGGTTTTCAGATTAAAACGGAAATATCCATTTTGACTAACCCTGAATCCATTTTAACTAGTTTTGTATCTCGCATAACCCAAAAACAATTAGGCTTAGGATGTTGAAATTTTGGATTTAGAACTGTTGTAACATCTAGTTGTGCATCTCCCCTTTTGATTTCAAACGGTTGGACCAAAAGTGTCCAAAAATGCCCAAAACAACTTGGATTTTGGACTTTTTTTTAACTGCAGTAGTAAGTCCTCATTGAGAGATTTACAACGATATATTATAAGTAGTACTTATTTTCATCGGTTCTAGAGTTACAATCAAATAACATTTTAAATTAATGAACTATTTGGATCTTACAAGAGAAAGGCACATCGGATCAAATCCGACTTCATCTCATTTTTTTTTTATTTTTAATTTAAATATATTCATCTATTAATAATTATTAACCTCTAATCGTAAATTTTTTTTTTCAAAAACAACAATAAAAAAATTAGAAGTTATTAATGAATTAAAATTTTATGTACTTTTCATTTAAAAAAAAATGTGCATATGTTATTTAATAGGCGTACAAGGAAATTATGTAGTGTCCAAATCAGATTTTTTACACGACAGTGAAGATAAGATTATGATGATTCTGATGACGACAGTAACCTCGGAAATTCTAATATTTCTTGTGAAGTGAATGACGTTCTTTTTTCTGTTTAATTAAAACTGTTTTATTTTGTTCTACGATTTAAAAATAATTAGTTTCTGCTGTAACTTCCTATTCCGTTATCTAGTGTATTTAATCGTCATCTTACATTAACTTTTGAATACGAATGTGAAAATAAAATAGAACACCGGCACTCAATGAAGGTAATAGATTTTGATTCGCACTTTACAACATTTTATGTGTATCCCTGCTTTGTATAATTCCCGGCTTCACATAAACGCTTCTGTAATTCTTGTCACGTTTACAGATTTGAAAAATGCATACATATTTTTATGAATAAAACAGTCTGATATTAATTAAAAACTTTTCAGCGAGCCGATTACATCGACATAACTTATATAAATAATTACATTAAATTTAAAAATGTAATATTGTTCAAAATATTTACTATACACAGTCGATAAAAATGTCAAAAAACTTGTTCTACAAACCAATACTAACACAGCAATAAATATTACAAAGGCCCTGTTCGCTGTGCAAATTTTACGCTAAAAAGACCGTAGAACGATTCGAATTGCTGCTATCGCTGCCATGGCAAGAATACAATAACCGCCTGTTACACAGCAAACAGATATAAATAAACAAAGCCATTAATAAAGATAACTCCCGCTCGTTAAACAAAAAAATTGAAAGATAAAGAGCAACAATTTTTCTCTTGATTTATTAAAATCAAATTTTCCTAATAGCATTTTCAACGTATGAGTCTATAACATATAGGGGATGTAATAATTTATAAATTTAATCGTTCATTACCGGTCTAGATCTATTACATTAAACTACAAACTCGTCCTATGTTATACCGTTGTACTATCATCAAAATTGTAATATAAAACTGTTAAGTTATTTTTTCCATCTATAAATAATGAATCAAATAAATTTTTAAAAATAAGGTAACTGAACCTTGATCCTAAAATTAAGAAATTACTTATTTAAAAATTTCCTATTATTTTAGAATCGTAACATCGTTTAAAACGATTTTAAAGCTTAAAATCTCTCTTCTCTTAAAAATGTCTCTAGTTATTTTAATTTTTCTCCCCCGATTACCTTTCTGTTAAGATGGAAGAGATAGGCCGACCGCAAAAAAATGCAAAGACATAAAAACATGCGTCGTGATAAAAATATGGAAAGAAGTGCAGAAAAAATTAATTTAAGAAGAGCCTGCCGGCATGAGTTACGGGCTCTCTGAAATGCGGGAATGCATATTACCGTTTTCTCTCTTTTTTCCTGTTTAGCCTCCGGTAACTACCGTTTAGATAATTCTTCAGAGGATGAATGAGGATGATATGTATGAGTGTAAATGAAGTGTAGTCTTGTACATTCTCAGTTCGACCATACCTGAGATGTGCGGTTAATTGAAACCCAACCGCCAAAGAACACCGGTATCCACGATCTAGTATTCAAATCCGTATAAAAATAACTGGCTTTACTAGGACTTGAACGCTGGAACTCTCGACTTCCAAATCAGCTGATTTGGGAAGACGCGTTCATCACTAGACCAACCCCGTGGGTTATATTAATGTTTTACATCAAATTTATAAATGTACATTCGTAACAAAGCATAGAGTTAAATTAATTAATTTCAACGAAAATAATTAAAATAATAAAAAATTCCTCAATTAATTTCTCTTAAATTTCGAATAAACGTATTTTGGATATCAGAATTACATCAGAAGAAAGGAAGCGAGGAAGAAATACGATGAAGTTAATAGAGTGAAGGTTGAAAACTACAATGGGGACGAAGGAAAAGGCTTGAGACAGAAATGAATGGAACCCAGCGAGTTGGTCTAGTAATGAACGCGTCTTTCCAAAAGACTAATTTTGGAAGTCGAAAGTTTCAGGGTTAAAGTCCTAGTAAAGCCAGATATTTTTACACGGATTTGATACTAGATCGTGGATACCGGTGTTCTTTGGTGGTTGGATTTCAAGTAACCATACATCTCAGGAACGATCGAACTGAGACAGTACAAGACTATACTTCATTTACACTCATACATATCATCCTCTTAAGTAATACTTGAACGGTAATTTCTAGAGGCTAAACAGAAAAAGAAAGAAGAAATGAATGGAGACAACAATGGAACCTTAAGGAACCTACTGCCAGGTAGAACACCGGCTAAATGATGATGATCGGTATATATGATACGATTCTACAACGATCTAATACGAACTGTGACAACGAAATTAAAAATCAAAAGTTTTTCACCCTCCAGATTATGGGTCTATCTTTAACCGGTGGCTCACGAACTCAAAAAAAAAAAAAAAAAATTGGTTATAAAAATTTATCTCATTTTATTAAATATTTGTGTATTTCTAAAATAACTTCGAAATAAATAAAATATAAAACATTGGCTAGCAATCTTTGGATTAATTTAATTTCACTGGTTATTTGTCAGTTTGTAATAAATATTTGTAGTAGTGAATCGCAGAAATGAATTTAGTAAATACAATTAAAAATTTCCTAAGCCGCTAAAACTTTTAATTTAACTCTTTAAGTAAATAAAACTTAATAAATAATTACATAAAAAAGGATTAAAATAAGATCACAAAAAAATTTACAAAACTTTCCATAACTCAAAACTATCGTATATTGAAAAACGCCCCCTTGGCTCAAGACGGCAAGCTACAGGCCTTCAAAAACAACATAAATTAGTACAGTATTCACCAGTACAGATTATAAATATCGACCCGAGGGTGAAAATAAGGTCGAAGACCCCTGATCTAGACCGTGTGATTTTTATTGTTAAAGAAAAGTAAAAGTGGGATACTACTTTTTTCATTTATACATTAAAAAAAAAAAATTTGAAAACGGAGAACTGCGATATAGAATTAAATTTAAACGAAATAAACATTACAAATTAAAATTAAAATTGTAATTTAAGAACTCTGCTGTAAATATTGAAAATTAAATTTTTAATTGGCCTAAAAACTGATTTTATGAAAAGAAAACCGCTTAAAACTAGTAGTCAAAAGACCAGAGTTTGACATTTTTCACACGCTACAAATATGTATCTCTCAGCGGCAACGATAAAACGTTAAGCCTGTAGTTATTTAAAAAAGTAAATAAGTTCAACGGCCAGAAAAATATCTTCAAACCGTCTACGCTGGCAATGTATTTATTCTTTAAAAACTGTTCAAGTTATGTGAAAAGAAGAAAACTAACAACAGAATCGTGGAAATGGTAACCGGTTTGAAGAAGTGTAAGTTTGAACAAAACGTAAAAAAAAAAACAAGAGACAATATCTCCACACATATTAAACTTATTAAAACATAAGTCGGTAAGTACAGTAAAACAAAATCTCTGAAAATTCCTTAAATTAGATTAAAAAGAACACAATAGCTGTAAATGGAAATTACCTATAGCTCTTCTCTCGGCGAGCCTAAGGCACGCCCTCCATGCGGGTTGCCCTGGCGGACGGGTGTCTCGGAATGGGATTATTAGTTGTCCAAAATTCATGTATTTTTAATGATGAAAACTGATCACGGAAAAGCGAAAAAAAATCAAAAATTTTCTCAATTAAATTTGGTTTAGATCGGTTTAAGCATAAGCGTCGCAGTTTTAATTTTTCTTTTGGAGAGGACTCGGAGAAAGAAAAAAAAAGATAAAGTATAAGTTATAGTACAGTCAATCAGTATTTTTATTTGAAAATCCTTACCTACCGATTTATGTTTTTTTCCATATGTTAGGGGTGATGAGGGAAGCTTAACTCCTAATTTTTAACACCCCCATTCCATAAATTTTTGAAAAACTCAAAAAGTTTTTGAAATGAGTTTTTCTATGAATCTATGCATTTTAGAGAAACGTTTTTCAAACAAAAAATGTAGAGGACATTCTCCTCTACAATTAATGTCTTTGAAGTTATGCCGTATAATTTGAAAATGAGATAATAGGTGGCGCGTTGTAAAAAAACGTGTTTTTTCGGTTTTTTCACCGGAAAAAATTGTTTTTCGTCTGTATTGCATTTGGAGGTACTTACGTATTAACGCCACCGCAGCTAAAGCTTTATTTAAAAACAAAGTAGTCAATCGGATTTCGGTGGAAAATGGGCCGAAACAGATTCAAAACAGAATATAAATGGTTATTTATATTTGTTTATTTTATAAATAAACAAAGGATATAGACGAAACAATGAACGGCATAGATGAAGTCCTACGCAAGAACTATCGCGTGAAAATAAACAAGAAGAAAACAAAAGTAATGAAATGTAGTAGAAATAACAAAGATGGACCACTGAATATGAAAATAGGAGGAGAAAAGATTATGGAGGTAGGAGAATTTTGTTATTTGGGAAGTAAAATTACTAAAGATGGACGAAGCAGGAGCGATATAAAAAAATGCCGAATAGCACAAGTTAAACGAGCCTTCAGTAAGAAATATAATTTGTTAACATCAAAAATTAATTTAAATGTCAGGAAATGATTTTTGAAAGTGTATGTTTGGAGTGTCGCTTTATTTGGAAGTGAAACTTGGACGATCGGAGTATCTGAGAAGAAAAGATTAGAAGCTTTTGAAATGCGGTGCTACAGGTGAATGTTAAAAATCAGACGGGTGGATAAAGTGACAAATGAAGAGGTATTGCGGCAAATAGATGAAGAAACAAGCGTTTGGAAAAATGTAGTTAAAAGAAGAGACAGACTTATAGGCCACATACTAAGGCATCCTGGAATAGTCGCTTTAATATTGGAAGGACAGGTAGAAGGAAAAATTGTGTAGGCAGGCCACGTTTGGAATATGTAAAACAAATTGTTAGGGATGTAGGATGTAGAGGGTATACTGAAATGAAACGACTAGCACTAGATAGGGAATCTTGGAGAGCTGCATCAAACCAGTCAAATGACTGAAGACAAAGAAAAATTTAACCAAACTTAACTTACGCTCGCTTCGATCGCTAACCTTGACTAATTAACACCGTAATTTTTTGATTATTTATTTAATAAATTCAGTAATTATTGCAATTACTTATTATTTAAATAATCAAAACACTCCTGTTAATTAGTCACGGTTAGCGATCGAAGCGAGCGTAGGTTAAGTTTGGTTAAATTATATTTAAAAAATAAATATTTGTTTATGTTAAACTCTATATCGGCCCATTTTCCACCGAAATCTGATTGACTACTTTGTTTTTAAATAAAGCTGCAGCTGCGGTGGCTTTAATACGTAAGTACCCATTTGGAAAAGTTGTTAATCTCAAAAAACAACTTTTATTTAAACAATTTTCTTGTACGACTTACCGTTTTGGAGCTGTAGCTTGTGAAAGTATGAAAATGTGAATTGGGCGCGTGTTCGAAACCGGTCTACTCGTTTACAACGTTTTTTTACAACTTCAGCGCCACCTAGTATTTCAATTTCAAATTATACGGCATAACTTCAAAGACATTAATTGTAGAGGAAAATGTCCTATACATTTTTTGATTTGAAAAAAGTTTGAAAAACTTTTCTCTAAAATTCATAGATTCAGAGAAAAACGCATTTCAAAAACGTTTTGTGTTTTTCAGAAATCTATGGGAGGGGGATGTTAAAAATCTGGAGTTAAGCTTCCCTCATCACCACAAACGTATGGATAAAAGATCAATCGGTAGGTAAGGATTTTCAAATACAGCCTATTTTGATGACAAATTGCCTGTACTATTACAAAATGATATTATAACCGTAGTATAATTTAAATTTATTTATAAATATAAAAACTCAAACAGATAAACAAAAAAAACAAAGGAATTTATTAATAAACATACAAACAAAAACCCTGAAAGCAACTCTTTCAGAAAACACATGACAATCCAATTAAATTCAAAACATAACATAAGGAAGCAAACCAGCTGGATTATGCTTATTTAAAACTTCCACATTTCTTTCTCGCCTCAAATTAATTTATTCTAAAATAATTTTTTTCTTCTTCATCCATCAAAATATATTACTAATAAATATTTCGCAAATATATCGATTAAAGAAATAAATATATATTACAAGTACAACTAATAAATATATAATAATATAACAAGTAACACCTGACCATCACGAGACATGAACTAACGAATCGGGAATTTCCGCTAGTTTCGGTACATTCAGGTGCCTACTTTTTGGTTATAGTTCATTATTTTATGAAAAAAAAAAAACAAAAAAACAATACCATAAATAAAAAAATATAATCGTATTATTAATATATATTTCGCATATGTATCGATTAAAGAAATAAATATATATTAAAGTATAAATAATAACAAGTACAAATATTAAATATAACAAGCACACACCTGACCACCACGAAACATCTACTAACGATGGGGATTTTCAGCTAGTGATCGGTGCCTGTTATCAGAGGACATTGTTATTTATTGTAGTACGGAATGACATCACTCGGTCAACTGGTGTTTTATGTGCTAAGCTAAGGGACGAATGGACGGACGGACACACACGCAGCGCGCGCAAGATACCTACAGATGTCCTTTGGTAGGGTAGAGTTATAAGCAAATAAAATAATAACACATAAATTTTCAAACGTGACCTTCATATAGGTTACTATATAACCTATAAACCTTACTAACCGGTATGTTTAAATTCCGAAGTGTAAAACGAAATATTTTTTTTTTTACTTCACATACTCTAAAAGAATGGAGATACGATTAGCTTCCTATTAAAATGGAACAATGTATTTTTTAAATAAAATCGATCAGTGAATCATAAGATAAATTAAATTAATACATTTAATTGTGTGAACACATATAAATATTGACACAAGAAAAATAAACAATAAGGAAATTACCTTTATTTAAAAGTCTAATATAATTATGATTATATAAGTTATAAATATTTAACTTTTTTTTTTTCACCTAAGTTTTTAATTAGACGATCTAATCTTAGAACTGATTAATTAATAAAATATTAGTATTATTAACTGAACATATTAGTCGATTAATATTGTATTATCCGATATCGGAAAAATCACTTTAGAAAAAAAAATTTAGCGCATCTCATTTCCACAATTTAATTCCTTAAGTACACTTATCATTAAAATTAACAGAGTAATTTAACTTCTGTATTTAGTTAACTATATTAAACTATAATCATTATTCAAAATAGAAAAATAAAATATTTTAACGCTGTTGTTGGCTTATAAATTAAAGCAGCCAATAGCTTTGCATATTCACTTATAGCCTATTTAGCCCTCCTCTCGCTTTTTCTTTCTCCATAAAACCGGAGTTATTCAGCTTTTCTTTAATAGATCATATTAAAAGGTGGAAACGATTTTTTATATTAGCCTAGTTTAACTGTTTAAAAAATAACTACAAGAAAGCTTAACTTAAAAAGAAGAAAAATTGAAAGTATAACTAGAATTCCTTATTATATTTCTTCAGAGATCAATATAAAATCCCCACAAAAGGGATTAATTTGTTTCATCATTTAAGGCAGAGCTTTTTTTTAAGGTTAACTATACATTGGCAATGCGTTCTGACAAATCAAATATCTTGCTTTTTTATACTACAACTGAGCAAAATATAAAATAAGATATATTAGATTAATTAGTATAAGAAAGTAATAATAATAATATGGAAAAATATCGGGGAAAAAAACCGGCAACATGGAAAAAAAAAACAATTTGTAATAACACATATTCAACTTACCTAGAATATTATATAAAAACAATACTATACTATTCAGTATAAAAATAAAACACTAAGATTCAAATATACGATTAATTAATTTAACATATCTCTAAAATCAACACAAAACATCACACAATAAGAGTAAAAACCACGGTGCCGATCATCATATGACTGTTCGCCAAATGGAACTGCAAAATTCATTAAAGCAATGGTTCCACAACTAACATAAAAAATAAATGCACGCCGTAACTGCTACGCCATCTGTTGTCAATTTACAGAACTAAATCACGTTTTTATTTGTTAATATCATTTTGCAATTACTGAATCAGTAGAATAAAAAATGGTGACTTTTTTTTTTTTTTTTTTCTTCTTTTAATAAAAATTAACAAGCAGAAAAAAGGAGATTAACTAAAATTTTGACTCTTTTTTTTTAATATCATTCATATTATTGTCATAATTTTTTAAAAGCTATTTAACAGGTTATTATAAAAAACCATGTTTTTTAAATTGCATAATTTTTTTTATACTATCCATAGTTCGTTTTTTAATGTTATTAAAATGTCCATTATAAGGAGAACTGTATAATATAGTTGTAATTATTTATAGTCTTATTTTGTAGGGTATATAGCAAAAACAATTATGCTAAAATTCACTATATTAAAAAAAAGTTACTTGTAAGTGATGTTTGTCTGGGATAATCTCAGGATCATTATGTCAAAGATTGTATGTGAATTACATTACCATACCTGTTCTCTTGGCTATATTTATTTTAATTTGATTTCCCCTTATGATAATACCACTACCATTAATGTATAGAAAAAAATTATAGTTATTTTATAGGTCAACTATACCCTGGTATCTTATTCCTTAGTTCCAAAAAAGTTATAATCGCCATTGTGTCTAAGTTTCCCTTCTTTCCTCAGGCTCACTTCACTAAAATAAGGAAATTAAGATTGTGGTGTTTGAAAAATTATTTTTTATAGCACGCTAAACCTCAGTGACGGATTTACCAAGCAGCTGCTTGAGGCCTCATTTTGACAGGGGCCTCGAAGTAAAAAATTTTGAAAAATAAAAGTAAAACTAACAAAAAATAAACAATATATTTATAATACTTTACGTATTACTTTTATAACTTATGTATAATTGTAATTGCTATCTTCAATTATGTAAAAGCTTAATTTATATTTATAGCATAGATTATAATGACAGTATATTTTAAAATTGGTTTGTCATGCAAACCATTTTTTCCCGTGCGTCATTTCCATGTGTAAGAAAAAGGCGCCTTGACCAAACGTTTTGTTCGTCTTTATCTAAACCGGCAGAGATTCTTGAAGCATCTTGTTTCGTTGCTTGAGTCAAAGATACAAGGTATGTATTCGAATCATACTATTTAAAAATTAAAAAGAAAAATTAAGGTCGATAAAATTCATTAAAAAATGTATCAGGTTGTGTCTGATTATTTCTGTTATCATAACCTATATGTTTATCAAATGAAATTTTGTAGGATAATAGGCAATTGGAACTTCCAGGGGGGGGCTCAAAAATATAGATTTGCTTGGGGCCTCGTCCAAGGTAAATCCAGCACTGCTAAACCTTCAAGGGCAAGAAGTAAAATCTATGCTTTCAAAGAAATTTAGGCCCTGAAGTAATCTAATGACATAATTTAAAAATATTGTATTCTTTTTTACAAAATACTTTGGTTCTGGGAACTAATATAAGAATCACGATGTCAGAAAATGATTCACTTGTACCTCCAAGCACCCTAAAAACACTGATTATCCTTTTCATAGTCTTATAGTTGTAAGTAGTAACTCCTTAAAATGGCATAGCCCATCTTTAGAATAACCTGCGTCCTTTATTATGCTAATAGGGAATGTGTGGATTAAAGTGAATTCCTATTGTTTACTTCATTGAGCCAAATATATTGTTGTAAATTGGCATGCCAAGCTTATTGAAATGTAGACAACATTCAAGTGATACGACATCACAAATTGTATAATGAACTACACAAATTGTTCAATTCACCACAAATTGTATAATGAACTTCATTATTCTAAGAACAGCAAATCTAACGCTACTTATATTGTAGGTGCTTTAAAATCACAGATATGAACAGAGTAAAGTAACAAATCAATACACCAGACTCTGTTTTGAATTATATACCTGCCTAAACTAAGTTGGTGAGACTTTGTACCGTGAATAATATTTTTGGGTGTGGCCTGTCTGTATAAGTTGTTTTGCAAAAGGCTAATACCTCATGGACAAAGTGTGTATAACAAGAGTTTGTATTTTATAAAATAGGTTATCTATTTCAGAACTTTATGAATAGTAGTTTTTTCTGAGGCCTGCTCTTGAGTACAGTACATTGAAGGTCTTTAGACTTCTTACACGGCTCGTATATAAAATCAACTGATTCATTATTAACAGACAGTCTCCTGGAATATTTTCCATCTAATAAGCTGGCAGTTTCTTTAAGCTAATGACTCCAATGATGAATATTTTTCTCTTGTGAATTTAGTAAACCCGATGTTATTTATGTCTACTGGTGTACAATGATTCACATTTGGCAAGCCAAAGATTGCGCTGAATCACTTCCTGTACTCTCTAGCTCAACCAGGTGGCACAGAATGTTGTATCACCACTGTTAATTTAGCCCCTCCCCGATTTAATACTGTTTTGAGTTGAATCTTAGTGAAATGTTAATAGTATGACGTTTACATATTTTGTTCGGATATTTCAGGAATCTGAATTGCACAACTTTACAAACCAACATTTGAAACAGGATGGATGTATTGTTTCATACGAAATACAAAAAACTATTTCAGATGAAAAAACTATTTAATTATTTTATACAATACAACTTTGTATATATAGTTTATTACATACATAATACATTCTACAATTATTACATATTTTAAAATATTTTATAATTACTTAAAAGAATCAGTCTTAATATACAAACATAACTTACTAATATTGTACATCAGGTTGACTTCAGCCATATAAATATGGCAACCAAATCTCTTACAAGGTGGTGGGGAAAGGAAGACATTTCAAGATTGATTAAATTTAAGGAGATACATAAATTGAACACACACTTTATTTTGCCTTTAGATGTGCCCAGTAAAGTAATCTTTTTCTAATTTAACTTGAACTTTATTAGATGTTACTAGAAAATTAAGGCAATTATTGTACAAAGATTATTATTTCTTCTTTAATGGTTTATTTTGTAGATCTATTTACATTATACAGGGTCCGGCATATAAATCTGACGATTTTGTAGTAATTGTTATGTTGGCAACACTGTCAATGAGAAGGTGGGAGTGTTGTACATCGACAGGTCTATTCATGCTATTTCAGTAGCCAGTATGTCGTGGTCGGGTGAACAACGAGAGTTTGTGATTGAAGCCTATTTTAAAAATAATTACTTGGTTGTTGTAACACAGCGTTTATTTCGCAGACATTTCAATTTAAATCGACACGCATCTGTTCCTAGTAGGAATACGATATTGTTGTAGGTGAAGAATTTTAGGAACACATCGTCTGCTTTAAAAATGAAACAGACAGGACGAAAACAGACTGTGAGAACGCCTAAAAACATTAACGCTAAGGTTAGCTGTTACGCGGTTTCCACGATGTTCAGCAGCAAGACATGCTACTGCGCTAGCCATTTCCGATTAAAGTGTATGACGAATTCTTCATGCTGAAAATCCATCCGTATAAGATGATGTTAGTGCAGCGACTTAATGCAAATGATCGGGCGTCTCACAAAGCAGCTTGCGAGGTCATCCTCGAAAACGTCCACCAGGATGCCGTTATTCTTTTAAGTGACGAGGCGCATTTTCATCTGTCAGGATTTGTGAATAAACAAAGACGAGGCGCATTTTCATCTGTCAGGATTTGTGAATAAACAAAATTACAGTTATTGGGCTTCACATAATCCACAGCAAATTCTTGAAAAACTACTTCACAGTCAATATGTTAGTGTGGTGTGCGGTTTCAAAGTTCGGCATAATTGGCCTGTATTTTTTTTTGAAAAGTTAAATAGCAAAGTAACAGTAACATCTCATCGATACGTAAACATGTCGAATGAATTTCTGCGACCGAAACCGAATGACTTTCAAGGACATGAAATTTGGTTTCAACAGGATGGTGCCACTGCCCGTACGGCGAGAATCGCAATGGGTGTTCTGCGAGAAACCTTTCCTGGACGTTTGATTTCCCGATTTGGCGACATTCCTTGGCCAACACGTTTACTTGATCGGGCTGTTTGTGATTTTTTTCTGTGGGGGTATCTCAAACATAAAGTCTTCAGTAGTCGACCACAGTCAAATGCAGAACTCAAGGAGGCCATTCAACGAGAAATTGAAGCGGTTCCACAAGTGATGATTGAACGAGCAATGTCAAATTTTAGAATGAGGTTAAGCGAGTGTGTGAGGAGTAATGGAAAACATTTGGACGACATAATATTCAAATAAAAAAAAATCTATATAAGTAATTCACTGTAAATTGCAAAAATTGATCTTTAATTTGATATATTAAATGTTTTAATAGTACGAAACACAGTTTAATTATTATCCCTCAAAAATCGTCAGGTTTATATGCCAGACCCTGTATAAGTTCACTTAATTTCTTTAAAAGGTAAAAAAATTCTTTAAAAATTTCTAAAAATAAATATTAGATACAAAAATGTGCTTTTACATAATACCTTTTACAATGATAAATAAGCATTGCTCTTTGTAGTTACAATTATAATTAAGTAAAATTCAAATATTATTAATATCATTACAGAATTTTTTTATTATGTGATAATAAGTTTTTAAATGGTAAGGAACGTGGACTTATACCCAAATGCTTTTTTGTCTACTACAACCTAATATTTATATGTAATAGCAGAGATGAATTAATTGTTATCATTATTTATGCATGTTGTAATATTATTATGTACAATGCTTTTTATAATATCCATTTTTATTTCAATGTTATCATATTATATTACTCTTTCTTAACAAGTTTAATAATCATAACTATTTTTATCAATACTAGCATACAGTATCTTGTCTTTCAAATAGTTTATGCAGTATCTTTTTGTAACTTTGAATCACAATTAAACATATAATTTATTTGGACTTTTAAATAAATTTAAACATATAATAAATAAACAAAATGTACATCAATGAAAAATAAATGAAAATACTAATCACCACACGTAAATAAAAACTGAAACTGGCATGATATCTACGCTGAGTACTAGATTTTTATTATCAGTAATAACAGTATCAAAACTGCTAGTAAAACAGAACAAGAAAGTGAAAACTAATTCTATAATGTTAAAAAAAAAGTTATCTATTTGTAGAAATTTTAACTAAATGAAACATTATCTACGTCTGAAGAAGTTGCATTGCAGGTAGATGATTCTACTTTATCCTATCCCTTATTTATTTCATTCAAAGTGTTTTAATTCTAAATTTGTTTGACTTATTCTATTTACGTATTAATTAACAATTCACACTTACTTAATTATATTGATAATTATAAAAGAATGCAGTTTGTTCAAAGTACAAAAAGGGGAAACAAAATAATTGTTTTAGAAGTTCAGTTGAATATGTTAACATAAATTATGTTTAATAGTGTTTTTTTTTAATGCAACATAAAAATATTAAAACAGATTATTACTTGAATAAACATTTATAATTTTTTCTATTTTTCACTTTATGAATAAAATTGTTTTTCTATTAGTCAGTTATATAACCAACCAGTAAGTGTTATATCACCAATTAAATGGTTGTTTTTTATGAATTTTTTCTTTAATAAATAATCTCAATGCTTCCTGTTATTTAGACGAGATTTAATCCTTTTATCTTAGCGGATACAGAATTACATCACCAGAAATTACATGTGATGGATCTAAAGAATAAGTAATTTTTTCCCAGTTTTCATTTTTAATTTATCTGTAAATATTTCTAATTACGTAAATATTTTCAATTAATTACACCATTTAATATGATATTCTATTTTATTAAACGTTTTTTTCTTTTTAAAATATTTAATGATTTTTGTTTTTATTTATTTTTGCTTTACTATATATAACAATTGGATTGTTTTCTGTTTGTTCTATTCCAATATATAAAAAAATATATTAGTCAAAGTGCATGAATAGTAATTCAACACCTGCTTACATGAACGGGTAAAAAAATTATAACATTTATAGTATTAATCAAAAACAACTACAGTAGTTTAATATGAACGATTATCAAAGTTGTTTTATAGTCCCAAGATTATGTTTTGAACAATATTTTTCATTTGTTACATGTTAATTAAAAATAAATTACCACATTTTTTCTTCAAACAGTGAAGTGTCACAAAAACGACGAATCTTCTATATTTATTAATGATTACTTTCCTTCATACTACTGATGATAATTAAATAGTTACGCCACAGTAAATAAATTTCCCACCACTCTTCAGTAACTTTTAAAATTAAAATTAAATATTAGGTATAATAAATCCTTTAAAATAAATAAAAAATTAAGATTATGTAATACATTCTTACGATGACTGTTATGTAAACTGGTTAAATAAACCATTGTGAAAAACTATTATAAAATTTTAAAACTTATAAAAAATCAAAAACACAAATTCTAATAAAATATTAATAATTAAATGTTAAAATAAAAAAATCATTAAAATGTGAATAAATATTGAGCAATTAATTAATAATACAGATTAAATAATTATTTGGTAAAAGATAACATAAAATAATTATTATCACGCACTGATAATAATATTAAAAGCTTCTTAACATCATAATTATTTACCGGTTGTTACTTAAATTAAAAATATTTATAAATTAAATACGTACTAAACATATATAAAGCTTTAAAAAATAATTCTGTTACAAATTTTTATAGAATAAATTTGTTTATTATAGTATTTTTCCCTGATAAATTCTGGATTTTAAATTTTTATGATGAATTTTCACTTTTCAAAATCTATTATAAAAGATGTAAATGAGAACCCATTTTTTTTATAACTCCATCGTCACTCCTTCATGCCGACACTGTTACAGAATAACAAATAAAAACTTTAACAATATGCCTGATGATAGTACTTAAAAATATTAAGGTGATGACATAGTTTTATCTCCAACAGTCATATACTTTTTAATTCTTGATAAGTAATCGTACTTTCATCCAAATTCAGAATCTGTAACATCTGTAATCGAATTTAAGTTAGAATTTAAACTGTTATAGTTTAAATCAAATTTTGATAATTCAAAATCTGAAATTTTAATAGTATATATTTAATTCTAAAAACAATAGCACATTATAATATGATACTTGTCCACAAAGAAACAAAGTTTTGAAATAGAAATCCAACATATACATACTCGCTAATCTACTTTTTGACACTTTATTCTTTTGAAGATATCCTTTTATTTTGATGTCTGTAAGCTGCTGTGTAATTAAATTCTTTAGAAATAACATTCCATCTGGTATATCACCTACACTGTTCCATTTCAAGGTTGCTGGGATGTAAAGTAAGGTTTCATTTTTCACTTATAGTAATTTTCTGATATAAATAAAATAAATTCTTGAAGAACAATAACATCTGTACAAAAACCTTTTTGGAACCGGACAAGGGGTTTACAGAAGCATTACAAATGTTACAAGAAGTTTATAGCAAAAGTTTGTAGGAACTACTTCTAGATTACGATTTTAAAACAAGCATGCTAAAATTGCTCAAATGTAAAGAGGTTTATTCTTAAAAAAAAAAATTGTATTCATTAGTTATTTTCCATACGGTACACTCAGACCATCAATATAGGTTTAATTTGGAAGTAATATGGTGTTTGAGAGAGGCAAAAACAACATGTATGCTATACCACAACAATGCTCCTGTACATTTGCTGCTTCTTATTTGACAGTTTTTAAGAAAGCAAAATACAGCATTGTATCCTATCGATTTCTTTGTTTCCACAGAAAAGCTACTCAGAATGGGAGTTCTCTTCAGATGATAGAAGAGATTAATGAAAATTTTCTTTGACACCTGTAGGCTCTTCCATAAAGCACTTACCGGAATGTATTCCAGCAGAGGAAAAGGTCCTTATAGAAGTGCATTAACAGTAGAGAACGCTACATAAAACAGAAAAATTCAGTTAACTTGTGTAACAAGCAAACAAAATAATTTTTAAAATGTTCGATTTCTTTTTGGACAAACTTCATACAATTTAAATACAAAGAAGAAATGTTAATTTTTAATTTCACAAAAATATCTTAATCATCACAGACTTTTTCAAATCTACGTACATTTTATTAATTAATAGATTGAACTTACAAAATAAAACTCATATAAGGCGCTAAACTTAGACCAACTTAAATCAAAAGTTTTAAGTTAAGATCATTTTGTAAGAAAAAGCATTTTATATCTATAAGTAACACTTTGGATCAGAGCAGAAAAATTTCACACAAAATCTTATATATAAATGCGAAAGTTTACGGATTTGTCTGCTTGTTTGGAACAGTATCACGTGAGAACCAACCGTCCAACAGCTTTCATATTTTCAGATTACATTTGTGTAATTCTAGGGAAGATTTTTAAGCCATAGATCGACGCCCTGTCGATCATGATTATATTTCTGTCACTATGGCAACAGAAATATAATGAAGTAGAATGACTACTTTTTTTCTTTATTGAATGTCAGTAAAATATTTGATATTCTCACAGTCATGAGGATGACGAATACGTCAAAGGTGGAATCTTCTGACCATCTAGTCAGGAGGTTCCTTTATATTTCATCTTGTTATATTTGTTACGTAAACAAATATATCAGACATTTTTAAATAACTTTATTTAAACTGTTGTTAACATTAAAAATACATAAATAAATAACTAAAATTAAAAGAATGCAAATGTAATTTATACAAGAATAAAAAAAAAAGTTAATTTTAAAAAGAGATATATACCTTATTTACAATGAAATGATAGATGGTGTTTTTGTAATACAATACGAAACCAAGAATACAGATAATTCAATCAGCTTTACCTGTCAAAGATGCCACTGCTTCTGTTTTTTTTACATTCTAAATAATATTATTTACTTTTGGTTAACTTTCTAATAATCTACTTTATTTTATTTAAAGTATAAAACCGCTTGGAAAAAAAAGGATTAAAATCAAGTTACATTAAACAAATTGCACATAAACGTATTGTGAATGAGATAAAGCTGACACCTTATAAATTTAATGTATGTATAAAAGTATGAGAATAAATTCAGTGAAAGGGCTAGCACATGATTTTGCTTTGCTTAAGTTTTTGTTTTTACTTTAAAAGTTTTAATTTTTAGCTTTGTTTTAATAATATATTTTAATTTTAACTTAATTGCTTTTAATTGATTAATCTTTATAATTTTAAACAATATTTTATGCTTTTTTATTTCTTGTTCTGATTATTAATAAACTTTTTAATTTAAATAAAAGATTTTAAAATTTTTAATATAAAATTTTAAAGTATAAGTTAAATTTAATTTAAAGATTTTTAATAAAATTTAATTGGTTTAAAAATATTTTTAACATAAAACTATAAGTGAATAAGTGGTATGTTATCATGGATTGCAAGTTTATGATGTTTTTTTGTAGTATATAAATATATAAATGTATGCAGCTGATGATGCAAATCAAGTTCACAAAAGCGCCTTGGTTTGGGGTGCTGCAGTTAATATAAAGAGGAGTCTGGGTAGACTCCAGAGTGTACATCGCCGTTCATTGTTGGGTGCAATATCGGGATATAGGGCCTGTCTTATGATTTGGTCTGTTTTGGATTCGGTCCTGCCAGTAGATTTGCAAGTCAGGGAACGGATGATGTGTTTCGAAAGCACAGGGAAAGGTGAGGCAGCGATCATAACAAAAGATGCCTGGAAGGAAAGGTGGCAGACAGATATGGGTTCCTCTTGGTCAAGACGATTGATCACAGATCTAGTTTCTTGGATTAGCAGAGGTCATGGAGAAATTAATTATTTTACAACGCAGGTGTTGTCTGGACATGGGGCATTTGAAGCATATGTGCATAGATTTGGTAGACACGATTCCCCCGTTGCAAATACAAGCTGGAATAGAAAGACTTAACCCCAAAAACCTGGTGCCATATATCCTGGCTTTGGAAGAGAATTGAAAGGCTTTAGACTCTTTTGTCACGAGGGTTTTACGATTGAAGAATGCGGTGGATCGACGGTGTGGTGCTCAGCTGATAAGGGAGGGGAGGATAGCTTCGATAGGGAGGGGGCAGCTCGCTGAGATGGGCTGTCTCTTACGAGTGATCGGAGACCCTTGGGGAGATTTAAGTTTGATAAGACTGACAACATGGAAAAACTCTTGATATCAGGTGAAGAATTGGATGGAGAGTGAAGGGGTGATAGACAGCCCTCTGGAGAGCCATCATTTGTCCGTGCTTGTGTGGATGGGGGATGATGATGATGAAGCGGACTCCCGCTTGACCCCCGAGGTAGATCCGACTTCGGGTGGGGAGAAGCGGTGAACTAGGAGTTTTTGTCGGTAGGGTGTGAGCACACATAGGCTCTAAATAACATCTAGCACTCCCCCATTTGTTGGGGGTAAGTAAATGGTATTTCTCCGCAACACTGATGATAATAAAAAAAAAAGATTCTGAAATAAATATAAATAAAGCAAATCCTAATGATAAAGAAATATTACGTAATAGCATCAGTAATAAAATGTATGATATAAAACGAAGAAATATAAATTACAAACCTTTTATTAATATAATAAAAAAAAATAATTTACAACCTGAAAAATGTCATATCATTTTGGAATAGATAAAACTAATACGCCGGTCACCATGTATTTTGATAAAATATAAAAATTTGATGGAACAATATGTAATGGAGAATGAGTTCAAGGGAATAAAGGACCCCACTAAAAAAATTTCTAAGAATTACTAAAAGTTTAATGATAAAATACTGCAACATTTTCAATAATAAAAATAATTTAACATATCACACTAGGTTATACCTTTATGAACCAAGTGCACCTATACTAACTGGACTATCAAAAATACACAAACCTATGCAACCTTTAATTAACTTCAAAACCGCACCTTACATTGTCTCTAAAATAACTGATAAAATACTAAGAAACAAAATAAATTTGGGTTACAAATACAATATAAACACTAGATACGAATTAGTAAATAAATTAAATGACTTAAAAATGAGTGATAAAAATAGGATGGTTAGCTATGATATTTCTAATATGTATCCTAGTACATCCATAAAAAAACTATTAACATAATAAAAAATAAATTAATATAAAATCATGAAGATCCCTTATTTATTGGAAATATTATTGTTATAAGAAATTTATGCAAACAGAATTATTTTAAATTTGATGATAAATATTACACCCAGGTAAATACTCTACTGATGAGTTTTCCTTTGTCATCCATTTTATCTGAGGTTTATTTACAAAAGTAAAGTTGTTTACAGGATAACTCATGCATATTTTATTATGGACTAGTTATGATGACAATATTTTTGTAGTCTATAATCCAGTTATATGTAACGAGCATTTAATCATTTTGAATAAATTAAATTCCTACTATAGTGGATTGAAATTTACCTTTGAAATTGATAATAAAAAAATTAATTACTTAGATGTTAATATTGAAATTAATAATAAAAATAATCAAAGCATAACTTCACTATATAGGAAACCCACATCTAACAAAACCACTATACATACATAGATCTTCAAATCACTCGTGGTCATACAAAATTAGTAATTACGCAAACATGATAAATAGAGCAAGTAATTATACAAAGTATACTAAAAATAAAAATAAATTAAACAAAGAAATAGGTATTAACAAATTGCCATTAATAATGGTTATGATAATTCTTTAGTAGATAATATATATAATAAACAAATGTCAAAAATTAAAAATAACACACATTTAATAACATTAAACAACACTCAAGAAGTTGACAATGTATACTGATAACATAGTAGAATACATTACAAAGATTTATGACAATAATAAATTTAAACCGTACCAGACAAATAAATACATAATAAAACAGCTAATAAGTAATAAACATAATGATTCATTTGATTTATATAATCTGAGTGGTATTTATAAAATTGAATGTAATGATTGTGACAATATTTATATAGGAAACCATTATATCCTTTAAGGTAAGATTCTTGGAACATTTTAGAAGTTATAAAAAAGACAAACCGGGTTTCTCTAACGTATCTGATAAAGAATAAACATACATTATCTGATATTAGAATAAATTTAAAAGTAGTGAAAATTAAAAAATATAATATGAATACAAAAAGTAAGGGATTAGACATTTTAGAAAGATACTACATATATAAACATAAAAATAAATTTAATATGATCAACCTTCAGATAGAATATGACGATGACAGTATTTTGAAAGTTGTAATACACCACATCTATTTTGACAGTGATGTATAATTTAATATATTTCAATCAGTATAGTAGAGTAAGTATAGTACAGTATACTATACGGTTGTTGATGAAGCGTAAAAGGAAGAAGATGGGTAAGCTGATTGCGTTGACAAGCAGGGATGTCGAGGATGACTTTCTGGCTCTTCCAGTCCAGTTAGACGATGTCATGGATGGCAGGAAGTGTCCTTTGAAACCTCCAGAGAAACGAAGGGTCCGTGGTTCCCCACCAGCAGGTGAGGGGAAGAAAAAGTCAAAAGCAAGTTCATGGAGTTCCTTATACTTGTCGGAGAAAGTTTCTGATCTAGGGAGGTCTGCATTTCTTATGACCATCTCATGTGTAGGAATGGAAAATGTTTTGCACATAACATGATTCTTTTCCTGCATAAAGTTAGGGAGCTGAGCTCACTGGTCCAACAACATAAGACCGCTAAAGTTGAGATCAAAGACTGCTCCGAGCATATGAACAGTCATGTTCATATGTTGGAAGTGTTTGCAGATGTTTTGGATGAAATACCTATGGAGCTTCAGGAGAGATCATCTACTCGGCTGAGCACAGCGGATGAGACTACAAAAACATATTTTATCATCACCGATATGGTGTCGCAGATTCTGGATGGGGGTCTACAATGAGCTGCAACTTGGTTGTCGACTGACGGGCTCCAGTGAGCGATTGATTATGGAGTTGCAGAGGCAGACATTGAGCAGTTAGTTCTTAGAGGCTGGCCTCAGGAGGTCTTTGTATCTTTTACTCCAGTGGAGGACACCACTGAGTTTCCAGAGGATGTTAGATCTGCTTGGATTATAGACATAGTGTTGAGAGTTGAACACCCGTAACCGCAACATGCACTGGTGTTCCATAAGGCTCCACGGATTCAGGACCTGGCCCGAGTGGGCAAATTGAAGGCAGGCCCAGTCATTGTGGAGCAGTTCACTGCATGTGATCTATGCAGAGGGGAGAATGGATGTAAAATTGATGTGGGCTGGACTGACTATGCTTTAGTGGTTGATTTGGCAGTTGGTGACTGCGAGGTGGCCTAGGTCATTTGCAGGTCTGTACTGCAAGTGATGCAAGATAGGCAGAATTGACTAGTTTGCTTTTGTGGGCTCTTGAGTCGGCTTGGGCAGATTCTACGGCATTCTGTGGAGTATATGTGTAGGCAGGTGGAAAAGAAACATTATGTGTGTGTCTTTCACAAGTGCCATCAGCATCGTCGTTAAAGAGCCAAAAATCACCTGTGGACCTGCTGACAACAACAGTGGTGGTTAGGGTAGAACGTAAGATCTATGCTGATTTCCTTCGATCCGTCAAGGGGGCAGTGTCGCCGGGTGAGGTCAGGGTCCTCTCCACACATCAGGGGCAGAAGGAGGACCTACATCTCCGGGTGTGAACTGGGTGTTGCAGCTGAACAACTGAGCAAGGATATCGCCAAAAAGATAAGAGGGTGCCACTATGTTTCTGATGGGAAGAGGCAGCTGGACGGTCCACATAGTTGTTAAGGACGTGTACGTACTCACTATGAAGGACAAGTTCCTAAAGGAACTTTGACAGGTTACAGAGGAGTTGGTTTCACTAGATGCACTATCCATTTGGCCGGCATTTGAGGCGATGCAAGTGGTGCTCTTGGCAGTGCCACCTATCTCTGAGGACAAGACTCCGATGGGTGAATTCAAATTGGGTGGGTGGTCTGCCGAGTGATGAGGTGCACCTTAGATGACTTAACGTTTTGGTGCTGGAAGCCAGGCCACAGGGCCAAATTTTGTCTTGAACCAGATCGCAGTGGCGACTGCTTTACCTGTGGTGAGCCTGGCCACTTACAAAAAGACTGTATGCAGTAGCCTCAGTGTCTCACATGCAAATTTTGCATGGACATGCACCTGGAGGCCGTGAATGTAAGGCGACTTTGCTCACATCATGAATTCGCTGGAGTGTGCATAACGAGGATGCAGTGTCTGTAGGGGATAGCCCCATCCAGGAGGAGTGGGAGGCTTTGTAATCTCATCACCAATGATGAGGACTCCCTTGAAGATGCCATTGGGAGGAATGCAAGCCTGTAGTCCTGTGGGTGATCCCTCCAGGGGTTCTCCATTACAGGCTAGGCATCAAGACCAGAGCCCTGGCAGGAGAATCCCTTGGTGTTCTCCCACTAGAGGTAAGGCATGTAACACATGAGCGAATCCTATATACCTGGGTACAGCCTAGTGCCTTACCGAGGAGGTGAAGGCACCCCTCGGAGCTGAGTTTATGCATAATTGCAGATCTGGCTCCCGGAGGACGGGGAGATTATAGATAAAAAAAAGTTAAATGGACAACATGTATAATTGCTTTACTTAAAATTATTTTTATTTGATTTTACTTTGAATTTTTGAGTTTAATTTGGTTTTATACCTTGACGTCATATTTTTACATATGTAAAAAATTTTTACAATTTAATTTTTAATGTTAATTTTAATTAATTTTTCATATTCTAAATTTTGTTTTAATTTTTAATTTAACCGATTAAAAGTTTAAATTCTTAAAATAAAAAAATAAAGGTTTTAAAGTTTGTATAAAATGAATAAATGCATGATAAGTTATATTTTATTATGTTTGTAATGGAATTTGAAATGAATATATGAATATGTAATCCGGCTGATGATGCGAGTAAATCGCGATATATTGCATATATAGTGGAATAAGTTGTCATCCTACTTTATTTATTCTGTACTGGATGATCTAATAAAATAAATATATTGTATATAGTACAGAGTATGATTCTTAAAAGAATTGATTTTAAAAAATATATATATTAGAAAAAAAAATAGTACATAAATATGATTTCACCACATCAATTCATATCTCGCTAACTTGTGATAACTTATCCCACAAACATCTGTAATTATGACATATACAACAACATATGACACAATTACACTTTTGTGACAGACCACAAACGATGAATGAAAATGTAAAATTCATTATATCAAAATTACTTTTCTTGAAAAGTAGCCAAAAGTTTGTACTGTTTAAAATATTTTAATTTAAAACTAAAAAAAAATTACAAAAATGGGAAGAAATCAAACTAAAAACAGAACAACTAGCATAAATAAAAAAATCTGGAAAAGTATAACAAATTACAACTACCTAAAAACACCATTCTTATTTTCTTATTTTAAGAAAGTGGTTTCAGTATTTGAAGAAACTTTCTTCAATATGTTTCTAAGATATGTATTATAATAAACGAATGAACACAATCTTACATCTGTAACTGATTTTTTTTATTATTTCATCTTAAAAGAAATGATATTCTTTAAAATGAAATAAAAATATTATAAATGTGAAATATAAAAATTAATACCTAATGCCTAAGTTGTAAATAATTTATGCAGCTGGAGCAAGTACTTCTTTACATTTCAACAGTAACGCATCACACATTTTTTTGGCATCTCCTAATAACATAGCAGTGTTTGGTTTATAAAATACCGGATTATCAACAGCTGCGTAACCAACTCCAAGTGATCTTTTCATTATAACTACCTGTTAAAAAAAAGTAAAATAAAATTTAAAATAATAGAATATTTGCTTTTCCATGTAGTTTAACATACAACAGTAAACCAAAAGGTTAAACTATTTGGTTACAATAAAGCTAAAACAAGTAATATTAGAAAATATTTACTTGGCAGTTACATTACAACTAAAATTTCTTTGTTTATTTAAGCTGTCTGATTTTTACTATCTGTCCAATTCTTGAATACATCTAATTGTTGTGTGTTCGCAACAAATATAAATATTCATAAAAATACGATTAATTATCTTAGAACATAATATTAAATAACATAAAATAAATAAATAATATTAATAAACAACAATAATAATAATAATAATAACAATGAATAAATTACATACAAAATAGTGTTTCAAATAAGGAAAAAATTCATCTAAAGGTAGTTAAATCATGAAAATCAGAATACAGTTCAACTTTAAGCATTAAAAACATACAATTCAACATTAAAAACATTTTAATGTTCGATAATATTAGCATTTAATATTTCATTAACAAGGTAAGGATAAACAAGTCTAAAGTTCATTTGGTTCCATTCTCTGCAAATACTAACGAGTATAGGACACAAGTATACAACAATGGAGTACACAACTTATGAATAAATTTAATACTGTTACTTTCACTACTGTCTAGCAATAACTCGCTGAACAACTTCCTACATTCACCCACTACCCATACTAAAATACTTGTGATGTACTACATTTCACTGTTACTTATTGATAACACTGTCTCACAGTTACGTCAAACAAACCACGCAGTACTCACTTATCTTGTTTCAAACTGGCCTTAACTCGCTGGTTCTGAAGTATTTATATCCTCTTAACCTGCAGAACCAGAACCCTGTTGAAGCATGAGAATTCTCATCGTCTGTATCCTTACATTTTCCCATGACTTCCTATTCCAGTCTGGTAACCGTTTTCTTTGAACAACAACTGTTCGAGGCGTGCCACTGACATTATTACAAAGAACAGATTGTTAAACGGGCCTGTTAGCCTAAGAAAAGGATCCCTTTTAGTTTACTTCTGGATTCCTTACATTATAATTTTCTCATACTTTCCTCATAAGTGGAAGGAATCCGTTACCCAGGTCCGTTATACCGGTCTTGTTACGCTATAAAATATGTGTTTGGAACTGTACATTAGCAAGTACTGTTGCCTTTGAAGTACTCCACTTGTGTTCCTTCTTTAAAATGGCCTGTAAGTCTTTTCCAGAAATACTCTTGGGTTCCTTTATAATGTTATGATAATTTCATTTCTGATACCATGATGACAGAAATTGAGCTAACATAACGGAGTACTAACTAACTTGTTACAACTAAAACTACTGCAGTTTATAAGCAAAACAAATTTACCTGATCAGCATTCCACACTCTTAATACTGGCATACCGGCTATAATTGAATTAGGATCATCTTCAGCCGCACTATTTACTGTATCATTTGCACCGATAACTAAAACTAAATCAGTTTTATTGAAATCGTCATTAATTTCTTCCATTTCATAAACATCGTCATATGATACACCAGCTTCAGCTAATAAGACATTTAACTGTCCTGGCATACGTCCTGGAACATGATAAAATTGAGCACAATCACATATAAATTGTCCATTCACATTTTTCAATGAAATAATTACATTTTAATAAATTTTGTGAGCCTGACCAACTCAATTACAAATGATAAACCATTTCGTACGTCTATTAAAAGTCCAAGAATTGAAAGGATTAATACATATTGAATATATTTAGCCTGGGATTTTTAAACTTTTTTTTGTAAATTATAAAATTAGAATTTTGTTACTTTTATATGTGAACCGACTATATTAAAGATCGTAACTTTAATAACAAAACCTCATTTCACTCTTATATTCCAAAGAAAAAAACTAGTACAGATAAAGAAACAAACTAGAACATAAAGATAATTTAAAAACTTGAGCTTCATCTTTATATCTTCATATTTATAATCCTTTTTTCAATCAAATATTGCATACATCCGGTGTTCCAAAAATTCTGTGTCCAACATAAAAACTAGTAGGAGCCTCAGAATGTTGTTAGTTTACATTTTGTACAATCCAAAAATACAAAGTAGAGTCCTTGTGCAGTCCCATGGATAGAAAAATGTTATCATCCAACTAAGCTCCAATAAAGAAGCAACTACCCTGCTAGCTAGTAGAAGATGCCGACATGTACCAATAGATGGTCAGATGGTGAACAACAGAATTTGCATGGTAGAATTTGCAAAAAGAAGAAACAACAAATTAAGAAAGGAGAGGGAACAGAAAAGCGATGATCAATCCACATGGATTATATTCCCATCTTTTCCATGGACATGAGTAAGGAGAAACACTTAAGAGATTTAATCTTTTTAAAATTTTAATCGTATAGGAAAATTAAAGAACTATAACTGAATTTTATATAAATTTTAGTAACATAATTTTACATCAAAAATCGTATTATTGCATATGAATTCCACAAATTTTTGTCTATCTAAAAGTACAGCACACATGGTATTCATGTTTAGATACTGAAATTTTTCTCCATGTTTATCATTATTGTATGTTTCTAAAGTGATATATGGGACCCTAGGATGTCCCATATATCACCTTAGGGTGTCTTTAATCATACAAAATTAAAACTAAAAGGTTTTTCTTTCTTTTGATACTGCTAAAAATTCAGAGGACTACATAATTTGCTTTGCAATAAGATGTTTTGATATCCTTGGTACAAAGTTTTCAATACAGTAATAAATATATCCAATAAAGATTTTGAAACTTGAAGAAAATATATTATATATATTAAGTGCTCTAATTAATAGTTGTAATCGACACTACAATGTCACAACAGTCATTATCAAGAATAATAAAATGTGAGGGTCACTAAGAAAAAGTGAGAAAGTGGTTTCCAGTTATATTTTTCATTAAGCTAAACACAGCATTGCATGTCAGCCTTACAAGTCTCACCTCATTTTTTTTTCGCTACACTCACTGGCTGAAAATGAGTACATTATTTCAAAGAAATTAAGTGCAATTTGTACTTAAGATGCTTTATGCGTGTAACAATTATAAGAAAGACTACAACAGGAAGTATAATGCATCAAACTAACGTCTCCTTTTGGTGAAAAACATTAAGTTATACAAAGCGTTCAATTTAAAAGAGGCTGCATCATTTAGTTTAGTCTATAAATAATTGTTTATCGTCAAACACTTACATAATAATTTACAGAAAGTGTTGAAAATAATGTCCATCCACTTCTATGCACTTATCAATATGTTTGACCATGCTCCTGGCTACTCTTGCTGGCTATACCCTGTCTATTTCATTGGACGGGATTGGTAATATTTGTCCTCAATTCCTGTAGGGTGTGCGGATTGCTCCAATAAACAATTTCTTTTATGTAACCCCACAGAAAGAAGTTTGGACAAGACAGATCAGGGGATATTGGTAGCCACAATCCTTTAGAAATGATTCTTCCACCGAAAAAAATCCTATAGCATCTCCATAGTAGAGCGAGCTGTATGGCAAGTGGTGCTATCCTGTTGCAACCAGCAGCCATGCTCATCTTCTTGCACCTTAGTGCAAGAAGATGGGAGCATCCACAGTTTTTTCAGAAAACAAGGATTCTATTAATTGTTGTCTCGAAACCGCCCACCATATGTCTATTTTTTGTTATTGTAGGATAGTTTTAAAAAAATGTGCAGGTTTTTAGTGTCCCAGGTCCAATAGTTCTGACTATTAACATACCCTTTCTTTCTTTTTTCTGTTTAGTCTCCGGTAACTACCGTTTAGATAATTCTTCAGAGGATGAATGAGGATGATATGTATGAGTGTAAATGAAGTGTAGTCTTGTACATTCTCAGTTCGACCATTCCTGAGATGTGTGGTTAATTGAAACCCAACCACCAAAGAACACCGATATCCACGATCTAGTATTCAAATCCGTGTGAAAATAACTGGCTTTACTAGGACTTGAACGCTGTAACTCTCGACTTCCAAATCAGCTGATTTGGGAAGACGCGTTAACCACTAGACCAACCCGGTGGGTTGATTATTAACATACCCACCAAGATGGAACCACACTTCATCTGTGAAAAACACTTGATCTGAAATGCCGATGTTGCCTCTAATGAAGTTCTTGAACCATTGACAGCAGTGAAGCCTTTTAGTGTCATCAGCATTTAGTTCATGGGAAACCTGCATTTGATTCAGATAACACTTCAGTATTTTCCTCACTGCAGTGTGGGCTAAACCTAGTGAAATGTTCTTTTTCCGGCTTAGTCTCCACAAAAATTTATCAGAAGATCTTGTAACTATCACTTTAATGTCCTCTATGATCTACACCATTTAATTGACCTGTGTCAGGCACATTTCTAGTCTAACAATAAACCTGCTTCACAAAATTTTTAACTAACTTATAAATAACACTTTTCATTGCTTTCTTTTCAAATTTCTCCTTGAACTTTCACTAATACACAACATGATTTCATCTCTAAATAAAGTTCCATCCCAAATACACATTCTTCAACAGTTAACCGCTTTTTAACAAACAACACATAATTACACAACCCTTTTTTAAAAGCCAATGTTCGACACAGAATGGCGACCTCAAATATGCAGACAATAAACAGTCCTTCCCACTCCAGCTCCAGTCGTACTGACATCTTCCACATTATTTTACCATCTCATATCAGTATATGCATTTAGTATAAAGCATGAGTGATGCGGGCCTCTTTTAAGTTGAAGATGCTGTATAAATTATTACATTCAGTAGGGGAAAAGACAATATATTATGAAATCTAAGATCACAAAACATCAATTTACACAAGACATTTCATTAAAGTATACTAAACTGTAACTTTTCACACTTTATCATCCTTTGTTGTAAAATTCACCTGATCACAAAACCTAACCATTTCTGTATTAAAAAAATATATAACAGATTGTAACTGTCCACTGATTTATACATAGTTAATATAATACAAAACTTGCAAGTGAAAATACTACATCATAAAACAATGATAACACTTAGCCATGGATGGAAATATGTATTTGAGTAACTCAAGTAGCAGACCAAGTTGTGCACACAAGTAGAACACATCTTCAGACATGTCAAACATGCATTTTATATTTGGCATGTACAAAAAACAATGCTACTTGCTCTAAACTAATTACTATAAAGACTATAAAGACTCAGTTAACTCAGATGCACGCATTTAGCAGAGCGGCAGGGCTATAGCCCGTGCCGAAATTGTATAAATGTGGATTATGAAAATATTATACACTAACATCATGATTCTTATTTGTGTCGAAAATGATGTATTAAATCTAAGCATACGTTTTGTATTTTTCAAATGCAATGAAGTATATCGAACCGTTTCAATATAAAATGATTTTCATCCCACCCAATGGGATGCTGATGAGTATCATCAGCCCCCTTAGCCACTTTCCAGAAAAAATCCTAGATTGTTCCTGAAATGGTAAGGATTCAATGCAATAACTTTTAAATTATCTTAAAATAAAAATACGTACCAGCTACAGGATGAATTCCAAATCGTACAATCTTCCCTTGAGCTTTTAATAAAGAAACCATTTCAGCTAGAGGATATTGTGCTTTTGCCACACACAAACCATAACCTAGTATAAAAAAAAAATTGGATTATCAGGTAAAAGGAAAATCAAAAGTTAAATGAAGTATATTAATATTATATATACGAGGTCTGTTCAGAAAATAACCAAACATTTTTAAATATGTGCCAACAGAGATATTTAGTGGCAGCATTGTGTTCCACATAACCTCCTTTGTAACTACATGTTCCTGGATTGTTGATATCTCATTTTTTTGTGTTATTGTTATTTGAGTGCAACGTGTTTAAGTGTCAGTAGCGATTTTTGTAATAAGCAATTTTCAGGAGCAACAATACAATGAAAACTTTTGCGTGAAACTGGGGAAAAACTTTTACAGAAACTTCTCAGCTTCTGAAACAAGCTTACAGATATGATTCTTTGGGTCATACGCAATGTTACCAATGATTTCCATGACTTAAATGCGGTCATCAGTCAACTCAAGATGACCCTCGACCAGGAAAGCCTTCGACTTCAATTGATGACACCCACATTCAGCAATCTGGTGTGTGCAAATCGCCAATTGACTGTCAGAGAACTTGCAGAAGAGTTTAGCATCTCAGTTCGATCATGCCGTGACATTTTGACAGAAAAATTGAACATGCATTGAGTTGCAGCAAAGTTTGTTCCTCGTTTGATGACTGAACAGTAGAAAGAACATCAAGTGGATGTTTGTCGGCAACTTCTTTAACAAGCCATTTATGATGAAACATTCACGCAAAGAATCATAATGGGAAATGAAAGCTGGGTTTATGGCTATGACATTGAGGAAGAGTTCAATCATCAAAAAATTGCTACTAACACTTAAACACATTACACTCAACAATATCACGAAAACTAAATGAGATATCAACAATCTAAGAACATGTGTTTAGGAGAGGAGGTTATGTGGAACACAATGCTACCAACTGAACATCACTAAATATCACTGTTGGCACATAATTAAAAATGTTGGCTTATTTTCTGAACAGACCATGTGCATATATATATATATATATATATATATATATATATATATATATATATATATACACATAATACTATATGAAATATTAGTGTAATTAATGCAACATTTTTTATATAAATTAGTACACAATGCACACCCTTGTAGGATACTTGTATAAATGACAGTACAGTAAACACTGAAATAAAT
This sequence comes from Lycorma delicatula, assembly GCF_047948215.1. NCBI lineage: Eukaryota > Metazoa > Arthropoda > Insecta > Hemiptera > Fulgoridae > Lycorma > Lycorma delicatula. The sequence goes on along the minus strand of NC_134466.1, from coordinate 70,860,395 downwards.
TCACTTTATACTGAATAGATTCAGAACAACAGAATTAACACTTATCTAGCCCTACAGGAGTCTATTACGTCACATACAGCCTGAATATTTGCGACTACTATATTTGTCATAGGTTACAAAAATATGACTGACAGTGCCAAATCCAGTGACTCATAATTCTTTCATTTGGCACAACTAAAACCTACTCCAGTGACTCAGATTGACCCTATAGGTGGTACGGCATGTCAGGTCTGCCTAAATAAAAGGCAAAAATTTCAAAATTCAAACAGAAACATTAGACAACAAAGTAGAACAGAACTTGCCCTGAGTACGAAGGTGGCTACCAAACTAATAGGAGATAACACTATTTCCACAAGATTAACCTCAGCTGAATAAATTAGCACATTTTTGGTATTTTCTCTGAACTGCCAAAAAATCAGAAACTAGTCGGTTTTTAAGTCAAGCAACATGTTCTCTAAATTCAGTACCTTGACATGAGGCAGGATAGCAGTCCAGTAGGCAATAGTATTAATAATGTGGGGAAACTTTGTTCCGCTGGCAGTCAATAATACATGAAAATTTAACTCTATACTTAATTTTATTTTAACTTCCTTGTACGAAATAAAGTAAATATTGTGATTGTGAAAAATTTTGAATCAGATTTCAATGGAAATAGCCATTTTGATCATCCCTGAACTAGTTTCGAGGTGACGTCTGTCTGTACATACATACATATGTATTTTAAATAATTCAAAAATGATTAGCCACAGAGAGTTGAAATTTTGGATTTAGAACTGTTCTAACATCTAGTTGTGCACCTCCCCTTTTGATTGCAATAAACTGTACAAAAAGTGTCCAAAACAGCCCAAAATCCAAGAAAATTGGATTTTAGACTTTTTCTTAACTGCAGTAACAGCACTCATTAAGAGCTCTTCAACGATACATCAGTGGTACTTATTTTCATTGGTTCCAGAGTTATAGCCAAATAAAATTTTAATTAATGAAATATTTAGATCTTAAATCTAAATATGGGGAAGGCAGATCAGTTCAAATTCGACATCATCTCATTTTTTTAATTTAAATATATTGATTTATTAGTAATTATTAACTTCTGATTACAAAAAAAAATTACAACAATAAATAACAATTCAATAATATTAAAAAAATAAAATAAAAATTATCAGAAGTTATTAATGAAATAAATTTTTTTGTTCTTTTCATTTTTAAAAAAAAAGTGTATATGTAATTTAATAGGTATACAAGGAAGTCATATGATATCCACATCAGATTTTTTCCTAATGTGTATGTTGCAATCTGATCAACTAATAAACAGTAAGCAACCACCCCCTCCATCTGCAAGATCCAAAAGATGAGGAAGATATGTATGACATGCAAATGAAGTGTAGTCTTGTACAAACCCAGGCCGACCATTCCCGAAACAAGTGATTAATTGAACCCCAAGCACCAAAGTACACTGATATCCACTGTCTAGTATTCAACTCTGAATAAAAGCAACTAAGTTTTACCTCAGAACTTTCAACTTCGACAATCAGTTACTAAACAACTGACGTGTGACAACCTTTACTTTCCCATAGAGGTGTAAATTTTACACATAAAACAAATACCAAAAATAGTATTTAATATTTAATGGTATGTTAAAATATAATAATAAATGAGTGAAATTAAATTATTTCACTTGGTTCTCATGTTTTTTGTTTTACGTTATATGTGGCACCAAATATGTAATGGGGGCTTTGTAATATCTAAACACCTTACATATTTTAGTTAAACATAGTAATGTATAAAAGAAAAATGTAACAAACTTTTTATTCCAATAAAACCTTTTAACTGGACTTCAGGGTTCAAAGTACTGGTATACTTTGTTATTGGGATAAAATTAATAGCATTGTTTCACGAATGGTGCATCTAAAATTGCACAACATAAAGCGATTAAAATTGAGCTTGCGTTGATGTATTATTTAAAATAAAGAATTACTTTTTAGTAATAAAAATTAAAAAAATTACATTCCAGTGAACAGAAAATTTTATTTTATTGTGACAAACGTTTACTATTAGAACATTGACGGCAGAAATAATATTAAATGGTGAATAAGAAAACACTTTGCAAAAGAAAAAAGAAAACATTTTTGAAGAAAAATTTTAAATTGAAAACATAATAAACATAATAAACCTTCTTCAATTAGAAAGCAGAAATCATTTATCAAGTAAAAAACAAACAAAAAATAAAATCGACACATTTGATGTTTATATATACAAACATATTCGGATCTAATAATTTTATCTTAATCTAAAATTTCTTTTTTACTAAAAAATCTCTTTACTAAAATTTAGTAAATTAATTTACTAAAATTTCTTTCTGTTAAACTTTTCAGCTTCTAAACTGCCTCTAAAATGTTTACAAGTGTTTTAAAAATATAATTTCAATGAATTTATTATTTACATATTTAATTAAAAAAAAAAAAAAAACAATATTCAGGTATATATTGCTATTTATTAGAAATAATTTTTTTATCGATACCTCATACCCTTCTACTGCTATAGCGCTAAGTAGAAATAAAATTTTATTATGGTTAAAAAAATTATAAAAATGGATATAATTTGTAAACGGAAATATTTTGCAACCAGTCACAATATTTTGAAGATGAAAGCTGATAACATATTTTTTTTAAAGGCAAGGAGAAAATTAATGTTTTAAAACTGTAGTATAAGTATTTACTGAAACTTTAACCACAATTTTTTTTCAATGTTTTCAGATTTGATTCTTCTTCATTACAATACAAGCTGAAGCATATTAAGGTTTCAAAAATTAAAAAGTACGTTCTGGAGAAACTACTCAAGACACATACACAAACATAAATTCAAATGATTTAATTATTTACATAGAACAAACCTGGAGTAATTATAATATTTTTAGCATTTGAAATCATTTCAACAACACTTTCAACAGTAACTTCAGTGTGTGTACCGGTAACTTCCATCGGTTTACCAGTACCAGTTGAAGAAGTACCATAACCACCAAGAATAACATTAGGTAATGATCTGTTCATTGCCTGCAATAACAATAATCATATATATAAAAATTGTTTAAAATAATTAATTACAAATGTGTGGATCCTCAGTAAAATGACCGACTGAGAACTACATATTCTAATGGTTACACAACACCTGAAATGCCTCAGAAAGTAGCATCCTGGAGATTGAAGGGTGTAAACAAGTCGTAAAATACTGATGGCCAAAGTCAAGTTCAATGAAGTGGTTTCAATACATCCTTGAAATTAAAAACTTTGGGTGAAGTTCACTGCATGTTGCACTCATTTTTTATGCCTAATGATCAGTGTACTTAAAATACAATAAAACCCCACCCAAATTAAACTTGGATTAACCAGAAAAGGATTTAAATTTAAGTTTTTAATAAATCAGATAAAATTATAAATAATATATAATTAATAAAGTTCAGTTTACCAACATATGAAAGTTTAAATTATCTGAGCGCTTTCAAATTATTATCCATCTTCAGTAATATCCAATTAATTATAAGATGTGTAAAAATTCATTTAAAATATTGAAATAGAATAAACTGAAATAAAATATTGTAAATTAAGTAAAATTTTATATATATATATATATATATATATATAGTCGTACGTTAAAGTAAAATATGTCTTGTCAATAATCTCAATCGTTATAGAATTACATATTAATTACGTAATAATTGAGATTACTTTATTGACAAGACATGTTTTACTTTAACGTATGATTTATTTTATTTCCATGATGATCAATTGTTTATATATATATATATAAAATTTTACTTAATTTACAATATTTTATTTCAGTTTATTCTATTTCAATATTTTAAATTAATTTTTACATATCTTATAATTAATTGGATATTCCTGAAGATGGATAATAATCTGAAAGCGCTCGAATGATTTAAACTTTTACATGATGATAAGCTGAACTTTATTATTTATACATTATATCAACGGTGCCATGTTGAGAAAACTTAGCCTAAATTATAAGTTGTTAATTATCACACAGTGGACAAAATAAAAAGATCTTTTATAAAAATACAACTACTACTACTATAACTTATTCCTTCATATTCTTAACCAAAATAATTATTTTCTTATACATACAGGAATAAATTGCTGCAATTTAGTTGGTGAAAATCAAATGCATGCTGGTTGTTTATAGAAACAAATCGTAATATTTTGTTATCTGTATTATTTGTTGGTTTTTCACATTTTTACCCCTCAATGAAATTAGCTGAATATAGACAATTAAATAACACAATTTTCTTTGATTCGTCAGGCATGAGAAAAAGACTTGCTATTAGGAAAAGTCTCTCTTCGCTATTAGTCTTATTGCTAACTTTTCAATGATTTACTTATAAAATGCTACTGTAATATTCCTAGAAAAGAGAAATGAAAATGGAAATTGAAAAAATTTACTTGGTAGATTATTGAAATGTACCACATAATTTTCTTTATCTTAACACAATTTATAGAGCTATATTTATAATTTCATAAGTAATTTTAATTAAAAAAATTTTAAAAGTTGGTTCCAATGTTGCACAATGAATACTTTAGAAATCTCTATGAAGTATCACAAAAAATTGCTAAAAATTGAAATCTTGCGTCATTTTTGTAAAAAAAGATTACAAAAAATTCAGTAAAATAAATAGGTTTTCTTCAAACTGTGTAAAGTATTTTATGAAAAAAAACATGAGTAAATATACATAAGAAAAATAAATAACTTTTACTTTCAATAAAAAAAATAAAAGTCTAGAAAAAAATACACTTGCTGTAGCCGATAAATAATGCATTATTTTATCACAAGGATGAAACAGTGCTACGCAGTATTAGCAGTTTACGTTCCACAATATCTCACAATGAGATACTAATTTTATTCACTATTGTAGTAGAAAATGATAAGAGCGTGTTAATGAATTGTATTGACTTTTATCAATACGTTAACATTTGTTTTTCTAAAGTTAATGAATCATTAATTTAGCAAGTTAATTTCATTAATTTTAACAAATAAAATTATGATAATATATTATTAGAAATTGAATACGAATAGAAATAACATAACAAATGTACAGGGCAGCACACAAAATGATACAACATTTGGTTTTGTTAAAAAATAATTGACAGCGGTCTGTACTGTAATTCTTGGAGTGTGATGCACCTTTTCATGAAGCACGTGTGAATTTTTGGAAACCCAAAAATGGACGTTCTGTTTATTAACAACCCCATCTAGGCAAAAATGCACCTCATCTGAAAACCAGACATCATTCAACAATACTTCTTGGTTCACAATCCATTCAGCAAATGCCATTCTTTGACGTTTATTGTCAACCATTAATGTGGGCAACACTTATTTTGTACGGATGCAAATGTAAATTGGTTTTTAAAGTTTGTTGCATAGATCGCCTAGAAATCCCAAGTTGTGCTGCAATTTTTCTTGTTGATTTGCCCAGGCTCCTTGCAATGCTGCTCTAAGAGCATCGACATTCAGTGGAGAATGAATATCGGCAAGCTGTTCGTGCTTACTCTTAAATAATGAATCAGCACTATCAAATTTTTCATAAAGTCTATGTATTGTTTTAAGCAAGGATGACCACAGTGCGTGAAAATGTGTATGAAACCGTCTTTGTGTAAGCAGCACAGTTCGTTTCATTAAAGAAAAACACAGTCTTTACGCACTGTTCAACAGTCAGTCTTTCTTTGTCAGCAATCTTGGAATGATACACACACACATACACACACACACACACTCAGAAAGAGAAGAAACTAATGTTCATGAACTGCTGTCACTTCTACCAATATAAAACACATTAATAATTATTAATCTAAACAAATGTGGGATCATTTTGTGTGCCATCGCGTACATTAATAATTTTGTAACAAGACATTTAGTTCCACGTCTTTCAAAATTATAATTATATTATAAATATTTATGATTAATTCAGATATACAGATTCATACAATTTACAGACAAACTTATATACTTACAACTTACCTTACACATAATATAGGACAATATGGCACCTGATGAACCAATTAAAGCTCCAACTACTGTCATTAAACTATTATTCAACATAAATCCTTCAGCACATAAAGCCCATCCTGAATAACTATTCAGGACTGTAATGACTACTGGCATATCAGCACCTGCAGAAAAAAAAAAATTACAGCTTAATGAAATTAATAAAGATAAACATACAAATGTATAATTTAGGCAATGTTAGAAGGGTTGTTCTTTAATTAGAGACAAATGACTAAAAATTATTCATTCAACAACAATGAAACTAATACTACTTTTCAATACAGCCCCTGGCTACATTAAGGCACTTGTCCCATCTTTATTTGAGCTTTTTATTCTTGTACTGCATTCTTAATTTTTTTATAGTATATATATATATATATATATACATATTTTTGAAGTAAGTTAACATAAAATCAGTTAGTGCTTCTCCCATCCTATATAAAAGTTCCACATTCACCCCTTCTCATCATATAGCCTTTTCCCTTATCCTTGATCCATTTTATAATTTTGGCTTTTTGGGTGTAGATCAAACCTTGCAGGACCGTACTGAAGATGCTGGAACAATGCATCCTTAAAATGCATTGGTGGGAAACTATATGTAGGCTAACTCTCATTGGCTAAACAGTAAGCCTAATGACTAAAATGACTATCTGAAAAATTTGAGCCTCTTAATATACATACAAGTTTAAAGGAAAAAGTTGAGCTTAATAAATTTCTGATAAAAAAATAAATTAAAAAAAAAATGTACCTCCAATAGCTGATGTTAAAGTAACACCCATTGTAGCTGATAAGCCAGATGCAGCTCCAAGCACAGCCAATCCGGACATTAAACTAATATCAGTAAAAAAGTAACCCATCGCAAGTACATTAGCTGCAAATAATGATGCATTTATAGCGTGACGTCCAGGTAAAAGTAATGGTGCAGAGTTTAACATACCTTGTAGTTTACCATAAGCAATTAATGAACCGCTGAAATAAAAAAAAATGTTGTACATACATCTCTGATTTCAATACTTCTGTAAACTACTAATACTAGTCTACTAATAACTAGAACTGCTGATACTGGTAATGTACAACTGAAAAATATGTGCCTCTACAACAATATAAAAAAATATTTGATTCTCAATCAATATATCACATATTCATTTACTTAATACAAAAATGTTGAATGATATATCTTATTTTTTAGATGTCCCATGGTGTATGGTATGAGGGTCATTCAATAATTAAGCAGACAAATAGCTGTACAGCAAAAATGGCTTATTAAATACTCATAAATACAATTCTTTTATCGACTTTTCCATGTAATCCCAACTTCTCTGCACTTGTCCCATCTTTTTCCGAGTATTCGTATCCCCTCGGCAAAGAATTCTTTACTTTGATCTCGAAGCCAGTTTTGTACTTTTTAATTTACCTCTTTGTTGTCATTGAACTTGATGCCACACAAAGTTTCTTTCATCAGACCAAACAGATAAAAATCTGAAGAGGCAAGATCAGGGCTGCAAGGAGTAGAAGCTCCCAACCCACTTTGCCAATAATTTCCAGCGTCAGTCATGCCGTATGAGGTCGAGCTTTGACTTGAAAAAGAGGCATGCCTTTTCTCTACCATCCCAGACATTTCCTTTTCAACACAGGCTTCACCTTGTCCTCAATCATGGCTGAGTAGTATAAGCTTTTGATAGTGCATAGCACCTCAAAATAATCACAAAATTGGACTATGGGTATCCAAAAGATGGTTAACATGACCTTACCAGCCGATGGTTGTGTTTAAAATTTCTTACAGACAGGCAATTCAGGATGTTTTTACTGCATGCTTTGACGCTGGACTCCTGCTACAAATGATGTCCAAAGTTTCATCACAAGTTAAAATCCTGTCAAAAAATGCATTACCTTTGTTTTTGAAAGGATTTTTGAGTTCGATGCAAGTGCGAAAACTCTCGGCTTTGTGATGAATGGTAAGCTCTCTAGGAACCCACCTTGCACAAAACTTATAGTAGTTCATTTGTTTTGAATGATGGAATGAGTTGTGTCAACACTTACTCGAAATTTTTCATTAATTTGTTTATCTGTAAGTTGTCGATCTTCTTTGATAAGTAAATCACTATGATAATCTTATTGAAAAAATAAGATAATAAGGGGTTGAAAAAATGTCAAACCCTTACAAAGATTCTGGCAGGAAAGGAAGGAGTAGGACAGTAAGAAAAATGTTATAGTCCATGGTTGGCTGAAATAAAAAATAAATATTCCTAGTATTACTACTTACACCACAAACAAATGCGTGCGTGCACATATGCAAAAACTACAGCTACAAAATACACATGGTAGGAGTTTAAAATGATATCAATTTTATAATTATTCTGAAAGAAAATTTTAAATATATTTGTTGTAAACATATGTTTAATATGTTGTAATAATGACATATTTTCAAATCATTACATACTTTAACTATGCTAATATATATACATAATGCATATCATTCTATCCAATCAAGAGGAAAATAAACTTAAATAAATTACATTTAAGTTAATATACAGGCTGATTCAAAGAAACGGGAAATTTTGAAAGTTGTGTTTGTAGCCGTGGACGATTGGTACCACTTGATAAGTGGCGCCAGCCTCTCTAACCTAACCTGCCATTTAGTTGTCATGGATCCTTGGAGTGGTGCGCAACGTGCATTTGCTATCAAAGCGTTTTACAAAAACAATGACAGTGTGGAGTGAGCGCGTAGAGAATTTCACCGTCATTTTAATCTGGGACGGCACGACCGTGTTCAATCAGCACGTGCAATTAAAACATGGATATCTAATTTTGAGGAAACCGGTTCGGCAATGAAAAAGAAACCTCCAGGCCGAGAGCGAACCGTCCGTACACCACAGAATGTTCAAGCTTTACAAGATGTTGTCACACGAAGTCCACATCGGTCAATCCGTCGTCTCTCAGCTTCTTTACAATCGCATAGTTCAAGTGTTCGAAGATTGTTAGTGAAGGACTTGCAATACCATCCATACAAGTTGCTGATCGTTCAGGAACTGAAACTGAACGATGCAGTTGTGCGAGCACAATTCTGTAATGTAACGCTTCAGAAGGTAAATGATAACGAAGAGTTTGTTCACAAACTGTGAATGTCAGACGAAACACATTTCCACCTCGGTGGATTTGTTAACAAGCAAAATTTCAGATACTGGGCACAAGAAAATCCTACGCAGCTACACCAGCATCCTTTGCACAGCCAGAAAGTGACTGTATGGTGTGCTATGTCACCTTACGGTGTTATAGGCCCTTATTTTTTTGAGGATGACAACGGTCTTGCGATTACAGTGACGTCGGCTCGTTACGTAGCCGTGCTTGAAACCTTTGTTGTGGAACAACAAAAGAGATTTTTACCGATTTTTAACACAGTCTGGTTTCAACAAGATGGAACAACATCACATACTGCACGAATATCGATGGCAGCTGTACGCCGATTGTTTGGACAACGTGTCATTTCACGAAATGGTGACATTAGATGGCCTTCCAGATCGCCTGATCTCTCAGCTTGCAATTACTTTTTGTGGGGTCACCTTAAAAGCAAAGTGTTCCACAGTAGACCTGCTACAACGGAAGAACTGAAGGCAAAGATCCGAGAAGCAATTGTGGAAATTCCAGTTGAGATGTTACATCAAACCACGAACAATTTAACGAAGAGACTTCGTGAGTGTTTACGTACAAGAAGAGGTCACCTGCAAGATGTCATCTTTAAAAAGTAAACTAAAATGTATGTATCCTAAAACGGCAACATTTGTACAATTACATGAAATAAAATTCATTTTCTAAAAAACATTTTTCATTAACGTTATTTAATTTTTTAAATTTCCCGTTTCTTTGAATTACCCTGTATATTAAAACTATAATTGAATACATTAACAAAGTATTTATTGAAAATATTATTGATCCGGCAGCATAAGTTTCGAATACTGAAAGGTGCAATTAGACAGTTGTTTGAATAAAGTTTATCCACATAACAAAAAAAATTGTGACAATTGGAGTTACACAGCCTAGGAAATTTGAAAATTTTGCATATTTTTTTTATCAAATTTTGTATATTTGGAAACCATAATACAGTTAAATAAAATATTTTAAATTACTATCGTTTATACCTGAATGTAACACCACCAATGAAAGTTCCTAAAAATAAAGCAGTTTTTACAACATTAGCAGCAGGATCTTCACCAAATGAAGGAAAGTCATGTATATATGTTCCAATACAAGTAAGAACAGCAGCTAAACCGACCAAGCTGAAAAAAAATTATAAAACAAAACCTAATTAAAAAAAAATTAATAAAATTTTATTAATCTAAATTTATTTAAATGAAAGCATTTCAGATTACAATAAATTAATTTTCCTAAACTATTCAAATTAATTAAACATGAAAGTAGAAAGATGTAAACCACAGTAGTAATAAAAAAATACTATAAACTCATAGAATTTTTATGAATGATAGGATTCACAGAATGCAAAGAGCTTATGGTATGACTAAGGATATCTATAACAAAAAATCTGATGTGGACACTACATGACTTCCATGTACACCTATTAAATCACATATACACATTAAAATGAAAAGTACATAAAATTTTATTTCATTAATAACTTATGATATTTTTTCATATTTTTTTATTTGTTTTTATTATTGAATTATTATTAAACCTAACATTTTTTTTTACAATCATAGGTTAATAATTATTAAATCAATATACATAAATTTAAAAAAAGTTAAAAAAAAGGAAATGAAGTCTGATTCGAACCGATGTGCCTTCCCCATGTAAGATACAAATATTTTATTAATTAGAATTTAATTAGGACGTATATAAGACCTATACGGTCTTTGATTTCAGTGACTGTATCTGTATTCAACACTGACGCAGATCTTTTGTGTTCCTTGTTATTACCAGAACCAGTCTCTCTAAATTTTGCGACTAACCTTAATATTGATGTTTTGTTAGGAGCCGGTTTATCTGGGTACTTATGGCGAAACAAACCTTGCACTTCCGCTGATTTCGTACTGAAGTACGTCTCAACAATGAAAACACGTTCATCTAGTGAAAACACCATCTTGTCTCTAGCAATACACTGAATGTTATGATTGCATTGTTGTTACTATCGGTGTTCTACTGCGTCGCCGCGATTTTCAGATGTTGGACGAGTCCACTTCAGTAACGAGTAGGGGAGTAAGCTTTTTTTTAAATTTCATGGATGAGTGATTGATGGGTTGCGTTTTATATGGGACACCCTGTAGATGTTAAAACAGTCCTACATCCAAAATTTCAACATCCTACAGCTAATCATGATCACAATGCGTGGACATCTCAGCGATTGTTCCATTTAATAAGCCACAAACTCTTTTCTGTATTCTTTGTTATTTTTTCTCCCCCTTTTCATTTTTGATGTTTTTCTATCTATGGGCAAATTCCGCCTATTCATTTGGACAGTATTCATGGCATAAAAATCATTATTAATTAAATATTGCACAAGATTCACACTTGTATAACAATTAACAATATAAACATTGTGCCCCTTTTGTAATTTTTCCTCAAACAGTTTTTAACCATTTTTTTCAAGGTGACCCTGATTCCCAAATAAACTGAAAATCAAAATAGAATTTTATCTTTTCCTGTAAGTTTTTTTGTAGTGAATACCACTTGTTAACTCTAGGAAATGCAACTTCAGCAGATGCTCAAAATTTCCCATCTTGAAAATGTGATTTAACAGTTTAGAAATTTTTAAAATTAAAAAATATCTAATACTATTATTAAAAATGAAAAGAGGAAACTTCCATTTTAAAAACTTAGAAAATGCAGAGAGAATTTTTTGTGATCCAAAGCACAAAATAATAATTTAATTGTGATTTCAGGACATCAAATAATACCTTTTTCTATGCTGTGAATTTACAAGGTAATTTTTAAAGATTTAAGTGAAATTTAAAGATTTGTAAAAGGTATATGATCTGCTCAAATCACTCAATTTTGATTGTAGCTATTAAAATCATTGTAAAATTATAAATAAACTTAATAAACTAATCTTAAACTTAATCAGTAATTAATAGTAAAAGAAATGAACACATCCATACCTATGAAATGCAGCAACCAGCTGAGGTAAGTCTGTAATTTGGATTTTCTTCGCAATATACGTTCCAATACCACCTCCAACAGCCATACACGTTAACATCTGAGCTAATACTTCATGCGATGGAGCCATATAACCGAGCGTTGAAGCAATCCCACCAGTTACTCCAATCTAAAAAATTTACAATCAGTAGTAACAACCTATTATAGTTAAATAAAAAACTGACTACAATGTTGCTGTACTTTCTCACAGCATTTTCATAGAGCTTAAAATCTTAAACTTCTTCAAGCAATAATGCCAAACATTTTTATTATTACCCACTTTATTTAACTTATTTTCTTTATATACTTACAAAAATAATAACAAAATTTCTTTGAGCATGGAAATTGGCATTTTCATCAGATAGAAGAGCAACTCAAAAAATAGATTCTTTTTTAATTATAACAATAGAAATTCTTAAAAAATATCAGCAGATGTCATGGTATACTCTGTTATTTTTAATTTTGACTGAATAAACTATTTATATACATATATTTTTTTTTAATTTTTTTTTTGTGTTCAGTCATTTGACTGGTTTGATGCAGCTCTCCAAGATTCCCTATCTAGTGCTAGTCGTTTCATTTCATTATACCCTCTACATCCTACATCCCTAACAATTTGTTTTACATATTCCAAACGTGGCCTGCCTACACAATTTTTTCCTTCTACCTGTCCTTCCAATATTAACGCGACTATTCCAGGATGCCTTAGTATGTGGCCTATAAGTCTGTCTCTTCTTTTAACTATATTTTTCCAAATGCTTCTTTCTTCATCTATTTGCTGCAATACCTCTTCATTTGTCGCTTTATCCACCCGTCTGATTTTTAACATTCTCCTATAGCACCGCATTTCAAAAGCTTCTAATCTTTTCTTCTTAGATACTCCGATCGTCCAAGTTTCACTTCCATATAAAGCGACGCTCCAAACATACACTTTCAAAACCTTTTCCTGACGTTTAAATTAATTTTTGATGTAAACAAATTATATTTCTGACTGAAGGCTCGTTTCACCTGTGCTATTCGGCATTTTATATAGCTCCTGCTTTGTCCATCTTTAGTAATTCTACTTCCCAAATAACAAAATTCTTCTACCTCCATAATCTTTTCTCCTCCTATTTTCACATTCAGTGGTCCATCTTTATATATATAAACATTGTAACAGAATTTTGACTCCTGTTGAGAGCTCTGAAGAATTTTTATTTTATTTTTGTATTATTTTTGTTAACTTCTCTTATTTTAATTGTAATATTATGTTTTTCATAAGTTAATCAACTTTTATTTTTCTATTTACTAATCCTAACACAGTTTTGAATAATCATTTTATTATTTAATTCAATAGATAAATGAATAAATATCATATCTTATTAAGTTGTTTTTCTACTTTTAAATTAGATAACTGGATTGCATGTTTATTCTTGCCTTGCATGACATAATGTCTATACACTTTTATATTAAATATTTTGAAATTAAATTGTTTATAATTATTTTATAATTCCTCCTCTATGAATCATGAGACCTTGCCGTTGGTGAGGGGGCTTGAGTGCTCAGGGATACAGAGTAGCTGGACCGAAGGTGCAACCATATCGGAGAGGTATCTGTTGAGAGCCAGACTAAGGAATGATTCCTGAAAGAGGGCAGCAGCTCTTTCAGTAGTTGTTAGGGGCGTGAGTCAGGACGACTTAAACGGCCGTATCAACATCACTCAGTCCTCTGAGTACTGCGCAGCTGAAAGCAATGGAAAACTACAGCTGCTTTTTTTTCCAAGAAAATGTGGCTCTGCATTTTCACATATACAATAATGGAGGCGCCTTCCTTGGTAAAATATTCCGGAGGTAAAATAGTCCCCCGTTCGGATCTCCGGGTGGGGACTACTAAGGAAGGGGTCACCAAAAAATTAAAAAATAACATTCTACGAGTCGGAGCGTGGAATGTTAGAAGCTTAAAAAAGGTTGGTAGGCTAGAGAATTTAAAAAGGGAAATGGATAGGGTAAACGTGGATATAGTAGGAATTAGTGAGGTTCGGTGGGAAGAGGAAGGCGACTTTTGGTCGGGTGACTTTAGAGTAATTAACTCAGCGTCAAATAATGGGCAGGCAGGAGTAGGTTTCGTGATGAACAAGAAAATAGGGAGGAGAGTAGAGTATTTCAAGACGCATAGCGATAGAGTCATTGTAATAAGGATAAATTCAAAACCTAAACCGACAACGATTGTTAACGTCTATATGCCTACAAGCGCCCATGATGATGATGAGGTAGAATGTGTATACGAAGAGATTGATGAAGCAATTAAACACGTAAAAGGAGATGAAAACTTAATAATAGTTGGAGATTGGAATGCAAGCATTGGAAAAGGCAAGGAAGGAAATATAGTGGGTGAATACGGGCTGGGCAAAAGGAATGAAAGAGGGGACCGACTTATAGAGTTTTGCACGAAGTATAATTTAGTAATTGCCAACACCCAATTTAAAAATCATAATAGAAGAATATACACTTGGAAAAAGCCAGGCGATACTGGAAGGTATCAGATAGATTATATCATGGTTAAGCAAAGATTTAGAAATCAACTCTTGGACTGCAAAACTTACCCTGGAGCAGACATTGATAGCGACCATAATTTGGTGATAATGAAATGTAGATTGGGGTTTAAAAACCTGAAGAAAAGGTGTCAGATGAATCGGTGGAATTTAGAGAAGCTTGAGGAAGAGGAGGTAAAGAAGATTTTTGAGGAGGACATCGCTAGAGGTCTGAGTAAAAAAGATAAGATAGAAAATGTAGAAGAAGAATGGGAGAATGTTAAAAAAGAAATTCTTAAATCAGCAGAAGCGAACTTAGGCGGAATAAAGAGAACTGGTAGAAAACCTTGGGTTTCAGACGATATATTGCAGCTGATGGATGAACGTAGAAAATATAAGAATGCTAGTGATGAAGAAAGTAAAAGGAACTATCGGCAATTAAGAAATGCTATAAACAGGAAGTGCAAACTGGCGAAAGAAGAGTGGATTAAAGAAAAGTGTTCAGAAGTGGAAAGAGAAATGAACATTGGTAAAATAGACGGAGCATACAGGAAAGTTAAGGAAAATTTTGGGGTACATAAATTAAAATCTAATAATGTGTTAAACAAAGATGGTACACCTATATATAATACGAAAGGTAAAGTCGATAGATGGGTGGAATATATTGAAGAGTTATACGGAGGAAATGAATTAGAAAATGGTTTTATAGAGGAAGAAGAGGAAGTTGAGGAGGATGAAATGGGAGAAACAATACTGAGATCTGAATTTAAGAGAGCATTAAAAGATTTAAATGGCAGGAAGGCTCCTGGAATAGACGGAATACCTGTAGAATTACTGCGCAGTGCAGGGGAGGAGGCGATTGATAGATTATACAAACTGGTGTGTAATATTTATGAAAAAGGGGAATTTCCGTCAGACTTCAAAAAAAGTGTTATAGTAATGATACCAAAGAAATCAGGGGCAGATAAATGTGAAGAATACAGAACAATTAGTTTAACTAGTCATGCATCAAAAATCTTAACTAGAATTCTATACAGAAGAATTGAGAGGAGAGTGGAGGAAGTGTTAGGAGAAGACCAATTTGGTTTCAGGAAATGTATAGGGACACGGGAAGCAATTTTAGGCCTCAGATTAATAGTAGAAGGAAGATTACAGAAAAACAAACCAACATACTTGGCGTTTATAGACCTAGAAAAGGCATTCGATAACGTAGACTGGAATAAAATGTTCAGCATTTTAAAAAAATTAGGGTTCAAATACAGAGATAGAAGAACAATTGCTAACATGTACAGGAACCAAACAGCAACAGTAGCAATTGAAGAACATAAGAAAGAAGCCATAATAAGAAAGGGAGTCCGACAAGGATGTTCTCTATCTCCGTTACTTTTTAATCTTTACATGGAACTAGCAGTTAATGATGTTAAAGAACAATTTAGATTCGGAGTAACAGTACAAGGTGAAAAGATAAAGATGCTACGATTTGCTGATGATATAGTAATTCTAGCCGAGAATAAAAAGGATTTAGAAGAAACAATGAACGGCATAGATGAAGTCCTACGCAAGAACTATCGCATGAAAATAAACAAGAACAAAACAAAAGTAATGAAATGTAGTAGAAATAACAAAGATGGACCACTGAATGTGAAAATAGGAGGAGAAAAGATTATGGAGGTAGAAGAATTTTGTTATTTGGGAAGTAGAATTACTAAAGATGGACGAAGCAGGAGCGATATAAAATGCCGAATAGCACAAGCTAAACGAGCCTTCAGTAAGAAATATAAGTTGTTTACATCAAAAATTAATTTAAATGTCAGGAAAAGATTTTTGAAAGTGTATGTTTGGAGTGTCGCTTTATATGGAAGTGAAACTTGGACAATCGGAGTATCTGAGAAGAAAAGGTTAGAAGCTTTTGAAATGTGGTGCTATAGGAGAATGTTAAAAATCAGGTGGGTGGATAAAGTGACAAATGAGGAGGTATTGCGGCAAATAGATGAAGAAAGAAGCATTTGGAAAAATATAGTTAAAAGAAGAGACAGACTTATAGGCCACATACTAAGGCATCCTGGAATAGTCGCTTTAATTTTGGAAGGACAGGTAGAAGGGAAAAATTGTGTAGGCAGGCCACGTTTGGAATATGTAAAACAAATTGTTAGGGATGTAGGATGTAGAGGGTATACTGAAATGAAACGACTAGCACTAGATAGGGAATCTTGGAGGGCTGCATCAAACCAGTCAAGTGACTGAAGACAAAAAAAAAAAAAAAAAAAAATTATTTTATTTAAAAATAAAAAAAGAAAGAAAAGAGAATCAACTGGCACAATGAAGGCTTTCCACCTAACTAAAAGAGCAGACGATGTTAAGTGCATAACAGCCTTTACAGATAAAAATTATAATTTTTTTTTTTAAAGGAGAAATCCATCTTAAAAATTAAGTGATGCAACATGCTCTTCAGCCCAACATCAAAAACATTTCCTTTCAGGTTCCCTGATTTCCACTTTATTGCTGACTCAGCCTATCTTTACTATTGCTTTGGTCTATAAAATCGCTCTTTATAGTGCGATATGTGGTTATGATTGTTATACTTTTGGTCTCACCAAAAGCCGGCCATACTGATTTAACTCTAAAATCATCCTCCGCTTCTACTACTAGAGCCACTGCTGCGTTTATTTCTTCTGTTGCTTGCGCCTTTCTTTTATATGTGTTACAGTAAATCGGCTACTCTTTGACTTCATTTCCACTTGAAAGTCTGCAGCTTTATTATGTAAGGCCATTTTAAGTTCTTCAGCTTTCTGAGCCCCCTTCATGCTTATGCATAACTCTTCTCTTGTTCCTTTCTTGAGGGACAGGACCTCTCCTGCCTCCTCCGTCATCATTGAGTCCTTTACCTTATTTAGTAGGTCAGCATAGGTTTTACCTGCCGCCCTCATCGTTATTATTCCACTGTCTTGGACCGCCGGTGTGGATCACAATATTCCTGGTTTCTTCCTCTCTTTTGTTTTGGGTCCTGTCCATGATAAATATACACGCTATCCTTTTCCCTGTAGATATACGCCAGCATTTTCTTTACTTGCATTCCCAGCCTTCCGTTAGCAACACGAAGACCGGCCTGGGCGTCTCCTCCCATATCATCCTCGTTGACCTCAGTACCATGAGTAGCGTTTTCTCTTCACCCTTCGAAGACTCATAATCTATTTTATATCTATTTTTTCCAATTGTAGGAACCTCATGATCCATTTTGGTGGATTGTTCTCTGATAATATCTTTTATCCTAACCTCTCTGTGGTACTGGGATGTTTCTATTATGCTCCAGTTGACAAACAGGTCAAAGAAGTTGACCACCTCTCCCTCGTCAACGTTTAGGTCTTGGATTTGCTCCACACTTCTTGTTGCCTCTGTTGGCCATCTCCTGTTCACCACATACGTCAATTCTTCATCAGACATTGGTCCATTCAGTTTGGCCTTTAAGTCGTGACCCCTGGCCACCTTTGTTTGCGTTGCCTAAGTCAGTCACCAATGTAATTGTAACTATTGTAAATTTTCAAATACTAATAAAAAAAAAAAAATATTTACTGAAGTAAAAAATAGTAAGACTTATAATTGGTATAATAATAAACATTACTAAAAATTAATTCTTGATTCTTTACAGCATTTTTTTTACCTCTGGAAAAATACTACTTTTGCAGTTATGAGTTATAAATTCTTAATTTTCAATATGTAATTTTTAATTAATTTTTTGTAATGATTCTTGATAAATGAATGACAAATGTTTTGCTGGTAGAGAAAAAATTTGAATGGTAATTTGAGAATTGATTTTTTTTCAAGTAACTTTGTTTTTTTAAGCGCTCTTCCAAAGATTCAACTGGATGCTAAAATTTGATCCATTATACTCATACTCTGAAATCAAAAGTGATATTTATTTAGCACATTGTTTAGATATTTGAAGTGAAACTTTTTTTGGAAAAAAAAATTAGATGTTAAATAGGTTAGCACAATAAGCAAAAAAAAACATAAATAATAAACATAAAATACCATGCCAAGATTATTTCCAAGTCGTGATGTAGACTGTGAACTAAGACTGGCCAGTGCACCAACACAACATAAAGATGATGCTAATGATGCCATCTGGTGAACCTCTGGATAACCATTATAAACTCCATATCCATATGCACCAAGAAAAGCGGCTGCTGGAACACCATATAATCCATTATATTCTGGAGGATCATCAGGTCTGAAAGATTACACAAAAATAAAATCAGAATGCAATTACCTAACTTTTTATTATAGTAAACATAGACAAATAAAAAAATCTAAAATCAAAACCATCTACGAGGTATGTTTTTTTAAGTAAGGGCCATTTTGATACAAAAATTGAAAGTGAAATAGAAAAAACTTCATTATAATAAAATAAATTTACATGTATAGTTTTCTATATGTTCATCATTCATTGCAATACATTTTTGATATCATCTTACGAGCTTCATTATTCCATTACTGAAGAATTCTTATGCCTGTGATTTAAACCAATTAATTACTCTGTTTTGCAATTCCTCGTCATCTTCAAACTTCCACGATGCAAGCGATTGTTTTAAATGGAAAAAAAGGTAATAATCACTTGGTGCGAGATCCAGACTATAAGGCGAATGTTCGAAGATTTGCCAATGAAATCGTCGTAATTGTTCAATAATTTTGTTTACCATGTGAGGTCGTACATTATTGTGGAGAAATAAAATTCCATCAGTCAGCTTACCACGCATTTTGTTTTGAATTGAACATTCTGACCCCGAAGGGGAAGACACCTGCCATGTGATGGATCCAATCGCCACATCTTCAAAGGCCTAAAGACATATTTCATCATGCTCCAGTCAGAATGCAATGTGAATGCGATGTGAATGTCATGTGTGATATTCTCATTAGCATAAAATGCCTAAAGCAGATCCTACAAACAATTACTTTGCCAAGTCTTAAACAAAACTACTTTGATTGAGCTGAAAAACAACCTACCTGACGGAAGAGTGGGTTCAACACGCAACACTGAACGATGAACACTAACAAAACAATAGTCAAAACAATCAACAATTACAGAAACAGTAACCAAAGTACAGAACACTAATAACCATTAACCAAAACAAACAACAGTAACAAAAACACCAAAACAAACTAAACATCCAACACACACTAAGAGGAATTCAAACCAACAAAAGTGAAACATAAAAGCGACAAAAACATAGAATCAAATAAAACAAAACATAACTTCATTTATACTAAACATGGACCTTTAATTATTAAATATCATGTCATTGTTTTCAAGTCATTTAAATATAAAGTGATGCATTAATATTAAAGTTTAAACTGCCCTATCCTTTTCATATTGTATTATAATATAATATTAAATTTAAACTTAAACTTGTTTTTTCATATTATAATTTATTATAAGCGTGTCATTACGCAAGTATTATTTGTATTTTTTTATAAATTTTGTTTTTATAAGATAGGCATTTTAATATTATTATGTTCTATTAAATGAAATGCACCCACCATTTTTGAAAAATTTTAATTAAAGGATTTTTTTCATTTTTCAGCATCTAGTTAGCATTTTAAGCTCCTATATCATATTTTGTTAGCTCAATTTTTATTGTTTAACTTTATTAACATAATTTGTAAGCTATAAATAAACAATACTAAACAAATAATTAAATCATATCATAGTCACATATTATGACATCATATCTAATGATGATATCTGCTGAAGAGTGAGCCTTCACGGACAAGATTAATCAAGTACGTGCAAGTCAAAACATGTAGCTGAAAATACAGCTGTATTGTTTGTAATAAGCAATGGATTTAGAAATGAATTAATTTTGTTCAGTCTTATGGCTGTATTAAGTTTGTTAACAGTGCAGTGTCTTAATGCCTTGGAATTATGTAAATGATGTGGATGCCTTTTGTTATGTATGTGGTGAGTTTACCATAAAATCAAATAGAAAAAAACACCTTTAATTAAAAAAGCATATCATTTGTACTTTCAGTGTAAAATTGGTGATCAGGATAAGACATGGGCTCCTCATATAGTATGTACAAATTGTTCTGTATATTTAAGAGGATGGCTGAAAGGTACACGGAAGGCTTTGCCATTTAGTGTACCTATAGTTTGACATGAACCAAAGGATCATGTAACAGATTGTTACTTTTGTTTAACAAGTGGGTCTGGAATTTCTCTAAAAAATGTAAACATACTGTAAAATAAAATTTATTAAAATCTACAATCAGGCCTGCACCTCACACTGCAATTATTCCAGTTCCTGCACCACCTGTGAATGTATGTTTCAAAAGCAGCGATGAAGAATCAGGCAGTACTGAAGAAGACAACAATGATTTTGATTTTGAATTATCTTCCGATAAGCCGCATCTTACATCACAAGGTGAATTAAATGACTTGGTTAGGGATTTAAATTTATCAAAAAATCAAGCTGAACTGTTAGGCTCAAAACTGCAAGGTTGGAATTTACTTCAAAAAAATACAAAAATTTTGAACTTTTGAAGCCGACAAAAAGAACTTTCTCAGTAGATTATTGATGAAAATAATTTGGTTTATTGCACAAATGTTGATGAGCTTCTGTTGTACTTAGGACAAGTTCATAAGCCTGAGGAGAGGTGCCTTTTCATATATTCATCCAAGTATAGTTTAAAAGTGGTTCTATTACAAAATGGTAACAAATATTCTTCGATACCACTCACTTACGGTATTAATTTGAAAGAGACATATGATGTGATGAAAGATGGTCTTGAACAAAAATAAATTATAAAAAAGAGCTCGAACATATGCAGTGATTTGAAAGTTATAACTATTTTGTTACGCATGCAGTTAGGGCTATCCTAAATACATGTGTTTTCTTTGTGGATGGGATAGCCGAGCTAGGGATAAACATTATGTTACGAAGAGTGGAAAAAACGAGACAACTTAACTCCAAATGAGAAAAATATTATTCACGAGCCCTTAGTTGAATCCAAAAAAATATTTTTACCTCCTCTCCATATCAAGTTGGACTAATGAAAAATTTTGTACATGCGGATTTTTGTACATCAGGCAGAAATTTCCGAATTTAAGTAAAGGAAAAATTAAAGAAGGAATATTTGTAAGTCCTCAAATAAGAGAGTTGGTCAAAGATGATGTATTTAACTCAATGTTAAATAATGTAGAAACTGCAGCTTGGGCTTCATTTAAAGACATTTGCAAAAGTTTTCTCAGCAAATAAAAATCTGACAATTACCACGATATTATTAATCAACTTCTTACGTCATACAGAGCTATGGGATGTAATATGTTTTTGAAAATCCAATTCCTCCGCTCACATCTGGAATTTTTCCCGGACAACCTCGGAGACGTAAGTGATGAACACGGAACAGTTTCACCAACACATTTCGGTGATGAAAAGCTGCTATAAAAGGAAATTGAATATTAACATGCTAGTCGATTACTGTTGGACATTAATTTGGGATGTGCCTGAGGCTATTTATAAAAGAAAAGCATCGGTGAAAACATTCTAACACAGTTATAGCCATGCAAAATTTTACAGATTTTAACTGTATTTTCCCTTAATTTTTTTTTAAACGTAATTTATTTAAAACTAAGGATGATAGAAAAATTGTATTTACAGATCTATAATGTACGCAAAAAAGCAATTCAAGAAATGGTATCACACTCAGAGAAACATTAAATTTATTTTTTGTGATGATTACTAAAGAAGTTATCAAGAAAAGGAAAATAAATTGACAAAATAGTATAATAGGATATTTTGGAACTCAAGTATCACTACTACCTCGATGCCGATGACAAATAATAGAGAAATAAGTTCAATTGTAAAATTATAACAAAATGTTTTTATAACCAAGTATTGTTTACTTTCAAGAGAGTAATCATATAATACATAACTGCTATTTAAATATTAACATTAACAAAGATAAAAAAAAAATCGAAACCATCTGAAAATTAAAAAATGTGAATTGCCATTATCATTCATGAAGGTAAAGAAGTGTAATTGTTACTTTGCAGGTAAAACAATGGCTAAAATAAAAAAAAAATCAATAAATATTTGTGCAGTTACCTTTTAAACATATCTAACATTCGTTTTGTAACAAGAAATCCTCCATATACATTGATAAACGATACAAAAGCAGCTGATGCAGCCAAAGTCTACAAAAAAAAAAACTTACATTAAAAAATATAAAGTGTAACGCACTATATATACTTAAAAATGGCAGTCAATTAGTTTAACAACCTTTTCTTTTTAAATATGTTTATTGTTTTATCGTAGGTTTTTGTAAGCTTTTATCTCTGAATAATTTTTCTGATGACAACCTATTAGATTGTTAGTTTACACTCAATCATAACAGTTTATCCTACCCAGTTTTAAATTGCCTTGACTGCTTTTTTATTTATTATTACAAGATTAGCATTGAGATAAAAGGGATGCAGCTGGGAAGATTATATTAATAGGTATAGCAACATCATCTTTATAAGATGTCATTCAAGCATAGAATGAAACAAGGCTTTAATTTTTTGATAGTTGTTTCAACACTCTACTGAGAAGTACAGAGTGAATGGTTTTGCAATAGAAGCATGTACTTCTTCCAATATCTAATAAAGAAGTAGTGTAGGGGAAAGTTACAAAAATAAAATTACACATAGCTCGTTTTTGCCAAAAGAATATTGGACTTCATTTTTAAGAGAATGAAAATCAGAATTATATAACCATATTCATAACAACAAAAAAATGCATAAATAGATTATTACATATTATTGTTTTGTTAAGACAAATGCTTTGCACAAAATCTCCTTGTGCGATATTTATATACAACAATCCTTAAGTAAAGTATAGGTAAACTTATTACATTAAATATTTCTTTTACATATACATAGTATATAACAATACAGAGTATAATAATATCTTATTATTTAACAGAGAATTACCTTATTATTTAGTAGACGATTACTGTTTTTTGTTAATGAAAAACAATATCTTGCTACTCACTGGCACAGAATGTAATCTGGACTATCATAATAGAAAGTTTAACAGACGATTACTGTAGAATGAAAAACATTGACATCTTGATGTTGACTTGCACAAGATATAATTTCACAATCGTGGATTTTATATATGTCTACATAAATTCCTTTAAGTTGAATATTTTATCATATAATTATAGAGAAGAAAAAATACAAACATAATGTTTAAAGGATTTTTAACATACAAAAAAAGATTCATTGTTGAAGAATATGTGCAATTTACTTGTTAACTGCATGAAGTGTAAATTTTGACTAAACAATATTAGAATTGTAATGATTCTTCGAATGATGGTCAGAGAGAGACTGTGATCAGAGAGAGACTGCCTGAGATGATGGTGTCGGAGAGAGATGATGTTCAGAGAGAGACTATGGTCGGAGAGAGACGATGTTCAGAGAGAGACTGAGAGACGATGTTCAGAGAAAGACTGAGAGAGACTGACTCTAGTGGGGAGTCGGCTTATATAGGATAGATGCAGCCGAGTGAACCACCAGGAGCTGTGTGAATCATCAGGAGCCGAGTTCACGGAGCATGTTTACGTTTTTTTTTTAAACATTATAAACATGAAATAATACAGAGTTAAATTTTAACAAATAATCAATACAAAAAGCATAAATAAAAATCCGTGAAAAATTTCTTATTTATAACTGAAATATTCATTACATCGAAATACTGTTAAATTTTAGATGAAAGTAAGTCATATACCAAACAAGATGAATTAACTTATAACTGCTTTACGCATTGGCGTAAACAAGTAGTGTACTTCTCTTGAAATAACTGAAAATAATTATATTCTTATGAGTAAAACTGATAGTTAAAGAAAAACTGTCTTTAATACACTTCCAGCTCTAAATTTCACAATTTATTTAAATTGCATCTATTAAAATAAATAATAAATCCCATAATTATTATTTTCAATTAGCTGGTTAAAAAGAAAAAATAGAAAAACAAATTTTACTGTACATGTAAGTTATTTTAACAAATTGTATTTCTCCCCCAAACAGGCACTTATTATATTGTGACACCAGCTTCTGTAGACTCTGATAAAGAACTCCACTGTAAAATTACCAGTCAATTGTTTCCCTCATCCATAAACTCCAAGTTGGCTTCAAACCACCATTTAGCCGAACAGAACTTATTTTGCTGAAAATATGTTATTACTTTTCACAGAGTCCAAGCCATGAGGAATGGTTGAAAATCTCCAATCACAACTGCTTAAGTATAGCCTTTGTGTGGACCTTGGCAGTGGAATAATGTCATGTAGAAGAACAACATCCTTATCGGCAATGTTTCTTTTGCCTCATAAACATTTCATTGTTTTAAATTAAACTACTGATGTGATTGTGGTCTAACTTTCTATGAATCTTTTCCACTGAGATCCCAAAATCTATACTGTACATTATTTTAGTTTGACAGCGTCTGCTTGAATTTTAATCAAGATTAGTTTATTTCTCCCCTCTCTGAAACTATTCAGTATCCATCTCTCACAGAGTTCTCAATAATAATACTATTAAAATAAAATATAGGAAAAGTGTCAATACATCTTGGTGGCAAGTGTTCTCCATTTGAAAAACAGAATCACACAATGCACCCCACTGTTGGCAGCAATGACAATTACACGCTTCACTGATCGCACAAAACAAAATGAGTGAAAGATGAGATGAAACACCATTACAGATAGCTGGTGGCTAATGCAGATGTGTCGAGTTTCTAAAACAACTGGTTTTTTTATGATAGCTGACCAAAAGTCTATTCAACATTATTCCAATTTTGGATTAGTGTCTGAATTTTAAAACTGAAATCTCATTCTTTACCAAAATACATACAATTTAACTGGCAAAAGCACTTTCAATAAAAAACAGGTACCTTTTCAAAACTGAATACTTTTTATACATCAAACAATTCTAGTGTTTTTATTATTAAAACACGTGTATCTAAAACACTGCTAATAACAATCCTTTTATCTTCTAACCTATTCATTGAAAAATTTAAGCTCGCTTCAAAAAGCTTGTTGAAAAGTACAAGAATTCTTAACTATTAATGTAAAGTTAATTTTCAGTTATATCATGTTCAAATATGTTACAAATTTCAACAGAAAATTGTTTATTAATGATGTGTGCATACAAAAATAAAAAATATTACCTCGACACTATTTGAAGGGAAATAACCACCACCCATTAACAGTAGACCTCCAACAGCAGTAATACCAGAAATAGCATTTGTAACCGACATCAATGGACTATGAAGTGCTGGTGTTACACCCCACACAGTATGATAGCCAACAATACCAGCTAAACTGAATGTTGTCATCATTGTCGTGAATTCTGTACCTGGACTAACGATACCAAGTGCTACTAAACTACCAAGACCTACAAATAAAAATAGCAGTTATATAAATAAATAGATAAACAAACAACATTTTGAAAACATTATCAATTATAATATTATGGGTTAGATATGTTGATGAAATATTTGTCAATACAAAAAAATATCAATAAACAGACATTAAAAAGCCACATAAAAGCTACAAAAGGAATGCTTTTTCAATTCTTTTTAGATTTTGATTATTGGAAGTCAGCACCAAATCAAAAGCAAACAATTCTCAATAACTTAACACTAATTTGATATCAACTTCAAAAAAGTGAAATTTTATAAAAAATTGAAAATAACAATAAAAGGAAACTAACAAAAATATGTATATGCAACCATTCAGTAGTAAAATATTACACGTAAATTTCTTATATGTATCCACATAAATCAGGGAACATATATATATTTTACCAAGAGCAATACAAATAAATTTAGAAATTAATACTATACAAAGTATTCCAAAGTAAAATGCAGATGAGTTATCACAGAATATTGTTTTTGATTGAAAGTATAAAACTATTTTTAAAAATACAATTTTTATGGTGTTATAAATATAAATACATTCCAAATAAATGCATAAAAAATTGAAAATTATAAATAATAGTCAATAAAAGAAATACATACATGTAAAAATGAGCAAAATAAAGTAACAAACAAAAACCTATCAATGTTCATAATAAAAAAAAATTCTGGAGCATATAATCCCTATAGACCTATATCAGAAATGGAAATCAAATGAATATAATAAAGCTGATCTTTGCAGGGACCTAAAAAATTCAATATAATGATTACAAAAATATTATGTTAGAGAAATCATCATGTCATTCAGAAAAAAGTTTTCAAAACATTACAAATATTATAAAAATGTAAATGGTCAATACTTCAATTTTCACAAAACATATTATTATTAAACTATAGTTTTAACAGATATTAACAAATTCAGATATAAAAATAAATTTTTTCTAGGAAATATTTTTGTGGATCTGTCTGAAGATCTATGCAATATTCAATTTCCCTCTACGTGTATACTAATATAATCCCGGATAGACGGTAATCATTGATCTTAATATTTATCACTAGACATGCATACACTGTATCTACGACATAACTTTAAGGAGAAATATAAGAACACAGTTAAAGCACCCATAGTATTGATTGATGCATGAAGAAATTTCCACTGCAAAATCATAATATTATGGAGGTATTCTGTTATTACTGACTGCAGAATTTGTAGCTCATGTGTTCATAATTTCAACTATTGTACAAAACTGTGAAATCTACAGCAAGCAAGGGTGTTTTGTAATTAATGTAAAACTTGACAAATAGAAAACTTTGGGTTGGGGCTGTAATTGAATGTAACCAGCACTCCCTCAATTTTCTTTTTACCAACAATCATCTACTGCCGACAAAATAAATGATTCCTTGAATCTCAGATGTGAACTTGTCACATCTGATAAGACCACCAATAAATGTTTTTAAAATCATGTACACTTCTTTGCTCAGTCTGTAAGTTTTATTGTACTGTTTTTTTGAGAGCAACAGAACAAACTTAATCTTATCTGGATTCAAGAACATTATGACTGAATTCTGTACCTCTTTCTATTTAATCTAAATTAATTACAAATAAAAAAAAAAAAATTAAATCAATTACCACTAAAAATAAAGAAACTTGATAAGCTTCTTTTGAAAGAATGAAAGTGTGAATCGCAGAACAAGACTTATGTCTTGTTCTTGATAGCTTGATAGCTGTCGATCCACCAACATTCTCCATTTCCAATTAATGCTCACCTAAGTCATGCAAATTAACACTTTCATGCTTCAAAGATGCATTCTTTTTATTGACAATGTTTATTATACCATTTTTTTAATCATGAAAATATATATGGAATCCTTTGTATTATCATCAATTTTTTTTCTGACCGAATCACTTAAAAAAAAAGTACGTAACAGCAAAATAACAAATAAACTTAAGGCCCGCTAAGTTTTTAATATTACACCTGAGTGTGAATAGAAAATCTCAGAATCTTTAAATCCTGAAACCTAAGTCATGATATTCATAAACAGAAGTGATAAGTGTAAATTGCTTCTAAACAGATTTTACTAGATATACTTACCGCTGGTATACATTAGAGATTCTTTCAATGTTTTATTAAATGGATTTTCAGGTAATGGTAATAATGCAGATGGTGCTTTTGTAGAAGTTGTAACAGCAGTAGATTGTTTTGTCGGTTGCACTTTTGGAGGTGGAGGCGGCCATAATAGTTTACCTTCTTTCAGTATAATACTACCTCTAATAACTTCATCTTCTAAATTAATATTAAAGTGATCCTGACTACCTAAAAAGTATAAAATTACATATTAATACACTGTATACAGAACATACAGGTTTCATAATATGGGACAAAATAATATATTCACCATTTTAACAAGAATTTGTTTATAACTTAGAGAAATAAGTTACTTACAAGGGTTATTAAAAAAATATTAAAGAAAAAGGAAATTATTGTACACAAAAGTTACCAGCACCTACCTATAATACTTCTCTACGCATTAATTTATAATAATACAACTGCAGCTTTTCCATACACTCACTACTACCAGTGTATACAGTCAGTGTACCCTTCATGAGCTGCTTATTGTTTCAAAGTGCTGTGTAACCTTAAGATCTTGGTGAAGATATAGATCAGTCTGTACCTCAACATTGTCCCTCATAACATATTATTATTAACATGACAATTGTCAATCGATTTTTGTTGTGTTGTGTCCGTTTGCTTACAAAAGCAAACTATAATGCACACCTCACCATGTGCCTAAGTTTCATTAGCACATTCTTTAGTACCATTAAATGTAATGGATGCCAAAGGGTATAAAGCAAAATTTCTCTTGTTTGATGCCATGTGGAGGCTTATTTGATCTCAGTCAAACAAGAATCAGATGTTAATTATTGTACAAGATCAGAAATTGCAAAAAGAAAACTAATGCAGCACTACAGAAAGGAGTGAGTCAATGCAGCAACTACAAGTGTAATAACAATAAAAGAAAGAAGAAATAAAGATTTACTTCTGATGTTAGTAGAAAACAAAAAATAATTAGCATAGACACAAAATGGATGCAGTACAGAAAAGAATTCCTAGGAAAATATAGATCAGAGAAAATAGTAGGAATTAACAAAATTAATGAATGACTCTGGGGAAATTAATGACTGGAAATAGTTCCTACGAGGGGTTGATCTTCCTCTTCTCTTGTGCTTTATTTATTCTTCCTCAAACAAGCGCTATAAGAGTTGGGTCAAGTGTCTTGGCCCCTTCTGTGACATCATGCTGGCTCTTTCTGGTAGCTGTCAGAGAAGTTATTATATTTAAAATCTCAATTATCAGAATGCCTTATTAGAAATAAATTGAAAAAAGATTTTTTTTTGGCTTCAGTTATTTGTCTGGTTTGATGCAGCTCTCCAAGATTCCCTATATAGTGCCAGTCGTTTCATTCAGTATACTGCTTAAATCCTACATCCCTAACAATTTGTTTTACATATTCCAAACACTGCCCGCCTGCACAATTTTTTCCTTCTACCTGTCCCTCTAATATTAAAGCGACTATTCCAGGATACCTTAATGTGTGGCCTATAAGTCTGTCTCTTCTTTTAACTATACTTTTCCAAATGCTTCCTTCTTCATCGATTTGACACAACAGCTCTTCACTTGTCATTTTATTCCCCCATCTGATTTTTAACATTTTCCTATAGCACCGCATTTCAAAAGCTTCTAATCTTTTCTTCTCAGATACTCCGATCATTCATGTTTCACTTCCATATAAAGAGATGCTCCAAACATATACTTTCAAAAATCTTTTCCTGACGTTTACATTAATTTTTGATGTAAACAAATTATATTTCTAACTGAAGGCTCATTCCACCTGTGCTATTTGGCATTTTATATAGCTCCTGCTTCGTCTATCTTTAGTAATTCTACTTCCCAAATAACAAGATTTTTCTACCTCCATAATCTTTTCTCTTCCTATTTTCACATTCAGTGGTCCATCTTCGTTATTTCTACTACATTTTATTACTTTCATATTGTTCTTGTTTATTCTCATAGGGGTAGTTCTTGTGTAGGACTTCATCCATGCCATACATTGTTCCTTCTAAATCTTTTTACTCTCAGCTATTACGATATCATCAGCAAATCATAGCATCTTTTTCTTTTCACCTTGTACTGTTACTCCGGATCTAAATTGTTCTTTAGCATCATTAACTACTAGTTCTACGTAAAGATTAAAAAGTAACGGGGATAGGGAACATCCTTCTCGAACTCCCTTTCTTATTACGGGTTGTTTCTTATGTTCTTCAATTATTACTGTTGCTGTTTGGTTCCTGTAAATGTTAGCAATGTTCTTCTGTCTCTGTATTTGAACCCTAGTTTTTTTAAAATGCTGAACATTTTATTCCAGTCTATGTTATCGAATTCCTTTTCTAGGTCTATAAATGCCAAGTATGTAGGTTTGCTTTTCTTTAATCTTCCTTCTACTATTAATCTGAGGCCTAAAATTGCTTCTCTTGTCCCTATACTTTTCCTGAAACCATATTGGTCTTCTCCTAACACTTCTTCCAATCTCTTTTCAATTCTTATGTACAGAATTAAAAAAAAAAAAGGATTAATTAATTTTAAATCAAAGCTGAATGAACAATAGCTATAAAATCACACACCAAAATTTCTTGCAGTAGCAGCATTTTTGAAAAATGGATATTCGAACACATTGGGTTCCATCTGGAAAATGAATAAAATAAGATGGACATAAATATCCAACACAAAAAAAAACCTACTAAAACAAATTTAAGAATAACAGCAAAACAAATATTTTTAATAAATATTGTACAAGCCTAAATACCACGATTCAAAATAAATAAGTAATAAATACCACAGTTCAAAATACCTCGAATTCAGATGTAACACAGGGAAAGTATGTCTCCCAATAAAAAATACTCTAGTTTTTTAAATAAAACTGAGAAAAACAGTTAAAATTCTGCAGAAAGAGGTTCTGCATTGTAATTGTACTGTTAAGACTTATCCTCACCACACCCCTCCTAGTTGACTGTGATCACTGCCTTCCAAAGGATTTCGCAGAAATAAAGGAATAATAGTATAATTCTACAAGG
The DNA here is from genome assembly GCF_047948215.1 of Lycorma delicatula. Classification (NCBI taxonomy): domain Eukaryota; kingdom Metazoa; phylum Arthropoda; class Insecta; order Hemiptera; family Fulgoridae; genus Lycorma; species Lycorma delicatula. The sequence goes on along the minus strand of NC_134466.1, from coordinate 70,829,104 downwards.
GTTAAAAAAAATCTGCACCTGCCAAAAACTCTTAAGATCTAGGAAAGTAGAAATATAATTTTAGTCTGAATCACACATTCTGACTAAAAAGCCGTGAGTTCAGAATACAAAATGTTGCAGAAGCGGAAAGCATATTCAGTAGGAGAAGTAATCGACGATGTAAAAAACTGGGAAACCAAAGCAAGTTTATTGTGCGAGTGTGGTACCCCAGAAGGAAAAATTAGGGGGTGGATTAAAGAGGAAGATAAACTTAGAAATTTTGTTAACATAGCTGAAGGTGAAATTGGACAGAAAAGAAAAAACTAAATATTAGGTAGAGATAGTGATCTTGGTGAGCAAATGGTTCTTAATAAAACAAAGTGAAAGGGTACCGCTATCTGGAATGGTCATCAGATCTGAAGATGTGAAGTTCTATAAAGATTTCCATTAGGCTGACAATTTTAATCCATCAGATGGCTGGTTTTTGCAGTTGAATTCTAATCAAGGTATAAGTCAAACCAACATTAAGGGAGAAGCTGCAGTCATGTGACAGTGAATCTGCAGAACATCTTCCTCAGGAATAAAATAAAGTTATGATCATTTACAATTTAAATAATCATCAAGTGTACAAGTGTGATGAAACTGCATCTATTATCAACTGCTTCCTTAAAAAATTCTGGATGTGAGGAACACTGTTAATAAATCAGGAATAAAAATGAACATGGACAGAGTGATTTTCCCTAAACAAAGACACGGAAACATTGATCTAACCATTGGCCAAGAATATTATAAGGTCATTTGAAGTGCATTACTCCGCCATGAACTGCTCAGTACTCAAGTGAACTGATGAAGAAATGGAAACTTTCCTTGAATCCATCAATCTGAAAACAGTTGTGTATTCAGTAGGTCTAGCATGGGGAGCATTATTCTGGATACAATTCAGAAGTGCTGAAAAAAGGTACCAGCAAAGAAACTGTCACCAGCGGAAATTGTTAGGTACTAAAAATAATTGTTCAGTTGTTCAAAATAATTTTCATTAGTGAAAATCAACATTATTTCAAATGTTTACATTTAAATAATTAATTAATATGGTCTTTAATAATATTTATTTTTTATCTTATAAATTAAGGTTTTATATTTATAACTTATCTTTTAAGGATGTGATTTGTACAATGCATAAATCAGAATAAAATATTTATTAATTACAACTAATACTGATGGGAGATAATGTTATTTTTAAAAACACCCGTTGTCACCAATAACTATTGAAACTGTATAAAATTTGATGACGGTAAAGATTACTCATCCATATTTCAAATAAAATCCGTACTGAAGATCATCCATATTTTAATACAGTCAAATCTTTCTAATTCGAATCTCAGAAGACAAATATTTTTTTTTCGATTTAGGGGGTTTTCTATTAAGAGATAAATAACGAAATTCTTGAGTTTTCTTTTTGTGCTTGATGGAATTTCAAATTCACCAGCAATGTCTTTCTTTTTTTTTGTTATCCTTTTTAACTTATTCTATAATCTTTATTTTATCACCAACAGATAATGTTTATTTCCACTGTACATTCATTATAAAACTAAGCTATTAAAAATGTACAGAAGGCCTACATATCAAAATTTAAACAAAAAAGAGCAAGGAGGCACAAAAATGTATGTAATCGAATCGTAAATTTTAAAATGAAAATAACTTGTCCGCGAGAAAAACTAGTGCACTGTGTAAATGTTAATTGTAAAACACAATTAGTAACAACAACTTTAATGTTAACTATGTAAAATCAGAACGCATACTGTAGTAAAATCTGACTCATTATGTTATGCATAGCCTGCTGTAAGGAATAAGACTAGATATTACTCATCATACAGTGGCATCAGGCACGTAGGTTTGTTATCAACTACCTCGGTGACAGAAATAAACAAGTAGGAAGTTGATTAACATTAGGCATACAGTACCGGATGAAATTCACAGTCCACACTAACGATCGCTATACACTCTATTAAACTGAATTTACTGCTATCTATGCTTCTTTGGAAATTGTGTACCGCATGTAAATTCTTTATTGAAAATGTTTAAAAAAAGATTTCATCAAATAAATAATATGAATATACATATTATTTATTTGAGGGCTTTATATAAAGTCCTCAAAATTTTTGAATACAGGAGGTAATTTAATTCGATTTAAAGAAGATTTTTCAAGGGGGCCAAAGTAAATATTTGATTTAGGGAGACATCTGAATTAAGGAGGTTCGATTTAGGGAGTTTTGGCTGTATAAATAAATTAGGCATATTACAGTTTTTTTCTGTCGAAGTAGACCTTGGAAACAACATATAACAAAGAGGGCAAAAATTGTTTTTCCTAGAATTTTTTTACAAATACAAATAATGCATTCCTTGCTTTTAATGGAATAATGTAAAATATAAGATTTTAATTTGGTATATATCTTCTTTTTTTTTTTTTACTTGATAAGTAACAAATTTATAACAGCTCAAAATCAAGTGCCTATGTTCATTAGTCAAACTGTAATAAATAAATCAAAATACTGAATCGAGTACTTACCTATTGAAAATAGAAATTTAGATATATTATTAGCATACAATGTTGAACTTTGTGTAGGTAATCTAGAAGGTAAATCTGTTAAACCGATATGTACAACATCTTTATATGAGTATATTTCACCGGGTTTTGTTGTTTCTATATTACCACCAGCTTCTGCAGCAAGATCAACAACAACACTACCAGGTTTCATCAGTTCAATATGTTCCTGCAAAATTAAAATAAATAAGATAAAATTGAAATAAAAGATCATTCTCAGATTTCATTTTTATTTATAACACGAACATTTCTGGTAATTTTAATATCAAAGAAAGTAAGGTATCTTTGCACCACACTTATAAAAGACACATAAGCTAAATCTCTCAAAAAATTAGAAAATTGATCACTATAACTCAAATTTTGAGTTCAGACATTTCAGAGCTCACATTAACTTAGAAAATTACCTTAATCTCATTATTTAGCAAAAACTGCTAAGACCATAATAACATGTATTCATCTCCATTCTCTGAATAATTTAAACACGGTTTTATAACAATATATTTGCTATGTTATATGTATATTTTAATTTTATTTTTTATAATAAATACTTTTTTTTTGTTATATTATTCCTTTTTATGTTAGATACGATCTAACTTAACATTTGCAAAAATTAATATTTTTAAACTGGTTCACAAGCTGGACTGATAGAAATTTTTCCTGTTTCATAAAAAATATATTTATGTTATTTTAACATATAACCTACCGTAAAAGAAAAATAATTTTATGTAAAAAATGTACACATAATTGGCAATATGGATGGAGTAGCTTAAGAATCCTAATATTTAAAGAAAAGAAAACAATTAAGCAAAAATTCTCACTTTTAATATAAGTACTGGTGCTTTCTTTCCTGGTATTAAAGCTGTTGTTATGATAATATCCACATCCTTTGCTTGTTTTGCAAATAAAGCCATTTCTGCTTTGACGAATTCCTTAGACATCTCTTTACTGTAACCACCTGCAGTTGATCCTTCCTCCTAAATAGAAAAAAATCATAGTAAATAAACAACAAATTAAGTCAAGACAGTGATAAAGGCAGATTACACATAATTCACAATGAAGGCTAGAAAAAGGATAGAAAAAAGGATTGGCAAAATGTTAAAACACGACAGATATAGGATTCAATTTTTTATAGTTCATTTTTTCTTTTTCTTCTGTACATTAAATAACTACATATGATATAATATTTTTCAGCCTCGGCAAAGTACAGAATTAGATAACACTTACCTTTACTTTTATACATTCATCTAAACATTTTCAGGTCCAAGACCATCTTCAGTGATATTTTTTTATAGATGTTTGATTCGTACATTTACACATTAATTTTATTAGCTTTTTGCATTTTATTTTGTAACCGTTGATTGTTGATAAAAATTTTAAAAATTTAGAACAAATATTTGTTCAGTCAAGTGAAACAAAAAATAACAAACAATCTTTACAAAATAAAATATAAAAAGCTAATAAAATTAATGTGTAAATGTAAACAAATCAAGAATTTATAAATAAAATATCAATGAAGATGGGCTTAGGCCTGAAAACGTTTTGATGGATGTAAAAAAAAAGGAAAGGTAAGACTGTTCTCTAATTCTGTACTTTGCGGAAGCTGAAAAAATATTATATATACATAAATATATAAAAGATCAAGATTCTCTAACCCACTTTACAAAAAATACCGTACATAAAAAAAAATTTAAAGAAGATAAAAATTCTTTTTATAGTCACACAAACAATAAATAATTGTTCAATCGATCAGTTTTCTGAATGATTATACAGAGTGTCCCATATAAAACGCAACCCAACCTTATATTGGTAGATAGTGAAATAATAAAAAGGCATGTGTATTTGTAATTTTTATTATTACCATCCATTACCTTACATTTAGAGTAAATGTTGGAAGTGGCCGCCATCTTCTTGAATGCAAGCTTCAATTCTTTTTACAGCGTTTCTTGCAACTTTTTTCAAAGTTTGTGGCCGGATATTTAATACAGCTTGTTCAATATTGACTTTCAATCGTTCAAGTGTTCGTGGTTTGTTGCTGTAGGCTTTTTCTTTGAGGTAACCCCGTAGAAAGAAATCCGCCGCAGTCAAATCAGGAGATCTCGGTGGCCACAAGCCTCGACCGATAACACGATTACTAAAGAATTCCTCAACGAAATCAGAAGTTGAGCCTGCATAGTGCAATGTCACACCGTCGTGTTGCAGTGTCTGTCTTTCTCTTCCAAGAGTGCAATGAACTGAAATAAAATGTCCTGATATCGTTCTGCATTAATGGTGTACTCGAAAAAAATAGGACCGATTATTTTCTTCCGTGATATCACGCACCACACACCCAACTTCTGCAGGTGTAATTGTTTTTTGTGATAAACATGGGGATTTTCAGCACTCCAAATTCTACTGTTTTGGCTGTTTACGTAGTCGTCCAAATGAAACCGTGCTTCATCTGTGAAAAATAACAAATCCATAATGTTAATTCCCTCATGCAGAAATCGACGGAACCGTTGACAATATTGTGGCCGTTTTTCTTTGTCGGGCTCAAGAAGTCGATGAACCGTTTGAATGCGATAAGGTCGTAATCGTAATCGTTTTGTCGCCCAATCAACAGTTGATTTAGACAAATAAATTTCAGCAGACAAACGTCTGATCGATTTATTTGGCGAGGCGAGTAATCGGTCTTTGATTTCAGTGACTGTATCTGTATTCAACAGTGATGCAGATCTTTTGTGTTCCTTGTTATTAACAGAACTGGTCTCTCTAAATTTTGCGACTAACCTTAATACTGATGTTTTGTTAGGAGCCGGTTTATCTGGGTACTTATGATGAAACAAATCTTGCACTGCAACCGCTGATTTCGTATTGAAGTATGACTCGACAATGAAAACACGTTCATCTAGCGAAAACACCATCTTGTCTCTAGCAATACACTGAACGTTATGATTGCATTGTTGTTACTATCGGTAGTGTTCTACTGCGTCACCGCGATGTTCAGATGTTGGACGAGTCCATTTCAGTAACGAGTAAGGGAGTAAGCTTGACTTTTGAAATTTCATGGATGAGTGATTGATGGGTTGCGTATTATATGGGACACCTTGTATATGCTATAATGAAATATGAAATACAGCAAACTATTCTGCCATTCTGAAGATGGTAGTAGGTACATGCAACTGTACTCTTGTATCAATTGGGCTAAAAATAAGTAAACCACTTAAAATTATTATAAAAAGCACAATTTTTGCAAAATATAATTATGAATTTTGTAATCTTTCTATATAAATGAAAATATTCATGTGTATAAGTTTGTTTATAACAAAATATTCAATTAAAACTCAAAAATCTCTCAGCTAATCTGATGATTCTTTTAGAAATGTTTTTACTGAGATTTGAATATAGTTTCAACATAAAATGATCCAGAACTCTATTAAAAAACCAATAAAACTTTCACAAAAATCTTGTATTTTCAGCATCATTTTACAAGGAGTAGTATTTTGAGTAATTGACTAAATCACATTTTGTTAACAAGTGAAATTTAGAAAAAAAGACTGAACTTTATTTGGCTGTTTTATTTACCAATATCAAATCAAGTAAATTTTTCTCAAGATATCATCAGTTTTTTAATAAAAAAGTTATTGTACCACAATTCTTGTTGCCACACAGGACACATTTTTTTTGTAGAGAGCCCTATTTACAAGGTGGCACCTAAAAATAACAGGAATTACTTTTTGAAAAATCATTTACTTTTTAATTTAGAAAATTAAATCATCTTCAAAGTATTATCTATTACATCCAAAACACTTGTCTGTCCAAGCATTTTTTTCATTGCTCAAAACAATTTTTGAACTATTCACGTGTTATGACTTTCAAGGCATCAGCTGTTTTTTGTTTCATCTCTTCTACCTGTAAAATCACTTTTCCTACAGGTTTCTTTTCATCTTTGGAAATAAAAGAAGTTACAAGGTGCAACACTAGGCAAATGTGAAGGATGGGGCAATGAGGTTATTCCATTTCTTGTTAAAAGCTGCTGCACAATGAGCAAAGTGTGTCTGCCACAATTCCAATTGTTTTTCCCGTACAGTAATGTGGAATTTTTTCAGAAACTCAGGTAAAATTGTTGATTTATTGACAATCTTTGGTGATAGCGCCACAAATTTCTTTGACATTTTCATTGGTTCATATTATTTGTACGACATCCAGCTTGCTGATAATCTTAAACTGATATTTCTCCTCGTTTAAAGTACGAAAATCACTTGTAAACAGATGTTTTGCTCATCACAGATTCTTTGATGGCTGTCTGAACCGTTTCAAGTATTTCTGCCATGTTTTTTCCTAAAAGGAAACAAACCTTGATGGCCTGCATTGCATTGCTCAAGATTTTCAGCTACTATGTTTTTGCCAAAAATCAGAAAATAATTCTGAGTTAAAAATTCACTGTGCTTTTTGTAGTACCTCCTCTTAGGATTACGATATCATCTTGTACACTGACTTAAAGGGGTTCTGTCTGGACTATTCCAGCAGCAGAATGCTGCAATCTTACCCCCAGCACAATACAATTTCTGTTATGTTTAGGTTTCCCTTGTACAGATGGTTGGGAAATCACCATAACTCCTAACGTTAAACTAACAATTTTAATGAGTTATAAATGTAAAATGCGATATAATGAATTATTTAATTTACTCATGTGACACATAGTATTAATTTTAAAGGTCCAGTAGGTCATGTGTTCACCCTCATGTTAAACACACGATTCTATACGTCACCACATCCTCTGTGACATGCGGTGGAAAATTTCTGGTGTTATGTTACAGAAGGCATACAGAAGTCATGTAATTCTTCATTTCTAGAGTAGCAATGTGCAGATACGTTTGCCTTGATAATTTCTCATAATGAATTGTGTGGTGTGGTAAGATCAGGACTTCGTGGTGGCCATAATAATGGAGCTGGAAATGCTGGAGTACTGCGGCCAATCCAACGTCCTGAAAATTTTTCATTCAGAAACGCATGGATGAGCAAAATGTTCAGGTGCTCCATCCTGCTCCAACCATACTCATTCCATGAGATCCTCTCATGAAGCTGTGGTACTAACCGTACTTCCAACATCTCTAAATAAATTTGTGCATTCACTGACCCGTCAAAAAAATAAGGACCAACCAACTGAAGAGCTGTAATTCCAGCCCATACCATGACATGCGATGTATTTCTTTACTTCAAGTCCTTTTTCATAAGGTTTTGCATTGTTGTCTGCAGTATACGAAGTTCAGCTGACCACTTACGAGTTGATTTCATTGGGGACTGTTCAATGGAAACTACAACAGCAGTACATGTTTCTAACTGCGTTAACTTTCGTTTACTCCATGTGGTTTAATACTGTCTAATTCAATTGCACGTGTTTCCCAAGCCAACATTGTTGCTTTTCATGGTGGTGGCTTATTAAAACGTTGCCAAAACATATCACTAATTAGCTACATTGTTTGATTCATATATTTTCAATCATGAACCCTACACTTGTCACTAACCACTCCTCGACGCTGTAACTATGCGTGTCAGTCATTTCAGCACAGCTGTCTTTTACTCAGTATGTGACATAATATAGTGTTGCCAACCAACCCCAACAAAAATACTGTTTGTTCTAAACACATAAACTAACTCATATTTTTTATTAACTTTAGGGGTATGGTGACTTCACAGCCACATAATATAACATATAATAAAAACATATAATTAAAATTATACTGCTAAGTTGCACAATCTGAATTTCTATCTTTTATATATAACTAAAGCAAATAGTCTTTTTGTTTCAATTGCTTTTTTTCAATATGTGTCAGTTACTGCTCGTACAGGATTATCCGTGAACAACAAAAGTTCTTTTAATAAATGTTGGATGAATTTAATTCAACTTATTTTTTTTTTTTGTCTTCAGTCATTTGACTGGATTGATGCAGCTCTCCAAGATTCCCTATCTAGTGCTAGTCGTTTCATTTCAGTATACCCTCTACATCCTACATCCCTAACAATTTGTTTTACATACTCCAAACGTGGCCTGCCTACACAATTTTTCCCTTCTACCTGTCCTTCCAATATTAAAGCGACTATTCCAGGATGCCTTAGTATGTGGCCTATAAGTCTGTCTCTTCATTTAACTATATTTTTCCAAATGCTTCTTTCTTCATCTATTTGCCGCAATACCTCTTCATTTGTCACTTTATCCACCCATCTGATTTTTAACATTCTCCTATAGCACCACATTTCAAAAGCTTCTAATCTTTTCTTCTCAGATACTCCGATTGTCCAAGTTTCACTTCCATATAAAGCGACACTCCAAACATACACTTTCAAAAATCTTTTCCTGTCATTTAAATTAATTTTTGATGTAAACAAATTATATTTCTTACTGAAGGCTCGTTTAGCTTGTGCTATTCGGCATTTTATATCGCTCCTGCTTCGTCCATCTTTAGTAATTTTACTTCCCAAATAACAAAATTCTTCTTCCTCCATAATCTTTTCTCCTCCTATTTTCACATTCAGCGGTCCATCTTTGTTATTTCTACTACATTTCATTACTTTTGTTTTGTTCTTGTTTATTTTCATGCGATAGTTCTTGCGTAGGACTTCATCTATGCCGTTCATTGTTTCTTCTAAATCCTTTTTACTCTCGGCTAGAATTACTATATCATCAGCAAATCGTAGCATCTTTATCTTTTCACCTTGTACTGTTACTCCGAATCTAAATTGTTCTTTAACATCATTAACTGCTAGTTCCATGTAAAGATTAAAAAGTAATGGAGATAGGGAACATCCTTGTCGGACTCCCTTTCTTATTAGGGCTTCTTTCTTATTCAACTTATAATTGATTGAAATTTTAACAATTCCATTGCTTCTAAATTTAAAATATTTAATAGGCTACCCCTACTGATGAAAATTAGATTTTTATGTTTTATCCAATTACTAAGAAAAAAAAAGCTTAGAAGGAATCTTTTTTCGAGTCATCACTCAGGTAACTGGTTTGGTGCTACTCTTCTCCTTTCTTATCAATTTAATCTTTTAACTTAACAATTTTATTGGATCCTACATCCTTAATTTTCAGTTTTATCTTTATTCCAATAGTCCTCTACAGAAAAAAACTGTAGAGATTCTAGACATCTATTACCAAATTAATTAAACCAGAATATTTAATATATGGCCACCAATAACCTAGATTATCTTTACAAGATTCTACCATAGATTTCTCTTCTCTCCTCTTTGGCTTAAGAAGCCTTTATTTTATTTTCATTAACCAGCTAATTTTCAACATTAACACCACATTTCAAGGAACTCTGTTCTATCCAATCTGTTTATCCAATTGACCATGTTTCCCTATCTTAAAGTGCTATAAACCATACAAATATTTTCACAAATTCTTTTCTAACTTTTATATCTTGTTACTACATGCTGTGCTTATTATCAGCTTAGTGCAACGCTAGCCATAATATATCAATCTAATGGAGAGGAGGGTGGAGCTAGCTTTCAGTTCATATATGTGCTCCAACTGCCAAGCTAACTGACTGCCACCACTATATAGACGCTACAGTAGTGGCCTCCAGAGTAGTGGTGGGGACCCAACTGTTGCTGAGGGAAAGCTCGGTCTGGTTGTGACTTGTGAAAACGTGAGCTGCAAATTTTTTCTACCCTCAGCTGAGCCAAGGTAATTCCATTGGAGACCAGCGACTGGACTCTCAACAGCCCTTTTCAGGGCCATCATTACAAAATCCCAAAAAGCTCTTTTCAGGGCTACCACAAGGTACTAAAGAGCCACGAGCTGTCAAAGCAACTTGGTGACAATCTATACTTGGTGCTAGCAGGCTTCTTTTTTTGCATCAAAGCTCTCCTTCCTTGTACTGGTCTGCTTCTGATATATCTGCACTACTTTGTCCATCCTTTATAATTTTAATATCTAAATAATAGAATTCTGGTACTTCTGATATGTGTTCCCTTAACTTAACATTTAGCTCTTTATCGTGCTTCTTTCTAGGACATTTTTTTCTGTGTAGATGATTAATTCATCCAGTAAATGTTAACTTGTGCTTGAGAATATGAAATGAAAATTTTGTAATGTATAAAGCATGCCGTGCCAGACCAGTTTTTGAACTGGGGATCTTCTGGATGAAAGGCTGAGATATAGGACAGGTTTTATCTTATTAATATTCAAATTGAATTTCTCTTAGCAATATATCAGTGTGATACCTATAAAAAGAACAATGTTATCACTGAATCTAAACATTATTTTCCTTGGGATAATTACCAAATTTTCCTTCCACTCTGGTACTGCTTCTTTTATATACAAGCAGAAAAGCAACAGATAGACTGTACTCTTGCCTCAGCCTCCTTTTGGAATCACAATTTATTTCTCTCCATCTTCTACTTATAACTGCCACTTAATTTCTTGTATAAATTGCAACACTTTTTCACTACATTTGGATCTAATAATTTTTTTTTAAATCAATATTTATATTTATGAATTAAACAAAACTCAAACAAAACCACTGTCAAACTACTTTACAAAATGTACTATAAAATAAAAACTTAAAAGCAAAAGATTGGTAATGCATTTTTCATAAACTCAATCGTTTTCTATGCCAATCGTTTGATTCTAATGGCTTAACACTAATTATATTAACATTATTTTGATTCTAATATATTACCTTTATATTGATTTCTAAGAATTCAGCTCCAAGAGATTCTACTTGTTCTTTAACAGCAGATCTAGTATCAAATGCCCTTACAACTGCACCCATATTACGAGCCTGACCAATCGCTGCAAGACCAGCTACACCTCCTCCAATGACTAAGATTTTAGCTGGTGGAACTTTGCCGGCTGCTGTCATCTGACCTGTAATTTATAAACAAATTTCTTGTTTACAGATCATGTTTTTTACGGACTGTAGCCAAACAATGCTAAAAACTAAACCATGACCAAAATATAAGCATTCAGGTGACATAATAAGTAGTTGAATAAGTACAGAGTGGCACACGAAATGATCCAACATTTGCTTTGGCAATAATTGTTAGGTTAATAATTATTACTGTGTGTTTTGTTGGCAGAAGTGACATCAACATAAGATAACTTTCAGCCCGGAGAAGACTACTATGATGGGCCTCAAAGGCCACTCGGAAGTGAGGCAGTAGGTTCGTGTTTCGATGGCAGGCCAGCACATAAAATACATTCTGGGGTGTTTTCCGATTAGAAAATGCAATTCAAGAAGTACCTTCAATATGTTTCAGAGAAGGCCTGTAGTGCCTTCTTTTGTATTCAGCGTGTGATCAATCCTGATTGGAGTCTTAATTTTAAGACCATGAGTATCCTGTATAAGGGCGTCTGCGAGGCAATTATGCTATATTCGGCAGCTGTTTGGGCGGATAGACTAAAATTTAAAAGCTATTGAGACATATTGTTAAAGGCTCAATGTCTTATTCTTTTAACGATAGCACATGGCTATCATACGATTTCACAGGAGGTGATCTTGGTGATTGCGGGTGTGAAACCGATAGACTTGATTCGTCAGAGTAGCAACGTGTTATGTAGCCAAGAAGATAAGCAAGTTAACTTCCGACAAAGTTCAGGAATTGAACAACATCGTACTGCTTTGTGGTAGGCCACATGAGATGAGGCAGAGGGCAGACGTTATATGTACGGTCTGTTTCCTGATGTTAGTTTGCATGGGGCCTCTTGGGTACACGTGAATAAGTACGTGATGCAATATCTTTCTGGGAATGATGCTTTCTGGGACAGGCTGCAGAGATTTGGCCTGGTGGAATCAAGAATGTGTCTGTGATGTGGACAACTGGACAATGTACATCAAGTTCTGAAGGTTTGTTCAAAGTATTTGTTGCTACGCATGGAGACTATCTGTCAGCTCGATATTATTGGGTTGGCACTGGATCTCCATGTCAATTGGTGAAACCTGAACGGATAATAGTTGAGAATTTCATACACTATTTGGCAAAAGAAAGGATTGCCAAAGGCATTTAGGGAGCCGCCTGGGTTTCCCACTTTCTTCTTTATAAGCTAAGTTTTGTAACTGCTAAGTATTTTGTTGGTTTTTTTTATTGTAACTGCGTGTTGAACTCACTTCTTTTACCTTCTGGGTAGGTGTTGATTTTAATTCCTTTCCTTACTTTATATATTCAGTCTTGTTTGAGACATAATATAAGTTATGTTTTGTTTTAGTTTTGTTGTTTTTTTTTTGGGATAGTATTCCCAAAATATCACATGTGGCATTCGTATCGGTGGCATCCTGACTAGAGGCAAGAACAAGGCTGAAAGATGGCTTTTGCTTTGGTTTTGAAGATGACCTCCGGTAAAGCTCATAAGGGCTAGGTATTGAAGGGGTGGCATGGCGACTGCAAATGCCACATGATGGGTGTCTTCCCCTACAGGGTCAGTTCATGAATATTAGTTTCTTCTCTTTCCGAGTGCGCTGTTTGTGTATTGCTCCAAGATGGCTGACAAAGGAAGAGTGACTGTTGAAATGGCTGTAAAGATTGTGCTGTTTTTTAATGAAACGAAAAGCGTGGTGCTTACACAAAGATGGTTCTGTTCACATTTTCAAACTCAGCGGTCACCCTCATTTTAAAACAATACATAGACTTTACAAAAAATTGAATAGTGATGGTTTAGTATTTGACAGCAAGCATGCACGGCCTGTCAATGTTCTTTCTTCACAGAATTTCGAAGCTGTCAGAGCAGTGCTGCTGAGGAACTCGGGCAAATCCACAAGAAAAGGAGCAGCACAAGTTGGAATTTCTAGGCGATCTGTGCAGCGAATTTTAATAACTGACTTGCATTTGTATCCGTACAAAATAACAGTGTTGCCTAAATTAATGGCTGACAGCAAACATCAAAGAATGGCATTCGCTGTGAACTAAGACATCCTATTGAGCAATGTTTGGTTTTCAGATGAGGCACATTTTCACGTAGACAGGGTTGTTAATAAAAATGTGTGTTTTTAGGCTTCTGATAATCCACACGTGCTTCATGAATATATATATGCACATACACGAGGATGGGATGAAAAGTTCTGGACCTCACACAGAGATTAGTACGCTTTTTTTCTGGGGCATCAGATGATTTCACTCTTCATTAGTTTACTAAAAGAGTTCCAAGTTGCTGCTTCACTTAGTAGAGTATTTACAGTCTGTCAAAATGGTGAATTAGGGCATGTTTGGAAAATGGAAAAACTGGAAATTTGTGCAATAATTAAATATTTTTTCTGAATGGTTTAAGTGCAAAGGAGATTAAAGAAGAGTTTGATATGACATTAGGAGGCTCATCTGCATCAAATACAACAGTTACAAATTGGGTCGCAGAGTTTAAAATGGGTTGAACAAGCACTAGTGATGAACCATGCAGTGGACATCCTTCTGAAGTGACTACATCAGAAATTATAGAAAAAGTGCATAAAATCATTTTGGCAGAACAATGAGTGACAGTGAACAAGTTAGCAGAGACTGTAGGCATGTCAATAGAATATGTGAACAATATTTTGCATGAACATTTGGGCATGAATAAGCTGTGCGCTAGATCGATGCCATGTTTGCTCACACCTGACCAAAAACTGTGCCGAAAAACATTTCAGGCAAATTGTCTTGAGCTCTTTTAGCACAATCCAAAGGTATTTTTATATAAATTTGTGATGATCTGGACCTGGAACTTTTCACTCTACCCTTTGTGTGTATATATATATATATATATATACAGACATTCTAAAATATGTTTAGAATTTATAGATGCACATTTATCATCTGCATTCAACACTATTATATATAGTTAAAGTATTTTTTAATAGGGATTATTTTCCCCTCTAATACACAGCAAAAAGAAGGATTATCTAGTTTTTATTTAAAATCTCTTCAAAATAATTAAATATGTAAACCATAATAAAATTTTTACCAATGTACAATATGAGGTGTGTGAGAAAAGTAATGAGATTGATAACACTGTGAGCGATCTGGCAATGCTGTGTCTACCGGTCTGTGCCAGACCGGTTTTTTCATCCCTTCCACATGCTCAGTATGAGTTTCAACTCCATTCAGCCAACACATTATTTTTGACAGCGCCATCAGTGAGTTGTATGTTATGAAAATGGAGCATCGGAATTTAGAGCAACGTTGTGCAATCAGTTTTGTGTTAAACTTGGGGAATATGTGAGTGTGACCTTTGAAAAGTTGAAACAGGCCTATGGGAAACATTGCTTATCAAGAGCACAAGTTTGCCACTGGCACAAATAATTTTTGGAAGGCCGAGAACATGTTGAAGATCAACCTCGCTCAGGGAGACCTTCAACTTCATAATCTTGAATAATCTTGAAAACGTTGAGCGTGTGAGGGTTCTTGTGAGATCAGACCATCGTTTAACAATAAAGATGATGAGTGAACAGTTAAATTTAAACACTTTCACCGTACATCAAATTTTGATAGACGATTTGGACGTGCGAAAGGTTTGTGCGAAATCAGTGCCGAAAAACCTCACAACGGAACAGAAGGATAATCGAAGAAACGTGTACGTTGATCTTGAGAGGATTGACAATGACCAAGAATTCTTCAATCGTGTGATCACTGGTAATGAATCCTGGATATTTGAGTGCGATCCTGAAACTAAGAGGCAAAGCAAAGAGTGGCACACTCCGCCATCTTCTCGACTGAAAAAATGTCGAATGAGCAAATCAAAGATCAAAACCATGCTAATTTGCTTTATTGACAGTAGGGGTATCGTGCATACAGAATTTGTTCTTCCACGACAAACTGTCAATCAAGTGTTTTAAAAAGGTGTCCTTGAAAGGCTCAGGAAAAAAATGGTTCACGTGAGACCAGACATTGCAGACAAGTGGATGTTTCATCATGACAATGCTCCATGTTATACGGCCATTTCCATCAGGGAATTTTTGACCTCAAAACGCATTCCTACGGTTCCTCAACCCCCCTATTCATCTGATTTGAGTCCTAGTGACGTTTTCCTTTTCCCGAAATTGAAACACGTCTTAAAAGAACGTCGTTTTGGAACTCTGAAGAACATTCAAAAGACTATGACCGACCAGTTAAAAGCCCTACCAGTTGAAGCCTTCCAGCGCTGCTACCAGGAGTGGGAACAACGATTCTGCCGGTGTATAGCTACCCAGGTGAACTAATTTGAAGGGGAAAATATTGTTGTTTGTAAAATATAAAAACTTTGGTAAGTAAAAAGTGAGTCTCATTACTTTTCTAACACACCTCATAAACTCTGAAATATATGAAATCACCATAAGTACTTAAATGCAATTCACAATGAACACTGAAGACAGTAGAAAATCATCAACTTTGTATGAATAAAAAATGAACAAACAGGTAATGATCAACAATTACGTTATGAATCTAATATGCTATCATGAATGTAAACTGAACAGACATAGTTTTACATTATTATGTTAGTTGTAGAAAGAAGAATTCTGTACATTCTTCCATTAAAAAAAAACAAACACACAGGACACCTCACAGAAAGAACAACGACATGTTCCATGTTACAGTGACTGATTCTTTACCAATGGTAAACAAAATGGATACCATGTAATGAGATTATAAACTGCTGGTGGTAGTAATTGTACATGTTGTGTTGCTATGACAGCCAATTCATTTTCAACAGCTGATTAGAAATTAGTCTGTACACACAGCCCTCCTCATTTTAAATTAGATCAGAAGTGAAACATTAAACCACGCACCTCTATTAAAAAGAAGTGAAACAATAACATTTTCTATAGAACTGCTGATACCTCACTCAATTTTGATAAAAAAAAATTACAGAAAACCTTTTTTCAATTTCATTTATATGAACCTTAGAACTACCTCTATTATAAAATGATTTAGTCAAGAAACAGTTCCTGATATTTATGCAATCATAAATATCAGGAACTGTTTCCTGACTGTATGTGTATATATTGATATACACATACAAACATAGGCATTCTGTTTTATGTAATAAAATCAAAACCAAAGTTGGAAGAGAAATATATTTAAAGAAACAGATAGAAAAAATTAATGGATGTTTTCAAATAGACCATTTAATCAAATACTTGAAAACATATCTTTCCTTAGTGTCAAAACTAAGATGAGATTTTTAAAATACACAGTATTCATCAAAATATGATGCACATTCAGGAAGTACAATTTGGATGTTAAAAACAATATAATAATTATAATAAGAAATTTCATATCTTAAACAAAAAGATTAAAAATTAATACTTTACAACATAGTTTCTATTAATACTAATACAGGATGAAACGAATTTCTGAATATCTTCTTCAATAAAATGATGTTTTCTGACAAATGATGAGGGTAAGTTCTTGATTTCAAGCAGCAACATTTAAGAAACCGATAAAATTGTAAATCATCTGTTTTTACAATTTTTTTTTCATTTACAAGCTGAAGCAAATCACTGCTCAACAACCACTCACGTACCTCATCATGCAGATTTCACCTTCCTTCATTAAACAATCTTCTCACTATTCCAACACTCATTCCATTTGTCTGGCACAACATCACTAACCCTTTAAAAAATTGTAAAGACTATACTCAAACAACAGATCCTTCAGCTGCCTTAAAAATGTATAACACATAAAGAAAATTGTAAACAAAATCTGTTTCTTCCATTAAGGAAGAAAGAAATTTCAGTGCCTGCCCACCCATTGCTGTAGTGGCCAAATATGAAACCTGAACTCTTACTTTCCAAACAAGCCTCATATTATTATTAATCCTAAGTAAAAAGTAAACATAAAACTTCAATTGACTTGAAATCAATTGACATTCAAATTTAACAAAAAAGCCTTACCAGCAAAGAATCTCGGGAAATGATTAGCTGCTTCAATAATGGCTCTATATCCAGCAACATTTGCCATTGAACTAAGTGCATCAAATACTTGTGCTCTAGAAATACGAGGTATACAATCCATAGCTAGAAAATAGAATTAAAACACAAGAAAATACTATTATAAAAGTACGAATATGTTAAATATAGATAAAGAATTAAATATATTAGTAGACACTCAGATGAACTATAAAAACGCGTAATTCTTAAAAACCAATTACTAACTGAAATATCTAATTTTAAATATTCAACATTACAAAATTCTGGAATTGGTAACTCTTAATTCCGAGCTTTAATAAATTCTACTCTGATTGTTTTAACATGCAACCTTTGCATAGTGATGGAGATGATAATAAATAACAGACTGAGATAGCATCTGGAAACAATTAAATTCTTTTCCCAAAACCAATACGAGTTCAGAGAAAAGAGATCTATCATGGATCACCTAGTATCTATGGAGATGGATGTGTGTGAGGCATTTGTAACCTTAGACATTGAAAAGGCCTATGAGATGGTTTGGAAAGAAAGGATAATCCTTTACTTACTACAGAACGGTGTTAACGGGAATATGCTGAACTTATGGCTAATTTTTTAAGCAAATGGACGATCCATGTTACGGCTAATAAGGTACATTCAAAAGTCTTTGAAATTAAAAATTTTTGAGTCCCTCAGGAACGAATTTTAGGTCGTCCTTTGACAAAAGAGGAAGAACCTGATAATTCATAATACTAGAGAGGCGAGAAAGGGTTTAGTCGACATTGCTGACAAAGAAACTGTGTGGGTCATCTCTGACTCCTTTAAAGTTGGAAAGTCTGACATGAAAGTCAACCCTACAGGAAGAGGCCTCCTAAAGTGATTGTCTATGATATAGATCGACAGCTGTCTGAGGAAGAAATAATGGCTCTCATTAGGGAGTAAAATACTCAGATGGATGAGGCTACATTCAATTCTGACTGTCAATTATGATTTAAAACAGGTAGGCGCGAGGCAGAGTGCTACATGGGATTTTCGAGGTTAGTCCTAAACTTTTCAAGAGCATCACTGCAGAGGGCAGGTAGTTTGTACACTTTTCTTCGTGTAAGATCAAGGAGTATTTATATGTCCAGCACTGTTTTAAGTGCTGCAGGTTTGGTCACAGGCCTAAGTTCTGTGTGAACATCCTGCAGTTTGCGCCCATTGTGGTGATGAAGGACACATTTGTGGGAAGTGTCCAAAGAGGTTGGTCGTTCTGACTTGTGTTAATTGCAGACACCTTCGGAAGGACCATAAGCACTCTGTGAACAGTAAAGACTGTGGGTGTTATCAGAGAGCTCTCAATATGTACTATAATTCTATTTCGTTAAAGATTAGATTTGGCGAGTTAAATGCATAGGGTGCTTACACTGCTCAGGTAGAATTTGGAGAGATAGCATTACACAGAGGATTCGATGTTGTTTCGTTGCAGCATCCATGTATTGTGTCTGGTGATCTGCAAGGTTTTTCTCGTTGGAAAAGGTTCTATCGTGGTTCTGAAAGCATGTCTGCTGTTTTGTGCAGAAGGGAACTTGATTGTATTCTTATTCTCTCAAACTCTCAAATAATCATGATGTCATTATCCTTGTGGATGTTCAAAATTTGCATCTATATGTTGCTAGTTCATTTTTCCAGTATAGAGATCCTACTGACTGCCATCTTCAGGTCTCGGATAAAATCCTATGATTCTCTGGTACTGCTCCAATCCTTATAGGTGCAGATGTAAATTCTAAGTTACTCATGGCATAGCGGTTTCACAGATGATGGTGATGAATTAATAGAGGGCTTTTTACTCTAGCATGATCTACAGTATATAAAAACACTGGTGAATTGCCCACATACACAGGTATGGTATAGATGGGCGTCAGAAGAACTTAATTTAGTGGTTTTGCTTACATGAGATCACTTTCAGAATGCTATGTGCGCAGTGAAAATAGACTAGTGGTGATGTACCAATATATATTACGTTCTAGTTTGTCATTATTTTTTTATTGTGTTTGG
Source organism: Lycorma delicatula (assembly GCF_047948215.1). Classification (NCBI taxonomy): domain Eukaryota; kingdom Metazoa; phylum Arthropoda; class Insecta; order Hemiptera; family Fulgoridae; genus Lycorma; species Lycorma delicatula. The sequence goes on along the minus strand of NC_134466.1, from coordinate 70,809,652 downwards.
TGTTTACTGTTCAGTTATTTCTGATCATGTAGTTAATTTAAGTCACTAATGTCTATTATCGTTGATCAACTATAAATAAACAATGGAAAAAATAATTCTGCTCATATAAACCATTTACTTCACATTTTATACATAAATAGTGTTATGTATTATATTTAAGAAAGATATAAACTTTTTAACACTAAATGTTTCATTTCAATACATAAAATGTTTTGGGATTATAAAAATAAAATTTTTATAATTTACATTACTGTAAATTCACTGAGTTAAGAAAGGAGTTTTTGATGAATAGATGTGTGTTTTCATCTAATGTGAAAGTAAGTAAATATACTTGCACATAGCAATTCAGTTTGCACAATTTGAACAAAATATTTTATTTACCATGAATTATCAACTACGCATAACACAGGTATATATTTTCTTGCTTACAATTGTTTTTGTTAATGAATATAATATGTATTGTTAATACATAGGGTTATCTCACCAGGTAAGATTTAAAAAAAAAAAAAAAAAAAAAAAAAAATATATATATACTAACATTTAAAATGTAATATTTTAACATAAATATATAACTTTTTTTTTTTTTTTACTTGCTTGTATGAAGTAAAGTAAGTACTGCAATTGTGAACAATTTCAGTCAACAGATTTCATCTCCTTTTTTCTTTTTTTTTAACTTTTTTTTACTTCCTTGTACAAAGTAAAGAAAGTATTGTGATCGCGAAACAGTTTGGTTTTCATATTTCAACAGAAATATCCATTTTGACCATCCCTGAATTTGACTAGTTTCAGCATGACGTCTGTCTGTACATACGTATATATGTGTAAATGTATTTTGCATAACTAAAAAACGATTAGTCGTAGGATGTAATTTTGAATTTAGCATGGTTGTACACCTCCCTTTTGAATTGAAATTAAAATTAAAATTTTAATTAATGAGGTATTTGGATCTTAAAGGCAAGGCATATTGGTTCAAATCAGACTTCATCTCTTTTTTTTATTTATTTATTTTTTAACTTTTATTTTTTTTATTTTAATATATTGATTTAATAATTATAAGCCTGTGAATGTAAAAAAATTTTTACAATAAATAATAATTCAATGATAATAAAAAAAAATTATTAGTGAAATAAAATTTTATGTACTTTTAAAAATGTGTAAATACAATTTAGTAGACATTACATATGTGTATATGTAGTAGATTTGGTAAAAAATCTAATTATTTAATATTAATTGAAAATTATAATTTAGAATCGTATTATTTTTGGATTTTTTAGTTTAATTTTATTTAATTATTCTGGAATTTCTGTTTAATTTTATCTACATTAAAGTTAACTACATACAGAGCGACTGAAAAGTAAACCCTCACAAAAACAACATATACACTGAGACATACATGCCTGTCCTTTAATAAATTGCAAAAAATTATTATCTTTTAGTTCATTACTCCTCTGATATTGTCGGACATTCTCCCTAAATCGGAGTTGATATCATTTTGTTTATTTGTTTTTTGTTACCAATCATTTAATCGCTCTTTGGTTTGAAATAATTCTTATGATCTTAATTTGTGTACACATTCTCAAGTTTTCAAATTTTCTTTCTTTATATTCATCATCCTCTCTTAATTGTTTTATTCTTTCCTTGGTCTTAATGTTTTCTTCCTCTTTGTATTTATAATCTTCTCTTAATTTTTTTATTCTTCCCTCGTTCTTAACATTTTCTTTCCCTTCATATTCATCTTCTTGTTGTTTTTTGAGATATATTTCTTCATGTTATCTTTCTTCTTCCAGTATGATTATTTCTTTTTCATATTTGATTATTCACCAAATAATCCAATAATAAAAACTGAATATTTTACACCGTTAGATCGAAATTAACATTTGTAACCAGTATACGGCAGTTCACTACAGGAATAGTTTAATTATTATTAACTTTTGTTTATATGACACACCAGAAATCAAAAACTTTTGTTAATCAGCAACTCACAAAGATACGAATAATACTGATCTAGTAATATGAGTAATAAAGGGACTTTTACTCTATCCTAATATTTCAAGTAAGATTGTTGAATTAACAATAATTGTATAAATATTTGATGTTAATAAAAACTAATATTTCAGCAATTGTGTAACTATCCACTTTATTAAAGAATTGGAGGATCGTATTTCGCTTTTAAATGAAATAAGTTTAAACGAAGTGCGGCAAAAGATTTATATATGTAATTTAATAAGCGTATAAAGAAGTCATGTGATGTCCACATAATTTTTTTTTAACCTTCAGGACCAACCGTTAGATATTACTTCAGAGGATGAGATGACCTTCCTGCCTTCAAAGAAGGATGATCTATAAAGGTACGGTGACAAGGGGACAATATTTGAAGATTAATTATACATTGGAATAAGGTAACTTAAAAGACATAATGCAGCTACATGTATACTATCAAAACAAGATGAAATTGATGTACCATCACCTAGCGGTTGCAACTGAACTTAAGCTGGTCAGATAAGTATAAACTCAGACTAACTCACTGATCTAAGAAAATTCATATTTATTAGGTTAATAAAAAATTACATAAAATAAAATAAAATTAAAAAAACTCTTAAAAAATAAACGGTAACTTACCAAACGCATTCATTTTCTTCTTTGCAAGTAAATCAATAAGTTGTTGATTTTGTCCAGGATAAAGAAATGAAATGAGTGTTGCATTTTCTTTAAAAAAATCAACCTCTGATTCTATCGGTTGACGAATTTTCAAAACTAAATCTATAAAAAAGAATAAAATAAAGATTAGAACTAATATTATATTTTTAACATCTACAAAATAACAAAGATGGACCACTGAATGTGAAAATAGGACGAAAAAAGATTATGGAGGTAGAAGAATTTTGTTATTTGGGAAGTAGAATTACTAAAGATGGACGAAGCAGGAGCGATATAAAATGCCGAATAGCACAAGCGAAACAAGCCTTCAGTAAGAAATATAATTTGTTTATATCAAAAATCAATTTAAACGTCAGGAAAAGATTTTTGAAAGTGTATTTTTGTAGTGTCGCTTTATATGGAAGTGAAACTTGGACGATCGGAGTATCTGAGAATAAAAGATTAGAAGCTTTTGAAATACAGTGCTATAGGAGAATGTTAAAAATCAGATGGGTGGATAAAGTGACAAATGAAGAGGTATTGCGACAAATAGATGAAGAAAGAACCATTTGGAAAAATATAGTTAAAAGAAGAGACAGACTTATAGGCCACATACTAAGGCATCCTGGAATAGTCGCTTTAATATTGGAAGGACAGGTAGAAGGAAAAAATTGTGTAGGCAGGCCAAGTTTGGAATATGTAAAACAAATTGTTAGGGATGTAGGATGTAGAGGGTATACTGAAATGAAACGACTAGCACTAGATAGGGAATCTTGGAGAGCTGCATCAAACCAGTCAAATGACTGAAGACAAAAAAAAAAAACATCTACAAAATATTATTTTTTCAACCATAATAGGAAACGCCTAATGTTTTTCCTTTTTGTCGTTGTCAAGGACTTTTGTAAAAATTTATCCTTCCTGAGAAGTTTTTTTTTTTAATGCGACAAATTAATAAAAAATAATTCATTTTTAAAGTTATAAAGACAATTATTTACTCTCTCAGTCATTGAAATAAAATAAATTATTCTGATACTATTATAAACTAGTGTTGGATAATTAAATTACTACCTTAGTGGCATATAATATTTAAAGATATTTTTTTACTCAAAACATGACTACTTTAGAAATCAACCATGCAAAATTTAAATCTGTCTCATTCTAACAAATTTACAATAAAAAAAAAAAAAAAAAACAGCAGTAAAATAAAATAATGATCAAGTAAATTTTCAACACAACAGAGTCAGAGAAGTGATAAATTTAATTTAAATTATTCAAAATGCATGATGTAATATATTTAAATAATGTGTAATACCAAAATAGTAATTTCATTATAATCTAAGAGTAGATTATAATAGCATTACCAGAATAATTTATTTAACTACAGATATCAAACTATAAAAAATAAAAAAAGTATTTTTACGCAGGTAATATTGTAGTATTTTATCAGGAATATTTTTGCACTTTTTTATAAGGCTAATTTAGGTAACCACAATCAACATAAAATTATGTGTCAAACCAAGCAAAACATATACAAAGGTACATCATCAAATGAGACGAGGTAACTGTGTTCAGTATTTAACTCATACCCAGTGCCAATGATTGTGCTAGTGGTTTAAGGTTGATGGGGAGTCAAATACTCATTGAAGACAACCATCACATAAAATAAAGATAACCGAGTGGAAAATTCATTGCAATTGTTTTTTAATAATATATGATAGATTAATACTGGAATCTCATAAGATTCCATGCAATCAATACAATATTTGGCATACAAGAAGCGATATACCTGATTCAAAAGCAGTTTTTTTATCAACTAAATTAGCACCAGCATCTGCATATTGTGAATTAGGAAACTTGGCAGATACTCCTGCATCTTGTTCAATGTTAACTTTAAAACCCTTTTTTACAAATGAAGCAGTTACAGCCGGTGTTATGGCAACTCTGTAACAAATAATAAAAATATTCTTTTAAATATTAAAACAAGACTTAAGTTTCACTTAATACTAAAATTTCAATAAATGTAATACCAACGACTTCGACTATACATTCATTATATAAAAATATTTAAAAATTTAACTATAATTACTAAGGTGATAATTTTGCAGCTTTGATGGAATCGCTTATCTAAGAATAGTGAGATAACAAATTCTTTTTACTTAGAAATTTAACTAATAATTTTTATTAAATAAATGATCCAATGAAATATTTTAACTTATTTTTCCCAATCCTCATCCACAAAAAGCAAAAAATCATTGTACTATTGTCAAATTATTCCTTTTTGTTCTCAAAAAGGAGTTTTCTTTTTTTTGAGAACACCTTCTTTAAAGTTAATCAGAATTTTCTTATTCTATTTTTACAATACACATGAAAATATTGGAAACATAATAATTGAAGGTGGATTTTGTATTTCTTATTTATGTAAGTTTTAATTAAATCTATCCATACTATTAAAAGAACCGAGTTTGGGTGTGTGTGTAATGCTAATAATCAAGCACCTCAAATGTCATATTCTAATACAGCACCAAAAATGACCTGATGACACCAATTGGTACTTTGCATCAAACTTCATATTTTTTAAATAATCAAGGTCAAATGTAAACTTAATTTCTGTCACCATGGCAACAGAAATAAGTTGTGAAGTTTTCCTCAAAGTCAAAGGTCTGTGTGCTTTTGATACCATAGTTACTTACTATTCTATCTTTTGTAATCTATTTCTTTTTCAGGTGTCAATAAAGATTCAGGCTTTAGAGTAATGAAAGTTCGGCGGGGGGGGGGGGGGTCCTGGCTAGACAGGAATGGTGAGCACAAAACAAGCTCTGTTGGCTGGGGTCAATCTTGAGAAGCACCTGGGAGCCCTGAGGCTCACCTGGGCCTACCTTGCTAGATAGTCAGGCAAGCGAAATGAGCCCTGACCCAACTAATATATTTTCAAAACAAATTCTCTTGATGAGTAGAGGCAGTGAATATATATTGCACTTTTTTCCCAACAAAGAACAGACTTTTATTTTTTTTTAAGATCTTTTACATTAATTTGTTGATATACAATATCTTTAAAAGGTTTTCTACAGACCATGATGGGCATAAAAGAACTGAGATACAAGAGATGGTAATTAGGATTGTTTTAACATAGTAACAACAGGTTTATATGCCTTTTTCAGTTAATAAAAGATAAATGAATTCTGTAGGGTGTGAAAAATGCCATGCTTGACCAGGTTTCAAGCCTGGGACCTCCAGATAAAAGGCCAAGATGCTATCACTTAAAAATATCACTTACATTTCAATGGGCTAACATACTGATTTCTGGCAGTATACAATGGAATGCAAATTAACCACCATTATTATTAAATATGATTAATTTTAAACTAGTACTATTTATAGTACATATTACTAAGTATCATATCATTATTGATTTAATTTCTTGCCATTTTTTATTTACACAATATCAGGTGTCTGAAAAAGAACTCTGGGATTTCAAGAATGAATTATTTTATTTGATTTCAAGAGTGAATTATTTTACACAGCACTCAGTAGCATTTTATATATTAATCTTGAAGATACAACACTTAAATTTTAGTTTACACATTTTCTGTCAAATAGCAATTGTATTAGACTCTTACAGAGATCAAGCTGTTATGAACCTGGGCTTCAGTATCATGACGTTGCCACAAGAGAAAGCAACAATGTATGTACAAAGAAACAAAATCAGTGCTGTAGAAAGAAATTGTACATCAGACTACCATAGAAATTCTTCGGGTGATAAAAGTACATGTAAGTGATATGAACAATTTTCTGGAAACCAGAAGCATTTTGAAAGGATACTCACCAGTATGGCCTGAAAAGTGCTGTGAATACAGAAAGAACTTGACTATCTTTCCAATCAAGTCCAAAATATTCTTTAGATAATGTTAGGCATCAACTAAACATTCCTAAAAGCACTGTTGTTCAAAAAGCACTAAACATTCCTAAAATAATGTTGTTTGCATGTGATTGAAACTTCATGTTAATAAACTGCAGCTACTCCATGAAATTAAACCTAACAGTAAACCACAGAGTTCAATTTGTAACTACCATCTTAGACTTCAATTTCTGCTGATGAAAACTTCCCGCCTACCTATTTTATTGACTGATGAAGCACGTTCATGGAGTCATGAATCAACATAGTTGTCAAGTATGAACCTCAAAAAATCAACATGAATCGATGGAATTAGTCCGCAACTGTCCTAAAGTGAATGTTCAGTATGGTACAAGCATAATCAAATTTTTGGGATTTTTTTTCATATTACAGACATAGTGCACTCAGACATGTTGGAGAACTTTGTGTTTCTGGATTGAAAATATGGAGGGTCTAATTTTCCAACAGAATGGAGCCCATTCAACACATCAAGCAGAAGTTGTATAGACTGTGATCAACAACAGATACCCAAATGTCGAGATATGCTAAGAAGCATCCATCTCTTTGCCACTACAAAGCTCCAATTTGACGCTGATGAATTTCTTCTTTTGAGGCTACATAAAAGACAACGTTTAAAAAGAAAAAAATCCAGTCGCTTGACCATCTGTACCAAAGAATAAAAAAAGCTGTAGAAGTGATTCCTGCAGATATGGTTTCCAGAGTGAGGAATGAGATAGATTATCCATTTGAGTCTGCACGGCGGTAAGGAGTGCTAATATTTAGTTATATTAAGAGGTAAAAAACTTTAAACTTTGCACTTTGAAGTAATAAAACAAATATATTTGTAATTTTAAATGATAAATCTAATTTAAAACTGTGAAGTTTTTTTTGGACACCCAGTACTGCCTAAATTTTCAATTAAATTAATATTGTAAGCTATCAAGGCCATTTGGTAAGTGAAAAGAAGATTTGAAATAAAATGTTTGTCAGTAAGCCATGCCTGATATATGTACCGTAGTCTTGTTAGAATACTCAGCTTCCTTAAGGAAACAGTTTTTGAAGTTATAAGATGATTTTTCTTTGCTTGCAGACAATAGATAAACTCATCACTTTTCAATGTTATAACTGACATTAATGTCAGTATATAATTTTTTATTTTGTTTTCAGTCATTTGACTGGTTTAATGCAGCTCTTCAAGATTCCCTACCTAGTGCTAATCGTTTCATTTCGGTACACCCCCTACATCCTACATCCCTAACAATTTGTTTTACATATTCCAAACGTTGCCTGCCTGCACAATTTTTTCCCTTCTACCTGTCCCTCCAATTTTAAAGTGACTATTCCAGGATGCCTTAATATGTGGTCTGTCTCTTTTTTAGCTATATTTTTCCAAATGCTTCTTTCTTCATCTATCAGCCGCAACACCTCTTCATTTGTCACTTTATCCACCCGTCTGATTTTTAACATTCTCCTATAGCACCACATTTCAATAGCTTCTAATTTTTTCTTCTAAGATACTCTGATCATCCAACTTTCACTTCCATATAAAACTACTCTCCAAACATATACTTTCAAAAATCTTTTCCTGACATTTATATTAATTTTTGATGTAAACAAATTATATTTTTTACTGAAGGCTCGTTTCGCTTGTGCTATTCGGCATTTTATATCGCTCCTGCTTTGTCCATCTTTAGTAATACTACTTCCCAAATAACAAAATTCTTCTGCCTCCATAGTCTTTTCTCGTCCTATTTTTACATTCAGCGGTCCATCTACTTTATTTCTACTACATTTCATTACTTTCATTTTGTTCTTGTTTATTTTCATGCAGTAGTTCTTGTGAAGGACTTTATCGATGCCATTCATTGTTCCTTCTAAATCTTTTTACTCTCAGCTATTACGATATCATCAGCAAATCATAGCATCTTTTTCTTTTCACCTTGTACTGTTACTCCGGATCTAAATTGTTCTTTAGCATCATTAACTGCTAGTTCTATGTAAAGATTAAAAAGTAACGGGGATAGGGAACATCCTTGTCAGACTCTATTTCTTATTACAGCTTCTTTCTTATGTTCTTCAATTATTACTGTTGCTGTTTGGTTCCTGTAAGTTTAAGCAATCGTTCTTCTATCTCTGTATTTGAACCCTAATTTTTTTAAAATGCTGAACATTTTATTCCAGTTTACGTTATCGAATAGCATTTCTAGGTCTATAAATGTCAAGTATGTCGGTTTTTCTTTAATCTTCCTTCTACTATTAATCTGAGGCCTAAAATTGCTTCCCTTGTCCCTATACTTTTTTGGAAACCAAATTGGTCTTCTCCTAATACTTTTTCCACTCTCCTGTCAATTCTTCTGTATAGAATTCTAGTTAAGATTTTTGATGCATGACTACCAGTTAAACTAAATTGTTCTGCATTCTTCACATTTATCTGCTCCTGCTTTCTTTGGTATCATGACTATAACACTTTTTTTGAAGTCTGACGGAACTTCCCCCTTTTCAAAAATATTACACACCAGTTTGTATAATCTATCAATCGTTTTCTCACCTGCACTGCGCAGTAATTCTACAAGTATTCCGTCTATTCCAGGAGCCTTTCTGCCATTCAAATCTTTTAATGCTTATTAGTATGTCTCTAATAATGCTTACTAGTTTGTCATTAATGTCTTTAAATGTAAAACAATCCCCAAAAATCATTTTTTCAAGTGTTTACTGACTGTTAGATAAGAACTGCTAACAATTTATCATTTGATTCATTTCTAATATAAAGAACTTTTCTAAACATTGGTTTAAATGAAATTATGTCTATTTCCATTTCTTATAATTAACTCCTAATATCAACAGAAAAAGCTAATTGTAATGTAATGATTTAGAAAATATCATCTTCATAATTATAAATATATAAGAACAGATAATTACAATATTATTTTTAATATAATGAAATAGTAATTATTTTTTTATGAGATGTTATTTTTATAAAGTAATATATTTAAAAACAATTATGTCAATGTTATTATTATTGAAAAAATATAACATATTATGATACACATATTTAACTCAATGGTAAAATACTGATAATAAAAACAGGATAGTGATAATGTAAACGGTTATTAAAACAAACATATTAAGAGTATAGATATATATGTTCATTAAGTAATCATTATTAGGACAGTATTAGTTCACTAAGACTCAAATAATATAATTATATAAAAACACACTTGTACATACAATAGATAAAATTAAAAATTTAATTATTTAAACAACATTTATAACACTATTTGTATTATAAATATTAATGCATAAACAAACCCATTAATATATATAAAAGTCTCTTGATCCTGTGTCCTTATTAAAAAAAAAAACAAACTATTATTGCATCTACTACTAAACATTTTTTAAAACCACACTGTGCAAATCTCTTAAAACACTACACAAGGGTACTACTCAAATTAGCTTACAATCTGCTACTAAAAAGAAAAAAGAGAAAATGATTTGCTTATAGAGGATATCTGCTAAAGAAATGGAGAAATTTTTACTTCATGTTCTACTGGTGAAAATAATGAAAAAGGTTCATATAAACATACGTTTGGAAACGCTTTGTTTTTGAATTACGGCTGGTGAAAGATTTCGCCTGAATTTCAGCTCTTTAATAATTTTTGGGACCCAAATTAAGAAATAAATTGGTGGTTTCTTATGTAATTTGAGCTGGGAATTAGGAAAAAACTGGTCTCAAAACTATACCTATAGTAGTTTTTAAGATATCCGGCGTAAAACAATATTCAGTGTCAAAAAAACTGTTTTTTTTTTTTGGGTTTGTAGTAAAACAGGTTTATTAACTGATTAATAAATGCGCAAGTTTAGTAACAAAACTTGTAGAGAATTTAATTCTGAGAAAATACATGTAAATGCAGCCAGCCAACATATACATAAATTTTTTTAAATATTTCTAAAATAACATACATTTCAATTTAGTTTTTACCTAATTATTTCGTTTCACCTGTGTAAATTATACAATACACACAGCTAAAATATTATTTAATAAATTTTGTATCCATTTTAAAATTAATTTCAGTAAATACTGTTTTTGTTTTGAAGAAGAATATTTATTAGTTACAGAAAGAATACGATTTTCTGTCTATTTTTCATGTTTTGTTTCAATAAAAAACCGATTTTTAAAAGTCTTTATTTACTTTTTATTGAATGTATTTACATTAATTTTCTCAGAACTAAATTCTCAACAAGTTTTATTACTAAACTTGTTCATTTATTAATCATTTAATAAACCTATTGTACCACAAACCTTAAAAAAATTTGTTTTTCGACACCAAATTTTGTGTTTTACATTGGATATCTTAAAGACTACTAGAGTTATAGTTCTGAGACCAGTTTTATCTTATTTTCAATCTAAAATTACAAAAGAAACCGCAAACTTTACTTCTTAATTTGGGTCCCAAAAATTACAGAAGAGCCTCTTTTTATTAGAAGAAATGAAATCCAGGTGAAATGTTTCACTAGCCATAATTTGAAAACAGTGTTTCCTGACCTATGTTTACATGAATGTTTTTCATTATTTTCACCAGTAGAACATATCTGAAAGTTTCTCTGTTTCTTCATGGAACACCTGTATATGTGAAATATCAACTTGCGTAATATATCTTCATAGTCACTACTGCTTAAAAGCATTTATCATACTCACTTTTATTGAACAACTATTGTTAGGACACTTAATAGGACCCAATAGGGTATGGTAACAATACCCAAGGATTTTTAATTACAGTTATTAAGACTATTAAAAAAAAAACCTTAAAATTACATATGTAATGCAAACTTTGTTTAACTCTTTATAAGAGTTTACCAGTGTTGCCATTTCCCTCGTTCATCATATGATGAATCCTGGAAATGCTATCAATCAACATTTTTATTACACCTATTAAAATAGATAACTGGGTAAATGAGTAACTTGTACTTGCTTCACCACCCACACCATTCTGTACGCCTTTACTAGAATGCCACAAAAGTTATATAATCCAATACTTTCTTGTTTCTTCAAAATATTTACACTAGTTTAATATTTATTACTTTCAAATCATTTTTATTTATTTAATTATAATGTTAAGGAAGCATTTAGTGCAAATTTTACCTAATAACCATTTATTCTTAATCTTAATCATTTAATTTTAACTGATACGAATAATTAATCTACATCAAAACATAAAAATGCACAAGGATTATAAAATACAAATAAATAATACAAGAAATATGAAATTTTTTTTTTGTCCAGTCATTTGACTGGTTTGATGCAGTTCTCCAAGATTCCCTATCTAGTGCTAGTAGTTTCATTTCGGTATACCTCCCCTACCCCTATCCCTAACAATTTGTTTTACATATTCCAAATGTTGCCTGCCTACACAATTTTTTCCTTCTACCTGTCCCTCCAATATTAAAGTGACTATACCAGGATGCCTTAGTATGTGGCCTATAAGTCCGTCTCTTCTTTTAACTATATTTTTCCAAATCCTTCTTTCTTCATCTATTTGCCGCAATACCTCTTCATTTGTCACTTTATCCACCCATTTGATTTTTAACAATCTCCTATAGCACCACATTTCAATAGCTTCTAATCTTTTCTTCTCAGATACTCTGATCGACCAAGTTTCATTACCATATAAAGCGACGCTCCAAACATATACTTTAAAAATCTTTTTCTGACATTTAAATTAATTTTTGATGTAAACAAATTACATTTCTGACTGAAGGCTCGTTTTTCCTGTGCTATTCGGCATTTTATATCGTTCCTGCTTCGTCCATCTTTAGTAATTCTACTTCCCAAATAACAAAATTCTTCTACCTCCATAATCTTTTCTCTTCGTATTTTCACATTCAGTGGTCCATCTTTGTTATTTCTACTACATTTCATTACTTTTGTTTTCTTCTTGTTTATTTTCACGCGGTAGTTCTTGCGTAGGACTTCATCTATGCCGTTCATTGTTTCTTCTAAATCCCTTTTACTCTCGGCTAGAATTACTATATCATCGGCAAATCGAAGCATCTTTATCTTTTCACCTTGTACTGTTACTCCGAATCTAAATTGTTCTTAATCTAAAACAATTACGTACATCGTAATTGTTTTCTTTAATAATATTAAAAGAGGGTTATTACATGCCGTTAATTTTGATAACTGTATTTACTTAACCGTTACTTTAGTTATTTATAAACGGTTTACTTTTTGTTTTGTTTTTATTTTTTTTTAATTTCAATGATATAATATTTAACAATGCCATTATATTTGCATACTAATTATTAAAATTATTTATATATGTATTTGTGTTTATGCGTTCGTGTGTTTAAATGTGTGACTCAACTGTCAAGAGGTCTGTTTTATTTATTTATAAATATTATAATTATCTTATTTCTGTTATTTGCCTTGAAGATAAAAAACATTTATAAATTATACGGCTGTACAAATGAAAAGTTTATTTATGGAAACGATGATGAATAAACGCTTTAATTTAATAAGACAAAAACATTATTCAATTAAAAATACAAAATAAAATTAATATTTTTACTTAAAATTGTTCATTCTCACTCAAAATTCATTCATCGTTTTAAACCGATTACTATTCAAAGTAAATTAATTACAACGCATTTAAGATACAATAATTCTTGGAGGTGATAATTCTTCACCTCTGAACTCTTTCTTTTTCCTGTTTAACCTCCGCTAATTACCTTTGAGATAATACTTCAGAGGATGATATATGTACGAGTGTAAATGAAGTGTAGTCTAGTACAGTCTCAGTTCGACCGTTCCTGAGATGTGTGGTTAATTGAAACCCAACCACCGAAGAACACCGCTATCCGCAATCTAATATTCAAATCCTTGTAAAAATAACTGACTTTACCAGGTCTTGAACGCTGGAACTATCGACTTCCAAATCAACCGATTCGGGAAGACGCGTTAGCCACTAGACCAACCCGGTGGATTTCGCCTCTGAACTCGATTAGCGATAATTCACAGACTACTGTCAATCGTAGAGAAGAGCTTCTTCTTTTAGAGGGTCCCGGAATCGATGGAGTTTTTCAAAATACACTCGCTCATATTAGTCTTATAAACCCGATAACATATTGAACAATCTTTGTGATAAATCTGATGAAGTCTTAGAAGCAAGCACTGGCCTTTCATGTAAAAAAAAAAGTTTGTTTTAGAAATTTCAAGAAGCATTTTACAAAAAAAAAATCAAGGAAAACGTTTAAGAGAATACAACGATTTTAATCATTCGCGTTAAGAATACGAGGCGTATTGAGTAAAATCAGTTTTGAATTAGCGGTCTATATACATGATATAAACAGAAAGCGTTTGCGTATTTTATTTAAATGAATTCTCAGCTGTTAGCAACAATAGTTTTGTTGTTAGTAGTTTATAATCGTCCGTTTATATTTATCTATTTAGTGCTACAATTCGTGCCGGCCTCCGTGGGGCGAGTGGTAGCGTCTCGACCTTTCACCCCCAGGTCCCGGGTTCGAATCCCGAAAGCACGACATTTTCACACAAGCTATAAATCATTCATCTCATCCTCTGAAGCGATACCTAACGGTGGCCCCGAAAATTAAACAAAAAGAAAAGCGCTACAATTCGTAATCCGATTTTTGCTTGCGGCTGAAACTCATAGGCAAATTTGTACGGTTTACGGAACGAATATTATAAAGGACGCTTAAGACAAACGAACCGTCCATTTCGGGAAGAGCGAACGAACGTTCATAATGAGGAACGTACCGTACCGGTCGCTGATCGATTAAAAAAATTAATGAAAAAATTTAAGAAAATCGCCGCCTCAGATTTATGAAGTTTTGCCCTTTCATCCGGAGGTCCCGGGTTCGAATCCCGATAAGGCATGGAATTTTCACAGATGCTTCATTCATCTCATTTGAAGCAATACCTAACGATGGTCCCGGAGGTTAAGCAAAAAAAAATTTAAAAAAAAGAAGTTTTGTCTGAAAAATTAGGCTATAGTGAGTGTCAGATGAGTACCGAAAATATTAACAGACACACACAAGGGAAAAACGTCTTCCTGTAGCGCATAAATTTTTGCGACTTTACGATGGTGAATAGTTCGACCTCATCGTTATCGGAGATAAAACCCGGATAGCTTAATCGAATGTCGTAGAGACAAAGCGGCAGTCGATGCGACGGCGGTATTCATCATTTCCTAGACCGGAGAAATACAAACAAGAATATTCGGTAAAGAAACTTACGGCTACTGTTTTTTTTGGGGGGGAGGGGGACGAAAAGGGTGTCTTTTGCTTGTCAAATTCAGTAATCGCGAAATTACTGTGAGTGCAGAATTTGTATTGCGAAAAGATAAAAATTAAAAAAAAAAAAACAAACGCAGGATTTTGATTTTGCATGACAATGCCCGGCCACACAAAGCCGTCGCACGGCGAGGTGAATGAAATAGGTTATATGGAAAATCTTTATCATCCACCTTACGGCCCTGTCTTACCTCCAAGCGCTTATTTTATTTTCCTTCACCTTAACAGTGACATGAATCACTAAGGTTTGACGATCACGAAGAATTGAAAAATGGCGTTACTTCGCGGTTAAGCTAGTGGTAACGGAATTTCTTAAAGAGGGAAAGAAGAAACTACTGAAACGCTATGAAAAATTTGTTCAAATTGAAGGCAGTTACATAGAAAAGTAGTAAAAAATTTTATACGTTCCTTATCCCGTTCAAAGTACTCCCTTCCCCTATTCACATACTTTTCTCTTCCAGCGGTATTTCCACTTCGCGGAACAGTCCTGGATAGCTTCATTTGAATTGTCCTTTAAGGTCTGTGACGATTTGCTTTAAAGTCAACAACAGTCTCAAAAACGGCGTCCTTTCATCACTTTAATTTCGGAAATAAGAAAAAAATCGCAACGCGTCGATTCTGGCGAGTAGTGAGGTTGAAGGAAGATAGTCATTAGATTTTTAGCAAAAGAACTGATTAATTGACAAAACTGAGTATACGGGCGCATCGTCGTGGTGAACGCCGCCAAAACTCTGGTCTCTTTTTCCGATTTTTTTTTCACGTAACCGTTGTAAAACACCTTATTAGTACGCACGTTCACCGTTTTATCTTCAGAAAGAATTCAGAATACACGATTCCATTAAAATCGAAAAAAACAGTGAGCATCACTTTGATATCGGATCGAGACTAACATATTTTCTTAGGACGTGAAGATCTTTTGCCGATCCACTGTCACGATTGAACGTTTGTCTCGATGTCGTAGCCGTAAACCCGGCTTTCATCTCCCATTATGATCCTTTGCGTGAAGGTTTCATCGTCATCGGCTTGTTCAACAAGTTGCCGACAAATGTCCACTCGATGTTCTGCCGTTCGGTTATCCGACGAAGAACAAACTTTGCTGCAACTCGATGCACGCACAAGTTTTCAATCAAAACGTCACGGCATGGTCCGATCGAAATGCTGGCCTCTTCTGCAAGTTCTCTGACAGTCAATCGGCGATATACACGCACCAGATCGTCGATTTTATGAACACGAATGTCATCGGTTGAAGTAAAAGACCTTCCTAGTCGAGGGCATCTTCAATCGTCTGAGGCCGCTTTTAAATTGAAAACCATTCGTAACAGAGCGTACGACCCAGAGCATCATCTCCGTAACCTTGTTTCAAAAGTTGAAACGTTTCTGTGTAACTTATCCCCCAGTTTCACGGAAAATTTTTCTTTGTATCGTTGCTCCCGAAATTCGCACGTTACAAAAATCGCTACTAACACTTAAAAACGTTGCACTCAAATAACAATAACACGAAAACTAAACGAGATATCGACAATCCAAGAACATGTGGTTACAGAGAAGGTTTTGCGGAACATAATGCTACTAACCGCACTTCCGTTGGCGCGTAATTAAAAATGTTCGGTTATTTTCAGAACAGACCTATAGATACTTCATTTTACATATGTACATAAGCAAACACGGACGATAAATATTATCTTTATCATTTTAAAATTGCCACGATAATGACTGTTATTTGAATGTTGTGATTCAGTGAATACGTTGTATAATACTTTAAATTAAAAGGGTACTGCTGAATTTTTTTCAAAATACTGGTTTTGTATACATTTTGCATTCTCAAAAAGTAAGTACACTTCAGAATTAGTACCGGTCTGTACATCTACCTTGCTGTTTCTATATTAATTTTTGAAGGATTCATACAACCGTCGTGAAATATTTTCCTCAGCAGATAACGCTGAGAAAGGTATTCTTCTTTCAACACTACTGAGATAATCAGTAGAGCTAAAAGATGAACTTAATCTGCGGTTAAGATCCACAAAGCCGCACAGCATGGCTTGAGATAACCCGTCATTACGTAGCAATTATTTTGGACTAAGTTACCTCTTTAAAACTACGGAGGGTGAGAATACACCGGTGAAATTTTGTTTTTGATATATCTAAGAGGCAAAATCGAACTGAAACCTCTTCTCCCTGTTATGTTCCTACCTGCTGAATGTGCGTATAAGCTTGATGTTTGAAGGTTATAGTAGAAGTTTCATCTAGTCAGTCGACCGGTTGCAATCGGATGGATTTTCACCGATGTAGTGTTGGTGTGCAAGTTTTTTAAACATTTTATATTAATATGCCAAAAACCTTTTTTGGAAAATAAAATAAATTACTGCTGAGAAATTATCCGTATTATTTATATCGAAAAAACTAATTACGACTGAAGGTAGGACTGCCTTAAGAAACGAACAAGAGGACATCGTTGAAGTTTCACGCGAGAGAATATCGCTTTGAAAAATTGTAAGATCGATGTCAACTATGAACCTGACGATTCTTCATCTTCGGATGATTCAATCGAACAAGAGATATGCGATATTAAGCCTTCTAAAAACCGAAGACGGTGTTAAATAGTGGTACAAATAAAAATGTTTTGTTACCGAAAAGAAGGTCTCAAAGGGAAAAATAATTACACTGGGGTCAACTACACATCCTAGCGGACGTTTGTCGGCAACTTGTTGAACAAGCCGATGACGATGAAACCTTCACGCAAAGGATCATAATGGGAGATGAAAGCCGGGTTTACGGCTACGACATCGAGACAAACGTTCAATCATCACAATGGATTGGCAAAGAATCTTCACGCCCCAAGAAAGCATGTCAGTCTCTATCCGATGTCTTCCTTTTTTTTCGATTTTAATGGAATTGTGAGTTCTGAATTCTTGCCTCAAGATGAAACAATGAACCGTGCGTACTATCAAGGCGTTTTACAACGGTTACGTGAAAAAATCGCAAAAAGAGACCAGAGTTTTGACGGCCTTCACCACGACGATGCGCCCGCATACTCAGCTTTATCAATTAATCAGTTCTTTTGCCAAAAATCAGATGACTGTCCTCCCTGAACCTCAATACTCGCCAGAATTGATTACTTGCAATTTCTTCTTATTTCCGAAATAAAAGTGATTAAAAGACGCCGTTTTGAGACTATTGTTGACATTAAAGCAAATACGTCACGGACCTTAAAGACATTTCAAATGAAGCTATTCACAATTGCTCCGCGTAGTGGGAACACCCCTGCAAGAGAAAAGTCTGTGAATAGGGAAGGGAAGTACTTTGAAGAGGATATGGAAAAGTAATCTGCAAAAATGAATAATAAACATTACAAAAATAAGTTCGGTTATTTTCTGAACAGAACTCGTATATATAGTTGCACGACATCTTTATCAAAGTTTAATATTCTACTTCATAATTATAGTAAAACGTTGTGGGTGATCTAATTTTATTTCCGACCGATTTTACGTTATATGTATATTAAGTACTGTAATCGTAACGATTTTATTTTGACTATTCTCAAAAATAATATTAAAATCCTCCCCGTGCCAGGTTTACTAGATAAGTAAGGAGCGAAGTAGCTTCCTATTGTTTTCTTCACCGACCCGAAAATGCGGTCGGATATAAACATGTAAATTCCACTAAAGTACGCTTTAGGATATACTCACAGTAGACAAGCGACACTTCACTTTGTTCATCAGAGAGGGACTGTATAGTGAAATTCAATGAAAAATCAATTATACTCAGAAAAAGCAACGGTAATTGGCGGTACCTCTTTTATCTCGAGCGCTCTATACATCTCGCAGCCTTAAAAAAGACTAGTACAGATTGTCTTAAGAAAAAAATGAATGTACCCTTTTACGATGTGAAATAATGTGTTGTATACTGGATTTCGACCGGGCGGGTACTTTACTGATAGATAAATAAATAAATAAAGATCGTAAAAACATATGCTACAACTACGTAATAACTTAATAATTTCACGATTAACTGGAAAAATTCCCGAGTCGGGCGAGTGATGGAATCATAAATAATGCATTTGTTAGGCATATTAGATGCATTTAATGATGTAATTAACGGCAGAAAAAATAAAACCGACAATCTATTTAAAAATCGTTGTCGGGAGAAAAAAACTGAGCAAATAGTAAATTGTCACATTCAACCTTAAGTAATTTAAAAAATTAAAAGTCACTACACCGACTCTTGTCGTACGAAATACTGAAAGGAGGAAAACATTTGTAAAGGAAAATGTTAACGACCGAATGCAGTCGGCTTACATTTTTTTTAATCGGGTAACCATTTTTTGGAAAAGCATTATCGATATGTTCAAATGATGTGAAATTGAGGAAGCGTTTTTGTGTCGTAAAAGAACGGTTTAAAAATATGGTGTGTTCAATCGAAGAAAAATCTAACGCGTTGTATCTCAAACTTTTTCACTCACCGCCCACATTGAGAATCAAACATTTTCTAGCGCCCGCAAAATTTTTAAACTTACCATCCGTTAAAAATAATAATTGCGATTGCTGTTTTTAAGTTAATTTTTATGATGATGATGTTGGGGGGTTAAGTAGAGAGCCAGCGGGTGGTGATACATGTTGCAGTCTCAATCTTCAAAGATTTCAATAACTCGGCGCAAAATGAACAAAAGCCAAAAACTGCAACGCTACATTAAAGACATCAGAATTTGTAATTAAAGCTAGATCAAAACCGTTTAATGTCCATATCTATTTGTAGCAATACGTTGGATACATCGGGAAATATACAGCATTAAAGACAAAAATGGCCTTTTTCTTTAAAATAGAATATTTCGACATGAAAAAAAAGAAATTAAAGTTAAAATCTTAATCTTTTAAACGATTCTAATGCAGTTTATTGAAAAAATTTCGTTTCTCTCATGCGCTCGATGAAACACGAAAAAACTATTAGCCTAGTTATGCAAGATACGTACATACAAAAGTGAGGCCGAAACTAATGAAAATGAATATTTCTGTTGAAATCTGAAAACAAAAATTTTTCGCGATTACAATACTTCCTTTATTTCGTAGAAAATGAAGTAAAAAAGCTACCATCTTTTAAAAAAATTCTGTTACGTATCCCTGACCTTAGTTGTTTGTCACTTTAAAAATTATTATTTTTTTTTTAATTTATTACTTAAAGTAATTTAAGATTACTTAGTAGATTCAGATTAATAGTAGTAGTAGATTAATAGTAGAAGGAAGATTAAAGAACAACAAACCGACATACTTGGCGTTTATAGACCTACAAAAGGCATTCGATAACGTAGACTGGAATAAAATGTTCAGCATTTTAAAAAAATTAGGGTTCAAATACAGAGATAGAAGAACAATTACTAACATGTACAGGAACCAAACAGCAACAGTAACAATTGAAGAACATAAGAAAGAAGCCGTAATAAGAAAGGGAGTCCGACAAGGATGTTCCCTATCCCCGTTACTTTTTAATCTTTACATGGAACTAGCGGTTAATGATGTTAAAGAACAATTTAGATTCGGAGTAACAGTACAAGGTGAAAAGATAAAGATGCTACCATTTGCTGATGATATAGTAATTCTAGCCGAGAGTAAAAAGGATTTAGAAGAAACAATGAACGGCGTAGATGAAGTCCTAAGCAAGAACTATCGCGTGAAAATAAACAAGAACAAAACAAAAGTCATGAAATGTAGTAGAAATAACAAAGATGGACCAGTGAATGTGAAAATAGGAGGAGAAAAGATTATGGAGGTAGAAGAATTTTGTTATTTGGGAAGTAGAATTACTAAAGATGGACGAAGCAGGAGCGATATAAAATGCCGAATAGCACAATCGAAACGAGCCTTCAGTAAGAAATATAATTTGTTTACATCAAAAATTAATTTAAATGTCAGAAAAAGATTTTTGAAAGTATATGTTTGGAGTGTCCCTTTATAGTGAAACTTGGACGATCGGAGTATCTGAGAAGAAAAGATTAGAAGCTTTTGAAATGTGGTGCTATAGGAGAATGTTAAAAATCAGATCGGTGGATAAAGTGACAAATGAAGAGGTATTACGGCAAATAGATGAAGAAAGAAGCGTTTGGAAAAATATAGTTAAAAGAAGAGACATACTTATAGGCCACATACTAAGCCATCCTGGAATAGTCGCTTTAATATTGGAAGGACAGGTAAAAGGGAAAAATTGTGTAGGCAGGCCACGTTTGGAATATGTAAAACAAATTGTTAGGGATGTAGGATGTAGAGGGTATACTGAAATGAAACGACTAGCACTAGATAGGGAATCTTGGAGAGCTGCATCAAACCAGTCAAATGACTGAAGACAAAAAAAAACACATTTACAAAATATTATTTTATCAACCATAATAGGAAACGTGAAATGTTTTTCCTTTTGTCGTTGTCAAGGACTTTTATGAAAATTTATCCTTCTTCAGAAGTTTTTTTTTAATGCGACAAATTAATAAAAAATAATTCATTTTTAAAGTTATAAAGACAATTATTTACTCTCTCAGTCATTGAAATAAAATAAATTATCTGATACTATTATAAACTAGTGTTGGATAATTAAATTACTACCTTAGTGGCATATAATATTTAAAGATATTTTTTTACTCAAAACATGACTACTTTAGAAATCAACCATGCAAAATTTAAATCTGTCTCATTCTAACAAATTTACAATAAAAAAAACAGCAATAAAATAAAATAATGATCAAGTAAATTTTCAACACAACAGAGTCAGAGAAGTGATAAATTTAATTTAAATTATTCAAAATGCATGATGTAAAATATTTAAATAATGTGTAATACCTAAATAGTAATTTCATTATAATCTAAGAGTAGATTATAATAGCATTACCAGAATAATTTATTTAACTACAGATATCAAACTATAAAAAATAAAAAAAGTATTTTTACGCAGGTAATATTGTAGTATTTTATCAGGAATATTTTTGCACTTTTTTATAAGGCTAATTTAGGTAACCACAATCAACATAAAATTATGTGTCAAACCAAGCAAAACATATACAAAGGTACATCATCAAATGAGACGAGGTAACTGTGTTCAGTATTTAACTCATACCCAGTGCCAATGATTGTGCTAGTGGTTTAAGGTTGATGGGGAGTCAAATACTCATTGAAGACAACCATCACATAAAATAAAGATAACCGAGTGGAAAATTCAATGAAATTGTTTTTTAATAATATATGATAGATTACTACTGGAATCTTATAAGATTCCATGCAATCAATACAATATTTGGCATACAAGAAGCGATATACCTGATTCAAAAGCAGTTTTTTTAGCAACTAAAGTAGCTAAGATTAGAAGCTATTGAAATGTGGTGCTATAGGAGAATGTTAAAAATCAGATGGGTGGATAAAGTGACAAGTGAACAGGTGTTGCGGTTGATAGATGAAGAAAGAAGCATTTAGAAAAATATAGCTAAAAAAAGAGACAGACTTATAGGCCACATATTAAGGCATCCTGGAATAGTCGCTTTAATATTGGAGGGACAGGTAGAAGGAAAAAATTGTGCAGGCAGTTAACGTTTGGAATATGTAAAAACAAATCGTTAGAGATGTAGGATGTAGAGGGTATACTGAAATGAAACGACTAGCACTAGATAGGGAATCTTGGAGAGCTGTATCAAACCAGTCAAATGACTGAAGACAAAAAAAAAAAACTTAAAGTAAAAATGTTTTACACGATCTAACCCGTTCAATTATTTTTGTTACTTGTGAGATTTCAGATCGGTATCTCTAACCGTTTTTGAATCGTTATTTGATGTGCAAAACGATATTATATTTGGATCTATACAAAGTAGAAAATAGTAGACGACACTCCTTACCTTCATTGCTATTTCAAATCGACGACCGTCAACGTTTTTTGTCGGGGTTAGAAAATTTCCTATTTTTTCTTTCCTATTTAACGGTACATTTTTTGTTATCTTTTACCTACCTGACGTTCACAGTCACTGAAATCAAAGATCGATTACTCGCCTCGCCAAATAAATCGATCAGACGTTTGTCTGCTGAAATTAATTTGTCTAAAGTTCATCGGCCGACCAAACAATTACAATTACGACCTTATCGCATTCAAACGGTTCATCGACTTCTTGAGCCCGACAAACAAAAACGGCTACAATATTGTCAACGGTTCCGTCGATTTCTGCGCGAGGGAATTAACGTTACGGATTCGTTATTTTTCACAGATGAAGCGCGGTTTCATTTGGACGGCTACGTAAACAGTCAAAACAGTAGAATTTGGAGCGCTGAAAATCCCCACGTTTATCACGAAAAACAATTACACCCGCTGAAGTCGGACGTGTGGTGCGCAATATCGCGGAAGAAAATAATCGGTCCTATTTTTTTCGAGTACACCATTAATGCAGAACGGTATCAGGATATTTTATTTCGGTTCATCGCACTCTTGGAAGAGGAAGACAGACACTGCCGGCTACAATATGAAGGTGCGACATCGCACTACGCAGGTTCAACTTCTGATTTCGTCGAGGAATTCTTCGGTAATCGTGTTATCGGTCGAGGTTTGTGGCCACCAAGATCTCCAGATTTGACTGCGGCGGAATTTTTTTCTACGGGGTTACCTCAAAGAAAAAGCCTACAGCGACAAACCGCGAACACTTGAACGATTGAAAGTCAATATTGAACAAGCTGTATTAAATATCCGGCCACAAACAAAGTTGCAAGAAACGCTGTAAAAAGAATTGAAGCTTGTATTCAAGAAGATGGCGGCCACTTCCAAATTTACTCTAAATGTAGGGTAATAATAATAATTACATTTACATTTACACATGCCTTTTTATTATTTCAATACCTACCAATATAAGGTTGGGTTGCGTTTTATATGGGACACCTTGTAGAAGGAAAAAGTTTCCTGATGATGGCCGAATTACCGAAAGTACTCGAAAAACTCAGACGAATTGCGTTGGTAAGGTTGAAATTTAATTTATTTATACATAAATTATCTTACATTCCAACGATGCCACGATTGAAAAATTAAACGCATAAAAGATAAGTTTTCTTATCTATCGGCACGAATATAATCATCCTTTAATTTATTTCAGTAAAATTTCTAATCGCTTTACGTAATTCTGATATAAAATAAACGAATAATAAAAATGTATAATAACTAGAAGTGGGTTCTAATGATTTATACCGTAATCGTAAGTTCAAAAACGACTAATTATGAGATAATATTATATTATTCGCATAACAGGCTAGTAAATATTATTACGATGAGTCACACCGGCGATACTGCTGCTGGTTGAACGACAAAGTTCCCTGCGAGCTTTGAAGACAATAGTGTTTTCCCCCTTCAGTCGCCTCACAAGGCGATGAAATATTAGTAAATAAAATACGTATTTAAATAACATCGTATTAATCGATTTAAAATGACGATGAAGGGAACAAAACCTTGACACGCGTTTGTTTGTCGTACAGATCCGACGGTCATTTTATTTCACAAATGAAATAACTAAAAAATTGTTAAAGAAACGGCTGAAATTTCGTAGGCGATAAAGTAAAGAACGGGCTGGTTAACAAAAAATTTTAATGTCATCGGTAAGGTGGATTTTTAAGTGATGAAAGTGGCGGTACGCAACAGAAAGCTAAAAAAAGGTATACTTTATCGTTCTCGCAGCAATAATTTTTCTTTAGAATTAATATCGTGAAACGCAGCATAAAATGTGAAAGGTGATAGAATTTCTTTCGAAATCTGACGGACGATCAAACTTGAGTGCACATCGTTTTCTGCACCGATAAAACGATACGGGATTAAAGTATCTACCCTTGGATCCGCCATTATTACATTTCAAATTTTTTACTTATCGTCGAATAATAATTTTTAATGCGAGAACTGCCTATATTGGATTGCCAGAGCCGATATCAATAAATTAAAAATTTTGACGTTTCCAACAATTTAAATTCACGAATGTTGTTTAACGTCTGCTAAAATAAAATCGGGATTATTCCGTTTATACAATTTTAATTTTTTCCTTGTTATTATTTCCTCCACTAAATGTAATAATAATTATTAATAACAAATAATAATGGTAAATTAATAAAAATCATCGGTTCGCATTACGTTGCGCGAGGCTACTGCTTAATTATCTGCAGCAATAACTCGATTGTTTGTCGACGAATTTTTACAAATGAGGTGTCATTTTATTCAAAATAAAACGCTTAATAAATTTTGTAATAATTAAAAATTTTATCGAACAAATAATTACAAAGCTATTGAAGATTAAAAGATTACGATGGCCGCGGTTTTGAAGTGACGTTTTCAATTTTTTTTTATGACGCTAGTCTTAGATTTGCCAAATTTAATTAAAGAAGGTTAGACCCGTTCCCGAGAAATATTATTTTTGTTGAAAATCACAAAATGGCGTCCAGAAGGAAAAGGAAGCAAAATAGGGCGCTTACGTCAATATGAACTATTTTACTCGTTTTGGTGTCCCGAATAGGTTCCTAAAGTTCGGCGAATACGTCCCGGTACACTTAATATATATATTTACGTATTCATTTTTATCAGACGAACTATTTTTCGAGTTAAATTAGATCGGTTTTCCGATCGATTAAATTAAAAATCTTTTACAAAAACATTTAATCTATTTACAGATTTTCTAACTCCACTAATTTGTGTAAACCTGACTTTATATGTACTTGTTTAAACGTAAAATTTAGCGATTAAAACTTTAATTGTTACTGAAACAATGAACGGCATAGATGAAGTCCTACGCAAGAACTATCGCGTGAAAATAAACAAGAACAAAACAAAAGTAATGAAATGTAGTAGAAATAACAAAGATGGACCGCTGAATGTGAAAATAGGAGGAGAAAAGATTACGGAGGTAGAAGAATTTTGTTATTTAGGAAGTAGAATTACTAAAGATGGACGAAGCAGGAGCGATATAAGATGCCGAATAGCACAAGCGAAACGAACCTTCGGTAAGAAATATAATTTGTTTACATCAAAAATTAATTTAAATGTCAGGAAAAGATTTTTGAAAGTGTATGGTTGGAGCGTCGCTTTATATGGAAGTGAAACTTGGACGATCGGAGTATCCGAGAAGAAAAGATTAGAAGCTTTTGAAATGCGGTGCTATAGGACAATGTTAAAAATCAGATGGGTGGATAAAGTGACAAATGAAGAGGTATTGCGGCAAATAGATGAAGAAAGAAGCATTTGGAAAAATATAGTTATAACAAGAGACAGACTTATAGGCCACATACTAAGCCATCCTGGAATAGTCGCTTTAACATTGGAAGGACAGGTAGAAGGGAAAAATTGTGTAGGCAGGCCACGTTTGGAATATGTAAAACAAATTGTTAGGGATGTAGGATGTAGAGTGTATACTGAAATGAAACGACTAGCACTAGATAGGGAATCTTGGAGAGCTGCATCAAACCAGTCAAATGACTGAAGACAAAAAAAAAAAATTGTTACTTTATTGTCTACCGATCCTATTATTTTCACGCGTTAATATGAACTATAACAGTTTCCTTTTTTTATTTATTAATTTTGTACTTTGTAATGTTGCTGCGATCAAGATTTAACTACGATATCGTTTGATTATTTGAGATCGACGCTTAGTGGATTTTATTTAATTGTGTCGTCAGCTCGTCTACAATTTCTAATATTATCTGTTTAACGATTTCTGATAACTAAATCCATTATATAACCGTTAATAATCCAATATATAAATATATCTCTACATACTGATTCGTCATTTAAATAAATTACTTGCATAAACACGCAGAAAACCCTCGTCGATTAATTCATCGCTAACTAACCCTCTACCACTAGCAATAATTGCTAGAACATATACTTGCAGTTACATATAAAAGAAAGCCAAAATTATTTTAACTACCCCTAAGAAATTAAATTAAGAGCGATTGAAAAAGGGTACTGCAACCAGAAAAGCTTAGAATTTGAAACTTTGATAGATATGTTCCTTTTAAATAGAATTCTGAAACGTTTTAAGGAATACTTATTTTGATTCTTCTGAGCATAACATTTATAATAATTAGGAATTTCTCTTGAAAATCATCACTAAAAGGGTTAAGTGGTATTAGGATTGTATCTCCTAATCAAAATATCTCTTCTGAACCGGACGTTTACGATTCACCACTCACAATCTTCCAGTGTTTTATGAAAGCACATCAAGCGTTTGCGTAACAAGAGGGCTGGAATTCTGGCCATAAATGGTGAAAATTGGCATTCAATCAGATCTGTCTTAACTAATACAACATTTAAGCGGTATGTTTCTGATAGATTGTGTGAATGCCAAGAAACCAAAACCGTAATAAAAATTTAGTTTCTAATTCAGAAACCGTTTAAAGATTTGTTTCATTACTTAGTAAGATTAAATACACTAAAACTTAGGAAAATTATCCCGACCGAAGATAATATGTTCAGTTATCATTTAAAAACAACGGGACTCTATAGAGAAAATCGATTCCCTGGCGCAAAGATTACGTTAACGTCCAAATGAAACTGTTAGATACCTTTTCCTAAAACAGGAGAAGCTTCGATACAAAATTAATTTGAATTCTGGAGTTTCCCTCCTCCCAAGTGAAAGATCTGACTTGTAATCATATCTGTGCCTTTTGAGATCAAGCTTAGTAATCGATCGGTGTGCTTGAAAGTGAAACAAAATGATTTTTGATCTTGTAGCAAATGAGATTTTTGCATCGATTTGGATTAAATATTACTCGCCTAATTTTCAATACTTTGAAACGGTTAAAAGCATTTTCTTTTCACCACCACCAAGTAATACTTGGTAGTGTCCTTTTGAACAATAATAAACCTTTCGGTTGTTCATTCGTTAGAATTTATGAAAAAATACATATAGAGGAAAGAAAATCATGGGGGGTCTTAAATAACTGACATAAATTAAGTGTCTTTAAGGTCGTAAAAATAAATTAATAATAAAACAGAATAGTTTACGATAATTAATAATGTTATCGGTAGACCCGATAATAAATTCAATGAACTCGACAAATAATTATAGTATAAAATATATAGTGCTTTACCATGACATAATTTAAGATAAATACTAGAATAACAACAAAAAAAAATTAATCGGATATTCTGGTCATCACGAGAAAGTAACAAAATTTGACCACTAAATTATCATCGCCAAAAATTATAATAAAAAAATTGATTTATTTTATGTAAAAGAGGGAATCACACCACTGATAACTACTGTGTCTATTTATATACATAAATAACACAGACACAAATGATAATGACCTCATTAACTATAGATTACAGTTCATCTTTTACACGCGCAGCAGGGTCCCGATTATGTAATCTATCATTATGTTTTTTTTCTATAGTGCAAGTTATAAATAACCGATTTTACCATTCTATTTCTGAAGAATGTTTATCTAATACGAAATGACCGGCTAAGAAAAACTATTTTTGTTCACGTACAATGCTAATCGTGCAGTCTCATTTTACCCGTGACTTCATCAGGTCAAAGAATAAAACAGCTACTTTAGAGTTAATTAATCAAAAGCAGGTGCCGAGCGGGGAGTCTACATAACATTTGATGTCGACCGTCACGTTCGTAACCGTTATATCATTTCTTGATTCCTATCCACGAATAATTATCGATTATAAAAGAGTACACGTTTTCTTTTGAAGGAAATATGTGTTTACAATAAGTAGATGTATCCGGCGACAGAAGGCGGGGCCACATACAAAAGAGAGGAATAAGAAGAGATTATTTTCCGAGAAGTGATAAACACGGCTGCAAACTGAATAAATATCCAAAACAGAAGAACACAAAGAATTAGATATAAATACTAAATACAAAACCTTAGTAATCGTTTTAAATATTAAAAATTCAATTGAATCTTGTTTAAAACATAATAATCACATTACGATCAATACAGCGGCAGATATAACCTTAGATAAAAATCGGCTATTAAATTAGATAATAATAACTATTTAGTAAGTCACTACCGCTGATATAAATTACTGTAAACGTATAAATAAATAATATTTAGTTCTGTAAAACTATTGTACAATTCATACCTATAGAATTACTTCTATGCTCGATTCGATATGTAAATGAAAAGTAGATGCACGCACATTTCCATCATCAATAGAAACGAAAATAGATAATGCTAGAATTATAATTCTGAAATCAAATATTTAACAGTCAACAGTGAAAGGGATTATATTTAACTAATCATCCAAAACATTGTAATAGAAAATCAAATCCTAGGTGCATACATATGCTAGCGTTTAAAGAGAATTGTTTCTTAACAAATACAGGCTGGTGATTGACATTAATTTATACTATTTACTGTTACTAATATTTTAATCCTATCTTAAACCGATCCACATCGGTGAACATTATGAATTTGAGGAACTGTGCTGCATGTAATTAACAAAAACAGTTGAAATAAATAAATTTTGATGGGTAAAAACAAAATTTCAAGCTGTAACGTCACTCTAATATAATATATAATTATAATGTAATTTGTATACTATTTACTTTCGTTACATTTATTTTTAGTTACAATAAAGTAAGAAAAAGTAGTGGGAAGACTGGAAGGCCAGAACGGTCCCATCAGACTCGGATAATGAAGTGACTAAAGTGATACTGCGCGGTCATAAAAGTTGAGGAAAAAGTAAGAAACTTTTGACATAGGAAAATATCTCAAATTTACTTAGTTAATTTATCAATAAAAATAAATTTTGTTGACCTACAAAGTAGATTCCAGGTTTCATATGAAAGAGCATCACATTTATATGCCGAACGGGCAGTTTTCCATACAATGTAATATTTTTATTCCATATTCCCATACAAAAGCTTTGAGTTTATGAAATGAAATAGAAGGTAGAAAGAAACATATATCAGAAAAAACTAGCGTATCTATCACTTATATAAATAGATTTATTATTTTATTAATCGTCAAACAGAACCCAACTACTTGAGGCTACAAAATAAAATCACTGATGAATCATTTGGAAACTACAAATTAAGTTGCTCATAGATGGTCGTGCTTTTTTTAAGAGTCAATAAAAATAAGCATTTATTTGAAATAAATTAAAGTCTTATTTTATAGAACAATTATGATATTACTTTTTTATTTTGTCGAGGTAATTCTGTATACTTCTGCTTATGTTTTTCTGTAAATACCGTAATGGAAAAGTTTCGTAACAAAGAATACATTGACAATATAAATGATATGAGAATATTTTTAATTTATTTGTGATATCATCGCACAGTACTGCCAAGCACAGTTTCTTTCTGTTATTTTTTTTATTCCTTTTTTTGTTTTTTATAAAAATATGTTTCCACATTACAAAGGGAGAATTAGCATGTTCTGTCACAATTTCTCTGTACTCCTTTTTTTATTTTATTAAAATGTAGATTTCTTGTCTTCACGATTTTTGTGAGCAATGTTTTTCATACAGAAGGTAAGTCTAATAAAATTTTAAATAAAAACTAAAAAATTCAAAATAAAATAACTTAAAGTAAATAGAATTTGAAAATCATTATTATTATAACAGTTTTCAAATTTTTCCTCTTTAGCAGTAGGTAAGAACCGATATCCAAAATCATACTTAATAATTTAGCTAATTAAAGTAGATTGTCTATTTTCGCAACAAAAGCCCCTCATAATACTGAAGCAAAACATCTTTAAAGATATTAACTAAGATGTATTAATGAGTCGTACACAATTTTTTTTTGTGTTTATGATTTTAAAAATAAAAACAAGGTCTTCATCTCTCCTCAGAAACTTTTTGTTGACACCTGACTCGCTCTTTTTAATTTTACATGTATAATAGAGCGAACATAATAAATATTCTTGCGCGTTAATTCTGTAATTGATTTTGATACGTTTGTGAAATGTTAATTTAAAAAAGTAAGAACCCAAGGTATATTCAGCAATCGATTTAGAATTATCATTTAATAAAACAACAAATACCTCCTTTCATTCTGCCAGCTTTCTTTTGGTACACCAACAGTCAAATATTTATACGGCCGACCAACAGGTTTTACTTCTTTAGTATCAATAGACTTTTGTAATGAAATGTTATTAATTGAAAAATTCCTTTTAATAATTATCTGCTTCAACGAGCTGTTATGACGAAGTACTTCTTTAACACGTATCATCACTAATAATCACAGACACCTGTTAAAACACAACAATAAGAAATTCTTGTTTATTATTTCGGCTAACTAGAGTATAAATAATAATGTCATAATCTTAAATACAAACCAAATGTATAATAATCATCTGTTATTATACACGATATAAATCGTGTATAATAATACACTATTATTATACATGATATATATCATCATGTATAATAATTTATATGATAATTATAAAAAACATACTTATATTCATTTAATAAAGTATAATTTACATCTAACTCAAGGTTATTATAAAGCAGCCAGTATTATTTATTTATTCTGGTCGATGAAATTACACAGAAGCCTTTAAGCTTATATGTGGAATACGTTAAATGGAATTTTGTAGTGTCTGAAAAATGCCATAGCTGACCAGGATTTGAACACAGGACCTCCAGGTGAAAGGTCAAGATGCCACTGTTCCACTGTGGAGATCAGTAAAGCGTTATAGCGGCATAAAATACAATTTTTTTTTTATATTTACATTACAAACAATGTAGTAAATTATATAAATAATATTTTATCCAGATCAAAACAAAGTTATTTATTATATTACATAAGAAACAGGTAGATAATTCTACTTCATGCTCGGTAGTAAATATTCCAACATTTGTCAAAAGAATCAAAGAAAACTGTAGGAAAATCTTGATCAGCAAATATTACTAAATTAATATAAAAACCAATAAATGGATTTAATCACTGTTAATACATTATACATGAAATAATAGTTATGTAACAATTATGAAAGTAATAATCAAATAAAATTTGTATAGAAAAAATAAAACTACTTATTAGGCAGTAGCGATAAAAGTCTGAGTACGTGCTTAAGTATACGGTTCACAAGCATACATAAAATCTTATCTTATTAGTATCATAAAAACTCAACAATAATGTTCTTATAAAAGGAAATAATCGAGTTTAATAGTAGATACATTAAAATAGAAAATACTTCCAATAATAAGGCAATTTATAAAAAATAGCACCAAAACCAAAACAAAGTCCTTTTGTATTAATTACAATTCTATTAGGTCTATAAAAAAAAGTAATATACACTTGTGTTTAGCTTTATACAATGGTATATTATTTTTCAGAAATAAATTACTATTTTTTAAAAATGTTATTACTTTTTCAGCTAATGTAGAGAATTCATAAATACGAATGTACGGAAGCATTAGAATTTATATTATATTAAATATCAGTCTGCATATCTCAAATTAACATTTATCACTCGCCTATAATTTAAAAATTTTTATTTATTTGCTAACTGTGTTAGAAAGGATAGGTCATTACACTAAGTATATAATATAGGCAAGCTGGTACTGTGGTTGGAGTATATGACTCTGGGAGTATACATTGTGAGTTCAAATCCTAAAAGAGAACAAAAAATTTTTTTTAAAAAAGTTCTATTAAAGATGACTACCTATAAATTAGCGGCAACACATATTAGAGAACACATAGGGAGAACTGTGTAAATCGGTTGAGAAACGAAAATTTCCTCTGCTCAGAGATGACTGTCCTGTTTGTTTTAAGAAAATGTCATTTTACGAATGTAAGTTAAGTTGATTCAAATGTAGTTCAGAGCATAAACTCAAACAAATAATGGCATCTGAAGACAAGTGGTTTGAAAATGTCAAATTAGATCCCCAAAAAGTAGTGCTACTGTATATGCTTTCTAAAATATGCTAGCTAGACATTAGCCTCAGCCAAACCCAGGCTATGGGAGAAGCCTCAATAGATAACAGAATTCTCTACAACCGTACTGTTGGCGAGCGGTATCCATACTGTCGTAAAATATGTATGACATCACTTGATGAGCAGTTCAAAGAAGGATAAATCAGTGGAAAGGACAAATCAGTGGAAACTGATGATCAAGATGGGAACGGTAGAGAAAGACAGCAAATGTGATAAGAGATACCTTCTTCTATCACAAAACATGTGGCTCCTGCCACAGAGATATGGATTGATTGCCGGCCAGCATTAACAAGCCACTGACAAGATCTCAAATATTAACTACATACACAAGACAACCACAGCAACATAGGAACAGGTCGTTTCATTAATGAAGAGAATACCCAGAAAATAGAGGGTGAATGGAAGCATACAAATCATGACATCACCAATACAGGCTTCAGAAAGGAGCACTTAGCAGCTCATTTGTGTACCTACGTGCGACATAAAATTATCATATAAAAAGGCTTAGATCCCTTTGAAAAAAATATGTAGACATTAAAATTGTATATCCAGTAATAGAATATGAATTCTGTAATTTTGAATAAAAATATTTTTTTCAACTTTTAACTTTGTTTGGTTTAATTAAGTTGGGTTAGTTTTTCCATTTTAAAGAAATTTACCAACGTAATTCAATTTTCAGTATAGCGTTAAAGTTGAAATTATAATTAATTTAAGTATAATAATAGAACTTTTATACAATTTTTGCATATATAATGCAAAATTTATTTTACTTATTTGTACAGCATTGCCTGCTATTAGATTGTGTGGCATTTAATATCCATTTTTGTTCACTCATGTTTATATAATTCACATCTGGACTGTTGTATGTAACTCCCAACATCACTGTGGTTAGATCTTCGACTTCCATAAACTTAATGTTGAAAAAAATTAATTTTAATTCCTATAGAGCTAATGTTAATTTTATATATTTAAAACCCCATCCCTCTTGAACCAACTTTTTCCAACGCTCTATATTTTTTATGTATACACCTCTTTCCCTAACTATCCTAAAATATATGCCTCACTCGTAGGGTGCAATGTCACCATTCAACAGGGTAACCAAATATATAATTTCACATACTATTAATAAAATTATTAATTTTAAAAAATATTTCATTAAATCTGGTCAAAGTAAAGAAATTTCATAAAAACATTTCAGATGCAAACAGTACCAGAAAAATTAATTCATATATTGTAAAATAGAAAAACTATTTAAAATTTTAAGATTACGTTTAATTAAAAATTAAAATTTTAAGTAAAGTAAAATAATTATTTTACTTAAAAACGACAATATTCTCTTTTAATATCAGCTTTACAAAAAATTTAACAAATTCTATCCATAATGTCTCCCACTTTATATTTTTATGGATCAAGATAACAAAAGTTAAAATTTTAATATTAATGGCGATATAATTCTATAATATAAAATAAATAAATAAATCAAGGGGGAAACGAAGAAAACAATACAACTATTTTTAATAGCTCGAAGATTTCTAGGTTTCATACGTTCAGCTGAATTAATAACGAGTCAACCACCTGGCTATAGATATTATTAGCTTCAATGTATTGCCACTTAGAAAATCGAATAATAACAATGTTCTCAACATATTTACGATCAAAGAAGTGTCAAAATAATTAAATTAGAGGACATAGTAATTAAAGGAACTCCTTGGCTATGAATTTGGTCAAACAATATTGTGTTCTATGTTACCATATTTGGTACTTAACAAAAAATACGTTTTTCTATCAAATTAACAAAAACTCAAGAGAACCAAAAAAATGTAATACAGGAAATAAATATGGTAAAACATAATGCTTAAAAAGAATTAACACTCTTTAAATGAAAAGCATAATAAGAAAAATATAATTAATATAATAAATGAACGTTATTTAATTTAAATATACTTACCGGTTAGTGTATTGAAAATTTAAATAAATAAAAAAGTTAACAGAATGAACGCAAGTTAGTTTACTTAGAGTATCACAGAAATGCGTAAAAAAAACTTAAAGGACGTCACAGCATAACTACAATATAAGTACTAATCAACAACTCTAAAATAAATTAACTAACATACAGGAGTAAACAAACAATATCAGCCCTTCCTCTCCCACTCTCACCTACATACAAACAAATGTAGCGTTACCGATGCTAACTTAATATATCGATTCTCTTAATATATCGATATAAGTGAGACTTACGATATAGAATGTTATTTTGTTTCTCAGAACGACTTGTCAAAGTTCTAAATAAAAAAGAAACTATTATTATCTTAAATACCTGAATATGTTTCACGCACAATATTAAAATGCAATAATGTTGAATTAAATTTATGTGATTTAAAAACAACATTATACCTATTAAAACTTATAATTATATAATTTTGCGAAATTAATCCCAATATTAATATTAAAATACAAATCGTAAATAACAATTTTAACGGAAAATGTATTCTGATTCAGCGCATAAAAAAATTACAAAACTAGACAAAAAGTTAATTTTTAAATGTTATTTAAAATTAAGAAGCAGTTAATAAATTTAAAGAATGCTGATATTTTCGCAATATTAGAATATCTTAAAATGCACTAATCCTAGCAATAAAATATCGAACATTAACCATATCATTTGAAAAATATAACTAATTTGTTTCACGAAAGCGCAAACCTAAACATAACAGTATGAAGATTCTAATTCAATTTAGCGCAATCCATCCGATAAAAAACACTTGTCTTTACTTTTAACATGAAAATGAAGAAAAAAATAATGTGTAATAAAAAGATTAGAAAATTGTGAAAAAATTATTTATTTACCTTAAAAAAAAAAGTTTAATTAAGTAATATAAAAAAATGTAAGAGGGCTATATTAAAATTTCATCAAGTAAAACAAAAAAATATTTGTTTCCTTAATGTATTTCTTCAGTAGCTGATAAGATACTGTCTGTTGAACTAGTGTCATTGTTTCCCAAATTTATCACTACATATTCTTCAATAATATTTTCATGAAAATTTTCTGCCGTTTCCCAAGCATTTTTTCTTCTTTAATTACAAATTGAATGTAATTTTTCCATGCACTTAAATATATTCAATTAACATCTATCAAATCTTTTGTATCAATTAAATTAATGTTGTTATTACTTCCAATGCAGCCTTTGATTTGTGCCCATATCAATTCTATTGGTTAAAATTGCAGTGATG
The DNA here is from genome assembly GCF_047948215.1 of Lycorma delicatula. Taxonomy (NCBI): domain Eukaryota; kingdom Metazoa; phylum Arthropoda; class Insecta; order Hemiptera; family Fulgoridae; genus Lycorma; species Lycorma delicatula. The sequence goes on along the minus strand of NC_134466.1, from coordinate 70,773,701 downwards.
TGTAGGAATATGAAACATGACATAATTTTTTGATTTTGCAATTTCATCTACTTGATAATGGATATATTTATCTAAGTTCTAGTTTTACATGCCTTCAGTATATGCAATTTTAATCATTCTGCAATTTCTGATTTTTGGGTAAAAGCTTTGGAAATTTTTTAGTTTTCAGGCAATTATTTTTTACTATGTTGGATCCTTCAGCAACAATTTTTTTAAACCACCAGTTTTAAAATTTTCACTATTCATTTCATTGTGATACTCTTGGGAAGATCTAGAATATCCATAAACACTGTTCAAAAATTCATTTTCACATCCAACGTGCATTATTATTAATCATTTTCCAGCTGGGGTTTTCAACCCAGTTGTAAAACCTTTCATGAAAGTGTTTTTTGCACTCTTTATCCTTTTCCTATATATGTCCCACATTAACCCAAGTTTCATCTAGATGGTAAATTGTCTTACTCTCTTCACAAAATCACTTAATTTCTCTTAAATATTCCCTATGTCATGAAATAATATTCTCACGTCAATCAATAAAGAATTATTTTTTCTGGACATGAAATGAAAATGCATTGATTTTAAAACACGATGTTAGGTACTTCTAGAAAAATTTGGCAGTTCAAAATCAGTATTCACGCATTTAATATTTGTACAAATTAGGAAGTTCATTATTAAAATAAAATTAATGAACTTTTTCTCTGATAAAATTGTCAATTTTACAATTTCTAACTTTTATTAAAATTGTCCAACTTTTCAATCATTTTCCCACACTTTAGTCTTTTTTAGAGCTAACATGTTTATCATCAATTTTGTGTTTCTTTATTATATGAAATTTTGTTCTTTCACTAATGACTGTTGCACTACTTGCTTTCCAAGCAATGTCTGACTGCAGTTTGAGGGTTATCTTGTTTTTAAATTATATATACTACTTTTCTTTCTGAGCTACTTAAGGGTTCTCCTGGCTTATGTTTCATGACAGAATCACTTATTGTTAAAACCTAACTGGCACAAAAACATAAGGTAAATTAAAATTAATGAAGAATAACACTGAATAAAAGAGTTATAAAAATGAAGTATAAAACTGAATCATGCCATACAGAGTAACACAATAAGTAGATTTAAATACTATCTTTCATTGAAATGAATAATTTTCTGAAGGATTACAAATGATATTATCATTATCAAACAGACACAAACAAAATTTTCAATTGCTTATCATCGACAGTTAAGTGATAGCTTACAGTTCATTATAGACGAAAAGCAATAATTGCACTTTCACATGGGAGTGAAAGAATGACTCAGCCTAAACTATTGAGATATTATTCACACATACTGAATTCATATACTTATCTGCTGCACCATTTTCTGAGACAGACCTTAGACTACAGAACCAATCAAACTGTTTTACAGTATTAACCACACTAAAGAAATCTTTCTGTACGTGAAAGAAAACATATATTTCTTCTATAAAATAAATTTTTCTTCCGCTAAGGTGTGTAAGCATGTTCATAAAAGAAATTTGCCCCTATAGTGAGCTACAACAGATTTTTATAAAAAGTTGCTCATCGAATCTTTTTTAGCTTACAGATTCCTCCTCAGATATTTAGTACTTATTCACTTTCTGTTCTTGAGAAGGCAAATAAAGTAAATAACATGGTTTTTAAAATAATTCTGAATTTATTTAGTACAGATTACTTCAGTATCTGTTAACATAATATCAAAACAGCTCTCTTATTGTGTAAAATAATATATCAACATAATGATTTCAGAGGGAGACTCCAACCTCTGGGCAACAGAAATAGTCAGTCCTCTTGATCTTCTTTTGTAAAGATACTAAAGGAGGTTTCCTTTTAGAATTTAATATGATCATTAATTATAAATTTTGAAGTTTCTCCAAAGTTAATTATTTCATTAGAAATAAGATTTTATGGAGTAACAGTACTTCATAAAATGAGAACATTTGTTCATTTTTTCATTGCGTCATTTTGTAACACAAAAACTACTTAAGATTGTTATGCAAGTCATATATTCTCTAATCATTCGCATCAAAAGTCTATATTCTTAAATTATTTTAATATTGTTTTAATTAATTTTTCCAAAAAAAACAGTTGATTTTAAGATACAAAAATTAATTAGCTTTCTGTGTTTCGGTTTTTCACCATAGATCTAAAATCATGTCTTAATCTATTAGTATGATTAATGTTTGAATAATTAATAAAAACCTATCTTTCTTTCTTTCCTGAAAGAGAGCAGCAGCTTTCAGTAATTGTTAAGGACATAGGTCAGGAGGAGATAAATGGTCATATCAACGTCACTCAATTGTCTGAGTACTACACAGCTGAAAGCAATGGAAAACTACAGCTGCTTTTTTTCCAAGAAAATGTAACTCTCTGTAGTAACAAAGATGGAGGCGCTTTCCTTGGTAAACTATTCCGGAGGTAAGCTAGTCCCCCGTATGGATCTCTAGGTAGGGACTGCTAAGGAAGGAGTCACTAGAAAATTAAAAAATAACATTCTATGAGTTAGAGCGTGTAATGTTAGAAGTCTAAAAAAAGGTCGTTAGGTTAGGAAATTTACAGGGAAATGGATACATTAAATGGAGATATAGCAGGAATAAGCAAGGTTCGGTGGGAAAATGACTTTTGGGAAGATGATTTTAGAATAATTAACTCGGCTTCAAATAAAGGGCAGGCAGCAGTAGGTTTCATAATGAAGAATAAGATAGGAACAGAGTAGAGTACTTCAAAATGCATAGTGACAGAATCATTGAAATAAGGATAGAATCAAAACCTAAGCTGACAACAATTGTTAATGTCTATATGCCTACAAATGCCCATGATGATGATAAGGTAGTGTGTATATGAACAAATTGACTAAGCAATTAAACACATAAAAGGGGATGAAAATTTAATAATAGCTGGAAATTGGATTGCAAGCACTGGAAAAGACAAGGAAGGAAATATTATGAGTGAATATGAGCTGGGCAAAAGGAAAGAAAGAAGGAACTGACTTATAGAGTTTTACACAAAGCATAATTTAGCAATCCCCAACACCCAGTTTAAAAATCATAATAGAAGAATATACACATGGAAAAAGCCAGGCGATACTGCAAGGTATCAGATAGATTATATCACGGGTAAGCAAAGATTTAAAAATCAACTCATTGACTGCAAAGCTTACCTTGGAGCAGACATTGACAGCAACCATAATTTTGTGATAATGAAATGTAGATTGGGGTTTAAAAACCTGAAGAAAGAAGAAAAGGTGTAAAATTAATCAGTGGAATTTAGAGAAGTTTGAGAAAGAGGAGGTAAATAAGATTTTTGAGGAACATATCGCAAGAGGTCTGAGTAAAAAAATATAAGGTAGAAGATGTAGAAGAAGAATGGGAGAATGTTAACAAAGAAATTCTTAAATCAGCAGAAGTGAACTTAGGCGGAACAAAGAGAACTGGTAGAAAATCTTGGATATCAGAGGATATATTGCAACTGTTGGATGAACGTAGAAAATATAAGAATGCTAGTGATGAAGAAAGTAAAAGGAACTATCGACAATTAAGAAATATAATAAACAGAAAATGCAAACTAGTAAAAAATATCATTGGTAAAATAGACAGAGCATACAGGAAACTTAAGGAAAATTTTGTGGTACAAAAATTAAAATCTAATAATGTGTTAAACAAAGATGGTACACCGATTTATAATACGAAAGGAAAAGTCAATAGGTGAGTGGAATATATTGAAGAGTATTTGGGGAAAATGAATTAAAAAATGGTGTTACAGAGGGAGAAGAGGAAGTTGAAGAGGATGCAAGGAGTGAAACAATACTCAGTTGAATTTTAGAGAGCATTAAAAGATTAGAATGGCAGAAAGGCTCCAGGAATAGATGGAATCCTGCAGAATTACTGTGCAGTGCAGGTGAGGAAACGATAGATAGATTATACAAACTAGTATGTAATATTTATGAAAAAGGGCAAGTTTCATCAGACTTCAAAAAGTGTGTTATAGTCATATCAAAAAAGTAGGAGCAGATAAATGTGAAGAATGCAAAACAATTAGCTTAACTAGTCATGCATCAAAAATCTTAACTAGAATTCTATACAGAAGAATTGTGAGGAGAGTGGAAGAAGTGTCTGAGCAATTTGCTTTCAGGAAGAGTATAAGGACAAGGGAAGCAATTTTAGCGCTCACATTAATAGTAAAAGGAAGATTAAAGAAAAACAAACCAACATACTTTGTATTTATAGACCTAGAAAAGGCATTCAATAAAGCAGATTGGAAAAAAATGTTCAGCATTTTAAAAAATTAGGGTTCAAGTACAGTGATAGAACAACTAATAACATTTACAGGAACCTAACAGCAACAGTAATAACTGAACAACATAAGAAAGAAGCCGTAATAAAAAAGGGAGTTCGACAAGGATGTTATGATCCAAGTTACATTTTAATCTTTACATAGAACTGGTAGTTAATGATATTAAAGAACAATTTATATTCGGGTAACAGTATAAGGTGAAAAGATGAAGATGCTATGACTTGCTGATGATGTAGTAATTTTAGTAGCTGAGATTAAAAAAGATTTAGAAGAAACAATGTACAGCATGGATGAAGTCCTACGCAAGAACTACCGCATGAAAACAAACAAGAACATAATGAAAGTAATGAAATGTAGTAGAAATAATGTAGATGAACCACTGAATATAAAAATTGGAAGAGAAAAGATTACGGAGGTAGAAGAATTTTGTTACTTGGGAAGTAGAAGTACTAAAGGTGGACGAAACAGGAGCGATATAAAATGCCGAATAGCATAGGCGAAACGAGCCTTCATTCAGAAATATAATTTGTTTACATCAAAAATTAATATAAATGTCAGGAAAACATTTTTGAAAGTATATGTTTGGAGTGTAGCTTTATATGGAATGAAACTTGGATGATCAGAGTACCTGAGAAGAAAAGATTAGAAACTTTTGAAATATGGTGCTATAGGAGAATGTTAAAAATCAGATGGCTGGATAAAGTGACAAATGAAGAGGTGTTGCGGCAAACTGATGAAGAAAGAAGCATTTGGAAAAATATAGTTAAAAGAGAGACAGACTTATAGGCCACGTATTAAGGCATCCTGGAATAGTAGCTTTAATACTGGAGGGACAGGTAGAAGGGAAAAATTGTGCAGGCAGCCAACGTTTGGAATATGTAAAACAAATTCTTCTTCTTTTTTTTTAATTAATTTTTTCTCTTCCTGGGGATAATATTCTGCAATTAATATTGGATTTTATCATTAAAATATTTATTGCATTTTGCTACAAAGTTAAACTTATTTTTGCAGAAAATTTAAAGTCTATATCTGAAGGCAATAGATCCCTTAATCTAAAAGGCTTCTGGTTGTTTCTTTTAGCTAAAATTAACAAGAAATAAAATCCTGAATTCTGCAAGAAGTTTCAAGACATTACATTTAAATGGTCAGGAGATTTTTAAGAATATTATTAGTTAACTTTGTAATAACAGGCTAATACCCACTTACAGTTACTTTTTATTTAAATAAGAAATACACTTTACTACACCTGAGAGATACTGACTCAAAACTTTCTGGTTCAAAGGTTCAGATACTACTATCCTGCAATAGTGATCTGATGTTTTATGAAGAAACTGAAAATCTTGCTTATTTAAGACAACAATACTTCTGGCAATAATAATTATTGCAAATAGTACAGACTATTAGTCAAGTATAGTGTGTGTAATATACAACTAAATTTTTAAGTCTCCATGATGGTGGATTGCCGTAAGACTTAAAAAGCGAAAAATCTCAGAACCCCGGTATTCTGAATGGATTGTAACAAAAGTATATATATATTCCCAACTCATTAAAAAAAAATTTACCTATTAAAAATTTGAGCTTTTTAGTTTATAAGTTGCAAAATATGAACGTAATGAGTATATTGGTGTTTAATTGATTTTATGTTTTAAGATTTTTTTTTTAGTAAATATGGAGAATAATGTAGAATTTCATCTTAAAAACAAAAAAAAAAAAAATATAAATAAATTACAAAAAATATTATTCTACTAATTTTTAATGTTATATCGAATAAATTCAATGCTGAAACAATATCATGAGATTTCATATATAACGGCTAATCAAACATTATAAACGCATGTTCTCATATTTACAGATTTTGCATTTTCTACTGAGGTTTTCATAGCAGTGTATCATCTCTTATAATCACTGCATTGATAAATGATAAATATCATTAAAGGAATACATTAATAAGTGGTAAAAATATTATAGATAAAATATCAAAATCTTGTGCATTTGTTAACAAATTCATAACCCCATTCCATCCGGTGAAATCATTATTGCTCTTGAATTTCAAATACATCCAAAGAATATTCAACTTTGAAGATACAGTTGACCTTAGATTCAGTTCTTCATTTGGTAGTGCAATGGTTATATTTTTGAATCCTTGATCAGCTGAGGAAAGATATCTTTAATCGTAATATTTTCTTTTTCCACATCAGAGTCTGATGGCATTTTCTCCAAACATTTTATTGCTTCTACAGGCAGTATACCGTCACTTAGAATAACAATTTCAATTGATCCAAAATTATGAAAAATTCCTTTGCCATCAATTGTATTCACATTGAAGTCAGCGTTATCTTGGACAAATTGAACAAATGTACCGGGCTGTGTTTTAGGTGGACTTGTGAAAGTCACTGAAGCTTTGGATAACTTTGTTTCTTTATATGAGCTACAAAAACCAAAAGCGTTACATACATCTATTACTTTTTTCAACCAAATTTTAGATGAAGCATGACGGATAAAGAAACATGTAATGGTGATATGAAAGATCATAGTCGTACTATAGAAATAATAGCATGAGCTATTGAGATGCATTTATTTTCATAATTACATAGATTTTCTGGCTTGCTTTGTTTATCTGTTAAAACTATTTCAGATAACATGAAACGTAATGATTCTGGAATAAATTTGTGAACACTCAAACATTTTATCACTTGGTAAATTTCATTATTGTAAACTTGCGATCGGATATTACTTTGAATAATCTAACCAGCAGCTTTTAATATTATTTTTTCCCCGCTTCATCATCCGATTTTTGGTTATACCAGGTATTAGATAAAATTTCATGTGAAACATTTTTAAAACAAATAATTGTGTTGTTAAAACCAAATTTACTGGAAAATAGTATATTGTCACGATAATGATTCATTAATTTTGTCTTTATAGTTTTTCATCAGGAATATGCTATGTTTTTAAATACTTTTCAATGTATTTATAAATTTGTTCCATTGCTGCATCAACTTGTAAAACTTGAGTATGGACTTTTTTATCATGATCAGCTATTTTTGCGGAATTTTGTAATGAAGTGCAGCAATCCTTGTGATATTTGCCTTCAATGGATACTAAGTCCATTACACCTGATATTCTTCGAAAAATGTCTTGGCTAAAATCGTCTTTACGTAATGCCATCAAACCAAATATCAATTCTTTAAAATCTAAATAGTTTACAATTATAATTTTTCTTCACGTTGCCTTTGACCACTTTTTTGCTTTTATTTCATCAGCTTATTTTCTGCAAATAAAACAATTATTTTTCCAATCAAAAGCTACTGATGATGACACGCAGTTTTTTTCTTTGGTGAAGAGAAAATTAACTGCTTTTGAACCTTCTTTTTAAACGATTTGATATATTTTTTGTTATATCTTTGACAACAAACTGCATGTGCAAAAACAAATTCTGCGCTATTTAAAAAATTAAAACAATCATCTCCTTGTTCTGTAGATGCCTGTCTTAAAGTAGATAATCCTCTTGTAATTTCTATTATTTCTCCTAAATCCGTATGTTCTCCAGAACTAGTTCTCAATTTTTTGGATATGAAGTAATTGTCAGCTTCACAATGATAGTTGGCATTAGCTTCGTCCATCCTTAATGAAAATGAATGAAAAAATAATTTTAAGTAAAAGTAGATCGTTTTAATTTTTGAACAATAATAAAATTGTTAATTATTATTATTTGATATTTCAAAAAGTGATTACATACATATAATATAAAAATAGCTGCTAAGAAGTTTAATTACTTACGAAAAAAAGTTATATACAAACCTTTCGTGTTTAAAAACTTTAAATATATTCACTATTTGGACACAGCAAAAATGTTATTATTATTGTTTATCATAATCGACGACATGTATATATTTGTCTATGTACACGCATATATAAATATTTTAAATTCTAATGTACAAGAGTAAGTCAATTATTATCTGCAATTTAATTATATTTTTGTTCATGTTGGTAGTACTGTCGTGTTGTGTAGATGACGCATGCGTGGTTTAATTGTTATATCTGTACAGGTTTGATGCTGCTAGGTTAGTTCCATTATCCCTGCCCTGCGATTAACCATGGTTGCTCTGCTTTCTGTTTGCACCAAAGAAGAGCAATGTTCAGCGATCCGTTTTTTGTAGTCGGAAGGTGTATCAGGGGCTGAAATTCATCGAAGACTTTGGTACAGTACGGGAACAGTGTGTTGCCGCAACGGAGTGTCTACGAATTGATTGAAAAATTCAAAAATGGCCACACAAGTGTTACACACGATGAAGGAGCCAGATGACCTTTTACTGCCACAAATGAGGAAAACATTGAGCATGCACGTGACATGGTTTTCTTAGACAGATGAGTAACTATTGATGAAGTGGCACATTGTCTACAAATTAGTTAAGTTTCTGCCTACGAAATCATTCACAACAGACTTGGGTTTCATAAAGTCTGTGCAAGTTGGATCCCACAACTCACACAGTTGCAAAAACAAATGCGCTTGGACATCTGCCAAAAACATTTGAATCACTATGGTAACGAACGGAACATTTTCTTAGACAGAATCATCACCGGTGTCAAAACATGGATCCATCATTACGAGCCGGAGAGTAAACAGCAGAGTATAGAATGGAAACATCCAAATTCGCCCTGCAAAATAAAGTGCAAGACCCAACCATCCGTAGGAAAACTGATGCTTATGGTATTTTGGGACTCATAAGGCCCAGTACTGGAACATTATGAGGAAAGGGGCATAACAATAAACAGTGCGCATTATAGTGAGATGCTTACTGCCAAGCTGAAGCCTGCAGTTTGAAGCAAACACCGAGGACTGATGTCGAAATGAGTTGTTGCATGACAATGCCCATCCACATACTGCTGCCCACACTGCTGAAACGCTCCAGAAACTCAACTTTGAAGTACTAGCTCGTCCTCCGTATAGTCCTGATCTTGCCCTGTCTGACTACCACTTGTTTGGTCCACTCAAAGAGGCATTAATGAGCCACCGACTTACCTCGGATGTAACAATTAAAGAAGCGGTGCATTCCTGGCTCGCAGCTCATCTGAAAACCTTCTTTTATGAGAGCATCAGGAAGCTTGTGCAACGATGGATCAAGTGTGTTGAAATGCAAGGGGACTATGTTAAAAAATGATGTAAATGTAAGTTTCCTATTTGTATTGCAATAAAATTTATAACTATTTTGCGGATAATAATTGACTTACCCTCATAATTTATTGTTTTTTGTAAGCAGAAGAATAACCGCGTGTTTCATTCACTTCACTAGTATAACTATTCTGTGATGCGGCACAGAATAGTTAGCTGTCAATTCTGAATTTCATTTCAAGGTTTTTGTTTTACATCCGATATATTAGTAATATGTTAAAAAAAGACTGTCTAATGAAATTCAACTTTTAAAGCAGAAAAATAAATTTTATAATCATAAATAAATTTATTTTAAGTAATTGGTAATTATTTGTTTAAATAATTAAAAAACCAAGATTCAAAGAATCTTGGAGAGCTGCATCAAACCAGTCAAATAAATGACTGAAGACAAAAAAAAAACAAATTAAAAAACAAAAAGTGCAAAGAATTATTAGGTAAACATTTTAGTATTATGTATAAAAAGCACAATCCAACAGTTTTTACTTAAATTCATTTAGAATATTCAGGTTTTGAGGTATAAATTTACTTTATTGTTAGGATCTAGGTCATGGATCAGCTTTTATAAACAGAAAGGTTTATTTTAAGTTAGCATTTTTATAGTCCTTAACTGAATTTACTCTTTTTAAGTTACTACTACTGTTAGAATGTTAAAAAGGAAATTCTTAAATCAGCAGAAGCAAACTTAGGCAGAATAAAGAGAACTGGTAGAAAACCTTGGGTTTCAGACGATATATTGCAGCTAATGGATGAACGTAGAAAATATAAGAATGCTACTGATGAAGAAAGTAAAAGGAACTATCGGCAATTAAGAAATGCTACAAACAGGAAGTGCAAACTGGCGAAAGAAGAGTGGATTAAAGAAAAGTGTTCAGAAGTGGAAAGAGAAATGAACATTGGTAAAATAGACGGAGCATACAGGAAAGTTAAGGAAAATTTTGGGGTACATAAATTAAAATCTAATAATTTGTTAAACAAAGACGGTACACCAATATATAATACGAAAGGTAAAGTCGATAGATGGGTGGAATATATTGAAGAGTTATACGGAGGAAATGAATTAGAAAATGGTGTTATAGAGGAAGAAGAGGAAGTTGAGGAGGATGAAACGGGAGAAACAATACTGAGATCTGAATTTAAGAGAGCATTAAAAGATTTAAATGGCAGAAAAGCTCCTGGAATAGACGGAATACCTGTAGAATTAGTGCGCAGTGCAGGTGAAGCGATTGATAGATTATACAAACTGGTGTGTAATATTTATGAAAAAGGGGAATTTCCGTCAGACTTCAAAAAAAGTGTTATAGTCATGATACCAAAGAAAGCAGGGGCAGATAAATGTGAAGAATACAGAACAATTAGTCTAACTAGTCATGCATCAAAAATCTTAACTAGAATTCTATACAGAAGAATTGAGAGGAGAGTGGAAGAAGTGTTAGGAGAAGACCAATTTGGTTTCAGGAAAAGTATAGGGACAAGGGAAGCAATTTTAGGCCTCAGATTAATAGTAGAAGGAAGATTAAAGAAAAACAAACCAACGTACTTGGCGTTTATAGACCTAGAAAAGGCATTCGATAACGTAGACCGGAATAAAATGTTCAGCATTTTAAAAAAATTAGGGTTCAAATACAGAGATAGAAGAACAATTGCTAACATGTACAGGAACCAAACAGCAACAGTAACAATTGAAGAACATAAGAAAGAAGCCGTAACAAGAAAGGGAGTCCGACAAGGATGTTCCCTATCTCCATTACTTTTTAATCTTTACATGGAACTAGCAGTCAATGATGTTAAAGAACAATTTAGATCCAGAGTAATAGTACAAGGTGAAAAGATAAAGATGCTACGATTTGCTGATGATATCGTAATAGCTGAGAGTAAAAAGATTTAGAAGGAACAATGTATGGCATGGATGAAGTCCTATGCAAGAACTACCCCTATGAGAATAAACAAGAACAAAATGAAAGTAATAAAATGTAGTAGAAATAACGAAGATGGACCGCTGAATGTGAAAATAGGAAGAGAAAAGATTATGGAGGTAGAAAAATTTTGTTATTTGGGAAGTAGAATTACTAAAGATGGACGAAGCAGGAGCGATATAAAATGCCGAATAGCACAAGCTAAACGAGCCTTCAGTAAGAAATATAATTTGTTTACATCAAAAATTAATTTAAATGTCAGGAAAAGATTTTTGAAAGTGTATGTTTGGAGTGTCACTTTATATGGAAGTGAAACTTGGACGATCGGAGTATCTGAGAATAAAAGATTAGAAGCTTTTGAAATACGGTGCTATAGGAGAATGTTAAAAATCAGATGGGTGGATAAAGTGACAAATGAAGAGGTATTGCGACAAATAGATGAAGAAAGAACCATTTGGAAAAATATAGTTAAAAGAAGAGACAGACTTATAGGCCGCATACTAAGGCATCCTGGAATAGTCGCTTTAATATTGGAAGGACAGGTAGAAGGAAAAAATTGTGTAGGCAGGCCACGTTTGGAATATGTAAAACAAATTGTTAGGGATGTAGGATGTAGAGGGTATACTGAAATGAAACGACTAGCACTAGATAGGGAATCTTGGAGAGCTGCATCAAACCAGTCAAATGACAAGTCAACAAAAAAAAGTTACTACAGTAAACCAAATGCAATTAGTGATGGCAATAATGAATGTTTGAAGCATAAAAAAAAAATGCAAGCTAGATCAGGATTTAAATCCAGAACCTTCCAGATGAAAGGTAGAGATGCAACCATTCTGCTACGGATTGATTAGATTAATATTACGGAATGCTATAAAACACTAAAACTAAAAAATTATAAAATCTGAGGGTGCTGTTTTCAATCATGAATACATCAAAAAACAAATTTTAATACTGGTAACAATGCCTAACAAAAATATGAATAATTTAGTTCTTCTGGACGTAACTTAACCGTGTTTGCTTCCTGAAACAAGTCAAATAACTCACCTTTATTTACTGGCTTCAAAAAATGCAGGTTCTTTATAATATCTATTCTTATATTTTTTATTGCCAAACTTTAATTTTCATCAAATTGAGTTGACCTGATATTTATTTATAAGGTTGCTCTGATACAGTACAGTAACAAGGTAAAAGTTAACACTGAATTAAAAACAATTACTAATATACTTTATATGGTGGTGGTGACTTCTAAAAGTTAACATTTAAATAATTATTGATAAAGGATTATATTCTATTTAAAAAAAAAAACATTTGTTATTTTTTTTAAATCAGGTATTTAATATTTTTCAAAAATAAAATTTCCCTCTTTCTGGTTACATTAGCAGCTGACTGTTTTGTTTTTATCATAACTTTTGCCCATATTTAACATACAAAATAGTATTAATACTACTATATTATTAATTTTCGTATTACCACGATATAAGGTGCTACAAAAAATTCCTAAAATTTAGTCATTAAAAATCACATAAAAAAAATTTTATGTGTTTTCATATAACTACTTTGAAGTAATAACCTTCACTGTTTCCCAGGATTAATTTTAAGTCCAGAAACTCAGTTAAGTCTTTTCATGTCAGCCTATTTAATATGTCTTGCAATATGTTTTAAATTTCCTCTTAAATGTCTTTTCCTTTTGAAGGAAGAAAAAAGTCTGAAAAGGGGATGGAATATGACAATCATGTTTGTTTGTCATTTCTTCCCAATATCCTTTTTCTTTGATTATAACCTAACAGGGCACAAATTTTGCCTCAACATGACACGTGTAAGTTCTTCTGACAAAGATTTACTGGTAAATCCCACACAACTAAACTAATACTTCACAGATACCGTGAACTATTTTAAACTATTGAATAGAATAAGATTTGAATTGTTTCTATTAGTTTAGTGTATATCATTATGGTCAAGTATATTCCATAATGTTCAAGAATATCAACATAGACAACAACCTTGATATCAAATGAAAGGTTTAGAACTTAGCATAGTTGAACATTATGAAACATGTAAACATAAATATAATACATGAACAGACCTGATTCAAATCCGACATACATACTTCTCAACTACACTCTAAACATGTATCTGCTTCAACTAAGAAAACTGCGAGTAATAACAGTCGAAGCCAGTGTCATCAGTCATTTTATATGGCTGCAAGAGCAACTGAAGTGTTTTTAAAACATTATTTAAAACGTATTTATTAAATTTGGCTCACTTTGTTACCTCAAAAGTTGATAATTTTCATTTTCGACAATCGTGGACAAAAATACAGCAAATATAAACTATTTTACAAAATTTGATAATGTTTACATCATGCTGTATGGATGTTCGACCATTCTAGAAATACTTAAACCCTTTATCGGTTTCAGTCGGACACACACTTTCAATCATCAAAAATTTATAACATGCAAACCTTTGCTGTGCGGTCTGGTGACTTTGCTGCCAGGTTTGAAATAAAATTTTACAGAAATTCTTTGCTTCTTCAAATCTGTCTTTTCCAATCACCAAAAAATTCACAACACACACAGCATAAACCTTATATTATATAACTTAGAAAAAAGTGTAATGTTTACTGAAATATTAAAACAATCTTACAGCAATTCTTAATTAAGTACACACAGTGTTGAAATGGTTTAAATGATTTAAAACTGAATGTAAAATCATATGATGATGATGATCTGTGCTCAGGAAGACTATCAACATCAGTAGGTACCTGCAAGTTGACTTTCACTATTCAATGAGTTTCAAAATGATTTTTTAATTTGATAACAAAAGATAAGTTCCAATGGAAAATTGGAACTTATAACATTTCCAATGGATTGTCACGATATTCTAATTGAATAATTGGTAAGATGTACACTAATGGGAAAGCTTGTACTTCATTTGATGTTACAGGACAAATCACTGGGTGATTTTAGGTTACATTAGTTAATAAAGAGAAAAACAAAATTAATGTAAACATTTGTACCTGACCATGACCCAACAATGAATATATTGTGAAATATAGTAATTCAAACATGACTCGTGTTCCTTCATATTACAAGAGAAAGAGCTAGCTGGACACCAGTTCCAAAAATATCTACTGAAAGCATATTTCCATGTGTTTAGAAACTGAGCAATATTTTCACACTGTATACAATGTATTAGTATTATTAATTTAGAGGAAAACCAAGAAATTTTGATAATGCAGCCCATATATTGGCTATACAGTCTTATAGCCCTGCAAATATAGAGCTAATAGCATGTTTAAGGTATGACACCAAATCACTATACTTGAATACATTGTAAATAGTGACTACTTGGAAGAATTGTAAAATCTTATATGATGGATCACACGACTTAATTCACATCTAAAAATGTGGAATTTAATTAAAAATGACAGCCAATTAGCTGAAATGTCCATAAATATTTGACCCCAAGTAAAGCGATTATTAACACACGCAATTTTGCTGTTGTGAGTCAATTTGATTTTATAAGCATGTTAAATAACTTTTTGCAAGCTTAATTAATTTAATATAGTATATATTGTGGCAAAATTCCACAAAGAATTTTGTAAACTTTATAGTCATACTTTGTATATCTTAATTATACAATCCATATCACACTTTTATATATTAACTATAAAAACGGACAAAATTAAAATAAAAAATACATATAATCTATAAACTTAAATATTTATTTACTTATAAAATATAACTAAATACAAAAATGACACTTCAGTTTACTATGAAATTATTTATATAATCTGTTCTAATTCAATGGCACATCCATGACATAATCATCTTGTTCAAGTTTAACAGATGATGGCTGCTGAGTTTGTGTAACAAACATTTGTTTTGGGACCTGTTGATTTCCCTGTGAAACAAAAGAAAGATAAATTTAAAAGAAAATTATATAAAAGCAAGCAGCAATCTGTAATAATTGATTATTAGACACGAGTAAATTTCTGTATTGAAGGCATGCAAATAAATCTTATTAGTTTTTAGTAAAAAAATCGCTGTAAGTTTATGACAATAAAAAATGTATACAAAAAATGTTGTTCAGCAAATTTCATCTGTAGACAGACATACAAGCACTTACCAATAAGAAAATGTCAAATTGAAAACTATGATGTACTTACCTAGACTGATAATAAGATTAGTATTTCAAATTAGTTACTTCAATTATATATTTTTCTAACTCCGCTTTCTGTGTTAACATAATAAACAACCATACAAATTACTAGATTGTTTTTTAAATTCATGTAATTAAATCCTTCACAGTCATATCATTAAAAGGCAACTTAATACAGAATGAACATCACAAATGAAAGCAATTATTTCTTCAATCTCCAGTACTGAAGATTCTGTGAGCAACATATCTTGTTTCTGACAAAATCCACAGATCAAGTGCAAGTAATTCTAACAGTACTTCAAAAGCTATTAAAAAAAGTAAAAGTAAAGTATTTCAAAAGCTGGTTTTAAATGTAAAAGAATAATGGTACAGGCCAGCAGTTCCCAAATGTTTTGATTTTCTGCACTGTTGCTGAATACAGATTTTCCCAAGGGGCTCTACGTCAAATTCTACAGATTTATTTTGCAAAATAGTAAATAATATTTTGCAAGGGGTAGATAAAAGTAAATAATACACATTTTAGATCATATAAAAAGTGTAATTAAACAAATTTAATTAATTATAACATTTAGTGGAATGAATATTGATCACTGTACATTTTTTCAAATTTGAAATTAAACTGCACATAGCCACCCTCATTCCTTCTTCACAGTGATTTTTGAAAAATAATTAAATTTTATCATAGCAACTACCAAAAATCTAACTTTGTACAAATAAGTCACAAATGAAATTCACCGCTGAGTGGTAAATACTGATCGTTTACTGACATCTGAAATTCAATTAATTCCATGCTGCTAAATTTTGTTTTCAACATATTATCACAAGACAATTCAATAAGATTCTGCAGTAGTGAATTCAAATGAAGCAGTGGAATTAAATGCACCTTGAATCCATTCAAACTTTTTGATATTATAATTTTCAAAATACGTCATGAAAATGGATTTCATACCTCGAGAGAAATCAACTCCACTGAGATCAAACATTTTTGCAACAAGAAATATTCCTCGTCTTCATCTTCATTTGTGTTTTTCTATAGCTTTAGTTTGGATCCCATATCTTACATAGTTTTTTAAAAGTCTTTTTTTTCTTCAAAAAGTCACTTTAAATAAAAAGTCATTCATTACGTATTCCAAGACCTGGTTCAATGTAGAACTGAAATACTTTGACACGGGTGATTACTTTTGGATAATGGATAAAGCGTTGGGTCCACGGTGGTTCAGGGGTTTTGCTTCGAATAAAAGCTTGCAGCAATCCTCCATAACAGCCAGATATAGAACGACTACCATCAGTACACACCAACTGTACTGTTAATCGACTTCAAACTGTTTTCGGATTTAAAAGTATCCAAACAAATTTTGGGTCTTTGCAACAGCTGCGATACTTTTTCAAAAGAGAATATCTACCACAATGTTATTGCCATATAAACCTTACATAGAAAATCAAGTGAGCATAATTAATATTATCTGCGATCTCATCCAGCTGGAAGCTTAATTCCTTTCCTTTCCTTTTATTTTTTTCAATTAATTTATCATTAAGTTCCTCCACTATGAACTGCATTCTATGACTGATGCAGCAATCATAATCTTTCCCATATCTATAACTACAACAGCTGGTAGAATGAGTTTTGTGATTGTATGAGGTTTCTTACGTTTTGGAATTTATGTAATACCTTGGAAGATGTCAAGCCTTACTCAGGTATTGATGTCTGCTTATAAAAACTATCCTTTTGATTTAACACTTAAGCTTTCTGCTTAAATAGTAACAAGATACTAATTACTCTGGGATGAGTAGTTTCTAAATGAAAGTTCAACTTTGTCGGTAGCTTACACTCTGGTGCCAAAACTTCATACATAGAACACTTTGGTTTGTTGAGCAGTTTGTTGATGTAAAGACAAAATCCAAATAGCTGTACATCATATTTTTCATTTTTACTTTCTTGCAACTGGTTGACAATATGCTCTATTTATTTTCACTCTCATAATCGTTATTGCTATTTTTACTAAATAAAAATCAATCGGTTTTTTAAAAAAGAATTCAATAAAAAACTTCACTGGACCGATCAGAAAAATATTCAGTTGATACAATAACTGAAAACTACTTAAGCACTACACTCGTGTAAAACTGACATTTATTTATGTACTAACAGAAAGTACCTGAAAATTCCATAAATTCCTAAACAATCAAGAGCATCATCTAATAATGACAATGAATTGAAAATAGAAATAAAGTTACTGAAATTATCTAACATTTTGTGGCACTCCTGCGAGAACAGCTCCCCAGGACAGTACACTTTGGGAGCCACTGGTATAGGCAAGTGATTGTAGGTTTGTCAATCTATCTCAAGCCACAGGCTTGTCAAAACATGAATTTTTTTCACAACTTTCTGATCAAGACTAAAAAAGATTTTCTTATATAACTGGCACTTATGTGAATATTAGGATATGATTAAGGGAAATCTGGGATTTTGGAGATGCATTCAACTCGCTTCTTGGTGCACAGTATTTTGTAAAACAAGTGCAGTACAATGTTTATGATGACGTTAATAGTCGGATGGTATTACACTACCTCTCACGTTCATTGCAAGATGAGTTTAAAAGTTCACAAAGCCAGCACAGCACAACAAAAGCTATTGAGAAACAGTATAAGTTTCTTTATTTAGAAATAGTAAAACTTGAGAAATAATATAACGGATTGGTTTGTGATCAACAACAAACAAGGAAAATATCAATTTTAACAGAATAAGTAATGAAAAAAATTAAGCAGAAAGAAACCCAACATGTTTTTGTAGTTACTACTTTGCGTGCAGAAAGTTGACATTTGGTGCACAATTTTAAAAACAGATAATTTTTTTAAGCAAATTATAAATTCTGGCTACTATTATGAGATTGTTATGCAGTACATCACTCTGCTAGTAGACGATGATATGGATCGGTGTTATGACAGGATACCACAAGCAATACTGTTCACTTCATAACTGATTTTCTTGATGAATGTTTTAATAACAAACTAATTTTCTGTTGATCACCACAATCCACCATCATGCCTGAACTTTCTTTATTTTTAAGTTTAGTTCTAGAGGTAGAATTTTAATTTTGATGAAAAATGATCAAAGTAATATTCACAACTAGATCTGGAATTTTGGGGAAAAGTAGCGACATTATTTTTTACTCATGTTTATCAGAGTACAGATGCAAAAAGTTAAAAGTAAAAGATAAGTTCTAATCTAGTTTTGTTTCTAGCAATAACTAAACCTATGAATTACAAAAATACTTCATAATGATTCTGAAACTTGTCAAAGATATTTTTCTTTCTGAATCAAATACTTGGTGACCCAGATCATTGAATGAAAATGTTTAATCTCATGCCAATCTCAAAGTTTAATTTCATTCCATCTGAGAATGCGGAAGATGTAGTAAGGAACAACCACATCACGGGAAGCAGCCATCTTGGCAGTTCGTTATGTCAGTGTTCTGCAGTCATCGTAGCAAATTGGTTAGTGGGGCATTGCATCTTTGCTGCAATTATGTTTATCGAATGTAAAAGTGTAATGCAAGCGTGGAAAGCAGTACGAATACATTTTCAGATTACTCGGCACGGTTCTATCCTATCATGGAATATCTTTAACAGTGGATTAAACAGTTTGATGCTATTGCAAATTTTACTTACGGTTCAAAGGCACTAAGTGCACATAATATGTACTCCAGAAACAGTACAGCGAGCGAATGAACTCAACATACTCTGGCCAGCAACAGTCTCTTGCTTTGAATATCTCTCAGGGAATCAAGGAAATTTTGCACATTCCAAACCATTTGATGAGATGTTTGCACTATTGGAGTTTCCCAATGCAGAAGAAGATTGTGCACTCTTTACTTTTAACAGGATGATGGATTGATATACCTATCTCAAGATTTAATGGAAACAGTTCATACACTTTTCCCAGTGTGACAGAGGTTTAGAAACATTGAATTTGGCCAGTGAGGTCTCTGGATTTAACAGCATCAGACTTTTTTTTGAAGGTACTTGAAAGTCAAAAGTTTATGACTGAATGTGTTCTAATTCGTTTAATGAAAATGGCCACTTAACTGATAAAATTTTCAAAAATTCAAATTGTATACTAAATTGCAAATAAAGATCTTCTATTAAAGTACTATGTTTTTTCATGCGACCTACTGTCTCATAAAATAGGTTTGAAATCGGTAACATTCTACTGGGATATCTATTACATTTAAAAAGAATATGCTCTTTAAATGTAAACCTTATGTCTTTCATAATTTTCTGGTCAAAAATACAATTAATGATGTAAAGGGATAAATAGATACAATTTTTTTTTGTTTGGATAAATATTGTGAACAGATTGGTTTATCTGTAAGCATATTTTTTGTCAAGGACAAACCTCAAACTTTATTTCTGCACCCTACATGTGCAAAGAACTCATTCTATAAAGATGCAAAAATATGTTTTAGCTATTATTTTAGGTAATAGATTATATAAACTGATTATCTCTTGGCAGATAATCTGCCAACAAGCCACCTCCTACAGCTACTTACAAAGGGTTAAGTTTTCACAAGCGTAGGAGACAATTCTCTTTTTTCAAGTAACTTTTTTTTTTTATAACTTAAAATATATTGTTAGTGTTTATAACAATTTAAGACAGAGTACCGTAATTACATATATCTGTATGAACTTTTATAGATTTTTACCGGTTTTACAGAAATCAATCTTGAAGATTTGTATGTTTATTTCAATAAGAAAAATAATGGAATAAATTGACAACATAGTAAGTATATAATTAAGATTATAAGAATAAAAATAGTCTTCATAGAGAGGGTTAAGTTTTAAGGTAAGCAAAAATATTAGGGAAATTCAACAGCATTGTTTACAGGTTTTTCTTTTTTAAATAAAAAAATTTACCTGCGTCAAAATCTGTGATGCAGAACCAGAAGTATTTTGTACTACAACTAGTTTGGTTTGTCCACCACTATTTGGATTTCCAGGAGCTGATAATTTCATAAAAGTTCCACCAGCAGTGGCAGTCCCACTACCGTTGGTATTGTTCGAAGATCCACTATTACCAGTAACTACTGTCGCATTTGTAACAGTTCCACCAGCTCCATTATTTTGTGAAACCTACAATAATAAAAATAATGATTAAAAATAAATTTTATAATTTAAAGTCCATAGAAGTACTCATTATATGAATGTACGTTGGATTAGGGAAACAGTAAGGTTGTAAACAACCTGATGTACGACATGAATCTATATTGGAAATGACACAGCCTTCTACAGAATAAGAAGGATCTCTTGGCAGACTTAACAAAGAGAATGAGGAGTGAAGTCATTTCCTGCAGCCTTCTACATTAAGATGAAGTATGGTAGAGAAATTTAGCCCTACGAACACACTTACTCTGTTAATCACAGAACTGATCGCATCATTACTTCAAAGAAAGAAACTCTTACTAGTGCTGCTTGTACCTCATTTGATTTAAATGTTTTAAAATGATGATTAATGGTTATTTAAACAACCATATGAAAGACTGGGCAGACAGTGTAAAGAAACAAATAAATGGAACTCAAACTGAAAAAAAATCATAGAACAAAATAATTATAATCTCAACTCTTTCCAACAACTACTTTAACTCTAGCTCCAACAATCACAATGTGATGCAGTCGATTAACCGATTTGAAACTGGCAATATCACAAGCAGTTTATTGCAATGAACTGTATTTATGTTGATTTAATTTTTATTCTACAAAGTATAGCACTTGTTTTATCTTGTAGCAGAAAATTCTACACGATCATTTTATACCAAACTACAAAAGTTTTATTAAAAAATTCCCCACTTTTGACGTATTAAAACAAATCCATAAAATCTTTGTTTACAAAGTCAGTACTCAACCTTGATTCAGTACTGTGTGTTTAAACTTACTTTTTTAATTATTTAAAAAAAATAAAAAATAATGTTACTGAAAAATTATTTTGTGATGAAAGTAATTTATTAATTTTTAACAAAATTTAGATAATATTTCTCATAAAATAAGTAATGAAGTAAGAAATGCTTACTTTTCTAAAGATTTTGATTCAGAAGAGCTTGAATCAAGTAACAAATAATACAGATTTAATTTTTTAACTGAATTGATTAATTAACACATATCCTGATTTTTCAACTTTCAAATAGAATAATGTTAAAATTGTGAAAACAAACTGTGATTTTTCTTGACAACCAGTATACGTATGACTTATCAGAATGTAAGCTAAATATTTTGTAAATAAAGTGTAAAATTTGAGTGTAAAGGATATATTTTGCAGCAGCAAAAGATTAGCATATTTCACAATGTTTTTGTGATTAAATTGATATACTGTATGAGGTAATTGTATGTTGTAACTTTTAATCAGTTTCCTTAAATATATCATCATAAACATAAAAAAAAATTATCAGTCAGTAAGTTGCCATAGTAGACCTAACAAAAAATATTTATTCTCTTACAAACAGCTAATTTAAAAAAGTTATCACTTGACTGTTTATATACATAGTGATTCACGAAGAATGTCTTTACATTCTTCGTGAATCTGAAATGTTTTACTGAAGAAAATTCATTTAAACATAAATTCAGAAATGCTGCAATATACTCCCTAGCCATGTAAACCGATTCAAATTTTGAACAACTCTGCTTTCCAAGAGCTGTTTGAACATAACTGTTTATTTATAAACAGTTATTCATTAACTCATTAACAACTCATTATTTATAAGCAGAAAAACATTGGCATTAAACAAATATTTTTTGAAGCTAAGAAAGGCAGTTATAATAATTTTTCCAATTGTATAAAATTGATTTGGAATGATAAAAAATGAGAGAAAAATCTTCAATTTGATCAAAATGAGGAGTTCTAATATACCTGTGGTGTTCTTTTGTACCTCTAACAGGGACAAATTCTATATTTAACATTTGAGAATCATTCAACATTTATATTTTGTTTTAACTTTTTTTTTTAAGTTTTCAACATCTCCAGCTACTATTGTATGGAATTGCTTTATTATATGTAATAACAACTTAAGGAGGTTGAAAAAAAGAATGTCTGAAGGAGTGAGTTTTATATTATAAGGTAATAAAACAACCATTTCATCTAATTTTTCAATAGGTTCAAGTGTTGATTGAGCAGTGTGTAGATCATTGATTCTCAAACAGTTTTGCCCACCATTCACATTGAGAATCAAAAATCTTGCAGCGCCCTGAAAAATTGTTAAACTTACAATCTGTTAAAAAATAATAATTGCAATTTCTGTTTTTAAGATGCGCTCTTAAAAATAGCAATTACAATTATTGTTTTTAATTTTTTGTACTAGTATAGTAGGTATCTAATTTTAGTTTATAATTATCAGGAAAACATAATTTTTGCCTTTTTTTCTTTAATCAGCTATCGCTAGACCGCCTGAATGCTCTCAATTTTCTGTGGCCCTTCTACCCCCCCCCCCTTAAAACCTCCAGCGCCCACAAGGGGGTGTTATCGCCCACTTTGAGAACGAATGGTGTAGATGAACATTAACCTGAAAAATTAACACTCTTCTCTATGCAAATTTTTTTTTCAGTTATCACAAACTTCCAGGTTATTCCAGACATATTTTTTTGTTAGCTCTTGGTGCCAATCAAAAAAAAAAAAAAAAAAAAAAAAATGGACATTTGGCATTTCAAAAAATGATTAATGTCACTTTACAAACTTGAATTTTTCTTTTCAGAACTGTGGTACCACTGTATGCATTGCTGCTTGAAATCAAACTCATAATACGGATCCAGGTCTCATCACAAATTCACCTCATTCAATTAAACTAGCATTTTTTTGAGTTCCTTACATATATAAAGTTGATTTTATTTATGATAATTGATAAATTGCCTTATTATGTCATAGTTCAGTTTATAATGAATTCAATATCTATTGTTAATTCACCTCTCTCTAATAATTTTGTTAATTTAAGATTCCAGAGCCAGGTCAAAAACCAAACCGATTATCCCCACATTAGTAAAAGCATATTCTATTACTTTTGAGCTGTTTAACTTGCTTGTATAATTTTCTGATTAATACAAGTCTTACTGTATTATCTGGGAGTAAATGTTCACCTTCTGAAACCTGTAATTTTATCAATGAAAATGATAATTTACTTGAAAAGTCCTCTTGTCAGTGTTGAACAATTGATGTAGCTAGATATATTAAAATAACTGTTAATCAGTTTCTTTAAATTGATAATAAGAGTGCCAACTTATGAATCTAAAGATACTTTACTTTCAATTCTTTTTTTAAATGCACAGATCTTGTCTCTGCTTACTGAATCTAATCTATAATATTCTACATTACAATCTATTAAAATAAATTAAAAATATATCATTCTTCATTTCAATTAAATTTACCTGGCTGATTGTAGGCGGAGGTGTATGATGGATAGGTCTAAGAGAGGAAGCAGGAATTACAACACCGGGTGTAGCGCATCTGTTAGTAACAGGTGGAGGTAAATGATTTCTGGATAGAGGTCTTGGTACGGGAAATTCAATACCAGGTGGAAGCATATTTCGTGATAATGGTCTTGAACACATGGTACTATCGATAAATATTTCAGGAAATAGATTACGAGAAGGTGGACGTGATAACAGTGCCTGATGCATAACAATCTCAATTAAATAACATCAAATATTAATTCTTATTAAATATAATTAAAATTAATTATAAGTAAGAAGTACGAGAATGAAATTGCTGACAAATTGATATAAAAGGAAAACAATTATTAGTAAGAAAATATTATTATTGTGAAAAAGACTAGTGAAAAGTAAATAGATAAGCAAGTTCTACAATACATTTGAGTACAACAAAATTACGTTCTATTAATAATTGCCAATTTAAATCATAAACAACCATGCACTTGAATTCATACCAAGCATTTACACGTACTACAATTTTTTAAATACGCACAGAATTTTTGAACAGTTATTACAGATCTATATGTCAGGATTTTGAACAGATACCAAAATTACACTTCATTTGACCAACCCGAATGCAGATTGGACTTTATATCAGTTACACCAGATGCTAGTATCGTCAGCATTGATAACTACAACTCCCTGCAGTGGTACAATTAGTGCTTACAGCTAAAGGTAGCATTTGTGTTTAAACTATTGTATTTCTAAAAATAAACCTTACTTATAACTTTACTAATATTTATTGACATTTATTATTCTATAAATTATTGGAAGTTCTAATGTTTAGTAATTTTGGTATAACAAAACAGAGGGGTTAGTTTTTTTGAAAGTCATCATCGTTTTAAATGTATATAAAACAAAACCTGTTCATGACAAAAATATCAGTATTTCATGTATCAGTTCAAAATGCATCCTTTATGACCTAGTAAAATTTTAACTTTAAACATGCATTTTGAATTTTAATATATATTTCATGGAAGGATTATTTGAATCCTTGGACTAAAAAATGCAGTTATGGTATATTAATAATAAATTGATGCTGGAAGTTTGTAATACAGTTAGGTAGGAAACAAAAATTAAATATCAATGGTTATTGTTACTGAAAGAAAAGTCTCTATTATATTGTAATTACAGAAACTGTTACTTGATCCTTCTCAAAATGTAGCGATGTATTAAACAAATTATTCATTTCCACAGTAGCAGAAATTAATAAAAAAGATAATTAATTCTGATATAATCATTATTAGTTTTAATAATATGAGTTATTGTAGATAAAATTTTAAACTACTCAAAACCGATTGAAAACAATGATAATCGTTAATAAATGTATGTTTACTGAATGTACTACAAAAAAAAAATATACATATAAAGAGTGGAGCAGAAGAAACACGTGTTTTTTAAACCGCTAGTACTCAGTGACGAGTGGGGGTATTGCCCTTCGGGAACCTCTGGTGGAGAGTTTAGATTAAGCAGTTTTAGTTTGCCGTCAAGAAATTTTTTTAGAAACAATGATTCTGTGGTCATACTTTAATGTATTTTCCATCACAATTTTAATGTTGAGCATCAAGGTGCAGTTTCAGATTGAAACGCCATACTCAGATGGGTAAAGGCATTTAGAAGTACTGGATCTGTGATGAAGAAAAAACCACCTGGCCTTCCCTTATCAGTCTGAACTCTGGAAAATGTAGATAGAGTACGAAGGGCAGTTCTTCTTGCTAGTCCAAAACGATCTGCTAGGCGACCGGCTATAGCGCTGGATATGTCACATCATTCGCATCACTGCACCTTGCATGGTGATCTCAAATTTCACCCATACAAAATAATGATTGTCTAGCAGCTTGCTGAAAGGGGTTTTGTGCAACACAGAGAATTTTGTGGCATAATGAACGCCATTCTTACAGAAGATGCAAACGCCCTAATAATGATGAGTGACGAAGCCCATTTTTATCTGGATGGCTATGTTAATGTACAGAACTGTGGGTACTGGGCATCTGCGAACCCACATGAATTACACAAAAATTCTTTCCACAGCTCAAAAGTAAGAGTGGTACAGTGTCTCCAAGAGAGGGATTGTTGGTCCTTACATTTTTGAAGAGAAACTGCAGTTATAATGACGTCGGCGCGCTACATTAATATCTTAAACAACTTCTTACATCCAGAACTGGGAAATTCTTTTAACTTTTATCACCTTTAAAAGTTAAAGTTTTGTCAGGTAAACATTTGTAAAACAGTCCAGTTTTGTCAGCATTAAAAATATCTGATTCTTTGTATGTACTCATTTCTTTAGTGTACTGTTTATCCACGTATTACAAACTTCTTCATTTACACTGGCACTTTCACCAGAAACATTTTTTAAAATTATTCCACGCTTATCTAAACTTATTAAACCAACTCACACTAGCTTTGAAATCCGTACAATTGAACTGTCTTGACAAGTACTTGGCTTTTTCAAGTAAATTTGTTCCACTGATAGGTAAATTTTTATCCCGACTGTTTTTAAATCTCTCTAAAACAAAATAAGAATACCGTTGTTTGTAGTAGCAAACAACCCCAAGCACACGAAAACTATGCATAGAAGCCAAGATGGTTGGTTGTAAAATCACATTGACTGACACCTAATGTATAAAATGTCACTTTTCTCTTTACTGTATATTGATTCTTCCTTTTTGTTATTGCATAGTACAGGAAGTGAATCATGGCTTGTTTAATACTTCTGAACTGAAAATAAGATCAGTATTATTACAGGCCTAATGTTAAACGTGGTTTTTTTATTTTTTTGTAATAAACTAATCAGATTTTTTTTTTACTTCGACTTATAGGATTTTTGTTCGAGTTAAAGGAATTAGATTTCCATATAACATAAGCAATATGGCTAGCGATTAGAATCAATTTCAAGTTACATGAATTTGACTGTACCTGTATTACAGTAAAATCAATAAAATTAAAAAAATTATTTTATTAACTTTTTTTTTAAATTATAATTTATAAAATAATTACTATTATTTACAGTTTATAAACATAGAGAGGGTAAAAGAGTATATATTTACAAACATACAATGTATAATAATTACAATGTTCTCATTAGGGAAAATAAAGACATTTTTTCAAGAACAAAAACACATCTATATTAGAAATCAATAGCAAATTTACATTTCTTACACTCACAGAAGTATAATAATTTAAAACAACAAAAATGTAATTAATTAATCAGTAGAGTTAAATATGTGGTTCGCTTGGGAAACAAATACAATTAATTAAAAATTTATTCACATCTGGTAAAAAAACTATAGTTCCATTATCTGTCAACAGCAGCAGAATAGCTCATTTTATTTTAATGACCGAGGTTAAAGTACTAAACAAAGAAGCTTTGGAATAACTTTATGAGGCTAAAATATTTTTTTAATATTATTTACCATCATGTCAAATAATTATTAGCAACTAGACATTTAAATCCAGCAGATATAGTTTAATAAAAGGAAAGAACATACAGCTATTTGTCTGCTGCGCTTTCAAAGCTTTAACTCCATCATCAGCAGACCAATTTTTATAAAATACACACAATTATAAATAAAATATACAGTTTAAAAATTAGTTACTTTTTTAAAAAAATATATGGTTAAAATTTAAAGTTGATAATATGTATATACTATTGTCATATCTAAAACTTTCTACATCCACCATGTGGTAATATAAGGAATAGTATTTATCAAAGTATTGTATTACTGTTCAGGTCTACAGATTTAATCAAATTATTATCAAAATCAATTTATTTATTATTATTATTATCACTTACAACTAAAATTTCTAAATTATTATTGAGCCGATAATTTGATGTTTATT
This sequence comes from Lycorma delicatula, assembly GCF_047948215.1. Classification (NCBI taxonomy): domain Eukaryota; kingdom Metazoa; phylum Arthropoda; class Insecta; order Hemiptera; family Fulgoridae; genus Lycorma; species Lycorma delicatula. The sequence continues at coordinate 70,745,838 of NC_134466.1, read as the reverse complement.
TTTTATTAATGTTCCATAACATTTAAAAATTTAATTTAACTTTTTTATAATTAAAAAGAGTAGTAATATTAATTACCTTAAAGTACAGTGATGTTTGTTTACAGATGATTAAACATCGTTTAAAATATTAAAGTCGATCGAGAATTCTGCTAATCGTGAAATTAGAGAAGTTATCTGATTTCTAAATATGAGAAATGTCAAACCGGTTGACATTCATTGGCAAATTAGTGAAGTTTATGTAAAAAAGCTATGGGTGATAGAACGGTTAGACAGCAGGTGCAGCAGTTCAACAAGGGAAGCAGTAATGTGCATGTCGAGCAAAGATATGGAGCGGATGAAAAAATGAAAGAAAATCGACAGTTTAAAATCATGTTATGTTTGTTGTGCTGAAATGTAAGCTATCAGAAATCTGCTTTTGTTGGGCGATAAAAATGTTGATTGAACGATTTGGCTTAGAAGCACTACCTTATAGCCCTGACTTAGTGCTGAGTGACTACCGCTTGTTTCTGTGTTATCACAAGCAGTCGCTAGTTATCAGCTTTAAGATGTTACTGTCGGTGTAAAAAATGCTGTAACAGTGATTATCTTCATTGGCATTGCTGTTCTTTGAGGAAGGAATGAAAAACCTGGTAACAAGATAAGGAAAGTGCCTTAATGGTGGAAATTATGTGCATTCTAATAATAAAAAAACAGTACTTACTTCCAGGTATGCTTTGTATAAAAAGTGTTTAAAAATATAATTAAAAGAGACTTAAAAAATGGTTAATAGTAGAGGTTAAGGAACAAAAAATTAAAATTACATTAATGTATATATTTAATGATAAATATGTTATAAATTTTTGGTTATATTAGAAAAATGCATTGCGTATGAAAATTTATTTTCGCAGGCAGTCATGAATCTTTTCTGTATTTTCTTATATCAATAAATTTGTAATAATTATAATAATGTTAACAATGACTGAACAGAGAACTTACTTTTTATTCTATTAAAACCAAACAACAGTGTAATGAAAATATGAACTTGCATTTTAATTTGTGAATTAAGTGTGACCTGCATGACCTAATAGTCTACAATAATAATTAACTGTTATCACCACAAAAACATAACAAAAGGTACAATACAATGTACAAAATCAATCCAAACTAATAACCATTGCTTACTTGATGAGACATTCATAGCAAATTTTACAGACAGCACAGTCAATCTCATTACTTTTACATAAAAAAATTGTATACTACTATTAAATTAAATAAAAACACAATTACTTACTGGAGATGGTGTAGAAGGAGGTCTAGATGTAACAATGACATATTTCTGAGATGCATTTGGAGTACTACCGACCGGACGTGTAGCACTTCCAACCATTATTGTTCTACCACCTTGAGGCATACCTAAAAAAGTCATAGTAATAATTATGGTTTAGAAACCAATAATTAAAGTACTTCAGCCATAAGCCTCAAATGCTCTATCAAACAGTGTAAATTGTTTTCTCAGTTTTGTTAGAAATCTCCAAATCTCTAAAAAAAAAACAAAGCACCATACATCTTAAATATGACACAGTCATATTTAATACGATTTTTAGTCTTTGGAGATTGAAAACCAATTATGGCACAGAATCTTTCACGATTCACAAGTTAACCCTAACCAATCAGATGTGGGAGTCTGAGAGGAATCTATTGTACATAAAAGACATTAGTGTCTTCCACAGATTTGGTTCAGAATATTTACACCAATTATTAAGGTGCTAATTACAGGGTAGCTAAAAACTGGTGTTCTTGCTAAAGTTGAATTGGTGCATCAGGAAAGGACCTATAAATTGAAAAGAAACTCTGTTCTTAGAAATACATCAACTCTCTCATTGCTATCTATGCCTTGATTTTCAGCCTATGCAACTTTACTTCAATGTGACAGGCAGTACGTAAGGCCTGGTGGCACTCCCATACTGGCTATTTTATTAACTGATATGAGTTCAATAATCCAGTGGTTTCCTGTTAATTATTGCAGATAAAGAAATGATTGCATCTGCAGTTCATTTCTCTAAAATTATCTGTATTCCATAAAATGGTATAAATTTAAGCCCTAAAAGACTAAAGCAATTCTAGTGGTGCTTTCTTAGCAAATTCTTTAATATTCACATTCTCTACCCGTGGACTAGTTATTGATCTTGGAACCACTGGTGTAAAACACAGACTGTTCCTGACTATCCTAAAAAACTAAGTATAAAAATCTTTACATTCCATTCTGACTTCAATGTGGACAATGAACGGATAAAAATATAAGACTTGTTAGTATCATTGGATCAAATGTAAAGCACGGAGCACCATTTAGCACATTAATAATGAGATGGAATATGCTGCACTAGTTGTACCATCCCCCCTGCAATGACTTTGTTTACTGCTAGTTAAGACTCAGGAATTACCATAACTTCCAGCTGTAGAAATTCAATAGCAGAACAAATTTTAAGACAACAGTTTGGGATCCTGAAAGTTCCAAAGATGCAGCATAAGAATATTTACTTTTGTTTGAAGCTTTTCTTTCACAATAAACTGATAGATTTTTCTTCACCATATTAGAACGCCTTCAACCCCTGATGACACAGGAAAGTTGTTAATTTCCAGTTTTTAGTTATAAATGAAATTAGTGAACAGGAGGCTTTTAGTCAATAATGGTTTGAGAATGAGAAAATCATTTGATCGGGAATGGAAAAGTCATATGAGTTAATTCCAAAGCTCTCTAATGGAGCAATATTTGAATGTTAATTAGCTGCAGAAAAAATTTTTAAAATACGAGAAAGAGCTATTTATTCATTGGTGGAAAACCGATTCAAAAAATATTTTTATTTTTTTTTTAGGGTGAATTTTGTCACATTATAATCACTAATTAGTTTATACTCACTCAAAAGAATATACAGATGGTTTTTTTTCAACTTTTTAACCATTAATATTTCTACTTTTATCGACTTAAAATCGAATACCTGCTGCAAATGATTAGAATGTATCTAGAAACTACTGATAATTTTTCTGCTAACCTATGTATTTAAATTTAACTACATAAACATTTCATACTTATTTACTTCTTGCTTCGTACATCCAACATCATCTGACATCGACAGCATGGTCCATCTTGTACAATTTCACATCCACTTGTAGAAGTTTCTTGCACTTTAAAATAACGTCAGTCCATGTTCCAGTTTGATCCAAGGCCTTCAGACATTCAATCAGATCTTGTTTCACTTGGTTATCCTTGCTGTAACTGCATCGAACATTTATGTTCAACCATTTTCACAGGATCACATGTTCCATATACTGGAGATTCAATCAAATGAAACTTGTATAAATATTGCTGCGTAATTATACGATCCGTTTTGATAATAGCTGTGAACTTCTGTACTTTTCTTGTCATTCCTTTGTAAACCATTAGATCGTTTTGTTCGTTCTGCGTTATAGTGTGTTCTGACCCTTCAAGGAGGATTTCCACCTTTCCAACCACAGTTTTTTGAAGATTCCTCTGCCCTGCTTCAAACCTATAGTCATTATTTCCATCTTCTCTGGCTTAGGTTTTAGACTTGATGTGATCGCAGCCAATTTATCTGCCATTTCATTGCCTGCTACACCACACTGTCCTGGAATCCACTAGAAGCTTATGTTTTTGTTTGTTTTGTGAAGCAGGTCTTGTATTTCCTTAATATAGCAGAAAAAAGGTGAAGGCTTTATGAGATTGTATACAGGGTTGTTTTCGACTTGGTCAAAATGTCATATGTCACCCTGAGGCAGATCACAGCATATCTGCAGCACCGCGAGTACAGCAATTAATTCAGTTTCAAGACTAGATGAAGACAAAAAGGGACCAGATATTGCATATTTAGGTCTGGAATGTAGACCTGGAACCTGAGGCAATTATTGACCCTAAATGAGCCATTGGTGTAAAAGTGAAGAAAATCTTTAAATTTTGATTTTATCATTTCTATAGAGCTATCTTAATAATGCAGTGTTTTCTTGCTTTGTTAGTTGGTCTGGAAGCTCAGTGTTGGTGTTAGGTCTGGTCCAGAACCATGGAGGAATATGTACCAGGGGATTATTCTCTAGATCCAGGCTAACGAGTTCCTTCATAAGTGCAACCAGGCAGAAGCAAAAGGACTGTCTACATATCCTTCCATTAGGTCAAAGTTATCTCACGGGGTGAGTGTATGAGTACATGAATTTTGTCCAGGTTTTTCTTTTATTAAACAACGTCAATGGCTCAATATTGACTTCTATCTACATTGCTTCGATGGAAGTAGTCTTGGGGCATTGAAGGCCAGCTCTCATGCAAATTTTGCAATGTCTCTAGTTTTTTCAAGTGGATATCTGCACACTACCCCATACCTTGCAGCCATAAGTGACTTTGGGTCTTATATACTATATGTACAGTTATCTCATACTTTCTATGTCACCACCCCATGATTTCCTGCTCACCATTTTCAGTAGACTAAGTCTGCGAAGTATCTTTTCCAGCAGTTTCCACATGTCTCTTCCAGAGGAGTTTCCATCCATAGTTATACCTAAAATTCTTGGATTGCTATTATATATCATTTTTATATCGTTTAGTATTAAGAGTTGGATGGAAATTTTTTACCTTATATTTTCTTGTAAACACTGTATACTCTGACTTGACTTGTATACTCTATGATTGACTAGGTTTTAATGACTGAACTTCTAAAAATAAATTGAGAATTTTTTATAATTTTTTAGTTTACAGATACACCTATTTTACTTTTCATAATTCTAACAATTTTCTACAAAAAATCTATTTTCCCATTTGGATTCCTAATCAAGAATTATAGCAACTAGTGAAGTTCGTAATGGATAACTGGGCATCCACACCTTTCTATAATCAAGAATACTTCATATACATAAAAAATGTTGATAAAAGATTACCTGAATGTATAATATTTGGTTGACTAGTTAAAGTAGTATTACAGGTAGTAGCAGCTGTGGTGACTGTTGTTTGTGTACGTGCTTTCATAACAGAAGCATGCAGTGTATGTCCAAATGAACCAAATTCATTTCGATAATCTTCAAGATAATCAGGAGGAGATCTTGTTGATTTTAATAAAGGTGTTAATACTTTCTGAAATCAAAATAACATTTTTTTTAAACAATCCAATAATGTAGCAATTACCATTCTGCATTTCCATGTCAGAAAAGTATCTATCTCAACCTTTCAACCAGGAGGTTGTACATTCAGTAACCTTTCAGGTATAATTTTTCATAAATTAAAAATTATTATTACAAATTTCTGCTTGTTTCTGCAAGTTTCAAGATTGCATCTTTTTCTTTTTTATTAAAAAAAAAAAACCAAACAAAAAAACACTATCTTATACCTCAAACATTAACAGTCAGAAAATCCATTCAAATCTCCTTTCGAATCAATTGTTACGGTGAGGTAAATAAAATAAAATAAATGATTATTACAGTGTAATATAAAAATTGTATTTTTGTCCACAAAATACAGCTAAGCTGTGGTTTTATGAGTGTAATTTTCAATTTAATGTATATGTAAATCACATCTCATTTCTTCTATTCAATGAAATGCTACCTAGCTGAAATTTTTAACAACATTCTTCAATACTGTACAATCTTAATAAGAGATTATGACAACCACTGATGATATTTTTTATATTTATTAACATCAAAGACTGAAATAGCAAATACTTTTAAAGGTGTGAGTGTATATATTATATATATATATTTCTTTTTTTATTACTGTTGTTTATATAATTCACACTAACTGTTCTAATAAGATTACAATAATACTGGTTACATAAAGATTATGGTTAGGAAAATATAATAATTTACTAAAATGAGATGTAAATGTTTAAAGCACAGTCTGTTACAAATAAATTATGTTGATTAAAATTAGTACTAGTAAACTCAAAAATTATTTTCAGTTGTTTCATAATTTTTCTTTTAATGAAAACAAATATAATATACAATTTTTATTATATACAATACCTTTCAAAATAATATTATATGAAATACAATTTAATTCTATTTTTTGTGTTAAGGAAAATCTAATATTTAAATGGGTAAAAACAGAAATTTTTTGTAAAATTTATACTTTTAACTTCCAATTTATAGTTCAGCTGCATACTTTCATGTATGCACAATTTTAGAGGTGATCAAGGGGTTTTCTATGGAAGTTTAAACCTATTCTCTAATAGCTTTAAACATTTGGTAGTAAAGAAATTTGTTACAGCTTATATATGAGCTGCAGTTCAAAAGTTAAGGGTTGACGAGTTAGGGGTTGGCAACAATGATTGGTTCGCACATGTGCAGTAGCTTTAGTGATCTCTTGGGCATGTAACTGCCACATTGCTATCAGTTCATTGTTGTTTGCTTTTTGAGACAGTGTGTTAAAATGAGTGCAGTAATAACAAATCCCACCGGTTGTGAAGTTTGATCTGCGATTAGATTTCTTAACTCAAATGGACAAAATGCTGCTGAAATTCACAGTCATATGACTGAAATAAATGGGCCTACTGCAATGAGTGTAGTAAAAGTGAGGTAAGAATGTCATAAGTTTAGGGAAGGCTGTTCAAATGTTTACGGCAAACAAAAAAGTCACAGGTCTAGTGTCTGAAATTAAATCTGTTGAACATGTGATTGTCGCTTTATGATTAGCAATCTTAGTTTAAAAAACAACATTGCTGAGAATCGTGACTGACAGTCTGTGCATGATGAGTGTTGAAAATATTGACAAGGCTCACAAAGATCAGATCACAGAATCACATCTACATGTACTTTTTTTTACCTTTTTAATCACGAGGGAGACAAATTTTTTTCCCATATCATTACTGGTGATGAAACGTGGATTTCATATATTAATGCTGAAATGAAACAAAATCCATGCGGTGTGTCAATTTGGTTTTCCTATACCGAAAAAATTCAAAAAAGCTTGGTCTGAAAGGAAAGTCAGGGCAAGTGTATTCTGGGATCAAAAGGGTGTGCTTTTGATTGATTTCATAGAACCTGGAACACATCACAAGTGCATTGTGAAACAACTTTCTAAACTGCACTGCGCCATTCAAAACTGACAATGGGGAATGCTATAATCAAGAATTGTTCTTCTTCACAATAATGCACCTCCACACTCGACTGCATGCACAACAGAAACAATTCAAAAATTCAGATGGGAGATTTTGATCCTGTGTCCAGTAACAACCATTTCTTCCTAAAACTGGCTTGCATCTCAATGATTCAAGGAAAGTGAAGAGTTGAAAATCTCTGTGTGGCTACAATACAATAAAATCTAAGTGGCTACAATCCCAGATAGCAGAATATTATGCAGTGGGTTTAAAGAAGCTTGTTTCACCCTATCAAAAGTGTTTGTTACGAAATGGTGATTATGTAGAAAAATAAAGTAAATATGTAAGTATCTGAAACCATTAATAAATTTTTTACTTTTTTCAACTGTTCTCATTTTATCAACTGGACTTCATACGAGCTAGAAACACAAAACCATTGAACAGCAATGTGCAACTTTCATTCTTGATGACTCCTAGACATGAAGGGACTTCAAGATGGTCCATTTGGGTAGTTATTTTTCTTGTTTTTAGTTAACAAAGCTCTATGTATATCTAATTGGCGACATTCTGTATCTGTTAGGTATATAAAATCACAATTGGGGCTGAGACGTCGTGTAAAGCTGAACCTTCTACTTCTTAATATATACTTACATCCTGATGTAAAAAAAAAAGAAGTGTGTTATACCTTTGACTTGTATGACTGGCTATTTCAAAACACATTTAAAAAAATGATTATCAAGCAATGGCCTTACATGTTACTAATATATGAATTTGACAAAGAGGGTAAAAATACACATACATACCAGTAGGAGATGCTTTATATGGCCAGCAGCAATTTTATCAGTATTATTTAGATTCTGACCATCTTGTGTTGATTCAATTCGTTCTGATACATTTTGTACTTTGGGTAATATAAAAACCTTAATAACTTCAGATCCCAGTTCAGATAATCCTGTAAGCACAAAACAAGTACACTAAAACAAATCATACGTATAATTACAAGTAAAAAAGCCTGTACGTATTAATTTGTAAAACTGGTAGGGAACTAGATCGTAAAGATATGTTAAAGTATGTAATAAAGGGCTATAGAAAATGAAATTATTAAAGAATAGAATGATACACAACTTGAAAGAGAAATTAATTATATATACAAAGATAAAAGTATTATTGAAATTATGATGTATTATATGGAACAGCAGCCTAATGGAATGCATTATATTTTCAAAAATGGAATATGCAAATTTAAACTTAAAGTAGACAACTATGTAGCAGAGCAAAGTGTTTTGGAGCCAAAACAAAGATTACAATTAAACTGTAACAAATGGAATTTTATGAAAATTAGTAACATTAATTTACTATTATTGTATGGACTGATAATTTTATCAGAAAAACATTAAATAACTTATATATTAAAAACTATATATTAAAGTTTTTAAGTCTGAAGGTCTCAAAAACTGACAATCAAAAATAAAATGTATTTCTATATAATTATTTAAAGATAAAATTATAAATAAAAATTTATCCGATACATTATAAAAATATAAAAGTAATTTATCACTTAGTACCTGAAACTACTGTCATCAATTTAATAGTTCCAAGAAAGATACATATCGTTAACAGTTATTAATCAGAATATAACACTAGTTTAAACAACATTTTGCTTAAGGCTAACTGTTGATTCACACTGAATCAATAAACAAGAAAACTACTACAACACTAAATTTCTACATTTAAGCTTAAATAAAGCTGACTGAATTTAGTTTTAATCTTTTAATACATTCTTTCTAATATAACTGGACTACCACGTGTTGAGATAATATCCGCCTTGGTATAGTAGTACCCTTGGTTAGGGTAATTACTCCAAGTATTTACCGCCGATTCAAATAATAAATAAATATAGGCATTTATAACTTCATAATCAGATATGATTCTTTAATATTTGAATGAATAACACAAGACTACGTATAAGTGTAAATAAATTCATTTAATGATTCCATAAATGATACAGTGTTAAAGAATATATATTATATTATATAAGTTTGTATGTTGAGTACATGAAGATTGATAGAAGGCTGGAAGAAGACTGCCCGAATATAATGCGGAGCCGGCTTAGGTAGTGTGTATGGAGCCACTGAATCATCAAGAGCCGAGTGTGAACTGATAGTAAGACCTTTAAAGTTTAAAGTCCTTCTTAAATAAAATTTTAATAACATGCACTGAGTCTGAACACCATGGTTGTGAACAGTCATGAAATAACAATTATAAGTTATTAAATTAATAGAAGTAAACTATATCAGGACGCATACAACTAAATCATTGGGTAATGTTACACAGTACAAATTAAATAAACGATCTCTAAAACATACTTATCCTGGCGTATTTATTTTTATTATTTACTAAAAATCATTACTAGACATAATTTAAGAATAAGATGACATATCACCTGGAAGTTAAGAAAATATAGTTTATTATAAAATAAGTATTATACATTTCAGTAAATCAAGCATTTGTATTATGAACTACACTAAAGGAGAATGGCAACTAGATCATGTCTTCGTGGACAAACACTACCACCAAGAGATCTACTATGTAAAAGTCCTCCAAGAAGTAGACACAGACTCGGATCACAATGTAGTCAACATTAAAATTAAATTTACTCCCCAAAGAAAGAGCAACAAAACCAAGCCCTAAAACTTCGACAGTTAGTTTGGACCCTACCAAACTAATCAATAATGAAAATTCCCAAAAAGCAAACAAAAAAATAACAATCATGGATAAACTTGAAGAATTAGCCCCAATAAAATCCCGTAAAAACATCATTGGTGGAAGAGGGAATGTGGCAAAACAGTGGAAAAAAGACATCAAGTATGGCTATTTCACCAATCCCAAAAATCAGAAACATTACTCCAAAATCAAAGAAACAAACCACCCAAACCCTAGGAGTTGGTTGGTTTCTTTAAGACAACACCATAAAGGCACATTGAAGTAACAGAAGAAGTCACTAAAACACAGTTGAGAGACTATTACAAAATCTTCAAAAAATCAGCTCCATAAATACAAACTTCCAACTCTATTAATAAAGAATGAAAATGGTAAACTGGCCCATAACAATAAAGACTGGGAAATCCCAGCTAAATATTTCAACAAACTCATAAATTGTGAAGAACCAACAGAATTCCTTAACTAATACCATCAAAGATCAACCCTCCCACAATAAAGGAAATCTACCAACCATTTGGTGAGATGAAGAATTAAAAAGCAGCAGGAGAAAATTAGACTTTTGTAGAGATCTGGAAATATGCAAAAAGATCAGCAAGAATTGCCCTTCATTAACAGCTTGTCAACATCTAGATCAAAGAACTACCAAAAAACTGGACGACAACCCTCATCTATCTGGTACACAAAACAGACCCTAAGAATTACAGGGGAATCTTCATTCCTAGACACAACAAACAGAATTCTTTCAGGAATCATCCTCAATGGGATTGGTCCACAACTTAAGAAAGAGCAAAGAGAATGCCAGGGAGGTTTCAGACCCTGGAGAAGCTGACCAGACCAGATCATGAGTTTTCAAGCTAATAATAGTTTACAACAGGAAACGAAACAGACGTGGTGATAACATTTGTAGATTTCAAGAAAGCTTATGACTGTATCCACAGAGAATCCAGACTAAAAATTCTAAGATACCTCAGACTACATATCAAATTAGTAAACAAGATAAAACTGATCCTCACAAACAAAGTCAAAGGTAAAATTCAGAGGCAAACTCTGAACCTTCTGAGATAAAAACAGAACTGCGCCAAGGCAATGGGCTTTCATTGCTATTATTCAACTGCAATCTAGATATGGTAATAAGGGAATGGCTAAAAAATGCCCCTTGAAAGTAAAAATATCCCAAAAAACCAAAACAAACTCTCTTTGTTTCACTGATGACTTTGCACTACTAGCAAACTACATAGACGAAGCTAAATCACAGATATTAGAACTTCAAAACATTGCAAATAAAAGATTGGCCTCAAAATTTCATTCGAAAAGACAGAAATTATGCCTCAAAAAACCAACACGATTAAAAGAAGTAAACATAAACAGTAATAAAATCAAAATAGTAACCCAATTTAAATACCTTGGAGAAATAGTAACAAACAACTAAATAAAAAAAACGTCAATACAAATAGAAGGAACAAACTAGCTAAAGCTCAAAAATTAATGTGGTAGACTTACAAAAAAAAATGCATATCAATAAATGCAAAATAAGGCACTACAACAAAGTTATAAAACCAGAAGCCACTTATGCAACAGAAAAATTCTTCCACCTGAACAAACAATCAAAGACAAGACTCCAGCAAATCAAAAGAAAAATTGGAAGAACCTGCATGTGGATTGTGCCCACATAGTCAAGTACAAGGAGTTAGAACCCATCACTGATACCATGAATAAGAGAAGACTAGGATTCTTTAGACATATCATGAGGATGCAAGATTAAAGACTTTTGAAACGGCTAGTACAGTACGTACAATCTCGACTCAAAAAACACCAAATCAGAATGCAGATGGATCAGAGAAATAAGAGAGGATCTGAAGGACATTGGCCTTACACCAGTAGACACCACAGATAAGTTAAAATTAAACAAGAAAATCAAGAACAAAAACACTTGCTTCACACTCGCAAGAAAAAACTCACAAAACAAACATTTTCAACACTAGAAAGGGCACAAAGATTGAAACGTATGAAAAAGTACTGGGATGACTGCAAGGCCCAAACAGTCCCATCAAAGAGACTTTGATAACAGACTAACTAAAGTGATTGTAAAAGATGGCTGATTGGTGATGGTGGTAATTGTGATGATGATAATAATAATAATATACATATATATCAAAAAACAACAATTTAACCACCAAAGAGAAAAACTAAATAACAAAGGCAACAGTCAGTACATAATTCTACAATTATATTAACAAATAATAAGACAAAAATGAGATTAAAAACTTAAATAGTTAGAAAACATAAAACTTAACAGCCACAAAATTTGTAACGTCATAACTTCACTGCTGTACCGAAATGATGGAATTATAATTAATTGTAGAATTATGTACCGATTGATGATATGGGATCCTGTGAAAATCGACTATTGGTATTAGTTATTTAGTTTTTTCTGTGCCTGTGTTTGGTGTTAAATTATTGTTTTTTTAGTTTAATTAGCAGTGGTCAGTATGCTGATGAATTATTTGAATTTTCAGAAAGTTATATATATATAATATACACAGTTGATAATGACTAGAAAAGTTATGTGATTTGTCCGAATGATGATGAAGGTCTTAGTAGTGTAATATCAGTGTTTTTCCTCTTCAAATGACTCACATCTGCTTCAAAATTCATATCCCTGTTTTCATCATCTAATTCTCCTTCAAAATCCGAAATAAAAAAATGTTCATTCAAAAATTGGTAATAAGTAACAATACTGCTGTGAATTCAAATGGTTGTGGTTCACTTTGAAATCACTATAATACATGTAATAATACTGTTGAATAATTACAATGCATGTGTAAAAACTTTAGTTTAGAATCATTGCTGACTTTTTACGTACAAAAGAATTACAATACAAATTAATACAAAAATGTGAAATATATGAGTGAAAAAACTACACACAAAACTCTAATGAAATGAACATTACCACTGAAAAGTTTAGGAAGTACATTTAAACTACAAAATTGTAAACAAAAAACATCCTTATATTCCTTTCTACAAATAAAAAAACTCAGCAATTGCTTAAAAAATTAATACTTTGAATCTCAAAGACAATCTGTGATGTGGGATTACCACATTAAAGAACAAATTTATACCCAATTTCTATAAGAGAATTATATCTGCAATTTGAAATATAGTTAAGCTTCAGAGTTGCAAACAATGTAGTGTCTAGTGTACACAGACTTTACTCTATACGGGTTAAAAAATAAAAGTACTGAATTAGTATCGATCAAAATGATGTAATATTTTTTACAAAACAGTAAATGAAGTTAAAACAATGTGCATACACATAAACTTAAAAGGGCAAGCGGTTCAGTGAAGCTGGACACAAAGAATAAAAGTTAGTGAATGTTTGTGAGCAATAATTGAACTTATCAGAAAAACTGTAACAAACTCAAAACAAATAACAAAAACACATGAATCAGGACATCAATAATCATCTGCCATCACTCACTGAAGCTAACACAGTTGCCTTGAACATCTAATGAAACTACACTTGGCACGGTTTAACTCCAGTGATTTAAGAGAACTAGTTCATCATTAGAGCTTTGACCATCACCCTTTTATAGTACTATTTTACTCCTTTAAATTTCTAGGGTGCAGATTCATGAGCTATTCCAGGAGTTTGGGGAACCGTTAAAATGCAAAGGATACAATAAAACATTATTTAGAAACTGCAATTTTTAATTTATTTTAAACAGAAAATTCTAAATATTAACAAAAGGAAAAGTTTTTCATTTTGTATATTTACCTTCAATAGCACCATATAATGATGACAACGGTGCTTTATCGTTATTTAAAGCAACTGAAAACATTCTAGTAACTCTTGTTTGTATATTATTAGTGGATGTGTTGAAATTTTTACAAATCTGTGCCATTAAACGCGAAGCAAAATCACGTAAAGCCCAGTGATTATCCAGTTCTGGTCTCATACATAACTGTTTACTGACAATACACGTCGCAACAGAAGGTATTATTTCATGTAACTAAAACAATTTAAATACAATATTTATATATATTAGAATCAGAATAAAAAACACAAAATTTACAGCTAAGGATTTTTAGAGGAATATTTTTTTTGTTTTGTAAGCCTACGAAGGTGAGCCTACATAGGTAAGCCTATGAAGTAAATGTGATAAGAAAGTAATAATTGCAGATTTGATGAATCTTAATGTACTAAAAATATCTTCAACCAAAAACTTCAATCTATATGTTTATTTTCAGATAATTGACTATATGGCTTACCCCAAATGTTTATAATTTGATAAAATAATTTAATTACTATTATTTAAAGATTTTATTTGAAAATATTAAACAATATTTATTTATAAATGTATGTACCAACTGAAGGTGCTGCTTTAGCTGCAGATGTTTTAACTTTATCTATTGTTTGTTTCAGTTTGACCAAACATGTTAATTTTTTACAAATTTTGCAGTAAGATTTCTTGTTTTAGACAGAATGACAAGTGAATGATATGATGATCGTAAATTTTATTTTATCATAAAACTTTCCATTTCAAAATGGAAGCCAATGTTTAGAGGGTCATAAACTGTTGATTTACTTTCTCGAAGGTGCTCTTTGAAGATACTATTTTATAAACATCAACAAATTGAATATTAACTTTATATATATTATAAATTAAACAAATTTAAAAAACAAAAAAATTGTAGAAATATCTCCTTGAAATTCGTAAAGATGAAAAATCAAGTATATTAAATAATGTATATCTTGTAGAACATTATTTTTGATATACTATTTAAATCTACCACGATTAAAATTTACAATTCTGTTTTGTAATATAATTCAATTTTCGTGATTATTAATTTAATTTCATTATCCAACTTCATTTCTTAAATTCAGTACAAAAATAAGGAAGATATATATACTGTTCATTTACCTAACAGGTTTTACATTTTATTTTTCATAAAAATTTTGATTTAATATTTAAGAAATTTGTCAATTTTTCCCTTAAATTAAGTCTAAAATTGTTACACAATACTTACTTTCCTGTTTATGGCTGAAGAGAATTCATTATTAATTAATTATTTGTTAAAATATTGTTCAACATAATCATGAAGATTATAAATTATGCAGAAGAAAGATATATTCTATCTTTTCTCTTATTTTGAAATATTCGTATCTAGAGAGTTTAGAAACAATCACAGAAGATCTTGTTATAGGTACTTTTTTACATGGTGAGGAATTTTAAAAATATTATTTTCACCCAAATTAGCATAAGTTACTCTTTCACTATTTTTCATATTTACCTGTGGTTTAACATTTTTGATTTTTATTGGCAATAAAGATTAAAAGAAGTATAAATTTAAACAGAAAAAGGAAAATTAAGTAAATAATATAGTGATCACGCAAATTAATTATTTTTCTTAAATCTAAAAAAAATAATTTCTAACAGCAGTTAATACCAAAATAATAAAACAAGAAGATAAATATTTATAGGAATTGATTAGTTATGTAAACATATACATTATGTACAAATATTTTTTAATCCATTTTACTTCATTATTCATTTTTTTCTGGAGTTAGGAAGACGATACTGGTGGAATTTGACAGCCAATGTCCTTCCTGATATCAACTTACTGACAGGAATGAAATGTGGAAATTTGTATCATGAAAAAAGTCATGACTATGATTGTTTGGGTTTAAACCCGGAATCTTCCAGATGAAAGATGTAATCAATCACAGAGGTTGATGGAAATATATGACGAAAATGGGATTTGAATCCAGAACTTTCCAAATGAAAAATGAAGACACTACCACTCTGCCACAGAGGTCTATGGAGGATGTTTGGGACAAATTATGAATTTACTTATTAATTTTTTCTTGCAGTACGTTTACTTCAAAAGAAAAAAATTACTAATTTTTGAATATTATTAATTTTTACAAAACAATTAATTTGATAAGTATTATTATTAATACTTATAAAATTAATAAATAACTAATACTAATAAATTTTATTAGTATTATTATTAATGTTTTAAGTATTAACAATTCCTTTAGGTATTATTATAGAATATTGTACATTTAAATACTACTTAAAATATATCTGCATTTAAAGTTGAATTGTATTATTTTATCTTCAACAGCTATCTCATCCTTTAGGCACTGTTTTTTTGAGAAAAAAAGTCAACCCTTATTTAGCGATGGAAGAAGTTGTTACATTATTTATTTTCTATCTCATCATCCCACTTTTGGATGCTACACAAAAACTCTACCATTAGAGGACATCCCAAACATTACACAAGGTACGGTTGATGTCCTTTCTTACTTGAGAAATGACTGTATGGCAATCAAAATTTTACGCAGTCACCGCTTGGGACACAGTAGCAATCTTTCCAACAGCTCAAATAATAAGTTGACAATTACAATGGGGTAATAAACAAATGAGGCTGACCTTCAGTTTTTTCGTTGAGAATTTACCATTTTCATAACTTAAATTAATAAGTCAATTTTGTATATACAAAGTGTAATTTTGTAAATACAAAGTTACTCTGCTCAAAAATTTTAATCTTAAATGCGAGTAAAAATTAAAAAAATAAACATCTACTGTACATTTATATCTATTACAAGGGCAATGATGTAACTTTATAAATTATGTAGGAAACAAAATGAAATTATGTTTGGGACACACTATTATCAAATGTGACATATACGAGTTAAACATTCAGATGTGGTAATAAAATTATTACTAACTAAAATAATATATCAATCAACATTCACTTCATTCACTCTATTTAAAAAATTCTCCTAGCTATTGCACCAAATGTAATTAAACTGTAATTTTAATTACTAATTAAAAAATTACTTTTAGTCAACAAAGAATATACTTACATATTTTTCAAGGTAAAGAGACTGGTTATCTAATAACGCTTTAACCATTCTCATAAGATAAATAAGTAGTGCTAAATTATTCTGAACAACATTTACTTTAACACCTTCTGCTATAAAAGTACACATACGTGGTAACATCTCGTGTAAACCAGGATCTGAAGCCAGACTTTGTAATGCTTCCTAATAAAATAAATATGAAAATTAAATTAAATATATCACATTAAATGATATAATGTTTTATTAACTTAGAAAATAAGTTTTCGCATTCAATTACTGATGATATACTAAAAATAGTGAAGCAACTGTTAGACTCCACTAAGCTTAGCTGTTTGCTAGATAGTGTGACAGATCTCCTTTCTTCTACTGAAAGTAGTTTTATAATAGTAAGAAGAGTTTAATTGATTATTCAGCTTTTTTTGGGGAAACGAAAAAATTAATTGAAATTCATTCTGAACTTGATATAGTTTTTGGCTTTACTGTGACGAATGTGCAGCACGTGCAACATTACTGTCTTCAATTTTGAAATTGTCAAATAAATGTGCTTGGCAAATGATCCTTTACGCCAGTAGTTTTTGTCCCAACAATTTAAGAACATCTATCTGTATGGTATTCATTTAATGAATACCATACATTCATTTCAATGATTTATAAATGAAATTAAATCATTCACATGATACGATATGAAATATTATTCAAGACTGTTTAGGATGCAGAAAAGTATGCAACAACTAATTCACTTAAAAGCTGACATAGAAGTACAAAAAAATAAATAAGAGAATGTCTTTCACTAACTTAATCTTTTCTAATTTAAAAGAAGAAAATTCTTGGAGTGAATAATAACTAGAAATGAAATATTGAGTACTTCTGAAATAAAATCCAATAATTTTGTCTTCTTTTTTCCTAACATGTACATTGCATCTGTTCAACTAGTCAACAATAAGCCATCCTCCTACTAGCACAATGAGATGAGGATGACATGTAAATGAGGTGTAGTCTTGTACAGACTCAGGCTGACCATTCCTGAGACCTATAGTTAATTGAACCCCGACCATCAAAGTACATTGGTATCCGCTATATTGTATTCAAATCTGTATAAAAGCAACTAGTCTATACTAGGATTTGAACCTCAAAACCTTCGACTTTGAAAATCAGCTGTTAAACAACTGATTTGCGATGATAAATTAACCACTAGATCAGCCCAGTGGGATGGTTCACTAAGCCAGTTTGCAAACAATCTTATCAGGTGATAATAAAAAGCATGAAGTAAGAAAATGGCTGCATCAAGTTCTACTTTACCAACTTTGATCAATGGACTTTGCACCTACATAAGTGTATTTAACTGAGAGGGTGACTACATTGAAAAGAAGTATTATAAATATGCATATTTTCAAAACATAAATATACCTGTAAAAAAAATAATTAAAAAAGTACTGAAGTTGGGAAAAATACTTTTAGATCTCCTATTTTAAGTATTTAATATAAATAAGTCTCCCTCTATGAAGTCCATTGGTGAGGGAGCTTGAGTGCTCAGTGATATAGAATAGCTGGACCGAAGGTGCAACCATATTGGAGGTATCTGTTGAGAGCCAGACTAAGGAATGATTTCTGAAAGAGGGCAGCAGCTTTCAGTAGTTGTTAAGGGTGTATAAGTCAGGAGACTTAAACGACCACATCAACATCACTCAATCCTCTGAGTACTGCGCAGCTGAAAGCAATGGAAAACTACAGCTGCTTTTTTTCAAAGAAAATGTAGTTCTATGCATTTTTATATAGCAACGATGGAGGCACCTTCCTAGGTAAAATATTCTGGAGGTAAACTAGTTCCCTGTTCGGATCTCCGGGTGGGGAATACTAAGAAAGGGGTCACCAGAAGGTAAAAAAATAACATTCTATGAGTCAGAGCGTGGAATGTTAGAAGTCTAGAAAAGGTTGGTAGGTTAGAAAATTTAAAGAGGGAAATGGATACGATAAATGTAGATATAGTAGGAATTAGCGAGGTTCAATGAGAAGAGGAAAACAACTTTTGGTCAGGTGATTTTAGAATAATTAACTCAGCTTCAAACAATGGGCAGGCAGGAGTAAGTTTCGTAATGAACAAGAAGATAGGGAAGCGAGTAGGAGTATTTCAAAATGCATACCAATAGAATCATTGTAATAAGGATAAAATCAAAAACTAACCAACAACGATTGTTAACGCCTATATGCCTACAAGCGCCCATGATGATAATAAGGTAGGAGTGTGTGTACGAAGAAATTGACGAAGCAAACACATAAAAGGAAATGAAAATTTAATAATAGTTGGAGATTGGAATGCAAGCACTGGAAAAGGTAAGGAAGGAAATATAGTGGGTGAATATGAGCTGGGCAAAAGGAATGAAAGAAGGGACCGACTTATAGGGTTTTGCACAAAGTATAATTTTGTAATTGCCAACACCCAGTTTAAAAACCATAATAGAAGTATATAAACAGGGAAAAAGCCATGTGATACAGCAAGGTATCAGATTAGATTATATCATGGTTAAGCAAAGATTTAGAAATCAGCTCATCGACTGCAAAACTTACCCTGGAACAGACATTGATAGCGACCATAATTTAGTTTAATGAAAGGTGGATTGGAGTTTAAAAACCTGAAGAAAAGGTGTCAGATGAATTGGTGGAATTTAGAGAAGCTTGAAGAAGAGGCGGTAAAGAAGATTTTTGGGGAACACATTGCAAGAGATCTGAGTAAAAAAGATTGTAAAAGGTAGAAAATGTAGAAGAAGAATGGGAGAATGTTAAAAAGGAAATTCTTAAATCAGCAGAAGTGTATTTAGGCGGAACAAAGAGAACTGGTAGAAAACCTTGGATTTCAGATGATATATTGCAGCTGATGGATGAACGTAGAAAATATAAGAATGCTAGTGATGAAGAAAGTAAAAGGAAAAATCGATAATTAAGAAATATAATAAACAGGAAGTGCAAACTAGCGAAAGAAGAGTGGATTAAAGAAAAGTTTTCAGAAGTGGAAAGAGAAATTAACATTGGTAAAATAGAAGGACCATACAGGAAAGTTAAGGAAAATTATGGGGTACATACATTAAAATCGAATAATGTGTTAAACAAAAATGGTACACCGATATATATAATACGAAAGGCAAAGTTGATAGGTGGGTGGAATATATTGAAGAGTTATATGGAGGAAATGAATTAAAAATGGTGTAATAGAGGAAGAAGAGGAAGTCGAAAAGGGAGAAACAATACTGAATCTGAATTTAAGAGAGCATTAAAAGATTTGAATGACAGAAAGGCTCCTGGAATAGACGGAATACCTGTAGAATTACTGTGCAGTGCAGGTGAGGAAGTGATTGATAGATTATACAAACTGGTGTGTAATATTTATGAAAAAGGGGAAGTTCTGTCAGACATCAAAAAGAGTGTTATAGTCATGATACTAAAGAAATCAGGAGCAGATAAATGTGAAGAATACAGAACAATTAGCTTAACTAGCCATGCATCAAAAATACTAACTAGAATTCTGTACAGAAGAATTGTGAGGAGAGTTGAAGAAGTGTTAGAAGAAGACCAATTTGCTTTCAGGAAAAGTATAGGGACAAGGGAATCAATTTTAGCGCTCAGATTAATAGTAAAAGGAAGATTAAAGAAAAACATACCAACATACTTGGTATTTATAGACCTAAAAAAGGCATTCAATAAAGCAGACTGGAATAAAATGTTCAGCATTTAAAAAAAATTAGGGTTTTAAGTACAAGCAGAACAATTACTAACATTTACAGGAACCAAACAGCAACAGTAATAATTGAAGAACATAAGAAAGAAGCTGTAATAAGAAAGGGAGTCTGACAAGGATGTTCCCTTTGATCCACATTTGACTGTGGATGAGATACACCTGAGGAATGGGGCCGACAAGATTGTGAAAAATAGAAAGCAGGATGCAAGAAGTGGCTGAATTAGCTATACATACTTGCATAAAACTAAACGTTAACTATTCATTAATTAAACCATCACTGGGGAAAAATTTTTATTATTCGTAATATGAGTGACATTTGAATTTAGATGCTGGTTTCTTTAGCAAGTCCAGTTTGATTATGTCTTACATTTTAATGCAACAACAAAAGTAATATTAAATATCCATACTGATTTTTTGTTATTTCTGAGAAAAAAAGTTGAGAACTAAATTTATATGATATTATGGGAGTCTTTAAATATCTAGTACTGCATTACTAACTTGAAATGCGGTGACACAATGTGATGGTATAACCTTCGACTTCAATGGATGGTGAATCCAGAATCCAGCAACAGAATAGTGGCCAGGAGACAGTATCCAGGCCATCGAATGTATTTGATGAGAACTGAGAGAGTTTCTCGATTCGGACATGCTCTGACATGCTTACTGTTGAATTTTTCTAAAAGTTTTATAAAGCCATGACGTGGCTTTATAAACTTTACTTCTTATGTATTATAAAATATATAATACGGCTTTCCACCTAATACTGGTGGACTATACATCGAAGACTATTGAGAGTGATGTATGTTACAATGCTGTACAGGGCAGAGCTTTGGGCTTTTGAGTAGAGGCCCCTGGGATTAAGAGACAAAAAGCGCATAATATACCAGGTAACAGAAGAATTAATGGAGATTTGGCAGGGACAATGAAACCGAGCCACTAAAGTTCGGAAGAACCCATCGTCTTATAAGCAACATTGGGAGTTGGTATGGGAGGAGCCATGGCTCCCTGAGACACAGCTTAACACAGTTCCTGGCGGGTCATGGCAGTTTCACGGCGTATCTGTATAAATACGGCCTGGACCACACAGATCGCTGCCTTGACTGCAATGATGAAGAGACTCCTGCTCTCGTGCATTTCTCTTGCTTGCACTTTAATGAAGAACGCAGGGAGATATTAAATATGTTAGGATTGGAAGACATGTTCCATCCAGAGGACACACAAAGCATAATGCTAAAAGGAGTTAAAGAATGGAAAATGGTTGAGAACTATGTTAAGAAGGTGATGAATAAGCTAAATATTTATGAACAGTCCTGCCAGGAAAGTGAGATGTCAGAGGGTACCAGATAGACCCACGGCTGAGCGCTTACGGGGCCCCTGAACAAGTCGGGGTTGCCTCTGCACAATGAGGCAGTGAGCACTTCGCATTTTGGTGCCTGACGGCATGACAGTCCCCTTTACCAGACGTAATGCTCTCCATGAGCAGTCCCAGGAAGGGGAGAATCAGCGAGATAAAAGTTTTAGTCGGTAGGGTGTGGACACACATAAGCACTTAACAACATCTAACTGAACCCGTGCGAGTCCGACACTCACCCACTTGTGGGGGTATGTAAATATTTCTCCGACTCATCGGAAAAAAAAGTAGGGAGAAAACAAGTTTAATATTTTCTAATCTGCAACCTACTTTATGAACAGAGCAATTATCCATCAACAACAAAATTTTCCTTTTCTGTTCAACCATATTCTTGCCCAATTCAAGAAGGCTTCTTGAAAGTAGGTTACAGGCTAGAAAATATTAAACTTGAATTCTCCCTATTAAATGCCCTACAACCATAGGTTTCAGTTTTTCTATACTGGTGGCATTGCAGCATAATAATGCTGATAGTCTTTCTTTCGACTATTTTCCAGATTTGTTTTGAAGTCCTACACTTGCTGGACATTGTTTTATACGGTCATCTTTAAAAAAATGCAGTACTTTCTGCATTGAAAATATCTTTTGGACTGTAATTTCCTATCAGATTTTTTAGATGATATTCCTTCCATTAATGAGCAGCATCCATATAAGCATCTTTAGCTTCCCCATGAACAGTCTTCAAAATTATGCCATACCTCTCATGAAAATGAAACAGCCAGGCAGCTGTAGTTTGAACATCCTTCAAGTTTAATAATATTGCAAAGTCTCTTTCATTGCCTTGTAATCAAAAATGGTAATGCCACTAGATCTAACCTCTTTTGCAACTCTTTGAACCTCTCTGGGAAGAAGTTCAACCTCTTTGTGTTTTCTGCTTACTCCACTTCATGACACTCCCCAAGATGAATCTTCTTCCTACTAGGGCAAATTGTAGAGTTCATACATTTTTATTATTTTCCTTATTTTTTCTTTTATTATTGTTGACAGATGGCGGCTTCATATCATAAGCACATGCTACATTGACCAGCTTTATATCACTTTCGCCCTTTTTTTATTATCTTCATTTTCTGTTCTATCATAAACTGCTTTTTTTGTTTCAATTGCAATATGGCAGTATATCAGCAACTATCAAAAGTCTTGGTATATTTCTTTTCAAAAATCTATATAAAAATAAAATTAACACATGGTATTCACTAGCTTTATGAAGATTTACAATAGACCTGTTGGTGCTTCAAATGATTATTATAGATTCATTTTGATGGATGTTACTGACAGCTGTATACGTGCTGAATCGATGCATGCAAACCAAAGAACATATTAATGCAGTGTTTCTCAATCTGTGGGGCACGCCTCCCTAGATAACACTAAATGGGGGCACAAGCATATCGAAAAGAAAATATTAAAAAAATGTATTAATTTACTGAAAGGAATGTAAACAAATACATTTTGATATAAGTAAATATGTGACAAGAAAAAATAAGTTAAAATAAATGAAGAAACAAAAATAACTCACTGCTCTTCTTCCTTCATCAGAGCCAACACATGCCTCGGTAATTTCTTTATAATATAACTGTTGTTCAACAGATAATTCATGTGTAGCTAATTGTTTAACGTGAACAGTTTCAACATTACGTAACTTATGGACCTTCCTGTTAAAATAAAACAGCCCATCAGATTATATTTCCAACATTCAATATTTCTCTATCATATAATACAGTATAGTCTCTCAATGAAAAAAATAAAATTAAACATAAAGCAGTTTAAAAACATACAATGCAAATCAAACAACACATCTGCTTCCTGCAGGAGGATGTCAGCTCAATTCAGCATACCATATCCCGTGTCCCCACCTAGCAGTATAACTCAATTTATATGAGGGTTATTTTTTTTCAAGGTCTGATCGGTCACGAAATAAAAACCCGCGCAAAAATCGGATGAACCTTTGCGCATATGTGTTGCGCAGCGTCTCTAGTATGGCCTTCAATCACGCCGGGTCACTTCGTTTAGTTCTGAACATGCAGCTAGCACGTAAACATGTCTACAACAATAGCATCTCCCGCCAAGTGTGAAGTGCGTGCGGTAATTCGATTTCTTCAGGCTGAGGGGTGTAATGCAGCTGAAATTCATCGATGAATAAGTAATGTGTACGGTGAAACTTTAATGAGTGATAGCAAAGTGCGACAATGGTGCAGGAACTTTAAAGCAGGACGTACAGATGTTCATGATGTTGGCGGTCAGGGAAGGAAGCGAGTGTCAACCGATGATCTCGTTGAGCGAGTGGATGAGGCAATTTGAGAAAATCATCAGTTCACAATTTCTGTATTGAGCGATTCGTTTCCTGAAATTTCAAGGTCAGCTCTCTACACTACTGTGAGTGAGAGACTTCAATACCGCAAACTGTGTGCAAGATGGGTTCCCAAGATGCGGTCCGACCATCACAAAACAATGAGAATGGACGGCTCCCTAACGTTTCTCCAGCGCTACCACAATGAAGGAGAAGATTTTTTGAACAAACAGGGGACGAGACATGGGTCCATTTCGAAACTGAAGAAACTTTCGAGCTGCAGACCAGCGTAGAAATATGGCTGAAAACACAGGCGGCTCCGTTCTATGACGAGGGTATTGGAAAGTTGGTACCAGGCTATGACAAATGTTTAAATTGGAGTGGCGACTATGTAGAGAAATAGCGTAACTATGTAAGTACTTGTTACAAATAAAAAAATTTTTATTTTTACTATGTTTATAATTTTGTGACCGATCGAACCTTGAAAAAAAAAACCCTCGTATTTCTCATTACCTCTTCTCTGAGCACTGAAATGAATATATACAATTCACACATAATATTCATTTAAGATTCCATGAATCAATGAATGCAGTTTATTTATTTTATTTATTCATCATCTCCAGTGATAAATTATACATATTTCAAGTACAATTTGATATTTCTTATAGAGGTAAACCTGTACCACCTGTACATAGGACTGGAAAATTCAATATAAAAATAAAGTACAAAAATTTCTTACAAAATTAAATCTTAATAGACTAAAATTTATAAGCTATTCTTGTAGAAAAAATTCACAGAGCAAAACTACAAAGTTTTAATCCATTTCTTTAATTTTGCATCCACTGGTATTTTTGCTAATATCTACAGTTTTTTGGTTGTTTGGCAATTTATTATACATTTTGATAAGAGTTAATTTTACTACTATTTTGATGTTGTACTGTTTACTGTTGGAAGAACAATAATCCTATTTCTTGTTACAAATTGATTGCACATATCGATTTTTCTATTCATTATATTGAAATTTAAATGATTCTAACTGAAGGATTTGTGTAATAATTCATGGTAGTGGAAAATCACTCTTTTTTTCATAATAATAATTATGATAATAATAATTTTCAATAATCTAATATGAAGACTTTGTAAGATATTTATTATGCTATTATAAGTCTCACCTCATGCAATAGTACCATATGTTACTATGCTGTGAAAAAAGGAGAGAGTAGATTTAGATTGTTAATATTGCCAAGACAATATTCTACACAACTTCGCAAGTATGTAAAGTAGATCTTTTTATTTCTTAATTATGTATTCAATATGGATGCAAATTTCATGTTAAAATCTATATTTACTCCAAGGTATTCATAAAATTCAACTTTGTTTACATGCAGATTGTTAATACAATGTCTACTCTCCCAGGGTCACTATCTTTGAGTATTCCAAAAGTCATATAGACAGTTTTGTCAATAATTAAAGATAACTGATTTACACATAACCATTCATGTATTCTGTTATGTTCCTTATTTATATTTAATCTAGCTAGTTCACACATTTTAGCTCCAGTAACATCTGGATAAGATATGACAGTAATTTCATTATCAGACGAATCCAATATATCATTAATATAAAGTAGGGAAAAAATGAGCCTAAGTAGAGTACCCTCAGGTACACCTGTAATTAATTAAACTTCAGAGTTATTAATAATTGATATTTTCATTTACTTTCTATTTGACAAGTAACTTTTAATTAAATCTAATGCCATACCAATCCAATTCCAAAGCAATGCCATATTGCTATATCTATGTAATTTTTGGAATAAAATTTTATGATTTACAGTATTAAAATCTTTAGACAAATCTTAAAAAGGGAACAATTACATTAACTGCCGGATATAAAGATACTCAATTTTTTTTAAAAATAAACCGCTTTATTTACCAATTATTACATATATAAAGCTAGAAATATTCATATCAACAAAAAATCAATTATCGCTCAGGAATAAAACTGTTCGTTTATGAACTTTAGCAAAAACCGTTCAGAAAATTTCATTTTCTGAAGAAAATAATAAGAATACATAGTTGATGATGCAAGATGGGAGTTATTAAACTTCCAGATAAGCAGAAACCCTGATATGCACAATTTGACTGATTAGCCTAATTTCTCTTGAATATGCTGCATAATTATCAAGAATGTAAAAGACATAGGAAAAAAAGTTTTTTTGAAAAAATTTAGACTATGCATCACAAGGTAATTTTATGATTCTTGTATGTAGGAAAAAACCTAGACCAACCTGTGGGCTGGTCTAGTGGTTAACTTGTCATCACAATCAGCTGATTTCAAAGTCGAGAGTTCTAAGGTTCAAATCCTAGTAAAGACAGTTTAGGTTACTTTTACATGGATTTGAACACTAGATCGTGGATAGCGGTGTTCTTTGGTGATTGGATTTCGATTAACCACACATTTCAGGAATGGTCAACCTGAGACTGTACAAGACTACTTCATTTACATTTATACATATCATCCTCTGAAGTAATACTTTACAGCGGTTCCAGAGGCTAAACAGAAAAAAAAGGAAAAAGCCTACACACAATGTTTCTTTACATTCCAGTGCTTGAACTAATTTTGATAAATTTGACATGTATATGAAGTTATGAATTTCTTTAATTTTGGGATATCTTTTCGATGATCTTGAATTTGAATTTTGACTGAATTTTTCTTGTCTTATATGAAACCCGTTCAGAAAACAGATTATTCAATCAATTATTACTTATAGAAGTATTCATTAACAACACAAAATACTTTATGATAAAACATTTGCTAATTTTATAGTAAAAATAAAAATAAAGAACATACCCGGTCGTAGGTTTACCAGAAGCATCCCCCTTTTCTTTATTCGTTTTTGTTATTTTATTAATAGGATCAATAGCTTCTAATTTTTGCAATTCTTTTGATACAGGTGGTGGATTCTCCGGTATAGTAGGCTGAACACCGTCAATGCACAACCAATGAGCTGAAAAATAATAACGGTAACAGAGCATAAAAAATTAATTACAAAGAGATAATGGAAATGTGCAGAGTGAATAAAACATGATACAATCTAACAATTATTAACTGCAAAAATTTTCTGAGTAGAAGAATATAACATAATACTTAGCCTCTAAGATTAAAGAGAGGTTTCAACTTTTCTGTTCCTGACATGTTCGCACCTAAAAGAACTGTGACACGGTCTTTACTTTGTTTCCCACCATGGCATTTATCACCTTTAAAAGTTAAAGTTTTGTCAGGTAAACATTTGCAAAACAGTCCAGTTTCGTCTGCGTTAAAAATGTCAGATTCATTGTATGTTCTCATATTTTCTTTTCGTGTACTGTTTATCCACGTATTATAAACTTCTTCATTTACACTGGCACTTTCACCAGAAACATTTTTAAAAGTAATTCCATGCCTATCTAAACGTATAAGCCAACCCACACTAGCTTTTAAATCTGTACAGTTGAACTGTATTGCAAAGTACTCAATTAATCGCGACTGTTTTTAAACTACTCTAAAAGGCTTTATCGGGATACTTAACAGACTTAACGCTTTTGATAATGCCTGAGTAACGAAGGCTAAGATCTTTCAAAATTTTTTCACGGTTTTTGTAAATCATTGTAAACATGTTGGGTGATATACCAAATTATGATTTCTTCTTTTTCCCCACATCTAGTTCCAATATGAGCCTTATTTTATCATCTAATGACAATGTTTTAAAATTCTTATTAAAATTTTTTTCTGTCCTTTTTTAAAAAAGAAGGACAGAAAGAGTGTAAAAACAACTAACCAAACTGAATAAAAACTAAACCTAATTGTATAAAAACTAAACACATAAAAATCGTTGTAAGGAAAGAATAAGAACACTCTTGTTTGCAGTAGCAAACCAACCCAAACAAACATATGAAAACTATCCATACGAGCTGAGACGGTTATAAAGACACACTGACTGAAACTTTTTACAACGAAAAAGTTCCGGTGAATACTGACATGTGATGTACCATATAAGATTTCACTTCTTTAATGTATGTTATTCATCCTTTTTTGTTGTAGCATAGTACTGAACATGAAATCATGCTCGTTTCATATTTCTGAGCTGAAAATAATATCGGTATTATAGGCCTAATGTTAAACTTAGGTTTTTTATTTTATTTTTTTGTAATAAACTAATCAAATTTTTTACTTTGACTTATAGGAATTTTGTTAGAGTTAAAGGAATTATATTTCCGTATAATGTAATACAATATGGCCAGGAATTAAAATAAATTTCAAGTTGTGGAAATTTTCGAGTTATCGAGTTACAGTAATTTGACTGTATATATAATACATATCTTACCATTATATTGTATTTCAATATTCTGAACTAGATGGTTTATTTAATGGAATTTAAATATAATTTAATAGTACAGAGGAATATTAATCTTAAAACATTCATATATATATATAATTTTTTGAAAATTCAAATAATTCAACAACATATTGGTTACTGTACTAATTAAATTCAAAACAAAACAACTTAACCACGAAAACACAGTAACCGAAAAATGTAAAGCAAAAAAAACTAATACCAATAGGTGACTTTCGCAGGATCCTGCATCACCAGTCAGTACACAATTCCATAATTACATGAAAAAAAAAAATTTAGAAAACGAACACACTAATAACCATAAAATTTGTAATTTGACAGAAACGTAATAACTCCACTGCTGTTACTGGAATGATGCAAATTTAAAACATCACCTACTATCTTCATAATTTTTTTAGGTTTTTCTGTTAATGTACTATGTTTTGGTGGTTAAGTTGTTATTTCTTGAATATATATATATTCACACGTGCACGCATGTATGTGTGTGTACACATGCACATGCGATTCAGCGTTTTATTGATTGGATTCATATAATGAATTAAAAATAAAGAATATTAAATAAGAACATTAAATATTCTTTACTGTTTTCTGGAGTTATCAATAAACACAAAACAAAAACACGTAATATACATACAATCTTCACAATCAATTGCTTATAGTACAAAGTTTATCACGTATACACATAAACATAGTATACGTTTGATACTATGTTATACATAGTTACGTTAGATACCCAGCTATCCAGTTATTGGATTGCTTAATGATTAACTCATGTCAACAAACATTATACCCTTATTATTAATTTTATTTCCCATTATAAAAACTGCTTATCCAATATGATAAAACTGTCTCATTTCCATCGTTTCTACTTCCTTTATTTCCCTATTCCTATTTATTGTTATTTTATTAATACGTATGTATCACATAAAATATAAGAATATACTAACTATTTTGATCCAATTGTAAAAATAAAAACTTTTTAAATGTAAAATTAAAATTTGGTATATGAGGGCCATTCAGAAGTTCTTAGCAAGACAAGAAAATGTAAGATCTTTCAGAACTTTTTCAATGAAGTCACCATGTAATTCAATATTTTTACACTGATGACTTTCCAATTTTTTTACATCCTCAGTATATAGTGCGATTTATTTAACTGCAAAATAAGTAGTTATTTCAACTTTGACCTCATTTACAGGGGATCTTCATCCAGCAAGCCATTGCTTCAGGTTTTCAGAGAAGAAAATAATCACCAGGAGCCAAATCCATTGCATGTGGAAGCACTTCAAGTCGGAAGGTCATCGGTCTAAATTATTGAATTACAAGATGACTATATAAAAATTTCTGAAAGATCTTGTTTTCTTTGTCTAGCCGAGAACTTTCTGAATGGCTCTCATATGATAAATTTTATCTCCAAAACATTATTAAAAGATGGCATCTTTCTTCAATAATTTTTTTTTGGACAACAGCAAAAAGGACAAAACTGAATTTTATAAGGATTTGAATACTAGATCGTAGATACCGGTGTTCTTTGGTGGTCGGGCTTCAATTAACCACACATCTCAGAAATGGTCGACCTGAGACTGTACAAGACTACACTTCACTTACATTCATACATATCATCCTCATTCATCCTCTGAAGTAATACCTTACGGTGGTTCTTGAGGCTAAAACAGAAAAAGAGAGAACACAGAAAATATTACAGGGCAAAACCGAAACAGCATATATGGATGTACATTATATCAAGTTCTGCTGGCTTTATCCAATAAGCAACTCTGATTCAGGTTGGGTCCCTTCTTATCAAACTGAATAAATATCAAGAATGTCGTAACTCAAAAGATTGCAATGTCTTTAGCACAGATCTAGAGAACATCAACGTGGAGGAAGGAATTAAGGACAAAGGAAAGCTTTGGAAAGTTAAAATGGGCAATCTATCCTAACACACGCCACATACACACAGACTATCCCCCTACTTTACTACTGCAATGAATAAACAATCCTATTTTAGAAGTACTATAAGACTTATTCAATCAATCTACAATCTCCCAGGGTATCTTTACTCAGAATTGGAGTAACACAATACACTGATCAATCATTTTGAGTTCAAATCAAATATATATTCCAATAAATTTGTTTTCCTCTAGATATAAAAAAAATATGAGAACAGATTTCAGTTTCCTTCCAATATCTTTAAAATGATATGTTCCTCAAAAACTGAATAATAAATCATTTGCCTACCAGTTCTACTGGAAGGTCCTAATTTATATAGTTCAAGCGTTTCCCAGGAATGCTCTAAGTTATCCTAGCTTTACCCAGTAGGCATTTTAACTGGTAATTTGGCTGTTTATGTAGTATTTGAATAGGAAATAAAATCTTAGAACAGTTCTATATGAATGGAGGGTCACCAATCTGTTAAGCAACAAAGGAGCTACCCTGCTGACTAGTAGAAGGTGGCTGCTGCAGATGGAACCAGAGCAGTAGCTGACTTATGTTTTACAAATTAAAAAAAAAAAAAGAATAAGCTGACTGGAATTTGTATCTGTCACTACTGATAATACCATTCCCAAATCCCACAACTGAATGAATTACAAACTTTTTTAACAACATATATTGTACTTTTCTGATTATAAATTGTCATACTAATACTAAAAAATTATTTCTGAAAAGCAAAATAAGATTACCTCTTAATGTAACTTCTAAAGGTAGTTTATTAATAGGACCACCAATAACATCGCCTAAATCGACTTCCTTTTCTTCAACAAAATGAAGTTCTCTACCGCCACCAGATGCAAAACGAAAAGGAATATTGTCATTTGTATGGAATCCATACAACGGCTGAAATATAATAATGCAACAAAATATTGAAGTTAATATATTTGAACTCAAAACTGTTATACCTAAATGTAATTAAAAGCGACAGAAATTCATCTAAGATGTTTCAAGGAAGCATTTTATAAAACTATCCTTAAGACTTTCTTCATACCTTATTGGTAAAAACAATTTCACTCCCTTTGAGAAGTCAAAGGCACAAAATTTTTTATGAAGTTGCACATAACGGAGTAATGATTCATATGCTGGAGTGAGAATGGCAGTGTTGCTATCTTGTAACTAAATTTCCCCATAACAAACATGCCACGTTTAATTGAATTTCATAACTTTCTCTTTGTCAATATTCAATACTATAGCATCAAATATAACTGTTATATCAAAGCATTTAAATAAATGTTTAACAGTTGAAAAAGTGAACCCTAGTTAGATTCTTAAAAAAGAAAAAAGTAGAGCATGGTATATTGGCGGCACTTTGATTGTGGTTAGTCATAACTAATTTTCAGTAAGTCCTAAATAATTGTCAGTGAACATCTTGAGTACAAAAAACTTGTAACAGATGGGAGTTTTAACTACTACCTGAAGAACACAAAAAAAAAAAAAACAAGCGAAATTGGTCTTGATGTTTCTCATGTATGTAAATGAGTGGGCAATGAAATTTTTAAGTACATTGTTAATCCTGATGAAATATGAATCCATCATAAAATTAATGAAAGTAAATACAATAGAGGAATATCATTGAGGTACTCCTATCACTTTGAATACAACCAAAAAAATACTGTATTAATAATTTTATGCTAGGAATTACTTTGGTGTTCAATTCATAGGAACGGATTTT
This sequence comes from Lycorma delicatula, assembly GCF_047948215.1. NCBI lineage: Eukaryota > Metazoa > Arthropoda > Insecta > Hemiptera > Fulgoridae > Lycorma > Lycorma delicatula. The sequence goes on along the minus strand of NC_134466.1, from coordinate 70,713,703 downwards.
GATGCAGTACTGATCTCCGGAATTCAGTTTACAAGGCTGCATGACAGTGCTATCTGCTGACGAGGGAATGAATTCTTTAATCAGATACATATTTGTCTGTGTTGTATATGTTTTGTATTACTTACAGCTGATAGAGTTACTGGCTCTGGTGATCAGTTCAGCACTGGTGGTATAAAGAAAAAAAATTGTTTAGATTCTAAAATATTACTTTTAAATGTGTTTATAAATTACAAAATGTTGAATAATAAAACAATCATGCCCTATTATATGAAATGATAACTAAAATAAATAATATATTGCTACAAGAAAAAAAATTGTTCTAATAAATATTACCAATAGTAAAATAATTCCGCATTTGTTTATTTATATAAATTAAATTTATAAAAACAATTTACAGTTAAGAAATAATAAAAATTAAATTAAAAAATGTTAGCGATAAAATTTTTAACTTTAAGATGTTCATAAATACCTTTAAAAAAAAAAATGCTTATACCATTGGTTTATATGAAATAAACAAACACAGTAAACAGAATCCCAGTTCTCCTTCACATTTTCAATAATAACTGTAAACTTTTTGAATGCTTCATACTCGATATGGTCAATATTTTTTAATAAGTTTTTTGCTTATTCGTTTCAGGTTCTTCAGGTTTCATGAAAGTATGCAAGTGTATTTCTAATCCTTTTTTTTAAATTACAGGAGATTCTTCATTCAGTGCTAATTTTTTTTGCTAGTTGTCTTTGAAAGTGAATAACTGAAATTGTTTTGTCAGAAATTGAATTATACATAATCCAAACGTTTACAACTGATAATCCAAAAAGAAGTTCAAAAGATAGCTTTCGATACCATTTTAATCACCTCTGCAAAGAACTGGATGGTATACTGAAATCTTGAGATTGACCCCTCTCTTAGCTTTATTGTAGTTAATCACACAACTGGTTTCTTCTAGTTCATGTGTTCAAGTTCTCATGTGTTTAGATTTCTATAAGTGTCATTACGGGCTGAAACAGTTGTTAACATCTGTACTGGTCTTCACTCAAACTGATTTTAATTGCATCTTTCTGTTTTCCAAACATTTCACACTTTAAATTTTTCTTCACTGCTTCTTAAGGAAACCCTTTCCCCACATAATGTTCCAGTATATATATATATATATTTTTTTTTATTATACAACTTTACAGCAAAAGGAAGATTCTAATAATTATCAGTGCACACAGTTTCTCCTTTGCTGCACTCGATGCTCTCTAAAAGCTAAAAACTACGAATTCTGAATGGCTTTCCCCAACTTTAGTTATTCCTTAACCACTAAACCAATTAACTCACAGGTATATCCATATGTCAAGCATAATATAATTTTATAATTTATAATTATAAAATTTTATAATTTTTATTTTATAATTTTATACCAGGGCTTCTTAAACTGTGGGTCGCGACCCCCAGGGGGGTCGCGAGACTACTGAAAGGGGGTCACAAAGATCTGATACTTTTCAATCATTATAAATAAAATTTTAAAATTAGTATACACACTACGTACAAATATAAATACAAATAAAAATCATACAAAATACTATTGTAGTTTTATTATAACTATTTTTTGAAAAAAGTGGCAATGCAAAACTGTTATGTAGGGCCTATAAATGAAAATATGGAAGTAGCATTTAAAATAATAAATACAACGCGCTCCTCGATTTTCAACTGAACGTTCGACATTGATGTCTGGCCGCCGACGTCAGTGTTTGCAAGATAACTTAGTGATTATAAGTACCCAGACGCCGCGTCGCCTTACAGCTTACACATACAATACGGAAGCATAATCAAGCTAGGCTAGGCGAATCGGCATATTATTTTTATAAAAGAATAATAAAAAAAATTAAATGAAAGCTTCTTTTTCGGCGTCTTTGTGATACGGTGCCTTTGTGCGCTGCACACTTTGAACACGCCATGCGTCGGGGTTGATCTGATCGTAATTTGTTGTCATTGCACTGGTAAAGATTCGAGTGTAGTTATTTTTCTGTTTGTACTTCAGTTTGGACTCAGCTTTGTCTTCGTAGTGACATGTGTGTATTTACTGTGTAATTTTCAGTTGGCGTTTTTAATTATTACGTTAAAGTTCAACTACATTTTGTTTAATTATTTATTATTATTTAACCATCATGGATAAATGGCTAATTAAAATTCCAACTAATAAGTCTGCCACGCCGTCACAACCAAGTTGCAGTGCTTCAAATCCGACTTCTAGCAAAACAAAAAAAAGAAAATATGACGAATCATATTTGCAGTATGGCTTCACATGCTCTTCTCACAACAATGAAGAACAACCAGTGTGCTTAATTTGCAAAGAAGTTTTGGCTGCAGAAAGCATGAAACCGTCAAAACTGCAACGACATTTGAATACTAAACATGCAACGTTATCAAAAAAGCCAATAGAATATTTTGAGCGTCTTTTGCAAACATCAAATAAAGAAAAGAACACTTTGGAGAAGTATGTTACTTTGAATGATAAATATCTATTGGCATCGTATGAAGTTTCGTATTTGATAGCAAAAACGAAAAAGCCTTTTACTATTGGAGAGCAACTTTTACTACCTGCAGCTATAAGAATGTCTGAAATTGTTCATGGAAAACAGTATGCTGCTGAAATTAGTAAAATTCCATTATCAAATGACACTGTGTCCAAAAGAATTTCAGACATTAGCAATGATCAATTTCAACAGCTTCTTATGAGGCTTAAAGACAGCTCAAATTTTGCAATACAACCGGACGAGTCGACAGACATTTCAAAAATGGCACAGTTGTTACTTTTTGTAAGATATATTTATGAGGGAAGCATTCATGAAGATATACTGTTTTGTCGTCCTCTGGAAGGTCATACTCGTGGAAAAGATATATATAAAAAAGTAAATGAGTTTTTTGAAAAAGAAGGATTAAATTGGAAAAATTGTGTTGGTGTGTGCACGGACGGTGCTGCAGCAATGACCGGACAAGATCTTGGTTTTACAGCATTTGTTAAAGCTGGAAATGATCATATTACATTTACACATTGTATGATTCACCGAGAGGCACTTGTTGTTAAAAAAATTGCACCAGAATTAAACACTGTGTTTTTTGATGCAGTCAAAACCATTAACTTTATTAAAAGTCGAGCACTTAATAGTCGATTGTTTAAAAATTTGTGCATCGATATGGATTCGGATTATACAAGTTTATTGTTACATGCTGAAGTTAGGTGGCTATCAAAAGGTCGAAGTTTGAAACGATTATTAACTTTAAAAGATGAAGTTCTTATATTTCTAACAGAGCAAAATTCTAATTTGGCCGATTATTTTCAAGATAATTTATGGCTTCTCAAGCTATGCTATTTGGCAGATATTTTTGATAAAATCAATGATATGAATTTATCAATGCAGGGAGTCTGCGTTAATATGTTTATGTTAAAAAATAAACTTGAGGCCTTTGTTAAAAAAATTCTTATATGGAAGAACAGAGTGGAAAGTGGATCGCTCGAAATGTTTCCATTTACTGACGAGTATATAATTAGTAACAATATTTCAAAAAAAGATACTCCTATAACAAAAATTATAGTTAATCATTTGAAGGATATGGAAGTTTACATGCATAGGTATTTTCCCAATGATATCGATACACAACAATGGATTTGCAATCCATTTTCAATTGAAATGGAAGAAATTAATTTTTTAAACTTAAAAGCACAAGAAGAATTTGCCGAATTAACAAGTGATACTACCTTGCGACTTAGATTTTCTCAAGTGCCTGTGCATGAATTTTGGATAGAAATCAAATCAGAATATCCCCTACTATCGGAAATGGCAATGAACAAATTACTGCCATTTTGTACAACATATTTATGTGAATCAGCCTTTTCCACATTAACTTACATAAAATCAAAATACCGTTCAACTTTAATAAACGTTGAAAATTTATTACGATCTGCACTAACTCAAATTGAGCCTAGATTTAATTATTTGTGTAAAAATAAACAATCACATCCGTCACATTAATATTGTTTGATGTTAATAATATGTTTTTATTAAAAAAATTGTTACAAAAGTTTATTTTTTCTATTGAATATATAGATATAGTTTTATGTTTTCTTATAAAAAAATTGTTACAAAAGTTTATTTTTTCTATTGAATAAATATATATATAGTTTTATGTCATTCTATTTATTGTGTTTTATTACGACCGATATCCCGTCAACGTTTCCAATTATATATATGTGTAATGAATGGGTACGTATTCTTTAAACCTTATTTTATTTACATTGTAAAATAGTGCGATATTACATCTACATCTACGGTTAATATATATTTCATTATATGGAGGAGGGGGTCGTTTAAAATTTCCTAAGCTTGAAGGGGGTCGCTATATAAAAAAGTTTAAGAAGCCCTGTTTTATACCATACTTGTTAATTTTTACAAAAAAAAAAGAAATAGAGGCTGAATTTTTAACAATATGACTTTTGGTAGGGTGGTTTTTTTTGGTTTTCTATCATTGTTAAAAAAAATGGATATAGTTTAAATTTATTTCAGAACATTGAATCTTTTGATCAATATAAATTTACATGTAGCACATGTAAATTTATATTGATGGTTAAAATTTGGTTTTGATAGGTATGATTAAATCATACCTATCAAAACCAAAAAAAAATTTCATTTTTTCTTTGTCCGTTTCACACCAATTACTGATACAAGAATGAGGTTTTCATCCACACTGTTACATTTTTGCACTGCATAATTGTTTGTTTAACCACAATGAAATACATTATTTCATCTGTAACAAATAGTTTGTAACACTATCATTAACATTCATTCTCTTTTATTTTTGGATCAGTTGGATAGTCTGGAAAATTGGGATATTAATTTTGACTTCTTACTACATTTCTCTCATCTTCTACTGTAGCTGTTCCAATTTTTTGAGCATCCTCATTTTCTTATATATTATTTACATCAACAACTCTAGTTTCATTTTTTAATTATTTTCATTTAATTCAATTAATTTACATTTTCAAAAGTAGTTACCCACATTTTCAAAATTGCTAGATGTATGATTTTCATCCACACAATCAACAACACTGCAAGCATCATGATCCAAAATCACTAATGCTGTCAGTATTTGATTCATGATCACTGCTACCTCCTGTTTTATCTCATATTAGATATATGTTTTGAGCACTAACTCTTCAACATGTACATTTGAGAAGTGAAATATATACAAATTGAATTCCAGCATTTGCACTCAAGGTAAACAATTTACAAACAAATAGGTAGGGGTGCCCAGACATTACCAATATCTTACCTTTTTTTTAAAAGACACTCATTATGACTCCATGTAGAGTGAGAATGAATGAATCAGCAATTCATGCTAAATGACTCAGCAAGATATTGCATTCTCCAGGAGTATAGCACAGCACCAGAAGCAGAGCATAATTGCTTTGCTACACTGTACCCTGGTGGCATACATGAAGAGAATGAAAAATAATAACAATGTAAAAAAAAATTGTACTCTGTTACTTGTAAACAAATATTTTCAGTTGAAACAAATGTGATTGCCAGAATTAATAAATATTTTCAGTAGCCCAAGATTAGAATTTTACCCTGGGATACAGTTTAGCATTTAACTTGTTTTTATGAAAGAAAGTCAAGAAAACTTTGAACACAGAGAGTGATGGTGAATGTTTTTTGAGACTTTCTAACTGTCCAATATAGTGCCAAATGAAATAATACCATTAATCAATTAATACATCTATTACTTGATGAAAATCCATCTTATCGAAAACAAAGTAAAGAAATAAATTTAAAAAATATTTTGTTTTTCACAAAACTGTTCGAAAAAAACAACAACTACTGTTTCGGTACACAGTATCTTAGGAGTTATAAATAAAATACAAAAGCTATAAGTATAAGAAAATAACTCATAAAAAACATACTTTCAAGTATGTTTTGCAAATCTTAATTCTGTTGTGAACAGTATTGATGCTTGTATGTGTTTTTTATGTATATGGATAAATACCTTGTGAAATATTTAGTGCTGTCACTGTATTTATTATTTTTTTTTGTTGTAATGTACTTTTAGCTTTAGTATTCTTTTTGTAACACCTGAGAAAGGTACTGTGAAGCGAAACAGCTGTTGTGGTTTTTTAAAATTATTTTGTGAAAATCAAATAACATATTTTATTTCCTTTTGTTACAATTACCACTGTTTTATAAAGTATTTCAACAGAGTAAATTGCTATAACTTATCCTCTAGGAATAAAAACATTTACTGATTACTAATATAACTAAATTAAAAGAAAATAATAGTGGTTTTTCTTTAAAAATGCCTCATCCAACATCTAAAAAATTGCAGATGCAAATGTGCACATAAAATTGCACATTCCACCTTACTCATTTCTTTCTTATTGTTTCAAATGGATAAAAAACATATTTAATGTTATTAAATTGTTTCTATCCCAATAAAGCATTCAATCACAATTTGATACAAAATAAGTTTACATACCTCAATATTTTTCACTTTTAATGCATTGTCAATATCAGCAGGAATAAGTTTCTGTCGTTTACTTTGATGCATAAACTTGGCAGCATCCTAAAATAAAATAATATATATAAAATGACAATTGTGCAAATAAAAAAGGAAGTAAATAAAAAGATATTATGCTTTATATTTTATATTATTTTTATGTATTACATTCATCATAAAGGTTCTACTCTATTTATTTTTATTACTTTTACCTTCATTATTTCTACTTAAGAATAATGAAAAAGGTATACATGCTTAATAATAAAAAAATACCAAAATACTTTACTCAGATCATAACTAAATTATATAATTACACAGAACATTTCAAGAATGGTAGCAAGTTGCTTTTGTAAAAATTATTGTGCATAAATTTTAAATGGCTCAAGTATGTCTGAGGTCATGACTTTGTGTCTAGTTGTTAGTGTAGGTGTTTTGTAAAGGTTTATTCTGTTGCCAGTGCTGAAGCTTGTATGATTTTTATGTATGTTGATGAATACCTTGTAAATATTTGGTGCTGTCACTTCAGAGTAATTAGTCTACTCCAGGGTTGTTTATCAGACTGTGATTTGTTTGTCAACAAAATGACTATTTTGTTTATATTTTTGTGGTTTGAAAGGAACGTAGCAACATTCTTTCCTTAAAACAAATGCAATTTTTTGAAAATTATGTTTTATGTATGTTATTATTTCGTATTTACTATGCTAGAAGCTGTTTTTCCTTTTGTCTTATTTATTCGATGTAATATTTTGTCAAAAGGTGGGAGTGAGCAGGTTTTAATTTAAGTTAGATACTTTATAACTTGAAAATCACTGTAGTTATCAGTCAACAAGAGCTTATGCATTAGGAGATACAACATTATGAAAAAAAACTGCAGTGGTGAGGTGATAATACGATATGAATAAGTGTGTCAATTCTGGTAGGTTTTTGTTATATATTTTGAGTATAATTATAGTATATTTAGAATAAAGTAAAGAGTAAAGTGTTAAAAGAGCGTTCAGGAACAAATATAATTATTTTGTACTACTTTAGTACAGAACTGATATGCCATCAACATATATTGGTGCAGAATAATATTCTGCTTGAAAGCTTCACTGATGAATCCAGTAATTTTGTTTTTTTATATTTCCAGTGACAGGTTAATATATCTAAAATATTAAATTCTATTTAAAAAAAAAAAATTCATACTGAAAATGCAAGAAAACTGTCAATTTTTAGAATGCACAATGTAATTACTAACTTGAAACTAAAACAGTTTTTCATTATACCAATTAATGATGTAATAGAAGTGCTTAGCCCATAAGAAGTTAGGCTGTTATAGAAAATTTCTTATAAGTGGGATATTAAATGAAAGGATAAAAATAAAATAACTTGATTTGAAGCAAGGTATTAAACGTTCAATGCTCTTAAAAAATTAAACTAAATCAGGAAACAATGTACTGTTTAAAAACATTAAATCAAACGTCTCTGTAAATTTACAATGACAAAAGTGCGCCACTTAAAAAAAATTTTGAGGTTAGCTGATCGGAATAGAAATTAAAGTTTCTCAACTTTTTCTTTTTATTGGTAACCGCTTATGTAGAAGGCAATCCGACAACATAATATAGTTTTAACACATATGTTCACGTAATTCAGCAAAATAACGTAAGAAAAACTACTAAAATGTAATTACATCTCAAGTTCACTTACACAACCATAAAATATTAAAAGAATTTAGAACTCATCCTTCTTCTAACTTGCCTGAATAACATGTTTCAGCCGATAAGAAATATCATCGGCTAAATCTTTAGCAGCTTCATCAGGTAAATTTCCAATACCAATACTTTCAGCAACTGACTTCATACACTCTAGCGTAAGAGTGGTTCCATGAATTAAATCCGAATCAGACATAATTAAAAATTAAGCTTTCATAAAGAGCAGTATAGAAATTACAAATTAAAAGTTTCAATTAAAAACAGTAAAAATATTAACATAGAAGACTCCACAAGTCCTACATAACAAACACTATCACGCCATATTTGTGATTTGACAGTTACCATCACGATTGCCACATGACGATAAAGTAAAAAGAAATTGCTGTTAACAAATTAAAATATATATATATTTTATTTTTTTAATATAAACATTTTTCAGGAATGAATAAAAGCAACGAGCTGAAATTTCGTATACTGCTAAGTACGTAGAGATTTACTTGTATATAAATAATGAACCTGATCTTATCCATATCAAAATGACGGCTATATGTTTTTTTAATTGTTAATATCTTTGCAACCGCTGGTTTATTTAAATATTATGTTATTACAAAAAATGTCAAGCGTTTTGCTTGACATTTTTTCAATCCCTTGCTCTGGGTTGTTGAATTCTTTGATGCGGTTGAGGTTGAGGATGCCGCATCATCATGTGTGCGGATGATGGGTTTTTGCTGGTTAAAGGAGATTCGAGGAATGAAATCGAATTCAGGGCAACCCAGGCTTACAAGATATTGTATGTAAAGTATCAAATTTCAGTTGTGAAGTTTGCAATATAAGATGGTGTTTAGCCCAGAGAAAACAAGTGATGTTGCTCATGGGCAGACTAACTGTTACACGACTACCTCATGTATCAATGACAGGTCATCGAATTAGGTATGTCCCGCTGTATTAGTATCTAGGTGTTATCGTTGATTAAATTGTTCGATTCAAGGAGCACTTTCAATATGCTGCCAAAAAGGCTTGTTCTGCTTCTTCGGTGTTCGAAGAGCAGTTCACCATGAATCGGGCTTAATTTCAGAACCATTTGTTTTCTAAGTAAGGGTATATGCAAAGCTATAACGCTGAATGCTTCACTGGTCTGGGGGTCATCGAACGAGGTACAAATGTTATAGGAATATTTTGTTTAGAGCCAGCGTCTCCTATGTTTATTTGTGATTGGTGCCTATAGGACTGTATCTCGAGAAGTGGTCCTTGTTATTTCTTGTATTAAGCCCACTGATATATTTGCGACTGAGCGACAATTACGTTATGACGTTATAGTGTTAAGAAGGTAGGCCAACCTATTATTGGACCCATAAAAGAAAGTGGCGATTAGGGTTTTTATTTATGTCACGTCAGGTGGACTGAATTGCCCGATTGCCGTTACACGCATGGAATTTTTCCTCATATGAGAAGTAAGCAGGCAGTTAGGTGGATTTCCCTCAATTGGCATACTACACAGTTTCTTTCTGGACATGTTGCTTTTCGAGATAAATTGGCCAGATTTGTTTTGAATAATCCAGGCTTGTGTCTGGAGAGAGGGCCATTGATGTGCGACATGTCTTATATGTCTGTCCCAGGTACGAAGCTGAAACCAACCGGGTTGGTCTAGTGGTTAACGGGTCTTCCCAAATCATCTGATTTTGAAGTCGAGAGTTACAGCGTTCAAGTCCTAGTAAAGCCAGTTATTTTTACACGGATTTGAATACTAGATCGTGGATACCGGTGTTCTTTGGTGGTTAGGTTTCAATTAACCACACATCTCAGGAATGGTCAAACTGAGAATGTACAAGACTACACTTCATTTACACTCATACCATCCTCATTCATCCTCTGAAGAATTATCTAAACGGTAGTTACCAGAGGCTAAACAGGAAAAAGAAAAAAGGTACGAAGCTGAACGTACCAAAGTTGCTAGAGAGTTTGCGAGGATCAATTGTAGTTTTGATCTGCAAGTTAATTGGAAAACTGAAAGGAAATGGAACATAGTTGCTGGCTCCCTTAGATTCTTAACCCTGCAGAGGATGGTTGAGGGGATCTGATGCTGATGTAGATGTATAGATAGAATAGCAATCTGGGTGGCTAGACTCCTGCCTAGGTGCTTACTTCACCAAGATAGATGTTTGGCATCGACCCGTTTAGCTGAGATATTCACTGTTAGGATGAGAATGGATGTGTGGAGAACTCTGTGATGGAGCTGCGGTGTGGGAGAGTATAGGTATTGACCTCGCTGCTAAAAGCAGACCAATGCAGAGAGAGATAGGGTATATTTTCATTAAGGGCTTATTAAATTTGTGAATCTGTTTCTAGATTTTTAAGTAAATCAAGAGAACTTTGAATAGATTGAATTGTAGGACAAAATTGTTGTTGTTGCGATTAAAATTTGTTTTGTTGGTATGAGGATAGTATTTTTGGTGTTTAAAATATCAATCAAGAAATGATCTGAGTGTATAGTCTAACTGAAGTTAGATATGGGTAGAGTAGAAAGAGTTTTGTGTGAGAGTGAAACCTTTAGTATTAGAGGAAGGTGAGGGGATTGCACTTCCACGAATCTGTTAATTTGATAGTTGAGGGTTGTAAGTTATGGTAGGTGATCGTGGTTGGAAGAGGCCACACGAAGGTGGTAGTAAGTTGTGTAAATACACTGTTGGAAATGTCTGCCAAGGCATTTGGCATCCTGACAGAGCTGAAACTGATGACTGTGTTGTATTATCAAGTTCGAAGGGTCTAAAAGACGACCTCTGGTAAAGCCCATCAGGGCTAGGAATGGAGGGGATGATGAAATTAACAAGTCATTCTTATAAATGTAAATAAAAACTAATACCCAATTTGTCTTTTGCTTTTAAACAATTGGATATATTGATCTTTACTGTACAAGTTAATTATTTTTTTTTACCATTATCTTATTCACCATGGCAAGTAAAATGAATTATAATTATACTAACTTAGAAATGACTGCATTTTTAATCTACAGTCTTGAACGTTGCAACACCCTTGAGGCAAAACAGCTATATCAGACCACTCTCCTAATCAAGTGTTACCTTCTCACACAGTGTTTTCATTTATTCATAGACAAATCAAAAATATAGGAAGGCTAAAACCTGAAAAACATGGTAAATCAGGATGAGTACGTTCAATATGTACACCTGAAGTCGAGGAGGATGTGTTAGATGAATATCTAACATCTTGATAAAAGTACTAGAGAGTTCAATGTTAGTAATTCAATAGTTTAGAAGGTTGTTCAGAATGTTGATATTGGCATACCAATCACTATCAGCAAATACAAGCTATTTTACCTCAAAATTTAACTCATAATGCTCGGCTATGCCAATGGCTTATCTGAAAATGTACTAATTTGGATTTTTTGAATAATATTTTCTTTACCAATGAAGCCAAAATTTACAAGTTTGACCATTCTTAACACTCACAATAAGCACATGTGGTCAATTGAAGAACCTTCATGCTATTTCAAAAAACCATCACCAATATCAGTTTTCTGTAAACATATGGTCTGTATTCTGGATGACCAATTATTTGTCCTTTTTTTACCTTAAACGCTCAATTGTGAAAAAATTACTTTTCATGATGGCTGATCTTCCACTATTACTTGAAGATTTACCACTAAACACACGCAAGAAAGTGTGGTTCATGCTGGATGAGGCTCCGACTCATTACAGAATACAAGTTTGAAATCATCTAAATGAAGCATATCCAAACAAATGGATTGATCGAAGAGGCCCAGTAGCATGGCCTCCAAGGTCCTCAATCCTCTTGACTTTTTCTTATGGGGTGATTAAAGACACTTGTATATGACACTCTTCGTGGATACCATAGAAGAATTTTACGTAAGAATTCTAATGGATTTGAGAGAATTCATCAGACACCTGGTATCTTTGAAAGAGTTCGGCAATTAATAAAAAAACGCCTCGATGTGATAAGAATTACTCTCACCTTATTATTGGTTACAAAACATAGAATACGATTGGTTGGAATTTCGTGCCCGATTTGATAAGAATTACTCTCACCTTATTATTGGTTGCAAAAGATAGATACAATTGGTTGGAATTTCGTGCCAGATTTGATAAGAATTACTCTCACCTTATTATTGGTTGCAAAAGATAGATAAGATTGGTTGGAATTTCGTGCCCGATTTGATAAGAATTACTCTCACCTTATTATTGGTTGCAAAATAAAGAATACTATTGGTTGGAATTTTGTGACCCATATGATAAGAATTACTCTCACCTTATTATTGGTTGCAAAACATAGAATATGATTGGTTGGAATTTCGTGCCCGATTTGATAAGAATTACTCTCACCTTCTTATTGGTTGCAAAAATAGAATACGATTGGTTGGAATTTTGTGCCCGATATGAAAAGAATTACTCTCATCTTATTATTGGTTACAAAATAAAGTATACGATTGGTTGGAGTTTTGTGCCCGTTATGATAATAATTACTCTCACCTTATTATTGGTTACAAATCATATGCACCTTATTATTGGTTAACATAAGCATAATTTCAATATAAAATGTTACAAATGTTTATAATATGCATTTATCATATTATAGTATATTCTGTGTTATTGTTGCAATTAATAAAATGTTTACTTTATTTGCGATATTTTTTTTCCTCAATTTACTTGTGTCCTTCTTTTCATTGTATAATAGTTGGTCACCTTAAAAATAACCGTTAATTCAAATAATGACATGAATCTTGAAGACTAATGCTGTTCTTAAATTTTAATTATTAATCTGGGTTTGGTATCTATAAGAGTCAGTTTGACACACATTAATTTAGCAGCAATTTATACCTAAATTTGATTTTCAATTATTCAATTGCTTTTGGTACAAAGTTCCAAATACATTTCATTTGCAGGCAAACATATTTCAGATAAAATCTGTGTTACCTACACCAGACTCGTAGGCTAAAGACATGTATGTTAAAGCCAAATGCATGTTCCAAACTAAAACTGTTTCTTATGCAGTTGGAAACCCATTATTTCTGTGGATTCACAATATTGACATTTTATATTAATTTCTATATGCTGCATTAATGATGAGTTTTAATGCACTGTTATTTCCAGATACATAGGATTTGGAATTGAAACACAGCTGGTCTACCAAGAAACATAATTAACAGATTTGTATTAGTTGATCTATTAAGGTATAAGGAAATATTTGGAAACTGTTTACCATCATCATTTCTTGACTCATTGACATATAGTGTTCAGCTCTTCACTTGAAATTTCTCATTGGCCTTCAGAAACTACTGTGTTTACAACACATGTATTCAGCATAGATAAGTTTGACTATGTCTCAGTTATATCTGAGTATAATTGAAAATACTTTATAACAGATCCACTAGGAATGTGATGATTTTTCATTGTTCTGTGCACACTTTATTTTCAATAAAAATTAGAAATGTTTTCTTAACAATTAGCATATAAAGCTGATAATTAAGAACAAGGAAAAATCTGTTTTTAAAGTCAGTGAAGTTAAATTTTGAGCCTTTTTGTAAAGTGATGTGATTGTCACGTGATTGTAAAGTTAATAAAATACTCTTAAACATTTTTTTTTGAATCTTCTATAAATGTCAATACTAGTTCTAAGCTAATGTCTCTAGTCACTTCTATAGTCGCTAAACAACCTGCATGTTCAGTGCCTATCTTTTATTTTTAATCAGTAATTTATGTGTAGTAAATATAACAGATCAGCTTCTAAACTGTGACCAAAAAATCCCTTTCCATGTGAAGAAACAAACATAAATTGTGTGTCACTGGTTTATTTAATATTTTTACGCATAAAATTACTTTAAATTATACCTGTAAAGTTGTTCCTCCATTGCATTACATATGTTCATCAGTCACCAAGTGTGTTTAGATATTTTCTTCCATGTTAGATGATCAAAGTCATAAAAATAGTCTCTGACAGCACTTTTCAGCTCATCAACACTCTTAAGTCACAATGGGAGATGTTTTCCGTGATTATACTCTAAAGGAAATTGCCACAGGTTGTTAAGTTTAGACCTCTAGGTGGCCACTCAATTTCAGAGCCCCTACCAATTCAGTGCTGTTCAATTGCACATATAAAAAGTTACTTATTGACTGAGCATAATAAGCTGGAGCTCTATCTTACTGTAAAATAGCATTTAATTCCCTCTGATAAATCAAAGCAGAGGAATGAAATACGAGGGGATATCTCTAAAGCAAATACCGCTGGGAACTCTCTCTCTTCCCAAATCAGCTGATCTGGCAGTCGAGAGTTCCAGCGTTCAAATAGTAAAGTTATTTATTCTTACACGGTTTTGAATACTAGATCGTGAATACCGATGTTCTTTGGTGGTTGGGTTTCAATAAACCATGCATCTCAGGAATGGTCGAACTGAGACTGTACAAGACTACATTTCATTTATACTCATACATATCATCCTCATTCATCCTCTGAAGTATTATCTGAATGGTAATTACCGGAGGCTAATCAGGAAAAAGAAAAGGAAATCTCTCCCATTAAGGTTGGCGAACCTGTGTCGTTCATGGCCACGCTAGAAATGTAAACACTGCATTGTTGTTTGTAACTTGTCGCGTTATATTATCTTTGATTACGTGTGAGTTATTAGGTTATAAATTAAATAGGAAAATCGATGTTGACATCGACTGTAAAATAAGTGGTTATACGTTTTTTAAACCATCAAAACATTAAGCCGGCTGAAATTCATAGGCAGTTGGTTGCTGTGTACGGTGATAACGTAATGAATGAAAGAAACGTCCAAAAATGGTGTGAAAGATTTAGAAATAACAGAATTAATGTGCATGATGAAGACGTTCGGGGACGCCCTCGATAATCACTAAGGACTTGTTGAAACGCGTCGATGATGAAACTGGAAAAGATCGTTCAACGATTTCCGACCTGACCCTTCTTTTTCGTGATGTTTCAACAGTTGTTAGCGGTCGAATTCTTCATGACCATTTAGGGTTCAGAAAGGTTTGTGCACGTTGGGTACTGCACGTCTTAACGGAACGTCACAAAAAAATGCGAATGAGATTTGGTATTTTTGATGTGCTACACAGAAAAAGGTGATGAGTTCCTTAATTCAATCGTTACTGGCGATGAAACATGGATTTTCTATTACAGGCGAGAGAGAAAACGGCAGTCAAATGTGAATGGTGTTATCCTCAATCACCAACCAGACCGAAAAAGGTCAAGCCACCGCCATTTGGACACAAACTGATGGCCACAGTCTTTTGGGACCGGTCTTTTTGGGAGTATTCGTGAAATGAATAAATCAGTCTTTTGGCTGATTAAATTCATGCCACGTAGAACGATTATAAATGCAGAAACCTACTGCGAAACTCTACATAAGTTACGGCGCGCCATTCAAAATCGGCGACGTTGGCGGTTGACCGACAGCATCGTCCTGCTGCACGATAATGCGATTTACTGAGAACAATTTGATGGGAAATTTACGATCACCCACCATATAGTCTGGACTTAGCTCCTTCTGATTTCCATTTGTTTGGGAAATTGAAAGAATTTTTGAGTGGTAAGCGATTCGCGGATGACGATAAACTTAAAAATGCTGTTAATCAGTGGCTAAAACAGACTAGCAGCAGAAGAATTCGACGAGGTTATGTTGAAGCTGGTGTATAGCTATGATAAATGTCTTAATTCATGTGGCGATTATATTTAGAAGTAGTATAAGGTATGTAGTTTAAGAGAAATAAAAAAAATATTTATAACATTTCCAGAATAATTTTTTTTTACATTGTAATGGTCTTTACTTAAAAGAAATAACCTCTTGCAATTTTCAAGCTTAAAAGGCCTTTAAAAAAGTATGATAGTATCAGATGTTTTTCAGACATCACTGCCCACATCATTACATGTGGTGGGTGGTGTGTGACTTCCTCATAAAAGTCTAAGGTTTCTTTACACTAAAAATATACATTCAAAGATCTAATACTCAGGTAAATGGCACCTCATCTGAGAAGAAAGCTGATTTTTATGACTGAAAATACCTGTGATTAAGGGAAAACACCTTAGAAGATCTTTGTAACAAGTTTCCCTTAAAGCCATACCACAGTCAGGAAACTCATTAACAGTTGTAGTATTAAAGGATTTAAATCCAAGATCTCTTATTATTATTTTCTGGAGTGTTGAATGGGGAGTATTTAGCTTTGAAGAACTTTGCCTGGTTAACTTAAGAGGAGATTGTAAAATATCAGAGGAGATTCTCTGATTTTCTTGAGGAATCTCCTCAACAATATTACATCTACTATATTGACTGGAAGGATTTCCAGATAATTTCAAATCAAGAACTGATCAGGTAGAAAGGGCTTTTTCCCTACTTCACAATATTACTACTGGTGGAACTTTAATTTTTCTATAATCTTAAATATATTTATTACAGTGATGCAAATTTCCATGTTTGAGAATTGATACTGGACTCTAAAAATATGTTAAATACTGATTTTTTTTTACAGGTCATATAGTCTTGTTTGATATGCTGGGGAAAATCCCGTAATGAGATGAGCAATTGAATAAGGAGATAAAACGGTTCAATATTGCATTATTCCATTATAAATATGACTTGTCTCGTGTGTAGCATGTGTACATGTCATAGATTACATTTAAATTAGATGACTAATAAAAGAAATTATAATAATGAACATAATGTCTTTAGGCTAAGTGATCCTTATCTTCTTAAGACATTGACTCCTCTAATTCAAAAAAATAATTATTACACTTATGTTGATATTTCTTAATAAATATTTAACACAAAGAAATAAATATGGTCAAAACATTTTTTTGCAGTTAGCCACTGGATTTTGTATGTTTTTAGAAAACTGACTAATTAATAAAGAGGCATTTTAGATATAGGAAGTATCAAACTTGCTAAAAAGCTTTTTAGAAATTTATGTAAAAATAGGAACCAAAGAGCAACAGTAATAATTGAAGAACATAAGAAAGAAGCCGTAATAAGAAAGGGAGTCCGACAAGGATGTTCCCTATCTCCGTTACTTTTTAATCTTTACATGGAACTAGCAGTTAATGATGTTAAAGAACAATTTAGATTCGGAGTAACAGTACAAGGTGGAAAGATAAAGATGCTACGATTTGCTGATGATATAGTAATTCTAGCCGAGAGTAAAAAGGATTTAGAAGAAACAATGAGCGGCATAGATGAAGTCCTACGCAAGAACTATCGCGTGAAAATAAACAAGAACAAAACAAAAGTAATGAAATGTAGTAGAAATAACAAAGATGGACCGCTGAATGTGAAAATAGGAAGAGAAAAGATTATGGAGGTAGAAGAATTTTGTTATTTGGGAAGTAGAATTACTAAAGATGGCCGAAGCAGGAGCGATATAAAATGCCGAATAGCACAAGCGAAACGAGCCTTCAGTAAGAAATATAATTTGTTTACATCAAAAATTAATTTAAATGTCAGGAAAAGATTTTTGAAAGTATATGTTTGAAGTGTCGCTTTATATGGAAGCGAAACATGGACGATCGGAGTATCTGAGAAGAAAAGATTAGAAGCTTTTGAAATGCGGTGCTATAGGAGAATGTTAAAAATCAGATGGGTGGATAAAGTGACAAATGAAGAGGTATTGCGGCAAATAGATGAAGAAAGAAGCGTTTGGAAAAATATAGTTAAAAGAAGAGACAGACTTATAGGCCACATACTAAGGCATCCTGGAATAGTCGCTTTAATATTGGAAGGACAGGTAGAAGGAAAAAATTGTGTAGGCAGGCCACATTTGGAATATGTAAAACAAATTGTTAGGGATGTAGGATGTAGAGGGTATACTGAAATGAAACGACTAGCACTAGATAGGTAATCTCGGAGAGCTGCATCAAACCTAACCTAACGATGACTGAAGACAAAAAAAAAAAAAATGTAAAAATAGTGGTCTCAGTTTTAAAAAAAAATATTTTTGATAAAGCAGAAAGTTACCATGCTGTTCTCAAATGGACCTTATTTCAAATTTAATATATTCAATGTCCTAGTGCGAAATGATTTTGATGTAATTTATAGATCTCCTGGTCTCTGACATTTTTTTAAATAACCTATTAGAGACCTTTTTTAAAATCTTTAATAAATTCAGTGTGTAGTATGAGGAAAATATTATATTTATTTAATTTATGTTAATTTCATAAACAAATATAGTCTTGTCATGAATGATATGTTAACTCAGTTTCAGTAAGGAGAACTAAATGTTATTGTCCCCCAGCCTACTAGAATTATATGCACATGCTTATTGACAAATTAAAAAAAAAATTACTTAAAAATAATTTTCAGATTTTGGGTAAAAATTATGATTTTTCAGATCACAAATGTCAGATTGTAGAAGCATAATTTGAAAGTGAAAATAAGCTACAGATACTGATTTCTTAAATTTCATTAATCACTTCATAATTAACAATGAAACTAAACACAAATTAACTATTAATGCACACACATTTTTTTTATAGCCTTTTATAAAATTAGACATCACAGTCATAATTCATTAACCTTTTTCTTAAAGCATTTTACACTAAACTAACTAATCCATCAACCTTTTAAGACTTAACTTAAACCATGTGTGCGTGCACACACACACCCACATACACATAAATAATAAAGTAAAGTTTTGAAATTAAAAAAAAACCTGTTATTTTTTTGCACTTAAATAAATATGTTTATCTTTTGACATAATTGCTCATATTTCCTATTCACTTAACAAGGTTTTGAATTCCTTTCTGAAAGAAACTTTTTGATCTGGTTGCAACCAATTATGCACCACTTCCATAATCTCTTCATCAGTACAAATATGATTCATTACATCTCTTCTTTTAGTGGAGCTTGAGTCAAGTCAGGACTGTTTAGTGAGTGGTCTCAACATTATCCTAAACATAATCAATCTCTTGGATTTGATTTTTGCCATCAGTGATCATAATTGCTTACAGGGCTCACTAACACTGTTTCACTTTTAGGTGTGAATAAGTACTGGACCTTTCATATTCTAAAATTTTGTCATCATTTTTCCTGCAGACATATGAATTTAAAAACCTTTTTGTTATAGGAGATGAAGGTCGTTTTCAGACTAAACTTTGTTGCTTATTGTTAGGTTCAATGTAATGGACACATGTCTCATCAACGGTTGATTATTATCCATTTCAGAAATGAGTCTCTTTCATCTACATAATATTTTAAAAGCTTCTGGGAGATTTTTCAACAATTCTTTTTGTGGATATCTTGTCAGTTAACATGGAAACTAGCGAGCACTTTTTGAAAGTTTACAAAAGTTATGCATGACTAAAAATGGCTTGTCATGGTTTATATTCAATTGACTTGCAGTTTCATCAATTTTAATTTGTCAATTAGCGAATCATTTGTTAAAATGATTCGATATTGTAATTATTCTTTGAGGTGGAAGGCTTACCTTTCTACTGTTTGTCACAGAGAGAAATCTCGCCTTTTTTTAAAGCGACCAATTCAATGATAGATCTTGCTTCCTCTCAAACAGATCTCTCTGTATTGTTGTTTGATGATTATTCTACAAATTATCTCTGCTAGTTTCAGTCCTGCTGCTTTTATTTTTTAATACAATCAGACAAAGGAACACTCATATTTTAAAATGATTTCTAAATACAACTACAAACAGCTAACGATGAAAGAATACTTACACAATTAACAAATGATATGAGAATATGATTTGCAGCAGAATGACTCTTCAGTTATAAATCATAACGCTAATGTTGTGTGTCTACTGAATGTAAAACAAGTCTGGTTTTATAATTTTTTATCTTGTATAAACAAATAAAGTTGTGATCACAGAATGAAATTGATTTGATAGAACAGTAAAAATAACATCAGTATAACAGATTAATACAAAGAAGGTGTTCACAAAATAAGAAAAACATCTCAAATTTCTAAAAACAAAATATATAATAATTTATTTTGCTGTAAAAAAAAAAAACACAAAATAAACATTGTACTTCAGAAACTATATAAGAATAAATAAATAATATTTACATACATTAATGGCACAATGGAATGAGCGTAAAAAAAATTGCTGAAAAATTTATTCTAATAATACTCTATTTAAAATATTAAAACCTAAGGTGTACTAATGGTAATAAAAAAAACATTAAGGTAAATATAACAGTAGGACTATTTCCAGTAAGACGACAGCTAGAATTATTTTTATTATTCTTTTCAACTGTTTGGTTTTTGTTATCTCTTGTGATAAAATCATCTGGATCTGAAACAAAATATAAAACAAAGAAGAAATGTGAGTGAAATAATCATTAGATATGACAATGATTAAACAAAGATTACAAGTAGTATTCTTGTAAAAAGTAATAATTGCATTTACCTGATATTATATTACCTAATACAAATTGATTCTGTGGCATTATATATAAGGGAGTATTAACTAGGTTATAAACTTCAGTAATTTAGTATGTCTTTGTAATACAAGTCATAGTAAGAAAGCTAAACAATTAAATAATAAAATCATATTAATTTATGATTTGTATTTGTCTATGTCAGTCGATAATTAAAATTATTGAAAACTATAAACTTTTGAAACAAACAAACCAAAATTTTTTTAAAAAATTCCATGTTCTTAATAATTTTCTTTAGACTGCTTCCAATCACTCTACTGACCATCTTCAGTGAAAGATGCTGTTGTGGTCATTACAGTGAGTAAAATATACTAAGTTATTAAAATTGATTTTTTTAAATAAAATTGGTTCAGTTTTCTTGTTTAAGAAAGCTTATTAAGATTAAAACTTGTGATATTTTACAGCGATAAAATCTTAAGAAAAAAATACATTTAATTGCAGTGAGAATGTGGATAAAAATTGATATACAGATGTGTGTATATCAATTTCTGATATTTTTTTGTTGATATTCTCACTTCTTTATTACTTTTTATTGCTTTGCTCTTAACTTTAACATACCTCTTAATTATCAATTTCATATATTTTCATTTTTGTCATTCTTTATTGTTTTACTCACTACACTTCATTCTAAATCAAATTCACTGATGTAGAATGCCTCAACATATAATTTACCTTTTTCTTTTTCAAGATTTTGCTACAAACTATCCAAATCACCTTCATTTTGTAGTTTATTCAACTAATTTTCATTAAGGTCTTCTATTTAATTTCTAAATTTGTATTTGATACCGACAGATGACAAGAAATGAACTTTCCAGTGTATAAATGATGTGACTAACCAGGATCTGAAACCAGAACCTTCCAGATTAGACAATCGATATACTCTACCAGGAGTGTACATAGATACTGACTTCAAGGTCGATGGCTGTATAAAAATTTCTTCAGATTTGTATGAATGCTTCTTTATCCATTGGATGAAATGACTACATGAATAATGAATAATTATGAATAGTGTCTATAAAATTAAAAATATCCAGTAATAACACCATCAGATTTAAAACCTTAATCTTTATTATACTTAAAAATGAAAAATTTGATAACATTTTTTAAAAGTGGTGGTAAAATAAAACAAACGATTATAAGAATTTTTTGTTTATTTCTTCAAGAAATAAACTATTCTGGAAAGTTTTCAATTGTATTTTTATTAATACACGGGTGAAAATTTAAATTTTAAATTCAACTTTAAATTCTGACATTCTTGCATAAAGCAACACCCTTTAATCCTTGGTTTAAACACATTAACAGAAGAATTGGCGAACGGAGCAAAATGAAACTTCATATTATTCACTGTATAATATATAAAATAAAATTCCTATACCTCGAATACCTAAAACTCGAAATTTATTCTAATTCCCTGTTGTATTGTATTACGTTAATTATAAAATAAAACGTAAGACTTGACGATGTACTTTTGCTGGTCATCGAGAGTGTTCGAGGGTGAATCTGGAATCACGTGCCAATGCGGCATGTCGGCAGCTGCAGGTGTAGTCTTCGCAGCACAAGTTAAGATTCAGCCCGGTGAAAACGACCACCATGATGTTGAAAGGAAGCTTTCATCGATACCGACGTGTAAGAGTGGTATTGGGTGGTGAGCGATTGGGATATGTAAACTCGCAAAAATATCTTGATGTGATTTTAGATGATAAAGGTCTTTTTGGGGTTCATTTGCGGTCTGTCGGTAAGAAAGCCCATGAAGCGTTTCAGAAGATTCGAAGGGTGGTGAGATCAGGAAGGGAGCTGAATTTTGATACATCGTTGGTTTTATATATGGGTTTGGCAGAGGCCATTATGTTGTATGCTCTGGCTGTTTGGGTAGATCGTATGAAGTATAAATTGTTTCGGTAGATCGTATGTGTATAATTCCTTTAACTCGAACAAAAATCCTATAAATCGAAGTAAACATTTGATTAGTTTATAACATAAAATAAAACAACCCGAGTTTAACATTAGGCCTATAATACTCATCTTATTTTCAGTTCAGAGATGTGAAACAAGCATAATTCTATTTCCGTTACTATGCGATAACAAAAAAAGGAAAAATCAACATACAGTAAAGAGGGAAGCGAAATCTTATACATTAGGCGTCAGTATTCACCGGAAGTCTAATATCGTAAGAAATGTCGGTCAATATGTCTTTATAAGCTCGTATGCATAGTTTTCATATGTCTGTTTGGGTTTGTTTGCTACTGTAACAAGGGTGTTCTTATTCTGTTTTAGAGAGGTTTAAAAACAGTCACGATCAAAATTTACATATCAGTATACCAAATTTACGTGAAAAAGCAGAAAACTTTGCGAGACAGTACAATCGTACGAATTTCAAAGCTAGTGTGGGTTGGCTTAATACGTTTAGATAGACATGGAATAATTTTTTTAAATGTTTCTGGTGAAGGTGCCAGTGTAAATGAAGACTTTTGTAATACGTGAATAAACAGTACGCTAAAAGAAACTGTGAACACGTTCAACGAATCTGACATTTTTAACGCTGACGAAACTGGATTGTTTTACAAAAGTTTACCTGACAAAACTTTAACTTTTAAAGGTGATAAATGCCATGATGGGAAACAAAGTAAAGACCGTGTCACAATTCTTTTAGGTGCGAACATGTCGGGGACAGAAAAGTTGAAACCTCTCTTAATTGGTAAATCGAAAGATCCACTTTGTTTCGCTAACGTTAGATTTTTGTCTATTCAGTACAAACCCAATAGAAAAGCACGGGTTATTAGTGAAATCTTCAAAAAATGGTTATTCAAATTGGATCATTATCATCATTCAAAAAATAGAAAGATTGTTCTATTTACTGACAACTGTTCATTATATCCAAAATCGTTTCTAAAATGCGTTTACTTTCCACCAAATGGTTATCTCTAAACTCCAACCAATGGATCAGGGCATTATACAAAATTCTGAGCAAATGTATGGGAAAAGGATTGTAATGAAAACGTTACCAGAAATTAATCTTCTTCATTGTCTACGGGAAGTTAAAAAAATCTTGGAATGATGTGACTGAGCTAACAACTTTTAACTCTTTTAAAAAAGCTGGATTTAAAGACCCAAAACAAAATGTTATTTTGTCGGAATGTGAACAAACTACCAGTGAAAACCTTTGTTCTAGCAACAATAATGGTTATGATGATGATGACGATGACGATGATAATGATAATGAATGACAGTCAGTTAGTTACCGATGGTTTGCAAGTATCCAGCGACGTAACTTTTCGGGATTATGTTTTTATAGACGAAGATTTGGTAATAGCCGAATAACCCTATTGATGAAGGTATTTTAATCTATACGATTAACGCAAAGGCAAATGAGAATGACACCACAGAGACCGATTCGGATAACGACAATGATGAACTACCCTGCGTACCAGTCCCAACTTTAATGAGAATTACGGATAACATTGATTCTGTTCGACGATACGCTGAGTCAAAAGATGATGTACCAGAATCGGTATTTCCGCGGTGGCAGAAAAATGGTTGACTACACTGCATCAGAATAAATGTCAGACAACTATCAACAATCTTTTTAATCGATTTTAATTAAATTCAATTTTTTTACGAAAGAGCCATTTATTCTTCACTTTTTATTTTATTTTTTATAATTTTAATATTGTTTTTATTTTATCTGAAAAACTTTTAAAAAACACAATCCTTGAATTTAAAACTGAATCGTGTTTTATATACAACAATGATATGTTTTACTACCTATTCATATTAAATTATAGCTTTTGTATTTTTCATTCGTTAATGATTTTTGTCCAATAAATTGATTATCAGTGAGAAAAAATGTGATTAATGTACAGGTTCTGGTGTGCATTTATTAGCCTACATTTTGTTTAGTGACTTCCGCGCGTCTTCGGCGTCATGTGAATACTCTTCAGATAAGTTAAGTTAAACTTACTAACTGCATACATACTATATATACGTACTATCCAATAGTAAGTACGTTTAAGACGTAGTAAGTCACATGTGATGGTTACTGACGCTGAAAGACGGTTGACATTCACGTGTCACCCCGAGGACAGCCCCCGAAGAGGCCGGAGGCCTAGGTCAAGGATGGCTGAGGAGGGAGGACATCTGAGGCCGATGTGTGCATCTGGCATGTTTATGACTAAGGGCGTTATGAGGACCGCAAGTAAGGACCTTGGCCTTGGAACTGCGGCGGTGGTGGGCTACCGGAATAGCCCAAGGTGGGTTCCTCTTAAACAAAATGCAGATGTTAATAATGCAATGTAGGTTGTAGGTGATAGGGCGTAGCAGCCGCAAGGACGGCTATAAAGCGTCCAGAGACGCCCGGTTCGGCATTCTTGTACCGTTCCGAGATTATTCCCAATGACCGGAGGAAGGCTAAGGTAATGTACATTATAGCCCGGTGAGTACTGAAAAGTACAAGTTGAGGATGTTTGAGGTCTGCAGGTAAAGGCTTTAGCCTAAAAACTGCAGGGGTGGAGAACTACCGGAATAATCCAAGATGGAAACATTCTCAAAAATAAATATTAACGATGTTAATAATGCTCGATATGAAGTCGAACGTTCACGAACTGTTTTAGGGAACTTGAGAGAATACATTCCTTTCTATATCTCCTTATTAACTGGATGATCTGCGAGCAGTAGTCTATAGTAGCTGGTTTTCTTCGCGCTCTTGCACGAAGGTCTTGTAGGTCTGCAGAGGGAGTTGAACGAGGTGTTTGATCACAGTAGGATCCCGGCTGGCTAGGGTTCTGGCCTAGGCATTGAATTGGTTGGAGGTAGGCACATTGGCATCGTGCCACGGTTATATTGGTATCGTTTTGTGATTCGATTTGGGGCTCCCACTGGCAGGGGTGGTCACAGTGCAAGGGTATGGTACCCTGTGTGACCGGGGGTGTGGCATTGTTTTAGTAACATTAATGTGTATTTGGGTAAGTAATTTTAATTTTACAAAACCAAAATGTATAAAGACTACAAATTTTTTCCCATCAATGACTGGAATGATATGATGAACATTCCCATTACTTTCAATTCTATTGTGTGATAACAAATTATGTTCTATGATGTCTTGCAGATTTTTAATTGCCCCACTATTCTTCTTTGTATTTAGACAGCATTTTTGTAGATATATCCCTATTTTAAATGGAAAAAATAAAACATGTTAAAAAGTAACTGAAATATTGAACTGAAGTGTAAAAAATCTATTTAATTCTTTGTCAAAACTTCTGGTGCTAAATGAAGGATTAATAAATAGTTGGCTAATGATTCCTTATATTATTATTAATTATTTACGACTTCAGAAATGCACATTAAAATTTATTTTAATGATGATGAAATTATTAATTTATTTACCGTTTTATCAACGTAAAATACAATTTGTACAAACTTTCTCTTTATTTATTAAACTACTATTTAAAAGTACCAACAACATACATCAAATTCTGCTTCCACTATGGCCATGATGATGAAAAAATTTAAATATTACAAATGAAACAATAAAAAAAATTTAAAACTGTGCACATGATAAACATGACAGGACTAGTAACTTTACATAACAGAAAACAGAGTTTTCAAAAATAAGGCTGAAATCATTCACCAAAAACAACATTAAAAACATACACTACATAGTTAATAAAACAGACATCTCTGAGTGCTACTCCTTGAGATATTCTAAATATTAAGTAAGTAAAACACATCAGTTGTAAAGATTTCACTGTTTCTAATATTTTGTTGTCAATATCAACCTTTTAAGCAATTTCAAGTGAAGGAGGAGACTCGATTTGACATTCAGTTGGTATGTGTTCATTTATGAATGTCCAAGTTCTTGATAAAATTGAATCATTTTGATTGCAATGATTATTATTTTTTTTTTATTGTTTTTTAGAGACGTTTCTCTGTTGTACTCATAAGTTTTTTTTTTTAATAAATTATGTGAAAGATTTTTTTAAAATGAAAAATTACATTATCTACATAGATAATTTAAGTATATTTTTCAATCTTTATTGACTTTGTACTGGACAGTTTTATATACGTATATATATCTCTTGATGTCATGTCTTGAATAAAGTATTTTCATCTGCAGATTCAAATGAATTACTCAAAGAGTCCTTGTTACGCTCAGTAACTAGGACTCTTTGAAGATTCATTCATTATCTTTTAAGAGTCATATACATTCTCTTTATATTATTTCTCAACATTTCTTTTCTTATTTTTATTAAAAAATTTCTCACCTTTACATTTCTTTAGAATGGTTTGTTTTCAGATAGGCAACATTCTTTTTTGAAGTTTAATTATATTTTAAATGAAAATGAATTTAAAAAACATCTTAAAATAAGAGCTAGGTTTTTGATAGTTGTTTTTTTAATTAGTTAAACTTATCGAATTTATAATTTAAAGAAGAATCAAAAAAAGTATTGTCTTTTATTCATATAGGTGTTTTTTTAGCATTTCATTTTTTTTCTTTTAAGTTTATTTCATTCCATTACAATCAAAACAATCTACTTTTATTGGTTTGGTTACATTTCAAAATTATAAATAATTTTAACTGAATATTTATAATAAAACACTGCTTTATTGGAGAACAAAAGATAACAGTATTATAATATCAATAGCATTCATGTTAATAACTTTAATTTACTTATCTGATGATTATATATATATATTTATTCTAACATATTTTTAACATTATATGTATACACATAAAAAAAAGTTAGTTAGCAAGTGAACAACTTAAATATTTATAAGTACTTTTATGTAAATGAAAGGATATCACTAATTTCACATGTACGCATTCATGCATGTGCACACACACACACACACACACACACATATATATATATATATATATATATATACACACACACACAGAGAGAGAGAGAGAGAGAGATGTATAATAATAAATGATAATGAGTGTTACATAATACTAAATTAACTATTAATAAACCAATAAAAGTATAAAACAAACTATAATGTACAGTAGTCAATAATTAATACCTAAAGTATAAAACTAATAAAATATGCACCAGAAGCTGATCTTGGCATCTGTAATCTTTTCAAAACAATTATTCAATAGTTTTTTTGGAGGAATGTGCATAACAATTCAGGTAAGGAAAATCAAATAACATTACAATATCTTGTAAATAATAAATAGCAACAAAAAGATCTTTGTTATGTGACAATGAATGAGTAAAAGAGGATTTGACTAAATGATATAAATTAAGACTGGAAAAAGTAGCAAATATCAACTTAATAATTAAAAAAAAAAAAAATCAAATTTTTAGCATGTCATTTCTGGTGATACATTAATGAAGCATACTTTTTAAAGTATGCTTTTATTTTAAAGTAGGTTAAACATTTATACCATATTATGAATAAAAAAAAAGGTAACATTAGTGACATTTGGAATGTAAGACTAGAGATGAATGTGATAAGTAAAATAAACTAAAAATTGCTGACATAATTCTTGTAAGAAAAAATCGGAAATGTGCAGGATACAAGATTCTTTAGAAACAATATGTAAGCTTTTTAACTTCTACAAAACTAGATATTTTGCATAGTATAGAAAATACTTTATAATTAATTATTAAAATGAATAACTAACTCCTGATGAATTGTGATGTAAAGTAACTAATTATAATTGCTAATATTTAAAGATTAGATTGTTAGACTTCATGGTTTTCATTAGGATATAAAAAAATAAAAATCAAGAAATGGTAAAAAAAAAGAAATATAATACAACAGAAGTGAAAGACGTGTTAGTTACCGCTATCAAAAGCATTTGTAGGTGACATGAAAAATAAAAGTCACTCTTAAAGGTGATATAGCTCTTTTTAAGAAAACATGTCACTGCCAGACTTATTAAAGCAAATGAGGGAATAAGTGTTTTCCAATTGCCTCTCTCGCTGACAAAAACATATTATTGCACATCAGCATGTCAAGCAACTGAAATATAGGAGTTGTTCAGCTCTACAAATGTCACCATCATTCTGTTTACGGCAGGCCTGGTTATACCTAATGAATGAAGATTATTACTCTTAGAAAAAGCATCTACTCTTAGAAAAAGCATGTAAAGCATCTGAGATACTAAGTATCTCAGATGCTTTACATGAGTCACATCTGTTAGAGACCAAGAATGTGTAAAATGATAAATTAATATATCCCTTCTGTTAAGACAAAATGCATTACATAATACATTGCCTCTTCTCAGTATGGTAAAAGTGAAGATATGAAATTAAATTTATTGTGTAACAAAATTTCTATATTTCACCATTATCTCATTGTTGAGGAAAGCCGTTATGTTTTCTTACTCTATACAATATTAATTTTAAGTAAATAACTAATGTTATTTTATTATATTTCTGATTTGTAGTTTAATGTAAAATTTGTTTTTTTTTTTTTTACCTTTTTAAAACATCTTTAGTAGAAATACATTTTCTATATTAAATATTTATTTCAATTTCAATGTCATCATCAATTAAATATTTAAAAAATTTCCTTTAATTCACAACATTAGTAATATTTAAATATTCATACATAACCAAAATGGTATTATTTTAATGATTCTAATTTATTTAGAAATAAAAAAAAAATATTTAACTACAGAATGTAATGTCAAAACGTATATTTTATTGATTTATATTAAAAATGATGGATTTCTTCTAAACTTGTTTGTAAATGGTAAAAAAATATTATCATATAGTTTATTATAACTAAAATCTATACAGAAAATCTTATTTATCATAGATATAGTATTATGATACAATTAAATAGTTAATAATTGCATTTGCTTACAACTAAATATAAGAATATAGGCTTGAATTAGTTTTATAAATTAAAAATGAAGAAGTTCACAAAATCCAAATGTACTTCTTGTAAGATATAAGGGAAACAGATTTTTCTAAATCTAATTCTAATAAAAACATTAAATATTCCAATAATTTACAATAAGTAATAGTAAATATCACATAACTTGCTAATATTCTTAACTTAATAATATTAATACACCATAAAAAATAAATCTTAATATATGTTGATATATATATATATATATATATATATATATATATATATATATATATATATATTTAATGTATGTTAAGACAAAGTTAGATTTTCTAACTTCTGTATTAAAAGCAATTAATAATAAGCCTCGCTATTAAAAATAAATAAATAAACAGAAATTATCTACGACATTTTGAGGACCATAAAAACAGTTAGCTCAACATAGGGAACTGTGTTTATGTAAAGATTCATGAACCTTCACTATATGATGCTGTTGGTTTGTTTTTAGTGGCTAATGACCAAATTAGTCAATGTGGTTAAAGAGAAAATTATACACATACAGACAAGAATGTAATTGCGTATTTTATCATCTGATCCAAAAAAAATATGGTAAAAATAACATAAAATCCATTAAAATAAAATGTAGTAAGTAAGAGATGATTTTTTTTTTCATAACTTAAGTGTATGAAAAATCATATTTTATCTTTAGTGAAAGTACACCCAAGATCAAAATTTAATAATTTACATTAAATTCATTAATTTGTTATTATATATAAAAGTCAAAATAATTAAAATCTATAACGACATTAAACAAATTAAATATGGAGTAATTTCATCAGTGAAAATCTGAGTAATTTGTCTTTCTTGGATTTTTCACAGTAACGAAAATTACTCTGTTTACTAAAAAAAAACATACCAAACACATACATTTTGTTATCTATAATAATTTTTTAAAAGTAATGAAATCAGAAAAAAATGTTAAAACTGAATATTCTGAATTAGTTGTAACGGACATTTAGATTTAATTTCTATTGATTTTGTGATGTTTTATTTTATCTATGATAGATTCTATAATGATTTACTACTAATAAATATACCATAAATTGTTTGAAATATCTGAATTTAAGCTGAGATTCAACAAAGAATTGATTGCTAACACCAACTACATATCACAAGTAATGATATAAATGGATTATAGATTTAACTAATTAAAAATGTAATAAGTTACACAGTAAACAATAAACAGATGAAAATCTGAAATAAAATTTAATTTTTTTTTATGTGTTTTTTTATTCCTGTTTAAATTTTGTTCTTGAAGTTATTATTACACAAGAAACATAGCTCTTCTGCTATAATATTTCGAAATCTGTTCATTCTTGGGAGGGGGGGGGTGAAGAGAGTTTAAAAACCACAATTTGATGTTTACATTAATTTATGGATGGCTCCTTCATAATTTAACAGACCAAATGGGTTGGATGATTGTATTATTTATAACTGAGATGTCATATGACTTCAAATTATTGGTATTAACAATCTGTGGTCTAGGAAATCGTGCTCTATGAACATGGTTTTTAATTTTTATTACAAACCAATTAAGAAATGTATTAAATATAATATGCAAGAGATTATAGATAAAAAAAAAATATATATAATTCTATGAGATTTCTAAAAGATTATGAATCATGTAAAAATAACAATAACAATATCACAGTAAAACTGGAAATCCAGATAAATACAAAATTTAGATATCTGAATTATCTATATTTAATAATTTAAAACATCATTATTTTCCTCATTTTTTTTATACACAAAAAAATAAAATTTTCTTTTTTTCAAGTATTAAAGGATCAATTATGGAACATAATTTGAGTGAAGAGTTCTATATACTTTATGGCCTGATGGAACTATTTGTCAATTCAATAACAGGTATTAAGGTATAAATATATATCTGACAAATCTCAAAAAATAACATACTCATATTTAAAGGGTGTAAAAATCCTATGGTTAAATTGATATAAATTTTAATAAAATAGGTACCTTTGATAATTCCAATGTTTAAACAACTGTATTATTATGCTTTTGATTTGGATACCGCATGAGAGAATCATACTACTTAATTAGTGGAGTGAATAAAGGCAATAGGAAATTCCAGTCTTTAGAAAAAAACTGAGACAATCTCTCAACCAAACTTGTTATGAAGATTTCTTTTTTTCATCCACCAAAATATTTTTACATCAGTTAAAGTAAGAATTTATTTGCACTATATAAAGTTTGGGGGCAATTAAGAGAAAAAATGTCAATACCCAAAATCTCAATTTATTTTTCATGTAATTCGTTTACCAAACTTCTGTTAAAATGAACAGAATCATTTCATGCCTATCCTTCAATCTATATATAATTATTAGCCACTACAGACAAAATATACTTAATTTGTAACTTTTTATTATATTTCACACATATTTTACGTAAAAATATACAAAAACATTAGTTGGCGTGTAGTTAATTAATTGTTTTAAAAAAACCATAAAATTATCATGAAAATAAAAAATACTTTTTTTTGGAAAATTGAAAAGAGCAATCTAAATAAATTAAGTTCTAGATAAGTAAAGTTTAAATGTACATTTAAATTGTCAATTTTTAAGGATTTTAATTGCAATGTTTACTAGACAGCATATGCATGTGTGTGTGTGTGTGTATATATATATAGGTAGAGGTAGGTATATATATATATATATATGTAGGTATGTATATGTGTTAAGAATGTAACTTAATGAATGTACTTAACTCTAATTTATCTTACGGTAATGTTATATATATATATATATATATATATATATATGTGTGTGTGTGTGTGTGTGTGTGTGTGTGTGTTACAAAAATAAACATATAAAAACTAAAAATTAATTAAAAAATTATTGTAAATTCTTCTTCTATCAAATAAAATTTTATATGATGGGTAGTAAAATTATTTATAAAATAACATTTATACAAAAGATTCTTCACTATAATGTGTCTAAACACATTTACAAGATCGCAGTAAAAAGAGAATAAAAAAATAAAAAAAAAATATTAAACAGGTTTTTAGAACTTTTAACTATAAATACAAACAATAATAAAAACAATATGTATATTAAAGTTTTAGTATAATACTTAAACATATTCTTTTAAAGATGTAAAAAATTTTAAAGTTACAATAAATTTTCAATTTATAATATTTTTATAATAGATATATTTTTTAAAATATAATTTCTAAGGATTACAAATGGATAGAATAATAATTATGACTATTTTTTATATTACTGACTATTATAATGACCATTAAAATGATGATAGTTACAAGTATCTCCAAATTTTTTTAATAAATTACAATTATGTAATGATAAATTAAAATTAAATGCCAAACAAATCTTGGAGATGAATTTATTACATTTTATTCTTCAACAATTGTCAACATATATCTTCTGTGAATATTTGTATCTTTATAAAATTATATTAAATGTTAATGTATATGACAAATTTTTTCAAAATCATAGGTGATATCACTATAAGGTAGCATGAAAACTTGGATCTCAGCTAGCTGTTTGGTAACTGGGGAAAAATGGTTTACTTAAGCATTTATTTAAGGTACTGATATAAAATTGTTGAAGTGTAATATACTGCTCCCATTCTGAGTACAGGAAGCCCAAGGGATTGTAGTTTATAGGTATGTCCATACATTTATAGGTATTCCAGTTGAACTGGGATAAGAAATGTTACTTGATTACTGTAGTACTGTAAACAAAAATATCTTGTCTCTGCTCACTATTTCATCATATTGTGTGCCAAAGGTCTATTTCTGTTTCTTTATTTCCAAGAAATGAAATAAAAGGCATACACATTTACTTGATCATGTAATATACATTCCAGTAGTTAACTGATACATATGTATTAGTTATTGGTGAAGTAGAGTGGAATAAATGTAAGCTGCTATCTGATATAAATTTTTACAAATGTTCTTATTACACAACTGTTATCCTTTCCTGATCTTTCAATGATTATTCAACCTGATAATTACATGGAACTGGATCCTTCTTTGGGCAGGACTGTTTGTCCCATTTTCCCATCCCTTGGATTAGGTAGGTAATATCTTTCCACTAATACACCCTTTTCTCTAATATGTGACTCTTTTTCCTTAATGGTGCTCGTTCTATGGGTTTTAGCTAAATGCTCAGGGATCTGTGTTAAGGACATGTAGATCTTACAGATATAAAATCCTTTTTACTTGATTAGTCTTATGGTTGCATATCTACCTATGTCTGTTAGTAGGAGATTCTGTTTTCAATCAGTAGTTGTAGAAAAAATACGATCTCGATCTGAGGTTCTTATTGGCTAAAGCCAGGCTTCCTAATCCTTCCTGCTACATTACAACAGTCAATAGATAGTGCTATCTGAATAGATAGTTCAGTCCTCTCTCTCTTTCTCTCTATCTTTTCTTTTCCATTTCATAATGTTTTATAACCTTTTATTGAATCAGTGTCATGTCATGTGAATTAAATTGGCTATTGCTTGGTTCCATTTTAGCTACTTTTTTATTAGGACTTAACACTGGCGGGGAGGGGGCAACTTCTTTTTATGCCTACAGAACTGTCTAAAGAGTTTGTTTCCTACCCAGGGGTTACATAAAAATCTAAACTAGCACTGTGGTGTCTTACTTTGCACAGCCAGGCCTCCTATTTATCATAAAGTCTAAACTAATTTAACTCTCACTGGATTATGACTACTCACAACACCTCAAAAGTTTAAGTGTAGTGTATTAATAATAGTACATCACTTTCCTGTTACTCTATAAAATTCATTTATTTTGATGTGACGGAACAATCATGATGCGATTTTTATTTCTATTTCAACTGTTAATGAAGAAATTATTTTTTGTTGGATTTTGATGAAAATTATGAAGTATATCACACTACAAAAGAATGAAAAAGAAGATACAATCTGTATTAAATATATCTTATCTCAATATGTTTCAGTGAAATATATGATAAGAATCACTTTTATCATAACTATTACATAAATTTAGAAATCATCTTATTATCTCTATTAGAACTTTTTATAGACAAAAATATATCTTCAGAAAACTAAAAATAACATTAAACATCAGGCCAAAGAAACTCTTATTCTGATTACAAACATCCTAATATCTCTTTATACAATAATCAATTAATGTATATATTAAAATGAAATATTCTCATTATGAAGAAATGCTATTCCAGTTTTCTTTTCATCATACATTAAGCAATTTTTTCAACTGTTTTTTTTGTTTTTATGAACCGCAATAGCTCAAATTACAAGCACTAAAGAACAATAAAATAATGGGCAGCAATAACTTTTTTGTATCATAATTACAATTGCAATTAACTTAATTACAAATACAGTATATAAAACTATTTCACTGAATTCAGTACAATCATATAAACATTTGTACATATTTTTCCAAAATTGAATTCAATAAAAACATAACAAACATTAAGTAAAAGATAGCTCAGTTTTAGCTTGATAACACATGACCAAGAATTAAAGCAATTGGGTATACTCATCCTTGATATGAGTTTTTAATGACTTTGGTAATCTTGTAAACTATTTCAAAAAACATTATGCGTATTGAGAATATTATAAGATGCCCATTGTTAGTACATATTCGATAATACTTAGCACATCATTTTTTTAGAACATAATTTAAAATTTTTTCCTGTTCCAGAAAAATCTTTTATTTAACAACTTCATATTTTATAGTTATTTTTGTCAATAGTTGCAGTGGTTTATATTAAGACATGTATCACTATTATTTACTCACATAACTAAAAATTTAGGAAATAGCAGTGGAAAATAAAGTGGTTTACGATTTTTGAAACAACAAACTAATTTTACAATAATTATTATTAAAATCCAATAGTATTCATATTTTTTAAGTTTCTGTCTGTACAAGGAATTTAATTCATTTACTGTATTTACAAAAATTGTATAAATCAAAAAAAAAAATAGCTGAAACAAATATAAAATAACTTCCTACAAGACTTACTAAACCAAAACAATCGGTTCCATGTAAATTAGTAAGTCTATATAAAGCAAGATGGTGAGCTATCCTGATGGGTAAACTGTCCTTTCTGTACCTATCCCTTTTCTATATCCTTGATTCATTCTTTCCTGTTATCAGTGTTACAGATCTGACCCTGCTATGTTCTCCATTATCAATGCTGAGGGTACTAGAACCTGAACAGCCAGTGCATCAACACTGGTAACTGGTAGGAGGGATGCCAAGATAAAAAAAGAACTTGTACTCTTTTTCACCTGTTTGTTTCTAATAACACAAAACACATCTTATGAAGTAGCATTCTAGAAATTAAAACCCATATTTAACAAATCAATTTCTGTTGATCATGGATTTAAACAATGTACTACTGTTACGTGTAAGTATGAATTATCTAATTAAAGCATAAAACTTAAGTAAAGAGTCAATAGTTAAAAAAATTGCTTAATTTAAAAACTGGTATGGCAATAATTTTCTAAAAAGTATGAAAATAAATCTAAAATTAAATAATAGAAATAACAATAATAAAATTAATTAACAATTTTTTTATATTTCATTTCACAAGCCTTAATTAACAATCAATGTAAAATCACACTAAGCATACAATAATTTTTTTTCTTGATTTGTCTATGTTTTTTTTTTTTTTTGTAAGGAAACAAAAAAAAAAATCACAAACAGTCGTGATGTGTAGGTTGTAAATTCTTCCTTAACAAACAACACTTAATAACAATAATTCAGCTTCTTGCATCCTCCAGATAGGATTCACCAAAATCTGTTAAATTAATATTAACAGAATATTTAAATTTAAATCAAATTAATTAAATTAATTCATTTTTTACACCGTACACCAGGAATTAATAGTTATTATGATTTTTTTTTAATAGAAGATTAACTATTTACAATGGTTTGCATCAAGTATAATTCAGTCCATTCTTCAATATCTAAGCATACCATATTTACAACATATCTATCAAGCAATTTGCATTGTAAAATATCTTTAAATACTGTACATCAAAACCATCACACTTTACTAATAGACAGTTACCAATCCAGTTGCAATGACATACGTATCTGTATGTACGTATTTATAGCTAAAAATCCCTCTGCTTCATTTCATTTAACAAACCCAGTCACCGACTTCTTGTTGTAGCTGCACAGTAAATTATATATTTTTATATTAATTAATTTATCAATATTTATATATAACTATTAAAAATTAATTTCAATTTTTAAGTTGCAATAGTTAATTAATTATTATGCATTGTTATTTGCATACAGGTTGCTTAAATATTATACATTATTTCATTTATAACTGTTATTAAATGAAACTCTTTCTATAATTAAAAAGTCAGTTACATCTGAAAGTTTTAAAACTCTCTTTAGTTTTTGTCTCCTGCAGTATTTCATGGTTATACTCATTTACGTTAGCATTTATAGCTGGTTACTCCACAAAATAATTAAAAACAACCGTTAGAAGAGTAAAACTACTAACTGATTTACTAATATTTCTCTCACCTTTTACTCAAAGAGGTTGCCTATTAGCATAGACCCAGAACCAAATTTTGATTACTCTATTAATAATTATAATTAGTTGGAAAAGCATTTTTAGGTAATGTAAATATATTATCAAACAAAAAAATATAATTAAAAAAATAAAATAAATATTTCAAGAAATATCTTTTAAATAGTAAATATTTAAAAATGGAAAATGTTATGGTTTGCGATAAGACATGAGAGTCACGGGTGAAAAGAAATAATTTTAACTAAAAGAATCCACCGACTAATGTATTTACTTAATATAAGATGAGCTCAATGATTTAACAAAACCAGTGATTTAATAATCTCAATGATTTAATAATTTCACTTCTTTCAAGACTGTTATTATAACATGATAGCATGGTAAAATTTCTTGGCTTGATGTGGAATCAATCATAATCCCAAGTTTTGAGAATCATATGTAATTTATATCCACTGATAAAATTTATCACATCTTATTATTCAGATTACTAAAGTCAACACAAGAATTTATTATTTTACTATTAACTGGTAATGTTTCACCTTTCATCTGGAAGATTCTTAGGTACAAATCATGGTCAGGCTAAGTATTTTTCATACAGTAAAAATATATCATATCATTCTCATGCATAAGTCTTGAGTTTACACGATGAATTAATCATCAAATAAAAGAAAATATGCTAAATTGACTTGTGGTTAAGAACGGTCTTTTTCTCAATACCAAGCCATATTCTGCTGCAATTGGAAGGGATTTCTGCAGAAAACTTGGGAATAGTGATTTATTACATATTGCAACATCAAAAAATTCTTTAAAAAAATAATAAGGTGTGACTAATAAGGGTAGAACACTCATTTACATTGAAAAGTAAGACTAGTAATATATTTAAAAGAAAATATTTTCATATTTTTGACAATTATTTTTCAATTGTTTAGGATATATGAAACAAATATCTTTTTATCAATTTTGTACCTAAAAATCCATTCCCTAATTAAAAGTTTTTATTATATGATTTAACTGGTTATTTAAATTTGAAGATGTTTAAACTACCTCAAACTTCTAATCCCTCTGCCACTCTCTCACTTCCATATCTTTGATCATTTTTCTCTTAGATAGATTGATGGAAACTGAAACACCACAGTACTGGCTCTCTTGCCATTGCTGCTAAAGAAGTATTAACCAATAAAGTAGCTAGTGAAGACTTGAGGTAATAACTTTTAGAAAACCCTGTGGGCTTTTCTGGCATATTGTTTCCATCAAAATATCTATAAAACAATGGAGTAGAGCCTAACATTCCATTTGAATAAGTCAAAAACCATTTACCATTGATAAAATGTATACAATATATATGTGATTTTATATTTTTCATCAGTGTCAAATAATTTACCACATTCTTGAATTTCAAGTATAAAAATTAAAGGTCATTAGCAACTTAGGAATAACTTGTAATAGATTTTTTGACTCTAGCCAGGCACTGTACTTATGACCTACTCTGTAGCAGGTTAAGCATTCTGACTGCTTGTACTATTAGGATGGTATTATTTTTGGCTTGTATTATTTTCTGTAAAGTCAATTTACTTGCATCACGTGCTAATAAACCTTTTTAAAAGCCAATTATGTTATTAAATAAAACAATTAATAAAATTTAAGCAACCTTAAAATTAAAAAAAAACAAAATATAAAGAAAATAAAGTGTGTGAGAGTTTGAAGTATATAAGTGCATTATATTGTGCATTAAAAGTAAAAGAGAGAGAAAAATATACCACCTTAAAACCAAGGTACACCTTTACTTGTGGGAGTTATCAGATGGCACAAACTTAAAATGAAGACAAACTGTCCACCTTATTTAAATTTCTGATCAATAAAGTCAAATTACCTTCTGATAAAGCTGGATGGATTAAACAATAAACCATAATGTTACAAATAGCCCACAACAAAACTACATTTGAATTTGCAATCTATGAATATAAAAGCCAGTATTATACCACTGAGCTGTCCACAATGTTAATCGTAGATTAATGGAAAAAGTAAAAAAAACAAAACCAGGTGACATACAAAATATAATTATTTTATAATATTGACAGTGAGTAAATGACAACACATGTGACAGAAAATATTATGTGATAGGTAAAAAGTATATATTATTTATACAAATTATAAACAGACAATCAATTATTAAAGAAAAGTAGTGAAGAGGAAAAAAATAACAGAAAAGAAGAAAATACACAATTAGTTACGCGTAAAAGCTACACAAAAAGAGAAAAATATTTGTGCATAGTACTTGTACAGATGATCTCTCCAATAATGAAAAATCAGTCACTGCTGCATTAGCTTAGTTTAATTCAACTTTTGTGACTATATAGATAAGTTGTTTAACTGTTTTCTCTATGTTTAAAGTATACAAAAAAAAGAATATAAAATTCACACCTATTATAAAATTCTATTGCAGTTAGGTTTTTAAATGCAAGATAAGTTTACACTGTAAAATTTTATAGACAAATAAAATAAGTATGTTCATGTATTGAACTGTAGAATAAAAAGTAAGAAGACTCATACTTTATTATATTCAATAAAGGAGTAAAATGCTAATGACGAATTTAATTTTGAATGATCCTCTTCAATTTTGAACAAATGAAACAAAAACATCAGCAACTGACTAGAAAGGACAACAAAAAAAAGCGGGTCAATTTTTAATATTTTAAAAGATTGATATAATGGAAGCTGCTTTGACACTTCTTAATCAGTATAAGCAAGAGGACATTGTATTTTTAAATTATTTTGTAACGATAATCAATCATGTCTTGTAAAACTACTGAAAGTAAATGCCAAATTAATGAAAAAGCTAAGAAATTCAAGCAACTAGTTTAACTGTGATTATGTTGAAAGTAATCATAATTTTTGGAAATTGGAAAAGCCTCATATTCAATGGAATATTAAGTGCTACTTAAAAATTTATTGGGAAGTATTTGACCGCCTATTATAATTTACATGAATTGGAAATTGCTATAAGTGATTTTCATTTATTTCCTAAATTAAAGTAGTTTTAAGGTAGGAGTCATTTGAGATGTTGAAAAAACTATCCATAATTAGCTGACAAAACCATCAGCAGATTTCTGTTAAAGAAGTATTTAATACTTCATATTAAATGAATAGAAAAGATCGTTACATATTATTAAAATGTGACCAAGACAATTAAAATGATAATGAAATAAAAACAATAAAGAAAGTTTTGTTGAGAAACTTAGTGTCACGTAAAAACTCTTTGAGAGGCTCAAAGCCCAAACAAAAAAAAATCTTTTGAAATACCCCTCATATATTTGAATCTAAGTAATTCATTTAGTATGCATCAATAAAGATGATAGCAGCACTCAAATAATGTACAAAACTTTTGTTTTGTAGTAAACTAAATATGTCATAGAAGTGTCATTAAATTCCTCCAAGCTACATACGCTGCAGAATTCATCTATCACCCAAAAAATGTTGTTTATAACAATTAAATAAATAAGTAAAAGAAGGGCAGAAAAATTAGTAAATAGAGCCCTAAAAAAAGAAGAGAGAGAAAGAAAGGAGACAATCAGATAATAATGCACAATATGAAATACATTACATACAATTGAGGTTTGTGTAAGACAGTAACAATTTAATACCGAAAATAAATAATATATAAGTGTGAAGTGAAAAATTATCAAAAAGTGCAATTAAAGTACAACAGTGTTTTTTTTTATTTTATAGTTTTGCAAAATGCTTCATAACAGATATTTATTGTGTACCATGCAAAATATAAAGCAAAATGTACATGTGTTATAAATATGAATAAAACATTCCAAACTTTTAACTACAATATGTTTAATATTAAATAATTTGAGGTTAATAATTTTAAAACATTAAATAATTATATTTTTTAAAACTTAGGATGTCTTCATTTTGTGTAGTTTCTTCAGACATACAAACGCGTGAGAATTACTTGTAAGATTTGCATATACATGTGATCTAAATTGATTTTCAAGTTTTAATGATCTCCATCAATAATAATACTAAAGTTCTTCATACAAAAAGCGATCACAAATTGAAACAGTTTTACTAGTCTTTCCTTACTGATTAATAACTGAAAAATTTCCTCAAATGATTAAAGAACTGACGCCTTTTTCCAGGCTTTAATAATTCATTAAAAAATGAAAATTATCATATAAATATTTCTTGAAAAAAAATCACGAATTAAATGAATATTTATAGGCTTTCATAATCCATAAATAAATAGAAATTAAAACCTAATCCTCTTATAATGAAAAGGTTCTGAAAGGTACAATAAACTTTTAAAACTCTTCCTTACCACAGTTTATGTTCTACTTCTAAATTTATTTTTCCATATACTTAAGGTACAATTGAAAGATATTTGGTTCTTCTGGTGGGACATGTCATTAATTTATATTTTATTACTGATTTTCATAACTGAGATAATTTTTAAATATATTTCTCTAGTAAATACTTTAAGTTGGTATATCAACTACAATATAAATTATTTTATTTTATCACAAAAAAAGCTGATAAAACCATGTTAAATAATGTAAAACAGTTTTTAAATGATTACATTACAATTTAATTTAAGGTGAAAGCATAAAATAAATCTATGTTTAAGCTAGAACTTACAGTAGATTGAGCTTCTTCAGAGACTTTCATTGGGAACATTGGATAATTGTGCCATTTATTTATTTGCCATGTTTTTGTAACCTTGGTGTTTGGATCATCTTTTGAAATACCTTTACAACTGGTGATCCACTTTAGAAGCACTTCTCTTTAACTTCCTCTTATCCTAAACTTCAGTTGTGAAGATTTAAAAATATACACTTTTTAAATCACGTTCATTTAGAATATTTGTTTTTATTTGTAATTGTATATTCTGACTTGTTCAAGTATACCTAGTTTTGTCCTTTAATGTTCACATATAAGATTTTCATGTTACTGCTAAGTCAAGTGCATTTTTGATTTGTACGATCAAGTCTATAAACTCAACTGCTTTAACTGTATTACATAGGGCAAATAGGATGCAGTATTCATAATACAAAGAACACATAAGCAATTTACATATCACTGAATCCACTCTTGCAAACTGACTCATTAAAACAAGTTACACATATACAAACATCAATAACAGTAACATGAAAATCTTACATTCAAACATCAATGATAGAAATTATGCATACTTGAGAAACTTAAAACGTACAGAATAAAAACAACATTTGAAATATAATTAAAATCGTGCACACTCTTCAAAAACATCACCAAGACCTAATCCGAACACCAGTGCCACGTAAACAACAGAATAAATGCTATTTAAAGCACCAGTAACATTCAGTATTTCCTGTGGCAGTTTCTAAAGAAGCTTGATTTAGAGCAAAAGCTTGCTTAGTCTAAGGTAAATTTCATAATTTTCACCTTAAATGTTTTGTAGTTGATTTAAACTCTGTTATGTACTTTTAGTCACGTTTCATAATTTACACCAAAATTCAAATTACATTATTTTACAAAATATAGTTCTTATTAATTATTATGTTGACAAAAATATAATTTATAAATTAATAAATAAAAATTAAAAAAAAGATGACTGAAATCTGTGATGAAGTGATTCAACAAAAAGGAAATAAATGATGATAATTTAAAACAAATTAACTAGTGCAATTGGTGCTTATGTGCTAAAAGATTGTTCACATGCTGATTTTCTACTTACATAAATCAAACAACTACAAACAAAAAATATAACTTAAAAAAAAAATAAGAATAATCACCAAACCAATAAATAATTTAAAGTTAAATCATAAATACAAATTATTAAATTCCGCAAAAAAATGGATAATTAAAACAAAATTTACAGAATTCAAGAGAATTACGCTTTACAATACCAACTGCTAAAAAAGCAATACACAATTTGTATACTAAACTCTATAAAGTAACTTCTGCTATATAAAAAAAATATAGTGAGCAAAGCACAAAGATGAGGTACAAAAAATAATTTGATGTATTATTGTTACTTATTGATTAAAAGGTGTAATTTAAAGATGATTAACTCATACTATACCTTGAACTTATGTAAAATCTCTACATAACATTCAAACCAATATATGATCTTCATTTTAATACAGATTGTTTTGAAAATCATCTCCTGGGTTTATATTTATAGATAACATATAAAGTGAGATATAAGCTTTCTGTTTGTTTGGGCATGTTCAAAATAAACGTATGTGAAATATACAGTTATATGAAAAAGTTAAAAAAGTTTATTCTTTTATAACTCAAAATTTACATGTCACAATGCGACCTTGAGAGAAGAATATACAGGGGCCATTCAGAAAGTAAATAATATCTGAATATAACTTCTATCCATTTAGTTCCTTATTATATTACTTCAGTCTAACCTAAATTTTTACATTATACTGTTTTTCTGAGCATTTAAAATGTTTTAAAAAATGGAAAATAGCACCAAATATAAATTATATAGGGTTATCTAATCTTTAAATTCAAAAAAAGTTTGTGCTCTAGAACTAACAGACAAACTTATGAATGCAAAAATTGTGCATCAAGATTCATGAAGCAAGATAATAATTAAGACATAAGAATTTTTAGTTTTACTGTCTGTTGTGATGACTAATGTAAAAACTGTCAATGAAGTTTATAGAACATACAATTGATGAATTTAAAAAATTATTTCCTCAGATCGCAGTCTTTACTATATAAAATTATAGGAAAACATCTTGGGTATAAAAACCTTTTGTCAAATGGGTTCCTAAACTATTGTCTGAAGAGAGCAAAGAAAATGGGAATTGAAATGGGTTTGACATTTTTCAATCGCTTTACACCTGAGGGTCATGAAGACCTAATCCTATTATTTCTGGTGATAAAACACAGTTCATTCATAATATTAAATACCGAATAGTGGAGCAGTATCATTCATAAAATTTTTCAGAAATGAAGATTCAAATAAGTTATGAGCGAATTGAAATTGAGCACAAGTGATTTTTGGGATAAGAAAAGCCTCTTCCATGGTAATTTCATCTACAATAGAACAAGAATAAATTATAATTTATGGTTTCATCTTACAATACAAAACAAATTGGATGTTGTCTAGTCAAATGGTATTGTTTGTTTACAAAACTGTTTATCTGCACTCTACAACAATTTGACAGTTACTTCTAAAAATTTGGGTGGGAAATATTCAAGAAGCCGTCACATACTTTATAATGATTCAATTTTAACTGACTTTAACAACTTTTGTTTTTGGAAATTTTCAATTAGACCATTACATTGTATGTAATTTTTTTAATGTAATTTACATTAAATAAATCTAAATTGACTGATTTCAATTTCAATGATTCTATTTTTTTTTTATTCCATAGAGGAAGTTTTGCTGATAGTTAATATTTCGATTAAAAATTACATTATGACACAAAAGTTTTGAAGATAATTTTCATCTTCTGTCATTATTCTTTACTACTGAATAATTATGTAATTGAATGCCTGATATCACTCTAATATTCAAAGTATTGTTATATTAAAAAAATAGTTGAAAAACTTGGATAAAAAATAATACAAATAGTCCTGCATCCTGGACAACCTTAAGTCAAGCTCAGAACAGGTTATTTACATCATTTCTCT
Source organism: Lycorma delicatula (assembly GCF_047948215.1). NCBI lineage: Eukaryota > Metazoa > Arthropoda > Insecta > Hemiptera > Fulgoridae > Lycorma > Lycorma delicatula. The sequence goes on along the minus strand of NC_134466.1, from coordinate 70,669,013 downwards.
TTATTATTTTTTGTTAGTTTTATCTCAAAAAAAAAAATAAAAATAAATAAAGATATATTCTTACATTCCAGAAGCCTTATTTCCATGTTTGGTATCAAGATAGTTTCTTTACATTTCTTTTCTAATTTTTATTACGACACAGCATTTTGGTTTTGTGTTTCTTGTGAGATGATTTTTTTATGAGACTGTATTTTTTGTAGGACTCTCCAAATAGTAAATAAAATTTAAATAATGTAAAATAAAGTGAACTTTATAAAAAAACAAAACTAGCAATTCTTGAATCCTTTAAATGTTGAAGGTAGCACCAGATTAAGAGTAGTAGTTTCCTATTAATTTAGTGCTGACAAAGTCAAAATTTAAAGAATTAAAAGTGTATTATTTTTGTTTACAGTGCTTTTTTTTTTAGTTGGTTTAATTTTACTTTTTTCTAAACTGAAAAGTTTTAAGGAGGATTCATTTTAGAAGTACTGATGAAGTTAAAACAGCTTTATGACATCATTTGCTTCTTGACATCAAGTGGTTAACAAAATTAGAACACAATTCTATAATGATTGAAATAATAACTAATAAGCATTTTTTAATTATTGTTTTAAAATTAATAAATTATTACAACCAAATATTCTTTACTTTCTGGGTGATACTTGTAAGTAAATGTTGTCAAATATACAATCTTGTTTTTAGTAATTTTTGGTTTAAAAGTATAGGTTTATTAAATATAGGTTTAAAAGTATAAAAGTATAGGTAATAAAGAAATAAGAAAAAAATAACAGAATTAGAAATAAAACTAAAGGTAGAAATAAATTCCCATAAGGTACTACTCAATATCCAGAAGTACATGATTAAAAACAATTATTAGCGTGTGAATAAATAGATCGATGCATTACATAATATTAAGTGATAAAAAAGCATGCACATATTATACATGTAGCTATCTAATTTAGAGCTCTGCAATTTTTAACTACACTTCACATATCAGCTCAAAAAGAATCAAATATAAAAAAATAATCTGTAAAGTCCAAAAAAGGTACAACATAAATTCATAAATCATTAATTCAAATAAAAAGTATTGAGTAAATTCAGCGGCACAGTTGGTTCCTGACATTACTGGAGATTTAAAAATAAAACATAAAGAAATGTGAGGTACTTTTATTGCAGTTTGATACAGTGATCTAACTGTAATTACTGGTTAATGAAAAAGTAACAGCAGTGTCTGTAATGGCAAATAATTTGCCCCCATCCACCACAAGATGAACACCTACTATCAAGTCACAATTTTATTACTATTCCCATAGCTGACAAAACACATCCATCCACTTTCTTAATAAACTGTTATTTACTCAAGTCATCTATAGAAAAAATTACGAAACATAAAACATATTTTAAAATTTGGATTACTATTATTATTTGGATTATTATTAATTTTCATTTTCTAATTTTTTACAATTTTTACTGCCAGTAACATCAGTTAAATTAATACTATACCGTTGAATTATTTATGATACAATGTAAAAGCATAAATAAAATAAAATTTAGGCCTAAGCAATAATGTGTACGAGAACATGCAGAAATATATAATCATGCGATAATGTAATAATAATATTAAAATATCTTACAACTAAATGTAAATTCCGTCAACTCCATGCAAAATTAATTAAAATTTTACTTTTAATACAAAGATTTAAATTAGAATTTTTAAAAAATGACCAATTACACTAATATTGTTTGTCAATAATATTCATGCTATAAAGTTTATTAAATATAATAAATAAAAAATACACTGCCAACAAAGGTGTAATAAAGGAAAATGACTAATAAATCAATTTGAATGTAATAAAACATGGAAAAAGCCATAAATATAATAGGTATATTTACTATAATTAAAGAATTTGAAAGAAAAACTAAGCATTTACATTTTTTTTTAGTTCTGTAGTTAAAGCAAAATAATCATTCTAATCTATGGAAAAAAGTAAACAGTAGGGACTCTCTTAACCAAATTTTCAGTTCCTACCTGCATTGGGCACTTAGAGTAGAATTACGTATAAAACCTAACAAAAAAAAAATCATTAACCAAATTGCTGATACATGTATGATTAAAAGAACTATATGGTGAGTCAGCACAAATAGACATGTGTGACAGTGTCACTAAAATACTGTAAATGACATGCTTAACAATAAAAGTAAGATATATGTAGTTATATATGCGTACATACATTTGTATGAACACTCAGACTGGCTCGTTTAAAACTGGCCCAAAAAAGTTCTCAGTTTAGCAGCTACTTTATTTGGCTTACTGTATTTGATTAAATACATATTTTTGGTATAGATTGTTACAGTGTATATAAAATTTTATTGGTGTTATTATTCTATTGCATTGGTGAAATTTATGGCTGAAATTGCCCAGATTTATTACATAGTTGTTTTTGTCTTTGTTGTTCTCTAAAAGGAAAAGTCCACAAAACTATGGCATGTAATCTTGGAAGTTAAAGAATGCTATTTGACATACGTTTGCCAACATCTCATATAAAGAACTCAGGAAGGTGTTTCTTAACAATCAGGAATTAACATACAAATGTGACATACAGAATTATACATCACTGTTGGAGGAAACCACATATAACACATTCTGTAATGTTAATGCAAGTACATTAAATTCATTAATAAAATTTTATTTTATTATTTTATGCTATGCTGTTTCATGAATGTGATCATTATTATTTTAATTAAAATAGGATTTTTTCTTTATTAGTTGTTAAATATGGTAAATAAAATTTATTAGGATATTAGAATTTATTAAATTAAAAATATAAAATTTAACTTTATTAAGATATAAAATTTGTTAAATAATTACAAAAGGGGGCACTTTTCCAAAAATCAAATATTCTTTAGCCATTGACAATAAACAAAATTGAAATACAGATACAGTCAGGAGCCCATTTTTTGAGAAAACTCAGAACTAAAAAGATCATATACATGTCTACAAAGACAGTTCCGTCTCATCTGAAGGATGTAGCTGTTCTATTGTATTTCCTGATAACAAGTTGTTTTATAAATTCAGTGCCTACTCCTTTATATATATCTGTAGGCTTACACTACATATTCTACATTAAAAACTATTTACACTTGTAGTAAAGAAAAATCTCTAATTATAACAGACACAAAAAGTGGCTTCCAAAGCTTAAACTGCAGTAACTTGGAACCAACCATACAGAAAATTTGTAACATTCTTTCAAACATAAATAAAAATTGGTATTTGTTTGGGTTCCTAATCATTTAGGCATTCATGATAATAAACAGGCTGATGAAGCAGCTAAGAGATCCTTGTTAAATGGACATCAATTGAATTTGTTAAGTAAAAATGGTTTCGTAAGAGATGCTTGCAATAAATTGAAAATCCAGTAGAACAAATTTTAGTTGTTGAATCCACCCATGGGTCTTCATGAAACGAGGGAAAATGTATTTGAAAAACTATTTGTTCCTTATGATTGATGAAGTCAAATCATTCTAACACGACTAAGGATTGGGCACACTAGAATCATCCTTGCCAATCTACTTGGGTCTCCTTGAACATACTGCCAGATATGTAATATGCCTTTGACTATCAACCATCTTCTCCTAGAACATTCAAAACTTGCAGCTGGTAGTGGGCAACTAGGATTAAGTCAAAATAAGAAGTTATTTAGTCAAGAGCATGACATCAAGATCATGTTAAAATTTTTATGTAATATAATAATTATGAAATAAATTTTATTAAATTAAAAAAAATAAATTTTGTTGAAATAAAAATTACACTGAAGAGTGAATTAACATAGAAATAAATTAAACCTTCCGTATAGTCAGCAGTGATGAAATTGTTGAATGTAATTTATTTATTTCTTTTTAGCATAAAAGGTAACTGCCTGATTATAATTGCTATATTGCTTATAATTGCTCATTAGTATAAATACTAATGAATAACAGATTGCATTAAAATGAAGAGGAGAATAACAAAAACAAGAAAAGGTTGATGATGTACATTCAATAAGCCAAACAAAAATTGTATTAAAACTTATTAAATCATTCAACCAAATGGAACAAAAACATAATTTTCCTTTTACTGAATTAGGTAAATGTATGCAACCAATATGATCTTGCTATACATATTTGAATGTCATTCAAAATTAAGTCAAAAAAAGGTTACAAACTTAAAAAAAGTTAACTTTATAAGAAAAGGAAATACTTTATTACATATAATTTACTTTTTGTGTACATATGGAAGTCTAATTTGAATATATTTCATAATACTGTAAATAAAAGAAAAATTTATTTATTATAAAATTTAGTTATGTAGCTCATGTTTGACAAAATTATACTCTGATTGACTCTAGTTCATCAGTTACTGGAACTGAAGTTACTTTTTACTTTTTAAACCCTACAGTATTTATGTTGTACAATATAGCTTAATTTATCATTTATAACTGTGTTATTTTGGGGGTAGCTTAACAAGTAAAAAGCAATGGTGATTGTGACATCAATGATGGTAAAAAAAAATTAGCTTGCTGTTATATTCGATTCAATAAATTTGAATGTTTTATAAAATTTGATTGTTATGCAAGATAACATGGCTATATTACCCATGGATTTTTTGCATGAGCTGACTACTACCCCTCCTCATTGAGTAGTTTGGTTAAGAGACTCTCTACTATATTAAAAAAACAATTTTGTACGACAGAAAAAAAAAAATAAATTTAACTAACAAAACTATAGGGACATTTTGTAGCAATTTAAAAAGGAATGAAAATTTTTTAATTACAAAATATTTGGTATGATTTACAAGGAAGTGTTGAAAAAAATTAATAGAATTTTAATATAATGGTTTTATACTTATGCAACTAAATGTATAATGACTACTGGAAAAAATTAATATAATAATTATATTTAATAAAAATTATACTTGTATTATCTGTATTACCTATCAAAAAATTCTTTTAAATTATATAAGAAAATTTAATCAACTAAATTGTAGTAAAAGGAAGCGATGTACGAAGAAGTTAACAATCTGAAGTGTTAAAAAAAGGTCAGAAATAAGTTTTAAAATAAAAATATGGCTAAATCAGAGCAAACTTATAAAAATATTTATTTATTTATTAGATCAGCATGCACCAGAAAAAGGTTATAAAAAATAATAAAAGGTAAAGTTAGCAAAAGGTGGCTGCAATTAAGCTCACCTGCATCTTGTATCATATCATTAACATAATCATGTCCAGTTTTATGTTGCTCACTATGCAGTTGACTATCAGCTAGTGAATGGGAGTTGACGGAACTTGAACCATGAGATAAGTTGTCATTATTATTAGACGAAATGGCACCTTTTGTAGCCGATCGACATCCAAACCACCAATATCCAGCATTTCTAGGGAATGGAGGATCTGCACTATCAACCTATTAACAATTATAAAAAAAAAATTTATTTGTCATTACTTTCATTTTATATTCCCCCTAGAAATGAATGGCATACAAAATTAAAAAAAATACATTGCAATAATAATAATAATAATAATAATAATAATAATAATAATAATAATAATAATAATAAATCTTCATATTAAATCAAAAGTCGGGCAACTTTTGAAGCAGCAAATGATGGAGCACTGTGTCAAAGGCTTGTAAATCAAAGTATACTACATCTGCTTTTTTCTGTTAAACTGTAGGACCTGTTGCTGCCAAGAATGCTGCCAAATTGGATGATACTGATCGGTCCTTTCTGAAACTGTGCTGCATCGGCGAAAGAATGTGTTGGACGGGAGAATAGATGTTTGCAAAGACAATTCTTTCCCAGACTTTAGGTCTAGTGGGTAGGTTAATAGAGCAAAGATTGTGCATTGTATATTATGTGTCACTACTACTATGTATTTTGATTTATTTTATACCGATGTATTAATTGCTGCATCCTTATTGAAGAAGTAATTGTTTTTGTTTTACTAATATGACTGTGTAATATTAATTATTAACGTGCTTAATATTGTATTTTGTACTAGCTGTATTTGTATTTTTACATTATGCACTATTTATAATATATCACTATTACTATGTATTGTAATATGATCTATTAATTGTAATATCCATATTGAGGAAGTATTTGTCTTTTGAGTTATCAGTATGATTGTGTATTAATTCCTAATGTGCCTTATATTGTATATTGTATTTGCTGTTTTATTGTATATGTAATGTGAACATTATTGTAGTATGAATATGATGCTCGACTGTGTGTGTGGACAACTTTTCCCTTCCTGATGAAATGCAACACTAGCTGTTCTAAGAAGGGTAGGCAACCAGGTCATTGGTAGTGAGCACATATACACACGCACCTAATAACACCTTGCGGAACCTGTTAGCGATCCCAACACCCCCTCGGCATCTATAAATGGATTCTTCCACCCCTCAAAAATGAGATAACCAATGCTCTTAATTATGATTGTCGGTATCCCATCAATACTGGTAGCAGACTTTCCATTGCTGTCTTTTATTGCAGTTATCACGTCATGAGCCAAAATAGAAGGGAACGTAAGTTCTGCTACATTTAAAACTGAAAATGCCAACAAAGGTTCTTCATCAACAAGGTAATACTTCTGATAGAGAAACACGAAGTAATCTCCAAATGACTCGTATGCTGCCTGAGAATCCGTCAAGATTTCACCTTCAGCAATTGGGGCAACAGCATGGTTGGTATCAGCCTTATTTTTCACGATAAACTTCCAAAAATTAGAAGGCTCGCTGTGAAGTTCCACTCTCAGATTGTTGAACGTAAATCAATTTATCCCGCCGGATGGTATGCTTGACTAATCTCCTCAAAAGCGAAAATTGATCATAATGAGCAGTAAAGCCAGAACGTTTGAAGTGAGAGTACACTTTTCTTCTTTTTAAGCGGGTTAAGATTTTTAGAGAACCAAATTGGAAAATTGCTGGTTCAGAGTTCAACAAGAGGAACATTATTGTAAATGGATTTAACAATTATATCTTGCAACTTGACTACTACTGTGTTTACATCGATATTAAGCAACATTATTCCAGGCTGTTTGAGAAATTTCAGCATAGAAACTCAGGTCAATCATTCTGATTGTAATTCCTTATTGCTCTGGATACATCTAAATTGATGTACTCAAATTCCTTGATCGAGGTTGTAAACGGCAGATGAAGGCAATCTGTTTTAACTAGAGGATTAAAATTTAAAGTAATAGCACCATTGGATAGAGCTGGCTCAAGAACAGATTGATTCATAATAAAATTTTCATTTTCGAGAAAATGGATCACCAAATTTGAAAATGGATCTTGCTCTGCATTTAGAATATTTAATTAACATTACGACGATTTCCATGAAATTCTAGGAGAGTTGAAATCACCCAAAACAATTACATCAACACACAAAATCGAGTACATCCAAAAGAGATTTAAAATAATTTTCCAAAACTACAGAAGATAAAAACAGAGAAAAATAGTTGTTAGAAATTAAAAGGCTTTTTCTGCCCAGACAGTGAACTTTCATCTATACTGCCTCATCCACCAACTTGAGATCTGTTTGCTGTAAAACATTTAATAATTCTATCTATAGCCAGTACACACCACCTCAACAGGTGACTCCACTATAATTTCTATCAGCTCTAAAAACAGTAAAGATTCAGGAAAGAAGTCATAATTTGTGTGCTGTTTACCTAACCAAGTCTCTGATAGAGCGATAATACTCTGACTGAAGCCAACTATAGAGGAGAAAACTTCTCTGCTCTTAGTGCGAATCCCTCTAACATTCTGATAGTTGATAGAAATCCCCCACTGTGTAATCTGGGATTGGCCTTCCTCCAAAGTCATACTGAAACCATTTTCTTGATATATGGAGTTCTCTTTAAGTTTCCCATAGAACAGCTAATAAAATACCATGAGAAAAAATAGCAGGATCATTAATCTTGTCAAAGTCGGACTCGTAAACATCCACTCGAAAAGAGTTATAGGAGCCAAATTTTGTTTTTAATCGAATTCATTTAGAATAAGCTAGTTTCAAGGGTTTCAACAAATTATATATCATAACAACAGAGAATGAAAGATCAAATGTTGACAAAAACAAAGTCGCCTTCCTCAAGCAAGAAAGATCAATGAAAACATTCAACCCAACTTAACTGATTTTGTCATTGACTTCCTCGGTTGACAGGAGTTACATTCATTACAAACTTCATTATAAATAGGTTTAGATTTTTTTCTTTCTTATAACTATATCAGTCTAGCTACCCATTCTACTCTTGGGTGGTCCCAAGTCATCATCTATCAAGGGTGAATCATTGTACGAATTTACATTTTTATCTATTTTTGGAGCAACAATATTTGCTTCATCGTCAATGATATTTTTGTCTAACTTACTAGTAAAACCAACAAAAACACTGGCATTTGGGCTCAAATTAGAGCCCGGGTAGTTGCTTAGATTGTGGAGAAGCAACTAACTATTCAGTTGCTTCTACTCAATCTGTGAATAGTTAAGTGTCATACTTGAGGTTTTAATACAAGCTCAAGTTCAAATATGGTCTGCTTGAGGAGTATATTTTACTCACTCAGGACATAGATTTCCTGTCTTACTGAAGACAACTTATTTCAAAAAGTGGAAAGCACATCGTGAAAACCACTTACAATAATTGTTTTTGGCACCAGATTCAATGGGGAATTTTTTGCTGAAAACATTACTTTTAGCTGCCGACAGTATGTCTTCAGAAGCACCACACATGTATGAAACAAGAGAACAAGATTTAGATGTCTTAACTTTAATATTCCCACCATTCTATGCTTTCTCAACATGCTTATATCCATTTTTGTTAAAGATCACTTATCTTTAAGCTGATCTCTGATTAAGGCAAGCCACATGTAACCTCATGTTGTATGATTTACAGCAAAGATGCTTTTGCTTTCTGAAAAATATTTTTTTACATCTGGAAAAACTGTTAGAACTCCCTGGCATTGTGGTCACCTTAGTGAGTTTATTGATTGTTCAGAGAGGTGGGGAAAAAATATACTAGAATATTTAAAAAAATAAAAAATATTAAAAATACTATTTTTAAATAAATATATATATATATATATATATATATAAGTAATCAGTTTGTTGAATCAGCTGTTTAATATAAACAAAACATCAACTGATACTTAGGTTATGCAAAATATTAAAAACAGATAAGTATATATAAAAAATCATTTTTTACAAAGCAAAATTTTAAACCCTGTAACATACACTAAACATAAAAATAGCACTAAGAAAAAAAAGCAAAACTCTGGAGCAACATGAACACATCACAACAGAATAATAATAATAGTTTTTTAAAAATTTAATTATAGGTATCCCACACATCCCTATATCCTGCCATCTTCTCCAGCAACTTATAGTCTTATAGAAATTTATTTTTGTTAAATTGTGCAATTAATTTAATCCAACTACCAAATTACAAAGGTAAAATACAAATTGAGGCAAATTACAAAGTGACTAAATACTCACTCAGCTGTTATATGGTATCTTGCAAAGAATTACCATATAGAAGGGCAAATCTTAACTGTGAGATTTTCTGAAACTTTGTTTCCTACTCAAGAATAACAAAAAAAACAAACTAACGGGTAAGGTGTCCATTGGATAAAGCTGAGCCTCCAGAGTTTCTAACCTTACTTATATTTTTATAAAGATCACATTTTTGATCCTACAGAACCATCCTAACATCACTGGTAATGAAATCGAATAGTGAAGTCTTATGTAACTTTTTACTTACATGAAACCTGTAAAAAAAAGCTATGAAAAGGAATACATCAATGGAACAGGTATTAAAAGATTAATGTTGCTCTAAAGATCTACTTATTGTAGAAGGAAGATATTTAATGAAATTTCCTATTTAAATACAACTGAGTCATCAAAGCTATGTCAAAACAACTATCACCTCATCTAAATCACTTTTCTTTATGAACTTGTCAAAATAAAAAATGTAAATCAAGTAATCTCATTAAGCAGCTGAGTAAATGTATAAATCATAATATAATGCTTAGATGTTAGGTAATAACATAATTATATATTATAAGATCTCGTAATAATGGAATGTGTTAATCCATGGATAATGAAAAAGAGCTGTAGAAGAATCAAGAAAAACCACAGAAAAACTTTGATTAAAGAACAATTACAAATACAAAATTAATGAATAAAAAACAGAAAAAGTAATAGCCTATATTAATAAAATTACAATTATTCAAAATAATCATGATACATTGGTGTAATGATAATAAATAAAATCAATGCAGAATAAAATAACAATTTTGAAAACATTAAAAGTAAAAAAATTGAGTATGTATTTAATCACAAATTAAATGAGTATACAGAAAAGTTTATTTAATTAATTATAATTAGGCTTTCTCTACAGTTTTCTGGAGGCAAAGGTTTACCAGAACAATTCATATACCTTAATAAACAAAAATATTACTGTTTCAATAAAATCAATTATGATGACATGGCATAAAAAAAATATTCTGGTGAATTGTTTATCATTTGGATAGTGTGTTGTAGAAGAGAATGATAATCATTTCAGCATTTTCTGAAGGAAATCTAAGGTATCTATAACTGTAAAATCAGACTATTATAAAAAAAAACAAAAAACAAATAAATGATTCAAAATACTGATGTGTTTTTTTAAATTTGTGACAGAATTAAGTCTGAATGAAATTTTTGAATTTGGGGATTAGAAAACAGTCTAATGGTACACAGTCATTAAACTGAAAAATGAAAAATGTTCAAGCAGGCACTACTGAATCAGCAAAATGATGGCTGTAGTATTTTGGGGCTACAATGGAGTTTTGTAACAGAATTCATGGAACCAGAAATCACAATTAATATCAAAAGTTTATTGTGGCTTGCTTAAGAATCTTCAGAAGTTCAAACCAACACAAACAGCATGAATGCCGATGAAGGATATGATTGTTCTTCTCCATGGCAATGGACAGCCACCTTACAGATTGTACAAAGCAGATAAAATGAAAAATTTTTAACTATCACCTGTATCCACATACATCAGATTTGGCATTAAATGACAATTATTTCTTCACCAACATTAACATCTAGCTGGCTATTTAGGATTTAGAAACCGGTGAGAATTAATATCAGGTTGGCTAACTTGATGACGGAGTTCTTTAACATAGGTTAATGAAATTTGGTATCCTGCTTTGGGTAAGAACTTGTGTAGAAGTAATGTATTAAACTTGTTTATGTATAACAGAAATTTTTTACTTTATTTTTATTTTTTCTACCAGCCAATGTTTATTCTTAATTTTAAAATAGTCCTTGTAAAATTTAAGTTCATAACAATAAAACACATAATAGTAGATATAGCACATAAATATTGACATAATGTTAAAATTAGAATAAAGATACATACAGCAAAATTCCTATCGTTAAATCTGTAATAACTGCCGCCCTTGAAGAAATATGTATAACCATTAGTATAGTGTAATGCTGCGTCCAAGTTATCTGGAATGCCTTCCCAGTTTGCTATTGGTTTAGGATATGTGTTCTTTACAGGTGGTTTCTGTGTTGGATCAAACCTCCAGAATTTTTTACCTGAAAATTAAAAATAAATAAAAAATTTTACAAATATACTCAAATAAAAAAAACTACATATAAAATTACCTAACAAGAGTGATAAAAGAGAACGCATCTACTGAAAGACATATTTCATCCTCAGTTTTGATTTATACATCATGTACAAAATGATTTACGTACAAAATCATTTTTGTACATGGTATAATTACCAGTCACTGATTCATTATTATATATTTTTTTTGTTCATATCCAACTTAATAAGACAAACAAATTTGTGTAAAGTTAATAAAACAAATATACCCAAATGATTAAAACTACTCACTCTGGTAGTTTATTACTCTTTTGTTTATATATACATTGTTACATTGTGCAAGGAAGATTCCATAATTAATATATATAAAACTCAAAGAATGGCTGCAGACTTCATTTACAAGAAAAAAATCTAATGTGGACACTACATGACTTCCTTGTACAACTATTAAATTACATATACACATTTCTAAAAGTACATAAAACGTTATTTCACTAATAACTTCTGAATTCTTTATTATTATTATTGAATTTATTGTAAAAATTTTTTTATCATCAGAGGTTAATAATTATTAATAAATTTAAATATATTGTTTGTCATTTTGAAACTTTATTTATTTAGTTTAATTAATACTTTATAATAATAATAAAAAAAATAATAAATAAAACAAGAGGGAAAAGTTGTGTTAAATGAAGAGCAATTCAGTTTCAGAAAAAGCATTAGAAAAAAACAATTTTAGCCTTTAGATAATTTAGAAGAGAGCCTAAAGAAAAAAAAGCCACATACATAGTGTTTGTAGATTCTAAAAAAGCATTTGATAATGTAGGATGGAATAGAATTTTTAAGATTTTAAGAAGATAGGACTGAAATAAAGAAAATGAAGAGTTAATTATAACCAGTACAAAAATTAAGTGATTATAAGGAAAGAAAATGAAGAACATAAAAATGAACATGACCAGGATGTAGCCAGCCTGTCATTCCATCATTTTAATCTGTTTACTTAAGCAACAAAAGAACTACGAGAAAATACTGGTATCTGGATAACAGGTCAGGAACAAAAATTAGAAAAGTTAAGATATGTTGTAGATATTGTTAAATTGGCTGAAATTAAAAATGAGTTTGAAGGAGGAATGAATGATATGATTTCTAAGGTGGGCAGAAATTCAGTTTACAAGCATAAGCAAAGGTAATCAAATGTGACGGAAAGGAAGCTAATAAGATGTTAAAATTAACACAAGTAATCATAAAAGAACAAAACTTGAATTTTTTTATTAAGGATGTAAAATAAAAAAAGTAAATAAGATATCAAAAGCAGGATTGTACTACCCCAAAGAGCTTGTACGGTGAAAAGAAATCTACTTACAACAAACTTGTATTAGCATTTAAAATGATAAAGAATATCTGTATGGATTACATTGCTTTATGGAAATAAAAGAATAGACAATAAGAAACAGAAAAACTAAGTATAGAGATTTTTGATATGTGATGATGCAGTATAATGCAGAAAATTAAATGTTTTGATTGTAAAAAAATAAAAAAGTTCTAAGATAAATTGAAAAAGAGTAAAGCTGTGACAGAATCTTGCAAAATTAAGGAACAGGGTGGTGGGTCTTAATATATTTATGTAGCATATATTAAAGCATCAGGGTTAATAAATTTGATTATAGAAATTAATTGTAAAGGACAAAAACAATACAGAAAGGCAAACTACAAAATACAATAAATGGATAATAGAAGATATAAAATGCAAGCTATATATGTCGACTAAAAATTAGCACAAAATAGAAAGTAATGGAGAAATGCACCAAATCAATCAAATGACTGATGATAAAAAAAAATAATAATAAAACATGTATTACCTTTAAAGAAATATATTTTTCCATTACCACTCCAAACCATAGCTGCATCTATAGAATCTGGAATTCCAGTAAATCCTTCAGATATTTCTTTAGGATAATCACCATCCACTTTCTTTCCAGTATATCTCCAATATTTTGAACCCTAAAAAAATTCATCCAATTCATCTACAATACTTGAAATAATATGCCTGTAACTTATAACAAAAAAAAAAAAGTAACTAACGAATGGTTAGGTGCAAATAAATAAAGATTAATGAGAAAAACTGTAATTGAAAAGAGTTGATGGTAGAACATTCCAAAACTGGATTAAGATAGTATATCTCATAAAACAATAAAAAAATCTAAGAGCTGATAGAGCAGTGAAAATTTGATAAAGTCTCACAGGACTACAATAAAAATTTCCACTAATTAGCAGTATACCATGTGTTTCCTAAACACCTATAACATGGATTCCTTAAAATCAGCATTAGAGCCTTTTTTTCTTTGTCTTTATAAATGATTTCTTAATTTCATGTATTTTTTTAAATCTTTTTTATTTGTCGATGGTACTTAGTACTGGTTTCAAATCAAAATATGAGTACTAAGAAATTATGCTTGATATTGTTGATATATTTAATAAATTAAGAGTGGCTTTTAGCAAACAAACTAATTTAAATAATTAAAAAAAGAGTTTTTATTATACAATAAATAAAAATGTTAATGGGTTAGAGATAGTAGACCTCTATCTAGCTGTTTGAAGGATTGACTGTGATTCTTAAATCTTCAAATAAACTGTCGATTAGAATACAATTTATATCTGTTGAGGTTACGGCAGTAATTAATGTTTAGTATGATAATGGTCCTTTACTAATTAATGATAATATTAAACTGGTGTACAATATGTACAAAGTACAAAGTAAGTTTGGGCCTTACCTAGGCCAATGCCAAGCCATCAAAATTTTACATAGATAATAACTGGATTTATATTATTAGATAATCTTACAAATCAGAAATTTTTTTATTTTAATAATGAAAAAAGCTTTTCATGAACTAACATTAATGTTAAGTAATAATTTCTATACAGGATACAAAATAATTATTGAAAGGTAGGGGTTTAAAGAATGACACAGTATAAACAACTTCATTTAAACAATATATAAACTACATATAGCTTAGTATATGGCTACATATAGGTATAAACTCACATATTGGTAAGGTAATGTGGTATGTCATTAGTCAATTTATTTTCCACCTTTCCAAGGTGGAAAAAATCAGCTAATCACATTGGATAGGATCTTAGGACTATCTAAAGCAGCCGACTTAATTCCTATTTACCACACTTTTGAGAGGAAGTACTAAATTTGTCAGGGAGTATTATTTATTTCCATTCTGCTCTAGAATCATAGATCTCCACTGCATCCTTCAGAACCAACCTAAAATTTTTTGTTCAATCTAAATCAAGGGATATCTTTGGATTCTCTTTTTTTGGAAAGTATAATGTGGACTTTGATGTAACAATTGTGTTTAATTTAATTTTAAACAGATTGCTTTATTGTGCACAAAGCATACATCATTTAAACCCAATGTGTTGTCAGGATCTTTTATAAAATGTTAAAAAAAACTGTGTAGTTTAAAATTAAATCTTTAAACTATTGCATATTTCATGATTTTTACAACCCAAATGAGTCTTTTGATATTGAAATAAATATCCTGATAGGTATTTTGTACAGTCGCTTGAACTTTACAAATAAGTTCTCAATTATAGAATAAATCATTGAATCTAACTTTCTTTTGAGATGTTTATCATTCTAAATTTATTTTGTTTTATTATTATCGATACATACCTTGAAAAAATATGTTTTTCCATTTTTGTAAGTAAAAGCAGCATCTAATTTCCCAGGAAGTCCAGGCCAACTTTTCGATATAAGTTTTGGATAACCAGGAGCTATACTGTCTTCAGTTAATTTCCAGTAATGCTCTCCTGCAAAATTAATAATTGCTCATTAAAAAAAAATGTATTTAATTTGAGAAATTAAGGAAATACAGTAGCAGTTCAATAGATGTTAACGACTTCATAATTGTTATGCATTAAATAAATTCTAGATAGCTGAAAGTTAGAAAGATATTAACTGTTAACAATTATTAACAATTTGAATATAAGGCATTAATAATTCTTGATAATCATATTGGATAACTTTTTATAAATTCTGAGTCATTAATAAATCAAATTAATTAAATGTCAATAAATTATCAATTCACTTAAAATAAACTTCATTTATAATTGTGATAATGCTTTATCATATTGATTTATAAAATTAACTAAATAAAATATTTAGAATTTTAAGAAAACTTAAAATATCTAATTTTACATAATACTCAATGGCACACTACCATTAATCGGGCCCTTTGTGAAATCTACGAGTAAAAGTAGAAAACTGTATCCATAGGCAATCTAAAGGCAAATTTATTATCCATTCAGCTCTACCAAAGAAAGTAGCTGCTTTATCAAACACTGTTTTCCATGCATTTTAAATGAAATGACCTAATTCCTATGAAACCTATTTAAAGAAGAATGGATTAAAGTTAACAAAAGGGGTAGAAATGAGAATCAGGAGTCCTTCTGGAGATAGGTGTATGTCTAATTTTACTCTTTCCCAGGACTAAGATTATCCATCTATTTAACTAAGTAACTTTTTAACTTATATGTCTGCCACAAATTAATTGTAATAATACTAAGCATATAAATAATAACTTATTTTAAATGTTCAACATATTATTTTCCATTTGTCCATAGTAAAATTTATTCTTCTAGAATTACTGAATTACTTTAAAAAGGTCTATCTTTTCAATTACCACTGACAAAGATAAATGCTTGTTTTTGACTAATTTTGTACACATTTATATAAAATATTGTCAGTTAATCAACCAATTTAAAAAAGAAAATAGGGGTTCTCAATTTTTAACTTGCATGTTTTATTTTTTTTATATTTATATATACCTCTACGACATTGATTATTACTTAACCTTTTAGCTCCACAACCTCCAAAAAGTAAAAAAGCAAGTGAGTTCAAGTGAATTTTTCTAGTATTCAATTTGATGAATCAACAGATGTGGCAAACATTTCTCAGTTCTTATGTTTTGTGAGATATGAATGCAATAGGGATAGATCAATCAAAGAAAATATGTTAATTTGCAAATCAATACTTTGTCATGCAACAGAGCAATGTCTTTTTGATCATTTTTTATGAAGCTACTGAAAACTATAAAATAGATTCACAACCCCCCAAAAAGTAAAAAAAAATATTAAATTAATATTTTGCGACCCCCAACCACAAACCAATAAAATCTATATAAAACTATTTAGCTTCTTTATAGCGATAACTATGAACATGCATGTATGAAAATGCTAACAAGAGCAATTTACAGGTCCCAACTTGATGTGTACAAGCTTTTTTTAATTTGGTCTGCTTGCTTAATATTCGTTGTGAGGGTGTCAAAATGTTTTGTAGTGTGTAGTGTATAAAGGCAATAACAGAAAAGAATAGTGGATTTCTGAAAAAAAATTAAAAAATCATCTTATATCAATGGTGGAATGGACGCACTGCTTCTTTACACACATGCTCTTGCCACAAAATCTCAAACAAATTCTTTGTAAAGCTGTAAAAATGGTTAATTTTATTAAAAATCAACCATTACAGAATAGTCTGTTTGCTAAACAATGCGATGAAATGGGCAAAAAGAGAAAAAATGCTTCTTTTTCATATAGAAGTCAGACGGTTATTGGAATTGAGAAATGAATTAATAATATTTTTCCAGGATAAACAAATGCCATTCTTAATGTTATTATAAAATAATAAGTATACATTACTGTTGGCTTACTTAGCTGATGTATTTTCGCATTTAAACTACTTAAATGGAAGTGATAGAAACAGTTTATTAGTTACAAAAAAAGTTCAGGCTTTCATTAAGAATCTTGATATCTCGATTATTAGCCTTCAAAGCAAAAATTCTGATATGTTTCCATTTGCTTCCAATTATACGGAAAAATATTTGGATGAATATTATTCACTACAGTTTGGATAACATGAAGATGAATTTCCATGAGCTAAAAATTCAGTCAGCAGAATATTACCTGGAAAATAAAAATAATCTCTCGAAAAGGTGGGAACAGACTCCATTTAGTGAAAACATTGTTGCAACTGCTAATTTACTGGTTGAGATTCACGACCAGCTCATCGAAATGTCTGCAGATAAAACACTATGACACAATTCACATCTGAAGATTTAGGTATGTTTTGGCTTGCTCATCAACGTGAATATGGAAATTTAGTCATAGAAGTATTGAAAATATAAATCCCTTTTGTCTTACCTCTATGAAAAGGATTTTTTCGTTTATGACTGCGCTAAAAACTAAGTATAGGAATCGTCTTTTACCACTTGAAAACAATTTGCTTTTGTGTGTTTTTAACATAGATCTACGTTTGGAGAAACTTAAATGAAACACAAACGCATCCATCTCATTAATTGATTTTCTTTACATGTTTACTTATAAATGTAAGTAAAATGTGTTATAATAAATGATTTTTTTTCATAAAATTATTATTTCTTTATTGTTTATATGTAAAGTTGCAGGCTAATTTTGAGACCCCTCTTTCATTCACCACGACCCCCAGGTTGAGAAACGCTGCTTTAAGATATAATTAGAAACAATAAGATATTTAGCAATAGAATTTGATGAAAATTCAAACACACCTACAGCATACATAAAATATTAAAATAAAATACACATACAAAGGTAGCTGTATGTAACAGTATAACATTTTAAAATTCTTTTATCTAACATAGTAGGTTAAAGAATGTTCAGTCTTATCTATATGCCAGTAAAAATATATCATTCTGAAATCCCCTTTGTTTTTTTATCAATAAACTCAAATTAATATTTATATTATTATTAATTAAATTTTATATTAATATTTATGTACAGATTATTTTTCTACCAAGTTATTTATTTGACATTATTTTTTTAATTCCATACTATTTTCTGGGTTTGAAATGATACACTTATTCACAATTTGATGTTCTGTTACACTGGAAAATATGTAATTGACTTTTTTGTTATTTAATTATAATGCTCTGAAAATCTTTGTAAATGATCTGGTTATTTTAACAATATAACTTAATTACAATCATTGCAATTAATTTTTAAATACACAAGGTTAAATATATTATAATGTTTGAAACTATCTTGTAACAATTGTTTAATAGTTATTTTTACATTCTAACTCAATAGTGTATTTATTTTTATTAAAAATATATGTTATTTTGCAAACTGAATTATTTGGATGTTTAACAGTATAATATTTTCTATTTTTATTATTTATTTATTAAATTATTATTATTATTATTATTATTATTATTATTATTATTATTATTATTATTACTATTATTATTATTATGGGTTTTTCAACTGATTTTTATTGTAAATTTCATTTTATTTTACAACACATATAAGAGGGAAATAAAATTATATTTCTTTAAGCGCAAGAATCATCAAAAAACAACTTTTTAGAGTATAAAAAAGGGTATTAAAAAATTACTTATTTTAACATTGTTTAAAAAGAGAGAATATACGTAATATATATAAATATGTAAACCTTTAAATGCATAAGTAACTCCTTCAGCAGAATTAAAGATAGCATCGATTGTCGCATCAGTACAAAGTTCACCATCCTCCTCGGTTGGTGCATCTTCATTTGTTGGTCGTTTGTCAGAACCCTCACCGGCGCTATCTGTGAGATCTTTTTTCTTTCCATATAATGCCTTAAATAAACAAAAGAAGATAAAAAATAATACTAGAATGCATTACTAAAAGAAAAACAAATGAAAAACAAATTACTGTTATGAATAATTATTAATAATGGCAGAAACTTTGAAAAGTTAGTTATTATAAATTTAATTTAAGATAATAATAATTAATCACATTTATTTAGCGGAAACAAAAAAAGGAACTAAAAAAATAACTTTGAGATGGGAGAAACAAACATCTGAATGTTATTATACTCTTTGGAAATTCTAATCGGTATAGATTTCATTCTAAGGAATAAAAAACTCAAAGTAAACTAAAGCAAAGCAAAGGTATTGAAATGTAAGAAAGATAGATAATAAACAATTAAGCAATAAAATAGAACACAGCCCGCCAGAAGTTGCAGAATTTTTTTACCTATATGATAAAAATATTAATAGTTCTGTGAAACAGTAGACCTTGTTCACTTTATACTTAATTTTACAAATTATTGTCATCTTTTTAACTCTTGTGGTAAATGACTTTCTTTTTGACGGCATGACAAAATTTGATTAGAACATAAACAGATCAATAAATAATGAACATAGTTGTTTACTTAAGACAACAGATGTAACAAAGTATCAAAGTAAAACTAATAAACCTAAATTTGGAAATATATTGTAGCGCATTAAAAAAAAAGTTAGAGGTGAATTACTTCTTTGTGACTGAAATTTAAAAAAGGTTTAATAATCAATCCTTTAAAAGAATTATTTAACTTTTGAGTTACATCTAGCAGGAGATAACTGTAAAAAGTAAGATAATTGTAACACAAATTCAGTATTTAATAATATACAGAAATGCATGCAGTACAGTATTTTGCTATGCTGTACAGTGGAAGGAGAATGGTCTTAAAAGACAAAGATTAAGTTTAACGATGAGTTATAGTGTGAAAGAGTGAAGTATTTAATGGGTATCCCCTGTGATACGTGATACTGAAAATGCTGTTGATTAACGATTGATATATTAGTAAGGTGGAGAGGGAGAGAGAGCATAGTGGAATTATACAGAAGGGAGCACTAGTAGGATTGATAATGGCTGTATGCTAGGATTACCTAGATCATGTATGATCCCTGAAGCTAGAGATCAATCAATCTTTACTAGGCCTAATTATACGTCTAAATGCTTTCACCAATTATTTAATTTCAACCGGTTTAAGATTAATTTTATATGAATATTTATATTTCTTTAATTTTCTACTTACAGATATCCATTAAATATTTTTATTAATTTTGATTGTCAGTTAAAACAAAATCTAATTATATCAGATATTAAAAAAATTAATGAAAATAAATTTACTAAATAAACATTTACCTGTATAGCTTCTACATCATCATCATCTAATGTAAAATATTGTTCATAACCTCTATAGAATGGTGCCATGAGTGCCGATCTAACATCAGAATGTGATAAACCAAGCGAGTGACCAAATTCATGAGCAGCAACTTGGAAAAGATTTGTTCCTGTACAAGAAAAAACAAACAAAATTGTTTGTAATATTAATATGAATGTAAATATATGCATACGTTTATGATAAAACACCACAAATAAGAACATCAAGAGTATAAAAAATGTTGCAATGATGTTTCTGTCTATTATCTATGAAAAAGTATTATACAATTCTACAAAGGAAAAGATTAAAAACTAATTAAACTGCATACACAATACCTGTATTCGAATATCTCTAGGAGCATTGGCAACAAGCCCAATACCCAACATACTAGCAGATCCTATGAAAAAAAAAATCACCAAGCTGATTTTAACCTTTTTTTACCGGTCATGATGGATTTTACTGGTATTTAGGATTACAAAAGTTATGTATTAATAATTTTGGAATGTGTTGGAGTGGTGTACGTGTTAGAACTAACCTTTTTTGTGATATTTTGAGGCCTGGCCAAACCAATTTTGATTTAATACTAACGGTTACTTGATATTATCTTTTGCTAGCATTGTTGTTGATTTCTAATCAGCCAACACATTTTGGTGATCCTTGGATAAAGTAATGTTTAAAGATTCGTTTATCCAAGGAAAAATATCTATAGAAGTAGATTTTACAGTAAATTTCAATTATATAATTAAAAAGTTATTTATGAAACATACCTCTTGGTGTATTCACAGTCCATTTTTCAGCATCATCAAAATGAGCATCTCCGCCATAAACAGGGAAGAATGCATGAGCAAGTGTTCCACCAGGACCATCAAATGGATCACCATCACCATGTTCCCCTCTTTCAAATCTTATTTCAATATGAACTGGACCTATAAGAGATTATTTTATGAGAAATATTTAAATAATGTGAGTAGATACATAAGAATTCAGGTTTTAAAGAGACCTAAAAAGATTAATTTTTCAATCTTAATTCATCGCCTCTAAAAAAAAAAAAAAAATATTGTAAACTAGTTTACTTTTATCTTAGTATAACAATCTCAGATCTCCTACATTTGTATTCTAATAAGGAGGGTAAAGTAGATAAATGGTAGGTGAAAAAGTGCTTGACCTTTGCCAAAAACTGAACTTGAGAACAGCTGATCTAGGAGCCAGTACGCAATCACTATATATCAATTTGCCACACCTCATATTTATATAGTAGAAAAGTACTTGTAGATATTTCAACAATTTTGTAAAAGACTTTCATTCAGTTTGTTCAGCCAAGCAAAATGAAGGAATTTCTTGTCTGATAAATTAAAAATTATATCAACACAGAGTATATATTCCAAATAGATACTGTGGGAAAATATTTAACATTATTTTCCTTAGTGAGTGAAGGCCTATGATAAAACAGCTGAAAGAGTAAATCCATGTATTACTAGAAGAATGAGGTACCTATCTTGCAGACTCGTAAAGTAGAAGTCCATAAGAGTTGCAGATTTGTTTGATGTAAATTTAGAAAAGATAGTAAAACTTTATTATTTTATTATTTAAGCTATCGGATAAATACCAAAAAATATACTTGAATTTATAGTTTTTAAGTAACATAAGTAACAGGTTTTATTATAATAGCACGACTTAATTTTCAAAATTGCACTTTAACACCATATAAGAAAGATTATTTTTCTCAAACATGCATTTCCTGTAATCCAAGAATTAATATAATAAATTTTGATTTTATCGCCAATGATTAAATCTAATGTAACAAAGGTAAGCCACATCGCTTTTAAACAATCGTCCTGCAACATGAGCAACATCTCAGTAAGTAACATCTTGGAAATTAAAAAGTAACATACAAAAAAATGGCAATGGCAAAACTGTTTTGATCGGTTCTCATAGGTCACTGAAGTTATGAATATCAGAAGGCTTTCAGGCAGTATATGCAAAGAGGATCTGTTTTATATAACAGTCAGACCAAATAATTAATGTAAAAATTATTACGTGATGCAAATCTATTACAGCAATTATGAAAATCAGAAAGATTGCGGTAATAGACAGAAATGTCGGTTTGTATACGTCCAGATAATGAGAAGTAAAAGATAACTGAAACAAGGGTAACAGTACTTGATCACTGGTAGAAGAGGCAAAGACAAAGATATTCACCTTAAATCTTTAATATAAACATAAAAAAGACAATCCACATTTCACAGTCTAGAAATTTACTGAGAAGAAGGAGAAAATATGGGAATATAGATAGTTTCCTGGTGGCACATAGCATCACTCAAAGTAAATAAAAAGAAAATAATAACACTGAGTTTTGGTCAGACAGTACATAGCTAATCTACAGTCTAGCATTCCTAACAATACTGATTATTTTATGAGATTAATTAATTTTGGTTTATACGAGAAAAATCTAAAACACAGCACATGCATTATGATTTTGTTTCTGATAATAGTATTATTAATCTTTTGGGAATAAATTATCTTTGTTTTATACATACCAAAAATAATTAATAAATGTCATACTAATAAAACATTTAATGTAACATATATCTTTACGTGAAGAGTTTACATGACATGGAGAGTTTACATGATTTCAACAGTTTTTCAAGTTATTCTTTAACAAAAGGCAAGCAAGTATAAAATACATTAAAACTGATAAATCAATAGGTAGTCTTTATGAGCTTGAAACTGGAAACAACTTCTTAATAACAATAACCATTAATAACCTGTTGTGTCGTCACTTCACCAAGTTTCATCCCACTCGACTAAAATTCAAAGCTGTTAAGGCTGTTCTTAAGGCCAAAAAGATGAACCTGAATAATGATAAGATATTTAAATTTATACATAGTGGATTGAATACTAAATTATTTGCTTTTCTTATTTCTGTATTAGAAAAAAAATATTTCTTTCATAGAAAAAGCGTTTCTCAACTGATCGGGATTACTTCATAAACAAAGAAATATTCTAAAGATTATAACAAATAATTGAATGTTAATAATATAAGATAAATTAAATAACATTGGGCAACAAAATTAAATTTTTTGTTAAATGAGAGTGAATGGCTATTTCTTATAGTATTTTTTATGCTGATTTCAAATATATTAATGGATTTTTTCTATAGAGCTCATTTTTATTGTAATTGAAATTTCTTTTGAAACAAAAAATGTATGGTAAACGTAATATGACAACACATTACATGAATTTTGTATCCACCTAAAATCTATTTTTTATTAAATTTTCTATGGTAGGTAGATCCCTTCTTAGATTCCAACAGTAGTCATCTAACATTTTTGGGTTCCATTTTTCATGGTATTGTGTTTCCATTGTAGATATCTTCTGGTGAAAGCATTCTCGATGTTCATCACTGATAGCGCCAAGGTTGTTAGGGAAAAAATCCAAATGTTAATATAAGAAATGGATTTTGAGTGACATGTTACATCCAAGTTTTTTGTAATTGTGAAGGAGTTCACTCACAAGTTCTCTGTAGTTATTGGCCTTATGGTTTCCAAGGAAGTTGTTTATCACAATTTGAAATGATTTCTATGCATCAACCCAAGTCATTCGAACAATCTTCAAACGCCGCATCACTTATTAGTTTTATTTGTGGTCCAACAAATACACCTTCCTTTATTTTAGCATCCCTTATGTTAGGGAATTTGTTTTTTAGAAACTGAAACCTTGCACCATTACGATCTATCTCTTTAACAAAATTTCTGAATAAATCTAGCTTAATGTGTAGTGGCAGAAGATAAACCTTTTCTGGTTTTACTAATACCTGACAACATTCTTCTCTCCTACAGTCAGTACCTCTTTGGCCCACTGCTCTTTTATGTAATGGTTTTTCCTACACCTGCTGCCCCAGTCGCACAATAAGCAACAGAACTTAGTGTATCCAAGTTGCAGTCCAAGTTAAAGCGCTATTATTTTTAGATCTCCAAAAATATACCATAAATATCTCTCATACTGAATCCTGCTGTTCATAAGACTCCTTCATGTGAACAGCCTATGCTAATTGTATTGATGGGTATTTATTTCCAATGTGAAGTAGAATAGCTTTCAAAAAATGTAGCCGACAAGTCAATAAAAAATCGCCATTCGTCAAGATGGTACATATGTTCCAAAGCTTCCAGTAAAGAGTCCATATCATTACAGTATACTAACTCTTCGTACCGAGAGAAGAAATGTTCAAATTCTGATTGTCACGGAAAGCAGTTATTTAGTGTTTGATTGTAAAAGATGCCATTCTTTCAGTTTTGATAGCAATATTTCTGCTTGATTCTTTGATAAATTTAGATCACGAACCAGATCATTTTATTCTGACTGATTAATTAAATGGGGTACAGTATATCTAATTTCTAAAAAGTTTGTTTCTCTTTCTTCATGTAATAAATCAGCACCTGATAAGTAAGCACAAGATTCGACATTTTCATCTAAGTTCCATGTTTCTGATGATACTAGTGTTGGAAGCCCTTGGCACTGGCTGTATGGCAGAGGGAATATCAGGGTATTTAACAGTAAGTCTAGTTTTAGCTGTTATTCCAGATATGTTTATTACACAAAAATAACAGTCTGCAGTGTGACCCTTCGGTTCTCTTCAAACCATTGGAATTGCAAGTGGCATGTGACGAGATCCATTTAGCCAACCGGTCAACAATATTATACAAGACGCACAGCAAATATGAGGAGCCCAAGTTCTGTCCTGATCACCTAATTTACACCCAAAATCCTAAAACTGAATTTTTTACACATGAGAACTCACACTTGAATGAGAATTAAAAATATTTCTGGATATGTTTTTCCCAATCCTTTTTTAAACTCTACGGGGGCAACCGGTAATCTCCTAAAAGACACTGCCTTGGTCGCGCCCATGTGTTGTGGTGTAGACTTCCCACACCTGTCTCAGGTTCCCATATGGGACCTCCCATTGAAGTCTCTTCCGGTTCAAAGAGGCACCTCGAGCTCCGTTCTGGATGCCAAAGTGCCCCTCTCCAGAAAAGCTGCCCTTCTCGTCCTACCTACTTTGGGTCCCGGTATGTCCCATGCATACCCCCAACCCGGGATGATATGTTTATAGCAAAATTAAAATAGTAAGAATGAGTCACATTCCTGTTGAATTTAATTAGTGTGTAAATAATAAACATGATGACTAATGCCTAATAAATTAATGTGACAATGATTAAAGGTCTATAATAAATAAACAAAAGCTATTTAATTGATAGATAATATAACCTCCTCTATGAATCATGAGACCTTGCAGTTGGTGAGGGGGCTTGAGTGCTCAGGGATACAGAGTAGCTGGACCGAAAGTGCAACCATATTGGAGAGGTATCTGTTGAGAGCCAGACTAAGGAATGATTCTTGAAAGAGGGCAGCAGCTCTTTCAGTAGTTGTTAGGGGTGTGAGTCACAATGACTTAAACGGCCATATCAACATCACTCAGTCCTCTGAGTACTGCGCAGCTGAAAGCAATGGAAAACTACAGCTGTTTTTTTTTTCCAAGAAAATGTGTAGATAATATAATAAAATAAGTTCACAAAATGCTACGCATATGGAGTTCATGCATGATACTACCTGAAAATAAGAATGGTAGAAAAAACTAAGCGTGATAGAAGAATCCTGATTTCATATTTCAAATCAGGATTTAACAAAATCATTGTTGATCAGTGTAATCAATCAAATTAAGGCACAAGTCTATAAAAAATCTGATGTAGGCAACACATCACTTCCTTGTACACCTATCAAATTACATTTCACTTCTTTTTTTTAAATTAAAAGTACATCAAAAATTTTATTTCATCAAAAACTTCTCATATTTTTTAATTTTTTTTTTTGTTATTGAATTATATTATTAATCATAATTTTTTTTTTATAACGTGAGGTTAATAATTTGATTAATAAATCAATATATTTAAATTAAAGAAAAAAGTTAAAAAAAAACGATATAAAGTCTGATTCGAACCGATGTGTCTTTCCCTTGTAAGATCCAAATATTTCATTAATTAAAATTTTATTTGTCTATAACTCTGAAACCGATGAAAATAAGTACCACCTATGATACATATCGTTGAAAAGCTCTCAATGAAGGCTTATTACTGCAGTTAAGAAAAAGCCCAAAATCAAAATTTTTGGGATTTTGAGCTTTTTTGGAAACATTTTGTTCAATCGATTGCAACCAAAAGGGGAGGTGCACAGTTAGATGTTACAACAGTCCTTATTTCCAAACTTTCAAAATCCTACGGCTAATCGTTTTTGTGTTTTGCGTGATACATACGTACGTACAGACGTCACGCCAAAACTAGTCAAAATGGAATCAGGGATGGTCAAAATAGATATTTCCGTTGAAATCAGGAAACCGAAATTTTTCGTGATCACAATACTTCCTTTACTTCATACAAAGAAGTAAAAAAAGAAAACACGTTAACTTAAAAAAATTATTATTTCAAATATCAACGCAACATACCAGATGATTTTTTTGTAAACGTCAGTGGAGTAACACTGGACCAAACTGAGAATGCCTTTTTGACTTCGTCGTCGACTTCACTCTTTCTTAAAGAAGCCGGATACCTTGAAACTTTATAAGTTAAATCTTTAACACGCCACCTGCTTCCTGAAAATAAAAAAAAAATCGGAAAATGTTACATGAAAAACCTTTTTAGAAGTATTTTGCTTTAAAAGTTATTCTCGTCTGTACCAATAAAGCAAGCTGTCCTGGACAGTTGACTGATTCATCAACGCCCAGAAGATAAGTTGATGAAAATAATTCTATACATATCCTGCTTCACATTAAGAAAGGATTTTCTTAAATTCCGAGTGCAAAGAGTTAAAATGAAGTAATAATGAAATTTAATAATTTTTTAATTTTTCGGTAACAAATGAAGATATCAACTCGATTTTTGATGTGTAATTTTCATGTAAATGTCTAAAAACCATTTCTAGATTTTTAGAAAATCGTCCTTGAAAGAGGTGAAGAAAGGTAAATAATTTTGAACAATGATTACTAATTTTCCCCGCTTATATACTAAAGCGATATATTCATTAGATTTGGGCTTGCGAATACTCTTCAAATAAATATTTAAAAACTATTTTCGGATTTTTTGAATTCCGATTTTTTAAGAGGTGCATATGCGACGCGACTGGCTGCACGTTTCTTTTTCCTGTTTAGCCTCCGGTAAAACTACCATTTAGATAATACTTCAGAGGATGAATGAGGATGATATGTATGAGTGTAAATGAAGTGTAGTCTTGTACATTCTCAGTTCGACCAATCCTGAGATGTGTGGTTAATTGAAACCCAACCGCCAAAGAACACCGGTATCCACGATCTAGTATTCAAATCCGTGTAAAAATAACTGGCTTTACTAGGACTTGAACGCTGTAACTCTCGACTTTCCAAATCAGCTGATTTGGGAAGACGCGTTAACCACTAGAACAACCCGATGGGTTACTGGATGCACCTGCCCCCGGATTCTTGACTAAAAACATAAAAAAAACAAATTTTTTATTTAAAAAAATGAGAAACGAAGTACGGTCACTTACTAATGGTGTTTGTCGGTATCGCTAAGAACGGAAAAAATTTATTTTTACCCGTACGAAGAACGGGTAACCGGCTATAATTCCTATTTTTAAGATGGGGCCGACTATTTTGAAACCGACGTTCTTCAGATCAAAGTTTCGGGTCTTGTTCTGATCAAACTGAATTACAATACACTGATAATTTTAATAAATTGAACAGACTTTAATTTTTATTTATTATTATTCTCACAAGCATGAGTTTAATGAACCCAAATAGTTCCAGGGGGCAGAGCCTCTGGCTAGACGGGATGAACGAGCAAAGCGAACATCTCCTGACCATGACGGGAAACCCGATTAACCATAAAGCGCGGGTGAAGTCGCGAAAATGTTGCTAGTTGTATATATTATAATAATTTTAAGTCGATCATTACTTATTAATTTATAATTATCCTAATGTTTGTATAAAATAAATGACATTTTAAACGATAAAATAATAACACCTCAACAAGAGGTGTAACTAAAATAGAAAATATACATGAAACCGGTAGTAAGACTTTTCCGAAAGAAAAATTAAAAATAAATAAAACTTACCAAGCACAGAATATTCAGTTGGCCAATAACCAGCTATATCCTGAAGGATTGTCTCAAACGGGTTTGCTCCTGCTGGAAGTCGTTTACGCCGCATAAATTCATACAGATAACTATCCAGCATCTGTGAACGATTACCTAAACGGCGCCTTAAACTTGATTTAGCTACCCCCACATCACTGTATTGGTGTGTACGCCGGTAACCGGATCATTATAGTGATCCAAATGCAATACTTTCAATTATTACAGGTATAACTGAAGCAGGAGATCTGTTTTCAACTGCGTACAAGAAACACTCAATGGTTTCCCGATGAATTTCTTCAAATATCCGTGGTAAAAATGAAAATGGGAAAAGGAAAAAGGGGGAAGGGAAAAGGGTAAAGGGTAAAAGGGAAAGGTTAAATCTTGTGAAGTTCCGTAATGTTCATTTTGTTAATGTTTTATTAAACTTTCAATTGTGTTAATTTGATCTATATATATACTCAAATCTAACAATAGCGAAGCATTGCCGAGTCTGCTAGTATTTATATATATTATGCATTTTTACATTAGTGTGTTTGAACCGAATTGATATCTTACACCATGTAATGAATATACATTTTAATTTTGGAGGCCATTTTGAGGTGAACACGATAGTTCACCTCAATTAGCGGCCATTCTTGTACGTTTGTAATCCTCTAACGATGCTTAGGTTAGGTAATCCGAATCCGAGATCAAAATTAAAATCCGAAACAAAAAGTGTTCGCACATATATATATTGAATTCAATAACGAACTGTTCGTTCGATGAAAATAACAAGTTAGTTAAAAGTAGTTGTCAAAAATTCCGAAAGGAGCGACAGCTGACATAATTTGCCGACCGAGAAACTTCTAAAATATTATCTGAATAATTAAAGAACGTCTTCATGTTAGCATCATCATACATACCAAATGTTGAGTTAACAACACGCCTACGTAGCTTTTAATAGCTTTTATATGTTGCTAAATAGGATAAGAATACATCGTGTTAGCTGTAAAGTCACCGATATCTTTGGAAAAAATATTCTAACGTTTCATTATTTTTTTAAATTCTATTTTGATAATAAAAAAACCCCCTGATATTTACGGGTAATAATAATATTTATTAATAATAATAAATTGTCTGTTAAAATACTATGTATCAAACTACATTTTAATACAACAAATGGGAACGTATACAATACAATTCCATTACTACTTCGGTGCTAGCATCCGGAAATGCGGTGATTGCTTGAGCATTGTTTTATTTCCGGTTTCTGTTCGTTATAAATAAAATAATGTTTGACTGTCGTGCAGGTTTTTCTGTGTTTTTCTATCGCTAATCTACTAGTTTTAAATCGCTAATCGTTAGTGAAAAATACACTTAAAAAAATGATTTCTTTACTAAATAATACACACATTCATTTCAAAAATATAAAGAAAAAGAAGATGCGTAGTTTTACGTTAAATATTTACCTTGTAAAGCATATCTTTTACTTCTTGAATCGGTAGCGTATCCGACTTTATCTCTGACACCGCATCTAGGTAAATTCATCATAAACAGTGTCTGATTATCTAAATGACCTGTAATATAACAAAAAAATAAAAATAATTAAAAAATAACAATAAATATTTTTTACTACTTTATTATTTAGTTATACCGCAAAAAAAAAATTTAGTATTATACTGATATAAATTACAAAAAATACCTTTACGATGAATCATTAAGTGCTCTTTCTTTCTAAATTCTAACGGCCTAACATTTTATCTAAATTTAAATAACATTTTTTTTTTTTACTAAACTTAAAAAAGATATGATTTTTTTTTACCAGAAACATTTAATCCAGCAAACGACTGAAATTCTTCTATAGCTTTTGTCATCATATCTTCTGTCATTAAATGACCAGACTGAGGATTTGTGTACGCTGGGTTAATATAACCAAATTGTGACAGGTACATCTGAAAAAAAAAATAGTTTTAAAATAATCGTACCTACAAAGTTAATTAAAAAAATATATAATTCTTAAAATTACCTCGAAATAAATTTTAAAATATGAAAACTTCGACTGAAATTTATAAGTAATCGGTTCCCGTTTGCGGTATCGATTAGATGAACGAAAGAAATGTACGAAAACCTGTAGAACGAACTTCCGTGTTTGAAGAGCGATGACTGCTAGAAATATATTATAGAACCGCTATACAGACTCGACAGTTGGATGTTTCTTTCTTAAACCGAGCTTAATAAAATCATCCTGTAATATTATCCAGAAAATTACAATGAAATTGTAAACCGTACGGTAAGAGTGTCGCAAATATCATTTCTTCCGGTCAAAAAACAAAAATTTCTGTAATATAAATAATACTGTTTTTAATAAAACGATACAGATATCAAAAAAAGGTAAGACGCTACATTTCTATTAACAAAATTTGTTATTAATTTAGAATTTTCTTAAAAAAAAATACATGTTTAATATATGTAATAGTGAAAATAAACAAGAACAAAACAAAAGTAATGAAGTGTAGTAGAAATAACAAAGATGGACCACTGAATGTGAAAATAGGAGGAGAAAAGATTATGGAGGTAGAAGAATTTTGTTATTTGGGAAGTAGAATTACTAAAGATGGACGAAGCAGGAGCGATATAAAATGCCGAATAGCACAAGCTAAACGAGCCTTCAGTAAGAAATATAATTTGTTTACATCAAAAATTACTTTAAATGTCAGGAAAAGATTTTTGAAAGTATATGTTTGGAGTGTCGCTTTATATGGAAGTGAAACTTGGACGATCGGAGTATCTGAGAAGAAAAGATTAGAAGCTTTTGAAATGCGGTGCTATAAGAGAATGTTAAAAGTCAGACGGGCGGATAAAGTGACAAATGAAGAGGTATTGCGGCAAATAGATGAAGAAAGAAGCATTTGGAAAAATATAGCTAAAAGAAGAAACAGACTTATAGGCCTCATATTAAGACAACCTGGAATAGTCGCTTTAATATTGGAAGGACAGGTAGAAGGGAAAAATTGTGTAGGCAGGCCACGTTTGGAATATGTAAAACAAATTGTTAGGGATGTAGGATGTAGAGAGTATACTGAAATGAAACGACTAGCACTAGATAGGCAATCTTGGAGAGCTGCATCAAACCAGTCAAATGACTGGACAAAAAAAAAATGTAATAGACAATAGATATTCAGTAATAGATAATAAATAAGCAATGTTTAAGTGTTCCAAATAAGAAAAACAAATTGTTACAAAACTCTTACAGGCCCGATTTCATGTATTAAACAACGAATAATCATAAGAATTTTATTATTTCTGTAAACGAGATATGTTGTATTACATATAAATTAAATCGGGCCGGTAAGAGTTTTGTAACAAATTTTGATTTTTTTGTGCTTATTATATGGAATGCTTAAACCTTGTTTATTATCTATTATTGAATATCTATTGTCTATTACATATATTTAACATGTATTTTTTTAAAAGAAAATTCTAAATTAATAACAAATTTTGGTAACAGAAATGTAGTGCTTACCTTTTTTGGTATCAGTATCGTTTTATTTATGTTACAGAGATTTTTGTCTTTTGAGTGAAAGAAATGATATCTGCAAGACTTACCGTACGGTTTACAATTTGATTGTAATTTTTTTTTGGATATCACTGCGTTTTGTTAGATTATTCTTTTATATTTTTTTTATGAATTACCGATTATCTTTCGGATTTTTTATTAAAATTTATTGCCTTAGAACAAACAGTTACATCTGCATTCCGTTGCCCACATGCCCCCTTGTGTTAGCAAGCATGTAGTAAGGTGCCCATGCATGTCGGTGCAGGGGAACCCTGAAGGCTTCGACGTGTAGGGAGCTGGAGTCAGTGCAGATGGCGCAGCCGCTCTTTGTCAGGACATATACCGGTTCCACCGAAGTAACGCGAAGGACATCGGGTCGTTACCTCTGGAGTGGGACTGTACCCCGGCGGCTAGCCTTGCTACAGAACGGGTTATTGATCGTGAAAGTTGAACAATCTGTCGTGGCAGAGGGTTCACCCTCATTTAGAATTAGCCGTGTCGCCGGAGGCGAAACGAAAAAATAGTCAAATATCAGTAAGAATTCGATCGGTTGAGGAGTTTGCAAAGAACTGTCTTCAAGAACAGTTCACCATCACCTAAATACCTTGTGATCACGAAGGAAGGTGGTATTTTCGCGAGGTAAACCCTTTTCTTATCGCTACTGAAATAAGTAATTGCTGGAGGCCCGGTAACAGAAAGCGAAATGCTTTCAACGGTCTTTACGTCAAGACGACTAATGTCATCCAGTCAGTATTACCTTCTGTTTCTCATGTCTTCACCTTTAATAAACCTTCCTTGCCGGAGAGAATGTGCGCCCTGGTGTACATCGTCTAGATGTGCGAGCTTTGAAGCCGCAACATCCTTGCGGAGCTTAAAGTGTCAGCGATTTGGTCAAACCACGGTTCGATGAGAAAGACCGCAAATATGCGTGTGTGGTAGAGAGACTCATAAAGGGGAACCGCGCAAGGATCTTCCATTTTTTTTATTGTCTTCAGTCATTTGACTGGTTTGATGCAGCTCTCCAAGATTCCCTATCTAGTGCTAGTCATTTCATTTCAGTATACCCTCTACATCCTACATCCCTAACAATTTGTTTTACATACTCCAAACGTGGCCTGCCTACACAATTTTTTCCTTCTACCTGTCCTTCCAATATTAAAGCGACTATTCCAGGATGCCTTAGTATGTGGCCTATAAGTCTGTCTCTTCTTTTAACTACATTTTTCCAAATGCTTCTTTCTTCATCTATTTGCCGCAATACCTCTTCATTTGTCACTTTATCCAGCCATATGATTTTTAACATTCTCCTATAGCATCGCATTTCAAAAGCTTCTACTCTTTTCTTCTCAGATACTCCGATCGTCCAAGTTTCACTGCCATATAAAGCGACGCTCCAAACATACACTTTCAAAAATCTTTTCCTGACATTTAAATTAATTTTTGATGTAAACAAATTATATTTCTTACTGAAGGCTCGTTTAGCTTGTGCTATTCGGCATTTTACTTGATCTTCCAGTATGCGTCAATATACTGGAAATACTGAAAATGATACAAATGACATTATTTATGCCGATCAAGAAAATGTTCTATTTACAAAGATAAAGTAGTTGTTCAGGAAGTTAAAAGTTAAAAGTTGTTAGAAGGTCAGCTATTTTGAAGCTAATAATCAGCCGTACATCTAAAGCAACAACAAGTGTTCAGGCAGCGACTCTGTTTCTACCGCAAGTGTTGATGAAGATTAGATCCTCGGTAACTTTGCTTCAACGTTCGTTACAATGATACAGAGAATAATCGAATAATATAATGAAATTTCTCTCGAATAGAAGCTACGAACTATATATAAGTTACAGACACCAGGAAATAAAGCAAGTAAAACTAAAAGCTCAACAGAACAGGAAAAAAAAGAAGGCAAACTTGAGGTTGTGGTTCAGCTACATAGTCTGATAAATGAATTTTGTTAAGAAGGCTTTGGAACCCCCAAAGGAGGCTTTGAAGTCGAGACCACCTCTCCTGAGGTGGTCTCACATCCAAAACTACAGAAATCACCTACAATCACAAAAGGAGGCCCGTTTCATTCTTTTGACATTTCCCCCTTCGCATAGCATTCTCACTTTGAACGCATTTTACACCCGAACATATAGTTCTCAAATTTGCACGTTATTGTCCAACGTTTTTAGTATAGTTGATTTTTTTTTTTACTGTGTGTTTAACGTTTTATTTTAATTTTGGTGTTTTATGTAAATATCAGGGCCCTTTACATCCTGTAAGTGTGATATTATTTTTTTAAGTGTCTACGTAACGTTTATTTATGTTTTATTAAATTGTTAGGGTCCTATACACTTTTATATCTGAAGATCCTGCTGGTGATTTTATTCTTTTTTTAAATAATGTGACGAGGGCTAATGACCTTGGAAGTCGAAGTCCATTTAAGATATTGAAATTAAATATTTCCCGCCTTAAAGTTTGCGCCAAATACCTCAACGCTATCTATTCTTACCACAAGATAAACTATAATTCATTATTGGTTAATAAAGTACATTCTGTTATAAATATTACTTAACCTTAATAAATTTGTACATACCGTACTCGTATATTTTTTTATGTATAAAACAAAAAAAGTAATAAAGTCAATTAAATCTAGTTATTAAATAAAAAAACAAAATTGCTAAGGACAAGAATTATTTAACCGTGAGTCATTATTTCATTTACTTTTTTCATTAAAGTTAAAAACCATGACATCATTAAATTATTTATTCGTATCTTATTAAAACAACATAATAACATTGATGTAACTCGAATAATATGAAAAAAATTGATTATAATTATAATGTCTTTTCTTTGAATTTTTTCTCCCATAAATAAGGTAAAAGGAAAATTTAATTTAAAATTATTCGATTTTTCACGATTTATAAATTTTTTCGTTTTCATTTTACGATTCATTCAAATAAATTCTTCATAAATAATAAAATAGTAATAGTAATCAAATAGAATGAAATTTCTCAGAAAATCTCATGACTAAGTAAACAAAAATTTATTAAAAGAATTTTGATATGATCAGTAAATAGTTTTTTTCTCTTTTAATTATCTACAATTTTCTATCTTAGTTTATAAATTCCTTGTGGAAAATATATTTAATAAAAAGCTACTACTGTATTGCAAATTACTAGTAAGTATGAATAATTTTCTACTTAATAAAATAAAACAGAGAATTAAAAATATGATTAATGCTGTTGATGCTCATCTTGTATATAATTGTTTTTCTAAGTTGTTACGAGGTAATCGAATAATTTTTTAAACTATTATTGTTTTTACATATGCTAATAATACGTGTAAAATAAGGTGTAACATACGGAAACCAGTTTGATTTCAGGAAGATTATAAATGCAAGGATGACGACTATATTTCGGCTATCAGATTAATTTAAAAAAAAAAAATTATAGTTAGGATTATAAAATACCGATAAAATAATATGTACAAGTACAATGAAAAAGTCGGATTGAAATAAAGAGAAAAAAAAAGTTATTAGAATCGTATAATTGTAATAAGAATGGAAGATGAAAATAGCAACTTGTAATTTCAGAAAAGAGTAAGATGTGAATTTAATTTATCCCTGTTTCTTTATTATTTATTTATACAAGGATGCAGGAATTTAAGAAACAAATTAAGTTCATTGACAACGGCAATAAAATTAATAAAACCAAACGATCGAATAAGCTTAATTAGTCATTCGGTTCGTATTATAGATAACAAACGGAAACGAATAAAACCTAAGGAAAGTTAGAAGATAAAATATTCTTTATCTATATGTAATAGCTAATATCTAAAGCTAATGGTGAACAAAATTAAAAAAAAAAAAAAAAAAACAACCGGCCAAAATTTTTACGCTGATTACATCTTTTATTTACTGAAAACGAAAAAAGGAAATAATCCTCATTGCATTAAGATTATTCCCTCTATTGAGTCGAGTCGATATCTACATACAAAACGGGTAAATTAATTTATTGTTTTACACTATCATTCCTAATATTCTTTTAAATGATTTTAGTATACGTACGAGTAAAACTTTAAGAGTAATGACATTTATTATAAATCATATCCCTGTGATGAAAGCAGAGATGTCGCTTCTCCGGCTCAGCATCGTGTACGACTTAGCAAATCGTCAGGCGACACTACAGTAATCGTCTCAGTGAAAAAGCCAAACGGAATCTAATTATCTGCTCGTTTTATGCATTAATTCAGATACGAAATGCTTATTATTCTCGGGGTAATTTTCGTGAACGTACGTAATTTCGTGAATACTCAAGTTACGGAACCTATTTTTAACATAGTTTGAATTGAATCGGAATTTATCTATTTCTAAAGACAATTACTATTCTGTCATTAGGTTATGATTAACAAACTAGCAACAAATCCTGGCTCTAATTATCTACGGATATAATGAGCTATAGCAGCTGCCGACAATAACCCACCGGGTCGGTCAAGTGATGAACCGTTCTTCGCAAATCAGCTGATTTAAGGTTCAAATCCTAGTAAAAGCGGTTACTTTTACGCGGATTTGAATATTAAATCGTGTCTACCGATGTTCTTTGACGGCCGGGTTTCAATTAATCATACGTCTCAGGAACGGTCGACCTGGGACCGTACAAGACTACTACACTTAATTTACATTCGTACTTATCATCCTCTGAAGTACCATGTTAATTTAAACCAATATCTGTTTCGGTTCCGCCTGGCAGCTGAAGTGCGTCTACGGGATGTCCAGTAAAATGAACACCTGACGTTTGTCTGCCCTGCTCTTAGGGGGGGGGGGGGAGGCAGAGACCCGGGTCACCCTGGAACTTAGAAGTCAAGGGGAAAATTGGTCACTCACAAGCGGTGAGAGCCGCATTGTCGGACCGTGTGAAAGTTTCTTGATGCGGTTGCTTTGTTCAACCGACATCAGTAGTTTACCTAAGGGAAAAGTCTCCTACCGCACTGCTGTGGGAAGCTAATCTAGATATATACATGGCTGACCACCGGCCAATTAAGGCTCCATGCGCTTTAATATGATGGACAGATACTTGCTGGCACTCAGCAACCTAGGCGTGGCAACGAATTGCTGTTTCGACGAAATAAATTTTAATTTATGGATATCATATATATTTTTAGTAGTTGACGGGGACCCCTACCCTGCGCCTACCCATTTTAGCAAATATATTACAAGGGAGCGGTTGGGACACGTAAGCCGGTGGTATATGGCACCGCGTTTAGTCCGCTCACGCTGTTAGGTAACCTCTAGGAGCTATTTAGGATAATGATCGCTAAACTGTTCGAGGCTCAGTAGCCGTTTGTGGCACAAACATTCGGTTTTATGCTTTAGGGCAACCGTATGGGATGGTGGTGGGAGAAATGCCAAGAAAACCCATCCTCTGAAGTAATACCTTACGGTGATTCTGGAGGCTAAACAGGAAAATAAAGCTGCCGATAGGTCCGGAATTAATAAAAAACAAAAGTATATCTCTGGATACTTCCGGAATGATCGATAACCGTTTGAATCACAAATTCTTAAGTTTAGTCATTCTAAACCCACATCGTAAACGATTGAGTATGTCATTTTAATTATTACAAAGGAAAAAAATGGAAATAAATTTACAACGTTTGTAAAATATATAAGCGATTCGTTGTATTTAAAGTGGGAAGTAGCACCGATTTAAAACACATAAGGACATTAACACCAAACCGGTTTTCACGGTGGACTAACATAACATAACTTAGTACAGTCCGTGTATGAATGAATTATATTGTATTCCCTACTTCATGATGACGTCATCCATCACATTAGTAATCGGATGAAATCATTTGTACGACTTTTTAAATGATTCAGTTTAGTTTTCACGTAAGTAAATTCTACTCCTATACAAAAATCTCATAAAAGATATGTATATTACGGTTTTAAAAAGCTTTTTGTTGGCGATTATTTGTACAATATTTTTAAAAAATATCCGTCATGCGTGACCCTGTTAAGATATTATTCTGAAATAAAATGTAACGGAGGCTTAGTAACAAACAATTGCCTAAAATAAATTAGGTTAACCTTCTTTTCTTATCGTCTGAATGTATTATCACAAAGCAATTAATTGTTAACTAATAAACAATTACGAAAAAAGCAACTGTACAAATAAAATATTGAACGATTTCTGTCGATTAAATTTTGATAAAAATTAAAGACCGGCAGTAATTAAAAGGCTAATGATGTGACATCCGTATCAAAAAATTACTGTTTTCTTCTCTTTCATTTTTTGCTGATATTTTCCTTCAAGTTAAAAAATAAAAATTAACCAATTTCTATTTTTATCGTTAAATTTGTACACAAATTATTTATTTTAATTTTAAATGATCGATTAATAATCGATACGAATGAGTTTAAATGGTGATTTCATGTTCCTTTTTTTCCTGTTTAGCCTCCGGGAATCACCGCGAGGTATTACTTCAGAGGATGATATGTATAAGTACAGTATATATATCTAGTACAGTCTCACGTCGACCATTTCCGAGATTTTTGGTTAATTGAAACCGAATCACCAAAGAACACCGATATCCACGATCTAGTATTCAAATCCGTATAAAAGTAACTGTCTTTACTAGGATTTGAACGTTGGAACTCTCGACTTAAAAATCAGCTGATTTGCGAAGACGCGTTCATCACGATGGGTAAATGTCATGCTCCACCTGGGAAAAAAATCTGATAGCATTATCCCGCAGCGTATCTATTAATGTTTTTTTTTTTTCAGACGATTCCAAAATTATACATAATTAGCATATTTACGAAGTTTTCGCAGGGATGGTACACGTAAATATTAACAAATAGATTTAGTTACTCGAATTTGAACTGAAGGTAATTTATCCATCTTTTTACTTGTGAACGTACAAAATAACTTCACAAGGAAAAGGTTCACCTACAGATACAATCCTTTTTTTCCAAATGTAACGCGCAACACGATTAAATGTGATGATAATTTTAAATAATTCAATATTATTGATCGTATCTTTGCTCAAATTAATAAAACGTTTTCTTTCAAAAGCTTTACAGAGCTAATTATGGGAATCTTCCTTAGTGCGTATTCGGTAGCGATTATAGTAATGAATAACAGCCATCTTAAAAACGTAGGTTAGGTTACCGTGTAAGTATGAAAGTATTAAATATATTGTTTCATTTAAATATTTGTGTCGCTTTCAACAATGTTATCTAACAAAACGTACGCGATAAAAAAAACCAGTAGTTTACGAACGATTTTAAATTAACTAAATACTACTTCGGACAGATCAGATGCGTAATTAGAAGAAAATCGTATAGAGAATATAAACGATGACAGATGTTATTTTGAAAATAACTTCGTACAAATAGAATATAAAAATACATTAATCCCAACGTGAAAATTTTATATAAAAATAACAAGAAAAATCAAAATTTCAAAAGGATATGAAATTTGATAAAAACATGTAGATCGTGTATTATTTGATTACATACTAGAAGTTATCTCTAAAGTAAAGACCATTTCATTGTAAAAAAAAATTTATTCTGAAAACTACAAATATTTTTTATTCCTGTGAAACTACATACCTTATAATACTTCTCTATATAATCGCCACATGAATTAAGACATTTATCGTTGCGATACACCGGCTTCAATATACCTTCGTCGTATTCTTCTGCCGCCAGTCCATTTAGACACTAATTAACAGTATTTTTAAGTTCATCGTAACCCGCGAATCGCTTTACTGTTCAAAAATTCTTTCAATTTCCCAGACAAATGGTAATCAGAAGGAGCTAAGTCCTATATATGGTGGGTGATCGTAAATTTCGCACCCAAATGTTCTCAGTAAATCACGTATCGGACTCGCAACATATGGAGGTGCAGCAGGACGACCCCGTCGGTCAACCGCCAACGTCACCGATTTTAAATGGCGCGCCGTAACTTATGTAGAGTTTCGCACTAGGCTTCTGCATTTATGTCTTTCCACGTGGCATGAAATCAATCACCAGTGTGCAAAACCGGTCCCAAAAGACTGTGGCCATCAGTTTGTGTCCAAATGGCGGTGGCTTGACCTTTTTCGGTTTGGTTGGTGATTGAGGATGACACCATTCACATTTGACTGCCGTTTTCTCTCTCGACTGTAATATAAAATCCATGTTTCATCGCCAGTAACGATTGAATTAAGGAACTCATCACCTTTTTCTGTGTAGCACATCAAAAATATCAAATCTCATTCGCATTTTTTTGTGACGTTCCGTTAAGACGTGCGGTACCCAACGTGCACAAACCTTTCTGAACCCTAAATGGTCATGAAGAATTCGACCGCTAACAACTGTTGAAACATCACGAAAAAGAAGGGTCAGGTCGGAAATCGTTGAACGACGATCTTTTCCAATTTCATCATCGACGCGTTTCAACAAGTCCTTGGTGATTATCGAGGGCCTCCCCGAACGTCTTCATCATGCACATTAATTCTGTTATTTCTAAACCTTTCACACCATTTTCAGACGTTTCTTTCATTCATTACATTATCACGGTACACAGAAACCGACTGCCTATGAATTTCAGCCGGCTTAACATTCTGATGGTTTAAAAAACCTATGACTCCATGTAATTCACAGTCGGCGACAACATCGATTTTCCTATTCATTTTATAACGTAATAACTCACAAGTAATCAAAGATACTACAACGCGACAACTTACAGATAACAATGCGGTTTATACATTACTAGCGCGGCCAACGTTGGCGTTTGCCAACCTTAATGAGAGAAATTTCCCAGAGAAATTTACTTTAGAGATATCCCTCGTACTAAAGGGGTTCGTTACCTTTTAAGATAGTCGCAAGTAACACCGGTGCTACGGAATAGTCCACCGATTTGAAGGAGTTAAAGAAATATTTTATTAATTTGAAAGTAATTCGTTTAATATATAATAATTTTATAACATACTGATCGACAGTAACTGCTTTCCGTTTACTGATACTATCAGCGAATAAAATAAAATCTTTTTATTAATTTCTTCATGTAAGAATTTCGATAAAATCTATAAAATTCTAGTAAAAAACACACCAACAAGTTTTTAAAAAAAATGTGTTTTTTTCTGAAAATTGTGAATAAATTATTCGAGAAAATAAGAGTAAAATTAAAAATAAATTCTGTTAAAATTTAATTTTTAAATCCAACTGACGGTACGAATTGATTCATATAACAACAATTGAGTCTTTTTTACTCAGAAATAATTTCTTTGAAAGTTATTTTTAGGCTAAATTTAATCATATTAAAGTCTTGATTATACCTTTTGCCTCTATCAGATTGTAACTCGCTTTGTAAATTTGATATCGCTCAAAAAAATATCTTAACAATAAATAAAATAAATAATTAATTTTTTCCTCATCGGTTCATAATAATACATTATGTGGATCGATGTATTGTATATATCGTACAAATAGGTGTGTGCTATAAAGCAGAAAGGAACTGTCTCAGAAT
This sequence comes from Lycorma delicatula, assembly GCF_047948215.1. Classification (NCBI taxonomy): domain Eukaryota; kingdom Metazoa; phylum Arthropoda; class Insecta; order Hemiptera; family Fulgoridae; genus Lycorma; species Lycorma delicatula. Next base: position 70,627,196 of record NC_134466.1, on the reverse strand, counting down.
TTGTTCAAACGATAAAGTTAATCGTTCTAAAACCTCGGTCAGAACAGCCCACAGTTGTAATTATTTTCTAATACATTTCTACTAGCGACGGAAAATCAATCCTTTTGATATATATTTTTGGCAGAAATATTATTTCGTTTTCTTTACTGTATAAATTATTCTGATAATTAGTTTTTAAGTTATAAAATTCTTACTGTTAATCATCCTGTTTGAAAAAACACGAATTTCTTGCATTTCTTTGCAGCTCTATGTATCAATACTCCACCTTTTTCTTACTTTGACTTTAGCTAAAATTCCAACCGGAGGCTGAATCATCCCATTTGACCGAAGCGATTATCAATCAAGAAAATATTGTTCCTATTTTTACTCTCTCTCTCTTTTACTGTTTAGCCTCCGGTAACTACCGTTAAGATAATTCTTCAGAGGATGATATGTAAATGAAGTGTAGTCTTGTACATTCTCAGTTCGACCAATGCTGAGATGCGTGGTTAATTGAAACCCAACCACCAAAAAACGCCGGTATCCACGATCTATTATTCAAATTCGTGTTACTGGGTTAGGCGTTCGCTACGTAAACGATAGCTCTTGACGTTAACCCACCGGATTGGTCTAGTGGTTAACGCGTCTTCCCAAATCAGCTGATTTGGAAGTCGAGAGTTACAGCGTTCAAGTCCTAGTAAAGCCAGATATTTTTACACGGATTTGAATACTAGATCGTGGATACCGGTGTTCTTTGGTGGTCGGGTTTCAATTAACCACACATCTAAGGAATGGTTGAACTGAGACTATACAAAACTACACTTCATTTACACTCATACATATCATCCTCATTCATCCTCTGAAGAATTATCTAAATGGTAGTTACCGGAGGCTAAACAGGAAAAAAAAGAGAGCTCATGACGTTATTTTCTGGATAGTATTACAGTTTATATCGTATAATTTCTTTCCCTTTTTAAATATTAATTTAGCAAAAATTTTACAGTATTATTATTTATTAGCGTTTTTCGATACCATATAAAAAAATATGGAATATGATAAACGATTAAATACAAATATAATTAGAATAAAAATTTCGTTTTTTTTTTTAATTTTTAATCTACTATAAAAAAACATTTAATGATATATATATATATATATAGAGAGAGAAGAGCGGGAGTGAAAAGTGACACAAGCTATCAATAAAGAGAGAGAATGAACAAGAATCATTCTCACAAACACAACAATAAATCAAATTCTTACTACACGTTTTTTTTTTTGTAATGTTATGACACAATTATTATTTAATATTACGTGAAAATGATAAATTAATTTCATTTTTTAATATTAAATACAAACAATTTATGAACAAGTTATTAACAAAAAAATATAATTACGATAAACAGTAATTAGCATCATCAGTGATAGCTGTTACAATTACTCATCATTTATAAACTTGGTTATCTGTGGAGTACGTAATTTTTAATAAACAGTCCCATTTACTGTGTGTTAATTTTATAAATATTTCTATAAATATAATTATTTTACTGAATATATTTACAACGCAAAGCGTCCATAGTTCCAATATTTTAATGGCTCTGCGCACGTAAACCGTCTTAGATGCAACTGATACTAGAGTTGCTTTCCAGAAAGAAATTGTATTTATTTTACCGCCAGTGAATGAACATAGGACTAGATATCACCTATGTAACATACCGGGTTGGTCTAGTGGTGAACACGACTTCCGAAATCAGCTGATTTGGAAGTCGAGAGTTCCAGCGTTCAAGTCCTAGTAAAGTCAGTTATTTTTACACGGATTTGAATACTAGATCGTGGATACCGGTGTTCTTTGGTGGTTGGGTTTCAATTAACCACACATCTCAGGAGTGGTCGAACTGAGATTGTACACTTCATTTACATTCATATATATCATTATCATTCATACTCTGAAGTATTATCTGAACGGTAATTACCGAAGGCTAAACAGTAAAAAGAAAGGAAGATTGGAGATAGAGGATCGAACAATATCTACAACCTCTGTAAAAGGCACACAAATCTGATGTTTTGGCGCGCACACACACACACACACACACACACACACGTCTCAACATAGGCGCACACATATCTATACATATAGATTTGCGTTCTACACTATTTTTTTGCAATTTAGAACTAAGGCGGTGTCAAAACATCGACTTATGAAATAAAGTATTTCATAAATACTTATGAAATTATTAACCTTATTTGCTATATCTCGGAAACTAAAAATTTATACTACTATATAAAGAGGAAGAGGGTTTTTGTTTGTTCGGGATAAACAAAAAATTACTCGACTAATAACAACCACATTTTTACCCATGTTTCTTGGCATAACTGAGAAGGTTTTTAGATAAATTTCATCTCTAAATATATATATATATATATATATATATATATATGTACTATTTAGTAAATATAATATATATAATATATAAGTATATATATAGTAGTGGAGATTTACTTTAATGAACTGAATTAATGAACTGTGAGTCTTTATCACTGTGTGAGTTGGGTTTGAACTGAATGATTCGAATGAATAATATTACAAAAATAATAGAATTAAATTTCCGTTATATAAAATAAATTAAAAAAAATTTTATTTAAAAATAGCTTTTCGAGGGGACTGCGTGTGAGGCTAGTGGTGAGGAATGCGAACACCTTGTGGGAGGCTAGACCGATCATCACCATCACCTGGTAACAAACGGAGTGCCCCTGGGGCGCTGTTTTGGGAGTTGCAATGCGGTACTCTTATAATATATCTGCAAAAAATTGTTCGATTTTCAAAATTCAAACAGGGTATTTGTTAGTAGGTTGAAGGCTAACTTTTGCATGCATCCAGGTAAACTCTCAATCTAACAGATCACGGTTATTTGAAAATATATATATATATATATATATAAATTTTGTCTGATTGTTTGTTTGTTATAGCATCACGCGAGAACCGATAGAGCGCTTACTTTCAAATTTGCAGGATAAAGTCATGTTATCCCAGGGGAGGTTTTAAGCGATCGACCGAAGCCCTAGCTCCGTTGAATATTAAAAATACTCATTATCTCTTCGCCTGCAAGGAGGATGAATTTGTAAATTATATATTCATTAAAGAAAAGAAAGATTAATCTTTTACTTTATTATTATATTTCTGCCACTATGGCAAAGAAATAAATTATGAATTTTTCTTTGTGAAAGGTGTGTGCACTTTAGTTACCGTAGTTACTATTATTAACCCACCGGGTTAACGCGTCTTCCCAAATCAGCTGATTTGGAAGTCGAGAGTTACAGCGTTCAAGTCCTAGTAAAGCCAGTTATTTTTACACGGATTTGAATACTAGATCGTGGATACCGGTGTTCTTTGGCGGTTGGGTTTCAATTAACCACATATCTAAGGAACGGTCGAACTGAGAATGTACAAGACTACACTTCATTTACACTCATACATATCATCCTCTGAAGTATTATCTAAACGGTAGTTACCGGAGGCTAAACAGGAAAAAGAGAGAGAGAGAGTTACTATTATTAGTCTATATTTTGTAATTTAGTTTTTTCAGATTTCTATAAAGCCTGAACACTACAATTATTATTTATCAGTATTATTCCGACAACCATGAGGATAACTTACAGTCCGGGGGTCCCGGGGATGGAACCCTCTGAGTAGAAGGGAATGGCGTGAAAAACGAGGTCTGCGGCCTTAATGTAGGCCACTTGGCTCCGAGGATCCCTCGAATCGGTTACGGGATTTGCCTGGGTTGACCTGAGTCCTGAGAGTCCAGGTTCTAGTCGGGCGACTAGTCATAAATAAGAATAAAGCTTATCTAACTTGTTACAGTGTATATGTTACGTACCATTAACTGAAAGCTCGTAGGTGACCTGACATGAAATACAAGCCGCTTTCGAAACCGGTATAACAATTGTCAAGTTAACAACCATCCCGTGCCAGACTATTAGAAGTATGAAAATTGAAAACCGAAACCGTTTCCCGTTGTCTTCTTCATAGAACTGAATAATCCTGCATATACTTAGCGCATCGGCACTCCGTGCTTATAGAAAATATAAAAGTTATTAAATTTTAAAAAAGACACCTTCTACTTCGTTCACCGAAGTGTAATGAACATCATTACTCTGATAAAAAGTAACTTTGGCCGGTTTAGAGTCGGGGAGTTTCAAAACAGCGGAAGGAAAAGGAGTTATATCTCGTTTTCATTTTCCGGGAAAGTTTAGCGTCTTTTTTTGTTACGAAATCGTTACTTGGATTCAAATCCAGAACCGTAAATATTTTATTGTTATATATATATACTTTTTTCTTTTAGATAAATTAACTAAATTAAATGTAATTAATTGTACAATATATATATATATTTTTTTTAATTTTTACGTATTTATTTTATCAACCCGTAAAAGATATCTTAATTAAACAATATAAAAACTACATTCCTCATCTCCTTGTGTGCGATCCACTCGAAAAACCTTTTGATAAGATATTACTAATAAATATTACGGGAAAAACGAGTTTTTAAAACATCTAAAGTAAAAAAAAAAGGATATTGTTATTTACGGCTTGTATTTATTTGTTTTTTATTCGATAAGATTGAATTACTAAATAGAACGCGCCTTTAAAATTTACAAAAGAATAAAAGATACACGCAAAATAACTATAAAGATATATTTACTTAAAAAGTTTTTTAAATGGGATATTTTTAATTCGTATCTAAAATATAGATACCAAAAATAAGAAAAGATTATTTTATAATCATCTTATCAAATTAAGAATGATATATAAAAAAGAAAAATATTAAGTAAGGAAACAAAGAAACTTTTACAATTTAAAAAAAAAATTATTCAGTCTTTTGATGAATAAAATTATGTAAAATTTCATTAAGATGATTAGAAAATTCCCATTAATTTGCCTAAATATATAAAAAAGAATGAATTTAAAAATTCTTGTTCGACTTAATATTTTATATAAATATAGATAATATTAGAATATTAAAAAAATTCTAAAATACATACTTGTAATATTAATCGTGATAGATAATAAAAGTACAGTCAAGTTAAATAATAATCGGCTTTACGTATGTTATAAATATTAGTTAAACATTAACGTACTAGCTTCCGGTATTTACCTTATATATTTTGAACTGCACTACACTGTATTATATACCATTAACTTCCTGGATTATTCATTTAACGCTATATAGCCTACCAAAGTATATACTCTGTTCCTGTATATTTATTATACTTGTATTCTACGTGTGCTCTGTCAAAACCTTGATTTTATATAATAATAAAAATAATAATAAAAAAAAACATTCTGTCTACCTGACACAACCTACCTCTTCTTTTACTAATAACTTTAATTCACGAAGGCCAAACACAAATTATTTTATCACTGTATTTACTGTTTTATATATATTAAAAATAAATAATTATAGTTTAATAAATAATTAATTACGTTTATAAAAATTAAGTAAAAAAAAAAAACTAGTAGTCAGTAAAATTATACTTTCATAGCGACATATTTAATATATACGAATTTAATCTATTTAAGATGTGGAAATAAAATTACGATTCTAATTAAAAGCTTTTATTTAACTAATATTAATATTAACATTAATAAAAAAAGGAAACAAATTAGAAAAACCCTGTAAAAAGTAAAAAATTAAATCAAATTGAGAATTTTAAACAAAACAAATATAAAAATGCACTGAAAAGTAAAAAATAAATTATATAAATATCTAATAAATAACCGAAAAATAAATGTAGTAATTATTAAATTTTAAAATTAAGAATAATGAAAATATTTAGTTAAATAAAAGCGTGGCGCCGTTTTTATTATTTATTTAAAACAACACAACGTTTATTTTTACAACAATTAATTTTCATTTCAATAACGGCGCGAGGAGGCGAAAAGGTTTGCTGGAACCTCTCCGGTTGAGATTGACTAGCTACAAGTAATAATCTGGGAAAATGCACCCACTCGCTTTCTTTGTACCTGTTCTCACGTAGTTGAAGTTCATCTTCGAATTCTGCTTGTAATCTAAGCTAAATTGAACGCACTCTTTTCGCTAAAAGTTTCATTTTAATTAATTATGAATTCATAATTACGATTACAATTATAATAATGATTATAATTAATAATTTTTCAGATTACCGTCAAAATGTAATAACTTTGTGCAAGATTTCTAAATTAGATTTTTATTTTAAATCTTATTAACCCTTAAACGTCATCTCGATTCAAATTTGAACTATCAAATAAAACTTGAGTTATTTTATTACAGATAAATAAAGTATATACATATACTAAACAACCTCTTTAAAAAAAATATATATTTTAAAATACAGCAAATGTCGAAAACAGTATTATAAAAACTGCGCCACGCTTTTATTTAACTAAATATTTTCATTACTTTTAATTTTAAAATTTAATAATTATTACATTTATTTATTATATATTTATATAATTTATTTTTTACTTTTCAGTGCATTTTTATATTTGTTAATATATTATATTTTTTTTGTTTAAAATTGTCAATTTGATTAAATTCTTATTTTTTACTTTTTAGAGGGTTTTTCTAATTTGTTTCCTTTTTTATTAATGTTAATATTAATATAGTTAAATAAAAGCTTTTTTAAAAAATAATTTTTGATATGTAATCAAACATATTTTTATTTTTTTTTTTTTACACTAAAAATAAAAGCTTTTAAAAAAGTAAAAATATTTATTTTTACTTTTACGCGCGTGGGTGCATGGGGGTGGGTCATATCAAATTCAGACACCGTAGTGCTGTATTGTCATCGAAGTTACATACGTGTACCAAATTTCATTGATTTTCATAAGATAGATCAAAAGATATAGCGGTTGCAAGATTTGATTATTCCTAAAGCTAATTAAATAAAAGTTTTTAAAAATGCTTACAAGAATTTTATTAAAATCTAAACCTCGATGGCCATCTCGTTTATTAAACAGTCATCAAAGACAGGCATCTTGGAAAACTACATTTTAAAAAATACGTAAAAAATATAAATGAAAAATAAACAGTAACAATAATAATAAAAATAGTATTAAATGACAGCTAAACGGTACTTACAAAACACACTATAAAACAAGTTTTTAACCCGGACTTAACAACAAAAAACTAAATGTAAATAAAATACAAATAACTGTTGTCATTGAAAACAATTCCAATAAATAAAAATAAAAAAAACAGTTAGTTTTATTTCTTTTAATATTCTGTTTTATTTTCTTATTGTGAAGAGTCCAGGGTTAAAAATACGTGTTTCATAGAGTTTCGTAAATGCTGTTTATTTGCCGATCGATATAGATTTTTTTTCGTTTATAATTTTTACGTTTATTTTTTTTCCATTGTTTCCAGATGAGTATTATTTAACAAAGAAATCGGTCATATATTTTTTAGATTTTAAAATAAGATTTTTTATAAGTTTTTTTTTTAATAAACATTTAATATAGATTTGTATTTTCGTTTAAAATCAACGAAAATAAATCCGTACGTCTTACATTTACTCTTTGTAATAGAGCGTCTTCTTTTCTATTAATGAATTACGTATAGTTGCCGCAGTCCGATAATGTTAAATATCTACGAAGGTACCGGAATCTTCATATCAAGTAGGTAGGAGAAAAGTATACAAAAATATCTTAATTTTCAAGCGAATCTAAAACGGCCGCGAAAAATAAAATTTTGAAACCTATCTGGATATACGGTGTTCAACTTTTGGGTACATCGTGTATTACTAAATTTGAAATCCTATAACGTTTTCGAACAAAATACCAACGGGTAATTCTAAGCATAACGAGGTAATTCATTTATATAAAAAAATATTCGTCTTAATATGGCGAATCAAAATATACACATTTATACAAAAAATACGTATAACGACTCAACGACTCTCCGAATGTTTAATTATCCGATAATAATTTTTTTGACAGTTTTGAAAACGTATTTACCATTCATAAAAGATAAAATGTTTTGGATTTATCCAAAATATTTTAACAAATTTAAATTTAAAGTTTGTAAATTTGAAGACTTCATAACGTTATCGGTCAGCGGATCGATAATATTTTTGCTAGGTGATTTCACCGCTCAAGCTTAAAACTTGCGAGTCGGACGGATAATGAAATGGAATTTAGTAGCGTATAAAAAATTCCGCGCCTGACCAGGGTAATAATGTTTTCATTTTTTAAACTCTTTATTTAATAAATAATAAAAAGAAGAAAATGCAGTTGGTTGGGACATTGACTGAAACGTAACTGCCCGTTGGTGACGGATTGGAAGGATTTGTAACGTGGAGGAAAACAAGAGGTTGGAGACGAGTGAAAATGATAGACAATATAAAAAGGGAAAGATTGTTAATATAAAATGAAACGGCTGGCACAGAATGGAGAGCGGCCATGTGAAAACCTGCCTTTGGGCAGAACACTTATTGTTATTTAATAAACTACTTATTTTTTAAAATGTACAGAAATAAGAAATATTTTTTTAACGATTTTGATAAAACAAGGAGATTTTTTTAGTATATGTGTTCAAGTCTTAATCTTAATAAATAGACCGTATCGATTTTTTTTATTATTCTACAGAGGAGGTTTGTGGCGATACTGCCATATTTTTATCAGATAACTTAAGCGGAATATTTTTTTTTTAACGAAAAGTTATACTGTTTAATTCAATTTATATTTAAATCTAGTTTAAAGATTCAAGAAAAATTAGTTTAAAAAAGTTAACATAAAAACCCATAATCACATTCAATAGTTTTCTGTTTACGTGATTTCTTTGTATTTTCTAAAGTTTAAAAATACAATATGTATATATATATATATATTTTTTTTTTCTTCCTTACTTTTGTCCAGACGGCAGTTCATTTTTTGTAGCTCTATTCAAATTTAATTTTTTTTTTAATAAAAAGGCTAAACAATGTAAAATAAAATAAAAAAAATTGTAATACAAACTAAAAAAAATATTTCATTAGATATCAACAACTTTACAAAATTGGTGCCAACTTAAAAACAACCCGTTTATTATATTTTAATTTTTACACCAAATAAAAAAAAAAAAAATAAGCAAATAAATATAAAAAAATAAAAATAATTTTTTAGATTTTAGTTTGATTTCTAAAATCAGTTAAAAAAAAGTTATTTTTTGATTCTAAACGGTGATTACTTAAAAAATCTTGGTTTACGCATGAATATGAAAATATACCCGATATAACCGACTGAGTTTCTGATGAAAACGTTTATTATTTATTCAATCGAATTTTTACACGACAAATAATTTCAAAAATAAATCTTTCCGTTTCTTTACGAACACCATACCTTTTGAAGGGTGTCCTTTTTAAAATATTTATACCTCTTCTAGGAAAAAGTTATTTATTTACGGTTTATAAATATATACTTATACGGCGTATAAAAAGATTAACGTAAAATAATGCTCTATTTCTATCTGAATAAAATTTTTTTGATTTCCGAAAGGCTGTAAAGCGAGATAAATAAACGTCTAAAGAAAACCCTGAGGTTTCTCCGACGTTATGTTTGTTTCTTATTGCGGTTTATACACGATTAAATTATTCTCGTACGTCATTAAGAGATCTTTACGGTACTTTTACTTATCCAAAAAATTATTAAATTTTTGTTTTTAAATACCACTTTATTCGCGCAGCAATAGAAATTATTTTTTAATACTCTTCACGTTTTCTCGCTTATCTAATTGAAACGAACATCGGCGTTTAAAAATGATAAAAAATAAAATATTTAACTAAGGCTAAAAAAAAAAATATTAATAAGTAATTTATACAAGGACAATAGTGAATTTATTAAAGTTAATAGAAATTACTTTTAATTTCTTTAATGTATTTTACGTAGGCGTAAAAGACTTGTACTTTTATTTATTTTTTTAATGTTTGCAGAGTATTGTAAGATTACTCTCGATTTTTTACTGTTACGATAAGCGATTTCAAACTCATAGGCAAAGATAAAGGATTTTTATTTTATCTACACTAGTCGTTAGCTGTGCACTAGTTGTGGTGTAATTGGAATTAAAATCTGTATAATAATAATATAAAAAGGAACGGTTACACCGATAAACGATATTAATCATCAAACTGTCCTGAAAATTTATTCTTGACTAAGTGTAAAATAGTCATTCTTTCGATGAATCATTAGCGACATATACGGTATATAAAACGATCTGTAACGTGATTCATTCGTTTACTTTTATCTGTAAAACTACAACAAAAACGGGATAAAGATAATATTAAATTGCTATTATCATTTGTTCTCGATGAAAAAAAAACTTTTCGGTGACTAAAACAAGACGTATTTTTATACGATTTTGTATTGCGGCCTTTAACCGCATTATTCGACCGAGATAATAAATCGATCACAAAAATAACGTATATATAACTTTCAAGAATGAAAATAATCAAGTAACTACCCATCCGCTAATAGTTCGGCCGATATTCATTCGTACAAACGACACCGTTCTGATCAACAGAGAGAGAATTATCGTATAATAATAAAAATATATCATTACTATCAAAGAAATGAATTCCAACTAGATGCTCTTGTCTCAAAAAATTTACACATCGCTAAAACGAGGATGAAATTTTCGTAACTTTAAAATTCATTTCTTGCGAATAAAAGAATAAATTGTACATTTTTTTTATCCGAATTCAAGAAATCAGATATATTTGAAAAAAATAATCTGCGAGCTAAAAAAATGGAATGATATAAATATTAAAAGTTTTCAAAATTAATCTGATTTTTCAATTACTAAAAATGAAAATTTTAATAAGCGAGTAAAAACGCAGCTAGGTTCAAGTGACGTTTCAAGAACGTCACTTCAAATTGTTCTTTACTTGAAAACAATGAGGTAATCTACGCGTTTATAATCTACAAAAGAAAAAATTATTCGTAGTTAATTTATGTAATTAAATATTATTGACCTTTTTATCTGTCTATGATAACACAACATTTAATATTAAAAATTACGTTTTTATAATAAAAAACAAAAATTAGCACATTTAGACATTTTTTTCTTAAATATTTTATTATTATTAACTAGAAAAAAGGTAGGTCTAAGGCCCGCCGCGAAAATGTTAGATGGTTTATGTTTCGTTACACGTGATTTTATTAAACGTTTTTACCAATTGTAACTAAATAACGTTCATGAATTCAGCGTACCAACAACAGAAACTTTTACAACGAAAGCTTCAAAATCCTGAACATTTTTAGCTGTATCTTGAGTTGTGATTTTTTAATATATTTCCAACCCCAAGGTTTTCCTTTCTTATCCCCAAAACACAAATATAATTTTAGATAAATCGTTCGTATAAAGAAGTATAAATCGTTCGAATGAATTAATCGTTCTTGCGCCGCGCACAACCGCCCGGCACAACACCAGTGGTCCGTTTTGCGCCAATAGCAGTTAAAATAAAAACGGGCGCATATAACAAATAAACCCATGCGTCAAACTTTTTTATAGGAAAGAAAGATGGGATGGGAAAGATAATTTATTTTTGAGTGTCGAAATGTAACAATGGGTTTCTGAAAATTAAATTTTATATTATTTAAATAAATTTAATTATATTGTACTATAATTAAAAAAAAAAACAAAAAAAACACCAAATTTCTTTTAAAAAAAAGAAAAGAAAGCTGCAGTATCGACATATAAAGTTGCAAATAAATGTGAGACAATTCATGTTTTCAAACCGCACGATTAAAAAGTAAGAATTTTATAACTTTAGAAATGAAAAAACTCAGAAATAATTACCTGAATAATTTAGGCAACGAAGAACTGCCAAAAATATCTTTTGCGAAAAGATAGATATCAAAAGGATAATTAATTTTCCATTTCCAGTACAGGCGTATTAGAAAATACCTCAACATTGAGTTGCTCTGACCAAAGTTTTAACATGGTACCTATGCCGTAGTTCATCATGAAGTTACGCCTCGGTATAATTCCTCTCAGAGCACGTGGGGGTTCAGGTTGTATTTCTTCAGATTTGGCCTAGACTAGTCGGACCTGTGTCCAGGCTGTGATCGGACACGATGAGGCAAAAAGAGTGCACTCCAGCTACTGAAACTCTTGTCAGCAGTTGCAGTCAACCCGCTACCGATGAGAAAGCCGCTCCTTTCCTAAAATAATGCTTTGTTGCAGTTGCGGGGAAGGAAGATGGCCGGGTGGAGGTTTAGTCGGTATGTACAGGCACAGTTACGCTTACGTAAAACCTAGGGGAACCTGTTGCGAGTCCGAACACTATTCACGAGTGTCCTTAAGAGAATTCTTCCACTAATCAAAAAAAGAAGATAAATCTAATAATTTTCTTCAAATTTAAAATCGATATAAAAAATTTTTAAGTAAAATTTTTTCATCGTAAAATGAATCGCTTTTACATATCTTTTCTGATCACTGAATGTGAAAATAGGTGGAGAAAAGATTATGGAAGTAGAAGAATTTTCTTATTTGGAAAGTAGAATTACTAAAGATGGACGAAGCTGGAGCAATATAAAATGCCGAATAGCACAACATAAACGAGCCTTCAGTAAGAAATATAATTTGTTTACATCAAAAATTAATTTAAATGTCAGGAAAAGATTTTTGAAAGTATATGTTTGGAGCGTAGCCTTTTATGGAAGTGAAACTTGGATGATCGGAGTATCTGAGAAGAAAAGATTAGAAGCTTTTGAAATTCGGTGCTATAGGAGAATGCTAAAAATCAGACGGGTGGATAAAGTGACAAATGAAGAGGTATTGCGGCAAATAGATGAAGAAAGAAGCATTTGGAAAAATATAGTTAAAAGAAGAGACAGACTTATAGACCACATACTAAGGCATCCTGGAATAGTCGCTTTAATATTGGAAGGACAGGTAGAAGGGAAAAATTGTGTAGGCAGGCCACGTTTGGAATATGTAAAACAAATTGTTAGGGATGTAGGATGTAGAGGGTATACTGAAATGAAACGACTAGCACTAGATAGGGAATCTTGGAGAGCTGCATCAAACCAGTCAAATGACTGAAGACAAAAAAAAAAAATTTTCTAAATTTTATTTAACATAGGAGATAATTTTATTTTAAACTAAATGTTTAGAAACCTATCTTTATTAAAGATAAAGGTTTATCTGGCCTATCTATTTAAAGGGCAAAGAATGAGACGTGGCGGCCAATCCAAGTGGAAGAGTATAATGACATTAAATTATAAATTTTCACTTTAATCGGTCTAGATGATTTGTATCGTTTATTTGTCGGCTTGTTATTATCAGATCGACACTTGACCTCCGTGTTAATCGGAAAAGCCGGGCCGAATGGTCGATCGTATAAAGTTTTATTACATATTTGGCGAAAGAAAGGATCGCTGAAGGGGTGTAATGTTACGCTTGGAATTTTCTTCTTTGTGTTTACGTTTGGTTTTATTGTTATTTTGTTTTACGGTTTATTAAACCGTTGTTGTTTTTGTTTCTATTTGATTATAGATTTATTTGTTTTTCGTTAGTTACGTTTTACGTTATTATTATGTTACATTATTTATTTTTATTGTTATATTTTGTTAGTGTGTTTTTGTTTTTTGTTTTGCTTTTTATGATTCGTTATGTGTCGAACTCATTTTTACTTTTCGGGTAGGTAAGGTTCAGTTTCTTCATTCTTAGAAAGTCATTCAATCTTGTTTGGGACTTGGCTAGATGAGTTGTCGCTTATGACATTCGCATCGGTGGCATCCCGGCTGAGACTTGACTGAAAGATGTCATTGCCGAGGTTCTGAAGATGACCTCCGGTAAAGACCATTATGGCTAAGAACGGAGCGGTGGGGTGGCGACCGAAATTGGTAAATGGAGGGTGTCTTCCCCTATGGGGTCAGGATGTATCGTTAATTTGTTAACCGTTGATTTTATTTTATTTTTATCATCATAGATAGATAAATCCTCTTTCTTTCTATAAATTGGTGATCTTTTCTATTCTTTTTTCTTTCAAATGTAATATTTTTATCAAAATATTTACTCTACAATTTTTTACACAATGGATTTGTGCGTTTAGCAATATATTTAAATTTTTGTTTAGCGTTTTCTCTTTCTTTTTTTTTTGTTTTAATAGTATTTATCTTAAAGAATATGATATAATTAATCTAACAAAGCTTCGTCGAAAAAATTAAAAATTAACAGGAAGTAATACCGCGTTACAGTATACGATTAAAATATTCATGACGGCTTCAAAATAAATGAGTACTATTATTTTATTTGATCTTCAATGTTAAGAATTGAAAAGGATGAAAAAATTATCTGTACGATTCCAAAAAATTACGTAACGGTAATTTGTTTATGCACGTCTATAATACGGAATGTAATAACATTAAAAATAATTTTTCTTCGTGCGTGATTTTCTTTACATTAAACCAAGAAAATTGATGGAAAAACGATAAAAGTATAGAAACAAGAGAAAAAATTTATAATAAAGATAACAAAATAAAAAGAAAGAAATATTTAAGAAAAAGCAGAAAACTTAAAATTTAACGGTCACGTGATGAGATAGAAAAATGGAACGTTCCTTATTTATAAAATAGTGATTGAAAAAGAAACGAAGAAAACACTATGTCATGTACGCGTTTTATTTGCGTGAATATTCGTTGTGTACGTCAAATAATAAGAAAAAAATATGGTAATTTTTTTAAGTTTAGGTTTTTTTTTTTTAACGTAATGTTATCGACTTCAAAATCATGCCGTCACAGAATAAACTGATATAAGCGAGCATTAGAATTATCGGGTATTAAAACGTTTACACTCTTGCACAGCAGAAGTTTCTAAATTCGTTTCCTGTTGTGAAGATTCTAACACTTTAACGCACAACTTCATTCTCATTTTAGTTAGATTCCGTAGACATATTTCATAAACGTCAAAGTTAAGTAACAACAGAAAAAAAGCCAAATTTTAGTCAAGAACGGTTGTTGAAAAAAATAAAACGAACAGGTGAAATATTTTATTAAAAAGCTCCTGTTTAAGAAAAAAGTCAGAACTTTTTGATGAAAAACGTTTCTTAAAAAAGGAAAAGAAAACTAAGGAAGAACATTTAAATGAAGAAAGCCTTTCGCAAAAAATCGGGGAAAGTGGAAAATCTAGGTAAATATTAACTTTTGAAGAAAAATAACTTTTCTTTCTTTTTCCTGTTTAGCCTCCGGTAACTACCGTTTTAGATAATACTGTAGAGGATGAATGAGGATATGTATGAGTGTGAATGAAGTGTAGTCTTGTACAGTCTCAGTTCGACCGTTCCTGAGATGTGTGGTTAATTGAAACCCGACCACCAAAGAACACCGGTATCCACGATCTAGTATTCAAATCCGTGTAAAAATAACTGGCTTTACTAGGACTTGAACGCTGGAACTCTCGACTTCCAAATCAGCTGATTTCGGAACAAGCGTTCACCACTAGACCAACCCGGTGGCTTTGAAGAAAAAGAACTAAAAATTCTGAAAATACAACGCAAAAAAATAATGAAAAAATACAAAACTGTAAAATGAAAAAAGATTTTAAAACATTACAAATTACCAGAATTCTTTGGCAAGGTTAACCAGACGGGAATAACGATGTAATGGGTAACAAATGTTACATTTTTATTTACTTATTCCTAATAATCGATTATATTTCTAGATAATTTCAAAAATTCAAATGATTCTCGTTCAGCTTTAAATTATCGTACATATTTTTATACCGATTTCGATCTGTTTTATTTTTAATAAAAGTCAAATTGCGTAAACGCTTCTTGTTAGTCGATACGATATAAATTTTTTAATAACTGAATTTTCTATAAATTTTGTTTATTTACTGTCAATTTAACGAAATTATTGCGCGTCAACCCTAACAAATTTTGTGTTTTGCGATACAATTTTTTTGTATTTTATAGTAGTTTTTCTAAACTAGAGATACGGTTCTGGAACATATTTCATTCAACTTTTCAAGTGAAAAATAATTTGAAACCGTAAAATTAATCGCTTAATTTAATTTCAAACGGCTTCATTTTACCTTTGAAGTAGAAATCAGAACTATATTTTTTATTATCTACAATTCGAAAACGAAGTTTTCCTGAAACCTATATATATTTTCTTTGTTTTCATTTGTAGAAAACGTCTTGAAATTCTTTACGTTTCTTCACGAGGCACTCTGTATATAGATATAATCAAATACTAAATAATTTTTTTATTATGACTCGACTCTAGTAAAATATTCGTCGAATCGACAGTGTACAGTGTAATATACATCCTGTACGAGTAGATCTTATCATATATCGACTTCTGCTCTTCCCCTATTTTTTAACGGTAAATTATTATCTGCAAATTTTTATGCATTTTTGTAGATAGAATGTGTTCAGTTGGTGAACAAAATTAAATAAAATACTTCCTGATGATGAAAACTGACGAAACTGTTGAATATGAGTTTAAGAAAAAAAAAACGAAAAAATTACCTGCATTTGTAAAAATAAGTAAAATTTAAAATAAATTATTCAGTATTTGTACACAAAAAAAAATGATCCTGGGTGCTAATCCCGGTTTTGGCATGACAACTTTTCATACGCTAACAATTTCCACCGGGCTAATGACCATAGCTGTTGATGTCCGCTCTTTCATAAAAATAAAGAAAATGGAGGAAATGATACAGTTAAATAAGTTTGTTTTACTAGGTAAGCAACCCAAACAAAATACTTCTTATAAAAGTTAATACAATAATTTCGGATGAAAAGGTTGGCAGCACTTTATTATTGTTGTTTTATAATCGGTTGATATAATTTTCTTTTGTGAACAGTTAGTTATTTATGGTTATCTGTTTTTTTTATTAAGAAGAACTGGTTTTTTACACGAAAGAAAGGATTTTTATTTTGGAAAATTATTTAACATTTTCTGTTTTGTGCCAAGCTTTTCAATTGCAGTTCCCGGGTAAGAATGAACCGAATAAATGTTGAATTCATCGTTTTATAAACAAATATAGAGGGACCGGTTCTGTTTGCGATCAGAGATATAGCCGGAAACGTTCAGTACATTGGAAGATGTTAGGGTAAGCTTTTTAAATTCAGCTAACAAATCGTTACGAAAACTTGCCCGATAAAAAGGAAAAATCTCTGTATAACGTCCTTAAAGTTACCCGGCTACTTAATTTAAAGCCGCACCGAATTCATATATTACATGAATTAAATCCGATTGATTATGCTGCTGGGCTCCACTACTGAGGTTTAACCGCTTTGTTCGGGGGAGCATTAAAGTGCTGGATAATGTATTTTTTACAGTAAAGGCTTGGTTTCGTTTCAATGGTTACGTTAATAGTCGGAACGATCGCTACTGGTGCTCCAACAATTCTCAAATCATCCGTTCAAGACCTCACAACCACAAAAAATTAGTGTGTGATGTGACAAATTCTAGACGAAGAAACTTGTCTCCATATTCTTTAAAAACACTCTTAATTCAGATCTCTACCGAAAAATTGTAACGCAATTTTTGCAAATTTAAAATTAAACGAGAGAGATTTGTGGTTTCAACAAGACGGGGCCATATGTCACACATAATATGTGATATGGCATGTCACGTAATTGAATAATTACGTGAAATCGGAAGAGGTACAGTTCGAAAGGTTGCACGGAATATGAAAAAGAGGGTAAAGGCTTGCATCTATTAAAACGGTGGACACTTTCAACATTTGTTATAAAAAAATTTATTGTTCTGTACAAATAATTGTAATATTTACAACTGATCGCATTAAATAGAACGCATTAGTTTTGTTTAAATCCGGTCGCGTTTTTAAATAAACACCGGGTATTATAGTACTATAATATCGGTGTTCAAGATCGCAACAGGAAATCGTCAAAAAAAGGACCTTTAATTTATAAGTGTACTGATGGAAAAGTTATATTATTTTCAGTAACTCGTTATATAATAATTTATATTATTATTCCACCAACAGTATCACATAAACGACTAAATTCTAATTAAAATGAAAGCTAAATATAATTGCTATTTTATATTCCAGCGGTTTAGTTAATTGTACGGCATTTTAAGTACGTTTAAATAAATAACTGAACCTTGTTGTAATATAGAAATGTAAATTATTCGCATCACAATACAACGAAATATAAAATTATTTCAATTAAATTACAATACAATGATTATGAAGTTTTTACTACTGAAAAAAAAACTGCCGACGATGTTTATGAACTTTCCCGGTATTTGCAAAGAGTTTGACACGTATAACCGATCCACGAATAACTAAAGTTAAAAATATTTTCGGTTTTATGTCATCACCTAATTCATTCTTTTAATTTTCTAAAAAAAATCTACACTTTCAACCGTCACTAAAATTATTCAAAATTCAACGTGTGCTAAATTTCTCTATTAACATTTAAAAACTTCTCGTACAACAAACAATATTTTCAGATAGTTTCGAAAAAAATTATTATTTAATTTATAAACAATTACTCTTTTACTATCTTTGAGAATTGAAATAACGAATGGTTTTTAGTTCATTTAAATATTTCTACGTGCCTTATAATTCTAGTAATAATCGAAACTGTTATTTTTAGGTAAATTATAGACATTTTTCTCAAATGATTATTTATTTTCTGGAGGTAAAAAATATAAGTTTAAGCTGTTCAGCGCATAATTATTGTTCAAAAATGTGGGGTAAAAGTTTTACGGTCTGTCGATGGATTGAAGACGAGTTGTGACAGGAGGAGGGTTTGAGCTAATCCCTTGTACTTGGGGTTTCTCTGAGTTCGTACAGTCTTTTCTCATTATACTTACCGATTCCTTATCTTTGATTCTATCTTCTACATCTTCAGTTCTATAGAAGTGTACGGTAGTATCCGTACTAAGGATATCGGATCCTTTATGGCCGATCTATTCTGAATGCGATTTGGTGGGTGAGAGGCTGTTCATCCGGGTACACTTTGTTTCAAGAATGATTCCTATACGATAACCTTAACGAGAGAAGTGTTAAGTCAAGCTTTCTTATTCCTTCTAAAATACTACGTGATAAATCTTTAAAAAAAGTCACGTTCAAATCGATGACGATATAGTTTAAAGAACGCCAATGAAATTTTTATACAATTCAATACGTTCATCGTGATATGTTTATCGGCCAAAGTAAACTATATATACCGAAATGTATTTTTAAGTAGCAAACAGATCCCGTTTACTTTTACATCGTCTATAATTTTTGTTCTTTTTCCGTTCTCTTCTATTTTGCATCCTCCAATGATCTCTCTACCGCCGCTTTAATCATTCCTTCTTCTATCATCATACTTCCCGGCCGGTTAATTTCTCTATTCTGAAATTTTCTAATCAAGCTTCCGTTGCTCGTTCTTGTCATCGATTTATATTTTTAATTCTGTCTGCCGATCATCACCGGTCTTATTCCCGGACTGTATAGTCGACGACACTGTACACCGTGTCCTTCATGTTTTTCCCCGGTACTAAGCTGAACGTACCAAAGTTGTTAGGGAGCTTGAAAGAGTAAACTCCTTTCTTCGGGTCAACTGGAAGGCCCGCAGAGAATGGACAATATAGGCTGGCTTCCTCTGTTTCTTCGCACTGAACAGAATAGCTGAGAGGATATAAGTAGTACGTAGGTGGCTATGGACCAAAGCCACCGGGTTGGTCTAGTGGTGAACGCGTCTTCCCAAATCAGCTGATTTGGAAGTCGAGGGTTCCAGCGTTCAAGTCCTAGTAAAGCCAGCTATTTTTACACGGATTTGAATACTAGATCGTGGATACCAGTGTTCTTTGGCGGTTGGGTTTCAATTAACCACATATCTCAGGAACGGTCTACCTGAGACTGTACAAGACTACACTTCATTCTCACTCATACACATCATCCTCATTCATCCTCTGAAGTATTATCTAAACGGTAGTTACCGGAGGCTAAACAGGAAAAAGAAAGGTGGCTACGGAGGTAGGCGTGTTGGCATCGAGTCACGGTTAGTTAGAAATAAGTACGGTGATTATTAGTATATTTGCTACTTAGAACATTAGTATATTTTCGGCGGGACGACGACTGCACTGCCGAGAATATGGTTATCCGTGCATCTAAGAGGTGTAGCGTCGTTTTGACGAGGGCAGTTAACAAATAAGTTCGCTGTCGGTGGAATGGTGACAGCACAGCCGAGGACATGGCAGTGGAGCGGGACTTTGCGATGGAGCTGAGTAGGAGTAGGAGGTCTGTCCTCCTCTCCCTGGTAAACCAGACCGGAGTCCGTAGTTGTAATCAAATTAGGGGTTTGAACTATAAAGCCGAGTTCACTAAGGTAACTAGGAAAAAATTCCGTTGTTGCGAACATTTCTTGCGGTTCGTTTATTTATTGAATTTGCCTCGAATATTATGAGACATTTATTCACCAATAGCTTACTTAAAATATAGAACTAGGCGCTGAGTTCGTGCTTCCACGTACTCGGTTAGCTAGTTAAGAAGCCAACGAAGCAGGACAGTCAAGATGTCCGAAAGAAGCCTACAACGAAAGTGAAGGCCGAGTCATAATTCACTGATGTAAATGCCTACCGAGGCATTTACATCGGTGGCATCCCATCGAGGCCTGGCTTATTACTGTCAGATGTAAAAACTTAGAGGGTCAACAGACGACCTCCATTAAAGCCCATCGGGGTAAAAACGGGGGGTGATGTGGCAACCGGAATCGTCACAAGGCGGGTGTCTTCTCCTACGGGTGTTGGGATGTCGATCACCTCCAAGCCCGAATTTTAAATGACTCCAACTTTTCTTTTTACCGTCATTTAATGCCTATTCTCTCATCCGTTCACAATTTCACATGATCCCTTCTTCAAATAATATTCTATATTACTACGTAATAACTGTTTATTTGTATTTAAATACTTCCTTATATATCGCTATAACTCCGCCAAAGACGGTCCCAAATCAGTGTTAAGAAAGATAAACGATATTTCTTTTTTGAATCTTGATGATGACACTTTGTCGAGCGAGTAGGTGTTTCCATTAAATCTAAGTTTCAATTAAATGCCGTTTCTTGGAATGAATTTGATTCTTTCTGTTCCGCGCCTACTCAATTCTCGATTTTATTCGTCGGCTTCGATTACAAAATAAATATTGAAGTAATGCTATATAAATTTTCTAGTTTAAAGGTCTTTCGTTATTTAATCTATTTTTAAAAATGCGCTAATTTATTAAAAATATGAGAATCGTATAATAAATGCATGCAAAAATTTAAATAATTGGAAAAAATTGTTACACACAATAACAAAAAATATATATAATATATAATTATTTTTAAAATTTAAATGCATTCATTTTTATTGAAAATTTAACGTTTTGTTTTGAATTACAACGCTTTATATAAAATATTACAATAAATAATTTTTGTATTACCGGTTCCCGTTTTTGAGTTTCTGTTTAATAAAATTTCAGGACTTTTTTTTGTAATCTTCCTTTAATTTCTATTAAGGTCGAGGTTATTCTAATATGAATTTAAAAATTATGAAATATTTTTCTTTTTTCTTGACCTCTCAAAGAGTATAATGAACTTTCAAAATTGCATGAACTTTCTGACAAAATGCATCTTTACCTTTCAGTAGGAAAAGTTCTGAATTATAATCCGATAAAAGTTAAAATTAGATTTTTCACACGTTATGAAAATCCATTTTCAACTAAATCTACATAAAAAAAGTGGAGCAACCATAATATAATGTCATTCATCTTCTCGTGAAATATATATACTAACTTTTAAAGAAACATTTTTAAAATTGGAATTCTTATAACGTAATGAACTTCGACAGTAATTTTAGAATTAAACTTATAAATATAATTCCATAATCGAGTTAACAGTACGATATAAACCGGCAGCGTGTCGTATTAAGATTTTAATTTACCGGTTAGCGATATTTTTAGTCGCTGACTAAATCACGTTCATTAACAGATATTTATAACTAGATCCAGGAAGTAAAACTGAAAAGAAATTTTAAATTTTCTTTACGGTTTCATTTATAAAAATCGGATAGGTTTATACGTTAGAGATTTAATAATAAATTTAATTACGTAGTATTTTTTAAAGGCGATGAATGACATAATGTGAATTAAATAAACAGAAACCAGATAATAGAGACACTCAAAAAGATAAGTCAAAGTAAACGGATGGTACTTGAAGCAGGATAAATGTATTATTCGGTGTAACATTTGAAAAAACTTAAAATTATAAGCAAAATTGCTTTGTATTTTATATCGTAATAAAGTAAATTTATGAATAGTTATCATAATAATAGAGATAACTGTTACATAATAATAAGAAAAATATACGTTACTTTGTTTTATACGTATTCCGGTACAAAGAAAATTACATGCTTCTTAGATACATTTACTCGTATATTTCTCCCCACAAAGTAAAGACAATGCGATTAAATAATGCATTATTTTCCATAAAACGGAGTACAAAAATTTCTTGATTTACTTTCATATTCTTTTTCTCCCGAATGCGACACGTATCATCTGAAATACTAATAGCCTTAATCAGAGGAGCTTTTATCTAGATCTAGAGCAGCAATCTCTAAACGTTTTCTGATTGCAAACCCCTAAGACGAAAATAATTATAAGTTGTACTAAACATATAATATGTATATCTGTACTTTTGAATAAAAAGGAAGAGGGTTTTTTTTACTCGGGATAAACAAAAAAAACTACTCGATCAATCGCAACCAAATTTTCACCCATCTTTCTTGTTATAATGAGACGATTTTTAGATACTCAAACAATTTTTAGACAATCTCAAAAAAACATATACGAGGTGTGTTAAAAAAGTAACGAGAAGTTTTGTTTTTTGGAAAAAATTTTATTTATTCGTCTACATTAATGATATTCCCTCCAAAATAGTCCCCATTAGATATTATACACTTATGATAGTGCTTTTTCCAACCCTGAAAGACTTCTGGAACTCGATCTTTGGAATAGTGTTTAGTTCTTTCAACTATTCTCTTTTAAACTCATTTATGCTTGTAAAACGACGGCCCTTTAAGGTTCTTTTTATTTTTGGAAATAGAAAAAAGTCACAATGAGCCATGTCTGGCGAATATGGCGGCTGAGGTATCATTACAGTGTTGTTTATGGCTAAAAATTGACGAACAAGCAATGAAGTGTGAACAGGCGCATTATTGTGCTGCAAAAACCATGAACTGTTTCGCCACAAATCTGGGCGTTTTTTTTCGGATTGCTTCACGCAAACGGCGTTGAATTTATACATAATACTCCTTACTGATCGTTTGACCTTGTGGCAAGAACTTATGATGTACTATGTCGTTAAAATCGAAGAACACGGTGAACAAAACCTTCACATTCGACCGTACTTGTCGAGCTTCCAGAATGTCTCCAATGAGACGATTAAGCTTTAGTTTCAACATCGTATTTGTAAACCCACGTTTCATCATCTGTTATGACACGTTTCAGTAGTTCTGCATCGTTGTTGGATTCCTTTAGAGACTCCTGAGCGACTTCCATTCGCCGCTGTTTTTGTTCGAAATTCAACAATTTTGGAACTAATTTTGCCGTCACACGTTTCATACCCAAAACATCCGAAAAAATTTCACGGCATGCGCCAATCGATATCCCAACATCATCAGCGACTTCTCTGATTGTGATTCGGCGATCATTCATAATCATTTCTTTCACTTCTCCACGTTTTTATCGATTGTTGATGTGTTGGGGCGTTCGCGGCGCTCGACATCTTCAACGTCTTGACGACCTGCTTGGAAACGCTTATAACATTCCTAAACCCTTGCTTTACTCACGGCAGACTCACCAAAAGCAATATTTAACATTTTTAAAGCACTGTTACACTTTATTCCATTCTTATAACAAAATTTAATACAAATTATCTGATCCATTATTTATATAAATAGAAAATCGCCAATCGTAACAAAACACATGTTATCCTTTTGGCAGCTGACAACAGACTAAATTTCCAACACGGCTAAAAATGTATAGATACTTTCCAAACATGTTTACCAATACAACAACGAAAAAATCCCGAGAATCGGACTAATACAACCCGCGAAATTTGAAAATTTTCGTTACTTTTTGAACACACCTCGTATATTGTATATATGTAATAATGGAGATATGCCAGCTGAAGAAAAAACTTTAATGAATTGATTTAATGAACTGTAAAAAGGGATAATGAACTATAAATTTCAAAAGGGTGAACCAATACTCGGTGAAATTTTTTTACTTTTTATTTTTTGTAATTTAATTTTACAGCGAATAATTACAATAATGAAAATAAAATTTGTTTTTTTTTTCAAGGAAATTTTTATCGATTTAATGAAGAAATAATATGCAATAAAAACCTTTCAAAAGAGAATATCAACAAAAATAAATAATTGTAAAATGTAGAACATCGTAACAAAAGAAGTAAAAGTGAATAAGAATAGTATAAAGTGGGTGGATTTATTTGTATGATTGTAGGCAACTATTATTACTAACGCTACTATGTAATAAACTAGCAAATTAAAGTACTCGACCGACAACCCACGAAAAAAAGAAACGGGTCACAAATGAACACACACCTTCACGCCCAAACTCACACAACATACACAACTCAGGTGTAAATAGAGTAAATAAATGTTAAATATTTATAGAGCGCAACCGTTTAAAAATAAATGGAATTAATTTTTGCCTATTTAATTTCTTAAAGAAATTATTCCACTTACTGGAATATTTATTTGTTAATTAGCTTATAGCAAGGGTAATCGTTACCGCCTATTTTTTGCTATGTTAATTTTAGCTATATTAAAAACCCATTTTCTCAGGAACTCCTAATGCTTCAGCCTTTAATCTTTTACCGTAAATTTGGTATTCTAAGCAGATTAAATGCATCTAGAATTGCAACTATCAACCAATTTCTTAATGAAATATAAATTTATAATCTTTTTTTTTTTCAATTTTTAGAAATTATTTTTTTTAACGGATAATTTTTCATAAATCTTCATAATTCTAGCTGAAAGATATATACATATAGAATAATGAAAAAAAAAATTCAAGTTGTTTTCTTCAGTGATTCCTAAGATAACAGGTATTAATATAAAAAATATGATTTTTGGAAAACCGGATTTAAAAATTAAAACAATTTTTTTTAAGTTACCTTTATTAAAATTGCCCAACTTAAAAATCTGGGTCCTAGGTGTTTAGTTTTAGTTTTTTATTTCTGCTCGTCTGTCTTGCCTTTTTCTGCAATTCTTGAACAGTTTTTTCGGCCACGGTTATATCGTTTCTCATCAACCTTTTTTAACATTTTTATTTTAACATTTTTCTATTAAGACGCGAATTGTTTCCAAGATGCTGCAGAATTTCACACTCGTTGGTGTTACCATTATTAAATGTTGACACTGCATCTTGTACTCCAAACTCAAGTATTTCCTTTCCCACAAAAACATTTTTTGGCAACCTTTTCTAAATTATGCGGTCAAAAGACTTGTTGGAGTTCTGCCTCTGTCGACGGAGACATTTCCAAAAAATCTTCATTAGATAAACTTTGAAATATTGGCTTTATAATTTGAAGAACAGACAAACATTGGGAAAAAATTTTTGTGTGAATTAGAACAATTTTTACTGGAAAATTTTGGCGTCGTCGCTTGAAAAACAGCTGGTGACGCAATTTTTTAAAATATCATAAAAAATTTACTTGTTAAGATACAGTTATGAATCTTACATCAAATGACTCAGAAAATACAGAAAAATAAACCGAGTAGAAATTCCAAAAAACGATTGTTTTTGGCCCCTTGCCGGTTACGACTGCCGTAATTCGCTTCATAATAAAGGTAGAAAATAAAGGGTGACTTATCTTTAACAAATACATGCTAATCTATTTATTTTTTTTTTAATTTTGACGTTTTGAAGTCAATAACACGTTAAGTACAAGTAAGCCGTTTGTTTATAATTTGCCACCGATTTCAAAATTTAAGTTAAATAATTGAAAAAGTTTATGATTTTTAAATTTTTAGTGATTAAAAAGAATAATAATTATATCATTTTTAAAAGATTTATTGAAATTTCAAACGTTCATAATTTAACCCTTAATTCATGCTATTTAATAGCCCTTCTTTTTTCCTGTTTAGCCTCTGGGAATTACCGTTCAGGTATTTCTTCAGAGGATGAATGAGGATGATATGTATAAATGTAAATGAAGAGTTGTCTTGCACAGTGTCAGTTCGATCGTTCCTGAGATGTGTGGTTAATTGAAACCCGACCGCCAAAGAACACCGGTATCCACGATCTAGTATTCAAATCCGTACAGAAGTAACTGCCTTTACTAGGACTTGAACGGTGGAACTCTCGACTTCCAAATCAGCCGATTTTGGAAGACGCGTTCACTACTAGACCGACCCCCGGTGGGTCTGTTTAATAGCCCAACATTTTCCTAATTAAATTTTATTAACTTTAATGAATTGAATTAATGAACTGTGAACTGTGAGTCTCTATCGCTATGTGAGCTGGGGTTGAACCGAATGATTCGAATCAATCGAACGAATAATATTACAAAAATAATAGAATAAAATTTAGGTTAAATAAATAAATGAATAAAAAATAATGTTTAATAACAATAGGCTTCTCGTGGGAACTTCGTGTGAGAATAGAATGGTGAGGTGATGCGAACATCTCGTGCGAGGCTAGATCGATCACCATCAACCGGTAACAAATGGGGTGCCCCTGGGTCGCTGTTTTGGGAGTTGCAATGCGGTACTCTTATAATATTTCTGCAAACAATCGTTCTATTTTCAAAATTTAAACGAGATATTTGCTAGTATAATACAAAATTACACTGGAACCAAACCAGAACAAAAATTAACGGATATACTCGGAAAAATCGAGCGGCCTGCGCTACGCCTAGACCAGCTTGAGACCGGCGAGCTCTCATAAACGGTCTTTGTAAAGTTTGATAACAGTACGATTGTAGGTAATGCTGTCGGAATCGAGTCCACTATCGTCGAATTTCTTGCTTTAGGGGAACAGGGAAAAGCGGACAGGCGTATACTGCCATTAATGTTGTACTGGGCTGTGACGGTGCATAAACTCCAAGGAATTACACTAGATGGAGCCGTCGTAGATCTGACCACTTGCATCTTTATCAAGGACCAGGCCTACGTATCACTAAGTCGCGCGAGACAATTGTAGCGTTTATAGTTATTTGACTCTCAGAAAACTGTTGTATGATCCGCACGATAAAAAGTCTCTCACGATAAATTGCTTGAGAAATCTGTTAGTTTAGATCGGTCAATTAAATAGATAAAATGACTTAGATCGGACAGTTAAATAAATAAATTGAAACTTTTACAGTTTCCTCATTTGGCACACTACGTTAATCAACTTACATAAGGTTTCGAATCGTGAAGTTTTCTCGATGACCACTAAAATTTATTAAAAATGCATTCGGTAGGACGATTCAACGTAAAATAATTACCGTTTACAGCTCTTTGATATAAGACAATTACTATTCAGAGTTCCCGTCTGAATTTAAATATTTTCGTCGGAGGACAAAATTTTGTTATCGTTGTAAGACCTGGTGAGAACATAATCGTTAGACAACCTGAAATGCCTGCTATTTCTACACCGTGAAAAATATATTTAAACAAATTAAAACTATCTGAAAGTTAATCGGTCACCCGTTTAGTCCTTTATTTTCATAGTTTGTTTTCTTTTTTATAGTTTGATTTATTGTCGTTTTTTAGTTTTATTTTTTTAGCAGTCGTATTTTTTAATTTTTATAATTGTTTTTATCATTTTGTATACTTGAAAATAAACGTGTATTTTATTTAATATTATTAACGTAATTAGATTTCTGTTTACTGATATTTAGATTATTCGAAAGAAAATATTATTACGAAAAATATAATTATATTCAAAATTATCGTTATTTATTGTTACAATTAAAAATTAAATTAATATTTACGAAATGGAATCGAAGTTACAACTGCTTTTAAACGGTGCGATGAAAAGATGTTCAATACAAACGTTATCATTAGTAAAAGATTTTAACAGTAACACGTCAGTTGTAAATGTATGTTTTTTTATTGCCGTTTTAATTTATAATTTTTCAAGTTACGTGTACGACGGTATTATTTTAAGCGAAATATAAAACTTGACATCTGTATTATTTTCAAAAACAAACTTTTTAGTAGACCACAGTTATATAAAGTATTTACTATTTCTGGAGATTGCTATTCGGTTTTCACAATTTTTTTGATAAATTTTATAAAATATTAGTTTTTAAATATATAATTTTATTTTAAAAATAAAATAAAAATAAATAAAATAACAATCGGAGTAGCTGAGAAGAAAATATTAGAAGCTTTTGAAATGCGGTGCTATAAGAGAATGTTAAAAGTCAGACGGGTGGATAAAGTGACAGATGAAAAGGTACTGCGGCAAATAGATGAAGAAAGAAGCATTTGGAAAAATATAGTTAAAAGAAGAGACAGACTTATAGGCCACATACTAAGGCATCCTGGAATAGTCGCTTAAATATTGGAAGGACAGGTAGAAGGAAAACATTGTGTAGGCAGGCCACGTTTGGAATATGTAAAACAAATTGTTAGGGATGTAGGATGTAGAGGGTATACTGAAATGAAACGACTAGCACTAGATAGGGAATCTTGGAGAGCTGCATCAAACCAGTCAAATGACTAAAGACAAAAAAAATTTTTTTTAATTTAATTAAAAATAAATGTTTTATACAATCTATATATATTTAGCCCATCATTCCGGTCTAGCGGTAAACACGGCGTCGCAATCAATTGTTTAACAAAACAAATTTTTCGAAGTCGAAGGTTCTGAAATTTGTATCCTAGTAAAAGTTAGTTGTTTTTATACTGATTTGAATACTAGACAATGAATACCGGTGAACTTTGACGGTCAGGGTTCAATTAACCGTTTCAGGAATGCTCCGCCTGAGTCTGTACAAGGCTTCTTTCTTTCTTTTCCTGTTTAGCCTCCGGTAACTACCGTTTTGATAATACTTCAGAGGATGATATGTATGAGTATAAATGAATTGTAGTCTTGTACATTCTCAGTTCGACCGTTCCTGAGATGTGTGGTTACTTGAAACCCAACCGCCAAAAACACCGGTATCCACGATCTAGTATTCAAATCCGTGTAAAAATAACTGGCTTTATTAGGACTTGAACGCTGGAACTCTCGACTTCCAAATCAGCTGATTTGGGAAGACGCGTTCACCACTAGACCAACCCGGTGGGTCAATTTGTACAAGGCTATACCTCATTTACACGTCATACGTATCATCATTCTCTTCTCATCGGGCCGGTGAAGATGTTTATTGTTAACTAGCTGAACAGATTGCAACGGAGATAATAACAATAAATTAATTGTCGGGGAAGAAATAGGAATGCGAGGACTACAGTATTGTGAAGTCATGAAAACTGTCAACTGATGAAACAATTTCTCTATAGATTAATACTTTAAATGGCAAGCGTAGTTTTCGGGAACTCTTTAAAGCGACCTCATATTTGATTAAGTAATGTTTGGGTATGTAAAATGATGAATAATAATTCTTTTGGAACTCCCTTAAAAAATAAAAATCAAAATCGCCAAGTCTTTAAAAAAAAAAAACTCGGATTACATTTTTCAACGTTTTAAAAAATAGAAATTACAAATAAACGTTCAAGTGAAAAGATAACGTAAACATTTTTATAAAATATAAACTTTTACGTAACATAAACATTTACAATATTTTCTATACAGATATAAACGTTTACAAGGAAGAAATCGCATGGAATGACAGATAAGAGAAATAAATTTGACATTTAACTACTATATTTTACTACGGTTTAACAGTACATCAATCATTAATTGATATTGACATTTTTTTTTCCAAAAAATAAAAAAAATATTACGTAAGAATACTTATCAACTTTTTTAATCATTTAAAAAAACAAAAAAATCCGCTTACGACGTAATAGAGGCGTATTTATGTAAGACAATTTTTTTCCCGGTTTTTTTTTACTTTTAGCACTTCACGTCCAAAACAAATGGATAATAAATTAACTCGAATAAGTTTCTTTCGTATACAAATTGAATTACCCTAACAAAAAACCGGGAATACGGGTAATTTATACCCGGAAAAAACTTCGTACAAAAAATATATCAAATTTAAATATTCTTGTTCGTCTGAATCTGTAAATTTTACCCAAATATGAGGGAAGGAAGACGGGTTTCAAATTAAAAAAAAAAAAAACGTCTATTAAGTATTATTTAAATTTTTTTCATCTATTGAAATTTTTCTTAGCTTATCGTAAAATTAAATTTTACCAGGAAAGTGAAAACGCCGGCCTCCGTGGTGCGAGTGGTAACTTGTCGGCTTTTCATCCGAAGGTCCCGGGTTCGAATCCCGGTCAGACATGGCATTTTCACACGCTACAAAATCATTCATCTCATCCTCTAAAGTATTACCTAACGGTGATCCCGGAGGTTAAAAAAAAGGAGAGTGGAAACACTGTACCCCGATGGTTTTTTTTGTAATTCCTAGTCATTACTCGCCAAAAAAATCTCGATTTCAATATTTCCGACTTTTAAACCGACTTTAACGAAATTTTCACGGTAATTTTGTGTTAAATTTATACTTAAAGCTACATATATAATAAGGTTTCTAAAAAAAAAACCTATTTCAAAGAATTAACCGTCCTAAATATTAAAACATATAACTTCTCTTAATATAATCACACGCTTATAAATCGGTGTTATACCGACAAAAAAAAACAAAATAACTTTATCGACCCTTAATTTAATGGGACTTCAAAAAATCTAAGTTTACAGAAAAATGTATAAAATATTATTCGATACATTTTTTAAAGAGTTATTTTATTTAAAGCTATATACTTTTATTTAAAAGACTTTATGTAAAAAAATTTAATATTAAAATTTCATAGCTCATTTATATTATTAAGCTATAATAATCCACTATTAAAACAACGATGACAACAAAAAATACCTAAAATTGTCAATGATTTAAGAATTTTCCAGTTAAGTTTATTTGATAGCAAATTTACAAAGGATCACCAGATACATTTTCTCTACAAAATAAGGGAATAATTATTAAAATCGGTTCATTAAATGAAGAATAAAATTTTTATATATATATAGCGCAGGTGTGGAAGCGATTGATAGATTATACAAACTGGTGTGTAATATTTATGAAAAAGGGGAATTTCCATCAGACTTCAAAAAAAGTGTTATAGTAATGATACCAAAGAAAGCAGGGGCAGATAAATGTGAAGAATATAGAACAATTAGTTTAACTAGTCATGCATCAAAAATCATAACTAGAATTTTATACAGAAGAATTGAGAGGAGAGTGGAAGAAGTGTTAGGAGAAGACCAATCTGATTTCAGGAAAAGTATAGGGACAAGGGAAGCAATTTTAGGCCTCAGATTAATAGTAGAAGGAAGATTAAAGAAAAACAAACCAACATACTTGGCGTTTATAGACCTAGAAAAGGCATTCGATAACGTAGACTGGAATAAAATGTTCAGCATTTAAAAAAAATTAGGGTTCAAATACAGAGATAGAAGAACAATTGCTAACATGTACAGGAACCAAACAGCAACAGTAGCAATTGAAGAACATAAGAAAGAAGCCCTAATAAGAAAGGGAGTCCGACAAGGATGTTCTCTATCTCCGTTACTTTTTAATCTTTACATGGAACTAGCAGTTAATGATGTTAAAGAACAATTTAGATTCGGAGTAACAGTACAAGGTGAAAAGATAAAGATGCTACGATTTGCTGATGATATAGTAATTCTAGCCGAGAATAAAAAGGATTTAGAAGAAACAATGAACGGCATGGATGAAGTCCTACGCAAGAACTACCGCATGAAAATAAACAAGAAAAAAACGAAAGTAATGAAATGTAGTAGAAATAACGAAGATGGACCACTGAATGTAAAAAAAAAGGAAGAGAAAAGATTATGGAGGTAGAATAATTTTGTTATTTGCGAAATAGAATTACTAAAGATGGACGAAGCAGGAGAATATAAAATGCCGAATAGCACAGGCGAAACGAGCCTTCAATCAGAAATATAATTTGTTTACATCAAAAATTAATTTAAACATCAGGAAAACATTTTTGAAAGTATATGTTTGGTGCGTAGCTTTTATGGAAGTGAAACTTGGATGATCGGAGTACCTGAGAAGAAAAGATTAGAAGCTTTTGAAATGCGGTGCTGTCGGAGAATTTTAAAAATCAGATGGGTGGATAAAGTGACAAATGAAGAGGTGTTGCGGCAAATAGATGAAGAAAGAAGCATTTGAAAAAATATAGCTAAAAGAAGAGACAGACTTATAGGCCACATATTAAGACTTTCTGGAATAGTCGCTTTAATATTCGAGGGAAAGGTAGAAGGAAAAAATTGTGCACGCAGGCCACGTTTGGAATATGTAAAACAAATTGTTAGGGATGTAGGATGTACGGAGTATACCGAAATGAAACGACTAGCACTCGATAGGGAATCTTGTAAACGTGCATCAAACCAGTCAAATGACTGAAGACAAAAAAAAATGTTCTTGATATTTTCGATATATCTGAAACATTTATAATTTTTTGTTTTTTTTGTCCAAGTCATTAAACCATCCAGAGAATTTAGTGATTAGAGAATTACGACTTTTTAAATCAATACCCGTGACTAGATTGTAACGGCAATATTTCACCAACAATTTTACAAATAACTTCGTTATAATTCGTAAGAAAATTACGTACGAAGTCGTATCAGCAATTATTAAATAACCTAAAATAAAACAATAATCGAAAGAAAAACAAAAAACGGGTAAATTTAACATAATTTAAATAATTCGGTTACGTAAATCTAACCTTGACTTAGAAATAATTACAAAGAATCAAGACGGAGAAAAAAAAACAAAACCTTTAATCATAAAAGTTAACTAATTTAGGATTATATGACGATTTATCTACCTTGACCTCGGCAGATGGGTTAGTATTTAATAAGCATTTTAACCGCTAAATGGCCTGGATAAATTACGTAAAACATAAAAAGTAATTTTCTTTACATCAAAACACTATTTCAATTAGAATTCATAGTTAATTGAACACCTAAAACATTAAGTACATAACACGCGCAAACATTTTCTTCTTTCTACTTGATCTGTTTGTGTGAAAATACCATCAGAAGTGTTAAATATATAACTCAGAATTAAAATTTCATCTATGAGAAAATAACATTGAATCTATAAACACCCCCCTCTCACAATTATGAAGCTCAGACCTTACATATCCGAATGATTCAAAAATGACTTCACAAATTTAAGATAAGAGCAAAATTTATTTAGGTAACTTACAGATTCGGTTGAGGTCTCGTTACATAGCAAAATATATAGAGTTTTGATTAACGTAGTTCATTAGTACCGAAATTGAACACTAGAGCTGTTAACAGTGTTATTTGAAATGGATACATTTACTGGTGCGGAACGTGCTTACTGTACGTTTTGGTTTCACGATTTGCAGTCAGCAGCTGCAGTTCAACGTAATTTTCGTAGATTACGGGAACCTTTTAGTATGCGTACAATTTACTCTTGACACCAAACCTTCATTGAGACAGGTTGTTCTGTTAAAGATACAAAATCACCAGGACGCCCACGTGTCTCTAAAACTGCCGTGGGAACAACTCGGAGAAAGCTTTGCACATAGTCCGAGAAATCAACTCGACGCGCGTTACGTAAGACTGGGATTTCACAAATAACTGTTTGGCGTGTATTACATAAACGATTGCACTTGAAGCCGTACAAACTAAGTGTGGTTCAACCCATTACAAATGACGAAGAAGTTGTTCGACGGCAGTTTTGTGTGTTGAAATGATTAATAGAACTGCAGACGATAATACATTTTTAGACAATGTAATTTTTAGTGATGAGTCAACGTTTCACATCACTGGCAACGTGAACACCCATAATCGGTACAGCCTTAAAGGTATGTATTAACCTGTTTTTAACAGTCTTAAAAAAACCTGAAAAGGTTTTTATTGGAATAGTATTTATGTTCGTATTTATACAGACCCCAGAAAGAAAGGAAAATAATTTTAAAGACAATTAAAAAAACATTTCTGTAAGGTTTTGTTCTGTTTTGTTTTCAATAATAAAAGTTGACTTTTTTTATTTTTCCTAAAATTAATTACATCAACTTTCTCAGAAATAAATTCTCTACAAGGTTTGTTAACAAAATTTTTCATTTATTAAAGTTTTTGTGTTTTAAACCTTTTCCTTTTTTCTTGTTAGCCACCGGTAATTACCTTTCAGATAATATTTAGGATGATAATATGTATGAGTGTAGTCTTGTACAGTCTCAGTTCGACCATTCCTGAGATAAGTGGTTAACTGAAACCCAACCACCAAAGAACACCGGTATCCACGATCTAGTATTCAAATCCGTGTAAAAGTAACTGAATTGACTTTACTAGAACTTGAACGCAGGAATTCGACTTCCAAATCAGCTGATTTGGAAAGACGCGTTCAGCGCTAGACCAAACCGGTGGATTGTGTTTTAAACCTAAAAAACGTTTATCGTCATAGAAATTTTCTGTTTTACTTTGAACATCATGAAAATTACAGGATATACAGTACTGTTTTATTCGATATTTCAGGTCAAAAGACATAAGAAATTATCAAGTTTATCCCTTATATAACAATTTAAAAATTTCTGTGTGATCTCATATCACCAGGGGAACTGAAATCCGAGCGAAATTCTTCCATAACCAAAACTCGATAACAAAGCATTTTCAGACATATGTTTGTATGAACCTTTTCTCTGATTTCAGGCTGTAGATACAGTTCCAAAATTATTTCCCTGTCCTACTAAATCGTTCTGTATTTTAAAATATTTGTTCTATTACTCTTCAGTAAAACGATCAATCTAGTTAATTTTTAATTTTGACGTCACGTATTTTCTCAAATAAATCTAATCGGATAATTTTTAAATAAAATATTAAATTCTGTACATTAATAATGATCTAAAAAATTAACAAAAAGTAACAAAAATACAACTTAAGAGTGAAATATCACGTTTCCGCATTTCAAAGAGTGTTTATTCACTATCGATGATAATTTAAATCGTTCAAAGTATTTCATTTTTTATTTATTTTTATTAAAACAACCTTCTAGTTTTTGCCTTTCTTGCAAGTAACTTTTTATCAAACGGTCAGCGTTTTTTTTTGCAGTTTCATCCAAATTTTAAATAAACATAAAACTATAAAATAAACTTAAAATATAAAAATATAAACGGCTTAAAATAAGAATTAAAAATGAAATTTTGAAAAAAAATCTTTTTTATTCATTTTTTAAATATTAGCTTTTTTAATTTGGCCACAA
This sequence comes from Lycorma delicatula, assembly GCF_047948215.1. Classification (NCBI taxonomy): domain Eukaryota; kingdom Metazoa; phylum Arthropoda; class Insecta; order Hemiptera; family Fulgoridae; genus Lycorma; species Lycorma delicatula. Next base: position 70,591,814 of record NC_134466.1, on the reverse strand, counting down.
ATAATGTTTTTACTTCCGTGTAAATTTTAAAATTCGAAATTGAAATAATATTTTTTTAATTTTCAGGACGTATATTTATATAGGGAATTATTTTTTTCTTGAAGGTTTATTTTATAAAGCTTTATAGGTATAGATTTTTTCAAAGATAATTCATGAGAATCACGTTATTTATATAATGGATTTACCTTTAATTTTTTAATTCTTTTCACAATTCCAGTACTCTTAGACGGTGTATGAGGATTCAATAAAAATCTTCCTCTACCACTTTTTTTTCTATTTTCACATCCATAGTCATAACATCTTCCTTAACCTTATCCGGCCATCCTTTTCTCGATTTATTGATCTCTTCCCATTTTCCTCCTGCTTCAACATTTATTTCAGTTTCGTCCTTTCTTTCCTTAACTATTTTTAATGCTCAAACCATCTTAGTCTTACCTAAGAAAATTTATATTACCAATTTTCACTTTCCTTTTGACCTTTCGTATCCCAAACCTTCAAACTGCATATGAAATTCATTAATATTACATTATTCCGTGTAGGGTTTCCATTTTTTTAAATCAATAACGTACCGAATAAGCTTATAAGTCTCTTCTTAAGATTCAAAATGTTTAAAACCATTCAAATCAAATAAAAATGTTTAAAAATTGGAAGGATATTTTGTACCGTACGAAAAGTAATAAGCCAAGTTAAGAACTTTTACAAGAACAACAGGCACCACATTAAGTTTCATTTCGGCAGTACGTTCTTCTGTATCAGTTTCTCATCCTTTTTACTCCACGACCCCCAAACAGTAAAAAAAAAAAATATAATGAATATTTCGCAACCCCCAACCACAACCCAATGAAACCTAGTTAAAACTATTTAGCCGTGTTGATAGCGACGGGTATGAACATGCATGCATAAAGCTTACAAATATGAGCGATTTACAGGTTCCAATTTGATGTATACGTGCTCCTTGAAATTTGGTCTGCTTGCATAATATTCGCTGTGAAAGCGTCGTATTCGATCATGCTTATGATACGTTTGAACACGTCATGCTCTCGGTAATATAATAGAGGCATATGGATTGCAGAACCACAGTTTAGTTTCGAATACGAAGCGTGCGTCTAGCGCCTAAAGTTCTTTAAAAGCGTAGTTTCATTGAAAACAATAATAATCGAGGTTTCGGTTTTTTAACGTGCGGTCAAACGGTGTTTCAATTACATTTTTATGTAAAATGGATAAATTTGTGAAAAAACGAAGTGTACCATCCAAATCTAGTGAATCGATCGGTAAAAAGACAAAATTGTGCAATGACAGTTATTTAAATTACGGTTTTACCTTATCGGATGGAAAGGAACAGTGCGTCGTTAGCTTTAAAGTCTTCTCCGATGTAAGCATGAAGCCGTCAAAATTAATTTAAAACACCTGGAAACTAAACTTTCGGATTATAAAAGCATACCCTGGAATTTTTCGAAAGATAATTACTTTGAGAAATCGACAAGTTTCTATTTGTAAATCAAAAAATACGCTTGACCTCTAATTTTGTAGCACTAAGAATAGCTAAAATGTCCAAACTCCATACAATCGCAGAAAACCTCATGTTATCTGCTGCAGCAATTGATAAGATCAGTGTTTTAATAGACGTGGAAGAAGCAAAAAATTTCGCTTTCTAACGACACAATATCAAGGCGAATCGATGACATGGCTGCCGATATTCGTGATTAGATAATTCATCAAGTGAGATCAAGGGAATTTTTTCACTTTGATGAGTCAACGGATGTTGCAAACATTTCTCAGTTCTCATTCGTTTTGATTTGCTCGTGAATATGAAAATTTAGTCACAGAAGTATTGAAAATATTAATCCCTTTCCCCACATTTTACCACTATTAAAAGGGGGTTTCGTCTATTGTTACGCTAAAAAGTAAGTATAGGAATCGTCTTTTATCGATTGAAAACAATTTCATTTTGTGTATGGACACAAATCTACGTATGGAGAAACTATTAAATGAAAAACATTTATTTTCTTTACATGTGTACTTATAAATGTAAGTTAAATGTTTATAGTAAATAATTTTTTTTTCATAAAATTATTATTTCTTTATTTTTATTTTTTTTGTCTTCAGTCATTTGACTGGTTTGATGCAGCTCTCCAAGATTCCCTATCTAGTGCTAGTCGTTTCATTTCAGTATACCCTCTACATCCTACATCCCTAACAATTTGTTTTACATATTCCAAACGTGGCCTGCCTACACAATGTTCTCCTTCTACCTGTCCTTCCAATATTTAAGCGACTATTCCAGGATGCCTTAGTATGTGGCCTATAAGTCTGTCTCTTCTTTTAACTATAATTTTTCCAAACGCTTCTTTCTTCATCTATTTGTCGCAATACCTCTTCATTTGTCACTTTATCCACCCGTCTGATTTTTAACATTCTCCTATAGCACCGCATTTCAAAAGCTTCTAATCTTTTCTTCTCAGATACTCCTATCGTCCAAGTTTCACTTCCATATAAAGCGACACTCCAAACATACACTTTCAAAAATCTTTTCCTGACATTTAAATTAATTTTTGATGTAAACAAATTATATTATATTTCTTACTGAAGGCTCGTTTAGCTTGTGCTATTCGGCATTTTATATCTCTCCTGCTTCGTCCATCTTTAGTAATTCTACTTCCCAAATAACAAAATTCTTCTACCTCCGTAATCTTTTCTCCTCCTATTTTATATTCAGCGGTCCATCTTTGTTATTTCTACTACATTTCATTACTTTTGTTTTGTTCTTGTTTATTTTCATGCGATAGTTCTTACGTAGGACTTCATCTGTGCCGTTCATTGTTTCTTCTAAATCCTTTTTCCTCTCGGCTAGAATTACTATATCATCAGCAAATCGTAGCATCTTGTATCTTTCCACCTTGTACTGTTACTCCGAATCTAAATTGTTCTTTAACATCATTAACCGCTAGTTCCATGTAAAGATTAAAAGGTAACGGAGATAGGGAACATCCTTGTCGGACTCCCTTTCTTATTAGGCTTCTTTCTTATGTTCTTAAATTGTTACTGTTGCTGTTTGGTTCCTGTACATGTTAGCAATTGTTCTTTTATCTCTGTATTTGAACCCTAATTTTTTTTAAATGCAACATTTTATTCCAGTCTACGCTATCGAATGCCTTTTCTAAGTCTATAAACGCCAAGTATGTCGGTTTGTTTTTCTTTAATCTTCCTTCTACTATTAATCTGAGACCTAAAATTGCTTCCCTTGTCCCTATACTTTTCCTGAAACCAAATCGGTCTTCTCCTAACACTTTCTCCAATCTCCTCTCAATTCTTCTGTATAGAATTCTAGTTAAGATTTTTGATGCACGACTAGTTAAACTAATTGTTCTGTATTCTTCACATTTATCTGCCCCTGCTTTCTTTGGTATCATTACTATAACACTTTTTTTGAAGTCTGACGGAAATTCCCCTTTTTCATAAATATTACACACCAGTTTGTATAATGTATCAATCGCTTCCTCACCTGCACTGCGCAGTAATTCTACAGGTATTCCGTCTATTTCGGGAGCCTTTCTGCCATTTAAATCTTTTAATGCTCTCAAATTCAGATCTCAGTATTTTTTCTCCCATTTCATCTTCCTCTATAACACCATTTTCTAATACACCATTTCTTTATTGTTTACGTGTAAAGTTGTAGGCTAATTTCGGCACCCTCTCTTTCATATCACCCCTACACCCAGGTTGAGAAACTCTGTTCTACATCGATTAATTGTTTTCCCACTCTCATTATCGGAATATTTAAAACTTTTGACCATATAGACTCTAATTTATAGCTTTATAATGTATTTTTTCTAACTTAGATGTAAAATAAAAAACAATATTTCTTTTTGTTAAATAATTTCGTCCAAAAATTAAAAAAAAAAGTTGTTTTTTTTTTTTGTTAAAATTAAAACGAAAATCAAGTTGACGAGTTGTCAAGCAGAATATATTCGGATATCGTAAAGTTTTTATATCAGTGAGTCACATTCAATTTATCTTCAAACATACATACACATTCAAACTGCTTATCTATTAACACGCTCGAAAAAAATTAACAAAATAATGTATATCACAGTAAAATATGGACTTTAAAAGAATTAATTAGATTAAGAAATTTACCATTCGTGGTAAAAATTAAAGAATAAACTAATTTTATTGACAAAACTCTGCCTTTGATAAAAAAAGAATTATGTAAATAAAAGGAATAATTTTATAAATTTGTAGAATGTACTTCAAGATAATTTTCAGATCTTTTATTCAGTCCCTTTACCAGATTTGTTACATCGGTTTGAGCTATTAAAGAAGACTTATCTGTTTTATACTGTGTTATTTTTACAGAGTTTAAATCAATCAATTCGTGATGATAATATTTTCATATTGTTAAGTATATATAGAGTGTGTGTGTGTGTGTGTGTGAGCATGCGCGCGCTCGCGCGTGTCCTCAGAGCCGTCCAAAGAACAGCCAGCCAATATATGCCCTACGGCTCTAGAATTCATAGTGATGTCATAAACCGAAGCCTTGTGTCTAATCACGTCCTATTCAAGGTCACAGATGAGCGAGCACTTGGTATTAGCATTTGATTCCAATAATAGTATACAAATGTACTCGCAAAGGCAATTTGACTTAATTTATATAAAAAGAAATCTTATTACATCGGAAAGTTTTATTTCCTAAGCGTATAAATGCGAATCAATAGAACTGTTGGTCGGATAAGAAGAAAAATAATGGTAGTTTGACTAACTTTAAACAGAATACATAAAATTTCAAATGAATTGATCGATGATAAGAAAACAACGAAATCGTTGAAATTTTAAGAAGTTTTTTCGTCAAAAGTACCTAAATGAATGGAAATCATAGATTTTTCCAATTTATCACGGCTCGATTGATTCCGATAATCAATATTTTACTGATATAAAATAAACCAATTATCGAAAGAAAATATAAATCTGTGACTTGTTTGATTAAAATAATTCATTATTATAGAACGGTTTGGACGAAAAAGTAAAATGTTTCTTAAATACGTAATCCGCACCAAAAATTAAAAAAAAAATCTAAATCGAGCAAAATTATCATTAAAAGGCTATCAAATATTTAACCTGTCCATAAACGTAAAAATTGAACGAAATATTTAAGAGAAAGATACGAAAAACAATATTGTCCCGATCCGATAATAGAAAATTTACATTTGATTCTACCCATCCTATTTTTTATATTATTTAATTTAAAGATCGATATTGATTTATTCGTGTATTTTATCGATTGTTCGTTCTTTGGCCAGATGAAATTTTTTCCGAAACGCTCCAGTTTTGTGAATTTATCATAAGACTTGTAAATGTTTGGCTTATTGTACAATCCGGCGCAAGGAAACGGGAAATTTAGAAGTAATCTCACAAAATTAAAAAAAAAAAAATTGAATTTACAAGTTTTATTGGTGAAAACAAAAAAAAAATAAATTACGTGCTATTTTAAGTGTCCCGATACAAAAACATTCAATTTCTACAAACAAAAAGATGTACATTCTAAGGTGTGCATTTCAGGAAGCGAATGCTGAGATTTTGTATGATACTTTGAAACACTTCCATGGGATTCGCAGCAATTTTTCCCGAATCCTCGTTTTCAACTTAGCGATTAACATTGGGCTTTCAGCCGCCCCATATCTGTAATTCTCCTTCTTTACATACCCGCTCATTTGTAAATGAGCCTCAAAAGACATGAAACGGTTATCGACAAAATCGGGTCATCATTAATCTTTTCGGTTATTTTATCACAGAAATGTTGTCGCACCACGTAGTCGACGGTTTAAATTCCTATACAGCTTGAATTTTGTTAAGGGTGAAATTTTAAGTCGCGGAGTGTTCGGCAGACGGTTGTTCGATTTTGCTGCGTGTTTCCTTGCTTTCGAGGTCTGAACTGCTACAATATTTTCTGGGTTCGTTGACCTCTTGGTGGTTTTTTTTTTATAGCTGAATCCGTCTCTTCGAAATTTTCAATCCACGTCTTGATGTCGTGGCAAGATGGAACGCGACAGCGACGTCCTAAATTATAATGACGTTGGAATTCACGTTGAGCAGCAGTCATACTGTCATCGTTCTTGTAAAATGCCTTCACAGCACGTATACCGACCCGCTGCTCCGTTATTACTAAATGGCAGGTAGTTGTGCACAGAAAGAAGCCACTCCCACCTTTCTATCAGCTCCTCAGGGCTGCCACTACTACTTTCAAAATTTCCCGTTTCCGTGTGTCATCTGTATAATGATCAAGTAGTAAAAATTTTGGCCATTTTTAGCTATCAGCTCCTCAGGGCTGCCACTACTACTTTCAAAATTTCCCGTTTCCGTGTGTCATCTGTATAATGATCAAGTAGTAAAAATTTTGGCCATTTTTAGCTGACGTATGTTATATTATATTACCGTGACATTTTTCTTGTTTTTAAGTATTTTTTCTTTAATTCTGTATATTACTTTGTGTAAAGATTTTATATTAATACGGGTAATTTGATGCTAGCGTTCACAATAGATATTTAAATAATATATTGATTTTTACTTCCTTGTACGAAGTATTGTGATCGCAAAAAATGTCAGTTTTCTGATTTTAACGGAAATATCCATTTTTACCATCCCCCAATCCACTTTGACTAGTTTCGGCGTGACATCTGTACGTATGTATGTATCTCGCATAGCTCAAAAAGGATTAGCCATAGGTCGTTGACATTTTGGATTTAGCACTGCTGTAACATCTAGTTGTGTAACTCCCCTTTTGATTCCAATCGACTGGACGAAAAGTATCCAAAAAAGCCCCCCCAAAAAAAATTGGATTTTACACTTTTTCTTAACTGCAGTAATAAGCCCTGATTCAGAGATATATCCCTTTTCAACGATATATAGCCCTTTTCAACGATATATCATAAGTGGTATTTATTTTTATTGGTTCCAGAGTTACAGCCGAATAAAATCTTAATTAATTAAATATTTGGATCTTACAAGGGGAAGGCACATCGGTTGGAATCAGACTTCATTTCCTTTTTTTTTATTTTTTAGTTTAAATATATTGATTTAATAATTATTAACTTCCGATTGTAAAAAAAAATTACAATAGTAATTCAAAATTACAATAGATAATAAAAAAAAATATCAGAAGCTACTAATGAAATACAATTTTATGTACTTTTCATTTTTTTTAAATGAGTATATATAATTTAATAGGCGTACAAGGAAGTCATGTGGTGCCCACATTAGATTTTTATATAATAAGAAACATGGGTGTCAATAATAAACAACGGTTAGAAGAAAAAGTTGCGTGTTTGTGCTGTGTGTAGGGGTAATTAAACAATAAAGTTATGAAATAATGCACCTCCGCGTGATCTCTTTCTACTTCAAACAAACGATAATATATTACTACTCAGGTGTTTACCGTGCGTGCCACTTACTAATGTTTGTTTTTATATACGTTTTTTCTATTTACGACCGAGATAATTTTGTTAAAAAGAAATAATTTTTTAGTTAAAAAAATACCAATATCTATTTCTATTAAGTTAATATTCTATAAGTCAAATCAAACGAAAAAAAAATTTTCTTGAAGTACAGGAAAAATATTTCCGACGTACGAGAAAATATGTTTTTACAGTTCCGACTTAATAACTCGTTTAAAATAGATACTTGAAATTTTAAGAATTATCTAGTGAATTTACATTTCTTTAAGAGAAGAGACAAAACGTTAAACCAGATCTCTTTTTGAGCAATTTAAAAAATCTATACCCGCTTCAGTCATTTAAATCAAAACTTTTAACAATCAAACAAAATATCGGGAACAACTTTCCTTGGAAATTTAATTTTAATTTTTAACAGAGACGGAGATTCTACTTCCTTTTTTTAAAATTATTTTTTATGATTTCCTAGTTAACCGTATTTTATGATATAAATTCAATCAATGAAAATTAAAATAAACAAAAATTTAAACTACTTATTATAAAAGATTTAAAAAAATTAAACAACAGTTTCTTAATCGTATCACGTTTTGTCAGTGCTACTATTCTTTTGTTATAAGCTCAATAGAAATAATCATTAATAAGATATTTTAGGGAAAAAATAATTCGATAAAATATTAAAATAATTTTCGTGTGAAACACATGTTTTAAAATTTTGAGTGCCATGCTCCAATTTCGGCTACCTTTTGTCCTACCGGTTAGGGCAAGATAGGGCAATCACCAGCCCTCCCAAATTAAAAAATTACATGTTACAATATTCGAATACTTTCTTTTATAAAATAAATTCTACCTTCTTAAAATAAATTGGAGAAAAAGAGGTGCAGGCCTTTTCGCTCCTTCAATAACGAAAACTTAATATTATGACGATAAAAGCGGTTTTTTTTTCAAAATCTGTTTCAGTTAAAAAAAGCACGACGTCCAGAAGATTTTGATTCCCCTTGTTCTCAAGAGCCTATAGTTTCCTAGCTTCCTTAGTTTAAAAAAACCTCTTGCGCAGTTTCGCGCAAGAGGGACTTTTCCCGGGACTTTTCGTTATTTTATTCCTTTCTGTTTTAAATCGTATCTACTTATTATGATCTAAAACTTTACAAAGAAAACGAATTAAGAAAGAATATACAGAAATAAGTAAAAGTTCATGAAGAAAATTAAAATCAAAGTATAGAGAAATAAAAATAATAATAAAAAATAATTTTTATTTACGTAACAAGAAAAAGAGTTATAAGTTAACAATTCCGATGCCAAACTATTTCCAAATCAGAAACGCACTAATTGTTTTAGTATAACGCACCACATATTTGGAAAAATATAGTTAAAAGAAGAGACAGACTTATAGGCCACATACTAAGGCATCCTGGAATAGTCGCTTTAATATTGGAAGGACAGGTAGAAGGGAAAAATTGTGTAGGCAGGCCACGTTTGGAGTATGTAAAACAAATTGTTGGGGATGTAGGATGTAGAGGGTATACTGAAATGAAACGACTAGCACTAGATAGGGAATCTTGGAGAGCTGCATCAAACCAGTCAAATGACTGAAGACAAAAAAAAAGCACCACATACGTTCGATTAACGAGTAGACTCTACAAAATTCGTTTCAAAGTGGGCGATAACGCCCCCTTGTGGGCGCTAATGCCCTTAAGGGGGGGACGGTGGAAGGCCCACAGAAAATTGGGGGCGTTCAGGCAGTCTAGGAAGGCTATGACTGATTTAAAAAAAAGCCACATTTTCCTGATATTTCAAACTAAAATTAAATACCTGCTGCACTAGTACAAGAAATTAAAGGGACACCTATATTTTACGATAAAAAATGTACTCAAACTACTTTAACTTTTCAACCAAAAGGCTTAAATTAAAACTTGAATATTCTACTTTTTTACGGTATACTTCAGATTTCAAAAATCATCAAATTAAAAAAAAATCATTGAGAAATTGTCCTCATTTAAAATATAAGTTTCAACTCGGAAATAGAATATGCCACGTTTAAAAACGACAATTGCAATTTATGTTTTTAAGAGCCCCATCTTAAAAACAGCAACTGATTTTTAACAGATGGTAAGTTTAAAGATTTTGGAGGTGCTAGAAAAGTTTTGATTCTCAATGCGGGTGAAAAAGTTTTAGAATCAGTCCTCTATACACAAGCATCAAGTTCGACTATCTCACCAATATGATTCGCTCCAAAGCACCTATGAAAAATACACCGCTACACGGTCAACATAACCTCAAATTGAGGTTATGTTGTTTGTAGACTTTAAATTGAGCGTAATTCAAGAACGACTAAATCTTTATCAAATTTTCACATGGACTCGACTTCAGATACACTACTACTGCGTACAGTATCGAATCTAAATTTCACTGAAATTGATCTAATAGTTTTGGAGATTTTTGGTCCAGAAAATTTTGTATACGAATGGTTTTTTTTTGTGCCCCGTATCTCAAAACGTAAAAACATTCATTTTCAACCCTAATCCTATCATTCGACCGAAAAAATTACCGCAACTTGAGGTTATGTTGTCTGTTTCGACTTTAGCGTAACCGGCCGATATTTCAGATTTATACGAAAGTAAGATTATAAAGTATATCCACTTTATTGGAAATAACCCTTGAATTTTCGCCGATTTTTCAATTAAATTTTTATTTAAATCTCTTTTGCTATTAAAAAAAATCTCTTTTGGCACGCCGGAAGGCGGAGGTAGATTTCACCGGTGCTAAGTAGGAGATAAAAAAGATTTCCACCTTAAAGTTAAGAAAAATTTCAAATTTACTCAATACGACAATAGTTGCGTGTGAAAAACGTTTCGCATATGATAAGCCTCATCTTCTTACAATTCCAGCAAAATTTGGTCATCCCTTGCCGTAAGGGTTGGTCATATCAAAATAAATTTCAAAAATTTTAGGCAATGTTTAAGGGACTAACGACCATTTTAAACCGATTCGACTGTCCCTATTAAGCAGATATATATTTTTTTGTCTTCAAAACTCCACTTTTTCCACCTCCTGGGCCGATGGATGATTATATCAAAAAACTCTACTTAGATACGTTTTAGGCCCTTATTCAAAAAAATAGTAGGAACTTTATACGAATTCGATATTTTACTTAATAAGAAACTATAGTGATATTTTGTTTTTCGAAAAAATATCCGCGTTTCCACCCCCGTGGTTTGATTTTAGCCGTTAACGAACTCGACCGAGATTTTTTGATGAATTTATTTTTAGGGTATCATTTGAAAGTGATTGGCACAAAATTACGGCAGTTATCGCATCCACAAAAAAGTTAAATATATATATAAAATTTTGAGCTGATGGTGGTTTTGGGGTCTGGGGGATGTGAAACGCGAAGATATGTCGAAATTTTTCAGAAGTAGAATCATGGTATCCATTACAATACATAGCTTTCTTATGAAATCTACCTAATAAGTGAGAAACATTCCAGTATCTGCTTAAAGAGTATTGTTTTTTTTTAAATATTTTTTATACATAAATAAATTGCAGGTTTTTTTTTCTTGTCTTCAGTCATTTGACTGGTTTGATGCAGCTCTCCAAGATTCCCTATCTAGTGGTAGTCATTTCATTTCAGTATACCCTCTACATCCTACATCCCTAACAATTTGTTTTACATGTTCCAAACGTGGCCTGCCTACACAATTTTTTCCTTCTACCTGTCCTTTCAATATTAAAGCGATTATTCCAGGATGCCTTAGTATGTGGCCTATAAGTCTGTCTCTTCTTTTAACTATATTTTTCTAAACGCTTCTTTCTTCATCTAATTGCCGCAATACATCTTCATTTGTCGCTTTATCCACCCGTCTGATTTTTAACATTCTCCTATAGCACCGCATTTCAAAAGCTTCTAATCTTTTCTTCTCAGATACTCCGATCGTCCAAGTTTCACTTCTATGTAAAGCGACACTCCAAACATATACTTTCAAAAATCAAAATATCTAAATTGCAGTAATATTTTTAAACAAGACCGAAATTTATTTAAGCTTGAGTAAGAATTATATCACTAATATACTCGCGAAGGAGAAATGTAATATTCAGTAGAATGCAGAATACGTTAACAAGCGAAACTATCTTTTAATCTTTACTGGACCTACCTTGTAGTAATATATTTTGACAAGGGTTTTTTAAAAAAATAATAAATGTAATACATCGTATATATTTGATTATATAAATTAACATTACGAGTCTGGGTAATAATATATGATCATTACCGGGTGGTGAATCGGGTAATCCTAATATAATAAACAAAATATTATAATATTTATTCGCATTATTATTTACAGTTTATAATAATAAAAAAAATGGATATATTCGTAAATTCTTACTGTTTATAGCCTAAAAATTAGTTTATTGCTTAATAAGCCGTATAATAAAGGAAATACTATAAACAGGAAGTTGTACACATTCAAAAGCCTACAAATTATTATTTTTTTCCTTTTTTACATACAAAAGTATGAAATATTTCAAGCGAAACATATTATTTGAACTTTTGCTTTTAAATAATTTATTTACAATGGAATTAAGTTATAATTATTATTGAAATCGATTAACGTAACGTACGTCGCATTTTAATTATTATTTATATATATAAATAGAGAGACCCGCATAAAAGACTTGCATATCCGATTAGATTTAAGAAGAAATTTAGAGGTCATATTTAAACCCGGTAGTGTATACAATCTAATATATATGTACGTAACATACGTAAAGCCAAGTACAAAAATAATGATAATAATAAAATATACTTGAATTTTTGTTCCGTGTTATTTGAATTAAAAACACTACAGTATACTTAATTTTAAATGTTTATTATTATTATTATTTTTCCGATGCGATTTTATAAACAATATACCTTGCATAAATTAATTACTATCGTAAAAATAAAATTAAAAAAAAAAAAAAATGTTACTTAGTACATTATTTCTTTACCGATAAATTTGAACCTTAACAACTCGTTTCATAATAATATTAAAATATCATAAACGGTATCATTTTATTCCACAATTAATTGTACTTTTATTTTTGTATATACAATCCTTTTTTAATTACTCAAATTAAAAGAAAAAAAAATTATTTGATTTAATATGTTTTAACCTGATTTTATTCTGATATGAAATTATTAACAACTTACTTTATTTCATTGTTATTTCTCGATTTGGAATTTATTTTTAACCGATAAAATTATTGGTTTGTAGGATGATTAATCCACCTTCGCGTCATCTATTTCTACATTACATATACTTGGGTGTTTACCATAGGTGACATTTCCTAACGTTTGTTTTTCTATGCGTTTTTATTTACGAAAGAATTAATTCGCTGAAAAAATTAATTTTATACTAAAAAAAAAAAAGAAAAAAAAGTGGCAAAATCCACCGCTGTGTTAAGTAAGTACTTCTTAAGTTAAATCAAACGAAATAACTACTTTTCTCATGAAATAGATCATTATATTCAGCCAACGAGAAAATATCTTATTACGCTTCCGACTTTATAATAAATAATTGACCCGTTTAAAACCAATACATGATATTTTTTTTTTTTGAATGATTAACTCACCGTATAAGCTGGAAGTTTTTGTTTGGAAATATGAAATGGAAATTTTGTACCGTATGAAAAATGTCATGCTTGACTGGTACCAATCCGGGACCTCCGGATGAAATGTCGAAACGATACCGCTCCACCAGGGAGATCGGCGAGGATAGATATGTTTGCTTAAAATATTAGATATTTCCCGGTGAATCAAATCTCCTTTAAGAAAATAAACAAAAAGTTAAATATAGTCCGGTTTTGAACAATTAAAAAAAAACTTTACACCCAATTAACACATTTAAACAAAAACTTTCAGCAACAAATAATATTGGAAACACGCAGACAGATAGTCGTGCTGTCCGAGTGTCTGGAAGACGACGAATATAATAGACAAAAGAAATGAATGTCAAAATAATAGCCCTTTTATCGTGTCAATAATGGAGAAGATCGCCCGTTTTCAGGATGGAGAGCAATGTTTCACAAAGATATCGACACCGATATGTTCCTAGAGCAAATGCTGACAGAAAAAATACAGTGGAACGGAAAATTGTAAGGAAGAAATATCTGAATGAAATTTAGCCGGAGGCAAAACTCAGACGTAGATTGTCTACACCGATCCAAGGCGGATCGGTGTAAGGGAACCGCCTCTGGATTTATCGGATAACGACATAGAAATTGTCGAAAGTCAGGAGTCTTATGATTCTGTTCAAAGCATCAAAGTACACAAGGATTTAGTCAAAGTACACGAGAATACAATCTAAATACTCAGAAGTCTCTAAACCGACAAAATAAAGAAAGCCGTGAAAAATCACTGGAAAATGAGTTCTCCGGCGACTTAAAATTTTATGAAGGTGACAATCCGACCGATAGATCGGTATAGTTTTGGTTTACTAAAGCTGTTCCATTCCTTTTCCTGTTTAGCCTCCGGTAACTACCGTTTAGATAATACTTCAGAGGATGAATGAGGATGATATGTATGAGTGTGAATGAAGTGTAGTCTTGTACATTCTCAGTTCGACCATACCTGAGATGTGTGGTTAATTGAAACCCAACCACCAAAGAACACCGGTATCCACGATCTAGTATTCAAGTCCGTGTAAAAATAGCTGGCTTTACTAGGACTTAAACGCTGTAACTCTCGACTTCCAAATCAGCTGATTTGGGAAGACGCGTTAACCACTAGACCAACCCGGTGGGTTAGCGCAACTATACTTAGGAAGATTGGAGATAACCCATCGGGTTGGTCTAGCGGTGAATGCGTCTTCCCAAATCAACTGATTTGTAAGTCGAGAGTTCCAGCGTTCAAGTCCTAGTAAAATCAGTTATTTTTATACGGATTTGATTACTAGATTGTGAATACCGGTGTTCTTTGGTGGTTGGGTTTCAATTAACCATACATCTCAGGAATGGTCGAAGTGAGACCGTACAAGACTACACTTCATTCACACTCATACATATCATCCTCTGAAGTAATATCTGAACGGTAATTCCCGGAAGCTAAACAGAAAAAAGGAAAGAAGAATGAAGACAGAGGATCGATCAATATCTACAACCTCTGTAAAAGGCAGGAGAACATGAGATCTGTCCAATAATACAATACTGAAAAAAATTCCCTGCGGCAGACCAATCATACATACTTCGACTGCGAAATCCTAACCGTTAAGTAAGACCAGAAATAAAGCTAGAGGATCAATGGAGGACGAAGACTCTCCATGAAAATAGCCGTTTCAGTTAAGATACCCTGAAATTGATGTTAATCCCTTAGTTGGTTGCGTAAACGTTCTCTGTATCCCGAAACTGAAGAGTCGATATTCGAATTTGAAGAAACTTCATCCGCACTAAAAGTATGAAAAATACATTTTGAAACAAGCCACAACGGACCTATGTCATAAATGTAATTTACATAGTGAATTAATACAGCACATATGAGCTGGATGCTCCCGGCTTGCACAATAATCCTATTTGAGCAGGCATAACCAGATAGCTAAAGTAGCATCAAGAAAAAGCTTTTTGACCGATCAAGGAATATGAACCTCGACTTTGCCAGCATACTTGAAGATAGAGATGCGGTAATATAATGGAGCAGACCTATTATAACGGACAGAATTTTAAATTATAACCGCCCAGATCACTGATAAAAAAAAAATAGATAAAAGGGCAACGATCATAGATATTGCAGCGCTGTTGTCGCAGAATGTGGTGAAGAATGAGCGGGGAGAAATGCAAGTATGAAGGTATAGTTCTGGAGATTAAACACGTTTGATGGCTTGAGAAAATTGAAATCGTGTCTATTGTAATATGTACGGAGGGAGTTATGTTCAAGAACTTTGTAAGATACCTCCGGAAAATTGGATTGTGTGCAGACCTCATCCCCCGTCATTTCAAGAACTGCTATGCTGCAGACAACACATATAGGGAGAAAGTTTTTTAATCCGCTGGAATAACTGATAAGCTAGCCCAGTGATACGAGAGAACCAGTACTAAGAACCGAGATATTTATTATGATGATGATGATAATAAGATTTTTATTAACACGTTTAAGTTGTTTACCGATCATCAAGTAAAATTCAAATTTTCTTATTCACCTCGTCAAAAGGAACTTAGACGCCTTTAATTATTAAAACTAATCATTATTACATTAAACATCTATTTCTTGAAATAATGATTGGATTTAAAAAATCAAAATTTGGCAAAAAAAAAATAGTTTAATAAGTAGTTAATTACGCATACTTTTGAATTTTTTGCTGTTTTATATGCACCTACAAGAGTAAACAAAAAATCAAATAGGATAATTAAAAAAAAAAAATTATTTAGTTTAAAAAAAAAAAAATTGGTCTTCATTCAGACGTAAAATAAGCGTGTCTAGATGTTCTTTTTTTTATAATGAAAAGAATTATTAAGATTTAAACTGTTCGGCAAAGACAATACATGCTAAATATAAACTTTTTCAGAAAAACAATACAGCGATTAATTGGATATTTGCTGTCCGGGTGAGGTAAGATTACAAATTATAAGTTATGATTTTGTTTCTATCAAATAACAATGAAAAAATATATATATTATTAGTAATAATCGACAAAAACTTAAAAATCCTTGAACTCTGTTGTAATTTATCCTTCAACTGAATTAGCCGCCAACGGCGTTTACAGAATTTTGTTGGAAGCCGATCAAAAGTTTTTGAGATGTACAGAGGTTGCTCCATATCATTGTCTATACTACACATGCGCAAGCGTGGGAGCGCGTGTGCGCAAACACACACAATATACATAAACATCGAGTAGTAAGATTATTTATTTTTGTTCGTGAATTGAAAGAATAAAAACAATTCTGACCTTGTAAAGTTAAACACGAGGTAAAGAACACAGCAGCGCAGGAAATGTCTGATTTCTTGGTCGGTTATGTTAACAACAAGGTTAAATAGATGGCTTGGTATAACTATTTTATAACGTTGTATCGCATTGAATAAATTAAATAAAAATAATTATCGAGCATATAAATTATAAAATAATTTTAAAAAGTAATAAAAACAACAAAAAAATGAAGCCAATCTTTTTTTACAGTTTTTCAAATATCGATTTACAAACACATTTTTTTTTTTTGGAGATCAGGAAATTTATATCTTGCAGATATTAATTCGCTGAATTTGTTGTTTTTTTTTGTTTTTTTTTAATAATTCATTCTTTGTACCTGTTTTGCACGATTTTATTAATAGATAAAAAATTCTAATAAAATATTCCATTTGTTTTAACACTAGAGGGGGGAAAATTATATGTACCGAAATGAGAAAATTAAACGAGAACACAGATTTTAACGATCCGCAGAGAAAAAGAGATATTTTTTGGAAAAAATTACCTTCAGATATAAAATTATTAAGGAATGATAAAAATTACTTTTAAAAAATCCTCAAAAAAATTAATTAGTAAGACATATATCTCAGCTAAAACTTATGTCAATGATATTAACATTTTTTGGAAGTCATGTTTTTTAATTTTTATTTATCTCTTGTTACACGACTGTCCAAAAAGGAGTGTAATGTATTTAGGGTGTATTTATGTATGTTTGTTACACCGTAACAGCTCAACGGTTGAACCGATCTAGATATATGACACCGTGATGGAATCCTTACGTTACCGGGAGTGTCATAGGCTACATATATTTAAACAAATTTAAAAAACTTTGAAAAAAAATATACTATATAAAAAAATCGTTACCCGCACGCCCTTTAATTATCCTATATTCAAGAGTAATTTTTTTTTTGGCAGTTGCGTATTTTAATATTTATCTATTTTTAATATTACGTTATTGTTTTAATGATTTTTACGACAATAAATATAATTTTTTATTAATAATATAATTTATCTATCTTTCACCAATTGAATTCCTTCCAACGACATATAACATAACCTAATTAAAAAAATATTTATTTATTTTTGGAAATGTGGAAATGCTACCTACGCTTTAGCTGATCGGTTACACATCGGCTAGAGAGAGAAACGCGCAAGCCTGCAGAGGCACACACACACACACACACACACACACACACACACACACACACACACACACACACACACACACACACACACACACACACACACACACAGAGAGAGAGAGAGAGAGAGAGAGAGAGAGAGAGAGAGAGAGAGAGAGAGAGAGAGAGAGAGAGAGAGAGAGAGAGAGAGAGAGAGAGAGAGAGAGAGAGAGAGAGAGAGAGAGAGAGAGAGAGAGAGAGAGAGAGAGAGAGAGAGAGAGAGAGAGAGAGAGAGAGAGAGAGAGAGAGAGAGAGAGAGAGAGAGAGAGAGAGAGAGAGAGATTATATTACCATAGTATAGGAATAAAGTAGTCCGTGGATTAGACTAGTAGATTTGAAGATTATCTTTGCATACATCCAGAACAAATAAATAAAAAAAATAAAGAACGTTTAGATCGTTTATCCGTTCTGATTAAGAAAACGAAAGATTAGCCATAAAGAACTATTATTTAAAACAAATTACTATTTGCAAATTCATAACGGGTAAACTTTATTCCGGTAACAAATGACCATTCATATCGAATCCACATACCTATCAGTATATCTAAGTATAACCGAGTGAGAAAAAAATAAATTATCAGCAAATTTTCTTAGTTAATCGGTAAACAGGATTCTTTTCCAGAAAGAGTCAAAAACAATACTTCGTAGTATATCTTCGACTATCATTCAACGGTAGACTAAACGGTGGTAATTTCATACCGAGATAATTTTTATCAACACAAATTACACCGAATTATGGTTTTTTGTCGCAAATTATCAGTAACTGCGTTGAGAAGAAGAAATACTGTTCGACTGCCTTCTTAGATCTTCAGCAAGCCTTTGACAAGGTCTGGCTTTCTTTCTTCTTTCTTTCTTTCTTTTTCCTGTTTAGCCTCCGGTAACTACCGTTTAGATAATTCTTCAGAGGATGAATGAGGATGATATGTATGAGTGTAAATGAAGTGTAGTCTTGTACATTCTCAGTTCGACCGTTCCTGAGATGTGTGGTTAATTGAAACCCAACCACCAAAGAACACCGGTATCCACAAGGTCTGGCTATCTGGCCTGTTATACAAGTTGAAAAAGAGCCTATCTCAACCGTACTACTCGGTTCTGCGTCGCTACCTGGACGAGACGCTTTTCATAGTAAAGTATAATAAGGAATTACTTGTCGGTAGTTCCTCAAGGCTCGGTTTTAGGTCCCGTCTTGTATTCAATCTTCAAAGCGGACCTTCCGACAACGGACTATGTCACTGTCGCTTCATTTGCCGATGACACGGCTATCCTGGCTGTCGATATCAACCCGATTCTAGCTTCAAGTAAACTACATTCTGAATCGGAACAAATCAACGGATGGAATATTAAAACGTTAATCAAGCGAAGTCGAATCGTACGACAATCGCGATGAGGAGACTGTCCACGAGTCCACCTCAATGGTGTTTTCATACCGCATGCTCAAAGTTTACGGTATCTTGGTCTTCGTCTTGATGGTCATCTGACGAGGAAGGTCCGCGTAAGGGAAAACAGAAATCAAATGAATTTTAAGTTTAAGGAAACGAACCGGTTGGCGAGCAGGAGACCACGACTCTCAGTATCTGACAAGCAGTCGTTGTACACGACTATTCTGAAATCGATCTGAACTTACGGAATCCAGCTTCAGGGTACTTCAAGCAGCAGCAACGTCGAAGTAATACGACGATTCCAAAATAAATTATTCAGGAACATAACATAAGCGCCTTGGTTTGTAAGAAATACTGTGATACACGAATATCTTGGTTTACCAAGATGTTCGTATGTTCGAGAAGAAATCCAGCGATTTGGTACAAAGTACAAACTGCGGGTAAACAACTAAGTTGTTTAGTTAATATTTAGCTACTAACCTTCCCGATAATAGCGAAGACGTTAGATGGCTAAAACGACTCCACGTGTTGGAATTACCCATCGATACATTATTCCAGTTCGTTTCATTTTAGTTATTATTCTTTCGTCATTAATTTTAGTTTTATTTTCATTATTTTTCCTCTTACTGTTTCATCGTTTCTCTTCTTTATTAATCCTTTGATCGTTTTTGTTTTGTGTTGAACCACTGACGGTTCTGTTCTCTGACAACTTTGTATGTGTAATTACATCGAATAATCTGTAGAGGAATATTATTATGTTATCTTTGAGAAGCTTCAAATGGAAGTCTCTCTCCATATGATTTTTTATGCGATTATTTTACTTACGGTTTCTTTAATAATTGTAACCGATTGTCGCTTAGAATTTTTTTTATTTTTAGACGTAAATATATTATTAATAAACAAAATATATTCGTTGAAAGGAAAAAACAAAAATATTAAAAAAAATTGTCTGAACAGAATTCTAATTTAACTTTTTTAGTTTCTTAGAAATATTAAAAATAATTAATTGTAAAAAGAAATCGTAAAATATAGCTATACCACTTTTTTCAAGGAAATTATAAATCGTTATTTTATGTGAAAATATAAAATTAAAAAAAGATTGTGATGCAGAGGAACATCTACAATATTTGTCATTTAAAAAAAAGATAAAAAATAAAATAACCGATGATTATTATTAATATTTTTATTTCCTTGTACGAAGTAAAGGAAGTATTGTGATCGGGAAAAAATTTCGCTTTTCAGATTTAACGGAAATGTCCATTTTGAGGATTCCTGAAGCCATTTTGACTAGTTTCGGCGTGACGTCTGTACGTACGTACGTACGTATATATCTAGCATACCTCAAAAACGATTACCGTAGAATGTTGAAATTTTGGATTTAGGACTGTTGTAACATCTAATTATGCACCTCCCCTTTTGATTTCAATCGACTGGACGAAAAGTGTTAAAAAATGCCCAAAATCCAAAGAATTTGAATTTTGAAATTTTTCTTAACTGCGGTAGTAAGCCCTCATTGAGATCTTTTCAACGATATATCATAAGTGGTAGTTATTTTCATAGGTTCCAGAGTTATAGCCAAATAAAATTTTAATTAATGAAATATTTGGAACTACAAGGGGAAGGCATATCGGTTCGACTTCATTTCCTTTTTTTTAATTTAAATATATTGGTTTATTAATAATTATTAACCTGCGATTGTAACAAATTTTTTATAAACAGCAAAAAAGAATCATTATTAAAGAATTGAAGGATCGTATCTCACTTTCAAATGAAATAAGTTTAAATGAAATCCACTAAAAAATGTGTATACGTAATTTAATAGGCGTACAAGGAGATTATCTAGTTTCCACATCAGATTTTTATTTTTTCATTTAGAGACAAATATAAAAAAAAAAAAAATATTTGAATGAAAATCATATAAATTATGTACACGGAATGGGAATAACCATTATTATTTATTTCTTCAAGAAGAAAGAAAAAAATGATAAAAGAAAACACTGATCGAGGAGATTACTATTCGGCGCCGATGCTACTTCTAATTGGGGCTGGTAGTGAGTGCATAAGCTATAAATATAGGTGTAACCGTTTAGTTTTTCATGCAATAAACCAGATAATATCTGCGTATAAATATCTGAAATTAAAATAAAATACTTATAAAAAAATACGAAACAATTATAAGAAAATTAAAACGAAAATAAAAAAGACGTTATTTTAATACTAGTCACGAGTTTGCGTGTTGTAAACAATACAGGAAAGTATATATTATAAGATGTACAAGCAGGTCGCAAATATTTGCCGTATTTAAACAAACAATAAATAAAATAATAATAAGTTTAAAGTATTTATTTATAAGAGTTAAAGAAAGATATTTATTTTTTAGATAAAATAATTTATCATTAAAGAAGAAAAAACAGGTTATACATTTATAAAAAAAAAAAAAGTTATTGCAAAATCGATTAGTTTTACAATCGATTATTTATTAATACTCTTACTCTTCGATTTACAAGAAAGGAATTATTACGTAACTGTAATATTTTACAATTAAAAAAAAATAAATTCACACTTATTTATTAAAAAAAAAAAAAAAAAAATAGTTTCTTTTACAAAATCAACATTATTCTGTTAATTAAGTTTTAAATATTATTATTTTAAAATTATAATCTTAATTTATAGTTTTACAATAACGATAAAAAAAGAGTGGTCTTAGTTTGACCTAATTATTGTACTCTTACGCAAAAATAAGTCTCATTATCTGACTAAATAGAGATATATATATAAAAGAATAGATGATTATTTTGTTCCAGTGAAGGTGGCATATTAATAACAATAAAGAAATAAATAAGTTAGAATTTTTCATTTACTAAATATCTATCCTCATGAATCACATTTACGGGGCCTAAACAATGAGCTGACTAATAATTTTTACTTCCTGAAAATTGGTTTCTACTTTTATTCTAAAATACAGTGTCCATAAAAAAATAATAATGGGTTTTATGTAATTCAAATGAAGACAGTAGGTAAATTTTGAGAAGTTATGTCGGTAGCCCTGATAGCCTCCAACCCAAACGTTTATGTAACAGCAGTTCAAACCACCACATCGGTGTTTGTATTGTTGCTGAGATATTTTAGTTCGTTACTATGCTCACTGTTCAAGAAAAAGCAAGGTGGTTTTTTTGGGTAGGCTGAATTAAATTCCGTTATTTTAGTTCAACGTACATTTCGACGTGAATATGGAAAACAGCCACCGTAGAAAAATAATATACGACGTCGGTTCAAACAATTTGAAGAAACTGGATTTCTTTTCGAGGAAAATCACCCGGCAGACCTCGAGTATCAGAGGGAACTGTTGAACGAATCAAGACGACCTGGTACTTAGAAAGCCGTAACGGGAAGAAGACGGTATAGGAATAAATGGCGTATATCTAAACCGCCTGAGATTGGTAGATGATATAGTTGTTCTCTTCTTACGAGAGGGAGAATAACTACAAAGACGAATACAAGAACTAACCCACCGGATTGGTCTAGTGGTGAACGCGTCTTCCCAAATCAGCCGATTTGGAAGTCGAGAGTTCCAGCGTTCAAGTCCTAGTAAAGCCAGTTATTTTTACGCGGATTTGAATACTAGATCGTGGATACCGGTGTTCTTTGGCGGTCGGGTTTCAATTAACCGCACATCTCAGGAACGGTCGAACTGAGAACGTACAAGACTGCACTTCATTTACACTCATACATATCATCCTTATTCATCCTCTGAAGTATTATGTGAACGGTAGTTACCGGAGGCTAAACAGGACAAAAGAAAAAGAATACAGGAACTGCAGGCGGCCGGTCAACTCTACGGTCCAAGAATGAATATTACAAAATCCGGGTCATGTTCAAGGAAGTAAGATTTTTGTTTCTGGAGAATTCATTAGATAGATAATTACATATATCTTGACCGACAGATGTCAAATGAGGGTGATAAAATCGAACGAGTTAACCTCGGGTGGTAGACGTTCGAGAGACTTAACTTAATTTTCAAGAACAAACTCCCCTTTTGCCTTAAAAAAAGTTTTCGATCGACGCATCCTGTCGTTCCTACCTGAGGAAGCGAAACTTGGAAGTTCAATCGTTAAAAAAGCTGCGGGTAGCGCAAAGAAATATGGATCGATGTATTCTTGGAGTTACCGGACGGGATAAGAAGACCGATAAATGTATCAGAGAACAGACTAAAGTATACGATATCATCGTGAAATTTAACGAATTAAAACGACGGTGGACAGGTCGTGTAGCAATAAGAACTAACGGCAGATGGACTAAATTAGCGATTCAACGGATACTGCTAGATGTTAAACGCCCATGAAAAAAGGCCGAAAGCTCGTTGCATCGATGATGTCAAGTACATCGGACCAAATTGGCAGAGGATCGCGCAAGTTCGAATTAAATGGAAACGTGCTGAAGAGGCCTTCATCCAGAAGCGGGATCGAAACGATAATGATATATATGTATGTGTTTGTAAGATTATAACACGCGTCTTTAATCTAGCACTATATATAAATATAAGCAGGGTTATTTAAATGTAATATGTATGTGTTATTTTACTATACTTTTAATTTTACAAAAAATTCATCGAAATCGATCAGTTTGGTGAAAACTAAAGTTTGAAATGCAAAAAAGAATCGATAAAAAAAATAATGTGATCGACTGAGAACCTCCTTTCTCTGGTCGATTATTAAAAGTAGGGAAACGTTTCCAGTTTTATTTTTATTTTTTTACAAATATTTTTATTTTAATTTCAAAGGTAGTAGTGATTTCCTAGTTAAATTGAACAGCAGTATGTAATATTAAAGTTATATAAATTGTTAAGGAAATGAAATAGGAAAAGGTAGTAGCAGCAAATTATTAAATAACGCTTGTAATTCAGTTTTATAACAAAAATGAAATGAAAAGTAACTATCGATTATCTATTAATCCAGATTGCATAGTAATATATATATACAGAAAAAAAATCGTTCACAATCTATTGTACTACTTAATAATGACATAATTATTCAATGAACCGAATTAAACTTTCACAAAATTAAAATCAACATCGTATTAATATATATATATATATATAATTATTATTATTATTTAAATATTAACATATTTATTAGTTTTAAAAAATATTAATAATTATAAAAGTGCATGGTAACTGCTTCAAACATCATTGATCGCCCGTAAAATAAACACGTACGTGTGTAGGCCTATATAAAAATATAATTACTTAACCGACTAATTTAGAAGTTAAATAGAGAATCGCCATTTGATTGATTTGTTTTTGCCTTTCTGTTTAGCCTCCGGAACCACCGTTAAGTTATAAGTTCAGAGGATGATACGTAGAATATAAATGAAGTATAGTCTTGTACAATGTCAGATCGACCGTTTCTGAGATGTGTGGTTAATTGAACCCCAACCACCAAAGAACATCGGTATCCACGATCTAGTATTCAAATCCGTATAAAAATAATCGTCTTTACTAGGATTTGAACCTTAGAATTTTCGACTTCTAAATCAGCTGATTTGTGATGACGAGTTCACCACTAGACCGACTCGGTGGATTCTATTTGATAGATGTAACTAACTAAACTGACAAATCTCTTGTAACGTATTGGTCAAGTAAATATATCTATTGTTAATATATACGAGTATTTCTGTGTTCTACAATTTAAAAGTTTCTGATATTACTAGATTTTTTTTGTTGAGAAATCCAACTTATTTCATTTACAACGTGATAAAATCATATAATTTCATTCTGAATGAAGCTTTTTAATTAAATCCGAATATATTCATCGTTGTTAAATATTTATTAAACCTTCATCTGGAAGTGTTAAAAAAAAAATCACAATGTCTGGTAATCGATAATTATGTAACTAATTTGTAATAAATTTTAACGATTCTAAAAGTTCCAAGAATTAATAAAAGTATTAAATTACCTTAAAAAAAGCAAACAATTTTTTAACTCGCTCGGCATAAAATTTCGATGTATTACCGTTTTAACCGTTATTTAACAAATACCGTTTTTTAACAAATTATAGAACTATCTTAAAATTTTTTAAATAAAAATCTCGATTATTTAATCACCGATTGACACTCGCCGAAATAGACTTTAAAGCGAAACAAAAATTTAATATTGATCTAATTATCAAAACTTCTGTATCTCAACAACGTTCTAAAGCAACAACAGTTAGAATTCAGTCTCGACTCTTGCTAATTATGCCGCGTTCAGTGTTTTATCGATCAAATTCAATACGTGTATATTTTTAATGTATTCTGTTACGTTTAAAAAATTTTTATAATTTGTATTTTATTTCCCGCTAACTAAACAAAACAAAAAAAAATTGGAAAACTGGGTTAACCTAAATTAACACGAATAAATAATGTGTTTGATAGTAATCGTTATAAATTATATCCGGAGAAGTATTAATTATTTTATTTGTAATGTTTTTATCCATTTAGTATTTTTATTAATTTCTCGAGTATAAGTACTTCTTGTTTTTACAGACCGACAAAAACGAGGTTCTGGTTTTAATTCGGTCGTTTGATATTTTACCTCTTTGTGGAACATTTATGCTCAAACCTGTTTTCCTAATTTTATAAAATTTTTCGGTAATGTTTTTTCATTTTAGGAAGAATAGTGAAGAGGTGAAAACGGCAGGATAAATGCTGTGCGGTAGATGGGTGTCGCGTTTGCTAAAACAAAAGTGCCGGAAAAGCATTTCAAGCGATCGTCTCTAGTTCTTTCGGCGCAATCCAGAAGAATTTTTACGACGATTTTTGACGGTTGATGAGACCGATATGGTTCTTACGATATCATTTGTTTCCTATCCTAAAAAAATTATAATTCCTGTAGGGAATAAATTTTCGATCGATAATGAAATAAATGGTTACTTTAAGGAGTTTGATAAATCGACAAATCGAACCGGGATAAGCGCTCTTGTGGAATGCTAGGCTAAGTGTATAACCCTTAATGGTGATTATGATAAAATAAATAAAAATGTACCCAGAAAAATATTGTTTTTTATTCAGGCCCGGAACGTATCGCCCCACACTGAGTAACAAGTTATAAAAAAAAAACAAAAAAAAATTACAAAAATATATTTGATTACATATAAAAAATTATTTTTTTAAAAAAGCTTTTATTTAACTAATATTAATATTAACATTAATAAATTAGAAAAACCCTCTAAAAAGTAAAAAATAAGAATTAAATCGAATTGAGAATTTTAAACAAAAAAATATAATGTATTAACAAATATAAAAATGCACTGAAAAGTAAAAAATAAATTATATAAATATCTAATAAATAAAAAATAAATAAACGTAATAATTATTAAATTTTAAAATTAAAAGTAATGAAAATATTTAGTTAAATAAAAGCGTGGCGCAGTTTTTATAATTTATTTAAAACAACACAACATTTATTTTTACAACAATTAATCTTCATTTTCATTTTCAATAACGACGCGAGGAGGCGGAAAGGTCTGCTGGAACCTCTTCAGTTGAGACTGACTAGCTACAAGTAACAATCTGGGAAAATGCACCCACTCGCTTTCTTTGTACGTGTTCTCACGTAGTTGAAGTTCATAGTTTAGTTCTGTAATCTAAGCCAAATTTAACGCACTCTTTCCGCTAAAAGTTTCAGTTTAATTAATTATGAATTTTTATTTAACGAATTCATAATTACGCTTATAATTATAATAAAGATAATAATTAATAAGTTTCCAGATTACCGTCAAAATGTAATAACTTTGTGCAAGACTTCTAAATTTAATTTTTATTTTAAATCTTATTAATCCTTAAAGGTCATCTCGGTACATATCTGAACCATCAAAGAATTAAAATTTGAGTTATATTTATTACAGATAAATAAAGTATATACATATACTAAACAAACTCATTAAACAAAAAATATTTTTGTAAATACAGCAAATGTCTATAAATACTTATTCGAAATCGTTGTTATAAAAACTGCGCCACGCTTTTATTTAACTAAATATTTTCATTACTTTTAATTTTAAAATTTAATAATTATTACGTTTATTTATTAGATATTTATATAATTTATTTTTTTACTTTTCAGTACATTTTTATATTTGTTTTGTTTAAAATTCTCAATTTGATTTAATTCTTATTTTTACTGTTTAGAGGGTTTTTCTAATTTGTTTCCTTTTTTTTATTAATGTTAATATTAATATTAGTTAAATAAAAACTTTAAAAAAAAAAATAAAAACCTTTTTTTTATAATCAGAGGTTAATAATTATTAAAAAATCAATATATTTAAATAAAATAAAAAATAAAAAAAAGGAGATGAAGTCGGATTTGAACCGATGTGTCTTCCCCTTGTAAGATCAAAATATTTCATTAATTAAAATTTTATTTGGCTATAACTCTGGAACCAACGAAAATAAATACCTCATGATATATCGTTGAAAAGTTCTGAATGAGGGTTTATTACTGCAGTTAAGAAAAAGTCCAAAATCCTTTTTTTTTGGATTTTGTGCTTTTTTAGACGCTTTTGGTCCGGTCGATTTTAGTCATGAGGGGAGGGTGCACAACTAGATGTTACAACAGGCCTAAATCCAAAATTTCAACATTCTACAGCTAAACATTTTTAGTTACGCTAGATACAAACTACAAACGTCACACCGTAATTAATCGAAATGGATTCAGGGATGGACAAAATGGATATTTCCGTTGAAATCTTAAAACCGAAATTTTTCGTGATCGCAACACTTCTTTTACTTTGTACAATGAAGTAAAAAGCGAAACAGAAGTTGAAAAATATAAATAATTGAGATTATAAGATGTAAATGCGTTGATGTTAAAATATTAATAAAGGCCAAAAGAAATTAAGAATAGCATCAAACCGATTGACTGACTAATAATTAAAAATAAATAAATGACGGTTTTTTTTAAATTCAACTTTGGAATTCTTTAAAATATTAAATAGTTTTTCTATTAAATATGAAAAAATGATTTTTACAAAAATATGTTTGAATTTTTTTTATTTGAGTAATTTAAGTTTAAAAATATCAAAAAATAACAAATTTAAAAAAAAAAAAATGCCTTCAGATCAGGTTTTTTACGAAAAAAAGAATAACGAAAAATATGGAATATTCTGGACTACGAAGTGTTGTACAATAAGAATTTTAAAAGAAATCTTTAACCTATTGTTATTATAATATATTTACTAATAACTAATTTATTATTAACGATTAAGAATAAAAACAATTCGGTGTAAAAATTGTATAAAATATTTTCCGAAACGATTTAATATTAAACCGCGGAAACTGTTACAATAGACAGGAAGTATGGTAACATTAACTTGCAACCTTGATGGACAAATGCTTATCAATTTATTCATCGATTGAAAAAATTACAATTTTTATTTTTATTATTTTATTTTTATAGGTAGGTAGATTTAACCGGTGCTAAGTAGGGGATAAAAAAGATTTCCAACTTAAAGTTAAGAAAAACTTCAAATTTACTCGATACGACAACGGTTGATGTGAAAAAAAGTTTCACATATTTAACACACTACAAGCCACATCTTCTTACAATTCTACCATTATTTTTGTCATCCCTTGCCGTAAGGGTTGGTCATATCAAATATTGTTTCAAAAGTTTTAGGTAATGTTTAAGAGGAATAACGATCACTTTAAACCGATTCGATATTATTTCAATTGAGGGAGGTATAATCTTTTTTTGTCTTCAAAACCCCATTTTTTCCACCCCCTGGGCCAATGGTTGGTGATATAAAAAAAACTCTACTTAAAAAAAAAGTTTTAGGCCCTTATCCAAAGAATAGTAAGAACTTTAAACGAGTTCGATATTTTACTTAATAAGAAAGTTATAGCGATATTTTCTTTTTTCGAAAAAGCTCCCCCCATTTCCACCCAGATGGTCCGATTTTGCCTATTAACGAACTAGATCGAGATTTTGGGTCGTTATATTTTATGTATCAATTTTAAAGTGATTGGTGCAAAATTACATCAGTTATCGTGTCCACAAGAAAGTGAAATATATATATATTGATAGTTTTGGGGTCTGGAGGATGTGAAACGCGAAGATATATTGAAATTTTCCAGAAGTCGAATCATGGTACACATTGCAATAGGTAATTTTCTCATGAAACCTACCTAAAACCACTAGCGTTAAGAAAACAATTTTTTTTCAGTTCTTTTTTAACATTGTATCGTTAAAATTAGGTGCCAACTTAAAAATAAACGATATTCGCTAATCCTTAATTTCAGTGTTTAATTTGCTCTATTTGAAATCATTACTGATATTATTTTTAAAGTTCATTTTATTTTAAACTTTTCAGTTAAAATTTATATTTTTATTAAAAACTTAGTTCAAATTAAGAAGAAAGTTGCCCTTATGAAAAAATGTAATAATTGAAGAAAATAAGAAAGAAGCCGTAATAAGAAAGGGAGTCCGACTAGATACTAGATACTAGATACTAGATACTAGATACTAGATACTAGATAGGGATGTTCCCTACCTCCGTTACTTTTTAATCTTTACATGGATCTAGCAGTTAATGATGTTAAAGAACAATTTAGATTCGGAGAAACAGTGCAAGGTGAAAAGATAAAGATGCTACGATTTGCTGATGATATAGTAATTCTAGCCGAGAGTAAAAATGATTTAGAAGAAACAATGAACGGCATAGATGAAGTCCTACGCAAGAACTATCGCGTGAAAATAAACAAGAACAAAACAAAAGTAATGAAATGTAGTAGAAATAACAAAGATGGACCGCTGAATGTGAAAATAGGAGGAGAAAAGATTATCGAGGTAGAAGAATTTTGTTATTTGGGAAGTAGAATTACTAAAGATGGACGAAGCAGGAGCGATATAAAATGCCGAATAGCACAAGCGAAACGAGCCTTCAGTAAGAAATATAATTTGTTTACATCAAAAATTAATTTAAATGTCAGGAAAAGATTTTTGAAAGTATATGTTTGGAGCGTCGCTTTATACGGAAGTGAAACTTGGACGATCGGAGTATCTGAGAAGAAAAGATTAGAAGCTTTTGAAATGCGGTGCTATAGGAGAATGTTAAAAATCAGACGGGTGGATAAAGTGACAAATGAAGAGGTATTGCGGCAAATAGATGAAGAAAGAAGCGTTTGGAAAAATATAGTTAAAAGAAGAGACAAGACTTATAGGCCACATACTAAGGCATCCTGGAATAGTCGCTTTAATATTGGAAGGACATGTAGAAGGGAAAAATTGTGTAGGCAGGCCACGTTTGAAATATGTAAAACAAATTGTTAGGGATGTAGGATGTAGAGGGTATACTGAAATGAAACGACTAGCACTAGATAGGGAATCTTGGAGAGCTGCATCAAACCAGTCAAATGACTGAAGACAAAAAAAAAAATGAAAAAATGTTAGTGAGAAACACCAAGGTGAAAAACTTTCATTTTGAGACAAAAATAAGGAGGAACGATGTAAAGTCAATTAATTATAACCGAGTCTAAAATATAGAACTGCAATAAACACGAAGAGTAACTGAATAATTTTCTTTAATTCCTTGTGAAAATAATATTTTAATAACAGTTTGACGTCAGGCTATATCCTATTACTCTATAACAATCTGATTGTGTGCGAGTACGATAAAAAAAATCTTCAAATCGTGTACGAAATGTAATTTTTCATAAAAAAAATTTTTCAATTAAGTCGCCTGAAAAACTTTCTTTACAAAATCAAAAACGAATCGTGAAATCGGTCCGTTTGGTGAACATTAAAGCTTCAACATCCTTTGAAAAAAAATAATAAAGTTTATGTATATATACGGGCTGAATTGAGAATCTTTTTTTTCTTAAATTACTTAGACAACTTAGCTTTTTCATAAATGTAAAAATCTAATAATATTTTTGTTAAAGCTTCACAATTAATTTATCGATGATTTTATAAACCGACGGAAACAATTAGATTTAAGCATTACCGGTCTGTGACGTCATCGTTTAAATCCTTCACGCGAGTCGTTTCGTTTTATTTGATTAAATAAATGAAATACTATTTTGTATAGCTACAGTACAGTGGTTTTAATACGTAGAAGTTACAGCAGCTTTGTTTTATATAATGAGGAAGAATGCAGGCGTAGTATCTTGTTTTGCTTCAATTCTTATTAATAGGAAGGAAATGGAGAAGCTAATAGAACTAATTTTAATGACTCGTAGATGACTCGTACTATTTGATCGTTGTATTTCATTTAAAACTACCGATTCGATACAAACGAATTAACTGCTAGTTCAGTTTAGTTAATGACTGTGAATAATAAAGAACACTCCTTTGTCAGATCAGGTTGATTCCATCATTTGCGTTTTTTTTTTTTTTTTTTTTTTTTAAAAAAAGAATCATCGACAATCGATATATATAACTCGACTGAGTTTTATTAAAAATAATTGAGTAACAGTTCTTAAATTAAACAAAACGTATTTCTTTTTAAATTGATTTTTTTCTTTTAATTATACGATGAAGATAAAATCGTATCATTTACTAAGAGAAAAATAATCGGTCAAAATAGAATTATTTCTTTATTTTTTCTTCAAAGTCTTTCGATGCCTGAAAATATTCCTTTAAAATATAATGCCTTCATTATATTCGCTGTCGCTAGTAAATAGAGAAAGTAATTAATTTTAAGCGAGTAAATTAAAAAAAAGGAGAATAAATCGGTAACAAATTGAAATAACCGAAAAATGTTGAAGGAAAATAAATTCTTACGTTTTTAATCTAAGAAAATTTAATATATAAATAAATAAAAATTTTTCTTTTGTTCGGTGCCTTAACAGTAAGTCACAACAGATGACATAATACGGGTAAAGTGCCGTACGAATAAGGTGTCAATACTATTAGCAATAATCAGCATCTCTACCCCAAGATTGCTAGGAATGGAGGATGCGAAGCGAAATCGTGTTGGCTTCTTCTCTAAGTTTATACTGTTGCATATATCGGTATGTCGTGTCGATGTGGTTTACGGGATCAACGGTTGCCTTCAAGTATAGGAAGCAAAAGTTCAATGTCTGAATAAATCGATTCTATCTCCCTAAACTATCGATCCTATCGTATCCAGAGAAGATGCTACAAATTAACTTATTCGCATATTTCACGACGCCTATAAACCCTTTTTTCCTGTTTAGCCTCCGGTAATTACCTTTCAGATAATAATTCAAAGAATGATACGTATGAGTGTAAATGAAGTGTATTCTTGTACGGTTTCAGTTCAACATTCCTGAGATGTGTGGTTAATCGAAACCCAACCGCCAAAGAACACCGGTATCCAATCCAAGATCTAGTATTCAAATCCGTGTAAAAATAACTGAACTGACTTTACTAGGACTCGAACGCTGGAACTCACGACTTCCAAATCGACTGATTTGGGAAGCCAACCCGGTGGGTTAAAGGTTCGATGTCTGACTAAATCGATACTATCAACGTAAACTATCGATCCTGGCGGATCCAGAAAAGTAAGATGCTACAAATTCTAACAAAACTCTACTAGATATCGGGGAAGTTCCGAAATATCATACTAAACGATCGGTTAATAACAATACAATTAATTCAACCGACGAAGCGTTATAGTTTTAATTCAATTTTATTTTCTCTCTTTTTACCATATCGAGTAGTAAAATCATTACTTTCAAAGAAAACGACTGGAGTAGTGTCTTCTTTTATCTTGAATATTTTTATACGACTCAATATTAAAAAAGACTGCGATGGAACAAAACAAAGTAATGCAATTCTAATTGATTTAGCAAAATGCAATTTTTAAGGCGTTTTTTAGGAAGCCGTGTAATAAATTTGTATATTTAAGTTATTAAATATAGAATGCATTTTTGTTTATATTTCGTATTAACGAAAGTCACGGCAGCACTGGATAATTCCATCATTTTTTTTTTTAAATCACTGAATCATATTGTTTCCTTTTATTTAAAAGAAAATACGGAAAAACAAATAAAGCAGAAGTAAACTTTAAACGCTTTAATTGCTTATTTATTAGTAAAACCAGTCGATGGACAAAATTTATCAACCAAATCATAACCGCTTTTATACCTATCTTCGTGGAAGTTTAATTCCTCTACTTCCTCTTTATCATTTTTTTTTTTTCAATAAATATAAAAATATATGTACTAAGAAAAAATAAAAATAAAAAATAACAAAGAAAGTTCATGACAAGAGTAAATAAAAGCTATCACCCGATAAACCTTTCCTTTTCATCATTACATATTTAATTATTTGTTAACATGCAAATATAATTTAATATTTTAATCTGTTATTAGGTTTTTTTAATTTTTAAGAATCTTTGAGAATTATTTACTTACCGTGAAGACGATGATTATCCACCGAAAAGGTAAGCGTTTGAAAAAATTTAATAGACCTACATAAATGATTTATAGGTTATTTAATGATTATTATTTTAAAATCTTACAAGAATTAATGTTAAATAAAGTAAACACCCGATTACGTAAATAAAATTTGAAATATTTACAGAAAAAATTTCCTATCTTGAAGAATTTTTTTTTTAGAATTTACTTGAACCGTTATAAAATTTTCACAAATATGAATATAACATAACTTACAAAAAAATAGAATAGATTGCTATTTGTAAAATTATTAGGAATTTCAAACCGGAGGAGTTCTTCCTACGTTCTCATTTTCATTAATCAGTAATTTTTATTTTTGATTTTTTGCCGGGTTAGGGTAACTGAATAAATCAAAAGTAAATGCTAAAAGGAAGTTTAAAAATAAATAAAACAAGAGTTTCCGTTTGTTCTGTAGATAAAATAATATCA
Source organism: Lycorma delicatula (assembly GCF_047948215.1). Classification (NCBI taxonomy): domain Eukaryota; kingdom Metazoa; phylum Arthropoda; class Insecta; order Hemiptera; family Fulgoridae; genus Lycorma; species Lycorma delicatula. Next base: position 70,558,056 of record NC_134466.1, on the reverse strand, counting down.
AGAGATATAAATTAAAGATAATAAAATTTGAAACAACAATAGTATGAAACTTTTCTTGGAATTTATATCGAGAAGTGTCTTTAATATTAACATATATATATATATATATATATATATATATATATATATATATATATATATATACTGTTATATAAAGAGGAAAATGGTTTTTATTTGTTCGGGATGAACAAAACTACTCGATCGATCGCAATCAAATTTTTTTACTCATGTTTCTTGGTATAACAGAAGATTTTTAGATACATTTCATCTCGAAAAAAATTATATATATATATATATATATATAGATACGAGCAGAAGTGGTGGAGATTTGTTGGTTGAAGCACAAACTTTAATGAACTGAATTAATGAACTGTGAGCCTCTATAACTGTGTGAGCTGCGTTTGAATTGAATGATTCGAATCAACCGAATTAATAATATTGCAAAAATAATAGGATTAAAATTACGTTAAATAAAATAAGAAAAAAAAAAGTTTAATAATGATGGATTTCCCGTGAGGTGTAAGAGCATCTCGTGAGAGGCTAGACCGATTATCACATCAGGGGATTCCCCTGGGGCGCTGTTTTGGGAGGTACAACGAAGCGGTCTTGTAATATCTCTGTAAACAATCGTCAGATTTTCAAAATTCAAACAGGGTATTTGTTAGTAGGTTGAAGGCTAACTTTTGCATTCATCTGGTACACTCTCCATGTAAAAGAACACAATTATTCGAAAATGTATATAAACGTACGGTGTGGGGATCCAATGGCGACCGACCCAAGCTCTGGAGGTGTCCAGGGCGCCGGTCTCCCTGGCAAATCGGAAACGGCGAGCTAAGCGAGTTCTGCGGCCACGAGGTATGTTCCTTGGCCCTGGGAGGGCTCGAGGAGCCCCTGAGTTGGATCTGGGATTCGACTAGGCTGACCTGAGGGTCCAAGTTCTGGCTAGACGGGACGGCTAGTATATATTACTGAGAGAAGAACTAAGTAATTTAATAATAAAGTTCAATTAAACTAAAAGCGAGTAAAAATGTTTGATTCCTTCCATATAAATGCTATACCAGGTTAATCTGTCGGTAAAACCTCTGATCAGATTATATTACGTCATTACTAAATGAATTTGAATCGGTCTTCTGTTTACTCTGACGATAAGAAAAACATTTCATGAGGGAGACTAATAAAACACATTAAACAAAAACCAACTGTAGGTGGAAAATGCGGTGATTATTCTGCATTCAATACGACGCATTGTTCTCATCTACACCGTAAAACAAGTACAACTAGTCTCAGTCACCGGTTTCGAGTCTCTCGTAATATTCAACGATAATGTTAGACTTTTTATGAAAAATATGTAAGGTTAAGCAATACCATTATAAAATCTTATCCATTAAACTTGTATTATTATTAAAAAAAACAACCAAAAAAACCTTATCGTAAAATAATAATAAAACGAACTTTATTAGGTTGTTTTCCTAAAGAAAAGTGATGTACGATTAAGTTATCGTTTATTTGAAAAATATTTCGTAACTGATGATAGAATAACTATAAATCAAAATGGGTTCGAATATACCAGCAGTTAAGTATTCGTAAGAAGTTTACGATGAACTTTTCTAGGTTCTTCCTTTATCGCATTTCACAGTTCGATGAAGGTGAATCTTTTCAAAGAATATAAAATTATTTTTAATTCTTTGATATAAAATTAAAATTAGATACTAAATAAAAAATATAAAAAAACAGAAATGGAATCGTTATTAGATAACCTGAAAACTGATCGTGATATGTTAATAAAATTGTGTAGAATACAAATCATGCGAATTTATCGGTGTATATACACACACACACACACACACACACACACGTACATATTAAAACATATATTATTCGTGCGATTACAGTACTTTAGTGCCAATATTTTTTAAATTTATTCCCGACCTTTTCTTGCGGAAATCCTATTCTAGCTGCCAATGATAATTCATCACCAGGGACCTCAAAAGAAAATAGAATAAATTTTAATTTATTAAAATTGTATTTATTGTAATGGATAAAGTGAATGAATAAATATGGATGATGAACGGAGATAAATAATTACATTATCAATTTTACTATAATGTGATGAAAAGCTGCTGCTGATAATTTTATACACGTTGGATAAAAAAATATAATTTTGATAAATTTACATAAATTACATTCTATATACGCAAGCATTATATATACATATAAAGAAGTTGACAAGAGTATATATATAATTTTTTAAAATTTAATTGTAATTTCAAGTTGAAACTTAAAGATGAATTTCTGATTGCATTTCTTTTTACTTTTACATGTAGTAGGAGCCTAGCTACAACACTGTAATTCAGTCGGATAATACTAAACGCCGTAAACGTCCTAGCATGACAGAGGTTGCTTTTTTAATAATAAAGGAGAAGTGTTGTTTTTGGATGGCTCTATAATTTCTGGAGTAAGTTAAAATTACGGCCGTCGCAGAATTTTTAATAAATAATGTGCTGATGTCATACGGGATAAATATATGCCCATTTCTTAAGCGATTGCGGCAAAAAGGGGGTGCTCGAAATACTTTTTGGATCCTTTGTAAGCGATACCTGAATGTACCTTACTTATTTTTAATTCTTTTCCTTATTCTTAATGCTTTTAGTCTGAGTGGTGATGAGATTTTGGCCCGACAGCGTCTCCATATTGTAAAAATTTCGGGCATAGGGCTTCAGGCGTGGGTGGGAGGGTAACTTTGTTCTACTAGAAACCCTGCACACGTTCTGGAGTAATAACGCGGCCTTATTATTTACGCGAATCGGTACAAAATCGTTTATCAGTAACGTCGGCAAAAAAAATTAACGAAATAGTTTTTAGTGTAATATCTGTTACCGATTAACAGATTAATTAACTTAAACGTTTTATTCACGTTCGGTTCACCAAATTTCTTTAACTAAATTTCACGAAATCTCATAAAAATTCGAAAAAAAGTGTTATGTCTAAATAAACCCGATAAAACCTAAAATAGAATTACAGTTTATTTACAAATATTAATTTTTTAATTAGGTGACGATCCAGTCTTTTATAGTTTAGAGTTATTTTGCCGATTATTCTTTCTCATAAATTTTAGACAAAAGGTTTATCCGCAGTATAAAAATAAAAGATAATTAAATTTTCTAAACAAAGATTTAAAAATGTAATAATAAATAAAAGTATCATTTTTAGAAATACCATTTCTTTTTAAACAATATATATTATGATATCGGAATCGCGCTCTTGGATTAGTCTAGTAAAAATAAAATTCGTAAATAAAAATGAAAAACGTCATGGAAATTTGAAAATTTCTAGTATAATATGTTCGTTTTTATATAATCTTTCAGGAATCAATGAATTCGTAATTCGGTAGATGACACCGATAGGAACGGAGGAAGATGCAAAATCTCTGTTCAAATAACTCCAAATCTAAAGCTTATATCAAAATATACAATGAAACATGAAAATATTTTCAATAGCACAGAACATCGCCCAATTTGGTCGCTGTACAACAAAAATTGATTAAGGTAAAACGTTTTGGAAAATCCTCTTTAACAAAATTTCAAACTCCCTTTTGTAAAATCTACTTTTAACGGTTTCTTTTTACGATTAACCCCAAAACAAAAAATTCCACGTAAAACCGGTTTTAATAAAGTTGATGATTCCTTGAAAATGTTTAAAAAATACCGAAAATTTTTCCCCTTTTTCATTTACTTAAAAATACCGGCACCATCAATCACATTGTGGAATCATAGATTCCTGAAAATTATATTATTCTTTTTATAACTATAGAAGTTTTCATCGCACAATATTCTTTCCCAATTACGCGTATTAAAAAAAAATTGAGCTATTTTTTATTGAATTAAAAATATTTTAAAACAAATAAGTATTATAAATTTAATTAAGCTTTCGCCTTTTGTATCAGGCGCTTCGATACCAAAAAATAAAAAAAAAATGTAAACCCGTGTCTGGAATCGTACCCGTGATAAGCTGCTCTGAATACCAGTACACTGACCTCTGCCAGCGGATCGACTAACGATTATAAAAATAACTACATTAAACATAAATAGTAATAAAATACTTAATATAACAATAAAAGTAAAATATCTAGATTCAAATAAAAAATCTGTTTAGTAAAATAAGATTATCAATAAAAAAATTAATGTAACAAAACTGGTTTTCAAGGTGTTTTTATGTTAAAAACAAATCGTTACTACGTAAAATTACACAAAACAAGTATTATTTCTGTTTCCAGTGTGCGATTATAAAAAATGCACTACATTCAATTTACTTCCTAGTGGAAATGCTGGTAATATCTATCAATTGCTAATTTCTTTTTTCCAAGAATTTACGTCAATAACAGCGAAATTATAAATGACATTGTTAATAATTAATGATAATTACAATTCAGTGTTAAAGTTTAATTACATAATTGTTAACGCTATCCGACAAAATTCCATGACCAAAGCTAAATAGTATTTAGTCTAGAAAATATAAATATTTCATACTCTGCTAAATTATATACTACTTTTCATTATTCGATCCGTGTTTCTTAATAAATATTTCTAATTATCTAAAATTAAATGGAAATTAATCAATTAGAAATATATATGTGTATACATATGTTGAAGGATACATTATTTATTCCGATGAAAAATTTTCACAGAATCGATAAGAATCGAAATTTAATACACATATAGTGTCCCAAAATGAATTGATATTTTAAATTTGCCGCCACTTTTTCCGCGGTAAAAGTAGAGTAGAGATTTTTAAATTCTGTTATCAATAAATATTGAGGCTAAATTATGGAAAAGTACACACTCGAACAACGCGTAGAAACTGCAAAAATAAAAATATAAATCGAAAAATAAAATTAAAATATCGAAAAGTCATCTTTAGCGATGAAGCACACTTTCGGCTTTGTCATTAAACAAAATTGTGAATTTTGGAATCGGCAAATCAAAAAAAAATATTGAAGAACTTCCTACCCGTCTTCGACGGGTCACTTTTTGTTACGGATTTTGGGCCAGGGAATCGATTAGACCTTATTTCTTCGAAAATGAAAATGCCATTACTATCAATGGAGTTCGATATCGTGAGATGATTTTAAACTTTTTACGGTCTAAAATGAATGATACGAAAGACATGCGGTTTCAATAAGACGTTTCCAAACTGCCGATGAAACCGTGCAGTTATTGCAAGAAAAATTTAACTGTTGTGTTATCTTGCAGCGACCTGATAGGAATCGGCCACCAAGGTCATGTCATTTGATACCTCAGGGGTTATCTTAAGGATAAAGTGTACATCGATAAAACCGCAAATTGACGACCTCAAAGAATAAATTCGACACAAAATGCTGACATTTCCCAGCAATTATGACATATTTTGGAAAATATTGTCAAAAGAGTGAACACATGCAGCTAAGGTCGGGTGCTTATTTTTCAGCTGTTTTGTGTCACACATCATGTCGTTACTTTCCAATAAAGCGAAATATTATCAATTATTAAATAAAAAACATGTGTTTTATTTAAATGTCAGCTCATTTTGGGACACCTTTATAAAATCTGTAAAATTTAAGATGAGATATTTAAAATTTAACATTAATAAACTATGGAAAACAGATAAAAAAAAATGACTAAAATTCAAACAAATAATACTTTTACAATATTTCTTTAAATTTCAATTTCAAAAGTAAACACTGACTTTAAAATCTATGACCTGTAACAACTTCTTTAACACAAAATGATTTTTTAGTCCTGTTACCCAATTTTAAATGTAATTTAAGAAAGGAAAATTTAGGTGGAATAAAAAATGTATTTGTTACTTACAAAATAGATTTAATAAAAAGCTATTACTTACATAATTGTTAAAGTATATGCTCAAAATGCCCACCCCTTGCGGTTATACACGCACGGACACTATTCAGCATATTAGCAGAAAACTTTTTAAGAGTCGCATTGGAAATATTCGCGATTAAGTCTATAATATCGACTTTTAAGTTCATCAATAGTGTGAGGATTGCTTTTGAAGGCCTGGAATTAATATAGCCCACAAGTAGTAGTCAGGAGATGTGAGGTCTGGGGACCTTGGAGGCTATAAGCCCTTGCTTATTATTCGATCATCAAAGAACTCTTGCAGAAAATCCACGGTTTCTCGAGACGTGTGGCATGTAGCGCCGTCTTGCTGAAACTCAGCAATACCGTTCTCGAGGTTCCAGGAGGGACACAAATTGGCGAACAATATTCCTGTATATTTCACCATTTACTGTCTGTTCGAAGAATACGGGTCCGACTATACGATGACGAGATATCGCACACCGCACACCAATTTTTTCAGGATGCAAAGATTTGTCTTGTAAAGAGTTAGGATTTTCAACCGCCCAATTTCGACAGTTTTGAATATTCACATAACCGTCGAGGTGGATCCAAGCTTCATCACTAAAGAACACTGTATTTAAAAATTCGATTCCGTTATCGTTTACGAGAGACCTAAACCGACGGCAATATTGCAATCGCTTGTTTAAATCTGGAGGCTGAAGCTCTTGGACTAATCGTACGCGATACGGATACAATTTCAATTTTTTAGCACCTTTCTGAACACTCGAATATGACAAACCGACTTGCGTGGAAAGTTTCCGTAAACATTTCCGTGGAGAATTGAGCGATCTTGTTTTCACATTCTCTAAAACATCATCTGTTAAAGCGAGTTGGTCGACCGCTACGTTTTCTGTCGCAAACACTACCTGTCTCTCGAAATCGGTTTGCTAGCCTAGAAATTGACATTATTTCTGGCGGAGGAACACCAACAAATTTAATTTGAAATAATTCTTTTACACTCGCGTACGATTTCGTAGCAAAATATTGTTCAAGAATGAAAACTCGTTGTTCTATGGTAAAAGACATTCTGTTCGTAACACGACCGGAAACGGCACAAAGGTTTACGCAGCTCAAGGTGAATCAACTCACATTGCCGTATCTATACCGGTTGAGTAGCGCTACCAACTTCGTGTCATAAAACAAAATTTTCCTTTCTTAGAAAAAAATTACAGACAATAACAATTGGGTAACAGGTCTATAAAAATCAGCCTGTAATATCCTTTAAGTTGATTTTATGATTTTTATAAAGATTATTTTATTTGTATTTTAAAATTTTTATTGTTTTTGTATTTCCTTAAAAATTTAAATTTTAAGAACAATTTTTATGAAATCATTCGGAATTTCAGACAGCGAACCTCTTTACAGAAAAAAATTATAATTCTGATATTTTGCTGTAAAACATGAAAAATTAATTATTGTTACTTACAGGTTCTTAAAGCTAAAGTTATTATGTAAGGAATAACAAAGGTATATATAATTATGATTTTGCATCGGTTATAACAATCCAGCGTAAATTAAGATAGATGAAGATTTTTATTTAAAAAATAGATAGGCTTACAAACAACGAAACGTACAGAATTTTTTTTTGAAAAATATTTTTTTATAACCTGATTAATAAAGAGGAAAAACTTAAAACTATCCATCAGTTCCACTTGTGTTAAAAAAAAAATTACATATGTGTATATATAAAGAAAACGAAAGTAATGAAATGTAGTAGAAATAACGAGGATGGACCACTGAATGTAAAAATAGGAAGAGGAAAGATTATGGAGGTAGAAAATTTTGTTATTTGTGAAGTAGAATTACTAAAGATGGGCCAACCTGGAGCGATATAAAATTCCGAATAGTACACGCGAAACGAGTCTTCAGTCAGAAATATAATTTGTTTACATGAAAAATTAATTTAAACGTCAGAAAAAGATTTTTGAAAGTATATGTTTGGAGCGTAGCTTTATATGGAAGTGAAACTTGGACGATCGGAGTACCTGAGAAGAAAAGTTTTAAGCTTTTGAAATGCGGTGCTATAGGAGAATTTAAAAAATCAGACGGGCGGATAAAGTGACATATGAAGAGGTGTTGCGGCAAATTGATGAAGGAAGAAGCATTTGGAAAAATATAGTTAAAAGAAGGGGCAGACTTATAGGCCACATATTAAGGCATCCTGGAATAGTCGCTTTAATATTGGCGGGAAAGGTAGAAGGAAAAAATTATGCAGGCAGGCCACGTTTGGAATATGTAAAACAAATTGTTAGGGATGTAGGATGTAGAGGGTATACTGAAATGAAACGACTAGCACTAGATAGGGAATCTTGGAGAGCTGCATCAAACCAGTCAAATGACTGAAGATAATATATATATATATATATATATATATATATACAGTCACATTTTCAAACCACTTTTCCACTTAGAACTTAGGCCAATTTTGACGATTCTATTTTCTATTTTGTAGAGAGAATTTTCCGATGATGCCGTTGTTAAGTTTGAAGGTGAAAATCTCGACATTGAGTCAAATCCCAATCTGTTGTAGATAAGTATATAGAACAAGAAAATGAAATTTAGAGAAAAGTTAAAATTTTGCTTTTTCTTCATTACAATCGGACAATTCGATCAGTCGATATTGCGTATTGAAAAGCACTTCTTTGCGTTTGCTTCTAAGCCTCTTTTTTAAACCTGTCCCCGTATAGTCCCCTCCAAGATTTTTGGGAATTCTCAAACTTTCTAGGTACTTAAGTCTACGAGCTTTACTAGAACCAAGTATGAAGTTACTAGGATGTTTAGAAGTCCCGCAAGTAAGTAAAAAAAAATTAAGTATCACTTTTTTTATGTCGCTTTTTAAGTGAATACTACACCCGTTTGCAATAACAAATTATGCTAAAAAAAACTGTCGGACGGGAATGTAGCATTAGAAATGTAGATTTTCTCCAGATAATCAAAAACATATCAATTCTTATCTGTAAAAATAACAGCCTAAATTAATTATTATTATTTTAATAATTAATAAAAACATTGAATTTTTATTATATATTTAATTATTATTTATTTCTTTATTTACAATACAAAGAATGACAAAACATTGCACCTGGAGCTAATGAACAATACAATACAAAACTGTTGGACTAATGCCATCGTGAAATTATTCCATATTTATATATCTGAAAGGAAGAATAAGAAATAAATGATACAAGAAACATAGTACCGATAATAAAAAGATTTATTTATGGGTAGTTACCCGTAATATTTCAACGGTCATACATAATACATATTGTATATATTTTTATACAGAAACCAATGTCCTTGTAAGAGGACAATGGGTTTGAACAATAATACATACCTGTCAACAACACAACTTCACCAGCGCGCTCTGTAAAGATTTTAACAACAAAAAAAGTTTTCGTATTACCTGCCAGTCAGTCAATAAGTTAACCTCAAACAGTCAATCATTAATTTCAAATCTATATATGTGCGAAGCATACACGATCCAATTCAAATATCTTACTATAATATATATTTTTTTGTAAGTATACAATTTTTTTTTAATATCCAATATACATATTTATATATAAACAAAAAATGTATACATTACACAAAAAAATATATAACCCTATATATATATATATATATATATATATTTTTTTTTTTTTTCCAGCAGTAGCTTTAACTATTGTATGTGACTGTTCATACTTTCCAGGGATGAATGAGGATGATATGTATGAATGTAAAGGAAGTGCAGAGTGTACAGTCTCAGGTCAACCAACCCGAGTTGGTCTAGTGGTGAACGCGTCTTTCCAAATCAGCTGATTTGGAAGTCGAGAGTTCCAGCGTTCAATTCCTAGTAAAGTCAGTTATTTTTATACGGATCTGAATACTAGAGCGTGGATACCGGTGTTCTTTGGTGATTGGGTTTCAATTAACCACACATCTCAGGAATGGTCGAACTGAGACTGTACAAATGAACTACATTTCATTTACACTCATACATATCATCCTCTGAAGTATTATCTGAAAGGTAATTATCGGAGGCTAAAGAGGAAAAAAGAAAGGGAAAACTGCTGATTTCCTTGGCCGAGCGGTAGTGTTTCTGCCTTTCATTCAGTGGTCCGAGTTCAAGCCCCGGTCAAGGATGACATTTATCAAAACTTGCAAAATAATTTATCATCAATAATATACACTATTATTATTGGACATCAAACTGTTGAAGAAATTGCATGATAAAATAAATAATCAAAGGAAAACAGATTTATTTCGATTTATCGAAATTTTCTTCATCTATCGATCTTCTGAAAAATGTATTGATCTTTGATAAAAATCATTTACGAAATTACGCATATATATATATATATATATATATATATATGTATGCAAGTACGAGTATTTATATCTAACTAGTCAATTGAAGGTCAATATGTTGGTTCCTGTCTCATCTGAGGCTTGGTTCGATTTCCAGTGAGATTGTGTCACTTTTACCGCAATGTCATGTGAGATGATTAATGAATATATGTACTGATAACTAATTTTATTATTATTTCAGGATTTGCTTAAGCGAAACGGTCGTCCGAACGATTATGCAAGTAATTAATTATAAAGTTAATTATGTAATTAATTCATATACACTAATATTCAGCAAACTTCTACAATGGTAAATAGCAAGCAATATAATTCCTCTTTATAATTAAATGAATCCTTTCGAGACTAAAATATACAAAAAAACTCTATAACTAAAAATAAAGCCCATCTCAAGTACTAGATAATAACTCGTATGCCCTTCATATTAATTACTTTTTGAATGAAAGATTTTGTTAAACTTTGATAAATTTTTGTTAAATTCTGAAATTCACACGTTATTACTTATTGCAGCAAGTTTGCTATTATGACATTTAGAATTACAAAGTAATTTTGCAGATTTGCATAAACATCTATAATAAATAATGATTTTGAAAGAGTAAATCCTTTTCAAAGGATAAAGCCTGTAGAATACAATTACCATTAAGAATAATCGATTAACTTTTTTGTGTAAAAATTATTCTTAATAATATTAAATAAAATTCAATCACATTTTCTTAGCAGCATGTTTTTTTAATCATGGTGTTTTGTAAACGGAAAGACGAATATGATAAACAGAAAACTGGAAGGGCTATATTTTAAAAAACATAATTTTTAGTTATATTTTTTAGGTTTTTTATAACTTTCATTAAGTTTTAGAATAGTTTGAACGAACAAAATGACTTTATTTAATGAAAAACGTTCAGTTGGGATTCAAAACTCTTTTCCCGCAGAAAGAAATTGAAAATAAATCGGGTTAAAAAAAATCCGGGTGTTAGACCCAGACTGTAAATTTAAGAGATAACTATTAATTGATTATTCTCACGTTTGAAAATGATTAATTTTAATGCAATTTTTGAACTGAAATCCCGAAATTGAGAAGAGCATTTTTAAATTCATGCTCCTATCCTATTTAGAAGTGATTTCTTTACAGAATTGTCAACTTTTATCAACAGAATATGGTAATTGTCAACAATGACCAAAACGACTAGGTAAAAGTCCGAATTAAATGTGTTTTCAAGATTTTTTCGGACTTTTACCAAGTAACTTGGTAAATATTAGAATTTACCGGTAAATCTTAAGATTTATCGGTATTAGGGGTTTTACTGTAACATATATATATAATTTTGATTTGGGGAAAGAAAATAGAAAACTTATTGACAGTTATTAAAAGGTGAACCTAATCGATACAAAGTATATTAATTGTGGTCGACTTGGTTTGCTTATAAACCAACGAATCGACAATTATTTCATTTTTGATTACAACAAAAAGTATAAACAAAAGTAATGAAATGTAGTAGAAATAACAAAGATGGACCACTGAATGTGAAAATAGGAGGAGAAAAGATTATGGAGGTAGAAGAATTTTGTTATTTGGGAAGTAGAATTACTAAAGATGGACGAAGCAGGAGCGATATAAAATGCCGAATAGCACAAGCTAAACGAGCCTTCAGTAAGAAATATAATTTGTTTACATCAAAAATTAATTAAAATATCAGGAAAAGATTTTTGAAAGTGTATGTTTGGAGCGTCGCTTTATATGGAAGTGAAACTTGGACGATCGGAGTATCTGAAAAGAAAAGGTTAGAAGCTTTTGAAATGCGGTGCTATAGGAGAATGTTAAAAATCAGACGGGTGGATAAAGTGACAAATGAAGAGGTATTGTGGCAAATAAATGAAGAAAGAAGCGTTTGGAAAAATATAGTTAAAAGAAGAGACAGACTTATAGGCCACATACTAAGGCATCCTGGAATAGTCGCTTTAATATTGGAAGGACAGGTAGAAGGAAAAAATTGTGTAGGCAGGCCGCGTTTGGAATATGTAAAACAAATTGTTAGGGATGTAGGATGTAGAGGGTATACTGAAATGAAACGACTAGCACTAGATAGGGAATCTTGGAGAGCTGCATCAAACCAGTCAAATGACAAGACAAAAAAAAAACAAAAAGTATTTTTTTTTTTAAATTTAGTTTTTAAGGGCAATCTTTTTAAATAAGGATATTTTAAAAATAGAATCAACAATAAACTGAGACTGTATAAAAACAAATTAATATATATATATATATATATATATATATATATATTAATATAAACTATTAAAAAATAAATAAAAAAATGGCATTTACTTATAAAGAAAAGAAAATATTCCATTACCTAAACAATATTTCCATTCAAGTTGAAACGGAATTACCATTGATTCATATAACGTAATGTCCTTTTACAATAATAATTATATAACAAAATTAATTAAAATTTGTTTAGAAATACTTCTACGCAATTAAATATAATAAATTTATTTATATATATAAATTACATTATTAATTAATTCTTTTATACAATTTTCATTCATTTTTTTACATCGTACAATAAAATGAGAAGATAAAACAAGATGCATAAAAATATAAACGCTAATGGAATTTTATAATACTTCAAAGCTACGGTTTCAGTACGTATTAATTTAACATATTTCCTTACATTTTTTCTGATTAAAAATATTGCAGTCACGTACGATAAGTTATATAAAAGCAGAAATAAAACAGGGAATAATCTGTCTCCATCTTAAAATAATTATACCTGATAAAAACTGAAGAATAAAGTTTTGTACTTTATTTATAACAAGACTTATACTATTGCTGTCGCATCAGGAGAAGTAAAATAGATTATGTAATACGCGGCTTACGGAAGAGCTAATAAATACTGCGGTAATGCAAAAGTACACAGTTTAGTTTACTAATCTGCCAAACAACCGGTTTAAAGCTTTGGGCAAAAGAATCATTGCTTAAGGAAAGAATGAACTTCGCGGAGAGACCGGTAATTAATAGTATATTATATATATTATTACCATTATACATATTTCTATCCCTTTTAAGTAATAAAACGTAGTAATCTCGTAGAAAATAGTTTTACATGTGTAATAAATTTTAACGTATTTAAAAAAAAATTTTTTCTTTCAAATTTTTATTTAAAATCGGTTACTTGTTTGTTTGTTTTAAGTAAATTATGTCACATATATTAAAAAGGTATCCCCGAGGAAAATTCTCAAAACTTACATAATGATGTTGTATAGAACTTCTGAACATAGAACGTAGAATCGTACACGAGGAAGTTTGGAAGAACTGTACGATTAAAAATATAATAGAAAACAAATAACAATAACAAAAATCATAAAAATTCCGGGTTAATAAAACACTTAGAAAAGAAAAAAAAATTAAAGATGAATATGAAAATAGAAACAGATAGGAACGGAATGAAGGACTGATTAATTAATGCACAGCGCTCAGCGGGTATAATTACACTGTAGGGTTACTAACATCTCGATTCCCCCCCGAAGGGAGAAGATCCCACCTCGTAGCGTGTCCGGTCGCTACACCACGCCCTCCGTTCCTAGTCAGTAGTGGCTTTAACGGAGGACATCTTCTCGCCCCCAAACTGATTGCGCACCACAGCTTTCAGTCCAGGCCCCGCAGAGATGTCACCGATGCAGATACCCCGAGGGACATCTGCATCGGTAAAGTTCACCCCGAGATAGTTTTTCGTGTTTATGCCTTCAGAATGAAGACAACGGACACCTGCAGCTACCACGTCGCCCTCAGGAACTAAGCTAGAAGCCTAACCGCGGAACGAAGACCCCGCGCCTAGACCTAACTATTGAAGAGCTGATTACTGAATGTCTCAGATCCGTACTAATAGCCTCAACAACAAACTTTCCCGCTAAAGTTTCATACATCGAAATTTAGACCTAGTTCCCTTAAGAACCCCGCTTAATACTCAAAATGAGTTTCTATCTGACTCCGCTCCGGTCCGCCCGGGAGAGGAGAATTAACGCCTACTCCCGCACAGCGCCATCACGGAGTCCCGCGTGACATTCACCATCTTTCGCAGACCGCCGCCAAGACTCCCCTGCATACCACCGAAGCAGTACCCAGAGAAGCCCCGCCGACAGTGTCATTAGCTCATAAGTGCCCCCGTCGGAGCGCGACCGCACCCACCGGGCAAGGATAACCCCGCCCGCCGACAACGGCCGCAACTCCGCCGACAGCCTGATTAAATACATGCCACCAATACATCTAACCGAGGCACGCTGCCTTAAGGGTCTACCTTCGGCCAGTCAACTGCCCAGGCGGCCCCTAGCCACCCAGGTTCCTATCACCTACTAAATCCCTTCGGCAGCTCTGCTCAAGGCGAGGAAATGAAGGAAGCCAGCAACTATTGTCCACTCTCTACGAGTCCTCCGGTTGACTCGTAGATCCAAAATAGAGTTTACTCTCTCGAGTTCCCTAACAACACTGGTACGCTCAGCTTCGTACCGGGGACATATGTGAAGGACATGGTCCACGGTGTCATCGACCCTACAGTCCGGACAGAAGCCGGAATCAACCGACCTAAACTTTGCCGATTTATCCCTAAAGGCTCCATGTCCAGAGATGAACTGAGTGGTATGCCGATTGGGGGATACCCAGCTAACCGCTCGCAAGTCTCTAACATTGGGAAATATACCATGCGTATAACGACCTGTCAAAGAAGTATTCCACCTATCTTGCCAAGAAACCTTGGTCTTCGATCTCACGCATACGCTCAGCAGAAAGAAGGTCTCCCTTCTTCGCAACATATCGCTGGCTACGTTCCGTAGTCGAAATATCCACAGGTTTGATGCCCGCGATCACAGTTACTGCCTCTCGCGAGACTGTCCTGTAACCACCGACAACCGCTAACAAAAGAAGACGCTGGGCTCGTAATAGAATGTCCCTACAACATTGGTTAGGGTTACTAACATCCAGAACGTGTAGCCAACCCACCGGGTTGGTCTAGCGGTGAACGCGTCTTCCCAAATCAGCTGATTTGGAAATCGAGAGTTCGAGCGTTCAAGTCCTAGTAAAGCCAGCTATTTTTACACAGATTTGAATACTAGATCGTGGATACCGGTGTTCTTTGGTGGTTGGGTTTCAATTAACCACACATCTCAGCAATGGTCAAACTGAGAATGTACAAGACTACACTTCATTTACACTCATACATATCATCCTCTGAAGAATTATCTAAACGGTAGTTACCGGAGGCTAAACAGGAAGATGGAAAGAAAAGAACGTGTAGCCACTTAAATCCTCTTACATCCTCACCGTTCTCCAGAAGGTTTACGGCCAAGCGGTTAACGCGGTAGTCGAATTTCATATTTCAAACTAAAAGGTTGTATTCTTCCTCGACGTATCTCAGATCCAAATATTCGTCGATTTCATTTTTTTTTTCGCAAACTACGGCCCCTCAGCTACACACCTTAGTTGTATATAAAAATTTGATGACGATTTCATAAAATTAAGATTAACAAAAAGAAGAAAAAATTTAGCTAAAAATAAAAGCATGGGACGCGCGCCTCACGTTTTTCTTTTCAATAAACAGAAAATTTTTTTAAAGTAATTTTCTTGAAAACGAGTTATTTTTTACTTTTTACTACGAATTGTTTTGTTTTGATTGTTTTTGTTATTTTTTCTTTTTAAGAAAAGCAAGTTTAAAAATATATTTTTTTATTGTTCTTGCAATATGAGAAATACATATACAAAATTTCACCGCTCTGAATTTATAATAATCAAAGTTAAAAACAAAACTTAATTTAATCGCATCGAATTTTTCATAACTTTTTTATGGGTAGAATTAACATTAAAATAATACCGGACAAAAAAATTTCCATAACTATTTTTATGGTTTTTTTTTTTAGATAAAGTCGATCATAAAAAATAAAAAAAGTTATTTGAAATGTTAATAAAAACCTTAATTCTTCATCTCTCTCTTAGAAATAGTTTCTTTCATCGATAGTAAACTTGTTAAATTAGGAAAAGGCGTACTAACACTAAAAAAATCTACGCATATATTTTTTAATTATTTTACTATTTTTAAAATAAAGTACAATTAACAAATAATGTGGGGTTATAGTTTTAACATTCTGATAAAAGTAGACCTTTTAAGAAATATTGTCACCTACCATACCGATAGAAATTTTAACGACATTATTAATTTATAATTATATCGCTGTAAATGATTACAGCGATATAATTATCACATAAATTAGTAAATACGAGTCGTTCCGTTATTTATAATCCATAAACGATTCATGATTCATTTGGCATCAAAACAAAACGTTTATGAGTAAGCGAATGATTTCATTTATGCATAATAAACCATAATGTTGAAAAGAGATTAAAAATTCTATTGTAATACCTTGAAAAAAATCAGTACTTAAATAATTTACTACCGCCGATTCATTCTTAAGATATAATCTAAAGAAATATTTTCATTCGATTAATTAATAAATATCTTTAGGCGCTACTAAAAACAAATCCATATGTATTATTAAAAAAACAAAAAAAAAAACTGTAGATAATTATATATATTTTATCGTTACTGATGTGCGTACAAGTTTGATTATTCCTAGAATAGTTCAAATATTGAGCCTTTAAATACTGTCCGTGATTAAAGAGTAGTTTTTGACCAGAAATTATCTTTTATACTTTACAGAAATAACAACAAATTAAGGTGTTAATTAGGCTTCATTAATAGCAAAACTTAGTTTTTTTTTTTTTTAAAGATATAAATATATAATAAAAACATGATAGATTTCTCTGACTAATTCACAACTTCAATGTCGTTTTATATTTTTGAATACTCCTTACGATAAAGATATACAAACTCTGCATAAAAAAAAAACAAATTACCTTATTAAAAATTTATATCGATATACATTAAATCGTTTACCGGGTTTTTTTTTTTAAGTTACACGATACAGTTTTCAAAACTTGGACTGATCATGTACAAAGGAGGAAAAATTACCGTTAACAAGGCAGAGATCTTGAAAGCGCAATTACGGTAGAAAAATAAAGTAATAGGGCAAGAAATAAAGAGGAGTTACGGAGAAAAAAGATACGCGATGAAAGATATGAACGTTATGGATTTGGTATATATCGAGAAGGAAATGCTGTCAGAAGAGAAGAAAAGAGGAAAATGATTAAAAAAGATTAGAATGTTCAGTTAAAAAGGGATGTCCTGGGTGGATGCTCGTATTTTAACTGGCGAGGTAAAAATAAACAAGTGTGTGATGTACTTTTAGTAACGATATTAATCGTACTGAAAACATTAGTAAACTTTTGATTAACAGTTAACAGCATATACCACAATACGTACTCGTATTTTACTCGGTTGGAAGTAGCTACAAATAAAAGTTTCTAGTAAAGTACTACTAATATAAAAAATATCAATACTGTTTGTATTAGTAACATCAGTCATAATTATTTTATTTTTTTAAATTTGATCAATAAAGAACATACAAAGAATTTGTACATTTTTTTTTAGTAAAACAATTTGAAACAAAAAGTTAGGAAAAAAGAAACAATATCCTTAGGAGGATTTTAAATCTAAACAATCTACAGTTATGTGGAACATTACAGTGTATTATGTATCATAACTGTAGGGGCTCTATGCGATCTTATGCGGGGTAGTAATAAGAAATTTTAAAAATTAGCCGTTCTCAACGTAACAAACATTTTACGGCAGGTTGATTAAGAGAATTCAGATATGTAGATCGGTTGCCGGTTACTTTCTTCTTTGAATCGGGTACATTATTACATATTAGCATACAAAGTATCAAAATTTGATGAATCAGCATTACAAGTGACATATTCATTCTGTTGACCTCAACTCTGATCGCTATCGAACCAATTTTTTGTACCTCGAATACTTTATAGGACACAGCCGTTAAAAAAGACTGGTATAAGTAGTGCAAAACTACATAACCCACCGGGTTGGTCTAGTGGTGAACGCGTCTTCCCAAATCACCTGATTTGGAAGTGGAGAGTTCCAGGATTCAAGTCCTAGTAAAGGCAATTATTTTTACACGGATTTGAATACTAGATCGTGGATACCGGTGTTCTTTGGCGGTTCGGTTTCAATTAACCACACATCTCAGGAACGGTCGAAATGAGTATGTACAAGACTACACTTCATTTACACTCATACATATCATACTCGTTCACCTCTGAAGTAATACCTGAACGATAATTCCCGGAGGCTAAACAGGAAAAAGAAAAAGGTAATACAAAGCGTCCGTAGCGCGAGTGGTAGCGTGTCGGCTTTTTACCTGGAGATCTGTGGTTCGAATCCCGGTCATACATGGCATTTTTACACGCTTTAAATCATTCATCTCGTCTTCTGAAGCAATATGGTGGTCCCGGTGGTTAAACAAAAAAAGGTAGTGCTAAGCGAAAATTATTTTATTCCTTTGGGTTAAGAAACGACGAGGAATATTAAAATATATAAATTGAAAATAATTATAGATTACCAATTTATTTGAATAAAATATCAAATTTTTTGATATCAAAGCCGATCTCCGTAACGGAGCGTCTCTGCCTTTCATGAGAAAGTCCAGGGTTCGAATCCCGGTCAGGCATGGTATTTTTCATACGCTACAAAATTTCCATTTCATATTCCCACGCACAAGTTTCCCATTGTATATGGTGAATTAATCATCCAAAAATATAACAGACGATGTAAATCATTATATCTGAATACAAAAGTCGATAATTTGAAATCGTCAACTTTTACGTACCGTTGTTTAGAATACTTTTAGACGGTAAAAAAACGTTTAAGAATTTTCCTTAGAGCCTATTCTCCGGCGGTTCATTGATATATTGAGAAACTTTCGAGGAAATTTTCCGTAGCAAACACTTCCTGAAGCGTCCTTGATGTAGTTATTTAAAAGGATCTTTCAGTTCCTTACAACTAATCGGTTTAATAGCTAAATATCAATTAATCCAGGATAATGTTTTGAACCTTTATTTTTAACTGAAAACTTATTTATTATTTTTTTAATTTAATGGAAGCGGATCTACAAATTCAACTATTTAAGGAGTTTAATTGCTACGCGGTAGGTATACAAACATCGTAAATACGAGTAGCGCTTACCGTGTAAAACCGGGGCTATCTTACATGCACCTTTTTTTTTCCTCTCAGCTCCCCTGGGCCGGACCGAATTGTTAGTATTACGCCACTCAGGGGAGTGTCTTTATACTCAAATAGGCCTTCCCGCCTACCAGCTATATACTGACATGGCAGGTCGGCCTATCGGTAGCTCTTTTTGAGAGTAATATTTTATTTTATATGCCCCTTTCAGGAGTGTCGTGACGTGGTGTCGAGGTCTTTTCTCTATATCTTGTGTTTTATTATTCTATTATTCCCTAAACTATATCCCCAGCAGTCCCCAGCGACTCATTGGAACCGTCACACCTCGGCATGCCGGCCCTTCCCGTTATCTTACATGTACCTGTTAAAAGATAGGTATACGCCCTTAATATGTGTACTGTATACGCACGAAAATAGTCATCGTATAATATTTTAGAAAAAGAAAAGAAATTATGGTTGTTATAAAAAAAAAGGTTTGGCCATATCATTTCTTGAGTGCCTGTTATCTCTAAAAGATTACAGATTCGCATTAGTAAGGCGTGATCACTAAAAATAAATTAAGATATACAAATACATTAATATAATTATAAATATTTATTAATATAACTGCAAATATTTTTGAAAACGTAATGAAATAATTAAATTAAAACAAAACCATTAATAAATCAGGTAATTTTTTTTTTTTTATTACTAATTACAGTAAATTAATATCAATATAAATAAGAGTATAATAAAATAGTTTATATTTCAGAAAGAGAACACTAAATCGATAAATCTTTTCCGATATGAAGTAACCCTGTAAACGATTAACAATCGTTAAAATTAAAAATACGTAACCGCGTTATTTTGAAAAAGTTTTTTTTTTTTTAAATTTTGATATTGTGTTTTCAAAAGTATAAGCCTATTATTAAACGAGAAAATAAAAAATTCAACATCAATTAAAGAATTAAACCGTTAATTAAAATATATTAAAAAGAATATAATCCCTGTTACGTAGAGGCATTTATATATTATATAACGCGTTTTCAATACGAGTAAAATAATTTATTGCTTAACACTCTTTGTCCCAAACATCTCTTGGGGTTATGATAGGCAATGTGTTCACGATACAAGAAGCAAATGTCTTCTTTTTCTTTTCTTTTTTTTTTGAGAGTAGTAGTATTTATACAGCAAGTCTTCTTTGATTAAAAGAATAAAAGTATTACTTACGAATTTGAATGTCTACTCCATTTAAGTGGGTTTTGGCATGCCCGATGTGGGTGGTGGCTCGATGAATAAAACGACGAGAAATCACTTTATCCGTTATTTTTTGAATAAATATGTCATGAGGTGTTTATTATTTGGAGAGATACCTATATAATTCTCAAGAATCATTTACAACTCGTACCGCGTTACTTACGAAATGTTTCTTGATCTACACGGATACATAAATACGAATAGTAGTATATATAGTTACTTGGTCGAACGAAGAATCCGTTCGAAGTTAAATAACAGTGAAAATCATTTTTTAATTAAACCAGTTTTTTTATTAAATATTACTTCATATTACATTACTTTTACTCTCTTTTTCTGTTTAGCCTCCGGAACCAGCGTAAGGTATTACTTCAGAGGATTTTTGTTGGTATGAGTTGGCTTGGTATTTCTCCCGCCGCCACCCCTCTCGGTCTCCCTAAAGCATACGACCAAACGTCTGTGTCACAAACGGTTACTGAGCCTCGAACAGTTTAGCGACCGGGTATTCTAAATAGCTCCTAAAGCTTATCTAAAAGCGTAAGCGGACTAAGCGCGATGCCACACACCGCGCTTACTTCAGAGGATTGTATGTAAATGAAGCGTAATGCTGTTCGGTGTCAGGTCGACCGTTCCTACCCACCGGGGTTGGTCTAGTGGTGAACGCATCTTCCTAAATCAGCCGATTTGGAATTCGAGAGTTCCAGCGTTCAAGTCCTAGTAAAGGAAATTACTTTTATACGAATTTGAATACTAGATCGTGCATACAGGTGTTCTTTGGTGGTCAAGTTTCAATTAACTACACATCTCAGGAACGGTCTAACTGAGACTGTACAAGACTACAGTTCATTTACACTCGTACATATCATCCTCTGAAGTAATACCTAAACGGTAATTCCCGGAGGCTAAACAGGAGAAAGAAAGAAAACGTTCGGCCGTTCCTGAGATGTGTGGTTAATTGAAACCCGACCACCAAAGAACACCGGTATCCAATAAATCAATAAAATCAAATAAAAGGTGACCCACGGTAATCCGTATAGTATTACGATTACGATTTGAAGTACTACGATCCTTTACTACGATTTGAACCTTAGAACCTTCAACTTCGAAATTAGGTGATTTGCGATAACGAGTTTACCACTAGACCGACCCGGTAGGTCAGTCTACACCCTAAGGTGGGTGTATGAGGTACCCCTGAGATTTCTTAAATACCCGTACTATAATACGATCAGATTTTTAAAGAAATATATACTTTATATTTTTTTAGTTTAAGTTTAAAGCATTGTATGCATGTAAAATATTTAAAAAAATTAGAAAAATTTTTATATAAATTTTTAAATCTTTAAAATTTGTATTTTATATTTACGGCATATTGTTTACGAAATAACTAATTTCTCGGTCAGTTTGTTTATTACTAGATACAATACTATAAATATAAGAGTATAATCGGTTTTTGTAATATACAATATATTCCCGTACGATACCGGCAAATTACGAAGTAAAAATCGTAATATAGTTTTTATCGGCCGTGCAATTTTTCTTTTCAAAAATTCTTTAATAAATAAATGGATTTTAAATTTACTTATCTGGAAAAAAATATTACGGGATCGATAGAGAATAACCTCCGATGAAATATAAAAATCATCGAAATCGGTTCAATTTGTAAAAAAAAAAAAAAAAATATTTAAATAGTACAAAAAAAACAATAAAAGTAAAATTGAAAATAGTTTAATTTTTTGAAGCCGGTTAAAAAAAATTAGAGAATAATATCGCTTTTTTTTGTTAAATTAAATAATTGAAGATAAAGTTTTATTTAAACTTTTATAAATTATTTTAAACTAATAATCTATTTTTAGTTTTTCTTAAAAAGTATAAGAAAAATTTAGACAAACAAAAGTGTATTTTTTTTCTAGACTTGTAATATTCATGAAAAATTTCACTCGTATTTGTTTTAAATTGTTATTTAAGTATGTAAAACAAACATTTTAATGTATACATTTTTAATCTAAAAATTATCTTACACTTCTTTAACAGGCTACTTATTCCAATAAAAAATAAATACGTTTCGATACGATTTAATTAATTTACAGACTAAAATTAATAAAAGAAAAATACGCTTACCATAGCTTGAGTTTCCGATTTTACAGAGTTGACTTGTGTTGTTTTGTATAACATTAAAAATATAATACACCTTAATAATATAAAAAGGAACGAAAGGTAACTTTTATTTTTAAGCGATGTCCTTTCCATTTTAATTTTTTTTTAATATCTATAAATGTCAATAATTATTAAATAAAAAAAATATAACGTTTAATAAAATCACTTTAACACATGTAAAATTAATAAAAATAAATTTAAGACTATTATTTAATAAGAATAATTTTAGAAAATTGACAATAATAAATGAAAAATGAAAAAAAATGTACTTCGGAAGTCGATTTGCCGTTCTCTTCTTTTATAACTCGCGCGACTCGAAGCCAGTTCAGAGCAGCACTGAATCTGCCTACGGTAAACTCAAACCTTTTATACGTCACTGACGTCAGCAGTCACAACTCGGCAGTTGCAGTCTCTAGCTAGTAACCGGTAAAAGGCCGATGTCGTCACTCATTCTTAGCAATAATCTTTACCACCACGCTGTGACGTCATCCGTGTCGCTTAATTTGTTAATTAATTCAACACCCTTTTTTTTTATTATAAAAAATCACAGTATTAAAATAAAGACAATAGATCGGTCATCTTTTTAAAACGAACAAAATTTAAAATAATTTACGAAGATAATGAATCGATTTAAATAATAATAAGTAAAGAATAAATTTAAAAAAATTATTTATTTATTTTTTGTATTTATACTTTTAATATTAAAATTAAGCCGGAAAAGAACTAATTACGTATCGAATTAATTATTTCGTCGTAAATAATAATTGACATCAAAGTATATACGATTTCCTTTTTCTGGAATTTTTTCTAGGTTATGCGAAGAGTCTTTTTTATTTTTCATAAATGTTTAAGTAAAAAATTATCGTATGATACGTTTTACTACGTTACGCTTGTAGTAGTATATTATACCGTTAAATCTGTTTGGTTCAATTTCATCCTAAACTTTGAACGGCATATCTCTTGCTTAAAAAAAGTTAATTGTACGTTTAAAATTTGTAATCAATTTTATGAAAAATATGTAAATAAAAATCTGTGTTTTCGAATTTTACGAGTTTTTTAACCTAAGAAAGAAAAAAAATCGCACGACTTTTAGAATATTTTTTGACATAAGTCAAAATTGTAATATTTGGAATCAATTTGTAATATTTTGCAATCAATATAAAATAATAAAGGTAGACATCATCGTATACGTCATTACGTGAAAAATAATCAAAAAAATAAATGATAATACTTAAAATAAATTACGAATACTAAAAAATATTTTATAAAAAAAATTCTCCCGTTTAAATTATTTTGAAAGAATTTAGAACGAGGAACTTTCATCGAAACTGCCCAGTTTAGTTCAGACTAAGATTTGAACATTGCTTATAAACAAAAAATTTGAATCGAATTGAAAACTCCAACCGTTTTTGAAGTCTGTTAAAATAACGGTCTGATAATAATAGAGTCTATAAAACTATTTAATTCTTCTTCCTTAAACTGCAAACTTTTGAATTAGGAAAGAAATTAAATTTTAGTGAGCAGTTGGTAAAACTGTTCGCTAAGAGCTTTTAATGAAGTCGATAAAACTGCTTTTTTTGAATAAAACGTACATTTATTTTCTTTAAATAAAATTTATTTACGTTCGTAATTAAATTCCAGGGTAAATGACAGATTATTCAATTACAATTGGTTTACATTTTTACTTTCCCATCTACATAGCGCTATAGCACTAGAAGAAAAAAATATTGTAATCGGTCCGTTTGGGCATATGCGGTTTTCGCCGAATCTTGATGTTTTAAAACCTAATGAACCCAAAAAAACGGGATGAAAATTTTCCGGATGTTACGCGTGTATGTTCGATGTCGGTCTCTGAATATCTCTAAAACTACTGGACCGATTTTGGCAAAACTTGGTCAGATTACTTCTATGTATGTTTCTCTCCACTTGAGATCTTGCAATGTCTGTGTTTGCGCGTTGGCAGGGTCTGTATCCCAGTGTGTGGGCGTGTGGTGTGTGTGTTTCAGGTGGTAAGGGGGTG
Organism: Lycorma delicatula; assembly: GCF_047948215.1. Taxonomy (NCBI): domain Eukaryota; kingdom Metazoa; phylum Arthropoda; class Insecta; order Hemiptera; family Fulgoridae; genus Lycorma; species Lycorma delicatula. The sequence continues at coordinate 70,533,271 of NC_134466.1, read as the reverse complement.
TTTGTGCTTGGTTGGAACTGTGTTTGATATCCTTTTATGATGTTCTGTGTTTTGTGATGCGCGTGATATGATATGGCTTTCATGTTTTCTTATGGTGATCAATTGTGTGTGTGTGGAAGCGTTAACTCCCTCCCTGTAGTAATGCTGTACTAGCTGTTCCAGAGGGGGGGTTGCCAGGGGTGGAGGTTTAGTCGGTAGTGCGCAGGTATACATACATATGCACTTAATTAACATCCTGCGGAACATGTTAGCTAGCCCGACACTGCTTACATGCCCGTAAATGGGGTCCCCTCTACCTCTAAAAAAAAAAAAATACGAAAAAGATTACTTCTATATATGAGGCATTGATGCCATTAAATTTTCAACTTAAAAGGTCAAGGGGGTGAGGAGGCTGTAGAGCAAGGTCACTCTCAGTATCATGAGATATCGTCTTAATAAGGTTATATTTTTCTTAGGTACGTTTGTTAACAATTAAAAAATAACAATAATTGCAAGAAAAATTCCAAAACCGCACCCCCACCCCAAAAGGTCTAGACTTATTCTACTTCTTTCTTTCCTCTGTTAAGCCTCCGGTAATTACTTTTCCGATAATACTTCACAGGATGATATGTATGAGTGTAAATGAAATGTAGTTCATTTGTACAGTCTCAGTTCGACCGTTCCTGAGATGTGTGGTTAATTGAAACTCAACGGTCAAAGAACACCGGTATCCACGATTTAGTATTCAAATCCGTGTAAAAATAACTGACTTTAATAGGATTAGAACGCTGGAACTCTCGACTTCCAAATCAGCTGATTTGGGAAGACGCTTTCACCACTAGATCAAGTCGGTGGGTAGCCCAGCCCCACTCCAAAAAAATGCTCTAATTTAGTACTACGTTGTGACATCACAGGTTAATGGTACAATTAAATAAATGAATAATATGTAAATTATAAAAAAAGTAACTCGATCTGGCCGGGTCTCTAACTCGATCGCCCGATCGACTACCTGGTCGTTAAACCTTGCGGCTACACCAGTAAGCCGATCGTACAAGTGAAATTTGTTCTATATAAGTTGTGAAATTACATTAATTTAGTTAGTGCTGACCGTCGCCGCTAGTATCGCCAATCCCGCGCGAATTAAATACGGTAGCGCACGCGCTTTAGTTAGAATCATTGAATTAAACGAAAAAAATATTCTATTTAAATAAAATGATAAATTAAGTTAAGTTGTGCGTAAGCCGTTTATCAGAAACGACTGTTGTCAACTTTTTTTAATGTGAGATAAATTTTATAGCGTATAAAAAAAAAAAATGTTTGAGTGGGATTCGAATTCAGAACCTTCCGGATAAAAGCGTAGAAGCTAGCAGTCCACCAAGGACCATCATTGGATGGATAAAAGTGATCAATTTGAAAAATCAAGTCGTATTATTCATTCTTTTTATTGTTATATTTGATTTTATTTTTTTAAATTAATTTAATACCTTTCAAATCATAATAGCAATATTATATTAAAATACACATTTTTTTCTTATTTAATTTACTGTATACGAAAATAAATAAAATAATTTTAAGTATAATGCAAAGTTATTTCATTAAATGTATTAATTTTTTTATTTTTACATTAATAAAAATTTCCACCAAATTTATCTTCTTAATGCCGACAAGATTTCATTGATATTTTCATAAAAAAAAATAATTTTCTAAAGTTTTTTGCCTAAAATTGCAAATTATAATTTCGGAAAATTGTACCTACCCGTTTTATAAACGGGTAGATAACCTTTCCTACCCTCATTTAGAAAAAAATGCTTAATTTGGGAAAAAATTAATAAAAATATTTCAAATCCGTTTAAAAAAAAGATAAATATAAAATTCAATTTTTACAGGTCAGGAGCAGTTCTTTTATTTAAAAAATTTCTTCAATTTCTTTCAATACACCAGAATAAAATGTTCACAGTCCAATTACGTTCAAGATACACTTTCCACCGTTCAAGTTTTCTGAGTTACGCTATACATATTAGAAAACTTTTAACCGAGAACTTATCTATCTTTTGACTCTGGGAAGTTCTCTATTTAATACCCGAAAGGGATATCGTCTATCATAAGGACAGTTTCAGCCCAAACCCCCTAACTTATGTAGCTTATTGGCTGTAACGATAATAATCTTTCTTCTGGGAAAATTATTTTACGCCACCGATGATTTATAAGCTACTGGGCCCGTCATCAGAGTCACACTAACAAATGTCAAGAAATACAAAAATAAATCAGAGGATGAAGTTCACCTACTGATTTATCATGTAGAAATAATAATAATAATTTTTCTCTTGTTAAGCAAAGCAGGGAATTTTTAAAAAATGTAAAAAAACACACTAACTTACTAATTAATATAGATCTAAGGTAAAAAATTTAATAACAATAAAAACCGTTTCGAATTACTGGTCGATTAAATGTTCCAAGAGATTTAAAAGAATGTAATTGATCGTTACAACAACGCCGAGTGACTTTGAATAAATTAATGTTTAACTAGCTATGTTTTCAAGCGGTTGTGACAACCTGCTTTTAAATCGATTAACTGACTGATTCACTCTAATATATATATGATGTTATTAAACAACATGTTAAGATTACAGGACGATCAGCTACAACATACAACCCATTCACATATAACCCAGGCACTTCAGAAAATTATTAACAGAATTATAAATGAAGTAATAGTTGCAGAAAAACAATATCGATTAAGAAATGGAAAGAGGAGACAAGGCATGTGATCGGGGCTTATAAGGACTTTTAGTGAGAGGTATATAGAAAGAGTTAAAGGAAGAAATATTTGCGTTATAGCTATAGGAAATGAATTCCAGCATCTAATATGCTGGAATAAACTAATGGAAACACTAAGGAGCCGAAGAGTAATCTGGAAAAATAGACGAATAATTACAAAAGAGTACCTGAATCAGAAAAGGATTATGAAAATAAAAGATGCTCAAACTGAATGATTTGAGCTAGAAGAGGAGGAAAGCAAGACTATTGTCTCAGTAACTTTATTTAATATGTTTGTTGAAGATATGATAAGAAGATGAAGGAAACAATGTGGAAAATTTTTAATTACACGCCAACGGAGATATATAGTGACGTGCGGTTGGCAGCATTGTGTTCAGTATAACCTCTTCTATAATCAGATGTTCTTGGATTGTTGATATCTCGTTCAGTTTTCGTGTTATTCTTATTTGAATGCAACGTTTTTAAGTGTTAGTAGCGATTTTTGTAATGTGCATTTTTCGGGAGCAACGATACAACGTAAACTTTTGCGTGAAAATGGGGAAAACTTTCACAGAAACGTTTCAACTTTTGAACAAAAAGTTTACGGAGATGATCCTCTAGGTCGTACACAATGTTACAAATGGTTTTTACGATTTAAAAGCGGTCGTCAGTCGATCGAAGATGACTCTCGACCAGGAAGGATCGGGAAGGCCTTCGCTTCAACTGATGACACCCGCATTCACAAAATCAAGATCTGATTCGTGCAAATCGCCGATCGCCTGTCAGTGAAGTTGCAGAAGAGGTTAGCATCTCGATCGAATCGTGCCGTGACATTTTGACTGAAATACGCATCGAGTCGCAGCAAAGTTTGTTCCTCGTTTGATGACCGAATAGTAGAAAGAACGTCGAATGGAGGTTTGTCGGAAATTTCAAGCAGATGAGGATGAAACAATCACGCAAAGGCAAAAGTCGAGTTTACGGTTACGACATCAAGAACAAAAGTTCAATCATCACCGTGGATCAGCAAAAGGTTCTCCGCACCCCAAGAAAGCACGTCAGTCTCGATGCGATGTCAAAGTGATGCTCTTTGTTTCTTCGATTTTAATGGAATCATACATTTTAAACTTTGCCTCCAAGTGTAACAGTTAATTGTGCGTACTATCAAGGTATTTTCCAACGATTACATGAAAAAATTCTCAAAAACAGACCAGAATTGTTGCGAGACAGCTCTAGGTTCCTTCACCGCGACGATGCACCCGCACATTCAGCTTTGTCAATTCGTCAGTTTTGTGCCAAAAATCAGATGAATGTCCTCCCTCAGACTCTCTACTCGCCAGACCTGTCTCTTTGCGATTCTTTCTTATTCCCGAAATTAAAATCAGCGATAAAAGGACGCCGTTTTGAGAGTATTGATGACATTAAAGCAAATTCGTCATGGGCCATTTCAAATGAAGCTATACACGGCTGCTTCGCGAAACGGAAACATCGCTGAAGGGGATAAGAACCAATAATCTGTAAAATAAATAATAAATATAAAGTTCGGTTATTTTTTGAACAGGCGTCATATTAAGTCCGCAAGATTTGAATTTCAAAGTACTATTGAACAGTTGATTTTAGAATTAGAAGACTACGATAGATACGAAATAAAAATGAGTGTTGAAAAAAGTTAAGCGATGAGAACGACAGGCAAAAAATCAACGAATGTTTTATACAAACGAAGAAAAGTATTGAATACATACAACGGTACACATTCTTAGGTTCAATATTTATAGAAGATTACAAACTTGAGAACGAAATAAAAACATAAAGATCAATGGCTAAGGATGAACTTAACGAAAAAATAAACGATTATTATGAAGTACGATGGAGTTGAGTCTTATGAAACGTTGGGGTTTACTTCTGTAAAACATGAACATTAAGAAAAAAGAGAAAAAGAAAGGATAAAAAACATGAAATACGGACAAGGAGAAGAATTAATGGACATAAAGAAAAATGAAAACTTAACGAGAATAAAAAGCTACCGGGCTAAGATATATCATGAAGAGAACGACTGATTAAAGCAGTAATTGGAGAATAAAAGGCCGATAAAGAGTAATAATTACAGGGGGTGGAAACGGGGACTATGTATCTAAAACGTTTAGCTTGGTATAGAGGAGAATGGAGACGGGCATGTTGGAAGGAAACAATACGATTATCATGGCTATTCGCTATTAATTTCAAGTATAGCTTTGACTAAAATTTACAACATTAACATTATTAGTACTGTACTAATACTATTCGTCAATGAAAGAAAAAATAAACCTGTATTCAAGAGTTTCATCCTACAAACCGTTTGGTTAAAAATTTCATTATTTTATACCGTATTTCCTGTTCTTTTCTCAATTATTTAAAAAGTTAAGATATATTAAAGAAAACTAAATAAAAAATTTAGGAAATATGAGTATTGTTTTCTCCGACAAATTTTCCAAGTACTGTCGGATCTAATTGTGTGTGCGTGCGCGTGTAGGCGAATGCAATTACTGCTACCGGCTTGCCAGGTCTGACGTAGTTCCAATGTAAGTTTAAATATACCGGTAAACATGTAGTCCTGAACAGATTCAGGTCGTCCGCTGCTGATACGTTTGGTTAATTGAAACCCGATCACCAAAAAACCGGTTTTCGGTTTCATAATTTCGTTAATAAATTGTATAAAAAATATTGTTTAATTATTTTTAAGGTTTTTATTTCTTGTTTTAATCTTTAAAAAAATCCGATAATTGGTTTCAATATGGCGATTTTTTTTTCCATTGAACTACGTGTTTTAACAACACTTCCCCATTATTTCATAATTTAAATTAACAAAAAGATATTACAAAAACAGTTGAAAAAAAATAAAAATTTACATTCAAATAGGGAGGAGAAAGCACTATCCTAGGCTGTCGGTTACAGTCTTTTTTGTTTTTTTTGTTTTTTTTTTCAATCTTATTAAACACCCCAAGGAAACCAGCCTCCGCCCGTTAGGACATAGCATAGTCGCCTTAGTATGTCGTGGCAGCAGTCTCTGCCCACCCTGTCTGCCTCCTACCGGAGGATCTCCCACCGGGGTCCCCAAAACGTCATCGGAGTAAGCCAACCACCTCTTCCGGCAGCTAACTCGGCCCTCCGCTATGGGGCTACCCTCCCGGTCACTACCCTACCTGCAGAGCCCCCTCGCGTTCTTCTCATACCTGAGGGTCCTTAATGCCATCATCGGGGGAGCCCCGACCCCACTACATGGAGCCAGAAAACTCTAGGCAATAAGGCTACCTCCCTGGCCCTAATCGTCGCCACGATTCATCCCCAGCTTCCAGAATTTTTTTTTCTTTTTTTTCTTTTTTTTTTGTCGGTTACAATCATAATTTTCATCGCGGGCTCTCATACAACAACAATGTTTACAATAATAATATATTTTGACGCTAAAGCTACATTACGACGTTAATTACAAGCCTTATAAATTACCAAAAACAAGTAGATTTATTGATATTTGGCACACCGATCCGCTGCATTGACAAAACTAGAATCGGTGCCTGTCTGTATCTGAATGCCTCTCTCTGTCTTAGTCCATCATATCGGATATTCTCGCGGCTTCGCGAGAAGTTTCGATTTGTCTCGAACATTTCTGAAACGTCTGTGCGACCGTCTGCCTAAAGGTGTATAAATACTGCACCTCGTTCGATTCCAGCCAGTCTCGATCGAGTAGATCGTTCTATCGCTATCGAATTTAACGTGAATATGGATCTTGTAATTTCCGTGTTAATTGTAATTCACGGTATTAAATATTCAAGGCGGTACATTTATTCAGAATCACGAATAAATTTTTAAGGAAGCGTAAGCGAGCATTAGACGATAGTGAAGCTGCAAGAACTGCACAAACGAGCACTAGCGTGGTTCTGAAAATAAAATCAAGAATACTTAAATTTTGGGTTTACCAGTACTGAAGTAAATGAAGAAGAAAGGCCCCTGTGGGTCATTTACTCAAAGATTTGGGCAGCAGACTGCATGAAACCTAATAAACCTAAACGACATTTGGAAACGCTTCATAGTGAGTACGTTAACAAACCCCCAGAATTCTTCGAACTAAAATTAAAATCATATGAAAAGCAAACATCATTTTAAAAAAAACTTTCTCTGTGAATGTAAAAGCTTTAGTCGCCTCTTACAAAGTTTCGTATAAAATAGCCAAATGTAATAAGCCTCTCACCATCGGTGAAGAGGTATTTTGCCAGCAGCAATTGAGATTGTAGAAACTATGTTTCGAGATAATTTTGCCAACCAACTGCGGTCCGTAGAGGATTAATGAGAATAATATGTATGAGTGTAAGTGAAGTGTTCGTTTTGTACGCTCTCAGGTCGACCATTTATGAGACGTATGGTTAATTGAAAACCGATCACCAAAGAACACCGGTATCCGGTGCATGAAACGACCCTGCTCAACCGGAAACATTTCATCGGTATACCGCTCACTCGAACCACCAGAAACCTCATACATAATCAATCGATGATCGCTTGAGCTATCGTCAACCACCTTCCAGTAACAAACATTGGCAGTTATAAACCTATCGACAGTAACGTCGATGTTCGTTCCCCTAAAAAGCCGACGCCCGTCTACATTACCTGCGTAGGTGGGGAATTCACCAGGTACATTATATACGTATAGACCGTATTGAAATAAAAATCCCTCGATTAATTCACCGTGATCATCGGTGAAGTAGCTACGCCACAAAAGTGACTTACAGTTCACATCCGCACCAATAAGGATTGGACCGGCACCAGGGAATCGTAAGATTTTATCCCAGATCTAAAGACGACGATCAGCACCTCTTTATTGAAAATACGAACTTGCAACGTACAGATGCAAGTTCTAAACATCCATACGGACAACAACATGATGATCGTTAGAGAAATTTCGAATGAAGACACAGTCAAGTTCCCTTTTGCACAATAGAGCAGAATACACGCTATCAGAACCAAAATAAGATCTTTTTCAACGAGAAAAACCTGGAAGTTCACCGGACACAACATTCTACAACAAAACATCCGATCCTCTACATATGGCGATCTCGCCAAGTTCAATCTGTACAATGTAAGCACCCTACGCATTTAATTGCCCAATTTTAACCGTCTAACGATACTGAATTGTAATACATTATGACAGACTTGTAATAATAATCACAATCCTTACTGTTCAGAGTGCTCATGGTCCTTCCAATGACGTCTGCAGTTAACACAAGTCGGGACATGAATTTTGTTTTGCTTTCCTTCAGAGAGAAATACATTTTTTTAAAATATTTTCTTTTCGATATGCTCGCGCCCCCCCATTTAGTGTTATCACGCCTCCTAAAGGGGGCGCGGCCCACAGGTTAAGAAACACTGGTCTATGTAATATCTGAAGGCGGGTCCTTAGTAAGCTGCGGCATCCCCTCCAGTGCTCTTCACATTACTCAGCGACTTTTCTTCACACCAGCAGCCGTAGGAGTGATCCCAAAAGTCTCATCAATTAATTTACAATGACTTGTACCGTGTCTAATTATGACGTCACTATTATAGTAACGAAATTTGTTCTGGTAATTTCTTATTTATTACAAATAAAATTATTTATACCTAATATTTTGTTCAAGATGTGTATGAAGCAATTTATTTATTTTTTTTTTTTGAAAGTGTATGTTTTTTAAGTATATTGAATTAAGATTTCGCTATAAGTAAACAGTAACAATGACGTAATACAAAGTATATGAAATGAGTTGTTTATTTATTATAGGCCATAATTTTATAATTTTCTTTGACATGACTTAGTTATTTCCAAAAAGGTTTTTAATAGCACGTACGTATTACTTTTTTGCAACCAGTAGCACGTGTTACGCTTGCCAGGTTACAGGAGTGGTGTAGAGGAGGCAAATAAAGGGAGCTAATAGGGAAGACCCACCGGGTCGGTGAAGTGGTGAACGCGTCTTCCCAAATCAGCTGATTTGGAAGTCGAGAGTTCCAGCGTTCAAGTCCTACTAAAGTCAGTTGTTTTTATACTGATATGAATACTAGATCGTGGATACCGGTGTTCTTTGGCGGTTGGGTTTCAATTAATCACTCATCTCACAAATGGTCATACTGAGACTACAAATGAACTACATTTCATTTACATATCATCCTCATTTATCCTCTGAAGTATTATCTGAAAAGTAATTACCGGAGGCTATATAGGAAAAAGGAAAGGTTGAAAAGTTACTTAAGGATTGTTATATTTTAAGAATAGTGTATATGTATATTTATATATATATACCTTTTTCCAGTTAATGAAATACAATTTTCGTGGTAAGCTATAAATTGCTGAATAAGTTTTCATAAAAATAATTCGTTATGGATAGGAAAATTCCTTGCAATTTTATATATATATATCACTAATAATAGTTTACAAACATATTTATATTTTATTCCAATTTAATAATTATTTTTTAAAAAACTAAAAAGCAAAATTAAACAAATCAAATAGACAAAAATACTTGAATAATTTCTATCAGTAAGGAACTTAAGGAAAAGAAAGAAATTAAACCGGTGGGGTATTTCCAGTATAATTGATGTGAATGAGTAATCATTACATTAGTTATACATTTTTCCATGAAATATACGGTTATTCGCCGCTCATTGTGCTTGGAATTAAATAATTAAGAGAAAACTATTGATAATACAAAAATTCATCGGCAATATACGAACAAAAATAAATAAACGGGGAAAGTAAAATATGAATAAAAAAAAATTCATAATTTTGCAAATAAACATCTAAAAATTGTTTGAATGTGTGTAAGTATATTATAGTTTAATTGTTGTCTTTGCGCTCTACACATTAACTCTGTAGTATTATAATAAATAAACGTTCAAAAGAATTTGCTGGAGAAATATATTTTTATGGTATGCCACATACATGTTCTGTGTACAAAATATTAAAAGTAAAAATTCAAACAATTAAAATAGCAAAAAATATATAATGCTTACATAGGTATAATTACAAATTTCAGTATAACTATAAATTAACATTCAGTGTTTTCAACCTTCGATTCCAAGCGGATTATCACTTGTTACATCCTGTGGATCTCCCTTGTATGCAGCATTTAATTAGGTATTCAACAGTACAGTGGCTCGCCACACTCGCAACCAGCTGTAGATGACGCCCTATTTGTTCATAAAGTAATTACATCTACCGTGACCAGTGCTTAACGCGAATAAGTCTTTACCACAACCGTCTTGGCAGACTAAAGCCCGGCGATTGAGCGTGGATCGGCTCTATCGATCGGCAGCCGTATTTTTTGTCCCGCGAGATCTGCCATTGTTGTTTGATATTAAAATTTTCCTCTATACGCTTTTGGGCCATTTCCACGCAGGTTTCCGAGATTTCAAGCGCCGATTAATTAATCCACTGACGGCCAAGATGACTTGTTCCACTGCATCGGTAATCTTTTTCCAGAATAGTACGAAGACATTCTGGTGTCTGAGATGTGAAGGAGTTATGTTAGCTAGTACTGGGAAACATCTAATCGGAGTAGAGGAAACTGTACTGCTAATTGCAGACTTAATGATAATGCGGCCTAGCAGAACTAGGGAACTGAGAACACTCCCGTTAGAGGAAAGGAAGCGTTCTGCTGAAGAACTAGAAGAAGAGATCGCACAAACATGGCAGGAGCGGTAGGATCAGACCACGAAGGGTTGGTGGACCCACCGCCTTATTGGGGAAATCAGGGCGTGGTGCCGGAGGACCCATGGCACGCTGAGTTTTGAGTTAACGCAATTCCTGGCGGGTCATGGCGGATTCAGGTCTTATTTGTATAGATTCGGGCTCGATCAATCTGAAAATTGTCCGGAGTGCGAGGTGGAAGAGATCCCTAACATGTTTTCTTTTTCTGTCAGCGATTCGCCATAGAGCGTAGAGAGATGCTCGGCAACCTGAGACGTGAGCACATGTTTCACCCTGAAGATTCCCTACTAGTCATATTTTAAGATGAGGCACAGTGGAAGACTGGAAAGATTCGTGAGGACAGTCATGAGGAAGCTCCAATTATATGAGGAGTCCCGCAGAGGAGAATGGTGCCGGAGGGTACGGGGGCGGACAGGTCCTCGGCTGAGTATCTAGGGGGCCCTACGTACGTGTGGGGGTTGCCTGGGTGCGATGAGGCCGGAGACACTCTGCTCGTCCGTCTGATGGTGGCTACTGGTAAGTGGTTTGACTATTTAAGTTTTCTGTCTTGACGGCGGTATGAGTGTGTAACGCGTGGGTGTTGTGGATGTTAGTAGCGTGTCCTGTTTTCTGCAGGTTCTTGTGTGTTGTCGGCGTGTGTATTTGACGTGCTGTATGTGTTGCTTCCAGTAGAGTTGTTTGTGTGCCGTGTGACATTGTTGGATTGTTATGACTGTGTGTATGGGCGGTTCCCCCTTCTTCTGATGAAATGTTTTTACAAGCAGTTCCAGGAAGGGGAAAGCCAGGGGTGGAGGTTTAGTCGGTAGTGCGCAGGTATACATACGCCCTGGTTATAACTGGCGGAACCTGTTACCGAGCCCGACACTGCTTAGGCGCCCGTAAATGGGGTTCCTCCACCTCTTAAAAAAAAAAAAACTCGATATCAAGCTTACCAGAAACGTAGCTAATCGACCAAACAGGTTGACAGTACTCTGCCGCAGAATAATGCGGATAATGCTGATTTCGAAGCGTGCTTGCATTAATTCCCCAGGTGTTTCAGGCCGGCTTATGTATTATGTTACTTCATGTTTACGTTACTTATGTTCATGTTTATGTTTACTTATTTATGTTATTTCTCGAGTTCTCGATTTTGCAGCGGTGTTCATAATATGTTGTTTGTAAGGCAGAGATTCGTCTAGCGTCAAGCCGAGCTACTTTGGAGTTGGATTATGTCGCAGTCCTTTCCTCTCAAATGTGACATTATTGGCATCTCTATCGCTTAAATAGAAGCAGCTTCTCTCTGTTTTACTTGGATTAGCCACTCCTCGATCACTATCTCACACTTCCTGAATGTTTTACATTGTGAAGCGAGAGATTGAACGACAAAGGTACAACAACAGATGCCTGAGGCAAGTCACTATTTAGTACTCTTGGCCTATTCTGAGCTTCATTCTCAGAATAGCTGATGCTTGATTTGATGTAACTGATTTGCTTGTCGGAATTTCATTGATGACGTTATTAAAGGTTTTGCACCCGATTAACCCACATTACTTTATTTACTAGTCCGTGCCTCCAAACAATATCATATGCTGAAGATAAATCTAAAATAACGCTCGTGTTTTTAACTTTTTCCGGAATCCTTTTACAGTGCTAAAGGTAAGCGCAAATACTTGATCTGCACAAATCTACCTTCTCTAAAACCAGCTTACTCTGTTGGCAGGGCGTTGTCAATTATATTCTTCTTATGCTAATGTACAGTAGCCTCGCAAACAATTTCTAACATACACTCAGTAATGATATAAGACGACAGCTAGCGACATCTATCGCGGGTTTGTCGCCGATAAGTGTGAATTGTGATTTAGAAAACTGAAACTGTTAACTTATCTTTGTATTTTATTTATGAATGTGTAGTATTTACTAAAAAAAAAATCCAGCTGTAGCAAAACAAGATAACAAAACCGTTTTCTGTGTAACTGAACTCAGTACTTCAGTTTTCAAGAAAGGACCGTATTATGTTCAGTTAAATTTTTATTAAATTACCTCCGACGATTTATTTATAAAAATAAAAGAATTTCTTTACGGAAACAATATTACTTTGTCGTAGAATTTTTAAATAATACTAATTAAAAAGATTTAAATAACCAAATTTTCTGTAACCCGTTCAACAAGTACATAAATATATACTCAAAACTTTTCATTAGCACACCTTCTTATAAATTATTTGGTGGCTATTTTCGTTATGTTTAGTATCTTCATGTATTTTATTATAATATTAATTCACGTTTTCATATTTCAAATAATTAATATGGGTTTTAATCACAAATACTTTTTAGTTTAGAATTAATTGAGTATTTTTAACCGTCTTCAAAAAAGGAGGTTTCACTGTATTTTTTTTTTTTAATGTACGTTACGCAATATGTCCGACGTTAGTAAACCGATTTTGATAATTTTGTTTTTAATCAAAAGAGTATACTTTTGGAATGGTTCGATATAAATTTTAACCAAATCCGATGACAATCTTAGGAAAAATACCAAAAAAACCGAACGGTTCGACACCCTTTACCGCTGACCGCTCTCAACAGTACCGTGTCGCTCTATTCCCTGGTATGAGTAGGATATTAATAACAGTACGTATTATGGCTGTTTAATTTCCGTGGAAATATTCATAGCATTTCTTTCTCTATTTTTCTTTAAACGAATATTCCTTTTGTCGGTAACTTTCCTTCAAACGTCACTGTCTCATTTGAGCAGCTCGTTTAGTAGGATTACCCATATTTTATTTATGTGTATTAAATATAATATTTATAGGTCCTAGATACTACTAAAAGTCGTGAAATAAATTCATTTACAAAAAATAAAAATGAAAACCGACTTCAACAAATAATATAAAAATTTACAAAAAAAATCATATTTTTATTTATTAACTAAAGTAAAAGAATTTACAACAAATAACTATTATCGAAGTCGGTGGCAACCAACACAAGTTAAACAAAAAAAAAAACTATGATCTGTAAAATGCAAATGCAAGCCGTCTAGCGATTGAGATACTTTATGTTTAATTTGTGTTGGCTGGAACCAACTTCAAAAATAGCTGTTAGTTGTTGTAAATACTTTTATTTTAGTTAATAAATAAACTGTAAGTTTTTAGTAAAACTTAACAATGTAAAATAGTAATAGAAGTTTTACTACATTAAAATGAGATGTACAAAAAACATAATACAATAAAAATATGATATAAGAATACTTTATACACGCTAAGAGGTACATATATTATTACCAAATATATATATTTCCCTTAGTGAATTTAAGATGAGGTGCGATCGTGAAACGCTCTGTCTTATATGTTATCCTATTTTACATGTGGGATTCCGTTCAGCCGTCTAGCGATCAATTGAGATACTTTAATTTAATTTGTGTTGGCCGGCACCGATTTCAAAAATAATTATTTGTTGTAAATAACTTTACTTTAGTTAATAAATAAAAATATGATTATCTGTAAATTTTTAGTACTATTATCTATTGAAGTCGGTTTTAATTTTTATTTTTTACAAATTATTTTACGCGATGATGCTGTTCCAATCAAAGTTTTATCAGGTTTTCCTTGATCCATCCAGGAAAATACGTACCTTTTTTGTCCGTGGAGGAGCATATCTATATATACAACGGACGTGACCTATACAATGCTATAAAAAAAGAAACATTTTATCGTCATATATAACATTTTATTAAAGTTATATAACTGGAAAAAAAGTCATTTTGACGTCGTTTTTTACGAACTAATAGTGCAATAAATCCACTAAAATTTAAGATTGTTAGTTTTGTAATGAGATAATAATATAATAAGCATATGTTGTAGTAGAAATGAATAGCAACAATACGAGGCGGATTTAGATCGGCGTGCGAAGTAAAATAATAATAATAAAGGTACTAATGCACGGGTTTAACATAAACAGTTTAATTATAAATTGAATAATTCGATATCGATCAGGATATAATAGCTTAGTTATTAACCGAAGAAATAATATATATACATAGCTTAAATTTCATCGACCGATAAATAAATATATAATTATATAAAATTCACTAAAAATATTGTAAATCATCCGTAAAGATTTATATTATTCCTAAGATATTATTAATGTATATAGTGTAATTATCAGTGATAAACTTAAGTTTTAAACTATCTTCAAAGCGCAATGAAATTATCTAATTCTTTTTCAGAAAATATTTCATACAAAATAGTTCAAGTTTTATTTTATTTTGTTTTTCGCGAGTCTTTTACTAAAACTAATCTACAAAGTGTAAAAACAAAAGAAAAAAAACAGTCCCTGCTAGATAATGAAAGAAATAAACGTTTGGAAAATTTTAAAAATTTCGGTGAAAATTCTACACAACTATTTGCATTAATTTCATCGCTTGACATTTTCTAATAAGGTGTGTTCTGAGCGTGTAATTAAAAAAAAGATCTGATATGGACAATACATGTTTCCTTGTACGCCTATTAAATTACATTTGCACATAATCTTTTAAATGAAAAGTACATAAAATTTTATTTCATTAATAACTTCTGATATTTTTTCATTATTTTTTTTTTTATTATTGAATTATTATTCATCGAAAATTATTTTTACAATGAGAGATTAATAATTATTAACAAATCAATATATGAATTTAAAAAAAAGTTACAAAAAGGAGATGTCTGTTTCGAACCGATGTGCCTTCCCCAAAGATCCAAATATTTCATTAATTAAAATTTTATTTGGCTATTACTCTGGAACTGATGAAAATAAATACCACTTTGTCGTTGAAAAGCTCTCAATGAGGGCTATTACTGTAGTTAAGAAAAAGTCAAAAATCCAAATTTTTGGGGGATTTTGAGCTTTTTTGGTTCAGTCGATTGGAATCAAAAGGGTAGATGTACGATGTTACAACAGTTCCAGATCCAAAATTTCAACATCCTACGGCTAATCGTTTTTTAGTTATGCGAAATTTGTACGTACAGACGTCACGCCGAAACTAGTCAAAATGGATTCAGGGATGATCAAAATGGATATTTCCGTTGAAATATTGTGATCGCGAAATTTTTCGCTATCAAAGTACTTCCTTTACTTCTTACAAGGAAATAAAAAAATAGCAAACAATATTAAGGTTTCAAACCATATAAATTGCCATACTCCTATCTAGTTAAAATAAATTCGTATCTTTCATTTATTGTGAAAGTAGCTTATAATGTTCCTGTATAATCCAGTAAAAAAAAGAGCCACCGAAGCGAAATAAATTTTCTTTTTTTGTTACTTTACTTTTTGTTTTTTATCTTCCTCATTTATTTTTTAATTTTAAGTTGTAACGTCTCTTCCTTTCATCCGGAAGGTCCCGGGTTCAAATCCGATCAAGCATATTATTTTTCACGCGCTATAAAATTTCCATTTCGTACTCCCACTGTCAAGATACAAGAACGCGTGATGAATTAACCGTTAAAAATTTATATAAACTGTACGTAAGTACGGTAAACCTTAGATAAGATTTTAGCCTTTAAATATACAAAAATGTAATTTAGAAAATACTCCTTCCTCAAAAAGATTTAATTTTTTTCTTTGAGTCTATCGCACTTGAAGTATCCGGTTGGATAAAAAAAAAAAGATTTTAAATGAGACGATTAGGATTGCAGCACACCATTTTAATAAGTGATGAAAAACAAAAACGTTTTACGTAAAACCTTCTGAGTACGACACTCTAATAAATACGGCGGCCATTTAATATTTTAGTTCACCGCTAATTTCAGTAGCGATTTGCAGCACCTCTTCAAAAAGTAATCGACAGTGAACCGATAAAAAGAAAAAAATTTAGCAAATTTTTCTACCTAAACTTTTTTAATTTTTTGTTATGAGATCACTACTCGGGATGGTTGTAAACTACTTCTGAACTAACCGTGAAAAAATATTAAATAGTCGCCACTTCGGTGAGAGCTGCCGTAGCCCATTGTATTTTTACGCACAAAATTCCTTTTTAAAAGATTTGTCGCTCTCTTACACTTTACTCTTAAATCTTTTAGCCACACGTAATAGAAAAATGGAGAGACTGGGAAATTGCGACGGTCTCATATATTTTTCTTTCTTTTTCCTGTTTAGCCCCCGGTAATTACCTTTCAGATAATACTTCAGAGGATGATATGTATGAGTGTAAATGAAGTGTAGTCTTGTACTGTCTCAGTTCGACCGTTCCTGAGATGTATGGTTAATTGAAACCCGACCGCCAAAGAACACCGGTATCCACGACCTAATATTCAAATCCGTGTAAAAATAACTGACTTTACTAGGACTTGAACGCTGGAACTCTCGATTTCCAAATCAGCTGATTTGGGAAGACGCGTTCACAACTAGAAACAAGCCGATGGGTTGACGGTCTCATATCGAAAAAATATATAGTTTTGACGTAAAAGCATTTCATAAATTTTATTTTTTTCTATCCAGAAATCCAATAGAGTATCAGAAGAAAATTTATTAAAAATATTTTTCCTGATATTATAAGTAGAAAAATATATCGTTTCGAGATAGGAAGATTTGTTAAATTTTATTTGTCTATCATAAACGGTTGAAAAGTTATTTAAGGTTGTCACACTTTATTAATGCTTTGTAGATAATATAAAAATCGTTTTAGCAATTATCTACAAACGTTACTTTACATACGTAGTGTTGGCAATAAAAAATTACGACACTCATCCACCTACGTAAATAACGGCAAAAATAAAAAAATATCTTTTAAATCTCTACTACTATCTCAAAAACGATTCCACTGATTATTATATAAATGATGTACATGAAAACAATATTTTTCTTAATTTAGTTCAGTCTATTTGACAAAATCGTATCTGTTAACAGGACGTGATTTACTCAGCGATTCGATAAATTACTACGCGAATGATGATGTAACACGCTCTCTGTTTACGTATTTTTATTTCCCCAACGATATACGATAAATTTACGTCTAAAAATCAACTTTAAATAAAACATTGGCAAATGTTATTCAAATCAATCCAAAGATTTCTAAGTGAACATCGGTAAAATAATATGAACAAAAAATATACCCGTAGACATTCTGATGTAGATGTACAGCGTCCAACGAAGAAACGGAGAAATTTTCTGAACATGGAAATGTTCGGTGAAAATAATGAAAAAAAGCATTTGGAAAAATATAGTTAAAAGAAGAGACAGACTTATAGGCCACATATTAAGGCATCCTGGAATAGTCGCTTTAATATTGGAAGGACAGGTAGAAGGGAAAAATTGTGTAGGCAGGCCACGTTTGGAATATGCAAAACAAATTGTTAGGGATGTAGGATGTAGAGGGTATACCGAAATGAAACGACTAGCACTAGATAGGGAATCTTGGAGAGCTGCATCAAACCAGTCAAATGACTGAAGACAAAAAAAAAAATGAAAAATGTTCATATAAACATAGCTTTGGGGACGCTATGTTTTCGAGTTAAAGCTACCGAAAGATTTCGCCCAAATTTCTGCTAGTCTAATAAAAAGAAGCCCTACTGTAATTTTTTGGACCCAAATTAAACAGGAAAGTTGATGGTTTCTTATGTAACTGGAGCTGGGAAACAGGATAAAATAAGTCCCACAACTGCAACTCCAATAGTGTTTTTTAAGATATCCGATTTAAAAAATAAAATTCGGTACCGAAAAACAATTTTTTTTTTTTTTTTTTAGATTTGTTATACAATAACTTTGTTATATTACTAATAAATGTGGAAGATTTAGTAACAAGACTAGTAGACGATTTAATTCTGAAAAAAAATTTAATTAAAATAATTATTTATTAAAGCAAAACAGACGTAAAATAGACAGAAAATCGTATTCTTTCTGAACTTTTAAAAATCGCTAATTATTGAAATTAATTATTTTAAAAATTCAAATTTTATTAAAAAAATATTTTAGTTGTGTATGCCGGGTGATCATTTGACCACATTTATTATTCAACAGCTATCAGTCCCATCGTATTTTTGTTTGCAGGTATGTACACCATTCTCGGGAGGGCCTTTTTAAAATTATTTTTAAAGGGGTGGAACTAACCCTCTTCGCTACACCAACCTCAACTCAAAAATCTTAAACGGTAATGGTAACATTTAATTACATCGGCAACCCGAGAAAAATAATGAATTTTGGTAAAAAAATAAGTAAAATCCGCTCATCCCTTCGTTCGATAAGTGCCTAAAATCATTTGGCGTAGTACTTTTTTTAAATTTCAGCTCAACAAAAATAGCTCTAAAATTACGTTATATTACTTCTTAAACCGTTTTAAGTAATCATAATCTGTGTATTAAGACCGTGAAAATTTTTTTTTTAAATTACGGACGTAAAATTTCGCCTTTAAATGTTTTATAAATGTTCAAGGGTTGAAAACTTATTTTTTTTTTAAGTGAGACGATCTAGTTTGTGATACGTCATCGGAAATACAAATTGATTCACTGGTATTGAAGTTATTTTTAAAAATATAGTTTTTTTTAGGTTATGTTGGGACATAGCGCTGCTGACCCAAACCATTAGGTCATAAAATATGAAAGAAAGGAATTTGAAAAAAATTACCGTAGAAACTATAAGATCTCAATAATTGGCAGAAAATCATAACTTGTTATAAGAAGGTAATCAATTTTTCAACATGTTACCAGCAAATAAGTAGGTACCTTACTATTGGTTTTTCGTGTGTTCAGTTAAACACACATATATATATATATATATATATATGTTATAATGCTGTGTTTACTGGTACATTTTTCCAATGCTGGAGAAACCAAAAACCCATATTTTTAAAAAGAACGGACGACTTCAGACCAAATGCTTTGGGTCGGTAACACTAAATCCCAACATAATCTAAAAAAAAACACATTTTTATCATAACTTCCAGTGAATCAATTTTTAAATATATTTGTACCAAATTAATTGTCATTTAAAGGGCTTTCCAATGATGTGTCACAAACTACATCGTCTCATTTAAAAAAAAGTAAGTTTTCAACCCTTGAAAATTAAGAAAACATTTAAGGGCAAAATTTTGTATTGTTAATTTAAAAATATAATTTTCACAGTTTTAATCCACAGATCATGATTATTTCAAACGGTTAAGAAGTAATATCGCGTAATTTTAAAAATATTTTTTTTGTTGACTGAAATTTAAAAAATTACTACCCCAAATGGTTTTTCGCACCTACAGAGCGAAGGAGTGGGCGGATCATAATTTTTTTTTAATCAAAAATCTTTTTTTTTCTCCGGTTGTCAATTAATTTAATTGAATGTTACCATTTCCGTTAAGATTTTTGAGTCGGGGTAGGTATAGCGGAAAGGATGGGTTCCGCCCCTTTGAAAATAATTTTTAAAAGGTTCTCCCCGCGAATGGTGTATATCCCTGCAAACAAAAATATGATGAGACTGTTAACTGTTGAATAATAAATGCGGTAACCTTTCAAATGATCACCCGGTATTCAATAATTTACACAGGTAAAACGAAATAATCTCGTAAAAATATAAATTGAAATGTATGTTAATTTAGAAATATTTTTAAAAGTTTTAGTGTATAAGTTGGCAATACTAACAACTGATCAACACTGAATATTGTATATTTTGTTTTTATCTGTTGTCACAAAATATCATACAGATAAAGGAAGTGTAGTATTATCAAATCGCAGTATAAAAATTTCGTTTTAATTTTCCAACGAGGAATATACCGATATAATTTTTGCTTTTGAATTTTGTAACCGAAATTCTGAAGCTGCTCGACGTGAATATCAGAAGAGATTTCCGGAAGGCGAATTCCAAATTCAAAAACGTTTTCTTCGGTGTATCACAATTTACGAAAGAAAGGATCATTTTCAAGGCGTTCGTTTTCTGTTGAACGCTAAGTAAATCATCTTGTTAATGATGAACGTCGTTTGATTCAGCATATTCAGCGTAACCCAGGCACTAGTATAAGGCGAATTTCATATCGCACTAGTTTGCAAAAAAACAAAATGCGGCGCATCCTACGGAAAGAAAATCTTTATACTTTCCGCCTGCAGAAGGTCCAAAATTTGCGGCCAACGATTACCCCCAGCGGTAAAAATTGTGTGATTGGCTTCTAGACGACGCTGATAAGGTAACTTCAATTTTATTTCCTGATGCAGTCACTTTTATGATAAAAGAGTCTTCAATTCTAAAGATAGTCATTTATAGAGCGAAGACGATTTACATGCTACTGTGGAAACTATTTTCCAACACAGATTTCACATTAATGTTTGGTGCGGCATTATTTATGATAAAATGCGGAGACTGTTTTCAACGAAAACCTTATGGGAGATGCATACGTTCATTTCTTGAAAAATAATTTGCTGGGTTTTTTGGAGGACGTACCTATTACAAACTAAAATGCAAATAATTTTGCAGCACGATGGTATAACGCTACATTTTTCTTTAGTACTTAGAAATCACTTGAATGCTAATTTCTTAAGCTGTATTTGACGCGGTGGACCAATCGATCGTCCAGCACGATCACCTGACTTAACGCCACTAGATTACTTCATTCGGGACCGTACGAAAAAGTTAGTACACCGAAAAAAGTTAATATTTAAGAACAGTTATTCATTAAAATACGAAATGCTAATGAATTTATACGAAACGATCCTGAGATAACGTAAAACCACCAGAAATATATTATGTCGGGCAGGGTGCTGTGTACACGGTGAAGAAGGAAATTTCGAACAATTACTATAACTGAGGTTTATTATTCTGTTACCTTTTCATGTATCTTACTTACCTTTTTCTTTTCCTATATTAAAAAAAGTTGATAGATGGGTGGAATATATTGAAGAGTTATACGGAGGAAATGAATTAGAAAATGGTGTTATAGAGGAAGAAGAGGAAGTTGAGGAGGATGAAATGGGAGAAACAATACTGAGATCTGAATTTAAGAGAGCATTAAAAGATTTAAATGGCATAAAGGCTCCTGGAATAGACGAAATACCTGCAGAATTACTGCGCAGTGCAGGTGAGGAAGCGATTGATAGATTATACAAACTGGTGTGTAATATTTATGAAAAAGGGGAATTTCCATCAGACTTCAAAAAAAGTGTTATAGTTATGATACCAAAGAAAGCAGGGGCAGATAAATGTGAAGAATACAGAACAATTAGTCTAACTAGTCATGCATCAAAAATCTTAACTAGAATTCTATACAGAAGAATTGAGAGGAGAGTGGAAGAAGTGTTAGGAGAAGACCGATTTGGTTTCAGGAAAAGTATAGGGACAAGGGAAGCAATTTTAGGCCTCAGATTAATAGTAGAAGGAAGATTAAAGAAAAACAAACCAACGTACTTGGCGTTTATAGACCTAGAAAAGGCTTTCGATAACGTAGATTGGAATATAATGTTCAGCGTTTTAAAAAAATTAGGGTTCAAATACAGAGATAGAAGAACAATTGCTAACATGTACAGGAACCAAACAGCAACAGTAACAATTGAAGAACATAAGAAAGAAGCCCTAATAAGAAAGGGAGTCCGACAAGGATGTTCCCTATCTCCGTTACTTTTTAATCTTTACATGGAACTAGCAGTTAATGCTGTGAAAGAACAATTTAGATTCGGAGTAACAGTACAAGGTGAAAAGATAAAGATGCTACGATTTGCTGATGATATAGTAATTCTAGCCGAGAGTAAAAAGGATTTAGAAGAAACAATGAACGGCATAGATGAAGTCCTACGCAAGAACTATCGCATGAAAATAAACAAGAACAAAACAAAAGCAATGAAATGTAGTAGAAATAACAAAGATGGACCACTGAATGTGAAAATAGGAGGAGAAAAGATTATGGAGGTAGAAGAATTTTGTTATTTGGGAAGTAAAATTACTAAAGATGGACGAAGCAGGAGCGATATAAAATGCCGAATAGCACAAGCTAAACGATCCTTCAGTAAGAAATATAATTTGTTTACATCAAAAATTAATTTAAATGTCAGGAAAAGATTTTTGAAAGTGTATGTTTGGAGTGTCGCTTTATATAGAAGTGAAACTTGGACAATCGGAATATCTGAGAAGAAAAGATTAGAAGCTTTTGAAATGCGGTGCTATAGGTAAAATCAGACGGGTGGATAAAGTGACAAATGAAGAGGTATTGCGGCAAATAGATGAAGAAAGAAGCGTTTGGAAAAATATAGTTAAAAGAAGAAACAGACTTATAGGACACATACTAAGGCATCCTGGAATAATCGCTTTAATATTGGAAGGACAGGTAGAAGGGAAAAATTGTGTAGGCAGGCCACGTTTGGAGTATGTAAAACAAATTTTTAGGGATGTAGGATATAGGTGGTATACTGAAATGAAACGACTAGCACTAGATAGGGAATCTTGGAGAGCTGCATCAAACCAGTCAAATGACTGAAGACAAAAAAAAGAACTTATTTCATTACTTTAATTTTTTATCCTTAAAGTTTCGCTGTTTCTTTGTGGGATACTCTGTATATAAGGCAGATGTGTAGGTATATTTGACGGCATTACTTTAATTTAATCATTTTTTTAAGAATAATTACATAATTTCAATTAATAAATAAATATTATCGAAATGAAACGATGATAAAACCAATTTGAGAAGAGGTATCATAAAGATATTCACGATAAGGATCAAATTTACTATAGATAAAACTAAATTGTATAATCAAAAAATACTTTTTAACAATACTGTTTATAAGTTAAGGAAATATATAAGTTTAGTTTAGTTAAGTTTATTTAATATAAATTAAGTTTAATTTTACACGGTTTTGAATTCTAGATCGTGGATACCGGTGTTCTATGGTGGTTGGGTTTCAATTAATCACACACTTGTACAAGACTACACTCATACATATCATCCTCTGAAGTATTATCTGAAAGGTAATTACGGGAAGCTAAAAGAACCTAAGTTAAATTTAATTAATATAAGTTTAAAAAGACTTCTGAGTAATTATTTTGTGATGCTTAACTTCTAATTATAATTTTTTTTCGTTAAAGAAAACTTTTAGATTTTTGTACACTTACAGTAGTAAAATTTCTTGATAGAAATGGTGATTTAATGTTACTGTATAAAAAATACGTTCGGGTTTTATCCAGTACATGTTTTTTTTTTAAACTAACTTTTTATTTTATTTTAATCTTTTTATCTAACATATTTATTAAATACTAAACGATGAGTAAACATATTTTTTATACATTACTCTAAAATTTATTTTTTTTATCTTCTTGTACCGTTTTTACCTTCTACATTACACATATATGTATAATAAAATTAATTAAGACATGCATTCCTCAATATATATATATATGATCAAACAATAGATTCTTCTTTTTAAATCATTTATAAATTATGTACATGATTTTTCCTAGTTTTATACCATCTCTTTATAGGCCTTCCCAAAATCCTCTTATCAATTGTGCGATATCACAGATATTTTAACGGAATTCCTTCCTCTCCCTCAATAATTTTTTAACACGTTTAACCTCTCATTCTCTATATTTATAAATTCTCTAAAATAATAGTTTTCTATGTTTTCATTCGAAAAGATATAGCATCAAATTTTATCTCTTAAAATGCAGTATTAGACCTTAAAGATATTATTTTTATTTTTGTAAAAAGGTACTTCTACAAAAATTTACTTCTGCAGTATTTTTTTTATCAATTAAATAAGAAGATTTATCTATCTTCATTCGATGAGAATTGTGTTATAGACTTATTTTTTCATCGATTCGTCGTAAAATCACCATCATATTGAATTTTATTAATCTATTTAATTTTTAAAGTTCTTTAGAACATTAAATAGAGCGATTCAAAATTATATAACACTTCGGAAGCTGATTTAGAACATTAATTTAAGAAAATAAAGTTCGTATGAATGTTTATGCGGAAATGCCATTTTTCGAGTTACGGTTAGCGACATATTTCGCTCGGACTCATTAATTCAACGGTAAAATGAAATCATACAAAGATTCTTATTCAAATTAAAAAGAAATTTAGTTCTTTTGAAAAACAGTCCATGTGGATTTTATGTTTATTAACGCGAAAAATTGAGTAAAAAAAAGTCACAAAACTATATATCTAATACGTAGTTACCGAGAAAATTGGAGTTAAAAAAAAAAATCATTTTTACAGCTGCTATTTTAACTTTGTTAAATCGCAAAAAAAACTACATAGAGAATTTAATTCTGAGAAGATCTATGCGAATTAAATCAATAGTAAACTATTGTAGAGTAAAATTAAGGCGCAAATAAATATTTGCTCTTTAATTTAGGTCGAAAGAATTTCAGTATAGTATTATTTTGACCTTGAAATAGAAATCAGGGTTAAATTATTTAGCTAACCACCAATCGAATACAAATCTAAACGAGCTTTTCTGATTATACAAATAACCCAGAATCGGCTACCGAATTACTGTCGTACAATTGAACCGCTCTATTTATTTATTTATATACTAAAAAATGTCATGCCTGACCGGGAGTCGAACACGAAACCTTCAAATGAAATGCAAATACGCTACACTCCTCCACAGAGCGAGGAATAATAACAAAAATAATGTACGCATCAGAAACTAATAAAATTGGAGCATCAGGCATCATAGAAATAGAATGGAAAATACTTAGAAAAATTTTTGGAGCAGAACATAGAAATGGCAACCAGGGAATTATATGAACGAACGGATACGCTTACAGGCACGATCAGAAACATACATACGATCAGAAAACGCAGACTTACATTCTACGAGCACATACAGCGGATGAACAACAACAGATTAACGAAGAGGATCTTTGATGTAGTGAACGGCTCGATCAGGAAAACCAATCGCATTACGAAGTAGAAGAGGACCTAAGAGGAGCAGGGATCAACTGGGAAATGATGGGAGAAAGGAGAAAAGTTAGAAACAAAATTATGAATGCGAAATTTAAAGTTAAAGAAAGGTGGAAAACAGGAGCAAAGTGGAAGAACAAAGGAAGCAGGAACATAGGTCAAAGAATGAAGAGATTTTGGAAGAGAAAAGAATTTAGGATCTCATATCATGAAACATTCAAGTTTAAACACTGCGCTTAAGAGCAAAAAAGAATATAATAATATTATTAATCGTGAAGCGAAAAATTGAACTATACTGAACAAGTTTAATTATATATAAAGAAGACATATATATTCTTTATATTTACATTCATTTAAGAAAAGAAAAATATAAATAAAAGTAAACAAAAACCTGAAACTAAATCGAATTGAATATTACTCTCAAGTCTAGAAAGCGTAAACAGAGCTTTGCGGTAGTTCTAATGGGGTATGTAAAGCGGTGTTGGTATTACCAACTGTATAGTGGTGGGAGTTGCGTATCGACAGAAGATCATCATCGGTTTAGTAATCCATACCTAATCTGCGCTTCAACTGAACTCTCAAAACTTTGACGAATAATAATAACTCGTACGAAACGCAGTTCTTTTAAAAATTCGTCTATCAAAAATCTCGTGTTTTCAATGCTCCCCGCACAAAGAGAAAATTCAATTTTTGCCATTTAAAATGTTTATATTTAATTTTATACAATCTCACCGGTATGAAATCATAAATTCCGAATATTATTTGAAATAGCACAAGCTAAACGAGCCCTCAGTAAGAAATATAATTTGTATACATCAAAAATTAATTTAAATGTCAGGAAAAGAGTTTTGAAAGTATATGTTTGGAGTGTCGCTTTATATGGAAGTGAAACTTGGACGATCGGAGTATCTGAGAAGAAAAGATTTGAAGCTTTTGAAATGCGGTGCTATAGGAGAATGTTAAAAATCAGACGGGTGGATAAAGTGACAAATGAAGAGGTAATGTGGCAAATAGATGAAGAAAGAAGCGTTTGGAAAAATATAGTTAAAAGAAGAGACAGACTTATAGGTCACATACTAAGGCATCCTGGAATAGTCGCTTTAATATTGGAAGGACAGGTAGAAGGAAAAAGTTGTGTAGGCAGGCCACGTTTGGAATATGTAAAACAAATCGTTAGGGATGTAGGATGTAGAGGGTATACTGAAATGAAACGACTAGCACTAGATAGGGAATCTTGGAGAGCTGCATCAAACCAGTCAAATGACTGAAGGCAAAAAAAATTTTGAAATACTGTACCTATGTAAAAATGTATTAAAGTGTTTTGCCTCACGCATATTATACATCGAGTACAATTTACAGCCTCTTTTATAATTAGTCGTTAAACGGTAATTGTATCATCTTACATTTGAAAATAACGATGATAAATTAGTCATGACCTTTACATACATTACATGTTTTGTTCCTAAATCCTAGTTCGGTTTACGATAATTCATTCGATATGGCTTTTCAATCCGATAACTTTTACAGGGAGTTCCTTCTTCAATTTTCCAGCTGAACGGGATAATTCCCCATTCCATCCGTATTTTTTGGCAACCTGTTTCACAGCAACAAAAACTTAAAAATTTAATTAAAATGACGACCCAAAGTAAATCGATTCATTAAATCGACCCCCGTCTAAATAAATAACATATTAAATGCGTGTCGCCAAGGTAAACGTTTTCCTTAAAACAGATCTTTGAAATTTTTCCATTCCATCGACGTTATTGTGATTCCAAATTTGTTTTCCATACATTACAACCGTACTGCAGGTCGAATTAAATTAATTACTTCCCGATTTACAAAATACCAGGAAGACTGTATCTCATTAAAAATAAAAACTATGTTACGTACTGTGAATTTTACTCGAGCTTTTTATTTTTTTTAAAGATGCACAGTAGATGAAAATAAACGGTTAGAATTAATTATTTAAATATTTATAGCATTGAAGTATAAAATTAAATAGTATTTTAGTTGTATACAGATTGCACAGTATTTCCTTGAAATTTCCAATTTCCAGAGTTAAATTTTCCCTAACTTTTCAGCTTTCCAAATTCCTGTAGTATTGGATTTATCCGAGTTAACATTTACTGCAGTCAACCGGGTAAACCGATAATCTTGAAGTATCTAACGGTCGGGAAAAATTGCCAATCATACATCATCTGCATCTTACCAGTATGTAAGATCAGAGGCCTAAGATGGAAGGCACAGACCACTGATGGATCAAAAAAAGGAGGTCAAATAGTCGTTTTGAAAAATTGGTTAAGATCAATATTTTGCAATAACACTATCAAATATTAACGTTACAAATTACTATAAAAAATTAATAAATTTTATTATTACAATTTTATATTGTATTCTTGTGAAGATCATGTATAAATTTTTTGTGAAAAAAATATATATACCAGGTGTCCTACGCCACCCTCCCGCTACTTCTAAAATTGAAAGAAATGATTTCTCTGGAAAATGCAAAAAAACTTGGTTACCAAGTCCGGGGGCGCTATACCTTTTAGTCATATTACCAATTTACGGTTTCGATTGGATATGGGCTAACTAGACCGGAAGTTCCTTTTTTTAAAACGGGTCAAATTTTTTAATCGTGAATTTCGATCCTAGGAACGTAAATCTTGTCCGAAACATTCTTCTATAAAGTAACGTCTTTAACTTATAATGACTTTCAAATTTTACCTAGTTCTGAATTCCTTTCTGAATTTTTGTTTGTTTTTCAAAAACTTGATTTTTGAAAAACAAACAAAAATTTACAATAGTAAACCACATATTTTTTCGCGTTTGGTGATATAATCAACTTCCGGTTCAGACCGGAAGTGGGTTAGAGATAGGATCTTCATTTTTCTAAACGGGACATACTTTTTTCCACAGATTTAAATAAAACTACTTCTTTGGTCCTAAAATGACCTTTAAAATCTAACCGGTCCTAAATTCTTTCAAAATATTTTCAACTCCTCGGCAATGATAAAAAGAAACGAAAACCACTTTTGTAAACCACGTACATCCTATCGAACGATGAGCTCATTAATTTTCAGTTTCGACCCGAACTAGATTATTTTGACAGGATCTCTATTTTTTCGATAGAACTTAGTACTTATTATTATACAACCGGAACCTACACTGTTGTAAACTTTTGTTTGTTTTGAAAAAAATCAACTTTTTGGTGCTTAAAAGAGCTTTTAAACGGAATTTAGGACTAGATAAATTTTGAAGGTCATTTAGAGGTTAAAGATGAGACTTTATGGAAAAATTTTTCGGGAAAGTCTTACGTAATTATGTCCCTAAAATGCAAATTCGCGGTGAAAAAAATGTGTTCCGTTTAAAAAAATGAACTTCCAGTCTAGTTAGCCAACTTCCAGTCGAAATCGCAAGTTGGTAATATGACCAAAAGGAAGAGCGCCCCCATTTAGTGATCGATTTGTTTTTGCATTTTCCAGAAAAATCACTTCCTTAAGTTTTAGAAGTGGCGGGTGGGTGGTCTAGGACACCCATATATTCTTACTTTCAGATTATTCCAAAGGAAAATATCCAGTAGTGTTAAATCGGATGATCTCAATGTTCATACGTTCCTGGAGATGACGCGGTCGTAAAAAGATTTCCGATCAAAGCCGTAAACTTCCATGACGTACGCGGCTCCGTCCTCTTCACAGAATCCTAACGCAGTTCAATTTCATCCAGTCGTTCAACGAATTCCATTGAAACGGAGAGATATCTACAGTTTTCACAAATCCTACGAACAAATTGGACCTGTTATTCTCTCTATAGATACTCCACATGTAACTCCGACTTTCAGAGGTTGCATAGGATCTTCATGAATAGTATTTGGATGTTGTGCTGTCCCAACGCGTGTGAATCGACATACCCAAATAAATGTATCCAGACCTAAGTTTTAGACCAAAAACCGGGTAATATAACTTTATTCTTAAAAGTAGCTATGCCGTCTTCGGAAGGGATTTATTGCTTTTAACAGGCAACCTAAAACCTATCGTTTAATCTCCCCTATTAGAAACTCTCAGGAAATTTTCAATATTAAATAAGTACTTGCCGCTAACGGAAAGCGGAAAATACACAAAGATTTGAATCGACAGTCGCTTTGAATCCGAGACAATATTGCATCCTTTTAATCTAATCGGATTCCGAACAATAAAGAACAGTCCTTAACCTGTACGGTCATAGTTTTCTCTTTTTGGAGTTCTACGACACATCGAATTCGATAGTTCTGTCTCCTAAGATAGACGGCTGAACGACTCATCGGGCGACTGCAGCCGTCACACCTGAACCGGCGGTTTAGATGGACGATATTTTCTGGTTTCATTCAGAAGGTTACCGGTTGTTTACGTATGGCAAACCGACGCCGGTACGAGTTCCTGTGAACTAATACTAAATTCTACCTCGTTTGTTCTTTGCCTGATACAACCGAATTTATTATGCGGTATAATGTTTCATCGTGAAGAAATGTTACTACAGTGCGTATCGCATCTAGAATCACAATGATGACAACGTACTGAAACGATAAAAACTTCGAAAATATGTTTTATATACGATAAAGAACAAACGGTTGATACGTGCAGCACCTTGCGATACGGCTGCGAATGAACAGGTATTTTAAAGAAAATCATCAGTTTTATACGTATTATTCTATATAATTGAGTAACGAAAGAACAATCAGTTCTCGGTCGATGAAACATTATTTTTGTACTGTAATCTACAACATGATTCATTCGTGTAATTTCTACGATAAAATTATTAAAAAAATTAATTTTAGATAATCTTATATTACTAATAGCTGGTCATATCTTTTCTTATAAAAAAAATGTTGTTTAATGACCTTCATTATTCGAAATTTTATTATTTTTTTTTTTTAATTCTAACCACAATAGATTTAACAATAAAAACTTCCTGAGAGTGTTTAATAGGGAAGATGAATCATGTTTTAGGTTACCTGTTAAACGCAATAAATCTCTCCCGATGATGCCGTTTTTTTTTTTTTTGTTTTTTTTTTTCTTCAGTCATTTGACTGGCTTGATGCAGCTTTCCAAGATTCCCTATCTAGTGCTAGTCGTTTCATTTCAGTATACCCTCTACATAGTACATCCCTAACAATTTGTTTTACATATTCCAAACGCGGCCTGCCTACACAACTTTTTCCTTCTACCTGTCCTTCCAATATTAAAGCGACTATTCCAGGATGCCTTAGTATGTGGCCTATAAGTCTGTCTCTTCTTTTAACTATATTAATTACTCTAAAATTACCTGTCCAAAAGTCGCCTTCCTCTTCCCACCGAACCTCACTAATTCCTACTATATCCACCTTCATCCTACCCATTTCCCTTTTTAAATTTTCTAACCTACCAACCTTTTTCAAGCTTCTAACATTCCACGCTCCGAGTCGTACAATGTTATTTTTTAGTTTTCTGGTGACCCCTTCCTTAGTAGTCCCCACCCGGAGATCCGAACGGGGGACTATTTTACCTCCGGAATATTTTACCAAGGAAGACGCCTCCATTATTGTACTGTGAAAATGCAGAGAGCCACATTTTCTTGGAAAAAAAAACAGCTGTAGTTTTCATTGCTTTCAGCTGCGCAGTACTCAGAGGACTGAGTGATGTTGATATGGCCGTTTAAGTCGTTGTGACTCACGCCCCTAACAACTACTGAAAGAACTGCTGCCCTCTTTCAGGAATCATTCCTTAGTCTGGCTCTCAACAGATACCTCTCCGATATGGTTGCACCTTCGGTCGAGCTACTCTGTATCCCTGAGCACTCAAGTCCCCTCACCAACGGCAAGGTCTCATGATTCATAGAAAGAAGCGTTTGGAAAAATATAGTTAAAAGAAGAGACAGACTTATAGGCCACATACTAAGGCATCCTGGAATAGTCGCTTTAATATTGGAAGGACAGGTAGAAGGGAAAAATTATATAGGCAGGCCGCGTTTGGAATATGTAAAACAAATTGTTAGGGATGTAGGATGTAGAGGGTATACTGAAATGAAACGACTAGCACTAGATAGGGAATCTTGGAGAGCTGCATCAAACCAGTCAAATGACTGAAGAAAAAAAAAAAACCTCGCATAAGAAAAGAACTGAAACCTACAGATCATGCCAAAAGACTAAATTATTGTCAACGGTTTAAACGATTTATCGAATAAAATTCCTTGACGTTACGTTTTTTTTTTTTTACGAATGAAGTGTGGTTTCATCCGAGAGAGTATATTAATTTACAAAATACCTGATTGTGGTCGACAATTGACTCTCATGAATTATACGAAAAATCTTTACACGAAGCAAAAACTGGGGTCCGGGTCGGTGTGAGTAGAACGCGTATTGTGGATCCAATTTAAAAAAAAAAATACAGTTAATAGTGATCGTTATTGGTGTTGTTTTAACGAACTTCATTAGTCGATTAACCTAGAAATCAATCACTATAGGTTCCTACAAGATGACGCCACAGAAGAAACAGCTAACAGGTCAATGGCTTTTTTACGAAATATCTTTGGTGAACGAATCATTTCGAGGGGTTTGTGGCCTGAACGATCAGCCGATTTAACTCCCCCAAATTAATTTCTGATGTGGGGAGGGGCAGCGAAACAAGCCGTGAATCACAACAGACTACGCACGATTGACAAATTAAAATTCGCAACAACGGCATACGAACGAGACATTCCTGTACATCAGTCGGTTAAGTGTTTGAAAACAAATTGAAACGTGTGCAATTATTGTATTGATGTTAGAGGATGTCATTTTCAACACCTTTTATTAACTATTTCAGTTATTATAATATCCGTTTCTATAAAATAATGAAATAAAAGTACAATGTAATAATAATAATTGATATCCGTCATTACAGTTCAGTAATTCCAAGCACACCAACCTTCCGAGCTGTATAATTTTTTACCTGATTATTTTTTTCTGATTTATTTTTATAATAAATTTTTTGTATCGTCAAACGTATTAAGTTCATCATTTTATGCGATATTTTTTATTCTAATTTTACGTTTAAATTTTTTTAACTGATTTAAAAAAAATTGTGTGTGTGAATTTATGCACGTTCTGTTTGCCCTATGTATTGTTTACTAAAATATAATTTTATACAATTCTGGTTCGATTTGTTATATTTTTAAGAAATCGTTGTTATCATTAAACGTATGGAATTCTTGTGAAGTTTATCATAAATTCTGAAAGATGACTAAAATTAAATTACTAACAGTTTTACAATATTCCACATATTTATATAAGAACCACATGAACATCACCAGCGACCAGAGTGAAATAATAAATGAAAAACAGTACTAGTATCACGGTTGTTTATTATCTTCTGTTTCATTCGTTGGCAGCTAAAAGCCATTTAAATTTCTCCTACAGCATTCATTTGTAATATATAAAATAGTTTGGCATCGAGAACCACAGTCATATAATAAACTAAAGACATTCTACCTTAAAAACTGAATCTTTCCATCAGCCATGACTATTCCTATTCTATTTAATGCGTCCAACCTTTCCTCGAAGGTTTACGCTCTTTATATCATTTAAGTTCTTATAAAATTTTAACGCGTTCCTGGTTCGGTTTCAGCCTACCATCGCTCTGTTCTAAATCATTAAAACGGCTGTAATAAGAGGTTATCTAGTGACGTGGTGTTCTAATAAACAGGACGTTAGTTTTTTTCTATTTATTCGCCTGAAGTCAAGGATCAAAGAAGCGATTAGGAATGGACATATGATTCGAGAAATCAGTTAAACAGTAAGAACACTTTTAAAACATAAACCAAATATTAATCACAAATTTTGCAATTAATATTTGATTTAGGATTTGTTATTTCTATTATCTATTTCCTTATTTAATAACATACTAGTTACGTTAAGCGCCGTTTTCAAGACCTAAAACCAACCTGCCCGGATGAATGTTATCCGCAAATATTTTACTGTTAAAGAAATAGAATACACAGAATGAACTGAAACCGGATAGAGCTCATGATTTTTGAAACTTAAAATTTCTAGTTTAAAAAAAATCAGATGCGGACACCACATGACGTCCTTGTACGCCTATTAAATTACATATACACATTTAAAAAAGAAGAAAAGTACGTAAAATTTTATTTCATTCATAACTTTTGATTTTTTCATATTTTTTTTTATTGTTATTATTGAATTATTATTTATTGTAAAATTCTTTTTACAATCAGAAGTTAATAATTATTAATAAATCAATATATTTAATTTAAAAAAAATGTTAAAAAAAGGAGATAAAGTCGGTTTTGAACCGATGTGCCTTCCTCTTATAAGATCCAAATATTTCATTAATTAAAATTTTATTTGGCTGTAACTCTAGAACCAATGAAAATACACTTGTACCACTTATGATATATCGTTGAAAGGCTGTCAATGAAGGCTTATTACTGCAATTAAAAAAAAAAAAAATCCAATTTTTTTGAATTTGGGTCATTTTGGACACTTTTGGTTCAGTTGAGTGCAGTTTAAGGGGAAGGTGCACAATTAGATATTACAACAGTCCTATAACAAAAATTTCAACATCCTACGGCTAATCGTTTATGAGTTATGCAAGATACACACGTACGTACATGCAGACGTCACGCCAAAACTAGTCAAAATGAATACAGGGATGGTCAAAATGTATATTTCCGTTGAAATCTGAAAACCGAAATTTTTCGCGATCACAATACTTCCTTTTTTTCGTACAAGGAAAAAATCGGTGCATATTTCTACTTCCTTGTACGAAGTAAAGGAAGTATTGTGATCGCGAAAAATTTCGTTTTTCAGATTTCAACGGAAATATCCATTTTGACCATCCCTGAATCCATTTTGACAACTTTCGGCGTGACGTCTGTACGTACGTACGTATGCATCTCGCATAACTAAAAAACGATTAGCTGCAGGATGTTGAAATTGTGGATTTAGAACTGCTGTAACATTTACTTGTGCACCTCCCCTTTTGATTGCAGTCTACTGAACCAAACGTGTCCAAAAAATCCCAAAAATTTGGATTTTGGATTTTTTCTTAACTGCAGTAATAAGCCCTTATTGAGAGATTTTCAACGATATATCATAAGTGGTACTTATTATTCATTGGTTCCACAGTTGTAGCCAAATTAAATTTTAATTAATGAAATAGTTGGATCTTACAAGGGAAAGTACATCGGTTCAAATCCGACTTCATCTCCTTTTTTTTAACTTTTTTTTTAAATTTAAATATATTGATTTATTAATAATTATTAACTCGTGATAGTTATTACTGAATTTATTAGTTAAATAAAATTTTATGTACTTTTAAAAATGTGCATATATAATTTATTAGGCATTATTACACATGTGTATATGTAATAGATTTGGTGACACATCTGATTATTTAATATTAATTGAAAATTATAATTTAGAATCGTATTATTTTTGTATTGTCTAGTTTAATTTCTGTTTGTTTTTATTTAATTATTCTGGAATTTCTGTTAAATTTTATCAAAGTTAAAGTTAACTACAGAATGACTGAAAAATAGACCCTCATTAGAACAACATATACACTGAGGCATACATTCCCGATTTTTAATAAATTGCAAAAAATTCTTATCTTTTAGTTCATTACTCCTCTGATATTGTCGGACAATATTCTAAGTCGGAGTTTATCTTCGTTTATTTATTTTTTGCTGCCAATCATTTAATCGCTCTTTGGTTTGATATAATTCTTCTGATCTTAATTTGCGTACACGTTCTCTAGTTTTCAAATTTTCGTTCTCTTTATACTTATTATCTTCTCTTAATGTTTTTATTCTGTCTTTGATTTTAACATCTTCTTCCTTTTTACATTTATCATCTTCTCTTAATATTTTTATTGTTTCTTTGGTTTTAACATTTTTTAACTCTTTATATTTATCATCTTCTCTTATTTTTTTGTTATTCTTCCGTTGTTCCTAACATTTTTTCCTCTTCATATTCATCTTCTTGTCGTTTTGTTGAGATTTCTTAATCATTCCGGAATGATTGTTTCTTTTTCATTTTTCAATATTAACCAAATAATCCAATAATAAAAAATGAATATTTTACACCGTACGGTCGAAATTACATTTGTAACCGGTATACAGGAGTTCACTAAACAGAATAGTTTAATTATGATTAACTTTTATTTATACGACACACCAGAAATCTGAAACTTTTGTTAATCAGCAATTCACGAAGATACGAATAATAGTGAACTAGAGATATGAGTAATAAAGGAATTTTTACACTGTTCTAATATTTCATGTAAGATTGCTGAATTAATCATTTTTTAAATATGTGATATTAAAAAACTAGTTTCAGTAATTGTGTAACTGTCCACTTTATTAAAGAATTGGAGGATCGTATGCCACTTTCAAATGAAATAAGATTAAATGAAGTGCAGGAAAAAATGTGTATATGTAATTTAATAAAGAACAAGGAAGTCACGTAGTGTCCACATCAGATTTTTAATAAATAGTTTGCAGACCGGAAAAATTCCATTTAAGTTTATGAAGTAATTCATTGCTTTTCTCCAGCAACTAATCGACTACACGCCGAATTATAGCCAAAAAACATCACTGAAGATGGGCTTAAGTCCGAAAATGTTTTTAACATGAAAAAGTCAAGGTAAGAGTGTTCTCTAATTCTGTACTTTGCAGAGGCTGAAAAAATATAATATATTATAATCCAATTGACAGCCTTCTGTTTTACAAATCGGCTAAATATATATACGGGTGCCTTGGAGGCCCTCTCGAGCAAGAGGGGAGTCGCTTTGGTGCGGTGAGGCCGTGGACACTCCACTCCCGTTGCCTGAGGGCGTTGCTCACGTTTTTAATGATTATGGCTGACGGTCGCGTGGGTAAGTGATAAGTGGTAAGTAGTTGAGTTGTGTGTGAGTTAGTTAGTGGGTGTCTGTTTTGTGTACTCTGGGTGAGATTGTGGATACTGGATCGTGGATACCGGTGTTCTTTGGTGGTTGGGTTTCAATTAACCACACATCTCAGGAATGGTCTTAATGAGAATGTACAAGACTACACTTCATTTACACTCATACATATCATCCTCATTCATCCTCTGAAGAATTATCTAAACGGTAGTTACCGGAGGCTAAACAGGAAAAAGAAAGAAAAAGAAAGAAAGGGTGAGATTGTGGAAATATAATAAACTTTTGAGTGTACTTTGGTGGATAAGTTATGTCTTGTGGTCGTGACTTCTTGATTGCGGTGCTCTTGTCTTTTGATGGCTTGATTGTTTAAATGTGTGTGGTACGTATTAGTACCTGTTAGGTGATTTTATAAATGTTGAGGTGATTTTTACTGAATGTTTTTCTCTTTAGGTATTTGTGGTATGCAGTGTGTATGCAGCGTGTAGTGGTATGGACGATGTTTGCTTGTGGAGACCGAATGTGTGTGTGTGTGTGTGTGTGTGTGTGTGTGTGTGTGTGCGTGCTTACCCCCCTCCTGAACTAATGCTTTATTAGGGATTTCCCACGAGGTGTGGTCGCCAGGGGTGGAGGTTTAGTCGGTAGTGCGCAGGAATACATACGCATTTTCTATAACAGCTTGCGGAACCTGTTAGCGAGTCCGACATCGTTTCGGCGCTCGTAAATGGGGTTCCTCCACCTCAAAAAAATATATATATATATGTGCATGGGTGTCAAAGTAAAAAAAGATTATTTTTAAAAAAATGCCCGATTATAAAAATAAACCGTTGTGAGAAACACAAAAGGAAAGAAATTTGATAAAAACTGGAAAAGAAATGCAGGAAATCGTGATAATTGAACGGAATTCATGAATGTTTTTTTTTGCCTCAAGTTTTTCTATTATTCTTTTTATGTTTTCCACAGAAATTCTTCTAATAATAGAATGATTTCAAATTAATATTACGTTATATAATCCGATATTAACTTACGATAACGATAAACAAATAAGTAATATCTTCATATGTTTAATTGATATTTTCGATTTAATAATCTTCCGTTCAAGATACGTGAAACAAATTTACTATGGGTTTTTCAGATACAGTTCCTCTAAAATATAAAATTTAAAAGAAAATCTAAATTGTTGCATTTGGTTATCAGTATTATAAAAATAAAAAAAATATTAATATTTTACTTATAAGCACGGATCGAAATGAGAGAGCCGCCTCCTTTATTTTGATCGGTTACAATACAAATTTTTATACTTTTTTACTTCCCCGTCTGGTGCTATAGTTTTAGAAGGGAAAGTATTGTAACCGGTCCAATTTGGGCATAGCATTTTTCACCAGATCTTGACGTTTTGACACCTAAGAAACCCAAAAACCGAATGTAAATTTTCCGGTTGTTCGTATGCAAGAATGTATGTTCGGTTTTGGGCTCTAAATCACCTTATATCTCCACAACTACAAGACCGATTTTGACCAAACTTGGTCAGATTACTTCTATATATGGGGGCATTGATGCCCTTAAATTTCCAATTTAAAAGGTCAACGGGATGGGGCTGTAGATTAAGGTCACCTTCAGTATCTCGAGTTTCACCTAATTAAGGTCTTATTACGCCCACATTTGTTTTTTTTTTTGTTTTTTTTTGTCTTCAGTCATTTGACTGGTTTGATGCAGCTCTCCAAGATTCCCTATCTAGTGCTAGTCGTTTCATTTCAGTATACCCTCCACATCCTACATCCCCAACAATTTGTTTTACATACTCCCAACGTGGCCTGCCTACACAATTTTTCCCTTCTACCTGTCCTTCCAATATTAAAGCGACTATTCCAGGATGCCTTAGTATGTGGCCTATAAGTCTGTCTCTTCTTTTAACTATATTTTTCCAAATGCTTCTTTCTTCATCTATTTGCCGCAATACCTCTTCATTTGTCACTTTATTCACCCATCTGATTTTTAACATTCTCCTATAGCACCGCATTTCAAAAGCTTCTAATCTTTTCTTCTCAGATACTCCGATCGTCCAAGTTTCACTTCCATATAAAGCGACACTCCAAACATACACTTTCAAAAATCTTTTCCTGACATTTAAATTAATTTTTGATGTAAACAAATTATATTTCTTACTGAAGGCTCGTTTAGCTTGTGCTATTCGGCATTTTATATCGCTCCTGCTTCGTCCATCTTTAGTAACTTTACTTCCCAAATAACAAAATTCTTCTACCTCCATAATCTTTTCTCCTCCTATTTTCACATTCAGCGGTCCATCTTTGTTATTTCTACTACATTTCATTACTTTTGTTTTGTACTTGTTTATTTTCATGCGATAGTTTTTGCGTAGGACTTCATCTATGCCGTTCATTGTTTCTTCTAAATCCTTTTTACTCTCGGCTAGAATTACTATATCATCAGCACATTTGTTAACAATTAAAAAATAATAATCGCACCTCCACCCAAAAAAATTCTCTAAATAAATTAAAGGCTAAGTGGGTATACTGCGTTAATAGTAGCCCGTCTCACCACAACCAGCGTTACTATAGCAATGACGTTTAGCTGCTGTAGTCGTCTGCTATGTTGTAACACTACAGGTGAGAGCGGTAGAATTAAATAAATGAAAAATATTTAAAGTGTAAAAAGTGTTTAATATAGCCGCAAGTACCGCCACACCATCACGAATGAAATACGGTATGTGCGTGCGCTTTAGTTAGGATCATTGAATTAAATAATTAAAAAAAAGTATATTTTAATAAAATGAAAAATATTTGAAATCGACTTGTTTATGTATGTATGTGAAAGCCACGAATAAAAAAAAAGGTACGTGACGGGAAAGTCCTACGACTATATTGTCAGCTTTTTACTTCCTTCAACGAAGTAAAGGAAGTATTGTAATCGCAAAAAATTTCGGTTTCCTTATTTCAACGGTAATATCCATTTTGACCATCCTTGAATCCATTTTGATTAGTTTCAGCGTGACGTCTGTACGTACGTACATACGAGATACTTCGTACATGATACGAGATATGTATCTCTGGTATCGCTGTATTCTAGTAGCCTGCCGGTAACCTAGGTATTCATGAAATTCGCCTTGTTCCATTCTCCTCTAAACGGTGGCCTCCTTTGGCTGCAACCTCGAAATCTTCATGGTACTCCCGTTTCCCTGTAATCATTCCACTTGTCCTACACTCGTCAAATCCGAATGACATTTTAACATCGCGGCTGAATTCTGTGACTTTTTTCAATAAGGTTTCCAATCTTTTCTTCGTTTGTACATATATCTTTACGTTATCCATACGCGACAGGTGAGAAGCCGTAATCGTTATTATTACAAAGTAGTTTGCCCTCTAAGAGATTACTGAAAGTAACATTCGTAAAAAGAAAAAAAGAACTTGATAACTACGTTGAATAGTTATTGAACTGTCAATGTCTTTACTTCTATTCCAGAATAACAATTACGAATTACAATAACAACAATATATCATTATTTATTATTATTCATTAACGGTAAGCAGGTATGTACGCAGAAGCGAGCGTTGTGGTATATGATTTCACGGAAATAATATCCTGAGGGTCAATCAAACTATATACGTATCTCTATTTAGCAGGTGTATTTAACCTTATCATTCTTTTTTTATTATTATTTTCTTTTCTTCTCTCTTTGTCTGTTTTATAACTATCAGTTTAAAAAAAAATACGTAAATACAAAGAAGGAAAAATGTTAAATATAATAATTTAATGAAATAATTAAAAATAGCGAATAAACCCTAGACACAAGCATCAGGGTTAACTCACTCACCACTGTGACTCGCTGCAAAAGCGCGTAAGAAAAATATAATACCAATACATAGACAATGAAACCTCAAGTTTGGGTTATGTTGTCTGTTATCGATCTTAAATTCAACGTAACTCAGGAATGATTCAACCAATCTTCATCAAATTTTTACTTGTACAACTTATGAAACACTGCTACAGTATATATAAATTTAAATAAAACCGATCTAGTAGTTTTGGGGATTTTCGAGTCACAAATTTTATACATAGACCAAATTTTATACGTAAATATCTAAGGAAACCCCATTTTAAGTGAACGGTATTTTCGTACTCCTCATATTTCAAAACTTAGAGAAAATTAAATTTTAATCCCGCTCCACAATCCCACTGTGCGAACGAAGGTAATAAAAAATACAAAAAAAAATTACAAAAATATATTTGATTACATATAAAAAATTATTTTTTAAAAAAGCTTTTATTTAACTAATATTAATATTAACATTAATAAAAAGAGGAAACAAATTAGAGAAACCCTCTAAAAAGTAAAAAAAAATTTTTTTGTCTTCAGTCATTTGACTGGTTTGATGCAGCTCTCCAAGATTCCCTATCTAGTGCTAGTCGTTTCATTTCAGTATAAGTAAAAAATAAGAATTTAATTAAATTGAGAATTTTAAACAAAAAAAAATATAATATATTAAGAAATATAAAAATGTACTGAAAAGTAAAAAGTAAGTTATATAAATATCTAATAAATAAAAAATAAATAAATGTAATAATTATTACATTTTAAAATTAAAAGTAATGATAATATTTAGTTAAATAAAAGAGTGGCGCAGTTTTTATAATTTATTTAAAATAACACATCTACTTTTACAACAATTAATCTTCATTTTCATTTTCAATAACGACGCGAGGATACATTTATTTATTGGTTATTTATTACATATTTATATAATTTATTTTTTACTTTTTAGAGGGTTTTTTCTAATTTGTTTCCTTTTTTTATTAATGTTAATATTAATATTAGTTAAATAAAAGCTTTTTTAAAAAATAATTTTTTATATGTAATCAAATATATTTTTGTCATTTTTTTTAAGACTTAAAAAAAGTAAAAATATTTATTTTTACACATCGAAGTTACATACGTGTGCCAAATTTCAATCATTTTCATACGATAGTTCATGAGAATTGAAAATTTTCAACTAAATGCATGAATTTAGCGTAGGGGTAGTGCGAGGGGGCGTGGAGATGGGTCATATCAAATTCCGACACCGTAGTGCTGTATTGTCATCGAAGTTACATACGTGTACCAAATTTAATTGTTTTTCATACGATAGATCAAAAGATATAGCGGTTGCAAGATTTGATTATTCCTAAAGCGAGTTAAATAAAAGCTTTTAAAAATAGAAAAGATTAATTATGAGTAAATCTATACTGCATGAAGGAATTAAATAGTGAAATTTGGTTGAAGTGATAGGGCTGTTTTCCGAACTTACATGAGATTTAGAAGATTTACAATATTAAGAATTTGACCTCCGGTACAGCCAACCTGTAACGGTGAAAAAACTTGAAAATACTGAGATAGTGGCAAATGCCTGATCAGGTACAGCAAAAAACAGTGAAATTATTGAGTTCAAAATGAAGAGTTATCTAAGAACAAAAATTTTCAACGCGTAACGTTACATTCAGTCGGATATCAGACGGTTAAACCCACCGGGTTGATCTAGTGGTGAACGCGTCTTCCTAAATCAGCCGATTTGGAAGTCGAGAGTTCCAGCGTTCAAGTCCTAGTAAAGCCAGCTATTTTTGCACGGATTTAAATACTAGATCGTGGATGCCGGTGTTCTTTGGTGGTTGGGTTTCAATTAACCACACATCTTAAGTATGGTCGAACTGAGAATGTACAAAACTACACTTCATTCACACTCATACATATCATTCACTGAAGTATTATCTAAACGGTAGTTACCGGAGGCTTAACAGGAAAACGAAAGAAAAGGATATCAGACGGTCATCATTGAGCAAAATTTTCACAAAAAATAGGAAACACAAGTTTTTATAAATGAAAAAAATAAGAATTTTCCTATAGTGGTCAATATTTTGAAAGAAATAATTTGTAAAACTTAATCGAAAAAATCATGGTTTTACTTACATTTATTAAAATTTGTTATTTCTTGTATTTCTGATGATTTGTATTCTTTTTGGAGGGGGGGAAATTCTTGTCACATTCTGTATATAATTTGTTTTT
The DNA here is from genome assembly GCF_047948215.1 of Lycorma delicatula. NCBI lineage: Eukaryota > Metazoa > Arthropoda > Insecta > Hemiptera > Fulgoridae > Lycorma > Lycorma delicatula. Next base: position 70,491,048 of record NC_134466.1, on the reverse strand, counting down.
ATCATTATTGTTTTAAATAACCGATTTTATGTTCTAATGATAGATAAACACATTCCAAAGGTTGTTAACAATCGATTATTCAAATTGTGGAATATACATTCTTGATTGATTTCCTTAGAATTTTTTTTTATTTTTTTTCAATTCTTCAACCGCCGAACACATACTATTAAAAGTTTTGAGGTGTAGACGGAGAATTAATGAATCCATTCCCAGAAATCAAACGACCAGGAAACTTTGTTTATAAAATATAAATTATTCCGCAAATACATTTTTTGCGGTACGCGATGTAAAATCTGCAACGTTCTGCAACGATAATTCATCGTTCATTTTTTTTTTAATGTCGTACTTAAACGATCAAAAAAAATTATACGTATCATTTATAACGCGAAACCGTTTCAATATCTATTCTTTTTCTCCTTTAAAGAACGAGTGATCGTAAACATTATCACTGTACGCCAAAAGATTAACTTTTCCCAATTTAATGGATATTCATTATAGACACGATCAGTATCAACGATATAATTCCTTAAAATATACAGTTAGATGTAAACGAGCTTCGTTTGAAATAATTAAATTATATATATATATTTCCGGGTTTTCAAGAAACACTTCAATAAATTATCTATAAAAGTGAAAGCGATCGGCAGAATTATTTGAACGATTACGGGTGAAAAGAAACTTTATGAAAAGCGTACAAAAGTAATATTCTATCTGTTATTTTCAATTATATGTCTTCTTATCGATCAATGGCTTGTCTTTCTTGTTTAACATTTTTCCAAGAATCAGAATATGTATTTGGCGACGAGCCAGCAAAAGCGAGTTAAAACTTCCGGCGGTTTAATAGTTAAACATTTTTACATAATCATAAAATAACATTTCATGAAGGAATTTGTTCATCTAATATTACCGATGAAATCTTCTTTAAACATTTAGGAGTAATTAGATTAATAATGACCGTTGACAAATAAATTGTATGAAGTGTAGAAAACACTGTTGGCTGTAACCAATTTCTCTTTCCCAAAACCCCTTAAAATTCGGTAAGATCAATTAAAAAACCCACCGGGTTGGTCTAGTGGTGAACGCGTCTTCCCAAATCAGCTGATTTGGAAGTCGAGAGTTACAGCGTTCAAGTCCTAGTAAAGCCAGTTAGTTTTACACGGATTTGAATACTAGATCGTAGATACCGGTGTTCTTTGGTGGTTGGGTTTCAATTAACCACACATCTCAGGAATGGTCGAACTGAGAATGTACAAGACTACACTTCAGTTACACTCATACATATCATCCTCATTCATCCTCTGAAGTATTATCTAAACGGTAGTTACCGGAGGCTAAACAGGAAAAAGAAAGAAAGATCAATTAAAAACGTATGATATTATCGCGGTTCACCTGTTATAATGTAATATTTTCTATATAAACGGAAAAAAATTTGTTGTTTTACGTGGTGGTGGGGTGGTGAACAAATCCGCAGAAGAAAAACGTTTAAGCTAGAAAACCGATAATTGTAGTTGCCGAAACCGAAATATAGCTTGTTAAGCCTAGGAAACTGGCTGTTTTCTGCCACGCGGTTTGACGTGTTGGCGTCCTCAAAGGATATTGAGAAGATCACTACGAACTCCACTGTTGAGTCTATTTTGTGTACTAAGCTTCGAACTATGAGAGATGGGCATAGCTCGTTTCAGTTAAGTGTTGCTAAACCCACCGGCTTGGTCTAAATCAGCGTCTTCCCAAATCAGCTGATTTGGAAGTCAAGAGTTCCAGCGTTTAAGTCCTAGTAAAGTCAGTTATTTTTACACGGATTTGAATACTAGATCGTGGATACCTGTATTCTTTGGCGGTCGGGTTTCAATTAACCATACATCTCAGGAACGGTCGACCTGAGACTGTACAAGTTTACACTTCATTTACACTCATACATATCATCCTCATTCAACCTCTGAAGTATTATCTTAACGGTAATTACCGGAGGCTAAACAGGAAAAAGAAAGAAAGAGGTGTCTTCTAAGGATTTTTATAGTATTGTTGACCCCCAAGTCTGGCCAAAAGGGTTTTAGTTTTGCACACGCCTTTGTACAGGATACACATCGTCCTAATATTAAGACCTCAATTAAAATAAAAGGCTTTATTATTGTAAGATTTGTCAAGTCTACAATTAAAATAAAATAAAAATAAATTTTAAAATGAATAAATAGAATTTCAAAAAACCTTATAAATGTTCGCTCTTCTTAAATTACGAATAACATTTATTTTGGGATTCGAATAGTGTAATTACAATAATAATTCTATATTAATTAGTTAACAGGAACTAAAATCTATAATGGTTACATTTTTATGTTTATACGGATAAAGTATACTAATTTCTGTAATAATTTAAAAAAAAAAATTCCTTGATCGATATTTTTATCCGATAAATAGATACCGGATAATCGGTTATCTAATTGCATAGTACTAATAAATAAAAAAATGATGTCGTAACATTGAATAATTAAGTACATAACCTTCAGAAATAATTTTAATCTCTTGCCAGACATATGAACTTATTTGGCACAAATATACTTCCGCAGGAGATATTGTTTATTCAGTAATAATATCAGTGTCGTTACAAAAAATAAATAAATAAAACTTACTAGTCTGCGTCACAAAAGAAATAGCTTATAGTTGAAACACTTTTTCTTTCTTTTTCCTGTTTAGCCTCCGGTAATTACCGTTTAGATAATTCTTCAGAGGATGAATGAGGATGATATGTATGAGTGTAAATGAAGTGTAGTTTTGTATAGTCTCAGTTCAACCGTTCCTGAGATGTGTGGTTAATTGAAACCCAACCACCAAAGAACACCGGTATCCACGATCTAGTATTCAAATCCGTATAAAAATAACTGGCTTTACTAGGATTTGAACGCTGTAACTCTCGACTTCCAAATCAGCTGATTTGGGAAGACGCGTTAACCACTAGACCAACCCGGTGGTCTATAGTTGAAACACTGGGATTATCTTACGAGCCGCTGGAGAAAAAAAATTCAATTTTATACGGTAATGAAATACAGTTTTCTTCTTTGTTGTAAAAGAATTTTAATTTATTTGAACGAAACCTACAGGAATTATTAAGTGAAATTATGTACAAAACGTATTCCGTTCGCCCCTGCTTTTTGCTAATAGAATTATAACACCGAATTGAATTGTGAGCCGTGTGCAAACTGTTACTGACGTTTAGTTACATTATTTTCTTTACATCATTAAAAATAAAGTCAGAAAAAAAGCGAAAAGGACAGCCCACAACAGCGAACTAGGATCAGCCGTGACTCAGCTGATATAAGAAGAAGAAGAATTTGCAGAACCTAGATTCACTATCCATCATTCAGTCATCGGTCACGGGACCACCTGTAGATACCGTATCCGTCTCCCTCCGCGAAGGGAGATCATTGCACCCTCCAAAAATTAGAGTCTCATCAGGCACATTCCTATTAAACCAAAGGGCTTTCAGTGAACGGACTGAAAGGGAATTGCCTCGGGAGAAAGGAGCAAATATCTTAATCCGAGGAAAGATAACCTGATCTGCAAAGGACCGGAACGCAATCCCCCATCCCAACCCTTGAGGGGGAAGACGTACACCTTGTGACGTTACCGGTCGTCACACCACCCCCTCAGTTCCAAGCCCTGTGGGGCTTTACCGAAGGTCGTCTTTAGACCCTCTAACTGATTACATCTCACAGTCATCAGCCAGGCCTCGGTCGAGATGCCACCGATGTAAATGCCTCGGCAGACATTTGCGTCAGTAAAATACATATCGAATTTCGCCTTCACGTAGGCCTCAAACGGACATCTTCACATCCAACCTAACATGATTCCCCCAGATTAACTGACCGAAACCGCGGAAGCGCGAACCCCGCGCCTGGTACCGATTTGACAGCGCCGTTCGTATCTGTGATGCCTCAGAAAACGAACGAGTTTAAAGTTAAATCAGTGCTACACTCATTCCAATCAAAATTATGTCCTACGCAACATAGAGGTTCTGACCTACACCCGATTAAGTCGATCAATTTAGGTCACCTAACAAGGGGGAACGTAACCTCATTCCGGTCCGCGCAGGAACCGGGAACAAACCCCGCACCCCCATTCAGTCACATTATGATGTCTCGCGTGGCATTACCAAGTCACGATCACGACCGCTACCGTAGGGAAGCCACGCCCCCGGTCCACTGGTTACCATACCCCGGCGGCGGGGCCATCCCCACCAGCGGAAGGCCCAACTCAATCGCAATCCCCAACTCCGTCCATCTTAAAATTTAAACAAATATACAACCGTCACTAAAAAATTGAAATGCCCGTCCGGTTACTAAAAAAGATCCAGCAGCGAAGGATGACTAGGGTTGGGGTTAATAGAGGGTATCGATGATAAAACAGCCTCAACATCCTTGCGTTCCGTTTCGTTATTAAATCGTTCACTTAATGTGACTTGCACTTTTCTCGATTCATTTTTGTGATATATTCTTTTGTGCCTGTTTCCTTGAATTCTAATTGTATTTAATGCTCATATATCTCGAATTTCTTATAAATAAAATTTTCCACATAAACTATACAAAACGTATTTATCACTAATTGTTAGTTTTTATAGTATTCTACAATCTTTTTAATAGTTTGGTATTAAATTTATTGCAATCGGGCAATATATCCGCTTACAAGGCTTGTTTGAAAGCAATTGGATTATGGGATTCAAGTCTCGTTTGGTGCTTAGTGGTGCGGGGAAGTGGGAGGTACAAAACTGGTTTCACATCCAGATCCTTCATCAAGAAACAAATCCTTCATCTTTAAAATAAAATATATATATATATATTGTCCCATATAAAACGCAATCCAACCTTATATTGGTAGGTATTAAAATAATAAAAAGGCATGTGTAAATGTAAATGTAATTTTTATTATTACCATCCATTACCTGACATTTAGAGTAAATGTTGGAAGTGGCCATCTTCTTGAATACAAGCTTCAATGCTTTTTACAGCGTTTCTTGCAACTTTTTTCAAAGTTTGTGGCCGGATATTTAATACAGCTTGTTCAATATTGACTTTCAATCGTTCAAGTGTTCGCGGTTTGATGCTGTAGGCTTTTTCTTTGAGGTAACCCCGTAGCAAAAAAATCCGCCGCAGTCAAATCTGGAGATCTTGGTGGCCACAAGCCTCGACCGATAACACGATTACCAAAGGATTCCTCGACGAAATCAGAAGTTGAACCTGCGTAGTGCGATGTTGCACCGACATGTTGTAGCCGGCAGTGTCTGTCTTCCTCTTCCAAGAGTGCGATGAACCGAAATAAAATATCCTGATATAGTTCTGCATTAATGGTGTACTCGAAAAAAATAGGACCGATTATTTTCTTCCGCGATATCGCGCACCACACGCCCGACTTCTGAGGGTGTAATTGTTTTTCGTGATAAACGTGGGGATTTTCAGCGCTCCAAATTCTACTGTTTTGGCTGTTTACGTAGCCTTCCAAATGAAACCGCGCTTCATCTGTGAAAAATAACGAATCCGTAACGTTAATTCCCTCACGCAGATATCGACGGAACCGTTTACAATATTGTAGCCGTTTTTCTTTGTCGGGCTCAAGAAGTCGATGAACCGTTTGAATGCGATAAGGTCGTAATCGTAATCGTTTGGTCGCCCGATGAATAGTCGATTTAGACAAATTAATTTCAGCAGACAAACGTCTGATCGATTTATTTGGCGAGGCGAGTAATCGGTCTTTGATTTCAGCGACTGTATCTGTATTCGACACTGACGCAGATCTTTTGGGTTCCTTGTTATTAATAGAACCGGTCTCTCTAAATTTTGCGACTAACCTTAATACTGATGTTTTTTTAGGAGCCGGTTTATCTGGGTACTTATGGCGAAACAAATCTTGCACTGCAACCGCTGATTTCGTACTGAAGTATGACTCGACAATGAAAACACGTTCATCTAGCGAAAACACCATTTTGTCTCTAGCAATACACTGAACGTTATAATTGCATTGTTGTTACTATCGGTAATGTTCTACTGCGTCGCCGCGATGTTCAGATGTTGGACGAGTCCATTTCAGTAACGAGTAGGGGAGTAAGCTTGACTTTTGATATTTCATGGATAAGTGATTGAAGGGTTGCGTTTTATAGGGGACGCCCTGTATATATATATATATATATATATATATATTCGATTGAAAAAGATTTCATGGATGCAGTTGTATCGTTGTGACAAAGACGTATCGCGTTAAAAAGAATTTGTTTCGGTTCTTAAAAGGAAGTCCCTATGATAATCCTGGTATAATCTTTTCCAGATAACTTAAAGGGAAAATTTTTTAACGAATAACTACTAACTGATATTCTTTGCGTAGAAAATTTAAAAATATTATTTTATCTATTAACAGTCCATCTAGTCTAGAAATATACCTACGTATATACTTACGTAAGTCCTTCCAGAATTTTTTTAATGCCGAGGAGTAAACTGGGTAAAATGTTCCAAAAACCTGACTTACAAAATTTGACCCGATTAGCATATATATTGCGTTATACAACATATTTTTTATAGCTATACAACCAGGGAAGCAAAGATGTAAAAACAAAATCACAAATAATTCATCATACTGAGTCCGACCGTTATTGTAAAAAATTAAAAAAAAAAAATGTCTTTTTTTTAATCTTTAAATTTGAAATTTTTTAATTCGATACAAATTGATGGTTTTATAAATTGTTATTTTTGTGGCAATTATTTTACATTTTGCGGTGAAAAATGTATAATTTAAAGAACTAAAAAAGTTATTAGTTGTTTTTTTTATAGTCGGTTTAAAAAAAAAAAAAAAATGAATCTCATCTTAATTTCTTTGAAATAAATTAAAAATTTTCCTTTAGGTCGGTATTATAAATAAGATAAAATACTTAATTATTTCAATTTTTTTATGACGTAGATATGTCCTTAGCGTCGCGGCCGGGAGAAGAAATAGAAACATTAGGTTAATTACGCGAGATATCGCAGTAGATAATTAGAACATATGTACAAGCTTATACGGCAGATTATAACGCTGATATGTACCATATAAATCTATTAAAACTGTCGTAGAAAAATAATTATATGTTATTTCACAGGAAAAATATATTTCAAAGAAATATTACAAGAATTTTTCTTAAGTAGATCTTCAGAATAAATTTTAATCGAAATTAAAAAAAAAAGCCTTTTGTCGTCATTAGCCTAAATCGATTAGATCAGTAATAATTCCAAATGCGTACTGCGACTTATTACTATATTCATGACCGTTTCTTGCAGCTGTTTAATAATTAATTTTTTTTAAATATTTCTCGGTTAACCGATACATCATAATTCACATTTTGTAATATAATTATAAGTTACCATTAATTCTTCATACAAAATTTTCCATAGTCGCTGTTTTTTTGTTTAACTTTAATGTAAACAGAAAGTATGATTTTCGTTGAAATTTAGTCGTAAAGCAACATCGATCGTTTTATCAATATTTAATAGTTAATTACAAATTCAAACGGTGTACAGCGGTGTGTTTATCCGATTATAATTTTTACCAGTTGTTTTTTAATGTAATTGAATCGTTATTACAATAGAATCAGTGTTTCATTAAAAAGAATATGGAAATATTATAGTATCAAGTTTAATAAAAAGAAAATTACAATGAAATTGTAAACCGTACAGTAAGAGTCTTGCAGATATTATTACTTGGGAGATGTAATTGAGCCATCTCCCAGGGAGATGGCTCCCTGGGAGATGCTGGAGATTGCCAGCCACGGCATGGAGAACGGAGACTTCCCCGACTGCTGGAAGGAGGCCAGAGTGGTATTCCTACCTAAAGGCACCTCTTCGGAGGAAGATATAACCCCTGAGGAAGATATAGAGCCCTGAGCCTCCTTAACATGATGGGGAAGCTAGTAGAAAAGATGCTGGCTGGCCGCATCATCAAAGAACTAGAAGAGGGAGCCGGAATCAGTCCTAACCAGTACGGGTTTATGCGGGGGCGATCCACCGTGCAGGCTATCTGCCGAATTTCGGGATGGGCCGACGAGGTGAAGAGAGGCACTTGACGAACCAGGAGAATTCCACTGATGCTGTCACTAGACATAAAAAACCCGTTCGGGGCTATTGGTTAGGGTCACATTAATGACGCGATTGCGGCTAGAGGCCTCAGCCCGTACCTGCGTAGGCAAATTGAATGTTACTTGTCCAAGTAACATACCAGAGGATGTCTGGTAGAAGCACAGGAAGAAACAGTACATTTTCAAATGTACGGTGGAGTTCCGCAGGGCTCTGTTCTGGGGCCGTTGTTGTGGCTGGTGATTATAGATGAACTCCTTCAGAAGGAGTTTCCTGTCGGCGTCCAGGTCCTGGCTTATGCAGATGACCTTGCAGTCCTCGTAGAGGGAAGAACGGTCTTGGAGGTGCGGGAGAGGGTGTATGCGGCCATCGACACTATACAGGAGTGGTTGAGGTCCAGGGGTCTACGGAAAAATGCCGGTGTATTGCCCTTTACGGGTAGAAGAGTGCTAGAACCGTTCAATATTTCCATCGACGGTCATGCTATAGAAGAAGCGAATAACATCAAGTACTTAAGAGTTATCCTCCAGAAAAACGGTAGATACACCGAGCACATAGTCGATGTATGCAACAAGGCAGAAAGGATGATAAAAAGTCTAAACATCATTGTCATCGCAGAATGCCCCTCGGGCCTCAAAGCGCCGTTTACTGGCGACCACCGTCGTGTCTTCGCTTATGTATGCCGTTCCGGCCTGGTGGCGCTCTATCGCTATCAGGCGCAACAAGGAGAGACTGGCGAAGACGCACAGGTGTGTGCTCCTAGGTGTTGTGTCCGCATACAGGACAGTGTCCTATGCCGCCCTGTGCGTGTTATCGGGTACACCTCCTATTGACCTAATCGCAAAAAAGAGGGTGGCACAAGGCCAGCCAGAACAAGAGGTCAGGGATGCCGTTTATAATATCTGGCAGGAAAGATGGTCGCAGGAAGCTGTGGGTCGACGGACGAGAACCCTCATCCCCAACATCAAGCCGTGGTTGTCGAGAAGATTTGGTAAGGTTGATCATCACCTATCGCAGTTTTTTTACAGGACACGGTTCCTTCAATAACTACCTTCACAAAATAGGCAAGAGAGAAGAGCCGATTTGCAACTACTGCAACGAGATAGATGATGCTGAGCACACCTTTTTTGAGTACAATAGGTGGGACACGCTTAGACATAGTAAGGCACTCACAGGTGTAACTCCAGAAACAACAATAGATTACATCCTAAGAAGCGAGTCAAACTGGAATAATTTTGCTAGTTTTGTTAGACAAGTTGTTCTACAGAAATACTCCGATGAGAGAAGACAAGGTGTTGGCTAGAATAGGACTGGGTGAACAGCCTTGCTGGTGAGGTCCAGCATGCTGCGGTGTGTTGGCACTGATGAGCCACCAAGGACTCCACGGGTAACAGTCAGGTAACAGCACACTGAACACTGAAGGGACCCGGCGCCGCGTCGCGGCGAACTGGGTCTGGCGTGGTGTCCAAAAGGGCAATATTAATAAAGAACTCTCAAAAAGAGCTAACCGGTAGGCCGACCTGCCATACCGGTATATAGCCGGTAGGTGGGGGAGGCCTATTTGAGTTTAAAGACACTCCCCTGGGCGGCGTAATACCAACAAGTCGGTCCGGCCCAGGGGAGCTGAGAGAAAAAAAAAAAAAAAAGAAGATATTATTACTTAGTCGAGAGTTACAGCGTTCAAGTCCTAGTAAAGCCAGTTATTTTTGCCCATCGGGCTGGTCTAGTGGTTAACTTGTCATCGCAAATCAGCTGTTTTGGAAATCCAGATTTCTAAGGTTCAAATCCTAGTAAAAGTAAGAGGTTTGTTACAAATTTTTCTATATTTTGCCGGCCTCTGTGGCGCGAGTGGTAGCGTCTCGGCCTTTCACCCAGAGGTCCCGGGTTCGAATCCCGGCATGGCATGGCATTTTCACACACGTTACAAATCATTCATCTCATCCTCTGAAGTAATGCTTAACTGTGGCCTCGGAGGTTAAACAAAAAAAAAAAAAAAGATATTACTTCCGTTCAAAAAACAAAAATTTCTGTAATATAAATAACTGTTTTTAACAAAACGATACTGATATCAAAAAAGGTAAGACATTACATTTCTATTATCAAAATCTGTTATTAATTTAGAATTTTCTTTAAAAAAATTAATATATGTAATAGACAATAGATATACAGACTGATTCAGGAGGATAGGGCAATACTTTGACAACTCATTCTAGAGGCTAAAAAAAAGAAAAAATAAATCATACATTTTTAAACGTAAATTGTAGAGAATTTAGCTATAGAAGATTAATGTAAATAATGCCAACAAAAAAGAAATAAAATTTTAAACATGTCGACTTTCATTAACAACAAAACCGACGAAAACTTAGAAGAAAATGTTACAAAAAAAGAAATGTAAAAAGTGTAGGAGGTCCATCAAGTTGGTAATGCATTTCAATTCGTTTTGCTAAGGAGATATTTTCCAGCGATATATTAAATTCATTACGTAAAAATTCCAGATAATTTCTCCATATAAACATAGGTCCGAAAACGCTTCGTTAGCGAGTTACACAGGGTGAAAGATTTCGCCCGAGTTTCAGTTCCTCCGGGTAAATTAAGGCTTTCTGAAATTCTGGGAAGGTCAATTAAGGGGCAAATTCAATTGATTCTTATGGTTTTTGAGCTGGGAAATCGAAAACAATAGATACCAGAACTGTATCTCTCTTAGTTTCTAAGATATCCCGTGTAAAATGCCAAAAATAGGGTCAAAAAACACGTTTTTTAACGTTTGACGTACAATAACGTTGTTAAATTGGCGATAATCATACATTTTTTAAAGGTAAATTGTAGAGAATTTAATTATAAGAAGATTGATGTAAATAATGTCAGCAGAAAACAAATAAAATTTTAAACATGTCGACTCTTATTAACAACAAAACCGACGAAAACTTTAAAAAATGTTACACAAAAAAGGAAACAGATGTGTCTAGTAGGTAAAATAATTTTAGACCTACGGAAAACAAGTTGGCAATACTGATTTTTTTCATCACAATTTGTTTAAATACTACTCATTGTTGTCAGTTAATTGTGGTAATGTGTTAAATAACCTTTCGCTGATCAATCGGGTTTGCAGTATTACGTCGAATTCTTATCGTAAAAATTTCAGATAACTGTTAAAAAGTGTAATTTTGTATTCATTTTACAGTGCATAAAAATCAAGTCTGTTAAAAAAAGTGAAATTCTGTTTAGTTTTCTTTTGAAAAATGCCTCGTATCTTCACTAATGCCGAATATGTCGACATGATTTTCATCTGTGGATTTTGCAATGAAAGTGTTGCGGCAGCGGTTACGGAATATGGACGAAGGTATCCTGGTCGTAGATAGCTCTGTAACCGGTTGGTCTAAGGCGCCAGTTACTTGCGTCCCGTCATGACGTGGTTCGAATCTTAATCGAGGTATCCTGGTCGTGTTGTACCAAATCGTAAAGTATTTATTAGAATTTTTAATAATCTTCGTGAGAACGGTAGAAGCAAATCATGCAGATGAAGGTAAAAACATTCAGTAGATGGTTCAACGTAGTCCGGCAACGAGCACACGATTAATTGCAACACGGCTCGATATTTCACAAATTAGAGTACGGAGGACATTAAATAATAATGGATTGCATCTTTTTCATATTCAGAAAGTGCAACATCTCAACTACGCCAGCCGGCTGCAGTTTTGTCAACGGGTTAATAGGAATCAACATTTAATTCCATTTATACTATTTTCGGATGAAGCTACTTTCGCTCGTAACGGAATAAACAACACAGAATGCGCATCGGTGGTCTGAAGAAAACCCACATGCTACAGTGGAAAAAAATTTCCAGCAACGATTTTCAGTGAATGTTAGATATGGTATCATAGATGACCAATCAATTGGTCCTTTCGTACTACAACATCGTGTCACAGGGAGAAATTATATGGAATTTTTACGTAATGAATTTATTATATCGCTGGAAAATATCCCCTTAGCAAAACAAATTGAAATGTATTACCAACTTGATGGACCTCCTACACTTTTCACATTTCTTTTTTTGTAACAATTTCTTCTAAGTTTTCGTCGGTTTTGTTGTTAATAAAAGTCGACATGTTTAAAATTTTATTTCTTTTTTGTTGACATTATTTACATTAATCTTCTATAATTAAATTCTCTACAATTTACGTTTAAAAAATGTATGATTTATTGCCAATTTAACAACGTTAGTGTACGTCAAACGAAAAAAAAGTGTTTTTTGACCCTATTTTTGGCGTTTTACATGGGATATCTAAGAAACTAAGAGAGTTACAGTTCTGGGACCTACATTTTTCGATTTCCCAACTCAAAAACCATAAGAAACAATTGAATTTTCCCCTTAATTGACCTTTCCCGAATTTCAGAAAGCCTTAATTTACCCGGAGGAACTGAAACTCGGGCGAAATCTTTCACCCTGTGTAACTCGCTAACGAAGCGTTTCCGGACCTATGTTTATATGAACTTTATTCTTATTTTTAGCCTCTAGAATGACTTGTCAAAGTATTGCCCTATCCTCCTGAATTACTCTGTATAATAATAGATAATAAATAACGTTTAAGCGTTCCATAAGTAAACAATAAAAAGGAAATTTGTTACAAAACTCTTACTGACCCGATTTAATTTCTTAAACAACAAATAACAAACATCACATTTAGAGAAATAATACAATTCTTACGATTATTCGATGTTCAATAAATGAAATCGGGCCGGTAAGTATTTTGTAACAAATTTTTTTATATTTTGTTTATTATATGTAACGCTTATTAGAATTTTTCATTTTTTTAAAGAAAATTCTAAATTTAAAACTGATTTTGATAATAGAAATGTAGCATCTTATCTTTTTTGACATCAGTGTCATTTTGTTGAAAACAGTTTTATTTTTATTAGAGAAATATTTGTTTTTTGAGCTGAAGAAATGATATCTGCGAGAGTCTTACCATACGGTTTACAATTTCATTGTAATTTTTTTGGATATCACTGCGTTTTGTTAGATTACTCTTTTATGAATTACTGATTGTTATTTCATGGATTTATTATTAAAATTTATTGCCTTTCTAGAACAAACAAATTGAATTTCACGGCCAATTTTTTTTTTGTTGATAGTCATATAATTTATTTATATTTTTCATTATAATATTCCATAGTTTTACTTTTTAATAAAACTAGTATTATGACCTTTACAAATCGAAGATCCGTGATGTAAGAATACATTATTACTTTGTAAGTCTCTCGATTTTTATCGTTTTTTTACTAATCGAATTTATTTCTGTTTTATTTATTCCTTTGGGTAATAAAACTAGTATAATCTCTTATAAAGAAATACTTTCTTTTTTTTTAAAGAAATGATGGGAATCAAAAAAATTGTTTCATCTTCAGTACTTTCATTTACATAAGAACATTTACTATTAAAGCAAGCTGTAGTATATTTTCCTTATTTTATTATTTCAAGAACATTAAGTTTTTGTACTCCACCTAGTACTATTAAGTACTGCTATCTAGCGGCGCGATTCGTAAAGGTATATATTTTTTTTTTTTTTTTTTTTTTAACCTCCGAGTCCACAGTTAAGCATTACTTCAGAGGATGAGATGAATGATTTGTAGCGTGTGTGAAAATACCATGCCTGACCGGGATTCGAACCCGAGACCTCTGAAAGGTATATTAAAAACCGAATAAAATGACATATTCGAGTCCCGCGGTACATCAAATTGAAAAAAAACGTTTAATAAAATTCGAGGTATTTTTGAAAATATTCTTTTTTACAAAACTAATTGAACTGAAATATAATGTTTTCACGCATATTTTATTATTTTTCCCACATTTCATTTCACTGTTAGGTTAGGTCACGTTTAGAACTGTAAACGTAGTTCGTTGACTTCGTCGCCTCTTATCGACGAAATTCTAACGAACTCCGTCATATTTTATATTTCTCGTTAAAAACATGGGTAATATCGAACACAGCCTAATATGTTCAGGCATTTAAAAAAAAAACAATCAATAAAATTAACAGAATTGTTAAAAATAACTTCTAATGAAGCTCTCAGTTGTATAATACCGAGCTCAAATTTGACATTAATTTAAGCCCAAAATTTTATTTTATAATATAATTCATAAAGAAACAAAAAAAAAAAACTGTCGCAGAACTTTTCCTACGGTGCTGTTATTTGAATAAAACTTAAAATTTAACATTTACAGTAATAATAACAGAAAATTATTACGTACTTTTTTTATAAAATAAAAAATAACAAACAAAAAAGATTGAATAATGAGCTTCATAAACCGTTACAGTAGTTAAACAAAAAGATTATTCAAAAAATAATCCTACGTTTAATATCTGTTAACTTTTTTCTACCTTGATATCTCATTTTAAAAAAATATACGTCAAATTTTATATCCATAATAATTATGCAAGTGAAACTTGGACGATCGGAGTATCTGAGAAGAAAAGATTAGAAGCTTTTGAAATGCGGTGCTATAGGAGAATGTTAAAAATCAGACGGGTGGATAAGATGACAAATGAAGAGGTATTGCGGCAAATAGATGAAGAAAGAAGCGTTTGGAAAAATATAGTTAAAAGAAGAGACAGACTTATAGGCCACATACTAAGGCATCCTGGAATAGTCGCTTTAATATTGGAAGGACAGGTAGAAGGAAAAAATTGTGTAGGCAGGCCGCGTTTGGAATATGTAAAACAAATTGTTAGGGATGTAGGATGTAGAGGGTATACTGAAATGAAACGACTAGCACTAGATACGGAATCTTGGAGAGTTGCATCAAACCAGTCAAATGACTGAAGACAAAAAAAATAATAATAATTATAGGCGACCTGACACGGATTCATGAGTTATATTAAAAACTTATATTAAGAAAGACAGCTCTTTTCAAGAATAACAACCCCTCCTTATATATAGCTTACTAGGTGGTAAAGCGATTTTCGATTGCCTTCTTCGCAGAATCAAATAAAAAGTTGCCGATCCATCGAAATACATAATATTCAACAACACAAAGGTGTCTCTTTGTATTCAACTCGAGTAATAACTACATAGTAAAAATCATTTCTCTCAGGAAAAACCATTCTGATCGGTGAATCTTGTACCTACGAGCTTTATATTGATTACATCTATAAGGAAGACCGGGAATGTAAAGTAACAATTTAATGTAACCCTTTCTGTTATGAAACAAGTGTACCTATAAAGCAACTTGTTAACAGACTGGATTCATCAACGCGAAGCAAAAAACTAGTGAAGATAAATTGATAGAAATTTGTATTCATGTTCTTCTTATGGTGTAAGTGCACACTAGGAAAGGAGTTTTTGAAATTCCGAGTTTAAAGAGTTAAAATGAAATTTACTATATTTTTTTGTTTTAATTTCTCGGTAAGAAATGAAGGGAATTTATCTTGATTTTTAGTGTTTGAATCTTCATGTGAATATAAAAAAAAAAATAATTTCTACATTTTTTGAAATTCCGAGTCTAAAAGGTTTAAATAGATTGTGAATTTCTTTTGAAACCCGTCTAATTTTTTTTAACTTCTAATTAAAAAATAATGTCGACTTCATTTTTATTGTGTTTTTTCCTTGAAATTGGCGAAGAAAGGTTAAAAATATTTGAACAATGATTGTAATTTTTTCCGATTTACGATTATACAAAACGAAATATTCAATGGATTGGAGTTTGCAAATACTCTTCGGATAAATACCTAAAAACCACTCACGGTTTTTTTGAATTTCGATTTTTTAAGGGTTCGACGTTGTGGAGCGCGGCGCATCAACCAATGCAGCCACTGTTACTGTATGCGCGACGCGACTGACTGCACCTGCCTCCGACTACTTGACTAAAAAACATAAAAGTAATTAAAAAAATAATTGAGAAAACTTTATAACGATGTTTGTCGGGTAACACTAAGAACCGGGTAAAATACATTTTTACCCGTACGGTAACCGGTTATAAATAATATTTTTAAGATGGAGGCCGAGTGTTTTGAAACCCGCATTTTTAGAGCGCTCAAAGTATCGGATCCTGTACTGACCTACCTGTTGCTCTGAAGAAATTACAATGCATAGGTATTTTTTATAAATTTAACAGGCTTTAATTTTTATTCGTCACTATTATTCGCACAAGTATGGGTTTAATGACCGCTAACGGGGTTTAAATGGCAGAAAGGCTCCTGGAATAGACGGAATACCTGTAGAATTACTGCGCAGTGCAGGTGAGGAAGCGATTGATAGATTATACAAACTGGTGTGTAATATTTATGAAAAAGGGGGATTTCCGTCAGACTTCAAAAAAAGTGTTATTGTCATGATACCAAAGAAAGCAGGGGCAGATAAATGTGAAGAATACAGAACAATTAGTTTAACTAGGCACGCATCAAAAATCTTAACTAGAATTTTATACAGAAGAATTGAGAGGAGAGTGGAAGAAGTGTTAGGAGAAGACCAATTTGGTTTCAGGAAAAGTATAGGGACAAGGGAAGCAATTTTAGGCCTCAGATTAATAGTAGAAGGAAGATTAAAGAAAAACAAACCGACATACTTGGCGTTTATAGACCTAGAAAAGGCTTTCGATAACGTAGACTGAAATAAAATGTTCAGCATTTTAAAAAAATTAGGGTTCAAATACAGAGATAGAAAAACAATTGCTAACATGTACAGGAACCAAACAGCAACAATAACAATTGAAGAACATAAGAAAGAAGCCCTAATAAGAAAGGGAGTCCGACAAGGATGTTCCCTATCTCCGTTACTTTTTAATCTTTACATGGAACTAGCAGTTAATGATGTTAAAGAACAATTTAGATTCGGAGTAACAGTACAAGGTGAAAAGATAAAGATGCTACGATTTGCTGATGATATAGTAATTCTAGCCGAGAGTAAAAAGGATTTAGAAGAAACAATGAACGGCATAGATGAAGTCCTACGCAAGAACTATCGCGTGAAAATAAACAAGAACAAAACAAAAGTAATGAAATGTAGTAGAAATAACAAAGATGGACCACCGAATGTGAAAATAGGAGGAGAAAAGATTATGGAGGTAGAAGAATTTTGTTATTTGGGAAGTAAAATAACTAAAGATGGACGAAGCGGGAGCGATATAAAATGCCGAATAGCACAAGCTAAACGAGCCTTCAGTAAGAAATATAATTTGTTTACATCAAAAATTAATTTAAATGTCAGGAAAAGATTTTTGAAAGTATATGTTTGGAGCGTCGCTTTATATGGAAGTGAAACTTGGACGATCGGAGTATCTGAGAAGAAAAGATTAGAAGCTTTTGAAATGCGGTGCTATAGGAGAATGTTAAAAATCAGACGGGTGGATAAAGCGACAAATGAAGAGGTATTGCGGCAAATAGATGAAGAAAGAAGCATTTGGAAAAATATAGTTAAAAGAAGAGACAGACTTATAGGCCACATACTGAGGCATCCTGGAATAGTCGCTTTAATATTGGAAGGACAGGTAGAAGGGAAAAATTGTGTAGGCAGGCCACGTTTGGAGTATGTAAAACAAATTGTTGGGGATGTAGGATGTAGAGGGTATACTGAAATGAAACGACTAGCACTAGATAGGGAATCTTGGAGAGCTGCATCAAACCAGTCAAATGACTAGACAAAAAAAAAAAACGGGGTTTAAGGGCTCTGCCCATCAGACCCCATTGTGTTCATTTAGAAAGCCTACTTTCTTGAACCGATAAATAGTTTTGTCCTTTATTCGAGTCACAAAGCTTGTTAAATTTACGACCGTTAGGCTACGGTGCGTTACCCACCGGGTTGGTCTAGCGGTGAACGAGTCTTCCCAAATCAGCTGATTTGGAAGTCGAGAGTTCCAGCGTTCAAGTCCTAGTAAAGCCAGCTATTTTTACACGGATTTGAATACTAGATCGTAGATACCGGTGTTCTTTGGCGGTTGGGTTTCAATTAACCACACATCTAAGGAACGGTCAAACTGAGAATGTACAAGACTGTACTTCATTTACACTCATACATATCATCCTCTGAAGTATTATCTGAACGGTAATTACCGGAGGCTAAACAGGAAAAGAAAGAAAGGCTACGGTGCGTTATAATTAATTATAATCCAATAACATGATGGAAGCAGGAGTCATCGAAGAGCAGTTAAAATTTAAATATTACTAAGTTAATTGACTGTAAAACCATCAACCTCCGCACTGGGGCTACTGCAGTAACCATCTGTGCCACTCCGATACGATAAATTGAATAAAATAAACGTCTAAAAAAATAATAAGCGGAATTTAAAAAGATCGCATTATAAACTAAAACCGAGTAACTTTCTTAAATTTCAGTGTTTTTAGAACTCTGAAAACAAATTGAAGTCAAATAACATTAATCGTTAGTTTATGACGCAGAATTCAAAAAGGTGAAACTTAAAGAAGAAATGAGAAACTGTTATAAATTAGATCGCGACGGCTTTTTTTTTTAAATTTATTTAGAGATTAATTTAATATGAATTAATGTAGAAAGAAAAACCTGTTCACAAGAAATGTAGAAACTTGCAGTTTAATTTTTAAAAATATTTCAAGAATTATAATTAAAAAAATATGGATTTCAGAGAAACCATAGAAGCTGAATATTAAAAATTACTATGGGTTTTTAATCTGGTAATCCAACGCATAGGAAATATTTCAGGATAAAAGACACAATTATTAAAACCTAAAATTATCTTTTAAAATAAAGTTTTTGATACTATAACGTAAAAATGTTATAGTATGGCTTATCAAAGACAACAATAGACATATATAAAGGTATACTTTTTTCATACAATTTAAAAGGTTGGTAAAGTATTGCAGGGTACTTTTCCCAGGCCTTTTAAGTTGAAACTTAAAAGGTCAAGAGGGGCTGAGGCTGTAGAGCACGGTCACTCTCAGTATCTCGAGATTTCGCCTAACTAAGATCATATTTTTCTTAGGCACACTTGATAACGATTAAAAATAATATTTCAAAAAATAAATTTTTCAAAATCGCACCCCCACCCCAAAAAATTATTTAAATAAAGTAGTGGCTAAGCGGGTACAGTGTGTCATTAGTATCCCCTTTCACCACAAGGATCACTAATGTAGCACTGACGTGCAGCTGCTGTAGTCGTCTTTCTTTTTTGTTCTGTTTAGTGTCCGGCACTAGCTATTTGGTTTGATTAGCATTTCTCCCGCCACCACCCGATTCGATCGCCCTAAAGCATAAGACCGACTGTCTGTGCCACAAACGGCTACTGAGCCTCGAAACAGTTTAGCGACCGGTGTCCTAAATAGCTTCCTAGAGCTTACCTAACAGCGTGAGCGGACTAAGTGCGGTGCCATACACCACCGGATTACGTGTTCCAACCGCTCACTTGTCATATATTTACTAAAATGGGTAGGCGCACCCTGTCAACTACTAAAAATATATATGACATCCATATATTAAAATTTACTTTGTCCAAACAGCAACTCGCTGCCACGCCTTGGTCGCTGAATGCCAGAAAGTACCTGTCCACCACATTAAAGCGCTTGGAGCCCTAATTGGCTGGTTGTTAGTCATATATATTTCTAGGTTAGCTTCTCACAGCAGTGCGGTAGGAGTCTTTTCCCTTAGGTAAACTACTGATGTCGGTTGAACAAGCAACCGCATCAAGCAACTCTCACACGGTCGGATAATGCGGCTCTCGCCACATTGAATCGCCGCTTGTGAGCGGCCAATTTTCCCCTTGACCACTAAGTTCTAGGGTAGCCCGGTCTCTGACCTCCCCCCCCCCCCCCCACCTTCACGAGCGGGGCTGTCAAACATCAGGTGTTCATTTGACTGGACCTCCCCGCAGACGCACAGCTTATCAGCTGTCAGGCGGAACCGAAACAGATATTGTTCCGACACCAGTTTTGTTGTAACGTCACAGGTGAGCGGTAGAATTAAATAAATGAATAATATTTAAAGTGGCCGCTAGTACCGCAAAATCCGCGCGAATGATATACGGTAAGCGCGCTCGTTTTAATTACAATCATTGAATTAAATTAAAAAAAAATATTACATTTAAATAAAACTATATATATTTTTATAAAGATATATATAATATCATATATATATATATATATATATATATATATATATATATATATATATATATATATATAAGATATATTTTTTTTTTCACATTCAGATGGACCGCTGAATGTGAAAATAGGAGGAGAAAAGATTATGGAGGTAGAAGAATTTTGTTGTTTGGGAAGTAAAATTACTAAAGATGGACGAAGCAGGAGCGATATAAAATGCCGAATATCACAAGCGAAACGAGCCTTCAGTAAGAAATATAATTTGTTTACATCAAAAATTAATGTAAATGTCAGGAAAAGATTTTTGAAAGTATATGTTTGGAGTGTCGCTTTATATGGAAGTGAAACTTGGACAATGGGAGTATCTGAGAAGAAAAGATTAGAAGCTTTTGAAATGTGGTGCTATAGGAAAGATCAGATGGGTGAATAAAGTGACAAATGAAGAGGTGTTGCGGCAAATCGATGAAGAAAGAAGCATTTGGAAAAATATAGCTAAAAGAAGGGACAGACTTATAGGCCACATATTAAGACATCCTGGAATAGTCGCTTTAATATTGGAAGGACAGGTAGAAGGGAAAAATTGTGTAGGCAGGCCACATTTGGAGTATGTAAAACAAATTGTTGGGATGTAGGATGTAGAGGGTATACTGAAATGAAACGACTAGCACTAGATAGGGAATCTTGGAGAGCTGCATCAAACCAGTCAAATGACTGAAGACAAGAAAAAAAAAAAAAAAAAAAAAAAAAAAAATATTTTTATAGCCGTTCATCAGAAAAAAGCTGTGTGGCGGGAAAGTCCTACAAGTGTATTGTCAGTTTTTTTTTTACAAAAAAAAAAAAAAATTAAAATATTGAAAAAAAATCAAAATAAATTAAAAATAATTACTTTATTAAAAAAAGTATATTTATACATAATATATTTCCATGCTTATTGAAAACCTGAGGTATTGTTTTGATCTGGTATGATACTATTTATATAAGAAAAGTATGTACGAATAGAATTCAAACCAGTCCTGGCGTTAACAAACGGAAATAACGAAAAATATGGAAAGGTTAAAGCGTGAAAAAAATTTGTTTGTTTTAAACTTTGGCAAATTAAGTCTTATTTACTGCTAAAAATTATGAAAAACAAATAAGGTACACTGTATATACTCGTAAACATCTTGTATCTTACGCCGTGGCAACACACACACGCGCACGCGTGCACACATAGAGAGAGAGTGAGAGAGAGAGTTTTGGGGGGAGAGACAGAAAAATCGCGTTCACGTAAATACCATCAATCAAGATTTACAATTGCAGACTCAATCTACGCATAATTATCCTTTTTAACAACAGGTTTCCACGGAATCCACGTAATTATCGGAACACTATTTTTTACAGCCTTATTAATACGCTAAATCACTCGTAGTGATTTTCAAACACTCGAAACCACCGAAAAAAACTTTTGTACATTTTTAAAATTCAGTTTTAGATCTCTTAACATTTATATACCACTACTTCTGGTTATTCCTACTACATAACTTAATAGCCTTACAAAATTGAGAAACTTGTTTTCTAAGAATAAAATCAATATAATTTTTTTTTTCAAATATTAAAATGCATATAGTTAAGTGTGAAGAAGGTATGTGTAATAAATTACTAAATTAGTTGATGTAATAACCGTTATTCTGACGATACTAATATAATCTTTGAATATAAATAATAAACTGCGTATTAAATTTATAAAATAGGCCTATGTTTATATTGCACATGAATTGAAATTTTTATTAGATCTCACAGAAGATATTTATTAAAATAATTCAGAAAAAAGTGAATAATGTAACATACGTTATAATAATTACATTGCTGTTCAAGACACCTGTGCTGAATTTAAACAAATAAACATTTCCATCCGTACCTAGTCGCTTCTTCCTAATGAATCATATATAAAGGCAACGATATTATGTCATAAAGAAAATATCAGTCGGCTTTTGATCAGATCAAGCAAGTAAGCTGTAGATAAATTTATTGTCTTGTTTTGAATTACGATATTACAATGCACACCTGATTTAATTACCTTGAAATAAAGGTAGAGTATTGTATTTATATATATATTAAAAAAAGAAAGAAAAAACAATATTCCTTCTTATTTTTATAATTTTATATTGTTTTTTTTCAAAATATTTAATAATTTTTATACAGTAAAAGAAAAACATGCTACCTTCTTCAAGTGCTATAATTACTGAGCGAGAAGGAAAATATTTAGAAAAACATCGATACTCAGGTACGGTTGATGTAATAATGAGACAAACCGTCTCATCATTTCCCCTTTCATAATCTTTCTTACTGCGCATTAAGTCAAACTGTAATTCTGTAGTCGAATTATATTTGTTTAATATTAAACAAATATAATTCGTTTCCTTTTGAATACTTGATCCCTTTTTAAAGAACGTGTACCGCACGCGGGATACAATCAAAACGTGCGGTACTATCTTTTATGTTTATTTTGTAATTATGATGCTAGACCGATTTATACAGATTGTCCCATTTAAAACGCAACCCATCAATCACTCATCCATGAAATTTCAAAAGTCAAGCTTACTCCCTTACTCGTTACTGAAATGGACTCGTCCAACATCTGAACATCGCGGCGACGCAGTAGAACACTACCGATAGTAACAACGATGCAATCATAACGTTCAGCGTATCGCTAGAGAAAAGATGGTGTTTTCGCTAGATGAACGTGTTTTCATTGTGGAGTCGTACTTCAGTAAGAAATCAGTGATTGCAGTGCAAGATTTGTTTCGCCATAATCACCCAGACAAACCGGCTCCTAATAAAACATCAGTATTAAGGTTAGTTGCAAAATTTAGAGAGACCGGTTCTGTTAACAACAAGGAAAACAAAAGATCTGCGTTAATGTTGAATACAGATACAGTCGCTGAAATCAAAGACCGATTACTCGCCTCGCCAAATAAATCGATCAGACGTTTGTCTGCTGAAATTAATTTGTCTAAATCGACTGTTCATCGGGCGACCAAAAAATTACGATTACGCCTTAACGCATTCAAACGGTTCATCGACATCTTGAGCCCGACAAAGAAAAACGGCTACAATATTGTCAACGGTTTCGTCGATTTCAGCGCGAGGGAATTAATGTTACGGATTCGTTATTTTTCACAGATGAAGCACGGTTTCATTTGTACGGCTACGTAAACAACCAAAACAGTAGAATTTGGAGCGCTGAAAATCCCCACGTTTATCACGAAAAACAATTACACCCGCAGAAGTCGGACGTGTGGTGCGCGATATCGCGGAAGAAAATAATCGGTCCTATTTTTTTCGAGTACACCATTAATGCAGAACGATATCAGGATATTTTATTTCGTTTCATCGCACTCTTGGAAGAAGGAAGACAGACACTGCCGGCTACAACATGACGGTGCGACATCGCACTACGCAGGTTCAACTTCTGATTTCGTCGAGGAATCCTTTGGTAATCGTGTTATCGGTCGAGGCTTGTGGCCACCAAGATCTCCAGATTTGACTGCGGCGGATTTTTTTGCTACGGGGTTACCTCAAAGAAAAAGCCTACAGCGACAAACCACGAACACTTTAACGATTGAAAGTCAATATTGAACAAGCTGTATTAAATATCCAGCCACAAACTTTGAAAAAATTTGCTGGAAACGCTGTAAAAAGAATTGAAGCTTGTATTCAAGAAGATGGCGGCCACTTCCAACATTTACTCTAAATGTAAGGTAATGGATGGTAATAATACAAATTACATTTACATTTACACATACCTTTTTATTATTTCAATATCTACCAATATAAGGTTGGGTTGCGTTTTATATGGGACACTCTGTACATTCCAATCGTGAATCGAACCGCAAAACAACCAGTTTACAAGCCGATGTACTACACAGACCGGATATAATAGAGGCCCTGTTTTACATGATACTATTTTAAATTTGGAATATCCATAATATGAACGCAACAGAGTGAAAAACCGCGACGAGAAAGTAAACGGGAAGAAGTAATAAAGTAAAACGAACCGATTAAACGATGGGAAAAGACGATCCATCCTGAGATGAAAAAACGCATAGCGTGAGAAACAACGAAGAGTAAATGTCAAATTCAAAGCTATGCAGCGTTCAGATGATGTGGAAATTTTTACTTAGATGGGAACAGCAAATTAGTGACCGATGATTTTAGGTTGATCGGCTTAAATAAGAAAAATTATTTTTTTTTTTTTACGATTTAAAAAGAATTAACAGTAGATTATTTCTTATAGAAACAACATCGCCGATTCGCGGAATCGTACGTGTGGAAGTATCGAGTGAAATTACACGCTTTTCGGGAAGGTAGTCACTAGTGTTAAAATTATATAAAAAAAAGAAACGAGGGCGTTCGCGCTACGAAAAGTTACGGCTTGGCCCAAGGAGATTTAAATCTGAACGCAGATAGTATAACAGTGTTAAGGAAGAACAGAAAGATCGATAACAAATCAGTCACTCCGTATTGACAATCGAGCTCGGCGACGATTTTGCGCCGAGCTCAAGGTTTTAAAGGTTTTAAAAAGGTTTATAAAGGTTTTTAAAAAAAACCTTTATTTTGCTTTGTTTTACATCGTTTACATCATATAGCATTTTTAACGTGACATTGCTAGGTATTTGAATGGCAGACAAACCACTGTAGACTTTATTTGCCTTAAAAAACAAAACCATCATGTC
Organism: Lycorma delicatula; assembly: GCF_047948215.1. Classification (NCBI taxonomy): domain Eukaryota; kingdom Metazoa; phylum Arthropoda; class Insecta; order Hemiptera; family Fulgoridae; genus Lycorma; species Lycorma delicatula. The sequence continues at coordinate 70,466,184 of NC_134466.1, read as the reverse complement.
ACATATCACATACACTCACTCGATATTTACAATTATGTAATAACCATTAGAACCACAATCACCATATGATAAACCAACTCTTCTCTTCTCATATCTTCCGGCCAATTACAGCTTTTCTATGTTGAATTTTCCTAATTAAGCTTCTATTCTCGTTAACTCTCCTCATTATGTCTTCATTTATTGTTTTTTCTGTACATTTAATAGTCGCTTTGCTATCGGAGGGACAAGTAGACGGGAAAAATTGTGCAGGCAGGGAACGTTTGGAATGCGTAAAACAAATTGTTAGGGATGTAGGATGTAATCCACCGGATTGGTCTAGTGGTAAATGTGTCTTCCCAAATCAGCTGATTTGGAAGTCGAGAGTTCCAGCGTTCAAGTCCTAGTAAAGTCAGTTATTTTTACACGGATTTGAATACTAGATCGCGGATACCGGTGTTCTTTGGCGGTCGGGTTTTCAATTAACCACACATTTCAGGAACGGTCGAACTGAGAATGTACAAGACAACACTTCATTTACACTCATACATATCATCCTCTAAAAGTATTATCTGAAAGGTAATTACCGGACGCTACACAGGAAAAAAAAAGGGATGCAGAATAGGGATGTATGGGTATACCGAAATAAAACGAATGGTACTAGACAGGGAATCTTGGAGAGCTGGATCAACTTGTCAAATGACTGAAGACAAAAAAAGTACAACACTAATCTTCTCAACATTTCGTTTCAAATGCGTCTAGCTTTTCTCTTTTTCATTTTCTAACAGTCCACGTTTCATTTACTTCTAGACGTATATTACAAACGTAACACCACCAGTGTTACGTTTGGAAAGAAACATGAATGTTTCTATAAAACGCTTCCTTAGTCGTGGCAAAATTTTTCCTTTTTACTTTTTTTGTAATCTTGTATTAACACGGTATTTAAATATCTATACTGTTTTTACTCGTTTAATTCTTCTTTCTTTTGAGCAGATCTTCATCGGTTTATCATCTAATATCGTCACTAATCCAATATTTCAAACATCAATTTTTCAGTCGTGTCTTTGTATTTATAAATTAAAAGACACGACCGAAAAATTGGACGATAACCGGAGAAAAACGGGACGTGTAAAATAGGAGGCTAAAGTAAGAAACGAAAACTTACTGCGATGGATAGGGGATGGAAGGTAAACGCTTAAAAATATAAAAAGGAAAAGATGAATCGGTCGAGAAGAAAATGTCGATTGTTGAAGACCGGAATCGAGGAAACGCCGGATGGAAACAAGAAAGAGAAAGGAGGTAACAGATAATAGATTCGATTAAGATCGGAAGAAGAAAAGAGATCGGCACACAATCGTAACGCATGGACTGTATAGCGAATACCTATCGGAAGGTAGAATACAATTAATCGATTTACAGCTGATTTTACTTGTTTATTCGTTTATTCACACTTGCGATTATAGCCTCACGCCCGATTAAAATCGCCTTCCTTTCTCTTTTGAACGAGAGATGAATCTGTAGCGTATGAAAAAATTCCGGTCTTTCTAACTCAAAACCTTCCGGATGGTTGTTTAATGACCGAAACAAACATTTAATTTTAAATTTTAACTTACATTTAAATAATTTTTTTAACATTTTATTGTTTCCCATTTTATTACAATAATATTTTTAATTATTATTTAAGTTTTCACTTTTAGAATCCCGTACAAATTAAAAAAAAAAAAAATAGAAATAAAAAAATAAAAAATTATTTTACTTTATTGCAGGTTTTATTGAGACTGTAAAAAAAAAACAGGCTGAAAAACAGTTGTAGGACTTCCCGTCACGCGGCTTTTTTTCCGATGCACGGCTTACACGCACAACTTAAAAATATTTATCATTTTATTTAAATATATTTTTTTACAGCTGTACGTCAGTGCTATACACTAGCGCTCATTGTGGTGTCAAGGAATACTATTGACGCAGTATACCCACTTAGCCACTAATTTAGAGATATTTTTTGGGGTGTGGGTACGATTTTGAAAAAACATATTTTTGCAAAATATTTTAACAAATAGGTCTAAGAAAAATAGTACAGGCAATTTGTCATCAAAATAGGCTGTATTTGAAAATCCTTACCTACCGATTGATCTTTTGTCCATACGTTACGGATGATGAGGGAAGCTTAACTCCAGATTTTTAACATCCCCCTTCCATAGATTTTTGAAAAACTCGAAATGTTTTTGAAATGCGTTTTTCTCTGAATCTATGTATTTTAGAGAAACGTTTTACAAACAAAAAATGTAGAGGACATTTTCCTCTACAATTAATGTCTTTGAAGTTATGCCGTATAATTTGAAATTGAAATACTAGGTGGTGCTGAACTTGTAAACGAAGTTGTAAGCGAGTAGACCGGTTTCGAACACGTGCCCAATTCACAACATTTTCACAAGCTACAGCTCCAAAACGGTAAGTCGTACAAGAAAATTGTTTAAATAAAAGTTGTCTGTTTTTTGAGATTAACAACTTTTCCAAATGCAATACAGACGAAAAACAATTTTTCCGGTGAAAACCCCGAAAAAACACGTCTTTTACAACCTCAGCGCCACCTAGTATTTCAATTTCAAATTATACGGCATAACTGCAAACACATTAATTGTAGAGAAGAATGTCCTCTACATATTTTGTTTGAAAAACCTTTCTCTAAAATGCATAGATTCAGAGAAAAACGCATTTCAAAAACTTTTTGAATATTTCGGGTTTTTCAAAAATCTATAGGAGGGGATGTTAAAAATCTGGAGTTAAGCTTCCCTCATCACCCCTAACATATAGAAAAAACATCAATCGGTAGTTAAGGATTTTCAAATAAAAATACAAATTGACTGTTCTAATAAGACTTCATTAGGCGAAATCTCGAGATACTGAGAGTGACCTTGCTCTAGTTTCACCCCTTTGACCTTTTTAAGTTGAAAACTTAATGGCATCAATGCAACATATACAGAACTAATCTGATCGAGTTTGGTCAAAATCGGTCCAGTAGTTCTGGAGATATAAAGTGTGAGACACCGAACACACACACGTATATACGAATATCCGGAATAATTTCCATCCGGTTTTTTGGGTTCCTTAGGTGTCAAAACATAAAGATCCGGTGAAAACTGTTTATGCTCAAACTGGGCATAGAATACTTTCCTTTCTAAAGCTATAGCGCTAGACTAGAAAGTAAAATATTTTATTGCCAATTTCAAATTAGGCTGCGATTCAAATATGTAACTCGATTTTGATTTACCCGTGAATTTCTTTAAGTATATTACCGTAGGTTTAAAAAAAATAAATGCATGCAAAATAAGTACAACAAAATTATTAGATAGTTTTATGTTACTTCCAAAAATTTTCTAATCTCCAATTATGGAAAAAGACGAAATTTAAAAAAATAAAAAACATCAAAACCCACCGGGTCGGTCTAATGGTCTGATTTCGAAATCGAGAGTTTTCAGGTCCAAATCCTAATAAAATCAGACGCTTTTATTCGGATGTGAATACTAAGATCGTGGATACCTGTGTTCTTTGGTGTTTTTTTTAGCCTCCGGGACCACCGTTAGCTATCGCTTCAGAAGATGAGATGAAACGGCCCAATTTTGTAGCGTGTGAAAACAAGGATTCGAACCCGGGACCTCCGGATGAAAAGCCGAGTCGCTACCACGGAGGCCGGCGAATATAAATCAAACCTACAGGAACAGGAACATATTTAAATAAGAAACTATTATGAAAATTACACCTAAACAAGTAACTTCTCACTGTTTGTTAACTATTTTTTCTCTCAGTGCGAAACGTTGAAGTTGCACTTCAAGGTTTCCGTAATTTCGTTAACAGATTACATGAAAAAATACTGTTGAAATATGTTTATAAAACAGGAGCGAAAGCGAAAACGGATTTCGACGGAGTGTTAAAAACAGTCGCTTCAAATAAGCATAGAATATAGCAGACCTTGAACATATTTGGTCTGGTATAATATTAGTTACGTAAGTAAATTTGATCGTATATTTATAATGATTTTAAAATAATTAAGTATTAAATAAATCAGTAATTATTGTACTTATAATATGAATGTAAGTATGTAAGGTACAACAGAACCGTTCTGGATATACAAACGGCTTATTTAATAACAAACAAACGCAAGTTTAGTCGTGAGTCATGCTCAGAACTATTATACATTGTTATGAATGATATCAAAACAATTTTCCCCACCGTTCCACCGAAATTATATGCAGATTCAGCATGTCGATTAAAAACGACATTCTGTGATTTAAATTGTAACAATTTCCTGCGTCACAGTACGCTGTAAGCTTATGCCATTCATAAAATTCTTAGAATCCAACCGGTTTCTAAGAATTCAAGTTCTACGAAGTTATTCATCGAGAATTGACTGTCAACATAATCGTTATAAAAACATTAGATTACATAATGAAGATTATAAACGCACAATCTATTAACTCTTTTCTCACAGGAAGGAAGGAGTTAGAGATTTAAGTGAATAAATGAAACAAAATAAAAAATGCTGATAGTTTTTTAATAGTGGCCGACAAAGCTACGGTGAAAACTACTGCAACTTTTAATTTTGAAATCACTCATTTATTTATTTTCGCAATTACAGGCTAATCACCCCAATTAGGTTACTTATGAAGATGTAAATATTGTAGCGTGCGAAATAAAATACAAAGTCTGTCCGAGATTCGAACCTAGAATTTTCCGATTGAAAGGGAGACAGATACAGTTTCGCCGTGGAGGTCGATGCGATATTAAAAACTGAAGTACGACAACGATCTGTCATTAAAAGAAAGATTAATAAATAAATATATTTTTTATCTTCCAAAAACTGGAACGCTGGAATTTATAATCAGCAGTGAAAAACGTACGATTAATTTTTTAATCTTTAGTTGCGTAGGAGAAAAAATTTCCATCGACTTGCCCTATCTAAAAAATACGTATTTCAAGTTAGTAACGTATAGCTAAAAAATTGTTAAATTAAAATTTTATTGGATAATTAGCTGTAAATTAAATTATACATGAATTATACCGAATTATAATTAAACACAGCCATGAAGTTAATTACGCTACGTTGCATAATTAAGATCTGCTAACTTGATATAAAGTAAACGAACCATTTAAAACTATTAGTCGAAATTAAATCGAGCCGATTCCGTATAATTATCTAGCTAACTTCCTCAGCAGGCTTAAAGAATATTTATTTTTATAATTTACACTATATATATTATATATTACGTAGTGTTCCGGGAGGTATTCCTCGAACTTCAGGTACTGATTCAGGACACCAAAATGAGCAAAAAAAGTTCATATCGACATAAGTTCGGTTTTGCTTTGTTTTCCTTCTGGTCGCCATTTTGTGATTTTCAACAAAAACGTTATTTCTCATGAACGGGCAAAGCAAATCTAAGTAAGACTAGTATCTTGTTCTACAAAATAAAAAATTTAAAAATGGCAGCCATTTTAATTTTTTAATCTTCCATACCTTTGTAATTATTTGTTTGATCAAATTTTTCATTTCACGAAATTTATTAAGCATTTTATTTTGAACAAAATGACACCTTATTTGTAAACATCCGTTGTCAAACAACCGAGTTATTGCTGACAATTAATCCTTTCTTTCTCTTGTTTAGCCTCCGGTAATTACCTTTCAGATAATACTTCAGAGGATGATATGTATGAGTGTAAATGAAGTCTTGTACATTCTTAGTTCGACCATTTCTGAAATATGTGATTAATTGAAACCCAACCACCAAAGAACATCGGTATCCACGATCTAGTATTCAAATCCGTATAAAAATAATTGACTTTACTAGGACTTGAACGCTGGAACTCTCGACTTCCAAATCAACTGATTTGGAAAGACGCGTTCACCACTAGACCAACTCGGTAGGTTTGCAGACGATTAACCCGGCAGTAACCTTTCGCACCTGCCGTACTGAAAAGCGTATTGTTTGGGGAATACGTCTCGGAACACTCCGTATACTAGGTTTCTCTCTTTATCTGTTTAACCTCCGGAACCAACGTAAGGTATTACTTCAAAGGATGATATGTATGAATACAAATGAAGTGTAGCCTTGTACAGTCTCAGATCGACCACTCCTAATCCAACGGCTTGTTATAGTGGTTAAACTTGTCATCGCAGATCAGCTGATTTTGGAATCGAGAGTTCTAAGGTTGAAATCCTAGTAAAAGTAATTACTTTTATGCGGATCTGAATACTAGATCGTGGATACCGGTGTTCTTTGGTGGTCGGGTTTCAATTAACCACACATCGCAGGAACCGTCGACCTGAGACTGTATAAGACTACACTTCATTTACATTCATACATATCATTCTCTGAAGTAATACCTCATGGTGATTCCGAAGACTAAAGAGAAAGTTAACTATTGCTTAGATGTGAAGTTAATTTTAACCAAACCACCAAAGAACACCGGTATCAACGATCTTGTATTCAAATCCGTAACTGGCTTTGCTAGGATTTCAACCTTAGAACTCTCGACTTCGAAATTAGCTGATTTGCGATGACGAATTAACCACTAGACCATCCCTGTGGGCATACAGAGGTCTGAAAAAATTCCTAGGTTTCAAGAAGGAATAATATTTTTTGCAGTACTATTTTTTATGCGTAATCTTGAAGCTACAACTATTAATTTTTAGTTTACACATTCTCCGTCAGATAGCAGCTAGGTAAAACTATTGAAAAGACCGAGTTGTATGAACCAGGGTTTCAGTACGATGGCGTCGACATAAAAGAAAGCAGTGCGTGTACCGGTTCGCAGAATCATAAACAATGACTGTTGTACAAAGAAATTATACGCCAGTCTATCGTAGAAATTCTCCAAGAAATGAAGAGCGTATGTATGAGGTGTGAACAGTTTTTGGAAAGCGAAAGCGTTCTGAATGAATACTAATCAAGTAGGCCTAAAACAAGTCCAAAAACACAGAAAATATTCGACTGTCTTTCAAACGAAGTCGGGAAATATTCAATTCGTAGTGTTTCTCGTCGACTAAACGTTCTTTAAACCACTGGACGTGTTCCTGTTCGCAAGCGATTGGAACTTCGTGCTTAAGCGCTCCAGTTACTTCGTGAAATTAAACTTACGATAAGCCGTAATTTGTAACGACATCATTCTATTTTATGATGAAGCAACATTTCACGTTCATGGAGTCGTGAATCGACATAATCGTCGAGTACGGAGCTCGGAAAATTCACACAAATAGGTGGAATTCATTCGCAACTGTCCGAAAATGAATACCTGGTGTGGGATCATGCATAATCGAATTTTTGGGCCTTTTTTTTTCACGAGCAGACTATTACGAGCACAGTCTATTCGGACGTTTAAAGAACTCTGTTTCTTTGGACTGAAAGTATGGAGAACCTAATCTTCCAACGAGATGGAACCCATACTCTGATCATTTTCAACGTCAGGTTCCCAGAAGGCCGGATAGACAGAGAAACTCCCATCCCTTGGTGGCATCCAAGTCCAGTTTTAACGGCGATAAATTTCTTCTTTTAGGTCTACGTAAAAGACATCATATGCAAAGAAAAAGTACATTCACTCGACTACCTGCGCCAAAGAATAATAGCAGGCGTGAAAACGATTCCTCCAGACGCTGTCCAGAGTGTAAAGAACGAGGTGAATTATCGTTTTGACGTCTGAAGGGCTACAAACGGCGCTCATATTGAGTTATATTACGAGGAAAAAACTTTTGACTTTCGTGCAATAAAATGCATATCTTTGCGATTTTAAAAGTAATAAAGAAAATTCAATTTAAATCGGCGGAGTTCTTTTTCGGGCACTCGGTATATATTAGATTATATTTTTAGGATAAAATCTTATTCCACGTAAATGAATCATCGAGCAAGGTCAACGGTTTTAAAAGTTATCTTATTATGAATTTAACGTAACGTTGATGGAATAAAATTTCCCTCGTTTACGTAAGTGTAACCTAACCTACATATTATAACTTCCATTACTATAGGTCAATAAACAAGCAATATTTAAAAGTTATTGAAACGAATCTACTTCGTAATTGGATTTTTTCATCGCATAAATTCATAAAGGTATTTTAGACAAAGCCCCAAAAGGGCTTCTGAGTGCAGGTTTTGCAACTCTTAACATTCGTGGTTTCAACCGCGAAGGTAAAGAAGGATTGTGAGGGAATAAGTGTTACAGATGAATTACTATTTAAAAAAAAAAAAATGGGCTTAAATATAATAAAAGAATGGGGAGTTGACTTCTAGCCTTGATTGCAACGATGATACAATAGCGATTACAACATTTCGTGAGGTTATAAATTTTATCTTTGTTTCTATAAATTTCCCACCATATTTCCAAGTGACATTGTTAATTTACATACCTTATTTTCAAAGCTGAATGAAATCCAAATAAATTCCACTTAATAGATCTATTAAATATATATACAGCTAATAAATTATTCTAATTTTACAAGTACGGATTTTTTACTTCCTTGAACGATATAAAGGAAGTATTATAATCACGAAAAATCTCGGTTTTAAATTTCAATATAAATATACATTTTGACCAACCCTGAAACCATTTTGACTAGTTTCGGCGTGAGGTATGTACATATGAATCTCGCATAACTCAAAAACGATTAACAGTAGGATTTTGGAATTTTGTATTTAGATCTGTAGTAAAATCTAATGGTGCACCTCCCCTTTTGATTGCAATCTACTGGGCCAAAAATGTGTATACAGTCAAACCTGTAAATAAATCTAGAATGTTTCTTAACTGCAGTAATAAGCCCTAATTGAGAGTTTTTCAACGATATATCATGTACTTATTTTCACCGGTTCCAGAATTATAGCCGAATAAAATTTTAATTAATGAAATATTTGGATCTTACAAGGGAAGGCACATCGGTTAGAATCCAACTTATACATTTTTTTTTTAAATTTAAATATATTGCTTTATTAATAATTATTAACCTCTGATTGTAAAAAGTATTTAATAATAAATAAAAATTCAATAATAACAATACGAAAAAAAACCAGAAGCTATTAGTGAAATAAAATTTTATGCACTTTTCAAATTAATTCAAAAATTTTTACAATCAGAGGCTAATAATTATTAATAAAGCAAAACATTTAAATTTAAAAAAAAGTTAAAAAAAAAATTGTAATTGTGAGCTTGAACGTCCTCAACCTTAATCTTTTACAAATTTAAGTATGTTGAAAAATTTGTTATGTAATTAATAAAAATTCAAGTTTCAAAAGTCGGAGGAGTAAAATTACCTTAGTATTCTTCCTCAGAATCTGTAATGACAGTAGCGTTGTTATTAACTCCATCGTATAGCCAGGATACAGTGAAGCAAGACTGGACCGTAAATGACGTACTCGGGTCTTGTAATCCCTGTATTTTCTTTTGAAAAAGAACTCTGCGTGATGCCCGTGCAAGTGGTACTTACAATTTCCTACCGAGAAACGTTTGAACGCACTTTTCGCCACGCACGCTCGATTGTCTATGTATGAACTCCCGTGTCCGGATGTATGAAATTACATTTGCGGTTCGTCGCTAAATGTTGGTAGCCCTCGCGTTGTAAACAATTAAATGTCTTCCAGCAATCGCTAACGATTATTGTACCGAAAAGAATGATAGGCAATAAGGTGGCGTGTGTGATACCTGGTGTATCCAATTCTACAAGGTATTATATTGCTAAAAAGATCTGAAACAGTAATTTGGATTTACAATGTATATAAATTTAAAAAAACCGGTTATAGGGGTCCCCTACTGAAATCCAATTGTTTGTGTATATAAAAATAAAATCACCTACACGTATAACTTATTGTATATTTTTTTTTTTTTTGTCTTCAGTCATTTGACTGGTTTGATGCAGCTCTCCAAGATTCCCTATCTAGTGCTAGTCGTTTCATTTCAGTATACCCTCTACATCCTACATCCCCAACAATTTGTTTTACATACTCCAAATGTGGCCTGCCTACACAATTTTTCCCTTCTACCTGTCCTTCCAATATTTAAGCGACTATTCCAGGATGCCTCTTAATATGTGGCCTATAAGTCTGTCTCTTCTTTTAACTATATTTTTCCAAACGCTTCTTTCTTCATCTATTTGTCGCAATACCTCCTCATTTGTCACTTTATCCACCCGTCTGATTTTTAACATTCTCCTATAGCACCGCATTTCAAAAGCTTCTAATCTTTTCTTCTCAGATACTCCGATCGTCCAAGTTTCACTTCCATATAAAGCGACACTCCAAACATACACTTTCAAAATTCTTTTCCTGACATTTAAATTAATTTTTGATGTAAACAAATTATATTTCTTACTGAAGGCTCGTTTAGCTTGTGCTATTCGGCCTTTTATATCGCTCCTGCTTCGTCCATCTTTAGTAATTCTACCTCCCAAATAACAAAATTCTTCTACCTCCATAATCTTTTCTCCTCCTATTTTCACATTCATTGGTCCATCTTTGTTATTTCTACTACATTTCATTACTTTTGTTTTGTTCTTGTTTATTTTCACGCGATTGTTCTTGCATGGGACTTCATCTATGCCGTTCATTGTTTCTTCTAAATCCTTTTTACTCTAGGCTAGAATTACTATATAATCAGCAAATCGTAGCATCTTTATCTTTTCACCTTGTACTGTTACTCCGAATCTAAATTGTTCTTTAACATCATTAACTGCTAGTTCCATGTAAAGATTAAAAAGTAACAGAGATAAGGAACATCCTTGTCGGACTCCCTTTCTTATTACGGCTTCTTTCTTATGTTCTTCAATTGTTACTGTTGCTGTTTGGTTCCTGTACATGTTAGCAATTGTTCTTCTATCTCTGTATTTGAACTCTAATTTTTTTAAAATGCTGAACATTTTATTCCAGTCTACGTTATCGAATGCCTTTTCCAGGTCTATAAACGCCAAGTATGTCGGTTTGTTTTTCTTTAATCTTCCTTCTACTATTAATCTGAGGCCTAAAATTGCTTCCCTTGTCCCTATACTTTTCCTGAAACCAAATTGGTCTTCTCCTAACACTTCTTCCACTCTCCTCTCAATTCTTCTGTATAAAATTCTAGTTAAGATTTTTGATGCATGACTAGTTAAACTAATTGTTCTATATTCTTCACATTTATCTGCCCCTGCTTTCTTTGGTATCATAACTATAACACTTTTTTTGAAGTCTGACGGAAATTCCCCTTTTTCATAAATATTACACACCGGTTTGTATAATCTATCAATCGCTTTCTCACCTGCACTGCGCAGTAATTCTACAAGTATTCCGTCTATTCCAGGAGCCTTTCTGCCATTTATAATTTTGTATATAATTTTTATTTTTAACGTTAATCACACGAGGTTAGCAAGCGAAGCGAGCGTAGGTTATGTTTGATTAGATTATGTTGATTCCGTGTAATGACGTATCGCACACCATATCAATATAACCTTTTTTTTTTCTTTTTCCTGTTTAGCCTCCGGTAACTACCGTTTAGATAATACTTCAGAGGATGAATGAGGATGATATGTATGAGTGTGAATGAAGTGTAGTCTTGTACATTCTCAGTTCGACCGTACCTGAGATGTATGTTTAATTGAAACCCGACCGCCAAAGAACACCGGTATCCACGATCTAACATTCAAATCCGTGTAAAAATAACTGGATTTACTAGGACTTGAACGCTGTAACTCTCGACTTCCAAATCAGCTGATTTGGGAAGACGCGTTAACCACTAGACCAACCCGGTGGGTTACATCAATATAACCTATCCAAATATAACCTACGCTCGCTAACTTCGTCTAATTAACGTTAAATATACATATTATATATATATGTGCTAGTAGACAGCTTCATTGTATCCTGACTATGTGATGGAGCTGATAACAACGCTACTGCCATTACAGATTCTGAGGAAGAATACTAAGGTAATTTCACTCTTCCGATTTTTAAAACAGGTATTTTTATTAATTACCTAAAATATTTTTCAACGTACTTCAATTTGAAAAAGATTAACAACGTTGAGGACGTTCAGGCTCACAATTACCAAATATATATGTCGGATTCGAACCTATGTGTGCATGGTTAAGGATCCGACACGTTCTCACTTTCACCACAAACTACTTCAACGACGTGAAACAAAATTAATATATAACTAATATAAAATGCTGATATGGATACCGCAAAACAATGCGATGCAATGTGGTATCCACTACAATGCAACGGTGTAACTGTCCACTTTATTATACAATTTGGAGGATCGTATCTCACTTTCAAATGAAATATGTTTAAATGAAGCGTAACAAAATATGTGTATATGTAATTTAATAGGCGTATAAGGAAGTGATACGGTATCTACATAACATTTTTTTACTAAGGTTAAAAATGAATTAGTAAAATTTATGCGTGAAGATAAAGTTCTAGTATCAAATTCATCTTTGGTCTTTTTATTTTGGCATCTCGTAATTACGATTTATCCTAATGATAAATTTTATGTTTATATTTATTTTATCTTATATTATTTCATTTTATAGTTTATTTATGTTTATAATTATCACTCACATGTTCTTAAATATATTTAATAAACATTTGTCAAAAAATGACTCATCTTTTGTATTATTTAGAATGTTAAATGTAGTTTTTTTATTATTTCGTTAACAGCAATCGTTTTTATTGAAATTAGTAGTCAATCTGTATTTTTATTTGAAAATCCTTACCTACCGATTGTTTTTTCCATAGGTTAGGGGTGATGAGGGAAGCTTAACTCCAAATTTTCAACATCCCCCCTCCCATAGATTTTTGAAAAACTCAAAAAGTTTTTGAAATGCGTTTTTCTATGAATTTTAGAGAAAAGTTTTACAAACAAAAAATGTAGAGGACATTCTCTTCTACAATTAATGTCTTTGAAGTTATAATTTGAAATTGAAATACCAGGTAGCGCTGAAGTTGTAAAAAAAGGGTTTTTTCGGGTTTTTCACCGGAAAACATTGTTTTTCGTCTGTATTGCATTTGGAAAAGTTATTAATCTCAAAAAAAACAGACAACTTTTATTTAAACAATTTTCTTGTACGACTTACCGTTTTGGAGCTGTAGCTTGTGAAAGTATGAAAATATTGTGAATTGGGCACGTGTTCGAAACTCGTTTACAAGTTCAGCGCCACCTAGTATTTCAATTTCAAATTATACGGCATAAGTTCACAGACATTAATTGTAGAGGAGAACTTCCTCTACATTTTTTGTTTGCAAAACTTTTCTCTAAAATTCATAGATTCAGAGAAAAACGCATTTCAAAAACTTTTTGAGTTTTTCAAAAATCAAAGGGAGGGGGGGATGTTAAAAATCTGGAGTTAACCTTCCCTCATCACCCCTAACCTATGGAAAAAACAATCGGTAGGTAAGGAGTTTTAAATACAGCCTATTTTGATGACAAATTGTCTGTACTAAATGACACATCAACGCTTGACAACGCTCTGTATCGTACAGAACGATGCATGATATAGACGAAATGAACATTTAAAAGTCTATAGAGCGACATGCAGTTAAAATTTGCCAACCGTCTCTCTTGTACGCAAATAATCACTTCACAAACTCCAAATTCCAATTAAATTAAAGGAGAACTGGTATAATCAGGCATTACATATTTTTTTTGTTTTTTTTTTCTTTAGTCTGCACGACCACCGTTAAGTATCGCTTCAGAGGATGATATCAAATGGCAGCGTGTGGAAATTGCACCTGACCGGGATTCGAACCCGGGACCTCCGGATAAACGCCGAGATGCTACCACTCGCCCCACGCAGGCAAGCATTATATACACACTAAATTTGTATTGAGACCAGACTGCATCAAAATCAAACGCGCAAACAAAAAATAATCGCATATAAAACAGATGAGATTTTATTTCGGTAATAAGGAATGACTCGGATGAAATATACAGCGGCATGAATTTTATCGCTTTTACTTTCAAAATGAATCGAAATAAAAGTAAGATAATGAAATGTGACAGAAGGGATGATAGTGAGAAATTAAATCATAACATAGGGGGAAGACAACTTCCAAAAATAGAAAAAAAAAATTATTTAGCCGGTAAAATAATAAAAGGTGGACGAAGTAATGCTGATGTGAAGATTAGACGTTTATCTAAGCAAGTACACTTCGTAAAGTAGAGCGATTTGCTAGTATCAAATGCGGATCTAAGGGTTAAAAAGAAACTTTATCAAATCTTTGTGTGGAGAATGACGCTTTACGGTATTGAAACAAAGAGAATATTTAAAATAGAAAGGAAAAGAAGAATCCACAGAGATATATTTTACACTAAGATGTAAAAAATTAATTATAAAACGGGAAGAGATGTCACCAGAATCGTTAGGAAAGTTCACGTTCCGATTCAAAGAAGGTGCAAGTATGACCAAATGACTTTGATCCTTTAGATGGCAATCTGCAAAGTTACACAAGCTTACGTTTAGTTGCCGGTTTGTGGCGATCGAGTAAAGAAAACAATTTTTAACATTCTCTGAAAAATGGATAAAATTGGAGAAACCCTGAGGGACATAAAGAGTTAAATTCTACTTTACAGGATTCTTCCCCCTTCGTTTCCGACGATAAAAAAGCGGGTAACTGAATTACACGTCACAAAAATTCGTAATGCAGAATTAAATGTTACAGTACCTTCGGTACTCGAACATTTAATATAAAATGCCAAGCAAACCAAGCTTGAAATACTTCTTCAAACGAACTTGAAAAACCATGCTTGGAAGCATTTCTCCCGCCACCACCCCATTCGGTCACCCTAAAGCACCCGACCAAATGTATGTACCACAAACGGCTACTGAGCCTCGAACAGTTTAGCGACCAGTGTCCTAAATAGCTCCTAGAGCTTACCTAACAGTGTGAGCGGACTAAGCGCGGTGCCATACACCACCGGTTTACGCGTCCCAACCGCTCATTTGTCATATATTTGGTAAAACAACCCCGTAAACTACTGATGTCGGTTGAACAAAGCAACCGCATCAAGAAACTAACTTACTCGAACGCGCTTAAATCGCAAAAATCTATGTCGACAGTTTCCACTACATTTTATAGAACATTTTGGTTATAAAAAAGCTTTCCACTCATGGGTGCTGGATTGTTAACGTGTACCGTTAACAATCAGTCGCAATCGACTGAATATACTTCTCGACGGTATCTGGACCTATTTAAACGCGATTGCGTTGAGTTTCTTTGACGTTTTAGATTACAGTAGCTTCCTTCTTTTTCCTGTTTAGCCTCCGGTAACTACCGTTTAGATAATTCTTCAGAGGATGATATGTATGAGTGTAAATGAAGTGTTAGTCACATTCTCAGTTCGACCGTTCCTGAGATGTGTGGTTAATTGAAACCCAACCACCAAAGAACACCGGTATCCACGATCTAGTATTCAAATCCATGTAAAAATAACTGGCTTTACTAGGACTTGAACGCTGTAACTTTCGACTTCCAAATCAGCTGATTTGGGAAGACGCGTTAACCACTAGACCAACCCGGTGGGTTAGATTACAGTAGCTGAAACACGGATTCACTACTATAATTTAGCGTATAAAAAATGTCCCGAGACCGACCAAAATTCGAACCGGGAACTTCAAAATGAAGTTTGAGTCGCTATGATTCCGTCTCGAAGGTCAGCAAACTGGATTTTTCTACGTTTATTTAACCGTTTAAAAGATTAACAATAGAAATTTAATTTTTGTTTCCAAACTGAAACCGCATTTATGAATCATTAAAGATTTAAACTTTAAATTCTGTATTGTATTGTAATATTCTGCAGGTATATTTCACGATGTATGCGATAACATATAACGTATTGATTCTGAATTTTTTATAGGCGTATAAAAAAATAATAATTTTCGATTATAATTATAAAACATAAACGGTTGACGTCAACCGCATTCAGCAGATTACTACTGATTATTTATGTCTGAATAATCAAAATGTACCACGTGTTAAACCGAACTTGCACGTGTTAACATGTTTCGTTTTAACATCCCGTTACTCACACCGGTTTTATGTTGCTGCACGTTGATTTGTCGGCATTTCCTGACTGAGAATTGTTTTTCTTTTTGTTTAACGCGAAGGATTATTATTTAATATACAAATTACTCATCGTATGATTCAATATTTACATCATTTACGCGCGTATTTTATGACTAGGCTGTAGCTAAGCGGTTAAATTTTTATTACGCTACTCACACAATACGACATTTTTCTTAGATTCTTTGTTATAATTAGTAGAAAATAAGTCATTCGTAATAAAGATCTGCTGGGGATTCCGTTTGAAACTGGCTGTGAATAATATAAAATGGCCGCCACTTTGATAGAGTTAAAGCCTGATGTTTTTATTCAAAATTTTTGTTTTTCAGTACCCTTTAAAATGACGTACCACAATTCTACCTTTTCCATTTAATATTTTTACGCTGTCTTTCCGCAGGGGTTGGGAGTATGACGGTCTGATACCGAAAGATGGACACATAGCAACAATATTTATAGAATAATTGATGCAGTCTGACATAGAAAATATAAACCGTTTGAAAAGAATTTCCATTATCATAACCTGTTTTGTGTATTTAAAAATGTCGGCACCGCTTGAAACGTGTATTGGAAGAACAGCGTCCTGTGGTATGATTTTTACTTCCCAGTACGAAGTAAAGGAAGTATTGTGATCGTGAAAAATTCCGGTTTTCAGATTACAACGGAAATATCCATTTTGACTATCCCTGAAAACATTTGACTAGTTTCGGCATGACGTCTGTATGTACCTCGCATAACTCAAAAATGATTAGCCGTAAGATGTTGGAATTTTTTATTTAGGACGGTTTGGATCTAGTTGTGCACCTCCTCTTTTGATTGCAATCGACTGAACCAAAAGTGTCCAAAAAAGCCCGAAATCCAAAAAAATTTGGACTTTAGACTTTTTCTTAGCTGGAGTAATAAGCCCCATTGAAAAATTTTTAACGATATATCGTAAGTAGTACTTATTCACATTGGTTCCAGAGTTATAGCCAAATAAAATTTTAATTAATGAAATATTTAGATCTTACAAGGGGAAGACACATCGGCTTGAATTCGACTTAATCTCCTTTTTTTAAAATTTAAATATATTGATTTATTAATACTCATTAACCTCTGGTTACAATGTTTTACAATGAATAATTATTCAATAACAATAAAAAAAAAAAGAAAAATTATCAGAAATTATTAGTGAAATAAATTTTATATACTTTAAAAATGTGTATATCTAATAGGCGTACAAGGAATTCATGCTTATTTTTATCTCCTCACCGTCCTAAATTCACTGGCGGATGTTGGAACAGTACAATAAAAATTCTAATAACGGTGAACATGTTTTTAAATGAGTCGAACAGTTTAAATCGGGCAGAACTAACATTACTGTAACGGGAAAGCGGTGGAAATTTCGACTGGCGCTTTGAAAAATTACATTAATGAAATTTGGGAAATCGCTGAAATTTGTAGTGTGAATATCGGCACTGCCCATACCGTTACCCGTAAACTGAAACGAGAGGTAAATATGAAAAATTAAAATACACGACTGCCAGCAAAAATTGTTCTTTGTGACAACTTTGAATATAGTATAACTTTTTTCTAACTTTTTAAATCTATTTAAATATTAATATGAGTATATACATTTATGTAGCCTATGACACTCCCGGTAACGTAAGGATTCCTATGCGAAGTCAAACATCTAAATCGGCGGTTCAGCCGTTTTGATGCTACGGTGGAATAAACAACATACACCCTAAATAAAGTACTTCTTTTATTTTGGTCAGTAGTGTAAAAACATTCTTTTTAATTTTACAAATTCATAAGATTTTTTGTTAAGTTTGTTATTAAAAGTCGACTTTTTTTATTTTTCATAAACTTTATTAAATCAATTTCCTTAGAATAAAATTTTCTACCCGTTTTGATAATAAAATGTACGTATTTATTAGTCATTTAACAAAATTATTCTACTTTAAAACTAAAAAAAATTCTTTTCGTCACCGAATTTTTCTGTTTTACGCTGGATATCATGAAAACTACGGGAAATTCAGTACTTCAGTACTGAATTCTCGTAGTTCAGGAACCTGTTTTACTCGGTTTTTCAGGTCCAAAAACAAGAGACCATCAAGTTAACCGCTAATATACTGAAATTTCAAGGGGGGGGAACTGAAATCCGCGCCAAATATTTCTTTATACGTAACTCGATAAGAAAGCGTTTTCGGACATTTGTATCAACATTCTTCTTTATTTCAAGCCCTAGAATCAGTTTCCAAATTATATCCCTTTCCTTTTGAATCACCTGCGTGTATATATATATATATATATATATATATATATATATATATATATATATATATATATACAGGTGTCCCATATAAAACGCAACAAAACCTTATATTGGTAGGTATTGAAATAATAAAAAGGCATGTTTAAATGTAAATGTAATTTTCATTATTACCATCCATTACCTTACATTTAGAGTAAATGTTGGAAGTGGCCGCCATCTTCTTGAATACAAGTTTCAATTCTTTTTACAGGGTTTCTTGCAACTTTTTTCAAAGTTTGTGGCCGGATATTTAATACAGCTTGTTCAATATTGACTTTCAATCGCTCAAGTGTTCGCGGTTTGTCGCTGTAGGCTTTTTCTTTGAGGTAACCCCGTAGAAAAAAATCCGCCGCAGTCAAATCGGGAGATCTTGGTGGCCAGAAGCCTCGACCGATAACACGAATTCCTCGACGAAATCAGAAGTTGAACCTGCGTAGTGCGATGTCGCACCGTCATGTTGTAGCCGGCAGTGTCTGTCTTCCTCTTCCAAGAGTGCGAAATAAAATATCCTGATATCGTTCTGCATTAATGGTGTACTCGAAAAAAATAGGACCGATTATTTTCTTCCGCGATATCGCGCACCACACGCCCGACTTCTGCGGGTGTAATTGTTTTTCGTGATAAACGTGGGGATTTTCAGCGCTCCAAATTCTACTGTTTTGGCTGTTTACGTAGCCGTCCGAATGAAACCGTGCTTCATCTGTGAAAAGTAACGAATCCGTAACGTTAATTCCCTCGCGCAGAAATCGACGGAACCGTTGACAATATTGTAGCCGTTTTTCTTTGTCGGGCTCAAGAAGTCGATGAACCGTTTGAACGCGATAAGGTCGTAATTGTAATCGTTCGGTCGCCCGATGAACAGTCGATTTAGACAAATTAATTTCAGCAGACAAACGCCTGATCGATTTATTTAGCGCGGCGAGTAATCGGTCTTTGATTTCAGCGACTGCATCTGTATTCAACACCGACGCAGATCTTTTGTGTTCGTTGTTATTAACAGAACCGGTCTCTTTAAATTTTGCGACTAACCTTAATACTGATGTTTTGTTAGGAGCCGGTTTATCTGGGTACTTATGGCGAAACAAATCTTGCACTGCAACCGCTGATTTCGTACTGAAGTACGACTCGACGATGAAAACACGTTCATCTAGCAAAAAACACCATCTTTTCTCTAGCAATACGCTGAACGTTATGATTGCATTGTTGTTACTATCGGTAGTGTTCTACTGCGTCGCCGCGATGTTCAGATGTTGGACGAGTCCATTTCAGTAACGAGTAGGGGAGTAAGCTTGACTTTTGAAATTTCATGGATGAGTGATTGATGGGTTGCGTTTTATACGGGACACCCTGTATATGTGTGTGTAGCCTATGACACTTCCGGTAATGTAAGATTCCTACGCAAGATCATACATCTAAATCCATTCAGTCGTTGAGCTTTTATGGTAGAACAAACATATATACATACACCCTAAATACATTATTACACTCCTTTCTGGGCAGTCATGTAATAACGCAAAATATATTCAAGGTTGTGAGATTGTCAATCCAAAATCTCAGACCCCCGAATTCACATTTGTACGTAACTTAAACGACGGTTTTTAACGGGAAGTAAAAACCTTTTTAGACGGCATACAAATTTATGATGAAACTCATAAGCATCATTTTGAGCCGGAATCCGAACGTTAGAGCGTGGAACGGAAAAATCCGAGTTCGCCCGCCAGGAAAAAAATTCAAAACCTACGTGTCAGGCGGTAAAAAGATGATAATGGTGTTTTCGAGACTGTAAAAGGCCAATGTATTTCGATTATTTGGAGGAATAACATACAATCAACAGTGCCTAATGGTAAAAAAATTAATCTCGAAAAGCGTAATTATTCTGCACAGTAACGCCCGCACCATATTGCTCAAAAGACACGGAAAGCTATACCCGCCATTCAACGGAGTCGAGATGTGTTGCCACATCCACCTCACACCATTCATTTTTTTGTCCTCAGAGTTTTTACGTTGAACCGTTTCGGCAAGAATGAGCGTGCTATTACTCATTGGTACTAAGAGTTTAGAGTAGAATAAAGTAAACAGCGCAACCACCGCGCAGCTTGGTCATGGAATGCTAGACGGGTGGAATAAGATTGAGTCTGTGGTGTAACATACGAACATCTGCGCCCGCACGTATTCCATCGCTGCATTCAATACGCATACGTGATGAATGGCAACTAGGCGCGCTGTTTGATTTTTTTTACGAAATTTTCTTTTTGCAAATTTTTTCTTTTTTTTTTTAAATTCTCAGTTTTATTCTTTACAAAGGAAAATAGGACAGTATCAATCGGATAGATAATAAATAATGATACTCTATTATTTTGTTTTTAAATAAACCATGTTTTATTTTAGTCAGTCAAGTGGCTCAATGCCAGTAATTAGTTACTGCAATAAAATTTTCAGTTTGCATATCTGCAACCGCACTGTCTCTGAATACGCTTTTTCAAATTTTAAAGCACGATCGCGACATAATTTCTAGTCTTCAGCCATTAATTCAGAAAATTTTTGTTATGCCATTTGCTTAACTTGACCGATATTTTGCCGCGGTAAAACATTCTTTTCGGCTATCTGATTCTTTACTCTTACCCGATCGGATTAAGTTCAGAACGGTACGGTGGCACTCTTAAAACACTGTTTCCGTAATATTACAATATTTTGTCAAAATAGAATCGTTCGTATCGCACTTTATTTAACTTCACCGATCGATAAAGTTGGACTTTTTAACATCTACGGTGAGCTCGGAATATTTCTAATCGGCAACCGTTCTAATAACATTTACTTTCTACAATTTCAGTTCGGAAAAACGGTGTAATTTTTACTTCCTTGAAGAAGTAAAGGGAGGATTGTAACTGCGAAAAATTTCGGTTTTCAGATTTCAACAGAAATATACATTTTGACCATCCCTGAATCCATTTTGAATAGTTTCGGCGTGACGTCTGTACGTACGTATTTAAGTATCTCGCATAACTCACAAACGATTAGACGTAGAATGTTGAAATCTTGAATATTGGACTGTTGTAACATCTAGTTGGCACCTCCCCTTTTGATTGCAATCGACTGAACCAAAAGTGTCCAAAAAAGCCCAAAATCCAAAACATTTGTATTTTGGACTTTTTCTTAACTGCAGTTATAAGTCCTCATCGAGAACTTTTTAACGATATATCAGAAGCGGTACTTATTTTCATCGGTTCCAAAGTTATAGCCGAATGAAATTTTAATTAATGAAATATTTGGATATTACAAGGACAAGGCACATCGGTTCGAATCCGACTTCATTTCCATTTTTTTTCTTCGATTGAAAAAAAATCGTAAGTTATTAGTGAAGTAGAATTTTATCTCATTTTCATTTTAATTCAAAAATGTTTACAGAGATTAATAATTATTAATAAATCAATATATTTCAATTAAAAAAAAAATATATATATATATATATATTAAAAAAATATCTGTGAACGAAGTCGGATTCGAACCGATATGTGCATTATTACGGATCCGACACGTTTTCACTAGAGCGACGTGAAATAGAATTGATATATAAACTAATATAAAATGCTGATCCGGTCACCACAAAAAAAAGAATGTGATGCAATGTGGTGTCCGCCACAATGCGATTGTGTAACTGCCCACTTTATTAAAGAATTGGAGGATCGTATTTCACTTTCAAATGAAATAAGTTAAAATGAAGTGCAGCAAAATACATGTATATGTAGTTTAACAGACGTACAAGAAAGTCATGTGTTGCACACATCAGATTTTTTATTATGGCAAGGTGCATTGTCGAAAAATAAAACGGAACGAGGTGAAAATTTGGAATCGATTTTGTTTTCAGCCGTTTTTCTTAGTTATCGGTACTCGCTTTGTTTCTGACCAGATTAGGGACTTCTCCGGCGTGCATCGTTATCGATCTCTGTCCTTTCGTTATAGGTTTCTTGTAACCGTCAACAGAGTCATACGTGTATAGGACCCCTCAGAAAAAACTACTCGGCCGTCGTTTCTATACCTCTGTAAATTTTGAAAATATTTCCGCGTTTTTCCAGTAACACCTTTCCGTTACCGACAGTCTTTTTCCACCTAAAACCCGTATTCCGTAATATATTTCTTACATTTCACGCGTAAATTCGAAATCCAAATCTTTATATTGTATTTTTAAAATCGCTAACAAGTTATTTAACGACGGTAATATTTTATTGCGTATCTAAAAATTATATACGATGTTCCTTAAAACGTATCTTTGAAAATCATCGATACTAACTTTTTTCTTTATTCTTTTTCGAAATTTTCCTCGTGTACTGAAAGTTACATTTTCACAAAGTTTATTTTTTTCAGTTACAATTTTTCGCATCGTGTGAACTAATCAGCAACGCGAGTTTGTGTTTCTGAACGTAACATATCGTGATTTTTTTCTGAAATTTTTTTGTAGATGTTCATTATAATATATTTAGTCTGGTTTATTATAGTCACTCCCAATCCAGATCTACAATTATTGGTTGAGGCATTACACATCGTAATTCTAACTGAAAATACACTGACTGCGGAAGTAGTATTGAAAATACTAATTTTAGACTGTGAAAGGAGTATTGATCAATACTGTTTTAACAAAAGGCAGTACTATTTTATTACAACCACGCGAAGCACTAGACAAGAATGCACCGACGTTCGCCTTTTCCCTCCAACACACATGTTGTTCTACTGCGCATCGTTGTGTTTAAGCTATATTAACTTGACGCCCTCTACTAAAGTCGGGTTAAAAACTTGACGACTTAATAATATCATACTTTTATTTTTTTTTCCAAATATTTAGTTAAAACTTGTTACTACTTGAAGAAGATTATTCGCTTTAAGTCGGGTTGTTCACCGGTATTTAAAAGTTGTAATATTTTATCTAGTTTTCATATTTTATCTCCGAAAAAGAATCGGTGAGGTTTTCTTTTCATCGCTACCTTCAGAAATATAATATACGCAGAAAAAAACTGTTCGGTAATTATATAATGAGACCGATGTACGTTCAAAAAGACGATTGTAAAAATTCTCGTTACAATCTATTTTTAACCGCTAATCGTAACAAATTGCAAGGGAGTAGCTGAGCGGGGTGGATCGATCCAGGGTAAAGTTATCTAAAGCAATATCATATTTAAGTAATGTAAGAAAGAAATGAAAGGAGAGTGTGAATGGTAAAACGGTGGACAGAGGTAATCGATGTCTACATGTACATAAAAATTGTTCAGCAAGACAACGGTCGGTAACGAATTACCTTTTCTTCCGTACATTTACAACCGAATCTCTAAATAATTTCATATTGTTAACCTTTTTACTGTATTTTAAACTCTGAACGAAATAATATAGATTTTTTTTTTTTTGGTCTTCAGTCATTTCACCGGTTTGATGCAACTCTCTAAGATTCCCTATCTAGTACTAGTCGTTTTATTTCGGTATACATCCTACATCCTTAACAATTTATTTTACATATTCCAAACGTTGCCTGCCTGCACAATATTTTCCTTCTACCTGACCCTCTAATATTAAAGCGACTATTCCAGTAAGACTTAATATGTGACCTATAAGTCTGTCTCTTCTTTTAACTATATTTTTCCAAATGCTTCTTTCTTCATCGATTTGCCACAACACCTCTTCATTTGTCACTTTATCCACCCGTCTGATTTTTAACGTTCTCCAATAGTACCGCATTTCAAAAGCTTCTATCTTTTCTTCTCAGGTACTCCGATCGTCCAAGTTTCACTTCCATATAAAGGAACGCTCCAAATATGTACTTACAAAAATCTTTTCCTGACGTTTAAATTAATTTTTGATGTAAACAAATTATATTTCTAAGGCTCGTTTCGCCTGTGCTATTCGTCATTTTATATCGCTCCCGCTTCGTCCATCTTTAGTAATTCTACTTCCCAAATAACAAAATTCTTCTACCTCCCTAATCTTTTCTCTTCCTATTTTCACATTCAGCGGTCCATCTTTGTTATTTCTACTACATTTCATTACTTTCGTTTTGTTCTTGTTTATTTTCACGCGGTAGTTCTTGCGTAGGACTTCAGCCGTGCCGTTCATTGTTTCTTCTAAATCCTTTTTACTCTAGAATTACTATATCATCAGCAAATCGTAACATCTTTATCTTTTCACCTTGTACTGTTACTCCGGATCTACATTGTTCTTTATCATCATTAACTGCTAGTTCTATGTAAAGATTAAAACGTAACGGGGGTAGGGAACATTCTTGTCGGACTCCCTTTCTTATTACGGCTTATTTCTTATGTTCTACAATTATTACTGTTGCTGTTTGGTTCCTGTAAATGCTAGTAATCGTTCTTCTATCTGTGTATTTGAACCCTAATTTTTTTAAAATCCGGAACACTTTATTACAGTCTACGTTATCAAATGCCTTTTCTAGGTCTATAAATGCCAAGTATATCGGTTTGTTTTTCTTTAATCTTCCTTCTACTATTAATCTGAGGCCTAACATTGCTTCCCTTGTCCCTATACTTTTTCTGAAACCAAATCGGTCTTCTCGTAACACTTCTTCAACTGTCCTCTCAATTCTTCTGTACAGAATTCTAGTTAAGATTTTTGATGCATTAAATATAGATTACATTTAATAAAACTAATAAAAATATTTACAAAAATCCAATCGTTTTATTTTTAAATATGCATTTTTTAATAGTTATATTTTGAAAATAATTTTACAAAATTTATGCACGAAAAATAGGGTTTTCTACAATCAAATACATCTCCCTTATATTGTTTTTATCACTATTATTTACATTTTAACCTTAATGCCGATTTCCGTAGTGGAGGAGTGTTGTTAAAGTCTTGGTCTTCCATCCGGTGGTCCGGGATTCGAATCCCGGTCATACATGGCATTTTTAATACGCTACAAAATTTTCCATTTCCATATCCCACGCTCAAACTTCAAGCCTATGTGGCGATATCATCAAACCTAAAAAAAATTAAACAATGTCTCTCTTGATGTGTTTTTGAAATTGTGTAAATAATTTTAACCGTATATTATGAATTATACATATTTATTTATCCCCCTCCCACTAACGTATGCGCTGCAGTCTGTTCAACCGAACAATAAGGAACCCTCCACGGCCCAATGAGATGGAGATCATGTAAGATAAATGAGGTGTAGTCTTGTACAGAGATTCAGGCTGACTATTCCTGAGATGTACGGCTAATTGAACCCTGACCACCAAAGAAAACCGGTATTCACTGTCTAGTATTCACACGGTATAAAAGCAACCGACTTTCATTAGATTAGTAATAATATATTAGCAACAATTAATTAATTGCGGTTGACGGAGTTAATTGTAAATATATTTTACTGCTATTTTAATTAATTATTTTAAGCTTGTTTCTTAGTTATAAACAAAATCTTTCTTTTTGATATTTTTATTATAATTTACCTAAACATTTGTAATCGTTATGCATCACGTATAAGTTTTCAAACCCATGTTTAATAAAAGCACAAATGCAGAACGGAATTTATCACATGTTAAATTTTTGGGATCAGAGTACGTCATATTAAAGCGCAGCAAACCAAGAATAATTTCATATAAAATAAAATAAAAGTTTTCAGCCGGACAGCTTTAAGATTACTATGCTATCTATTATTCTGAACTGAATCGTATAGAAAATATCTGGTCACTAGTGAGACGACATATCGCTAAGAACAATACAAAAAATATTTAATCGTAGAAAAACATCTGCGAGAATATTTCGAGAGTATAAGTCGACTTTAATTTAATTTGGAAACCGAGTATGTGAAATCATTAAAAAAATGTCAGCGATTAAAGGAATGTTAATAATCAGTGCTGCGGATAAATGATGATGCAAGCAAATTACAGTTCACGAATAGCGAATAAATTACTCTTGTATAAAAACCTTAAACGATTATCAAAACCAAATATCAGCTGAATTTTTTTACGAGTCGCTTCTAATAGTAATAATAAAAGCGATTTATAGTTAAGGTTATAAAAACCATGTCGACAACACTGACGCAGTAAATCGCTGTTAACTAAGCAGATGTTGTATAGACAAGTATAATGCGGTTAATTTTTAAAAAGATTTTTTTTAAATACTTATTTGTTCTCGTAGATTATTACACTATCAAAAACTTATAAAAAATAAACATACCGTTTTTATTTTACGAATTATCTCTAAGTTAAACTATTGTTTGAAAACTGATATACAGCTGTCGAAAAACTATTCGAATCGAAAGCGGTCAACGACAAATCACGATCGGTTAAAAAATATTCATAAGAGTATAAGTGAAAGGATTAATTCACCTTCAGATTTTTGTAATGTTATGAAGTCGATAAATTTTTATTAACGGGAAGGATGTTTCTCTTCTCTTTATTAAGTAATATTTATTCATTTATCACCGTATATTTGATTTACTAGCATTTCTTCCGCCGCCACCCCGTTCGGTATTCCTAAAGCACGAGACCGAATGTCCGCGCCTCGAACGGCTACTGTACCTCGAAACAGGAAGCGACCTGATCGCTATAGCTCCTGGAGTTAACCTAATTGCGTGAACGGTATAAGCAGTCTATTAGACCGGTCGCTTTTGTGACCGGCCGTTCACTTATCATATATTTTATAAACGGTTAAGGGCAGCCCGTCTTATAATAAAACATATGAACGTCAATTAAAATTTAATCTCGTTGAAAGAACATAATATATGACAGCAATTCGCTGCCTCGCCTAAGTCGCTGTGCCAGCAAGTGCCTGTCCATCCTTTATAGCCGCTTGGAACTATAGATCGATGGTTGATCATTATTCAAGGGTAGCTTCTTCCAGTGATGCCGTTAAGAGTCCTCCCTTAAGAAAACTATTGACGCCGGTTGAATAATGCAACTGCATCAAGGAACTTTAACACGGTCTTACAGTACGGTTCATGCCACACTGACTCGCCGCTTGTGAGTGGCCGATTTTCCCCTTGACCTCTAAGTTCCAGAGCAGCCCGAGCTCTGGATCCCCCCCCCCCCAAAGAGCGGGGCAGTCGTACATTCGATTGGAAGGGATCTCCCCGCAGACACATAGCTCATCAGTTGCCAAGCGGAACCTGAATCTACATCGCTTCAAATTTACGTGGTTAATGAGTACTTCGGCTACCGTTGCCGTTAAAAATGATCTCGAGGCGTACCATACTCCCAAGTCTTGTATAAAATTATACGACGACCTTCTCTTAGTCCTGGTGTTGTATTCACGCTGCCGTGATCTAAAGCCTCATCTGCGAGCAGGAGATGGGCAACTGTACGAAATTTTGATCCGATGCATTGCGATAACCGTTCCGCTCCGCCCGACTCAAAACCACATCCCAAACACCTCGAATACTTACCTCTTCGAAACTTCCACATGGGTGCTTGAACGTTAACCACTAAATCGACTGGAGGGCCTTTCCCAATACGGTAATAGCCTCGTAGGAGGTTGTTTTAAACACACCAGCGCATACAATGACCACTCCTTAAATTTAGAATAAGTGCTCTATTGCTATCCAACCTATGCGCCCGTACAGCTGCCGCGTAAGTGATCTTACTTTCAAAGACACCCGGTATACCGTGTGGAATTGACGTCCCGACAGCTCATACTCCTTCCCAGAGATCCTTCTAAGTTTTTGCTTCACTGAGACGGCGTCTGCCGCTACTTGCTTGAAATGGTTGCTAATCAGCAACGTTTTATCAAACGGTACACCTAGGTACTTATGAACTCTCACTCTGCTGATTATACAGCCTTTATATTAAATGTAGGGTTTCGACTTAACGACAATTTGTCTGCGCACTTCAGAAGCGTATACTTCTCTTGGGCACAAAAATCTTTAAATTTTGATCGTACATCCAGCCCTCTGCAACTGACAAGTCCTCTTGCGCTCTTTCTTCCGGCTGCGGTCGTGAATTACCACGAACTAAAAGGAGACGGTCATCGGCGAAAGCCTGACCGTAACCCCTTCTGCAAATATCAATCCCTGAAAAATCAGGTTTCACAGCACAGGACCGAGAACCGAACCGTACAGGCTTTCACTGATTAAGGACATTTCCACAAATAAGCGCGCATCTTTGAACAGAGCCGTACGGTTAGACAAACAGTCACGTACACTGGCCTGTAGGGCTTCGGGAACAATGCGGCGTTCGAACTCATAGAAGACAAAACTTCAACACAAGGAAGGAAATGCTGCCTCTATGTCAATAAAAATAGCCAAAACGTTTTTACAGTGGGCGCTTTCCACCTCGGCAAGAGCATTTAAGATGCAATCCTCGGTGCCAACCCCTTTCATGAAGCCGTATTGTCCTCGATTAAGAAAACCGTTCGTATCGATGTTTTCTCGGAAATTCGGAAACAACCTCGGTTAAAGCAGTCGAGAGAACAGTCTATCAAGCGGCTGTCTTATGAAGGCGGCAAATGATGGAAAATATCCGGGTCAAGTTGGTCAATCCCCGGTGCCTTTTTCAATGCCGTTCGAGAAACCACTCGGTCTATATCTACAAGATCCACAGTCTTCACGCTAGGGAAGAGTGTAAACCCCCGTCCAGACGCCGACCTCTGCTTCACCTTCCGGAGCATCAAGGAACGCCTGGTAAGTCGCCACAGATGTTAAAGTGTGGTCTCGACCAGTAAACCGGCATCGAACGCCGGACAGTACGTGCAACAGCTATATCGTTGTATACGTTTAAATAAATGAAATCTAATCACAATGCTGGTGATTTCTTGAGGCTAAAAATCCTTAATATTGGAAAACGGATCTTTCCCGCCGACTATCGACACTGGAGCTCGGCTAGGCATGAATCCAAGCGCCGGCTTACAGCGCCCCGATATCTTTATTCCTCCGCTTTCCGCTTACCACAACTATTCAACAGTTCGGGTGTGCACGCCGGTTTCAGGTTATTAAAGCGGTGGTGATTTACTGAATAGTGCTGCGACCCAGACTCCTGTAAAATCTTTACAGGAGTAAATCGTGTGTTCTTTGGCAATAACTGAACGAAACCCGATTTCGTTTCACAAGATACCTAACCAAAAATCCACTGTTGTGGCAGTATCCGTCCCGCAAGGTTCTTCCATCGCGTAAACATATTTACACCCACCTCTATTACAAAGCCGTCGCCATCTATCTTTTTAGAAGGCTTACCGGTCAGTTTACGGACATAAACCTCTCGCATGTAGTTATTCCAATCGATTGCAATACCCGAACTGCCGATGATCGTAAAACCGACATCACTTTCTCGCTCCGATCGTATTTCAATCGGCAGTTACGACAGGCTATTTACGACTTTTCGAACCGTGTTATTACATAAAAACAAAAATTAACGTAAATAATACCATATTTACATTACACAATCGGTACGGCTACTGCCCCGATGGACGCGTTCACAAAAAATGAATTATCTAGTTTCCATTCCGAAAAGTTCTATTAAACAGAACACGTGGTTTTGCAATAGCCAGCAAGCGCAGCTTCCTTAGAGAACGGAAATTCCCGCATTATCATTTTGTTTTTAATCACCAGCAAGGTGAAATAAACCAAACAGAAACATAATTACAAAACCAATACTGATAACGTTGAAAAGGAGTTATAAAAGCTTAACGCTATTATATTTAAGCAGATAATGTTTTCTCCATAAAAGAAAAAAAAACGAATAACATACGATTGTTCAACTGAAATAAAATTACAAACGGTAGAAAGTACGATAATCTTAAAAGAATCGGAATGATCCCCTTTTATAAAAATAAAAAAAAAAAAAAAATACCATGAAATTTTGTGGATTAAAAGAAAGGTGTCTGAGGAGAAGTAAAGTAAGACCAAAATCATATTTTAACTGTAATTTATCAAGCGAGTTGTTCTGTTAATTAATCTGTAGTTCTTTACGTCATTTAACAGTTTAACTTCTGCTTAATTTAAAGATAAAGTATTTTACCCACCCTCCCATCAACCCCCCCCCCCACGGGCGCGCGCGAGCACACACACACACCAGAGTTATTTTCATTGACGTATTAAAAATTCCATAATTTGATTTCTTTTTTGTAACTAAAACAAATTCATTTATCACGAGGAAAAACCCAGTAAATTACTATTTTTTTTTTTTCATTTTGTTCTATGAAATAAATGTATTAATGTTTGTGGAGAATAAGTTAACATTATTTTCGCAAATGCTTCTCGCGCATGCATCGTTCGTTTTTGCATTTATTTAATTCTTAGTATTTTATACGAGTTTAATATTTTTTTATCTCTAAATATGAATTAATATTCATAGTTTATTAAAATATTAGTTAATTATTTACGCTTTATTACATTTAATTATTATTAATTTTAAGAAATAACGTATGAGTTTCGTATCATATACAGCACGGCACAAGGAAACAGGAAATTTTAAGATAACTCTCACAAAAGTAAAAAAACTCTGATGTGGACACCAAATGACATCTTTGTACGCCCATTACATAATATGTTCAGATTTTTTTAAAATGAAAAGTACATAAAATTTTATTTCATTAACAACTTTTCATATTTTTTTTTGTATTATTATTGGATTATTTATTGTTAAATATTTGTTTTTTACAGTCATAGGTTTACAGTTATTAATAAATCAATACATTTGAAAAAGTTAAAAAAAATATATGTATATGAAGTCGGATTCAAACCGATGTGCCTTCCCCTTGTAAGATCCAAATATTTCATTAATTAAAAATGTATCTGGCTATAACTCTGGAACCAAATGAAAATAAGTACCACGTATTATATCGCTGAAAAGCTCTCGATGAGGGCTTACTGCTGCGGTTAAGAAAAAGTCCAAAATTCAAATTTTCAACATGCTACGGCTAATCGTTTTTGAGTTATGCGAGATACATACGTACAGACGTCATGCCGAAACTAGTCATAACGGATTCGGGGATGGTCAAAAAGGATATTTCCGTTGAAATCTGAAAACCGAAATTTCTCACGATCACAATACTTCTTTTACTTCGTACAAGGAAGTAAAAAATAAATTTTGCAAGTTTTATTGTTGAAAACGAAAAGTAAATTTTACAAAAGAGAAAAAAAAAATTCAATTTCTATAAACAACGTCCAAAAGATTATGGCCATCGGAACCTATTCATATCTGGAAGCGAATGCTGAGATTTTGCATGGTACTTTGAAACATTTCCACGGGAATCGCAGAGATTTTTTCTCGAATCCTCGTTTTCGATTCAGCGATTGTCGTCGGGCGAGTAGTGAACACTTTACTTTTGACGTGGCCCGACAAGAAAAAAAAGCACACCGACAAATCTGGTGATCTTGGTTGCCAATGAATGTCGCCAAACCGTGAAATTACGTGGTTACCAAAAATCTGTTGAACGGCAGCCGTTGATGTTCTGACAGTATGGGTTGTAACTCCGTGTTGCTGAAACCAAGGATTATGATCAGGAAAGATTTGAAGTCGATCTGCTGAAAAGGTTTCAAGCATATCAACAAATAGTTCAGATGTTACTGTCGTATTCTCTCTCTAATCCTCAAAGAAATAATGCCCGATCACAGCTCGCGTTGACACGGCACACCAAACTTTAATCTTTTGGCTTTGTAATGGTGGTTCGTGCCATTGACGAGGGTTTTAAGCCGCCCGGTATCTGCAATTCTGCTTGTTTACATACCCGCTGATATGGAAATCAACCTCGTTCGACATGAAAAGGTTGTCAACAAAATCGGGTCTTCATTAATCTTTTCAATGATTTTATCACAGAATTGTTGTCGCAATACGTAATCTGATGGGTTTCAGTTCCTGTACAACTTGAATTTTCTAAGGGTGAAACTTCAAACCGCTGTGGAGTATTCGACGGACGATTATACGGAGTAGATTCGATGCTGATGCGCGTTTCCTTGCCGATGGTCATGGACTCATTCCGATCGAGGCCCGAACTGTTTTAATGTTTTCTGGGGTTCTTTGACCTCCTGGTGGTTTTTTTTATTAGAGCTGAACCCGTCTCCTAGAAATTCCCAATCCATGTCTTGATGGCTTGGCAACATGGAATGTGACCATGACATCCCAAATTATAATGATAACGGCATTCCCGTCGAACAGCAGTCACATTTTCACCATTCCATTTTGACTAGTTTCGGCGTGACGTCTATAGGTAAGTATTATGTATTTCGCATAACTCAAAAACGATTAACCGTAGGATGTTGAAATTTTGGATTTACGACTCTTGTAACGTCTAGTTGTGCATCTCCCCTTCATTTTGCAATCGACTGAACAAAGTGTCCAAAAAAAGCCCAAAATCCAAAAAAATTGGTTTTGATTTTTTTTAACTGCAGTAAGAAGCCCTCATTGAGAGCTTTTCAACGATATATCATAAGCGGTGCTCATTTTCATCGGCTCAAGAGTTATGGCCAAATGAAAATTTAATGAAATATTTGGATCTTATAAGAAGGCACATTGGTTCGACAAACTTCATCTCCTTTTTTTATAACAATAACAAAATATCAGAAGTTATTAATGAAATAAAATTTTACGTACTTTTCATTTAAAAAAATGTATATATGTAATTTAATAGGCGTACAAGCAAGTCATGTGGTGTCCCACATCATAATTTGTGAAACATCTGATTATTCGTTTTTGTTTTATCTTGTTGAAGATTACATCATGATAATTAAAAAAATATAGTATTAGATAGATGTAAGTTTTACATTTATTTAAAGAGTAATAAAGGTACTTTTACTCTATTTCAGGTAAAATAGGAATTAATAATTGTATATTTGTTGGAAGTGTTTTATGGAAACGGCATTTGACAGAGTGCAGTGGGAAAAGTTACTTGAAATTCTAAAAGAAAAAAGCTGATTGGAAGGAAAGGAGGAAACTGATGAGAGAATTGTTTGTGAAGCAGAATGCAGCTGTAAAAATAAATGAGAATCTCACAGCTCGGTTAGAATTAGGCACACGAGTGGGCCAAGGCTGCTGCTGTTTATCACCGACACTGTTAATTCTTATATCAAGGAAATGTTTAAAGAAATACTGGATGCCCAAAAAAAGTAACCACGATGGAAGAAATATAAATTGTGTCAGATTTGTTGACGATCTGCTGATTGTAGCTAAAGACACTTAGATGTTAAAAGGAATAAAAATCCATTAAAAGTAGGGGTGAAGGAATATAAGATGAAAATAAATGTGAAGAAAACAAAAGTTATGAAGGTGTATGAGAGGTAAAGTATGGATGTTGTAACAGCAAAAGGAAAAATTGAACAAGGAAAAGGTACAGATAACTCAGGACAGTGCTGACTGACTGAACCCACGGGGTTGGTCTAGTGGTGAACGCGTCTTCCCAAATCAGCTGATTTGGAAGTCGAGAGTTACAGCGATCAAGTCCTAGTAAATCCAGTTATTTTTATATGGATTTGAATTCTAGGTCATGTATACCGGTGTTCTTTGGTGGTTGGGTATCAATTAATCATTCATCTCAGGAATGGTCGAACTGAGACTGTGCAAGACTACACTTCATTCACCGTCATATATATCATCCTCATTCATCCTCTGAAGAATTATCTAAAGGGTAGTTACCGGAGGCTAAACAGGAAAAAGAAAGAAAGAAAAAGTACTGACCGACTGAAGGAGTAAAGAAGAGAATTGGAAACCCTTTTTTTAAAGAAAAACCTAATCCACAGCAACATCGATCTGAACTAAAGGAAGAGATTGGCAAAATGTTATGTTTGGAGTATACTTTTGAACGGTAGGAAATAACATGGTCCCGGAAGGAAGGGGAGGATAAGATCAAGACTTTTGAGATGTAGAACTGGAAGAGGATGAAGAAGATAAAAGAATGGACAGAGTAAGTAATGTAGAAATATTAAGAAGAATAAATATGAAGATACAACAATATTGACGACTATAAAGAGGAAAGGAAACTAGATGCGTATAATTAGGAGAAAAGGAATAATTAATACATTTCTCGAAGGCTCCATTGAAGGTGAAAAAAGAAAAGGAAGGAAAGGTCTAAAAAAAAAATGACATAAAGCGTAGTGAAAGTTATGTCGAGATGAAAAGAAAACCAAAAGACAAAAACAGATGGAAACAATTGTGGTGCCAGCGACTTGCTAACAGGCAGAAAACCGCATGATGATGATGAATGTTAAAATCTTGAACATATTTGCAAGTACATTTTACAACAAGGATGAAATGGAAGGATAAAAAATACACGATAAACTTTTGTCGGGAATTAAACCCAAGACTCATCTAATTGAATTCAATTATTATTTTTTAACCCAAGATCAAAAATTATTATCGGAATGTAGGATGAGATCTCTCAGAGGTGGAGTAAAAAAAGTGAAGAATGTACTGTAAACAATATTTTGAAGATAGAATATGGAAAAGAAAGGGAACCCAACTTATGAGAAAGCCTAGTTCATAAGGGATGGTGGAAAAAAAATTAACAATGGAACTGCTGACCCCCCCGTATGACAGAGGATACAGTGAAGATTAATTATTATTAAAAAATTATACACACCAGAATCTTAACTGTACACAATGTCTCAACCTTTTATCTAGTAGGTTCTAGATCAAGCCCTAGTTGGACTTAGTATTTTCTCATACACTATAAAATTTTAATGCTATGTTTCCTCCAACATACACGTTTCAAGCACTGTAGTGAATAAATCATCTAAAAAAAAACGCTTGATAATTCAGAATGTACCCACACTGATAATACGTGAGATGCAGTCTTCATTCGAAATACACATAGTTTGTGTATTAGACTGTAGCCCCCACTAAATATAGCCACAAATATGGCTATATTTATACTATATATATTTACATCCCTGTACGGTTAGTATACAAACTAGGGGTGCGACTGTAACGGGCCCTGAAGAAAGTTGCGCTAGATACCTGGAGAGTTTTGGAATATATTAATCGATTAAAAATATATATTAAAAAAATATTTCTTTAAAAGTCACTTTTTAATTAAAATTCACTATAAAATAAAAAATATGGATTTTATGCCATCAGAATAATGTTAACCCTTTACGTATAAAAATAAAAGAACCAACATTCTTTGTTATGTATTTTAATCATTTTTGAAAAAGTTTGGTTATACTTTGAACAGACCTTGTATAGAACCTTAGTTATAAATTAATTGATATCAGTAATGACTGGCCATCACTGCTGTTATTAAGATAATAAGAACAATTACTAGTAACTTTTCCACTAAGATCACTATAGTTTCTATATTTAGTACTACTCTTAGCTTCATTTTTTAATCACTTGTTGACATGTTTTGGAGCCACTTCATTGTCAATACAACACAGTACAACAGGTTTTGACAATGGAGTGGTTACAAAACGCATCAGCAAATGTTAAAAAAAAAAAAAAAAAAAGGTAGGTGGTACTAAATATAGAAACTGGCCATCATCTTATCACCAGTAATGAATCTATATGCAAAATTGTAAGACAATTTGATGAAAAATTGCTTCTAAGATTTGATCTGGCAATGCAAAAAATGGAAGTTACATAAGAGAATTAAGAAAAACCTAACAGTACTATTATACATTTTAAAATACTGCAATCTTGTATTACGAGTATGTATTATGAGCAACAATAAATACTTAATAATATATTTTAAGTTTTTGAACGCTTTCTGTTAACTTTTATAAAAAATAAATAAATAGATCAATGAAGTATGTGATATTTATTAAAAAAGAAAAAAAAACAAATGAAAAACTAGCACAAATCTCAGATTTGGTAATTTTTGTAAAATATTTGGTAAAAAAGAAATTTTTCTTTTGTTATGATGGTTTTCATCAAGTAACAGCTTCATTCATTGATTATTTGAGAAAAGAAATTAACCACTTGTTTAAAAAAAAAAATAGAATTAGAATTCAGGATATAGGAAATGTATAAAGAATTCAATACTGGGTCGACGAGTAACAATGAAAAACACTTGTAAGTAAGCAATACTAGCATAAAAAACCTGTAATAGAAGCGATTAAGTAATAGAAGAGTTAGTAAAAATACACTAACTCTTTTTTTAAAAACATAACAGTTTCAAATTACAATAAATATTATTAATTAGAAACAATAAATTACTTGACTGACCTTCATTTTAATTTTACCTTTTATATCCCCTGAATTCTTCAATTTAGGTTAAATGATCTGAAGATTTTTACATTGTAGATAATACAAAAAATTACAGCAGATCTGACTGTAAAGAAGAAGTGCAGCGAACAAATAGAGTGAAATATGAAAAAAAATTCAAGTTTGTTTTCAAACAAAAGCTTTTAAGGAATAAATTGTGAGAATACAATTTTTTCATTTATATTTAATTATTTATTTATTTAAATAATATGTAAGTAATCAAAAAGGGTTAACAGGTACAACAAGATTAAATATTACAAATTTATTAGCCCGTCATTAATAAATAATGGTAATAATACAATATAAAAATATCTACACAAATATTAACAAAATAAGTCATAATAATTGTCATTGGCACAAGCATTAATATTAATTAAATTAGCGTTCTATCTTGTTTACAATTAACACTTAAAAGTTAATGTTTAGTCATATTTAGGCATTCAGATGTCATATTCTGGACAGTGACCTGATTCATTCTCGCACAGAATCAATTGTAAATGTTTGAACACATAAATTTTAGTTGTTTATTAATAATATTAGATACAAATATGAAAGAATAATAATTAACTTTCAAATACAAAACAGAACAAAATTATCATTTCTGCTGTAACCGTGTTTTAGTCTTTTCTTTTAACTGTCCACTAACGGTTAACAAAAATGGCAACTTAACTTTTGGTGAATAATCTGATTATTTAGATAAACTACAAGAATATAATTAGTAAACTAATTCTCATTCCGCTAATGAGATAGGTAAAGTTGTGTAAGAAGATATGACTATAATCTCTATAATTTATAACTGAAATGTAACTCCGATAATATTTTTCATCTTCAAAAAATTAGTGTATTTACAATATCATAATAATACAATACGTATAGTAAATAATCAGTGTATTTATGGTTCTGTAACAAAAAGAAATGTTATCGTGTAGAATATCTAAAAAAGCATTGCATTTAAATTTTTTATATCTACTCGTAAATAAAACAAAACGTCATATGAAAAATGTAAAATCATTGGTGGAATCTGAAATGATTTTTATATAGGGCAGAAGTGTTTCTTTTTAAACAAATTACAATTTATTACAACATTTTGGTTTTAACCGTAGTGAAAATTAAGCTATGTACGGTTATTATATCCAATAAAGCTTATGCTACAAAGTTAATTTAAAAATAATAACGATCTATTAAAAAGATAAATTATAAATAATGGGAAAATAAAAACTAATTTTACTCATTTCAGCAGATAAAGGTTATGATAATTTTTTTTTTTAAATATTGCTGTACATTCAATAAATGTAAACAATGGATATCATTTGTTGCAAGATGAGTAATAAGATAGATATCACTTACATCTAATCGACTGAATTACTCCAGCAAACATATGTTATTTTATACAGACAGAGCTATCAATTAAAATGAACATGCAATGTCAGTTTAATAAGTGAACAAGAAAGTAAGTACAGCAATGTAGAAAAAAAAATTAATTATGTTAAAGTGCATTTTAAAAGAAACTGAATGATTTTCTGCATTCGTCCAATATCGCAGTTATAGTATTTTTCATCTAGTATTTCACTCTAGTTCAGTAAATCTATTGCTTATTTATGCACTGTTTGTTGCATTTGTTCAGTTGAAAAAAAATCCAAGCGATTTTTTTATCAAGGAATTTTCATTTATTCCCTCCATCCTGTTTTTATTTAAATTAATACTTAGAATATATAGTTATTCTTTTAAAAATTTAATTTCTGGTTACATACACAGTATTTTTACTGTCTACAATTAAAACCATTTCTCTGCTACTTTAACAAAAAAAAAAAAAAACTTATATTTGAAGAGAAATAATCTGTGTTTTAAAAATGTGAGGTGCAAGTTATAAACAATTCTGTGAAAAAATAAAAGCAGTTATTAAACAATTAGTATAATTTCAAATATAATAATAATCACAGGTATCTAAATATCAGAACAGCAGAATTTGCAGAAATCTTTATTGAACTAGTTTAAAGGAAACAACAGTTTTCATTAACAAGTGATGCAATGTTTTAAATAATGAAAGTAACAATTGCAATTGTGTTACTAGAACATTTCTAACTAGAAGATGTTCTATATAGTATATTTTTTAAAAAGTAAAAAATTATTTTATTAAAAAATAATTAAGTTATAAAAAAATTAAATAAACTAATGAGACAGGATTACAAAAAAAGGTTTTATATGCGATTATTATTTTCTATACTGTTAAAATTATCATTGATATGAAATGTTAAAAATGTATTACACGTTAACAATTTATTTCTTATAATTTTCTCCATTAACTTTTGTACACAAAAAAAAGTAAATAAATAAAAAAACAAAAGACTTGGAGCTATCACAGACATCATCATTCTCAGTCGATAACTTGTGATCCTGTGTACAGTGCTTACAACATTGCTAATATAGTGAGGTACTTTTTCATACTTGCTAAACCACAATTCTATTTTATGTTTTATTTTAATTTTTACTCTGTTAGATTAATTTCATTATAGAGCTTAACTTATAAAATTCAATAGAAAGTTATCAAGATTTACTGTTCACAGAACTGGTAGGTATATTATTAATTAAGTATTAAAATTCAAAAATAACAGTGATTTATCAGTTTTTTATAATGTGGATCAATTTATTAATAATATTATTTTAATTATTCTAGCTAATTTAGTATATTATTAAATAAAACCACATTGCGAACAATAAACACTCAGTAAAAGTCAATGTTGGGTTATTTCATTTTAATTCAACAATTTTTCAAAACTTATTGCATCACTATTTTTAATTTTGATGATATTTGGTTTATGATAACTACCTCCCTTGTAGTGGCCAAAAAATATTTTTTTTTATTAAAAAAAAAAAAAAAGTTTTTCTTGGGTAATAGACTATTTTCTAATTTGCCAACAGGTAAAAACAGCCATTTTCATCGCTTTTTCCATGAGTTGTAGAATTCTTATTTTACACCATACAGAGGTCAAAAAGGGCTTTTTAGGAAGAGTAAAAATGGAACATCATCTTAGTATACTCAAAATTAATTTTGTTACATAACCAAATTTCATAATGTTTACTGAGATTATTACAAACTGTTGTTTTTTCAAATTTTGAAAAACAGTTACATCAACCCAGAAAAAAATTAGTATTTTAAGTTTATTACCAAGCAGCTGGAGCATTCAAAAGATTCAAAATGGGTTTAGTGTCACTCAGTATTTAGCCTGTCAATTCAAACAATTAATTAAAACAAGTAGAATTTTGCCGCAAGTCGGCAAAAAGAAACCCAGTCATGTAATTGATGAAAGTTTTATTAATGTGTCCAAGATTTTACCAGAATGATGGGCACAGTTGAATGATGCCAGGCAAGAAGGCTAGTGTTTCTGTAAGCCAAGCTGACGGGAAGGAAATTAATATTAAAAAAGACTTATCCTATGTAACTTAAAAGAATTGTATGCTACCTTCAAAGAAAAACATCGTTTAAAAATTGGTATCTCAAAATTTGCTGATTTAAGACCTAAATCTTGTGTTCTGGCTAGTGAGTCAGGTATTCACTGTGAGTGAGTGTATGTATGTGTGTGTATATGTGTGTCACCCACCAAAATGTAAAACTAATGTTATCAGCTCTGAAAATGAAATTTGATAATACAATTTTCCTTTCAACCATGGTATGTGAAATGTGGATGCTGTCACAGTGTGAAAAATGTCCAAGCACTAATGAAGTGCTCAGATTACTGCATGAAAGCTGGGATTATTTTGATTTTGAAATTATTTTCAAACAGTGGGTTTCTGTTGAATGTTGTAAACTAACTACTCAAATTCTTCCATTTGAAGAGTACTTAGAGATAAACTTACTAAAAATTTAAATAATCTAAAAAGGCATTTTGTTGCAAAGAAGCAAGCTAATTTGCTCAACATTAAAAAGGAGAACTTGTTGGAGGGTGAATATATTGTAATGGGAGAATTCTCAAAATTTCCCTTTTGAGATACAGGCTACCTTCTAAACGTATGCCATACTACATCCATTTCTCATATATTTTAAAAAAGAAAGGAAATTACAAAGCCAAAGCTATATGTGATTAGTGAGTACTTGAAGCACAATACTACATCGTTCTTCTGCTTCCAAAAGCAAGTTATAAATAAAGTAAAAACACTGTTACAAGTTAATTTTTTTTTTTTACTTTTCTGATGGCTCCTCAGAAAATTTATCCAGCCAAGGATAAAAACAAAAAAAATTTCATAAATTTGTACTACCATCAAAAAGATTTTGAAATCGCAGCTGAATGACTTTTTTTGCCTTATACCATGGAAAAGGACCATGTGGTAGCATTTGTGGAGCTGTACAAACGACTGTGACTAAAGCAACCCTTCAAAGGACAATCAACAATCAAATTGTTACACCTGAAATGAACAATTATTGCAAAGACAATATTAAAAATATAACATTTATTTTCTGCTCTAATAAAGGCGTTCAAGAGACTGATGAATACCTCAGTTCTCATTATCAGGTAATCACAACAGTCCCAGAAACAAGAACCTTTCACAGTTATGTTCCAGCAAGTTAAAAATGTATTCTGAAAGTCCAGGCGACCTCTGAATCAGAAACATTTACATTAGTATCGGTACACAAGGACATTAGTGTTTCTGATTGCTTTATAGGTTTACCAAAGCGAAAATGTAAAAATTATGTCTGTATACGATGGCAAGTGGTGGTTAGGCGAAGCCATTGAAGTTAAAATAAATGAAAATAAAAAGAAATATTGAATACACTTTTTCCATCCACAGGGTCCTGGTACTTCATTCAAGAAATCATTGAGGGATAATCAAACATGGGTTCGACTGAAAAATATTTCAAAGATTCTCACGCCTTATGTTATGTTAGTTAAGTTTGTTATCAAAAAGTGCTAGATTTATTCATAGCTTCCATTAGGAGATGTAAAATAAGGTAAAAGTGAATTCAACAACTTGTTAATGTAATTGAATTGTTTATCATTTTGTAATTATTATTTATAATTTTGTAATTGACTGTTTTTAATTATAAATTTATTCATTCTAAAGAGTTTAGTTGTAATTTTTATGATCTGAAAAAAATATGTAACATCAGCATTTTTTGATATGTTGTTTATGGTGAGAAGGAACAATGTTTTTAGCGGTTTTGTTGGCTTCATTACTCGTCAACCCCTTGAGAAACAAAATAAATTTTATGTGATTTTAAAGTACATAAAAATTACTTACTGCTGAAAACATTTAATATTTTTGCCACCTGTCCCACCTGTGGTTTTTGGGTCACAAAAATGAGACATTTTCAAAATCGTATGATTTGACGGCCATTTTTTTTTTAATGAAGGACACTTAGTAACAACCCAATTTTTTTTTTAAGTACTAATAGTACCTAAGAGTTAAAAGGTAAAAAACAGGCCTGTTACTTTAGCCCTTCATTATTTATTTTGGGCCCAAAATTTGAAAAACAATTTGTAAACGTAATCTCAGTAAACATTACGAGATTTGGTTCTGTATAAAAATTAATTTTGAGTACACTAAGATGAAGTTCCATCTTTACTCTTTCCAAAAAGCCCTTTTTGACCTCTGTGTGGTGTAAAATAAGAATTCTACAGCTCATGGAAAAAGTGATGAAAATGGCAGTTTTTACCTGTTGGCAAGTTAGAAAATAGTCTATTACTCAAGAAAAACTTTTTTTAAATAAAAAAAA
This sequence comes from Lycorma delicatula, assembly GCF_047948215.1. Classification (NCBI taxonomy): domain Eukaryota; kingdom Metazoa; phylum Arthropoda; class Insecta; order Hemiptera; family Fulgoridae; genus Lycorma; species Lycorma delicatula. Next base: position 70,424,010 of record NC_134466.1, on the reverse strand, counting down.
AATATTTTTTGGACACTACAAGGGAGGTAGTTAATTAGCTAGAATAATTAAAATAATATTATTAATAAATTGATCCACATTATAAAAAACTGATAATCACTGTTATTTTTTAATTTTAATACTGAACTAATAATATACCTAGCAGTTCTGTGAATAGTGAATCTTGCTCACTTTCTATTGAATTTTATAAGTTAAGCTCTATAATGAAATTAATCTAACAGAGTCGAAATAAAAATAAAGCATAAAAGAAAATTTTGGTTTAGCAAGTATGAAAAAGTACCTCTCTATATTAGCAATGTTGTAAGCACTGTACACAGGATCACAAGTTGTTATCGACTGAGAATGATGAGGTCTGTGATATTTCCAGGTCTTTTGGTTTTTTATTTATTTACTTTTTTTGTTGTATATACAAAATGTTAAAGGGGAAAATTATAAGAAATAAATTTATCAAAAAACCAGCATCATAGTAAGTATAAGAAACATATAACGTATGTCATAACTGCACTGAGAAATGCACTATGCTCCTAAACTAGAATAAGATCCATCTCATTAGAGGGAAGCTATACGTTTAAAGATGAAGTAAAATTGAAAACAGTGAAGAATCTAAGGAGAAGCTACTAAGAGGCAAAATGTAAGACTATATAATGTTAAAAGAAGAAGAAAGGAATGTGTTCAGACAGCAGCAGTAATGGCTAAGTGATAGAAACTTACACTTTTCTAAAATAAGTTGAAATGATAGCGGTGACAGCACACTGATAGTGTAATTTTCTTTGCAAAGAAAATTTAAGTTTGCATCGTCTCAGAATGTATTAATCTAAATTTGATCGATGAGTCTTTGATCCTTGGTGTCATTTAAAATATAGTGTTTAACAACGTTTTTGTAGATCAGGCTTAAAAATAAATAAATCATATTACTCCTGTTTAATTTCAGATAAATAAACACATCCAACCTTTTTACTTGAGAGCCAAGAATGAAGATTACGAACAACCTGCATGCACACAAAATTTTCTTCAACACAGGAAAAAGTTGTCATTGTAGAATAAAGATGAATCTGTTGTTAACACTTTACAATCATTCACTTCCTTAAACACAATTATCAATTAAAAGCACTATACTGACTACAAAGATTTTGGTGACTTTGTAGTCACCTTGTTTATATTAAAAAAGTAATTATTCTAGAGACACACTTAAAATTTTAAAACTGATAATTTTCTTTTTAAATAAATGAGAAATATTTATATTAACTGCTTACCATTAAAATAGAAAGACTAATTTTAACAAGTAACAGTCGAGTAGCCAGGTATTGTAATATATCCAGTTTGAAAAACTGTTCTATCAGGTGCTTGATTAAAATTTAATGCAAGTAATTTTTCAGCTGCAAGCGGATGCCATACACCAAAAGTACAAGATTCATCTTCAGTGATATCAAAATAATGACAATGTGAAGTCAAACGCATTGACGGAATATATTCAAACATATTTACATATGAACAGTATGGCAGAAGTAATGCTAAGCCTAAAATAACAAAAAATAAATGCTACAAATAATTTTGCAAGTTTTTTTAGGAGTTATATTTATTTAAGTAACTTAAAAAAATATACTTCACAAATTTCATTTTATGTTATATCTAAATATAATAATATAATGAATGGTTCATTAAAATCATTTTGTTTTTTATTAATTTCATAAAGCGCTAATACATTAATTTTTTTCACTAATAGTTTCATTATCTACTGTAATAACGACAGGGTTCTGTTTTACTCCAATGACTGAGATAGTGAATATATATATATATCTCTGTAGCTTTTAATATTAAAACTTTTTTGTAAATCCACTTAACAATTTGAGATTATGTTAAATTAAGGATATGTATACACAAGTGTGTTTACTTTGGTGATAATAGCTACAGAATAACGGTATGATGAAGTTGTTTTGGCTTAAATGATCATAAATCACATACTTCAGTATATATATATTTTTTTAATAATAATTAAATGTATTGAAATCAAAATAATATAATGTATTTAAGCAAAAAATTAATATCTTTTTATTTTGTGTAGAATAATACTACGTATAAATCAATTTTTGGTAACCAAACCTTTTATCAATTAATTTTTTTAGGGGCCTAAAGGCGGCTATTCAAAGGATAGCGACTACACATTATCACTGGGCTTCAACCAACCATCGGCCTTCAGATCCAATGAAGATTCTTGACGGGCTGGATTTTATGTCTGCTCAGGAGTACTGCCTTTTTATACTGATGTGAAGAACAACTACGATTTCAAGTCAGATCACTCACCTGTACTTCTGACAATCAGTATAACTTGGCACTTTCTGTTACATCTCTTGTTTCCTTATCGCTCAGTACATCTTCGACCGATAATGTTGGTCAAAGTCTTTCACATTCCCGGGTTTTTTCAAGCGGATTAACAATCATCAAAGGATTATTAATCGGGACTAACATACGGTTCCCATGAGTACCGGCGATACAGTGGACCACTCCAGCAGAGCACGCACGTGTATACTGAAGCTAGAGCTAAATATACAACTGGGTTCACCCAGGTGCCCAAAGACATTGTTCGAGACTCACTATGTAGAGCCATCCACCCATCAATATGATAGTTTCCAACTTGGCTTATTGTCTCATGTCATAAGGTGTTGCAACACCACCGAGTGTATGTATAACAAAATTTATGACAAATTGTTCTTAAAAAAAAAAATATCTGCTATGGTTGAAAGGATGCTAATGTGACAATCTGAAGGAATTTCTATATTAAATGAAATGTTGAATTAAATATGTGATGTATAATATACACTGGTGTTGCATTAAATATATGAGCCAAAATCAGAAAACTAATGGGAAACTTTATTTCTTCTGAATATTGGCTTCACAAACATCCCTTCTTGTAAACTGTATTTTTTATTAGTTAATGGTTATTGCAACTTTTCTAATATGATGCAAGAATAAAATAATAAATGTAGAAAGGAATTTTTTAAAGTACAAAATGTAGTATGATATAATTTTATATGGTGATACTGTAAAAAAGCAGTAAACAGAAATGAAAAATTGCTTTAGAACATCAATAAAAATTATTACAAAAATAAATTCATAAAAAAATAAAATAAGTATAACTAACTAAGATGTACATAATAAACAGGGACTTTTACAACTTTTTCTCGGGTGTGATTCATTATCAGTAAAGGGTTTAACAATATAACCAAATTATATATTGACCAAAATTATACCATGTTGTGGTTTAGACGATTTACAAATTCTATAAATTGCTTAAATAAATGTAATTATACTGATTTTAATGCTTTAAATTATAATTTTATTTCGCTATTATAAAACTTACATACATGTCCACACAATATGCTATATCTTATACCAGCATAGTACTCTAGGTATGAAAATATTATGCATAATTCTATATTTAATTGTATCTCTTCCATTGTACAATGTAGAGTATACAAAAGACATACACACTCACTAGATGTGGATTGTAAACTGAAAAATTTCCTACATTTTTTGTTAATTTCTAAAAAAAACTTAAGAAACACTCAATCACAACTACTTTACAGCATTCTTATGGGTGTTTAAACATTTTAATCAGATATATTCATACCATTTATATTGCAGATAAGAAGAGCATTCAAAGTCAAAATTTTAGTGGCCTTTAAATTCGAACTAATCTCCAATACCCAATTATTAACATAACATTACAAAACTGCATTCTGAGTACAGAATGTTTTAATTTTTTTGAATTTTCTTTTCCCATTTTCGTGAAATATAGTAATATAAACAAGAAAGATGGAAAAATAAAAGTGAAAAAGTCCTTCTGCAGCTGCAGGATCAACTTTTGTAGAGCTGCTAATTTTCAAGTAGATTAATTTTCTTTTAATATTTTATACAGTAAAATGTAACAGTTGTCATTTAATTATTCATTTCATCATTGTCATTTCATTATCTGGGCTGAGGCAGCTCCATATTCACTCCCTTCTTTTCCTAGCTAAATTATTCATTTAACTTGCATTTTTTAACATTTATTTTACTGAAATTAATCTTTTTAAGATTCATATTATTCCTCTGTACTGTTAAATTATACTTTAATTCTACTTATTTAAACAACCTAGTTCAAAATATTGAAATAAGACTTATCTTACCTTAATTTTACCACGACAGTACTTTTGTGGGATCCTGCATCCTCAGGAATGAAATATTTAATTAAACTGCATATTAGAAATACTAAAATAATGAAAATTGTGTATTAATTTATTATGTAACTCCTGCTATCTGTTGCAGTTTTTAAATTATCTGATAGTTTAAACTAAAATTCTGTCTGTATTTATATAAGTAATATTTTTCTGATATATTTAATTTTATGTCATCTTTATTAATTTCTAATACGTCTAAATTTTTGTTAACATCAGAAGTAGCATTTTATAATTTCTATAATATTCAAGAAATTTAGTTTTAATGGATCTACTTGTTTTTCATATATAAATACAATCACAATCATTACATTTAATTTTATAAGTTCCACAAAAATCTTTTATTTTATCATTATTATTTTTGCTTTTTTATGTATTTTATTATGCGGTTATTAAGTGTATGCTTGTTTAAATATTTCCTTATTGTAAATTTTAGTAATGTTTTCAATGATATTGTCAGTAATACATAATACTTCATCTATATGTTGGCACTTTATTATGTATTGTTATTATGTATTTGTACTTATTATGTATTGGTAAGTAAGGTTTTGTTATTGTGTTTTGATAGTTGTTTTTTATAATATTATTAATTAAAGCCATATCACATCCATTTTCAACCGCTACATATTTTATGATTTTTATTTTATTATTTAACTTTTCTTTCTTATTATATGTGTATTTGATTTGTCTATTGATCATATTTGTACAAGAGTTAATTTTATAAGATCAAGGGTGATATACTTTCTGTATGAATTGCTATATTATTAGATTTTTTTTATATATACATAAGCAGTTTTCATGGAGAAAGTTTTAATAATTTCATTTCAAAGTATTCTAAGCGACCGGCACCTAATTACTACAAAAAATCAGGAAAATTAGGTTATCGTAATAAAATGATACCTAAAAATCCAGAAGATGGAGGATTTTTCCGTATGCGCACAGAAGTGTGGGCTTGTAAAAAATTCCAAAGACGCCATAAATCTCTAGGATCAATTAAATGGAAATTAGTTTCTGGGCTAGAATCTCTGTGTTTTATATATGGACTAAACACATCAAAATCTGGATCTTTTAACCACTGCAAACAAAATTAAAAATTTACACAATTAAAGCTACTTTAAAACATGACTTAATTAAAATACACAATTAGATTATCTGGTAGCTAGATTTTATTAAGCATATCAACAGTGAAAATGAGAAGATAATTATGTTAAAATCAAAATTTAGATTTAAAGCACTTTCATTTTAAAGTCATTACGTTTATGGCTATGCATGGCTAACTTTCACTAGTTACTGGATTTTTTTAGGATGTAACTACAATACATTATACATAATTTTTCTTTCAGGTATTAAGTTTTTGGGTGTTACAATCTTACAATCGGATCTGCTATCTCATTACTGACATTCTAAACTCCTTCTACCATTAGGATTGTATTTGAGATATATGTATTTAATATATATGGAACTCTTACTTTCTGATGCTCTCAGTACAAAGTCTGCTCAATTCTGATGATAATCCTGGATTTTTTAATTCAAACTGTAAATGTAAAGCTCCCTTCACACATTATTGTTTTCCTTAAATTTCAGTCTGTTGTGTATCCAGCCACTAATCTCAGAAATCTCATTTCATTTTTTTTTTATATATGTACTGATACCTTAGTCCATGTTTTACTTCTATGTATACATCAGGATTGGCGTAAACCTTGTTCTTTAATGTTTACTTAATTATACCATTCGTGTAATTAAACCGCTCTTCTTCAGACAGATATCTATTTAATTCTGATAAGTAACATCACAATCCAGGAAGTATTGATTCATAGTGTTCTACCATTAAGGCAGCTCCGGTCGTGGCTAATGCTCTCCTTTTTTTTTTAAACCGCACCAGGGCTTAAGAGAAGTTGCCTCGATTGACATGATGTGACGCGGCGATGACTAATCACCACCCTACAGAATTGTCCACCCTTTGGACCTTCCCATCGGAGAGATGCTCTCTACCTTGTTCTATCTTTTGCTGACCTCTTTGTTTTAGCATATTTTCCTTTTTTCATAATTCCCCATCATTTGAAATGTCTTCCTTCCCTTTCCTTTCTTTCAATTCACAAAGCCTTCTACCGCATCCACTACTACTAACAACCTTCTCATACAAGGTCTTAGCCGGTTCCTTTTCCAATATTCAATCACATTTAGCATTTTCCTGCTTTCTCTGATTCTCCTTAATATTTCTTCATTTGTTACACGATCTAGTCATCTGACATCATTCTGCGTCACATCCACATCTCAAAAGCCTCAATTCATTTTTAGTCTGCCTTTCTCATCATCCATATTTCAGCTCCATAAAACATTCTGCTCCAAATAAAAGGTAATATAAGCTCCTTATTTGTTCAGTCATTAAAATCATCAAATCATTCATATTACATGCATTCTTTGATCCTGTCAACAAAACACCATAACCTTTGATTCATCTGCTATTAATGTTAAGGTTAAAATATCATCTCCCTGTAGTTTTAATAATGTAAGTAGAAGTATCTTCTTGCAATCTGCTATGACAGCCTGAACTCTGTGAACAAAGCTCTACATAACGTGTCATACCAAACTATCACTATAATATTACAATACATTATATTATTATATCACTATGTAATACTAAATTTACATAACTTACATAAGTAAAAAATTAAAATGGAATTTTAAGTTTCAAATAAGTTCTTGTAATATCTTCTTTTTTTTCAATGGATATAACAAGGTTCCTTAAAAGTAGTTGCAATTGGGAGCTACACACTTTTTTAACATTTATAACATTTTTGGAAACCATTTATAGAAGTCCCTTCAGCTGCTTCATTATATTATGATATCCTTGAATATCATATTATAAGTCCTTGAATTAAGTTTCTTTTTATTGTTGATTTCATGCTAGGAATGGTGGATGTTGTTGAAATGTTCACTGTACCATGCAAAGTAGTTCTTGACTACCACAAAATAATATGTTGGCTTTTCCTAACACAAAAGAATCTTATGGTTTGGTTTCCATTTTCTATGACATTTTCAACTGACTGCACTTCACAAATGATGGACAGATATAGCTTGTTCAATGTTTTGCTTTTTGGAATGAATTCAAGGTTGACAATAACTGAATAAAAACATCTTCATAACTTTACTCTGCTCTTACCCAAACAAAGTTTCTGTGTTCAAGATGATACTAATTTTTATTAACGAACAACAAAAATGCAGTCATCTGTATTGTGGAGAATATGGCAACTTACAACTAATATTCATTTTTATAGAATAAAGTTATTGATAATTCAATCTCTGATTCTATTTTCTCAATTCTTATATCATCCAGAACAAAGTCAATATTTGTCACATTATGCAGGTGCTCACTATGAACATCATCATCAACATTAACATGATGCATTCAGAAATGCAAAGAATTGAGTGAAGTGTAAATAGCAAATAAAAATAAATATGAATTAGTTTACCGATTCTTATGTAACTATTTTTATAAAATTCTAAATAATGTAACATATTAACAAACAAAAATGTTTTGGATATTTTTGCAATAAACATACAATTTTGAAAACTAAATAAAACGCATATAAACAAACCAGCTTATACAATCTCACTAGCAACTTGTGCAACATTTTTAACTTTGTATTGTGTTTGTCCAAATGCATGGAATACATTTATAAAGTTGTACGTTATTTTTTTTAAATATTATGCTAAATAGTGCAATAAAAGAAACAAGAAAAATCCTTTTCAGCATGTAATCAATTAAAAAAAAATTATTCAGGGAATTATAGCACTCATATTACACATTCAGAAAATATATAGTGTTTTGTATTCAGATCCTACACGAATTACTTTTTGGTTAGGTTACAGATTTTTCTTTGTACATTTAAAATAATTATTTTGTAAAAGAAGTACTTTCACAGAATTTTTTATAATTGCTTTATTTATATGTTTAAATCATGATAAATATATATGTATTTTTTTTTATATCTATGCATCGTTTGTTGTACGTACTACATTGCTGCTGCAAGGAAACATACTTTTAACCTCTATAAAAGTTTTATTTTATGTTTAAAAATTGCAGTGAGGTGGGAAAGTATTAATTATTGTTAATATTTAATAATTAATTAAATAGTAAAGATAATTTTTTTGAAAAATTAAATTATTAAATTAAAGGGAAGATTTTTAAAGGGATAAGTTAATATATTTGTAATTTTAATTAATATTCAACTAATAAAGGTTTTTATCAAATTTCACTTTCAAATTACGTGAAGGATATGATGTTTTACCCATGACATAAGACAGTTAAAGAACACTACAAAATCAATTTGTAACTAAAATCGTAACAGTATATAATAATTATTATCGATAATAATAAGATATTTTTAATAATTAACATTAGCGCTTTCATGGTGCACACTGCTTCGTCAGATGTAAAAATTACAATAAAATAAAAAAATTAAAAGAGTAGAATGATATCTCTTTTTGGTTAGGTTGTAAACTAGTAATGGAGGGAAATTTTAATTGACAAACTTCTCTTAAAATCTATTTTAATTTTTACATCTGATGAAGCAGTGTGCACCATGAAAGCACTAATAAAAACAAGCAGTAATGAATTTCATTTTATTATTATCAATAATAAGAAATAATTAAGTAACATATGGTAGGTTAACAACACATTAAAAAAGTATTACAACGCTACTTAGGACAATAAAATCATGACTGCTTATCTGTCAAGACATCATAAATAAAAATAATCAATAACATATAAAATCTGTCATTTCCCAATAGTTGAAACTGGGGTTCATAGAATGAATCCATGTAAATTTTATTTACATGGTGTAAAGAACATAATTTCATTCAGAGAACTTTTAATTGATACAATAATATTAAGTAAAATACAAACCTGTTTTAGAGTGGACGTATAATTAGAAGGATCCCAAGCAACAAGTTTAATATCTTTATATAAAGGTGAGTTTAAAAAATTAAATTCAGGTTTTGATAACACTTGTGAATTTAAAATACGTATGGTAGTCTTAGAACCAACATCTTTTTCATAGCCATCTGTTGGAGCATGATTGAATCTTAAAACAAGATCATGACTATCTATAAACATAAAAAGGAAAATACAAATAAATAATAACAGTAAAAAAAAAACTTTATACACAGCAACAAAAGTAAAAAGATAAATTAATAAATTTCAAGCAGAAACAAACAATAAGCTGTTATAAAATGGTTATAATTGAAAAAAACTGCATAATTAATGATTTATAATAAATAAAAATTACAAAATACATTCAATATAGAAAAAAATTAAGTATGTCAAACTCTAGAAATTTTGTTTAAATGTACGTAAGAGAATTGTACAAATATTTCTTACCACTATAAAAAAGTAACTAACAAAAATTTCACAATAAAATTCTTTTTTTAACTTCTACATACCTTAGGTAACATTTTATACATAATCACCCAGAACATTTAGATAATATAATACTATGTAACACGTTATTGTATACACGTATTGTACTTGTCCAATACCAGTCATTAAGGGAAATTATGAATTTCTTTAGTCCTTTTATCGCTTGTGATACATATCCTTCCAAATGAGGTTTTTAGTTACAAGAAGAGCTGGAGGAAATCACTAAGGGCCAACTCAAAGCTGTAGAGTGGATGGTCAAACACTTCCTACTTTAAATTTTTAAGAAATTGTGTAACTTCACTTTACTTACAGTTTATCAGTTAAATATGCAAGGACCCATCTAGCACAAACTTTTTGATAGCAAAATGAATACATTTTATAACTTAGTAGGAGAAAAACACGAGGAGATTTTTCAAGGTTATGTTATATCAAAATGTATCAATGTGCAGTGCCAAACTGCAAGATGACTTCATTTACATGACACAGCAAATCATTTTTGACAGCTGGACACTAGATTCTATTCAATGATACCAATGTTCTTGCCATATTAAATCTAATTCTCAACGTTGTTGAATCTTTTATTGGTTAATTACTTTTAACAAAAAAACTAATATAATAATTTTAATGAATGAGTCGCAGAAGTGCATCTACCTTTTAAGAATTAATGAAACAGGAAACTAATAACTTACAACAAAACCAAATCAAAGATCTGGAAAAACTGACCAAATCTAACCTTAATTTCTGCAAAACCTATGTTAAAAGCTTTTTAATACAAAGCCAATTTTAATAAACAAAAAAAAACCCGAAGCAAATTACTAATCTAATCTAAATATACATACGATTATTACAAATTATAAGGCTAAAAATAGAAACAAAAGAGCAAAAGTCAACTATCAAAGAAGAAATCTTCATAGACTATACGGCAAGCGGTAAAATCAAAAGATAATTTAGTAATAAATCTCTCTTTGAATTTCAGGGAGGAGTGGATGACGAGTTTTCTGCACTGAAACAAGAGCATTTCGTATACTATTTCCACTTTCAAATCCTATCTTTCTGAAACTGGATTTTCTGGGATGGCTGCTAAAATGTAGATCACAGCTAAATATAGAAAAATAACTAAAGAATGCTTATTTCTAATATTAAACCTTGCTTCGAAAAACTTTGCTCTGCAAGAGAGGCCCAAGGGAGTCACTAATAATTATTAAACTTATTTTTAATTTACTGTTGATAAGTTAATTATTAAATTACATTGTGCAGTACTGATACAATCCTATTTATAAGTGTATTATATCAGTGTAAATGTATATTCTATTATTTATTATGTCAGAACGTATTCTGTTTTGCTTTCCTTTCAGTAAATTAATACATTTTTTTAATATTTTCTTTTTGATATGCTTGCGTCCCCCATTTAGTGTTACCAGGCTCCCCTACGGGCGCGCACCCCACAGGTAGAGAAAAACTGGGTTACTACAATCGAGCTGGCCTTTAATTTTGACTTGTACAGAAGAATATACAATTGAGTTCTTATTTTCTAAGATCCTCAAAATATAACACAATTTTCTATAGACATGATTTTTCTGGTTTGAAAATTTTCATATCAATAGAAATAATTGATAGTATTACAATAGATGCTTGTTCCAGTAATTATTTTACAATGTTTGAATATTTTTAAATTTACCATACAATATCAAATAATTGACACAAACTTATAAAAAATCAATACTAATAAATCCATTAAAGATTGTAAACTGTATCCCTAACAATTTATTTCAATCACATTTACTACTCCTTAGAGAGAAGAAGCATCTTGGTAAGTAAAATGAAAAAAGTATGGATAAAATGCCAAATTCCAACTTTACGTTAAATAACTAATTCCTACACATCAGCAAAGTAAACAAATCTGGGCACAGTTTTGTTTTGAACAGATAACTATTAGCAGTCAGCCTCTTGTTGCAAATGGATCATCATATTGTAAAAACATCACGTTATACTGTACAAAAATTTGCAGAAAAAATAATCATATCAACTACATATGAGATTAGAGCTGTTGTACTGTTTGTTGCTGAATGAAACAGTGTTTGTAATTTAGGAGAATTTAGAAGGCCTAGTACCTGAAGGCATTTCAAGTATTAATTTACTGTACAGCTAACGGAGAGGAAACAGAATCCCTGGACAGAACAACTCATCCCTTATTACATTAAACTAATTGTGTACACGCTGAACACATCTGTATATCCTCAGTATTAATCTACATTAGCCTGTTACAACCACAAACTCAAAATGGAGAAGAAAGGATCAAGAATAAGAAAAAGGAGTGCATGCTGATAACAAACCATCCTCAAAGAAAAGACAGTAAGAGACAAACCATCCTGCACGATAACTCTTCTCTAAAGAATCAGCTTCTTTTTCATGGTCTTCTCGAAGCGTTGAGCCGGGATAACCCCTTAGAAGGTTGCAGCATTTTAACCCAGAATGGTAGTTGTACCCTACTGAACTTTAATTTCCATTAACCATCTTAAACATATATTGGGGAAAAAATCACTGTTTCTGTTGAAATGAAAGTGCTGTAAGAAAACAGGCTCAGGCTTTCTAAATGATAAAATCTTAACCCGATTCTGAAATTTTCTCAAGAGTGGAAGCATCTAAATGAACTTGTGAAAGTTTAGAAAGCATGTAAATCAGAGGTTGTGAAAAAAATGAAAATAAATCAAACATCTTTAATTTAGTTTAATTAAATATTTAAAAATGTGAAGCAGTTCTACTTGAAATAACTTACAATAATATTATTTCAGTTAGCAACTGAAATACCTGCTCAGAATATAATACAAATATTAAAATATAAATTCATAAATTTATAATAAAATACATTAATATATTTACCAATAAACGATCCAAGATTTGAGTTTTTAAAAGCGCCAGAGTTACTTATAATAGCGCAGTTATTATATCTTTCATCTAATGAGAATAATGGAAAATTTGGTATTCTAACACCTAAATCAGTACCAGCAAATGGCTCATCTTTCCCATCTATAGTTCTAATATGGGGGGTTACTTTCGATAATTTACAAACTAATTCCTGAGATGATCCTGAAATAAGAAATAAATAATAATAATAATAATTTAAGGTTTAATTAGCTTACATTAATTAATAACTAATTAGCTTTTCAACTTCAAAAAAAAAATTTCATGAAAGCTGCCACAGAAAGAAAAATATATTAATGAGTTTTATGTTGATTTTTTATATATATCTGTACATGCAATTAAGAGCTTTTATTTTAATATGTATTCTCCATTGACCTTTTGTTGTTTTAGAAAAACTAGTAAAATTTTTCTTGAGAAAGTTATTAAAATTATGGTTCAAATTTTAAATTTAAAACAATTTTTTGAGAAAACCTAAAAAAACCTTTACAATAAACTATAAATAATTAGCTATACAAAAAACCTCTCAGTGCAGTACAAGAGTACCTGCTCATAAAATACAGTACAATACTCATGAAATACAGTATTCATGAAATACAGATATATTAGTTATACTAATAGATATACCTTCATGTTTATTCTTCTGTACTTCTGCACATAATTCATGTCGATACATAAATTGTATCCACATAATTTATTAAATCTTTTTCTTATACATCTTTTTTTATATCTTTCTTTTTATTTAACATGTTAATTTATGCCAGCATTTCGTACTGAAGTATACAAGATTTGAATCATTCATAAAAAAAAAAATTATTCATTTAATTTTTAAATGTGGCAGAAAAGATATTTAATGTATAAAACAGATTAAAAATTTAAAAAAAATACAGACAATTCAAAATGATTTTTCTGATTTCAAATAACTATTTTTTCTTATCAATCGTAAAACTAAAACTAAGCGTACACCAATGAAATTAAAAATCTTAAACTTTTAAAAGATCAGTTAGTGAAGTGAATAAAAACCAGTATTTACTTTTACTTGCAATTATACAAGTGTCTACTTGCAGTTCTGTGAATAAACAACGGTAAACCAAATACTTGACAAGTATTCTCTTTACTTGTAAAATAGGGAAGTGAATAACCTTTACTTATCAAGCGTTTACTTGTAACTACAAGACTTTACTTAAAACGAGTGAATATAATCCTAAGTTCGGAACAGTATTGAAGTATTTACAGGTAGAATTTCAAGGTAGCTATTTAGTAACCTTATCAAACTTTCATTTAATTTTTTATACTTGGTATGGCTGCCTTTGTCAACATTCGTCAACCAAAATCTTACAAAGAAAGGCGAGTATTGAGTCCAAGAAGATATGAAGAACTAATTCATTTTACAAAAGAATCAATTGAATTTTTGACGAACACTTTTTTGGAAGAAAGTAATGAAAAGCGAGGAAGTGCTCTGTCATCGCAACAGAAGATGGAAGTATTTTTGCGGTACTTATCAGACCCTGGATTTCAAAACGGTGTCAGTGAAGAATTCGGGATTCACCGTTCTACAGTATGCAAAACTTTTGATTACGTTCTGAATAAAATAAACGAAAAGGCATCCGAGTGGATTCACTTTCCACAGAATGCTCATGAGTTAAATGAAGCCAAGAGAAAATGGAGTTCTCGCTTTAAAATGCCGAGCGTAATATGTGCTGTGGATTGCACGCACTTAGAAATAAATAAACCAGCACGCTACGGAGACTGTTACGTAAACCGTAAGAAATATCCCAGCATCAACGTTCAGGTAACATGTGATTCCACTGAAAAAATCACTAGCGTTGATGCTTCTTGGCCGGGTAGCACCCATGACAGTCCCATTTGGAAACGGCGCAGTGTCTGCTAAACCATGGCTAAATTTAATGGTACAGTATGCCTTTTGGGAGACAGTTTTAAAACGCTGTTACGAAATCATTTTATATGGCATCTAAGTCTCTTATTTTGTTTATACGATGTAAAATGTTTTATTTAGACTAGAAAGAATATGACCATTTTTTTCTCACAAAATGTATAGCTTATCTTACTAGCAACATATCGATGTATTGAAACACATAATAAATTATGATATACGGCACGCAAAAAAAAAAAAGAAGGAATTTGTGGTCACAAATACGTCACTTTACTTTAGGTCTATAAATATCTTTTCTGACAAATGATATCGGTAAACATGTAACACATAACGATTCGTAATGAATAAGAGTTTACAGTAAAAATGGTTTTTTGTCAATATGAATAGCCTTTTGAGTGGTGGGAATTTTTATAAAACGTAGTTTTCTGAATCTACGTTCACTTATACTAACATATGTTACTAATCTGTGATTTATGACACGGGTTTTTCATCATATTTTGCCCAATTTTCAACTGATTTGCTTGAAAGTATTATTTTTAAAATCAGCAAACTATGTTTCATAACAGAAAGAAAAAAAAATGTCGCTAATAAAAAACGCGGTAGAAATGCGCAAAATAATTCTGCAATTAAATTATCGTAATTTTTGAGGCAATCAGATACCAACATATTTTCGCGGATACCAATCAACCGCGGATCATTGTGATGGGAAAAGATTAAAACAAAAGAAACGTTTGATGTATTGACAAACATGTCTGAACATGATGATCTACAGCATATGAATCATATAAGTGTTTACTTGATAAGTAAAGAAAATACTGGATAAGTAAAAGCAAAATGGGAAAACTACTGGCAAATACTTGGACAACTACAAATGTTACAAGTGTTTACTTATAAGCATTAGTAAAAGTTTATTCACTTAGTCTCAAGGGTTTACTTTACTTGACCAGTATTTACTTTAAAGTAAAAAGTATAGTTTATTCACTTCACTAAGTATTATGCTAGGTCCCTCTAATAACAGTTCATGTATTCAGACCGACAGGAAATGGTAAATTAACAGCACAAGGCTTTCAGCATTCAAAATGTGTACTGATAAATAACTCTGCAGATTAGATTTGGTATGAAACTGATCTGCTAAGCATACTGATTGTACATCAGTAATATACGCGATTAATTGGATATTTGTATAAATGCAAGATCACAGCAGAAGTGTGCATGCCTGAGTAAATATAAAAAGAATAGAAACAAAGCAATGCAACCCAGTAAGTTAATCTAACATATGTCAGTTGACAACTATTAATTTCACAGGTGACAGTTTGTATGTTCTAAGGGAATGTTGAATTATAATGCCGTGCAAGTTGCATTTACTACAAGCTCTAGGGCAGCAGTACAAGTTACATTCAATATTTAATTTTAAATTATACCATTTAAGGTTAACAATTTTCCATTGTAAGGTAAACCATTCAATCATTCATTACAATATAAATGTTTGCAGAAAAGACATGGAAAAATTATACGCAACAATTAAGCAAGAACAAGACTCATCTAAGATTAACTTTTTCTGTGCTACTCCCAGAGTAAAAGTTTATTCTTTTCTTTTCATCAGAAAATACATTAATTGTTCATCCGTATCTGAATTGCTGTGAAACAGGCTACTTTCACTTAAATCAAGATTCCAGCGACTAAATTTTCCATCAAAGTGGGTGCCACTTAACCGGCATGTAAAGGTTCAATTCACTATTACCTCGATGACATGCATCCATGTCATTAGATAAGTCTCACTGTATTCCATGATCTGATCTACAACTGGCCTCTTAGGTTATAATTTTACATTACACATCTTTTTCTATAGATACATCAGAGAATGGATTTCCAAAACTCTGTATGTACAACAAAATGTCATTATTATTGTCAAGAAATCAATAACAATAAACATGTTAGAAGTTTAACAATAATGTGATTACAGGTTTAAAGTACAAACATATAAAAATTTTGAAAATTGCTGACATTTGTAGTGAGTGTCGGAACTCTATTCCAATATCCATGATAAGCTGAATTACTGTAAAACGTCTTCAAGGTGGGTTCTGAGATGGTCGACTCAAAATTACAGACATCTCAGTTCAAGTTTGTATGGAACTTAAATGATGGTTTTTTGTAAAAAGTAATGCATTTTTAGATCGCATTGTAGCTCGTGATAAAACTTGGATTCATCATCCAAAAACACAGTTTCATCTTTGATGAAGCAAAAACACAGTTCGTCAAAGTAGATGTGTTTAATCCACATGAAAATTAATTTTATATACTGCATAATCATTATCAATAAACCATTATAAATAAATTAGTGAATAATTCTACAATAACCTTAAATCACTATCTAGTTTTTAACTATATTTTTTTTTTTACAGTACTAAGTATACAGTTAAAAACACTAAAGTAAATTACTACTATAATACACAGGTTTTGTAAAAACAATTTTCTAAACATGATTCAGTAACATTTTAAAATTTTCTACCTTGACATCAGATCTAAAGTACTAGCAGCTTCCCTAAAAAATAAACTATCATAATGAATTTGAAAGTATTAGACAAAAAAATTAAAGACAGTTTACACAAATATATTAAAGTCAGTTAAACAAAGTAAAAAGGAATTCAGGAAAAAGAAAAATATTTACCTCACAATAAAATAATTTAAAAAACCAAACTTAAAACAATAGTATAAATTCTTGAAATAAAATGCACCTAAAAAGAAATGAAAAACAATAAATTAACCAAAATAATATAACAAAAAATAATAAAGAGTAAAACTAAATAACTATGATAATAATAATAAACCAACATTACTACATAATCAAAAGGGCACTGATACAAAAAAAAGGCTTTACAAAAAATTTGTTTGAGATTTTCCAGTATATTTTTTGTGGCAAGAGCATAATTGTGAAGAAAGCAGTACATCCATTCCACCCTTGGTATAAGATGATCTTTTAATTTTTTCAGACATCCAATGTTCTTTCTGTTATCGCCTTTGCACATCACTACATACTGCAATACATTTTGTTCAATCTATGCGATAGTTTTTAATAGCTTCATAAGATACATCAAAAAGACATTGTCCTGTTGCACGACCAGATCTTGATTTGCAAAACAACATATTTTCTTTGATTGATTAGCCCCTATCACATTCATATCTCACAAAACATAAGAACTGAGAAACGTTTGCCAAAACTGTTGATTCATCAAATTGAATATCAAAAAATTCACTTGACCTCACTAGCTGAATTAACTGATTGTGAACATCGGCAGCCATGACATAAATTTGCCTTGCTACTGTATCGTTAGAATGTGGAATTTTTTTGCTTCTTCCACACCTAATAACATACTGATCATATCAATTGCAGCAAGCAATATGAGGTTTTCTGCAGTTGTATGGGGTTTGGACATCTTGGCTACTCTTAATGCTATGAAATAAGTTGCTTCTTCGCTGTAATTTTATCAGTATGACTTGATTTACAAATAGAAGTTTGTTGATTTCTCAGAGTATGTAATTTTTTTCAAAAAATTCAAAGAGTTTGCTTTTATGATCCAGATGTTTAATTTCCAAGTGTCAAATTAATTCTGATGGTTCATGCTTTCATCAGAGAGGATTTGAAAGCAAACAACGCACCATGGCTTTCCATCCAATGAGGTAAAACCATAATTTAAATAATTGTCATTGTACAATTTTGTCTTTTTACCAATTAATTCACCAGATGTAGATGGCTCAATTTGTTTTTTTACAAATTTACCCATTTTGCATAAGAATCTAATTTAAAAAAACCAGTCACACTGTTCAACTGAACATTAAAAAAAACTGAACCTCAATTATTATTATTTTCAATGAAACTACATTTTTAAAAATTTAAATAAAGGCACCACATGCACGCTTTGCATTCAAAATTAAAGTGATGTTCTACAATCCCTTACACCTCTTTTATACTGCTGAGAGCATGAGCATGATGCATGATGCATGAGCATGATGCATACTGCTGAGAGCATGATGCTGAGAGTATGCATGTTTGAAACATGATACTCTCACAGTGAATATCATGCAAGCAGACTGAATTACAAGAAACATGTACACAAGTTGAAACCTGTAAATTTCTCATGTTTGTACACTTCATACAAGCTATTCATACCTGTCGCAATCAACTCAGCTAAATATTTTAACTAAGTTTCACTGGGTTGTGATAGGGAGGGGAGGGGTCACAAAATATTCATTATATATTTTTTTCACTTTTTAGGGGTCATGGAGCTAAAAAGGTTGAAAATCACTGAATTAGACTATTCTATAAGATTTATAACAGTTACTCAATAACTTTATTGTACTATAATAAAAGTCTCCCTTAAAGTATATTAACTTATTAAAAAGTTTTAAATAAGAACAGTAAAAAGTAAAAACAATCAACATGTTCAAATAATAAAAACACATTCAGGGTAATAAAAAAGGCACTAATAATGAAAACTATTAGGCAGATGCTAATTACATATAGTTGCTATTTTACAAACACATACACACTCACATACGCGCACACTAACTACTGTATACTTAACTACTACTGTAGTTAAAAGATTGTTATACGACAAAGATAAAGAAACTCAATAGCTGCTTCTCCAGTTGCAGAAAGAGAACACAGGAAATAACCCAAATATAATGAATATGAATTGCTTGGAAAAAATCAATAATAGTATCTAGCAATGTTATACATAAGAGTAAATATAGTTAACTAAAATACACATAACAAGAAAAATCACTCATAAAATGAATCTAGCTTATAATAGATAAGAGTTCAGAGTTTTGTAAATAATTAATTATTTACATCCCTTTAATGAATGGAAATACATTTCTTTATGATCTAAATTAAAAAGAAATTACAATGAATGACAGTCTTAGATAACAGTCTAAGATATAATGCAATGTGTAATTTCTGACAATTTTCCAAGCATCAAAAAAATGGTTGAGTACACTACTTTGAAAATACTAAAACAACAACTACAATGTTACAACTAGGAACATTCATATGTCTACATACAAAAGAGCAAACAATAATTCTCTAGATATCCACAATGTAAGTAAAAATGAAAAGTCAAAATTTTTTTAATGTATCTAGAAATAGTATTTACTTTAATAAATCTGGTATTAGACATGGATGTCGGCAATTTAAATTAAATAATGAAAAATAAACGGATACTTAAAATTTTTTTTTTCTATTAACATTTTGAGACAGCGACTGTCTAATAGGCAAGTGATCAAATTATTAATTTTACGGTCTAGGTGGATGAATATCTATACTAATAGTACACAATATGCAACTAAAAAAACAAATTACGCGATTTTTAAATAAGTGTACTGGGAAATTCTAAGATGAGGTGAAAATCTGTGCCGGTAGGGAAATTCAGTGAAGCAGAAAATTATGGATTTTTTTTTCATTTCTCAAACAAATTTTCTTTCTGATATAACCCACATGCCCTAGCACATTAGAATTGGTAAATAAATATTAGTGTTATGTAACCTTTACAGTTGTTATATAATAATATGCAAGAAAGCTTTTATATAACCAATTTTTCAGATAACTGATCGTCTACTGTAACTGGAAGTTACATGCTCTAGTACATTTAAATCCACACATTACAGTGGATAGGTGGATATATAAAACAATCAATTATACAATTATTGTAAAAGAATTTCTGTTTCTCCTCATTTTTTATGACCACATAGATCACTTTAGTCAGTCCATTCCCAAAGTCTCTTCAAATGGACTATTTGAACCTTGTGGTCCTCCCAGTACTTTTTCATACGTTCTAATCTGTGTGTCCTTTGGGAGTTGAAAATGTTCATGTTATGAGTTTCTTTCTTGTGAGTGTGAAAAGTAAGTATTTTTGTCCTTGATTTTTTAGTTTAATTTTATTTTGTCTGTAGCGTCTTCTGTTGCTGAAAGGCCAATTTCCTTCAGATCCTCTCTTATTTCACTGATCCATCTGCAACCTGTATTGATGTTTTTCGAGTCGAGACTGTATGAACCAACTGTTTCAGAAGTCTTGAATCTTGCATCTTTATGATGTGTACAAAGAATCATAGTCCCCTCTAATGCATGGTATCAGTGATGGGTTCTAACTCTTTATACATGACTTCATCAGGCATGATCCAACATTGCCTGTCTTTCTGGTAATTTTTGTTGATGCAGGTTGTTTGAATTCTTCTTTTGATATTCTGGCGTCTGTCAGTCTTTGATTGTTCATTCAGGTGGAAGTGTTACTGCTGCATACATGGCTTTTGGTTTTATAACTGTGTTGTAATCCTATTTTTGGATTTATGGATAGACTTTTTTACTGTAGGTCTACTAGGTTAATTTTTGTGTATTAGCTAGTTGCATCGTGGCTTTTGCTGTCTATGGGCTCCTGCTGCATGGAAGGAAGCTCGTGGAGGGAGGTTGAACTCTGAGCCACTAAGCTTACAGGATGCTTGAGCTGTGGGGGTCATTAGTAAAGGATGACATTTAGCCTGGCAAAGACCATGATGATGCTCCTCCAAGGCCGTTTGGCAGTGAGTCCATGTTTTGATGGCAGGCCAGCATATAAAGTATGTTCAGGTTCAAAAGTACCACGGGATGTTTCTTCATGAGGAACTGCAATTTAAGAAGCACCTTTAATATGTAGCGGAGAAGGCCTGCAAAGCCTTCTTCGGTATTCAACGTGTGGTCAGTCCTGATTGGGGTCTTAATTTTAAGAACATGAGCTAAAGGCATGTGTGATGCTGTTATGCTATATGTGGCGCCTGTTTGGAAGGATAAGCTAAAATATAAAAGTTATCAGGACATATTATAATGGGCTCAACACCTAATATTGTTAATGGTAATGGGTGGTTACTGTACTATTTCACGGGAGGCAATCTTGGTGATTGCAGGTGTGAAACTGATAGACTTGATTGCGTCTGAGAAGTAGAAGTGGTATGTTGCTAAGAACAACTGGTGAGCTGACTTTGGATAAAGTTTGAGAAATTGAACATGTCAATGTCTTGTGGCAGGCTAGATGGGATGAGACAGAGGGTGGGCGTTATATGCATGATCTCTTTCCAAATGTTGTTGTTTGAAGGACGCCTCTTGAGTAACCCTAATAAAAATGTGATGCAATTTCTTTCCAGCAATGGTGCTTTTAGGGCTGGACTGCAAAAATTTGACCTGATAGATTCTGGGATGTGTCCTAAGTGTGGACAATTGGGCAACACCTACCATGTTCTTTATGAGTGCTCGAAATACGAGTTGATGCACATGGAGACCATCTGTCAGCTTGATCTTATCGGGTCGGCGTTAGATCTCCGTGTAAACTGGAGAAGCCAGGCCGAATGGGCAATATTGGAGTTTTATAGTGTGTTCTTGGCAAAGGAAAGGATTGCTGAGGAGATTTAGAGCCCTGTTTGGATTTTTTTTGTATTCTGTTTTTGTTGATGTTTTGTTTTATAAATTATGTTTTTGTTGTTTGTCCTTTGTTTTGTTTCAATGTTACTATGTTGTTATTCTTCTGTGTAATATTTTTATATTTCATGTTGTGTGCTGAACTCACTTTTACCTTCTATGGGTAGGTAGTTCATTTCCTTTGTTTAGTTAAGTCCTTTCAGTCTTACTTGACTCAGTAAGATGTGTTTTGTTTTGAGTTCATTAAATAGTAGTACACCGATGGGAATGTCTCTAGTGGCATTCGCATCAGTGGTATCGTGACCAAGGTGGACTGGAATATGTCAAAAGCCGAGGTTTCGAAGATGACCTCTGGTAAAGACCATAAGGGCTAGTAATGGAGGGGTGGTGGAGAGTGTCTTCCCCTACGGGGGTCAGGATGTTTTAGCTTGTTTGGATTCAGGTTTTTTCATTTCGTTATTTATTTCTCCAAGGTATTTAAATTGGGTAACTATTTTGAATTGATTACCGTTTATGTTTACTTCCTTTAATTATGTTGGTTTTTGGTACATAATTTCTGTCTTTTTGAATGATATTTTGAGGTCAATTTTATTTGCAATGTTTTGAAGTTCTAATATCTGTGTTTTAGCTTCATCGATGCCATTTGCTAACTGTGCCAAATCGTTGGTGAAGCCAAGGCAGTTTGTTTTGATTTTTAGGTCTATTTTTATTTTTGCGGGCATTTTTTGAGTTATCCATCATTTCCATCTCCAGAGGACAGTTCAATAGTAAAGTGAGAGTTCAACACCTTGGTGCAATTCTGTTTTGATCTAAAATGGTTCTGAGAGTTCAACTCTGAATTTCACTTTTGGCTTTAGTGTTTGTGATGGTCAGTTTTATCAAGTTTAATTTGTGATGTAGTTCGAGGTTTTCAATAGGGATTTTTTTCTGTGGATATAATCGTATGCTTTCTTGAAGTCTACAAACATTATTACCATGTCTCTGCTTTTTTGTAGCGAGTGGATGAGGGCTGTTTAAGTGTTCTAATAGTTCTTTGATCCAGACGATTAGCAGTTTATGAAGGGCAATTTCTTCTAGTCTTCTCACATGTTTCTTGATCTCTGAAAGGGTCTGATCTTCTCTTACTGCTTTGTAGTTCTCCATCTCACCCAGTGCTAGGTAGACTTCTTTTACTCTAGGAGAGTTGATGTTTTCTAGTGGTGTTGTAACTGGGATGATGGTGTCAAAGTTTAGGAGTTCTATTTGTTCTTCTCAATTTAGGAGTTAGTTGAAATATTTAGCTAGGATTTCCACATTGCCTTTACTGTTATGGGCTAGATTGTTGTTTTCATCCTTCATTAGTAGGGTTGGGGGTTTGTATTTTTGGAGTTGTTTTTTGAAGGTTTTGTAGTAGTCTCTTGACTGTGTTTTTAGAATTATAAATAAATATAAATCTTTTACAATAAAGTAAGCAGATGCCTATTTTTAGCACAAAAACATGAGGAAAAACCGCTTCCCCATAGGAAAAGAGGAATTTAAGCTACTTCAGAGGAAGTCGAGGTAATTTAATCTAATTCTATTTGATTTATCTGTTATAAATTACACCTTTGATAAAGGGAAAATATAAATTTACAATTATTTTTAGACTTTGTATTATTATTATTACTATTATAGTAATAAAACTACCATTATATTTACCAATATTGGTCGACCTGACACCATTGAAAAAAACATTATATGGATTATCATTCTTTGATTTAAATACACTGCTTTCATCATGCATTACTTGACGAAGCCTTACAATCAGTTTGTTTTTAAATGCAGCCAACCTACAAAAAAAAATATATAGAAAATAAATTCACTATTATTTTACACGATCCAAAAGTTACTTTACAATTCTAATTTTTAACCACAGAAACAGTCCTATAATAATTACAAGGGTGTTTTTAAAGTAAGATGTTTTGAATTTGCTACCTTTACATATGATGTAAACAGATTACACTTGGACAGGTGCGTTATTTCAAGCAACAGTCAGCTGTCAGCAACAATAGTTTAGTCATTACATTGTAATCTGTTTATATTTATCTATTTATATTGGGTGCTAAAATTCACGACCACACAGAGTGTGAGATATAAGGAGTAATCTTCGTACAAAAAACAATTCTGTGGCTGAAATTCACAGGTAAATTTGTAAGGTTTACAGGTTGAATATTATGAGTGATGCTGAAGTAAGACAGTGATGCCATTTGTTTTGAGAAGGGCAAACGAATGTTCACAATTAATAACTGCCTAAAATATGTTGGAACGTAGTATGTGATAACAGATGATTTAATTGAAAAAGTTGTCCAAAAAACTTGATAAAACCAGCATTAACCGTGCCATAATTAGCATAACGTAATCATGACATTATTCATTAACCATATTAACGTAACTGTGCCATAATTGCCTTTGATTTTCCTGATGTTTCACGATCTTCGATTTCTGAAGTTTTGATTGAAAAATTGGCTATAAAAAATTGTTTGCTGTGCGGTGGCCAAAGATGTTAACCAACATGCACAAGCAAAAATGTCTTGCTGCAGCACGTGAATTTTTGTAGTTATGAAAATGAGGGTGATAAATGTTTGAACACATTGATACTGAAGATAAACCCTTATCTTATTCTTATTCAAATGTAAAGATAAAGCAGCTGTAAATATGATGGTGGCATTCATCATTTCCTAGCTCTAAGAAGTTCAAAAGAGAACATTTGGTAAGAAACCTATAGCTACTGTTTTTTGGTGACTTATTTGTCAAATTTAGTGATCGCGGAACTGCTGTGAACACAAATATGTATGGTGAAACGTTAAAAAAAATCTTAAAATAGTTGTAAAAAACAAACAATATTGAAGACTATCCTGTACGATTTTGTTTTTTCATTACAATGTTTGGCCACACATGACAAATCAGACAGTGAGGCGATTGGAAAATTTTCAATCATTCACCCCATCCTATAGCCCTGATTTTGCTCATGGCAAATACAGTTAGTTTTATGTGTAATTAATAAACTTTGCTCATGGTTCTCAAATTTGTTTTTCTTTCATAAAGTACCTTGCTTTAAAAACACACTTCATATTTATTTTTATAAGATAAAAATATTTTTAAATAATTCTGTGAGTTGATGGTTAAACATCATACCAGGTCAAACATCAGTAGAAAAAAAATTTACACATATATTTTTAAATTTATGTTAATAAAATATGATTTATTTATACATTTTCTGAACCATTTTCTAATAACATGCAAAGATTAGTTTTAAAAATTCTTTCTTTTTCAAATTTTTATACAACTCAATTCAACACTTGATATTTAAAATTTCTTATAAAATAAAAAAACCTATTTAAACAGAAAAATAATAATGTAACTCAATTTTTTTAGTCATGACTTAATATTTAATTACATCTAAATATCAGTACAACAGGTGAATGATGATAGATAACTTCCTTAATAGCTTATGTACTATATAATTTATTGAGCCTGTTTTCCTTCTTTCACTACTTGCTGTGGTTTGTTCATGGAGAGAAAGGTGCTTCTTAAAATAGGCTAGCATAGAAGAAAGAGTAGAGTCCGTCTACCTCATTTCTTTGCTCTACCAAAGATCATATATAATCATCATTCCTTACAATTTTATATTTCTGTTTTTAATACTGCTATAGCAAAATTTTAATTTTTTAAATGTACATAATTTCTTCTTTTTTTTCAACATTCATGATTTTTACATGCAGTGCAGTAAATATTTACAGTCAAGGTCAGTTCATTTTGTCAAATGCAGTTCATTGGTTTCTTTTCACGAAGATTGATATTTGTTACAGTTTAATGTATAACTTACTACATTTTCTTTTGTACTTTTCCATGAAAATGTATTGCCATTTCATATTTTTATACAAAAATATTTCACTGGCTGCAGGTATAAGTAAGCATAATAATAATAATAATAATAGTACACTAATTTTTTAATATACAAAAAATTGCACATGAGTAACACTGAATAATTTTGAACAGTTAAAGACAGACCAGTATACAACAGTAATAGTACTATCACTGAACAGTTAATTTTACTTAGTCTAATTTTCAGTGACACAAAAAAAAAGTTATTTCTCTTCAACTTTGAGTTAACAAGATTTAGAAACCAGTGTATAATCCCTTCCCGATCAACTTTCATTCATCTAAAAAAAGTTTTTTTTTTTTCATAATTATGTTATAGACAATTAATTTATTAGTATAAAGGGAATGAAGTGCAACAGGAAGGATGATATTGAATTAAATATTAAAATATGGGACATAACGTGCCAAAAATTGAAGAATTTTACTATTTAGGAAATAAAATTACAAAGGATAAATGAAATAAATTAAAGATAAAAAGAAGTTTTGCACAAATAAGGGAAGGTTTAATAGTTAAAAAAACATCCACTAGTACTGAATATAGATTAAGAATTTAAAATAAAAATTCTTAAAAATATTTCTAAGGCGTTTAGTGCTGAGGTAGAAAAAAGGATGGTATGAAATGAAAATGGCCTTTAAAATATAATGGTGCTGTAGAATATTAAAACCAAGGTGGGTTTATAAAATTCAAACTGAAGAAGGGTTATGTCGTACAAAAGAGGAATGAGATTTGCGACAATATTTTGTAAAGAGGAATTTAATAAGATATCCAGGTTTAGATAATTTGGTGATGAACAGACTGTATTCCTTTATAATTAAGGCAAAGATTAGAATATAAAAATCAGATAGGTGAAGATATATTAAATACATTGTGATTACACAGAACAGAAAGGAATGGAGAATAGTAGTAAGATAGTAAAATGATTGATGGATGACGCCACATACAAAATCACTATTTTAGCATGGAAATAGATATAATGCATATAACTTAACAAATTTCAATAATTCTACCTTCATAAATTTACTAATAATATTATTTAACAATCTGTGAGATACAAAGTTACGATCACAGAGCACTTATGTACAAGCTTTAAAGGATACCTTAAAAGTAACAGATACCGATAAGAATATGCAGTTAACAAATATAATTAAGGTAATGTTACTGGCTGCACAGATAATAGTATATAAGAGAGATAACTAAGGGTATAGGAATCATAGCTGAGGTTAAAAGATTAGTATAGAATAGAAAGGAATGGTGATTAATAGTATCAAATCATGTCAAATGGCTGATGACTCAAGAAAATAAAATGAGAAGATTAAAAATTACTATAGAACAAGATTCTGAAAATGATTACTGGATGTTGGAAATTAGGTGAATCTATAAAATATGAAATAGGGGTTTAAGACAAAATAAATAATTTGTAGCAGAATCTTGCAGAGATGAGTCAAATTGGTTGACCATGTATTAAGATATTCAGGTTTATTTAATTCAGTAACAGAAAGTTATTTTAGGATAAAGATTACAGAAGACAAAAATTAGACTATATAGGTAACTGACAGCGATATAAAATGCCAAATAGCACAGGCAAAACGAGCCTTCAGTCAGAAATATAATTTGTTTACATCAAAATTAATTAAAATGTCAGGAAAAGATTTTTGAAAGTATATGTTTGAAGCGTCGCTTTATATAGAAGTGAAACTTGAATGATCGGAATTCTTGAGAAGAAAACATTAGAAGCTTTTCAAAATGCGGTGCTATGGGAGAATGTTAAAAATCAGATGGGTGGATAAAGTGACAAATGAATAGGTGTTGCGGCAAATCGATGAAGAAGGAAGCATTTGGAAAAATATAGTTAAAAGAAGACAGACTTATAGGCCACATATTAAGCCATTATGGAATTGTCGCTTTAATATTAGAGAGTCAGGTAGAAGGAAACAACTGTGCAGGCAGGCAATGTTTGGAATATGTAAAACAAATTGTTAGGGATGTAGGATGTAGGGGGTATACCGAAATGAAACGACTTGCACTAAATAGGGAATCTTGGAGAGCTGCATCAAACCAGTCAAATGACTGAAGACAAAAAAAAGTAACTGAGGACAAGATGTAGTAATTATGTTGAGAATAAAAGATTACAACAAAACAGAAAGATATGAAGAAAAGTAAAAAAATAAGCAAATTAATTATGGCATATTATGTAATTAATATGAATAAAATAGTCCTTTTTTGCACGACAAAAAAGTCAGCTTCAATTTAATTTTATGTTCCAAGAAACAGTCAATTTTCCTCATTTAACGAAAGTAAATAAATATATTGTATTAAAATAAAACTGAAATGCTAAAAATAAGTCAAAGTAACTTCCTGATAAATATACTGCTAAATTTCACAAATAATAAAGAAAACTGTATATGCAATTTGATAATGACAGCAACAAATCTATTAAAGTCTATTATTCAACTGAAAGTCAAATAGATCACTCCTAAATAAACAATGGCTAGCAAAGAAACTAAACATAAAATTTCAACAAAAAACAAAATAAAACTGACAAATATATGTTTGGAGCACTTTTTTGACTTCATATAAGTGACTTTGACTTCAACATAATATTACATCAAGGACTGGGGTTACCTAAACATAAGGCCCAATAACTATATATGCAATACAATTCTAGTCAGATCTAGATATTGGATCTTTAAAATCAGAATGAAATCAATCTAGCTTTTTAACTTCTACAAGCAATATTTTGCAGACAGAAACTGATGATAATTCATCAAAATTATTATTAGGGAATTTTTTTTTTTTTATAATAGGTAACTTTCAAGATAATTATTAGGGCAAGTCAAAACATTACTTATATTTTATACATTCTTAATACTTTGTACTCGTGCTTTCTGTATGATAAATAAAACAAAATTAAAAAGGAAAAATAACATCACCGTACATACTGTGAATCAGTTGTCATAGAAGATTCACCACAGTTATCACCACAATTTGTCGTTGACTGAGGAAGATCTACGTAGTGGACATTCACAAACCGTGGCCTACTATTTCTCTTTACAGGAGCAGACTTTTGATGTCTCCATTCAACATCATGCATATCAACAGGAGCCAAATCCTAAATAATTACACAAATAATCTACTAATAAAATTCCCAATAGATTTTTCCTCATTTTAAAATAATCATTGAAATACATTTTATATGCAAATGCTTTAAGTACACAAATTTTAAATTACTTAGACAATTACTTACATTTAAATCCAGTTTTCTACATTCAGTAGCCTTAAGCAAGAAGTTTTAGGCACATTTGTATTGACAGATGTACTGCTTTACAACAATTTACTACAGCAGCAAGACATATGTTATGTAATGATAAAACTTTCAAGTTTTGGAATTCATGATATAATGTGTTTAAAAAATTTAATATTTTTTTAAATTAATAACAGTTAATTTTAATAATTTTACCCAGTGACATAACTACCTGAAGTAGTTATAAGGGTAAAACTAATTTTTGATTTAGTCACTGAAGGCAAGGCTAAATTTAATATAGAGAAGCTATTTTTACTTCCTTGTACAAAGTAAAGGAATTACTGAATCACAAAACACTTCGGTTTTCAGATTTCAATGAAAATATCATACATATGTATGTACTCGTATAACTCAAAAATGATTAGCTGTAGGGTGTTGAAATTTTGGAATTGGAACTGTTCTAACATCTAGTTCTGCATCTCCCCTTTTGATTGGTATTGAATGAACTAAAAGTGTCCAAAAAAAGCCCAAAATCCAAAACAATTTGGATTTTGGACTTTTTCTTAACTGCAGTAATAAGCCTTCATTGATGGCTTTTCAATAATATATCATAAGTGATACTTATTTTCATTAGTTCCAGAGTTATAGGCAAAAGAAATTCTAATTAATGAATGAAATATTTGGATCTTACATGGGGAAGGCACATTGGTTTGAATCAGACTTCATCTCTTTTTTTAACTTTTTTTTTTTAGACTTCATCTCTTTTTTTAACTTTTTTTTTTTAATTTAAATATATTGATTTATTAATAATTATTAAACTCTGATAGTAAAAACATTTTTACGATAAATAATAATTCAATAACAATAAAAAAAAGTGAAAAAATATGAGAAGTTATTAATGAAATAAAATTTTATGTATTTTTCATTTATGAAAAAAATGTGTATATGTAATTTAATAGGTGTACAAGGAACTCATGTTGTGTCAACATCAGATTTTTTATTTCTATGGAAAATTATTAATGTACCAAGGAAAATAAATTAAAAAAGTACCGGTACTTATACTGATAAACTTGATTTAAAGCATTAATAACACCAATGACACAGCAATCCTAAAATTAGCTTTAATATCTAGAAAACAATAGCAGCATACTGTTTTGAACTACACAGATTCAACACATGTGGTTAGGTAACACTGATAAATATAATTTTTGTTTAACAAGTGATACATGAAACCAACTTGTTTTTTTTTATGATTATAATGCTGGAAACAAATCTGAAGTCAGAATTTTTTCATTCCTGTAAGTTTTCCAAAATTTAAATTTTGAAAAGTTTTGATATGTGATGCATGACTACACACATAATTTTTCTATTTTATATGATCACTTTATATTTATGTGATCAGTATATATTTTAACCCTATTAATCAGTAGTTAACTGTGAAACAATACTGAAATCACACATCACATATCAAGACATTAAACTTCTTTATTGAAGCATACAAGAACAAGATTCAGCATGTCTGTACAATTCAAACCAACACAAAGATTTGTCGGCTTTGTTAGCCTACTGCTTTTAACAGTATAATCCCTTCAGTCAATCTAATAACTGTGCAAGTGAGTGAACAGTTGAGTCTCATAATGCCCCGTAAATGTGCAAATGATTTGTCCAGTTTTTGTAGAGTTCATTATAAAAGCATATAAAAAAAAAGTTACAACTTTAATTAAAAAAGCTTATAAAATTTACTTTGACTATAAAAATTGGTGATCAGGATAAGAAATGGGCTCCTCATATAATATGCAGTAACTGTGCGGTCCAACTTAAGCAGATGGCTAAAAGGCACATGAAAGGCCTTGCAATTTGGTGTCCCTAAGGTTTTTGCATGAACCAAAAGATCACTAATTGATTGTAATTTCTGTTTAATTATGCGTGGAATTTCTAAAAGTCTAAGCGCACTGTACTCCATCCTTCATTGCAATCTGGACTCAGACCTGTACCTCACAATGAATTCATTGCAGTTCCTAAAAACTTATTTTGTGAAATCAGTGATGAAGAAGTGGACAAATGGACATTATGGAAGAAGATAATCATGAGTCAGACTTTTAGTTACAAACCAGCAAGCCACATCTTACATCACAATATGAGCTAAATGATTCTGTAAGATTTAAACTTATCAAAAAATCAAGCTGAACTTTCAGGATTAAGATCACAAGGTTGAAATTCATCACAACAATCCTTCAGCCCAAGCACCACAACCTCAACAGGTTCATTACTCACCAGTGATGACTCCCTGCAATTTTTGGCTCTTTCCTAGGCTTAAAACCTAGACTTAAAGGAAATAGATTAAAGGAAAAAAAAACATGACAAGAAAACTTATGGGACTCACTAAAATTGACTGACAAAATGATTCCATAATGGAAAGATCGCTGGGATATATGTGTTACATCTGAAGGGGCCTACTTTGAAGGGGAGAAGTCATTAAGCAAAATAGTTTATCTTTGTTTTTAAGAGCCAAGATCGGATGGATACTTTTTGATCACACCTTGTACGAAAACTTTCAAACTTCTTAGCAGTAGATTCTAGGACAATGTTTTACCAACTAATATAAGTGTTTTTACAAGTCACAAGTTATAAATTTTCTTGCATAATGTGATTTTATTATAATCTGGAGATTACAGGTAAAGTAACGAAAACTATTAGCAATTCAGGTGTTTTGTTGCACAATAAGAAGCTTGTAAAAATTGTAGAATTATATTTGTGGAATTCTATTAAGTTAGAGTACTAATGAATATTTTTTATTAATTTAGTTATAATTGAGTTGTTTGCATAATTATAATATTGATCCTAGTTTTCTGCAATGTCACAGTAATTTCTTTTTAAATTAATAAGTTGACTATTTACAGTAATTTTGATGAATATCATTTATTCACCCATGTAGTGGAGATAATTTAGAAGATGTACCAATAGTACAGCAGCAGCAGAAGAGATTCTGTATAAGAATTTTGAACTTCAATTCGACAAAGAGTTTTATCAATGATTTAGGATGTCACTTGCCAATACAGTAGTTTTAGTGGCTACTCTCCATTATATTGCTCATCCATTAGGTAAAGACCTTTTATGCCAAAGCAACAACTATGTCATGATACACTGGATGGATACTGCAGTCAATTTCATATAATTGGACGATTCTTAGAATCTATGAGTCCATTGTATCATAAACAATGAAAAATGTTACGCTGGCAGTAAATGAAAATATTTATGGATAAGAGTAGCATGGCCTGAAAACTTTCCAGAAGAAATAAACATTTCCAAAACATTGCCAGGTTATTGATAGTCTCTTAAAAAAAGCCCAACAATGATGAAAATGCCTTAGCTGATTGAAAAGAGAGGCATTGTAGCAATTGTTTATGGAGCTAAATTAAATTATATTAACTCTAACTGGCCTGGGAGTATATATGAAGCATAAGCATTGTGGATAAACAAACTTTGCTTACTAATGACATATGTTAACCTCTATTTCAATGCATTTCTGGGTGACTCTGCCTTCCCTCTAAAAATATGTCTCATGATAATTTATATAACAGGACATTAGAAGTGCGGCTGACAGTCTGTAGAAAAAATAGCAAAAGCTAACAAATGATTACCAGTATTGGTGTCAGTACTGTCAAATGTTGGGTTATTAAATTATTATTCTATGCAATAATGCTAAAACAAAATGTGAATGATTCCAGAAGACAGATATCTATACTTAATAATGTACCTGACGACGAAGAAAATGAAACCAATGAAGAGGGACCTCCTCAGGCTGCAGCTGTCTAATGTAGTACTTAATTATAGAACACATTATTTATTACAAACTTTTTTTCATAATTTTGAGTTATTTTATTCTTGAAAACTTTTTTTACAATAATTTTCATAAAATGCAATATTATTTTTTCAAAGGACTACTTTTTTAATACAAATTATTATCATCAGATTTGAAGGTAGGGTTTATTTTTATTCTGATATTTGAAAATTCTAACAAAAGTGGGAGATTCTATTATGTGGGATATTTTCTTGCTCCACCTAGCCAAGAACAACATACTTTGTAAACAAATATTTTTACAAACTCTGTTAATAGTCATTAAACACAGCTGCAATATTTATACAGAATAGAGATTTTTTGGCTTACAATAAAAACATTTTATTTAAATAAAATTTAAAAAATCAGAAAATATTAATAATAAATACTTTTACAGAAGTACAGCACATAAATCAGTAACAAAGTAGCAATGTAAAAACACTGAAGTTGAGTAATAGTGCTTGTACAGGGAAGACGCGTAGTTTGTTGCTCTGCAGTCTGCTATTTTTGACTGGTTTTTGGGTACTTTTTTGAGACACAGGCAGTTGGTATTGATTGGGTAATTTTTTGTGGATGTGTTGATTAAATTGGTGCGATTTTGGATAATGGACATACTTTTTATTTAATTTTTTCTGTGATCATCCTTATTGTCAGTCAAAATAAGGTCGAGATTCGATTGTTTCACTGTTTAACGAGTTTGGACAGGAAACATAGTTGTCTACCTGAATTCAAGAGCAAAAGTAACGTCATCTCTGACACAAGTAAGAGACGTTATTTGTGATGCAAGTTCGACTTAGAAAAATTTACGACAATCCAGGTGAGACTCTTCATGTTTCTTAAGTACAATCCAATTATAAGGGAATCTTGCTTCCCTTGCAACTCCTTTGTCCTTCCTTACTACTATCATTTATCATTTCCACTAGTTTCTTTGCTGACCCTGGCCCCCTTTCTTTTACGCCCCTCCGACCCAGGATTTAAAGGTTATACATTTTACCATCCTCCCAACCCCCGTTATATAGCTGTGTGGTGGCTAAAAATAACCGGAATTTGACCCTGAACAATTAAACATTGTTTTCATGATTTTTTGTGTATTTAAGCAGTAATATGGAAATAAAACCATCTGAGCAGGCTTCTGCCCCTTCGCTGAAGAGGCTTAGAGTGGCGTCATCTGATGAAGAGGAGTGTTCAGCCCGGGACCTAGAAGTATTGTTTCTAGGCTTGAGGAGATTTCCTGGGGAATATTACAGCATGAAGCGCAAAATTAAGAACCTCAGTTGTAATCTTGATTCATTGATGGGAGATTTCCTGGAATTTATGGAGACATCTCCCCCACTTCCTGGGATTTTGACGGCAACCCAGGTAGAGTTGTACCACAGACAGGAGTCGATTCGTGCCATGCAAATTAAGAAGTTGGAGGGAGAGTTATCAGATGAAGAACTCTTGGACTTAGTTGACTGACATTGACCCGCTGATGTGTAGGTGACTACTGAGGTTTACATGGAACTGTGGAGTGACACTAAAAAACAGGTTTTTCTTGTTATATATAGAATAAACCAAGTAAAGCTTTAATTGGCAGCAGTTCCTTTGCCTCTTCTCTGCTACGTGTGGGAAGGGCTAAGCGAGGCCAGATAATCAGAGATAAAACGAAAGGTGAGGTTCACCTTGGTGAAGATTCAGAAAGAGTCAGCTGTGAGTTTCATACAATCATTTACAATTCCAAAGAAGGTAACAAAGAAGAATTGTTATGGCTGATCTACTTTGGGTGTTCAGAAGACTTCAAAAGGAAGGGTGTTTTGACCCATTTTTCATCTACCTGGTGGTAAGCTAGGGTACTCTGCCAGGAGTCTCCTGGCCTAGTGAAGAGCAGAACGAGACATATCGGGTTTCATCTGCGGAAACAGGGGAGGCGGGTTCTGGGTGGCAAGTCCACTCCACTATAGCTACAGTGGAAGAGCAGATTAAGACGTTGATGGTAAAGGCTACAGGAAGAACATGTTGATTTGCTTAAGGAAAAAAAGACTGGGGACGGCTGATGAAGCAGTCTGTGTAGTCCTTAAAAAAAATACAATCACTCTATTAAATCGTGAACTCATATATATTTAAACAATACTCTTTATCACAACTCTTATTTCATAACACTATAACTAATAAGGATCATACACTTTACTGCAAAGAAATATCATAAAACTAATGTAGTGTATCCACTGACAAAAATGCTACCTAGAAATGCTTTATGATTAATATTTAAACATATTTATATTTAATATAACTCTTTATAACATATTGTTAGAGCAATGATCCTACTTTAGTTCTTCTTACTATCCACTAACGTTCTTGTCTGTGATTGGCAAGGTTTTTGAGAAGGTCCTATTTTTGCATATTAATATTAGATTGGCCACTAATCATTTGCTGATGGATAACCAGTGTGATTTCAAAACAAGGCAAAGGCACTGAGGATGCCATACTCAAGGTGATGGATGTAGCTTCCTCTAGTCCATGTAAATATGTATTAGGGATTTTTCTGAACATGTTATAGGTGGTTATAAAACAGTCTCGCGGAACACAGTCTGTGTTATAGTTGGAGTCAAACCAATCGATATTTTGGCTAATGAGTGTAAGGAATGCTACAATTCCAAGGTAAATAACCTATTCACGTCAGAACAAAAGCAGGAGATTGAAGACCGGGGCCTTGAGTCTTGGCAGGTCAGGTGGGACGAATCCCCCACAAGTCGCTACACGAATGGTATATTTCCTACAGTGTCTGATTTAGATGCGACTGGATAGGTCTCCCCCAACTGGTAAATCACACAGTTTCTCTCCAAGCATCTGCCTTCTGGGCAAGTTGGGCTAAGTTTTGTTTTGTGGATTCGTGTCAATGGCCAGATTGTAGGACTGATGATACAATGGACCACAACCTCTACGTCTGTCCCCGATATGAGGTCGAATGTTCACAAGCTGTTGGGTAACTTGAGAGAATGAATTTTTTTCTAGATCTACGTATTAACTCGATGACCCATGAGGAGTGGTCTATAGTGGCTGGTTTTCTTCACGCCCTTGCAGTGTGTAGGTCTGCGGAGGGAGTTTAATTGAGGTACTCGATTGTGGTAGGATCCCGGGTGGCTAGGGTTCCGGCTTAGGCAGTGGATTGGTTGGAGGTAGGCGCATTGGCATCATGCCACGGTTATATTGGTATTGTTTGTGATTCGATTTGGGGCTCCCACTGGTGGGGGTGGCCACACCACCAAGGTATGGTAACTAGTGCAATTGGGGGTGTGGCTTTCCTCCGCTGGAGGTGGTCCTGATCGTGACTTGGTAATGCCACACAAAACACCATGATGGGACCAGGTGGTGGTGGGGGGTTTGTTCCCGGCTCCTGTGCGAACCGGAATGAGGTTACGTTTCCTTGCTAGGTGACTTAAACTGGTCAACTTATTCGGGTGTAGGTCTGAATTTCTATGTTACGCAAGACATAATTTTGATTGGTATGAATGTAGCACTTTAAACTCGTTTGTTTTCTGAGGCATTCACAGTCATGAACGGTGCTGTCAAATCTAGACTAGACACAGGGTTCGGGCTTCTGCGTTTTCGGTTAGTTAGTTTGAGGGAATCATGTTAGGTTGGATGTGAAGATGTCCGTTTGAGGCCTACGTGAAGGGGAAATTTGATATGTATTTTACTGATGCAAATGTCTGCCGAGGTATTTACATTGGTGGGATCCTGACCGAGGTCTGGTGGATGACTGTGAAATATAATCATTTAGACGGTCTACAGACGACCTCTGTTAAAGCCCCTCACGACTCAGAACAGAGGGGGTGGTGTGGCGATTAGTAACGTCAGAAGGTGGGTTTCTTCCCCCTATGGGGTTGGGATGGGCAATGATAATGAACTTAAAATAAGAGTAAAAGACAAAAAGGCAGCTGAAAATTTTAAAACTGTGCTTCACAGCGGAAGACTTTAAGGTTAGTGTTCCAACTAGGGCTGATCGGCGAACTGTAGTCCACATAAATGACATCGACACCATAACTAATGAGAAAACGATACTTGATTGCGTGGCAGTGGTCTTAGGCGGCGAGCAGTTTAAGGTAACGTATATTTGCCCTGCATACGGTTCTAGACAAAAGGCGACTTTAATCATCTCACATAAGGCAGCTAGGATGCTGACCGAAAGCTGAGTGCGCATCGAATGGGTTCAGTGCAGAGGTATCATTAGGGAAACAGAAGACCACTGTGTGAGAAAACTACCTGTGTCTTATGTGGATCAGAGCAACATTGCTCTGAACTGAGTAAGGTCTGTACCAAGAGGTCAAATAATGCTGTAGCTCAAAACTAGAGGGTTGAAGTATCAGAGAAATATTACAGAAGAATCAATGAAAAAAACCAGATAAGCAAGACAAATACATGACGTTGGATGTATGGGTCAATAAGGATGAGAGAACCTTGCTGTGATAAGTACGAAGAAAATTAGCTGAGGAGATTAACATCAGGGGCTTCAAAAGACACCTCCGAGGCTGAGTTATGCTTAATTCCAGATCTGGCCCTGAGAGGGGAAGCCTGGTGAGAGAGGAGGTTTAGTCAGTAGGGTGCAGGCATATATACACACTCTTTATAACATCTTCTGAAACCTGTTAGTGAGCCCCTCTGCTTGTATATGGGGTTCCTCAGACTCATTGAAAAAAAAAAGTAAAAACACTAGACCAAAATAATCTCAAAAGATGACAACAGCTGACTTGTGATTTGCAAAATTATTTGTGAATTATAACTGGCATTATTAAAAATCTTGTATGATTTTTAATAAAAATGATTTA
Source organism: Lycorma delicatula (assembly GCF_047948215.1). Taxonomy (NCBI): domain Eukaryota; kingdom Metazoa; phylum Arthropoda; class Insecta; order Hemiptera; family Fulgoridae; genus Lycorma; species Lycorma delicatula. The sequence goes on along the minus strand of NC_134466.1, from coordinate 70,386,335 downwards.
TTAGTATCTGTCGTTAGTAAATCATAAAATTTTACTACTATTAGGATACTGTACAAGAGTTCCCAGGAGTGACTGGGGATTAACCACACCTCTCAGGAATGGTCAATCTGAGACTATACAAGACTAAACTTCATTTACATTCATACATATCATCCTCTATATTATCCTTCTAATATTATTACTAAAGGAAAAATTTACATAATGGTAGTGATTAATAGTATAAAAATAAAACTTATCAATATTCTCAAAAAAAGTAATCATACAAAAAAAATTACAAACCTGAAAATAGTCTACTAATGGTTTCTTTTCTAATCGTGATGGTTCACTTATAGTAATTTTTTGTTGTTTAGATATGTAATGCCAATACTGAGACCATAATAAATATATATATCCACACATTCCAAAGCAAACTAAATTAATGAAAATCCAAACAGAAAAGGCTATAGCTTTCATATTTCTTTCTATACAAATTTAATGTATCTTTTAAATAAAATATTTTGTAGTTTAGCATTAAATTATTAAATACAAGTATCATACAAGATCAAAATATCTGAAACAAAAAAAAAAAATACAACCACTCTATTAAATCGTGAACTCATATATATTTAAACAATACTAATTTATAACAACTCTGAACAATAAAATCTTGTCATGCAACAGCTTACTTCATAACATAACTAACAAGGATCATACACTTTACTGCAAAGAAATATCATAAAATTAATGTAAATGTATCCATTGACAGAAACGTTACATAGAAATGCTTTATAATTAGTATTTAAATATATTTATATTTAATTCAACCAACTTTTCTTAAGTGGATAAATTTGAATGCAAAAATGTAGCTCATTCAATAACTAAATTCAAATTCGGTAATATTTCTACAAACTAATAAACACAATTCAATTTACATAATTTTTTTATATCTGTATTATAATGTCTACTACAAAGTTATATGACTGATCTGCTACTAAATAATTTTATTTTAATATTAAGAACAGACAAGGCTTCAAGTTCACACTTCGGAGCTTCTCAATAGGTAACATATTATATTATATACATAAATATATATATATAAGTATAATATCATAAAAAAATAATCATTTGATGATCTAAAATACTACATTTCGAACTAAAGATTATAATAACATGAAGTTATAAGAATCTTACAAATAAATTAACTGCAATTCAAATTCATCCGTCACAGCAGAAGCAAGGTTAGATCAGTTTAGATTTGCAGGATGCCAACTGTTGGATCAACTATTGACTTAAATTTTGACATTACTTTTCTGAGGATAATCCTGAATAACTAATTATATAATGAAATTACATTTTAAAAGAGAATATTTTTTTTGGCTCAATTAAAAGCATTCTTATGATGGTTAATAACAACAGAATTCAGACAAAATTATTTTTATAACAAACTGAAACAAATTTAATTGTAACAATTTTTGTATAACATCAAACATTTTCAACGTCCTACCACCCGTTATAACAACTTATTTTGTATTAGGTCACTTTACATGTAGCAAGAAAATAATGACCTGAGGAAATGCTTTTGTTTTATTTTGTGTTAATTCGTCTTATATATTTTTTAATGTTCAGCGTTGCATAATCTACATAATTTTAATAACAATTTTACTTTAATAGCATTAAAATTAAAAATTAATCTTTTAGAATTACATTCATATATTATAGTTAATTATTATTTTTAAATAGTGAAATGTTTATTTTTGCCCTAACTTTATTGCCCATTTTCTTTCTGTTATAGAAAAATATGTAAATAAAATTTCTCATGTTTATAAATTTAATGTGTTAAACGAAGTTAATCTACCAAAATAGTCGTTTGATTTAATGGTTTCCAGTTCTATGTTGAGTGTCAGAAGTATTTATTAAAGTCAGACCAATAATAAGGTCTTAACATCAATTTAACGGTTAGTTTTTTTTTTACATTCTTTTAAATAATGTTAATACGACTGTATTTGTTGTTAGACGTGAAATTTCTTTAGAATAATTAGTTTTTTGGTTTAGAAAAGGCTATTAGAAATCTACCATTGAGTTATTTGTTTGTCATTTAATATTAATACTGGATGCAATATATACCATACTATGCAGAGAGGTTAGGGTTAAAGAGTTAAGGTTAGAATTTTGCAAAGAGAGGTTAGGGATAAATTAACAAGGTATGGCAATACTTAACACCATCTGTTAAGACTTTGGCTTCTTTAATTTGTAAATACTTTTACATATTTATATTTGGTTATTATCATTTAAATGTTGGAGCTTTAATGTATTTAATAGGATTTTAAAATTGAAATATCTTCGGCTTTGGTCAGATTCATTCAGATATTTACAGTACACTCAGCTCCTTTTGTATGCATTCAGATGGTGATGATTCAGCAGCTCCTTACATGTCACTCTGTTCCTTTCAGATGCAGTAGACTTCTGACGATGTCATGGCTCCTTTCGGACACACTCGGCTCCTGACGAAGCAGCAGCTCCAGCAACATTATTTAAGCAAGTCCATCGTCATTCTTGTGGTCATTCATTATTAATTCTTCAGTCGTCACTCTTGTTCAGTTCTAGTTACAGCCAGTCGCCTACAAATGGCAATTATTCTTGTACAATCGCATTCAGTAACAGTTCCATTTCATAATTCATTTATAATAAACATTTAATAATGTATAAATAATTCATTTAATATTTCAAATGAACATAAAATATTCAATTTACTCATACAAAAGTATCATCAAATATAATAAAGAATTGATAATAACATCAACTTATGACTTTATTTAAGAATCAGCGTTGAACTTCATTTTTTTTGTACACCCTCTTGTAGGAAATTTATGTTTAATTGGAAGTATAGTCACTACAGAGAGACTACATCACATGTCCCGTGCTATTAGTCATGTGTATGATGGATACCTTACAAACAGTGTTATCCGCCATCGTCAGTGGCTGATGAGTAACTCAGAGTTAAACTCTGACAACTATTGGAGTTAACTTTATGGTTTATTCCTCTCTCCACAAAAATCTAACCTTAATCTTAACCCTAACCTCTCTCCACAGAATGGATTAGCATCTGAACAGGCCGCCATAACTAATAAAAGTGATAACTAATTGACTAGAGTGCTGATAATGTGGTGCAGACTTTGACTTTGCAGCTTTGATCACCCACTGCTTTTTGACATTTAGATCTTTGTTTTTCTGATCCTAAGCATATCTACTACGGTATATTGAAGTATGAAACAAATTTAAGTTAATGCGCAGAATTACCAATGACCTTTTTTTAGAGCATTTTATTATCTTTAAAATAGAAATTTTCTCATCTCTATATGATAATAATTGACTGAGTATGACACTTTAAAGAAAATTGACCATTTATTTAACTTGGTAAATTTGAAAATTTAAGTATTCAAGAAGGGAAGACACCATTAAATCCTTTTTAGCTTATACAAGCCTAATTTATGTGCACTATGTTACCTATCTTCTGAATGAAAAATAAACAGGAAATTATGGGAATTTGAATATAATATTTGCACTTATCTTACATTATTTGTGGTCAGATAAATTGATTAATAGATATGTTTAATTAAAACTAAATTTATTGTTAATTTCATTATGAAGATTTATGTAAAATACATTAAAAAAAATTTAGATTTTAAGAAAAATGTTTTTTCTATATAATCTAGCAATCTCCATGGCGGAGTGATAGTGTCTCGACCTTTTCATCAAGAGGGCCTGGGTTCAAATTCCAGTCAGGCAGTAGTATTTTTCATAACTAAAAAAATTCTATTTAATATTCTCACGCACAAGCTTTAAGCTTATATGGTGAATTATAAAAAAAATAATCTTCAATAATGGTACTATTGAACTTAATTGCATCATTTTTTACAATTTCATTATAATCGGTTGTCATTTAATTGAATTGCTTCAGCAACACCTAAGAATAGGTGTGTAATAAAACTACATGATATCCAGTTCAAGAATAATTCTGGGGCTGGTTCCAAGGTTGTTTTTACAGGATACAGTGTATCTTTTTTTTAATATTATAAATCTCCAAATCCTTTTTCAAGTATTTTTTTTAAATGTTCATGTTATTTTTGCCTGCTAAAAGATATTATTGACTCATACTGACGGCGGATTTCTTCTGTCATATAAAACAATGTATTAGCATTTGTATACAATTGTTGTTTTTATTGTACTTTAGATAGCATTATTATCAAGTAGGATTATTGTAGGATTTAAGATCTGTGGAATGTAATTCATGTATATTTTGTGTTGCAAATATCCAAATTATGTTTTACTTTTTTTTAATTACATCTAACTACATGTCAACATTTTATTTGGTATATATTAAGTACCTATATCTGTTTTAAAGAATTAAAACATATGTATGTAATTTTTATTCTAAAATGAAAAAAAAAAAAACATTTAAATTTAAAGCTGTTTTTTTATTAATGAAAATTAGAGTTAAAATATTGAGTTTCTACTTGCAAAATATGGTTGACCTTCAAATTTCCCTACTGGTTTTTTTTTTTTTAATCTGATGAAAAAATTTAGTTTAAAAGTAACAAATTGCTCCAAAAAAACTATCGACATTTTTCAAGATATTTGTAAAGAATTTATTTTTCTCTCCTTTCCACTTGTATATTTTCCGTCTCAATCTCAGTATGATCTCAGTCTAAACTTATATTTTTTAAATGCAATATTTTAAGGAACCTTACGAAATTTGATACTGTGATAAATGCTTATATTATTAACTTCTATCTCATTTGCTGTGCTAAATAGGAATGTTTAGTAGTCTTACGAATCTTTGGATTTCTTACTTGACTTGGACATTCATGTATTTTATTAAAAATGGTTCTACCTACTTGCCTTTGTTTATCTTTTTTTTGTTAACAAATTATTATTACTTCTGGGAGTCTTACGACCCCTTTGTTTCACCATGTTTAGATTATGGTTTATAGACTCATTAAAAATAATTTCAAAGCTACTGTACAAATATAAATGATGTTGTTAAACTGACTATCGGACTATTTTATGTGGTGATAAAAAATAAATTAATATTATAATAATAAAATTTGTCTAAATTGTATAATAAGAGTAATGTACATAACATAAACAAGCTCTGCACCTACTCAGGCTTGATATCTACAGATATTACAAAATTAAAAATTGTTTTAAAGTGAAACTTTTAAAGGATTAACCAGAGTACATTTCTAAAAATATTAAGAGAATGAAGGCTGTGACCGGTGGAGCAACATGGTGTGGTGAACCAGTAGGCTTGGCAAGATTTTTGGCACAAGTGATGTAGTAGAAGTAAAAGCTGCTGCTAGAGGATAATAGTAAATCTGTTTTTGTTAGAAGTTATATTGATGTCACGTCATAGTTTACTGGAATGGAGCAGGAGTATTTCTTCCTCCATAAGAAGATTATATATTGCACAATAATCTTCTATTTATTTATTTACTTATGAATATTCTGGATATCTCCAAATATCCCATGCAGATTTCTGGATCTGGGGCCCATAGGCAGCCACATCCCTTGTCCGTGACATCTGAGTGAGATTTGACACGTATCTTTGTCTTCTAATCAAGGATTATTAGCTTTTTATGACATCCAACCATTTGTTGGTTGTGCTAGATCTTTTTATCTGTTTGGTGGTACTCTCTCCATTTTGCCTGTGTTTCTATTACAGTATGCAATTGAATGGCTGTATCCTTTCTTTTTTCTGTTTAGCCTCCGGTAACTACCGTTTAGATAATTCTTCAGTGGATGATATGTATGAGTGTAAATGAAGTGCAGTCTTGTACATTCTCAGTTCGACCATTCTTGAGATGTGTGGTTAATTGAAACCCAACCACCAAAGAACACCGGTATCCACGATCTAGTATTCAAATCCGTGTAAAAATAACTGGCTTTACTAGGACTAGAACGCTGGAACTCTCGACTTCCAAATCAGCTGATTTGGGAAGACACGTTCACCACTAGACCAACCCGATGGGTTGAATGGCTGTATCCTAATTTTCTCATTCCGTTTCCTGAAATTTTTATAACGTTTCATGAAAGCACCCCATTTCAGCATGACTATGCTTAATATAAAGCCTATGTTCCATTTCCATAAATCAAGCAGGTGAAGACATTGTCTTGTAAAATCTAGCCAGATATATCCTTTCTCCTTAATTTATTACTTAGAATAGAAAATGGAGCTATTACCTATATAAAATTAGGGTATAAATACTATAAAAAAATTTGTATGATTCTATTTTTACATGTTTATTTTTGTAAATTTACAGATGTTTATTGGCTTCAACATGTCATCAAATAATGCAGAAAACAATAATAGCAAAGATATTAGTACTGCAGAAATAAATGAATACTCAAAAGTTCCTCAAAATGATGATACTTATATCATAGTTGTTGGACAACACGGTGATGTTAATGTTAGTTTTATTAATAATACTAACATTAAATCTGAACTGAATTTAGATACTGCACAATTCCTTAATGAAACATCACACAATAATTCTTCTACTTGTCGGTTATGTATGTCTTATGATAATGATGTAGATAAAAATTTGATATCGATATTTGGTAATTCAAAATTGAGATTTATTAATACGGATATTATTACAGCAATAAAATCATGCGTAGGTTTAGATGTAAGTAAGCAATAATATGTATACAGTTAACTATTACATATTTTTATTATATATCAATTTATAGAAGAAGCTAGTGGCTTCTTTTATATCTTTTATTTATATGATTTGATAATGTAATTTGTTCTCTAATTAGTTGGAGATCATTTATAGAGCTTGCACTATTATTTTGTGCAGCGTATGTGTTGTTTACTATAGAAAGGTGTACATTAATTTGTTGCTTTATGTGATTTGTTATAGTCTTTTTTTTTTGACTGTGGTAGTTGTAAATCATATAACTACATATAAAGTAGTAAGAGTCAGAATCGTCTGAGACTAATGATATTCACTCTGTAGCCGATGTCTGCGTGAATAGATTGTCATTTATAGGATTAGTGAGGCGAGGTGATGTAACTTGATTTTTTAGTATTTTATTTGTGATTCAGGGTACAGCCAAACAGTAAGCAAAATGTTTACTCAGTAAGGGCGCTTGCTTTTAGATGGAACAACATATGTTAGAGGAAAGGTTTTCATTCCCAAACTGCCAACACTCCAGTCTTCATTAATCCAACATTTCCAATCTATTGTTCACTAGTTATACATTACATACTTCACAGATTACCTTTTAATCCTTTTGTTTTAAACCTCATTTTTTGCCTCCTTAACCATTCTACTATACTGTACAATAATTATGTCTTTACATAATTTTTTTATTGCTACATATGTAATCTTAAACTGTTTTTCAATAAACTAATTTTTCTTAATTTCAATACAAGCTGAGCAAAGTTACTGTTCACAGAACTGTTAGCTAGTAAACTGTTAAATTCTGTGTTTGTTATATTTACCCTCCAGAATTAAAAAGTAAGTATGAAATTGCAAAAAATGGGAGAAACTGCATCCATTAAAGTCAAAACTCGACTGTCAGCTGGAAAGGTTCTGGTCACAGTATTTTCTGATTTCAAATGAGTTTTGCGTGTTTTGCTCATGAAAAAATTCCTTCCTTATTGTGGACTACACTGGAGCACCCTCCATACAGTCCTGAGTTATTGTCCTGTGATTAACATTTGTTGGGGCCACTAAAATAAGCCCTTGTGGGACAGAAATTTGAAGATAATGCTGCTGTTGAACCGTTTGTACCCAGTAAGTTAACGTCATGGCTACCTTTATTTTTTGATAGTGGGATTAAAAAGCTACTTATTTGCTGGGAAAAGTGTGTTTCCAAAAGAGGAAGTTATGTAGAAAGATAGTATTGTATATATTTTTATAATCCTTCAATAAATTTACAACTGACCTTACATTTTCTGTAATAAGATACTGAAATTCAGAGATTAACACATTAATTTACAATATTTCAAACTCCAAAGGCCTGTGAGAAATGAATATCTATAGTGGACGATGCTTTTTTGCTGGTCATATAGTACCTTCAGTATCAGTTATGGATTTTCTGTCCATCCGTATTTGATATTGTTATTACATTCAATGTATTTTCATAATAAGTAGGGTGTTGCTCTGAAGTCTACTGACAGCCATTTCCCAGTCTGAAATGGATTCCCATTTCATACTAGGAATGTTAATATATACTACAGAGATACTATTTACAATTAGTTAAAGTCATACCTTACTGCTATATGTGGTCCTTTGCTTTTTTATTATTTATTAATGAACATTGCATTGTGCCACAGGCACTGTAATTAGAATATTGCTAATTTTGTGGATAGAATTCCAGTTAATGATAACAGAAGTATTTCTGTTGTCACTGAAGCAAAATTTCTCGATGTTTTATTAAATGACAAATCGTCCTGGGATGATCAAATTTATTTTGTTTGCAACAAAATCAAACCCTACTGTTTTGCTTTGAAGCACCTTAATGAAATGTTAAGCAAGCCTCTGATCATTATTAAACATTTATTATGCTTATGAATATTTCCATCTTGAAATATAACATCATATCTTAGAGCTCCTCAAAAAATTATGGCAAATTTTCAAAATATAAAAATGGTCTGCTGGTTCATTTTTGGCAGTCAAGTATGAATTATATAGATCAGTATTTAGAAAATTAAAAATGTTGGTTTGCATTTCTATTTGTGAATTTGCAATCTGTTAAAAAGGATAATTACTTGCTCTTAAAAAATAACCATGAACTCTGAACTACTCTATCAAACAAGATAACAAAACTGAAAAAAAAAATTTTTAGCTTACAAGAAAGAATCTTACGCTTCTGTCACCATTTTCAATAAATTATCAAACCATTTAAAAGATTTTCCCAATAATTTATCTAAGTATAATGAGAAGACTTTCTATTAGAGAAACAGTTTTAAAATGTTGTCTGTTTATGAATTTTTAAATAATACTAATCAAGAAAAACCCTGTATTTTTTGCATCTTTGTTAAGTGCGTACATTAATGTATGCTCAAAAAATCTTCATTAATACCTTCTAAATTGTGATTTCTGTTGCTATTTTTTATACTTAGTTTTTTCATTTACTTACCCTACAGTATTTTATGTGTTTATATTTTAGATTATTAATATGAACTTTAAAGTTTGTTGATGCTGCCCTGATAAAGATTTTTATCATAGTTTCCTTTGATTAAATGCTGGGTCAGTTCTTTTTTTCTTTTTGTTCCGTGATGTAACATATCTACTCATTTATGATGTGCTCTGTATAATGCATTATTACCTGTTAATTGAAATAAACAATTTTTAAATTAAGTATATTAAATGTCAGAATTTTTAGTAATTGATCAGTGTATGTGAAATTTTGTAGGTGAATTGGTAGTCAAAAGGTTTTTTTTATATTTTTGCATATTCTCTAATGTTTTTTTATTTTAATTTTTTAATTTAGGTTTCAGATGATGATGATTTACCAAAAAATATATGCAATTTTTGTTTATCAAAACTTGAAATCTGTTGGGCATTTCGGATGCAGTGCTTAAAATCTGATAAATTAATGCGAGAATTAAATCAGGTACTTGTGTCAAATCCTATTATCACATTATACAAATTGTCTTGTTTAAAAATGTTTAAACATATTTCATTGTTATTTATATTGCGAACACAAAAGAATTTATTCTTAGTTTTGTTATTCTCTGTGTGTTGTGTATTTTATTTTATATTACTTTGCCTAAGAATGTTTGTCATCATTATACCGCTTATGTATTTTTGCCAAATCAGTATTGCCAACCATTCAGCTATATTCATGTTGGTTTATTCAGTTTTAATAAGTGGACTACTTTTCTTGTTTGTGGTCGTCTGTATTTTTTGTGAAACTATGTTTATGTTTATAAATAATTGGAAACAAAGTGAATATTTCTTTAAATTCTGCTAAATGTTATGTATTTTAAAAGAAAGAAATTGTTAATACATTAAAAAAGTTAACATTAACAAAAAATTAAATCTACAAGGGCTGTTCTTTTTTAACTTCCGATGAGTTATAAAAAAAAGACATTGACATAACAAAATGATTTTGTTACTAAAAGTTGAATAGTATCTTAACTTATTTTTCTACTTAATTTCCAAAACTATGAGGCATTTGTCATATTGTGACAACCGCTTTCCAAAGTCCTCTTCAAAGAAGTTTGCTGCCAGTGAGGTAGGTATGTCTTGACAGCCTCCTGAAGTTCCTTATTGGGGGCAAAGTGTTGTGTGCCCAACCGTGCCTTCAATTCTCAAAAGAGGTGAAAATCAGTAGGTGCTAGATTTGGACTATATGGTAGATGGTCGAAAACTACCCGCTTGAATTGATTGAGAAGGTCTTGCGTCACATTAACGCAGTGTGGTTGTGCATTGTCATGGATCAAAATTATCCTGGATGAGAGCATGCCTTTTTTCATTTGTTCTGGATCGCACTGCAGAGGCGACATAAAGATTCATAATAAACTTCCTTTGTTATTGTTCTCTGCTCCATAAAGTGCACCAACAAGACACCTTTATGGACCCTAAAAACGGTAGCCATTGTCTTCCTGTTGCTCAGTGTCTGTTTGAACTTTTTTAGCTTGTTTGAAGAAGAAGTATGCATCAACTGCAAAGACTGTTGTTTGGTTTCTGGGTGGTTATTCTGGATCCAGGTCTCATCGCCAGTAATGGTAGACTTTAAAAACTCTTCCCCCTCATTGTCATAATGTGTGAGAAACATTAAGGCTGATACCATTCGCTACATTTTGTGATCATCACTCAACATGCACACAGTTTTCAGTATCCTAGGTTTTTAGTCACAGTGTACAGTAGTGACAGACTTGTGTCTTCGCCAATCTTCATCATGAATGTCCGTTCACTCTTCTTTAAATTTCCTATACCATTCCTGTTCACTGCCATCACTCATTAAGTTTTCACCATACACTGGCTCATTCTGCGATGGATTTCAGCAGTGCTACATCCTTCTGCTTGCAGAAAACATATCACACTTGGCAAGAGAATCGATCATAGCGGCCATGTTGCCATAGCGCTATAATGGCCATAGCTCGGGTCAGACTGATGCAATGGAACCGGCAATGGCAGAGGTTGTGGTGGGGGACGGCACAATCGCACGATGTACAGACCTGGCTCTCGCCTATCTCTTGTTTAATTAGATGTATGATCGGAGGTTTAAAAAAAACAGCCCTCATATGTGATTTAAAAAAAAATGTTAACTGTGATTTATGCAGTCCCGTAGGACTCTCGGGTGGCTAGGTCACCGCCCAGGCAGTTAACTGGCCAGAGGTAGGCGCTTTGGCACCGGCCTCGGTTAGATTAGTAGTAGTGGAGTTGTGTCGGGGGGTTCGCTCCCCGTGCACGATTATTAACTTTAGCATGGCGATTTGTCGAATTGGAGTGCACACCTAATGGGAGTGATGGATTAAATTGGTTGCGATCAACCAGGGTGTATTCCGAGAGGCCCTCCTAACCGGAGCTGCAGTGGGAGATAAGAGGTTATACTCAGCTCCCGACAGACCAAACTTTAGGACCTCCGGGACTTGCTTTATTGTTTATCTAGCGGCGGTGCTCCAATCGCTTAAATTCATACGATCCGTTGCGGTTACCGAAAATTGCTGATAGATATGCTGTCGTGGCGTACTTGATGCATCTATGTGCTGCGGCATGGAATAATTTAGACTGATTGTGGTAGGCGCGGGGTCTTCTTCTCCGCGGTTTTAGGCTTTTGCTTAGTTCTTGAGGGCAACGTGGTAGCGTTAGGTGTCAGCTGTCTTCTTCGGAAGACAGGACTCATACTATCTCTCGTGACGAATTACCGATGTAGATGTCCCTCGGGGCATCTGCATCGGTGGCATCTCCCTGTGGCCGGGCTGTACACTGTGTGTGGAATGTGTTACAGTTTGAGGGCAAGAAGATGTCCTCCGTTAAAGCCATTACTGGCAAGAAACGGAGGGGGGGGTGGTGTAGCGACCTGACACGCTACGAGGCGGGATCTTCTCCCCTCGGGGGGGAATTGAGATGTGATTTATGCAATAAATATATAATGAAAATCATGTAATAAAAATCTGTAGTATCATCTATGTAATAGATGATAGATTTCACATGGCAATGACTGTCCGTTGGCTTGTTCAGGAACTCTGTTTCCTGTTAGATGGTTGCACAAAGGGCTTAGGTGTCTCAAGACAGTGTTTTTCTATAATATAATCTCTATATTTATACACGCTTACTATAGATGTAAAATTGTCTTCTTTTCCTTTTTACAGGCCTCAAAACAGTTTTGTGAAATGACCAACACTGTTTCACAGTTGCATAAATCAAAGAAAAAACAGGACTATACAGAAAAAGATAAAGAAGGTAATTTAAAATTAGTTCTACATCTAGGTAGTAAAGTAAGAAAAAATTAACCGATAAATTAACAATGAACTCTTCATTTTATGAACAGTTTTTTTTTATATATTATGTATTGTAAATCTAATACACCTATACAACTCATAAAAATTTGTTACAACAGTTTTTTTTGTGAATGTTTTTTTTTTTATGCCATCCCTTGAGATTTAAACCGAGTGCAGACGGTGAAAAATTGAATCGAGTGAAAATGTTTTTCATAGCCTTGCGTTTTGTTATTCGACTTTCAAGAACTTTTTATCGCATGCTTTTCTTTTGATATTCCAAGAACTTTGTTAATCCAGTTAACACAACAGCATGCATGACCTTCTCATGACTTCTCACACAATGTGGACTGTCAGTAGGGGAATCCTGCTGAAGCAATGTCATCTGAATAATCATTTAAATTAGTCGAGTTAACAGGTGTGTATATACTGTATGTTTATTTTTAGTTAATCATGTAAACTACTAGCAGGCTACATTCATACACTGCAAGCTATAGTGGGAGCAACATCATAGAAACGTAATGGAAACACTGTGGGTACCAAAACCAAAATATGTCTGAAAATGCCAAGAAATAAAATATGTCCGAAAAATAAAATTATTTCCTTTCAAGATTTATGATTCAACGATGAAAAAAGAACAGTTTTGAAATGGGAGAGAGAGTTAATATAGACGAAACGCTACTCACATTTAGAGTACCCTCAGATAGGACTGTTGTTAAGGAAGTAGATAAAGCATTACAGTGAAAACGAGTGGACATGAAAAACAAGCTACAGTGTAGTACTTGCATTCTGTGGTGATGCTACTAAGTTGCCACCAACGATAATTTTCCAGTTGAAGAGTCAGCCTAAGGAAAAGATACCAGCAGATGTGGTTGGGCACATGCATGAAAAGCGTTGGATGGATGAAAATGGCATGAAGGTATGGATTGATAAAATATGGAGTCAGAGAAGGAAAGGTGCGCTACTAAAGAAGAAAGCTCTTGTACTTGATCAATTTTTTATCACATTTGATGGAGTTCATGAAGGAAAAATTCCAACAGTGCAATACATGTAATCTGCATCATTAATGTCTTTTATGAAAGTGAGGACCATTCTTTAAATCCTTTTAAGGATATGACTAGTATATGGATGATGATGAAGAAAAAGCAGAAATACGTCAATGGTAATGTTGACGTGTATGGGGGAGAAGATTCAGATGGCAGTGGCATGGATTTTGTGGAATTGTAAAATGTTAGAGTACTGTTCAAAAGCTATTAACATTATTTTGTTTAGTATTCTTATTTTTAAATTGTCATTCTTTTACTTGAAATTTTGTTTTTTCCTGAAAAATTGTGTAGAATTTTTGGGGTGTGTCTTTTACACCAGAAAATGCGGTATTCTGAATGAGATGTTGATTTGTATGTATGTCTGTAAAAGTATCTATTCTATTGTATTTATATTAGCATCGAAATGCATCAAAGCTATACCATCTGCTTAAAATATTACTTAATTTTTAATTTCAGACGGTATCTAATTGTTGATTTAGCATTGAATTCTTTGATACAAAGGTTATGCTTTGAAAAATTAGGGCTTATAATTTCAAACTGTTTCTTCTCTTCCTTCCTTTACCACTACACATTGTTTCTGTGAGTAAGATATTATCAAACCAATTAATGGGTACTCCTATTAGACTTATTTTTTGCAGTTTTTATGGAAGGAACAATTTTAAATCTAAAAAGAGTAATATGCCTTTTTCTTGTACATTGTTTATATTGCTCACTTTTACCATATAATTATCACTTTATCCGTATTGATTATCCTTTTCTAGGCTGCATTTTTCAGCTATTAATATATTATTATTTTCGTTTAGATAACATTCTAATCTACTAAACAATTCCATTTTAGATATTCTTGGAAAAGATGGAAACAAACTTATAGATTTGTAATACGAGGGTTATTTTTTTTCAAGGTCCGATTGATCAGAAATTAAAACCACATTGAAAATAAAAAAAATTTTTATTTGTAACAAGTACTTACGTAGTTACGCTATTTCTCTATATAGTCGCCACTCCGATTTAGACATTTGTCGTAGCGTGGTACCAACTTTCCAATACCCTCGTCATAGAACGGAGCCGCCTGTGTTTTCGGCCATGTTTCTATGCTGGTCTGCAACTCGATGTCTGTGCCAAAATGTTGTCCTCCTAGCTAGCTTTTCAAGTGATCAAAGAGGTGAAAATCGGATGGAGCCAATTCTGGGCTGGATGGTGGGTGATCAAACACTTCCCAACGAAAACGCTGCAGGTGCTTCTTTGTTACCGCTGCAGTGTGCGGCTGAGCATTGTCATGGAGAAAGACAATGCCTGATGACAACATTCCTCTCCGCTTATTCTGAATTGCCCTTCGTAGACGTTGAAGAGTCACGCAGTATGAGGCTGCAGTGATGGTTGTGTCACATTCCATGAATTCCACCAAGAGAACTCCATTCCGGTCCCAGAACACAGTAGCCATACACTTTCTGTTGGAGAAGGCTCGCTTGAACTTCTTGGTTTACTGGGAAAATGAAAATGCATCCTTTATTTGGATTGTTCTTTTGTTTCTTCAGTTTCGAAATGGACCCGTGTCTCGTTCCCTGTGACAATTTTGTTCAAAAAATCTTCTCCTTCATTGTGGTAGCACTAGAGAAGCGTTAGGGATGTGTCCATTCTCATTGTTTTGTGATGGTCGGCCAGCATCTTAGGAACCCATCTCACACACAGTTTGCGGTACTGAAGTCTCTCACTCACAATGATATAGAGAGCTGACCTTGAAATTTCAGGAAACGAATCACTCAATACAAAAATTGTGAACCGACAATTTTCTCGAATTGCCTCATCCACTCGCACAACGAGATCATCGGTTGACACTCGTTTCCTTCCCTGACCGCCTGCATCATGAACATCTGTATGTCCTGCTTTAAAGTTCCTGCAACATTGTCGCACTTTTCTGTCACTCATTGAAGTTTCACCGTACACATTACTTATTCGTCGATGAATTTTAGCTGCATTACATCCCTCAGCCTGAAGAAATCGAATTACCGCACGCTTTTCACACTTGGTAAGAGATGCTATTGTTGTAGACATGTTTACGTGCTAGCTGCATGTTCAGAACTAAACAAAGTGACGAGGTGTGATTGAAGGCCATACTAGAGACGCTACGCAAAGGTTCATCCGATTTTTGTGCGGGTTTTTATTTTGCGACCGATCGGACCTTGAAAAAAATAACCCTTGTATTATGTAATTATTAGATTCAAGAACTGCTTGCCTTCTCTTTCATAATGTGTAAGCAGTTCTGCAAATGGAGATGCATCGCCTTTTGCTGCTCATTCAGCCAGTGTGATACCCATTGCACTGTAACCTTTTTTTTTTTGTGCAACTATACCGGTCTTTGTCACTCCCCTTTGCAATAATAGCAATGCTTGGTTATCTATAGCGGAAACAGTTTACCAGAGCGTGGTTCATCTAGCTGTACTTCTGCCTCCCCCTAATTTTTTTATACCAATGCTCTACAGTGCTCCACTTCCCATAATAATTTGGTAAACTATTGATAAAGTATCACGTTTTAAAGTTTCAATCTTGGTGTGTGTGTATCGTTCAAATTTTGTTAATGTGACCCTAGTTCCATTTCTGCCTCATCTTTGGACTGCACTGACATTATTAGACATTTAATAAACCCGGAATAACATATTGGTCAGCTTCAAAATGCTTCAAGCTACACACTGCTGGTTGCTGTGAGTTATTCCTTGTTTAAGTTTTTGCACGCATGTGCACAGTACATTACTTTTGGAACCCTTTTACTTATGCGTATCCTCATACCTTAATGGTATGAGAATTATTATTAATTTTAAAAGCCACAGAGGAAATATCTGTTGATACTACTTGTTGACACTTAGAAGAAACCTCCAGAGGAGCAATAAATTTAGTTGTAATATCTTGATAAAAATGTTTATTTACAGTTTTGTTGAAAAAAATTTGCGCATCGGTTTTTCTATGCCAAATAAAAAAATAATTTGGCATCACCAATATTTTGTTTATATGCAAAAGTAATTCTTGAAATACACTTGGATTTACAGCACTCTAAAGCGAGTTATTATGCATTAATGTTGCTGCTTTGATGAAACTATGCTTGATAACTGAAATAATAAGCATTATGCAATATGTTTTGGATACGTGTAATAAGCGATTGAAACCACTTGCAGTAATTGATCTTTTTAGCTTTATTTGCTTCTTTAAGCTGTTGATCAACACTGATTTTCTAAGATTACAATTTTAAGGATTTTGTTACTTTAAAAAAACTGTCATTTAAGGAATTGTAGTTAGTTTATGCAACCGTTTTCCAGGGGATTATACCAGTCAATTTTTAGTTTTGTCAGTAACTGATCATTAGCACTGGACGATGATTGAATAGCACATTATTTATTATCCACCATTTTTACCAAAGTTTTAAGCACACATTTTATGCTTGGCAGACAGAAGTTTGGAAATTTATTTTGAAATAATTATTGCATCTGTCTATTAATATTTGTTTATAGATAATATTTTAAAATAAAAAACTCCTTGCAGCAGAAAAACTCATTTTACATCTCTACATTGCAGACACTTCATAAAATGAACACGACTGTAGTTTAACTAAAGGAAATTATGTTGCATTTAAAAAAGATTCAGTGTTGTCAACAACTTAATAATAATTTAAGTACAAATAAGTATAAAATACAATTTCATTGTATTTTAAATTATTCTTTAATCTTATATTTTGATGTTTTATAATTTTCATTTTTTTTTAATATAGATGTCACTGAGAATCACATTGTTTGTCATACAAATAGTGAAAATGATAATGATAGTGATAACTTATTGAAGATTGAGAATTCTATAAATAATCGTAATGAATTGAATCGTAATAAAAATCAAAGAAAAATATCATCAATAAAACACCGTAAAAGAAAACAGGTTCTTACACCAGTATCATGGGCAAAATTGAGTAAGTTTTATTTTAAAGCGATTAATATTTTAAGATTATGTTTTTAATTTGTAATAATAATTTATAAATTAATTTTTTATTGACATTGATTTAAAATTTAATTTTTTGTATCGATAAACCGAATGTAATTGTATAATAAAATGTTTTTAAACAGTCTACTTCAAAATACTTTAGTTGTGACTTTTCTCAGGGGTTGTTACTGTTTTTACACTCGTATTAGTTGATTTTTTTGGTAGCAGTTATTTTAGACAGATACGTACTTTATTAAGAATGCCGAAAAGTATGAGATCTAAATTGTATCTAATTGTTTATCATTGTTGTGTGTTTTCATATGTTAACATTTTTTATAATGTTCAGTTGAATTAAGATGTAGTTCTTTCTTTGTGTGTGTAAAATAGAAAGATTGTTGTGATGGATTATATCAGTATTAATGGATCTGTGATGAGGTGGTTTGAAAATATTCTCCTATGCTGCTGTGGAAGGCCCTATGGTATTTATTAAATCTTTGTTTCTGTGTTGAATATTGACTGTTTGACGATGTATATATAATATTGTACAGTTGATATAATTTAATTTTTATATTTCAGGAGCATTGTATCTGGTGACTGTTCTGTACGTAACAAAATTTAGAAATTCCATCTTATTGATTCTTTAAGTAGTTATTTAAAAAAAACTCTTTTAGTAGTTTTTTTATTAAATACTTTGTTTGGTTTGTCGTTAAAAAGGTTTTAGTTTCAAATTAATATCATCAGTAACCGTCATGTACAGTATACAGCAAATTGTTTTGGAAATTTAAAAACAATAACTAAATAAATTTTTAAGTACACACAATGTATTTCTTAGAATTTCATAGTGTTTTGCTATCTCAGTTTACTTCTTGAATTCTTTTCTGTTATATTAATTATTATCACTATTTCTGCAAAAGTAGCGTTTATGCATCAACATCTGTGAACATAAAACAGTAGTACGGAAATGGGGATACGGGCGCCAAACCCAAGATGGCGGCGGTCGGCCATCTTCGATTGTGACGTCAGTGGCGCTTGTAGCCCGTCAGTGTTGCCAACCTGGTTATATTTGTATTAAATATAATTATTGAAGTAATATATTTTAAAGGTTGGTAGCAGTGTTGAACAGCTGTTGTTTGTGACAGAGTTGAGCGGTAGAATTAAATAAATGTGAATAATTTTTGAAGTGAAAAAAAGTGGTTCGGCTAAGTTTCGAACAGAGGACAATTGGTTTTGTGTGATTGAGTTGACTGATGCCTTAGACCGTTCGGCTGCGGCGGTACAGTGAGTGACTTTAAACAATAATAGTTTTAAGTTATATCTCCTTTTTTAGTTTTAAGTTTTATTTATTTTTAATATGTTAGTTTTTAACGTAGTTTTAAGTTACATGTTGGAGTTTTTTTTTAGTGTTTTTTTTACCCGAGAATGGGTCTTTTACACCCATTCCGGATTTTGTTTCCTGTGATAGTAGTTTTAAGTTTTAATTTTATCTAACAGCTTTAATTACTTTTATTTATTTATTTTTTTCTTAAAAAAAAAAATATTTTTTTTTTAAATAATTTTTTTCAGCTGAAATAAAAAAAGGCAATATATGTATCTGCATGATAAAAAAATTAACAATAGTTATGACTGTGGGCTACAAGCACTTCATTTACGGTTCTTGGTCTCTTTTGGGCAGTGTTGTCATTGTTGGGTGGGAGTTTACGTTTCTTTTTGTTTATACTGTAGTGCCCATATGGAACTGTTGATTTTATTTTTCAATATGTAACGTTTATCGTCGTAAGACGAAAGTGATTTCTTTGACTGATTAATAGAGTAGACATTGTGTAAAGTGCTTTTTATACCATACGCAGTTGTGTACGTAACCGCATCTTTAAAGACTTTGTACAGATCGTGTCTAAGATCCTTTGCAATAGATACTCTACGAATACCCTTTGCAATATTCTTCTTATCGAAATCGAGAATGCTATACAACTTAGCACTAAGTCCGACAAACTCACGAATAGCTTTTCCATTCATCTCATCTGAATTTACAACGTCGTTTCTTCATCAACGATTACGTATGCATAACCGGACGGAAGATGTTGGGCTACCTTATCGGTATAACTTGAATTGGGTTTAGGGGTAGCAGTGTCCATCGGGTGTACAAATGACGAAATCTGCATACACCACATAAGGAACGCGAAGTGTGGACGAGTAGTCCCTAAACTTCATTATGCATTCCTTTACTTTATTGGGATTAGGTAACCTTACCCGTTGTGCACCATGTTGCTTACACTCGATCAAATGTTTGTCCAGATTTCGTGTAGCGACAAGTGGGTCTGATGAACTAAAGCGGTGCAAACATTAAGGACAATATTGACTGCTACATCGATGTTTCGTGAGACCCGAAAGAAGACGAGATAGCCCGTTTTTACCAGGTTTGGTGTTAATAAGGAAATTAAATTTATCTCGTCTACCCTGCAAGCAGCAATAGGTGTATGGAGTGGGTACGATCGTTTTCGGTAACGTACGGGTACACACGATCGTTATCTTCGTTATAACCGTAGACATTGATGCTTATTGTGGGGTTCATCACCTCGAAGCGATCAATGTCTTACTTTTAGTGGGTATGATATCCCGGTCCTGTTAATTACATTTTCGTGTCTAGAATACCATCGCTTAAGTTGGTGACGTCCTGGTTGATTGTAAAGGTATGCCAGCACAGACCAGAGGAAACATTTTTCATCATGCGGATTTTTACATTAATTATCGCCTCTTTTTTCACAAGTTTGTCTGGTGTTTTTATGAATGACGTAGAGGCTCCTTGTAATGGACGGTAACGAATAATGTTTAAATCTATATAATTTATTTTACTCATTACCCATCACTGCCGTTGTTGATGAACTTTGTCAGCGTCTCCTCGATTTTCTCCGTCAACTCGATCCAAAGTTCATCAATGACATCGGGGTTTTCCTCCAGATTGATCACCGTTCTGGTTTTACCGTGCAAATACAGATTTGTGAACGTTGTTTCCTCTCCGTCTTAGAGATGCGTCTGCTTCATAAGTTCGACATTTACAGCAACGTACCTGTGTAGAAACGAAAAGAAATATTAGTACATATTTAATTTTTTCTTCTTTATAGCTGAAAAAGAGATTGTTAATAACAAATACCATCTTCGTACACATAGTGAATAGTAATTTAATAACATTTATATAGTTACCAGTTTCGTTGCCATGAAAACGCCTAACTTCTTTCTTTAAACGGTTCAGGATGTTCGTCTGATACCGTAGAAGCGTTGAGTGAACGTATAATTCATCAGTCAGTCAGGTCCCATCGAAGACGGATCACATGGTCGTTTATTGCACGGATAACCGCTAGTGATATCCATTTCTGGTTATATCTGAAACAAATTAAAATATATTGTAAGATTTTTTTTTAACAAAGAAAGATTCTAATTATTTTGTGTTTTTGTGTGTATTTCAGGTGGTGGAAAAAATGATATATATTTTTTATTATTTATTATTTGGGAGCATATAATAGCAAAAAAAGAGATGCAAAATTTATTTTACTGTTTCATACTTCATTGTTTTTTTCATCCGGAAAAGTTAGTTTTAGTGTTTTATACTTCATTGTTGTTTTTTCATCCTGAAACGTTACGTTAATTTTACTGTTTAATTCTTCATTGCTGTTTTTTTATCCGGAAAAGTTTATTTTACTGTTTAATTCTTCATTGTTTTTTTCATCCGGTTAAATAAACTTTTGCATCTCTCTTTTTTTGCTATCTATATGTCCGCCTATATTTTTTTAATAATTTTTTAGTAATATATTTTTTTAAATATTTTTTTATTTTATACAATACATTTTTCAATATATATTTTTTAATTTTATTTTATTTCAAAGTTATTTGAACTTACCTTGCTAATTAAGATGAAATCACATGTGATAATTTGTGAACAGATATGAGATAATGATCTTGCAGCAGACGATGTGATCGCATTAAATGATAGATTGTGAATGATGAAATCGCGCGAGGTTTTTCGCTTACACCCCCCTAAACAAAAGTGGATTTAACCGGTTACAACTGACTTAGTGGGTTTTTATCGGTAGATAAGATTTTAACTGTTGACAAAATAAAAAAAAAACAGATGATTTGTTTTTTTAGGATTCGCACTCTAGTACGCATGCGCCGATTCGAATTCCAACACAATATTTAAAATCAAACGTAACAATAACATTTGTAATTGTGTATTTGGGGAAGCCAAGAAAATAATCTTCCTAACTCCATTTTTTATCATCTACTTTTACAGAAATATTTACATGATTTGGAAACATAAATGCCTACATTATTTTTCAGCTTGCTCATCCTTGGCTGTTGCCGATGAACTGTATTAGCAATAGCTGTTCATGGAAACTCATTCTCTGATTTGTTCTCAAGCTAGTAAAAGATTCTCTAAGTGTTAATAGAACAACTTCGGAAGTTCAGAGATTTCCTTGTTATCTTATTTCTTCATCAGATGTAGGTAGAATGAGATTAATCTGTTTTTAACTGAAGAGAAAATAATAAAAATAAAATAGAAACATAAAATTCATAGTGATTTGATGAAAGGAGCCAAAATAAGGGGATAATCAGATTTGTTCAAAAATACTGGTTTGTAACCGATAACAATTACATCATTAACTTCTATGAGAACATTAATTTTGACAGATAAATTTACTCTGTGGACTCGTGTCTAAGTAAGTATAGAT
This sequence comes from Lycorma delicatula, assembly GCF_047948215.1. Lineage (NCBI taxonomy): Eukaryota > Metazoa > Arthropoda > Insecta > Hemiptera > Fulgoridae > Lycorma > Lycorma delicatula. Next base: position 70,364,166 of record NC_134466.1, on the reverse strand, counting down.
CTGTATAATTGAAACTTGATCATCATTGCCAAGCTCATAAAAAGTCAGATGTAACAGCTGAAAACTCTTTACACAGAATATTACTTTGGTCCTGATTGATTTACCTGTAAACATTGGTTGTTTTACCTAAAATCAAAACATAAGTATTTTTAGCTGCGAGGACTTCATTATTCTACATAGAGACAGAGTGTAATATATTTCATTTGAATTGTAAAATGTTAAAGCTATTATTCTTTCAGTTAAATTGCCTGTGAGAAACTGATTTGTTTCATTATTAGAAGTAAAATCATGTAAAAATATGGACATAACTATTAAGAGAATATAACTGCAGTGCCAGTTTTTAAAAACGTTTTCATCATGGAAACAGTACAGGTTAATAATTGTAAAAATACATGTGAACAAAAGTAGTTTGACAAACTCAACACTGAAAATCATTTTTGTGAAAATTTACTGGTTCTTACCTCTGTCAGTATGCTTTCATTACTATGGGATCCAATTTGGGATCCCGCAAAAGTACTATTGTAAAAATTATATAAAGAAAATAAAAAATAAGGTTAAGAGTTTTCTTATTTCTGTACTTGGGTGATTAAGTTGATATATATATATATATATATATATATATATATATATTAATTTATTTTGATTTATTTTTTAACTTTTACCCAACTACACCCATAGGAAGAGTGGTATTTTACTTAACTGCAGTGTATGTTTGTTTCCTTCTGCAGCTTCACGGTTCCAACCAATTACATCCAAATTTTGGGTAGTAACAGGTCTTCAGTTTTAAAGTATCATAGGCTATCTTAAATTGTATTATCTAGATTCTAGCCAAAAATTGTGTGTAGGTTTGCAGAGGGAGTTTAATTAAGGTACTCGATCGTGGTAGAATCCCGGGTGACTAGGATTCTAACTTAGGCATTGTATTGGTTGGAGGTAGGCGCATTGGCATTGTGCCACGGTTGTATTGGTATTGTTTGTGATTCGATTCTTGGCTCCCGCTGGTGGGGGTGGTGTTGCTGCCGAGGTTTGGTAACTGTGCAACCGAGGGGGGGTGGCTTCCCTCCACCAGTGACGGTCCTGATCGTGACTTGGTAATGCCATGCGAGACACCATCATGAAATTGAGTGGGGGTGCAGGGTTTGTCCCTGGCTCCTGTGTGGACTGGAATGAGGTGGCATTCCTCTTGTTAGGTGACCCAAATTGGTCGACTTATTTGGGTGTAGGTCTGAATTTTTATGTTGCGTAAGACAATTTTGATTGGCATGAGTTTAGCATTGATTTAACTTTAAATTTGTACATTTTTTGAGGCATTCACAGTCACGAACAGTACTGTAAAATCTGGACTAGACATGGGGTTCACGCTTCTGCAGTTTCAGTCAGTTAGTTTGAGGGAATCATGTTAGGTTGTATGTGAAGATGTCCATTTGAGGCCTATGAAAAGGCGAAATTTGATATGTATTTTACTGATGCAAATGTCTGCTGAGGCATTTACATCGGTGGCATCCTGACAGGCCTGGCTGATGACTGTGAGATGTAATCAGTTAAGAGGGACTAAAGATGATCTCTGGTAAAGCCCCTCAGGACTTGTAACAGAGGAGGTGGTGTGGCGACTGATAACATCAGAAAGTGGGTGTCTTCCTCCTACGGGGTTGGATATATCCTGAAAAAATGCCTGTAAGAAAAGAAAGAAAAACTTGTTTAACTATTTTTTGTTTGTTTTTCATAATTATTCTAGGCAGATGTGTACAGTTAGTAGTCAGGTTTTTTTTTGCCCGAGTGATTGTGTTAATAGTATGATTCATGCTAGTGTTGGTTTTTTGTTAATTTTTATTATTTTCAGTTATTATTTGTTACCTTATTTTTTATTATTAATTTTTATTATTTTCAGTTACAATTTATTATTTTTATTACAGTAGAGACTATTCTAACCCTGATTTACCTTTTGTTTTTGGCAACCCAGATAATTAATCAGGCAACTTCAGTTAGGTTTTTACTAATACTTAGTTTATGTTGAATTCAAATGATTTATGATTATATTTATGTATCCTATCCTGTAACTGAAGATTAAAAATTCTTCAACAATATTAATCTATAGGTTCATAAATTGAAAAATTGATGTGCTCAGCCAGATACTGGGATTATAATACTATTAGATGTTCATTTATAATTATCAGAACGAGATAAATATTAAATAAATGTTATTTCTGTAATGATTGGTAATTATAATTTTCCTTGATTTATGTTGATTAAAAATCTGAGAATAATAGATAAAAAATGTCTTCTTTGAACGATGGAGTAACTGATGTTTGTAAGAAAATGCCTAATGCATTTTGTTTGCTGCAAAAATCTTCATATTTACTTAGTACGATGATTAAAAAATGATTAATTAGTTCTTGTTACTTCTCCACTTCCACCATGTTCTATTATCTACTGTAAATTAATGTTGAACCAGTAACAGTTTTCCACATTCTCAAAATTCATATGCAAGATGTATCTTTAAAATTCTCTAACGTATTTATTATCTTGTACTTTTTATTGCCCTTTGTTTTCTCTCTGAGGTGGGGAAATCTCTTAACAAACATCATCTGCCCACACAGATGGTAGTGTCAGGCTCCCACTGACTAAAACCCCTTCTGCTCTACAACATGCAAGACAGGACCCACCATAAGCATAACACAGTGTGGGAATTGCAGGATTACCTGTCACAAAGAAGGCAGTAATAAACTCAGCGGAGTCACACAGGTATCACTGAAACATATACATCCGCGTCCGGGCCTAACTCAGATTAAAGAAAAAATAGATTTTCTAAATAAATTAACAAGTTATTTATTAAAATAGATTTTGTTCATTTGAGATAAACCGGACATTCATTGTAATTATTTTAAATGCCTTGACAGAGAACACACTTTATAAAAAACCATTTATTGTGAAATCTGTAAGAATAATGAATATTATACCAATTGATTTTTAAAAATTCCATTATCGAAAATTTAAAAAAAAAATATATAAAACCAACATTTTTTTTATATGAAATCATATGGTTTTATTTTAAAATATTTTATTGTTTTTAATATTTTTACTACTTTTTCAAATTATTTGTAGCTTATTTTTAAAGGTGGTTTGTCTTAATTTTACTTATTTTTATTATCAAACAATAGACTAATTTTATTTTATAATTTATGTATTTTATTGTTTTACTGGTATAAAATTTTGTATCTAAAGGTAAAGTTTGATTAAATATAAGAAATAGCCATTGAGAACCCTAACTCAGTCACAAGAAAAATAAAGCATTCACTCAATCATTCTTTATCCACATACCTACTTTTCTTTCTTTCTATCTCTCTCTTCCTTTTTCATTTGTTTAATTATCTTCTCATTTTTCATTTCTTTAACATAAAACTTAGTTAATGATTATTTTTTAACTCGTATTGGGAAAATCTTTTCACTAAATGTTATTCTTGAACATTGCAATGTGTAAAATTTTGAATCGGGAATTTTTTACCATATTTTCTGTAGGATATTCAAGGAAGTAAGATAAATATTTATATTATTGATATTCAGATTAATAAAATGCTACTGTACTTTTGAATCTCACTAGTTAATCTTAATTTTTTCTTTTTATATGTATTGTATGTATAATTTTTGTTTCTAGGAAGATCTGCTCATAATGTTACCGATGCTGATAATAAGAATGGTATTAAAAGTAAAAATAATAAATCTATTTCTCGGTATAAATCTTCAATATGTTGTGAAATATGTGGTAAAAGAGGAAGTAGTGAAGAAGAAATAACAGAACACAAAAAAGAACACTCCCATGAATATCCGTACAACTGTAAGCTTTGTTTAAGATTGTTTAGAACTGAAGGTGCTTTAACGGTTCATGTACGAACAAATCATAAACTTAAGTTTACTATGTATGACAATTATCGTATGGTAAAATGTAATATTTGTCATGTTTCTATACAAAAAAGTGTCATATCTGATCATTATTTAGAACATAGAAAAAAGACTATATCTTCATAACTAACTAATTCATAATTAAAGTGATTAGTATATATAGTTTATATTTTTTTATAAAGGTTGTACATCGAGTAAACAGTGAAATGTGAATGTTTAAAAATAGTGGGGGTATAAATATACCATGGGGTATGTATATATGTAGATTATTTATTACAACAGTAATTTCTAGGTAGTCTTTGCTTACTGTAAAAATATTTAATAAATAACCAGTTTTTAAATTGTAAATTTTATGTACAAAGAATGTTCTTAATTAATGACATATTTTTTATTTATAACATGTATTTGATGTCAGATTCAACAATGTCTATAAAAAAATTAATCTACATACATTTTCTCTCGTGTGCACAGTTTGTTAAAATTGTAGCATTTAAATAACCATTAAAAGAGTTTGTCAAATGTCTGCAGGTAGAAGTTCCTACTTTCAAGTTCCTATGAGAAAAAGCACTTTGAGCATTACTTTCACTTCATTGTCTGTTAAATATATTCCTGCAACAATTCTTAAATAACGAGTAATGTCAGGTTTGTGTATGGTTGTGTCATGGTTTTCTGCCGGTATAATTTCAAAAGGTAGGAAATGGTTTCTTCAACATGCTGACATATTATCATGTAGAATGATTCTACTTGAGAAAGCCTGCCTGGATGTTTATTTTTGAATGTCCAAGAAAGATTTCTGAGAGTTTACTTATAATAGCTAGGGAATGACTCTTCCTTAATCTAAAATGTTAGCAACAATAATGCTTGGGCAGAATTTTGCTCATTCATTGTTGTGAGACTGATCTGATTTGGGCTCATCAATTATGAGTGATCACCCTTAGTGAATATTTCACACCGATGCCACACATTTCTGATTTCCATGACATCATAGCTTATGTTTACACTACTATTTCATGATTTTCATAAGGTTCCATTTTTTTGCGAATGAAAAACAAATTACAGAACAAACTTTCTCTTAAGATGTAACCTAACAAGAGCAGACTCATTTCAACTTGCTGCCACCAAACTGAAAACTCTCACAAAAACACAAAATTCTCACTAGTATTATTTTACATTGAAGAATCATAATTTTCCTAACCAATTGAGTGAGAAGATTGAAGCAGTACAGTATTTGTTGTGATTTGAAATAGATATATTACTTTATAGAACATTCATCATAATTAAATCACCAAGATGTTTAAAATTTATAATAAAAAGCTCTCCTGTCTTTTTTGTTTTATTTAACGTCTTCGCTTATAATTTTAAAGCAAAACATTAAAATGTATTGGTATTAACCTCATCAAACATAAATGTTTTGTATATATTTTTTAAAAATTTTTATTGAAAATGTGTGGAAAAGTATTATCCTAATGACTGTGTCATCATCATTTTTCACTATTCTGGTGATTTACTTAAAAGTTTACTATAGTATATGTTGATAAAGGCAATAGATTTAGTATCTTTTATGAAATAATTATGTAATTATTGTAAATAATATTTCATAAAATAGTAGTTTATGGTATTATGGATCTTTCTATAAGTTTGTGTGTGTATGTGTGTGTGTGTGTGTGCACATGCACACATACACAAGTGCATGCATACATGTGTGTATGGATGAGTGCACATGCATGCTTGCTGGTGCTCATCTATTTATAGTGATACTTATTAAAACTATGTACTTACATTCATATGAAAAACTACTTTATTCCTGAAATGATATTGTAGTGGGAGAACTAATAAATTAATAGCTGATGCAATACATTTACCAGTTTGGTTTCTATCCTTCCTTATCACTGCATCAAGAAGCAATGTCCTTATAAATGCATAGATTTTGTATCATTGATTTTCTTCTTTTCCAACTTTTATGTATTAACAGTTGTGAAATACCATTAAGGATTCATTAGTTTTTTTGTGCAAAAAAACATAGTAAAAATCTATATGCCAGTGATTTATTTATTTAATCTTTAAGTAAATGCAGTTACTTGACTCAGCTGCAGTTACTAGTGATGATAATTGAATTCAATGACAAAAATATTTTGTAAAGTGCAAAAAAAAAACTAAGTCTGAACAAGATTCAAACCAAAACTTTCCAGATCGAAGATTAACATGCAGATAATATACAATATAGATAAGAGACCTTATATTCATAAAAAATGGCATAAATTTCTTGAAAATGGACATTTAAAAAGAAGGAAGTTGTTCTGGGTGATCCTAAATCTATTTGATATTATGTACACAGTCCATATGCATCTGTAAGAGTGATTGTATGTAACTGTCTGTGCAGTTTCATTTTCCTTCCAGGCAATAAACGTGATCAAATCCGCACATGAAAAAGAACATAAACTGAAGAGAGGACATTTTATAGGCGACTTTGTTTCCCCCTTTATGATTAATAATGTGGTGCGCTATAATTGTGTTCAAAGTTCATAAAATCATATCCTTGCGCTCATGTTATTTTTTCTTTATATTGTAAATATTTTTACTTCTTTGTACGAAGTAAAGGAAGTATTGTGATCTAGAAAAATTTCAGTTTTCAGATTTCAATGGAAATATCCACTTTGACCTTCCGTGAATCCATTTTGACTTGTTTCGATGTGACATCTGTACGTATGTATGTATATATATATTTTGCATAACTCAAAAATGATTGGCCATAGGATATTGCAATTTTGGATTTAGGACTGTTGTAACATCTTAGTTGTGTACCTCCCCTTTTGATTGCAATTTACTGAACCAAAAGTGTCCAAAAAAGCCTAAAATTCAAAATTTTGGACCTTTTCTTAACTTTAGTAATAAGTTCTCATTTAGAGCTTTTCAACGATATATCATAAGTATTACTTATTTCCATTCGTTCTAGAATTATAACCAAATAAAATTTTAATTAATGAATTATTTGGATATCTGGGAGAAGGCACATCGGTTCGAATCAGACTTAATCTCTCTTTTTTTAACTTTTTTTTTTTAATATAAATGTATTGATTTATTAATTTTTATTAATAAATTAATTTATTAATTTATTGATTTATTAATAATTATTAACCTCTGATTGTAAAAAAAAAAATTATGATAAATAATAAGTTAATAATAACAATGAAAAATGAGAAGTTATTAATGAAATAAAATTTTATGTACTTTTCATTTTAAAAAAATGTGTGCAAAGATATTAATAGGTGTACAAAGAAGTCATGTGTTGTCCACATTAGATATTTTCTATGTTGGAGTCAGATTTTATCGATAACATTAATGATTTAAGATTATACATTTAAAATGTTGATTAACTGGTATTTAAGACAATAATTTAGGGAAAGGATACTTACATGTTCTAAGAAAACCTTTAACCGGACAACTTACACATTTGTACTAATAGTATGTGCATTTAAAATTGATAATCCGGATTTTTAGTCATAAAAAATGAAGTATCTAACAAACTGAATTCTTAGCATTTTCTTTTACAGAGGAGATTATTGCTAAAATAGCCTTTAAACAATCATTAGATTGTTTTACTATATGATTCATTAACAGAGTCTTTATGTTTCCAAGGCTTTTTCGTAAAGTTTTCTCTTTTAATTCATCTTTATTCTTAATAAACTAATCTGAAAAGTCCCCATTCTTTATTCACCTGGCTTCCAAAATGTCCCAAGTTTTGCGGTCTTATAGAGTGCTCTACTTCATACAAATATTATGCAAAAATCTCTTTTTAAATACTAAATTTATATTTGATAACAGCAAATTTCTGCATAAAAACATTTGAGGCTTGGGCAAGTATATTATTGATAAATAAAAGGTAATAATATTAAATAGTCAAGTACTCCCTGAGACTTGAGGCAGCTCCTGCCTTCGATTACTTGACTAAAAAAAAAATTGATGTGACAGTTATACTAGTGCGTGCATATGTATGTGTGTGTATGTGTGTGAGAGAGAAATAAACTAATAAAATAATATGTCTTATTTTCAAAATAGTAGAATGTTTACTTCCTAAGCTCTTTCAGACCTAATTTGCTCCTTCTTCAGTATAATAACTAATTCACTTGTTAATGGCGCTTATCTTTAAAGGTTATCAAACTCCCTTTGCAAATATTGAACAAAACATTCTACTTGTGTTTGTTCATTTATTTTTTTGTGCTCGTAATTTTCATTTATTCAAGATTGTCGAAATTTTGTAAATCACGTTATTAAAAATTAATATAATTTGTTCTAAAATATGTATATATATATATATAATAATTTTTTTTTCTGAAAATTCAAATATTTCATCAACATACTGACCACTGTGCCAAATATCCTCAGGTAACAAAAACAACCACCAAACACACTAAAAGAACTTAGAAAACCAATATCAAAAGTCAACTTTCACTGCATCCCACTTCATCTGTCTGTACAAAATTCTAAAAATACATCAACGAAAGCAAAAAAATAAATGAATAGTTGGTGGCTGTTTTTGTTATTTGAAATATATATATATATCAAATAATAGAGATATGTATATCTCAAATAATAATAATAAATATATCTATTTTTTTATATACAGAGGGGGTCCAAAAAAATGTACTTGCTGTTTGCTAGTCCATATCTCATGACAAATTTGACTTGATGTGATAGTTTTTGGTACTGAGAGGGGGTTATGGTATGTGTTCGAAATTACCACCATCAGCTTCTATACAACGCCCATGGTGCCGAACTGCACACCAAACTAAAGCTGTTAGTGTATCTGGTGTATGACAGCATTTAACTACAATTTTTTGCTCGTAGCTCGTCAATTGTTGCTGATTTTTGTCGATACACGTCATTCTTGACAGTCCCGCAGAGGTAGAAGTCCAGAAGTGTCAAATCAGAAGACGGGATGGGTACTCAACACCATCTCTTCTATCCACCCACTGTCTGGGTACAGTTTTATTGAGATACAACCTGACAGCTTGATGGTAGTGAGGTGTGACTCTGTCTTGTTGCACGTAAGAAAGTTCATTACCATACAGGTTTTGGATGGCAGGCAAAATCCTTGTCTGAAGCATATCAAGTACGCCTCACCAGTTATGGTACCCTCGAAGAAGAAGGGACCCATCAAACCGTGCACTGATAGCAACACCATGCACACCACACAGCAAGCCCCAGTAGTTTCACTGCCCTGTGCACACAAACGTGAGGATTTTCAGGAGCCCAGTAGACACAATTGTGGTTGTTCACAGTACCGTTAAGGTTGAATTGCGCCTTGTCATTTCACACAAACTTCCCTGCAAATTCCTCATCCTCACCAACAATGTGCTGAAACCATCCACAGTACTCCATCTTTTGATCTGGGTCATCCTCATTCATCACATGTAGCAGTCTTGGAATGTACACTATGCATTTTTCAGAATGCGTCTTATAGTTGACCAGCACACCCTACCTTTGGGCGCTCCCTGGTTTACTTATTTTTGCAGTGATTGCGTGAAATGTTGAAACACCAAAGCATTGGATACCAGACTTGTAGCTGTTCATGGTCGGCTGGATCTTTCCTTGTTCCACACTCTTTGCCACTGCCATTGTACCTTGTGAATGTTCTTGTACTTCCTGTACAAGAACACTTCACAGCCTTGCGTTCAACAAACGATAAGCAAACCTCAGCCATTGTTGCTACTCGACTGCCTTCTGCTGCACTTGCTAATATAACGCTTGTTCCACCACCAACATTATTTCGTGGTTATTTTACCCTTTTACTAATAGCTACCGGGCGATGATAACGCCCAGGGGTTTTTCGCCCACAAAAAAAAAAAAAAAAACTGCATGTGCGGCACAAATTGCCAGCTCCGCCTACCATGACAAATTTAATACCTTACACTATACACTTTATGTTAGTGAGTGTAGGTCTTTTTATTTACATATTATTTAATTACAAACAGTGAGTACATTTTTTTTGGGCTCCTATATATATAAACAAAATGAACAAACACAATGCAAGATTTAATATATCTTCCGACAATATATTTAAGGTATTTCTTAAACCTTTTAAGAAAAACACTCAGATATTGGGAAACACTGAGAAAGGAGCTGATGATTAGCTCTAAAAATGTCTTTGAAGTTGAAAAAGGTCTTTGAAACAAACACACTTAATGAACTTTAAATTATCATATTTTATCATTCTGTTGAACAAACCTCGTAAATAAATAAGAAATTTACTGTTATAATACTGAATATGTCTTGGATTTCTTGTTGATGTACTTTTGTAATATATACTTATAAACAGTACCAATAATGTATGATTAAAAATTATTACAGTAAAAACCATAAAAATGGAAGAATTCGTTCAAGTTGAATTTAAAAATTATTACTGATTACTACTTAATTGATCAGATTAGTCCATTCGATAGCAAGGAATCTTACAGCAAAAATTCATAAAAATCCAAAAAATGCATTTGTCTGTAATTGCATTTCAAACAAACCAAACATAAAAGGTGAAGATAGAACAGGATTACATTCTGCTTGTTCAGCTGAGGAATAAATAAGCAAAGCCAATGTATTTAAAATATTTTAATACTTTAAATATTTTAATTATGAAGTGCTGCATGCCTGGCATATTGAACATTAAATAATTAAGAGAACAATTATTTGGTACAGTGTTTTGGCAAAATTAGGTATTTAACAGAACAGAAATTCACTGTTTTTCTGTGGAGCTCTTCATGCAGAAATAACCATTAAGACGAGGTTATTATTTACCATTTACGAATAGGGCACATCAAACTTGCTCATGAATATAATAATAGGGACACCTTATGAATCAGACTAATGCACCTCTGTACGACTGTTAATTTAAATATTAGTAACTTTAGATTGTGGTTATCATTTAATTATCTTTCAATTTTGAGGTAATACATTTTTTTGACTCGCTTGGTATCTTATTATCTTACTAAGTATTATTATTTGGTATCTTGCTTATATCTGTGTAAATAATTAATTTAATGATTGAAATTGTGAGTTTTAGATGTTTAATTTTATTCAAGTGATGTTAAAAATATTGTGTTTTCAGTTTTACACTCCTGATTAACTGTGATAATTATGAGGTAATAGGATATGAATAAAGCCGAAAGCTCAGTTATCCCGTGGTTAAAAACAAATTCTTGAATTGTATTTGGAATTCATCAGCTGCTTTTCTGTACCTCCACTTAACTATTTTCCTTGTACTGTGATACTGGTTGAAATAGGTCATTCGCCCAGATAAGGATCAGAATTATCCTCTAAACCAAGCTGTTGAAAAAATATTTTGATATAATTGATGCTGATTGCCTGAGGCAATGATGGCGTCCCTTCTGCCCATATTTTGTTGAACTAGAGAGGCATGATTCAAGTTCATCATATGTTGATCTCTTCATTATTTTATAATGTTTTAAGCCATTTGATTATTTGATTAACCAGAAGATGAGGCAAAAAAATGATGTTCACTCTTCTTTGTTTTTGAATAACCGCACAGTTTCTTGACCTATATTTTATTCTAGAAATGTTTTGTACCATTCCTTCTAATTTATTAATGTTTTATTGAGTAGGTAGAATCATAAGTTTATGTTTTTCTGCCACGTAAAAAATAACCCTAGTAAAAATACAGTACCCAGTATGAAAATAAAAAAAAACTGCAGTACAATATGTACACAATAACAAAAAGAATAAATAAATAATTCACAGATCGTTGATTGTAACTAAATGGTAGATTGCTTATTAATACCAAATTGATTCAGTGAGCAATTAATTCATTTCTGTACATAGAAATAAAACATAAGTTATTCACTTTTGGTTGAGTAATGACATCAGTTGGTATAATAGAAACATCGTTATAAAGACTAAAACAAAAAAATCTTAATTTTTTTAATTTTTGACTCGTCACAATTAATCAGGCAGACAATCTGCCCCTGGTAGTCAGTAATTGTAAGTGTTAGGCTTTTCTATTTAAGGTTAATTTTTTTCTATTCAGTTGAACTGAAGAAAAAAAAGGAGTTGAATATCAGGTTAGTTTTTATTTGTCGGTTATGTTATTTACTAACATTTATGAAAAGACTAAATCACAGCGTGTTTTCAAAAATTCACTATCCAGTTCCCTACCAACTTTTCTTTCAGTTAATTGACGTCATTCATTACATATTGTATAATAATATAATTTTTTCCCAAGTTAATTCTGTTGGTTAAGGGACAACTCAAGGTGGAAAGACAATGTCAAATGATTTCTCATTCCAGTATCTGATGGAAATTATATTCCTAATACCATGACTTATTCATTTTCAACAGTTCATAAAGTTCATATTTGAAGACGATTTCAGAACACGGAATATTCCGTACTCTTAACCATAGCAGCAATATTGCCTTTTTACTATTTAAATTTTCTATAGGATGTTTTTTGTTATGATCATTTTTAACATTACTCAGCTGGCCATATTACACAGTATAAATTTGTTCTATTTATTTTATTTTTAAAAAATTTAATTTCAACTTTAATTTTTTAATTATGTTGTCATATTTATATACGAGATTTGTAAATAAAGTAATGAGACTAGTATTTTTGGCAGCCAAAATAGCAACACTGTAAAGTTACTAGTAAACATATGATTATATGAACAGCTCATTTATATTAGGTATTAATATTTTTAGTCTATTGTTGCCGTGTGATACATAAACAAATTTTGTGAAACAGGTTTTTGTTGTGCGATACAAAAATGAGTGATACTAATTATGAGCAACATTGTGAGAAAAACAACAGGGTGGAAATGTGCCGTGATCTTCTAGGGCGAATTGAAACTGATCCTGATTTTCTAAAAAATTGTTATTACTAGTGATGAATCTTGGATATTTGAGTACGACCCAAAAAGAAAACGTCAGAGCAAGGAATGGCATACTTCAAACTCACCACGTCCCAAAAAAAGCAAAAATGAGCAAATCAAAATCAAAACCACGGTAATTAATTTGTTTGATAGTAATGGCATTGTCCATAAGGAGGTTTGCCTACAGGACAGACAATCAATGTGTTTACCGAGAAATTCTTGAAAGACTGCAGAAAAGAGTTGCCCACATGAGACCAGCCATCAAAGACAACTGGATGCTGCATCATGACAATGCACCTTGTCACACTGCACTCTCAATTAATGAGTTTACGGCAAAGAAAAACATTACTGTAGTTCCTTAACCACCGTATTCACCTGACTTGAGTCCCTACAACTTTCTCCTATTACCAACTTTAAAAAAATGCCCAAAGGGCACCATTTTGGAAGAGTAGAAAACAAAAAAAATTGTAACCAACCATTTGAAGGATATTCTGGTTTTTGAGTTCCAACATTGTTATGAAGAGTGGGAAAACTGTTTCAAGCTTTGTGTGGCTTCCCAAGAGAACTATTTTGAAGGCGATTGGAAAGTAAATAAAAAGTTTTTCTCAACCAGTCTTATTACTTTATTTCTTTTTTCGTGTTTAGCCTCCGGGAATCACTGTCAGGTATTATTTCAGGAGAATCAATGACGATGATATATACAAGTGTAAGTGAAGAGTAATCTAGTACAGTCTCAGGTCGATCATCTCTGAGATGTGTAGTTAATTGAAACTCAACCACCAAAGATGGTTAGGTTGGAATGATGGACAACATTCTGAAAAGGAAGGCGATAGAGGGAGTTGAAGAGGAAGAGGATGTTACCTGGTGGGGTAGTGTAGGATGTGGCTGGATAGCCCTGTTCATGAGGAGTGCGATGCTGAGGTGTCTCACTTCCGATGAGTGAGCGGGGACTCCTGGTGTGAGTAGTGTAAAGACCGAGTCCCGATCGGAGGTCCCATGTGGTGTACCTCTGATTTGAGGCAGGCAAATAAAGACCGAGACCCGGTTAGGGAGCCTCCTTGGGAGACCCCTGATTTGAGGCAGGCAAGTGAGAAGACCTAGTCCCGGCTGACCGGGTGATACCCCATGCCGGGGATGGCATAGCCGGCTTCGGCATGGTTGCCCAGAAGGTTAGAGGGAGTGGCACCCCTAGGACCGAGTGTGCTTCTGCGGTGGGTCCGGTCTTAGGGGGATGGGAAAAAAACCACCAAAGAACATCAGTATTACTTTATTTACAGATCTTGTATATGTAGTTTCAAGTTTAAAATTTTTTTTTTTTAATTTTGAATTTTAAATTAATTTCTATTTTTAGATGTTTATTTTAAATTATATTATATTTCTTTAATCTATATTTTGATTTTATTGAGAGTGTTACGTGATTTTGATAAAGAACTTAAAAAGTTAATAAAAAAGAAAAATTACAACAGAGGATGTCGGTTGCCACGAAAGTGCTTTTAGAATAATTATGAAAAAATAAGGTAAGGGTCATCTCATTTACTTTGTAATTTTGTACTTTGGTGGATAAAGTTGGTTTTTGATTATAAAAATACAATTCAGTTAATTATAGTTTTTTATCTTTTTTTTTTTGTATTTTACGTAACTTTTAAGGAAGTTGAGATGTTAAAAATGTCATGTTGTTGTAAGAAAAATTTCTCTTAACATAAAGAACTAATTAACCTTTTGCTATCTGTCATTTCAGAGATGGAATTCAGTAATTTTAAATGTAACTCCCCACAACTCCAATGATACTAATTTTAGAGTCGCATTTAATTGAAATACCGAAAAAAGAACTGCAAAAACAAGAGGTTTCTGTCTTACCCCGATATAAAGTACTGGTCTCAAATGCTTTAAATGTACAGTGTAATCTACTTCAATTTTTAATTGGGTTAGAAAAATAATGAGCTGTCGCATTTTTTTTAAACAATTTCATTAGAAGTAATTATTTAAAATATTTGTTAAAATTACACAGCGTTGAGTAAGTGAAAAGTTGATTTTATATCTTAATTTTACTCTTTAATTTATCTTACTGAGTTTTAAGAGGTCATTAATATATACTATAAAGTAATAAATGAGTTATTGAAATTTAACTGGTCTCTTCAGCAATTGAGTAAAATGTTTTCCCTTTGTAGATTTACAGTAAGCTAATGTAAAGCTGTGAAGGCAATAGCGGTGTTGCACGTATTCTTTTATGTCTCATTTAACATAACTCTTTTCCTGATGTATCGCATTGTGGTTTGGTTTTATAACTTCAATTTTGAGATAACAGTATTCACCTTACAATGTGATTAAATTTCTAAAATTTATTTCCTTAATGTTTTTTGTAAATAAACATTTATCAAATCAATCTTTTCTCTTTTCACTGTATTTCAAAGAGAGGTTTTATGAAAAAATGTGAATTCACTTTAGACATAAAGTTAACAAAGTAGATTGAGTTTTAACACTAAGGCAATTATTTAATTAAAGAACCTTCTTCTGATTTTTAGTAGATTTCAGAGTATTTTAAAATTAGAAACTTGATTGGTTCACACAATTATTTAGAAATCTTTTTATCTCATATATTACCCAGTACATTAGCTAGATGTACACATTTGTTGGTAAGAAATGAAATACATATATACACGTTTTTGACAAACTGAAAAGTAATTTGATAATATTATAACAATTCAGTAATATTTTGGAATTCCTTGTATAAAAGATCTTTGTTTTTACCATCCACATTAATTTAAGATTTCTTTTCACCCCATTCTTAGATAATTCACCCAAAATCATATAATTTTCTTGTTAGCCATGAAGGTTACAAAATAATGCTTTTGTTAGCTGTAGAATAAAACCAGTTTTCTGACTGGGTTCATGCAACCAACATATCTAATGAAATTTATGTATAGTTATAATTGAATCCCATGTTAAAGTTTTTAGAGTTGTAATATCGCTATGGAATTAATTACAAACTATAGTAAATAGTGTACATCGATTTGGTTTTAGCAATTTCCATAAATCACTGCTGATGTAAAAATAAAACTTTATCATATGAATTATTAAAGTATTATTTGAGGAAGTTGAATAAATTAATATTTCCTTATTACTTTCATATAATGTATAAATAAAATAAGATACATTAAAAAGATTTATTTGCTAATTAACTATAACATATATTTATAAAATTAATAAACTGACAATTATTTTTAATTTTATGAATATTTTGAAACTGAAAGAAGCTATTAAATTGTTTTATTTTTTATTGTTTGCTACATTTTATTGATGTTTCCACATATAATATTTATTTATTATTTGCAATATAAAAAATTTTGTGTCATAATAAAATATTACTTTAATTTATGCTGATTAATATAAAATAGTTATTATATGTAAATATTTGTTCAGCAAGTTTTATGTAAACAAATAAATTTAAAACATATTTTGTTTTAGTCGGCATTCTTAATTTTTAAAAAAATTATTTCTTTGGTCATAAACTGTTGTAAATGTAATGTTTGTAAACCGTATCTTATGAAGAACATTTATAATTAATACAATTATAATACTTTCAATTCATTTTTTAAAAATAACAATTTTTTATCAAGGTATGTACCCAAAGTTTAAGTATATTTTTTTAAAAAATATTTATTTGCTTCTGTTAAAAATAAATGTATGATAATTTATAGATATAATATTAGATCCTCGTTTCCAAAATATGTTATTGTTTGTGCGAGTGTAATGCTAAAAGAGAGTCTATCTAAGAGTGTTACAAACTGATGCGGGTGTTAAACAGAGCAGTAATTAAATTTATATTTATTTAGTTTCTTCATAAATCATTTATTTAATCATATGAAAAAATTGAATTGTAATTGAGGGGTTGGATATAAAAATGTTGACATATGCTAACACTATATTGTGCTTTGACCACTGATAAATCCATGTGCAAGAAGCGAAAGATAACTTGAAAAAATATTATATGATGAAACTTAAAAAAGTTATAGTATTTAGAAATGGAGGTAAGCTGTTTAAAATTGACTGTTGGTGAAAATGAGAAAATCGAGATGGTTAATCAATATTAACTGGGTATAAACTTGATGCTAACTTCATTTTTAGAAACACATATTCAGCATAGACTGTCTCAAGGCCACATCTGTTTTGACTCTTTCGGTAACATAATTGAGAATACAAAAATTTTAATTTCACCTAAACTCCGGGTAATTTTTCTTGCTGGTTAAGTGTTTAAATGAAATGACTGGTGTGTTTGGAGAAGATTGTCCTTGTAAAACAATATTTAGGTGGTAACGAGAGTTTGAAACATAAACTTTGGTCTTGAGGGTGCTTCAAGATCAGGTCAACCATCTTCGTTTATGACTGAGGCAAACATTGCTGAACAAAAAAAGTTATACAAAAAATGCTTGGGACAATGGGTGTGTGACCTACCACCAAACAGAGATGTCCTTGAACATTAATGCACCTGTAGTTTGTGCTATTCTTCAAGATCACCTTCAATTTACAAAACTTTGTTCTCTTTGGGTGTGGGATAACTTGACCGACAATCACATTGTGTTTCACAGTGACGTGAAATGCTGAAAATTGGATATTTTCCTATGCGAACAGCATCATTACCGGTGACAAAACTTGGTTGTATTATTATGATGTCATGACCAGAACAAAGTGTTGGTGTTTGAAGATGACGAAACACCAGTGGCTGTTCGAAAATCGAGATCAGTAAAGAAGAAAACGGTGGCCATATTTTTAATGTGAAAGGTATTTTGTAGTGTGCTGGAAATTCATAAGACAGTTACAGGAAAGCGGTATACTGGGAAATACCTGCTAAAAATTATCAAGAAGAACACGGGTTAACTGTTTAGAGGAAATGACTCCTGTGCTTGGAGAGAATTGTCCTCATCGTACAATAATATTTAGGTGGTACCGAGAAAACAAATTCAAGAATTTGGTTTCTTCACGATAACATTCCACCATACTTCTCTAAAGTTTGCTCGAGTATTTGGCCAGCACTGGAATAAAGACTGTTAAGAGTATCCTCCCTACAGTCATGATCTTGTTCTCCCGGGCGAAGAACAGCCAATGATGTCTTCCTAAGGGAATGGGACGATGAATGTGCTCAGATCCTTGATCAAACATGACAGGATTTCTTTGAAGGATGGAGAAGTGTGTGTGGTGGAAATTATTTTTAAGAATTTTAAAATGAAAGTCGCATATAAATTGCTCTACATATTATGTAATAAATTAGGAAGTAATATAATTAATAGTTCCTTCGTTATTTATTTTGTAGCAATAATTAACTATACAGCAGATTTTAAAAGAAATATTTTAAGATTATGAAATGTGAAAATAATTATTTGGATGAATTTATTAATACATTTTTTTTTTAATTTTTAAGTAAATGTAACTGGTAATAATTTGTTTTAGGTCTAAAAAAATGAATTGCTGTCAGATAATCATGTTTCTAAGTTCCTTAATTACATATTGGTAAGAGTTATTCTTTATTTATGTAAATACTAAGAATTTTATAGTTTTGTTTAGTTTACTTTTCAGGATACAAAAATAAACTGTTAAATCATTGTTTTGGACCTTCAATATGAATTATAATATCAGTTGTTAGTAAATTAATATCTACAATTTTCATTTGTTTATTTATATATGAATTAAAAAGATCAGAATGAGTTGATACAAAAAAAAAGGCTGTTAGATCATTATCTTAAGCCCACAAGTATGAATTGTATAAATTTTATATTTATAAAATTAAACTTGTTAAACTATCCTTGTTTTTATTTATGAATCTACGATCTTGTAGTCTTATCTTTATTCTTTATTTAAAACAATGGTCACTTATGATTAAAAAATAACAATATCCATCTTTACCAAACCAAACAGTATCAAACTGTTGTATAATTTGAACACAATACTTGAGCTTACAAAAAAGGAACTTATTATGTTTATGTTGCCATTTTTAACTAATTGCCAAAACATTTGAAAAATTTTATCGCCAACTTATCTAAAATATAAATAAAAATTTTCTGTTGATGAATTTTTAAATGGTTTTTATTTAAATGAATTTTTAAATGTTTGTATTTTAAAATGGATTTTTAAGCTTATCTATTTTTTATGTTATAGTTTTATATATTTATTTAGGCTATTTATAAAAATATACATAATTTATGAAAACACTGGGATTACCACAGAAACCCAAAAGGTCCATATGCAGGCCTATATCGCATCGTATATTGGTGTGATCTGTATGTATAATTTATTTTTATATTACAATCAGAATAAGATTTATTTGATGTTCAACATTTGCAAAAAGAAAAAAGTAATTTTTCCCAAAAAAGAAATTCACTTTCTAAAGTAAAAGTCAATATAAGTCAAAGTACAGTGCAGCACTACTTTGGTTTATGAGAAAATGTCTTATGTTTCACAAGTAATTTTTAAATAATATTTTAAAGATCTTCCAACTAATATGTTTAAAATTAAGAAGATTTTAAATTTTATATTTTTACATTGATGATGAGTTTTTAAATAAATAAATAATATAATAATAATAATATATTATATAAAATAATAAATAATATAGTGTATAATTAAATATATCTGAATTTTCTTAATCTTTTGTTACTACATATAAATAATAATAATGTGTACTTTATAATTGTTATTGTTATATTTTTTGCCGATGTTATTTATTTACTATCATCATATATTTGAATTACTATTATTTTGTTTAATTTTTATTGTCTTATAAACAAATAATTTTTGTTCTGATGTTATGTAATTAGACATTTTGTAGATCATGTCAGGAATATAAGTTAGTGTGCTATTTTGCTAATAAAAAAGAAACTTTAAGTTTTGCCTGTTAAGATGAAGTGAAGCTATAGTAAAACCTTAATGAGATTGGCATCAGAAAATATACAACTTAAAAGAGTGATTTAAATATATTTTTTTAAGAATAAATAGTGCATATTAATTTATAAAAATAGTAAATATATGAAATAACAATTTTACAAGTGTATGTTGGTTCTAAATAAATTAAAAAAAAAAAATAGCTATTCAGAAAAATGATTAAAAATGGTTAAAGCAATTAAAAATGAAAAAAATTGAATTTTTTTAAAATTAGTATCGTTTAAAAACTAATTAACCAAAAATTATTGGATCTTGTAGATCATTAATTAATTTGTTAAAAATAAAGAGAAGAATAATGAGGTTTTTTCTTGTAAGCCAAAGTTCTGTGCTTTGTCTAATTTGATATAACTGATTTTTCTTTTTTGTTGTCTTCCTTGATTTATGAACTCTATCCAGTTGTATTTTCTTCTCCCTCTTGCGTATAATTCTCACTTTTTGGATAGTTTAACATCATCATTATTATTATTTTATTCTCCCCCTGGTAACCATTAGCTTATTTCTCATTACAGTACCCCACCTCTTTTTTCTTGAATGATAAAATAATTTTAAAGCATGTGAAAAATGCTAAGCCTGTCGAAAATTTGAGTTCAGAACCTTCCAGATGAAAGTTAGAAATGATACTATCCCATCAAAGAGGCCAGGTATATTAGTTTTTTTGTCTATTCAATTTATTCTTTACACCTTCCTCCCTACTCACATTTCAAAACTTTTATTTTTCTTATTACTACTAATCCTTAGCAATATCACAAGTCAGACAATTCATTTATAATAGTCAGTCAGTCAGCAGTAGGAATGGTTTTTCTCACCCGACCTTCATTTGAAATGGATTGTTTACAACAGTTTCAAACATAAATAAAGTGGGTTATATTAATTTGGCATTTTCTTAATCTTAATGTGAAAACTTAAACAGAAATAGTTTCTTACTTGAAATATTTATTTTAAACTATATCGTCAGTATTTAAATTTTAGAATAGATTTTGTTTATTTTTTTCAGTCATGCTGAAACAACCAAATCTACTTCTCCTGTGTTTGAAGGGATTCCATCTAAATCAGTATTTGAATCTGAAGTAGGTAAAAAATCCGGAACTGATAAAAACACATCTGATATTTCACATGATGCTGATCTATATGTAACATTGATGCAGCCTACTGTGTTTAAACCATTAGCAGTGTGGCAGAATATTAAATTTCCAAAAAATTCTGCTGCAACAGATATTAATAAATCTAAAATTTCATATGTCCCCTTAGTTGATATACCAGAAACGATAACTTTTGCAACCTCTTCATCAGAAATACTGCTCAAAAAATCTGTTGATGTTAATTTACTGCATAATAATTCTCAAACTGCACGTGATATTTCTTTGGAATCTGTTGTACCATTTGATAAAGAACATAAGTTGACTGACAATTTAATTTCAATAAAATCGCGTGAAAAACATGAAATATCATCATTTAACAGCAATTATTCACATGAAACATCTGCCTCATCAATACCATCTTTTAATTCTGAATTCAAAGTAACTGTAAATCAAAAACCGGATGTGAACCATATGACGTTTGATAATGATAAAAAGGAAATTCTAGGTTTATCTGTCGCAGGATCTGGTGATAATTTGGCACCTTTAAAAAAAAATCCATTAGATTTTATTAATATGTCTAATTCTGCTACAGAAAAGCAATCTGCCTCATCAGCCATACAAGAATCTTCACCGGAAGTACCCAATAAAGATAATGTTTCTTCTCTAAATAATATTAATATGTCTTCTGGTAATTCAGAGTTACCGTTGAAATCAATAAATTCAACAAAATTTCCAGAATCTGTTGTTTTACTTAAATTACCAAACAATCCTGTGTATGCTGTTCCCGGAATCGATACTTCTGAAAATCAGTTTATAAATAATAGTAAAAGAGCCATTTTAAAAACAAAGGAAAATAATAAGGCAGTTTTACCTGCTTCTCTTAGATATTCGAAAAAGGTTTCACAAGCTTCTCCGGTTGCATCACAATCTGCTACATCTCAGTTATCTGAAAATCAATCGGTTGCTGCAGCACCATCTGTAGAAATAATATCACAGTCATCTCTTGGATCGGCTGCTATGATTGTACCTTCAGCTGTACGTAATGGTGATGTTAATAGGGAATCCGTTGCAACATCAAATGATTCATTAATAATGCCATTAGCAATACCACAGGATACAGCTCCTAATGCTGTTCAGGAGCCGGTTCCGTGCACTTGTGGTGTATTTCTTAGTGGACAGTTTACAAGAGGAAGTTCTGCACAACCAAATGGTGAGCCGGTTGTTACTCAGCAACTTGAACAAACATTTGCTTGCACCCCGACTGGAAAAAGTCATTGCACAAATAAATGTCTTGATGCAGTAAGTATTCTTTGGTTTTTAATTAATTATTATTTTTTTATCTGTATAATTAAATCGGTTGTCTTTTTTGCTTCAAATTTTGCATTGGATGTTTAGTAAATCCCCAACTTTAAATATAAATAAAAAATGTTATTCTTTTATTGCGTATGCAACACTAATAATTGAATGACACACAGTGTTACTGTAGGTGATAAAAGTAGTATTTTCTTTGTCTATAGAATAAGATTTTTTGCAAACTTTTTAGATGATAAATTCTTATGGGACGATTAAATTGATTTTATCCGCTATAAAATCATACTGTCTTGTCTGTAAAGCACGTTATTAGAATGATGAGCTTGTCATCAGTATTAAATAATTATTATACAATCTAATTATGTAAATATTTATTATACAAAATATAATATCATCTTTTGAGACTCCTTCTAAAAGTGAGAACAAGTTTTAAGATATATGAATGAGCTACGATCATTGTTTTGCATCCATAAATATCAGTTATTTATAACAATATTTAATAAATTAAAAATCTTACATGAACAAATGTGCAACCTTTGTTTAAAAAAAAGGTAAATTGCTACTTAGTCCCAACCCACCCCTCTATAAAACCAGACAATACAATAATTTTCATGTAAAACCAGCACATTCATTACTTTGATGTTAAGAGGAAAGTGTCTTATTTTACTTTTGTTGCTTTTTTTTAATAAATTACCATTCTATTGAAACTATGTTCCTGCCTGTTTATCAAAATGAGATTTACAAATTTTCTTTAATAGAATCAATTTTAATCTTGCTTTTAAATAATAATATTTTCTGAAAATTACTACATTTAATGCATCTTTGTTTTAAGTGCTCAAACAACCGCTATTAATACCTTTCAATTCTTTATTATTATTTTTTTGTACTCTTTCTGTTTATCTAGTACCTCACATATTTAATAAAATTTTATTTCATTTATTTATTATTTTTGTATATTAACTCACTTTGCTCAGTTCCCTGTTTTCATTAAACTTATGCATGTGAAATGAATAAGATAAATAAAATT
Source organism: Lycorma delicatula (assembly GCF_047948215.1). Lineage (NCBI taxonomy): Eukaryota > Metazoa > Arthropoda > Insecta > Hemiptera > Fulgoridae > Lycorma > Lycorma delicatula. Next base: position 70,341,046 of record NC_134466.1, on the reverse strand, counting down.
TAAAATCTGTTTAATTTATAAAAACTATCAGTGTATTGTAATTTCTTCAGATCAAGATTGTGGTCAGTACAGGACCAAAACTTTGAGTCATCTGATGAATGCGGATTTAAAAATAGTCTGTCTACATCTCAAAAATTTACAGTGGCCTGTCTCTTGTACAGGTAAAAATTATTTTACCTTTCTCAGCATTACCCAACAAACACCATTAGGAGGTGACCATACTTCATTTCTCGTTTTTTTAAATTTGTTTTATTTTATGTTTTTTAGTCAAGTAACTGGAGCTAAGTAGTCAGTCATGTCCCAGGGTGTACACAGTAACAGTGGCAGCAGCTGTTAAATTGAAATTCCAAAAAATCCAAAAATGGATTTTAGATATCGAGTGAATATCTCAATCAGTATAGTCAGAAGGGGAAAATTTACAATCATTGTACAAAATATTTTTACCTTTATTCAACACTTCCGAGGTTAGAATTTCAGAAAATCTCAAAAGTGGTTTTTAGTTATTCATATGAAGATTACATACCAAAAATCAAGTTAATATCATCATTTGTTATTGAGAAATTCCAAAAATAGTAAAATTCAATGTTATACCATTGTAATTCTTTAAACTCATTTCAAAAAATCCTTTTTCAGTGAATGTAAATTTTCATCAGTTTTGTAGTTTTTGCTGGGTGTTCATTATGAGTTACTGATCTAAATAAAATATTTATTTCCTGTATTATATAACGATATTTTTTAACTGTATCTGCTAGAGTATAAACATTTTCATTTTTATAGAATTATTCTAAAATACTATTTTTCTGTACCATTTATTTTATTTTTGTTGACCTAAAAACACAATTTTATAGTGATTGTTTATTATAATCCAATTTCACGCTAAATTTTTCACATAACAAAAATAATTATTTTAAACATGTTACATAACTCTATTATTTATATATATATATATATATATATATATATATATGTATTTTTATACAATAAATATATATTCATCACCAAGATACTGTGAGAAAAGACAAAAGCTTACTTATAGAGCTGTTTTATTTAATTCACTCCGTAATCTTTTCTTTTCCTATTTTCACATTCAGTGGTCCATCTTCATTATTTCTACTACATTTCATTACTTTTGTTTTGTTCTTGTTTATTTTCTTACAGTAGTTCTTGCATAGGACTTCATCCATATCGTTCATTGTTTCTTCTAAATCTTTTTTACTCTCGGCTAGAATAACTATATCATCAGCAAATCGTAGCATCTTTATCTTCTCACCTTGTACTGTTACTCCGGATCTAAATTGTTCTTTAACATCATTAACTGCTAGTTCTGTGTAAAGACTAAAAAGTAACGGGGATAGGGAACATCCTTGTCGGACTCCCTTTCTTATTACGGCTTCTTTCTTATGTTCTTCAATTATTACTGTTGCTGTTTGGTTCCTGTAAATGTTAGCAATTGTTCTTCTACCTCTGTATTTGAACGTTAATTTTTTTTAAATGGGGATAGGGAACAACATCCTTGTCGGACTCCCTTCTTATTACGGCTTCTTTCTTATGTTCTCAATTATTACTGTTGCTCGTTGGTTCCTGTAAATGTTAGCAATTGTTCTTCTACCTCTGTATTTGAATGATAATTTTTTTTAAATGCTGAACATTTTATTCCAGTCTATGTTATCGATTACCTTTTCTAGATCTATAAATGCCAAGTATGTCGGTTTGTTTTTCTTTAATCTTCCTTCTACTAGTAATCTGAGGCCTAAAATTGCTTCCCTTGTCCCTACACTTTTTCTGAAACCAAATTGATCTTCTAACACTTCTTCCACTCTCCTCTCTATTCTTCTGTACAGAATTCTAGTTAAGATTTTTGATGCACGGCTAATTAAACTAATTGTTCTGTATTCTTCACATTTATCTGCTCCTGCTTTCTTTGGTATCATGACTGTAACACTCTTTTTGAAGTCTGACAGAACTTTCCCTTTTTTATAAATATTACACACCAGTTTGTATAATCTATCAATCGCTTCCTCACCTGCACTGACATTTTTCATCTGCTACAAATTTCCATCATCATAGGGCAAAATGAGGAAAGCAGTCGATCACTGTCATCTCAAAAAAAAACTACATGAATATGTTAATATTAGCAATAATATATGTTAAAATAAGTAGATGAAAGAAGTTTTAAAATGTTGACAATATTATTTATTGTTAATTGTTATGAATTATTTGTGTGAATTTTATTTTAATAATTTGTGTATGAGGTCTGTTCAGAAAATAACTGAAAATGTTTAATTACACGCCTTAATTACATGTGTAATTTTAATTACATGAAAATATTTAGTAGTGTGTGATTGGCAGCATTGTTCCGTTTAATCTTCTCTGTAATCATATGTTCTTGGATTGTTGATATCTCATTTAGTTTTCATGTTATTGTTATTTGAGTGCAATGTGTTCAAGTGTTCGTAGCAATTTTCGAGAGCAACTATACAATGTAAAATTTTGCGTAAAACTGAGGAAACATTTCACAGAAACGTTTCAACTTTTGAAACAAGTTTATGGAGATGATGCTGTGGGTTGTACGCAATGTTACTAATGGTTTTCATGATTTAAAAGTGGTCGTCAGTCAATTGAAGATGACGCTCGACCAGGAAGGCCTTCGACTTCAACTGATGACATCCATATTCAGAAAATCAACGATCTGGTGCGTACAAATCGCCGATTGACTGTCAGAGATCTTGCAGATGAGGTTAGCATCTCGGTTTGATAATGCCATGACATTTTGACTGAAAAATTGAACGTGCATCAAGTTGGAGTAAAGTTTGTTTCTAGTTTGAAGACTGAACAGAAGAAACAACATCGAGTGGATGTTTGTTGGCAACTTCTTGAATAAGCTGATGATGATGAAATATTCATGCAAAGGATCATAATGGGATACAAAAGTTGGGTTTATGGCTATGACATCGAGACAAAAGTTTAATCATCAAAAAATTCCACATTACAAAAATCGCTACTAATGCTTAAACACATTGCACTCAAATAACAATAACACAAAAACTAAATGAGATATCAACAATCCAAGAACATGTGGTTTCAGAGGTTATGCAGAACACAATGGTGCCAATCGCATGTCACTAAATATCTCTGTTGGTGCGTAATTAAAAATGTTTGGTTATTTTCTGAACAGACCTCATATGCTTTAATTTATAGTTTAAGAAGTGGATAAATTCCATAAAAGCTCTCTGTTGATAAGTTTATTATCATTTCTAACTATATCAATGTGTTTAAATTCATTGGTTAAAAAACAAAGTTAAGTTAAATTTTATATATACGGACATATAAATTAGTGACATGCATGACTATTGTATAGATATGAAAGTTTTTATTTTAACTATTTGCTGCTGCAGCATCCATTAGTTGGCTGATGTTAAAAAAGATATTTATCTGTAATAGTTTCATCAAATTCCAAGTATCGTAATTCAGAAAAACATGTCTATCAAATGTGTGGGACCACTTAAAAATTTGTTAACTATGTTGGATGGTAATTATTAATTAAATTTAGCATTAAAAAATGTATCATTATTCATTTTCTAAAATATTAATTAAGGGTTTGTTAAACACATATAAAGTTGGTGAAACCTGCTCAAGATATTCTAACTAATGGGAGGCACACAAAATGATAAAATATTTGTTTTTGTTATTTAGTATTTATTTCAATCACAATAAAAAAAAATATTCAAAACTATAACAAATTACTGGAGATTTAGTTAGATTTACTGAATCATATTTTTTAATACAACCAACATTAAGTCTAGCAACTTTAACTCAAATCATGTTTATCACACCACAGCACGTATCATCAATTTTCTTGTTGCTAGCTTACTGGTTGTGACTTTTTGGAAAATTTTTTCCTTTAGAAATTTTGAAAGAAGGTAATCAGAGGGGCTAGTTTTGTCCATATGAAAACACAATCAGATCAGTTTGAGATAAAAGGTTTTGTGCATAAAATTAGATATAATGTTCAGTTGGGTGCTTCATCTTGTATGAATAACTGAACTTGCAGTGGGCAAACTTGCAAGAACCTGAGGCAAAACAAATTTGCAACAAGCTTAAATACCAAGCATTCACTGTACGCAGTGTACTCAAAAAACATTGATTCTATAAATCCAAAATTTGAGATGTCAGCCCATAATACCCTATAATAAATTATGACTATGTTAGTCAAGTAAAAATGTGCCACATCAGAAAAAAACATAACCTTTTGATTTACAGTCCATTTACCAAATTGCATTTTTTGATTTATTTTTTTAGCTTTTAAGTTTAGGCAACATTGTTATTTTGTATCAATACAATTTCAATTTGCTTTTCAAAATGTGTTGCACTGACTATCTGGATATTACTTGTTTTGGGCAGCATTTCTTGTTGATTTACTGGGACTACTTCGGAACACCTCTATGATAGCATTAATATTTTATATTGTACACAGATGCAAGTTGATTATATTTCCTCTCCAATTTTGAGTTCTCATATTATGTTTTTCATAAAATTTTAACAGAGACGAACAGTATGAAAATTTGTGCATTTTTATATAACATACTTCTTGATTCATGAAAAAAGAACATTATTTTAATGTATTAAAATCTTCCTTTGACAGCCATCTGTGATAAATCTGCATGTTCACATAAACAGCATGATTTAAATACAGTTAGGTGTAATATGAATTAATCTCCATGATTTAGTATAACTTTTGCTGCATTATAAATTTTTGTTCATTGCGCTGTCAGTTGTGTGACTGTAAAACAAATATTGGATTATATCTTGTAATAATGTTATATATTGTATTACAACTACTAATAGATGTCATATTAATAGACGCTCAATTTATTTAAAAATTTAAACAGCAAAAATTCACATTGCTTGATTCATTTATGTTTAAAAAAATTAGTTACATTGTGCAAGTTAGTTCTCAGTACGTAAATTCTAACTGAAGATTCTTTAAGTAGTGTTACTGTATACACCGTACACTAATAAACTCCAGTTCTTTGAAAAAAATTAATGGTAATTTAAAAAAGAATTCATGAAGAAGCAAATTTCTGTGTTTGTAATTAATAGTTATGTTTATTAACAGACCCTCAATTTGTTTAAAAATAGATATGTGCTGTTAAGCAAATTGCATGATTTATTTTCAGTTAAAAAATGACTATTTCTTAGGTTAGTTAATTTTGATTACTGTTTTATAGTAAGTTATTTTATTTGATTCCACCAACTTTGTATCAAGTCGGCTGAGCCTAATTTATTTAAAGAATTGAACTGTAGTAAACCTTTTTGTTCCATTTGTAATTTATAGGTAGTTAACAACTGATTTTCTACTTGTATAATTAATAAATGTTTACAGTTGTTACCATCTTTATAATTTACAGAAAAACCTATAAAAAGCAATATAAAAGAAAGAACTGGGCAATAGCCTATCAACATTTTTAATAACCTTCCGGGTGGGCTTTTTGCAACTGAATGCACACTGAAAATTATTTTGATGCAACATGCAACTTCCTATAGCTCTTACAATATGATTTATCCAAGCCTATTTACTCATTGCTCCTTAAAATTAATAACTTACCTGTTGGAAAATGAAGTTTCTCAGTGGATCTTATTGTCCTATTCCTGACATTTGACTAGGTAATCTCGTACCATTTTCTTAAATGTCAGTAACCTTCTATAGATTGTAATAGGTCTCTTAGTATAATACATTTGTAGCAGAAATTTAAGATTAATACAGCATAATTTTGTTTATAATTCTTTTTTCTATTTAATATATTTATATTTTTTACAGCTAGTAAGACATCTTCCTAACAGTGGAGTTATCATTTGTGGTTCTATTGACAGAGATATAAAAAGGGAAAAGGTAAATTATTTTAATTAAACAGTATTTTTCTTATATTTTGAAATTTCATTTAAAGACTACATTATTTATTATGTGTATTTATCGCTTCACTTTAAGATTATTTTATTATGTAATAGAAGTTATATTTACTTTTAACATGCGTGAATTTCTCTTCTTAATTTTTACAAAACGCTGTAACGAATAATTTTTCTTTTAAACATTCAATATGCCAGGCATGCAGCACTTCATTAATTAAAATATTTAAAGTATTGAAATATTTTAAATACATTTGCTTTGCTTATTTATTCCTCAGCTGAACAAGCAAAATGTAGTCCTGTTTCATTGTGACCTTTTATATTTTGTTTGTTTGCAATGCGATTACAGACAAATGCATTTTTTGGATTTTTATAAATTTTTGGTGTAAGATTCCTTGCTATTAAATGAACTAATCTGATCAATTAAATAATAATCAATAATCATTTTTAAATTCAAGTTGAACGAATTCTCAATTTTTATGGTTTTTACTGTAATAGTTTTAATCTTACATTATTGGTATTGTTAATAAGTGTACATTACAAAAATATATCAACAAGAAATCCAAGATGTAGTTAGCATTATAACGGTAAATTTCTTATTTATATTCGAGGTTTATTTAACAGCATGATGAAATGTGGTAACAGTTTAAAGTTCATTAAATGTGTTTGTTTCAAGATATTTAAATTTCAAAGACTTTAGAGCTACATTCCTTTCTCAGTTTTTGTCAGTATCTGAGTGTTCTTAAAAAGTTTAAGAATATTATCAAAAGGTTTATTAAATATGCATTGTTCATTTTGTTTATATATATATAATTATATATAATTGGGGTTTTCTAATGTTGCCGACCATCCAATAATGAATAAACATTCTATTATTGATTTAAAAACTAATTTGTAAATAATTGAAGTCACAAAAGAATATGATAATAATAAAAAATTGGACAATTTAGAAAAATATCATATATATAAATATATAGACTAAAATTCAGCTTAATCAATCTGCAAACGAATTTGATAATTATACTTTTTATCAAAGCTGCTGTAGGTAGCAGCGCTTTTATTAATATTAGGTAAAGGTTATATCATATTAGATACATTGCTGTATTTAGTGGCTGGCCACAAACTATTATCATTAACTAAATCATTAAAATTTTAAAAAATTTTAATGATTTAAAATTAAATATTTAATTATCTTAATTAATTATTTGACTATGTACATTCTGTCATGTGTGATTAATATTATGTTAAATATTGTATTTATGTTTTTAATGTGTAGTCAAATTTCAATTTTAATCAACTGATGATGAGGAAATTCCTTGAAAGTGCTCTTGATTTATAAAAATAAAAATATTAAGATAAGATAATAGCTCATTGATTCTGTACTTTGGTGGATTGTGCTGAATTTTGTTTATGCTTTTGGTTTTAACTAGTACAGAGGAAGGTATGGACAGAAAAAAATAATTAGTTTACTAAATTAATATATATATATTTTTTCTAAGTTCTGTTCCTGTGTTTGGTGGTTGTTTTTGTTGTTTAAGGTTATTTGGCACAGTGGTCAGTATGAAATATTTGAATTTTCAGAAAAAATATATATATAATACACATATTTTAGAACAAATTATATTCATTTTTAATGATGTGATTTACAAAATTTCATTGAATAAATGAAATTTATATACACAAAAAAAAATCAACAAACACAACATAAGAAGAATGTATTGTTCAATATTTACAAAGGGAGTTTGATAACCTTTAAAGGATAAATGCCATTAACAAGCGAACTAGTTATTATACTGAAGAAGGAGCTAATAATTAGGTCTGAAAGGCCTTTAGGAAGTAGTCAACTATTTTGAAAATAAGACATTATTTTATCACACACATACACACACACAAATATATATATATATATTATGAATTATAATCTTATTTTATTTTTTGTAGGCATATCTGTGGGTTAAAAATTGTCGAGATGTATGGATAAATACAAATCTCTCATCTGGTAAAGAGCATTGCTGCAAAGATGGTCAATCAATTAAATGTTCATCATTTAAATAACATGTTATTTACTGTAGTAAATTTATGTTTTTTAACAGCTTGATTTGTTAATGTTTCTTTTATGTACATATTTTTTAAAGTAAAAGTCTTTTTTTAAATTTGTCATATTTATAATTACTTTTTTTAATTTTTTTATTAACCCAGTTCATCTATTCTAATCTAAGATTTTTTGAAATTGTTTTGATTAGAAATCACTGTAGGCTTGGCTGGAAAAACTGGAAACTTGAAAACTACAAGAATATTCTTGTTACACTGTAACTCAATGTTGAGAAGTGGTATTTTCCTTAGTCAATCCTAAGAGAGTGAAAATCAATATAAGTAAACCATTAAAAATAGTGTATCTTATTCTAGTTCAAATGAATAATTAATTTATCAGGAATATATATTCCAATAAAACTCAAAGTAATATTTACTTTAACTTTACACGAATTTCCTTTAAAGAACTTCAAAGAGGATCAAACAGGATTAAAGTTATATTAATCTCTGCGTATCTTTGAATTTGTGTGTGAAATTTAGGGCAGATAACTACAATATTTGATGAAAACGTAGTTACATTTTCCCTTTAAATTTATTAAAAAGGGTAAAGTTAGATTTAGGATGGATTTCATATTTCCCATTTATTTTGTAATCTAATTATTATTATTATTTGTTTTAACTGATTATTCTTCTGTACGAGATAAACAAGGTTTTCTTGAATGATCTTTTCTAAGGAAATTTTGTTCAGAAACAATTGTCAAAATAATTTTTTCTAAATTAAAATAGAAACATAGAACATGAAAAACTGAAACAAGGACTTGTGTGAATATATTTTTATTTTTTACTAAGTGGATCCTTTGTATTATAATGTGGTTCAAAACATGTTAAAAAAATGTCAAAATGTTGTTGTTGCCTGGTTTAAGTTTTTCATTACTCTTTTGACTGGTTTCATGCTATTTTCATTCATTTCTATTCTATGTTAATTCTTAAAAGTATAGCAACTAGGTTGCTTATACTCTTGGTTACCTGTTATATGTATTCCTGTACAGCTTTTATCTCTGTACAAACTGTTATGACCAACTCAGTTAAACCTGGATATCTAAATTTCTGTTCTCAACTATCAGTTTTAAGTTCCGTCATTTAAACTTTACTCATCCACATAATTTACAACATTCTTTTATACTGTACTACATTTCAAAGGCTTCTAATCATTTCTTTTTTGTTGTCTATTTTCACTACCATTAAATGATATATTCTGCATAAATATTTTTAAGGATATCCTCCTAACTCTTTGATCATATTTGATTCTAGCATTTTTTTAAAAATGCTACAAGTAAAAAAAATGTGTATGTAGTTTTATTACCTATATAAAAAAATTCCACAAATTCTGTTACATTATAATCGCCTATCTTAATATCTATTCCTTATTAGCCAACTTTCTATTACATTTTATATCATTTTTTTTACAATTATTTGTTCTCAAATTAAGTTTTCTTTAATCAATAATTCCATAGCATTCAGTATATTTAACATGTTCCATTCTGTCAAAAGAGTGTCCACCCTGAATCTTATATCATTATTTTTCCTTGGATGGTTACTGTGCTCTCAAATTTTTCTTCTAATTTCTGTACTGCTTCTTCTATAAATAAGTTACAAGGGGCGGCAGAAATGTAATGCACACTGGAACGAATGGGAAAACAAAATGTTGCACAAAGCAACAGGTACTGCCACTTTGTAGTTTCATTCCAAAACTCATTGACCCAGGCCCTCTCATTTTCCATCAATCACATTTGTTACACAGTCTAGTATGCCTGCTGTATCAGCGGTCTAAAACAAAATTCAACGATTGAATTTTTAATAGCGAAAAGAGTGAACACTAGTAACATTCATCATTGTCGTCATCTAAAAACCATTTATGTTGATGAAACTGTTGTCAAGTTGGTGGGAGATATATTTTCTGCATCAGAAGCCGGTAAAGCAAATATTGAAATTTGAACCAGTCATCGACCGATTTCTGTGCCTGATGAAAAGCATCAAAAGGATGCGGATAAATTATTTCAAAACGACTGTCACATTGCATACATCAAAGAATAAGTAGAACACATTATCGGGTGATCGGGCTGCTGTAAAATTTGCTGTGAGTGCCACACAAATTCACAGAAAAGAATAAACAAAGAAAGGAATGTTGTGAATAGTATTCTTGATTGCAGGAATGGGATAAATGTCTTGCTATAATGTCCGGTGACTAAGTAGAAAATAAATGTAACTTGTTGAACCAAATAAAATGTACTTTTATGCCATATTAGTTTAGTTTAGAGTTATGAGAGATTGTGTATAACATTTCAGCCATCTCTTGAATCTTGAATGAGGACAGACTACAATGCGTCTCTTATTTTTTTTTAACTATTTAACCTTTATTTATAATCTTCTTTGTTATAACTACTATCTGATTATTGTACAGATTATAATAATTTTTCTTTCCATGCATTTAATTTCAAATTTTTTTAGAATTTTTAACATTATTGAATTCTTCATTATCAAATCAAATGCTTTATTTATATATATATATCTACCTACATCATGTAGTGGGATTTATTACACATAGGCCTGCGTTCTTAGATTAATCTGAGAACCAGAGTGATCTTTTTTGTATCAGTGCCTTATATTTTTCAGCCAGATCTTTTATGTAAATTTTTCAATAACAGAAAACATTCAGTATTCTACATATTACCAATAATAGGTTGATTTATCTTGAAGTATAAATCTGAACACCTGTCGTATTATTTTGAATAATGTTATATTTAATATGTGAGCCTTGCCTACATCATATTTTTTTCTCTATATTAAGTGTTGTTAGTTTTTAATTATAAAATTATAGGATCCTTAATATGGGAATTTCTTCATGCATTCCTTATCCACAATTTTTTTTTTCAATTTATTTTAATACTAAAAAAATGGTTTATTTTTTAATTATTACAAATATTTATGTTAATACTTTTTTGTTTTAAAAAATAGAAATACATGTTTTAATTAATAAATGCATTGTTGTAGACATTCCGCTTTAGATACAAATCGATTTTCATTCCCTCGACATCCTCCATAAATAAACTGTCTACATCTTCTACCATTAAAATACCAACGAGGTATTGCTGCTTTACAAATACCTTGATCCATTGGAAGTTTGCAACGATACTGCAAAGCTAAAAAATAAGAAAGTCAAAAAATTGAAGTAAATAAAATGTGTTAATTAAGGCTTTTTTCATTTACATTAATCACAATGTTCAAGGTTTCTTTATATGATCACTTAAAATTCTGTATCGATCCTAATGATCCTTTTAATAGTGCATTTCTTGTCCTTTGTGAAATTATTTTATGAGTAAATTTATTTATTTTACTCTATAATCAGGTGAACAGTGAAGTTGAAACTAAGCGCGTATTGCATTTTGTAGCATAATTTTTCACAAAATTACTTAAAATCTAAATTTGAATGTTAAAAATCAATTACTATTTAAAAAGTATATTTAGATTAAAAATATAATATAAAAAATCAATTCGCGTTTGTAAATAAATTACGAGAGTGAGTCAATTATTATCTGTAATTCAGTTATATTTTTGTTTATGTTGGTAGTACTGTCGTGTTGCGTAGATGACGCATGCGTGGTTTAACTGTTGTTATGTCTGTGCAGGTTTGATGCTGCTAGGTTAGTTCCATTATCGCTGCCCTGCCGTTAACCATGGCTGCTCCGCTTTCTGTTTGCACCAAAGAAGAGCAATTTTCAGTGATCTGTTTTTTGTGGTCGGAAGGTGTATCAGGGGCCGACATTCATTGAAGACTTTCGGTTGAATACAGGAATAGTGTGTTGCTGCAATGGAGTGTCTATGAACGGATTGAAAAATTCAAAAACGGTCGCACAAGTGTTACGCACAACAAAGGAGCTGGACAACTGTTTACCGCCACAAATGAAGAAAACATTGAGCATGCACGTGACATGGTTTTCTTAGACAGACGAGTAACTATCGATGAAGTGGCACATCGACTGCAAATTAGTTACGGTTTTGCCTACGAAATCATTCACAACAGACTTGGGTTTCATAAAGTCTGTGCAATGTGGGTCCCAAAACAACTAACACCGTTTACATAAATAAACGCGCTTAGATGTCTGCTAAAAATATTTGGATCGCTATGGTAACAAACGGGACATCTTCTTAGACAGAATCATCACCGGTGAAGAAACATGGATCCATCATTATGAGCCGGAGAGTAAACGGCAGAGTATGGAATGGAAACATCCAAATTCACCTTGCAAAAAAAAGTTCAAGACCCAACCGTTCGCAGGAAAACTGATGCTTACGGTTTTTTGGGACTCACAAGGCCCAGTACTGGAACATTATGAGGAAAGGGGCACAACAATAAACAGTGCGCATTACAGTGAGATGCTTATTGCCAAGCTGAAGCCTGCAATTCGAAGCAAACGCCGAGGAGTGCTGTCGAAAGGTGTTGTGTTGTTACACGACAATGCCCGTCCACATACTGCTGTCCACACTGCTGAAACGCTTCAGAAACTCAACTTTGAAGTACTAGCTCATCCTCCGTATAGTCCTGATCTTGCTGACTACCACTTGTTTAATCCACTCAAAGAGACATTAAGGGGCCGTCGATTTACCTTGGACAAAACGGTGAAAGAAGCGGTGCACTCCTGGCTCGCAGCTCAACCGAAAACCTGCTTTTATGAAGGCATGAGGAAGCTTGTGCAACGATGGACCAAGTGTGTTGAAATACAAGGAGACTATGTTGAAAAATGATGTTCATGTAAGTTTCCTATTTTTATTTCAATAAAATTTATAACTACATTGCAGATAATAATTGACTTACCCTCGTAAAAGACTTAACAGTTGGAGATAATCATGGAGACCTTTTATTTATTGATAATATTATTGTTTCTATTACAACAATATTATAGTTAAACGTATGCCATCAAAATTGTTTGAAATTTGATGACAAGTATTATATTCAGGAAAATACCTTTCCGATGGGTTTTCCTTTGTCGGCCATCATGTCTGACATTTATCTACAGAAGTTTGAAAATAGAATTATTTACGCCATTACTCATACCCATGATGTCTTATTATGGACCGGATAATTTGATATTTTTGTGGTCTATAATCCCATTATATATAATGAACATCTAATAATTTTGAACAAATTCAACACATACAATAACGGGTTATAAATTGATATAAATAATATAAAAATAAAATAATATATCATAATAAAATATAACATCTAAGATTTTAGTATCGATATTATTGTTATTATCGAAATTAATAATGAAAATAATCATTTATTATTTCAGTATATAGGAAACCCACAACCAATAAAACCACAATAGATAGATATTCATCATCCGTGGTCACACAAAATTCATACATATATCTATTTAAACAAATATCTATATATAATGGTTGTAGTGAATTTTTAGTTGATAACATACACAAAAACATATATAAAAAATTAACAATAATACATGTTTAATACCAATAAATGACACCCAACAAATAGATAGTGAATATTTAAAAAAAAAATATATATATATATATATATATATATATATATATTTACTGATAATATTGTTGAAAATATAACAAAGGTTTATGATAAAAATAAATTTAAGCCTGCGTACCTGACAAATAACTATATAATAAAACATTTAACAAAACAGTAAACATACTGATTCACATGGTTTATACAATTTGGGTGGAATTTATAAAATAAAATGTAATGACTGTGCCATATTTGTACAGGAAAAACTATTGATCTTTGAAAACTAGTTTTGAACATTTTAGATATTACAAATATGTAAAACGGTTTCTCTAATGTTTCTGACTATCTCATTAATAATAAATATTCGATATTCAAACAATTTTGGAAATATTATAAATCAAAAAATATAATATAAATGCAAGTAATAGGGGTTTATACATTTTTGAGAGATTTTATATATATAAATATAAAAGTAGATTTAACTTGATCTACTATAACTTACTTGATCTACTTTAACTTGATCTTGAACCTACTAACAGAGTATGAGGATGACACTGTTATAAAAGCCGCAGTAAAAGACATTGTTAATGTACAAGTCAATCTATTTCAAATCTGTACAGTAATGTAACATGGCTAACCAGACAACATGTACATTTTTTCTTCTATTTTAACCAATTTATTTATTATTTAATTTTAATATTTTTATCAATCGATGTCGTATTTCTATATCTGTAATTTTTGATTTTAAATGTTAAAATCTATTTAATTTTAATTTCAATTTTTTTTAGATTATTAATTTTTACAGTTTATATTTAAAAAAAAAAAATTGACAGTTTTTATTGTATGTTATAAAAAAGAAAAAAAAAATTATTCTTGATAATGTTTATGTGTAATATGTAATTTGATGTGAACAATTTTAAAAAAAAAAATGTATTATAACTGATGCAAGAAATTTGCGAAAACGTTTTTATATATATGATAAAATAAGGTAAGTGTCATCCTAATTATTTTTTTATTTATTGTTCTGTACTTAGGTTGATCAAGTTCTTTAAATTTATTTAAAAAAAGCTTCTATAAAAACTAAATGAAAAAATAAATAAATAAAAAAACAAAGGAATAAACAATAGTAATTGACAAATAAACCGTACTTATGAAGTATATATATATTTTTTTTTCTGTAGGGGGAGGAAAAAGCTCTGCCAGTCGCCATCAAGCCTGCACTGACGGCAGTGCGGGGCTCTCACCTGCTAGAAAACCTCCCCTCCTATCGTGCAGGGGCCGGATCTAAGCCATATGGTATGTACAACCCCTGCTATGCGCAGGAATGTCGGAGTGTCGTGGCAGTCGATTGCCCCCCTCCCCTGACTTGCCTTCTTCTTCGTGGCGTCCCATCGGGGTCCTCTCAGTTTCATCAAGATGCAGTAGCCCTCCCTTCTGGACGACCACTGCACCCCTCCGCTGAGAGGCTACCCTTCCCGTCTCTACTCTAGGTTTCCGGCTACGCCTTGCGCGCAGCCGGCAAACCGCCGCGTCCCTCCCTCTCATACCGTGAGGGTCAGTAAAACAGACCTGGATAACGTATTCCTTCCGATTAACAAGAAAGAATGAGAAAATATTAATGTAAGGAATCCAGAAGGATACTAAGAAAGATCCTTTTCTCAGGCTAACAGGTCCGTTTAACATCTTTTGTAATACTATCAATGGTACACCAAGGGTTAACCTGGACCGGAATAGACATTTATGGGAAAATGTAAGGGATAATTCTCACGCTACAACAGTTAAGAAATGAGGCAGTTGTGCAGGTCAGGGTATAGTTTCGCGCCAGGGAAAAGAGTCTGTACGAAGCGAGGTGTGTTCGACGCGATTGTGAGACGCCGTTATCAGTCAGCGTATAGTAACAACGAGTAAGGGGTACGTCACAAGCATTCCAGTGTGGACAGTTGGTGAACGCAGGAACTTGTTCGGTGAGTTATCGGCAGATGATAAGTAAAAGTGACAGTATTAAAATCATTCGTAAATTGTAAGGTAGTTTTATTTGTCAACACCAAAGGTACGCGTAGAGAATGAATTGAATGAAATGTAGATTTGTGTAAATTACGTATTGATATTAGCGGTCATTGGAATGTCTTTTATCGACGGGACTCTATTCTGGTTTAACTATCGTTGAATAAATCCTGTCCTTGAAATAGTATTTTGTATGTAATTAATTATTATTGTCATTATTATTTATTTATTTTATTTCCTATGTTCTTAGAGTATCGAATAATATTTATATAAACATTTGTATTTGTTTGTTAGTCTCTCAGTATCCTGGTCGAGCCGCGAACACGCGACAATAATTTTGGGTAAACTAAAATAAAGAAGTAGGCCACAGAAATCAACGTTTGACATGGTTAGATATTTGTTTAAAATACGTTTATTAGAATCAAAGTCTGTAGTAAACAGCTATTAGATAGTCGGGAAACTTTCTTTATTAATAATGACAGACAAAATCGAATATTTAAGAATGACGATAATCAACATCGTACAACCTATTATAAGAATATTAAACATTTATTTCATCAAAATTTTAACGTAGGAGATACTTCTTTGATAATTGAGTGTTAATGCTACATATATTTCTTAAGATAAACTTTTATCTTATCTTCTATAAGAGGTGTGGATTTAGATTATTTCAATTAACTTTTATTTTTGACTTGGGCTGTCTAAAGAAAGATATATTTATCATTTTGTGGTTAATAGTTTATTTGTTCATTAGTTTTATTTTAATGTTTTTGTAACGGTTCATAAGTATTATAATTATTATTTTTATTTTAATACTAGCAGACCCGACAATGTTTCCGGCTATTGCTAGATTTGAGTATATATATATACATACATATATATATATATATTAAATGAATACAATTGAACGTTTGGTAAAACATTAAAAAGATTAACATTACGGAACTTCATGAAATTTAACCTTTCACTTTATCTCTTTTCCCCTATTTCCCTGTTCTTTTTTCTTTTCCCCATTTCCCCTCTTTCCTTTTAAATCGGACCAGTAGCGTAAATCGGTCTAGTAGTTTTTTAGTCTATAGCGGACACATATGAACATTGCCTTTTATATCTATAGAAAAAGAAAGTCTGTTTATTTCTTTCTTTGTTTCGTAAATATCTCGACACCGGCGCCACTTAGCGGGTATAGTTTTTACAAAAATTTCTCTTTTCGCATAACTAATATGTATTCTGAATATGAGGTACATCGGTCCATAAATACAATTTTTCAAATATCTGAACTCCAGCGCCACCTAGCGGGTCTGGTTCTTCACATTTATCTGCCCCTGCTTTCTTTGGTATCATAACTATAACACTTTTTTTGAAGTCTGACGGAAATTCTCCTTTTTGATAAATATTACACACCGGTTTGTATAATCTATCAATCGCTTCCTCACCTGCACTGCGCAATAATTCTACAGGTATTCCGTCTATTCCAGGAGCATTTCTGCCATTTAAATCTTTTAATGCTCTCTTAAATTCAGATCTCAGTATTGTTTCTCCCAATAATTTCATGTTACTTACATGAAATTTCTTTTCATGTAAGTAACACATATTCTGAACATGAGCCAAATCGGATGATAATACAATTTTTCAAAATATCTCGACCCCCAACGCCACCTAGCGGGTCCAAACTAATTCAGAAAACTTTGCGGGCGTGCGCACAATAACTTACCAAAGTTTCATCGCAATCGGATGAACGGTTTAGGAAGGTATAAAAGACATACGGACAGACAATATTCATTTTTATATATATAGATTTAAGTTCTTTTTAATTCATATTTATCTTTGATAATTATCCACTGTTAACCGGTAATGATTATACTCGTATAACAATCGAAATATAGATATACTTTTTAATTTTTTGTAAATAGTTTTGGAGTCATTTTTCTTACTTTTATTTCATCTAAAATAACATTTTGTTTATAGTTCTATTGTACAGCGTTAGCAACGTAAAACCGAACCAATAACGGTAACCGCTGCAGAATCGGTAAGCTATGTTGGAATGAAATTTTATTTTATGATTGATATGGATAAATTAAATAAGAAGAACGTAAAACGTAATTTAAATGTTGCATTTACTAGTATTTACCTTATTGTTAACAAAAGATGTTCAAAACGACCATCCTGGGCATCGATGTACTTTCTGCTCGACTGATCATATTGAGAGTCATCTGAGGCAAAATATTGTTGCCGATTGCGTTGATTTCTCATTGAATGTTCACCTTCAGTTCATCAATATTGTGGGGATTAAATGCATACTCTCTCTAAATATTCCCAAAGGAAAATATCGCAACTCTGGAGAACGTGAAGGCCATCGTCCTCTGCTGACAGCTCGTTCGTTTGTGAGAGTTGCATGAACGCGATTCAGTGAAACGTTTTATGTATGACACGTTGCTCCGTCTTGTTGAAAGAAGCTGTGTTCTTTTCAATTATCGGTTAATTGCGCATAGAATTTTTCGAAACTTGTGTATTGACAGTCCGGTCAAAAACATATTGGTCCCGCACTAAACGATTACCGAAAATGGTACACCAAACATAAAATTTCTCTTCGTGAAGTGGATGCTCGAATATCTCGTGAAATACTCGTCGTACAATACGGGGTGTTATGCGAATTAACATGGCCGGATAAAATGAAACCGTGCCTCGTCTGGCATGAAATAAGACGTCGGGTCTTCCTATCCACCATCAATGTTTTTGAGAAGCAGGTTGCAATAATCAAGTCGTTTCGGTTTGTCTGTCTCCTTCAGTTGTTGTACAGTTGTAACGCGGTACGGTTTTAATTTTAATTTATGAAGAATTTTACGACAAAATGTGCATTTAACACTATATTGTTGTGAAAACTTGCGTAGTGATTTTTTTTGGACCGGCAGTAATTCTCCTTTCGATATCGACAATGGTCTATGGAGCTCTAAAGAAAGGTTGCCTATTTCATTTTGCATTTGAAACCGAACCTGTCGTACACCATTTTTTAATTAAATCGTGTATGCTACTCTTCGCTGGGAAACAGGCATTCAGAAATTTTTCTGCGAATACTTGGCGCGATTCTTCAGACGATCCAGAACGAATATAGGCCTCAACTATAGCTACCTTCTCCTGGATTGAATAAGGCATTTTACACAAACACAACTGCACTCACAATACTACACTGCAACAAATGTACACTTCACTGACAAGTAACCACCTGACAAACGGCAGCATCAATCGATATTAACATATACATCCACTAGTTGTGCGAGAGTCTTTCATAAATAGTGTTGGGTAGCGGTTTCATTATGGGCTCGGTTTTATGTTGTTCACGCTGTACTTCTTCCATTCTAGGTATAAAATATTCATTACTCGTGAAAAAATGGTGTACTTGCAACGTTTGAATGCGGTCTTCAGTACATCATATATTTTAGTTCATACTCGTATACTTTGGCATTACTATTGCCGCGTGTTCGCGTCTCGATCAGGATATTGAGAGATTGACCATTGAAAATGTTTATATAATTACAATTTATTGGTATAAAAACATAAGTAAAACAAGAAAAATCAATAATAACAATGACAATTAGAATAATAAACGACAGTAATAACCGACTCACAATAATGAACAAATAATAATCATAGTAATCACAACCACAATAATAATAACAAATAGTGATTACATACAAAACATAATTTAAAGTAATCGTCAGGATTTATTTACAGGTAGTTAAATACTGAAAAACAGAATTCAGTTCCAGTGACGAAAGACATTAGCATGATCGCTAGTCTTAACACTTTTAACCGCTAGCCTTGTATTAACAACAGTAGTACAATAGATAAGACAAGTATAAAGTTCTTTCCCTACAAATACCTTTGCTGTTCACAAATAAAACTACCCTAACAATTTATGAATGAAATTTAGTACATTATCTCTTACACTTATAGTCTTACAGTAACTCGTCGAACCGTTTCTTGTTTTCGTGTACTGGAATTACTTGTGACGTCACCTTAATCGCGTCGAACTTAATTCACTAGAAATTTGCTCCTTCAGTGACTTCCTTGGAGAATACTCTCGCTTCAAACTCGCATAATAACTCCTCTATCATAGCATTATCTCAAAGAACTCTCCTCGCAGACCGACCGTCAACTGATCTTCCCCGAAGTATTTACCTATTTGTTTACCTGGAGGACCAGACCCCAGTTGAGCGTGAGAACGATCGTCCACCCTCACATATTCCCATCAAATTCCTACCCTGGTCCGGTAACTCTTCTTACGGAACATCTATAAAGATATAATAAACGGGATCTATAAAGATATAGGTGGCACTGGGGTTGAAATATTTGGAAAAATTGTATCTATGGACCGATCTTCGTCTGGCTCATATTCAGAATACATATTAGTTATGCGAAAAGAGAAATTTTTGCAAATACTATACCCGCTAGGTAGCGTCTGTGTCGAGATATTTTACGAAACAAAGAAAGAAATAAACTGACTTTCTTTTTCTATAGATATAAAAGGCAATGTTCATATGTGTGTCCGCTATAGACTAAAAAAACTACTAGACCGATTTACGCTATTGGTCCGATTTAAAAGGAAAGAGGGGAAATGGGGAAAAGAAAAAAATAACAGGGAAATAGGAAAAAAGAGAAGGGAAAAGGTAAAAGGAGAAAAGAGTTGAAAGAGAAGAAGGGAAATTGGAAAAAAGAGATTAAGTGAAAGGTTAAATTTTGTAATGTTCTATAGTGTTCATTTTTTTAATGTTTTAACAAACTTTCAATTGTATTCATTTAATATATATATATATATATATATATATATATATATATATACTCAAATCTAGCAATAGCGAAGATTGCCGGGTCTGCTAGTATTTATGGTATATCTTTATATACCAGCGAGCAGTATTACAAAGGACGATTGTTAAACGGATTTGTTACTTTTACTAAAAGGATTTCTTTTAGCCCCTTTCTGGATTCCTCCTATTATTATATTTTCTACTATTTTTTTCTTAATTGGCAGCATTCCGTTACTCAGGTCCATTACGCCGGTCTTCTTACGTTATATTGTATTAAAACGGACATTTTTTTTTATTTTTATTAAAGTTATTTGAAAACTCAACTTATAACTTCATTGTTTTACTAAAACGGCTAATGCTTTTTATGCCAATAATTAAAGGTATATTTACTGATTTTACGGTTAATATTTGTATATTCTTTAAATGTAATACTTAATTTTTTTTTTTTGTTTCTGTATATGTTTCTTTATTAAATTTAATTTCTTCAGTAATCTGAATGATTAGTTCTATGTAAAAATATTAAAAATAAAACTAATTCCAATAATTCTTAGGCAAGATTACTTTTCCTTATTTTTCATTAAAAAAAGTTTATAATAAAATCGATGGAATGTTGATATTAGAATTTTATATATTTGTTTTTTCAGGTATCGATTGTAAAAATTTCTGTTTAAATAAAAAAAAAATACACGAAATTTAAATAAATTTTATTTTCACTAAATAGTTTTTTATGTCTTTCTCTGAAATAATCACGCAAACACATCTTGCTGTTAAAAACTCCTAACCGTGTTTGTGCGATTAAATTGTTAATTATTTTGGGTAAAAAATTGATTAATAAATTTATTTATCGGGTTAGCCAATCAATTATACAAACCTATAAAATACACAACGATTCACTTAGAATTCTCTAAGTTTCCTCAGGTGACAATACATATTCATACAAAATTCTCTTATATACTAAGAAATTAACCGGTCTACCCATCCTAGAAAACAATATTTTATCCCCATTCCTGGTGTAATAGATTCCCTACTCGTACCAGACTTTTCTTATCTTAAATAATTATTTCTTTATATAACCTAAGAAATTAATAAAGGTAATATTTTTAAGTAAAATGTTTTTTTATTGTATTTAATTTCCAATCAAGAGGAAAATAAACTTAAATATATTACATTTAAGTTAATATTCATATATATATATATATATATTTTTTTTCACTGTTCTCAGATTAGCTATAAACCAGTTTAATCTATACCTACATAATCTAGAATTAAGTCTGCTTATTTATAGAAAGTATACCTAGTAAAAAGTGACATCATAAAATAGGTAAATTTCTCTTGCGGAATTTTAGATAACGCATTGTTTCAATAATATTAATCTTTTATTTTAAATTACTTGAGATTATCTTTCTTACGGTTGTGACATGTAAAGCACGTGGGGTACCGGTCAAAGTCGATGACTCTGAGAATAATACAATGTTCATTATACAACCACTCCCTACGACGATTAAACTGATGGCATCATTTTAAGGGCCAAATATTACCTGAATTTCGACGGATTTTCAAAGCCGATATGCGACAATATCTTTGGATTAGTGTAAAAGGAATTTGAGAAACCTCTTTGCTCCTCAGTTTTCTTAAGACTGGCACGGCATACATCTTACCTTAACTGTCGGTTTTACAAACGACTTGTACCTCGTATCACCCTTATGCGTTATACTATAATTAAGGACTTAAGTTAAAATACAAAACAATATTTATTTCTTGATTTTCAACATCTAAAATCTTAAAAATAAACAATCGTAAAAAAAATGTATTTTACTTAAAAATATAAAATTAACTTACTTTCAACGTTCGAATAAAATTCAGTAATTAATATGAGAACACAGAATATGAACGGAATTCCTTTTTTGAACATCTGTAAAAATAATAACAAAACTATTTAATGAAATAAAATCTGACAAATAATTTACGATATATTTTCATATACGAGCGATTCATATGCGGTTGCAGGAGATAGGCTCGCGTTATAAAGATGTCGGTCATAAACTGGCTGTTACAATAATGACAAATTTATTGCGTTATATTGTAAATTTTAAATATTTATTACAGTAAAGGTTGAAATGACATTAAAAGCAATAAATACTCCCTTCTCCTTCTCTAACGGCAAGAAAGGAGCTTGACTTTTTAACTTTCCGTCTGTTTTGTTTTTTTTTTTTCACTGTTTTGGAGGAATTTCGGTTTAAATCTCACGATGCGGCAGAATATGTAGGCTATAAAAATCTATCCCAAGTAGTAATAAATAAAGTAACTGAAGAACGCAAGCTTACTTAAACGTGCAGAATTTAATTCTAAACTGAGTTCTTGAAATACCATCTAACCGGTGCTCGTATATAGTATACACTGCCAAATCGAGTTTAAATTGCATTATTCGCACGTTCTAAAAGATAAGAAGCTGCTGAATTTATACGCTGTATTTATGAAAGTTTGCTACTGTCGTCCCAAAAAGTCGGACAACATTCGACAGTAAGGAGAAGGGGACGATTTGAGTAGACAGTTGATAGTCGCTAATCAAGCACCTGGTTTCAGGAAAAGTATAGGGACAAGGGAAGCAATTTTAGGGCTCAGATTAATAATAGAAGGAAGATTAAAGAAATACAAACCAACATACTTGGCATTTATAGGCCTAGAAAAGGCATTCGATAACGTAGACGGGAATAAAATGTTCAGCTTTTTAAAAACTTAGGGTTCAATTACAGAGATAGTAGAACGATTGCTAACATTTACAGGAACCAAACAGCAACAGTAATAATTGAGAACATAAGAAAAAAGCCGTAATAAGAAAGGGAGTCCGACAAGGATGTTCCCTATCCCCGTTACTTTTTTATCTTTACATAGAACTAGCTGTTAATGATGTCAAAGAACAATTTAGATCCGGAGTGACAGTACAAGGTGAAAAGATAAAGATGCTACGATTTGCTGATATAGTAATTCTAGCCGAGAGTAAAAAGGATTTAGAAGGAACAATGAACGGCACGGATGAAGTCCTACGCAAGAACTACCGCATGAAAATAAACAAGAACAAAACGAAAGTAATGAAATGTAGTAGAAATAACGGTAATGGACCACTGAATATAAAAAGAGGAAGAGAAAAGATTACGGAGGTGAAGAATTTTGTTATTTGGGAAGTAGAATTATTAAAGATGGACGAAGCAGGAGCGATATAAAATACCGAATAGCACAGGCAAAACGAGCTTTCAGCCAGAAATATAATTTGTTTACATCAAAAATTAATTTAAACGTCAGGAAAAGTTTTTTGAAAGTATATGTTTGGAGCGTCGCTTTATATGGAAGTGAAACTTGGACGATCGGAGTATCTGAGAAGAAAAGATTAGAAGCTTTTGAAATGCGGTGCTATAGGAGAATGTTAAAAAGCAGATGGGTGGATAAAGTGACAAATGAAGAGGTATTGCGGCAAATAGATGAAGAAAGAAGCATTTGGAAAAATATAGTTAAAAGAAGAGACAGACTTATAGGCCACATACTAAGGCATCCTGGAATAGTCGCTTTAATATTGGAAGGACAGGTAGAAGGGAAAAATTGTGTAGGCAGGCCACGTTTGGAATATGTAAAACAAATTGTTAGGGATGTAGGATGTAAAGGGTATACTGAAATGAAACGACTAGCACTAGATAGGGAATCTTGGAGAGCTGCATCAAACCAGTCAAATGACTGAAGACAAAAAAAAAAAGGACTGCTGTCGATAGAGTCGACAAATGTTACACCGGTCGGCCGATATATCGCGTAGTTTACGATAGTCAAACCGCAACAAAATCTACTGCGTTCACTGCCGATGGATAAAATTAATTAATAGCGATGTCGTAAAGAAGTTGTAGAAGTAAATTATAAAGCACCGAACGCCGTGAAAGTTAAAAAAATAATAGTTAAAACATCCGAATGTAAAGTATAATTGAAATAATACGAGGAAGGTTACAGGTGTTGTGGACCGGTGATCAACTAGTTAGTTTTTTGCAGCAAATAATTTACAAATGCAACTAACTAAATATTGCGTCGTCAAGTCAAATAAATGTTTAACCTTTTATTCCATGATATCCAGTATTCTTCGATTTTTTGTTTTAGTTTATCGATTAAACGTTTCTTGTAAACATTCAGCTACTCCGAACGAACGACTATAGTTTAAGTCTTTGGTTAGCTTAGTTCGTTGATATCGATTTCTTAGCGCAGGTGTTCATAATTAATCGATAGGTTAGTTATATTTTATTGATTCTTGACCAAACTGTTTCTTTTTCAGACGATGATTTCAGTTATCTCTGGTAGGTGTTTGAATTTTAATTTAGAACTTTTATCTTAATTTCCTTTTAATAAATAAATTTGTTATATTTTGTAAAAAAGAGCGAGGATTAATTGTTCATAGAATTACTAATCACAGTAATTAATTATTTATGTAGTTGCTTGTAAATAAAAGGTTACTGGTGAATAAAAAATAAATAACAGATTTCAGTAGGTTATTCAAAGTAACAAATGAATTTATCAAGGTTACATACAATAATATTACTTAGGGGAATTACAAGTTAAATATCTGTAAATTGAGTCACACCAGGAAGTTACGTATCGTGTTGCACATTAAGTATCCATTAGTAGGAGATTTCTCATTGTTTTTAATTCACGATCTTAAATAATATTTACTACTTTTAACAGTCGACTAAAAAGAATAAGAATTCTCAATTCAATTTGAATTCTTATTTTTACTTTCCCGTCTAGATAGCGCTATAGCTCTATATAGGAAGGTATTGCAATCGGTACAATTCGGGCATATGCGATATTCATAGGACCTTTACGTTTCGATGTCGGCTGAGGAACCCAAAATCCGGATGTAAATTTTCCGAATCTTCATGTTCTTATGTACGTCTGAGTTTTCGGTATTAGCCTCTAAATCACGCATCTTGAGAATTACTGGACCAGACTTGCTTTTATATTTGATCAGATTACTTCTATATATGGAGCCTTAATGCCATTAAATTTTTAACTTAAAAGGTCAAGGGGGTGAGGCTGTAGAGCAAGGTCACTCTCAGTACTTCGAGATTTCGCCTAATTAAGGTCATATTTTTTTTAGGCACATTTGTTAACGGTTATTTTCAAGAAGAGTTTTGAAAAATTGCACCCCACTCCAAAAAATGCTATTGTTATGCTCGTGTGTTATGTTGTAACGTCACAGGTAAGCGATAGAATTAAATAAATGAATACTATTTAAATTGTAAAAAAAGTAACTCGGTCCGGCGGGGTCTTGAACTCGAACGCCCGGTCGACTCGGTACCTCGTGCGTTAAGCCTCGTGACTATACCGGTCTTTCTTTTTCCTGTTTAGCCTCCGGTAATTACCGTTTAGATAATATCAGAGGATGATATCTATGAGTAAATGAAGTGTAGTCTTGTACACTCTCAGTTCGACCGTTCCGGAGATGTGTGGTTAATTGAAACCCAACCACCAAAGAACACCGGGATCCACGATCTAGTATTGAAATACGTGTAAAAATAACTGACTTTATTAGGACTTGAACGCTGGAACTCTCGACTTCCAAATCGGCTGATTTTGCGAAGACGTTCACCACTAGATCAACCCGGTGGGTTTAGCTACTCCGATCTATGTACTCTAAAGCGAAATTTGTTCTAACATTAGTTTAGTTAGTGCCGACCGTCGCCGATAGTATCGCCACACCCGCGCGAATTAAATACTGTTTGCTCGCGCTCTTTAGTTAGAATCACTGAATTTAATAAACGAAAAAATATTATGTTTAAATGAAACGATAAATATTTTAAATTTAGTTGTGTGTTTTTGTGTGTTTAAGCCGTGCATCAGAAAAAACCCACAGTTGCAGAATTATCGTGCAACTGTGTTGTCACCATTTTTCGTATCGGTTTTTTAATACTGGATTTGATAATTTAACCTGATTCTTGTATTCAAAGTATTTTTCACGTGAAAACTCAAGAAAATCTTTTAGAAATTTTTTTAAAAATAACTTGGAGCAAATTCAGATATGATATGCTTGCATTTGGTACACCTTTTCTTATTTTTATCACAACGTATGTTTGTTACATTTTCATTTCTGGCGTACACCTGAATTTTTTTCTGTAGGTTTGTATTTAAAATAAATAGATAATAAATAATAACAATCCTTTTTTAAATATTTCGATTTTTTAAAATCAACCCCGATTTAAAGAAGAAATGAACAAGAGATAAATATTTTTTTTTTTTTTGTTTAACCTCCGGGACTACCGTTAGATATTGCGTCAGATGATGAGATGAATGATTTGTAGCGTGTGTGAAAATGCCATGCCTGACCGGGATTCGAACCCGGGACCTACGGATGAAAGGCGGAGAGATAAATATTAAAAATTAAAAAACACTGCCAAAAAAATTGATCTTTTATATAGGATAATTAAAGAACATGCAGTTGACGGTTTTGTATATAGTATTTCTATGTAGTATAATTTTGTTTTCAAATTTTAAATATATATATATATATGTTTAAATGGCAATGTTTAAACATATGTTTATATTTATATATTTATCTTGGCAATGTCAAGATAAAAATCAATGGCAACGAAATTGAATGTGTTCAAGATTTCATTTTCCTTATTTCCCACATCAACCGCGATGCATAATCCGGCACCTGAAATTATACGCCGTATCGCACTTGGACAAATCGCGATACCTAGTATGCAGAAGATTTGGAAAAGTAGAGATGCTGGATCGGACACAAAATGCAGACTCGTGCAGGCGATAATTTTTCCAATCACTATATACGGTTGTCAGAGCTGGACTCTCAGTAAATCAGAACGGCGGAAAATCTATGCGTTCGAGTTGCTGTGCTGGCGAAAACTATTGAGAATCCCATGGATTCCAAAATCACAAACAAACAATTTCTCGAACGTATAAAACTAGAAATTTCACTGGAGACTAAAAATCACAAGACTTAATGTGAGATACTTTTGCTATGTTATGAGCGATTGCAACGACTCTTTTATCTTTTTAGTTTTTTCTTAAGTAATTCCCGAATTCCTAGCTTCATATATATATATTAAGTGGCTAGGTTTCTTCGCGTTTTTGCGGTGTGTAGGTCTGCAGGGGGAGTTGAATCGAGGTACTCGATCGTGGTAGGATCCCGGATGGCTACGGTTCCGTTTAGGCATTGGATTTGTTGGAGGTAGGCGCATCGGCATCGTGCCTGGGTTATATTGGTGTTGTTTGTGATTGGGGCTTCCGTTGGTGGCGGTGGCCGCGCCGCCTGAGTATGATAACCCGCGCGAAGGGGGGGGGCGTGGCTTCCCTCCGCCGGTGACGGTCGTGATCGTGACTTGGTAATGCCACGCGAGACACCATGATGGGACCGGGTAGGGGTGCGAGGTTTGTCTCCGGCTCCTGCGCGGATCGGAATGAGGTTGCGTTCCGGTTGTTAGATGACCTAAATTGATCGACTTAATTGGGTGTAGGTCTGAATTTCTACGTTGCGTAAGATACCCCTACGGGGTTGCGTTGCAACCCCGTAGGGGTATCTTACCCCTACGGGGTTGGGATATTCGCTTTTTATAGGATCAAATATTTTCCTTAGAAATTTTTTTTTAATCTTTTGGATTTCTTATAAAAGGCATCGTTGATCGCTGTCATACACTCTGCAGCGCACAACTCTTGTGGACATCACCGTATTTAAACCCCTTTATTTGCATTTATTTATTTTTATCGATTTTTTGATTTTTTATTTGTTTTGTGTTAAACGAAAGGCCAATTCTACTTTGTTCGCTCGACTTTTAAGACTACTTATTCTTGGCCCTTTTATTCTATACTTTCTCAGAGATATTTAAACCGTCTTATTTTTTATCATTTTCCATACCTGGTTTTAAAAAAAGTCAAAGCATTTATGATAATTATCATACATCTTGCTTTTTAAAAAGATACTAGTTGCCGTGTTCTTTCTGATATTTTTGTAATATGCTTATTTTAACTGTTGCTTTTTTGAGATCGTCCGAGAAAATAATCTAATCTTTTGCTAAAGAGAGACTGCCGATAACCG
This sequence comes from Lycorma delicatula, assembly GCF_047948215.1. Lineage (NCBI taxonomy): Eukaryota > Metazoa > Arthropoda > Insecta > Hemiptera > Fulgoridae > Lycorma > Lycorma delicatula. Next base: position 70,312,680 of record NC_134466.1, on the reverse strand, counting down.
TGTATCATATTTTTGTAACGACTTTTAACGGAGTACTGGTTTGTTCTTCGCATCTATTTTTCAACTCGGGGATAATTTTTTGTAAGACACAATTGCAACGCATCGATGAAAGTCTGTAAACCCTTTCTTACTCGTGTTTTTATATGGAAAGGATTAGAAATTTCGCCTGAAAATTAAACTTTAGATTTGTTTTATTCATTAGTATTTTTGTATGTATATTTCTGGTTTTATCATCCGTGCCGAAATCTTTTAATAATTCAAAAAGGGATCGTCCATTTCAAAATCGTATACCTTTTTTAAAATCAGGAAAGACCGCCAAATAGTTTTTAGCTGTCGTTTGTTGTAGTTCGCGGATAAGAAATTTGACAGAAAGAATTTATTCCGCACAAGATCGGAATTTTATAAATCGACCTTAATATTATTCAATGATTTTTCCTTTAAAAGTCAGTTTATTTACTTTAAAAATTATTTTATTTAAGTAATTGCTTTTACTTCCTTGTACGAAGTAAAGGAAGTATTGTGATCGCGAAAAAATACGGTTTTTCAAATTTAAAATCCATTTTGACCATCCCTGAATCCATTTTGACTAGTTCCAGCGTGACGTCACTGTATGTACGAATGTATATCACATAACTCAAAAATAATTATGTGTAGGATATTGAAATTTTGGATTTAGGACTGTTATAACATCTAGTTGTGTCCTCGCATTTTGATTGCAATCGACTGAACCAAAAGTGTCCAAAAAACCCAGAATCCAAAAGAAATTTGGATTTTGGAGTTTTTCTTAACTGCAGTAATAAGCTCTCATTGAGATCTTTTCAACGATGTATCATAAGTGATTATTTTCATGGGTTCCAGAGTTATAGCAAAATGAAATCTTAATTAATAAAATATTTGGTCTTACAAGGGGACGGCAAATCGGTTCGAATCAGACATCTTGTCCCTTTTTTTTAAACTTTTGTTTTTTAATTGAAATACATTGATTTATTAATAATTATTAACCTCTGATTGTAAAAACATTTTTACTGTAAATAATAATTCAATAATAACAATAAAAAAAATAATATGAAAAAATATCAGAAGTTATTTTTTTTTTTTTGTGTTCAGTCATTTGACTGATTTGATGCAGCTCTCCAAGATTCCCTATCTAGTGCTAGTCGTTTCATTTCAGTATACCCTCTACATCCTACATCCCTAACAATTTGTTTTACATATTCCAAACGTGGCCTGCCTACACAATTTTTCCCTTCTACCTGTCCTTCCAATATTAAAGCGACTATTCCAGTATGTCTTAGTATGTGGCCTATAAGTCTGTCTCTTCTTTTAACTATATTTTTCCAAACGCTTCTTTCTTCATCTATTTGCCGCAATACCTCTTCATTTGCCACTTTATCCACCCATCTGATTTTTAACATTCTCTTATAGCACCGTATTTCAAAAGCTTCAAATCTTTTCTTCTCTGATACTCCGATCGTCCAAGTTTCACTTCCATATAAAGCTACGCTCCAAACATATACTTTCAAAAATCTGTTCCTGACATTTAAATTAATTTTTGATGTAAAAAAATTATATTTCTTACCGAAGGTTCGTTTCGCTTGTGCTATTCTGCATTTTATATCCCTCCTGCTTCGTCCATCTTTAGTAATTCTACTTCCCAAATAACAAAATTCTTTTACCTCCATTATCTTTTCTCCTCCTATTTTCACATTCAGTGGTCCATCTTTGTCTTTTGTACTACATTTCATTACTTTTGTTAAGAAGTTATTAACGAAATAAAATTTCATGTACTTTTCATTTTAAAAAAAATTGTATTTTTAATTAAATAGACGTACAAGTAAGACATGTGGTGTTCTCATCAGATTTTTTAAGTATAACAAACACGGCATACAAATATATAACTTCAATTAGATAGCATTAAAAAACAACAAAGGATTTTAATAGATATAAGATTTACATTTATTTAAAGAGTAATAAAGGGACTTTTACTCTATCCTCATATTTCATGTAAGATGTTCGAATTAATAATTGTATAAATATTTGATGTTAATAAAAACTAATATTTTAGCAATCGTGTAACTGTCCACTTTATTAAAGAATTGGAGGATCGTATCTCACTTTCAAATCAAATAAGTTTAAATGAAATGCAGCAAAAAATTATTTAATTTAATAGGCGTACAAGGAAGTCTTGTAGTGTCCTTATCAGATTAAGTATAACAAACACGACATAAAAATATATAACATCTATTAGAAAGCATTAAAAAACCACACAAAAATTTTTAACGGAAACTATCAAACTCATCGATAATAATCTATAAATAACGATACAGAAATCTATTTCCCTAAAAATTCCAGTTTCCTTTAAGAAAACCATAATTTTCCTTTAAAACAATCTAATAAAATATCTTTCTAGACTTTTTCCTATGATAAGGTCTACCGCAAAATACGTGTGGTAATAATTAATTAGATTTTCGTAAATTAACGGAATATAAAATTTCGACGTTTTTGTTTCGATTAAGGCTAATAAAACAAAACTCATATATAATTACTTTTTAGGATATAATAGAAGGGTAAAATACATCCGCTAAATGAAGTTTTACACCTATACACGATCAGTAATATACCATGTAAGAATAAGCCGCTCGACTACAAGATGTAAAGAAATTTAAACCGCTTTCTTTTATGTCGAATTATATAACTATTACCGTAGATATTCCTAGTGTTTGTAACAGTACAAATATTTTACTCCCACCTCTGATATTCTATCGCTCATCCGGGATACCAAAGAAGAAAGGGGCAGATAAATGTGAACAATACAGAACAATTAGTTTAACTAGTCATGCATCAAAAATCTTAACTAGAATTCTATACAGAAGAATTGAGAGGAGAGTGGAAGAAGTGTTAGGAGAATACCAATTTGGTTTCAGGAAAAGTTTAGGGACAAGGGAAGCAATTTTAGGCCTCAGATTAATAATAGAAGGAAGATTAAAGAAAAACAAACCGACATACTTGGCGTTTATAGACCTAGAAAAGGCATTCGATAACGTAGACTGGAATAAAATGTTCAGCATTTAAAAAAAATTAGGTTTCAAATACAAAGATAGAAGAACAATTGTAACATTTACAGGAACCAAACAGCAACAGTAATAACTGAAGAACATAAGAAAGAAGCCGTAATAAGAAAGGGAGTCCGACAAGGATGTTCCCTATCTCCGTTACTTTTTAATCTTTACATAGAACTAGCAGTTAATGATGTTAAAGAACAATTTAGATCCGGAGTGACAGTACAAGGTGAAAAGATAAAGATGCTACGATTTGCTGATGATATAGTAATTCTAAAGGATTTAGAAGAAACAATGAACGGCATAGATAAAGTCCTACGTAAGAACTATCGCATGAAAATAAACAAGAACAAAAGAAAAGTAATGAAATGTAGTAGAAATAACAAAGATGAACCGCTGAATGTGAAAATAGGAGGAGAAAAGATTACGGAGGTAGAAGAATTTTGTTATTTGGGTAGATAAAGTGACAAATGAAATAAATTCCGGCAAATGGATGAAGAAAGAAGCATTTGGAAAAATATAGTTAACAGAAGAGACAGACTTATAGGCCACATATTAAGGCATCCTGGAATAGTGGCTTTTAATATTGGAGGACAGGTAGAAGGAAAACATTGTGCAACGTTTGGAATGTGTAATAGAAATTGTTAAGGATGTAGGATGTAGGAAGTATACTGAAATGAAACGACTAGCACTAGATAGGGAATCTTGGAGAGATGCAAACCAGTCAAATGACTGAAGACAAAAAAAAAACATCCGGGATAGTATATGTGTTAGTATACTTTGTACAGTTTTTACATTTAAAAATTATTGCTATTCGTTTATGTTAGGATCTTTTCTGTCGATAAAAAATTTTAAATACATGACCTAAGTTACGTAACGAAAGTAAAAAGGGAAATAAATACCGGACTGAAAATTTCGATGAATACGATTCAAGTTTAATGTATTTTTACAAAAACCTCATAGTTAAACATTAAAAAAGAAACTTTTACATGGATATCGATACACCTATATCCTTAAAGCACCGAAAGATGCTTTATTAAAACTATTTTCCTTCGTGAAAACTATTATTTAACAGTTTTTATGAATTAAAAACTTTCGTAAAAGTTTTCAATCTTAAGTATATTGAATGATTTTTACGGATTTGAATACTAGATCGTGGATACCGGTGTTTTTTGGTGGTTGGGTTTCAATTAACCACACATCTCAGGAATGGTCGAACTGAGACTGTACAAGACTGCACTTTATTTACACTCATACCTCATTCATCCTCTGAAATATTATCAGAAAAGTAATTACCGGAAGCTAAACAGGAAAAAGAAAAAAAAACATTAAAGTAAATTTTTCATTGGCTTCCTTTTTATAATACGGCGTCCAACTGGTTTTGTTTTTCTTGCCAGTTTTTGATAGGAAACATCATTTAAAACTTTTTTACTCGTTGCTATTTTCCCCTATATACAATATCGAAACAAGTTAAAAGTAAAAAAAAAAAAACATTGTAGAGAGCAATATAAGTTTTTCTATCGCAACTGTAAAATTTCATTATTTACAAGTATTATCGCATGTTATATTTATTATGATTATGTTTAAAAAGGAAAGAAAAGACTTTTCGAGGAAAAAGATTGTTAATTATAAAATCAAAACAGGAAGGCAGAAACGGTTACGTTCTATTGCGTTCGTCAATATCCTCGAAGCGCGGTTGTACCTATGGGAGGAGACGACAGAATACAGGACTAACTGGGGCCCTGCATAATATTAATTTGTGAAATTAAAAATAAAAATGAAAAAAGACAAAAAATTCAAGAGAGATTGATCCGAGTCCATTTTACACCAAAATTAGATTTTTTTTTTTGTCTTCAGTCATTTGACTGGTTTGATGCAGCTCTCCAAGATTCCCTATCTAGTGCTAGTCGTTTCATTTCAGTATACCATCTACAGCCTACATCCCTAACAATTTGTTTACATATTCCAAACGTGGCCTGCCTACACAATTTTTCCCTTCTACCTGTCCTTCCAATATTAAAGCGACTATTCCAGGAAGCCTTAGTATGTGGCCTATAAGTCTGTCTCTTCTTTTAACTATATTTTTCCAAATGCTTCTTTCTTCATCTATTTGTCCCAATACCTTTTCATTTATCACTTTATCCACCCGTCTGATTTTTAACATTCTCCTATAGCACCGCATTTCAAAAGCTTCTAATATTTTCTTCTCAGGTACTCCGATCGTCCAAGTTTCACTTCCATGTAAAGCTACGCTCCAAACATACACTTTCAAAAATCTTTTACTGACGTTTAAATTAATTTTTGATGTAAACAAATTATATTTCTTACTGAAGGCTCGTTTAGCTTGTGCTATTCGGCATTTTATATCGCCCCTGCTTCGTCCATCTTTAGTAATTCTACTTCCCAAATAACAAAATTCTTCTACCTCCATAATCTTTTCTCCTCCTATTTTCACATTCAGCGGTCCATCTTTGTTATTTCTACTACATTTCATTACTTTTGTTTTGTTCTTGTTAATTTTCACGCGATAGTTCTTGCGTAGGACTTCATCCATGCCGTTCATTGTTTCTTCTAAATCCTTTTTACTCTCGACTAGAATTAGTATATCATCAGCAAATCGTATCATCTTTATCTTTTCCCCTTGTACTGTTACTCCGAATCTAAATTGTTCTTTAGAATAATTTAATAAAAATTGAAAGGTTAAACCTAAGTTAAACCTTTTTTAGTATAAAGTTAAGAAAATTAATTTTTTAAATTATTAGGCGACTAAATTCCTCCGAAATACCTCATTTTTGAAACAAGATTCAGTAAAATTAAAAATCTATTCATATTTCACGATATTAACTTAAAATAAAAGTCTTCAAAATATTTTTAATAAAACCGATTCAAAAGAATACTATTAATATCAAAAAAATAATTATATTTTTCCAATTGTTTTTATGTTTTGCATTTTGAAGTAGATATCAAATTAAAAACAATTATCAACATTCTATTAGCCTTTAATTTGAAAGTTAATTCGCAAAAATCGAAATTTAAAAGTTCTAAAAATACTCGTATTATTTATATAATTTTTTTTTAAAATTTAACACTAATTTTTTTAACCGACTTAAAAAAACGGAAGTTATCAGATCAGCAATTTTTGTTTTAATGTATGTTACGCAATATCTCCGACGTTAGCAAAACGATTTTGATATTTTTTTTTTAATCGAAAGAGTATACTTTCAGATTTTTCCCTTATAAATTTAACCAAATCCAATGATAATTTTAGGAAAAATACCAAAAAAAAAACCAAACGGCCTCAGCCACTGACCGCTTGTACAACACAAAATGAGGAGGTTTTATAAAATCTATATATATAAAAATCAATGTTTGTTTGTCTGTCTGTTCCAGCTTAACTCGAGATTTACCGGACAGATTTCTCTAAAATTTTGTACGCCTACACTTTGAAGCCCTGCGGTGAACATAGGCTAATTTTTTTGGACCTCCGACATAACGGTAACTTTAAAAACAAAATTTAAAACACTTTATTTCTTCCTTAAAGCTTATTTAATTTTCAAAATGACTTTGATTTTCAAGAAATATTTTATTTTTAGCTAACATTTTTTTGAATCGATTAATTTTGAAAAGGGCTGAGGTTTTAACGTACGGTTATTCCTAAGTTTCAATCGATTTAGCGCACATGCATACGTAATTTTTACGATTCATTCATTTACAATTTTTTACGGCTGTTTAAAAACATAAATAAACAGCTGCTTTTGTTTATCATGTGTGTGTGTGTGTGTGTGTGTTACTAATTTAAAGAGTGTAAAATATTTAACTGCAATCTTTTAAATTCTGTGATTTTTTTTCAAAACATCATACTGCGCCTAAAAGACATTCTTCCATCGGGAGAATACAAAAAAAAGCACGTATGATGAAAACTGTTCGTGCGGCAGAGACTGAAGATGAAAGACAGTCAAGATTGGAAAGCGACCGAATACACACAGCCCGATCCCGTTCGACTGAAACAACTGAGCGACGGGAAATACGTTTAGAAAGCGACCGAATACGCACAGATAAATCCCGCTCGACTGAAACAACTGAGCAACGGGAAATGGGGTTTAGAAGACGTCCGAACTCCCTGGTTGGGAGGTCCGGCGAAGCCGGGCTAGCGGCTAGTAATTTATAAAAAATAAAAATAAAAACCGACTTCAACAAATAACAGTACTAAAAAGTTACACATAATTATATTTTTATTTATTAACTAATGTAAAAGTATTTAAAACAAATTAAACACTTTTTGAAGTCGGTGCCAGCCAACACAAATTACACATAAAGTTATCTAAAGCTAGTATTTCAACAGAGCAGCTAAACGGGGATTCCCACATGTAATACGGGATTTCAAGAGAATAAGAGAGAGCGTCTCACGATCGTACCTCATCTTGAGTTCGCTTAGGCATATATACTAAGCATGTATTAAGTATTTGCATATCATATTTTTGTAAGTCTCATTTTATTCTTATATTATATTTTTAGTTGATTGTAGTAAAATTTGTATTACCAATTTTGCATTGTTTGAAGTAGGATTTGTTTTTTTATAGATCATAAATTTTTATTTAACTTGTGTTGGTTAGCACCGACTTCAAAAATAGTTACTTGTAAATAGTTTTATATTTATATATTTTTACATTTTAGTTTAGTTAATAAAAATAAAAATATAATTATTTGTAATATTTGTATCATTTTTTGAAATCGGTTTTTATTTTTTTAATTATTTTATATTTAATTAATTCAAAAAAAAAAAAATTTAAAAAAAATTTTAAATGTATTATATTTTATTAAAGTATCTTTTGGCCTTATACGAAAATCTGTTTGAAAAAAGACGTTTATACGAACAAGAACTAGTCTTGATAAAGAGAATTCTATCGAACTTACCTAAGGTCTTTGGGACACGGGAATATGATTTTAAAAATAAATTTTCTAGTTAAATTTTTTTTGGGTTTTGGATTTTCGCGCGTAAATATTTTTGAATGTTAGAATATCAGTCTAGAAAATGATATTACACTATAACCATTCAAGATCGAATGGTAAACATAAAAAAAAGTAATTTATAATTTTCTCTTAAAAAGAATCTTTCTATTAAATTGTATAACTTATAATAGGATTCAAAAGGAATCGATAAAGTGTAATGCTTGAAATAACAGAGAAACTATTACTTTTTGAGTATAAATTTAAAAGAAGGTTTATAAGATTGAGAATCTCGTTTTTTTTTTCAATCGGTAGGCTAATTTCATATAAACTTGTCTGAATAGAACAAAAAAAAGAAAAGAAAATGAATAAATAAGTAGAAATTACTATAAAATATAAAACTTCATCCGGATAAAAGTATCTAGTTATATTTTTAATTTTATTATAACAAGAATAAAATAAATAATCTAATTTAAAAATAAATTAAATGCATTAAAATAAAATTAATTTGTTATTTTAAAAATGCTACTTCTTACCTTTCAGTTTAAATAGTCGTTATTGAATATGAAAACACTAAAAACAATGAACGAAGAGGTGTCAGATTCGTTCGGTTTTACAGCAGTAAACAGTGTGTTGTAATTCATTCAACGAATCTTTTATAGTACATTAGAGTACTAATCTTAACAGAGAGCGCGCTACTCGAGTCGATAGTTGACAAGATTTTTTACGGTTGACGTTAAATCGCGCGATTTTCGTCTGCTTCGTGTAATTCACGCGTCGTTATAGTCCTTCGTTTGATTTCAATTCTAACCTTGGACGTGGTTTTATCGTCTAAGGGAATTCTGCTGTTTTCTTCACGGTTTATTATACATTACAGTACAACAACAATTTTGTACCGCTTTTTATTTATATTAAACTTCTTTTATATTCTATTTACATACATAAAATATACGTACAGAATAAAAGAAACAATCGAGTGATTTTAGAGACTTAAAAAAACGTGCATCTGAGTTTTTTTTTATAACTTTATTTTACACGCATCGCTGACATGCATTATACTTTCCTGTCTTTTGAAGACTAATTAGCTTACTATAGCTAAAAATAAAAGTAAAACGTGACATTTGCTAATAAAAACTATTCAGTCTTTTCGTTTTTAAATATATTAATAAATAGGTTAACGATATTGTAAGTTCTTATTAAATCAAAGAAGATAACAAAGATACATAAATAAACAAGCTTCAAAACGCGCAAAAGTATAAAAAGAATGATTGTCTTCTCATTTTATACGTAAATTTCGACTTTTGCATTACAGCGTCAAATTGAAAACATCTACCGTGAATTTACTATCGCATAAATTTTGTATCAACTTCAAAAGTTGAAATTTAAAGAAGAATTGAGAAAGTTATTTTTTTTTTACATTTAGAACTTTTTTTTTGAAATCAGTTTCTTTATTTTTTAAATAGAGTTTATTTTAATCTCATTAACTTTATTTTTATTTAAGTTTTTAATGTTAATAAAACAAAATGCAGCCCGTACGATAAAAATCGCTTGTAAAAAAATAAAGTACGAGAAACCTGGGACTTCATTAAAACAAAAAACGTAGTATCCGAAGAGGCTACTGTTGAGATTAGGCGAAAACTTTCTGGAATAGTGTTATTTTACGTTCTATGTTTAATGACGTGTAGATTTATATACGCGTGTAATCAAATACGTCGCTGCATTTTCTTTTTAACTCTATGTTTTACAACTTTTTTTTTTTTTCCTGTTTAGCCTCCGGTAACTACCGTTAGATAATACTTCAGAGGACGAATGAGGATGATATGTATGAGTATGAATGAAGTGTAGGTCTTGTACATTCTCAGTTCGACCATACCTGAGATGTGTGGTTAATTGAAACCCAACCACCAAAGAACACCGGTATCCACGATCTAGTATTCAAGTCCATGTAAAAATAGCTGGCTTTACTAGGACTTGAACGCAGGAACTCTCGACTTCCAAATCAGCTGATTTGGGAAGACGCGTTCACCACTAGACCAACCCGGTGGGTTTATGTTTTACAACTAATTTTTTTGAACTTTCCGGTAAAAATGCTTTGAATGATATTAAATTATGTACGAGTAACGTTATATAGGCTATTATAGTTATCAGTACTTTGAAAACGAAAAACTTACCGTATTTATTCGAGTACCCCCCGCCGACGAATAAGCGCCGCACCACGATTTTCCGGACCGAAAATCTAAAAAAAAAAATCGAGTATATAACGGTATTTTAAAGTGCAACAGATATGATAAAAAAATACGTAAATAGGAAAATATTCACTAAGTACAGCATTTAATTCGTTCATTTAAATTACAATATTAATATTACATTAATAATTAATTACCGTAAGTACTAGAATCAGTAGGCCAGTAAAACGAAAAGAAAGTATCATGCTGAAAAGGATCATTTCAATACACTTTTTAATACGGGATTTTATTTTTAATTAATCACTGTCACTGTTAATGTCTGTAGAAGAGTTACCGGTAGTCTCCACGTCGCTCTGCCAAAGGTGATCGCTTCACTACCATCAATTCATTAGATAATCCGCATTTTTTAAAAACTTTTCCTTACTAATTCCGTGGAAATTCTTTCCCAAGCATCTTTTATCTAAACAAATCTGGTTAAAATCTGGGCGTTTGATTCTTCCTGTAGGCGTGAGAAAGAAATTTTCATCAGCCATCCATTTACTGTACACTTGTTTTAATGCAGATTTGAACGGTTTATTAATGCAGACATCTAGTGGTTGCAATAGAGATGTCAATCCGCATGGAATTATGGTCTGTCATACCCTTTTTTAAAATGTCTTTCACTTCATCAGTTGTATGCCCCCGATAACTATCCATTACCAGCATACCGATATTTTTTTTATTAAGTAAATCTCCTGATCACTTTTGCCATATCCAATCTAAAATTAGGGTTTCGTCCATCCAACCTGATTCCTGTGCTCTGATAATAACTCCATTTACTTGTACGGTAGGAAGAGTTTTTCTTTTAAACACAATGTACGGAGGTAATTTTGATCCATCAGAAGTAACGCAAAGCATAACACTACACATTTGTTTTTCATTACCACCGGTGCGAATTTTAACACTTTTTTCACATTTTTTGTTTACGGTTTTGTCAAATGTCATTTCAAAATATACGGGGGTTTGATCAGCGTTTCCTATTTGAGAAGGAAAATAACCTCCATCTTTTCTAAGATTTATTATGTATTTGTGAAAATGTAATATTTTTTGTTCATAAGCGTCTGGAAGTCGTTGAGAAACGGTCGTCTTTCGTCTTATTGACAAATCATTTCGTGCAAAAAATCGTGTTATCCATCCACGGCTTGCTTTAAAATCAACTTTGTTCAATGATTTAGCGATTTCACGAGCATATGATGGACACATTTCTGTCGTGACAGCATAACCGCATTTCATTTTTTCCATAACAAAGTCATGCAATTTTTTTTTCTACGTCTGTGTATTTTGGTTTTAAGCCACGAAAAGCCCTTTTATTACCGGTGCCTTTCACCAGAAGTTGTTTCTTCTTACGCCGGTCTCGAATGCAGCTTTCATCTACGTCAATTTTCTTCCTGCCGCCAGATTTCCAATTTTTTCAGCCTTTTCTATAACGCGCAGTTTTTCATTTACCGTAAAAGATCGTAGACGCTGTCCTTTTGTACTTATTTTAATGCCGTAATTAAAATAAATCACCGTATTAAACTTTACAAGATAAACTAAACAGATAAAATGCACGTAACCGTCCACATATACAAACAGTACAATGACTATGGCGAATAGACAAGACGACGATGGGTGACTGATACTGTAACTGTAGCGTCATTAGAACCGGTTGCAGCCTATACAGAATGAATCGGTTTTATAAAAATACCGTAACTTCGTTCCTATCGATAGTATGAACAAGATGTTAATAACTAAGGATGTATTCTGTATAAGCGGCATCCGGTATTGATAAACGAAAGCCTAATGTAACTATATTTATGCGATTGAATTTAGGTACTTCTAAGAAAACGTTTACTTTACATAAATTATCCTGACTAAAGGCTATGTTTCAAGTAAGCCCCGCACCCTTATTTTTTCTCTACAATTCCAAGAAAAAAAGTGCGGGGGGTACTCGAATAAATACGGTACTTTTAAATCGTCTATACGAACAATGTTATCTTTCGTTTGAAAAGTCTTTCGCTTTGTTACGAGGAAAACTTACAAAAGGATAAACGGCGTTTTATGGACGTGAAATTAGAACATTTATAAGGAAATTTTGTGACAGACGAACTGTGCACTAGGTAATATTGTAATAATACGAAAACACTAATTAAAAAATGAACTCAAATTTGTTATAATTTAGAATAAATTATAAAACAAGAGATAAATAATGAAAATTAAAAAAACACGACTGCCGAAAACACACATTTCTGACAAACATTGCTCCTTAATATAGGATAATTAAAGACGGTACGGTGACAATTTTATATATAGTATAATTTTTTTCAAATTTTTTAAATTTAGTTGAACATATATATACGAAACACTCCCGGTAATGTAAGGATTCCAACACGGAAATCCTATAAAACCATGGGATGCAACATGTCACTGAAGATTCACTTCTTGGACTTGCACTTTGATTTCTTCCCGCCAAATCTAGGAGCAGTCTGCAATGAAAATGGTGAATGGTTTCATTAGGATATTTCGGATATGGAAAAGCAGTACCAGGGCAAGTGGGGTCGAAGTGTGCAAGTTGACCATTGTTGGATCCTAATGCGAGATTTTTATGATGTAAAATATTGTAGAAAATCAATCGTTATGACTTTTTAAGTTAGATTTTATTATACTAAAGATGCATTTTAAATACTTATGTTGTAAAATTAAAATAGTTATCTAAAAATGTTTAAGTGATAGACTAATTCTGAAACCATATTTGAATTCGCGCTAAAAATGCTTAGATCATCCATTTTCTTTTTTGGAACAAAAAATAGATAAAATTTTGTATACCGGTGAAATTTTTCAAAAGAATAAATATTATTTACAAGCAATATATTTTATTTTTACTATAAGTTCATTTAGTAGTTGGATTCAAAGCCAGAGGAAATATTATAACATTTTATTGCCTATTGATCAGTAAGTACTGTTTGTTTAGTAGCAAGGTGGTTATATTTCACAAGAATGATATTTTGAGAAAGGATAAATTAAATTTTTTTTTTTTTTTTTAACAAAAGTATATGAAATGTATATGTTTGTGTACATTTTAAAATAATACATGATAGAGTTAAGATCATTTATTATTTTTTTTTTTGTCTTCAGTCATTTGACTGGTTTGATGCAGCTCTCCAAGATTCCCTATCTAGTGCTAGTCGTTTCATTTCAGTATACCCTCTACATCCTACATCCCCAACAATTTGTTTTACATATTCCAAATGTGGCCTGCCTACACAATTTTTCCCTTCTACTTGTCCTTCCAATATTAAAGCGACTATTCCAGGATGCCTTAGTATGTGGCCTATAAGTCTGTCTCTTTTAACTATATTTTTCCAAATGCTTCTTTCTTCATCTATTTGTCGCAATACCTCTTCATTTGTCGCTTTATCCACCCGTCTGATTTTTAACATTCTCCTATAGCACCGCATTTCAAAAGCTTCTATCTTTTCTTCTCAGATACTCCAATTGTCCAAGTTTCACTTCCATATAAAGCGACACTCCAAACATACACTTTCAAAAATCTTTTCCTGACATTTAAATTAATTTTTGATGTAAACAAATTATATTTCTTACTGAAGGCTCGTTTAGCTTGTGCTATTCGGCATTTTATATCACTCCTGCTTCGTCCATCTTTAGTAATTCTACTTCCCAAATAACAAAATTCTTCTACCTCCATAATCTTTTCTCCTCCTATTTTCACATTCAGTGGTCCATCTTTGTTATTTCTACTATATTTTATTACTTTTGTTTTGTTCTTGTTTATTTTCATGCGATAGTTCTTGCATAGGACTTCATCTATGCCGTTCATTGTTTCTTCTAAATCCTTTTTACTCTCGGCTAGAATTACTATATCATCAGCAAATCGTAGCATCTTTATCTTTTCACCTTGTACTGTTACTCCGAATCTAAATTGTTCTTTAACATCATTAACTGCTAGTTCCATGTAAAGATTAAAAAGTAACGGAGATAGGGAACATCCTTGTCGGACTCCCTTTCTTATTACGGCTTCTTTCTTATGTTCTTCAGTTATTACTGTTGCTGTTTGGTTCCTGTAAATGTTACAATTGTTCTTCTATCTTTGTATTTGAAACCTAATTTTTTTTAAATGCTGAACATTTTATTCCAGTCTACGTTATCGAATGCCTTTTCTAGGTCTATAAATGTCAAGTATGTTGGTTTGTTTTTCTTTAATCTTCCTTCTACTATTAATCTGAGGCCTAAAATTGCTTCCTTTGTCCTTATACATTTCCTGAAACCAAACTGGTCTTCTCCTAACACTTCCTCCACTCTCCTCTCAATTCTTCTGTATAGAATTCTAGTTAAGATTTTTGATGCTTGACTAGTTAAACTAATTGTAAGATCATAAATATAATTAATTTAGTTCTACAATCATTATCATACATAATAATTCTACATTGCACTACATGTCCTTTTCTGAGAATTAAAAATATTCATCTTTCGGAGACAAGGCTACATGAATAGTATATGATATGACTATGAATAAAAATAAAACAATCATTTTTAAGAACAATTAATTTCACCAAACTGATAAATTGTTTAGCAAATAAATGATACTGTTAAAACTGCTAGTTAATGATCCATAGGGCACCTACCTCTTGTTTAATAAAGGATTTGAACATACATACTATTTTTGAATAAATGTTAAATGTCATACAACTTAAATTGTATTAGTTTTCTCATAATTAACTATCAGTTTATTTTAATAAACCATTCATTTATTGCTTTTGTTATAGAAAAAAATTTGAACACTAGTTTTAAAGAATTTTTTGTTGATGCTGGCATCATCAACTAACATAATTCAGAAAGTATGTTATGTCAACTGTCCTAAATTTATTTGTATAATTTTAAATCGCTGATAAAAGCTAGATGCAGTGGAGTTCCAAAAAACAAACTCTGAGAACATCAGCACCAATTTCTAGACATCTAGTTAGTTACATCCCCATATTCATGATAAAATAGAATCCACAGGTAAAGTTGATCAGATCACTGTAGAATGCAAAATGAAGAATTTAAAAAAAAATTGTTAGTGCCATATTAAATCTACAAAGTTAATAAGTGTATGAAGAAAGGATAAAGGAAAGTAAATAAGGAAATGTAAATTATATATATGTTTTTTATTTATCTTTTTTATCAGTGTTATTTAAAGTCATTAGTAAAGTTATATTGTGTGCCGGCCTCAGTGGTGTGAGTGATAGCATCTTGGCCTTTCATCCAAAGGTTCCGGGTTCAAATCCCGGTCAGACATGGCATTTTCACACGCTTCAAGAATTGTCATTCTTCTCATCCTCTGAAGCAATGCCTGACAGTAGTCTAACCTAACCTAACAGTGGTCCCAGAGGTTAAAAAAAAATATATTGCACTTGTAAAATTCTTAAAATTTAATTTTTAGTAAACTAGTAGGACGATCTTTTAAGAATCAAAAATTTATTATAAATAGCAAAGAAGAACTCTAGGCATAATACATAATTAAATACATTAATTTTGTAAAAAAATAAAATTATGTACCACATTGAAATTAATACCGTGAAAAATACTTTACTATTTATCTTAAGATTCATTAAACATTAAAAAGAACAAAGATGTTTCACTTTTCTATTTGTTAGATAGGATTATGAAAATATTCAGTGCTGAATATTTACTGCGGATGAAGTCTACATTAAGATTCAGGTTGTTTCTTCAAATCAAACTCCTCAAGACTGCTGTTTTTAATAATGTCTTTATTCCACCAACTTAAATGGTATGTTCTGTCTCATTCTTTTTATAGCCCTTAATTTTTTTAGGGGGGATTCAATGATAGTACAATGAGATAGTGAAACTAAATTGAACTGAACTGGTTTGGGAAACTGACCGGGTTGGTCTAGTGGTGAACGCATCTTCCCAAATCAGCTGATTTAGAAGTCAAGAGTTCCAGCGTTCAAGTCCTAGTAAAGTTAGTTATTTTTACACGGATTTAAATACTAAACTGTGGATACCGGTGTTCTTTGGTGGTTGGGTTTCAATTACCCACACATCTCAGGAATGGTCGAACTGAGAATGTACAAGACTATACTTCATTTACACTCATACATATCATCCTCATTCATCCTCTGAAGTATTATCTGAAAGGTAGTTACTGGAGACTAAAAGAGGAATAAAAAGAACTAGTTTGGGAAGAATTTAATAGACTTTTTAAATGTGGAATTAAAAAGATTATGAAACATGAAAACTGCGGTGAAGGAATACAACAGATAAGAGCAATCATGTAATTAAGTTTTAATATTATTCTTATAAATTTTTTATTAGTAAATAAAACCTATAAGAACCTTTTTAAAATTTCAACCATAACTTGTATAAGATAAAAACACCTCAGGCATTAAAATTTTATATCAAAATCTGACTTAATTTTTTTTTAAATAAATTAAAATTTTCTACAAAAATGTACACTTATTTTGACTTTTTTCAAAAAAATAAAAGTAATATAGTTTAAACAAATAATAAACTGAAATTAATATTAATGATTCAATCTGTGAAATAACTCCAGAATGTAATACACCAATTTTAAAAACTTGACAGCAATTATGTTGTACATCTTCTGCAAGATTCACTGCACATCTTCCTTCTACATCATTCTTGCACATATATATTTATAATTTTATTTTTTCTATCATTTCTATGTAGAATAAAACACATAAATATTCTATAAAAGTAGGCTGCATCGTTCTAAATTGAATATAAACAAAACAAAGATTAACGAAATAAAAATGGTAAAAAGTGTTTTAATAATAAATATAACAAAATATTAAAGGTAAGTATTCAAAACAGCTGGAAGTATGATTTCAATATGAATTTATATGAATAGAAATTTTAAAACTGCACACTTAATTATAAGTATAATATTCTAAATCATATTGAATTATAAAATATATATTTAAAAGAACATTACCACATAAACATGTGGTAATTTTATGTGGTCTATTATGTGGTTTATTTGGTCTATTTTTAAATATCCTTTAAAAATAGAAAAATAAATTTACACTTATACAATAACTATTGTCAAATTAATTATGTTACTGCCTAGAAATATAGAATTTTGTTTTTTTTTTGAACAAAAAATGGTAAAGAAATTAAACCAATAAGAACAGTGTTAAAATAAATATATTTTATAGAAAAATAAAATCAACTTAAAAAGTGAATTAAAAAATAAAAATAAGTAAAAAAAATACATCTTTTTTTAAAGTTCTATCAAATCAATAGAAAATTAGATACTTTTAATCCTTAATTTGGTACAGACTCAAAACTTAAAAGAATTGGATTATTTTTTTATTTTATACCGTGTTAAGAATAAGCACCTGAGAGTATTGATGCATGGAGTTTGTGAATATGTGGTTATTACAAGACTGCCCAAAAAGGAGTGTAATTTATCTCTTGTTTTAAATGTCATCATAACATTCTTATTAGAGATGCAGTGCCTTACTAGAAAATATTCTTATTCCAATTAATAAAGTTAATTTAATGAAACACAAAATCTGAGGCACGATGACAAAAATTAACTACAAAACTGAAAAAAAAAACAAACAGAAAATTTTTCAATAATTATTTAAATACGGCTGATTTTTATTTTAAAATCTTCAATGGAAAACTTAAGTAGGACACACTAATTCTGGATCAAAATCAGTATAATAACTTGATAGTAAATGATACCGGTGTAAAGTAATTTAATCATACCATATCCAAACATTACACATATTTTAAAATTTCTAATCAAAGCAACTCATATAATTTTTCATAGAGGGCGTAACTGCACATATTATTTAAGAAACACATTCCGATTAAGACTATTCTGAGTTTAGTAAGAAATACTACATAAATATCATGTTACAATGAGCTAAATGAAAAGACCATGCTACATGGGCAGTGCTTTACACTAAAACCAGTTTTTCTTATCATACTTGGATGTTTATGGAAGATTAAAGAGCCTAATTATTACGCACCAATCATCACATCAGTTCCATCGATTTATAATATCAATTTACATACTTAATGAATAGGCTTATGTAGTTTTAAAAGTATTGCAGAAACGACTTGATTATCTCGTTTACTGGTAATTTTGGTGATAGTGTTAACATGCATTTATTTGTTTTGTATTCAAGAGTGATATATTCGCATGTTAGCATGTTGTGGAATGATAAGTCATTCTGTTATCAGTTTATAATATAATATATATTTTTTAACCAACAAGTTTTATTTTAAATTAACAGTAGTTTTTATCTTTTTATGTATAGATCTGAACAATAAAAAACAAAATTGGAATATATATGCACATAATTTTATTAAACATGTTGTCTACTGTGTTGCATTTAATAATTACCAACAAACACCATCATAACCACTTCAATCTAATTAATAGAAAGTTCAATGTAAACTGATAAGATTATAATGAGCTTGGTAAGTTTATCAAGATTAATGCATATGCCAAATTATATGTGGTAATAAAATTAATGTATAGTTACATAACAAAGATGCGAATGCTGGTGTCTTAGGATAGCAACATAACTGACTTCCTTGGGCCTGTCTTGCAGAGCAAAGTTTTTCGAAGGTAGGTTTAACATTAGAAATAGACACTCTGAGTTCTTTTTTTTATGTTTAGCTGAGATTGATATTCTGTCTTCAAAGCTACCGCAGAAAATCCGGTTTCGCAAAGGTAGGATGTTGAAAATGGTAATAGTATACGAAATGCTCTCGTTTTTAGTGCAGAAAACTCATCATCCACCACTGCCCAAAATCCAAAGAGTGATTTATTACTAAATTGTCTTTCGATTTTGCCATTTGCTGTGAAGTCTCTGAAGATCTCTTCTTCGGCAGTTGACAGCCATTTGGAAGTATTTTGAAATGGATCCCTAACCTGCTCGTAACTTGCTATCAAGATTCGCCAGAAAGAAAATACTTTTTAAAATTCTTTGCCGGCATGGCTAAATGACTTTCAACGGTTACAAAAACAACTTTCACATATTGTTCTTCAGCCTTATAAGTTTTAACAGATTCATCCACATTTGCAAACATTTCTAGGTTTTTTTGCTTTAAATTTCTGCTCCACAATTCCAATTTTCTAAAAAAAGCATTAACTTTATCACGCATATCCAACATATGTGTATTTGTTCCTTGGAGTTGAGGATTCAAGGTATTTAATTGAATATGTCAACCAAGTAGCTGTATTCCATCACAAATAAACAATCTCAAAACTTCTCGGCTTCTGGTCGGTTTTCCTTGGTTTCTTAATTCATAAAGACGTTGCAAAGATTTTCCATGTGATAACCATCTTGTATCACAATAAAATAGTAACAGTGAATGTACTGCACCCATCTCTTTACAAAGTACAGAAAAGATTCTAGATTTTAGGGGTCTCATTTTTATATAATTTACTACGGTTACAACCGTCATTAGCGGAATATTCAGACCAGGACTCATTTCTTTGGAAGCCGGAGCTTCTCTGTGAATTATGCAATGCATCTGACACACTGTAGAGATTTTTGTTTCACAAGTGCTTGTATATTTTGGAATCTTCCAGACATTGAACGAGCACTATCCGTGCATATTCCGCTCAATTTTGAGCATCTTTATTGCTATTTGTTGCCTCATCGAGCTGAATTAAAAACAATTTGTCACGTAACTTCACAAAAAGCTGATGCTGTACATCTTCAGCTATATCACCAATTTGATGGGCAATAGTATCATTAGGTAGAGTATGGACTACAGTTATTTGGCAAAATTATCTTTGCATATAGTTTCTACAATCTCAATTGCAGCTGGAAAAATAAGCTCTTCACCAATGGTGTGAGGCTTTTTACATCTGAATATTTTATATGATAATTTGTGAGGCAAGTAAAGCTTATTCATTCACAATAAAGTTTTTTTTTTAAATGATGTTTGCTTTTCATATGATTTTAATTTTAATTCGAAGAATTCTCGGGGTTTGTTAACGTACTCACTATGAGGCGTCTATTAGGTTTCATGCTGCCTGCTGCCAACATTTTTGAGCAAATGACACACACGGGCCTTTCTTCTTCATTTACTTCAGTACTTGTTAACCCAAAATTTATGTATTGTTGAGAATATTTTCTTGATTTTATTTTCGGAACCACGCTCGCCTGTGCAGTTGTTGATGCTTCACTGTCGTCTAATGCTCGTTTATGCCCAGTTAAAAATTTAACCGTGATTCTGTTTAAATCTACTGCCGTGAATATTTAATACCGTGAATCACAATTAACACCCAAGTTACAACATACACATTCATGGTAGATTGGTTAGCGATAAAAGGATCGACTCGACTGAGACTATATTTTTTTTTTTTAAAGAGCTGGAGGAACCCCATTTACGGGCGCCTAAGCAGTGTCGGGCTCGCTAACAGGTTCCGCCAGTTATAACCAGGGCGTATGTATACCTGCGCACTACCGACTAAACCTACACCCCTGGGTTTCCCCTTCCTGGAACTGCTTGTAAAAACATTTCATCAGAAGAAGGGGGAACCGCCCATACACACAGTCATAACAATCCAACAATGTCACACACCACACAAACAACTCTACTGGAAGCAACACATACAGCACGTCAAATACACACGCCGACAACAACACACAAGAACCTGCAGAAAACAGGACACTCTACTAACCCACGCAAAACACAACACCCACGCGTTACACACCCACACAGCCGTCAAGACAGAAATCTTAAATAATCACACCACTTACCAGTAGCCACCATCAGACGCACGAGTAGAGTTTCTCCGGCGTCATCGCGCCCACGCAACCCCCACACGTATGGAGGGCCCCTAGGCACTGAGCCAAGGACCTTTCCGCCCCCGCGTCCTCCGGCGCTATTCTCCTCTGCGGGACTCCTCATATAATTGGAGCTTCCTCATGACCATCTTCACGAATCTTACCACAGTCTTTCACTGTGCCTCACCTTCTAATAAGATTCGTAGGGTATCTTCAGGGCAGAACATGTGCTCACGTCTCAGGTTTTCGAGCATCTCTCTACGCTCTATGGCGAATCGCGGGCACAAAAAGAAAATATGTTCGGTGGGGGGGGTCTCTTCCATCTCGCACTGCTGACAATTTTCAGATTGATCGAGCCCGAATCTATACAAATAAGACCTGAATCCCCCATGACCCGCCAGGAATTGCGTTAACTAAAAACTCAGCGTGCTATGGATCCTCCGGCACCACGCCCTGATGTTCCCAATAAGGTGATGGGTCCACCTACCCTTCGTGGCCCGATCCCACCGCTCCTGCCATGTTTGTACGATCTCTTCTTCTAGTTTTTCAGGAGAACGCTTCCTTTACTGTGATGGGAGTGTTTTCAGTTCCCTAGTTCTGCTACGCCGCATTATCATCAAGACAACAGGCGGGAATCCAGCAATCACCTCAACCGCCTCACTGGACACCGTCCTATAGGCGACCGCTACTCTGATGCAACACCTCCTATGGATGGATTCTAATTTACCCCCTGTACTTGGCAAATCTAACAACGCCCGCCCACAACTCAACGCCATATAGCAGGGCTGAATAGACCACACCAGTAAGCAATCGCCTCCTATGTTGGGAGAGCCCTCTTGTATTCGGGAATAGGCTAGCAATAAGCCTCCTCGTTTTCTTCGCCTTCTCACAAGCCCGGAGTACGTGAGTACTAAATCTTAGTCTGGAGTCAACCCTGATTCTCAAAAAGTCGACTGAGACTGGCTGGAATTGAATGAGGTGCAGCATTTATACTCTTTTGCGCAGTCGGTCGCACAGACGTTCCAGAATGTTCGAGACAAATTGGAATTTCTCGCGAAGCCTCTAGAAGATCCAGTATGGTGGACGTAACCCACCGGGTTGGTCTAATGGTGAATGCGACTTCCCAAATCAGCTGATTTGGAAGTCGAGAGTTACAGCGTTCAAGTCCTAGTAAAACCAGTTATTTTTACACGGATTTGAATACTAGATCGTGGATACCGGTGTTCTTTGGCGGTCGGGTTTCAATTAACCACACATCTCAGGTACGGTCGAACTGAGAATGTACAAGACTATACTTCATTCACACTCATACATATCATCCTCTGAAGTATCATCTAAACGGTAGTTACCGGAGGCTAAACAGGAAAAAGAAAGTATGGTGGACGTAAGACGAGAGCAATAGAGAGGCATCGATTCTGGTTTTGTCAATGCAGCGGATCGGTGTTGCCAATTATCAATGAATTTACTTATTGTAATTAAGGTCGTAGTATAGCTTTAGCGTCAAAATACTCAAAATATATTAATTTTGTATGAGTCGGGAAGCGCGATGAAAAGATTGAAGATTGATTGGAAATTGGGTCGCAAATACTGGAAGTTTGACAAACGCTGGACTAAGTTGTTTACTTGTTTGTTATATTATGTTATCGAATGATAATACATTTGCGTCAATGTCGAAGCCTAAATGTTTTGTCTAAATACCCGCTAAATTTCACGCATTCATACCATGTTCTGATTTTCTTATATTGCTACTGCACATATTTATGTTATTTAGGATTCTATCGATCACTTCTTTAGAATACTTTATTCAGGCGAGTGAAATAACTTTTTTTTAATAATATTTATGCACTTTAAGTATTAATATTCATAATAATTAAATATACGCTTTTAGAATTTCCATGATAATAATAAAAAGTATAATAACAATTAAATTTGTTTAATTCTCAAGTTAATTAGTAATTATATATATTGAAAAATATAATTAATGTTGTTATAAGTTGAAATGTAACTGTTTACAGCTTAATTATTAATTATATATTAGAAAATAAAATTAATATTGTTTTCTTTTCCAAAGTCGTATATGTCAGCTACAACGAAGTTGAACTGACACATATATATATATTTTTTATATATATATATTTATTTATATATAGTTTAGTTTATATATTAAAATAGTATATATATATATATATATATATATATATAGTTCAGCTGACATATATATTTCAGCTGACTCGACTACTTGTTTAATATTTGTTTAAGAAGTATTTTTTTAATACAAATTGTAACACGCTATTTCATTAAAATGTTTTATAGGAATTAAATATGTATTTACTCGATATTTTGTATTTTCCAGATTTGAAAGTTTTTACAACAGCTTGAGTACATAACATTTTGCTTTGACGTAAACTTTTTCATTGACGAAACTGAAAAAACCAACCTTAAAAAATATTGCGTGTGAATGGTAGCGTTCAAAAAATAATTAGAATAATTGAAATACGAATTGCGAATTTATAAAATTAATTACGGCATCAAAGAAATTGTGCTGGGAAATATTTGTCCCGTTTGCGGTACTAAGTCGGAGAATCTCACCCGTTACAAAATCTGATCTGCAGAAATGCCGTGTACAACAGTATAAAAAAAAAAAACGCTGCCGGTTTGTGAGTGGAAATGCGGTTTCGCTTTCGACTTAGCGACTATTTTCTTTCGTAACTGTTTGATTAACTTCGAAGTCAAAGAGGTTTATAATTGTTACAGATTTTTTAAAAGTGGTGATTCGATGTATTATTAAGAGATACGTACAGAGAATGGCCGGAGAAACTTTCAAGTATTGATAACTTGGTAGAAACAGAATTTTATTTCACTGGTGTGTTGCATATTGCAGCATGCATTGATTGCGGAGTTGAAATTGCGTGGATGGACAAAGACGACCCGTTTGAGAAGCATGAAAGTGCGTCGTCGAACTGCATACTTAGTTGTTTTTAATTGTATTCATATGCGCGAATGTAACCAAGGTGTTTAAGCATTCCTCAAATGATTTTTGTATCGTTCTTTTTTATAACGGTTTGGTTGTGTAGTAAGAGATAAATTTAACTTTATACTACGAACTTATAAGCAGGATAAATAAAACAGCATTTGCTATGGCATTTTCACAGTCAGATGATGAATATAAAAAAAGTGAAAATCAAAAGAAACTGTATGACAAACAATATAGTTATACGCGTACGAGGAAGTTAAGGTTATTAGTAGTACGGAAATGCACGGCACCATGAACCAACAATATTGCAGGATTATGTTTACGTGACGTCCGCCATCTTGGAAATTTCCTTTTCCCTCAGGGTATTGCTACCCTGATTTTTTTTTAGTGTTTAAATTTTAATTATTTATTTTATTTAAATAATTTATTATTTCAAAGATTGGTATTTCAAAGATCAGCTGTTGTAGTGGTCTGTAAAATGTGACGTCATAGGTGAGCGGGAAAGTTAAATAAATGTGAATATTCTATGAAAATAAAATATATTATTAATAGTAAAATAATAATATAAATTTAGAAGGACTATAATTACTGAAGGCGATCAGAACAATAGTTATTTAGTATTTGTTTATGTGTGTGTGAGTGAAAATAATATATAAAAACTATAGAAAACCTAAAAATACTGAAGGTGAACAATATAGCTAATTTAAAATTTAATTTGTGTGCGCGCGTGTGCGTATGTATATATATATATATATTATTATTATTATTATTATTATTATTATTATTATTATGCTTTTACGGCAAAAATGGGACCACTTAAGTCAATTTTAATTGGATCTTTTCTGAGAAAAGCGTGTTATTTTACTTTTCCGAGCTGCCCAGTATTTCTTCATCCGTTCAGATCTTGCTTTCCTTTCTTCATCTGTAAACACCATCTTCGTTGATTTTGTAGTTTGTCTGTCTTTTGTTTAAATCTAATGTTTTTGTCTTTTAACTTTGTAATTTTTTCAGTTTTATTCTGTAGGTCGGTCAGGGAAATTCCCAATTCTTTCATATCTTCTCTAATTTCTTTGATCCATCCTACTTCTAGCTTTTGGAACCAGAGCTTTTCAATGATATTTCTTGACGGTCTTGTTTGCGGTGTCCTTATGAGATGACCGAAGAAAGAGATTCTTTTTTTCCGGATAGTATCAGTAACAGGCTCTATTTCTCGATACACCACCTCATTCGGCACAATCCACCATCGGCCTTCTTTTTGGCGTTTTTTATCGATACACGTTCTGACAATTCTCCTGTCTATTTTCAGAATTTTATCGATTCGGTTTTTCTGAGTGATTTTGAAAAGGGTCTCGTTTCCGTAGGTGACTTCTGGCTGAACTACAGTTTTATAATGTTTAAATTTTGTGTTAGCCGAAAGGCATTTTTTGTTATATGTTGACCGAGTTAATTTTTCGGATTTAATCATTTTATTTGTCCTGTTTTGCCATGTCACTTTTTGATTTAAATTAAAAGTTATTATTTCCCCTAGATATTTAAATCGTTTTACTATTTTAATTTTCTGATTGTTTACCGTAATGTAAAATTACCATATATATATATATATATATATATATATATATGTGTGTGTGTGTGTGTGTGTGTGAATAAAATATAGACGAACCTCAAGGATGATCCTTGTCGTTGTAACCACTGCACTAGGAGGCGTCGCTCACGCGAAAGAGAACCTCGTCGTAGTCCACGCATAAGGAGGCGATGCTTGCGCGCGTGGGATCGCGCGTATGTGCGTTAACGGAGCTTTGGGAAATTAATAGTACGAGTTTTTGTGCGTGACTGAAGAATATCTTAAGAATATGATCTAACTTTGCATCATAACCGCCATTTTTAAGCGCACCAAGACAGCAGCCAATAGGATTAAACCAAAAGTTCATTACATCTATTTACGCGCACCCTACTCGTTTGAACCTACACATCCGGTTGATCTTGAACACGTTTGAACAGGAATCGTTCACAAATAAGCAGCATAAACAAATCTGAAGTAAAGAAAGACCATTACAGTTTACGCGCGAAAAGCGCCATGTCCTTCCCTTTATGCATTGCATCACCTTACAGCAGCCTCAAGAACTAGCACATGCACACTAGTCAGTCCGTTAAACACGTGCGCAAATACCAGACCAAATTTAATAAAATAAACTATATAAAGCCTAGAAATACTGAAGATGGACAATGTCTATTTTTAAAAACATAGAAAGCCTATATCACTAAATCGGAAAAAATAGCTATTTATCTTACGGTTACGATTCCACAACACCCATGAGATAGCAACATGAAGCGTAGAGTTTTTTTTTTTATTAACGAGTAAAATCTTTCCCCAGTAGATATACTATAAAAGACTCGATATAAATAATTTTATTATTGCAGGTATTTTGAACTTTCCTCAGAAATTTAACAAGATACCTGATAAATTTCGTTTCTACAAATAACTCTGCAGGAGTATGGACTGTCCCGTAGCAATTCGTATTTGTTTTCGGGTACCTTTCAGTTTTATCACTTTTCCAATAATCAATTCGGACGATCGCAAGTATTTCGGGTAACCCGCGACAGCAATAGTCAAATTTTTCACAATCAATTGACATTCATTAGAGCGAAAAGAATGGGTGACAAACATCAGTGTTTGCACACGCGCGGAGCGATCAACCTTAATTCGTTAATAAATTCGGTAACGGTTTTTCCGATCACCATTTCAAATTTAACAATTTTTTGGAGAAAAATAACACGTCCTTTTAATCGTTCAACATTCGTTTAATCTTGATTTTATCGTTTAATTTTTCAATTTTTTCTTCAAAAATGTACAAATATCGCATTCACAACAATCCAACCGATTATTCCTGATAACTCGTCTTCGATATCTTGTATGTTTGTATGATGCTGTATATCCAACAGTAGTGTATCGGGTAAAGTGTCAGTTTATCGATTATTGAAGTCGGAAACAATACGGTTAGAATATTCTTCAGATGACTAAGGGTGTGATTGTTCCAGTAGGTCCACCATCTATGTGGACACCTCTACCGCTTCACCTCGAATGATGGTCTACTAGCTTACCATCTTCATTATATCTTACTCCCAGCACTGTAATAATACAACGCTATTACTTTAGCTGATGATTATAAGGCTGTTTGAATTCGATCCCTTCTGCTACTTGAAAATTATTTACAAGTCGTAGGCATCTGCGTTTAGTTCGATGTATCGAATAGATCAGCACATGCATACTGAACCTCCTCTTAATCGAAATTATTATTACGTAGAATAGTCAAACGAATAATAAGCGTATCCTCGACTGCAGCCATAAACTCTTGGACGTCATGTGATGCTCTCTCCATGACTAAAGGGGAACAAATGAATTTTAAAAGTGTCCTGCACCACCATTAAAACTAATAAACGTCTACACAAACCGTTTACAATATCGATCTTTAAACTATCTACTCGTAGTTATTCTTGCAATCGATTGTGAATTTCAGTGTACGTGGCATCATAATTGAAAATTATTCTAACCGTATTAAAACGATCGACATCCACATTTATACTTATAGCGTGTGGAAATGCTACGGTCACAAGTTTCATCATACGTTGCAATGTCCTTACACGATGACGCAGAAAAATCTAACCAACCACCGATACGTCTACATCCATCTTCATACTGTGAATACAATTGGTTACGTTTTCATACCACCTAGGAGGTAGCAACCATGATGCATTGAGATTTTCTTTAAACGAGTGAAATCTCTTCCAAGGGGGCGTAATATAAAACGTTCAAATTATTTTTTTATTTTTTCACTCTTTTAATTTTTTTTTTCGCTTTACTTTTCCGTCTAGTGATATAGCAGAGCTTCAGAAGGGAAAGTATTGTAAGGAGGACATCGCAAGAGGTCTGAGTAAAAAAAGATAAGGTAGAAAATGTAGAAGAAGAATGGGAGAATATTAAAAAGGAAATTCTTAAATCAGCAGAAGCAAACTTAGGCGGAATAAAGAGAACCGGTAGAAAACCTTGGGACGATATATTGCAGCTGATGGATGAACGTAGAAAATATAAGAATGCTAGTGATGAAGAAAGTAAAAGGAACTATCGGCAATTAAGAAATGCTATAAACAGGAAGTGCAAACTGGCGAAAGAAGAGTGGATTAAAGAAAAGTGTTCAGAAGTAGAAAGAGAAATGAACATTGGTAAAATAGACGGAGCATACAGGAAAGTTAAGGAAAATTTTGGGGTACATAAATTAAAATCTAATAATGTGTTAAACAAAGATGGTACACCGATATATAATACGAAAGGTAAAGTCGATAGATGGGTGGAATATATTGAAGAGTTATACGGAGGAAATTAATTAGAAAATGGTGTTATAGAGGAAGAAGAGGAAGTTGAGGAGGAAGAAATGGGAGAAAAAATACTGAGATCTGAATTTAAGAGAGCATTAAAAGATTTAAATGGCAGAAAGGCTCCTGGAATAGACGGAATACCTGTAGAATTACTGCGCAGTGCAGGTGAGGAACCGAATGATAGATTATACAGACTGGTGTGTAATATTTATGGAAAAGGGGAATTTCCGTCAGACTTCAAAAAAAGTGTTATAGTAATGATACCAAAGAAAGCAGGGGCAGATAAATGTGAAGAATACAGAAAAATTAGCTTAACTACTCATGCATCAAAAATATTAACTAGAATTCTGTGCAGAAGAATTGAGAAGAGTGGAAAACTGTTAAGAGAAGACCAATTTGGTTTCAGGAAAAGTATAGGGACAAGGGAAGCAATTTTAGGCCTCAGATTAATAGTAGAAGGAAGATTAAAGAAAAACAAACCGACATGCTTGGCGTTTATAGACCTAGAAAAGGCATTCGATAACGTAGACTGGAATAAAATGTTCAGCATTTAAAAAAAATTAGGGTTCAAATACAGAGATAGAAGAACAATTGCTAACATGTACAGGAACCAAACAGAAACAGTAACAATTGAAGAACATAAGTAAGAAGCCGTAATAAGAAAGGGAGTCCGACAAGGATGTTCCCTATCTCCGTTACTTTTTAATCTTTACATAGATCTAGCAGTTAATGATGTTAAAGAACAATTTAGATTCGGAGTAACAGTACAAGGTGAAAAGATAAAGATGCTACGATTTGCTGATGATATAGTAATTCTAGCCGAGAATAAAAAGGATTTAGAAGAAACAATGAACGGGATAGATGAAGTCCTACGCAAGAACTATCGCGTGAAAATAAACAAGAACAAAACAAGAGTAATGAAATGTAGTAGAAATAACAAAGATGGACCGCTGAATGTGAAAATAGGAGGAGAAAAGATTATGGAGGTAGAAGAATTTTGTTATTTGGGAAGTAGAATTATTAAAGATGGACGAAGCAGGAGCGATATAAAATGCTGAATAGCACAAGCGAAACGAGTGTTCAGTAAGAAATATAATTTGTTAACATCAAAAATTAATTTAAATGTCAGGAAAAGATTTTTGAAAGTGTATGTTTGGAGTGTCGCTTTATATGGAAGTGAAACTTGGACGATCGGAGTATCTGAGAAGAAAAGATTAGAAGCTTTTGAAATGAGGTGCTATAGTAGAATGTTAAAAATTAGATGGGTGGATAAAGCGACAAATGAAGAGGTATTGCGGCAAATAGATGAAGAAAGAAGCATTTGGAAAAATATAGTTAAAAGAAGAGACAGACTTATAGGCCACATACTAAGGCATACTGGAATAGTCGCTTTAATATTGAAAGGACAGGTAGAAGGAAAAAATTGTGTAGGCAGGCCACGTTTGGAATATGTAAAACAAATTGTTAGGGATGTAGGATGTAGAGGGTATACTGAAATGAAACGACTAGCACTAGATAGGGAATCTTGGAGAGCTGCATCAAACCAGTCAAATGACTGAAGACAAAAAAAAAAAAATATTTCTTACATACATTTCCTTTTCCTTTTCAAATGGAAAAATTCCAAAACGTAACTTGTTTCGTTTACGAAAGGTAGGAGTACCTTTCAATCTTGCCAGATGGCCATCCACACTTCCACTTCAATTTCTTAATTCTACATCTGCCATTATAGCGTGTCGCTATATCTTTTCACAATTAATTCGACTTTTCCTTTTCATACCAAGCACACTTCATACATTGATTGTTTTTTTGTATGGATTTCTTCAGCAAAGTCTAGGTTTGTGAGACAAGGTGTTGCACAATATAATAATTTACCTTTTTTTACATACTGTTCAACCACCTGATTGTTTTTTATAATGAATTTAAGGAACCGTAATTTTTTCAAAGCGGCTGCTATCCTTCTTTTGATTTCCTTTCTTGTTCTGTCCTCAATGTTCACCAGTCGCCTTAGATTGTTTGTTTGCCCAATACAGTTTTTTCTAGCGGTTTTAATTCTTTCTTAACTTCACTTGTTAGAATTTTTTCCCATCGTTTATTAAAACAATGCTGCCTGACTAAGTAGGACTTCTTTTTATTAGAAGAGCTGAAATCCAGAAAATCTTTCATTAGCCATAACTCGAAAACAAAGAGTTTCCGAGCTATGCTTTATATGAACCAATTATATGATATTTAATATTAATAATAACAATGACAATCATAATACTTAAAAGTTATTTTTTATAGCAGATATAAAAACAAAATCATTAAATAAAAAATAAAGTAAATGAACATTTTCATTATTTTCACCAGTAAAACACGTTCTGAAATTTTCTCCGTTACACACATCGAGTATATAAAACTAGAAACGAATCTCAAGAATGGTAAAACTGAGGCATTACACATTGGTATGACCCGTGTTTCTTGCGGCCGAATACGTGAAATAGAGAGAAATAAACAACCTTGAAAAACTATAGAAAGGTAAACAACGGGGTAAATACTAGGATCCGGAGAAGCAGAAAATGCTTGGAAAATACGAAAAAACTACGAACTTTATCCGAAGGTATCAGACACGATTAGGAAATGTAGACTTGTCTTCTACGAACATTTGAATGACAGTGAACAAAAATACACCGACAAAGAAATCTCTGACCAAGACGAATCATGGTACCCATTACAATAGGTAGCTTTCTTATGAAATCTACCTAAAACATTATATTGTCCAAAAATATAATGAAATAAATTATTTTGTATTTTGGGGGGGGGGGGGTTTAACCCATTTACAGCTCCTTAAAATTGGTTTGAAAAATAGATATTTTACGTAAGAATAAGTTATTTTTAATTATTAAAGATCTTTTACTGATTTTTAATAAAAGTCCATTTAAATCTACGACCTCGTTTATGTTAAACATCGGACCTTTAATCATTAAATATCACATCATTACTTTCAAGTCATTTAAATATAAAGTGATGCGTTGATATTAAAGTGTAAGCTGCCCTATCCTATTCGTATTGTACTACAATATAATATTAAATTTAAACTTCTTTTTCATATGATAATTTATTATAAGCGTGTCATTACACGTTTATTTTTATTTTTTTTTAATAAATTTTGTTTTTATAAGATAGGCATTTTTAATGTTATTACGTTCTATTAAATAAAATATTTAATCTCTTTAATTTTTAAATAGCAAATGTAATAATATTTTTTATTACTTCAAACCTGAAGACTCGTTTATAATTCTATTTTTTAATATGTCGACATTACAATATAAGCAAAACAAAAAAAAAAAATATATATATATATAACCTTTTACTTCAGGTTTAATAACTTTTTTCTGTTTAGCCTCCAGAACTACCGTAAAGAATTACTTAAGAGGATGATATGTATGAATGTAAATGAAGTGTAGTCTTGTACAGTCTCAGGTCGACCATTCCTGAGATGTGTGGTTAATTAAATTCCAACCACCAAAGAACACTGGTATCCACTATCTAGTATTCAAATCCGTAAAAAGGTTACTTGCCTTTGCTAGGATTTGAACCCTAGAACTCTCGACTTCGAAATCAGCTGATTTGCGATGACGAGTTAACCACTAGACTAACCCGGTGGGTTTACCAATTAAGCTTGCTACTCTTCAAGATCTGCAAAATCGAAATGTTACAGCAGTGAATTCAATAACAAGGGACCAGTTACCAATAAAAATAATTTGGGACCGATTAAAATAATTAACTGTTACTTATAAATCTAGAGTTTTGTATCCTTGTACGAAGTAAAGGAAGAATTGTGAACGCGAAAAATTTCGGTTTTCAGATTTCAACGGAAATTTCCATTTGACCATCCTTGAATCCGTTTTGAATATTTTCGGCGTGACGTCTGTATGTTTAGCAAACGACAAGCCCCATCTTACAATTCCAGCAACATTTTCGTCAGTCATCCCTTGCCGTAAGTGTTGGTTATATCAAAAATTGTTTCACACAAAAGTTTTAAGTAATTTTTAGAGAACTAATGACCACTTTAAACCGATTCGATACTATGCCTATTAAGGAAGGTACATTTTTTTATTTTGAAAACCCCATTTTTTCTACCCTCTTGGCCAATGGTTGGTGATATAAAAAAACTTTACTTAGATAAGTTTTAGGCCCTTATTCAAGGAAATGTAGAAACTTTAAACGAATTCGATATTTACTTAATAAAAAAAGTTATAAGGATATTTTGTTTTTTTCGAAAAAGCCACTCCATTTCTATTTCCATGGTCCGATTTTGGCCGTTAACGAACTCGACC
Organism: Lycorma delicatula; assembly: GCF_047948215.1. Taxonomy (NCBI): domain Eukaryota; kingdom Metazoa; phylum Arthropoda; class Insecta; order Hemiptera; family Fulgoridae; genus Lycorma; species Lycorma delicatula. The sequence continues at coordinate 70,280,007 of NC_134466.1, read as the reverse complement.
GAGATTTTGGGTCGAGTTTTTTTTTTAGGGAAAATTTGAAATTGATTTGCACAAAATTACTGCAGTTATCGTGTTCAAAAGAAAGTGAAATTATATATATACAATATTATATTACATACAATAAATGTATATATATATATATGTATATATATACATATATATATACATGTATATATAAACCTTTGAGCTGACGGTGGCTTTGGGGTTTGGGGGATATGAAATGCGAAGACATGTCGAAATTTTCTGGAAGTCATATCATGGTACCCATTACAATCGAAATGAAATCTTACCTAAAATAAGGCATAAAAAAGAGAGAAGCGTTATTTACGAAAGGTAGAATCTTTAATCGGTCACAAATAAAAAAAAAATTAAGGTATGTATAATATATTCAACATAAGAGCTATCCTACGTGTAGCTGTTGTTTGTAGTAATGAGATTTTATTGCAGCGTGTGCGATTGTGTTAGTGCAGTAATGACTGACACAGTTTGTTTGTCCTTACCAGTGTTTATAGAAAAAAAATAGTATGGTAACAATTCAAAACAACAGAAGGAACATTTATAATTTTTTTTCTTTAGTTTTCAAGGACAAGTTATAAAGATTAAGATAAACATTTAACAACCCCAAAGTGTAAGTCTATAACCGATATTCGTACGTGCTGGGAAGGAGGGATGCACATTAGAAAGAAATTGTTATTGTAATTTGTCGTAGTTTTTTTTATTTACATGTACACCAGTGCTATCTAGTGAGACAAATTACAACTGTATTAATTTATTACAAGGCTTCATAAAAGTAACATCATAAATCATAGTGGTGTTTTTTTCTTTAAGTTTTATTTTTTAATGAAAGGAAACGTAATTTCGGTAGATTAACTAAATTTATGTTTTAAATAATATTATTCAATTAAAATGAAAGTAATAAGTGTATCTTGTGTGTATTTACACACACAGTGAATTATTATTGAATATTTTAGTGAATTTACTGAAATTATTTTCAGTAGTCTGTTTTATATTATAGTGAGAAGTTTTGTGTTCTCAGTATTCTACTTTTAAACGTTTGTTAACGGATAATAAAGGAAAAAATACAAGTTCAACAATAAAAAAGTAAGTACAAAACATTTTACGAAGAAACTAAAAATATTTCAATACATATTCTACAAGAGAAAAAAAATCATTGTATATAAACACTGGTCCGAAATAGCTTTTTTTCGAGTAACAGCTTGCAAAAAATTTTCCTTAATTTTTGTTCCAAGGGTAAAATAAATCCATACTGAAATTCTTGGAACGTAAATTTGATAATTTTATGTGGTTTTGATCTGAAGAATTTAAGTAAAACAGGTCCTGGATTGAATAAAGCAATGTCTAAATAAATAATCTTTTACTTTCCCGTCGAATATAGCTACATTAGTTATATTAAAGGGGAAAGTACGGTGACCATGTTAAAAATGGGGTATCGGGTTTTTTGAAAATTTTTACGTTTTAGGGACCAACTACTTTCAGATAAAAAAAAAATATGTATGCCTAAAACCGCACGGCCGAAGTGGTAACTTGTATGGGATCGCAATCGTTTCGAATTAATATATATTACAAGTAGCATATAATTTTTACATTCAGTAGCCACTTTAACCTTTGACCCCTAGAACCAATTTGACGCACAATTTCAAAGTGTGTTTTCCACCACGATTATTCCCTGTTTGTAGTTAAATTTTCACGGTGAAAGAGTGAATTTACTGCAAAAATACGTAGTAAAATGACAACAAAGAAATTGGCTATTGAACCTCCACGTCTCTTTTCACGGGTTTATTCGAATACATTAAAAAACGGCTACTTTCAATGGTGAATGTGTGTTCACATGTTAAAACAGTGGATTTACTGAAAAATTCATAGTAAAAAATATGTTTTAACTGCAAACAGCATGATTAATTTTAAATTTATGATGACGATGTAGGTCATCATTACTTTCAGCGAAATGTGTATATTTTTTATCATTATTTAATATATGCAATGATCATTATTTACGATTCAAACATCACAATTATTGTTGGTTTTTATACTCTAACATCTACTCAGGTAACGTTGTAAACTTATAATGATTTTCTATATCAATCAGTCATCATTACTTTCAGCGAAAGCGGGTGTTGTGAATTTGTAATTTTTTATAGTTAATAAAAAAAGACTTATCTCGAAAACGGTGCGTCCTAGGGAATTTTTAACGCGTTTTTGAAAGGTTTAACCCGGCTTGCGATCACGCGGAACGATAGGTCCTAGTCCCATGCGTCTAACGGCCACCGTTCTCGAGATATTACGTTATATATACCTTTACGAATCAAAAATCCGTCATGTAATATTGCACTTTTTTTTTTATTTAACCTCCGGATCCACCGTTAGGCATTCTTCAGAGGATGAAGCTGAATGATTTGTAGCGTGTGTGAAAATGCCATGCCTGACCGTGATTCGAACCCGGGACCTCCGGATGAAAGGCCGAGACGCTATCACTCGCGCCACGGAAACCGGCCATGTAATATTGCACTTATTACTTTGTAAGTGTAACTCTCGATTTTTATCGTTAAATTCGATTGGTAAAATCGAATAATTAATAATTCGATTGGTAAAATCTTTCATATATATATATATATATATATATATATATATATATACCTAGCGTCTTGTATTACGTTACAGATTTTTATTACGAGTCAGCGATTTTTTTTTCTTTGTTCCCATGTAATTCGTATGTACAAAAAACTTTGACACAACAAAGATGGAATACTGAATGTGAAAATAGGAGGAGAAAAGATTGTGAAGATAGAAGAATTTTGTTATTTGGGAAGTAGATTTACTAAAGGTGGACGAAGCAGGAGCGATATAAAATGCCGAATAGCACAAGCTAAACGAGCCTTCAGTAAGAAATATAATTTGTTTACATCAAAAATTAATTTAAATGTCAGGAAAAGATTTTTGAAAATATGTTTGGAGCGTCGCTTTATATGGAACTTGAACGATCGGAATGAGAAGAGATTAGAAGCTTTTGAAATGGGGTGCTATAGGAGAATGTTAAAAATCAGATGGGTGGATAAAGTGAAAAATGAAGAGGTGTTGCGGCAAATAGATGAAGAAAAAAGCATTTGGAAAAATATAGCTAAAAGAAGAGACAGACTTATAGGACACATACTAAGGCATCCTGGAATAGTCGCTTTAATATTGGAAGGACAGGTAGAAGGAAAAAATTGTGTAGGCAGGCCACGTTTGGAATATGTAAAACAAATTGTTAGGGATGTAGGATGTAGAGGGTATACCGAAATGAAACGACTAGCACTAGATATGGAATCTTGGAGAGCTGCATCAAACCAGTCGAATGACTGAAGACAAAAAAAAAATATATTCTCATAATAAATAAGTTCTCATAACCGAACTTGGACAAATATTTATGAACAGATATTTACAGTGATGGTCGTAGAACTCATGAGACCCGAAATTTTGTTAATAAATTCCTTCCATATGCATATTATAAATAAATGTTCACATAAGAGTACAATCACTACCGTTAGTAGAAAACAGATTTAAATATCATCATTATCAATATAAAATGTTATTTGAATTTATCAAAGAGTTTATTATAAATATTTATTCTTGATTTAATATGAAAGTAAAATTATTTTCCTTTTTTTCATGCATCTTTCAATAAAAGCGTATTTTAAATTTAAAAAAAAATATTTCTTTTATTTTTTTAGAGCACTATTTGAGATTTACTGTAGATATAAATGGTCACCATTTTGATAGGGTTGTCGTAGTCTGAAATGTTTTACCCCAAAATTCTTGTTTTGTTTAGAGCATGGGTGTATGGTAATTTAATACCGAAATATAATATCGTTTTGAGGTTGGAGCATTTGCTAAAATTTTATTTTATATATTTATTTTTTAGTCTTGATTATTGAACAGTTATGTAAGAGGTACTGTAGATCATTTCTGTAATTAGCTCTAAAAAAAAGCATGAAATGACCGCCACTTTAATTAGACTTCACGTAGCCTGCTGATTGCTTTTCATCAACATTTTTGTTTTTCAATCAAACAAGCACATTTCGTATACTATTACCATTTTCAACATCCTACCTTTGTGAAACCAGATTTTCTGTGGTGGCTGCTTTGAAGACAAAATATAAATTTCAGCTAAATATAGACAGAGAACTCAGAGTGTCTATTTCTAAAAACCTTCCTTTGAAAAACTTTGCTCTGCAAGACAGGCCCAAGGGAGTTGCTAATAATTAATAAACTTGTTTTCAATTTAATATTGATAAGTTAATTATTAAATACACTGCAGTTCTGATACAATCCTATTTATAAGCGTATTACATCGGTGTATAAATGTGTATTTTACTATTTATTACATCAGAATGTGTTTTGTTATCCTTTCAGTAACCTAATAAATTTCTTTAATATTTTCTTTTCAATATGCTTGTGTCCCCCATTTGGTGTTATCATGACCCCCTAGGGAGACGCGTCCCACAAGTTAAAAAATACTGCTGTATGTATTGAACTTGCAATGTAGTCATAAATGCTTTATAGACTTTTACATCAGGGGCACTGATGATTTATGAGTCATGAGAAAAGTAGCTCAAAATAATAAACAGATGAAAGGAAAAATTTGTAAGCATTAATGAATTACATTTACAAAAAAAAAATCCTTTTCATGTTTTATAACTTGAATGTAAGTTCCTCTAAAGGATATCTGGTAAACAATTTATGATTTAGCTGGATGTATCTACATGCCCAATAACTCTGGAAACATGTAAGGTTGTGTATTATTACGACTTATTCTAGGGTGGCTCTTTTCACCTGGAAGAAAGCGATTTTTGTTGCAACATATACATTAAGTTGATCAAAGTAAAATTATTGATCAATAAGTTGCTGCTCACATCTGAATAAAATATTCTAACTTCTCAAGGCACTGCAGGTGGGCTAGGTGAGTTCCTAGAGGGGCTTCCCCCTGGAGTTTTCCATTTTCTTATCGCTGCACTGGTGGGAGTTAAGTTTGACCAATAACTCAAGCTTAGAATATTAGGGCCTATGGACTTTTCCTGTACAGTAAGTATGCAATAAATATAACTGTTAAAGCATCTAGAGGTTAAGATCAAGCCTCCTAACATTTATATAATTTCAAATACAAGATTTATTCAGCTTTGTACTATTATTTGATTTACATACATCATAATATTAGTTGGCATTTTGGAATTTAAAAACACTAATTAATTTTCATTAGTTGTACTTTCATCAATTACTTACTTTTCAACTGCAATACAGTTGAAAATTAAGCAGTATCATAAACAGCTTATGCGGAGAGGAAATAAAAATTAATTTCTCATTAGATGAAAGCACTTTCATACCAACTTACTTTTAGCTTCAGTTGTCTCAATGCCCATTGTTTCCAAAATCAAAATCAAACATGCAACAGAAGTGAACAGAAGATAGCCACAGCACAGTGACATACATTTATAATTCTGACAATTATTTCAATTAGACTTAAAAAAAAAAGGGTTCGTCCAAAGAATGTATTTAAATTTTGAGTCTATACAAAAAAAAATGTACAAAAAAAAGAACATAAAAATATATATTTTACTATATATAGTAAATATTACAACATATTACAACAGGTACAAAATTAATAAGATAGTTTCTTAAAAAAAAATCTACACATAAAATTCACTAATAAAGAAAACTGTTACAAACTTTAAAAAGATAGAAAATAAGTTTAAAAAAAACATACACAAAATAAATCTATAAATGTACTGTGTAATGAATAATTGTACAGCTACTGATATTTATATTTTAATTGCACTTAGAAAAAAACTTGTGTGATTTAGAAAAGCATTGGATGATAATTACATATACAAGACTGAACAACAAGCAGCCCTTTCCAATGAAAAAAATGCAAGGTTAAAAGTTTTCTGACAGAAGAGAGAAACATTTAAATATATTTTTACATTCAGAAGAAGAAAAATCATTTGCAATTAAAATTTAATAATTAAAAAGTAGCATTTTACTATACAAAACTTGGTAGTAAATGGGTGCTTTTCCATTATTTTACCACCTAAAAATTTTACTATAAATATATTTACTCATATATATTGTATTTATTGATAATTAACAAGGTTATGTATTATTAGGTTAATATATAAGGTTTGTTAGGTTTAGGTCAAGTTTAAGGTTGGGTTAGGTAAAGTAACTAATGATTCCACAAACTAAACTTTATACATAAACATAACCTTCTTTCTTTTTCTGTTTAGTCTCTGGAATCACCATAAAGTATTACTTTGGAGGATGATATGTATGACTGTAAATGACGTGTAGTCAGGTCGAATGAAGTGCAGTTTCAGGTCGACCATTCCTGAGAAGTGTGGTTAATTGAAACCCAACCACCAAAGAACACTGGTATCCATGATCTAGTATTCAAATCCGTATAAAAGTAATAGTTTTTACTAGGATTGGAACCACAGAACAATCGACTTCAAAATCAGCTGATTTGTGATGACGAGTTATCAGCATAGTAGCCTAACACTCATTTCCCTCACTAACCTCGTTTAATAAACGTTAAATATACAACTTATTAATAATAAAAGTGATATTTAAAATTAAAACATTAAATGGTATTAAATAGTGATATTTAAAATGGTAATAAATTAATAGAAAAGAACTAGTGAATGTCACCATACATTTCTGGTGAAAAATACAGCTATTTATGTACTGCAGTAATTATACCTATAGTACAGTATAGTAATATCAAGTAAATATGAATTAATTACATAAATATTTGATATACTACAGTTAAACTCTCCAATGGCAATTAATCTATCAGTTCATATAAGTCAAATCAACCTTCTTATATCATTTGAATCCATTTGAAACTCAAATGGATATTATTAGACTCAATGCAATTTATTCCAATGGATATTCCACAATGTTTTTTTTTTTTTTAATTTGCCAATTTAAAAATTAATAAGTTTATATTACTGTTACTAACATTATTACATTAAGTTGTTGAATAATAACTACTAAATTATATATAAAAAATTTCTAACAGTATCTTTCTGAAAGAAAAAGAACTAGCAGTTACGATGTACACTTATAGTTACTCTAAACAAAAACTTATGTCATTAGTATAATTAAAAATATCAATAAAAAATAGAACAATTATCATGAAGCAATATGAAAAATATTACTGTATCTTCAATGTAGCAATACTTAAAAAATATCGTATTTTTTTTAAAAAAGCCTTCTCTCTAAAATCATCTTTTAACAGATTTTTTTGGTACAAAAAAAAAGTTTATATAAAAGATAAATTCAACTAATACTACCAATAACATTAAACTAAATAATACTACCAATAGCATTAAACTAAATTGGAAAAATTAAAAAGTTAAGTTAAACCGAGATGAAATTCATGCTCTGAATCTATTGCAGTTCAGCAATGATGATTAGGACCGTCCAATGTGTATAGATTTCTTAACAACTTCCTTGTTGAATTTTACCTAGTACGATATTAAACTCTACTATAACTTAACTGCAATAACAGCCCCAACATTTGTTTTGTATTATATATATGTATTGCTATCTTTTATCAACGGATAGAAATATAAATTAAACCTGTATGAATCCCTCTATTATTTCATAAAAATATTTTAATTTTCTAACAGTAAAGTGTCTCTATTAGATTATCTGATACTGTCTTTTAAGTAGCTATGACTTTTACTTATTTTAAAAGTGATGATGAAATACCTGATTATTAATAAGTATTTGTAAATTTTGTTGAATACACAAATCAATATACCATTTATTGCAAATCAACTGTAGGTGAAACCACAAGAATGAATTCCATCCACAAGAATGCTAATAAAAATATTATACTTTTCAAAACATGTAAATAAAATAATAAATTAAAAGTATTTTACCTTAAGAATAAAGATGGAATATTATAACGGTAGGAAGATAAGGAAACGATAAAAATAATGAGGTTATGATAGGTGAATATATAATACTTCAAATAGTTAGGAAACAGAGCAAGAAGGAAAAATTAAGGGCTATTAATTAATTAATAATAAAAAATACTGATATAAAAAGAAATCCAATCCAATCCGTAAAATAAAACATTCAATTTAATATATTAAAATCATGCTGAAATCAGGGCAACAGCTCTATGAAAAAAACTGATATACTACAGGATACAGTTTAATTCTTAGCTTGGGCTTAGCATTTATCTGAGCAATGTAATTTACCTCATTTATAGATAAATTCAAGTGATAAAGGAATGATCATATAAATAATCCAATCATTCCTTCAACTAAGATGGAATAATCAACATTCAGGATCCAACATTTATTTTAAATAAATAGAGATGCAATATAGTTAAAAATAATAGTTCACATTAGAATTTTATACCAGAATCTTAATGTTCTTTTTAACCTGCATAAATAACAGATAATATCAATTAACTGTTAACTAATTAAACAAAAGTGTCTAATGTAATTTAAAATTTAAAAAACCTCGTTCTATATACAAGACCTTGCTCAACCTTGTTCAAGATTCTGAAATAAACCTTATTCATTGCCTAATATTTCTGTTTAAAATTCTCTGATGTAATTACAATGATATTATAAAACATAATAAATCAATACTGGTTCTTTTAACATCACCATCAATATATAATAAAATGTTTTCACTATTAGTTTTCTCCACTCGGTGCAACTTTATATAAAAGTCTGGAAAATAAAACCGAGTTATTTATTTTTTTTAGAAACATGTTGATGCCCAATTATAATTTCATAATGATAGATGAAAAATACCAAGCCTGACCAGAATTTATATAAAAGATATTTTTAACCGTTCTAAAAGAAAGTAAGAATTTTGAATGTATATATCTAATAAAAAATTAAGTTTTAAAAACAATCCTACCCAATTCATAATAAAGAAAATTAATAAACTACATTCCTTATGAGTTTGTGAATTCTACAACAGATGAAATATTTTAGAGAAAGCATGTAAGTAAATAAGTAAGTAAGAACAAAATATTTAATGTCTAAGCAACATCTATTAAACCGGTTTCAATAGTTCACTAAGGTAACCCATTTCTTCACAATGTTGCGTAAACACATCAATACAAAATTATGTATATAATCTTTTTCTGTGATTTGTCACCTTTAATTTGTTTAGTGATATTAATTCTAAAGTATATAGAAATTCTATTGATATGTTTCTATTTTTATTTTTATGTATCTAAATTATGTATCTTTTTTTTCTTTTATTTGAAGAGGACTTATATCTGTAAAGTACCTTACAGAGATTGTAATCACAATTTTTTTCAGAATGGGCAATTTTCAAGATATTACAATTGTGATAGAAAATCTTGGGATGTAGATCACAAGATTTACAACATCAACAAATAGATTGTGCTATAAAATTTATCCAATAGATTGTATTTATTTATTCAACTTACTGTTTTGATAAAAGAAAAAAATACTGAAAAAAACAGCGTATTTGAACTATTATTCATTAAATAATAAAAAAATCAATAATTATATGTAATAATTTTAAAAAGCTAACTATTTATCATATGTTACTATTTTTGAAGAGATGTATATGGAAATTAGCTGAAAACACAGTTATAGGATTTACTGTCACGCGACTATTTATAAATAAAATATAATTAATATATTAATGACATTTTTGAGGTGCTACTTTCAAAGTTGTTACAACAGATCATAAGAGGATTTAGTTTTATGTTATGCAAATCAACTATCATTGTTTATAAACCCTCTAAAAAAACAATTTAACATAATATATATATATATATATATATATATATAAAATATTACAGCATATTTTAACCTTACCTTGTATTACATTAGAGTGCTATATTCATTTATTTTGAGATTTAATTAGCTCCCTGTTGCAGCTTCGCCCATGCTATATGGTTACTTGCATTTCCCATAGCAGTCAATCTTTTTATTTCATATTTTTTTGTCAAGTAACCAGAAGCAAGTGCAGCCAATCTTACATACAGCAATGGTGGCAGTGGCTGTGTTGGCAGAGCCACAGTGCCATATAGATTCACCTTAAAAAAATTGGAATTAAAAAAACCATAAATGATTTTTAAATAATTATCTGAATATTTGCATGCCCAAATCTATTGAATATCTCATTTACTATACTCAGCATTGGGAAAATTTACAATCATTGTTCAAAAATGTTTTTACCTTCCTTCATCCCCTTTCAACGTAAAATTTAAAAAATCTAGAAACTGGCTTATTGACATGAAGATTGCAAAAATCAAAAATTAGGTTGATTCTTCTATTGTTACCAACAAATTTAAAAAAATAACCAAGGTATCGAAAAAAATTCAAAAATCCATTTTAATTTTAACCTTTGAAACTTGGAATTTAAAAAATCTAGAAATTGGTTTTTAGCTATTGTTAATTATTCAGTCCAAACCCAGCTCACAATCACAAGACACAAATCACAATTTGTTATTTTAATTCATGAAAAGTTTGTCTTTAACCGCCAAATTAATATATATATATATTTTAATTTTTTAAAAATGTTGTCCTGTGCGTTAAATTATAATTAGTGTTTATAAACAACCAGATACACACATATAAAACAAGACTGATCCTACCTTCAATCTAATAAGACCTATTCAAATCCTATAGATTCATCATCAATTACTACAATAATCATTATAAGCATTGAGCTACTTCGTCAACCAAATCATGACTGATTAAAATTATTGGCTAAAATTCTATTATACAGACCTACCAATTTAAACACATCATCCTGCTCAAAATTTACCTGGTGGTTTATTAAATTGAAATTTTTATATTTATAAATATATTATTTCAAAAATATGATAGAAAATATATTTTATACAATTATATAAACAAAAACACAAATAAAATAATGAATGTTTATAATAAAGAACAGTATACAACTGCATATCAAACTGAAAATAATATTTCAAAATAATTCTTTAATTATAATACTAATTATTATATTTACATACTATTTATTATATTTATTTACTAATTATTTATATTTAACTGTAAATAATATTTAAAAATAATTCTTTAATTATAATACTAATTATTATATTTACTAATTATTTATATTTAACTGTAAATAATATTTAAAAATAATTCTTTAATTATAATATTAATTATTATATTTACTAATTATTTATATTTAACTGTAAATAATATTTCAAAATAATTCTTTAATTATAATACTAATTATTATATTTTTGATAAATTTAACTTAAGTAGCATTTATAAAATTAAATGCACAAACTGTGATGCCATATATATATAAAACTGATAGATCATTTAAAGCAAGATTCTTGGAACATCTAAGAGCATTTAAAAATAAAATTTTTTCAAATATGGCAGATCACCCAATTTCAAATGGACATAAAATTACAGATTTAGAAAATAATCTTAAAATGTTAGAAATTTGTAACGTTAAAAATAAACTGGAGCATTTGGAGAAATATTATACTTACAAATATAAAAATTTAAATTTAATAAACTACCGGGTAAATTTTGAGTAGGATGATCTGTTTAAATTTGTAGGCCTGTATAATAGAATTTTAACATCTGACTAATAATTTTAATCAGTCATGACTTGGTTGATGAAGTAGCTCAATGCTAATAATTGTTGTATTCAATAACTGAAAATGAATCTGTAGGATCTGAAAAAGCCTTCTTATTAGATAACGTAAGATCGATCTTGCTTTATATCTGTGTGTCTGGTGGTTTATAAATACTAAATACATACATTTTCTTTATTTTTTTAAATTTTTTGAGAAAAAATATATCTAAAATATTCTCACTTATGTCAAGAAACATGGGTATTTTTTTTTGTTTATCCCGAGCAAATAATGATTTCTTCCTCTTTACACAACAGTATAGATTAAATAATAATTACATTTAATTAAAAACAAGTCAAAGGAAACTGATATTTATCCTTAATGTTTAAACAAATAGAAATTATTCCTATTCATCAGAAGAATAAACAAAAATTTGCAACTGATTTCAAAAATAATATAATTTCTTTAATACCAAAAACAGCTAAATTTGATGACAGTATAAAACAGGTTACAACTGTTAATTAACTAAGTTTAATTTTGAACAATTAGTCTTAAAAATCAATAATCAAGTCTTTGAAGAAAAAAAATCATCTTTTATTATTAAAAATGAAACAGAAGTTAAAATGCACAAAGAAAATTAAGTCCTCTTTTACAAGCAGTACTCAAAAAGCAGTTAAGGCATCTTTTTTACTGAGCTTAAGAGTAGCAAGGTATACAAAAGCTTAAAGTGTGATTAGAGCAAGGAAGGCTACTGGGCTGAACAGCATACCCACAGAACTTCTCAAAGTGTTTGAAGATGACAACATACAATTATTGATAAACCTTTTCAACTTCATATTCTCAACAAGTGTCATCGCAGAGGATTGCCTGGAGATTGTTTTCATTACTATACCCAAAAAACAAAGAATTAAATGCTGCAGGGATTATCAACTTATCAGTCTATTGAGTCACACATTGAATGTCTTCCTTCGTGTCACCCATGGCAGAATTAGGAAAAAAGTGTGAACAGAATCTTGACAGTTCATAGCTTGCTTTTAGAAATGGTCTACGAACACGTTGATGCACTTTTTGCCTTGAAGCTGTGCACCTCCCCTTTTCACTGCAATCGACTTAACCAAAAGTATCCAAAAAAACCTAAAATCCAAAGAAATTTTGGATTTTAGACTTTTTCTTAACCGTAGTAATAAGGTTTTTATCGAGAGCTTTTCAACGATATATCATAAGTGGTATTTGTTTACAACGGTTTCAGAGTTATGGCCAAATGAAATCTTAATTAAAGAAATATTTGGATCTGTAAGGGGAAGGCACATCGGTTCGAGTCAGACTTCATCTCCTTTTATTTTTTTTAACTTTTTTTTAAAATTAAATATATTGATTTATTTATTAACTCCTGATTTTAAAAAAAATTACAATAAATAAATTATTCAATAATAACAATAAAAAAAATCTTAAGTTATTAGTGAAATAGAATTTTATGTACTTTTAAAAACGCGTATGTGTAATTTAATAGGCATTATTACATATGTGAATGTGTAATCAAATCTCCCAAAATAAAAAAATTGTTAAGGTTTCGACGAGAGTTTGCCGTCGGTTGAAAACATCAAAAAATCGAAAATCAAAATTCGACAATTTATTTATTTATAGTTCTTCAAAAAGATATCGTTCTAATTAAAAAAGTACAGATATGTATAAAAGACGAGATAATAATTTTTACGCCTTAAATCGTAAATGCAAAAACTTTTGCCGGCCCGATTTCATACTTTAAACGACTTCATAAATCGTAATAATTAATGATCCGTAAGCGAGTGTTCTACTTCCTGACTTGTTTTTCAAAGGTGATAATTCACAATGCAAATCATACGAGCCATCATTCTCTATTTCTAATCCTAATTAGTCATTTATAAGAAGTTGTACGGTATAAAATAATTTGATGCAATTCGGAAGTATCATACAAAATAATGTGCATCATATTTTATATATTTTTTTCGAATTTTTCTTGAACATATACTTAACATTTTTATCTCTTAATTTTTAACGATGTTTAAAGTTAATGAAAAAAATTTTGATTATTATTTTTAATTCATGACAGTATCAAATGATTCAATCTTTGAAAATAATTAATCGGCTAAAAAAAATATTAACGGTTCGTAATTTTCTTTGTTTCAAAAATTAATTCAATTCCAGAAAAAAATGTTATATAATTTGAAAATAGCAAAACAAAACGTAAATTTCGTACACAAAATTGAAATATAATTAATAATTAATATTTATTCAGTAAGTTAACATTTTCCAAGCTAATTAATACACAATTAGAGGCGGTACTGGAAGTTATGATACTTTAGAGTGAAGGTGACATTAGAAATGATTTCATCACTTTGAATTTTCAAAATATCAAGGAACGGTTTTATTAAAGGTAAAAATACATACGATTAATATTATGTGACATTTTAACCGTTAGGAATATATGATAAACGTATAAATAAAAACCTACAAATGATAATTAGTTCGCATAATAAGGTGTGTAACATTCACTTTAAATTGTCACATCGACCCGTACTGCCCCTGATATTGATGTTTTTATTGAAATCAGAAATTGATTATTGTTCTTTATAGAATTTTTTCCCCGTAACGGACAAAGTTGAACTTACTGTTGAGATCGCAGTACATTTACGTAGAACAATAAATAATAATGGTAAGCGTAAAATATTGAAGTTTCGTTCAAATTCGTTCTTAAAAGTACGAAATCGGGCCGGCAAGAGTTTTTGCATTTTCGATTTTTAATGTTTTCAATTTACGGCATAACAATTATTATGTCGCCTTTTATACATAACTGTACGTTTTTAATTAGGACAATATCTTTTTAAAGTGCTATAATTAAATAAATTGTTGAATTTAGATTTTCGATGTTTTCAATCGACAGCAAACTCTCATAGAAACCTTAACAATTTTATTGTTTTGGGAGTTTTGATATCATCTGTATTTCGTTTTTTGTGCATTCGTTAAATTGAACTGTTTTTATTTTTATGTTTATAATAATTCCGGTATCTGTCGTGCGTTTGCTAATAACTTTTCGTCGATTGTATTCAGTTACCTAATAAAAAAGCAAATTTGTTCTAAAACGTAAAGTGTTTTACGATAAATTCGAATTCAATAAGTTATTAATGAAATCAAATTTTATGTACTTTTCAATTTTTAAAAATGGGTATATGTAATTTAATAGTCGAACAAGGAAGTCATGTGGTGCCCGCATCGGTTTTTTCTTTAACGGTTTACATCACAAGAACAATTTACCCGACTTTGATAAATAAACTATTAAAATAAATATAATCTTCACCTTTAAATTTCAGCATGTAAAATAACGCAGCTTTTCGTTAGGAAATTATTTATTCAACGACTAAAACTATACCGTAAAAACATTGACGCTATAAAATACTACCGCAATTACGTTTAAAGTTCAAGCTTCCACGATAATGGAGATACCTGGATAAATTTATAATTAAAATCATTCTCTCGGTTTAATTAAAATATTGGTAAAAGAATTGTTCACATCACGTCAGTGGTTGTCGAGTTAAATGGATCATCTGCACACACACATACATATATACACATGGTTTATTACCCGTTTAATAAACTTATTGTACATCAAACATAAAAACAGGTTTTTTACCCTAATTTATTTGTTTTCACCACAGATATCTAAAAAAAAACTGCAAATACGGTTCTAGGACATATTTTATTCCATTTTTTAGGTTAAAAATCATAACAAATCTGTAATTCTACTCTTTAATCAACGTCATAAAAATTTCAGTACGACCTCATTTCACCGGGTAGCTGAAATCCGAGCAAGTTTTTACTAGTCGTAACTCGAAAACGAAGCATTTTAAGTCATGTTTGTATGAACTTTATCCATTATTTTCACGACTTGAATATGTTATGAAAGTTACGAAACAAGAACTTCGTGATACACCTGTATATATATATATATATAGCCAAATGTTTAAATGTTTTCAGCTCCAAATACCAGTTCATTTTCTTCATAATAATAATCAATTTTAATTACTAATATAGTGTCCCAAAAGTCGCTTGACGGTGAAATAAAATATTAATATTTTATGTCATATGACGAATGTCGTTTAAAAAATTTCATATTTGTTAGGTTGGTGACACACTACTTATATTGTTTTCATTTTCCCATGCGATTAAGTAGTTCACTGTTCATGTTTACCAGTGTTGATCTGTAAATTAACCACGAACTATAAACTAACTTACGTTTTTCTCCTAAAATGGTGGAAGACCATAGCGATGAAGTCGTTCAGAAATTAGGAGAAAAATTTCCTCAAACTCCAGCCATATCCAGAAAATGAAGAAGTGTTAAACGGAAACAAACATTTGTACAAAAGATTGATACAAATGTAAAAAAACGCTGTAAAAATGTGTTGAAGTACGAGTACATGGGGAGCATTTTGAGCAATTCTTGTATGCTTTTTTAAAAAATGTATAAAAGATTTTATTATCTATAAAAAAATGTCGATTTAAAAGCACAAGTATTGTTTTCAGCTTTTAAAATACTGTAATTCTCGGTCAAGCGACTTTAGGGACAGTATATATTTTTTCTTAATCAGGGTAAGAAACGGAAATACGTACAAGTAATATTTTATTTTTAAAAATCATCCCCTGTTCATAGTTACGAAATGGTCCGAAATTGAAAAAAATATTTTACTGAAAAAAACAGAGAAAAGATTAAAGAAATGATTGTTTTTTTTTAATAATTCAAATGGTGGTAAAGATGTCTTTCAAGGAAAAAGAAGCCTTGAAGAAATGTTATTGCATTTATTAAAAAGAAAGATATGACACAACTAACAAACAATACCGTTAAAAAAAAGTGAAACCGTAAGAGAACCAATAAAGACATAAATCATTTAACATAAAAGTAATGTGTCAACTCTGTAGACAAAATAACGACAGCTGTCCAGTATTTTACTAATAACAAGTCAATGGTTGATGTTTTGTATCTCATGTAACACGTGTTCATACGTTTTAATATATATATATATATTTGTGCAGAGAGAGAGAGACAGATGTTAGTGAGTAAGCAGACTCTGTGATTTAACGATTTATTATAAATAACTAACAAATCTGTTCACTTCTTTTATTCCTCTTTTGGTTTTTTTGTCTATGCGATCTAAGTGTGCGTCCATTATGTTTGAATACATACATACATACACACACACACACACACGCGCGCATAGTAAAGCAAATAAAATGTTTACACTGCATGGAAAGAAGTATTATAATAATTTTAATTTTAATTAAATATTTTTTCTTTTATTAAAATAGGAATGCAAGATGCAAGTTAATTTAATTTGAATTTTTATTTTTAAATATAACCTTTATTTAAAATGAATTTAATTAACTTTTTTTAATTATTTTCTATAACATATCAATTACTTAGCTTTGAAATTAGTGCATTAAACGCTGGTTTACAAAGTGGTCACGTACAAGACTTTTTGTTATATAGTTTTTCTATACATTATCACTTCTTGAAATCTTTACATATAATAGCGTTTGTTTTGACTATTATCCGTTTTAATAAAACTTTATTTTTTTTTAGCACAGGTAGCAGTGTAATTATAAAATGAATTTTAGACTATATATCTTAGTTTTGTTATTGCTCATGAACTCTCTTTAATATATATATACATAACTTTTGTACGAACAAATATAACAAAAAAATTTCAATAAAAAAAACCTTTTTTCAAGCTTACTAGGGAATATAGAATGACAAATGAACCGGTTCCCTGTATTCACAAAACACGTTTTATATATTGATATACCGATTCAAAGAGTTTAATTAATAACGTTCGCCAAATGGTTTGTTTAATTATTAAACATCATTACTTTCATAGGAAATATTACTCTTAATTAGTAATATTAATGTAGGAGATATTTTACATACATCACAGTCATTAGAAGAAATAGAAATGAAATGTAAAACAATAAATTGATATACGAGTTTTGCGCAAAATCCTTTAAATAAAAGAATGACATAATTATAACACTACAACAATGCAATGATGATGCCGAACACCTTCAAATCGTTTATTTAGACTAAACAATTTTCCGTTCACATAAGTTATAAAAAAACTTTTCTCAGGTTTACCAGAGGAATTGCTTATACAAAATACATGAAATTATCATTACAATCATTTAATTTAATGAACAGTAAACCTTGAACATCTATAATTTTTACTTTTTCCGGGGAACGGATCAGATTTGACGTCCTTGATCAAATTATGTTTTTAATTTAAAAATGATGCAGTATTAAAAGCATTAATGTAAAAAAAAAAAAAACAATATTTGTAATAAAATATTTTTCTTCTCAGTTTACCTTTTGACCAAATGAGGTTTTTACCGTCAAAATTATATTGCATTTAGAATTTAATTGCCAAAAGAAAAAAACTGAAAACAGTTGTAGTACGGCTTTTTTTGGTGCACCGTTTACACACACATATGCAAACTTAATTTAAAATATCTATCATTTTACTGAAATATAATATTTTTTTTGTTTTTTTAAATTTAATGATTCTAACTAAAGCGCGCGTGCGCTTACCATACGTATTTCATTCACGCGGTGTGACGGTACTAGCTGCCACTTTAAATACTTTTTTACAGTTTAAATATTATTAATTTATTTAATTCTACCGTTCACTTCTGACGTTCCAACCTACAGACGACTCTTGCCGGCCTCCGTGGCGCGAGTGGTAGCGTCTGGCCTTTCATCCGGAGGTTCCAGGTTCGAATCCCGGTCCGGCATAACATTTTTACACGCTAGTTGTCATTCATGTCATCCTCTGAAAGCAAATACCTAACGGTGGTCTCCGGAGGTGAAACAAAAAACATACAGACGACTACAGTAGCTCTACGTTAGTGCTACACTAGCGCTCCTTGCGGTGAGAGGAGGTAGTAATGAGGCACTATACTTAGAAACTAGTTTATTTAGAGCATTTATTTATTGGTGGGGGGGATGCGATTTTGCGGAATTTTTTTAAAAATATTACTCTTTAATTGTCAACAAAAGTGCCTAAGAAAAACTTTAATTAGGCCAAACATCGAGATACTGAGAGTTACCTTACTCTAGAGCCTCATCCCCTTTATCTTTTAGGTTGAAAATTTAATGGCATTAAGCCCCATGTATAGATAATTTGAGATAGACCGGACCATGTTTGGTCAAAATCGATCCAGTAATTGTGGATATAAGGTGATTTATGGTGCGTCACCGAAGACACACACTTACTTATGAACATCCGGAAAATTTCCACATCCTGTTGTGCTTTTTGGATTCCTTAGGTATCAACGTAAATATCCGGTGAAAACCACAACGCACAAATTGGACCGATCACCATATTTACCCTTCTACCGCTATAGCGCTATATGGGAAAGTAAAATCAATTTTTTTTTAAAACTGTTTGTCCCATTTGCTTCTATCTCAACGGTGACGTACGCTACGTGATATAAAATATATAATAACAGCAAAAACTTTTAAAATATAAGAAATTTGTAAACATCAACAAATTTCAAAGAGACGGTCCCAAGTGATCCTCTTTTTAAAAAAGAAACTATTGAAAATTTAATTGAACATCCCCCAGAATCCGATTGACTTGAAAGTGTGGAATTTTAAAAAAACACTTTTATCGAGAAAAAAAATTCAATTCTTTATGACCACTACACAATGTAAAAAAAAAAAAAAAAAATTAATTTTCGGAGAATTTATGTTGCGCCAGTCCTGAGATATGAATTGAGATACAAACCAAAATACGTACATATACATCTTCCGAAAATATCCATAAACAAAATATTTTTGTGTTTTTTTGGATCGAATCAAAATGTTGAAAATTGTAGGTATTTAGCGAAACAAAATGTACAATATTATGAAACAAAAGAATTAGATGTTCGAGAGAAATAAATAATCAAAAACTAAAAATATGTTAACATCAGTTAAAAGTTATTAGACGTAGTTAAGGCTAATTAAAATTTAATTTTATCTAAATTTGTTATATAATTTGTTATTTATGTTTACATTATGTTACATAATTTACGTCAAAAGTGTGCACTAACAATTAATTTCATTAAATTTAACATTGTAATACAATTTTTAAGAAAATATAAGTATTATTTAGATAAGAAATTCTGTCAAATGTTCAATCGGCGTATGGATTCAAGAACGTAATTTTTTAATTTAATACTTTAATAACTCATTTTTTAATACGAAGAATTAATATTTCTTTTAAACATTATTTTGAAAAGGAAGGTACTAAAAATATAGAAATTAGATAACGTTTAGCAAACGTTGTCAGTAAACATGAGGAAAATTGAAAAAAATAAATAATTTTGTACACACTGGTTTCTATTTTTTTCGTAGTACATTTACAAAATGTTTTCACAATATTTTTTTATTGTTCAATAAAATTTTTAAGCGTAACTTTTGAATGAAATAACGTCAACCGACCAACTGGTATTTGTATTCGAGGACTTAGATATCTTATTTTCGAATTACTGCAAATGCAGCGGCAAACTGCCAAAGTACACAATGGATTCCGCAGTTCCATATAACATAATCCTTCCCGAAGATTTTTCTATAAAACGCCCTCGCTGCCGTCTACTGTTCCTCTTCCTTGTAAAATGCCAATTTCACGTCACGCACGTCTAGTAGATTTCTTCAGATTACGCGCAAAGATTTCTCCGAGTTGTTCAACAGCAGCTTCAGAGACGCATGGGCGTCCTGGTGATTTTGTATGCTTAACAGAACAGCCTGTGTCAAAGAAAATTTGGTCCCAAGAGTAAATCGTACACCTACTAGGAGGCTCCCTATTGTACTTTCTACGAAAGTTAAGTTGAACTGCAGTTGATGACTGCAAATCGTGGAACCAAAACGCACAACGAACACGTTCCACACCAGTAAGTGTATCTATTTTTAACATCGCCGAAGGCTTCATATTCAAAATTAAGGGTTACTGTGACGTAGAAGCAAGTTCGGATCTTCATAGTTACAAAATTACTCCTTCATAGTGTTTGAAATTTTTTCCGCTACCTTTGATCCACCACACCGACCTCCGCGGCGTGGCGGACCGGTAGTATCTCGACATTTCATCCGAAGTCCCACGCTGGAATCCCGGTCAGGCATGGCACGTTTTTCATTCGCTCAACAATTCCATTTTCATATGCCACGGATAGATAAGCTTAGAGCTTATGTAGCGAAATCATCCGGTAATAAAATATAAGAATTAAATAGAAAACCAATCCGTAAATCTTCATGTCTCACAAATAAATAAACTAGCTTATATATTTTAATATAATTTTAAACTATAAAATAAAATATTTAAATAATTTTTTTTTACCGTTCATGTTTAAGGATTCCGTATTTAATTGTTATATATGCTCAGGGCAAGCTACACAAATCTGGCGTCGTTAAGCTCCCGATGCGAACAGATGACTGAATTTTCGCTCCGCGAATTGGTACTAGTTTTTCTGTTTGTGGTTTTTCTTTTTGTTACTAGGTGTTATTTTATTCTGTTTATATCATTTATTTGAGTTTGTTTTGTTTACGTTGTGTTTCCTGTTCGTCGTTTTGCGTATTTTTTGTACTTTTATAAGTGTTTTACGTAGTTCCGTAGCGTTAATTAAGGTATTCATTGTTTGTTTTTGTTTTTTTTTTAACTGTTTTTGGTGTTCAATATTTATAAGAAAATTTCTTATCCCACAGTTGCCAAGGCTTGTTGCCAGGAAATCAGCTGTGTCTATTTCGTTTAGATCTCAGTTTACATTCGGCTTACAGAGTTTAAGTCGACTTTTATCAAAATAATTTTATTTAAATTATTTTTCATTTCGGCTGTCGGAGTAGAGGTTTTGAATAATTTTTCCCTCCTTCAGGGTTGTTGTTTACATCCGCACTTAGAAAAATTTTTGCGGGTGGATTTTCGGGTGCAGTGTCTTGTGAGTTTTAACAACTTATTTTTCCGGTTATTGTTTTCTCGATTTTGTTTTTGCTATATGTTAACTTGTGACTGATATATGGCTGATTCGGTCGGAGATCCAGCAGGCGGGGCGCATCGAAGAATACCGTCCAGGAAGTTATGTCCGGTAGTAGCGGTGGTGACAACATTGGAGAGATGGTTACAGAGAAGATTCGACCTGCCGGTCGCTCGCTTTCCAGAAGTAAGGTGAAGAAGACAAGAGAGACTTCGGCTCGGCGCCAGAAGAAGATTGTCGGTTAGTCTGTTCCGTCCGGCAGAGACTATGAAGTAGATTTCACTTCTCGCCCGGCAGGGTCGGATGGCGACCAGGACGACGGGCAGAGGCAGACTAAGTCTGCAGGGAAAAGTCGATTTCGTGGTTCTCCTCCGGCACTGCGTGGGGAAGAAGAAGTCTAGAGCCGGTTGAAGTTCCGTATATTCGGCCGAGGAAGCCTCCGACTTGGAGAGATCCGAGTCGTTAGCGGACGTTTCCGGTACGGAGGAAGGACCTGCAGAACATCGATGTGTGGGGAGTAACGAGAAGACTTTTATGAAGCAGAAGAAGTGTTTTGCATACAACATGCTGAATTTGTTGGTTCAACAGCACTCAAATACTACACTTGAATTTAAACTGTGCTCAGAGGATGTGTTCGTATATTGGAGTCTTTTGAAGAGGTTCTGGACCGATTAAAAGATGGATCTCAGAGGTTAAAACCGGTTCGGCCAAGTACGGAAGACAAGGCTACCCAAAAGTATTACGTTGCCTCTGGTGTAGCATTTCAGACTCCGTACGGTGGACGGGGGATTAGGACAGGCCACCACTTGGTCGCTGGACGAACTAATGTATTGTTATTAAAAAATTGTGATTGATTTAAGCCGATAATTAGTAAATTATAATTTTTAGTTTAACCTTTAATTATATTATTTGTATATCCTGTCTGTATATAGGGGTTTTCCATTTTCAACGCAAAAAGTAAAATTTCTATAAAATAAAAAATACGTCTAATATCAACCAATCGTGTTCTGTTTCGAAGCTTACAATGTTACATTATGTCCAAAAATCAATATCAATCGTATGGCCACCACGGCTTTGCATGACATAACCAAAGTCTATATCAAAATTTTGCGTAATTCGTTCACTAAATCAGATTGAATTCCGTAAATAATAAAACGAATATTTGCTTTGAAATCATCTAATTTGAGTGGTTTTTGCTATAGACTTGCTACAAAACAACCCCCACAAAAATAACTCTAAAGTAGTCAAATCAATGCTTTATATATAAAAGTAATCTGACCGAATTTGGTCAAAATCGGTCCAGTAGTTTTGGAGATATAAAGTGATTTAGGGGCCGACCCCAAACACATCCGAAAAATTTACATCCAGCTTTTTGGTTTATTCGGTTCCTTAGGTATCAAAACGTCAAGATCCAGTGAAAACCGCGTATTTCCAAATCGGACCGATTACAATACTTTCTCTTCTATACTTATAGCGCTATCTAAACGGGAAAGTAAAAATGGAGATGTATATGATTTGTTAGATTTCTTTGAAAAAACAATATCATAGATTTTCCTGACGGTGTGGTAGCATCTCTGCCTTTCACCTACAGGTTCGGGGTTTTAATTAAGCGCTAAGTTTTTTAACACAGTGTTTGTCAGTCAGAACTTGTGATAACGGCCTTAAAAGAGGTGTAAACGCTTCCTGTTGGCGCGTTAAAATATCGACTTTTTGAAATATAAATTTTCCTTTGTTATTTATTACATAGCTTTTATCTCGATTAATATTGAATTAATACTCTTCCACTTTAATTTAAGAATAAAGTTAACGCGTCAAATTAAAACAGATAAACACGCAGGGTCAGCCCTAGCGTTTTTGCCGCCGTAGGCAAACCCCAAAAATTCCGCCCCCAAGCTTAAAAAAAATTAAAAATTAAAAAAAAAAGAATTATAAAAAAAACCATGTTAGCCAGAAAAATGGCATATAACTGAATTAAGACAATAATACTAATACGATTTACGGAAAATTGTTTTATCGAGAAAAAAAATTACTTTTTTAACGAGTTAACAACTAAAACTAGTACCTACTATTTTCAGAGATAATTTAAATATACTTTTTAAAAAATAAACAAAACTACTAATAAATAGTAAATAATATTATTGTCTAGATAAAAGTAATCGAAATATATTTTTGTGAGTTGTGTTTATTTTTTTACTAAAAAATAAATTTTGCCGCCGTAGGCAGTCGCCTACCTTGCCTAACGTGAAAAAATAAAAATTTTACCGTTTATCGAAAAACAAACACAATTTTTCCAAACATAGTTTACAGAAATATACGAAGAAAAAAACAACTTTTTTTCAGAACTTTGATACGTTTGCTAACGTAGTGGTATTACAAATATTGCAACTGAAAATAGCTCATTGTTTGAAAATCTACTTAGATATACGCTGTCACTAATTTGAGTATAAATTAAATTGTAGTCTCTGTTCTACATTTCACTGTATCACCGACTTGGACGTGCATAAATCAACAAACAAAAACACAAAACAGAATAAAACTTTGTAAACCTCATCGTGGAAATTGAATTCTTACATAAAGTTACCGACCCGCCGTGCAAATCCTAACTTTAAACTTTAAATATGAAACAGTTTGTACGATCCACTTCTCAATAAGAAATAACATTGCTAATTGCATAAATATTATTCCCATTAATAGTAACATTTCTGTAGTACATTATGTAAAATGTTTGGACCGTCTAATTAAGTAGCAAATTTTCATGAGACGACTAAACCGATTTCATTACAGCGAGTCAAATCACACTGTGTTTCTTTCAAGCGTTTTAATGAAATGCTAACCTTGCATCATCGTTATCATTTATTACGTTTATGAATGAATATCCTATCTAAAATAAAATACTATGTTTTGTGATTATTTGAAAAAGTAAAAAAAAAAATACTAAAATGGGCTATCAGAACTTTGTTTTGTTCTTCTTAATTCAGATTAAGTTTAAAACGATATGTTTAATGATAAATTAATAAAATATTTTTTTTTATAGTAGCAAATGTTTTAATAAATAAAAAAGTTGTTCAATAGCCGATGATAAATATAATTGGTAAAATTGTATCGATATACGCTGAAAGAGGACTATTTTGTAAAGAGGAATTTTAGAGGTAATAATTTTTTCTTTTAATTTTTTTTTAGTAGCTGGACACATCAAATAAAATATGTCAGTCGGTGACTAATGCGACGATGTTGTGAGGGTGAGAGAGGGGTTACAAACGCAGTTGGCTTCCTTCGCTCTGATTGGCTACCGTAGGCCAGTACTACATCACGCGATACAATTTAAATACAACCGTGTAACGGTCAATATTGCTATGCGGGTAACATTGTTAGTAGTCCTATTTGTTATGGATCCATCATGGATCCAGAGAGTAAATGGCAGAGTATGGAATGGAAACACCCAAAAAATTTTCCCTGCAAAAAAATTTTCAATTCCCAACCATTCGCAGGAAAACTGATGCTTACGGTTTCTTGGGACTCACCAGTAAAGGCCCAGTACTGGAACATTATGAGAAAAGGGGCACGACAATAAACAGTGTGCGTTACAATGAGATGCTTACTGCCATTTAACACAGTGTTTGTCAGTCAGATCTTGTGATAACAGCCTTATAAGCGGTGTAACCGCTTCCTGTTAGCGCCTTAAAATATCGACTTTTTTGAAATATAAATTTTCCTTTGTTATTAATTAATTAACTTTTATCTCGATTAATTTTGAATTATTACTCTTCCATTTTATATGAGAATAAAGTTAACGCGTCAAATTAAAACAGATAAACACGCAGGGTCGGCCCTACCGTTTTTGCCGCCGTAGGCAAACCCTAAAAATTCCACCCCAAGCTTCAAAAAAATGTAAAAATTAAAAAAAAAAAAACAGAATTATAAAAAACCATGTTAACCAGAAAAATGGCATATAACTAAATTAAGATAATAATACTAATACAGATTTACCGAAAATTATTTTATTGAGAAAAAAAATTACATTTTTAACGAGTTACCGACAACTAAAACTAGTACCTACTACTTTCAGAGAAGATTTAAATACTCTATTTTCTAGATTCAAGTAATCGAAATATATTTTTATGACTTGTCGCCTACCTTGCCTACTGCCTTGGGCCGGCCCTGAAACGTGAAAAAATATTAATTTTACCGTTTATCGAAGAACAGAATGAATTTTTCAAACATAGTTTACAGAAATATACGAAGAAAAAAACAACTTTTTTTTTAGAATTTTGATATGTGCTAACTTGGTGGTATTACAGATATTTCCATTGAATATAACTCTCATTGTTTGAAAACCTATTTAGATTTACGCTGTCACTAATTTGAGTATAAATTAAATTGTAGTCCTGTTCTACATTTCACTGTATCATCAACTTGGAAATGCATTAATCAACAAACAAAAACACAAAACAGAATAAACCTTTGTAAACCTTCTCGTGGAAACTAAATTCTTACATAAAGTTACCGAGCCGCCGTGCAAATCCTAACTTTAAACTTTAAATACGGATAAAGTTTGTGCGATCCACTTCTCAGTAAGAAATAACATTGCTAATTGCATAAATACTATTCTTATTAATAGTAACATTTCTGTTGTACATTATGTAAAATGTTTGGACCGTTTAATTAGGTAGCAAATTTTACCGATTTCATTTACAGTGAGTCAAATCACACTGTGTTGCTCTCAAGCTTTTAATAAAACGCTAACTTGCATCATCGTTATCATTTATTACGTTTACGTATACCCTGTCTAAAATATAATACTAAGTTTTGCAATTACGGCTATATATTGTAAAAGTTCTTAAATTCTTAATTATTTTTAAGAACTTTTACAACAGTGAATACAGGGTAAATGTAGAAAGCGGATACAATTTGAGAGCGATGAGCTTTATTACAGATAGATATAATAATACTTACGGTAAACGATTAAAGAAGTATGTTGTTCCTGCATTACTTAATTCTTTAAATCACCTCAATAATGTAAAAATGAAAAAAAATGATTTAAAAAAACTTCTCATCGAGTGGGCATTAACTATAACATAATAGGTACTAACAGGATTCATGTTGGATTTATACTGGCAGTCCAGATAATTATAACATGATTATAGTTATTTTTTTTTTAATGTTGATAATTATTGTAAATCAATAAATAATGTATTGTTGAATGGTTAAAGCTTAGTTATTTATTTTCTTTATGTAATTGTTGCAACAAGATATTGTGTAATTCGTTGTTGTAATTAAGTATAGTTTTGTTTCTTGAAAATAGTTTTAGTTACTAAATCTAATACATTACAAATATTAAAGAAATAATTTGTTCATTAGTTTTTAAGTACATAGTTTAATTTTGTTAAATTAATTTTTATAATTGTACTACTATTATAACTATTATAAAAACTAATAATATCTTTAGTTGTTACATAAAATTGGTTATTGCATTAACCACTTAATAATGTAATAATAATTCTTTAGTATATCTGTCGACAGACTTAGGTCTGACGGATGATCATGTAAGTTTTAAATTGTAAATAAAATAAAAAATAAATAAATATCAGAACTTTGTTTTGTACCGGTAAACGTGATTCGTGTAAATTGTTTAGTAAATTGTGTACGAATGCGTAACATTTGCTAAGAAGTAAATGTTATTTATTATTTTAATTAAAATTAAATTAAAATTAAAAAGCAAAAATCTGGTAACAGATTTATCCCTTGTTTTGTTTAACCTCCGGAGCCGCAGTTAGGCATTACTGTACAGAGGATGAGATGAATGATTTGTAGCGTCTGTGAAAAATGCCATGCCTGACCGGGATTCAACGTCCATGTGCACGTGTGTGTGAATTCTTTGATTACTGATGAACACATGTATACATGGGGTTCTATGTGTAATCAAATGTTCTATGTGTGTAATCAAATCAAATTTGATTAAATAAAAAGCTTCCCCTAGTGTACCATCGGTGTATCACTTTAGTTTTGAAGGTACTATATTTTTTCACTATATTTTTAAAAATTCAGATTACGTTTAAAACGATATGTTCAATAATAAATAAACGTAATAAAATATTTTTTTTATAGTAACAAATATTTTAATAAATATAAAAATTGTTCAATAGCCGATGATAAATATAATTTATAAAATTGTATCGGGGTCATACGCTGATGGAGGACTTTAGGAAAGAGGAATATTAGAGGTAGTTAGTTATTTTTTTGTTTAATTTTTATGTGATGACACATCTAGTAAAACCAACCGTCAGTCTAGACAAGGGCGGTATGACGGAGTGAGGGGGGTTGAACAACGCAAGTGGCTACTTTCGCTCTGATTGGCTGCCGTCGGACAGTACTGATCACGTGATGGTACAATTAAAATACAACAAAATACATGTAAAGTTGCTTACATGTGAGTAACAACGTTAATAGCCTTTTTTTCTTATATATACATCCGACATAATTAAATTAAATTATGATTGGTCGATTATTTTATATTTACATTTTATTAAAAATAATAATTAATCTTCTTTAATTTTAATAAATATATTAAAATTATTACGATAAAATTGATCGGTTTTGTACAGTAGTTTTCTAACTAAACAAAAACTTTAATGTTAAATAATAACAGATCAAATTTTTCCAGCTTTATTTACAGTACGACCTCGTAATATCCTACACTTGTATTTTAACGAGCGTGGAATAAGAGGTAGATGAAATTAGTGAGATATTTAAAAAAAAAACACAAAATTCTTGCCCAGAATCAAACCCGAGACCAGCAGATTTAGAAGCTAACAATTATAAAATGAAATAAAGCATTAAAGGATAAGAATAATCAGTAAAACTTGTAATTAACTCGATTAAATTTCAGGTTCTAATAAGACGGCCAGATAAATACAACAACGTTGCGTTAAGACTAAAAACAACCTACATTCCTACATTTATGTAATCCTTTTATGTTTATAAGTACAGAAAATGTAATGTTATTTAATATTTCTACAAGCATCAACTAAACATTTTGCCGACCGACCTCGTAGGTGGGGACACGGTTGGAATTTTTTAATCCAACCGTCTATAATGCATATTATAGACTTGTTTAATTATTTATCGAAATATGAGTTTATATTGCAGCGTGTAAGGCATGTGTTTATTGAAGGCTGTTTAACGCTCTACTATTAGTTTGTCAGCGAGTCTCCGACAGAAGGGCGGTATTGTCTCCATAATAACGCGGCTACTAACGGTTATTAGTCATATTAAATTTATTAATGCTTCTTATATATATTAATATCAAATACGTGTTTTTATATATTTATTTGTATCGACAATATACCGACATCCAGTTCGTCATTTACTTTTATTTTTTAAATTTTAATAAAGCGGATAAAAAAGCCAATTCTGACCGGAATTCGAACCCGGTAGTAAGTACTTAGTACTACTTTTTTACTACAGTAAACAATTTTTTTTTTACTGTTTCCTCTCGTAAATATAAGTAATAACATTATCATTCTGGTAACGTTTAAATATTTTAAAATGCGAGATTTAATATTTTACAAGCGAATAAAATGAAATACAAAATACTGTAAGAATTTATTATGAAAACGTATACTTTACTTAAGAGACCACAATTATAAAAGTAAGAGTCCCTCTTGGAAAGTAAAAGTAACATCACAGTTAGTATCATCACCCCCTTTCTTAAACATTAGTCTACCTCAGACAGCGCGAGAATTTTCTCGCTCACTCTCACTCTCTCTCTCTCTCTTCGGTGCGTGTGGGCGCGCGCAAATTTTGAGTGGTCGAAAGATCATTTAATTCCTTACCAAAAATGCACTCCCAGCAATAATTTCGTTATCGGACCTCCGGCATATTTATGCCTAATCATAGTTCTGTTAAATATTATAAGGAATAAATATAGCCAAATCAAAGTTAATTTTAATCTGACATATTTTTTATGTACCGTGTACCGATTGTTTGAAATTAATTCGTAAAATAAAAAAGATTATATTACTAACCGTGAGAGGAGAGCAATCCCATCTAGATATTTTTAAACGTTCAAGTTCATCGACGCATTAAATTTATAAACTTTATTCAAACTTTTAGTTAAGAAAATATCTTCCCGTAAATGATGTTTTTAAAAACAATAAAAAATATAAACTATAGATTTTATATTTTAATTTATGTAATTATATATACATATACCTACACAAAATGATATAGGAAGAAAGTGAAAAAACTTGGGAACCGATTCCAGAGCTTGAAATTAAGAAGTTCTACAAACTTATGTCCGAAAACAATTTGTTATAGAGTTACGGCTGGCGAATTCGCTAAGGAGAATTAGGAAGAAGCAGTTTCACGTAACTACCCTTTTGAAAACGGAAATGAAGTTCAGTCGTACAAATGACAACTTTACTTCTTTCACCGCAGGGAAGGCTGTATATACCTGTACAACAATTCCAGCCGCGGAGTAATTCGTTGGTTGTGTATACATTAAATAACTGCCGGGTAACCAAGTATCTTACTTGAAATTTACATTGAATTAATCATTCATTATATTGTTGCAATAGTTTCATACTTTTAATTAAGTTCACATTTTTAATTGTATATTAAATATGCTGCCTAGCTAGAACAGACGTAGAACTTACTAATGTTATTCCTTCAACATTTTAAAGGAAATTAAAGATTCATGCATTAATAATTTTAACAATAATTAAGTTCGTTCATTAACAATTAAGAAAAAAATGACAGATGTTTACATTTAAACAAGCGGACAAATGAATCGTACTTTATTTATGACACATTTATGACTAATCATGTCTGATAAATATAACAATAAAAAATAATACAATTTATTATTTTTTAATTTCTGAAATTAAAAAAATTATAATAATAAAAAATTTATAAAAGACAATTTTATAAGATGCCAAAAAAATCATATACACCGGGCCCCATAAAATATTATTGGTGGAGACAATCATTAATTTTTAAAGTTTAATTCACTTTTAATAAAATGCCTACAAAGATTTTATGACTTCCAAATTACTTTCCTATAACCTTTATTTTTATGAAGGAACAGCCTGAGAGTGTAAATGCAGAAAAACGATTTTGTGAGCGGAACAGTCGAGGAATCGATAATTATTTAAATTAACGGGTTGGCCAAT
Source organism: Lycorma delicatula (assembly GCF_047948215.1). Lineage (NCBI taxonomy): Eukaryota > Metazoa > Arthropoda > Insecta > Hemiptera > Fulgoridae > Lycorma > Lycorma delicatula. Next base: position 70,249,185 of record NC_134466.1, on the reverse strand, counting down.
TAGCTTTATTTTTGTTACGAGTTAATAATTAATAAATGAATAAAATACAATGAAAAAATTTCAGCCTATAACTAGCCCAAATATAAAACAGAATAATAGCATTTCCTGAATGATGCTGAGGAAACACGTACGACGGAGAGAGTAGTAGCGTCAATGGAAAGTTCTGGGTTTAATCCCAGCAAGATTTGGTATTTCTCATATCCTACAAATCTCGAATGAAGGAGTGAATAAGTTAAATGTTAGCGCATTACGCCATTATTTAACAGTCGGCTGTGAAATTACATAACTAATAACTTCGTTATAAATACAAACTTGTTTAAATCTGAGTCTTGGTTCAACAAGCGATTTTTTTCAGCATTTTAATAATTATTTTTCTCTCAGATTTCTCACCGCGTTTAAGTCACATAATGTTTGAGGTATGGAGATCCGAATATTAGACAATTTAATAAACATTAATCTCAGATTATGTTTAATTTGAATCACAAATTATTTCTGAATTTTGTTACAAGAAAACCTCTCTGATAATTCGAGTACTTAGATCAAGCAATGATTTATGTAAATTTTACGGATAAATAAAATATGTAGGTCCGGTTAATCAGGAGATCGGATGTATAAGATCAGTGATCATTTTACTAACTGTATTATACAAATTAAAAAATTACCATAAACAAAAAGGTTATTTAAGATTTGTCAAAGTTCTCTTAGATTTGTCATCGCTTTTAAGTCGTAAAATGTTTGAGATATGGAGGTCCGAATAATCGACGTTTTAATAAACATTAATCTCAGATTATATTTAATTTGAATCACAAATTATTTCTGAATTTTGTTACAAGAAAATCTCTCTGATAATTCGAGTACTTAAATCAAGCAATGATTTATGTAAATTTTACGGATAAATAAAATATGTAGGTCCGGTTAATCAGGAGATCGGATGTATAAGATCAGTGATCATTTTACTAACTGTATTATACAAATTAAAAAATTACCATAAACAAAAAGGTTATTTAAGATTTGTCAAAGTTCTCTTAGATTTGTCATCGCTTTTAAGTCGTAAAATGTTTGAGATATGGAGGTCCGAATAATCGACGTTTTAATAAACATTAATCTCAGATTATATTTAATTTGAATCACAAATTATTTCTGAATTTTGTTACAAGAAAATCTCTCTGATAATTCGAGTACTTAAATCAAGCAATGATTTATGTAAATTTTACGGATAAATAAAATATGTAGGTCCGGTTAATCAGGAGATCGGATGTATAAGATCAGTGATCATTTTACTAACTGTATTATACAAATTAAAAAATTACCATAAACAAAAAGGTTATTTAAGATTTGTCAAAGTTCTCTTAGATTTGTCATCGCTTTTAAGTCGTAAAATGTTTGAGATATGGAGGTCCGAATAATCGACGTTTTAATAAACATTAATCTCAGATTATATTTAATTTGAATCACAAATTATTTCTGAATTTTGTTACAAGAAAATCTCTCTGATAATTCGAGTACTTAAATCAAGCAATGATTTATGTAAATTTTACGGATAAATAAAATATGTAGGTCCGGTTAATCAGGAGATCGGATGTATAAGATCAGTGATCATTTTACTAACTGTATTATACAAATTAAAAAATTACCATAAACAAAAAGGTTATTTAAGATTTGTCAAAGTTCTCTTAGATTTGTCATCGCTTTTAAGTCGTAAAATGTTTGAGATATGGAGGTCCGAATAATCGACGTTTTAATAAACATTAATCTCAGATTATATTTAATTTGAATCACAAATTATTTCTGAATTTTGTTACAAGAAAATCTCTCTGATAATTCGAGTACTTAAATCAAGCAATGATTTATGTAAATTTTACGGATAAATAAAATATGTAGGTCCGGTTAATCAGGAGATCGGATGTATAAGATCAGTGATCATTTTACTAACTGTATTATACAAATTAAAAAATTACCATAAACAAAAAGGTTATTTAAGATTTGTCAAAGTTCTCTTAGATTTGTCATCGCTTTTAAGTCGTAAAATGTTTGAGATATGGAGGTCCGAATAATCGACGTTTTAATAAACATTAATCTCAGATTATATTTAATTTGAATCACAAATTATTTCTGAATTTTGTTACAAGAAAATCTCTCTGATAATTCGAGTACTTAAATCAAGCAATGATTTATGTAAATTTTACGGATAAATAAAATATGTAGGTCCGGTTAATCAGGAGATCGGATGTATAAGATCAGTGATCATTTTACTAACTGTATTATACAAATTAAAAAATTACCATAAACAAAAAGGTTATTTAAGATTTGTCAAAGTTCTCTTAGATTTGTCATCGCTTTTAAGTCGTAAAATGTTTGAGATATGGAGGTCCGAATAATCGACGTTTTAATAAACATTAATCTCAGATTATATTTAATTTGAATCACAAATTATTTCTGAATTTTGTTACAAGAAAATCTCTCTGATAATTCGAGTACTTAAATCAAGCAATGATTTATGTAAATTTTACGGATAAATAAAATATGTAGGTCCGGTTAATCAGGAGATCGGATGTATAAGATCAGTGATCATTTTACTAACTGTATTATACAAATTAAAAAATTAACATAAACAAAAAAGTTATTAAGTATGATTTTTTTAAACTTTTTAACACTACTACATAAACGACAAAATCATTAATAGTACAACCATATTCTTGAATGAGAATTTAAGACTGACTTTTTTTTTTTTTTTTTTTTATTCATCTTCCTTACTGGTTGGAAGATTTATTATGTAAAAGTATTGAATAAGTTAAACGCAACGGGGTAAAATAAGAGATGCCTAACTTGGCGGGTAAAGAGTAAACGGTGAAGAAAAAAATCAGTATAAATGGCAACATAGCATTTGTCAATCACAAAATGTTAGAATTGTTTCATATACAAGCTCCCTCCCTATTAAGAATAGTATTCTCTGTATAGTAACCGAAGCGCGCGCGCACAATTTTAATTATATATAAATACTGAAATATACTGTTCTATATAAATATAATTTTTTTTTCTCACTCAAAATTTGTTATAGCAAAACCTTTGTAATTACAAAAATTAAATCAGATAAAATTTTCAAATTTTTGAGAGAGAGCACTATTTAAAAAATACACTATTCAAAAAATATCACTATTTACAAATATTCACTATTTCCTTCGCTATTTAAAAATATTTTCTTGAGTGACAGAACAATGATAAGTTCGTCAAACTACCTATCCTCTTAAATCTATTCATTTATGAATATTTAACGACACGAATGAGATCGGTGAACAAACGGAAAGCTACTTGGGAATCAAACTAAGGAGCTCCAGTAAATCAGAGTATATTTTTGATAACGATACCGATGCAAATTTTTTCTTGCGTAGCACGTTTCATTCTCGTTACCCGACTTAAAAATTGTTAATATATCTAAAATGAAATATTAAATTCGATACTTAAAAACTCTCTTTTTCCTCGTGAAATACATTTTGCTTATATGAGACAGTTAATTTGATACACAATATATTTTACTTTCCTTCTTAATTAATGGTCGAATAACCTAATATATATAACAAATATATAACGTGATTCGTTTTATTTAATTTTTCGACAGTTTCACTGCTATTTAGATACATTATTAAGATAAATAATTATTAATTTATTTCGTAAAAATAAACAAGTGTAAACTGGATTCTAACATTTTTAATTAATAAATATTTTTAAAATGGAATATTGAGTAGATACTAATTTAGTAAATACAATGACAGTAGTTGTGTGTAAATAACGAACAGAATAAAGACGGTTTATCGGGTGTTACATCGCACTCAATAATCTCAAAGGGGAGGTTTAATAAAATATTTTGTGTATGTGTTTATGTGAAATTTTATTTAAGGTGTATTTACATTATACTGAAGTGCTTTCTTGTTCAGTAATTCTAATCTTTATACGAAAGAATTTTTGTTAAAAATATTGCTTAATTTACTCGTATTTTATTTGAATAATACAAACAAAGAATAAAATAACTGCAAATAATTGTTTAAAAGATTCTAATATTAAAAAAGCAAATAAAACATACCTTAATCAGCAATAAGGAATATACCAATAGAGATGTACAATGGATGCGTTGATTGGGTTAGGTTAAACAACACTGTTCGCTAGAGGCTTTAAATACGGTGAATTGAGTAATCTACGTCCGACAATTTCCCGCCAATAACTGCATGACTATTTTTCTTTAGTTTCAATCATGGCGTTTGTCTTCCTTCCCCCCTCCCGTACCTCAACTACCGTCGCCGATAGACACAACAACCACACTTTTAAACAACAAAATTATTCCATTTTAAATTTGGTTCGCAAACTGCTTCTTTCACCATCAATGTTTTTTAACATGAGATCATCCATTATGCGTTGTCTAATACTAAATTACTGTTGTTATTTTTAAAATTTATTATCAATCTTGCGGAACTTATATTAATGAGAATAAATTTTCACTTACACTATAAATGTACGTATTACTCTAACAGCCAACCAGACACAAAGGGGTTATAACGAGATTTTCACTTATTATTTAATTACACCTAATAATCAGTTTATATAAGTAATCAAGCTCAATATATAGTAATGTAAATATGGACCCTCACCCACGCGTACATTTTTTATTATTAACTATTACTGTGTTTGACTAAATATGAAATCAGGGATTAAAAAAAAATAGTATTATTTTTTTTTAGATGTAACGTGACCTCTACAATATTAGAGAGGTAGTTGCTTACCTGCTAGACTAAATGTTCCGGATTCGTTACTCGGTTAGGATCTGGAAAATTTATAATAGCGCATTCTCTAATTACTTTAAAAGTTATCAGCTCAAAAAGAAAAATAACAAAGCCACATCTGTTATGACAGATTATAAAAACTACAAATGGTACGTAAAGAGGTAATGATTAGTATTATATCTAAATTTCAAAGTTATCATATCTAGCCGATTTCGGTACTTTACTGTTAAGCCCGTCTGCAATATCAAAATCAAATGGATATTGTACACCCACAGATCTATTTATTAATACAGTTTATTACACGTGTAAATCCTAATTTAATTTTATTTAGATCTTTTAAAATATATTTCGTCGTTCTTAAATAATACTTGGCTCTCGATGAATGAAACAATCCAAAAAATAAACTGAAAGTTCATTAAATAATATGGAATTAGATTTAGTCGGATTTCGGATTTTGTAATCTATTTTGTCATCTCCGTAACAGAAAAACCGAATGATATACTGAGGGTTTTGGGTCCGATTCTTGGCTTGAACGATAGCTGACATGTTTAATGTTTTTCTGGGTATTATCAATTAAAAAAACGTTACCTTTAGGCTGAAAATCTAAGAGTATTTCTCAGCTTGGCGAAAGTTCGTAGCGTAATATGCTTATCCGGCTATCAGTTTTATTCATCACATTAAGACCGTGTAAATGAAAATAAAAAAAGTTAAAAAAATTCAATAAAGTCGAATTCGAACCGATGTGCCTTCCCCTTGTAAGATCCAAATATTTCATTAATTAAAATTTATTTTGGCTATAATTCTGGAACCGATGAAAATAAATATCACTTATGACATATCGTTAAAAATCTCTCATCGAGGGCTTATTACTGCAGTTAAGAAAAATTTTTAAATTCAAATTTTTTTGGACTTTATTGGTTCAGTCGATTGCAATCAAAAGGAGAGGTGCACAACTAGATGTTACAACAGTCCTAAATCCAAAATTTCAACATCCTATGGCTAATCGTATTTGATTTATGCGAGATACATACATACGTACGTACAGACGTCACGCCGAACTAGTCAAAATGGATATTTCTGTTGAAATTTGAAAACAGGAATTTTTCGTGATCACAATACTTTCTTTATTTCGTACAAGGAAGTAAAAAAGCCTAACAATTTAAATAAAAAGACGGCTTCTTAACAAAGATAGAGTGAAAAAAAAAATTACTAACCGATAACTTTGCTCATAATTTTGATTGTGAGAGGGAGTGTACGTAGAAATGGCACAAGATAGCGTTAGTTGCTATGAGTGCATTCGACCTCTCCTCCTTCGACTTGGTTCGTCAAAACAACTGGTGTGTCAAACTATTTGCTACGTTGATAAAAAATTATATTTGGTTATAATATTATTAGCTCCTTTCATTATATACGGCGATTATAGTGAAAATAAACAAAACTTATATAGCATATTATGTGATATTTTCTTTCTGATAACTTATTAATCTAATGTAAGTGTTATTTACGATTAACGTTGTCAAATACAGTAATAATATGTATTTCTTTACGATATGTAGTACCGTGTTTAAAACCGTATCAAATTTTGTTTACTATCAAATTTTATGTGAATCTAAACGACGAATTCTACATGTAACTAGGTAAGTTCTTTGAATAACAGTATTTTGTATTAAGAAAAATATTACGCTATTAAATATTGCGATTAATTACAAGTATTAGCAGGAATTATGGTAGTTTAATGAACTAAACGTTTTATTTTTGCTCGATTTGTAAGGCTTTAAAAAATAATTTTTTTTAACTTAGCCAAACATATTTTTATTCCTGTTATTTTAATTTAAATTAAATAAAATTTATTATAGATTATTTTATAAAAACGATTTGCTTTTTTTAAAAAAAGTACCGATAACTAGAAGACGGTTGCGGATTCTTTGGTAGACTAAACTTTTTATTTCTATTTATATATGCTCTAATAATTGCTGCTTCTTAATTATTTCGTGTATCAATATTTATTGAAGTTCTAATCTAACTTTTTTAAAAATTACGTTTCTGTTAATAACGAAATCTTTTGCCTGGCTGCATTTCATGATTAATAAATTAGGTATCTATTTTAGAAAGGTATTGTCTGTATCGTTCAGTACGAAATAGTTTACAAATTTTTGGCACTTTTTTTAACTTATATTAATGTATTCTGCAGATCAAAACGGTCGGATTTTATTTTAGATGGTCAGATTTATTATTAATTTTTTATTCGACAAAAGTTTAGCCGATATTTTTGTTGTGATTTCTTTTTATTAATCGTGATAACTTACGATGTACAATATAATAAATGAAAGCGACTTTTAAAATTAACCTGTATGTATTAGCTGAAGAACATCGCCAACGGTACATGAACGGGTAATGGTAAGGCTTTCAGTTATTTAATTTTATCTAATATTCAATTTATATATATATAATTTCAACAGCACATGATATCGTGATGATTGCACGTATACATAAAAGCACATTCGCCTGCGTGTTTTTATAATCCTTTTTACTTCCTTCCACGAAGTAAAGTATTGAGATCGCAAAAAATTTCGGTTTTCAGATTTCAACGGAAATATCCATTTTGAACATCCCTGAATCCATTTTGATAGTTTCGGCGTGACGTCTGTACAAATACGTACCTACGTATTACGACTCAAAACGTAGCATATTGATACAGGACTGTTGTAAAATCTAGTTGTGCACCTTCCTTTTTGACTGCAATCGACTGAACCAAAAGTATTCAACAAAGTCCAAAATCCAAAAACATTTTGATTTTGGACTTTTTCTTAACTGCAGTAATAAGCCCTCAACGATATATCGTAAGAAATTTTCAACTGTAATAATCATAAGAGTTTTCAGTGGTTCCATAGTTGTAGCCAAATAAAATGTTAATTAATGAAATATTTGGAGCTTACAAAGGAAGGCACATAGGTTTGAATAAGACTTCATCTCCTTTTGTTTAAAATTTTTTTTTTTTTAATTATAATTATTTTTTTAATAATTATTAACCCGTGATTGTAAAAAAAAAAATACAATAAATAATTATTCAATAATAAAAAAAAATCACAAGTTATTACTGAAATAAAATTGTAAGTACTTTTAAAAATGTGTATGTGTAATTTAATAGGCACCATTACACATGCGTATATGTAACAGATTTGGTGAAACATCTGATTTCTTAATACTAATTGAAAATTATAATTTAGAATCGTATTATTTTTGGATTTTCTATTTCAATTTCTGTTTAATTTTATTTAATTATTCTGAATTTCTGTTTAATTTTATCTACATTAAAGTTAACTACAGCGACTGAAAAATAGACTCTCACAAGAACAACATAGAAACTGAAGCATACATGCCCGATCTTTAATAAATTGCAAAATATTTTCTTATATTTTAGTTCATTACTCCTCTGATACTGTCAGACAATATTCTCTCTTAGTCGGAGTCGATCATTTCGTTTATTTGTTTTTTGTTGCCGATCATTTAATCGCTCTTTGGTTTGATATAATTCTTCTGATCTTAATTTGCGTACACGTTCTCTAGTTTTCAAATTTTTTCCATTTTTATTCATCATCCGCTCTTAATCTTTTTATTCTTTTTTTGTTTGCATCATTTTCTTCCCTTTTTTTAACTTTTTTATCTAAATATATTAATTTATTAATAATTATTAACCTCTGATTATAAAAAATAAAATACAATAAATAATAATTCAATAATAACAATAAAAAAATACGATAAAAAAGTTATTAGTGAAATAATATTTTATGTACTTTTAAAAATGTGTATATGTAATTTAATAAACGTACAAGGAAGTCATGTGGTGTCCACATTAGATTTTTTTTGATAAATATTACTAATATTACTTACTTTGATAAATATTATTTTAATTTAAAGCAGAAATTTAAAAAATCGAAGTGTAATTAACAATAAAAATGTAATATCGCTGCGTCGGTGTCACAGAAAGCGTGCTTGCTTACTACATCTTACATCAAAGGTCTTGGGTTCGATTCTAGATTTGTATTTGGACAATTAAACTAAAGTTTTCAATAGCTAATCGTCTTAAAAGAAAAAATTTGGTATGGACATCACTTGACTTCCTTGCACGCTTATTAAATTATATTATACACATTTTTTTAAGTGAAAAGTACATAAAATATTATTTCAGCAAAACTACCGATATTTTTCCATTTTGTTTTTTTTTTTTTGTTGAATAATGAATAATTATTTATTGCAATTTTTTTTTACGATCAGTATTTTTTTTGTTATCAGTATCGTAGCAACGGTTAAAAATCATTATTGTATGCATTATGAACGTAAAGTACAATAAAAGTGTTCATGCAGCCCGTTTACCTCGTTTTATTGTTAACACGATTTTTCCGTCATGGAAAATATGATTGCTTATACCTCGACCATGAAGGTTAACAGAAAAACGGTTTTCACCATTGAAATCATGCGTCATACGTCCAACTTCCTATTTAAAAAAATTTGATTCAATATGGCGGACAAAATTTAAAAACAGATTAAAACAAAATCAGATCAAAAAAAAAAAAACAGATTAAAACAGAAACAAAATTTAAGGCAGATTTTTTAAAATTATGTAGAACTCCATTTCTTTCCGTTTCCAAATACCTCTCAGATACGCAGTATAAAGCTATTCCCGTACTGAAATATCACCCGGTATATAGAAAAGAACATGTCCTGAATGATCGACTGATTCATTAACGTCCAGTAAAAGTACTGAAAAACGGATGAAATTTTGAATTTTGTTCTTCTTACGGTGTTCCATTTCAGTAAAATGAATTTCTTGAAATTCCCAGTATATAGAGTTAAAACGGAGTAACAATGAAACTTAGTATTTTTTTTTTATTTTTTTTTTTATTTTTAGTAACAAATGAAGATATCAACTTGGTCTTTGGCGTATGTAATTCTCATTTAAATATTTAAAAACAAGTTTCTTCATTTTTTGAAAATCAGCCGTAACAGTAATAAGAAAAGTAAAAAAAAGCATATTTGAGCAATCCTTGCAAATTTTCCCCCTTTCCGACTATATTAAACGAGATACGTATTCGCTAGATTGGGGATTACAAAATACTCTTTCAGATATATATCGAAAAAACAGTTTCGGGATTTTTTAAGGGGTGCAACGGCTTACAATATATACGAAATTTTTTCTAAAATATTTGTTTTATAAAGATTGATTATTGAAATTGATAGATTAATTTGTACGGGTGTTTAATAATGTTACTTTCTTTATCATTAAATTCAATATTAGCAGTGTTGAGTAAGTCCGCTCAAAACTTATGTTCCCAATTAATTGCATTATTACGAATTATATTGTTATTATGTTTTGTATTTTCATTCATTACACCGCTATTCATAGCAGATAACAATCTCTTGTTCATCTAATTAACAAATGATTGTTAAATATATATTTAATTAACATATGTTCCTGAAGATGGAAACAATATTTACCGAAAGTGCTAGAATATAATCTCGACTAATAATTGTTGTTAAGCGGAAATTATAATTTATAGAAACCTTTTATAAACTAATAAAATATGCTTAAGAGGGTGCCGACTATTTTGAAACCCGCATTCTTCAGCTCGCTTAAAGTTTCGGGTCCTGTGCTGACCAAACTGTTGCTGGGAAGAAATTACAAAACACTGATATTTCTTACAAATTGTGTAGGCTTTTTTTCAAATTAAATAAAATTAAATTAAAATTATCATCGGTGGCTAATCGATTCTTTTCGACTACGATTAAAAAAGACTGTATCAACTGTATAAATGAAGGACACAAAGAACGATCTAATTTTGTCTGACATATTTCGGAAATAAAAATTAAGATAATTCCATCATTATAACGAGCATAGTTACTCGATAATTGTCCGATTCCCGGCAAGTTCTGACATTTTTTCATTTATCATTTTATCTTAATGATAAATGATAATTATATCATATATTTAATCTTCATCGTTAAATATATAGCTTCTAGGAAGTTTTTAGTAGTATAATAAAAATAATTTAAACATATTTTTCACTCGTATTCCAGTTCATGCGGTGAACGTGTTGTTTACTACTACTTTGACCTTGCGCCAAAGTGCAAATGATGTTTTGCGTTTTTAGTAGTACGTAAGTCCCAAGCAACCTTTCAATCTCTCCCTGTTTCTGTCTGTCAGTGGGTGTGAGTGAAATATTTTTAATAAATTACATCCTAGCAGTTTTTTTTTTGTCTTCAGTCATTTGACTGGTTTGATGCAGCTCTCCAAGATTCCCTATCTAGTGCTAGTCGTTTCATTTCAGTATACCCTCTACATCCTACATCCCTAACAATTTGTTTTACATATTCCAAACATGGCCTGCCTATACAATTTTTTCCTTCTACCTATTCTTCCAATATTAAAGCGACTATTCCAGGATGCCTTAGTATGTGGCCTATAAGTCTGTCTCTTCTTTTAACTATATTTTTCCAAACGCTTCTTTCTTCATCTATTTGCCGCAATACCTCTTCATTTGTCATTTTATCCGCCCGTCTGATTTTTATCATTCTCCTATAGCACCGCATTTCAAAAGCTTCTAATCTTTTCTTCTCAGATACTCCGATCGTCCAAGCTTCACTTCCATATAAAGCGACACTCCAAACGTATACTTTCAAAAATTTTTTCCTGACATTTAAATTAATTTTTGATGTAAACAAATTATATTTCTTACTGAAGGCTCGTTTCGCTTGTGCTATTCGGCATTTTATATGGCTCCTGCTTCGTCCATCTTTAGTAATTCTACTTCCCAAATAACAAAATTCTTCTACCTCCATAACCTTTTCTCCTCCTATTTTCACATTCAGCGGTCCACTTTGTTATTTCTACTACATATCATTACTTTTGTTTTGTTCTTGTTTATTTTCACGTGATAGTTCTTGCGTAGGACTTCATCTATGCCGTTCATTGTTTCTTCTAAATCCTTTTTACTCTCGGCTAGAATTACTATATCATCAGCAAATCGTAGCATCTTTATCTTTTCACCTTGTACTGTTACTCCGAATCTAAATTGTTCTAGCAGTAAACATAATTATTTATAAAAAATTTAATTTTCTACTTACCGGTTTATGTATTCCTCGACGTTGTTTACATTCGCAGGATGCGAATATTTTTTTGGAAATACATTGAGTAAATTGAAATACATAGTAGAAAGCATTACTAGTTAAATTATAAAAATTTTAGCGAGGTATGTTTATCGCCTAGTAACTTGATAAACGTAATACAAAATTATATGCAGCTATTATTCTTTGACGTTAATTTTGAATATTTTTTTAATTTAATTTCAACAAAAACTTTCCGGTGTGTATATATATATATATATATTATTTACATATTTATATTCATATTTTATATATAATATATTATATATATATATATATATATATATATATATATATATATATATATATATATATATATATATATTTAATTTCTTCACGAGAGTGAAGATAAAAGAAAATCGAAATTTCAGTGAAAAAATAGTAATCATTTTTACAGTATAACACACACACACACACACACACACACACACACACACACACACATATTATTATTATTATTATTTTATTTTTAATAGTTATTATTTTCAAAAGTATTATAGTAAATCATTTTTATGATGTTAAAGTAGTTTGCACATTATTTGAATTTCGTAATCTTTATTAAATATTTTATAATTTATAATGAATCTTGATAACAAAAAATAGATTAAAAATAATTTGATACATGTTATTACGTTACTTGTTTGATGGTGTCGGCATGTCAAGCGTAATCACAAATAATGTCGTACATTACAAATAACGATGCGTCAGCAGTTTGTACGTGATTCGCAATAGTGTATTTATTATTTTGTTACGGCTCTAAAATGGTTACTGATGTAAGAAATATTTATTTTCTTTGTGTTATCGGTTTACTACTTTAAACAGCGTTTTTCAACCTTTCAGTATTTGCGACCCAAATTTCAATCATAATTTTCATCACCCCTCTCATACTTTTTTTTTTTTGTCTTCAGTCATTTGACTGGTTTGATGCAGCTCTCCAAGATTCCCTATCTAGTGCTAGTCGTTTCATTTCAGTATACCCTCTACATCCTACATCCCCAACAATTTGTTTTACATACTCCAAACGTGGCCTGCCTACACAATTTTTCCCTTCTACCTGTCCTTCCAATATTAAAGCGACTATTCCAGGATGCCTTAGTATGTGGCCTATAAGTCTGTCTCTTCGTTTAACTATATTTTTCCAAATGCTTCTTTCTTCATCTATTTGCCGCAATACCTCTTCATTTGTCACTTTATCCACCCGTCTGATTTTTAACATTCTCCTATAGCACCGCATTTCAAAAGCTTCTAATCTTTTCTTCTCAGATACTCCGATCGTCCAAGTTTCACTTCCATATAAAGCGACACTCCAAACATACACTTTCAAAAATCTTTTCCTGACGTTTAAATTAATTTTTGATGTAAACAAATTATATTTCTTACTGAAGGCTCGTTTCCCTCTCATACAATAAATATGTATTTTGAGTATTTTGACATGAAAGCTACACACGACCTTAATTACAAACCTTACAAATTGCCAAGAATAAGTAAGTTTACTGATATTTGCCGACTCCGATCCGCCCGCTGCATTGACAAAACCAGAATCGATGCCTCTCTATTGCTCTCAGTCATACGTCCGCCATATTGGATATTTTCGCGACTTCGCGATAATTTCCGATTCGTCTCGAAAATTCTGGAACGTCTGCGCAAACGTGTATAAATGCTGCACCTCGGTCGAGTCGATCCTTATATCGCTATTCGAATCTATCGTGAATGCGTATGTTGTAATTTGCGAATTAATTGCGATTAACGATATAAAATATTCACGGCGGTAAATTTATACAGAATCACGGATAAATTTTTAAGCGGGCGTAAGCGAGCATTAGACGATATTGAAGCATCAACAGGTGCACAGAGGAGGGTGGTTCTGAAAATAAAATCAAAAAATATTCTCAAGAAATCTTAAATTTTGGATTTACTAGTACTGAAGTAAATAAAAAAGAAAAGCCGTGCGTGTCATTTGCTCAAATGGCTTTCAGCAGTCAGCATGACACCTAATAAACTTAAACGACATTTGGAAACGCTTCATAGCGAGTACGGTAACAAACCCCGAGAATTATTCGGATTAAAATTAAAATCATGAAAAACAATATCGTTGTAAAAAATACCTTGTGAAAAAAAGCCGTACTTGCCTCTTACAAAGTTTCATGTAAAGCCTCACACCATCGGTGAAAACTTACAATCGCAGTCCATACCTCTATCAAATTACTCTGTTGCCCGTCGAATCGGCGATGTAGCTGAAGATGTACAGCATCAGCTTTTCGGGAAGTCGCGTGACTAAACGTTTTTCAATTCAGCTTGATGAGAAAACAGATAGCGATAAATAGCAGAAAGTATTTCTTTGACTATGTTGCGATTTTGTGATGGTATTTCAACGGTAGAAGAACACCTTTAATGCAAACCGATAGAACTCGAAGCAACAGCGCTCGCATTATTTGCTATTTTAAATGATATTATAAAGGCAAACGTAGAGTAGAAAAATTGCGTCGGAATATGCACCGATGGTGCTCCTTCAGTGTCTCTAAGATTCCAAAGCACTTACGAAACAAAATCTCCACAGCGTGTCTGGATATATTGAATGATCCGCAGAGAAGCTCTGGTTTCCAAAGAAATGATTCGCGGTCTGAATATTGTGCTAACCCCTAAAATCAAGAATCTTTTCTGCACTTCGTAAAGACACAGCCGCAGTACATTCACAGCGTTACTATTTCATTGCGGGTCAATATGTTTATCACACGGGAAATTTTTTCAACGTGTTTATGAATTAAGAGATAAAATCACTATTTTTGTAGAAGAGGAAAACCGACCGGAAGCCGAGAAGTTTCGAGATGGTTTATTTACGATGGAACTGACCTACTCGGTCGATATATTCGAGAAATTAAATACCTTGAATCTTCAGTTCCACGGAGGAAATACACATATGTTTGGTACGAGTGATAAATTTAATGTTTTTGTAGAAAATTGGAATAGCGGAGCAGAAATTTAAAGTAAAAAGATCTAGAAATATTTGTAAATGCGAATGAACGTGTTAAAACTTACAGGGCCGAAGAAAAAAATTTAAAAGTTGTGTTTGTAACCGTTGAAAATCATTTAGCGGTGCCGACAAAGAATTTTAAAAAGTTTTTCTTGCTGATGAAAACTCGATAGCAAGTTACGAGTAGCTTAGGGATCCGTTCCAAAATACTACCTAAGGGCTTTCAAATGCCGAAGAAATCTTCATAGTCTTCGTAGAAAGTGGCGTAAGCAAAAGACAATCTATTAAAAATCGCTGTTTGAATTTTGTTAGGGATAGATGGATTTTGTACAAAAAACAAGAGCGTTTCGTGTACGGTTACCGTTTTCAACACCCTACCTTAGCGAAACCGGATTTTCTGCGGTGGCTGCTTTGAAGGCAAAATATAAATCTCGGCTAAATATAGAAAAAGAATATAGAAAAAAGAAGAGTGTTTGTTTCGAATATTAAACCTTCCTTTAAAAAACTTAACTCTGCCAGACGGGCCCAAGGGAGTCGCTAATAATTATTAAACTAGTTATAAATGTATTATATCAGTGTAAGTCCTACGCAAAAACTATCGCATGAAAATAAACAAGAACAAAACAAAAGTAATGAAATGTAGTAGAAATAACAAAGATGGACCGCTGAATGTGAAAATAGGAGGAGAAAAGATTATGGAGGTAGAAGAATTTTGTTATTTGGGAAGTAAAATTACTAAAGATGGACGAACCAGGAGCGATATAAAATGCCGAATAGCACAAGCTAAACGAGCCTTCAGTAAGAAATATAATTTGTTTACATCAAAAATTAATTTAAATGCCAGGAAAAGATTTTTGAAAGTATATGTTTGGAGTGTCGCTTTATATGGAAGTGAAACTTGGACGATCGGAGTATCTGAGAAGAAAATATTAGAAGCTTTTGAAATGCGGTGCTATAGGAGAATGTTAAAAATCAGACGGGTGGATAAAGTGACAAATGAAGAGGTATTGCGGCAAATAGATGAAGAAAGTAGCATTTGGAAAAATATAGTTAAAAGAAGAGACAGACTTATAGGCCACATACTAAGGCATCCTGGAATAGTCGCTTTAATTTTGGAAGGACAGGTAGAAGGGAAAAATTGTGTAGGCAGGCCACGTTTGGAATATGTAAAACAAACTGTTAGGGATGTAGGATGTAGAGGGTATACTGAAATGAAACGACTAGCACTAGATAGGGAATCTTGGAGAGCTGCATCAAACCAGTCAAATGACTGAAGACAAAAGAAAAAAATTAAATAAACAGAGTTATTTTACCTCAATGTATCAGTTTTCATCACAATTTTTTCAAAAAATATTGCAGATAATGTTTTGGGACCTATTTTGTTCGATACTTCAGATAAAAAGCCATAAGAAACCACTAATACTATCCCTTAATTAACATCCTAAAAATTTCAGTACGACCTCATTTCACCGGGGTAGTTGAAATCCGAGCGAAATCTTTTGTCTTGAAGACAAAAAAAAAAAATCAGTGTAAATCTATATTTTATTATTTATTATGTAAGAATGTATTTTATTTTGCTTTCCTTTCGGCAAATTAATACATTTTTTTAATAATATTTTCTTTTCGATATGCTCGCGCTCTTATTAATGTTATCAGGCCCCCCTACGAAGCGCGCTCCACAGCTTGAGAAACAATGCAATAAACCGCTTCCGTTTCGAAATGCAAATTAGGTCAACGGTTAAAAATTCGTTGTTGTATTATGTTCGGGATAAGGGCTATCCTAGCTGCTGTTTGTAGCAGTGAGTTTTACTGCAACGCGTGCGATTGCATTAGTGCAGTAATATACCGGGCGGGTCGATTTGTTACTCCTTACCGGTATTTTTTTAATACGTTATTGTCTTTCGCGGTTTGTCAGCATCGATATAACCTAAAATATAGCTGCCGTGTAATTAATTAATAAATAACCTCGATTCAGTCGGTGCGAAACGAAAACATCAGATAAAAAATGAATTATTTTTACAGTATTTATTGTTATTTACTTTTATTAGGCTATTAACTCAAATTACAAGATAATGGTTATTGATTGTACTGAAAAGCGGCCTATGAACAACAGACCGCTTTTTCACATATTAATATCGATTAACCAAAACGATCTTAAAAGTAATTCAATCATTTGGACTTAATATTGTAAGTCCAAATCTTTTACGTAATGTACACAACGGAAATGTTACTATTAATGAGAATAATATTCACGTAATTAGCAATTTTTGTCTTCCTGAGCGGTGGATCGCGCAAATTTTATCCGTATTTTAAGTTAGGATTTGTTTGGTGCGGTTCGTAACTTTACGTAATAATTCAGTTTCCACGAGGAGGTTTAAAAAGGTTTATTCTATTTTGTGTTCTTTATATTTTGTTATTAATGCACGTCTAATTTGCTACATTCAGTAGAACGTAGAGAAGATACTATAAACTAATTTATTTACTCTCAAACCTGTAAAACTGTATACCTATGTTTCAAGCGATAAGACTAATTTTTAACGATATCACTAAGTAAGCGATCGTATAAAATTCATGAAAAAATGTTTTTCTGAGTATTTTTGTAAAAAATGTTTGGAAAAATTTATTCTGTTCTCTGATAAATTATAAAATTAATATTTTTATCTGAGATAATTTAAAGTAATGATTTATTTTCATGGAAAAATAAATAATAATAATAATAATAATAACGGTTAAAAATTAATCTGGATAAAAAGAAATTAATAAATAACAAAAGAAAATTGATATTTTAACACGCCAACGAAATTATAAACACCACTTCCCTATGTTCGTTATCTGACTGAGGAACACGGTTAAAAAAAAAATGACTTAGGACCTATGATTAAAAAAGAATTTCCTAAATACATTTTTTATTCTGATAAATTTATTAAACTGAAATGGCAGATATGCTCCTCTGCGGATAAAAAAAAACTGTCTAGCGTTTGTGTGGATTCCCATAGATTTACAATAAATGTTGAATTTTATTCAGACAGATTCCAGTTCAATTCTCTATTCTTGGCGATAAATAAATTACTTTTTAAATTACGAATAATGTATTATAGATTTCATTAGTATCAGCGGTTCGGTAGCGAATCTAGCTGCAGGACATGATGTCATTGATGTAATATTTATATAAAAAATTTAATATTTATATTATCGTTCGATAATTTTTTGGCGTATTTCTCACAAGATCGTTTAAGATTTCATAGCGATTTTCGGTTGACGTTCATCGTTTATCGGGTTTATCATTTGGGTAATATATTTGCAAGGTTTCTTTGCGTTACCTTATACGTTCAGATTTATTATTAAAATACTCAATTTTTTATTTTGAAATTACATTATTCGAAATAAATGTATTTTTTATAGTTCTTTTTCATTTTGATATTAAACGGTTGTTTAATTTTTTTGGTAAACCTACTGTCTTTCTTTCCTGTGCGTGGGGTTGTCCATTTTTAAGCGGTTGCTTTTTACGGGATATCATAAATGTATAAGCGTAATCTCTTATGTATTCTGTCAGTGTGGTAGTGAAAGTTTTCACCGAGTCGGCTATATTATCCGAGTTATTAGAATAAATGCTGATCTATATTTCTTGTTCTAAATTTTCATAATTAAGTTTAGTTACGTTAGTGATGGTCGAATTACTTTTAAGCTTGTTTGGTTTGTCGACATTAGTATGCACTGAAGTGGAAAAGCGATCTGTTTTTTCCGTTTTCAAAACGGTATTTATGTTGTTACTTTTAAGGAAAATACGGTCGATACATGAAATATTTTCAATTTGAACCGTTTTGTGTTTATTTATCTGGGATTTAAAACCATTTATATGTAAGGCGGTTAAATATTCATTTGTCGGTTTATTGTCGTCTAAAATATTTATATTCATATCTTGAACAAGAATTTTTATTTATAAATAAATACGACGTGTGACAGTGGTTTTACTAGTAAGTTTTATAAAAGGGATAAGCTAAATCAAAGACAGTTATATTCAGTTTGTTGAATTGACTAGCGTATTATTAACAACCGAAATGGAATTGGAATGGTGGGGGAGAGGTGAAATAGAAAAGAGAGGGAATTTCGTGAGTGTATATATATATATATATATATATGGTTTTAAAGGAGAAGCGACGATGATGTAGTCTCACGTAAAGTTGTATGTGTACAAATTAATAGTTATTTTTTATTTTTTTATAAATGTAAGAATTTTGAAGTTTATTTAAACCAAAATATTTCAAAATGTGGCAGATTTTAACTACGCATTTAAACGAAACAAAATGTTAACAACAATAAATATTTACTACTATTCAAATGCAAACCTTAATCGTTGGAATCTAAATAAATTTAAATAAAATTAATTATTAATTAGCTTTAAAAATAACTAATTTATTGCTTTATTGATTTTTTTTTCTATTTCGTTTATTTCTCTAAAATATTTAATTCTTTTGTTTTGTAATTTTGAACATATTGTTTCGTTTAATACCGATTAAAATCTATCGCATTTTCAAATATTTTTTTTAATAAACTTCCAAATTCTTTTGTTTGCGTTACGTTTCTGTGCAGTTTATTCGTACTGTTTTACTCGAAATCAAATTCTCTACAGATTTTGTTTAAAACCTTAATGTGTTTATCCCCGTTTAACAATGTTATTTTAAACCAAACGTAAAATAGTGTTTTTTTTTTCAACTACAATCTTTTGTTTTTTTACACTAAATTTGTCAAAAACACAGTTTCTCAAAAAATACAATTCTAAGACCTACGTTTTTCAATTTTCAGGTCAGATTTCATATAAAACTACAACTTCTCCCTTAATTTGGATCCCAGTATTACAGTCTAGCTTAATTTTATGGAAGGCACAGAAAGCAGGGCGAAATCTTTCGCCAACCGACATTCGTTAACGAAGCGTTTCCGAACATATATTAGTATAAATTTTATTTTCACCGGTATTTCACGTCCTAAATATTTGTTATATACTTGGTGAATCACTCTGTATTAAACAGATAACCGATATGTGGAATGCTAGAACCACGTTGAATGTTTTCCTTTAAATACAATATTCTGGAAGTGTATTTTTCTTAATTTGAGACCGGTAAGCCGAGTTGTTTTGTGCCTACAGTGTTAGAACAAGTCCTGAAAGTTTGTTATATTTTTCGTGAATATCTGTACATTCCTGTCTTTTTAATTTCTCTAACGTTTATTTTCTTCTGCTACTTTTTCGATTAAATTTCCTGATATCTCAAAAAGTAAAGAAAATTCAATTTCAATCCCACACTCACCGTGTAACCGAAACTAGAACCGTAATTTTCTTCGAAAATTCTGTAAAAAATAGATGTGTTTGAAATCCAAATTAATTATTTAAATACAAACGCGTGAAATAATGTTAAAATATAATATACATTAAATATAAAAGATTACTACAAAATGATTTAAAATTTCGGTATTAAAGATTACTTTGAACGCATCTTTTAGTACACGTTGAACTGGAAACAGATAAATCGTGTTTTTTTGTTGTTTTTTTAATTAATATTATCTAAAAATTCATTAACGTTCCCGTAAAAAGAAGTCTCTTATTCTATCTTATCTCCGGTTTGGTAAAGGTAGATATTGTTATTTTTAAAAGTATAAGTGACCACTTTTTTTAACAAAAATTAGTCGTTCATAAAGATTGCAGAAAAAAATTAGCTATATGGATTAACAGATTTAAAAAATCTAAAACTCAGTTTTCGATCCTTCGATTAGCATCTTTTCTCATCGTAAAATTTTATAAGTCGATTTTTCTGACTCCTTTATTTTTTCTAAATGTATTTAACACTTGAATTAATAATTAAGAGCATTCTGTACCTACCCGTTGAGAAAAAGAAAACACGTCTGACGGACTTTTTAATATTATGATGGAGATATTAAAATATTTCCAAACTTTTTTAACCGATTTGGGTGAAATAAAATTGATTTTTCAATGAAATTATTGGGTTATTAGATTTGATTTCTAAATTGTATTAAATTTATCTTGAAATTATTAATTTTCTTTCAAACTTAACAAAGTTTGCGAATAATTTTCGTTAGATATAATGAAAAAAATCAAAATTTTAAAAAGAAAGTTTAACAATATAGACTTTAAAAAATGTATTTTTGAGAACCGCAGAGTTGAACATTTATAAAACTAAAAGAGGCTTCACAAAAAAAGAGCTAAGAAACAACCTTAAAGTATCACATAAATGAAAGAAAGCCACCGGTTTAAACATTTTTTTTAAAGTTTAGAAGAAACTAAAAACCAAAGGAGACAAAGTACAAAAGAAAACTTAAAACAGCTGATCCGACTATAATGTAAACGAAAACTAAAATAAGTAAAGAAACATAAAACCAGAAACGGCAGAACGATAACGATAGCGAAAGGGTGGGATTAAGTGACATTCGAGGCTTAACGCAGGTACCGAGTCGACCGGTTGATCGAGTTCGAAACCGGGGCACACCAAGTTACTTTTGTAACTTTTTACACTTTAAGTATTATTCATTTATTTAATTCTACCGCTCACCTGTGTCGTCAAAACATAGCAGAAGACTAAAACAGAATTTTTTGGAGGTTGGTGAGGTGGATTTTTGAAAAAAAAAAATTTTTTTTTAAATATTATTTTTTAATCGTTAACAATTATTTTTAACAATCATATGACCTTAATTAGGCGAAAACTCCAGATACTGAAAGTGACCTAGCTCTACAGCCGCGACTCCTACGGAGCACAGTTGAAAGTCCATTGTCAGCTAAATATTAGTTGATATTTTGTGCGGACTCGGCATGCTGATACGTTTGACGCGATGAATAAGGCGACAGGAAACATTTCAGTCCTCACATTTCTTAGTAAATGCGGCACGGAATGTTTGTTATTCTTGAGGATGGCTCTACCAGTTTTAGAAGTAACTCGTGATTCATGTCAGGTCATCTAAAAAATTTATGCTTTTATGGAATTTAATCGTACATACGAATGCATAATCATATTTGCTGTACAATGTTACATCAAATATTATTGGAAACGTCAACGATCGATATTTTATGAAACAACATGGCATTTACAATCGGTATTAGTAATATTTATTAAATTAAGAAAAACTGACTACGTATGTTTTGAAAATTCAGTTGTGATGAATACAAAGATTTTTTCAAAAATGTAATTTTCGGTCGTTCAGTAAAGTTTTAAAAATGTTATATATATACTCAGCATCAGGAATACTAAATATAATATTCCACGCAATGTAACATCTTTTACATAAAATACGGGCAGACATGTCTACCGATGAAGTACATATCTTCTAATTTAAAAAAATTTAACATTTTTTGGTTTTTATAAATTTTTGAGTATTTACCGTCCTGAAGAGTATTTTCTGTAAAATACACATAAATACTTTTTAGTATCTGTAAATACTTAAAAAGGAAGCGAATAAAAGCTTTTTTCTCCTTATAATTACTACAAAAATTTTAACGCTAACTCAGATCGATCTAAAAAGTAGAATCAAGTGCTGAGCGTTGTAAAATGGATGAGTTATGCGTAATCGCAAATTTACATAGAGCGTAGATCCTTTCGGCGCTAGCAGATATAAAGAATATCTTTGCTTCAAACAAAATCGGTTGAATATTTATGTAATCGGTTTCTGTGTGAGGTAAATAAAGGAAAGGGTGAAGGATTAAATTGTTATCAGAAGATGAAAATATTTCTTGATCCGGGGTTTCAAAGCGGCATCAGCAAAGATTGTGGCTTACATAGAACTATCGTCTGTAAAACAGTCGACTATGTTCTGCAAAGGTTAACGGAAAAAGCTCCCGATCGGATCCATTTTCCGCGAACTGCCGCTGAAATCGACGCGAAACAAAAATAGAATACGATGATCAAAATGCCTTGTGTAATCGTTCTAGTTGATTTCACCGACGTAAAAATAAAAAGTCCGACTAACTATTTATCAAGTTTTTGGTTTATTTTTTGATAGCCGACTTACTTTGGTCAAACACATGAAAGAATTAAAAACAAAATGTTCCAAACTTTTAGATATGCCGCGAGTTCTTAGCAACACTAATTGGGGAGCCGATCGGTCATGTACGATCCGTTTTTATTATTCCTTATTTCGGTATCCTTTATATTACGGTTGTGTCGCCTACTCTTCAGCGCGTCATACCGTGTTTAAAATGCCGGATGCTGTACCTCATGCTTTCCTTCGGCTTGCCAAAAATGCATTTAGATCCAGCCCTGTCGCAAGCTTACTTGCTGACTGCGGTGAGCTATCACTTTGGGATAGACGGGACCAGCTTTTGGTTTCTTATTTTTCCTGCCTCAAGAACAGCCAAATCACCCGGCTTTTGACACGATTCTTTGGAATCCTAATTTGCGAAGGTACGAGGATCATCCACGTTGTACTGCGCATGTACGTGTTTGTACTCGACGTCTACCGCACCGTATAAATATCGGCACATCTATCTTTCCGACTTATGCGTGCTCATATCCTCCGTAGGGAATCAACCATACAAATTTTACGTTTGACCTTACGATTTACAATAAACAATCAACATCACCTAACGTCTTCCAGCAAACGTTTCATTATATGCTCTCCAAGATAAACCCTGACGCAATAGCTATACTGTGAATATCATTAACCCTAAGTACCGAAATATCCTTATTTGTAGCGAGTCGTGAGGCGAGTGCACTCCAAACTTTAGAAAATGTTTACTCTAAACATCCCTTGGTCGTTGAAATCTATAACGCAATCGGTGAGTCGAACCGTCGCAACAAACAAAGAAGTTTCTGTTGGGATTCCTTGCCACGCGGGAATGAACGTGCAGATTCCGCTACTAAAGACGCATGCAATTAACCTCCCTTCACCACTCGTGCTGCTGCTTCTGACTTTATTAATTGTATAAAACAGTCTCTTCGAGCAAAGCGGCAAGGAGACTGGACGGCTACCGTTGGTAACTAACTCCGGCACATTAAGGATTCTGTGTTGCCATAGGACTCTGCAGAAAAATCGTCCTGAGGAAGTGGTCCTCTGCCGATTGCGGATAGGACATACGAGAGTTTCCCACGGTTATCTGATATCAGCAGTAAACGCACCGATATGCATACGATGCAACTGCCTCATGACTGTGCGCCAGATCCTTGTGGATTATATCCGTTATGCGACCTTGCGTCGTAAATTTAAATCGCCCAGGAACATTCGTCGAATCCCGGGTAACGATAAAGAAGTTGTGGACCGGGTATTTTTATTACTTAGAAGTTTGGTATATTAGATACCTTTTAATACTGTTACGAATTTCGTTAAAATTTTTTATTTTTTTGTTATCCGAGAAGGAGCCTTTTACAATCCTCTTTGTTTGTTAAATTTATTATTTTTATTTTTGGTTTATATATATATATATATATATATATGAGTTGTTCTTTTTTTATATTATTTACCTTTAAATTTTATCCCGGATAGTAGTTGAAATTAATTTTTTAGTAAAAAAAAAATAAATGCTGATAAGTTTGGAGTATATCAATGACCAAAGAAGTTTTATAATAACCATTTTAAAACGGTTACTTTTTAATTTAAAAAAAAAAGAGTTAAAATAGTTTGAAATGTGATAATTAGGATACATTTTTGTTGTTAGCGTACAACTTTTTTTCTAGATAAAGTAAATCATGTAGAATATCAAATCATAATAGTAGAGTGATGATTTTCTGCCTTCGACACCGAAATAATTTTTTTTTTTTTTAATTTATCCGTTATAATCTAAAATATATATTTTGAATACATTCACTTGTGTATATGTACAGTATTTGGATATCAAATTAACGAACATAATATTAATTTTTTTTTTGGCTAAATTAGATTAATTTTTACTAAAAGAAATTAAAATTCAGTATTTAATGTATTGTAATATATTTCGTATGATGCAGACTGGATTTATTTTCCCGAAAGTAGAGAAGAAATAAAAGAAGCACAAGAAAAGGAATTAACTTATTTTAAAATCCATACGCTTATAAGGAGAGTGTACAATTTATACTCGTGCAAATTCATGAAATTTTGAAATTGACGTTCTGTGTTAGGGTTATTGTTGTAATTTTAATCAAAAAGAAATAACCCGTGACATATTTCGCTTCGGTGACACATTTTGAAATATTCCGTTCACGGACGCAAATTGGAAAAACTAGTGCATCAACTTCATTACTTATAAAATAAAATAACTTTGAAAAAAGTTAAAACATTAAATTCATTTAAAGTAAAAAGGTATGGTAATCGAATATTTAATGTTTTTAAATATTTCTGTTTGGAGAGTAAAAATATAAAGTGAATGCGCATCCAGAGAGAAAACGAATTTCTCATACAAACAGACGCCCTTTAACATTAGAGTATGCGATTCATTTACATAAGTCATTTAGTAAAATAACGACAGCCAACTTATATTCGTAATTCCTAATTCGTTCTGAGTTACGGGACGATACGATGTCACGTAGTTATATAATTACCAAAAGGTAAAATATTTCATTATACAATAGCAATATTTTGAGAACATTATATTTCCCTGCACGATCTCATTTATATGCTGGCAGGGGCGAAAATCTTATAAAAATCAATTACTTTTATAGATATTATACATTAGATGGTAGGATACATAGATATTCATACACATCTTTTTAAAATTCATCAGTGTAATAAAAGAAAAGTTTTTTAGCTACGAAGAACTGCCACGGTTTACGTTGAAAAATGTATTAATTATTTGTTTTGATTATTCCAATTTGTATTGAGAATGTAATTGTTTTACATCAATACACTTCCCGAGTAAACGATGTAATTAGCTGCTTACTGTCGTCATAAAAGAATATGCTATTGTAATTAGTCGATCTATTGAACTTCCTCTGTACAACGATCAACAAATTTCTGACAATGTTTTCTAGCATTTATATAATTCATATTATTTACTCAATTTTTTTAAAAACTGTACATAATTCAATATATTAAATTTTTTAACATATATTTCTTTCTAGAAGTTTATAATTTTAAATATTCATACTGTCATATACTTTTGCTGAAATTGTTATCGGATATATTTATTTGAATTAATAGTGTAAACTGATAAGGCATTAATCCGCTTTGGGAGATAGTGTCTGCTAATAATCTTGAGTTAATATTGAAGTAGAATTATGGCCTTTGCGCTGAGATCCAGGGCGTTTTTTCAACTCTGTTGGCTTAACTTTATTAATAATAAGCACGTCACAGAAGTATGCGGTAGTTATTATTCGTTGATTTTTTTAGATGATCGACAAAAAACGAGGTGTTTGCATATCAAAATATTGTCATCATGATTTCTTCTTCCGATGTTCGGTTTCGGAAATTTTTGCCCAGTGAATTCTTACGCTTTTACTTTATGCTGTCTTCTTGATTCCCGTCAGAATTAAATGTACTATGTTACGATAAAAATCTATAAACGAAGATACATAATCTATCTCTCAAATATAACTAACATTATTTTAGCCATAGGTTTGTTACTGTCATTGACAAATCAATTTTTAAATGGTGTAATTCCAACAGCCAAACACTTCTCCCCTAACTATTAATTTTTTTTTTTTTCATTATGATAAAGGCTAAACAATATAATTACTATTTTGGCATGTCCAACAAAGTAATTAAAGAAATTATTGACATTCTGACCTAACTGTTGACATGCCATTTTAATGTATGTATATGAGAATTTAATTTGACATTCTGTAAAACTTGAACATGTATTTAAGGAAGGTGACAATAATGTCACATGCTATCATCCTAGTTTATTTCTCCCAATCTTAACCAAGATCATGGGTAAAATCATACCAAATCCATTTGGTTTGTCACCTGTTTTACGGATGGTCTTGTTTTGAAAAGATTAATTCTGGATACAATCCACAGTTAAAATAAACTTAAGATTATTTTAGAAATCTTTTAAAGTAAGGAAAAAGCTCAAGATATATTCTGTAGTCTATTACTCTATGAAAATATATTTTATATTCTATAACCTTCTACATTATGATTGCATACTCAAGATATTTTGACTGGAAAACTTTAATGAAATAATTGGTTAGTTAATAAAAGCTTTTATCATAAATTCTCAGTGGTTCTCCTTTTTTTGAGGAAGGTATTACCCAAACGAGCTCAAGGTAATAATGATGAAACCCAGATTATCTTAAGTTTTGTTAGTCATCTCTTTTGATATTAATCATCAAAAGGGAAATGTTAAAAAATTATTGAGGTTTCTTCTGAATAACATATTGGACTGGGGCAGTCTCACAGCTAGCCTTGGTAAAAAAAAAAATTGTCTAGCGATTTTCCTGATTAAAATATTAATGTTACATACTACTGGAGATATTTGAATTTTGCTACTTGTCTTCTTTGTGATGTAAGTTTATTTAATGGTATAGTTCTCCATAATAGTTTTAACAAACTGTATAGAAAAAAAACAACAAAATAACCTACCGTTAAAATAAAAGGCACACTCAATATAATCACAAAAACCTAGAAATCTGACAAACTATACAAACAATATACCAACTATGCATACCTATGGGTTACCCACCTTAAATATTAATTGGCGTAAATGACAAAATTCTTCTTCACAAGGAATACCCAAACAATACAAACTTCTTAAATTTACAAAAAAAATTCATAAATGTGTAATAACATTCACAGAATAAAGGCATTAACCTTTTGGCCATACAAACTCATAACATGAACATACACACAATCAAGCTTTTTTTCATCCTGGTAAAAAAAAATACGAAGATGAACTGCAAATAGTAAAATATTTAGGTAAGACAAGTGAGGATAACAACACTGATTTCATAAAAAAAATTTGGGGTACGATAAAAAGAATGAAATTTTCTTAAAATAATGCACGTTATATCCTTTTACTGGGTTTATCCTTTTCCCCACAGATGGCAGCTCTGTCTATAATACATATTAATATTTTCAGCCATATTAAAATGCAGTTCAAATTTGGTAGCTGAGTAATTAGAATACATTTTATTACAAATGGTAATTTACTTTATTTAAAAATGATGGGGCAAAGAATTTGTTAAAAATAGAATAAAATGCAGTGAAGTAGTGATGTAAAGATGTTTAGAGAAGGTTTTTGATGGAGATGTTATGCAGTGTGTTTTGATGTATGCAGTGAAGATATTTAAACACAGTTATCGGTGAAGATGTTGCCAACACCAGGTGTTTGTAAGTGGTACAAACGGTTCCAAGGTCATGAAGTTGAAGACAACAAAAAGATAAGATGTTCTAATACAACTGATGAAAATATCAACAAAATAAGGGATGTTGCTATCAGTAATCATTGAATAACTAATAGTGAAGTTACTGAAGAGGAAGGAATCCCTTATTGCTAAAGTAAAATAATTTTTACTAAAATTTTGGGTATGAAATGAGTAGCAGCAAAATTTGTTCCAAAACTTGAATTTTCAACAAAAGCAACTATCAGAATAATTGTTGGCTTGACATCATTGATGACTCAGAATTACTCAAATGTGTCATCATAATGTCACAACAGCTGATGAAACATGAATATGCAGTTATGACTGAAACAAAACTCCAATCGTAAACTGGAATCTTCCATTCAATGGAAGAACAGATTTCATTGATGGATTCTTCCTGAAGGGCCAAGATTAAAAAAAGAACACCAAATTCGATCGAGTGTTAAGATTCTTCTTACGGTTCTTTCAATTGTAATGTTGCCAATTATAAATTCTTGTCACGTGATTAAATAGTCAGTAAATAGTATTACTTAGCAGTTTTACAGCATTTGCATGATATAATTTAAAAAAAGATGATCACAAATGCGGGCTAACAAATGTTTTGAGGATTGAAAGAAACACAGGATATAACAAAACAAACAAAAACAGATTTATATTAACAACCCTGAAAACAATTTGTATAAAATTAAAAAATGTGCAGGGTACATTATATGGAGAATAAAATTACAAATAAAATAAAATACACAATGGGAGAAAAAATTTAGATAAAAAATTGACTTATGAATATTAAAAACTTGTATTCAGTAATCATACTACAAAGAATCAACAAAAATACTTTATAGAATTCAATTTTACAAACCAGTTCCATGAAACTAATCACATATGTATAACAAATAAAAGCAAAATCGAACAAATAAATAATACAAGACACAAATATACTTTAGCGACTCAGAAAAGACATAAAAATAATAGTTTGATTTAACCAATAAAATTTTATAAAGAATCTTTAAAAATACTATAAAGAACTACAAACTTCCAGAACTTGCTCTAACGCCAGCATTATATCTATTAACAAAGCAATATAAAGTGATTCTAGCAGCAGTTCAGTTTTCCTGTTTAAAAAAGTACTAAGTCATTGTCTTAAGTTTCCAGTTTTTAAAGTAAAGTATGTCATGAATAACAAAATGTGCCATTTATTTTTCCATCCATTTCATATAACTACATACAGGTCTTGGCTACACAATCATAGCGAGACAAAGAAATGACTTAAAAAGTGACTAAAAATCTAAAAGTTGGTAGTAGAATGACTAGGGCATGAGGCATAATAGTCTGCCAAAGTAAACTCTAGTGGTTATCCGTTTTGCTTTTACATTACACATTACATTAACGTTTAAAGTGTAATCTACAAGATACAAAAAATAATAATGAGTTTCATAAAAATATTATTAGCACTTAAAAATTACTAGATCGCCAGTAATGAAAGTGTAACCTATATAGAAATAAAAACAATTTTTGTCAACAAGGTAGGTGCTGTAGATATAAAATAATGCTGTGGTTTTGCTACAACAAAATTAAAATATATTTCCTAATACATATTTAAGTGTTGTTACAGAGAAATACAATATTATTATAAGTAAGCATAGAAAACTAAAATGATGGAAAGGTAGTTATTAAAAAGTAAACGTTTGTATTTATTCAGAAGTGGTAGAGTACGTTTATGGAACGTTTCCACGTGTCGTAATTAAAACAGTAAGGTTATATTAGACTTACTTTTGTTCTCTAACAGCTTTTTGAATAACAGGGTCATTAACACCTTTATGTTTTCTTCCAGGAATTTTTCGACCCGTTTGAAAACAATTTCTAACCGAATACGGTAAATAATACAGAAACTAACAAAATTTTTAACATTAATAACTTCCTTAACACTCAAATTACGTTAACATGAAAAGTCGAGCAGTAGTTGCAATGAATCAATTCATTTACCTTTTCGATAATCGTTTGTTAATGTGATATAATCGTTTCTTCACATTTTAAGGAGCCATTCAGCTTGTCCAATCCGAATTGGGACAGATCTGAAATAGGCGATAGCGTAACCCCGCGCTAGTTGGTATGCTACTTATGGAAGACAGTATATATATATATATATATATATATATATATATATATATACTTTTGGACTACAAAGATTCACGGTACGGAACCTTTTAGTCGAATTTTGAAACACTTCCGCTT